>NC_060124.1:626860021-629360021 GCF_021461395.2 Schistocerca americana | reverse complement strand
CACAACTTGACAAGAAGAAGGGATCGGTTTGTGGGGCATATTCTGAGGCATCAAGGGATCACCAATTTAGTACTGGAGGGCAGCGTGGAGGGTAAAAATCGTAGAGGGAGAACAAGAGATGAATACACTAAGCAGATTTAGAAGGATGTAGGCTGAAGTAGGTACTGGGAGATGAAGAAGCTTGCACAGGATAGAGTAGAATGGAGAGCTGCATCAAACCAATCTCAGGACTGAAGACCACAACAACAACAAGATCCGAGTAATGGACTGGCCTGCACAGAGTCCTGGCCTGAATCCTATAGAAGATCTTTGCGATGTTTTGGAATGCCGACTTCGTGCCAGGCCTCACCGACCGACATCGATACCTCTCCTCAGTGCAGCACTCCGTGAAGAATGGGCTGTCATTCCCCAAGTAACCTTCCAGCACCTGACTGAACGTATGCCTGCGAGAGTGGAAGCTGTCATCAAGGCCCCAAGGGTGGGCCAACATCATATTGAGTTCTAGCATTACCGATGGAGGGCGCCACGAACTTGTAAGTCATTTTCGGCCAGATGTCCGGATACTTTTGATTGCGTAGTGTATATCATTGTCTCTGAGTAACAAACTCGGGCAGTTTCGGCAGGCGAAGACGACACTTCCCGGGACTTGGGCCTCCGTGTGCACAAATACAAGTACTCCAGACACCGAAATTCCAATGGACGCCAGTGCAATCATAGCTGACGACCTACCAGAGTCCCGCCAATCTTCAAAACCTGTCCAAGTTCCGCCCAAACAGGCCCCTGCAACTGCAAAGGAAGCTGATCCACCAGCGGTTGAAGACCGAACCTCCTCGCAGGAAAACGAAACTAACTTGGACACTGAAGGAAGTCCGTCGAGAGGCAAGCGTCCGAGGAAAAATATGAGATGCAGGCTGGTGCGCAAATGTGCAGAGGAGACAGCTCCCATTCTGCGACAAAAAGTGAAGGAGATAGATAGTAGCTGGAGCCAACAGAGGGATAGCAACACGAAAGTGGCGCCAGTTTCCGAGGAGGTTTCCCCGAGGAAAACCAATAAAGAAAGCATCTGCAACACCCTCGAGAAAGAACCCACTCTCCCGAGGATTCGATCGTCCCACTGTGGCGGTACGCCACATAACGTGATATCGAATAACTTCGCAAATGTACCAAAACTGACGTTGTAACGAAACGTAAACATTATCTCAGAAAAATAACATAGACTCTGTAATCAATTAATACAGGGCTTCACAACATACGTGCTCGCGGAGCAAGCTGTGAGCAGCAAGGCGCGAGCACGCTACCCCCACTACCGGACCAGAGCGGAGAGTGGGGAGAGTCACGTGGGGCACACAACAGCTGCCGCCAGTCAATGTAAATCCGCGGCCACCTGCAGGGATATCACTCACGAATTATTACTGCCACAAATGAAACAAATAAAGGACAATGTACACGTGCCACATAATTTTATTAGCTTAGTGTATGCCTCTACATTCGTATTAATTTGTGAACTGTTACACAATAAAAGGTGTCACTGAAGTGTGGGATTCTCTGTTATCTTGTACTTTTTGCCCTTTACAGTTGCGTCTATGTTCGGAGTAATTGTTCTTGTGCATCGTAGGCGCAGCGTGCAGTTTAAATTTCGATCAGACAATGCGTTTCTCAGGCGCGTCTTGTTACATTTCATTGCAGAGAACAGTTATTCACAAACATACATGGAACCGAACATTGATATTATTGTAGCTGCCAGTTTGTGCAAATGAGGAAATCTATCCTGAGGGAAGTGTCTGTAAAATTCCAAAATGTTTTTCTTGTTCTGAAATTTGTCTCTGTATTCTCTGTCACACTGCAGGTCAATAATTTCTAGTTGCAGCTCAGGACGAATCTCTTCAATATTCGCTGAATATGGAGAGCAGAACAGATCAGAATCACTGTCTAGTGCTGTCAGTTCTTGAAAGCGTTGATCAAATTCTTCCTTAAGGGCAACTAAACTATGTGAATAACGTTCACAGTCTTTGTGAACATCTTGCATGGATGATAATTTAGGAAGAGTTAGATTTGCTGTTTCCAGCTGACTCATCCAAAGTGTCAATTTCATTTTAAAAGCTCGTATTCGATCTATGAAATGAGTAATTAGCAGATCTTTACCTTGTAGTGAAATGTTCAAAGCATTCAGATGGCTAGTTAAATCTGCTAAGAACCCGAGATCACATTTCCATGAAGGCTCTTTCAATTCAGGAACACACATGTTATTTATTTCCATGAACATATTTATCTCATCTAATAGGCAAAAATTCGATTTAATAATTCGCCACGACTAAGCCAGCGGACCTCGCTGTAATAAGGCAGGCTACCATACTGGCTTTCTACATCCTCAAGAAATCTTTTAAATTGCCTGTGTTGTAGCCCATGCTTCCTTATATAATTGGTTGTACGAGCAACAACACTCATCACATTTTTTAGAGTGATACTCTTTGCACATAAGTTTTCCTGGTGGATCACACAGTGAACGCCCCTTATTTCATTCGGCACGGTCAGTTTTTGCATTTTCTCCTTCAGCAGCCCAACGAAACCTAATTTTTTCCCTGTCATCGCTGGTGCACCGTCTGTAGACACTGAAACTAAAGAATTCCACGGCAATCCTATATTTTCAACACTTTCTTCAACACTACTTAAAATATCACCTCCAGTTGTGGTGTTCTTCATGGGTACTACATCGAGGAGCTCCTTCCTCACCTGAAGATCTCTATTAACACCTCTAACAAATACGGAAAGCTGCGCTGTGACAGTGATATCAACACTTTCGTCCAGAGCTAGAGAATAGGCCATAAAATCTTTACAGATATTTGCAAGCTGGCTCTGGACGTCGTCTGCCATGTCCTGTATGCGACGCATAATGGTCATGTCAGATAATGGTACAATCCGAAACTGTTCAACTTGAGATGGACACAAACGTTCCTCTGCAACTACCAAACATCTTTCATTAAATCGCCATCAGTGAAGGGGCGCAGGGATTTTGCTAAAAACAAAGCAATTTTGTAGCTCACTCTGAGAGCTGCCTCAGTTGATTTTTCTTCGTCATCCAGATCTTCTTCGGATAGCTTCCTTTTAAGTTTAATAACTTCCTGTGCACGATCTGGTCCATCACATTTTCCACTTCCGTAGTCTTTCGCGTGGTACGACATATAATGTCGATGCAAATTAAATTTCCTAAAAGAATTCAGCGTTTTGTGACATACTAAACATTTTGCAACACCATCTTCTTCTGTAAACAGATACAATTCCTCCCAATGGGGGTTGAACTGCGAAAGCATGGTTGGGGTTACACAACGGCGACTTGACATGATTCTTAACCAGCGAAGTGACTGTCAGAGTTGATCGTAGTACTTTTAACGTTACACAGTCGGCGCGAATTCAATAGGCACGCTGCGGTCCTATTCATACGTGCGCGCGCATTTCCCCTCCCTCCCTCCCCTCAGCCCTTCTCCGCAACCACGCAGCTGCTCGCTAGCGCGTGCCTGAGCAGACGCGAGTACTCGCGCTCAAAACCGGCCAGTTGTTAAGCCCTGAATTAATATGATCTGCGAATGTAACTGCAATTTTTTTTTTCCAAAACGATCCCTGGCTCATCCCTTTTGTTTGTTCGTAGTGTAAGATGCCGTTTGTGGCGAGGCAAGTTATCTGTACTAGCTCCTATATTTATGAAGTGGTAGATTTAAATTCTTTGCGCAAATTTTATAGGGGAACATTGGTGCAGAGGTCAGCGCCATTGTTCTAAATGATTACGGCCCAGAGTCGTAATAAATATCTTAGTATTCTCTAATTTTGACAAGTAAACATAAATGGGAATGTAGGAGATTGCTCTTGATTAGCGGTTCTCCCTTTGAAACGATAAAAGTAATCAATATTTCCAATATTGAATAATATTTGAGTAAACAGAGTTCAGTAAATTTTTTCTATCCTCCTCTTAACGAAATCGCGAGAATCTCCTCAGCCTTGCATTTTCACCAAAGTAAAAATAATTTACAAAAATAAATTTTAACAACTATTACAGTCTGTGAGAGGCCCATGACTAAGGAATTTGTTGCTAGCGCACTCGAGCATATGTAATTTCGTTGGATTACTCAAGCGGTGCCTGCGATATGTAAGCTGTAAGAGAATCTCAGACCAGAGAGCAGTGTTGTCTGCAGTAGGAACTGAGTGGCAGTAGGAGTAAGTGGTAGCTAGCAGTCGTGTGTGTGGAGTTGGCTGGGCCACTCGTGGGGAGCGATGGCGGTGCCTGAGACATGTAGTATAAGGTAAAAGCAGACTCGCGCATATGTACTATTGTTATGTCAAGTCCCATGTAAATGTATTTAAAAAATCTCTTAATAATAATCTTTCTTATAAAAATTAACTTTTGACGATAATTCATCTCAATTTAAAGAATTTACTAATTTCTCCAATCCGTGGTCATCCAGATTATGGTAAAGAAAAATCAGTTGTTCTTTTTAAACCTGACAAATCTATCGGGCCAGCACTGCACTGGGCTGTGCCAGAAAAATTTCTTACAGAAGCATATATATATATATATATATATATATATATATATATATATATACGCGTTATCCGGCGACCTTATTGAGGTAGGAATTTTCAATTTATTCAGAATGATCTTTCAGGGCCATGACGCAGCACTGCTGGAGTCCAAATTTACCTGTTTAAAATCACAGACAGTTAATTTTTGAAAGGTTACATATGAGTCACATTTTTTATTAGGAGGTTAGTCACATTTTATTATTGGTAGGTTACAGAATTTATCTGTTGGTAGGTTATGCTGAATGTAAGTGAATTATATAATTACATTTTTTACTGTTGGACAGTTATTATAAATATATTTTTTTATGTTGGGAGATTATATTTTTTACTGTTGGGAGGTTACAAGTCACACGCAGCTCTCTAGCTTATCGAAAAGCACAGTGAGAAGACAAAACATCTACACTTCGCCTTTCTCGATCTCGAACAGGCCTTTGAGCGAGTGCGACACGAATTAATTCGGTTTGCCCTGCGAGAGCAAGGAGTGCGTCAAGAGCTCGTTAGGTGGGTCGGACTGCATTGCGTGGGGCTGAACGCTGGCCTTCAACAAGGGAAGCAGAGCAAAGACTCGCTGCTATGGAGGCGGAAATGCTTAGGTGGACATAGGGATTAACACTGCATGACCACGTTACAAATAACGAAGTTCGCAGGCTATACGGTGTTGCACCAATAATTGACAAAATGAGGAAAGCCGCCTATGTTGGTAGGGACGTGTCCTCAGAGCAGACGAGACAACAGTGGCAAAGACTATTTTCAGTCCAAGTCTAAATGGGAGACGGCTAGCAGGACGACCAAAGAGCGATGGCTCGACACCCTTCACGAAGAGCTCAAGGTCTCAGGCCTTCATGCTGGATCCTTTATTGTATGATTATATGATAGCGGAACAAACACTGGTAGCAGTCACTTCTGTAAAATATCTGGGAGTATGCCTGCAGAACGATGTGAAGTGGAATGATCATATAAAATTACATCTACATCTACATTGATACTCCGCAAGCCACCCAACGGTGTGTGGCGGAGGGCACTTTACGTGCCACTGTCATTACCTCCCTTTCCTGTTCCAGTCGCGTATGGTTCGCGGGAAGAACGACTGTCTGAAAGCCTCCGTGCGCGCTCTAATCTCTCTAATTTTACATTCGTGATCTCCTCGGGAAGTATAAGTAGGGGGAAGCAATATATTCGATACCTCATCCAGAAACGCACCCTCTCGAAACCTGGCGAGCAAGCTACACCGCGATGCAGAGCGCCTCTCTTGCAGAGTCTGCCACTTGAGTTTATTAAACATCTCCGTAACGCTATCACGGTTACCAAATAACCCAGTGACGAAACGCGCCGCTCTTCTTTGGATCTTCTCTATCTCCTCCGTCAACCCAACCTGGTACGGATCCCACACTGATGAGCAATACTCAAGTATAGGTCGAACGAGTGTTTTGTAAGCCACCTCCTTTGTTGATGGACTACATTTTCTAAGCACTCTCCCAATGAATCTCAACCTGGTACCCGCCTTACCAACAATTAGTTTTATATGATCATTCCACTTCAAATCGTTCCGCACGCATACTCCCAGATATTTTACAGAAGTAACTGCTACCAGTGTTTGTTCCGCTATCATATAATCATACAATAAAGGATCCTTCTTTCTATGTATTCGCAATACATTACATTTGTCTATGTTAAGGGTCAGTTGCCACTCCCTGCACCAAGTGCCTATCCGCTGCAGATCTTCCTGTATTTCGCTACAATTTTCTAATGCAGCAACTTCTCTGTATACTACAGCATCATCCGCGAAAAGCCGCATGGAACTTCCGACACTATCTACTAAGTTGGTAAGGCGGGCGCCATTGAGATTCATTGGGAGAGTCCTTAAAAAATGCAGTCCATCAATAAAGGAGGTTGCTTACAAAACACTCGTTCGACCTATACTCGAGTATTGCTCATCAGTGTGGGATCCGTACCAGGTCGGGTCGACAGAGGGGAGAGGGTAGATCCAAAGAAGAGCGGCGCGTTTCGTCACAGGGGTATTTGGTAAGCGTGATAGCGCTACGGAGATGTTTAGCAAACTCGAGTGGCAGACTCTGCAAGAGAGGCGCTCTGCATTGCGGTGTAGCTTGCTGTCCAGGTATCGAGAGGGTGCGTTTCTGGATGAGGTATCGAATATATTGCTTCCCCCTACTTATACCTCCCGAGGAGATCACGAATGTAAAATTAGAGAGATTCGAGCACACACGGAGGCTTTCCGGCAGTCGTTCTTCCCGCGAACCATACGCGACTGGAACAGGAAAGGGAGGTAATGACAGTAGCACGTGAAGTGCCCTCCGCCACACACCGTTGGGTGGCTTGCGGAGTATAAATGTAGATGTAGATCAGGCACGAGATCGCAAGCTGTGGCGACAACGAGCCAAAACAGCGGACCCCGCCAGCACGCTGGACAAACGCTAAGGAAGAAGAAGAAGAAGAAGAAGAAGAAGGAGAAGAAGAGAGAAGAGAAGAATTACAGTCACATACCTGGTAATTTGTTTGTTGGTTTATTTGTGGTTACAATACAGCGTCACCGGTCTTTTGCGGTCTAACTGTGTTAGTGAGGCAGTAAATCTATCCACAGGGCAGTGAGACTGCGTCACTGCAGTACACTCTGGAGGTGTGGCGGTGGGACTCGCAGTCTCGTACCACCCTCCGACGGTGACGGTACTGCATCAGTCAGGCAGCAACATTCATCCCAGCGTCGGCACGTGGGATGGGAAAGTATTGGACCTAGAATGGGGGCTAGTCCCGCCAAACGATGGTTAGTTGGTTGGTTTTGGGGTTTGATGGGGGCTAAACATCGTGGTCATCAGTCCCCAGTTCCAAACAGACATACTTGTAAAACGCCTATACAGTAAAAGCGTAACCTCTGCACCCAGAGGGAGGGAACACCACAGGGTACAGAGCTAAAATGAACACCGCAATAACACAAAATAGAGGACACTTAAAAGGAGCAGAGCAAATAGTTGACTAGAGTAAAACAGACTACTGTGGTTGATGGATCAGGTAAAAGGTCAACCACTCAACTACAAACGAAGAACCTCCAGCTGGAAAGCGCTGATAGAGGTACCAACACAACTTGTTACCATAAATGACACTATTTTGGTATCCACGTCACAATTAAAAGTCGCTGGAGTGGGTGTAGCCTGAGAAATCGTGGGAGAGCGCCCACACTAGAGCGAGTGATAAAACCCAGCTGCACGGATAAAACGTAAAACAGAGTCAGCTACAGAGGCATCGTCACCTAGAATTAAAGGAAGTGCAGCTGGTAAATTAAAGGACTGCCACAAGGGGGCAGTCCGTCAGAAGATGGACCACTGTTAGCCCTGCATCACAGCGGCACTTGGGCGGGTTCTCACGGCGAAGGAGATAGCTGTGGTTCAACCGCGTGTGTCCAGTTCGGAGACGGCAGGGAGCAACTGAGTCCCTACGCGTGCCGCTCAAGGACGTGCCGTGCCGTGCCGTGGACGACTTGACCGTGCGGAGCTTATTTGGCGTGTTTAAGGCAGACCATTCAGAGCTCCAGACATCGCGGACCTTGCGATGTAGGGCTGACCGGAGGTCTCTTTCCGCGAGACCAACACAGCTCCAGGGGTGGCGAAGTGGTGGCCTGCTTGGCCAACCGATCGACACGTTCGTTTCCTGGAATGCCGATGTGGCCCGCGGTCCACACAAACGTCGCTGAACGACCACACTCGGCGAGAGCAAAAACAGCATCTCGAATACCGCGCACCAAAGGGTCCCGAGAAAAACACTGGTCGAGTGCTTGCCAAAGGACGCATCCGTGGTGGGCGTGCCAGGCCTATCGTTAGCCACGGTCGGAATCCGATTCCTCTAGGATGGTTAGGGGAACCGGATGTCGATGCCGGCGGCGAGGAAGTGTGGCGTAAACCACGGACAGAGTCCCGCAGGGCATCCACTTTCTCAAGGGGCGTCCGCGAGTTGTCGCGTATTATCGTCTTGAGGGGGACGACATCCGCTTCCTCGCAGAGAGTGACAATTCTCGTGAGTGGCGGGGCGTGCAGGCTCCACCTGAGCACCTCGCTCTGCAGGCGCTGCGACGTCCGCATCCTGGCCACACTCATCGTGGCCCGTGCGCCAGACGCATACAGTAGATACGGAGCTCGGTATGCAGGTTATATTCCCTACTGCGGAAGAGTGGGTACAAAGCCCCGGTCAGCCAGGGTTATATAGTGCTGAGTCGCCGGCACATTGTGCTAGGTGGCACTCGGGGATAACTGGCATGTCATCACATAGATATTAAAAAGGATGGGAAAAAACACCCATCCTTGAGGAGTGCCTGCCGACAATAGGCGAATGGTGGTGTGTTTTAATACAAAATGGTTCAAATGGCTCTGAGCACTATGGGGCTTAACTTCTGAGGTCATCAGTCCCCTAGAACTTAGAACTACTTAAACCTATCTAACCTAAGGACATCACACACATCCATGCCCAAGGCAAGATTCGAACCTGCGACCGTAGCGGTCACGCGGTTCCAAACTGAAGCGCCTAGAACCGCACGGCCACACCGGCCGGCTACGAACAGTTCGACGACGTTTGCAGCAGCATGGACTATCAACTCGGACACCATGGCTGCGGTTACCCTTGACACTGCATCACAGACAGGAGCTCCTGTGATGGTGTACTCGACGACGAACCTGGGTGCACGAATGGCAAAACGTTTACAGCATCATGATGGTCGCATCCGTGTTTGGCGACATCACGGTGAACGCACATTCGAAGCATGTATTCGTCATCGCCATACTGGCGTATCACCTGACGTGATGGTATGGGGTGCCATCGGTTACACGTCTCGGTCACCTCTTGTTCACATTGACGGCACTCTAAATAGTGGACGTTACATTTCAGATGTGTTACGACCCGTGGCTCTACCCTTCATTCGATCCCTGCGAAACCCCACATTTCAGCAGGATAATGCACGACCCCATGTTGCGGGTCCTACACGGGCCTTTCTGGATACAGAAAACGTTCGACTGCTGCCCTGGCCAGCACATTCTCCAGATCTCTCACCAACTGAAAGCGTCTGGCCAATGGTGGCCGAGCAACTGGCTCGTCACAATACGCCAGTCACTACTTTTGATGAACTGTGGTATCGTGTTGAAGCTGCATGGGCAGCTGTACCTGTAGACGCCATCCTAGCTCTGTTTGACTGAATGCCCAGGCGTATCGAGGCCGTTATTACTGGCAGAGGCGGTTGTTCTGGGTACTGATTTCTCAGGATCTATGCACCCAAAATCCGTAAAAATGTGATCACAATTGTAGTATAATATATTTTTCTAATGAATGCCCGTTTATCATCTGCATTTCCATCCTAGCTCTGTTTGATTGAATGCCCAGGCGTATCGATGCCGTTATTACTGGCAGAGGCGGTTGTTCTGGGTACTGTTTTCTCGGGAACTGTGCACCCAAAATCCGTAAAAATGTGATCACATGCCAATTCTAGTATAATATATTTTGGTTGTTCTGGGTACTGTTTTCTCGGGAACTGTGCACCCAAAATCCGTAAAAATCTGATCACATGCCAATTCTAGTATAATATATTTTTCTAATGAATGCCCGTTTATCATCTGCATTTCTTCTTCGTGTAGCAATTTTATTGACCAGTATTGTACAAACTTGAAAGGAGGCAAAAAATCAAAGCGAGAATTGGTACCTGGAATGTCAGAACTCTGCTACAAGCAGGAAAACTAGAAAACCTTAAAAGAGAGATGGAAAAGAATCATATGGACCTCGTAGGAGTTGCTGAAGTAAGATGGAATGGACATGGGGAGTTGCAGTCAGATGAATATGTATTCTACTACTCAGGAGGAGAAATAAAAGGAATTAATGGAGTAGGAATGATTATGACAAAGGAATTGGCTAAATGTGTGGAATATGTAGAGTATGCAAATGACCGGGTTATTGGAGTAAGGCTGAAAGGAGCACAAAAAGATTTACTGATTGTCCAGGTGTATATGCCAACTTCAGAACATGATGACCAAATTGTAGAGGAAACGTACAATGTAATAGAGAGAATAATGGACGAAAATAAAAAATGCTGCAAAATAGTAATGGGAGACTGGAACGCCATTGTGGGAGAAGGGAAAGAGGGAAACATAGTAGGCAGTCATGGTCTTGGAAGGAGAAATGACAGAGGTGAATGGTTAATTGACTTCTGCAGGGAAAGGCAGCTGATAGTGGCAAACACATGGTTCAAGAACCATAAGAGGAGGCTCTACACTTGGAAATCACCAGGGGATAAATATAGAAACCAAATCGATTTTATACTGGTAGAAGAAAGATACAGGAATGGAATCAAGAAGGTGCACACATTACCAGGTGCAGATATTAATAGTGACCACAACTTACTTATGGCAGAAATAGAAATAAGAATGAAAAAACTGAAAAAGGCGACAATGGTGAAGAAATGGGATCTACAGAAGATAAGGTCCAACAAAGAACAAATTACAGAAATGCTGTCTCGGGACTTTCTAAACACATTACGAGACAAAGAAGCACCTGATAATGCCAACGAGTACTGGAATATGCTGAAAGAAGGAATCATTAAAGCAGGACAGCAAAATATAGGATATGTAAAAGGGAAAAGGTCAAAAAAACCATGGGTCACACAAGAAATGATTTCCAAGATGGAGGAGAGAAGAAAATTGAAAAACAAGAACACTGAAGATGCAAGAAAGATATACCGAAGGTTAAACAACGAACTGCGAAGAGAAACAGAGCAGGCTAGGAAAAAATGGCTAAAAGAGGAATGTGATGAAATTGAAGAACTGGACAGGAAAGGAAGATACGACTTACTATACAACAGAGTAAAGACTATGACATGGGAACAAAACAGAGCAGGAAGTGCTACTATGGAAATTTTGAGTAAAGACGAAGAGGTAGTGTATAAAGATCGTGACGATGTCCTCCAGAGATGGGAAGAATATATAAAAGAGCTATATGACACAAATAGCAAACCAGAAACTCTGGAACTTGAATCACACAACAGTGTAAGTGATGAAGAGAAAGGACCGACCATCATAATGGAAGAAGTAAAGTCTGCTATTGCTGCAATGAAAAATGGCAAAGCAGTAGGTACAGATACAATACCGGGAGAAATACTAAAATGCTTGAACCACAATGGAATAAGAGAAATATTGAGGTTATGTAATAAAATATATGACAGTGGTGAATGGCCTGAGGACTTTTTGACAACAGTAATGATTCCATTGCCGAAAAAACAAGGAACCAAGAAATGCAGCGAGCACAGGACAATCAGCCTCATTTCACATGCAGCCAAAGTGATGTTAAGAATAATTAATAAAAGACTTGAAAAAGTAATAGAGGAGAATCTCGGCGAGGAGCAGTTTGGCTTTAGACGGAATACGGGCACCAGAGATGCAATAGGGCTCCTACGAATCTTAGGAGAAAGGTTTATTGAAAAAGGAAGAGACCTATATATGTGCTTCATCGATTTAGAAAAGGCATTTGACAATGTGGTTTGGGACAAGCTGGCGACTATTATGAGGGAAAAGAGAGTGGACTGGAAAACCAGAAGACTTATAAACTCATTGTACCTTAATCAAAAAGTTTCAGTTAAAGTGAGAGGAGAAAGTACAAACTGGGTCAGACTAGGGAAAGGAGTAAGACAAGGATGCTGTTTATCACCTACTCTTTTCAACCTGTACTTGGAAAATATGATTGACCAATGCTCATTAGATGACAAAGGAGTAGAAATTGGAGGAAGAAGAGTAGGGTGCTTGAGATTTGCTGATGACATGGTCCTTCTAGCCACAGGGGAAAAAGAATTACAGGATTTGGTGGACACCATTGCAACTAACGGAAAAAAAATATGGAATGAAAATTAACACAAATAAAACAAAAGTATTGGCAATAGGAGGAAATAAGGAACTAAAAATTGTGCTGAATGGAGAAAAACTAGAACAGGTGCAAAATTTTAAGTATCTTGGAAGCAGGATAGACACCGACTGGAAGTGCACCACAGAAATTAAAACAAGGATAGCAATGGCAAAAGAGGCGTTTTATAAGAAAAGGAGAATCTTCTGCAGCGGTATGGACAGAGAACTCAGAAAGAGACTCATAAAATGTCTTGTATGGAGTGTTCTTCTATATGGCGCTGAAACATGGACTATGAGGAAAAAAGACAGAGAAAGGCTGGAGGCTTTTGAGATCTGGACATGGCGGAAGATGGAAGGAATAAGTTGGATGGACAGAGTAAAAAATGAAGAGGTACTGAGAAGAGTGGGAGAGAAAAGGCAGTTACTAGATGTAATAAAGAGAAGAAAAAGAAATTGGATTGGGCATATATTAAGAAAAAATGACGGACTGATAAAAACAGTTTTAGAAGGTTATGTAGAAGGGAAAAGAAAGCGAGGAAGGAAGAGATTCCAGATACTGGATGACATGATGGACGGTGCAACATACAGCAGCCTTAAGAAGGAAGCAATGGATCGAAGAAAATGGAGAGGCAAAGGACCTGCTAATATAGCAGATGACTGATGATGATGATTGTACAAAAACACCGTGTCGGGCAAAGTAACTGCGAGAAATTCCACAACTGAGTCACTGACGTAAACAATTTACCAGTTGTAAAACGAGGCACAATAACGTTAACTCCACCTTTTCATAATATATAAATACCAATGCATGAACAACGACCACACCACCCAAGACGACAAGGTGAACCGGCTGGGCAGACGGAAGCGACCACAACAGCGCGGATGAAGAAATGAAAGAAGTTTCCGAAACTAATCGGACTGTACGCCAGCCCCAAAGGACGATGATTCTTCAACAATGACGTCTCCGTGAACGAACCTTCTAAAAAAACAAGGACACTCCCCTGAACCGTTTGCTACTGGCGAATATTATTAAAATTTATTTTAAACCTGACACTTGCGAGATGAATCTGAAGAGTGTTTCTTAATGTTTGATCAAGTAGAACGGACTACGTCTCACGTACAAGCATGCAAGATCGCTGCAGTGAACCTCAGTAAGATTCATAGTTCCTTTAAATTACAAAACTTGAAAGATTTTATCCCCCCCCCCCCCCCCCCCCCCCCCCCATCAACCATGGACCTTGCCGTTGCTGGGGAGGCTTGCGTGCCTCAGCGATACAGATAGCCGTACCGTAGGTGCAACCACAACGGAGGGGTATCTGTTGAGAGGCCAGACAAACGTGTGGTTCCTGAAAAGAGGCAGCAGCCTTTTCAGTAGTTGCAGGGGCAACAGTCTGGATGATTGACTGATCTGGCCTTGTAACATTAACCAAAACGGCCCTGCTGTGCTGGTACTGTGAACGGTTGAAAGCAAGGGGAAACTACAGCCGTAATTTTTCCCGAGGGCATGCAGCTCTACTGTATGACTAAATGATGATGGCGTCCTCTTGGGTAAAATATTCCGGAGGTAAAATAGTCCCCCATTCGGATCTCCGGGCAGGGACTACTCAGGAGGACGTCGTTATCAGGAGAAATAAAACTGGCGTTCTACGGATCGCAGCGTGGAATGTCAGATCCCTTAATCGGGCAGGTAGGTTAGAAAATTTAAAAAGGGAAATGGATAGGTTAAAGTTAGATATAGTGGGAATTAGATAAGTTCGGTGGCAGGAGGAACAAGACTTTTGGTCAGGCGAATACAGGATTATAAATACAAAGTCAAATAGGGGTAATGCGGGAGTAGGTTTAATAATGAATAAAAGAAAATAGGAATGCGGATAAGCTACTACAAACAGCATAGTGAACGCATTATTGTAGCCAAGATACACACGAAGCCCACGCCTACTACAGTGCTACAAGTTTATATGCCAACTAGATCTGCAGATGACGAAGAAATTGAAGAAATGTATGACGAAATAAAAGAAATTATTCAGATAGTGAAGGGAGACGAAAATTTAATAGTCATGGGTGACTGGAATTCGGTAGTAGGAAAAGGGAGAAACGGAAACGTAGTAGGTAAATATGGATTGGGGCTAAGAAATGAAAGAGGAAGCTGTCTGGTAGAATTTTTCATAGAGCATAACTTAATCATAGCTAACACTTGGTTCAAGAATCATAAAGGAAGGTTGTATACATGAAAGAATCCTGGAGACACTAAAAGGTGTCAGATAGATTATATAATGGTAAGACAGGGATTTAGGAACCAGGTTTTAAATTCTAAGACATTTCCAGGGGCAGATGTGGACTCTGACTACAATCTATCGGTTATGAACTGTAGATTAAAACTGAAGAATCTGCAAAAAGGTGGCAATTTAAGGAGATCGGACCTGGATAAACTGACTAAACCAGAGGTTGTAGAGAGTTTCAGGGAGAGCGTAAGGGAACAATTGACAGGAATGGTAGAAAGAAATACAGTAGAAGAAGAATGGGTAGCTTTGAGGGATGAAGTAGTGAAGGCAGCAGAGGATCAAGTAGGTAAAAAGACGAGGGCTAGTAGAAATCCTTGGGTAACAGAAGAAATATTGAATTTAATTGATGAAACGAGAAAATATAAAAATGCAATAAATGAAGCAGTTAAAAAGGAATACAAACGTCTCAAAAATGAGATTGACAGGAAGTGCAAAATGGCAAAGCAGGGATGGCTAGAGGACAAATGTAAGGATGTAGAGGCTTATCTCACTAGCGGTACGATAGATACTGCCTACAGGAAAATTAAAGAGACCTTTGGAGAAAAGAGAACCACTTGTATGAATATTAAGAGCTCAGATGGAAACCCAGTTCTAAGTAAAGAAGGGAAAGCAGAAGGTGGAAGGAGTATATAGAGGGTCTATACATGGGCGATGTACTTGAGGACAATATTATGGAAATGGAAGAGGATGTAGATGAAGATGAAATGGGAGATACGATAAGGCGTGAAGAGTTTGACAGAGCACTGAAACACCTGAGTCGAAACAAGGCCCCCGGAGTAGACAACATTCCATTGGAACTACTGACGGCCTTGGGAGAGCCAGTCCTGACAAAACTCTACCATCTGGTGAGCAAGATGTATGAGACAGGCGACATACCCTCAAACTTCAAGAAAAATATAATAATTCCGATCCCAAAGAAAGCAGGTGTTGACAGGTGTGAAAATTACCGAACTATCAGTTTAATAAGTCACGGCTGCAAAATACTAACGCGAATTCTTTACAGACGAATGGAAAAACTATTAGAACCCGACCTAGGGGAAGATCAGTTTGGATTCCGTAGAAATGTTGGAACACGTGAGGCAATACTGACCCTACGACTTATCTTAGAAGCTAGATTAACGAAAGGCAAACCTACGTTTCTAGCATTTGTAGACTTAGAGAAAGCCTTTGACAATGTTGACTGGAATACTCTCTTTCAAATTCTGAAGGCGGCAGGGGTAAAATACAGGGAGAGAAAGGCTATTTATAATTTGTATAGAAACCAGGTGGCAGTTACAAGAGTCGAGGGGCATGAAAGGGAAGCAGCGGTTGGGGAGGGGAGTGAGAGTGGGTTGTAGACTCTCCCCGATGTTATTCAGTATGTATATTGAGCAAGCAGTGAAGGAAACGAAAGAATAATTCGGAGTAGGTATTAAAATCCATGGAGAAGAAATAAAACTTTGAGGTTCGCCGATGACTCTGTAATTCTGTCAGAGACAGCAAAGGACTTGGAAGAGCAGTTGAACGTAATGGATTGTGTCTTGAAAGGGGGATCTAAGATGAACATCAACAAAAGCAAAACTAGGATAATGGAATGTAGTCGAATTAAGTCTGGTGATGCTGAGGGTATTAGATTAGGAAATGAGACTCTTAAAGTAGTAAAGGAGTTTTGCTATTTGGGGAGCAAAATAACTGATAATGGTCGAAGTAGAGAGGATATAAAATGTAGATTGGCAATGGCAAGGAAAGCGTTTCTGAAGAAGAAAAATTTGTTAACATCGAGTATAGATTTAAGTGTCAGGAAGTCGTTTCTGAAAGTATTCGTATGAGGTGTAGCCATGTATGGAAGTGAAACATGGACGATAAATAGTTTGGACAAGAAGAGAATAGAAGCTTTCGAAATGTGATGCTACAGAAGAATGCTGAAGATTAGATGGGTAGATCACATAACTAATGAGGAGGTATTGAATAGGATTGGGGAGAAGTTTGTGGCACAACTTGACTAGAAGAAGGGATCGGTTGGTAGGACATGTTCTGAGGCATCAAGGGATCACCAATTTGGTATTGGAGGGCAGCGTAGAGGGTAAAAATCGTAGAGGGAGACCAAGAGATGAATACACCAAGCAGATTCAGACGGATGTAGGTTGCAGTACGTACTGGGAGATGAAGAAGCTTGCACAGGATAGAGTTGCATGGAGAGCTGCAACAAACCAGTCTCAGGACTGAAGACCACCACAACAACAACAAAAGATTTTATACAGGGTGGTGCATGAAATGTGTTACCATTTTGTTTTTGAATATAAACTTTATAGTCAATACCATTTTGTTTTTGAATATAAACTTTATAGTCAATACAATCTGAAAGGACATATACTGCAATGAAGAGCCGTCCGTGTAGATTTGTTCTAACTCAGCACATGCTCAATATGTCCACCATTTCGTTTCCTGACTTAATTCAAACGAACACTGAAGCTAGTGATTACCCTATGGCACATGTCTTCCGTAATTTCACTGCAAACTTGAAGAATACGTCTTCTGGGCTCTATTAAATAACGTGGACGTTTCGAGAAAATTTTTTCCTTTAGGTTCCTCCAAAGAAAAGAGTCACACGGATTGAGGTCTGGACTATTGGGGGGCCAATTTTGTCCGTCATTGAAGCGACCTGGAAACCTGAGTGAAATGATCCGCATGTCGAAATGCTCGTGTAAAAACTCCAACACAGTGTTTCCAGCATGTGGCCTTGCTCCATCTTGCATGAACCACAGCGTGTTGAAGGGCAAGGCAGTAGCAAGAAGGTGTGGAATGAAGCTATTGCGCAGCATGCTCAAATAACGCTCGCTGTTCACATTTTCTTCAAAGAAAAAGGATCCAGTAAGTCCGTGACTGGAAATTGCTGCCCACGCTGTAATCCTGGGAGCATAATGTTGTCGTTCATGAAGCACTTGTGGGCTTTCAGTGACCCAAAAGCGTACATTTTGTTTGTTAACCACACCGTCTAAATGAAAATGCGCCTCGTCTGAAAACCAAACGATGTTCAGAGTTTCTTCTCTATCCTCTGCCCACTGAGCAAACAGTAGTCTCTGCTGCTTGTCTTCTTCAGTGAGCTTCTTTGCACAGGTCATCTTGCATGGGTACATATGGAGGTCACTTCTGGATATTCCCAGTTGCACTGCTGCCTTTCTACACGATTTCCCGGGACTTCTCTGTACAGCAACTCGTACCGCTTCAATATTCTCCGGCGAACAAACAGACTTAGGCCGAGGTCGCTTCGCTTCCAATACTGTTCCTTCCTGTACAAATTTATCGTACAACCTGTGGATGGTCTTCTTGCAAGGGACCCATCGTGTGTTGAACTGTTGTCGAAAACGCCTCTGAGCCACAACAAGGCTTTTCGTTTCATGAAAAAGTAACGCATTTGCCGATCGTTGTTGTGTCGTCAGTCTTCCATTGTCAGCCATTGCTACTTACTAGTCTCCTAGCGGCAGTATCGTGAATTACACGTCATTTCGTAACTCATTTGTTTTTCCAAGCTCTGCTGGTACTGCTGTAGAGATCCCAGCGGGATATCTAATGTGCGTCGTAAATTGTGAAAGAAACAATTGTTAACACATTTCGTGCGCCTCCCTGTATATGCTTCTGACAGTGACATTGTCCTTTGACAAGAAGTGAGAGACATCGAGCTAGATAACGTACCTGGCTTCAATGCCATAACAAACCAAGGGCGTGGAACTGACATGTGCACAGCTCTGCTCACAAAGGAGGACATAAGTAGTCTATGATGTGGTAAAACTACCAAACAGTAAAGGCATAGCGGGCACAGTAAACAATATGCGACTCATTAACGATTTTGCACCTTCAGGGTCCAGCAAGAGGCACCGCAGACGGAGTTTTTTAAAGAAGAAGTTGTCCCTCTGTTTGGAACATCTTATCCTGAGAGATTTTAAGTTTGTGCTGCATGCCGAAGACCAAATTCGCAATTTCAGCAATGTACCGAACTGGAACGTATAGTTGATGCATTAAGGCTAATAGACTCACGGGAGCATATGGAAGGCGCACACCACAAGACGCTCGCCAAGTCGTGGAGACAGGGTATACGTAACGCACAATATGAAACACCTCATTTTGGAGTCAGATGTACGGCCTACCGTTTTTTTCGGATCATGCTGCGTACATATGCACAATCGAACTGAGAAAACAAGGTAGGTACCGAGGTAGAGGCAAATGGAAGCTCAACGTGTCAGGTGGCATTTCATAAAGTATGAAGAGAGTGTGAAAGCAAATTTAGCTCGTACAACTCTGGCATTGACTGGTGGCTTAAAACATGCCAAACCTAATATTCGGACGTTTTTCATAAATCACTCGAAAGACGAAAGTTTTTGGTACAAATCAACTATAGAGTTCTACTTCCAGTGTCTAAGGATTTGTACAAGTCAGATGCTACAGTTGCGGACAACTATCAAAGAATTATAAAAATTAAAGCTAAAATTTTGGCACTTCGGCGTTAACAACTTGAAGGCTACCAAATAAGGGCGCTTGCCCAGAATATAGCACAGCGTGAGGTCATGTCATTCGTGAAAGCAAAATGGCGTCTCGCAAGATATTATCTGAAATAAAAACTGGTGATTGGGGGGAGCTGACGATGCACAGTGAGATTAAAGAGGCGATCGCACAGCATTTTGCCTCCTTGATGTCTAGTCGACCCGTTGACGAACAGCTTCAAGACGAGTTAATGATCAACCTACGAGGCAAAGTATGCCACGCGCAAGCACAAACTCTCATCTCGGAAGTGACTGAAGAAGACGTCGAAGAAGCATGAAACATCGAAGCATGAAAAATAAGGCTCCAGGGGCAGACAGAATTCCGGCAGATTTTATCGCAAATTCAGTGGCCTCATAAGAGCCAAGTTTACTCTCATCTGCAATGGAGTGCTAAGCCCTGACAACGACATCCAGAAAGGATTTCTAAAGGGACTCGTAGTGTTAGTGCCGAAAAATACCAACACGCAAGCAATGAGCGCTCTGAGGCCAATACACTTCTACATCTACATCTACATACATACTCCGCAATCCACAATACGGTGCGTGGTGGAGGGTACCTCGTATCGCAACTAGCATCTTCTCTCCCTGTTCCACTCCCAAACAGAACGACGGAAAAATGACTGCCTATATGCCTCTGTACGAGCCCTAATCTCTCTTATCTTATCTTTGTGGTCTTTCCACGAAATGTAAGTTGGCGGCAGTAAAATTGTACTGCAGTCAGCCTCAAATGCTGGTTCTCTAAATTTCCTCAGTAGCGATTCACGAAAAGAACGCCTCCTTTCCTCTAGAGACTGCCACCCGAGTTCCTGAAGCATTTCCGTAACACTCGCGTGATGATCAAATCTAACAGTGACAAATCTAGCAGCCCGCCTCTGAATTGCTGCTATGTCCTCCCTCAATCCGATTTCATAGGGATCCCAAACGCTCGAGCAGTACTCAAGAATAGGTCGTATTAGCATTTTATAAGCGGTCTCCTCTACAGATGAACCACATATTCCCAAAATTCTACCAACGAACCGAAGACCGCCTTCCGCACAACTGCCATTACATGCTTGTCCCACTTCATACCGCTCTGCTATGTTACGCCCAAATGTTTAATCGACGTGACTGTGTCAAGCGCTACACTACTAATGGAGTATTCAAACGTTACAGGATTCTTTTTCCTATTCATCTGCATTAATTTACATCTATCTATATTTAGAGTTAGCTGCCATTCTTTACACCAATCACAAATCCTGTCCAAGTCATCTCGTATCCTCCTACAGTCACTCAACGACGACACCTTCCCGTACACCACAGCATTGCTATCCACCGTATCCAAAAGATCATTTATGTAGGTAGAAAACAACAGCGGACCTACCACACTTCCCTGGGGCACTCCAGATGATACCCTCACCTCCGATGAACACTCACCATCGAGGTCAACGTACTGGGTTCTATTACTTAAGAAGTCTTGGAGCCACTCACATACTTGGGAAACAATGCGATATGCTCGTACCTTAGTTAGGAGTCTGCAGTGGGGCACCGAGTCAAACGCTTTCCGGAAGTCAAGGAATATGGCATCCGTCTGATACCCTTCATACACGGTTCGCAAGATATCATGTGAAAAAAGGGCGAGTTGCGTTTCGCAGGAGCAATGCTTTCTACAACCGTGCTGATGCGTGGACAGCAACTTCTCTGTCTCAAGGAAATTCATTATATTCGAACTGAGAGTATGCCCGAGAATCCTGCAACAAACCGATGTTAAGGATATTGGTATATAATTTTGAGGATACGTCCTTCTGCCCTTCTTATATACAGGCGTCACCTGCGCTTTTTACCAGACGAGTGTGGGCAAAGGCAGGAAAATTCTGCAGACCCTCTGTCATTACAGGGAGCTAATTTCAACGGCCGACGTCTGCAAAATAAAATCTGCACTCATCTCTCTAGACACTGATAAAGCCTTCGACAGGGCTAATCGTCTTTTCCTACTCCGAACCACGGGCGCAGTGAGCTTCCCACGCAGATTCATTGCAGTAGTACGCAATACATTAACGAACAACTCAGCCAGATTTGTCACGAATGGACACATTAGCCGCCCGACTGAAGTCATCACACCATTAGGCGAGGGTGTCCAGTGTCAATGGCATTCTTCGCCATCGCCACCGAACTCCTGCTTGCGTCCCTTATGGAACTTCTACAAGGACTACAAATAAAGAGAGAAAAGATCGCTGATGATGATGGTTTTCTAGTCGTGAATGGTACTGAAGTGGAGAGCGCACTTCAAACAGTAACACAATATGAATAGGCGTGTGGCGCAAAACTTAATACAACAAAGTCGGGTATTTTCAACATCGGCCGTGGACTTGGTACGCAAACACAAGGTCTGTTACGCGAGCTTGTAAGCGTGAAATGTCTCGGCATAGGGCTTATATCACTTACTAAAGGCAAGGCGCCCGGTGCAGATTGTATACCAGTCAGGTCCCTTTCAGACTACCCTGATACAATAGCTCCACATTTAGCAATTATATACAACCGGTCGCTCACAGAGAGATTCCTTCCTAAATACTGGAAAATTGCTAAAGTCACTTAGTAGTCATGGGTGACTGGAAATCGGTAGTAGGAAAAAGGAGAGAAGGAAACGTAGTAGGTGAATATCGATTGGGGGTAAGAAATGGAACAGGAAGCCGCCTGGTAGAATTTTCAACAGAGCATAACTTAATCATAGCTATCACTTGGTTCAAGAACCATAAAAGAAGGTTGTATACGTGGAAGAAGCCGGGAGATACTGACAGGTTTCAGATACATTATATAATGGTAAGACAGAGATTTAGGAACCAGGTTTTAAATTCTAAGACATTTCCAGGGGCAGATGTGGACTCTGACCACAATCTATTGGTTATGAACTGTAGATTAAAACTGAAGAAACTGCAAAAAGGTGCGAATTTAAGGAGATGGGACCTGGATAAACTGAAAGAACCAGAGGTTGTACAGAGTTTCAGGGAGAGCGTAGGGGAACAATTGACAGGAATGGTGGAAAGAAATACAGTAGAAGAAGAATGGGTAGCTTTGAGGGATGAAGTAGTGAAGGCAGCAGAGGATGAAGTAGGTAAATAGACGAGGGCTTGTGGAAATCCTTGGGTAACAGAAGAAATATTGATGAAAGCAGAAAATATAAAAATGCAGTAAATGAAGCAAACAAAAAGGAATACAAACGTCTCAAAAATGAGATCGACAGGAAGTGCAAAATGGCTAAGCAGGGATGGCTAGAGGACAAATGTAAGGATGTAGAGGCTTATCTCACTAGGGGTACGACAGATACTGCCTACAGGAAAATTAAAGAGACGTTTCGAGAAAAGAGAACCACTTGTATCAATATCACGAGCTCAGATGAAAACCCAATTCTAAGCAAAGAGGGGAAAGCAGTAAGGTAGAATGAGTATATAGAGGGTCTATACAAGGCTGATGTTGTTGAGGACAATATTATAGAAATGGAAGAGGATGTAGATGAAGATGAAATGGGAGATACGATAAGGCGTGAAGAGTTTGACAGAGCACTGAAAGACCTGAGTCGAAACAAGGCCCCGGGAGTAGACAACATTCCATTATAACTACTGACAGCCTTGGGAGAGGCAGGCCTAACAAAACTCTACCATCTTGTGAGGAAGATGTATGATACAGGCGAAATACCCTCAGACTTCAAGAATAATATAATAATTCAAATCCCAAAGAAAGCAGGTGTTGACAGATGTGAAAATTATTGAACAATCACTTTAATAAGTGATGGCTGCAAAATACTAACGCGAATTCTTTACAGACGAATGGAAAAACTATTAGAACCCGACCAAGGGGTAGATCAGTTTGGATTCCGTAGAAATGTTGGAACACGTGAGGCAATACTGACCCTACGACTTATCTTAGAAGCTAGATTAACGAAAGGCAAACCTACGTTTCTAGCATTTGTAGACTTAGAGAAAGCTTTTGACAATGTTGACTGGAATACTCTCTTTCAAATTCTGAAGGTGGCAGGGGTAAAATACAGGGAGCGAAAGGCTATTTATAATTTGAATAGAAAGCAGATGGCAGTTATAAGAGTCGAGGGACATGAAAGGGAAGCAGTGGTTGGGAAGGGAGTGGGACAGGGTTGTAGCCTCTCCCCGATGTTATTCAATCTGTATATTGAGCAAGCAGTAAAGGAAACAAAAGAAAAATTCGGAGTAGGTATTAAAATCCATGGAGAAGAAATAAAAACTTTGAGGTTCGCCGATGACATTGTAATTCTGTCAGAGACAGCAAAGGACTTGGAAGAGCAGTTGAACGGAATGGACAGTGCCTTGAAAGGAGGGTATAAGATGAACATCAACAAAAGCAAAACTAGGATAATGGAATGTAGTCGAATTAAGTCGGGTGATGATGAAGGAATTAGATTAGGAAATGAGACACTTGAAGTAGCAAAGAAGTTTTGTTATTTGGGGAGCAAAATAACTGATGATGGTCGAGGTAGGGAGGATATAAAATGTAGACTGGCAATGGCAAGGAAAGCGTTTGTGAAGAAGGGAAATTTGTTAACATCGAGTATAGATTTAAGTGTCAGGAATTCGTTTCTGAGAGTATATGTATGTAGTGTAGCCATGTATGGAAGTGAAACATGGACGATAAATAGTTTAGAGAAGAAGAGAATAGAAGCTTTTGAAATGTGGTGCTACAGAAGAATGCTGATGATTATATGGGTGGATCACATAACTAATGAGGAGGTATTGAATAGGATTGGGGAGAAGTTTGTGGCACAACTTGACTAGAAGAAGGGATCGGTTGGTAGGACATGTTCTGAGGCATCAAGGTATCACCAATTTGGTATTGGAGGGCAGCGTGGAGGGTAAAAGTCGTAGAGGGAGACCAAGAGATGAATACACTAAGCAGATTCAGAAGGATGTAGGTTGCAATAGGTACTGGGAGATGAAGAAGCTTGCACAGGATAGAGTAGCATGGAGAGCTGCATCAAACCAGTCTCAGGACTGAAGACCACCACAACAACATCACTGATATCGATTTGCAGTAGGGTTTGAGAACATATACTGTGTTCGAACATTATGAATTACCTCAAAGAAAACGATTTATTGACACACAGTCAGCACGGTTTCAGAAAATATCGTTCTTGTGAAACACAACTAGCTCTTTATATTCATAAAGTATTCTGTGCTATCGACAGGGGATCTCAAATTGACTCCATATTTTTAGATTTACTGAAGGCCGACACTGTTCCTAACAAGCGTCTTCTAACCAAACTGCGTGCCTACAGAGTATCGCCTCAGTTGTGCGACTGGATTCGTGATTTCCCGTCAGAAAGGCCACAGTTTGTAGTAATAGACGGGAAGTCATCGCGTAAAACAGAAGTAATATCCGGCGTTCCCCAAGGAAGTGTTATAGGGCCTCTATTGTTCCTGCTATTTATTAACGATATAGGAGACAATCTGACCAGCCCTCTTACATTTTTTGCAGATGATGCTGTCATTTACCGTCTTGTAAAGTCATCAGCTGACCGAAACGAATAGCGAAATGCTTTAGGTAAGATATCTGTATGATGCGAAAAGTGGCAATTGACCCTGAATAAATAAAAGTATGAAGTTATTCTCATTAGTAGTAAAAGAAATCCGCTAAATTTCGATTACGCGACAAGTCAGACAAATCTGAAGGCTGTAAATTCAACTAAATACTTAGAGATTACAATTACAAATAACCTAAATTGGAACGATCGCGTAGATAGTGTTGCGGGTAGAGAAAACCAAAGACTGCCATCCATTGGCAGAACACTTAGAAGGTGCAACAGGCCTACTAAAGAGAGTGCTTACGCCACGCTTGTCCGCCCTATTCTGGAGTACTGCTGTGCGGCGTGGGATCCGCATCAGGTGGGACTGACGGATGACATCGAGAGAGTTCTAAGAAGGGCAACTCGTTTTGTGTTATCACGAAATAGGTGAGATAGTATCGCAGACATGGTTCGTGAATTGGAGTGGCAGTAATTAAAACAAAGGCCTTTTTCGTTGCGACGGGATTTTCTTATGAAATTTCAGCCACCAGTTTTCTCCTCCGATTGCGAAAACATTCTGTTGGCACCCACCTACATAGGGAGAAATGATCATCACGATAAAATATGAGAAATCAGGGCTCGCACAGAAAAATTTAAGTGCTCGTTTGTCTCGCGCACCGTTCGAGAGTGGAACGGCAGAGAGACAGTTTGAAGGTTGTAATATTATTGGGATTTCCGTCGTATGAAAGCTGCGAGTACCCTTGGAAAGGCATTCACCTACCTGTATATTAAATGATCAACTTGTGAGGTGAGACCTATTCTTTGAAAGACATTTGTTTTACATAATTTACGTAACTGTGAAGATGCGCTTCTAGCGCGGACACTAATACATCAATTGCGCAGTCAAAGAAATATTGTAACAGGAGCTGAACTGAACGTTCCGCTTCGATCTAAATAAAAGATGAAAGTCAAAACTTTTGTAGATCTTCAGATTTTATCGTACTTCAGCTTGTAATGTGAAAGCGTAAGGAAGGTCGTCTTTAAGCCATAAAAGTGAGCGGTCTTGCCAGCGAGCAGACAACATTATTAATTAATAAAATTCCAATAATTTATGTTCGATACTGTAAATCGGCAAGTTATTGTTATGAAGGTGTTGAACGCTGCAAGAATTGTCTTGAAGGAAGGAGAAAAGTAATGACTAATTTGTGACAAAAACGTGAACCAAGAAACTAGTAGAGAACAGGCTGAAATCTGATCGCACCATACAGTTAGAAAATTACTTATATAAGTTATACTGTTTTATAAATAAGCCATAATTTGCTAGTGAGAATTGTTTGAATATATTTAGTGTTTACCGGATTTCCTATTCTATTCTTTTCCTTTATTTTTTTTTACCTCCATGTCATATTATTTTAGTATATGTCAAACAGCCTTTACTACAGCAGAGAATACTGCGGCATCCTGGTCGTAGACAGAAGGCCGCTCCTTGTCTTCTGTACAACTCATAGCTGCCCCATCTATTAATGATTTCATTTGCAAATGCATTTTTTTTTACTATTCATTGTTAAAGGTCCCTTAGGTAATTATAAAATTCATACTGATTACGTAAAGAAATCCGGGTTGTTCTTTTCCAAATAATAGAAGTCTTTGCGTAATCAGAAACTAGCCTCCTTCTGACAACGATCAGGAGCCGACCAGAAGGCGGACGTCTTCGACCGCTTTCGTGTGTCCTGTGGCGAAGCTGTGCCAAACTGGGAACACGGCATTCTAGTATTAAACACTATATATATATATATATATATATATATATATATATATCAGATTAAAATTGAAAGAATTGAAATATATTTTATTTGCTTTTTTCTTTTATCATACTAGAAGGTAGTTCGTTGAAGCCTCTGCCAGACACTTTGTTGTGAATAGCAGATTGAAGTCAGCAAAAAAGCGCAAATCTTATACCTTTCAACCACATACAAACAATGGAAAGAACCAAGTGGTACTCTCATAGAGTAAATATCTCTGGGGTGAGCATTCACACGCGCAGAACAGATTTTGTGTTGTCAACATACATTGCCGGCCCGGACGCGTGTTGTCGGGACGTCGTGTGTTTGTCGGTATAGCGCCCTGTATATTTCGAATGTCACTACATCCCCAGTACAGACGGATTCTTTTCGTACGTGTCGTGGATTATTTATGTATGTGGCGCAGACATTTTAACAGTATCGATTTGATACCAGGAATAGACCAGCTACGTAACTTTTAAGGGCAAGTGATACTGCATTCTGCTTCTTTGCGATAGGTGTCACAGTTCAGATGCAGTCGAATTTTGGTAGTTTTCGGTATGGTACGACACTTTATAGTATTACACAGCCTGACGTACATTTTTGCAGTAATAGTCTTGCAAAACGACTTGACAGTACGTTAGTACTTTTGCAAGTGTCCGAAAAACACCGAATTTGCCTCACATCAGCGATTATATCCAACAGCAACTTTGATGTCAACAGGAAAATTACGCCGAACTCTAAACTTCACTCTATTCGATTGGAAGAGTCACCTGTGTGTACATTATGTAACATACCAGATACCGAAGAACAAAGTTGTGTGACATGGCTCTACATAAGACAAAAGATAGCCAGCATCAGCAAAATCACACCCAACGCCATTACGGCAGCTGAATTTTTAAACCCTGGCGGTATTCCTTACCCCCCCCCCCCCCCAAAAAAAAACGACTCGCAATTAACTGGTTGAAAGGCCAAACGGTGCACTACATCCTAACTAAAGAATCGAGCAATAGGGAGGACTTCTGGCTACATATTACAACTAGACACCACACGCCGATGCGTACTAAAAATACAGACAAAATTATGCAAATTTTTTAACTAATAGATAATGTAAACAATAGAAGACAATAATTTACATTACACATTCAAACATGTCGTAGACTAGACGAATGGTTTTTGGTTAAAGTCTCTACTTCACGCAACAGGAGGTGCTTTTGAAACTGCAAGTAAACAGAGAAGATGATCAGTTTAGACCACTTAAGCCCATATGTGCGTATTGTTTTGTTTTGTTTTGACCAAAGCATACAAAACACAGTGACCAAACTGGCAAACAACTTTTATTCAGTTATTCCTTTATTTCTTTTTCTTTTCACAAGAAGACATATTTTATGTTGAAAATCACCAGCAGAAGCCTGTTCTACTTTATCACCTTACCGAAGAAGAAAATTTTACCTCTTAACAATAATGAGTTTTCTTACTTCTGTTTTGTCACGCACTGAGAAAGAAATTTTTAGATGCAGTTACATTTACATAAAAATTATGTAAATGCCTTCTCAACTGAAATTTATATATTTTTTTATTCAAGCCACGTTGCAAACAAAAGGCAACAGAAGGGGCATAGTTAGTTTCCCATTCAGAAGAAGCGTTGTTGCATCAAGTTACATTCTCTCTTTAAAGCCGCAAAAGACGGGCCGCGAAGGCAAAAACTGGGGAGCATAAAGGACGGGTTGAAGGGGGGAGGGGGGGAGTGAAGGAGACCCGAAAAAAAAAAATGGTAGGGAACATGTCAGAGAAAGGCATAGGTCACGAGTTCGAGTCTCGGTCCGGCACACGCTTTTAATCTGCCAGGAAGTTCATATCAGCGCACACGCCGCTGCAGAGTGAAAATTTCATTCCGGAAACATCCCCCAGGCAATCGCTAACCCATGTCTGAGCAATGTCCTTTCTTGCAGGTGTGCCGGTTCTACGAGCTTTGCAGGAGAGCTTCTGTGAAGTGGAAGGTCGGAGCGAAGCTGTGAGTAGTCCAGATGGTACAGCCCTTGCCCACGAAAGACAAAGGTCCAGAGTTCGAGTCTCGCTCTGCCACACAGTTTTAAGCTGCCAGGAAGTTTCAGTTTTCAAAATCTACAGTGTACTTCTCGCTGGCCTATTATCATGAAATTCGCCAAGATGCAAGGTCTCAGAACACTACAAAAGGGGAAAATCCGAAATTGTTAATTCGTAATTATGTCACACGAAATAAACATTCGTACCTGCCTACAGGAAAATTAAAGAGACCTTTGGAGAAAAGAGAGCCTCTTGTATGAATATCAAGAGCTCAGATGGAAACCCAGTTCTAAGCAAAGAAGGGAAATCAGAAAGGTGGAAGGAGTATATAGAGGGTCTATACAAGGGCGATGTACTTGATGACAATATTATGGAGGTGGAAGAGGATGTAGATGAAGATGAAATGGGAGATACGATAAGGCGTGAAGAGTTTGACAGAGCACTGAAACACCTAAGTCGAAACAAGGCCCCGGGAGTAGACAACATCCCATTAGAAGTACTGACAGCCCTGGGAGAGCCAGTCCTGACAAAACTCTACCATCTGGTGAGCAAGATGTACGAGACAGGCGAAATACCCTCAGACTTCAAGAAGAATGTAATAATTCCAATCCCAAAGAAAGTAGGTGTTGACAGATGTGAAAATTACCGAACAATCAGTTTAATAAGTCACGGCTGCAAAATACTAACGCGAATTCTTTACAGATGAATGGAAAAACTACTAGAAGCCGACCTCGGGGAAGATCAGTTTGGATTCCGTAGAAAAATTGGAACACGTGAGGCAATACTGACCCTACGACTTATCTTAATCTTTCTTCTAAGGAAAGGCAAACCTACGTTTCTAGAATTTGTAGACTTAGAGAAAGCTTTTGTCAATGTTGACTGATATAGTCATTCAAATTGTGAAGGTGGCAGGGGTAAAATACAGGGAGCGAAAGGCTATTTACAATTTCTATAGAAAGCAAATGCCAGTTATAAGAGTCGAGGGACATGAAAGGGAAGCAGTGGTTGGGAAGGGAGTGAGACGGGTTGTAGTCTCTCCCCGATGTTATTCAATCTGTATATTGAGCAAGCAGTAAAGGAAACAAAAGAAAAATTCGTAGTAGGTATTAAAATCCATGGAGAAGAAATAAAAACTTTGAGGTTCGCAGATGACATTGTAATCCTGTCAGAGACAACAAAGGACTTGGAAGAGCAGTTGAACGGAATGGACAGTGCCTTGAAAGGAGGATATAAGATGAACATCCACAAAAGCAAAACGAGGATAATGGAATGTAGTCGAATTAAGTCGGGTGATGCTGAGGGAATTAGATGAGGAAATGAGACATTTAAAGTAGTTAAGAAGTTTTGTTATTTGAGGAGCAAAATAACTGATGATGGTCGAAGTAGAGAGGATATAAAGTGTAGACTGGCAATGGCAAGGAAAGCGTTTCTGAAGAAGAGAAATTTGTTAACATCGAGTATAGATTTAAGTGTGAGGAAGTCGTTTCTGAAAGTATTTGTATGGAGTGTAGCTATGTATGGAAGTGAAACGTGGACGATAAATAGTTGGGACAAGAAGAGAATAGAAGCTTTCGAAATGTGGTGCTACAGAAGAATCCTGAAGATTAGATGGGTAGGTCACATAACTAATGAGGAGGTATTGAATAGGATTGGGGAGAAGAGAAGTTTGTGGCACAACTTGACTAGAAGAAGGGACCGGATGGTAGGACATGTTCTGAGGCATCAAGGGCAGCGTGGAGGGTAAAACTCGTAGAGGGAGACCAAGAGATGAATACACTAAGCAGATTCAGAAGGATGTAGGCTGCAGTAGGTACTGGGAGATGAAGAAGCTTGCACAGGATAGAGTAGCATGGAGAGTTGCATCAAACTAGTCTATGGACTGAAGACGACAACAAGAACAACAAAACAACAATCGCTAGGTATCACTTTTAAATAAAGGTAACAGGCAAAAGCGAAAATGCTGACCTCCGAAAAAATTACCACACTGGACCGAGTACAATATTCCATTTGTTTATGGAAGACTAGTAATTTACTAAGTGGGTCGCAAAACAGCATTCCAGTCTTCGCATAAGAACCATCATAATAGCAGGTGATAAGTTTACAAGTTTGTTTGAAAAAAGATGGCAACATTCAACTGAAATAAGGAAGAAAATTAATCGAGAATTAAATGCCCGAATATGCGAAGTATGTTGTACGATATTCTACTTACTGTGTTGCTCAAAATTGCGATGCAGTGTTCCTTTGGAAGCGCACGCACACATACACCGTAATTCTGAACAACACAGGCGCTGCAATATAGTATTCATTCAGCAACACCGGGCGAGTGCCTTACAATGAAAATGCCTCCCCTGTGCAGGGATATACGTAACGAGTGTGCGACTGCGGGCTGTACACATTTACTTGCAGCCGCGCCGGCGCAACATGATGATAGAAAGAAAGATCCCCTATCATTTAGCTACAAAATAGCAGGTCAGCAACTGGAAGCAGTTAATTCCATAAATTATCTGGGAGTACGCATTAGGGGTGATTTAAAATGGAATGATCATATAAAGTTGATCGTCGGTAAAGCAGATGCCAGACTGAGATTCATTGGAAGAATCCTAAGGAAGTAGGTTACAGTACGCTTGTTCGCCAACTGCTTGAATACTACTCAGCAGTGTGGGATCCGTACCAGATAGGGTTGATAGAAGAGATAGAGAAGATCCAAGGAAGAGCAGCGCGCTTCGTTACAGGATCATTTAGCAATCGCGAAAGCGTTACGGTGATAGATGATAAACTCGAGTGGAAGACTCTGCAGGAGAGACGCTCAGTAGCTCGCTACGGGCTTTTGTTGAAGTTTCGAGAACATACCTTCACCGAAGAGTCAAGCAGTATATTGCTCCCTCCTACGTATATCTGGCGAAGAGACCGTGAGGGTAAAATCAGGGAGATTAGAGCCCACACAGAGCCATACCGACAATCATCCTTTCCACGATCAATACGAGACTGGAATAGAAGGGAGAACCGATAGAGGTGCTCAAGGTACCCTCCGCCACACACCGTCAGGTGGCATGTGGAGTATGGATGTAGATGTAGATGGCACTTGACAGCTCGCATTGGGTCAAGTTAAGCTGGCTACAGCAGCGCCTGCCCACATAGCACACGACAGCGTTTTCTGTTCCATCTCGTAAATGTAAGCTAGTGGGCAATAACAGTACGTGCAAGCATTCGTTTCCGGCTTGCCACCACAGTAACGGCAAATAAACAACCGCATGGTAATGTACACAAGGTGATCACGAAGACATGCAAATATTTTAATGTGTTGTTCTACATGTAAAACAAAAGAAAAAAATTCATATGTATATCCGCAAACGTTTAGTTACGGAGGTACGCCTAGTAAAAGATTTAGCCTGAAATTTAGCAACTTCGCATATATGAATACATCGCAAAACTGTACGAGGTTAAAGTAAAGAACGATATCGATTTATATTGTTGTTATTGGTCTGTGAATCTAATAAAACACGTCCCAGACGTGTATATGGAGTAGTTTTCCAGAACGTCCAGAGAAGCAAAGATTATTAGAACAACCTTGTTAAACTGAAACGAGCAACAAAATCTGTTCGTACACATGCAGCTACATACACTGAACTCGGTGGAGACAATTTTGAACATTTATTGTGAATGCATTGTGAAATTGTATGTACACCGTACAACTTCCTTAACACTGAGCTTTGTTTTTTTTTCTGGTTTTACGTGAATTCACATGTGCTACGGTACTAATAAAAGCAGATTATCTGACACATTCATACTGTTTCAGTTAATGTTATTACCGTCATTTTTTCCAAAATTAAATTCTCTACAACTTCTGTTGGAAACTTTATGTAATTGTCTGGAATTAAAAAAAAAAAAAAAAAAAAAAAGGAAGTGGGCCAAGTAGTTAATAAATTAAAAATTTTACGAAATTACTTCTTTGTTTCTCTGGAAAACTACTGCAGGTATATGTCTGGGACATGTTTTATTAGATTCTCCAGGTCAATAAGAACAAAATAAATGGATATCGTGCTTTACTTTAAATTCTTGTAGTTCTGCGATGGCTTCATATTGGCGGAGTTGCTAAATTTCAGTCAAAATCTTTTATTAGCCGTAACTCCATAAGTAAACATTTGCGAACCTATGTTTATATGTTTTTCTTTAGATTTACTTGTAGAATAACATACTAAAATATTTGCATACCTTTGTGAATCACCCTGTATGCAAACATAAGGAAGCACACGCTTCAGACAACGGAACAAAAAAAAAAAAAAAAAAATACAGAAAATAAGCATTTGATGAAGGCCGATGCCTTGCAAACAATACGGTACACAGTTTACAAAATAAGTAATAACCGAAATTTTAACTTCTCGCTCTACGACTTGTAACAAAGATAATGCAATAAATAACCGATATTCATAGCTTTTCACTCACCACTTCACGGCGACAATGGCGCAATTCCATCCATCTTCCCACGGTTACTGAAGCCGGAATCAAGCACGAAAACCAACTTCACGATTGTCATCACAAACACAAATCACGAGCCGCAAAAAATGCACCGTTTCTAACAATACTTTGCGTTCATCTAGCGCTCCGTACTTTTCGTCGTAGAATACTGTTTGCTGCTGTAGACAGGATAAATACGCCTGCGAGTTGGCCCAGCCTCGAGAGAATCCGAGTCGGTGACCGGGTGAGGCTCCTTTTCCCTCTTTCGGAGAGTCGCTGAAGATACAGTAGCTGGTCCAGACGGCTCCGAATTGTTGGGGCTCAGGTCTACACCTTCCAGCTTTTGCAGTAGCACTCACTCGCTTACCACTCTTCCTGCACTAATTCCGAGGCCTCTTGACGTTCGTCCCACAGCCTTATCGGCAGGAACTGCTGGCTGCCCCTCAGTACTCGGCTGGTCTTTCTCCTGCTCGTAAGGCTCCACAGTTTTCTGCAGTAACTTCGGTGCCTCCCTCGGTCACTACCGGCAAGTCTTCAAGCAAAGGAAACCAAGTTATTTTTTTTCGAGTATCAGAATTTTCTGCACCACAGCGTCACAATACACAGCGCAGCACGACACACGCAACGCACGTTGTTTATGTTCACACCAAACGAAGCCGCAGCGCACGTGTTTTGACGTCATGACCAGCGCGCTAACAAGGGAACCTCCCCATCGCACCCCCCTCAGATTTAGTTTTAAGTTGACACAGTGGATAGGCCTTGAAAAACTGAACACAGATCAATCGAGAAAACGGCAAGAAGTTGTGTGGAACTATGAAAAAATATACAAACTGAAAAGTCCATGTGCAAAATAGGCAACACCAAGGATAATGTGAACCAAGGAGCGCCGTGGTCTCGTGGTTAGCGTGAGCAGCTGCGGAAGGAGAAGTCCTCGGTTCAAGTCTTCCCTCGAGTGAAGAGTTTATTTTCTTTATTTTCGCAAAGTTATGATCTGTCCGTTCGTTCATTGACGTCTCTGTTCACTGTAATAAGTTTAGTGTCTGTGTTTTGCAACTGCACTGCAAAACCGTGCGATTAGTAGACGAAAGGACGTGCCTCTCCAATGGGAACCGAAAACATTTGATCGCAAGTTCATAGGTCAACCGATTCCTCCACAGGAAAACACGTCCGATATATTCTATAAGTCAATGGTGACGGCATGTGCGTCACATAACAGGAATATGTTGTCCACCCGCCCAACTTGTACACTTGGCGAATGGGTAAAAATATTCCTATACCTTGCCCGATTTAGGTTTTCTTGTGGATGTGATAATCACTCCCAAAAAACTGATGAAAACATAAGAGTTTGTCACATAAACTGCTACAAATGAATGCAACAGTTTCACAGTCGCACAGTTTTCCCTGTGGTCTGTCAAAACATAAGTTTTTAACGTTTTCAAATTTTTCCGTGTGTAGACCGTCAAATCCTGCACATGCCCAAGCAAATCTGAACATGTCCTGGAATTTTGGAGAGCGAAGTTGATTATATAAAAAACTGAACTTTTCACTCGAGGGAAGACTTGAACCAAGGACCTACTGTTCCGCAGCTGCTCACGCTAACCGCGGGACCACGGCGCTCCTGATCTTACACTATCCTTGATGTTCCTTATCTTGCGCATGGACTACTCAGTTTGTATATTTTGCTTATTTTTTTCACAGTTCCACACAACTTCTTCCTGTTTTCTCGATTGGTCTGCGTTCAGTTTTTCAAGGCCTATCCACTGTGCCGACTTATAACTAAATCTGAGGGGGGTGCGATGGGGAGGTTCCCTTGTGAGAGTTGATGCCGAGAGCCTCCCGTCGCCTGGTGCAAGTCTTTCGAGTTGACGTCACTTCAGCGACTTGCGTGTCGATGCGGATGAGATGATGATGATGGTGATAAGGACAACACCAGTCCCTGAGCGGAGAAAATCTCCGACTCAACCGGGAATCGAACCCGCGCCTTTAGGTACGACGTTCCGTCGCGCTGAGCACTCAGTTACCAGGGGCGGATAGTAGCGCTGGGATCGGTTCGCGCCCCACGCCCTGTCGTTCTTCACTTGTGCACCTGTTTCGCTGCCGACTTGAAGCGCACACCGGTACGTGAGGCGCCGTGTCAGCGGCCTGGCAACAGTTGACGACATGTGGATGTCTGCGTCCCGCTGGAGAGCTTGCTCGCGTTGCGTAACGGTACAAGACCTTGAAACTTTGTCACACATGCGCAGACAACTGAGCTCCGGAAATGAACCATATGTACTTACTATTTCTCGATTTTTCCAACATTTAACAAATTAAATAAGCAAATGCAGAGTGGAAAGCCCAGAATATGTTAATTAGAAAAAAAAGTTACGTGTAAGCGCAAAACAATTGGAGACTGTCATCTGACACGTGAACTCGTCATTAAAGTAGGAGACAGTGAAGTTGACTTTAAAAATCCCAGACACTTTAATCCGTTAAAAAACACGTATATCAGCTCTGAAGTTGCTACATCATTATCTAAATTGAAACTTCTCGAAAGTGGCGTAAAGATATTCGAATTAAGATGTCTAGATTTTTACACTGAGGCCACAGTTGAGACGTGTCACCTACTGAAATGGGAAACGGTCGCTGATGTAAATGTTTCCCAGTGCTGCTAACCAGGGCCCACCGCGTTACGTTGGTCGCTGTTGATTATTGCATTGCCTTCAGATTTCGTCCTCAGTTGTAACGAGAAGCCAGCACAAACTGTCAACCTACAAACAAACCTACGTTCAACGCCAACCTGGAACTTCAGTTCAGTGTTAACATTCACTTTCGCACTTTTCACGTTTACGTACATTTCCCGGCACTTGCAGAACAAGGCGTAGTAAAAAATGACACGATTTTGAAGAAATGTTTAACGCTGTGAATCACTAAAACTGCGTATTTTCGTAAAACTCAGGTATAAGTACGAAAACAACCATATACGGCATGTTAGTTTTGCACAAGGACGAATGCAAATGTCATTGGTGGTCCGAGAATCTATTACAAAGGCAAAGACGAAGAAAAAAAAATATAGTGGCTTCCAGCAGCACGCGAACCATGATCCATGGTTAATTACATGTAGTCTGCTGCATTATTATTATTATTCACCCCAGCGTTTACGGAAGGATTTTACCTCCAGTGCGTTATCAGCCATTAACATTTAATCACATATGGACCGACCACCTCAGCAGTTTCTTCCTTCGGAATTCACACACACGCGCACACATTTAATCATAAGAAATAGTACCAACGGTGACGTATGTATAATGAATCCGCGGTATTCGGAAAACGACGTTTAAGGCCCCTCTCTGGACACGCACAATTTATCGGCCGACCGACCGATTTCGTGTCAGCCTATGCATGTCCCGACCGACCGCACTCAGCGATTACAGAGCCGCCCCGTTGTTTTGATTTGTTTCTCGTAAGTTCATTGAATTATGTTCTACGAGATTCCACTTGATCTTACACAGAAACAAAAACGGGGGTCCGCCTTGGCTGTTTTGGAGGTAACCAGGCCAAGCAAGTCCGAGAGAAAACTGTGGGCAAAGAAGTGGCTAATCTAAGGAAAGAAATTCGCCCACATTCTGTTACGTAAGCAGGTGGGAGCCGATGATTTTCGTAATTACTTCACAATGGGTGAACCGTGCATTTCGGAGCTGCTGACAGTCATCAAACCATTCTAAGAGAAAAATAATGCAGTCATGGCAGACACTGTCAGTTGCGATTTCCAGCCACTTGCAGAAATTAAGCCTGCCGCCGTGGCCGAGCGGTTCTAGGCGCTTCAGTCTAGAACCGCGCGACTGCTACAGTCGCAGGTTCAAATCCTGCCTCGGGCATGGATGTGTGTGATGTCCTTAGGTTACTTAGGTTTAAGTAGTTCTAAGTTCTAGGGGACTGATGACCTCAGATGTTAAGTGCCATAGTGCTCAGAGCCATTTGAACAATTTTTTTTGTATTTGTAAAAAAAAAAAAAAAAAATTAAAGGGGTCTTGCCGCTGTAGGTGTTGATTTTAGCCTTTGACTATGCCCATTAGGGGAAGCTGTTTTATATTTGTTCTGAAGAAGACGTGGTTCCCACGCTGAAACCTAGGTAAACATCAGGTAGTTTGTGCAATCGAGGCGGATTTTTCATAATTATTTCGATACTTACGATTTCTGGCGGGCTGCAATGCTGAAAGTTCAAAATAAATAAAACAAAAGGCATTCGTGACAATGTTGTTATTAATTTATGAATGGTGGTAATATTATTAATTTATTTATGGCAGTAGCGTAAAAGGTGGCCGGTAAATTGAAGAGACTCATTTCATATTCGAAGAAGAAAGGCAACAAAAAGAAAAAAGAAAAAAACACTTTGCTCTTCATAGCAGAGAGCTTGGATATAGCCTGGACTTTTTAACACTTACAGCAACGAAGCAAGTAGATTTTATGAATTAATGTCCCTGGAATGTCGATATTTCGGTTTTTAGATTTCATTTCGATTAGTATCGGAAATAAAACCTAAAAACAGAAATACAGGGGCCGACTGACCTTCACCATTGACCGTCACCTCACCTGGATCCCTCATCTGCAGATCCTCGAGCGTCATGCACTTTGTCTCACCTTCCGTATCCGCCTCGCGTCCCCCACGTGGATCCTCTACGACCTGATTCCTTTCCCCCACCTGCTCCTCTTCCTCGAACATATCCGCACACTCTACACCTCCCGCCGCCTGGATCCCCCTCACCCCCCTGGTTGCTCCTCTCCTCTCCCACCCCCTCCCCCTGCCACGCCTTCACTGTCGTGTCCCCACTACCCTCCGTCTCTACACCCTTCATCTCCTTTCCCACGGTGGCTTCCATCAACTCCCCCTCCCGGGTGATGCCCTCTCTCCCTCCATTTATCCCTCCTATCAACTCTTATCCTCACTCCCCCTCTTTTCCTCTGTCCTTCTCACGGGCTCCCTCTCCCCCCCTTCCATCCTCTTTTTTCCCCACCTACCCTCTCTCTGCTCCCTTCTCTTCCCTAAGTCCTTTTGCATTTGCCTCCTCTGCCTTTTCCCATTCCCTCTTGCGTCTGTCCTGCCCCTCCCCCCCCCCCCCCCTTATGAGTCCTCTCCCTCCTTCCTTGTTTTCCCCCTCATCTATCCAGGTCCACCCCCACATCTGCGGTAGGCAGACATTTTAGTGCAGTGTTTACAGTGAGTGTTCAGTGCTGTGTGTATTTCCGAAGTGTTGTGAACGGACATCGTACTGTAGCTGGGTGTGATTTTATATCTTTTGCAAACAGAAACCAGACTGCCGCCATGTTTTTTAATTGTCTGTGTACGATGGTACCTGTCTACTTCCTGTGTATTTTATTCGCTTTGCCAACCCTTTGCTTTATGCTTTAACTTTCCACAATTTTACGCCGTTTTACAATTTAAGTCACCGTTTTATCGCCTGCTTTTATTGTTTCTTAACTTCTTCTTACGTTTTAAAAAGTCTGTAGGCTGCAGAGCAGCGTAGTAAGCTGCTGCCAGCCCGTCCCCTTCGGAGGGAATCGAAATTCAATAAAAAAAAAGCCGGCCGACTTTCCATCTCTCTATATGCCATACGGAACCATCGTGGATTCGTTAAAAAATGAAACAAGTGCTTCGTTTCTTGCATCTCTTTTGCTATACGCCTCGGGAGACGCGTCCGACAAACATCTGCATCCTTTAAATTTCTCTAAACAGGCTGTCCTTAAAGTTTCGTCCGCCGCACACCCTGCCACGTGCATCGGAACAGTTGGTCCGACAGCGCTAGACACGACAAGCGCGCCGGGTCGAGCAGCCGGCAGTCGGGCGGTCGGTCTGTCAAAACACCGACACTCGTCCGATTAGCCGGTCGGCCGTAGGTAGGGCCGCATTCATTCATTGAGGCGCCGCTGGCGAGTCACGTGGTCTGGCTCACAGCCGCGGCAGACGAAACGAAGCGCCGTGGCTCATTCTGCTTCCGTGTGTGACGACTGCCGACTGCGCTTGTCGGTATTATGCAGTACAGTGTATAGTTCAGTTGTGTCGGGGCTGCCGTGGAGGTAGAGCAGTTTTTGGGTCTGGAGTTGCTTTTTGTGTTGTTAGAGGTTTTTTTTTCCACTCTGGAGAGGTTTCTTCTTCTCACCCCTCAGAACAACGAGACGAGACTGATCACGTACTGCAGCACGACAGCCGTGGTAAGTGAACGCGCTTACGTTTCTTGTAAATCGTATTTCTCCATAAAATAAAGCTCTTTCTTAAAAGTGTGTTGCATAAAAAATGAAAATGAACGTTACATATGACTTGTTCGTTCATTAAAACTTTTCTCTACTCACACAATAGCATGATCATTGTGAATATTTTGACAGTAAATAAGAAAATAAATCTATATTTTATGTTGTTCGCTCGTTTAGATTCGTTGGATGGTTAAATTTGATCAGCAGTGGTTGCGCTGTTTATTTTTGCTTTATTGGTTTTATTTCTGTCATTTGACTTCAGATTTCTTATCGATCCAACTCGTAAGCCTCCCTGGTGAAGGCTGTGAGAAGGAAAGTGGGAAACCGATCAAACATGGCACAGTATGTTGTCAGCATTTTCGGGAAGAGAACAGGGAACGGACACCAGTTTCGTCGTGCAGCTCACTGCCGCTTGCAGTCGGCGAAGAAATTGTGAGCGACGGGCTTATTTCGTGTAACAGCGGACGATTTTTTTAAATCTATGGTTAGGTTGCGTTTTTGATGCGACTTATGTGGCAGAGTTTTCGTTTATCGTACAGTGGATTTCGTTTAAGGTAGGGTAAGTCAAGGTCTGCGTAACGGGTTTGACGCCAGTGTTGGTTTTTGGCATTGAGGGCTGCCGCACAGGTAAAGTGGGTCAACTGAGACATCCGACCCCACCTGTCGGCTTTGACCCGTGACGTAAAGGTGTTGTGGTGTGACAAGTCACAATGGCGCGGAGTTTTGTTTGAGCGTTTTGTTTCTAGATGTAGGCGGGTGGCGGGGGTGGTTGTTTTATGATTGTTGTGATCTGTTTTGTTGCAGTTTTTGAGTTGTAGTGTGGCTGAGATTTATTCATTGATGGATCTTCGTTTTTGCGGGGAGGGGGAGTTTGGATGGGGGGTTGGTAGGTTGTGGGTGCGTTGGGACTTTTTCGTGTGTGTGTGTGTGTGTGTGTGTGTGTGTGTGTGTGTGTGTGTGTGTGTGTGTGTGTGTGTGTGTGTGTGAGAGAGAGAGAGAGAGAGATTGTGGTGCTCGACCTAGTGTGTAGCGCCGGAACTTTTTCGTGGTAAGTAATCGTGTTTTCTTTGGTGTAGTTTTCGTGTTACGATGTTCGGTATGGTATTAGAGTTGTGAGGTCGGTGGTATATACTGCATGTGTTTTTACTTGATGTTTCAGTATTGGCACTTGGATTTGATTTATGTATCTTTGGGGAATCACTCGATTCAATTTTTTTTTTTATATCGTTAGTTTTTGAGCTATATGGGTCAAGGGAAGTGTCAGATTTAGCTATGTTTTGGTATCGTGAACTGCTATAAACCTATGTAGGTCAAGTGAAGTATTCATTCCAATTTTATTTGTTTAGGTGGTGGTGGTGGTGGTGGTGGTGGTGGTGGTGGTGGTGGTGGTGGTGGAATGTTGGGAGTTTTTGGCCCAAAAACTCCCAATTTCCCACGCTGAGCCTGTTAGTTTGATTATATCCTTGGAGGAAGATGTGTGTGTTGCGTTTCTAATTTGTTTTCGTTATGTCATAGGCGCTATAATGGAGTCCTTGTCGATAGTCGTTTCCGCCGTATTGGTGACGTCATTGGTCAAAGGAGACGGGTGGAATCGGACACTTCTGTAATCCCGGTCAAGTTCGTGAAGTTTATTAGTACCCTTTGTATCACTTAAGCGACATAGGAACTGTCGTAATGCCATTCATCATACGCACAGCACAATTAGATAAATCATCGTAAAGCTAATATTTTAGAAAATATATCAAAAGAAATTCTGAATGAGCTAATGCATGGGCCTTCCACGTGCTCTGACCCGACATGCATGCAGTACGGTTTGAGAAACACATATATCATGTCATTTATAGTTAAAAGAATTTACAAACAAAATACAAAATTTAGAATTACAATAGCATGTTCGAATGACAATGAATATGTTTAGTGGTACATGCATTCAGAATTTTATAGAAACATTTAACGGGTAATTTTTTAAATTTTGGCGTAAATTTTCTCATCTCCATTTCCTTTGATGCAAATTAGCGGAGCATTATACAGCTTTATTGCATAATGGTTCAAATGTTTGACTTTTTTCTACGTCTTTCTCCATGCAGATTACTTACACGTGTATTGCAGTTATGTGAGTCCGAATTCATACGTAAACTATTAAAGTGTGTACTTGTATAAAGGAGACTTTTGAGTATGTACAAAGACGGTACTGTAAGAATTTTATCTGCACCTGCGTCCATTCTTAAGAAGCTGGGAGTCTATGATTTTCTTAATTATCAAAGACTGGATGAATCCTGGATTTCGGAGCATGTCAGTTCTTAACAAAAAGGATAGTCACGAGAGACAGGCTGTAAGCTGCGAGGGAAGCTGTTAACCACATGACGATCCGCAGTCACTGGCAGAGGTTGAGAGGTCCTCAAATTCAGTGCTGTTGTATCGCCACGATTGTTGACTCGTATCCTGAAACCGGCAATGTGATTTATAGCTGACTGAGGAAAGTGAATGAAACATTCATGTGAACGAAAGTAATTTATTTATGCATGTAGCATAGATCTGTTAAACTCATTTCAAATTCGAAGGATGAATCAGAAAAGTAGCGTTTGAAAATTGTCTGAATGTAAAAAGAAAGTCCCACAATTTGCTACTTGTACCACAGGCCATGCTTATAGGCTGGACTTTTTGAAACTTAAAACAATGAAGCAAACATGGTTCTGGTTTCGGTTTTTAGATTTCATTTACGATAAGTATCGGAAATAAAACACACAAAGGAAATACTGAGGATCGGCGGAGTTTTTCTGTGTGCTTCACGAAACCATTATGCATTTGTTAAAAAAATGAAAAGTGCCTCATTTCTTGTCTGTATCGCTATGCTTCTCGCGCGACGTGCCCCACAAACATCTCCAGAAACTCTGCCCCGTCATTCTATTAGAACAGCATTTAATCCAGCGCGCAGTGGCGACACACTTGCGTCTGGAGCTGGAGGCTGGCACGACAGCGCTCAGTAAAACTCTTTAGGTTAGCCTTAAAGTTGTGCTGGCGTGTCGTGTCACTGGTCGCTTGTTCAGTTAGCTCAGACCGCGAGGTGGCTCACTGAGACCCCATGTCACTGCCTGTCTCACTGTTGAGGTTTCCTGTCGTGAGCGATTATCATACGAGGCTGGTCCCATATGTACCCGACCCAACAAAGAAAACACACAAATTTTAGCGGAAATGTAGTTTCCAATATAATCTCTTTTCAGCTGTATACACTTTTCCCAGCGATGTTCAATAAGTTTGATACTTCTTTTTTATAATGAGAACTGTAACACCTTGTGATGTAACAAAATAAGTGAGATGTTATTCAATGGAAAAGTTGGAATTTGAGATTTCGCTTACTGTTTTATCAATCACAATTGGCGTAAGAATCGTGGATTGACCATTGTCATAAAATATTGCATTATGAAATGTGAATAGTCTTCAATTGCAGTTTCGCGTGGCTTGAAGCAGTCACAACTAGCGTGCTATTAAGAAATTGCGTTATCGTCATTCTAATTACTTCATGATACGATCATACCCGGTTGTGAAGTTTTTGTTATGACAAAACAATTTCCTAAGGGACCAGAAAGTTCTTCAGGGCGCAAAAGCAACTGTAACATCACACAAAAGGGAAATTCAGTATTAAAGCTGATGCAAGAAGACGATCAAACAGTTTTCTTTTTGTCAATGTGACACGCACATTGGACTGCTGATCTTGGTGTCGCTAATCTTAGCAAAATGCATAATTAAAATGAAAATACTACTGAGGAGATGATAGGAATGAGCACTGCTAAATGATTCAGTATTCCCAGAACAAATATTTATTATAACTAAAGCATATATCGTACCTTAAGCTTAGTACTACAATGACGGTAGATTATGTCCATTTCATGTCCATTGAGCGCTCTTTTATATAGATAGCCATTGTCCTCTTGAGTCGCTAGTGCGTAGTCAAAATGTTACAACAGTTCTTCTTTTTTACACTTCACTCAGACGGCACACGTTTTAATTTATTTAGTAAAAAATTTGATCAGACCGCCACAAATCTCCGTCCGTCTTACGAAAACTCTAAGTCTTTTTTTTAGCGCTCAAGGCTTCATTTGTTCTCCAGCGAACAAAATCGTGAAGGATCGCATATCTATCCGTATTTTTCTGTTTATATTGCCGCCCAAAGACGACGAATTACATTATTTAGGAAATTCCACCGTCGCTATGCGACGCCTCATTATACATTAATCATTCTTTATAAACAAGTATTTGCCTTCTGGCTGAAAGTATTAACTATTTGCTGTTTTAATGAAGCCAAAAATAGCTAATATCACAACCGCTTAATAGCCATTAACTGCCGACATCACGTGTTCATTTGTTGAAAATCTTCGACCACTGAGCCGTTTTTTCAAGTTTGGGAACTGGAACTAATCCGAGGTGGCTAAATCTGGCGAATAGGGTGCATGAGGTAGCAATTCAAACTTTAATTCATTTTCGGTATTGTAATAATGGACTTGGGAGCTGGTGCATTGTCCTGAAGGAACATTATTTTGTTCTTGGCCAAATGCGGCTGTTCTTGCTCGATTTCTTCGCCCAAACGGTGCAATAAGATCGCTCAATACTTGCCGTTGATAGTTTTTCCTTTTACAAGGTAGTCAATGAAAATGATTCCACGTGCATCCCAAAAAACTGGCGCCATGACCTTGTCTGCAGATGAAACGGTCTCCGCCTTCTTTGAGAGTCCGTTCTCCAATTTGTGACCATCGTTTTGATTTTTTTCATCTCGGGAGTGAAGAGGTGGACCACTGTTTCATCAACGGTTATGAAACGGCGCGAAAAACACCTTTGTTGCTGCGAAACTTTACTAAACAGTCAATTGAAACATCTTCACGACACTGTTTCTGCTCGAGTGTGAGCAAACGCGGCACAGATCTTGCACACAGTTCTCTCATGTCCAAATTTTCAGGTAATATGCGGCGTACCGCAGTTTTTGAAATGCGTCCTATGTCTGCTAGCTCTCGCACTTTGTCGACGATCATCCAGTACCTCTTTGTGGATGTTTTCGCCATTTCTGGAGTCGTCACCTCATTTGGTCGACCACTGTGATCCTAGTCTTGGCAGCTCGTACGGCTTCTTTTAAACTCTTACTGTTGTCAACGAAGGAGCAGACTCTCCCAAATTAGAATCTAGCTCGGCTTCGATATTGGTTGCGCTGAGGCCTTAAAAAAAATTGTATCACATAATGATGACCAATTTTCTCCATTTTCACAAATTGAATCACAACGTTCTCTATTGATGGCTGCCAAACAAATACTAAACAATGTGGCGTCTTGAAACTTGAAACATGTGCATCATAGATCTTATACTTTCTAGTCCAGAGGTACTTCTCAACAAAACTGCCATCTCCCGGTCAGGCCGGGCACTTACGGGACCACCCTCGTATTTGGAGGAATTTGCATGAACTGTGGAAAATGTGAACGTACTTCAAATTTGAAAGTTGTCCAGCAGTTTTGGTATTTTAAGTTTAAAATAAGTCATGGAGGGTACGATGTACAAGCTTTGTGTTTTTTTCAACAGGAGTTTCCTTTGGGCCACCACTTTTTCATTCTACGAGAATGTTGTCCCATGTGTCCACTTTTCCAGTTTGATATTTTTATCCTGAAAGAGTGACTTTTCCCTTCATTCCTCAAGCAATATAATATACAGTACACGAGGTGATTCATTGCAGTCTAACATATCGCACATTTCCTTTGAAAATCATTATTAGAGCACGCAGAAACGGTTTATATGTAAGAACTCCATTCCGTGAGCGTTTCACCTCTGTTTCAGCGAGAGTGGATAGTGTGGCTGTTTACGAACGTAAAGAACGGGCGTTCGGAGCAAACTAGTCGAATGTTATTTTTTTTAGACCTGTGCAGGTAGTATTTTAAATCTTAATTCGCTACAAATAGTGCAGTTGTAGGCTTTTCTGGGTCCCACATTCTTTCAAGAGATTCCATTTTACAACAGTCCCTTATTCCAGAGATATTTCTACTGTACGGTTGTACTGTGGTCTCTACAACGTAGTTTATCAAAGACTGCACGAGATCTGTTCAAAAACTCTAACTTTTCCACAAAACCTCTCTACGCTTAGCTTTGACTTATTGTGCACGGTCTCCTTCGTAATACTCTCCTCCACAATTGATACACCGTTTCCGCTTACGCAGGCCGTCTCGGTAGACATCTTGCAGGCTCGCGCGAAGCGCCGGCTGCGAATTAAACTCGCCTGTCGTTCCAAATCTTCAGCGTTGCAAAGGGGTTTTCAATTTTGGAAATAAGTTCGCAGGGGCCACGTCTGCAGAGTACGGAGGAGGCAGCAGTGCGCTATTGTTCGTGCAGTAGTCACGCACCAACAGGCATAAATGTGCGGGTGCGTTATGTTTTCTATCTACATAAAAGATCTTTTGGATAGGGTGGATAGTAATGTGCGGCTGTTCGCTGATGATGCTGTGGTGTACGGGAAGGTGTCGTCGTTGAGTGACTGTAGGAGGATACAAAATGACTTGGACAGGATTTGTGATTCGTGTTAAGGATGGCAGCTAACTCTAAATATAAATAAATTAATGCAGATGAATAGGAAAAAGAATCCCGTAATGTTTGAATACTCCATTAGTAGCGTAGCGCTTGACACAGCCACGTCGATTAAATATTTGGGCGTAACATTGCAGAGCGATATGAAGTGGGACAAGCATGTAATGGCAGTTGTGGTCAAGGCGGATAGTCGTCTTCGGTTCATTGGTAGAATTTTGGGAATATGTGGTTCATCTGTAAAGGAGCCCGCTTATAAAACACTAATACGACCTATTCTCGAGTACTGCTCGGGCGGTTGGGATCCGTATCAGGTCGGATTGAGGGAGGACATGGAAGCAATTCAGAGGCGGTCTGCTAGATTCGTTACTGGTAGGTTTGATCATAACGCGAGTGTTACGGAAATGCTTCAGCAACTCGGGTGGGAGTCTCTAGAGGAAAGGAGGCGTTCTTTTCGTGAATCGCTACTGAGGAAATTTAGAGAACCAGCATTTGAGGCTGACTGCAGTACAATTTTACTGCCGCCAACTTACATTTCGCGGAAAGACCACAAAGATAAGAGATTAGGGCTCGTACAGAGGCATATAGGCAGTCATTTTTCCCTCGTTCTGTTTGGAAGTGGAACAGGGAGAGAAGATGCTAGTTTTGGTACAAGGTGCACTCCGCCACGCACCGTACGGTGGATTGCGGAGTGTGGATGCAGATATCGTGAGGCCAAAGCCATAATTCCAAGATGTGTGAGGATTTCATGACATGACCAAACTGAAATGTTAGACGTCTGTAATCTCTCCGACAGTTACTCTTAAACTGGCAGGCACAGTTTCGTTGACCTTCCTCTAACGAGCGTCGTCGGTGGACGTGGGAGGGCGTCCTGAACGAGGCTCGTCTTTAGTTTTCGTCCCGCCATTTTTAAACCGTGTGAACCATTCGTAACACAAAGTACGGCTTAAGCACTCGTCACCGTAGGGTTCCTGCATCGTTTGGGGTCTGTAAAGGTTTTTTAGAGTTTCACGCGAAACTTAATGCAGACGCGTTGCTCCTCTATGGCATCTCAAAATTCGCGAACACACGTAACACAACGTTGTACTGACTAAAGCAATGATCAATAACATAAAACAATGAAACTCCCGGCAGTTTTCGCATTAAACGCAGGCGTATTCAGGAATTTTTGGAACAAACCTCGTATTACTCTGGATAAACACTAAACCATTTGAGGTCGCACAGAAGTCTAGTTGCAGTCAAGGCTTGAATCGGTGCTAAGATTCCAAAACTGTAGCTCGTTGTACTGTGTACTCACTTTCACTTTATAAAATACATCGTCCGCCGCCGTAGGCGATTGGTCAGTGCGACACTCATGTGGAGGACCCAGGTTAGATTTCTGGTGCTGCCAGAGATTTTTCCTCGGTGGGACTGGGGATGACACGGCGACTTGTCGACTATCGCGTGTTCTCCAGGTCCTGGTCGTGGGTCTCCTTTTCCTTTACAAACAAATTTGATTTCCACAGTTTCAAGCTGACTGTTGAAATAGTCATTTAGAAAGTTCTTGATCACTTAAGGAAACTTGAGAATTTTAACGAAATGGAAGATACTCTAGTAAAATCAGAGACAGAACTGAGGAACTTAGTTTGCTCAGATGTGCTGAAGAAATTGACTTGGTTTCAGATAATTTAAATGCAAGATTGTAGTAGGAGAAAGACAGCTATTTTCAAAAGAGGTGTCCATTGAAGTTACTCATCCCAACGTAAAATTTTCTGTTGTGCGATACTGAACCTACTTTCAGAAGACGCTGTGTTGTGCAAAGAGGCACTACATTATATTAGAATTTTAATTCCTTGACAGTGAAGTTATCATAATGCCAAATAAAGAAATATTTGTGCGTTTGAGAATTTCCTTCTTGTATCCCAAATGCTGTCACCCGGAAACAAATCGTGCACACAAAGTAACCAAATGCATCTTCAGAGTAAGTGAAAAACATGAGCCTTTTCGATGTCCTTTTTAACAAATCGGACCTCCCCTTTGACAAAATCCTGGCTGCGTCCTTGGCTGTAGAACATGTACACTGGTTGTGGGCCGTGCTTAGGTATTGTGGGCCGTGCTTAGGTATTGTGGGCCGTGCTTAGGTATTGTGGGCCGTGCTTAGGTATTGTGGGCCGTGCTTAGGTATTGTGGGCCGTGCTTAGGTATTGTGGGCCGTGCTTAGGTATTGTGGGCCGTGCTTAGGTATTGTGGGCCGTGCTTAGGTATTGTGGGCCGTGCTTAGGTATTGTGGGCCGTGCTTAGGTATTGTGGGCCGTGCTTAGGTATTGTGGGCCGTGCTTAGGTATTGTGGGCCGTGCTTAGGTATTGTGGGTACTTACACTGTTTATGTATTATTACTATATTACAGTAAATGAAACTTGAAGGTATTCTAATGAATGACAGGCTTCAGGGTTTTTCTTAACCGTATTTCAGCGACGTAGTTTTTATTTCAAAAATGTACGATAGCAGTCTGTGTACTGTTGAGCTCTTCACGCCGCTTCCTGATCGGTAGCCAAACAGGCGAGTGCAGCACCGTCGAAAAGTGGCAAAAACAGGCCGTCCTTAACGTTTTTCACAAGTTTTCGGAGAAAATCGCCTTTAAAGTTTCCTGAGGAATCGTATTTACTAATGTTTGTGATGTGTGTCGTAGTTTAACACATGAGAAACAATGTTCTGTCACTATCTAATTATTTCATACCACGTTTTAATTACCATTACCACGAGTTGTATTGGATTTTTACCGATTTAGGTGCAAAACTTCGAAAATTAAAGTTCAGTTAACCTGGTATAAGTTTTGCAAGCAATTGCGTGAATCTGTAATCCGGGGTGCTGCTTCTTTATGCCGTAGGTTCATTTTTATGTTACTGCATCGCCACATGGGTATTATGAAATGCTCGAAATAAGTTTTAGTAGAATATTTTCTCGTTTACAAATGTTTTTATTTCGCACGCTAATTGTTCGACGGCGAGCGTGTTTTACTTCGTAGAATTTACATGTTCCAGTTACAAAACAGTTCACACCGTGACAAGTCTGACTACATGCTGTTGATAAAAAATTCTGCCTGAGACTGAAGTATGGCGGCGTACAAACTGCCTTTATTTATATGGCTTCAAACAAATACAATCACTGTTACATACTGAATTTTACATAAGAAAAGTTAGTTTTTACGTACACCTTGCCAGGTTACATAGAAATTTACAAAGAATAAATCAATAATTCCGTACAAAGACTATAAAATGTTTTGTCATTGCAACAATATACGAGTATTTCCTTAATTTGCATATAGTAAATAGACTCAAAGAAAAATCATGCTAACATTTTCAGGTGTAAAGGGTGATAAGTTCTATCGAATGAAAGGCATAGATGCAACTAATTAATTTTTGTAAGAGTAAAATTTGGCCGTAATTACAGGTCTAATTACTATTAACAATTAAAACATGAGTCTGATTCAAACCTAAAAGTCGTTTCATACTTTTATTATGGATTCAAACAATTTCTGGCTTCAAAACAAAAATAGCTGTCGCTGAGTTCGAAATATCGGAACTTTATCGTAAATTACTCCGTGATCACAATAAGGAAATCATTCCTACCACATGCCTGAAGATTGTATTGTGTGTAAATTACGATGGAACATTGGTTTCTTCAATCCAACACGTTTCCTTCATTCCTTTTACTGATGGGACACCTTGTAAATGTCAAAACTAAATTTTAAATTTGTGTACATTAATTACATACATACATACCCTTTTCGGAAGACTGGAGATGATTTTTACCCTCCACGCTTCCCTCCAATACTAAATAGGTGATCCCCTGATGCCGCAAAACGTGTCCTAACCGATCCCTCCTTCTAGTCTAGTTGTGCCACAAACTCTTCTCCTGGATTCTATTCAGTACCTGATTTAGTTACGTCATCTACCCATCTAATCTTCAGTATCCTTCTGTAGCATCACATTTCGAAAGCTTTTATTCTCTTCTTGTTTCACATCCATACATGGCTACACTGTACACTCCGTACAAATACTTTTAGAAAACACTTCCTGACACTTAAATCTATACTCGATGTCAACAAATTTCTCTTCTTCAGACTCGTTTTTCTTGCCATTGCTAGTCTACATTTTATATCCTCTCTACTTCGACAATCATCAGTTATTTTGCTCCCCAAATACCAGAACTCATCTACTACTTCGTTTAATTTCCTAATCTAATTCCCTTAGCATCACCTGATTTTATTCGACTGCATTCCGTTATCGTCGTTTTGCTTTTGTTGATCATCTTATATCCGCCTTCCAAGACACTGTCCATTCCGTTCAGCTGCTATTCCAGGTTCTTTACTGCTTGACACAATTACAATGTCATCGGAAAACCTCAAAGTTTTTATTTCTTCTGCGTGGATTTTAATTCCTACTCCAAATTTTTCTTTAGTTTCCTTTACTGCTTGCTCAATATACATACTGAAAAACATCGGGGATAGGCTACAACCCTGTCTCACTCCCTTCCCAACCTCTGCTTCCCTTTCATGCCTCTAGATTCTTATAACTGCCATCTGGTTCTTGAACAAATTGTAAATAGCCTTTCGCTCCCTGTATTTTACCCCTGCCACCTTCAGAATTTGAAAGAGTATTCCAGTCAACATTGTCAGAAGCTTTCTCTAAGTCTACAAATGCTAGAAACGTAGGCTTACCATTCCTTAATCTTTCATCTAAGAAGTCGTAGGGTCAGTATTGCCTCATGTGTTCCAACATTTCTACGGAATCCAAACTGATCTTCCCCGAGGTCGGCTTCTACCAGTTTTTCCATTCGTCTGTAAAGAGTTCGCGTTAGTGTTTTGCAGCCGTGACTTATTAAACTGATTGTTCGTTAACTTTCACACCTGCCTTCTTTGGGATTGGAATTATATTCTTCTTGGCGTTTGAGGGTATTTCCCCTGTCTCATACATCTTGCTCACCAGATGGTAGAGTTTTGTCAGGGCTGGCTCTCCCAAGGCCGTCAGTAGTTCCAATGGAATGTTGTCTACTCCCGGGGCCTTGTTTCGACTCAGGTCTTTCAGTGCTCTGTCAAACTCTTCACGCAGTATCATATCTCCAATTTCATCTTCAGTTACGTCCTCTTCCATTTCCATAACATTTCCCTCAAGTACATCGGCCTTGTATAGACCCTCTATATACTCCTACCACCTTTCTGCTTTCCTTCTTTGCTTGGAACTGGGTTTCCATCTGAGCTCTTGATATTTGTACAAGTGGTTCTCTTTTCTCCAAAGGTATTTTTAATTTTCCTGTAGGCAGTATCTATCTTACCCCTATTGATATATGCCTATACGACCTTAAATTTTCCCTCTAGCTATTCCTGCTTAGCCATTTTGCACTTCCTGTCGGTCTCATTTTTGAGACGTTTGCATTACTTTTTGCCTGCCTCATTTACTGCATTTTTATATTTTCAATATCTCTTTTGTTACCCAATGATTTCTACTATCCCTCATCTTTTTCCACTTGATCCTCTGCTGCCTTCAATATTTCATTCCTCAACTCTATCCATTCTTCTATTATACTTCTATCCCCCCATTCATGTCAATTGTTCCCTTATGCTAGCCCTGAAACTCTGTACAACCTCTGGTTTAGTCAGTTTATCCAGGTCCCATCTCCTTAAATTGCCACCGTTTTGCAGTTTCTTCGTTTTTAATCTACAGTTCCTAACCAACAGATTGTGGTCAGGGTCCACATCTGCCCCTGGAAATGGCTTAAAATTTAAAACCTGGTTCCTAAATCTGTCTTACCCTTATACAATCTCTGAAACCTTCCAGTATCTACACGCTTCTTCCGTGTATACAACCTTCTTTCATGATTTAAAAAAAAGTGTGGGGTCACCGCCAGACACACTTGCTAGGTGGCAGCCTTTAAATCGGCCGCTGTCCGCTAGTATACGTCGGACCCGCGTGTCGCCACTGTCAGTGACTGCAGACCGAGCGCCGCCACACGGCAGGTCTAGAGAGACTTCCTAGCACTCGCCCCAGTTGTACAGCCGACTTTGCTAGCGATGGTTCACTGACAAATTACGCTCTCATTTGCCGAGACCATAGTTAGCATAGCCTTCAGCTACGTCATTTGCTACGACTTAGCAAGGCGCCATTATCATTTGCTATTTATCTTGTGATGCATGTACCGTCACACCGATGTTCACCAATTATGGATTAAAGTTAAGTATTCCAGATTCTACGTACCTTTTTTTTTGCTAGTCTCAAGACACTGTCCTGTTCCAGACCTCACGCCATCCTGCCTGAGCTTAAACGCGTGCCTTTCGGCTACCCGTCACAGTGGATTGGCTGTCTTGCCAGTCCACAACAAAAAGTGTTAGCTATGATCAAGTTATGCTCTGTGCAAAATTCTACCAGGCGGCTTTCTCTTTCATTCCTTATCTCTATTCATTATTCACCTACTACCTTTCCTTCTGTTCCTACTATCGAATTCCAGTCCCCTGTGGCTATTAAATTTTCGTCTTCCTTCACTATCTCAATAATTTCTTTTATCTCATCCTACATTTCTTCAATTTCTTCATCTGCGTAACCAGTTGGCATATAAACTTGTACTACTGTGGTAAGTGTAGGCTTCGCATCTCTCTTGGCTACAATAATGCGTTCACTGTTTGTAGTAGCTGACCCATGCTCCTATTTTTTATTCATTATTAATCCTACTCCCGCATTACCCCTATTTGACTTTGTGTTTATAACCCTGTATTCACCTGACCAGAAGTCTTGTTCCTCCTGCCACCGAACTTCACTAATTCCCACTACATCTTACTTATCCATTCCCTTTTTAAATTTTCTAACCTACCTGCCCGATTAAGGGATCTGACATTCCACGCTCCGACCCGTAGAACGCCAGTTTTCTTTCTCCTGATAACGACGTCCTTCTGAGTAGTCCCCGCCCGGAGATCCGAATGGGGGACTATTTTACCTCCGGAATATTTTACCCAAGAGGACGCCACCATTTAACCATACAGTAAAGCTGCATGCCCTCGTGAAAAATTACAGCTGTAGTTTCCCCTTGCTGTCAGCTGTTCGCAGTACCAGAGAGGCAGCTGCTCATGTTGATTCGGGTTTCGTAATGGAGATGATGCATGTACTTCAAAAACAAGAGTACCCATCCCGAGCAGTTAGCATTGATTGGGCCTCCACAGCAGCACTGAGACTGCCAGATTGCCACTCTTTGTACTGGGAAGTGGACCATCTCCTCTCTGGTAATGGGGCCAATGTGACATTCAGACGCAGTGTGTATGGAGGTCTGTCGAAGCGAGGTGGTTGTCTGACCTAAACCAACATTGGAATCGAGGTGAGTCGGTCAACTCGTAAAATCAAATTGGGATGGCAAACTATCCAAATGTGCGAAACTTCCTGGCACAGTAAACCTGTGTGCCGGACCGAGACTCGAACTCGGGACCTTCACCTTTCGTGGGAAAATGCTCTACCAACTGAGCTACCCAAGCACGACTCACGCCCCGTCTTCACAGCTTTACTTCTGCCAGTACCTCGTCCCCTACCTTCCAAAGGTTCGCAGGAGGGCTTCTATAAAGTTTGGAAAGTAGGAGACGAGGTATTGTCAGAAGTAAAGCTGTGAGGACGGGGCGTGAGTCGTGACCGCGAAATGCAAAGGTGCCGAGTTCGAGTCTCGGTCCGGCACACAGTTTTAATCTGCCAGGAAGTTTCATATCAGCGCACAGTACGCTGCAGAGTTAAATCTTTGTGTATGTAACCAACCGGCTCTGTAACTTTCCACGACATGTTGTATGGCAGTACCATGATTGAACTGTGACTGCAGTATATGGAACTGATACGCCACATTGCGCTGTGCAGATGTGTACGCTCTGGACAGAAATTGTCAGTATTTCCATATATTTCCATGGCAACATGTTTGCTGTAGTATTAATTGCAGGTATCTCATAAACAGCATTGACCAAATTGACTAGTCTGAAAGGTACTTCCCGTCGACAGCATGTGTGTGCGCCAGCTGATCAGTTGACATACAGAATAATCAAAGGACAGGATACGTGTTGCTAATGCTGAGGTGTCTCATTATACTAGAGACTAAGATCCTTACTCCAAACGGCATAGTTATGATGAAAAATTTCTAATTTTGCTAGTATTAAATTTCTCATTTTGATCACACGTAATCTGGATTTAGCCTGGAAGTCAATCCATAATTGACATTCGAACTACTTTTGGATTTCGGAAACATAAAAGATTTTGTTGTAATGAAATCTTTTTGGGAAGGCAAGTCAATCGCCAACAAGATCAGTTGAAAATTCCCAAGGATCTTTTATAGTATTCTCCTGTATTGTATTTTTGATTCAAAATCCACTACACAAAGGTGAGCATTTATCATCTGGAGGTCTGGAGTTACACTTTTGATGTATTGAACAACTTCAATAGTGTCCTTGTGTGGAACATACAAGCACTCAACTTTGTCATGAAAATATGCGTGATGCCGTCCATTCTGCATTGCTCATCCACTTACAGTAAAGTGCATTTTAGTAATCTGGTGTTTTGCTGTGATGTCACTATTTTGGTGTTTCCAAACTGCACGATGGAGGAATGTTCTAATTTTCAAACTAATACATAGCAAAATGCCTCTGTGTAGTCCCTCTGATACGATTTCAACAGATAAGTGTTGAAGGAAACCCATATGCTCTCGCTGTTACTTGCTGGATTCGGAAAATGTTCTATTTAACCTGTATCATACGTCACAGCTACAACACACGCTGCAGGTTGACAGCTTTGATGATACTCTGAAGCAAACTACTACTCACAACTGTATAGTTATACTAATAAACGATTATATAACACATGAATTGTGACAACCTGAACATCGGAATGTGGATCGACTGCCATGAAGGGCAACATTTCAGATGCATGAAAGAATTTCAGACCTGCAAGACGTACATTTATTTTTGTGGGTCGTAGTTGTGAAAGTAAGAAAATCCTTTTCCAAATGTGTGATTTTGGGGAGAGGGCTTGTAAAGTTAATGCATGGCCACAGTCTTCTGACTTTCATGTTATCCACTGTTTCTGCTTAATGGACTAGACATAAATGTAGAAAATGTTCTGTCATGATGTTTTACATTATGGCATGTGGTTTTATCTTTCACACTGGTTAACCAATTCGTACATTTTAATGAAAGAAAACTGCAAAGAGCGGTCGTTCTGTTTCTCAGGCCTGTCGAATTTTACTAGTTACACTTCTTTCTGTCGCCCTCTCCTTTGGTTGATATTTTGCAATGTAGCCTCAATTATGGACTGTCTGCATCTGAAGAACCATCAGCATTAGCCATATCGTCCTGAGTTTTTAAGACCACAGCAGATTATGGTCAAAATTAGAAATTTCGACTTCACCTGCACTTTGGTCAAAGGATCTTGGCCCATTTTGTGCTGTAGATGCAGTGAGAAAGTTGTAAACTATACTGATAAAAATTACTAAATAGTTGACACTTCACACATTGGAGCCGCCCCCTGCGGGTCTGGGGGTTAGAATAGGTCCGAGGTATTCCTGCCTGTCGTACGAGGCGACTAAATGGAGTATCACACATTTCGGCCTTTGTGATGGTCCCCTCTAGGGATTTGACCTCCATTCTTCAAAATTTTCCCGAAGAGCGAGCCAATTGGGGAAAGGCGCCTTACAAAGTGCATCGTATCCGTTGTGCATTGATACCTTTAGCCCACTTTCTCACTGTCGCATTGCAGTCCTGTCCATTCTCTCTTGGGTGAGGACACCTTCCTGGATGCTTTTTCCTCCATGCACTATGCAGTGTTGATTTGTGCGTCGACAATGACCAGTGACTTCTTTGCACCTGATACCCAGCACAGTAGCTAGTCCATTGTGGTAGGGCCGCCATGTACCCTGTTGGTTGTAGCCCCTTGACCACACAGGGATTGCTCTGCTGATGACTGCGCCGTTAGCTGCTCACGTATGCCAAAGGGTAGATGCCCATCTCCATGGGGCATTGGGACTCGTGGCAATGGCCATTCTGCCAGGTGGCCTTAACTGTGGCTGGGTGGCGCCCATGGGGAGGGCTCCTGGTTGGTGGCATCAGGGTGGATGACATGCAGTGAAGTGTAGTCCGTCATCTCTTGCTGGTGGTGAAACACCAACAGTCTCTAAGCAATCACGAGCTCAATTCAATGCACAGAAGTACGACCCCAAATCGTTCCCCTCCCTGGCCTCACCACGGGAGGAGTGTCAGGCTGGCAGCGGATCGTATTTGCCCCGGTACCTTGTATGTTTGAGAGCTGATGGAGAATATTTCATGACGAAGCCTCAGTTTTTTGTTGAGCATTTAGAGGACAAGTTCGGGGAGGTGGAGGACTTGGCCAAAATGATATAGGTCAGTCTCTATCAAACAGCACCCTCTGCCCAGTCACGGAGGTTGCTCGCTTGTGACAAGTTGGGTGATGTTTCTGTAACCATCACGCCCCATAAGAGCTTAAATATGGTCCATGGTATCATATATCACAGATCTTCTGCACGTACGTACTGCAACTTCACATCCATCGGTTCCTCCTTCATCTAAACATACCTCCAAGAAGGCTACGAAGAAACACAGTTCCTCTCCTTCTCCGCCAAGGCGTGTCCCATCTACAGCACCACCTGGCGGAAATCGCCCTCGGCCATCTTCTGTGTCGCCGAGGCGCACTGTTGGTGGCCGGTCAACTGGCCGATCGTTGGTGGCAGGAGCTGCTCCTGACCAACCTATGGATCAGGATCTTCTGCCTTCGACTGAATGCCATTCCATCCTGTCAGTCGCAAGCTCTGAGCAGTCGTTGAGTTGACAGCACCCTTGGTGACGTTCCTCCATTTCTGTTCACCCTATGTCCATTATCCACTGGAATATCCGCGGCATTCGCGCCAATCGGGAGGAATTGTCGATCCTCTTACGATCCTACTCGCCGGTCATCTTCTGTCTTCAGGAAACAAAGCTGCGTCCCCATGACCGCTTTGTTCTCCCTCATTTTCAGTCCGTCCGATATGACCTCCCCTCTGTTGAAGGCACTCCAGCCCATGGAGGACTCATGATTCTGCTCCATGATACTCTCCATTATCACCCAATCCCCTTAAACACTTCCTTCCAAGCTGTCGCCATCCGTCTTTCCCTTTCTGGATACACGTTCTCTCTTTGTACGGTATACATTCCATCGTCTACACCAATGGCACGAGCTGATCTCCTTCATCTTCTTGATCAGCTTCCACCCCCCTATTTGCTGGTTGGGGACTTCAATGCCCACCACCCGCTTTGGGGATCTCCACATCCTTGTCCACGTGGCTCACTATTGCTAGACGTCTTCCACCAAGCGGATCTAGTCTGCCTCAACACTGGGGTCCCCACATTTTTGTCTGCCTCCACGGCAAATTTATCCCATTTGGACCTTGCGGTCGGTACTGTTCCGCTAGCTCGGCGCTTCGAATGGTTCGGCCTTGATGATACACACTCGAGTGACCACTTTCCATGTGTTCTTCGACTGCAGCCTCAACTGCCATATATGCGCTCGCGACGCTGGAAGTTTGCCCAAGCCGATTGGACACTTTTTTCGTCTCTAGCGACATTCGATGACCGTCGCTTTCCCAGCGTCGACGATGAGGTCACACATTTTACCGACGTTATTCTCACAGCTGCGGAACGTTCAATACCACGCACCTCCGAATTGCCCCGGCGCCCTCCAGTTCCTTGGTGGAACGAGGCATGCCGTGACGCAATACGTGAGCGGCGACGTGCTCTTCGCATTTTCCGTCACCATCCAACTTTGTCCAACTGTATCCGATATAAGCAGCTCCGTGCGCGATGCCGTCGCGTCATCCGCGATAGCAAGAAGGCAAGCTGGAAATTCTTTACTAGCTCATTTAACAACTTCACTCCCTCCTCGGAAGTTTGGAGTCGGCTTCGACGGTTCTCAGGCGCGCCTAGTTTCTCCCCGGTCTCTGGGCTCACTGTCGCGCATGATACCTTAGTGGACCCCGTCGCAATTTCTAACTCATTGGGTCAGCACTTTGCTGAGATTTCGAGCTCTTCAAATTACCCGCCAGCGTTTCTCCCGAAGAAACGTGCAGCGGAAGTGCGACATCTTGCTTTCTCCTCTCAAAATCGCGAAAGCTACAATACTGTTTTCTCCATGCGCGAACTCCAACATGCACTCTCTTCTTCTCGCTCCTGCGCCCCAGGACCGGATGGTATCCATGTCCAAATGTTGCTGCATTTATCAACCCATAGCCTGCGTTACCTCCTTCGCCTTTATAATCGAATTTGGACCGACAGTACCTTTCCCAGGCGATGGCGGGAAGCTATTGTCGTTCCCGTTCCGAAACCTGGAAAGGACAAACATCTCCCCTCTAGCTATCGCCCCATTTCTCTCACGAGTAGTGTCTGTAAGGTTTTGGAGCGTATGGTGAATTACCGTTTAGCTTGGTGGCTGGAGTCCCGCAGTCTTTTAACACCAGCCCAATGCGGATTCCGAAAGCATCGTTCTGCTGTTGACCATCTTGTTGCTCTCTCCACTTATATCATGAACAATTTTCTCCGGAAACGCCAAACGGTAGCAATATTTTTTGATCTGGAGAGAGCGTACGATACCTGTTGGAGGACAGGCATCCTCCGCACACTGTTCTCTTGGGGCTTTAGAGGCCGGCTGCCCCTTTTTCTTCGCGAATTTATGGCAGAGCGCACATTTAGGGTGTGGGTGAACACTACTCTCTCCCGTACTTTCTCCCAAGAAAACGGGGTACCCCAGGGCTCCGTGCTGAGTGTTGTACTGTTTGCCATCGCCATTAATCCAATTATGGATTGTCTCCTTCCTGATGTCTCGGGCTCCCTCTTTGTGGACGATTTTGCGATCTACTCCAGCTCTCAACGGACCAGCCTTCTTGAAAGACGTCTTCAAGGATGTCTCGATCGCCTCCACTCGTGGAGCATCGAAACCGGCTTCCGTTTCTCACCCAGTAAGACCGTTTGTGTTAATTTTTGGCGACGTAAGGAGTTTCTTCCGCCCTCCTTACATCTAGGTCCTGTCAACCTTCCGTTTTCCGACGTCGCAAAATTCTTGGGTCTTATGTTTGACAGAAAGCTGTGCTGGTCCTCCCACGTTTCCTATCTTTCGGCTCGCTGTCTGCGTTCCCTTAACATCCTCCGTGTCCTGAATGGTACCTCTTGGGGAGCGGACCGGGTGGTCCTTCTCCGCCTCTATCGCGCCTTAGTGCGCTCGAAATTGGATTATGGAAGCATAGTCTACTCCTCTGCTCGGCCGTCTATTCTTCGGCGTCTCGACTCTATCCACCACCGTGGATTACGTTTAGTGTCTGGAGCTTTTTACACCAGCCCTGTGGAAAGCCTTTATGCTGAGACTTCTGAACCTCCGCTGTCCAATCGGCGGGCAGTCCTTCTGAGTCGTTATGCTAGCCATCTGTCTTCCATGCCTGCTAATCCAGCCTATAACCTTTTTTTCGACGCCTCCTTTGATGTCGGGAGTCCGCTTCCGTCAACTGCTCCATTCTCTTTCCTTCCGCTTTCCTAAAACCTTCTTGACAACTTGGGGTACAGCACCGCCTTGGCACCGTCCCCGGATCGACTTGCTCAGAGACCTATGTGAATTTCCCAACGATGGTACCCCTACTCTTGTTTACCGTCGGGCATTTGCTGCTCTATGTGCACAAATGACGGAAGCCACATTTATTTACACCGATGGCTCGAAAACATCGTTAGGTGTAGGGAGTGCCTATATTGTTGGCGACACCCCAAATCACTTTCGGCTTCCCGACCAGTGTTCGGTTTATACTGCGGAGCTTTACGCTGTTCTCCAGGCTGTCCACTACATCCGCCGCCATCAGCGGATACAGTACGTAATCTGCTCAGATTCTCTCAGCTCTCTCCTCAGTCTCCAAGCTCTTTACCCTGTGCACCCTCTGGTCCACCGGATTCAGGACTGTCTGCGCTTGCTCCACCTGGGGGGCGTCTCAGTTGCGTTCCTCTGGCTCCCGGGACACGCTGGTATCTGTGGAAATGAGGCGGCCGATATAGCAGCCAAGGCTGCAGTCTCTCTTCCTCGGCCAGCTCTTCAGTCTCTTCCGTTTACCGATGTACGGAGCGGTTTATGTCGCCAAGTTACTCATTTATGGCATGCGCATTGGTCAACACTTCCCCACAATAAATTGCGGGAAGTGAAAGCCGTTCCTTGCGCTTGGACCACCTCCTCCCGAACGCGTCGTCGGGAGGAGGTAATTTTAGCCCGACTCCGGATAGGGCACTGTCTTTTTAGTCATCGACATCTTTTAAGCGGTGATCCTCCCCCACTCTGTCCCCACTGCTCTCAGCTGTGGACGGTCAGACACCTTTTAATTGAATGCCCCTATTTTAATCCGTTACGCTCCCGTCTACAGCTATCGCCTGATCTATCGTCGATTTTAGCAAATGACACGCGCTCAGCTGACCGCGTTCTACAGTTTATTAGAGACAGTGAAATGACGTCAGTCATTTGAAGTTTTTTTTTGGGGGACAACCAACCCCTTTCTATAGTGGACTTTTAAGCATTCCTTCTGCCTTTAGTTTCTCAAATTTTCTGACTTTGTTTCCATTGCTGCTGATTTTAAATTTCGTTTTTTTCCTGTTTTCTACGTCACGGGCTGGGCGCTAATGACCATAGAAGTTTTGCGCCCTAAAACCACAAACAAAAAAAAAAAAAATCTTCTGCAGTCAGACGTGAGCTGTGCGCCAATTTAGAGCGGCGAGGTGTAAATTTTGTCCGGCGTGTCCACTGGGTCCGAAGGATGATCAGGCTGCCACTGGTGCCTTAATCTTGGCCTTAGGGGGTGATACATTCCCTGAGAAGATCAAAGTGATGGTCTACCGGTGTGATGCAAAGCCCTATATCCCTCTGCGGAAGTGTTTTAAGTACTGGAAGTTCAGCTATGTCTTCCCGCTGTACCTCATGCGTCACATGCCAAGATTGCAGATGCCCGTCATATCCCAATACTCCATGTGCCCCCCCTTCTATCTGTGTCAACTGTGGAGAGCACCATTCGCCTTGCTTGCCTGACTGCAGGATTCTCCAGAAAGAAAGGAAAATCATGGAGTAAAAGACCCTGGACAGACTGACCTACACTGAGGCTAAGATAAAATTTGAACGCCTGCATCCTGTGCATATGACAGTCCTACGCTGCCACTACAACAGTTCTGACACCATCAGTTCCACCAACCCAGGTCACTTCTCAGAGCCAGAAGACTACACTTGCCCCCTTGATTGTGGGGCAAATTTCCCTCCCTGTTGCTCCTGCACCACCTACTTTGGGAGCAATGCCCCCAACCATCAGGGACATCCATCCCCACTTTCAAGCTGGAGAAGCGTAAATCTTCAGCTTCTCTCGTTATGAAGGGGCCCCTTGGGTCACTCCCTTCCCAGGTTTCTTCTAGTGGGAAAGACGACACGCGCCAGTGGCTGAAGAGCCCAAAAGCAGCTGATCATAGGGCTCCAAACTCATCCTCAGTCCCAGAAACTGAGCCAGTGAAGTCCTCCCAGCCAAGGAAACCCATAAAGCAGCAAGAGAAATCCAAAAAGAAAACCCCTAAGACAAAGGACCACTGCTACCTACAAGCTCTGCAGCTGAGGATGGAGTGGAGATTTTGGCGTCCACTGAGGACCTAGGTCTCGCCAGACCATGACACACACCACCTGGCTGAGCTATGGCAACTTTTAAGCTTTACACCTGCTATCTGCATTGCGCTCCAGGAAACCTGGTTGCCAGCAATGCCGACCCCCCTCCCTCCGCAGCTATAAGGGATATTACAGGAACCATAGTGACTATAATAGTGTCTGGTGGAGTTTGCTTTTATGTCCTAAACTCTGTCTAGTGAACATGTGCCCCTTCAAACCCGTCTTGAAGCTGTGGCTGTCAGAATGATGCAGGATGTTGTGGATTGGCAGGAGGGCCAACCCACTAATGTAAGAGGAAGGCGAAAGGCAGGCGTTTAAGCTCACACAGGCTGGCGTGAGGTCTGGAACAGGACAAGGAATTTAGACTTCAGAAAAAAGAGGTAACTGGTGGAATACTTAACTTTAATCCATTAATGTTGAACGTAGCTCTTGTCTGTACATTCTTTACAATATCAATAGCAACTGATAATGGCGCCTTGCTAGGTCGTAGCAAATGACGTAGCTGAAGGCTATGCTATCGTCTCGGCAAATGAGAACGTATTTTGTCAGTGAACCATTGCTAGCAAAGTCGGTTGTACAACTGGGGCGAGTGCTAGGAAGTCTCTCTAGACCTGCCGTCTGGCGGCGCTCGGTCTGCAATCACTGATAGTGGCGACACGCGGGTCCGACGTATATTAACGGACTATGGCCGATTTAAAGGCTACCACCTAGCAAGTGTGGTGTCTGGTGGTGACACTACACAGGAAATAAACTGTCTGCAATGAATATCTTCCTCCAGATGGTGCAGTACCCCTGAATGTATTAACTGCACTGATTGCTCAACTCCTTTTCTACTTTTGGAAGATTTTAATGCCCATAATCCCTTGTGTGGTAGTATCATGCTTATTGGCGGAGGCAGAGATGTCGAAATTTTACTGACGCAATTCGACCTCTGCCTCTTAAATACTGGGGCCACCACACATTTGTGTGGCTCATGGTAGTTACTCGGCCATTGATTTATCAATCTGCAGCCCAGGACTTCTCCCATCTATCCACTGGAGAGCACATGACGACCTGTGTGGTAGTGACCACGTCCCCATCTTCCTGTCACTGCCCCAGCGTCAGGCAATGGACGCCTGCCCAGATGGGCTTTGAACAAGGCGGACTGGGGAACTTTCACCTCTGCTGTCACTGCTGAATCTCCCCCACACGGTAACATAGATGTGATGGTTGCGCAGGTGACGAGCACAATTGTTTCTGCGGCAGAAAACGCGATCCCACGGTCTTTAGGGTGCCAGAGGCGTACGGCAGTCCGCTGGTGGTCGCCGGAAGTCGCTGAAGCAATTAAGGAATGTTGGCGAGCTCTACAGCGGCATAAGTGGCAATCTTCCCTGGAGCACCTCATAGCCTTTAAACGGCTCCGTGCCCACGTTCGCCAACATATCAAGTGATGGAAGCAGGAGTGCTGGAAGAGATACGTCTCGCCCATTGGGTGCCATACATCACCTTCCCAACTCTGGGCAAAGATCAAACGTCTTTCCGGGTACCAGGCCCCCAACAGCTGTCCCCGGTGTTACCATAAATGGCGAGTTATGTACCGACACAAACGCGATTGCCGAGTACTTTTCTCGAGCCTCTGCATTGGAGAGCCTTTTGCACTCAGTGGCTGGAAGGGAACGTCCTCTCATTCACTTCACGCTGCAGTAAATTCTATAACGCCCCATTTACAGAGTGGGAGCTCCTCAGTGCCCTGACATAGCTCCTGGTCCTGATCGCATCCACAGCCAGATGATCAAACATCTCTCATCTGAATACAAGTGACATCTTCTTGTCATCAACTGGATCTGGTACGATGGCGTCTTTCCATCGCAATGGCGGGAGAGCACCATCATTCTGGTGCTCAAACCCAGCAAAACACGCTTGATATGGATAGCTATCAGCCCATCCGCCTCACCAACGTTCTTTGTGAGCTGCTGGAACGTATGGTATGTCGGCAGTTGGGTCGGGTCCTGGAGTCACGTGGCCTTCTGGCTCCATGTCAGGGTGGCTTCTGCCGGGGTTGCTCTACCATTGATAGTCTTGTGTCCATCGAGTCTGCCATCCGAACAGCGTTTTCCAGATGACAGCACCTGATTGCCATATTTTTTTGACTTCTGTAAAGCATACGACGCGACTTAGAGACATCATATCGTTGCCACATTGTACGAGTGGGGTTTCCGGGGACCACTCCCGATTTTTATCCAAAACTTCCTGTCGCTCCATACTTTCCATGTCCAAGTTGGTACCTCCCATATTTCCACCCAATCCAGGAGAATGTTGTCCCGCAGGGCTCCGTATTGAGTGTCTCTATTTTTAGTGGCCATTAAGTCTAGTAGCAGGTGTTGGGCCCTCCGTCTCGCCTTCTCTGTATGCAGACGACTTCAGCATTTCGTACTGCTGCTGAGCGGCGCTTCCAGGGAGCCATCCACAAGGCTGGCCTGTAGTCCACGGCTTCCAGTTTTCAGCTGGAGAGTAGTTTGTCGTGCATTTCTGTCGGCATCGTACCATTTATCCAGAACCCGCTGTTTACCTTAATGATGATCCACTCACTGTAGTGGAGACACATCAATTCCTAGGACTGGTTTTCAACGCTGGATTGACTCGGCTCCATCATCTTCGTCAGCTTAAGCAGAAGTGCTGGCAGCTCCTCAAAGCCCTGTGTTGCCTGAGCAACACGACTTGAGGTGCAGATTCCTCTACACTGCTGCAGCTCTACAGAGCCCTTGTGCAATGCCAAATTGACTACCGGAGTGTGGTTTATGGTTCGGCAGCGCCTTCAACATTGCTTTTACTCAACCCTGTGCACCACTGTGGTGTTAGATTAGCGACAGGAAATTTTAGGACGAGTCCGGTGACCAGCATACTGGTGTAAGCTGGTGTCCCTCCACTGCAGATCAGACGTGCGCAGCTGCTCGCCAGCTACGCAGCACACATTCATAGTTCCCCTGAGCATCCGAATTAGTCTCCTTTTTCCCACCCGCGGCAGTCCATCTCCCGCATCGGCGGCCCAGATCGGGGCTAACGATTACAGTTCGTGTGCGGTACCTTCTCACCGAAATGGAGTCCCTTCCCTTTACCACCTCTACTTGCAGTCTGTTCACGTAAGCCTCCATGGTGTACGCCTCGGCCGCAGCTTAGTCTGGACCTTTTGCAGGGCCCTAAGGACTCCGTTAACCCTGCCGCTCTCTGCTGTCATTTCCTCTCTTCTTGACGTGTTCTAGGGCTCTGAGGTGGTTAACACCGACGGCTGAATGGCTGATGGTCACGTAGGCTTCGCATATGGTCATGGAGGACATGTTGAGCAGCACTCCTTGCCAGTTGGCTGGAGTGTTTTCACTGCAGAGCTGGCGGCCATATCTCGTGCTCTTTAGCACATCCGCTCGTGTCCTGGCGAGTCATTTCTCCTGTGTACTGACTCGCTGAGCAGCCTACAAGCTATCGACCAGTGCTACCCTCGCCACCCTCTGGTAGCCTACATTCAGGAGTCTATGCCATGGAACAGTCCCGCTCTTCCGTGGTGTTTGTGTGGACCCCAGGACACGTCAGAATCCTGGCCAAATAGGAGACGCGGAAGCCGCTTCTAGAGATACGCATCTCTGAAGTTGACCTGCGTTCTGTCTTACATCGCAGGGTTTTCCGGCTTTGGGAGACGGAATGGCGTAACAGCATGCACGACGACCTGCGTGTCATTAAGGAGACTGAGTATGTGGAAGTCTTCCATGCAAGCCTCTCGCAGGGAATCAGTTGTCCTCTGCCGGCTCCGCATTGTCCATACGTGGCTAACGCACGGTCACCTACTCCGTCGCGAGGACCCACCTGTGTCGCTGTGGCTCCCAAATGACGGTCGTCCACCTCTTGCTGGACTGCGCACTTCTAGCCGCTCTGCGGCAGACTTTTAACTTTACCAGCACCCTGCCTTCGATGTTGGGCGACAATACTTCCACAGCAGCTTCAGTTTTACGTTTTATCCCCGAGAGTGGGTTTTATACTTCTATGTAGGTTTTAGCGCTTGTTCTTCGTCCCTCAGTGTCCTACACCCTAGTGCTTTTAGGGTGGAGGTTTTAATGTGCTGCAGAGTGGCTGGCTTTCCCTTTTTATTCTCGTGGTTGGCCAGCCACTGTAATCTGCTTTCACGTTTTACTCTCTTCTGTTTCTAGCGTCTTTTCTTGTCTTCCTTTGTTCCTTTTAGTGTTGCCTTCCCTTCGTTTTTTGTGGCTTTTCCTTTCCGTTTTGTGTTATGTCTCGTCTATTTTATTCTCACACTTGTGCCATTGTTTTATTAGGAACAAGGGACCGATGACCATGTAGTTTGGTCCCTTCTCCCACCTTTAAACCAACCAACAAACACATTCGAACTGGTTTTCTTCAGTTGGAGTGCTCAACATTATGCCTGGAGTGTTCACTGTTGCCGAACTACAATAGGACTTTGTCAGTTCATTTCCAGTAACCTTTGTCCGGCTTTTTTCTTGATGTGTGTAGATCTCAATCCTGGATTTGGCCTATTATTTTGTATTCCATCACATGAGATAACACCAACCAACTATCGTACGTGTGCGGGAGGGGGGGGGGGCTCCCGCACACGTACGATGCTAATGAAATACACAAGTTTCATACACAGCACTAACCACGCCATTGGAGTCTTCTACACAAGATGTCATTTGGCGATGTATAAAAGTTACAATTACAGAGGCTGGTTTACTTTAGATAAGCTTGCCGCATTATGCGAAGTTCGATTTTTAAAGGCTACCATACATTAATCATTGACTGGGTCGCCAGTCAGATATAACCAGACACCATGTAGTAGTGTAGCACAGAGGTTAGCGTAAAAACTGAGATGTGAAAGTCCATAGGTTCGAACCCCGCAAAATACAGCAAAATTTTATTTCTAAGTCTGATCGAGACTTTATTTGTTCTATTAAGTTAATTATTTTGTCATTGTCACTGTCGTATTGACTTTGTTTTGTCTAATTTTTCTGTCATTCTTTCTTCGTTTGGAATCTGCTTGTGTCGCCTATAATCTGAAACAAAGTGCCAACCAGGACTGCTCATTGATTGGTAACAGGGCAGCTCGTGTAGTCAATGAGAGGATAATTTCATGTAGCCAATGACAGCGAGAAACAACAATTTGATTTTAGCGATAATACTAAAATTTTTCTGTCCCCAGTTTGCTCACAGATACTAGCCTGAAACGCCGTGAACAAGCGGTCGTTATTTTAGTTCTGCCACGTACTGCTGGCCACCTGCTGGTAACGGGTCAGGCTTGCAAGTGAGCGACAGTTTGTAGCTTGGCTGCAGTTTATCGAACATGGGCCGGTCTGGGCTGGAGCGTACGCCATTAAGTAGTGGTTTTGACTTCGTACGTATGTACTGTTTGTGTTTCCATTTCTCTTTGATTTATAAATGTGTAGCTATGGTGTTCTTTTAATAATTGACAAAGGTCTTTTTAGGCACTTATGGGTTTTATTGTTCTGAAGGTGTAATTATCTACGCCGAAACCAGGGGTAACACTTACCACTAGGCGCTTTTTCGCAGTCTAGGCGGGTTTTTAGTTTTTAATATATTAACCAACGATTGCTGACGCGCTGCGATGTTGAAGGTTCTTAGAAAGTAACTATTACTAAAGCTAATAAGCGAAGAGCGTAAATCTTTTGTCAGAGTAAAATACTTTTCAAATTAGTCTTCGGTAGTTGAGTCTAATGACTATATCAATAAGAAAAGCTTACGCTACTTTGTATGTAAGAAGTGCAACCATGGGAAGTTGCTGCTAACATAGGTCATTGCCACATGTAGTTCTACATATATACTCAAATAGCCACCAAACGGTGTGTGGCTGAGGCGCAGTTCGCGCCTAAGTCGTATTCTCCCCCCCACCCCTTCTGTTCCACTCGCGGATCGCACGAGGGAAAAACGACTGACCATTTGAATGGTCATCATTGCGAAAGTGGAAAGTTGGTGGTAATAGTATATGATCTACATCCTCGGCGAAGATCGGATTCCGGAATTTAGTGAGCAGCCTCTTCCGTTTAGTGCGTCGTCTATCTGCAACTGTGTCCCTCTTCAAACTTCGTTTGATATTTGTAACACTCACGCGATGACAAAATGTACCGGTCACGAATCTTGCCGCTCTTCTTTGGATCTCTTCATTCTCTTGAATGAGACCCAACTGGTAAGGCTCCCATACAGACGAAAAATACTGACCGGACAAACTAACGTATTGTAAGCAATTTCCTTTGTTGAAGGACTGCATCGCTTCAGGATTCTACCAATAAACCGCAATCTAGAGTTCGCCTTGCCCGCTACTTGTGTAATCTGATCATTCCATTTGAGATCATTTCGAATAGTCACACCCAGATACTTGACGGATGTTACTGCTTCCAAGGACTGGGCATTTATTTTGTACTCGTACATTAATGGGGATTTTCGCCTCGTTATACGCAGTAGGTTACACTAATATTGAGAGATAACTGCCAGTCATTACACTATGCATTTATTTTCTGCAAATCCTCATTGATTTGTTCACAACTTTCGTGTGATACTACTTTACCGTAGACCACAGCATCATCACCAAAGTAATTCGCATTCAAACTTTCCTCCTCCCCACATCTTTCGTTATTGGTTGTGACAGGTTTGGCGAGATACCCTCCTCGCAGCTACTGAATGCGATATCACTTAAAGAGCGAAATGGGATATTAAATATCAAGAATGAAAGAGAAAGACTTCAACGAAAATCAGGCCTGATGTCTGTCTTCTACTTCTAACAATCCCTGCGTATCTGAGGTGTCCAGAAGCAAAATGCAGTGAGTGCACTAGAACATTTTTTTCAGGAAACGCAAAAAACTTCTTACTTCATATGAAAGATATTCGAAATTCTTTTTCATCGTAGATTTATGCTTACCAAAGGAGTTTATTTCTGACAATCCCTGAAAAATTTGGCTTTTATTTTGCCAGTAATTACCTAAAATAATTTGATTTCACGGAGTTTTGCCTCTGTTCCCGGGGATCTACGGAGTTACGCCTCTGTAGAGATCGATGAGCATATATTATCATTACATAAAAACACACACACCTTAATAGTGTTACGAAAGATTTAATGACTAAAACTGAATGTGATTACAAAGTTGTTGTGGTCTTAAGTCCTGAGACTGGTTTGATGCAGCTCTCCACGCTACTCTATCCTGTGCAAGCCTCATCTCCCAGTACCCACTACAGCCTACATCCTTCTGAATCTGCTTAGTGTATTCATCTCTTGGTCTCCCTCTACGATTTTTACCCTCCACGCTGCCCTCCAACACTAAATTGGTGATCCATTGATGCCTCAGAACATGTCCTACCAACCGGTCCCTTCTTCTAGTAAAGTTGTGCCACAAACTCCTCTTCTCCCCAATCCTATTCAGTACCTCCTCATTAGTTATATGATCTACCCATATAATCTTCAGCATTCTTCTGTAGCACCACATTTCGAAAGCTTCTATTCTCTTCCTGTCTAAACTATGTATCGTCCATGTTTCACTTCTACACATGGCTACACTCCATACAAATACTTTCAGAAATGACTTCCTGACACTTAAATCTATACTCGATGTTAACAAATTTCTCTTCAGAAACGCTTTCCTTGTCATTGCCAGTCTACATTTTATATCGTCTCTACTTCGACCATCATCAGTTATTTTGCTCCCCAAATAGCAAAACTCCTTAACTACTTTGTCTCATTCCCTAATCTAATTCCCTCAGCATCACCCGACTTAATTCGACTACATTCCATTATCCTCGTTTTCCTTTTGTTGATCTTATATGCTCATTTCAAGACGCTATCCATTCCGTTCAACTGCTCTTCCAAGCCCTTTGCTGTCTGACAGAATTACGTCATCGGCGAACCTCAAGGTTTTGATTACAAGGTATGACACTAAACAATAGTTTGAAAGTAGTTAATACGTCACAAGCTTTAAAGTCCCGCCCGTCCCCTCTAAATTACACTGTCAACTCATTCCTCTGGATGAATCTTCATCTGCATTGTTCCCAGCTGTCTGACAGTGAATTACATTCTTGTAGAAAGCGAGATTTTCCTTTTTTACCAAGTGTGCCCGAAATGCTTTTTGAGCAGGAAATCAAAATCCCTCGCTTCAGCTTCCTTTAAGGCTCTTCCAATTCTGATAACGTTTGGCTCCATGGACGAGATGACTGTCTCGTCTGCATATCCCTCTTCCTTCACCAGTTTCCATTCTATGAGCCACTTCCCCTCTTGCTGGTGCTTCTCTTTGTTTACTTCTGGTGAACAGAACCCCTTTTACAGGGGCAAATCTGAAGTGCCACTGACGAGGTGGCTTAAAGACACCAGCAACTGCAGCCTTCCAACACAGATATCTATTCCTAATTGCAAAACTATTCCGTGATCCTCAAACACTTCATTGTATTCACTCGGTGAACTTTTGTTTGGCCAAAAATTGTCGGATGGTAGAAACGAATGTTCAACCGTTCGATAAAATATCTTCACTCGTTTCACGTAGACAGGAGCTTCTCGTGTTAGCCAATAGCACAGCATACCCAACATCGTTTGGTTTTTGTTTTGCCCTCCACAACTGACATCAGTCGGATGGTAGTTACGTATGTAGATGTTAACCTGTGATGTACACAAGACACAATTTCATTGGATCCCTTTGCAAAGTCTGTTTCTTTCCATGTGTATATAAATGTGTTCTTGTTTTGCAATGAACCAGATGGTCCTTGACAGACTGTAAAATTATACGCGTATATTTAACGTGCATAATAAGCACTTTGATCTTGCAGTTTAGGCAGTGGAAGAGTTTTCTAGCAGTCAAATGTCAGGGTTATTTCACCATTGTCCTCAACTTCCAGTATATTATAAAAAGCATTTGCCTTAGCTTTGTATAAAGCAAGTTGTGTTAACTCTTGTTTCTTCACCTCATGTCCAGTTGTTCGGGTTAATTGCTGTATTTGTTCTAAACTGATGCACACTGAGCAACAGTCGGTTTCCGGGGAAGCGAAACTGATATTATCAGATATAAAAATAAATCTGAAAAACTCGTATGTAACTTTATCCACAGTTTTCTCTGGATCCGCATTAAACATTTTGCAAAGCTTTGCGATCGATAATTCACTGGACATAGTCTACTAATGTTTTTTCCACAGCAGTAGCGTGTGATTGCACTGGTTTCAGCTTCTCAAACTTCTTAACCACACCCCGTTTTCCTTGATAAATATTCGCCATTCGGTCTCCACCTCGTCTTTCAATTGGAGCTTCTGTCTGTAAGTACCGTGTACAGACTCTTTGTATTCTCGCTGTTGATATGCCAAGAACACTAAAAAATATCTTTTGGCGCACGCGCAATTGCTGAGTTAGGTTACTGCTTTCAGAATGGGCAAATAGTATCTGATTGAAGCTTTTGTTTGTACTGGAATCTGCTGCTTCAATGCGACGCCTCCTCGGAGATTAGACTGTGTGTGTGTGTGTGTGTGTGTGTGTGTGTGTGTGTGTGTGTGTGTGTGTGTGTGTCCTGTTTAATTTTGTCTACAACTTTACAAAAGGCCCGGTGTGATCTCCTTATATTCTGCATTGATACTCTTGCATACTGGTATACTGATGAAGCTGCATGCTTGCAATGGGTACGAACTGGAAATCCACTTGCGGAATATCTACCAAAGAACAGTACTAATAAGAAGCTAGGATAATGCACTAAAAAATCATATACTGTACTAAGTTTTCCTAAACAAATGATTATATAATCAGTGATGCACTGTTCAATCACGAAAATCGTTCCTGTCTGCAGCCATATAAAATGACTGTAGTTTACATTAACATAAACCTAAAACATCGCAGTGAAACTTACTGTTTACAGAAATGTTCGTTATGTTATTTCCATGCAGTGAAATAGCATAATATACTGGGGTTGAGGACTAAATCTTAACTATGTGTTTCGTTTTGTTCCTCTTCCAGCCAGAAGGAATGGCAGACTTTCACGACCTTTTTCTTTTGTAACTGATTGTACATGGCTTCTATCAGTAGCATCCATGATCATGGAGGAAATGATAAAGCACTCTTCGTATTTTATCCAGCAACAATACCACAAACGTTCTCCATAACTCCCGAACAAGCCAAGCCGAGAAAGACGCGCCAATATGGCTAGGTAACAGTTGACGTGCAACTGTCTTTTCACATTAGTTTGCAGTAAGGACAACTTGACAAATTGCCACCCATAGGCTCAAACGTAAAGTTTATGAAGTAATAAGCTGGGAAGACTGTGTTATTCGGACAAAATACATAATGTATACAAAGAGTTTTGTATTTTCAAACCTTTTTAATAATGGCGCATGCTAAGGATACATAAAGTTCTACTTCATCATACAATGGATTCACTCTTTTGCTTTGCAACCAGAAGTGGAAAGACAGTTTTGCATCTGTAGACGGTTTTCGAGGTACATTCTAGGGCAGAAAAAACCTGTTTTGTTCGTGTTTTAAGAGCGTAATCGATAGATGGCAGCACAGAGAACAAAATGGTGGCACCAACTCATTTTCGAGAAAATCCCCTGTTGCTTCAATTGCCACTTGTCACTGTTGCCAGACACTCTGTCGTAGGATTATATCCTGGGTTCACAGATGTAACCTCCACAATCTTTACACCACTGTATGCAAATGGTCTCACCTGGTCATGGCTGTTCATACTAAACTTAACTCCCACAATTTTTTAATGCCTTTGGGGTCCGTGGCAATCGGATGGTACATAAATTTCATAAGTGTTTTGTCATACAGACAAAACAACTGAATTTCAGATATTTGAGTGTCCTCGGCAGCTAGTCTGGTTCTTGTACAAGGCATTGGAATGCTTAAATGTCGGCCTCGCAATGGGTTTCTGGTATCACGTGCGTTAGCCTTACACATAATTTTGCGAATATTTTAATATGTCAGTCTACAAGTAAAACTAAAGAAAAACGTTCATATGAACATAGGTCTGCAAATGTTTAGTTACGGAGTTATGGCTAATAAGATTTTACCTGAAATTTAACAACTTCGCTAATATGAAGCCATCTCAAAACTATACGAGGTTAAAGCAAAGAAAGATTTATTTTGTTATTGGTCTGGTGACTCCAATAAATCATGTCCCAGACGTGTATCTGCAGTAGTTTTCCAAAACATTCAGAGGGGCAAAGAAGTAATTTCGTACAACTTGTAATTTATTAACTACTTGACCCAATTTCTTTCTCAAACTATAGACAAACAGAAGCTGTAGAGAATTTAATTTTCGAAAAATGATGGTAATAACGTTAACTGAATGTGTGTGAATGTCAGATAACCCGCTTTTGTTAATACCATGCCATACGTTAACTCACGTTCGACCTGAAAACAAAACACAGTGTTAAGGGAGTTGTTCAGTGTACATACAATTTCTCAATAAATGTTCAAAAATGTCTCCACAGAGTTCAGTGCATTTAGCTGTACGTGTATGAACAGATTTTGTTGCTCGTTTCAGCTTCGCACGGTGGTTCTTAATTTCGTATATTGCATTCATAATAAGGGCAAGTAATGCAGATATACGCCTGGGACATGTTTCATTATATTCACCAGACCAATAACAATATAAATGGAAATTGTGGTTCACTTTAACGCCGTATAGTTTTGCGATGGCTTAGCATTAGCAAAGTTGCTAAAATTCAGGTAAAATATTTTATTAGCTGTAACTCTGCAACTAAACATTTGCGAACCTATGCTCATGTAAACTTCCTCCTTTAGTCTTACTTGTAGAACAAAACATTAAAATGTCTGGATGTCTTCGTGAAGCACCCCGTATGATCAGTTCCGCAGGACTGCGTGGGTTGTCAGGAACTAAGATTTCTGAGGAAATGGGAGAGACTTTTAAAAAATCAGATTGTTGGAAATTTCTGAGCGTGGTGTTGTTTGATACCAGCTTACATTGGCTGTGACCTGTAGGCTGAAAGGAACACCTGACAGATGTGAGACCTGTAAGGAAGAGGCTGGGTGCTGGTAGCCAATTCCTCTTTTAAGGACCTGGGCATCAACCTCGAGCAACTGAAACATCACCTTTGAATAATTAATGAATGACAGTGCTGATAAACATCTTAGGTTATTTGATTTTCAAACAGCTGAGCAGAACTGAATGTACAGACATTTCGCTCTTTACTTATTCCGATCAACACTAAATTGACACTATTTTTAGCGCAATGCAATCTGACTGACAAAAATCCCTACAAAATGAATCTCACACAAAATCTTCGTTCCTCGAACTACTGCAATACAGCGAGCGCCAATACTGTCAGCTAAATAAGATTCTAACTACTGAAGGCACTAACTACTGATAGGCATAGTCAGCAAATGAAAGATTTTGATAGAGAACAATCAATGTACTTACCTTAATAGTGTTCAAAAGTCATAACAAATATATCAGTTTATGACATCCAGTCTTACAAATTTACTGTTTCTGGCGGACACACGTCCAGATCGTCCGCTCTCAAAACTCCATCTCTCTCCCCACATCCACCACTGCTGGCGGCTCACCTCCAACTGCCTAACACTACAATAGCGGATATTCCAACAATGCCAACCATCCACAGACTGCACACAGCACAGCACAGCACAGCCAGTGATTTTCATACAGAGCGCTACGTGACGTTAGCAACATCAAAACCTAAACCCCCCTACTTAAACAACAATCGAGGCAGTGAGTAGTCACGGTCCTATCAAAGTGCTAGGGTGGATGTTACTACCAGGCGATAAAGGAAGAGTTTGAACTGAAACCATTTGAAGTCTTGTTCTTGCATGTTCTTTCCTGATCTCTCAAACTGTATGACGAATATTTTGCCTCCGAAAATGATCGTGCTCACAGGAGGCTCGTCTTAATCTCGGAAGTCGTGTTCGTTACGGCATCCACCACGGTTTACCACTGTTTATAGTTCCCTCTACTGATGACCAATATTTTGTTCTACCTCCTCCGTTTGGAATGGAAGAACACGAACGAAATTGGGTTCTGAGTCTGATGGCACGATGGGATCTGGCATCGTGGTGTAGCATTCTACTGGGATTCCTTGTTTTTTCCCTCCTTTAACTGGAACACAGGAGGGCATACCTGCTGTGGCGATAGGCTCTGAAGAAGAGCCGGCAGCCGTGGGTCGCGCAGGCCATGACTCCTTCAGCCTCTGGCTGCTAGTTTTATAACAAAATTATAAAGTAGTCAAATGAAACTACAGGTGTGTGCATATCCTGCCGTGCCGGGATGGTAACAAATTAGATTCCATTAGATGCCGACCCCCCAGGGGGTCCACAACTCTTTCGTGGATACGTGCGTGGCGAGCACGGGGCCCCGAGCCATTGCAGCCTTCTTTCTCTCCCGGGCTGCATTTCCTTTCCCTTCCCCTCCTTTCCCCTCCGTACCCCTTTCCCCTCGCCATCTCCTCTCCCTCTATTGGTGTCCTTGCTTATGTTGGCCCCCGCTATCCTCCTGGTTCTGTTGGTTTTACACTCTGGCTTTGTTGCGTAATCATCTCCTCCTTTTGGCATTCCTTGGTCCCCCTCTGGGGTTTGACCTCCATTCCAAAATTTCTCTTCCGTAGTGTGAGCCATTTGGGGAAGAGCACCTTACCTAGTGTCTCCGACGTGTGCCCTCCTAGTATATTCCACCTTTTCTTCTACGTCGTTGTCTGATGCTAGGGTGCATAGCCAGCACGGTAGCCAGCCCGTGTGGTGGGGTCGCTATGTACCCTTTTGGTTGAGCCCCCTGAACACACAGGGATCACACTTCTGATACCTGAGCTGTGACCTCCTCATGCATGCCTTGGAGTGGTTGCTCGTCATCCTGGAGCATCGGAACTCCCGGCAATGGCCGCCGTGCCAGACGGCCCTTGCTGTGGCTGGGTGGCGCCCGTGAGGAGAGCCCCTGATCGGAGTGGGTGGTATCAGGGCGGACGCTATGCCGATGAAACGCATAAGGGTCCAAACCTCTGGCCGCTCTTCTGCGGCCGTCTCTCTGCGTGGTACTGATTCCTCAAGTGCTGCTTCTCTTGCCCCTTCGGCCTTCCCTTCCGTGGCTACCCCCTGGGAGGAGGGTCAGGCCCGTCGTCTAGGGGCAAAACCTTTCCCCCGTTATCTAGTTTGCACCAGGACTGATGGAGATACTTTCACCAGTGTCAAACCTTTATTCTTTGTGGAACACATTGAAGACAAGTTCGGCGAAGTGGACTCCCTGAGCAAGATGCGGTCGGGTTCGTTACTGATAAAAACTGCTTCGGCTGCCCAATCTGCGGCCCTTCGTGCCTGTACCCATCTTGGCACAATTCCCGTGTCCATTACCCCTCACCAGTCTCTAAATATGGTACAAGGTGTGATTTTTCACAGAGACCTCATCCTTCAAACTGATGAGGAACTTCGGGACAATCTCGGACGGCGGGGTGTTCACTTTGTTCGGCGTGTTCAGAAGGGTCCTAAAGATAATCGTATTGATACTGGTGCCTTTATCCTGGCCTTTGAAGGGGATACCCTTCCTGAGAAAGTTAAGATTATGGTCTATCGCTGTGATGTGAAGCCGTACATCCCACCTCCTATGCGGTGTTTTAAGTGCTTGTGTTTTGGCCACATGTCTTCTCGCTGTACCCAGGACCCTCTCTGTGGTGACTGTGGACGTCCACTTCATGAGGGGAGTCCCTGTGTTCCCCCTCCTGTATGTGTAAATTGTCATGGTAGTCATTCTCCACGTTCAGCAGATTGCCCAGTCTATAAGAAAGAAAAAAAGATACAGGAGTATAAGTCTCTTGATCGTTTAAGCTACACAGAGGCCCGTAAGAAATATGCACGATTGCACCCTGTGTCCATGATATCTAGTTACGCCTTGGTTACATCTTCATCCCTTCCTCCCCCTTCCTTACCCCCGTCCCGGACCCCTCTCCTTCCCCCCTCCCCTGCGGCTCCCACACCTTCTCCTCTGGGCGCCGCTCCCCCTCCCCAGCCGGAGAAGTGTCCCACTCCTTCGGCGTCTGCCGGTCAAGGGCGCCTCTCCCGGGATGCCCCTTCCCGGCACCTTCCAGGTCAAAGGTCTGCTGCAGCGCGGCGACCGCGAGAGCCGCGGTCTATCGGCCCCCAGGTCGCCCGGTCTCTTTCTGTTCCTGATCTTGCTGCAGCTGGCTCCATTATGCCACACAGCCCTCCTCGATCTCAGCCTGAAAAGAAGAAGAAACATAAGTCCCGGGACAAAGAGCCTCTGGTGTCACCGGAGGTCCCTTTCCCGGCTTCACAACCGGATTCTGACCTGTCGTTTATGGATGTCGCCCCCTCCTTGTCGGTGACGGGTGGGGACCCGGCGGTATGACTGGATTTAGCGTGTTCAGCCCTCATTTAAACCATCGTTCTGTGGTTCTCCAATGGAATTGTAATGGCTACTATCGTCACCTTCCGGAATTGAAATCCCTTCTTTCGTCCTACTCAGCAGCTTGTGTGGTTCTCCAGGAATCTCATTTTTCTGATGCTCACTCACCGACCCTCCGTGGGTTCCGTGTTTTCTGTCGAAATCGGGTCGGACCCTTGCGGGCTTCTGGTGGCGTTTGTACGTTGGTCCGTACAGACATTGCTAGCACGTGGATTCCTCTCCAAACTACATTGGAAGCAGTTGCTGTTAGGGTCCACTTAGACTCTGCAGTCACAGTATGCAATCTTTATCTCCCTCCTGACAGGACTCTTACACCTGCTGCCTTAACCACCCTTCTTCAGCAACTTCCTCCTCCCTTCCTCCTCCTTGGGGATTTTAATGCTCATCATCCTTTGTGGGGCAGCGCCTTTCCATCTAGACGAGGTCTTCTTATCGACCAATTTATTGCAGACCACGACCTGTGCCTTCTTAATGATGGCTCCCCTACTCATTTCAGTGCTGGTCATGGTACCTTTTCTGCCATTGATCTTTCTCTTTCTTCTCCCTCTCTCCTCCCTTCATTACACTGGTCGCCACACGACGACCTTTGTGATAGTGACCATTTCCCGTTGATTATCACGCTCCCTTCCCGCTCCCCGATGGAGAGGTTACCTCGTTGGTCTTTCCACCGCGCCGATTGGCCTCTATATACTGCACAGGTCGAGTTTTCTCCCTCTTTGTCGGGTTGCATTGATGACGTCCTACGTGACGTGTCTGACGCGATTGTTCGCGCTGCTAACCTTGCTGTCCCGCGCTCATCTGGACAATTTCGTCGTCGGCAAGTCCCGTGGTGGAGTACGGCCATTGCCATTGCCATCCGTGATCGCCGTCGAGCTTTGCAACACTTTAAGAGGCACCCATCTGTAGCCAGCCTTTCTACCTTTAAGCGCCTTCGCGCTAAAGCCCGTTATTTAATCAAACGGAGCAAGCGGATATGTTGGGAACGATTCGTTTCTTCCCTTGGTTCCACTGTCCCTCTGTCACGGGTATGGGCTACACTTCGCTCTCTCCAAGGTTGCCATCGGCAGTCCACCCTCCCAGGCCTTCACCTCCCAGATGGCATTTGTACGGACCCATTAGTTCTTGCAGAACATCTTGCGACCCATTTTGCAGTGGCATCAGCGTCGGCCTCCTATCCAGCTGCTTTCCTTCATCAAAAACAGCAGGCTGAAGCTGTCCCCTTATGTTTCACCACTTGTGAGTCAGAATCTTACAACGAACCTTTCACTGAATGGGAATTTCTTTCTGCTCTATCTGCTTCTCATGATACGGCTCCTGGCCCAGATTCCATTCATAACCAGCTGCTTCAACATCTCAGCGCTCCACAACGGCACCATCTTCTTCGGGTGTTTAACCGTATCTGGCTCCAGGGTGACTTCCCTTCTCAGTGGAGGGATAGCATTGTGGTTCCTGTCCTTAAGCCTGGTCAGAACCCCCTATCTGTTGACAGCTATCGGCCAATTAGTTTGACCAATGTTGGTTGTAAGTTACTTGAACGGCTGGTAGCCCGTCGGCTCACTTGGGTCCTCGAATCTCGGGATCTATTGTCCCCTTACCAGTGTGGCTTTCGAGAGGGACGATCTCCAATCGATCATTTGCTTCGCTTGGAATCCGCAGTTCGGCAGGCTTTTTCCCAGCGCCGCCATTTGGTTGCAGTGTTTTTTGACCTTCGCAAGGCCTATGACACGGCCTGGCGCCATCACATCTTACTAACCCTTCATCAGTGGGGTCTTCGGGGCCCACTCCCGATTTTTATCCGCCAGTTCCTGATCCATCGGTCATTCAGAGTTCGAGTTGGTACTGCTTTTAGTTCTCCACGGACCCAGGAGACGGGCATCCCACAGGGTTCTGTCTTGAGTGTCCTTCTTTTCCTCATTGCTATCGATGGACTTGTGGCCTCTGTCGGTCCCTTGGTCGCCCCTGCCCTGTATGTGGATGATTTCTGCATTTGGGTTAGTTCCTCCTCGATGCCATCTGCAGAACGGCAGCTCCAGGTGGCTATACGGCGTGCCTCTGCATGGACCCTCTCCCACGGGTTTCAATTCTCTCCTTTAAAATCGCGGGTGGTCCACTTCTGTCGCCGTACTACGGTCCACCCTGATCCAGAGCTCTATCTCGCTGCACAAAGATTGCCTGTGGTTCCACAGTTTCGTTTCCTAGGTCTTCTTTTCGACAACAAGCTCACTTGGCTGCCCCATATCAGACTCCTGAAGGTAGGATGTTTCCGTAAACTCAATGTCCTTCGCTTCCTTGCCCACTCCTCCTGGGGTGCGGACCGTTCCCTCCTCCTCCGTCTTTATCGTGCTCTAGTTCTGTCACGTTTGGACTATGGTTGTCAAGTTTATGGTTCAGCTGCTCCTTCCACGCTGCACGTGCTGGATCCAGTCCACCATCGTGGTATCCGTTTGGCCACCGGTGCCTTCCCTACTAGCCCTGTTGATAGTCTCCTGGTTGAAGCTGGGATCCCCCCCCCTTTCTGTTCGGCGGTCCCAGCTTCTGGTGTCTTATGCCCTTACTATCCGTTCTTCTCCCGCTCATCCTTCCTATTCTATCCTATTCCCAGACCATGGACGTCGCCTGCCTGACTCCCGCCCTCGGGCGGGTTTACCGGTTGGGCTGCGCCTTGCGTCTCTTACCCGTGATTTTCGGCTTCCTTCTTTGTCCTGTCTTCCTCGCTCCCTCCCCTCCACCCCTCCTTGGTTAGTTCCTCGGCCTCGACTTCGGATGGATCTCCGCCGCGGACCGAAAGATTCCATCCCCCCGGTGGTGTTCCGTACCTTTTTCCGCCAAATTTTATGGGAGTTTCGGGATGCTGTTATTTTTTACACTGATGGCTCTAAATCTGCTGATCATGTTGGGTATGCCTTCGCGTCCTCTGTCGGAACGGAAAATCATTTGCTGCCACCTACATGTGGGGTGTTTACTGCGGAATTGATGGCAATTTCCCGGGCCCTTACCTTTCTTAAACAATCCCAACACAACCGCGTTTTGTTATGTACGGACTCGATGAGTGGCCTTCTTGCTATTGACCGGTGTTTTTCGCGCCATCCCGTGGTCTCTGCCATCCATGACCATCTCGCTGATCTTCACCGTGCTGCTTGTTCCATTGACTTCTTATGGGTCCCGGGCCATGTGGGTATCCCGGGTAATGAGCTCGCTGATCGTTTGGCTGGGGGAGCAGTTACTTACCCCCCGTTTTCCGTAACCCCTCCTGCAGCGGATTTACGGCTTCACATCAAATCCCACTTTGCACAGTCATGGGCCAATTCTTGGGAGGCTACTCCACTGTCTAATAAACTTCGTGCCATTAAGGTGAATACAGGCCCATGGCGTTCTTCCTTTAGCCTCTCCCGCAAGGACTCGACCACACTGTGTCGTCTCCGCATTGGCCATACCAGGCTGACCCATGGTTTCCTTTTGCGTGATGAGCCACCCCCGCTATGTGGTTGTGGAGCCTTCCAGTCAGTGGCCCACATTTTGGTTGAATGCCCCCTTCTTTTGGCTCTGCGTGCTAAGTACAGACTCCCCCACACTTTACCTTTGATGTTGGCTGACGATTCCCGGATGGTCTCTCTGGTTCTAGGTTTCCTCCGGGAGAGTGGTTTTTATTCTCAGTTTTAAAGTTTTTAATCTCCCTCTGGTGTTGGGGCAGGGCGGTGAGTGTTTGGGTGTCTCCCACTGTAGGCAGTGTTCAGAGATTCCCGATTCACCTCCCTGACCGGAATCCTCTTTTCTTTCCCTTTTACTCTGTTTTTACCCCTTCTTTTTAAGGCTTGGTTAGTTTTTCTATTCCCATACGTACTTTCTGCATTATAGCAGTTGTACCTTTTAAGTCACAGGTGGTCTTGCCTATGCTGTTTCAGCATAGTGTTGGGTTCGTTCTCTTGCCAACTTCCCTCATTTGTTTTTACTAATGACAACGTGACTGCCCTTTTACGTTTCCCCTTTATCCGTTTTATTTTTCTGACTATACTGAGATGTCCCGTTAGCAGAATGGAGTCTATTTGAAACAAGGGACTGATGACCTTGCTGTTTGGTCCCTTTAACCTCAAACAACCAACCAACCAACCATTAGATGCCGAGGTGCTATTCCTATACAGTTGGAGAGCCTCAGCAATGCTTTTAGCTTTTTGGGAATACCAAGTGTGATGTGGAACGATGGAGGATGGAAGCGTGCTAGGGTAGTCGGGGCGATTCTGCGAAACCACTGACAGGGCGGCGTAGGGGTTAGGGTGTCTGCCTAGTGAACAAGGGGCCTGGGTTCGAATCCAGCCATTCGTAAAAATTTTCATTCGCCACTTCAGTCGGCGTATATACATCACTAGTGTCAGAGGTATCTGGAACTGTATTTCATTTCAGTAAATTATCTTTCTTTAGTGGCTCTGTTGCTAATGTAGGCGTCTGGTTGTGCAACGTTGCATTTTGCCCTAAAGAAATATGCGAATCATAAAGGCCCACCCTAAGGTAAATTCGGTGATTGAATTTCTAAACACGTATCAAATACTAAACTGAATGATAGCGTAACAGGCTATTAGGACAGGGATGTAGTGACAACTACAGAGGCTAATGTTATACACAGGCAGGGTAACAAATGTGATTTGAAACAGCAGTGCGGTCAGAGGAAGCAGAGCACGCACAGGCAGCAGGGAACATGTCACTCATTCAAACAACGTTGACAGGAAACAATTCCTCAGTTTTAATAGTTGCTGTTGAATTGCTATTCGGACTGACTTCAATGTTAAGCACCAAAAGCAAATATTAATGCGGAATGAATACACATTATGAAGTTGCAAATTGATGAGCTGAAATGACTGTCCAATCTAGTTGACCACACGCTAACACTTCAGCACGCGGATGGCTTATAATATGCTGAAGCCTTACCCAGCCGAGAACAATGACCAAAAGGCGGCGATACGTGCTCTGCCTGCTCCCTCCTCAACTACCTCACGTCACAGGAAACCCGTCATCAAGAGTTATTACCAGATGCCTGACAACCATTCCAAAGACATAAAAGTTTTCAAAATTCCAAATGTGTACAGTATACCTCTACATCTACACTCGGCAAGCCACCTGACGGTGTGGCGGAGGGTACCCTGAGTACCTCTACAGGGTCTCCCTTCTATTCCAGTCTCGTATTGTTCGTGGAAAGGAGGATTTTCGGTATGCTTCTGTGAGTGCTCTAATCTCTCTGATTTTATCCTCACGGTCTCTTCGCGAGATATACGTAGGAGGGAGCAATCTACTGCTTGACTCTTCGGTGAAGGTATGTTCTCGAAACTTCAACAAAAGCCCGTACCGAGCTACTGAGCGTCTCTCCTGCAGAGTCTTCCATTGGAGTTTATCTACCATCTGCGTAACGCTTTCGCGATTACTGAAAGAACCTGTAACGAAGCGCGCTGCTCTCCGTTGGATCTTCTCTATCTCTCATATCAACCCTATCTGGTACGGATCCCACACTGCTGAGCAGTATTGAAGCAGTGGGCGAACAAGCGTGCTGTAACCTACCTCCTTTCTTTTCGGATTGCATTTCCTTAGGATTCTTCCAATGACTCTGTCTGGCATCTGCTTTACCGACGATCAACTTTATATGATCATTGCATTTTAAATGACTCCTAATGCGTACTCCCAGATAATTTATGGAATTAACTGCTTCCAGTTGCTGACCTGCTATTTTGTAGCTAAATGATAACGGATCTATCATTCTATGTATTCGCAGCACATCACACTTGTCTACATTGAGATTCAATTGCCATTCCCTGCACCGTGCGTCAATTCGCTGCAGATCCTCCTGCATTTTAGTAAAATTTTCCGTTGTTACAACCTCTCGATACACCACAGCATCATCTGCAAAAAGTCTCGGTGAACTTCCGATGTCATTCACAAGGTCATTTATGTATATTGTGAATAGCAACGGTCCTACGACACTCCCCTGCGGCACACCTGAAATCACTCTTACTTCGGAAGACTTCTCACCATTGAGAATGACATGCTGCGTTCTGTTATCTAGGAACTCTTCAATCCAATCACACAATTCGTCTGATAGTCCATATGCTCTTACTTTGTTCATTAAACGACTGTGGGGAACTGTATCGAACGCCTTGCGGAAGTCAAGAAACACGGCATCTATCTGTGAACCGGTGTCCATGGCCCTCTGAGTCTCGTGGACGAATAGCGCGAGCTGGGTTTCACACGACCGTCTTTTTCGAAACCCATGCTGATTCCTACAGAGTAGATTTCTAGTCTCCAGGAAAGTCATTATACTCGAACGTAATACGTGTTCCAAAATTCTACAACTGATCGACGTTGGAGATATAGGTCTATAGTTCTGCACATCTGTTCGACGTCCCTTCTTGAAAACGGGGATGACCTATGCCCTTCTCCAATCCTCTGGAACGCTACGACCTTCTAGAGACCTACGGTACACCGCGGCAAGAAGGGGGGCAAGTTCCTTCGCGTACTCTGTGTAAAATCGAACTGGTATCCCATCAGGTCCAGCGGCCTTTCCTCTTTTGAGCGATTTTGATTGTTTCTCTATCCCTCTGTCATCTAGTTTGATATCTACCATTTTGTCATCTATGCGACAATCTAGAGGAGGAGCTACAGTGCAGTCTTCCTCTGTGAAACAGCTTTGGAAGAAGACATTTAGTATTTCGGCCTTTAGTCTGTCATCCTCTGTTTCAGTACCATGTTGGTCACAGAGTGTCTGGACATTTTGTTTTGATCCACCTTCCGCTTTGACCAAAATTTCTTAGGATTTTCTGCCAAGTCAGTACATAGAACTTTACTTTCGAATTCATTGAACGCCTCTCGCATAGCCCTCCTCACATTACATTTCGCTTCGCGTAATTTTTGTTTGTCTGCAAGGCTTTGGCTATGTTTGTTTGCTGTGAAGTTCCCTTCGCTTCCGCAGCAGTTTTCTAACTCGGTTGTTGCACCACGGTGGCTCTTTTCCATCTGTTACGATCTTGCTTGGCACATACTCGTCTAACGTATATTGTGCGATGGTTTTGAACTTTGTCCACTGATCAACACTATCTGTACTTGAGACAAAACTTTTGTGTTCAGCCGTCAGGTACTCTGTAATCTGAAACTTCCTGGCAGATTAAAACTGTGTGCCCGACCGAGACTCGAACTCGGGACCTTTGCCTTTCGCGGGCAAGTGCTCTACCATCTGAGCTACCGAAGCACGACTCACGCCCGGTACTCACAGCTTTACTTCTGCCAGTATCTCGTCTCCTACCTTCCAAACTCATTCTGGAAACTCTGTAATCTGCTTTTTGTCACTTTTGCTAAACAGAAAAATCGTCCTGCCCTTTTTAATATTTCTATTTACGGCTGAAATCATCGATGCATTAACCGCTTTATGATCGCTGATTCCCTGTTCTGCGTTAACTGTTTCACCAGAAGGTCTAATGTTATCGCCACGAGTCGGTTCTCTGTTTAACTGCTCAAGGTAGTTTTCAGATAAAGCACTTAAAAAAAATTCAATGGATTCTTTGTTCCTGCCACCCGTTATGAACGTTTGAGTCTCCCAGTCTGTATCCGGCAAATTAAAATCTCCACCTAGAACTATAACATAGTGGGGAAATCTACTCCAAATATTTTCCAAATTATCCTTCAGGTGCTCAGCCACAACAGCTGCTGAGCCAGGGGGCCTATAGACACATCCAATTACCATGTCTGTGCCTGCTTTAACCGTGACCTTCACCCAAATTATTTCACAATTCGGATCTTCAATTTCCTTCGATACTACCTCTTCAAATAGTACTAGTTTAACACCATTTCTTTTTCGGTACCTATTGTTAAGACGCTAACATAAATGTTTTGTATTCTGCACGAACTGAAAATGTTATAGCTGCTCAATGGGTCATATTTATTTTTCTCTTGCTGGTTTTATAATAAACTTTGAACATCGCTGCTGAGGTTCAGTGACCGTGTCAGTATTATATTAGAACAAATAACCCCTCAGTCACAAATATTAAGTCAAAATTCACCAGGTTTCGACGCTACTACGAGCGTCGTCTTCAGAATTAAACTCTTCTATAACATAATAGGTATATAAGACATTAATAAACTGAAGTGTGTACTGACTGGAAAGAGATGCAGTACTTAAAAGTCACATTCTAAAAAAATTCTAGGCCGGAAAGGAGACGTCATGAAAAGTAATAAATAAGATGGCAAGCCAGTAAGGGCTGCTCTTACCTGAGTGAACACGGGTTGCTACAAAACTGTTTTATAATATGTAGTTCGTTTGCCTTTCGGCCGGCTGGGGTGGCCGAGCGGTTCTAGGCGCTACAGTCTGGAACCGCGCGACCCCTCCGGTCGCAGGTTCGAGTCCTGCCTCGGGCATGGATGTGTGATGTCCTTAAGTTAGGTTTAAGTAGTTCTAAGTTCTAGGGGACTGAGGACCTCAGAAGTCACATAGTGCTCAGAGCCATTTGAACCATTTACCTTTCTTATTTGAAAAACATGTAAGAATCAGCCAACCGGTTGCATAGGTTTTCTATATACCTTGACCAGGTTTCCTCACTTCTAAGGGTGACTTCATCTCAAGGTAAGGTAATTACATGAAGAACATATCAAAGATGCACAGTGATTTCAGAGCTGAGTTGCTCAAGTCATACATTAAAATATAAAACATAATGTTCTTCAAAAGGTCAAGCATTAAAACATAAGTAACACCGGTGACGAAACCTGGTGAAGGTATATAGAAAACCTATGCAACCGGTTGGCTGATTTTTACATATTTTTCAAATTTGTGTATAGATTGCTGCAAACGTCAGCCATGTTCAAAGTTGTACCTTTCTTATGTTAATCCACGAATTTGATTCAATTAACATAAAAAGAAAATTGTTAAATACGGTAAATAATGGGCGTACTGCCGATGGCTTGGTCACAGCGATGGTACCACTGTGATGTGATATAAACGCTATTATTTTTTCGAGGTTTCAGAATAAGAGGGGAGACGAGACCTTAAGTTTTTGGGTTTTATTTTCGTTAATTACGCTCCCACACTTACAGGACTGGGAGTGGGGGGTGGTTTATCGTGAACGCAATTGGCATAAAATATTCAGATGTTCAGCCGCTTTTTGAAAGCTCCTGCTCTTCTACCATCATTCTCCACAAATTGGGTTTTTTGTACAACGAGAAAGGTGTTGGCATTTTAAAGTACACTCTGCATCAGGATGATATTTTTTTAGTAGTCTTAAGAATTTCGATCACCACCTGCTCCCATCTGATATTACGGAGAAATTTTTCTGTGAAAACCTCGCCCTGTACATCCCTCACAAGAAGAATGATCACTTGCTTTTGCTCATATGCACGACTTAAACGCATTTCTTTCATAATCTTTAAGGAGCATCTGATCAATTATTTTTGTTGTACCGGTATGTAATGAATTTCAAAATCACACTCTTGAAGCGCTAACAACCATTGCGTTGGCATGCTGTTCGTTAGGTACAAATTTAGTAAGAATGAAAGTGTTTTATGATCTGTTACGATATGTATTCCCAGTAAGAACGAAACTTTTGGGTGGAAATGCTGTCTTCTCCTGTGAATATGTACTTCCTCTCCCAGTGAGTGAGTGTACGGATTGCGAATGCGGCAGTGAAATTTACTATGATTCTGTTAACCTCAGTCAGATCTAATGCATATTGTACGACGGTTTTGAACTTTGTCCATTGATCCTCAACACTATCTGTACTTGAGACAAAACTTTTGTGTTGCTCGTTGAGGATTAAATCTGGATCTTTATTTTTGTGGGTGTATATTTCAATTTCCTCCAAAATCTTAAGAAACCGTCCCTTACGAGCACTATGCAGGATGTCTAAATTGTGTTCAATGTTGGTGACTGAGTGCTTTGAGGCGATGGACATCAGACAACTGAGCGGATCGCGGCACAACACCGAAATGGCGGGAACCACGGATAATTTTGAAAAGTACAGATTTTAACCTCGACATCTACAGATTTTAAGTATTTTTGGAGATAAGTTAATCAAAAAATCTACTGAATACAGCATGTGCAAATGGAATGTAACAAATGTTCCATACGCCACCTGTTGGTAATAGTGTTATAATTAATATAAATGACGTGCATTCTGCCAACCAATTTTGTGACGCAGCATGAGAGTTGATGGATTTGGACGGGTTACTCCTGTAACTGAAATATCAGGTACGTTCTGGTACATTTGATGTTGATTAGATTGGATGAAAAAGATTTGCTTTCGTGAAATAGTAAATTAGTATAATTACCGTTACAGATCTGAAGATTGTTCTGGATGAACATAAACCGCTCATATGAATAAAAAAAATTTGCATTCAAGACGGATTATACGTAACATTATACAATCACTGATTGCTGCTATCCCATTAGACAGTCTGGTTTTGCAAACTTCTTTACCGTTACTAAGTCATACAGACAAGCTCCTGCTGTTCAGGTATTCCGTCAGACTGCAGAGATGAGGAAGCTCAATTTCTTCTCGTGTAATGAGGAAGCCTGCAACCTTCCATTCTCCACATGGGAACTGGAATCAGCTTTATCTGCAGCCAGACACACTGCTCCAGACCTGATGATACTCACTATACCGTGCTTAGTCATCTGTGCCCTCAAGCGAAAGGTCAGTTCCTCTCCTGTTTCAATTAGATCTGGTTTGAAGGACAGTACCCCACGACTTGCAAGGAGGCAATATTAATTCCATTCTGGAAACCAGACAAGGACTATAGCGCCCCTAAGTTATCGGAGTGTCACCCTTACCAGCTGTACAGGTAAGACTGTTGAGCGCATGGTCAACCGCCGCCTCGCCTGGCTGCTAGAGTACTGAAGCCACCTTGGCCGCTCCCAGTGCGGTTTCGGACGCTATCATTCCACTTTTGACAACTTAATTCTACTGGAGACGGCGATACAGGAGTCCTCTTCAGGCCAAAACCATTTTTTTTACCTCGAAAAAGCATACGACATACTTGGAGGTACATCATTCGCCAACTTCATGAATGGGAAGTACGTGGACGCCTGCCGCTTCTGATCCAATCCTTTCTCGAGGACCGGCGTTTCCGTTATCGCATTGGTGATGCCATGTCTGACTGGCATGTTCAGGAGAAAGGGGTGCCCCAGTGGCACAGTTTGCCATCGCTATCAATGGCATTTCCTCTGCAGTCAGGATCCCTGTCAAATGCTCTGTTTGTGGATGACTTTACAATCTTCTTCTTTCTCTGATATTACGGCGACGACGAGGCGCTAAAGCTGACCATTAGGAGGCTAGGAGGCTGGAAACCGTGTGTGTGTGTGTGTGTGTGTGTGTGTGTGTGTGTGTGTGTGTGTGTGTGTGTGTGTGTGTGTGTGTGTAAAGGGCTTCCGGTTGTTGAACATTTTGAAATGCCCTGGCGGAAAACAGTGCTGACAGGGCATTTGTTCGATCACGCTTAGACTATGGCAGCGTGGTCTACGGATCCGCCAGTCCTTCCTACCTCCGGATGTTAGATGCTGTCCACCGTGAGGGCATTCGGATATCGACTGGAGCCTTTCGGACCAGCCTAGAGGCTGGCGACGTGTCCTTTGGGCTCGACAGGCGCTGAAACTTTCAGCGTTACCTCAATCATTGGCATTTAGTTCAGTGATCCAACCCACCTTCGAACGACTGTTCTGGAATCGGCCCCAAGCGACCCAGCCATTTGGTATAGATACTACAGACTGTCTAAACGATCTGGATCTGTCTGGGATGCAACGAAGTGCAGTGTTGGTGTCTTCAGAGGCCCAAAGTTATTTTAAGCTTGACACGGTACACGAAAAGTTGTACTCCAGACTTGGTTGTTAAAACTTTGTTTTCGTCTATTTTAAGTATGTACCATAGTTTTATAGTTATTTATACAGATGGATCCCAGCAGGGGAATGCTCTCGTTTGTTCTGTGGTTTTCCCTGATAGGGTTTTTGAAGTGAGTATTCCAGGAAAATTTACAAATTCTGATGTGGAGTTATATGGCATTCTGATCGCACTGGAGAGGGTTCAGACATCACCGTACGAGTTTTGTTATCTCTTGCGACTGTCTTGGTGCACTGCAGGCACTACACCAAATGAATCCGGTAGACCCGCTGATGCAGCTCGTCCGTGACTCCTTACAGCAGCTCCAACACTGTGGCAAGGGGTGGTGTTTTGCTGCGCACCTGGCCACCTGGCCACATTGGGATACAGGGTAATGATATCTGCTGACCATGCTGTCGACCGCCCCCTCGACCCAAATGATAATCCATCATTAAAATGTATATGAGTCTTTCTCTCTCTCTCTCTCTCTCTCTCTCTCTCTCTCTCTCTCTCTCTCGTTTTTATCGACAGTGACGCGTTTACACTTGAGTCTTCATTGTGACATTGTGACTTCTGACCCATTTCCCATAACTTTAGTTTCGGAGAGGGCCGTCTCCAAAACTTCATTTGGTTTAATAAATCAAGGCTTCTCAGATTACTTCTTGTGCTTGTGGCAAGTTGTGGCCATTGATTTTGCACTCTATCCCCGACATATGTTGGAAGCTTTGACTTTACATCCCTTTGTTTTTTCTCGAGACCAAAATTTGAGAATGCCGTTTCAAATTCTTCGCGTTCGGAATAATTTTCGGATACACTGTCTCATATATGTGCTTAACACTTCGTGTGGCTAACGCACGTGTCTATTTTAGCTTGTTTGGTTTAATGTCTCTGAAATGTCTGAACTGTTTGATAAAAGGAACAGGATGTAATCCTGATTGGGTTCATTGTCCTCAAAATTCCATTATCTAAAATTGAGGCCCATTATCACTGTTACTCTCTCGTTTGATGCTGCATTAACCTCTGCAGTAGACGCTCTCCATTTATTCCGTTCGACCCTTCGCCGCAGTCTCTGACTAGGCGGCGGGTTTCGTGTGCTTCAGTAACCACTACCGCTCACCCACCCAGAAACTCTATTGACCATTTTCGCCGCGCACGCTATTGCACATTGTTGCTGTCAGCTATATTATATTCAAACGTGTACTCGTCCTCGTCCTTCACAATAGGTACGGTGGTACTTTGTATCGACGATATTGCACAACCTAGCCACTTTCCTCTTTCACGTAGATGATCGCTATTATTTGCACGGCTTCACTGCTGGACGACCGTGTTAACATGCTTAAACAGTGTCTTTCCTAGAATTTGGCACTTTGATCGACTAATACCTTCAAAGTTCAGTTGACGCTTTTTAATACTTGGTCCCACTTCTGTAAATGTTTGGCCCTGGTAGAGATCTTTTGATGTGGTGTTCAGTCATTCGTTCTCTGAGTGGTATGTTCTTATCACGAAGTCAGGAGATTAGCCAGTTGTTGCTTTTCTAGTACAACGCACGAGTCATACGTAGTGCCCTTTAAGGCTGTGAAGCTGCATTGAGCTCTGAAATACTAGTATTAACGTTTGTCAATTAGGAAATTTGTTGGGTATATCTTAGATGAGTTGTCTATAAACATATTGTCCAACGTAGTGTTTAGAGATAGTTATGTGGTTTAGTTTTAAATATATATTTACTGTTCATTAAGATTTTCAGTTCAGCGGGAAGGGGGTGGAAAGCAGCAGGCATAGCGTCTCTGCAGCGCACACAGTTCACATAATTCCTCTGTTTAGTGCCACACACGTTGATGGCAGAGTTCTGTTACCAAAGATCTAGTCTCTAGGCACACGACATATTAGGGAAAATAGGTGTTGGGAAGCAGTAGCAAATATTCTCAGCTGACTAAACTATTTGCAACGGGGGGGTTCACGGGCTCTCTCTGTACACGACTCTAACCTCCCTACGAAGCAGTGAAAACGGTTTAAGAGGAGAGTTCCCGCAGGACATAGTCCTATGTGACAGTAGGTAGTGTGCAGAAGCAGAATAAGCTACCTCTCTGACCTCTTAATCTCCAGAGATGCTGAGCTGACACACTCCTCAGTCCAATAAACGTGACGTTCCCAGCGTGATTTGCACTGTAAGTGAATGCCTAAGAACCTGATGCTATCAAATCTCTATCTGAATAACCAGCAGTGTCACTGAGTGTTCTGTTTGGCTTTTCGTGACCAGATGTACATTGCTTACGTTGGCAGGAAGGGAATTGACAAACCTGCTACAGAATGTTGGTGGAAATGTAGTTGGTGATTGTTTGACGGATATTCTGTTACAATGATGGCGTCATCTGCAAATATGGTAAATTTCTGCTGTACACACACCATTCACAACTGCAGGCAGATCTCAGTACACATCACAGTCGCTGAAGGATCCAGGAGGACAGAAGAATGTTTTTGTACCCAAACACTACAGTCTGTATTACTAAATGACTAATCCGGTTCATGACACAGTACCAGATGCACGTAGCCTATATAACTGCTTTCTTTGATTTTTCACTATTTCATACAAATATGGAGTGAATTTAAATTCCTGTCATAATTTAGTACTTAGGAGGTATAACCTTATGAGAAAAGTTTAACATCGTGGTACGAGATGTATATAGAAAATTTATATTAAATGTTTCATAATGAGAGCTTGAAATTATGTTTAAAGATTTTTGGAAATCACAAACCTTTCCTACAGTTGGGCATTTGCAAAGCAGTCAATCTGAAACTGTTCTATACGGTAGTCTGTCTCTAAAGGTACTGAAGACGATTGATGTGGAAGATACTTCTTGTGCACCGTAATTTGAGAATATTTTTATGATCTGGTTGTTCGTCACTCGTGCCTGAAATTCTAACCCAGATGTACTTTTGTAGCCATAAATATTATTATTCCTTAAGTTATAGGTCACTCTTACAATTGTACTTCATAGGTAAGCAACTGATACATGTATTTGCAGAAATATGTGCCATTTTCCCGAAGATGAGATGGAAACTGTGAGGGGCTGGATATTATCAGTCTTCTCACTGTGTATAAATATTACTCACAATCCAGTAACTGTGTTTATACCATTTTGATGTATTTTAGAATGTAAGATTCAACTAACACTATTTGGCACGCCAGGTAACTACGTACTGTGCCTAATGTTGAAGTATGAGAAGACTTGTACATTGTCTTTTAGTGTCTCTTCGGCTGAAGTTGGAACAGCTGATTAATCGGCTGAAGTTGGAACAGCTGATTAATCGGCTGAAGTTGGAACAGCTGATTAATCGGCTGAAGTTGGAACAGCTGATTAATCGGCTGAAGTTGGAACAGCTGATTAATCGGCTGAAGTTGGAACAGCTGATTAATCGGCTGAAGTTGGAACAGCTGATTAATCGGCTGAAGTTGGAACAGCTGATTAATCGGCTGAAGTTGGAACAGCTGATTAATCGGCTGAAGTTGGAACAGCTGATTAATCGGCTGAAGTTGGAACAGCTGATTAATCGGCTGAAGTTGGAACAGCTGATTAATCGGCTGAAGTTGGAACAGCTGATTAATCGGCTGAAGTTGGAACAGCTGATTAATCGGCTGAAGTTGGAACAGCTGATTAATCGGCTGAAGTTGGAACAGCTGATTAATCGGCTGAAGTTGGAACAGCTGATTAATCGGCTGAAGTTGGAACAGCTGATTAATCGGCTGAAGTTGGAACAGCTGATTAATCGGCTGAAGTTGGAACAGCTGATTAATCGGCTGAAGTTGGAACAGCTGATTAATCGGCTGAAGTTGGAACAGCTGATTAATCGGCTGAAGTTGGAACAGCTGATTAATCGGCTGAAGTTGGAACAGCTGATTAATCGGCTGAAGTTGGAACAGCTGATTAATCGGCTGAAGTTGGAACAGCTGATTAATCGGCTGAAGTTGGAACAGCTGATTAATCGGCTGAAGTTGGAACAGCTGATTAATCGGCTGAAGTTGGAACAGCTGATTAATCGGCTGAAGTTGGAACAGCTGATTAATCGGCTGAAGTTGGAACAGCTGATTAATCGGCTGAAGTTGGAACAGCTGATTAATCGGCTGAAGTTGGAACAGCTGATTAATCGGCTGAAGTTGGAACAGCTGATTAATCGGCTGAAGTTGGAACAGCTGATTAATCGGCTGAAGTTGGAACAGCTGATTAATCGTTCATTCTGTGTTAGTAGATTTGATTAGTTGTGGTTCTCACACGATACAGTATGGTCCTGCAGTGAAAGGACGAAATCTTCGTCCTTGAGTTATACTAGGTATGGAACTATTATATACTGTACTGATCTTCCCTTTGTCTTTGATACAGAATGTTGCACATGTGTGGCTTCCTGTGTGGGCTGATACTTTAATCTGTACATCACATCTCGTGCAACATGGTACACATTTGTAAGTGGACGATGTTTTCTTTTACATCTTTTAGAAAATGTTTATATGAGAGCTCAGAGCCTCGAAATAAGATTGTGAAACTTAGATATAAAAATTGTTGATGAAGGTGTAAGCACAGTTGGGAATTTAATGAGCTTGTAAATGATTGTCATTACGTCTTTAAATTTTATTTGTAGAAAACTTACTTTAAGATAATTTAGAAACTCGCAGAATAATTTCTGGAAAGTTATATTTAGTTCCTGTTATGTAACCTGTGTATACAGGCAGTTACTGTACTTTTTGTTATCCGCACACATTACTACAGCTGCCACAATGGCAGTACTTTCTCCTCCAAAATGTCTCTAGACACACTACTTGTAATATCCCTCAACATTATTTCTGTGTGATGCTTTTTCCACGTAATGACAATCTGAGTTTGTAACACTGTGTAAGAGGGGCGTTCAGTAAGCAATGCGACACATTTTTCTCAGCCAATGTCAGTTCCAGAAATTCACAATTTGTTGTGGGCATGATGAAACTGTAGGGACCGAAGTAGGAATATTCCGCGGGTTTCCGATAAGTGGCAGCACTGTACGTAGCCTCTGAGGAGAGACCTGCCGAGTTTTCGGTGCAAAACCAGACCGTCGCGGATATTGGCGGGCGCTGGAGAACATCTACGGAGACCTGGTAGTGGCAGAAAGCACAGGTGCCAATCCTGAGATCCGCCGGTCACGTCGGATGACTGCTCGCTGCTACACCCGCCCACCAGTAGGGGGTGTGCCGTGCTGGCTTCCTCGCCGCCGAACTCAGGACCGTAAAGGGCATCGAAGTGCCGAATTGTCTCAGCGTTACTAGGCTGATGGTGGTGATTTTTCGTCGAAACGTGGGTGCGTCACTTCGAACCAGAAACAAAACTGCAATACGTGGGTGGCGCCATACCATCTCTTCCGGAGACAAAGTTCGAAGCCACATCCTGGCCCACTAAAGTCACGGTGGCGGTCTTCTGAGACTGTGAAGGTGTTGCTATGTTCGGTTACATCCGTCACTGTGTGAAGGTCATCTCTGAAGTGTGTTGCGCCACCGTGAGGAAGCTGAAGGAACGACTCCAGCGCGTTCGTCGCCACATAAATGGAAATGAACACCTTCTCCGTGGCATCGCAAGACCTCGAACGAGTCTACACACTCGAGACGAGCGTAGAAAACTTCATCGGCACAGATGGAAGCCAGACGGTGCGAGATCCGGACTGTCGGATGGCTCAGGAAGATCTGTCCACTGAAGATCTGTCCACTGAAGATCTGTCCACTGAAGATCTGTCCACTGAAGATCTGTCCACTGAAGATCTGTCCACTGAAGATCTGTCCACTGAAGATCTGTCCACTGAAGATCTGTCCACTGAAGATCTGTCCACTGAAGATCTGTCCACTGAAGATCTGTCCACTGAAGATCTGTCCACTGAAGATCTGTCCCTGCAGGCAGGCTGTCGGTGCAACGAGACGTCGACCAGCAGAGCGGAGTGGAGCTGTGGTGTCGCGCAGGCGTGCGAGCCCTACCAGCGAGGTCGTGGCACTGAACGGAAGTTACGTTGAAAAGTAAAGTTTTGTAGGCAGAATCGCAGGGAATAATATGGTGTATTGAAATCCTGAATGAAACCAACCTGCTTTAAAAAAAAATTGTTGCATTACTTACTGAACGCCCCTCCCATATTTCAGTATTTCATACAGTCTGATTGCAATTTAGTAATGTGAAATATATTATTTTGTGTATTAGGATCAGGTCAAACAACCTGCAGAGTTATTTCATCTGTACTCGACGTTAAGAAAATACTTCTAATACTAGTATTTATTTTTTAGCTGTGGTGTACCCTGTAGTGACTACAGAGGCCTTTAAATCGTAAATTTCATTGTGTTCTAAAAATTACTGTTCAAACGATTCAGTAAATGTAACAGCACAAGTATCTGGTACCTTGGAGGTATTCAGTTTTGTAATGTTGCCTGTAATGCAACAACGTACCCATTGTTGAGTTGTATCATGACCAGAGAATGTTCTTGCAGTATTAGAGAACATGGTATTGTCAACATGTTGCCTCAGCATAAATTTAATACTGTATGATTTACATATGACATATCTTTGTTCTGTTTGTCAAATAGTATTTGACCATTTTAAAAAAGTTGTATCTGTCTCGCTGTCTGCTCACTACTAGAGACGTCTGGCATTGTTTCCTCTTCCTTGTCAGGCGTATTCTGTTTCCTTTCCTGTCGGTCTCTCTTGGCCAACTCTTGATTTTTTCGACCCCGACGGTATTAGGTTGCGAGGCCGGAGGGTGTCTTTCATTTTCTTTATTTAATCTTCTCTCTGATGGGGAGGACGACCTCCTCAGGCATTCTAGTAGTAGTAGTAGTAGTAGTAGTATTTTGAATCTCCACAATGTATGTGGGGAAACTTTCGGCAATGCTTGTATCTGAACATTGTGAAGACTGTGCTGTTGACGAGCATTATTAAATTTGTCACCGTCAGCCCATCAGCTGGTAGTAAAGGGAGCAACTCGGAAGTGGCTGTGATTCTGAAGGTTTCATCCTGGCTGGCTGCCTGCAATGCTACAGCTCCTAAAATACTGGGTGTATACACGGCAGAGATCCTACCATTACATACTCAGTCGCAGGAGTTCTGCATTTGGAACACAACGTGATGCATGGTTGGAGACGTTTCTCTGCAACAAAAGTGAATGTATGGAAGGCTTCTTTCGCCGTCCTGCCTAAAGGAAGCGTCCTTGACCGTGGGAACTTGCTGCTCTTGGAGATGTCCTCACCAAAAGAAGTGGGAATATTGGAAACCTATTTCTGCCATTAGTAGAGAGACAATCCTGGAGAGGAGCACGGCACTGAAGTGCCCTTCGTGGCAAGTGAACAAACGCTTGTGACACAAAGCAGGCTGCCGTTGAAAATTCCGGTGACGTTATGCTAGAGGCTGGACATTCCTGACGGACACGAAAGTAAGTTTGGAGGTGCCAGATGTTTTGAGAAGATTGAAGTGACAATGAGGACAGGGCACTGTGCTGGAGCCAAGTACGACGTACTTCATCCCAAAACAATACCTTCTTAATAAGCAGTCTCCCAGACGCTACTTTAAGAGTCGGGTCTTTCATCCAGACCTCACGGATGTCTGCCCTGAGCCCATCACTTGTATTTTGGTGTCCGCTACTGGGAGAAATACCATTGTCATTCTGGACAAATGTTTTGCTAGTCTGCTAATGGGAAGACACGAGGTCTAGAGCTTCGCCAGATGCCTTCACCTGCACCCTACACGGGCAACGGATGTCAGCTGCCTGCAGGGCAACCAAGCTCCACCAATCTGTCTGGCGTCAGAAGCCCTGCTTGCCGAGCAGCCACGTACGTGCCTCACCGTCCCAAAAACGTGTACCTCAGTATTGTAGAAGCCAGGACACCAGCGTACGGAGGGCACTTCATGAATGCCGCAGACTGCAAGTCGTGGATCCTACGTCACGCGTCGACGCTGTAGTTACATCGAGGCGACCGGACTAGTATTGCGCTGGATGCAATGTTACGCAGAAGCAGTGGCTATCACTTATGTCCGGTATGGAAGGAAAGGAGCCGGCTCAGAAGAAATGCGGTGCCAGATGCCAGCCTTAGCCCAGCACCTCAAACGTGCCATTCCCTTCTCAATGTTTCAACACAGCCGGTGAGATCTGGTCGGGTTGGTTGTGTGTGCACAACACATGAAGTAGCTCTGGCCTTCCTTTCACTTTAGATATACTTTACATGGTATTCAACTTTGTTTCTGTTCTGCAGCTTAATTTTTTCTCATTGTAAACTGTAATACGTTCAGCCAAAAAAATTGTTATATATTTGTGGTTTGAGCATCATTTCCCACTTCCGTTTAGCAACAATATGCTGCAGAGAGGCTGTGGATTTCCAACTGACTCACACGATGCATTGTATTTTAAATGAAAATAAATGAAATAGTTACCATCTCAAATAACGGACCTTGTTTGTATGTAATGTGCCAGTTAAATGGTGTGGATAAATGATAGTTATTTGTTGTATTTTAGCTGCCAATTAAGTATGAATATTTTACCGATAACAGACAGGCAGCATATCATGACTTCAGAATCTATCAAAAAAGAACGATGGTCATTTTGGCCATTTATTTAGTAACAAATACCACACCATTCATGCTCATGGCTCATTTTCAGTGGTGTTAAATAAATTTAATATAAATTAAGAAATCTGTTGTAAAATTGCCGCACCGTGCTGTTACATTTTTTACGTTAATGAGCATTTGGCTTGGTGTGGAAATTTTGCCACGAAATGTGTCCACGCAGTTTGAGATGGAAATTTTAAGGTAGATTAATTATAAGTTTTTTATCGTTAATTTGTGGTTCCAGACATTGCCTCGGCCTATGATGGTTTATTTATGTCGCCTCTTTAATACAGTAATTGCTGAAAGATGATTTTATGACTGCAGAGATGCCATAATGCTTTTTTATAATGTGGAAATCTAGGCACATATTCATAGAAACTCTAAAGCCTAGTTTTCCACTCAATCTTTTTAAATCATTAAAACTGTTTTGGAATCTGGAACTTACCTACAGTATTGGTCTTGCTATTTGTAGCACTGCACTTAAAGTGAATAATGTAAGATGACTAGCCACTTCCAATGCCCAGGGCATGTCACAATTCCTATTACAGACTTGTAGGAGTTGTAAAAGGGACTTTGTACGTTTCCAGACATGGGTTCATTAATGAAACTTGGCGGATAAAGTTTGCTCCAGAATCTCTCTGTAATAGGAACTGTGCGACACCCTGGCTTTCTTAGTGACCAGATGGGTGGCACGTGTTGAGGGGAGGCTACTGAGCCTCAGTAAGTGTCCTTCATGTCTAGTTTGCACGTCATTCCTCTTGCTACACGTGTTATCAATATTACTACACAAAAAGAAATGGTATATTTTGTGTAGTTTCTTTTTATGATGCTAGTTGGTAAATTGGATACTTTACAAGCTGCTTGTTTGCAGTAAAGTTTATTTTGATGCCAATATAGTGAACCAAGTTTGTGTAAACGCTTTGTAAATTTTTGAAACTTTGTTTTTAAATTAGTTTGTTACCTGGCGGTGAAAAACTGCTTGCACTTAAGCTTTGCTTCCGTCTTACTTTATGGATATAAATTTGCAGTAATTCAAATACATCGTTATTCTGTAATGTCCATACGATTGTTTAGATATGTTTGTAGAAATGTTACCCCAGGCAGTAGTTCAGTTATTGACAGTCATATTTCCTTATAAATAGTTTTACAGTCATATTTCCTTATAAATAGTTTTACAGTCATATTTCCTTATAAATAGTTTTACAGTCATATTTCCTTATAAATAGTTTTACAGTCATATTTCCTTATAAATAGTTTTACAGTCATGTTTCCTTATAAATAGTTTTACAGTCATGTTTCCTTATAAATAGTTTTACAGTCATGTTTCCTTATAAATAGTTTTATAGTCATATTTCCTTATAGTTTCAGTGACGAAGAATGTGAATGAAAAAATTAGGTAATAATACAACAGACTGTTCATAAACATTTTCAGAGTGCTTATGCTGTTATATGTAACGCATGTTACCCTTATTCTGTTAAGACAAACTTTGTTGTTCGCAAGTTACTATAATTGGTGTACATATGATTATCACGAAGATGTTGATATTGTTATTATAGTGATATTTCCATGTTCCTGTTCACATGTGAAAATTCAGTACCTTATAGTCCAGCTGCTGTAAATGTGCCAGGAAATTGCCCACTGTTTAGACTCTAACTGCCGTCTATAAGACGGCGTCAAACTTCTGACTGCTTTGCAAATGAGTTAATGCGCTAAATATTTCACTTGCAGCATAATTTCAAACTTTTGCTAAACTTTTTCCTGCTTACGAGATTGAAGTTTATCAGAAGTCTGTAAGTGCACTCACCTTGAGATGCTCGACGAATAAAGTCGCACGCGAGGAGTCGCGCTGCCTCGACAGTTCCCAGATGTCCACACTAGCAGACATCTGCTCGGTAAGACGTACAATCGTATGTTAAACATTTAGTGTGTCTTTTTGCGTTAAAGCAGTCAATAACTACACGAAATATTGAAAACCGAATTTTTATAGTTGCTGTAAGGCATTAATTAGGCAACTTGCAACTGGTACCGGGTTCCCAGATAGTCCCTGGATGTTAAACTCAGTCGCCAGTATCCCTGAGTACAAGTTACCTTGGTCAGTTACCGGAACAGTGCTAGTTTAATAAGTGACGATGTCATTCGTTCTTCTGAAAGTGAACTCCGTGCCTACAAAGTTAGTTTCACGATACTGTCCGACTGTATAGTGACTTTAACAGTCTTGAGTTAATGTCAGGGCATCTCCATCTGTTCTCTTGCCTGTTTTTACTAGACTAGAAATTTCTCAATCAGATGAATGCATGTCCCCTCTATGCACGTTTCTTACTTTACTTCTCTGATTTTTGGGTACATGAATGTTGATTGTGCACACGGTTATTGGGTGATCAGAAATCAGTAACTCAGTCTATTAATTAATGGCTAATGACAAAGCAGTTCACTGTTGCGGAAGGTCCTTTAATCTCCTACATCGCATCTTTACTTACACATGCCCTTTTTCTGATAATGCGCGCTGCAATACGGCACACAAAGTATACAGTGTGTCTGTTAACTGTTGTACTTGAGTATCAACTCGCTCCTCAAGATCGGCAGTGTGGCTGAGGTGGTCTGTTGCGTATGTCCGATTTTTAGTGGGTACAGGTCTCTGAACACGTTCGTGTGGACTCCGACAATCCAAACCCAACAAATACCGTCAAAGGGGGTGGTGGGTTCCATAAGACGTGGGGTAGTTACTTCCGTAAGTTGTTCCTCCGTGATTTAATTGGGGGATGGGACTGTGAGCTGCAGTAGGTTTGATTTACCGGTTTTCTCCCATAGGTTGGTTGCGCCGCAAAGTTCTCCTCCCCCCCCCCCCCCCCAGTCAGTCTTATGACTGGTGTGATGCGGCCCGACACGAATTCCTCTGAATTCCTCTCCTGTGCCAAACTCATCTCAAAGTAGCACTTGCAACCTAACTCCTCTATTTGCTGCATGTATTCCAATCTCTTCCTCTACAGTTTTTGCCCTCTACAGCTCTCTCCAGTACCATGGAAGTCATTCCCTCATGTCTTAGCAGATGTCTTGTCATCCTGTCCCTTCTCCTTACCAGTGTTTCCCACATATTCCTTTCCTCTCCGATTCTGCGTAGAACCTCCTCATTCCTTACCTTATCAGTCCACCTAATTTTCAACATTCGTCTCAAATGCTTCGATTCTCTTCTGTTCCGGTTTTCGCACATTCCACGTCTCACTTCCACACAATGCTGTACATTCTCAGAAATTTCTTCCTCAAATTAAGGCCGATATTTGATATTAGTGGACTTCTCTTGGCCAGGAATGCCCTTTTGCCCTTTTGCCCTTTTGCCGTTGCTACTCTTTTGATGTCCTCCTTGCTCCGTCCTGTGCCTAGGTAGCAGAACTCCTTAACTTCATCTACTTCGCGACCAGCAGTCGTGATATTAAGTTCCTCGCTGTTCTCAGTTCTACTGCTTCTCATTTCCTTAGTCTTTCTACGATTTACTCTCTGTCCATACTCTGTACTCACAACACTGTTCATTTAGCAGATCATTAATTCTTCTTCACTTTCACTCAGGATAGCAATGTCATCAGCGAATCGTATCATTGATATCCTTTTACCTTGAATTTTAATTCCACTTCTGGACCTTTCTTTTATTCCCATAATTCCTTCCTCGATGTACAGATTGAGCAGTAGGGGCCCTTTTAATATGAGCACTTCGTTCTTGGGCGTCCACTCTTATTATTCCCTCTTGGCTATTGTACATGACAAGTTTCTCCCTATAGCCTACCCCTATTTTTCTCAGAATTTCGAACATCTTGCACCATTTTACATTGTCGAACGACTTTTTCTAGGTCGACAAATCCTGTGAACGTATCTCGATTTTTCTTTAGTCGTGTTTGCATTATTAACCGCAACGTCAGAATTACCTCTCCCGTGCCTTTTACAGGAAAAGCCAAACTGATCGTCATCTAGCGCATCCTCAATTTTCTTTTCCTTTCTTTTGTATATTATTCTTGTCAGCAACTTAGATGCAGCAGCTGTTAAGCAGACTGTGCTGTAAATCTCGCACTTGTCAGCTTTTACCGTCTTCGGAATTGTGTGGATGATGCTTTTCCGGAAGTCAGTCGCTACTCGTACATTCAACGTACCAACGTGAATAGTCGTTTTGCTGCTACTTACCCCAACGATTTTAGAAATTCTGATGGAATGTTATCTATACCTTCTGACTTACTTGATGTTAAGTCCTTCAAAGCTCTTTTAAATTCTAATATGGGGGTCCCCTATCCCTTCTAAATCGGCTCCTGTTTCTTCTTCTATCACGTCGAACAAATTTTCTCCCCCATAGAGGCTTTCAATGTATTCTTTCCACCTATCCGCTCTCTCGTCTGCATTTAACAGTAGAATTCCCGTTCCACTCAATGTTATCACCCTTGCTTTTAATGTCACGGAAGGTTGTTTTGACTTCCCTGTCGCAAGGTAGTGGAAGTTTGAGTACTGCTACATGTTTGCACGCTTCCATTCTTTAATTATTCCTCTTAATTATTGGGACTGCCTTATTTTCAATTGTAAAGGTACTGAAACTGCTGGTGTATTTCTCCACAATATTTCTAAATATTTTAGATGTGGCTATTTAGAGTTACTGCTGTAGTCATATTCATTTTTCGTGTTGGGTTAAATGTACTAAGCGTACCGGTGGAAAGCTGTTTCGTATTCTCTCACAGTGGAACACAACGGAGTTTTGTAACAGGACGCTCTCGACTTTACAATCCTAAACAAAAATTCGGTCGCGGTGAATGTCTGTACACCACAACAGAACAACCCACAGAAACCGCAGCCTTGCTGGCGGATGTGGTCTGCCCGACTCGTGGAGCACTTGATTGCAGCTCATCGCTGTTTTCACCTTTTAATAGAACTGTCGAATCATCAGCAAACAGGATACCTTTCCGTGCTTCTACACTTAGGTCCAGTGTGTTGAGCTGCTTTGCACTTTGATCACAATTACGTGCTCCACTGTTTGCTGATGACGCAGTGGCACCCAGAAAAGTGCATCTACATTTATACTCCGCAAGCCACCCAACGGTGTGTGGCGGAGGACACTTTACGTGTCACTGTCATTGCCTTCCTTTCCTGTTCCAGTCGCGTATGGTTCGCGGGAAAAACGACTGCCGGAAAGCCTCCGTGCGCGCTCGAATCTCTCCAATTTTACATTCGTGATTGTATATGTAGGGGGAAGCAATATATTAGATACCTCATCCAGAAAAGCACCCTCTCGAAACCTACACCGCGATTCAGAGCGCCTCTCTTGCAGTGTCTGGTACTCGAGTTTGCTAAACATCTCCGTAACGCTATCACGCTCACCAAATAACCCTGTGACGAAACGCGCCGCTCTTCTTTGGATCTTCTCTATCAGCCCGACCTGGTACGGATCCCACAGTGATGAGCAATTCTCAAGTATAGGTCGAACGAGTGTTTTGTAAGCCACCATCATTTGTTGGACTATATTTTCTAAGGACTCTTCCAATGAATCTCAACCTGGTACCCGCCTTACCAACAATTCTATATGATCATTCCACTTCAGATCATTCTGTACGCATACTCCCAGATATTTTACAGAAAAACTGCTAGCAGTGTTTGTCCCGCTATCATATAATCATACAGTAAAAGATCCTTCTTTCTGTGTATTCGCAATACATTACATATGTCTATGTTAAGGGTCAGTTGCCAATCCCTGCACCAAGTGCCTATGCGCTGCAGATATTCCTGCATTTCGCTACAATTTTTTAATGCTGCAACTTCTCTGTATACTACAGCATCATACGCGAGAAGCCGCATGGAACTTCAGACACTATCTACTAGTATATATATATATATATATATATATATATATATATATATATATATATATATATATATATATATATATATATATATATATAGGAAAATCAATGGTCCCATTGCACTAACCTTTGGCACGCCAGAGGTTACTTTAACGTCTGTAGACATCTCTCCATTGAGAACAACATGCTGTGTTCTGTTTGCTAAAAACTCCTTCAATCCGGCCACACAGCTGGTCTGATATTCCGTAGGCTCTTACTTTGTCAGGCGACAGTGCGGAATTGTATCGAACGTCTTCCGGAAGTCGAGGAAAATGGCATCTACCTGGGAGCCTGTATCTAATATTTACTGGGTCCCATGAACAACTAAAGCGAGTTGGGTCTCACACGATCGCTGTTTCCGGAATCTATGTTGATTCCTACAGAATAGGTTCTGGGTTCCCAGAAATGTCATGATACGCGAGCAAAAAACATGTTCTAAAATTCCACAACAGATCGACGTCGGAGATATAGGCGTATAGTTTTACGCATCTGCTCGAAGACCCTTCTTGAAAACTGGAACTACCTGTGCTCTTTTCCAATCATTTGGAAGCTTCCGTTCTTCTAGAGACTTGCGGTACACGGCTGTTAGAAGGGGGGAAAGTTCTTTCGCGTGCTCTGTGTAGAATCGAATTGGTATCCCGTCAGGTCCAGTGGACTTTCCTCGGAGTCATTTCAGTTGCTTTTCTATTCCTTGGACACGTACTTGATGTCAGCCATGTTGTCGTTTGTGCGAGGATTTAGAGAAGGAACTGGAGTGCGGTCTTCGTCTGTGAAACAGCTTTGGAAGGGACTCCATGAGGACACAAGTTGACTCTGCATTTTTTCTATGTGTAGAGCAAGCTGCCATTCATGACACCCCCCCAGGGGGTCCACAACTCTTTTGTGGATACGTGCGTGGCGAGCACGGGGCCCCGAGCCATTGCAGCCTTCTTTCTCTCCCGGGCTGCATTTCCTTTCCCTTCCCCTCCTTTCCCCTCCATACCCCTTTCCCCTCGCCCTCTCCTCTCCCTCTATTGGTGTCCTTGCTTATGTTGGCCCCCGCTATCCTCCTGGTTCTGTTGGTTTTACACTCTGGCTTTGTTGCGTAATCATCTCCTCCTTTTGGCATTCCTTGGTCCCCCTCTGGGGTTTGACCTCCATTCCAAAATTTCTCTTCCGTAGTGTGAGCCATTTGGGGAAGAGCACCTTACCTAGTGTCTCCGACGTGTGCCCTCCTAGTATATTCCACCTTTTCTTCTACGTCGTTGTCTGATGCTAGGGTGCATAGCCAGCACGGTAGCCAGCCCGTGTGGTGGGGTCGCTATGTACCCTTTTGGTTGAGCCCCCTGAACACACAGGGATCACACTTCTGATACCTGAGCTGTGACCTCCTCATGCATGCCTTGGAGTGGTTGCTCGTCATCCTGGAGCATCGGAACTCCCGGCAATGGCCGCCGTGCCAGACGGCCCTTGCTGTGGCTGGGTGGCGCCCGTGAGGAGAGCCCCTGATCGGAGTGGGTGGTATCAGGGCGGACGCTATGCCGATGAAACGCATAAGGGTCCAAACCTCTGGCCGCTCTTCTGCGGCCGTCTCTCTGCGTGGTACTGATTCCTCAAGTGCTGCTTCTCTTGCCCCTTCGGCCTTCCCTTCCGTGGCTACCCCCTGGGAGGAGGGTCAGGCCCGTCGTCTAGGGGCAAAACCTTTCCCCCGTTATCTAGTTTGCACCAGGACTGATGGAGATACTTTCACCAGTGTCAAACCTTTATTCTTTGTGGAACACATTGAAGACAAGTTCGGCGAAGTGGACTCCCTGAGCAAGATGCGGTCGGGTTCATTACTGATAAAAACTGCTTCGGCTGCCCAATCTGCGGCCCTTCGTGCCTGTACCCATCTTGGCACAATTCCCGTGTCCATTACCCCTCACCAGTCTCTAAATATGGTACAAGGTGTGATTTTTCACAGAGACCTCATCCTTCAAACTGATGAGGAACTTCGGGACAATCTCGGACGGCGGGGTGTTCACTTTGTTCGGCGTGTTCAGAAGGGTCCTAAAGATAATCGTATTGATACTGGTGCCTTTATCCTGGCCTTTGAAGGGGATACCCTTCCTGAGAAAGTTAAGATTATGGTCTATCGCTGTGATGTGAAGCCGTACATCCCACCTCCTATGCGGTGTTTTAAGTGCTTGTGTTTTGGCCACATGTCTTCTCGCTGTACCCAGGACCCTCTCTGTGGTGACTGTGGACGTCCACTCCATGAGGGGAGTCCCTGTGTTCCCCCTCCTGTATGTGTAAATTGTCATGGTAGTCATTCTCCACGTTCAGCAGATTGCTGATGACGTCCTACGTGACGTGTCTGACGCGATTGTTCGCGCTGCTAACCTTGCTGTCCCGCGCTCATCTGGACAATTTCGTCGTCGGCAAGTCCCGTGGTGGAGTACGGCCATTGCCATTGCCATCCGTGATCGCCGTCGAGCTTTGCAACACTTTAAGAGGCACCCATCTGTAGCCAGCCTTTCTACCTTTAAGCGCCTTCGCGCTAAAGCCCGTTATTTAATCAAACAGAGCAAGCGGATATGTTGGGAACGATTCGTTTCTTCCCTTGGTTCCACTGTCCCTCTGTCACGGGTATGGGCTACACTTCGCTCTCTCCAAGGTTGCCATCGGCAGTCCACCCTCCCAGGCCTTCACCTCCCAGATGGCATTTGTACGGACCCATTAGTTCTCGCAGAACATCTTGCGACCCATTTTGCTGTGGCATCAGCGTCGGCCTCCTATCCAGCTGCTTTCCTTCATCAAAAACAGCAGGCTGAAGCTGTCACCTTATGTTTCACCACTTGTGAGTCAGAATCTTACAACGAACCTTTCACTGAATGGGAATTTCTTCTGCTCTATCTGCTTCTCATGATACGGCTCCTGGCCCAGATTCCATTCATAACCAGCTGCTTCAACATCTCAGTGCTCCACAACGGCACCATCTTCTTCGGGTGTTTAACCGTATCTGGCTCCAGGGTGACTTCCCTTCTCAGTGGAGGGATAGCATTGTGGTTCCTGTCCTTAAGCCTGGTCAGAACCCCCTATCTGTTGACAGCTATCGGCCAATTAGTTTGACCAATGTTGGTTGTAAGTTACTTGAACGGCTGGTAGCCCGTCGGCTCACTTGGGTCCTCGAATCTCGGGATCTATTGTCCCCTTACCAGTGTGGCTTTCGAGAGGGACGATCTCCAATCGATCATTTGCTTCGCTTGGAATCCGCAGTTCGGCAGGCTTTTTCCCAGCGCCGCCATTTGGTTGCAGTGTTTTTTGACCTTCGCAAGGCCTATGACACGGCCTGGCGCCATCACATCTTACTAACCCTTCATCAGTGGGGTCTTCGGGGCCCACTCCCGATTTTTATCCGCCAGTTCCTGATCCATCGGTCATTCAGAGTTCGAGTTGGTACTGCTTTCAGTTCTCCACGGACCCAGGAGACGGGCATCCCACAGGGTTCTGTCTTGAGTGTCCTTCTTTTCCTCATTGCTATCGATGGAATTGTGGCCTCTGTCGGTCCCTTGGTCGCCCCTGCCCTGTATGTGGATGATTTCTGCATTTGGGTTAGTTCCTCCTCGATGCCATCTGCAGAACGGCAGCTCCAGGTGGCTATACGGCGTGCCTCTGCATGGACCCTCTCCCACGGGTTTCAATTCTCTCCTTTAAAATCGCGGGTGGTCCACTTCTGTCGCCGTACTACGGTCCACCCTGATCCAGAGCTCTATCTCGCTGCACAAAGATTGCCTGTGGTTCCACAGTTTCGTTTCCTAGGTCTTCTTTTCGACAACAAGCTCACTTGGCTGCCCCATATCAGACTCCTGAAGGTAGGATGTTTCCGTAAACTCAATGTCCTTCGCTTTCTTGCCCACTCCTCCTGGGGTGCGGACCATTCCCTCCTCCTCCGTCTTTATCGTGCTCTAGTTCTGTCACGTTTGGACTATGGTTGTCAAGTTTATGGTTCAGCTGCTCCTTCCACGCTGCACGTGCTGGATCCAGTCCACCATCGTGGTATCCGTTTGGCCACCGGTGCCTTCCCTACTAGCCCTGTTGATAGTCTCCTGGTTGAAGCTGGGATCCCCCCTCTTTCTGTTCGGCGGTCCCAGCTTCTGGTGTCTTATGCCCTTACTATCCGTTCTTCTCCCGCTCATCCTTCCTATTCTATCCTATTCCCAGACCATAGACGTCGCCCGCCTGACTCCCGCCCTCGGGCGGGTTTACCGGTTGGGCTGCGCCTTGCGTCTCTTACCCGTGATTTTCGGCTTCCTTCTTCGTCCTGTCTTCCTCGCTCCCTCCCCTCCACCCCTCCTTGGTTAGTTCCTCGGCCTCGAATTCGGATGGATCTCCGCCGCGGTCCGAAAGATTCCATCCCCCCGGTGGTGTTCCGTTCCTTTTTCCGCCAAATTTTATGGGAGTTTCGGGATGCTGTTGTTTTTTACACTGATGGCTCTAAATCTGCTGATCATGTTGGGTATGCCACCCTCATGTGGGGTGTTTACTGCGGAATTGATGGCAATTTCCCGGGCCCTTACCTTTATTAAACAATCCCAACACAACCGCGTTTTGTTATGTACGGACTCGATGAGTGGCCTTCTTGCTATTGACCGGTGTTTTTCGCGCCATCCCTTGGTCTCTGCCATCCATGACCATCTCGCTGATCTTCACCGTGCTGCTTGTTCCATTGACTTCCTATGGGTCCCAGGCCATGTGGGTATCCCGGGTAATGAGCTCGCTGATCGTTTGGCTGGGGGAGCAGTTACTTACCCCCCGTTTTCTGTAACCCCTCCTGCAGCGGATTTACGGCTTCACATCAAATCCCACTTTGCACAGTCATGGGCCAATTCTTGGGAGGCTACTCCACTGTCTAATAAACTTCGTGCCATTAAGGTGAATACAGGCCCATGGCGTTCTTCCTTTAGCCTCTCCCGCAAGGACTCGACCACACTGTGTCGTCTCCGCATTGGCCATACCAGGCTGACCCATGGTTTCCTTTTGCGTGATGAGCCACCCCCGCTATGTGGTTGTGGAGCCTTCCAGTCAGTGGCCCACATTTTGGTTGAATGCCCCCTTCTTTTGGCTCTGCGTGCTAAGTACAGACTCCCCCACACTTTACCTTTGATGTTGGCTGACGATTCCTGGATGGTCTCTCTGGTTCTAGGTTTCCTCCGGGAGAGTGGTTTTTATTCTCAGTTTTAAAGTTTTTAATCTCCCTCTGGTGTTGGGGCAGGGCGGTGAGTGTTTGGGTGTCTCCCACTGTAGGCAGTGTTCAGAGATTCCCGATTCACCTCCCTGACCGGAATCCTCTTCTCTTTCCCTTTTACTCTGTTTTTACCCCTTCTTTTTAAGGCTTGGTTAGTTTTTCTATTCCCATACGTACTTTCTGCATTATAGCAGTTGTACCTTTTAAGTCACAGGTGGTCTTGCCTATGCTGTTTCAGCATAGTGTTGGGTTCGTTCTCTTGCCAACTTCCCTCATTTGTTTTTACTAATGACAACGTGACTGCCCTTTTACGTTTCCCCTTTATCCGTTTTATTTTTCTGACTATACTGAGATGTCCCGTTAGCAGAATGGAGTCTATTTGAAACAAGGGACTGATGACCTTGCTGTTTGGTCCCTTTAACCTCAATCAACCAACCAACCAACCAACAACAACAACAACAAGGTAATAAACGTGTAATACAACTACTAAACAATTAAAAATTTTGTTAAGGAATAAATATATTGGGAAGCAGTAGTTAGTATCCCTAGTTCCCTAAACAGGCTTCTGCAGGATGTTCTTCCGTTCACACTACATATAACTCACTGCACGTTTTTCTGCCCGGAAAACTTTAGCTTGTCGTGATGAATTGCCCCAAAAAAATCCCATATGACATTATGGAATGAAAGTAAGCATAGTATGCCAGCTTTTTCATTTTTATATCCCCCATACCTGACACAATTCGCATTGCAAACAGATTTAAGACGCTTCAACAGTTCTGTGGTGTGCTCCTCCCAGTTGAATTTCTCAAGCTGTAATCCCAAGAATTTAACACTGTCCACTTCTATCTGCTTGTCATCGTATGTTAGGCATATACTCCTGGGACACCCCTTAACTTTTGCCAGTGCTGGGATCTTAAGTTGTCTTAAAAGTTCTGAACTGCATGTAGTGTGTTTTTTCAAAGGTTAGTGACAAAATATTTGTGGACATTAATCACAGGTTCCTAGCCAATTCTTTATTAGCTAATCTTCCTAAGATTACACTTGATTTGCTATTTATTGCAATGTTTGTATCATCGGCAAACAAAAAGAACTTGGCATCTGGTAATGTTATTGATGAATGGTCATATACACAAGAAAAAGGGCCCTGAAATGGAACCTTGTGGGACCCCACATGTAATTAGTTCCCAGTTGGATGATGCCTGATGCTTTAATACTTGTCTCTTTACTAATAACACCCTTTATTTCCTGCCAGAGATATAAGATTTGAACCATTTTGCAGCAATTCCTGTTACACTATAATATTCTAATTTACTTAAAAGGATATTGTGATTTACACAATGAAATACGTCATATACCAGTTCCATGCAGTTTTTTATCTAATGAATTAAGCACATTTCCAGTGTAAGTGTAGATGTATGGGACCCTCAACATCACTCACCTGCTATGTTCCCGATCTCTCATGTGTATGAAGGGCAGCACGAATATTGACATGTTTGACATACCCGAGAGTGCCACTCAGTTCTTCAGCTTGTCACACACGTGAACACAAACACAGAGAGCCTGTGAAAGCTTGCTTACCAAATTTAAAGAACCATTCCCCCACGTATCACTCCCACAGGGGCCGGGCACACGAAAATATACTGATTACTCGGCGCGCGCACACACACACACACACACACGAGTTTAAGCACTCGTTTTTTCCCACACTCCATATGAAGCAGAACAAAAAGAAACCCTAAGACATGTTACACGGTCAAGTATCCTCTGCCACAAAGGTAAGCACTTTACATCCAGAGCCACACTTTGCAGTCACAAATTAAGTTTTTGCCAGACATACATTACTGCTCAGTTACATCTCTGGCATTTTGTATGACCGACATATTTTATCGTGTAGCTCCTTTTCCAATGGCGTCGTGTTTTTGATTCTCGCCTTTATAAGTGTTTGCTTCCTCGCCACTGGAGGCACAGTGAATTGTGGTTTATTACTCTCATAACGTACATAATCTAAATCATTTGATTCAGGTACAGGAGACACGTCAAAATTTTGGTAATGTTTTACCATATACATACAACACCTGATTTTAACAAATTGTACCATAATACAATATAAAAATACACATACAATAAAAAACTAACAATTAAAACTGATTTTAACAAATGGTACAATACAATTTTTTTACACATACAATAAAAGTCTAATAATTACCCCTTTCTCAAATTGTCATCTATGAATTCTTCTACTGAATAGTAGCATTTATCCCACAGAATCTGCTGTAGCCTTATTTTTAGACACTCTGGCTTCATATTAAATATATTTTTGCCCATTAGCTTGTTATATATTTTCATCCCCATTCACTGTGGAGTTTGTGCATGTAATTTCAAATGGTGTGTGGGTAACATAAAATAATTTTATTTCTTGTGTTACATGTGTGATTAAAATGATTTTCCTCAAATAATTTTTGTCTGCTGTGTACAAAGATTATAATTTCATAAATGTATATGGAGGGAACTCTTAGGATTTGCAGGTTCCGAAATAATGGGCGACAAGATTTTGTTTGTTGTGCACTACACATGTATCATATAATTTTCTTTTGCAGTTTCAGTATTCGAGATACACTACTTGAATTTCCCCAGAAAATACCATACCTAATGACAGATTCAAAATAACTGATTGCTATTTTTCGTGTACTCATGTCAGTAGAGTTTGCTAGTATTTGCATTGCAAATGCAAAGCTGCTTAGTTTGATAGTCAAATTCCTAGGACTAAATGTGGACAACAACTTAACACAGTAACTCAATATGTGTACTCCAGTTTAACTTCTTCCATAGGATGATTGTGATGTATTTTAAGATGCACACATTTCAAATGTTTGGTTTTGAAATGTACCATATTGGTTTTTGCAATGTTCAGTTTCAAGCCATTTAACTGGAACCAGTTTTCTAGAGTACCCATTGTGCTCACAATGAATTTTTTCTGCATCGTCTTCAAACAGAAGTGTCATCTGCAAACAGAACTGACGGGGAATTTATATTTATGGGCAAGTCATTTACATAGAATAGGAACAGGATTGGCCTCAAATGGAGCTTTGAGGCACGCCTTGCGATACTGTACTCCATTTAGAATAATTCAGTGCATTTGATGCGACACCCTTTGCTTTCTGTTGTGAAAGTATGATGTGAGCCATTTCAGAGCTTTGTCCTTAATCCCATATTTGTTTAATTTGCAGATAAGCAAGTCATGGTTCACAGAGTCAAATGCTTTTGAAAGATAGCAGAAGATACCTGCGACTTTACTCCTCTGATTCAATGATTTGCATATCTTCTCAATAAAGTTACTTACTGCATCCAGTGTATTTTTCCTTGTTGGAATCCAAATTGGTTACTTACACTATCATTTTTTATGATAAAATGTTTGATCTGATTTGCAGCTACTTTCTCAAACACTTTTGACAGGATTGGGAGAATAAAATATGCCAAAGTGAGACCTCTGTTTAAGGAAAGGTCGAGGGAAGATATGGCAAACTATCGCCCTATTTCTAACACAGCAGGAAAGCACCCCTGTTCAAAAGATGGGTTGATTATTTTAGCTAGTGGCTGTGCTATTATGTCATATACTGCTTTAATCACTTTACTTGGTGTCCTATCCCACTCAGCAGAATTTTCATTTTTTAATGACAATATAACATTTTTCACATCCTTTATTGTGACTCTACCAAGAAGCTGAGTATCACACAGATTTTAGAAGAGTCCAAAGGGATTTACTTTACTCTATCCTGCTACATCAACTTCGGACTTTGCTACATTTATGAAGAATTTAACACCTAAGATTAGTGTGTTCAATGTTTGAGCTGGGTTTAGAACAACATTATCATCCATTTAAAGTCAGTAGTTATTTCATTACTAGCTCTGATTTGACAACAGACCACACTGCCTTTGTCTTACTATTATGTTGTAAAATAAACTTATTGTTTGCCATTTGTTTTGCTGCCTTTACAATTTTTTTGAAGATTGCTTTATAATGTTTCACATACACAGTAAAATGTCTGTTATGTTTCAGTTCATTATGTAGTTACGGTAAACACCCCGAGCTATCCATTTAATCTTCTTAGTCGTTTTGTTACATTTGGCTTTAATTGGAAAAGTTTCATTAAATATTTCAAGAAAGCTACCATGAAATTTGTTAAAGATAGTACTACTTGAGATACAGCTGTCGTAAGGCCATTACACCTAGTGAATGGACGGGAAGTTTAAGGACATAACAGCTCGACACACAAAACCGAGAGCGAAAACGATAAATTACCACGCGTTACCTGTGAATTGCGCCTATCAGTAGCAATGTTACGGTAAACTTAGACCACACAGTGATGTACTTACTGTCTTAGCGAATGGCGTGAAAGCTCAGTGTCCCCAGTGAATGGAAAAAAATGCAGGTGACTCCAGTCTATAGGAAGGGTAAAAGAACACACACACACACACACACACACACACACACACACACACACACACACACACACGTGCGCGCACGTCCGGGCCTCCGACAGAGCCGGTAGTGTACGGAACAGGTCCTCACATACATGAGAGGCCACGAGACTTCTCGAGTCGTCCCAGCCGGCGAGTCATCAGACGAGGGCACCTGTAGCAGGGAGATAAGATGTCACGAGCTCTGTTAGATTATATATGCACCGTGACCGTTTGCTGATGATGCTGTTGAGGGGAGAATCGTTTAGTGACTGCGGAAGGACACGGGATGACTTTCCTGCAAGTTCCATTTGATGTGATGCGTGGCGGTTTGTTCTAAATGTGTGTTACTGCAAATGAGCAGAAATAAATTGTGGTAATACTCGGATACATTATTAGTGGTATGCTGCTCGAATTTGCACATTAGTGAAGAATAGCAGCAATTAGGAAGCAGGGGTAGATTACTGTGGTGTGCGTACTGTGACTTTTGGTACACACACCATCAGATTATTTCACTTGTCGCTCTAACGAAGTAGGCGAGTGTCAGTAATATGTCTCGTGGTCTTATCGTGGCGTGTTTATCTTCTGCCGTTAGGTCAGACGATAGAAATGCCACTTGCACGCTTAGAGTAGCAGATTGACGGTGACCAACTTTAATAAATGTGTCTGAAAATTAATCAACTTCTGTTCAAAGTAATAAAAAGCATAGACATTATTTAACTTGATTCTGGATGCTATCTACAATTGAGAATCTGAAGTTCCTTTGGTCTTGGTACCTTAATCTTATTCTCACATCTCTGATACTTGACAAAGTGTCTATTCATTTATCTTCATGGCTATGTACAGGAATATGATAGTCTATACCAGTCTATAGTCAAGTTTGTCTGCGCCTAATAAGATTAGTCAGTCTGCATTAATCGGAGGTCTGCACTCGCGCGTTCAGGTATCACTGCGAGGAGAAAAGGTTCTACGTCAGCAGCAATCTCATTGGCTGTGTTACACATTAATACGCGGATCGACGGAAGCAGAATTTGGTCCGTCTCTAAGGCAGCGCCATCTCGTAGTGCGGAGACGGACGAGTGCTGCGCCTGCGCTGTTGTGCTTAGCGGGGCGCGCTCTAGTGGGAAAGTTGTGTACGCGCTGACTACGCGGAACTATGTACACAACAATTACAAAGCCTTTTCTGAAGATTTGACAGGAGTAAGATTAGAATAAACTTTTTAGTTTACAAGAAAAGATACGTAGAGTTGGCTCCAGTTGTTTGTGTCTACGGGTCTAATTCCTGAAGCTGAAATCCTCGCATGCCAGATTCTCACGGTTCAACTGATCTAAATAACAAGTTTGTTTCTGTGGATATCCTCCACAGCAAGCATATAAATACTTGTTTTGCAAATCGAACTGCCTTTTCCTGCTGCTATTTATTTCATTGAATCCATACGCGTTTCGTCTTACTGTTTTAAGCCATCAGCAGTGGGATGATTTGAGTTACCTCACATCTGGTCTGGAGGTCGCACTACCACTTTTAATGCTGTTCTATATTCACCGTGTTTTCGCCATCCACACACTGTTCGGCATGTTTCTCACTCTTTTTTTGAGGTGGACTATCGTCCTTTTGTCACTCGATACACCTATTTCGTCGTACTTCTTTTCACGGCGTAAGTATTGCGACTCCATCCCGTGTTTCATTGTCTTAGGTAAACATACCAATCTAAATAATTTTGCAGATTAGCGGTAACGTTTCCGCATACCACACATGAGGCCCGGGTTCTATTCCCGGCAGGGGACTGGGTGTTGAGCGTCCACCGTCACGCCGATGTGGCGGGCGTCACCTAAGGTGGACTCGCGATGCGGCGGCCCAACTCCACCGAATGGGGCCTGCAGGCCAACACTGCCATACGATCATTTCCATTTCAAGATTAACGTAAAAACAAATTTTGCAGTGACAATTTATTTTGTCACATTTTATACATCACAAATTCTTCTGCATTTTCGCATTAATAACGCCGAAATTACATTGTTCGCCCAAAATACAAAACTACTTCCGATCACATCAGAGCCATGCTTACTAATCCATCACTCTGCGGTAAAGCAATTGTAAACCCTTTCCAATATTGTTATTATTAAGGGTGTCAAATACTTCGTGGTTTTAAATGTGTAAAAAAAGTTTCAACTGTACTTTTAGAGATAGTACATATCGATTGTAACCGCGAAAATAAAGTAATTCCTTTTCATAAATTTTAGCTTGAAATATAACAGCCGTTTTCCTGAAAAATTCATATAATTTTGTATACAATGAGATTCTTAGTTTCGCACAGGTCAATATTACTGGTATCGACTACTACTGTTGAGGGGAAAGTAATGTCACGTCAAACAAATATCCAGGCAGTGTGTCGCAAAGCGGTACGAGAGGGAAGGACAGTTCGCCTTCCCTACTACTGCCAGCTTCAGGGGACTGAGAGAATTCTAGGAAAGTGTAACTGTTTTCTACAAAGGGGGCTGCTGGTAGAAAGGGTGGTGCAGTCGGTTGTAGAGTAAGTCTCAAAACTCCCCACCATGTCGTTAAGGGTAGTTGAGAAGCTTGCGCCCCCCCCCCCCCCCCCCCCCACAGATCTGTTACCGGTGGGTCCGATCGTCATGCGAATATTACGTAAACGCTGCAGGAACCCCCCGGGAATTCCCGTTAGAGAAGAAGGCACTCTTTTTGCGAAACACTACTGAGAATATTTCGAGAACTGGCACCTGGGGTAGTCTTAACGTGAAATGTAGGTCAGTTGTGATAGAATTTTCATGCAGAGTGTGAAGACGATCTAATCTAATCTAATCATATCATATTACTGACTAGCCATGAAGAGTCTTAAATTACCGAAATTTTCGTGTATATCCGTAACCAAATCTGAACTTGAAAATTCAAGACGACAGTTTTTGTAATAAACCACGAAAGGTCTTGATACGAGTCCCGGTTTATTACTTCTGAATGGAGGTATATCTGACATCGTTTCATCCCTGTTAAGTGTTCACATCATGCGCTTCATCTTTAAATGCATGAAGTTTTACGACGGACATACGAAACCAACACGTTAAGTCAAATGTTACGTATCGGTTTTTCTTACCAGCTGCTTGGTGTTTGAATCTAAAATAAGCTATATTCGTGGATGATAAAAATTTTTGTGCCTGTGTGACAATCGAATCGCACACCTACCGTCCTCCTTTAAGTATCAATTGCTTACTCACCAAAAGTAAGATGTTCGCGTGTTTGACTTGAAATGATTATTGGCAACACATGAATAGACATTAACGTGCATTTTTAATTTTCACTAGCAGGCCGGTGCGCACGTGATACGGCTTGAAATGAAATTATGAATACTTTCGTACTTGAGCAGGATTCGGACCCACATACTTACCTTTGGAGGAGACCTTGAAAAGATTGCCGTCTTGGGAAAAAGGAACGAAATGATTGAACTATACTCTTCCGAAAGATTCAGATCCTTGAAAGAGGAGATACGAATTCGAATCGCAGTCCAGCACCAAATTTTTCAACGTCACTAAGAGCGCTGTTCATTTAAATGGCTAACGGTTCATCAAATAAAATAAAATTTTCGAATGTAACTAAATTTACTGCCGGCAGTATTTCTGTTTACCACGACTTCCGCCTCTGTCATTTCCCAACGTAAACCGTCTCAGCCCCTGTTGGTAATGAAGCAATGTGATGTTTAATGCGGATTCTGGATTATAGCGTCTTCCTCTTGAAGTTACCAGAGGTAAAGTAATTCTGTCTGTGCCTCCTTAAAAGTAAATGCCTGAACCCACGCATTTCATTTCACCTGTGATAGTTCGTTCCACCAGACCATCGTGGCCAAATTTCCCAGCCCCAGGTGTGTGCTGTAACGGATGATGTGCTTAGCTTACAAAATGAACCATTTACTTGACTAGTCACGGTGGACAAAATGCCAAGTAGAAGCAAGCTTCTGACGCGGACATCATGCTATTCTCATGTCAGCAGCACGTATGGACTCTTCTAGGCATCACACCCTAGATATGAAGCCATTTTAAAGTTTCACAAATTCAGCAAATTTCTTAGTAATAATGACGGTAATAGTTTGAAGTTACCGGATAATTCAGAGTGGAGTTTTTCGATTATCATTTTCTTCATACCGTTGCTGGAACCCATGTGCTTGAGGATCATTTAATACCTTTTGGTCATTATAGTAGTTGACCCAGAACAGGTTCTTTCCCTGCCTACGGAATTCTTTTCATATTAATATCAAACATGAGCAATTACTCGTAGATTACATGAAAACTAAAGTAATTGATGAAAACGTTACTTGATAACAAAAACGCGCTGCCCTTTTCATTTACTTGCACCTAGAGAACGCTGTCGAATTCTGCCAAAGAAAAATCTGAAGGCCGTAAGATCCCTTGGAACAGGTCACGTTGACCAAATCATATGGAAGAACTGACAGCGACATAGCCAAGTTGTGTATGACAGAATGAAAATCTTTCTTTTTATTGCATAGGAAACCAAAGCTCTATTTTCTAAAACGTTCTATCAATCTAAGTTCAAAATTACATTTGAACTAATATTCCGATAATGTTCGCCTCTATAATGTACGAAAGTATTTCACAGTTGCAAAACCGGCATCCGACTCAGTGAGCTAGAATTTAGGTTACTTAAACTGGCGTCACTCTGACCTTACACTTCGTCGCTGACCGTAATGTAGCGAAGACTGTTTGCCAGTGCTCTCTCACCGGAAAATATGCTTCAACCCAATAGGCTCCATAAGTACACTGTAACAGTAATTTCTGTGTGTATACAATGCATACGGATTGTAGAATTTAGTGGTGCTCTCTCTCTCTTCCACTTTTGTATACAATAAGCCTGACCTAAACGGGCGCTTTATCGTTACAGGTCCTCGGCAGTGCAACATCATACTGAAAACAGTAATGTGCATTTACTGACAACCTCACTGTTCGTTTTACCTGATTTATTTAAATGATTACAAAAACAATACCCTCCAGTAGGAGTCATTTAGTCCCCCTTTTCCTTCTGTGAAATTTGCCGCATTTCGCTGGTTGTCTGTGAATCGTTTACCGGCCGTACTCTATCGTGGTTTGGAAGGCAAAAAGCTTGCATAGTGCCGTTAAGACGATTTCTTTAAACTCCTTCAGATATGCCAGTTTTTAGTTTCTTCTTAAATCGTCTTATACCGCAACATTCACAGATATCGTAAATAGGAAAAGCTCTTTACCCAGGTACGAAGGTTGTAAAACAAACTTCCCACAGTTTGTGTCGGGTTGATCTTGTGATACCTCTTAGACAAAATACTTACGTAGTGCTATCGGACAAGTAGTGTTCCTGTAGCTGTGGGAATCATTGGTTGAAAACGAGTGAAACATCAGTGGTACAATAGTGCTAAATATTCAAAATGATTATACTATTGAAGCTAAATACATCTCCGTTTGTGGATAGACTGTGTATCCTTGTCTTCCTTGAGTGGCCATTGGAAGTTTACACACACACACACACACACACACACACACACACACACACACACACACACACACACACACAGAGACAGCAACGCTAACTATAGCTTCAAAGTATTCAAACTAATTTTTTTCATAATTCTACTGGGTCTTCAGCGTGCAATATGTGTTGCAGACACAGTCTTGAACAAAAAATTGACTGAGGAGAGCACGACTGTATTGTCCACATTACGTGATCGACTCGGCAGACTTCTGTCACACAATCTGCTCGATACGGCAACTTTGTATACGGCGGAACCTCCCGGAGGAAGCTTTGACTTCAACTGTAGTCTTGAGGTAAAACGCGAGACTAGCTAATATGACGTCCCGTAACTGAAAGCGCATATCGATAAAATGTTTATCACCCCCTTCCTCTTGGTGCTGAAGCTATGAGTATAATTAAAAGTGAATCTACAATATATTTCTCTCTGTCACATCGGTAATAACAGCTTGGTTTAACAATATTTCAGCGAGAGATTTCTTGGCCGACCACCTGCCTCTGAGCATCGCAGTCACTTGAGATCTGCGGCAGCCGTTTGCTGCCAGCCGGCGGGGGTCTGAGGCACTGCGCTGCCTCGCCTTCTGCTGACAACTTCTGGACCACTCCTCACTCTCGACGGTGTACAATGCTTTAATGTTGAGTGGTGACCCATCAGATCTGTCTACGATTTGTGTTTCATACTCGATAGCAACGAAGGCACAAAACCGTTTTTATTTGAAAAGTATTTCATTACACTAGTATGCAATACATCAATGTGGTACAGAATTAATTATAGTATGCTGTATCAGAAACAATGACATTAAAGTGTGGTCCAGTTCTTTTTCCTTCCACAGGAGATTCTTAACAATAACACATACGAATCCATGACAAAAATAACTTAGCCAAGGCACAGAGAGTAAATGCACTGTAATGTGTTAGGGAATCAAATAAAGAAACCCATGTATTGGAGAGATTGTGTCAATACCTTTCAGAACCTGCTCTATAGCTACTGAGGCAAATTGCTTGTTTAGAGGTCCATACATTAACTAATGGAGAAGTGAACGCTGTTCAAAAGTGATATTTAAAATATTCAAATATGGGCAATTTTGTCAATTTTTCTCCGGATAGCTTGTAACCTCCCCCGGAGAAATTTGAATGGCAAAAATTTGAACGGCAAAAATTTGAATGGCAAAAATTTGAATGGCAAAAATTTGAATGGCAAAAATTTGAATGGCAAAAATTTGAATGGCAAAAATTTGAATGGCAAAAATTTGAATGGCAAAAATTTGAATGGCAAAAATTTGAATGGCAAAAATTTGAATGGCAAAAATTTGAATGGCAAAAATTTGAATGGCAAAAATTTGAATGGCAAAAATTTGAATGGCAAAAATTTGAATGGCAATGAAAATCGTGCTAAGTGTAACCTCCCCGCAAAATTTTGAAAGACAATATTTAAATGTTAACGAGAATAGAACCTAATGTAAGCTCCCAGCAAATAAAATAATTTGACGATGACAAATGAGAAATAGCAATCTAAACCAAGTGAAAGCTGCCCACAAAAATGTAAGACAATTCAATGATAATGAAATCTCAGTGACAATGAAAACGCAAATAGACCGAAATGTCGATCTTAGGCCCTGTGCAACTTTGAATTTAAGTGAAACTTTTCTTTAAGAAAATGCATGGGAAACTTTCTTTTAATTCAAATGATTGTTTTCAAACCAAGCATTTTTAAGAAAAGCAATTATTGGGGCGCTTCTTGAATAAATTAGTTACAGTTAAGATACATTACATTCTCAGATTTGCGCAATGCTGCTTCGTTACCTTATTTAAAAAATATACCTCGTCCTGAATCTTGACCAGAGCCCCATGTCGACGCCCGCCGACTCCTCACACACAACTCCGACTATCTCTCGCGCGCTACTAGCACTGACGAATTACATGCTCTCGTGACTCGCTACGTACAACTACTGCCTCGCAACTCTACTGAACTCTCGCGCGGTCAAGCGCAGACTAGCAACGATAAATAACTCTCTGGTCAGAGATTCTGTCATGCCTCGCCATCGCTGCTACATAACATACCTTTAATCCAATTGAAGCTTGAAACACGTGAGTTACGAGAGCCGCTGTTGGCAAATGTCAGCAAAGAGTTCCTAATCGCTACTGTGGACATTAAGTATAGAGGCCCTACACTAATCAAGAGGTTCATTTCCTTCATACTTATCACCCTGGCATGTGAGTCTTACGTGAGGAACAATATTGAAATTGGTATCGTTGACGGTCGATTCGAATTTCTTCAGAGATGCTGGTATTGCTAAGCAGCTTGGCGGTCATAGATCTCTGCTTTCTGACTATTACACATAAAGTCCTCTTGGCAGTGCGACCCAGTAAGTTGTGTTACAGGTTTTCGTCCGATTTCGTTACAGAATTTTTCTGTAAATTCGCAGCTCCATAAAATATATCAGAAAAAAAGGTCACACACGCTAGCACCTACCACGGTTAGAACCGACGACTCACTGTGGCATGAGAGACACTGCTGCCAGCACACCACTCTCATCATGGTATTGGCCGCTCAGCCTCATAACACATCATGAAAGATAATAAAAGTGAATTTTGTATTCTCCACATAAGTGACCAATTTTTTATCTAAATAAATGCCGAGTGTCTTAGTTTACATGAGGATTATATAGCTCGAGTCACTAAATTCACTTGATATTCCCCTTCCATTTGAATGAGTCAATTCAGTATCATACGTGGAAGTGATTGTCGCAAGCATTTGGCAACACTGTGACAGTGCAATGTTGCCAATTCCTGGCTGTGCTAGGAATGGCTCTGTAGCGGTATGTGAGAAGAATCCCATGCTCGTGTCATAGGATACAAAGGAGGCGCGTGGTTTGACAACTGGTAAGAGAAAATGCTGCAAATTAACCAAACATTCAGGTGTATAATCTTCCATCACAAGTGTTCTATTCGTATATATTTTGTGGGAAACTGTGACAAGGTTAATTACAAAGTAACACGATATATCAGTACAATAAAAGTCTTTGCCCACCTGTCACGCAAAGTAAGATAAAGTTGATTTCCAAACAATTTGCACCTCGATGCTATCGATTTCGAGGTCCAATCTTGTGATCATTCATGAAATTCTACTTGTAACGTTGTTGTGGAAGCTACAAGAAACACAGTAAACTAATCATCCTGTGCCACGTAATAATGCGCATAATTTTTAAATGTATTGATTAAGACAGAAACTGAAAATTCAGAAGAGAAGAATTGAAGTGCAGATGCAGGCACTGTGCAGAACTGCACTTTTTCATTTTCACCTCTATACAATTAATGTATACTAACCAGCATATTCATTGCCTTCGTAATGTTTCCCTCTTAATTAGACGCATGGGTGTAGTTCCAGTTCATCATTAGAAGACTAATTGTTTCTTTGTACCCTTCCATCTACTATCCTTCTCCCACGAGGTATTAGAACGAGGTCGTAAGAAGGCTAACGAATTATAATCGAAAGACACTGAGACGCTAATTAGACTTGTCATGGTGTTAAGTGGACAGAAATAATTGGGTATTATTGCCTGCATCAATGGCATCCCATTGTCCTCCTCTGAGATTTTCATATTACGCTGAACATCAGATGCCGAGATAAATGTGTGTATTCCCCGTGACGAACAAATCAGTAATCAGGGATGTTTGCTGCATCCCAAACAATAGTTAACAATTAACAAAATAACCAAGAAAGGTGGAGTGTTTTATGCAGTGCCCCAATTAGTGTTCGTACCACTTTGTAGCCAAACAGCCAGAACAGAATTCAGTAACAGGTAATATCTCGTTGTACTAGCGATATGTATGCAGATGAAAGAAACACTATCAACTATACTTGCTTTACATAACGAGAGTCGTTTTATTTTGCTCTTTATTTTTTGAGGAAAGCATCGAGACGCGCGAGTAATAAGCAAGTAGGCATATAATCTATTTACAGTTGTTTTAAAAGGTGTATGTTTGCATTATGTATCGTGACGAGTATTACTACGAAATTCCAATTATCGACAGTCTGTGTTGTGCTTGCTTCTGTGATAGGTTTCACACCACTGAATGAGATGAAGCTTGTTCTCTCAACATGTACTCTGGTCTCCACACACCTGGCCTACATTTTGTATTTCCTGAACACTTTAAAGAGAAATGCCGAGACATTGGAAAGGGATACTTACTAATGTTCTGACCTGTCCGTGTCTTACCTACACCCCCTTACTGTGGTGTCTGTTTAGAATTTCTACATACTGTTCGCTAGACATTCAGACAAATCATATTACACAAAACGTTTGTAATAAAATTCATTAATTGCAACAGTTAATTGCACTAATCTGTCTCAGGCAAACAGCGACGTACAAAATAAACTCTCTTCAGTATAGACAAGCCCAAGCATGTGCTAGATAGTGTACAAGCGAAGTGAATGGAGTTGACGCTGCCATACAAGTCGCCAGTCGGTCGCGGCGCTTACGTCCTCTGCTGCCGCGTTGTCATCCTGGAGAGGAGTTGGTCAGCGTGCGATTCTCTCCCCCCCCCCCCCCCCCCCCCTCTCTCTGTCTCGTTACCGACTGGCGTGCCGGCGCTTCACTTCACGCCGTAACACTTACCGTGTACAATGCACTTACATTTCCACCCTTATCGATTTCCTTGAGCTCTTTATTTCACTCACAACCCTAAGTTCCGTCTTTTAAAATTTCGCCCAGTGCCAGTGGTGGTCACCTTTGTGCTCAGACGGCAACGACTACCAGATCCACCGGTTAGTCCCTCAAGCGTTAGGGGTAAAACCCAATGGGACTCAGGGAAAGTAAGGCTAGCAACTTGCTTCCCTGGTACTTTACATCTGATGCTGGCAACAATCAGAGCACAATGCCTCGGACCTTTGGAGGTGACGAGTCCCACCTCTAACTGCCACGTCGTATCTTTGGACTCCCTGGTTTGTCAAACAAATGGTAATGAAATGGGGAGCTATTAATATCAATGGGGGCTACTCTGGGAAGAAGGTAGATCTGGCAGAGGCTGCAAGTAAGATGGGGCTGGACGTTTTAGCTGTTAGTGACATTCGGGTAAGGGGTGAGAAAGAAGAGGAAGTGGGAGAATACAAGGTCTACCTGTCAGGAGTCAAAGCAGGAGTAGCACAATGGGGTGTAGGGCTTTACATCAGGAAAGAAATGGAACCCAGCGTAGTTGCAATAAGGTATGTAAACGCACGACTGATGTGGATAGATTTGACAGTGTCTAGCAAGAAAATTAGGATTGTGTCAGTATATTCGCATTGTGAAGGGACTGATCAGGATAAGATGGATAGTTTTTATGAGGCACTCAGTGATGTAGTTAAGGACAAGGACAGTGTTCTGCTCATGGGTGATTTTAACGCCAGGATTGGAAATCGAACAGAAGTGTATGAAAAGGTTATGGGTAAATTTGGAGAGGATATGGAGGCCAACAGGAACGGGAAACAACTCTTGGATTTCTGTGCCAGTATGGGCTTAGTAATCACAAACTCCTTTTTTAAACATAAGAACATTCACCGGTATACTTGGAAAGGCAGGGGAACCAGATCTGTCATTGACTATATGATAACAGATCAGGAATTCAGGAAGGCTGTGAGGGACACATGTGTATTCAGGGGATTCTTTGATGACACTGATCATTATTTAATCTGCAGTGAAATTGGGATTGTGAGGCCGAAAGTGCAGGTCAGGTCAGGTCCATTTGTAGGAGGATAAGAGTGGAGAAACGTCAGGATAAGGAAATCAGGCACCAGTACATAACAGCGATCTCAGAAAGGTACCAGTTAGTTGAATGTAGTCAATTACAGTAATTGGAAAAGGAATGGACAAGGTACAGGGACACAGTACTAGAAGTGGCTAAAGAATGTCTTGGAACAGTAATGTGTAAAAGTAGGAGGAAGCAAACAGCTTGGTGGAATGACACAGTCAAGGCAGCCTGTAAAAGGAAAAAGAAGGCGTTTCAAAAATGGCTAAATACTAGAACTCGGGTAGACAGCGAAAGTTAAGTTGAAGAAAGAAACAAAGCCAAACAGATAATTGCAGCATCCAAGAAGAAATCTTAGGAAGACTTTGGAAACAGGTTGGAGACTATGGGTCAAGCTGCTGGAAAACCAGTCTGAAGTGTAATTAGCAGTCTTCGAAAGGGAGGTAAGAAGGAAATGACAAGTATTTTGGACAGGTCAGGAAAACTGCTGGTGAATCCTGTTGATTCCTTGGCAGATGGAGGGAAAATTTTGAAGAGTTGCTCCATGTAGGTGAAAATACGATCAGTAACGTTTCAGATTTCGATGTACAATGGGATAGGAATGATAATGGAAATAGGATCACATTTGAGGAAGTGGAGAAAATGGTCAATAGATTGCAGTGCAATAAAGCTGCTGGGGTGGATGAAATTAAGTCGGAACTCATCAAATACAGTGGAATGTCAGGTCTTAAATGGCTACACAGGATAATTGAAATGGCGTGGGAGTCGAGACAGGTTCCATCAGACTGGACGAAAGCAGTAATCACACCAATCTTTGAACATGGAAACAGAAAAGATTGTAACAACTACAGAGGTATCTCTTTAATCAGCGTTGTGTGTAAAATCTTCTCAGGTATTGTTGAAAGTATAGTGCGACTATTAGTTGACGACAAATTGGATGAAAATCAGTGTGAGTTTAGGCCTCTTAGAGGTTGTCAGGACCAGATCTTTAGCTTACGGCAAGTAATGGAGAAGTGTTACGAGTGGAACAGGGAACTGTATCTATGCTTTATAGATCTAGAAAAGGCATATGACCTGGTTCGTAGGAGGACGTTATTGTCTGTTCTACGAGATTATGGAATAGGAGGCAAACTTTTGCAAGCAATTAAAGGTCTTTACATGGATAGTCAGGCAGCAGTTAGAGTTGACGGTAAATTGAGTTCATGGTTCAGAATAGTTTCAGGGGTAAGACAAGGCTGTAACCTGTCTCCACTGTTGTTTTCAACATATGATCCATAAATAATATGAACAATAGACTGGCTGGGTGAGATTAAGATATGTGAACACAAAATAAGCAGTCTCGCATATGCGGATGTCTTATTTGTGATGGCAGATTCGATTGAAAGTTAAGTAATATTTCACAGCTAGATCAGAAATGTAAGGACTATGGTATGAAGATTGGCATCTCCAAAACGAAAGTAATGTCAGTGGGAAAGAAATATAAACGGATTGATTGCCAAATAGGAGGAACAAAGTTAGAACAGGTGGACGGTTTCAAGTACTTAGGATGCATATTCTGACAGGACGGCAACATAGCGAAAGAACTGGAAGCGAGGTGTAGCAAAGCTAATGCAGTGAGCGCTCAGCTACGATCTACTCTCTTCTGCAAGAAGGAAGTCAGTACCAAGACTAAGTTATCTGTGCACCGTTCAATCTTTCGACCAACTTTGTTGTATGGGAGCGAAAGCTGGGTGGATTCAGGTTACCTTATCACAAGGTTGAGGTTACGAACAGGGTGGTGGTGGTGGTGGTGGTGGTGGTGGTGGTGGTGGTGGTGGTGGTGGTGGTGGTGGTGGTGGTGGTGTTGTTTTGCTTGGGACACTTTTGGGTGGTGCTGCACTACGTAATTTGCACGGATTCGTTATTTACTAGAATATGTTTCCACCAAATGTAATCCGTAACACCACAAACGTCTTGTCGTGTTTGCTTCTCTCTCCACTTGTTAGGCACCTTCGGGGCTCTGACTGTCGGATGAAAGAAACAGGTAAGTGTTGACCAGTAGCACAATTCCACAGAACTGAACTGTTCGGTACGTATGTTTCAGCATTACCACACTAATTATTTGTAATATTTGTGCCAGTCCTTTTTATGCAACCTGTGTAGAAACAGGGGCTGACACCCAAAACTGAAGTGACAATTTCAGAGTTTTACTGGTACAGATATGGTGTATATGGACGAAAGCAGCAAGTGACGGTTTGAACGAAGGTTGGGAATCGAACCTGGCTCAGGTGTGTTGGAGCCGCCGCAGAGGCACCTCGTCACAAACCGCCGTGGCAAGCCTACCTCCTCTGTCTGGTTTCTCCCTGTTGCCCCAGACTACTGTAAATTCCCCTTACACGCAGGCAGTTGCGCTAAGCAATGTGCCTTCGTGACTCAGTGGCTGACGCACCTGCCTAGTACGCAGGAGACGAAGGTTACATTCCCAGGCTTGGTACAGATTTACTGCACTGAAGCAAACTGTCACTCATTTGTATTATATGTAACAGACATTATGAGCTGTTCACTGTATTACATGCCCTCAGTATAATCGCCCCTCCATTCCTATCACCTCCTCTCCCCCCCCCCCCCTCCCCCCACCACGCCCTGAAACTGTCCGTAGAGTGGTTAAAGCCGCCATAAAGGCGAGAGATGAACATGCCCCCATGTAACGTCCGCAAGTAAGTGTCCAGGCACTTGTGTTCCACTTCTATACACTACTGGATGCAGACGCACGCTACGGGTTTTCGCTACAGCTACGCAACATGTCCAGGCCCAGTACGAGGTCCGCCCTCTGCCTCGAATCTCGTGCAGTTACCATCCCTGTTTGTAGATAACCCGATTGCAAAACGTCTTCCGTACTTTTGTAACAAGATGGTCACGCACTAACAAACTAAGTCTTCATTCCGTTACATAGGTTTGCCAGTTAAGGTAACCACTCGTGTAGTGTGCAAAAAGCAAAAGCAGTTACGTAGTCCCACCCGATCAAACATGTTCTCCACCCGTAGCATGACTGCCTTGAGAGATCCCATCCACACTCAAGATATACGGTGATAATTATTGACCTATATGAACAAAAACGTATGTCTGACGTGTCTGCACGCCGTAATTTGAAACATTCAACGTAAATCCGAATATCTGCTTACATTCCATGTTCGATATGCCCGCCATCATTGCGCCACAGCATCGACAGACGAATAGAGGTCTGCATGACCCGCTGAAATGTCGGAACACAGATGATGTTTATGAGCTCCTGAATGGCTGCTTTCAGCTCAGGAATGGTTTTGGGGTGATTGCTGTACACAGCTCCACAAAATGGAGTCGCATATTAAAGACTGGCCACCGTATTTTCCGGGTATGAACACACAATCGATTGCCATGCCAGTGGCCTCTTGGTACCCCAGAACCAGAATGTGTTCCTCCAGGACATCACACTCCCACGTCGATGGCGTCGAGCTGCGTTCTCGCACAACCACATCTTCTCGAAATCGGAGTGGGGAAGAAAGCATCTTCCAAAACCTTGAAGTTCCGTTCGGGAGTCTCCGTGCCATCGAGGCATATCGCACAGATTATTCCGTGACTGGTGTCCAATCAGCCGTTGAGGGCGAAGGGACGTCCAAGACGTGAAAATGCAGATCCTCAGTCCCCCCCCCCCCCCCAAATGCGCTTGACGAACCCATCCACATGACGGTGGGCCTCCTCGCTAAACCAAACCATACAGCGCCTACTTATTCCCATCACGCCTCGCGGACAACCGTGCAGTTCGAACATACTGACTCAAAGCTTTCAGGAGTTATTAGTGAAGTAATGAAATCAAATACTCGTAATCACCCTGTGCATCGCGTAATGCCGTAGAGACTGCACATACCGTTACACATACCTTAATACTGCTAACCATGTGCAAAATACTATTGAGGGTTGACACATCCCTCTGCTGCATCTGCCAGCATGTGCCAGATTCTTGAGAGAAAGCACCTGCTTGGAGATGTAAATACGTGTTTAAATAGGTCCTCCGCATTGTGCGATTTACGTAACGTTAGTGTATCACCAAACTGCCATGGGGATGCGTAGGCCTTCAAATAAGTTACTCTATCAACCAGATTGTTCCGTGTAAGGCCGCTGTCAATACCGTTTGCCGGTGATGCTGTAGTTGTTCACAACGTTCGTGTGATAGTCCTCATTGAGTAGTGACAGTTATTACACATTTATTTCCTGCAAGTCATCTCTCAATATTAGTGCAACATACTGCGTATAACACGGTGATCATTTATTGTGTACTCTGAAACTCCTCATTCATGTACGTCTTTGGACGCGGTAACCTCCGTGAAGTATATGGGTGTGACTATTCGAAATGATACCAAATGGAATGGTAAGATTACACAAGTAACGGATAAGGCGAACTCTAGATCGCGGTTTATTGGTACAATCCTTCAACGAAGGACTGCATTGCTTCAGGACGTAGCTTACAGTGACTACGTCAGTTCGTCCAGAGTATTGTTCGGCTGTATGGGACCCTTACCAGTATGGTCTGATTCGAGAGATTGAGAAGGTCCATACAAGAGCGGCAAGATTCGTGACTTGTAACGCTCTCGCGACGGCTAAATTCCGAAATCCAATCTCATAGAACGTTTGCACCAGACGAGGGTGCCCACTAAACGTCCCACTTCACTATGCGATTTGAACGATTGTTTACGTCTATGTGAAAGTGTGATGTTTGCAGTGACAACATATCTTTTACTGAAAAGCCAGTGGCATGCTACAAACAATTACTCAGGGGAGTAACAACAACGGGGCCCGGGTCGAACACACTATCAGGTCAGACGTAATTGTCGCCTATGCACATGACCTGTCATCCCCATCCATCACCTGTTCCATTCTCGTTCCTTAAACCTTCTTGACAACTTGGGGTACAGCACCGCCTTGGCTCCGTCCCCTTTGTCGATTTCCCAGGGATGGTACCCCCCCCCCCCCCCCTTCACTTGTTTATCGTCGGGCATTTGCTGCTCTGTGCACAAATGAAGCAAGCCACATTTATTTACACCGATGGCTCGAAAACATCGTTAGGTGTAGGGAGTGCCTATATTGTTGGCGACACCCCAAATCACTTTCGGCTTCCCGACCAGTGTTCGGTTTATACTGCGGAGCTTTACGCTGTTCTCCAGGCTGTCCACTACATCCGCCGCCATCAGCGGATACAGTACGTAATCTGCTCAGATTCTCTCAGCTCTCTCCTCAGTCTCCAAGCTCTTTACCCTGTGCACCCTCTGGTCCACCGGATTCAGGACTGTCTGCGCTTGCTCCACCTGGGGGGCGTCTCAGTTGCGTTCCTCTGGATCCCAGGACACGTTGGTATCTGTGGAAATGAGGCGGCCGATATAGCGGCCAAGGCTGCAGTCTGTCTTCTTCAGCCAGCTATTCGCACGATTCCCTTCGCCGATCTGCGGAGTGTTTTATGTCGTCGTGTTGTTCTTTTATGGCACGCACATTGGTCGACGCTTCCCCATAATAAATTGCGGGACGTGAAAGCTCTTCCTTGTGCTTGGAGCTCTTCCTCCCGAACTCGTCGTCGGGAGGAGGTAATTTTAACTAGACTCCGGATAGGGCACTGACTCTTTAGCCATCGACATCTTTTAAGCGGCGATCCTCCCCCACTGCTCTCAATTAAAAGGTGTCTCACCGTCCACAGTTGAGTGCCCCTATTTTACTCCGTTACGCGCCCGTCTACAGCTGTAGCCTGATATATCGTCAATTTTAGCAGATGACACGCGAGCGGCCAAGCGCGTTCTCGAGTTCATCAGTGCCAGTGAAATGACGTCAGTCATTTGAAGCTCTTTTTGGGGACAGCCAACCCCCTTCTATAGTGGTATTAGTTTCTCCAGACGTACAAGGAAAGCTTTAACATTTGTTGCGTTTCGCTCCCATTGCTGCGGGCTTCCATTTTCGTTTTTGTACTATGGTCATTAGCGCCCAGTCCGTGCCTTATGGGTTTTGGGCGCAAAACTAACAATCAAAGCCCCATCCAGAAGGTAGTAGGGGTTCGTTTGTGTTATGTCCCAGAAGATGGGCTGCAGATTTTGAGGACAGCGTTTGGGAACTCTTTTAATTACTTTCCGGTTGTCCATCGACCATTCGACTACTACTCGGTCTTTACAACGGTTTTCTAGACTACAGTTCAGTGACTGTGGTACCTCCAGATTGTGCACGGCCTGATTCATGGCATCACCACTGCGTTACCACATGTATTGAACTGCCACTTCTGAAGCGGAATTGGTGTTGGCCCATACACACAGAGCTCTCAGGGGTGTTTGCAAGCGCTTACACCGTTCAGTAACGTTGAAACAAAACTAGCATCGGAGATAATCTGGTTCGTTATCTCCATGGTCACACCGTTACGAACGGTGTCCACTCGGAAACAACCGTAAGTGTTAATAAACCTTTTACTATTGCAGCCTTTGTCAATTAACATGCAATCATGTTACAACTGTGCTACGTTATGTCTACTAAAACATGCTACCACAATATCAGTTGCCCATTTCTATTACAAGAACCTTATAAGCACATCATGTGCTATGTTAGATTTTCCGGGCTGACAAAAATGCATGTCGATGTTGGCAGTCTGTTTGACTGGCACTTGTTTGACTTTATGTGTATTTTGTGTGTAAATCTGACGCAGTCTGACGAACATATCTATAATCACACTGAGTGTGATTGTGTGTTGATTAATTATTGTGGCCCTGTATTTGCGATGTGATTGAGATATATATATATATATATATGTCTGGAACGTGAGGTCGAGCAGCGGCACAGCTGATGTAGGAATATTTTCTGTCCTTAGTATCTGCCATCCAGAGGGTGATTGAGCGGACACTGCAGACAGCGCAGCGGATGCTACGTAGATTGTCAGGATGATAGTAGCTCTTGTTTCTGTAGCCTTCTTAAATTCTAGATTAAAAGTATCATTAGTTGTGGCGGGCTTGATGCTGGTTTCTGGTGTGGACCCAGAGGTGGCACTACACGGAGTGTGGCATGGTGTTTTCTTAACATGTCTCCCAATCGGCGACCCTCTTTGGGACGTCACACGCTTCTTCATTGCTTTTTGCCTTTACACGTTTTGCATTGGTATCGGCGGCGCTTTGTATGGGACTGACATGTTGTCGTTCTCGAAACACACAGTATGTTGGGGGCGGAGGTTGTTTCTAGACGCACGTTGACATCGTTGCAAGTGTCACTCCCGCAGATTTGTCATGTAATTGGAACTACTGGCCCAAAACTTATACAAGTAGACCGCGTTTAGTATTGGTCTGTGGCCTGAGTGTTTCGATTCAGGGGACTACGTGCCTGTCCCTTTTTCCTCGGCGTGAAGAGTGCCTCGCAATACAAATGTGATGTACTGTTTACATAGTGTTATTCCTGGGTATATCATCCTTACATACACATGATATGGAAAACCCTACGACACGTCTGTGTTCACACCAAAACCCACGTACAACCTCTTCAGTCTGGATTATTAATTGTTTAAAAGTGATTTGTGATTTACGTTCGCCAAGCGTCTAATTATGCATTGTCTGAGTGTGAGCCTGAGTAACCTTGGTTATACCAAATGTGCGTGGTGGGGTGCACCTCCCGTACTTATTCCCAAGTCCAGTCTCTCTCCGAGTGACGTCGCAAGATTTCCGCCGAGCAGCCAGGTAACCTCGAGTGGTGCGGCGTGTCATCCACAAGCAGCTGGAACACGGCGTACTGCACTTCTCATCGGGAACTGTCGTTTGCGGCGGCGGCGGCGGCGGCGGCGGCGGCTGCTGCTGGGTTCATATACGGCTTGCTAGTTAATGGAGCCGTCGGCTGGGGTCGCGGTTTTCCAGGGAAAACCAATCGCAACGCTTCCTGGGGTAGCCAGTTGCTCTGTGCTGACTCACACACGCGCGAAGGCGGCCAGCGATGTATTTGGCGGCCGCGTACTGGAGCGCGTTGTTCGGTGTTTGTGCACAAGAAAATGTACATACTCCTACGTTGCGATAAATTGTGGTATACACCACTTCTTCACATTGTCGGTTTTGTTTGTGAATGTATATAAGCTCATCGTCTAACTCATCTATCCTCTACGTTAATGTTATTTGTCTTAAACGTTCAATTACACCACTGGATGATATTGCTTTGTCACGTTGTAGTCTATGGCGCCACCGATTGCCATGTCATCTATATATTGTATCGTATTAACGCAGCTATCCTGTAACGTCGTTAAGTGTGTGAGGGGGGCGGGATGGGTTCATTATCAAATAAATCCTCTGCTGCAGAATTACGTTGTCTTCTCCAGGAAATTGGTAGCTTCTCTGTAAACAGCAATGTTCATGGTGATTTGTATTTGTGTGATTGTTCTGAGGGTGGCAGTGGGCGTTCGCGATTCGTGTGTGTGACAGCTATAGTTGTAAGGCAGTCTATACTGTCCAGGAGCCGGTCAGTCACAGTGTGGGTGGTCCTGATTGATTTTATATGTATATTCCCTTTTCTGGGATGTAGATTCGTGGCGATTGTCTGTCGAACAGCTTTGGCGTCTTGATGTGCTGTTTGTGTGATATATATATAGGGATGTCGCCAGTTGTGTTTTAGCCTGTTCTATCCTTCGAGCCTCTTTGACACTGGTTTTGGGCTCTGTAGTTAAAGCGGCAGAATATGTCAGTGTTTGTATTCGTTAGGTTTCGTACTTGTTGCTGCAGGTCTTTGTTGTGTGACTGTAGTTGAGTGCAGCGAACCATGTCCATAAACTGATACCGTAGAGGACGAAAATAGAAGAGAGAATGCCTAATATGGGATTGTATCGAATTTAGGTAATGTAAGGTCGGAGCGGGGGACGACTGCATAGTTTGGCGCTGTGGCTCAGTGTAGCCACCTTTCACCCATTGCCAGAGATTGCGCCAAAGAGTATTATTCAGCCGCCTCCACTGGCAGTGCTTGGGGAGAACTCGTAGTAGGCCGTGCTTGCTGAGATGTGATACCGAAAAGTTTTTGTTGAGATGTGATAGTAAGGCGTCGGTGTGGAAATATTGTCATGATTAGAGAGTGCTTTTCGTCAATATATGAAGGTAATACAAATAAAAGAAAACATTTTCCTTTTATCTCAAGCCAGATGCTTTGTTGACTGAACCTGTAATGATGCATTATTTACGACATTGTCTTCTTGTATTAGTGTAATTCTGGTTTCCTTACGCAATTTGAAATATCATGTATACTGACGTAATTACAAAATAGAGTATATCTAACTTCTTGTCGTATTGAAGAAGAACCGTGCCAAATGTGTACGTTGAATCACACTTCCACACACAGAACAGTTACTCTTGTGCTTGTTGTTGCGTTGGTTTTATAGTTGCTGGGGACTTAATTGTGTTAACGAAAATTTTCTTTCATTGGTGTTCCATGCAGTCAGATTGCGTACAAATACTAGTCAGGGCCAACCGTTTACGAGCCACAGCGTAATCGGACCTACAACCACCAAAAATAAATTTCAAAATTATTATTAAAAATCAAGCCCCCCATGCAAGGGACCAACCAACCTTTAATCGTTCAGTAGGTAACATGGACGTAATAGGTTAATGACAGTGGTAGACTAATACATAGAATGTGTACTGTATTTAACTGTCTCATTAGTGTGGAAACGCATTAAAGTTACTTTGCGGTTTAGTATGCCACTTAGCGTTGTATGAGGAAATGTAAAATATGCATCACCTGTCGCAACTGAATAAAACAACCAACATATGCATACATCATTTGGTTTCCGCCACAACAGCACAAACATCCACCACATGTGGAGGTGGGTGTATTGTTAGTTTCATTCGAAAAAGCTCTCATATTTACCCTGCAGACAAAAGAAGGTATATCAAACGATTTGTAATGCAAAATGTGCACTCTTTTCGCAAAGAATGGGTTCGTACAGCAGAGTTAGTTGGTGTTCTGAGGGGATTCGTCATGCAAGATAACTGGGTTTTGCCCGCTATGTATCGAAACGGTTTGTTGTTGTTGTAGTAGCTAATCTAACGTACAGACTGCAGTTCAGTGTGTATCTTCCGTAGCACTACGTGTATCTAAGCGCGATCATCTGCCACGTGAGAAGCAGAAGCACCGTATGTGGGTTTGAGAACTTAACACCGCTGTCGAGCATGAGAGTGGGGCTGTGCAGAAACTATGCACTCTTTCACATCATTTATGGCTGCTGCACCCTGCTGTCGCCGTAATGTTCCGAAACATACACTGAACGACGAAGCATAAATCTAAACGGATAAATGTAGGAATTGGCCCAATCCCACAATACATCATTTATACGACTCACCTGGAATAAAACGAGGTAACAGAACACGTGGTCCGCTGTAGGGTGTGATGTACAAACACCACTGGCAGCGGGTAAGAATGCCCCCTCTTCTGAGCTGCCGCGGTGTGGTGCAGGCAGTGACAGAAGTTCAGGAGTGTCCAACGTTTGTAGTGTAGGGGACAAACGTTGGTAATTTAGCACTTACGTACAGGGGATGTCGTAGTGTGGCATTGTTTTGCTCCTGTCAGTGGGGCGGGGGTGGGTGTGAACCCTTCCAGACTGGAGCAAACTATCTTTCAGCACGACAATGCATGAGTATATGTGTCGTCACTTTGCATGCAAATCTTACTCTGCCTTCCTAACCACGAATGTTTACAGCATACTGCTAGTTCTCAATGCTCCTCTTTGTTTCCACTGGTTCCCTTAGTTTTATATAAGCAGCACACCGTGTTGTAGCATTCTACTCGTCACTGTGTTGACAGTTAATTTATGTACGTCCACGAATTTATATCAGGTTACTATATTCGTACGTTTTTGTTCATATGTCACATATACCAAACTCATTTGCTTTACAGTTTTGTGGTCATTGATCACAACACATTCATAGCAAGCCAGGCATTTCCAGTGCATTATGATGTGTATCTCAACATTAGGTTTGCGGTCTTTCCACTTATGTTCAGGCACGTTTTACATTACGTATACCTTTTGGCACTCACTTCGACACCTGCAGCTCATTTTCTGTCACTGCACATACGCACGAAGTGCTATTGTACAGGCGTAAAGCGCCCTTTACAGAGACAGTATTTGAGGGGCAGACCATCCCATAGTCAGGTGACATTAGCACACAAAGCAAGGGTGCAGTTTTCTTCACCAATACACTGCATAACTATATATGTATGCACATGAAATATTAGTTCACAGCTGATTTCATATCTCACATGGGCATGCGTATGGTAACTGAACTGTGATGGAAAAAAATAGCGTCCGCGACGGTCGCAGGTTCGAATCATGCCTTGGGCATGGATGTCCTTAGAACTACTTAGATTAGTTCGGTTTACGTTCTGGGGGACTGATAACATCAGAGGGCACGTCCCATAGTCCCCAGATAGCGTTTCCAAACAAATGGTTCAAATGGCTCTAACGAAGGTTAGAAGGTCCCAGAGAATGTCGAAACATTTACACCGTCAGACGATAATCTACCACGGAAATTATTAAAGTCGGCATCCGCACAATATGAACATTTGGCATCCCAAAAGTACAAACACAGAAACAACAACACTTGTACGGAGTTTCAAAGCCAGCTATTATGTGAAAAGATACTCCTTTAACCACACCTAGTGCAAAACAACCAATTAACACACACACCTGCCCCTGCCCAGGCAAACAGAGCAATGTTCAGATTGTGACCGTGTGCAGTAGGCCACCTGCAGCTTGCCCATTCTTCTAGCAGGCCTATCAATGGTCGCTAGGCCACGTTCTATTCGAAAACCTTCACCGATGAGTTCAGTGATACCAACAGATATTACCTCCTTCCCCTGAATGCCACAGTGTTGCCTTCAACGTTCACGCTACCAGTGTGTTCCAAAAAGGCTGACGTCACGCATACAATATCACCTGTCGCATATTGGCAACCAATATACGACGTGATGTGATGTTTTCAGTGTGGATTCCTTCTCGAACGGACGCTTGAAAAAAATAAACAGTAGCTACGACTTAGTTTCAGCACATTGAATAAGTAATTCGTAACAGCAAATGGCCTGTTGTAGGCTGTAATGTAAATGGTACTTATGGTGCGATGAGGTCAAGAAACAAAGAACATTTTCACGCCATTGTGAAAGAAACACAGTCTTATAAATGGATATATTCATCCATTCCATTTTCATGCAAATAATATCTTTTGGGGAAAAATTTCCTAGATAAGTCATATTTGCCTCAAACTTTATGTCGTCGTCGTCGTCGTCGTCGTCGTCGTCGTCGTCGTCGTCGTCGTCGTCGTCTTCAGTCCTGACACTGGTTTGATGCAGCTCTGCACGCTACTCTATCCTGTGCAAGCTTCATCTCCCAGTACTTACTGCAGCCTACATCCTTCTGAATCTGCTTAGTGTATTCATCTCTTGGTCTCCCTCTACGATTTTTACCCTCCACGCTTCCCTCCAATACTAAATTGGTGATCCCTTGATGCCTCCGAACATGTCCTACCAACCGGTCCCTTCTTCTAGTAAAGTTGTGCCACAAACTCCTCTTCTCCCCAATCCTATTCAGTACCTCCTCATTAGTTATATGATCTACCCATATAATCTTCAGCATTCTTCTGTAGCACCACATTTCGAAAGCTTCTATTCTCTTCTTGTCCAAACTATGTACCGTCCATGTTTCACTTCCATACATGGCTACACTCCATACAAATACTTTCAGGAACGACTTCCTGACACTTAAATCTGTACTCGATGTGTTGTCTCTCACAGAGAGGACGAGGATATGATTATTGTAATCAGAGCACACATTTTGTTAGAACCGACTGTAAATGATGCCGCTACGTGTTAGTCGACCGGTCCGTTTCTTCAACATTCCAGATACACTAAATGCGGAGCGTGTCACTAGTAAGTGCCTCACAGTGGTTACGAATCAGTGTGACGAATACCAGAATGTTTCTCCAATTTCCAACGAATGATGTCACTTTATTGATAGCTCTACAGTCTACTACCTGATTCACTGGGCCTATTATAAGACATTAATGCTTTGTCAGAACACTTACAAATACTGGTGTTGAATGCAAAGCAAGTAAACTGGATACTAATTGCTCAGATCACCGTATTTTAAGTGATGTTTACTTACCATCCTCCAGAATGTGTTTCAAACTATTTCCTGCAAGTCTTTAAACTGAATTGTGATCTTTGTTACGATGTTGCTTCGTCAATATTATTGCTTGTTAATTGTTTCAGTTGGTAGCAATTATTTCGCGGTAGCGTTTGGGGTACGATTTTGTCGAATATGCTTTCAATAATCACTTCATGTATGTAATGTACATGTCTTGAGGGAGATTTTCACTCTGCAGCGGACTGTGTGCCATTATAAAACTTCCTGGCAGATTAAAACTGTGTGCCAGACCGAGACTTGAACTCGGGTAGCTCAGATGGTGGAGCACTTGTGCGTGGGAGCTTTGCCATTCGCGGGCGAAAGCTTCACAGCTTCACTTCTGCCAGTACCTCGTCTCCTACCTTCCAAACGTCACAGAAGCTCTCCTGAGAACCTCGCAGAGGCAAAGGCAGATTGATAACTGTACTGGACCGACACTCTATTGAAAGGAACACTTTGTGTCTAAAACAGAGCTGTGTCATGATTCTGAATACATTTGCTGTCCACTGATCACAGATGCAAATGACCAAGTTTCGAAAGTAAAACACAAACCGACCGACATTCCATATGGAGGGTTTCACTGTCCCTACAGATAACCTCATGACCGCAGCTCGGTCTGCCTGGAGTCCGCCGCCAGAGACCAGTTCTGCAGTCAGTGTGGAATGACGACCCCCCAAGTCCCAATTAGCTGGGAATCTTTCCCTCGACTCATCTGCCCTGCCTCCCGAGCGCCTTTCAGTAAGCATTCAATCCAAAATTACTCGAACTCTCATTTCTGTGTTTCGTGCTTTTAATTCTGTATTGGCTGGCCTGTGACGCCTTTGAGCACGGACATGTACAAATATTCCTTCGTAATGCCGGTCCCCTTGGCTGAGTTTTTCCTCGGGTAGTTAACAAGTAACGCGTGTTCTGCCGGTTTGGGCTGAAGGAGGCAGAGGCTGTGATCTGAGCCCAGTCGGAGGGTCCTCGCCAGGGCGGTCTGGTTAATGTAAATAAGCTGGAGATGGAACCCAATCTGTGCGTTTCTTGTATTGCACCAACATTTAGTTTTTATGTGGTCAAGATTGAGCAAATGCTTCCGAAGCTGCACGCCCTCACCCCATTTAAAAGATGCTGAGATCCTGCGCTTTCCACTTGTGGTGTGGGAGACAGTCGCCACACGAGATGCTACCGCCGTTGTGCGCTCGGCCCCCAAGTGTGGCTCTGGCCAGGGTTGACAGAGGCCGACTGTGTGGCGCTAACACGTGAAATGAAACATTTTTTTAAATTAGATCTAGAAAAAACAGAAAGCTGACCATTTTAATCGCAGGCTCTAGCGAACTTCCTCCTGCAATAATACCAGTCATTAAATAATGAAAACCACTACACACTGACAAGAGACTGCGGCGGCGCGGTTCTTTCCGTCCCTTTACGATGGACCTGCACCTACCTGTGAACATTGTCTCAGCAAATCATCAGTAGGAAAGCCGAGCGAAACCTACTGTACTTCGACGTGAACCAGGCTGCAGTTAGTCACTAATCTACGTTTCGGGATAGAACCGCGCTGCCGCAAGGCGTGCACACTTCACAGGACAGTCGGTGCGTCCACGGAAGAGTTTCCGCAGCCCGCACTCTTCCCGTCGTCAGGACAAGCTCTGCAAAGTTTCGTCTTTTCGGCACGAGCGGGTGTGCGGTGGACCTTACACGAACGCATGTGCTCGCTCTGACGTCACAGGTGGCCCCTCTAGTTGTGCACGTTGACGGCCTCCGCACCCTTACCGGGAACGCACGTTCTTCTGCAGCTAACAACGACGGTTTCGGCAATTTTTATTTCTGAGACTGTACAATGAAAGGAAATGTAGGAACGAGCCAAGTACGTCTTTTGCAAATCTTTCATTTAACAACACATGGGACACACTAATAACCTTTTAGATTTATCCACGCATACAAACAGCCGACCAGTTGTCGCAATGGATAAAGAAATTCTTTGCCTATGTTTCACGTATAAATTTGTCTTCAGAAGGTAACCTAAGGCCAATGGAAATCATAGCTTACGTTAGACGTATGATAACGACGACTGGTACTTATTTTATACGCCAAGAATACATTTAAAGGTTCATACTTTTCTGTAGTCCTATACTGTCAAAGTGTAAGAACTCTCGCATTAATGTACCATCGCCGTTTTTACAATTGTCGGTATAGATCCATGTGTCAGAAATAAAATATAGCCCCACAATTAGGGTTTGTCACGTTAATATACAACAGTCGGTTGTGAGCTCTGCAAGATCCACGAGCCGCGTGCAGTTACTCTGGAAACAGGGCAGGTGGCGCCCGTGCCGAGAAACATAACGTCCTTACGTGAAGTAACACGGAAAAAAGGAAGCGAATTATTTTTTCTTTTGCAACAATCGGAATGATCATGCATCGAGAAAAATATTACATTCTTTAAATTGACGTAAATGTCCTAGTAACAAGCATTGATGTTAAAAGATAAAACGCAGCCTCGCGCATATCTAATAATATTATGTAAACTCCCATGTATGTTTTACCTTATACAATAATACTCCGCGGCCGGCCCAGCCACCATGATAAACCAGACTAGCGACTAGCAACAACTGAGGTTGTCTGTAGGTGTAGCAGTTAGTATAGGACTAACAGGATCGTGTACCACATTCACAGGAAAAATGTTATTTTTGCCTGGCTCTAAAAAGTAAGGGCTGGTGTAGTAGCAAACATACATCGTGACAAAACCACGATTACGTAAGGGGTAGTGAGCTTAAAGCACTGAAGGTGTATCAGCTTCCTGAGGAAATAAACCACAAAGGTTACCAGCATTATTATACCGTCAACAGTACAGGTTTAAAGCCTTCGAAAACATTGTCTACAAGCAAGGTTCAACTGGTCGTTCAGTATATTACCGTCCTTTATATCTGTGGGAAGAGTAGCTCAAGATGTTAGCTGCACAACAGCTAACGGTTTCACGTAATAATTGAAAATGTGTAACTCTATGTTTTACCTACAATATGTGAATCTCGTAGAAACTACTTTGGAGGACAACTGAAGGCTAATTACTGGAATCTACTGTACGGTCTTGAACGCATACTTTACTAATAGACAGACCAGTTCCCGAAGGCACAGGAGAGACGGGCGTACGGCCTCTGCAGTGCGAAGCGGCCACCACCCAGTGCTACCGGGAGTCTGGCTAGCACCGACCTCGGGCTGTGGCACGTACCCCGTACCACCTGGTAGGGCGACAGACGTCACGTCTGTACCGACACGTCTCTTAGGGCGTGTCGACAGAAATGCGAGAGGCTGCCACACACAAGACGTACCCCATCCCTCACTGACTGACACATCTTCCAGTATCCGACTCTTCTGGTCTGACACCGGAGTCACTTGTCTGTGCTTTTCAGTATTTACGATTAGAAGTGAAATAAGCAGGCGGTGCGAAAGCAGACGTGATCACACTTGTTACCGTCGTTCCGTAGTAAATGGTGATGAGTGTGTCCCGAGGATAAATACGAGGAGTACGCCAGAGCCTGACAGACCGACTCGGCCGGCGGATGAAGGCGATGGCAGGCTGCACACCTCGGTCGCCGTCCCAGGGCGCACCCCGAGTCCCAGTGCTGCCTACACACCTGCTGGTGTTTTGACACCAGTCCGGACGACAGGCTGACATCGTCAGCAGACCTGTCTAAGGTTTTCGTCTCGTTTTTGTACCCCACCTGGAAACAATGTTAAGCACAAAAACAGACCTATGACAATCTGTTTTTCTTTACAGTAATATATACTCATGTTTAGTACTACTTCTTAAAATGTGACATCACTGTGTAAAGATTTGGAGTAATCGTTCGACAATTTGAATTAGCCTGCGTGAATATTTCAGACCCACATCGCTAACATCGATCTGCAGTAGGATTTTGGAAGGCAAATGAAAGCGGTGGCTCGTTTTAATTTTTATTGCCATATTACTATACCTTGCTGTTGGGGCTGTGATGTTTGAAACCTTTTGTCTAAGCCAGCAAGGTAAAACAGAGGCCACTACTTCCACCACATCAAGTGGATTAGTGCTCACGTACTGACACCGAGCCGGAAAACACCAGTTTATAAAAAAAATGGTTTAAATGGCTCTGAGCACTAAGCGACTTGACCTCAGGTTTAGCTAGTTCTACGTTCTAGGCGACCGATAACTCCTAACTAACCTAAGGACATCACACACATCCATGCCCGAGGCAGGATTCGAACCTGCGACCGTAGCGGTCGCTCGCTTCCAGACTAGCCAGCCACTCCGGCCGGCCCCAGTGTATCAATGGCGAATAGTTGAACATGATTACTACTGTCATAGGTGCAATGGTCGTGCGATATTGAATCTTTATCCTATCGTTAATGGCGCGAGACGTAGAACTACAACGGTTGCTATAAGGTCGTGCACATCATTCTGTGACACTAGGGGTGATTTCACGTAATGAAAGAGAGAATGTAATAATAACGGACCCATTTATTAAACACTTGAGAATCTAACAATAATACCACCAAATGAGGGTGGGGGACGAAAGATTTGAGTTCAGCAGCCTGCCCCCCACGAACTTTCATAGCAAGCCACGACAGCAGGAGAAAAGGAATTTTAGTAACGATCGCCGTATTATCAAGTGGGGTCCTGTTTACTAAAGGAAGGGGTTGCAGGCATGCAACGACCACCACCACGAATCAGCCAAAGACTAAGAAAGATGCTTCTGTGCGTCAGTCGCTCGGTAGCCTCCCGTACTAAAGGAATAAAACCCGCAAGACGCGAAACTGTTCACAGTGAGCTACAAGGTTCCCTGTGGGCCGCAGGGCGCGAGTCTGCAGCGCACGCCGGCGCTCGTGCTCACCGAACTTCACCTCCTGCAAGCGGCGCCCCCGGCCACACCAGGACTGCCCTACTGGCCCTCAGCCCACCACCCACCCGCGAAAAACGGGCGAGCACCTGAACTGGCCAATCACAGGGCCGCAATTTCACAGGGAGGCGGCCTCGCAACGTTAAAATCGAGCATAAATAGTAGGTAGTTCCCCAACCTGCCTTACCAACCAACTGAGAAGAAACTTTCAGTAGTGGCCAATGTTCAAACGACACTACGTGCTGCCCTGGCGATCGGAAAACGGAAAGCCATAATGGCTGCTAGGAAATAAGGAAACTTCCTGGCGCCAAGCTCCTCTCACAGATCAGTGTGAGACAAGCTGTACAAATCGTCAAATCAGGCAACCGATAGAAATAATTCAGGTAATAATAATTGTACCGAGTATGAAATGCGAGCACTGAATGTATACATGTTGACAGACGTCCACCACATTCACCAGTGTCAATAAATCTGTTTCTCCGAGATACAAATAACTAGCTATTCCCTGAATAATCCGCGTTGGCTGTGTTTCACAAGAACGGTATGTTCTCACGAAGTAATGATACTCTATGACTGACGTTCGCCAAGGAAGTATTACGTATCGACAGATGTTTTACAGCCCCTCCGTTGTTCATAATCGACATGAACGATTTAGGACACAGTCTGAACGGTGGTCTTCGATTGTTTGCAGATGGTGGTTGAACCGTGATTTATTTTCAAACAATATTCTTAAGAATTCATTTCATTTCATTTGCTAGCGATTCATCGAGAACATTAACACATTTAATCACACTATGTAAGCGTGCAATTGGTTCTGGTTTCGTCACTTGCCAGGGAGTAACTAAATTCCTTCTAACAAATGGGACGTTTAATTCTAAAATTGTAATCAGAAAGCACCATCTCAATCTGATATTTATTCACTTTATTCATAGTGCCTAAAAGCATTTTGTTTAAAAGTTAAACCTTGTTTCTTTCTGTCTCTGGGTGTATGAGCTTTGGGGCAGAGAATCGTGCCGCTCCCTTTTGACACGGCCGTAGTTACCACCGCTCACAACAGCCTCTCAAAGACTAAACTACGTTGCAGATTTGCACCAGTGTAACTCACCAGATAAAGTTGTAACAATTTACACAAGCTATGCACCCCAGACTGGTGTTTTGTACCAACAATTAAAATATTAACCTTGCCACCGAAGGTGCAACTTCATTTTAGTATATGATCAAGTTGCCACCCTTTCACCGTAAGACTTCTTAACTTCTACGAAATCATTTTAATAAAAGCCCATGAAATGCAAACTTATATAAAATTCTACAAGGTTGGCTAAACAATGCTCTACAGTACACTGATATTTTTGCCTATGATCTTGAGAAGCGGTATCAAAGTTTCCAAAGATCAAAACGCAATTTCTTGGAGTGTAACGGCCTAATACCTGAAATATGTTAACACCAAATGCGACAAACATGAGAGGCAGCTGCTAACGTACGGCAGATCGATAGGGACATTACCGAACAACCTCAACCGCAGGTTGCTCTACCCCGCCCCTACTCTATAAATTGAATGGTCTGTTTATAAGGGAAAAACAACCACTTTCCCGCGGGTGAGCAAACGGAGAAGACTGGTAGCACGACCCCAAAACAAAGCGGCTGGTGACCTCAACAAGAAAACAGAATTTACGAACAGTAAATGAAACAAGATATCACCAATCACGTCTAATAAACTGCGATTTCTCGAGAAGACCTGGCGCAGCACCCCGAATTCGCTCTCCCGAACCGTCCGCTGCCAGCCGCTTCAACGGACGCAGGAAGGCGCGCTGATCTCCCGTCTCACGGCGTCGCAGCTCGCACCGGCCAGACTGACGTCGTGGTTTGACTCCTGTTGCTCTCGTGTCGGCCGCGAAGCCACTACCCCTCGCTATACGGCGCGGCCCACTGGACTCACGTGGAGACCTCACACGCGCCGACGCTCAATGCGGACAAGTCATCTCTTGTCTCAGTGCGGGACGGACCGACCGACCGACCGACCGACCGACCGAACGATCCAACCGCCAATGACCGTCGCCCGGGCAACTCGAGCAGGCTGGCGGCCTAACGCGCAGACTCAGATGCAGGAACTAAGCCCCGAGTGGGCGACCACTCGCTGAGTTCTCTTACGGGCGGAGTGGAAAGAGACTCATTTTCCCGGCTTTAAAGGTTGATTCGAAGGACAGACACACTACCTGCCTAAGAAATGCGGACGAGAGACTGACCCAGACTGCCCGACGGGCGAGCTCATAGCGCCCCTTAAATGCTCGTGAACAGGCAACCTTTCGCCTTTCCCACCAGAGGGAGTCACCAAAGAGCTGCGACTGCCACAGCGGCGCCACCGCCAGAAACGGAGGGCGACTGCTTCACACTTCACACTACGCGCTGCGGCGCGCTCGTCAAAACAATGACTCGAACAGCCCGCGGGAAAAACTAAAATCTTGCACAAAGAGTGGCCTGCATCTACGCCTACACGCTTACCCTGCAATTCACAATTACGTGAATTTACGCTACTTCTCTATCGTTCCACTGATGGCGCCCCCACACATCTTTCATTCGATCGGCAAGGCGGTCACGTGACCGACATTATAAGTTAGACTGGCACGGCTAGCTGCTACCCGTGCCAGTTTCCACACGTCTACTCCTTAACAACTTTGATTTTAATGTTTCTTTACAAAGCATCGCTCCTGGGAAACGCAAATCACCCTTCATCTATGCTTCACAAGACATGTGAGAAAGGGTATCAGACGGATGCCATATTCCTTGACTTCCGGAAAGCGTTTGACTCGGTGCCCCACTGCAGACTCCTAACTAAGGTACGAGCATATCGCATTGTTTCCCAAGTATGTGAGTGGCTCCAAGACTTCTTAAGTAATAGAACCCAGTACGTTGACCTCGATGGTGAGTGTTCATCGGAGGTGAGGGTATCATCTGGAGTGCCCCAGGGAAGTGTGGTAGGTCCGCTGTTGTTTTCTACCTACATAAATGATCTTTTGGATACGGTGGATAGCAATGCTGTGGTGTACGGGAAGGTGTCGTCGTTGAGTGACTGTAGGAGGATACGAGATGACTTGGACAGGATTTGTGATTGGTGTAAAGAATGGCAGCTAACTCTAAATATAGATAGATGTAAATTAATGCAGATGAATAGGAAAAAGAATCCTGTAACGTTTGAATACTCCATTAGTAGTGTAGCGCTTGACACAGTCACGTCGATTAAACATTTGGGCGTAACATAGCAGAGCGGTATGAAGTGGGACAAGCATGTAATGGCAGTTGTGCGGAAGGCGGTCTTCGGTTCGTTGGTAGAATTTTGGGAATATGTGGTTCATCTGTAGAGGAGACCGCTTATAAAATGCTAATACGACCTATTCTTGAGTACTGCTCGAGCGTTTGGGATCCCTATGAAATCGGATTGAGGGAGGACATAGCAGCAATTCAGAGGCGGGCTGCTAGATTTGTCACTGTTAGATTTGATCATCACGCGAGTGTTACGGAAATGCTTCAGGAACTCGGGTGGCAGTCTCTAGAGGAAAGGAGGCGTTCTTTTCGTGAATCGCTACTGAGGAAATTTAGAGAACCAGCATTTGAGGCTGACTGCAGTACAATTTTACTGCCGCCAACTTACATTTCGTGGAAAGACCACAAAGATAAGATAAGAGAGATTAGGGCTCGTACAGAGGCATATAGGCAGTCATTTTTCCGTCGTTCTGTTTGGGAGTGGAACAGGGAGAGAAGATGCTCGTTGTGGTACCAGGTACTCTCCGCCACACACCGTACGGTGGATTGCGGAGTATGTATGTAGATGAAATTTGTCAACTGTCCAGGATACATTGCCATTTATCAACAGCTTCTCCTTATTATCTCTAGTTCTTCACGTTTATTCCCAAAACATTGTTCACATCGTATATAACAGACTGTGGTGCAAAATTCTGGCTCAGTTAAAATTACACTTAACGCGTGACGTAAAAAGTCATCGTGTGCACCATATTCTCCCCTTTCGTATTTGCAGCTCTTAACAAGTGAATTTTATATTTTCATCGTTCGCAGTTAAAACTACGCTGCTTTTCCAGCGTCTCGCCTGCTCTACATACGCCGACGAGCCACACCGCTGACGCGACCGGTTTAATAGCGTATCGGTCACGTTTAAAGTGCGGGTCATTTATGATGGCGGCCGAGTTTGTGTTTTGCGGCGTCAGATGCGCAGAACGAACCTAGTCAGCCAATGAACAGAGAACGACGTTGCCAGAGCTCGACAGCAGTGCAGAGCACGGACGAGTGTCTTCAGTTTTAGAAACGTTCAGTCATAAATAAAGTAATTGCTTTTGTTCAATGTCTTGAATGCTTTTTCTACACTTTCTATAAAAGAAAGTCTGCTTTCTTTATACTAATTGGTTTAATTAATTAATAGAATATGAAGCAAACAAGCAATAAGCCTCCAGAAACGTGTTTGTATCATTTTCACTAACCGCATTTTCGCAATAAAGAACAGCGGTAATTGTTTATTTCCTATTGTACTTCGACGAAACGTGAGTAATTTGTAGTCATACCAACAGTGTTTGTCGGTATTTTGCGCGACAGTTTAAAGTCCTCCGGGAGAATAATTGAGCGACGAGCTGTCTTAGCAGCCATACACTTTGAACTCAGAACCTTTCGCTCAGCGTAATGGTTAATCCTTAGTCGGTGGTTAATACTTTCTTTATTTAAATAGAATATCGCATTTTGTTACATTCATACGAATCAAATTAATGAAATAATTTTTTGAAATTTCTAGTGGCAACTAAAATCGACCATACGGAAAGTATACGCTGTGGACTTTTACCGCTGCGAAATCTTCAAAATTTCGTGCAACGGTTTACTACATCAAATGCTGCACAATAACTGCGTTAAACATCGAAACAAAGTTAAGTCATTTATGGGGGGACGTTTCAGTCAAGAAGATGTGTAAAAATCAAATTTTTGGGCCAAAAAGGTTTTGTGAAATCGAATGATAAGTGTGTCAAAGTAGTCGAAACACCGTGTGTCTGCACAGGCGAGCAATACAGTGATGACAAAATCGCGCACATCGCGGAATTCGGGGAGCACGTGTCTGTAGCAGCGAAAGGGTTAATGCGGCCGTGGTGGATTTACTTCATAAACTGCGCGCTCCCCCCTAAACGTAAGTCTGCGAACTACACTATACTATGGCGCTGCTTCTCTTTGCTGCGTTGCCAGTTGTACGCGCCATCTCCCGCGTGTGGGCGGGCATGCGCGAGCCGCCAAGATAAAAGAATTGAACTATAGGAACGCCGTACAGCGGCTGTTTCGTGTGACGTGGGTCTGACAAGTACGCGGAGTCGCAGCAGCACGTGGGAAGCCGCCATCTGCTCGAGATCCAGTCTGTGTTAGCCCGTGTCCACGGAGCAACTCGGCGGGCTAAGCGGGACCTGCTGGAAGCGAGGAGCGCCGCGTTGTGAGCTCCAGCTGTTCCCACGACGCCAGCACGCCAACAGCCGCCTCGCTCGGCAGTGGGCGCGAAACCCGGTCCCGGTCCCAGACGCTGGGCCCCGACAGCCTACCGCTGCTCCCAGTGGATGTACAGAATGTCGGCACGTGCCGCTAGAGTAATGGCTCCCCATTCGCCTCTCTAAGCTCGACATTTCCACAGAACAGCAATTCACACAGCATTCTATCCAAAACAAATCGGCCTGATGCAGAAGCCACGCCTAAATATACTGTTGTCCCGTACGTACGCGAACTTTTGTACCACACTGAAAACTTTATATAAATATTTTTATAAAGCTTCTCTACTAATAAATTGCAGCAATAAGGCTCGTTTCACACTGGGACACACGTGACGGACACTGACAGAGATACATTCGTTTGAATTGGAGCATTCACACTGGGACACTGCACCGAGTCACCGAGTCATTATTTGTATGTTTACTAAAAACCCTGTTCCAAACTGGGGACATTGTTTCATTGCCCTCGGTCCTTGTTTCCCAATATAAATTCTGTATCCTTGTGATTCGAATGGTTCCTCTGTGGTGTTTCTCATTTCTTGGATCCTGTTATTAAAATTTTTTGTTTACTTCAGACCGGAAAACTTAAGGATCTCACAGATAGTGAGTTTATGTTGTGTGTTGCTATATAATTTATTTGCTCATGTGTAATCTTTTTGTGTTTTAGTGTGCATTTGGATGGCTGCAAACGCTCCGATTCGTTGCTGTCTTCTAGTTGACTACCCACCGAATCCGATGTAGCCTTTTCCTGCCTTTTTGAGCAGGACGGTGGAATTTTTTCCTAAAAGATCTTTCCATTTTTGACTGTCGAAGGTTGTAAATCGGAGCTTGCTCCAACTAAGGTTGACAACTCCGGTTGTTAACCGCAGAGGCTGTGTTTGCTCTGCGAGAGCTATTTTATTTCACTCAAGTCCGCCAGTAAACCGGTGAGGACTTCCCTATCCGCCACCTGGGACGCGCCACGGAGGAGTATCACCTCTCCTCCTACTATGACAGCATTTATTAAAATTATAGTTGCCGGGTGTTTCAGTTGGTTATCTATAATGTCTACAAAATTATGCAGGTTACACACACACACGCACGCACACGTAGTTTTGCTCCATATGCTTTATTTTTTTTTTTTACAGGTACTTGGGGGCCGGATCATCCATGATGGACTTACATTTTCAGTGCAGAATTTGAGTATCAACTATCTCGTATATTATACGAGACGTTTGCTCTGCCATGTCGCGTAAAATGCAGTCAAAATGTTTTCCCGATCTCTCGAAAGATCCATGGCTTGCCTCAGCTGAAGGATTCCATAAGAGGGCGACCTTTCCTCATTGTGTGGGTGCAGTGGACGGGAAGCACATCATAATTATAGTAGAGTGAACCACTGGAAGTGAGTTATACAATTCCAAGAACTATTTTTCCATTCTGTTGTTAACTGTTTGTGATTCAACGTACAAATTCTTATTTGTAGACGTTGGAGCATATGGGAAATCGTCCGACTCAACTGTTTCGTAATACAGTGTTAAATAATAAACTACAAGATGGTACGCCAGATTTACCTGCACCGAAACAACTGTCATTATCGTTTGAAAGACCTATGCCATTCATTCATGTTAGTAGGAGATGAAGGTTTCCGATTGCCGAAATTTATTTTGCGCCCTTATGGTGGAAAGTATGTAGACATTAAAAAAACGTGTGTTCAACTATAGACTGTGCAGAGCTAGAAGGTACATCGAGTGTACTTTTGGAATTCTTGCAAACAAGTGGCGCATTTTCTATCGACCACTGGATGTTAAATTGGATTTGGCAGAGTATTGTGAAGACATGTTGCCTCCTCCATACCTTTGTGCGTGATCGTGATGGAATACAGTTTGAGGATACGTTAACTATTCAGGGATTGCAGGACATGTCACCTTCCTTGGTCCGTGGAGGAAATATTGCGAACGGTATCAGAAGATTTCGCAAATTACTTCATCAGCCCTGAAGGCGAAGTGCCATGGCAGCTGCAAAAAATCTAAGTGCTAGAAATGTTATGTGAAAATTAATGTCGTTAGGCCTTAATGTTCATTGGAGTTGCACATTTCAAATACAGTGTTCAATTATTACCATGTTAACTGAAACAAACCATACTGTTGCGCTCACTGAACTGATTAAAACTTGCAATTACAATTATAATTACAATGCAGTTTCTAGCGTTAAAAGGTTTTTTGCTTTTCACATTTAACCAAATATAACATTGATGATGATAATTCATGGCAATGTTTGCCGACAAGATAAAGAATGCAACTTTTTAACACTAGATTGCATACTCACGGCAGTTCTCCTTGGCAGTTTTTTGGTACGACTTGGAAAGAGAAAAATTAATGAATGATCGCTGATGCGTCGCTTCTCGATTGTGTTCAGGAGACGTACAGATTGATTGCGCGAAAATAGTTTCTCAAATGACCTCTTAACCCGGATTGCTTTCACGCAATCAGATTCTTGAATGAGTTTACCTTAGGGACCTATTTGAATAATAAAAAAATGCAAAACAGTGAAATTTTATAAAAAAAGTTGTCAGATCGGAAACTGAACACATTAATGGTCTTCCAAATACAATCGAGACACCGCGATAAAGAGCGAACCTGTAACAAAGTTAATTTAAACAAACATTATTTGTGGTTAATTTAAAGAAAAGAATAAGCATAGATTTTCTGTACAGTGAAGCATCAATATATTCTCAAAGAACAAAGGCGTTAAATTATAAACATTAACAAATTTACAATGAATACAAAACTTACTCTTATGTTCTTCTCATACGTGGAACAGTCCAACAATAGCTGCTTTTGCATGTGTGATATTTTGTAAAAATTAAATGTCCTCGGCGTGCGCGTAAGTATTTTTTTATAGTCACAAAGTTAACAAAAGCGTTTTGTTTTTCTTGGTGATAACGTGGGTTTTCACACTAAAATAAATATAACTTGTAGCGGTGCTACACAACAAGTCGGCGACCAAACATCAAAGGTAATGAAGTACTCGTTAACATATCGGCGACCAGAAGTACAACTAACTATAAAGACTCTAGAATTTTCCTAACAAATGATAAATTGTTCTTCTGTTTCGCAGCTTCTTACTATCCAGCGCTGCGGCAATGATTTTAAATATCTGCGCCCAGCGAGTCAGTGTACCTTTTAAACGCTGGCCGCGCGTCTTGGTATGGGCGCACGTTATAAACCGATTTCATTTCTTTACTCTCGCGTTGTCATGCTTAGTATCATTACAAACTACAGCTCGGTGGCTGTCCTTTTCTCATACGCAAAATGTCTGAAATCCAATAATATCACAAGTTGACTGTATTAGTTCTGTCTGTGTACCTAATTGAACAGAACCCAAGCACGAGCACTGTTCTCATTCGGGTGTCAAAAACTTGTAAGTCAATAGTATTAAGGTAAATAAATAAAATTCATGATTATAGTAACAACTTATGCTTAAATTATTGTTGTTCTGAATAATATTTTAACTGTATTTTTCGGACCATAAGGCGGAGCGCCTTATTAGACTACGAAAAGACGTACCCTTAGTTTTATTTCAACATTTTCATAACAAAATTATTTATTTTACTTTCATTCGCCCTGTAGGGGTGAGTACATAGTTTCTGGGCGCATCCATTTTGTCCATTCTTCCCGCATTGAGACTGCGTAACAGTACACTTACTATTGGTAATGCAAAGGAAAAGGGGTGAGGGATAGCATTCTCCTTGTAGGTTATTAGCCTCGTACAGGAGTAGAAAATATATTTCGCTATTCTTGTGGTCCGAAAAATACGGTATTAAAGTGAAAAAAGAATATAGAACTTGCCAATTTTGTTTCTTTCATCTATGCACTCTTCATCGAAATCAGGCACAAACTAAGTAATAACTTGTTGCCACGCTTTCATTCTCATGACTACAGTAACAAAGTCACCGCTTTTCATATCCCAAATAACGGGACGACTTTCCACTTGACTTATAAAATCTTCTGTGTTGATGAACTCTGAACGCACGGCTGCACTGTGTGGAGAACCACTGGGCTCAGCGACGGCTGCCTGCCTGTTGGCAGCCCTGTTCTGCTCTGCTCTGCTGCGCCTGTGCCTGTGGTCGGTGTCCCAGCGTGAACACCCCAGTACCAGAGCTGATGCGTGTCCGGCGGTGACCGCAGCCAACACACTGCACTGAGTCACATGTGACGGACACCGACAGTGTCCCGGTGTGAACGCTCCAATTCAAACGAATGTATCTCTATCAGTGTCCATCACGTGTGTCCCAGTGTGAAACGAGCCTAAGTGATCCACGATGTAAATCTTTCCGAGACCCCCTACATCACATCAGGAATGTACGAGCTCAGATTCGAGATTACTCGCAAAGTTGTGCCTTTCTGACGGATGTAGGGATTTTCGCCACGAAACACCACCACCATGCCTCAAGGCTTGCAAACGTGAACAAGTCTAAATTTGCAGTCCACATTGCAGAAGAAGATCATTAGGTCAGTAACATTGAGTGTAACATCATCATATTACGTTCGGCAGAAAGAGGGCCAATTATGAATCGGTCTGCTGATTAAGGATAACATCAGGGTCTCACCGACTTGCCTGACACTCCTTTCTGTTAGTCGTTTAGGAAGGTACTTCGAGGTGTCAGGTCAGAGGGGTTCCCTGAACACAATTTCTACACAAGGCAGCTCAATAGGCTGTGGAGTGCAGGGGTAGGCTAGCAATACAAATTACAGAGTAAAGGAAAAGAATATTAAGTCACTCAACTGATTGCTATTTGCCTGTTTAAATGTTTAACAGAAAGCCTTTTAAGAAAGCAAGACTAGAAAATGTGACTGATGAGTTAAAATAATGTTTAAATAGACTGACCGAGCACATATTTTAAAACGAAATACTTCCTTTAAGGAACCAGCGATCAAAATTAATTACACAATCCTCGACAATCATATTACATTCAAGACGTTTAAGATTAAACAGTAATATATATCAGAGAGCTGCAGTCCCAAGTTTTAAGCAGCACGTTTCAGATTCAGTGCACTGCAGCAGTACAATACAAGTCCCTCAGAGGATCTCCCCACACAGGAAGTTATTGCCGCAATCGACAAAATATCATTCCATGTACAGACCTAAACCAAACTAAAAGCTCTCTTAAGTTTGGTACAGTTAATTCCCTTTCAACATATACATCACAAGTCTAGCCCTAGCACCGACACCCCGCAATGTAGCACGCGAAAAACTACAGCGATGCACCCATCACGTATCCTTACAAAATCCAAGAACAGAGAGCCGGCTCCCCAATAGCGGAACATTTAACCACGTGCAGCGTGCGGGATGCTGATTCGCCCTTAACCTGAACACCAGTTCAAATACTCGTCAGCCTACAATCTTGAACCGCCATACACATTCCTTCAGTTACTGCATAGAAAGCCAATGTGATAGGCAAACGGACGAGCATATGATAGAAGCTTAAGCGATTTGCTTACTAGACAACCCTTACGAATAGTAGCCGTAATTTTTTTTTTAAACGTGAGCACAGCCACAATCGAAAGACAAACAACGCCAATCATAAGGACAGTAGCACATAAGCAAGTAGTAATGGTAACTTCTGCTTAGACTGGCTACAAATCAGCGCGTGATTTAACACACCAGACAACAGTCTTTACAACATAACCATCAATACAATAGCAAATTACTCACACGTGTACTCCCCCACGATTTCGATTCGCAAAGCCATAGACAAAACGTGGAGAACGTATCACTTAGACCAACATGATGGTGCTTAGTTGCACAGCAGAGAACCAGACCTAATGAAACAGCCACAATTTTCGCCTCTAAATTGCCACAGTGCAACTGAGACTCAATCACAAATGTAATTTTACATCACCAGTTCCCGTATAGCCAATACAAGCGCCTGATTTTCACCCGTTTATAACGGCAGGCAGCAACACCGTACGGGAAAGAGCGTAGACACGAGCTCTTACCAATTCTCTTCTCCGTAAGCAGCCAACGGAACTCTCGGGAACCACTGGGACATCCAGTGCAAAAATCGTTACTCCTTCACACACATTACAGGACGCCCACTTCCCACCGCTTGCTTGCTACGGTGCCTTCCGTTCAGAGCCAAGTCGTATACCTCCGTGCGATAGGTCCGGTCCCACACTCGCTGCGTCAACCCGACAGCCGTCTTCCACCACGTCCCGAAGTGGCTGAGTAACTCTCAGTGCTGCCTCCCCTTAGTTTGTCTGCGAGGAGAACAAGTGGAGCACGTCACAGCGCGACGAATCCAAGTGGGGGGCAGCACTGACTACCTGTCTACTCAGAATGGCGTCCGTTTTTTTTGTGGTTTTAGGGCGCACAACTTCAACGGTCATTAGCGCCCAGACTACGTTAGCAATGCACCGCGAGGCACAAGTTTAAAACAGCAACTAAAAGGGAAAACACGATAAAAGACACTGACAGGCATAGGATTAAAAAAACAGCATCATCAAATGTCCTTAGAGAGGTTTGTCAAGTTGATAAAACGAAGAACGCGAGCAGCTGCTCGTGGGTCATCCGCTAAAATGGCATCGAGAGTACATGGCAGGCCAAGATCTAGACGCAGTGTGTTAAAACCCGGACAGGACGTTAAAATGTGGCGGACCGTCAGCAATTGCCCACATGGGCAGAACGGCGCCGGCGCAGCCGTCAGCAGATGCCGATGGCTGAACCGGCAGTGTCCAATTCGTAACCGGGCCAAAACGACCTCCTCCCGCCGAGAAGGGCGTGAAGAGGTCGTCCGAGCCGTGGGGAGAGGTTTCGAGGCCCGAAGCTTGTTGTCCGTAAGTGGAGCCCAATCGGCATGCCACAGCGATAAAATGTGCCGACAAATGACCCTGCTACAATCAGATGAAGGCACACAACAAGAAGCTTTCCGAGGCTGGAGGACCGCAGCCTTGGCCGCGGCATCTGCAGCTTTGATCCCAAGGATATCGACACGGCCAGGAACCCACATAAAAGTAACTGGAGAACCGTCGTCCGCCAGCAGCTGAAGAGAGCGTTGGATCCGCTGCACGAAAGGGTGAACCGGATACGGATCACTGAGGCTCTGGATGCCGCTCAGGGAATCGGAGCAGATGACGTAAGCAAAATGTCGGTCGTGGCAGATTTAAAGAACAGTCTGGTAGAGGGCAAAGAGCTCAGCTGTGAAGACCGAACAATGGCCACGGAGCCGGTATTTGAAACTTTGTGCCCCGACAATAAAAGAACACCCGACCCCGTCATTGGTCTTAGAACCATCTGTATAAATGAAGGTCATATTAATCAACTTCGAACGAAGTTCGACAAAACGGGAGTGGTATACCGAACCGGGGGTAACCTCCTTTGGGAGCGAGCTGAGGTCAAGGTGAACGCGAACCTGAGCCTGGAGCCAAGGTGGCGTGTGGCTCTCGCCCACTCGAAAGGTTGCAGGGAGTGAAAAATTAAGGTGTTGAAGGAGGCGACGAAAGCGAACTCCAGGGGGTAGCAGGGCAGAGACATACAACCCGTATTGACGGTCGAGAGAGTCGTCAAAAAAAGGAACGATAAGACGGGTGGTCGGGCATTGACAGTAGCCGACAGGCATACCGACACAGCAGTATATCGCGCCGGTAGGTGAGTGGCAATTCACCGGCTTCAGCAGGAAGACTCTCGACGGGACTAGTATAAAATGCTCCGATCGCAAGACGTAAACCCCGATGTTGTATGGAGTTGAGGCGGCCTAAGATGGACGGCCGTGCAGAGGAGTATACGAAGCTCCCATAATCCAGCTTTGAGCGGACGATCGACCGATATAGACGAAGTAGGATGGTTCGATCCGCTCCCCACGACGTACCCGTTCTCTAAATGTCCTCCGTGTTCTCAGTGGCACAACGGGCAGCCAAATATGACATGTGGAGACCAGCTAAATTTCCTGTCAAATGTAAGACCTAAAAATTTTGTTGTCTCCACGACAGGGAGAGCAATGGGACCGAGTCGTAAGGACGGTGGGAGAAACTCTTTGTAGCGCCAGAAGTTAATACAGACCGTCTTCTCGGCAGAAAAACGGAAGCCATTGGCGACACTCCAGGAGTAAAGACAGTCAAGAGACCGCTGAAGACAGCGCTCCAGGAAACATGTACGCTGCGCGCTGCAATAGATGGTAAAATCGTCCACGAAGAGGGAGCCTGATACATCAGCTGGGAGGCAATCCATTATTGGATTGATCGCGATGGCGAAGAGAGCGACACTCAAAACTGAGCCCTGTGGCACCCCATTCTCCTGGCGAAAGGTGTCTGACAGGGCAGAACCCACACGTACCCTGAACCGTCGATCCATTAAAAAAGAACGAATAAAAAGAGGGAGGCGACCGCGAAGGCCGCATGTATGCATGGTGCGGAGAATGCCCGCCCTCCAACAGGTGTCGTAAGCCTTCTCCAAATCAAAGAACACAGCCGCGGTCGGGCGCTTCCGCAAGAAGTTATTCATAATGAAGGTCGACAAGGTAACCAGATGGTCAACATCAGAGCGGCGCCTACGAAATCCACATTGTACATTGGTAAGTAAGCGTCGAGACTCGAGCAGCCAAACCAATCGAGAGTTAACCATTCGCTCCATCACTTTACAGACACAGCTGGTAAGCGAGATGGGTCGATAACTGGAAGGCAAGTGCTTGTCCTTCCCCGGCTTAGGAATCGGGACAACAATAGACTCGCGCCAGCATGCGGGAACATGTCCCTCAATCCAGATGCGATTATAAGTACGAAGAAGAAAACCTTTACCCGCAGGAGAAAGGTTCTGCAGCATCTGAATATGAATAGAATCAGGCCCTGGAGCGGAGGACCGTGATCGGCCAAGTGCGTTTTCGAGTTCCCGCATGGTGAATGGGGCATTATAACTTTCACGATTCGAGGAGCGGAAGTTAGGTGGCCTAGCCTCCTCTGCCTGTTTGCGGGGGAGGAAGGCAGGGTGATAATGAGCGGAGCTCGAAACCTCGGCGAAAAAGCGGCCGAAGGCATTGGAGACATCCTCAGGGGCCACAAGGACGTCATTCGCGACCGTCAAGCCAGAAACTGGTGAGTGGACCTTAGTGCCAGATAGCCGGCGCAGGCTACCCCCAGACAACAGAAGGAGTAAAACTGTTGAAGGTGCTTGTGAAAACAGCCCAGCTGGCTTTCTTGCTTTCTTTAATAATAATACGACGACACTGAGCACGTAATCGTTTATAATTGATACAATTCGCCACTGTAGGGTGGCGTTTAAAGGTGCGTAAAGCACGTCGACGAGCACGTAAAGCGTCTCTACATGCTGCAGTCCACCAGGGGACCGGTACGCGACGTGGAGAAGAAGTAGGGTGAGGGATGGAATATTCAGCAGCAGCGAGAATGACTTCCGTGAGGTGTGCGACCTGACGATCGCAGCTTGTGAAGGTTTGATCCTGAAAGGTCGCCCTGGAAGAGAAGAGCCCCCAGTCTGCCTTGGAGATCGTCCAACTAGGGGAGATGGATAACACACGGGAAGTGGTCGCTCTAATATGTATCAGAAAGTACATACCACTCAAACCGGCGTGCAAGTTGGGGAGTACATATAGAGAGGTCTAAATGGGAATAGGTGTGAGATGTGTCCGAAAGAAAAGTAGGGGCGCCAGTATTGAGGCAGACAAGGTTGAGCTGGTTGAAAAGGTCTGCTAACAGGGAGCCCCTCGGGCAGGATGCTGGAGAGCCCCAAAGGGGATGGTGGGCATTGAAGTCTTCAGTTAACAAAAATGGTGCAGGTAGCTGAGCAATAAGTTGCATCACGTCTGCCCTGGTAACGGCAGATGACGATGGAGTGTATACGGTACAAATGGAAAATGTAAAAGTGGGGAGAGTAATGCGGATGGCAACTGCCTGCAGGCCGGTGTGCAACGTGATGGGATCATAGTAAATATCATCCCAGACCAGCACATAACCCCTCCATGAGCCGGGATTCCTACCACAGGGGGTAGGTCAAAACGCACAGAGGTGTAGTGTGCCAAGGCAATTTGATCACATGGGCGTAGCTTCGTTTCCTGGAGGGCTACGACGAGCGGACGGTGCAAGCGGAGCAGCAACTTCAAGTCCTCTCGATTGGAGCGAATGCTGCGAATATTCCAGTGAATAAGTGCCATCGTAAGAAAGGGAAGATATAAGAAGGGGTCACCTCGAAGGCCGCGGAGGGCCTGGCTTCGAGTGAGCACTGCCGCCGCTATCAGTAGGCGGACAGTCTTCGTCCATTGGGTCTATAGGGTCATCGGCCATCTTGGTAGGATGGCCGGGAGGGGGAGCTTCCTCCGCCGGTGAACGGCCACATGGTCGGCTACCAGCGGTGCGGCCAGGCGAAACGGATGACGGCCTGGGGCGGCAACCGCTGGGTGGCGCAGGAGAAGAAATGCGCCGTGGCGGAGGAGGAGAACTGTGCTTCCTATGAGCCTTCTTGGAAGGTCGTTTGGTGGAAGTACTGGTAGACGGCTGGGAGTTCGAGGTACGTAGGAAGTCTGCACGGGACGGTTCCTTCTTGAAGGCCTGACTTCTGGGTCTTCGTCTTGGCAGAAGCTAATGAAGGTGCTTGTGTCTGAGGGGTGATGGGAGGAAGAGGAGACGTCGACCGCGCGATCTTAGCACTGGCCGAACGGACGACCATGGTGCTGAAGGTCAGATCGCATGTCTGGGTTGCCACCTCCCTGGTAGTCCGAGGAGAGGCGAGGACACTACTGTATTTCCCCGCTGGGAGCAGCGTGGGCTTCCTACTAGCCAATAGCTTGCGAGCAGCCGAGGTGGACACTTTCTCTTTGACCCGAATTTCCTGTATACAGCGTTCTTCCTTTTAGATGGGGCAGTCGCGGGAGGACGCTGCATGGTCACCCTGACAGTTCACACAACGAGGAGACGGAGGTGGACAGTCACCCTCATGGGCATCCCTGCCACGAGTGACATTTAGACGCATTGGAAGAAGACTGGCGAGTGTGATTAAAACAATGACACTGGTAGCAGCGCATAGGTGTCAGGACATAGGGGTGAACAGAAATAACCTCGTAGCCCGTTTTGATGCGCGACGGGGACTGTATACTATCAAAGGTCAAGAAAAGTGTCCGGGTCAGTACAAGGTCATTGGTGACCTTTTTCATGACCCTATGGACAGCCGTCGCGCCCTGCTCAGCGAGAAAAGACTGAATCTCCTCGTCAGTCAATCCGTCGAGTGATCTAGTGTATACCACACCACGAGACGAATTCAAAGTGCGGTGAGCCTCCACCCGGACAGGGAACGTGTACAGGAGTGTGGCCCGAAGCAGTTTTTGTGCCTGAAAGGCGCTCTCAGTTTCTATTTTACCATTACGCAACCTGGTACAAGACTTGACAGATCCGGGTATGGCATCTACGTCCTTCTGGATAACGAAAGGGTTTACAGAGGAAAAATCCTTTCTGTCCTCAGATCGAGAAACTGTGAGGAACGGTGGGGCAGGCGGTAGTACTTTTGTCACTGGTGGCTGGTCAAGTTTCCGTTTGTGGGCGGACGTCGAGAGAGGAGAAGAGAAATCCACTGCGGAGGAATCCCCCATGATTGCCAGCGTCTCCGATAGCGCGCTCCTTCCTTGTGGGGACCCTCTCAGAGGGCGCACCCGCCTTAGGTGAATGTTTACACCTCAGGTCACACCTCCCGAGAAACAGACGGAGGGACCAATCGGCATGGTCAGAAGGTATCAGCTCAGGCAATCACCCCTCCCTGGGCCTGGCCTTTACCAGGGGTACGCGCGTGCCTTACATGTCTACCCAGGGCGGGGAATTACGCGTTACCCCGTCACCGGCTACGCGTGCTAACGCGTGGGTCGGCCCTCAGGCGCGCACAGGGAGGAAGGAATAAGAGGAAAAAGAAGAGAGAGAGGGAGAGAGGACAGACTGTCTCAAACGCCGAGGCGGAGACCAGAGAAGGCAAGGAGAAGAAGGCAAGGAGAAGAAGGCAAGGAGAAGAAGGCAAGGAGAAGAAGGCAAGGAGAAGAAGGCAAGGAGAAGAAGGCAAGGAGAAGAAGGCAAGGAGAAGAAGGCAAGGAGAAGAAGGCAAGGAGAAGAAGGCAAGGAGAAGAAGGCAAGGAGAAGAAGGCAAGGAGAAGAAGGCAAGGAGAAGAAGGCAAGGAGAAGAAGGCAAGGAGAAGAAGGCAAGTGAAAAAGTAAGACAGTGAGATGGAGAAGAACAAAGAAAGGAACCAACCAAAGGAAGGAAGAAACCAGAAGAAGTGAAAAACCAAATTGTCCGCAAATATAGGTCGTGGAACCGTGCGTCTCCGGACGCAGGCGCTAACTACCCCCTTGAGGGGGAGGGACTCCTTTTAGTCGCCTCTAACGACAGGCAGGAATACCTCGGGCCTATTCTAACCCTCGGACCCGCAGGGGGGGGGGGGGGGGAGGGATAGAGCGGCAAGTCAAATAATCTGATGGTGACTGTACTGAAGGTCTTACAGTACGCACACCACATCCATACAATTGGCGTCGTCAATGTGTTGCATAATTATATTTTGCTTTTATGTATTCAAGTATTTATGTGAAGGGACCGGTTGGTAGGACATGTTCTGAGGCATCAAGGGATCACCAATTTAGTATTGGAGGGCAGCGTGGAGGGTAAAAATCGTACAGGGAGACCAAGAGATGAATACACTAAGCAGATTCAGAAGGATGTAGGCTGCAGTAAGTACTGGGAGATGAAGCTTGCACAGGATAGAGTAGCGTGCAGAGCTGCATCAAACCAGTGTCAGGACTGAAGACGACGACGACGACGACAACAACAACAACAACAACAACATAATGGTAATAAAATAATAATTACAGTGATACTACTCAGGATTTCGTAGTTTTGTACATGCATTGAATCCCGCTTATGAAATACCGAGTAGAAGGACTGTAACAAACGTGATGTTGCCAGCAGCACATGCATCTTTTTTTGTACTTTCTCATTTGCTTCTGCAAGGCATAAAGACAATCTGTCTCATTAGAAGCTGACATCCAGAAATCTGTCAAGTCACAGCCGAGTAACTTTAACAACACTTCATAAATGAACAATTCAGATTATAGTCTGAGCTGGTATCGGCACCACTGAAATGACTGATTAAATTTGTAATTTTAAAGCTGTGTACAAATTTGTACTGCTGGAATGCAGTCTTGGTGACAAAATTTTAATGGTGGTCACAGCATTTTTCATATTTGGTGCATTGTCTGTTTCCAGCATTCTCAAGTGGAAACATTTTGGTTGTTATGCTCGTACTCTTAATTTAGTTGTGCAGGATGCACTTACAAATGTTCAGAAAGTCACAACAGTTTTTTTTTTTTTTAAAGGAGGAGCAGCAGTGCAACAGCGCAACAGCGCGGCTCTTAACATGCCGACAGAACAGTGGCAAAGTAAACATCAAGAAATTGATCCAGGACTTGCCCACAAGGTGGAATTCAACCCTGATATGTTGGAACGTATTGTTGAATTGTCAGAGGCAGTGAAAAATACAGTTGCCCTTAGTGACGGAAGTTCTGTGGGCCTGTTACAGTCAAATGATGAGTGGGAAATCTGCTCCGCACTCTGTTCGATTTTGAAACCGTTTGAGCAGGTTTCGAGGCAGCTCAGTGCAGAGGAGTACCCAACTGGCAGCTTGGTAAGTTAATAATTTACTTTATTTGGCTCATGTACGTTCAATGTCATTTTATTGTGTACTTTTCTTATGTGTTGTGTAGTTAGCATATTTGTCTAAATTTTCAGGTTATAGTCCTGACACGTGGCCTTCTGGCAGTGTGTGACGAAATAGCCGAAATGCAGTTGCATGAAGTTTCAATGAAAGATGTTGATGCACTGAAAGAGGGGCTTATAAACCGGTTTTCGAATCTTGAGCAGAGCAAATCCATTGCCCTTGCTACCCTGGTTCTGAAATGCCAGCAATTTGAAACGTGGATCCAGCAGACAACACGAAGAAACAGTTAATATTGTTGCCCAGAAACTGGAAAAATGTAGGCCAGTAGGTATGCAGCGTTCACAATCTGTTGAGCCAAATAATTTGGCAACTGAGTCCTTCTCTGTGTGGGGCATATTTGATAAGTTAGTGAAACATACATGACTGTACTGTGCCCTGTGGCTGTGCGCTATTGTAGAGGTTCAAAGGTATGTTGACAGCTCAGTCATCAGTAGAAATGAAGATCCTTGGGCATATTTACTGATTTTGTTACCACCACGCCAAACAATTGCAAAAGTAGTCCAAGAGAGATTTAATGTTGTAGCAACTTCAGTTTTTGCGAAGACCCTCTCATAAGGCACAGGACATTTAATAAAAGACAGAAGAACCCACCTCAAGCCATCGAATACAGAAAAACTAATATTTTTGAATGCCAATGGTACCTGTGATTAGACACTGTTGCTGGTAAGTGATACATCATTAGAACGCAGAACATTGTTAAACTGCTCATAATCAGAATAGTTGTACATGAACAAGAATAATTATCATCTTCAATATGTTTCTTACATGCGTACACTGTTGCAGAAAATTCTGGACCTGTGTGAGGTTTGGTTGTGTTGAAAGTGCCTAGTTACCTCCATGAAAGCAAACAAGACCACGTAACTTTATGATGATTATGAAACACCAAAATGCTCACATATTTTACATTTTGCTAAATTCATGCTAAGAATAATTTTGCCAGAATAAGTTATTTAGGACGTATGGGATATGACTAGGAACATGAATCGGAGCCCAAACATTTTATTTCATTCACTTTGTAACTGTGCAAAGTTAAGTGTTATAGTATATGTTGATCTGTCAAAACAATATTGAAGAATGATATCTTAGTGCAATACATTATAACAGAGCATAATCCTTACACTATAAAGGCTCACAAAAAAGTAAATTTTAGTAAGCCCACAGTGTATGACAAACAAGTCATTTATCTTTTGTTGCAGATACTTTTCACTTACTGCAAGTATTTCACTGTGTTTTCTTTGTCAATCTTTTGACGCTAGAGATGTAACTCACATTTATGCCAGTCTTGGAAGTGATATCAATGGTCTTTGTTATCATGTTAGTTTCTGTTTGTTGGAAACACAGATTTAGTTTTGTTGATACATGCACAGTAATTAACAATTTAATGCTTCAGAGACCACATTTTTAACCAGAATTTCATCATCACCCACTACTACATTTAAATCTTATAGATCGTCAACTATTTGTTCATTCATTTGTCTACAGAAAGGTGACAGAGGAACAGGTCATACTGGTAGCAATATGTCTGTGACTTGGATGGAGCACAGTTACATTCACTCACCATTTTAATCATTACAAAGCTTTGTGCCTTAATGGTATCAAATCAGTAAGTTATTTCTGAAACATAGCATTTCTTTATACTAAAACCTACTTTAAATACTGGAAGTATTATCTTGATCACCTCGACTTGGATTATCATTGACTGACTGTCCTCACTTGAAAAATAACAGGCATACTATCTAGAATATTACATGAGCTTAAGCTGAAGGAAAAAATTCTATGTATGTAATAACAGTTGATTATGTGTGATGATGTAGACATACTATAATCTGTTGTGTGATATCTTTTACATAATAAACTTTCTGAAAACATGTTGATCAAAACTGGAATGAGCAAAGAATATCAACCAAATTTAAGACCAAAAAACCAGAAAGAGCCATGACCAGCGGTGGAACCCATGCAAGTTTGGTAGTTTGAAAAATTTGTTCCAAATACAGTGATTATTTTTGTTGTGTCGGTATCTGGGCCGACACCGTGAAGTTGAGATGGCTGAAAAGGCAAGCTAGACTAACGCAAACGGGCGTGAAGTACTGGAACAGGATACGTAATTAATGTTAGGAAGAAAAGTACGGAGCAGGTTTAATACTTAACTTTACTGGTACATCGATCTTGACGATACACAGGAGACTTTAAGTACAATCACTGTAGGGCTAATGGCGCCTTGCTAGTTCGTAGGCATTAACTTAGCTGATGGCTATTCTGTCTCTCGGCTAATGAGAGAGAAAGGCTTCGTACATCTGGTCGGTAGCTAGGTTCTCGTACAACTGGCGAGTGCTCTCTCGTATCACGAGACCTGCCTTGGTGGTGGCGCTAGGTCTGCGACTACACAGTGGCGACACGCGGGTCCGACATGTACTAAATGGACCGCGGCCGATTTAGGCTACCACCTAGCAAGTGTGGTGTCTGGCGGTGACACCACATTCCTCCCCCGCAAATCGGCGAACGGTCGTGTGATAAGGCTTCCGCCCGCCGTGGGGAGGACCACATGTTGACGTATGCGAGGAGGTGGGGAGCCTAACAACAGGCGAGGCTGTGCCACCCGCACCCGCACCCGCACCCGCACCCGGCCATGCGGTCCGAGGGGAGCTAGGAAACGCCTGAAAAACTAGTCCAGGGTGCACGTCAACATGCGGTGTATGCGCCCGTAAAGAGACAGGAGGGACCGAAGGATCAACCTCCATTGCGTTGGGGGAGCCGACGCGCGATGACGTCATGTGGTCCGGAGCGGGCGGGGGTTCCATGGCGGAGGACAGCTGGTCACGGGAAGCGATCGGCGGCGCGAGGCGCTTGGCGGCTGCAACGAAGCGTCGAATGCGGGCGGCGCCGGCGGGAGAACAAGCGGCGGCGGCGGCGGCGGCGGCGGCGGCGGCGGCGGCGGCGGCGGCGGCTGCTGCTGCTGCGGCGGCGGCGGCGCGTCGCCATGGGGCAAAATAGAAGGCATCGTCGGTAACACCTGGGGATGAGGCGAGCCAGTAGATGGGTCCCCAGGGCGCTGACCGGACGGCACCGTCGCTGAAAGCAGACGGGGAGCGGCAGAACCCGAGCGACGACAGAGGCGCAGCTGATTGAGATGCCGACGCACCTCACCAGAGGCCCCCAAAACCAAATAAATCGCGCGGCCGAGGCAGCGAAGAATGCGCCCTGCGAGCCAACGCCGTGAACCTCGATAGTTGCGATAAAATACAACGTCGCCTGGAGCAAAAGCAGGAGTCTGCCGCTGCACAGGAACCTGATGCGGCGGATGCAGCAAAGACATCAAGGTGCGATGAGGACGACCGTGGAGCAACTCAGCCGGCGAGCGACCATCTCGGGGGCCGAGAGCGATACGAAGACAAAAAGAGCAACAATGCGTCCTCCCGAGAATGCGACGCTTTCAATTTCAACATCTGTGACTTGAAAGTCCGGACCAATCGTTCAGCGGCACCGTTTGACTGAGGCGAAAACGGCGCGGATGTCAGATGTTGAATACCATTGGCCTGGCAGAATGACTGAAATTCTGTGGACATGAATTGTGGGGCATTGTCGGAAACAATAGTCTGCGGAAGACCTTCAATGCAAAAGATAGCAGACAACGCTTGGATGGTGGCAGAGGACGTCGTGGAAGACATCCGGACAACAAAAGGAAAATTACTGAAGGCGTCGACCAGAACCAACCATCGAGCATTCCAGAATGGACCAGCAAAATCAATGTGCAAGCGTTGCCAAGGGGAAGTGGCTTTTGGCCACGCAAAGACTTTCCGCGGCGGTGCGGATTGTTGTTCGGCACACGCCATGCAAGAAGAACACATATGCGTAATCGCAGCATCGATTCCGAACCAAGTACAGTGCTGACGAGCAAGTTGTTTCGTTCGCACTATACCCCAATGTCCGTGGTGAAGAAGCCGTAAAACAGAGGACTGTAACGAACGTGGGACCACGACTCTGGACTGATCATTATCAGAACGCAACAACAAAACACCACGTCGAACAAAAAGTCTCTCCTTGTGAGCAAAAAATCGGCGAACCAACGGATCCTCGATCCGAGACTTTGACAAAGGCCATTGCGTAGCAACAAAACGTAAAACAGTAGCAAGGACAGGGTCAGCAGCTGTGGCTGTAGCGACACGACGAAAATCAATCGGAAACGATTCGACCACTTCATCGGTTTCCGAATCAATGAACATGCAAGCAAGTTCGGAAGAATCGAATGCTTTATCCTCAGCAACAGGCAAACGGGACAACGCATCGGCGTTTCCGTGCTTAGCAGTGGACCGATACAAGATATCGTAGCGGTACTGCGAGAGGAAAATAGACCAGCGAATGAATTTCTGCGCTGTACGTGGAGGTACAGGCTTGGTCGGATGAAAAAGCGATGTCAAAGGTTTTTGGTCTGTGATGATGGTAAAGTGACGACCATACAAGAAATCATGGAACTTAGTAACACCAAACACGAGAGCCAAAGCTGCTTTCTCTATCTGTGAATAATTTCTTTGCACAGACGAGAGCAATTTGGACGCAAAGGCAATAGGGCGATCATGGGAGCCAACTTTGTGCGCAAGCACAGCACCGATCCCGAAATCCGATGCATCTACCATCAACAAAAGGGGTTTCCGGGGATCGAAAGGCGTGAGGCAAGTATTAGAAAGCAACGCCGATTTCAACTGGCGAAAGGCGCGTTCACATTCCGTCGTCCAGACGAACGGAACACCTTTACGGCGTAAGCGATGAAGCGGAGCTGAAATGGAAGAGGCATTGCGCACATATTTATTGTAATAATTAATTTTACCCAACACACTCTGTAGCTGTTTCACATTTTGAGGGGAAGGCAATTCTTGTATGGCACGGAGGTGCTCTGGACTAGGATGTATGCCTTGGGCATTAATGACATGTGCCAGGTATGGTAAGTCACGAGCAAAAAACACACATTTGTCCTTCCTCAAGCGAAGACCATTTTGCCGCAAGACCTGAAATAATGTTCGTAAGTTCGCAAGATGATCTTCTTCTGTCTATCTGGACGATATAGTGATCTCCGGACAGTTTGCTGCAGTAGGGACCGACGCACAAATAGTTTGTAAATATTGCTGAAACAAGGCAGGGGCGGATGCACACCCGAATGGCAGTCTTTTGAAGCGGTACAATCCAAGATGCGTGTTAACCACCAATACGCGCTGGGATTCGTCGTCCACCGGTATTTGCAAGTACGCATCGGCTAGGTCCAACTTTGAAAAATATTTTCCCGGGCACAGTTCAGCAAAAAGATCTTCCGGGCGGGGCAAAGGAAAAGTAGCAGTCACTAGCTGTGGATTCACTGTGGCCTTGAAGTCCACGCAAAGTCTCAATTTTCCGGAAGGTTTTGGCAAAATTACTAAGGGTGAGGCCCAGAGAGAAGCTTGCACACGTTCAATTACATCCTGTGATTCGAGATCGTGTAACGTTCTTGCGACCTCATCACGCAATGCGTGGGGAACATTGCGCGCCCTGAAAAATTTCGGTTGCGCGTTTACCTTCAGTTCTAAATGTGCTTCATAGTTTTTAGCGCAACCTAAGCCCGGTGCAAAAATGTCTACAAATTCGTCACACAGCCGAGAAACACTGTCTGTAGGCACAGTCTGATTCACTGATAGGACCTGATTTACAATAGACATGTTAAACAACTGAAATAAATCTAGACCAAACAAGTTCACTGTAGAAGAAGAACGAAGAACGTAAAATGACACAAGTTTTGTTTGTCCTTTATATGTTGCAAAAAGAGTGCACTGTCCTAACACAGGTATTGTCTGTCCTGAATAACTATGTAACTTAACATTTGCGGAACGCAACGGAGGTTTGCCCAGTTGTTTGTACGTGTCATGATTGAGCAATGAAACTGCAGCTCCGGTATCGAGCTGGAATGGTATAACTTTGCCTTCAAAGTCTAAGTCCACAAAAAGTTTATTGTCCTGCTGACGACAAAAGCGACTGTTTTGTGCAATTTGAATACACTGGTACAGAATCACTTGCTAATTGACGTGATGTCCGGCGACGTCGACGCACAGTTTTTGTGGGACGATCACAGTCACTGTTAGAGAAAGTGTCACTGGACGAAGCGGAATTAACGACATGAATGTCCATAGGCGAAGTTCCACGAGCCTGAGTGTCCTTGGTTCGATTCCGGCGCGAAGCAAAGGGCCTGGAATGATTGTGATTGTCTGATCTGAGCTTTTTCTGCCAAACACTTTGAACATGTCCTTTCTTATTGCAGAAAAAGGAAATAGCTTGGCGTGACGGGCAATGTTCACGCGAATGTCTAGTAGCACACCGCGGGCACGATTTCACTACATTTGTGGGCTGGCGCGGCACACGTGGCTTAGCGCGCGGCGGCAGCTGTGCGGACGTGCGCGAGGCCCTGTTACCGGGCCGCGCAGCGCGTCCAGCGGGCCGGTTAATGTTACACACGGCTGGCGAAGTTTCAAAAGATTCCTGAGCACAGTCAAGTGTGTCCTGTCTATCCAATATGTCTATCACTTGTTGAAGGGAGGGATTAACTAGTTTCAAAATTTGCTCCCGTATGCGAACATCAGAAACGTTCTGTGCAATTGCATCACACACCATTGTATCTGAATAAGAAAGACCACAGTCACATTCAAAGGCACAGTCCCTAGTAAGTCCTTGCAATGTTGCTACCCACTCCCTATTAGTTTGACCGGCCATACGTTTTGTACGAAAGAACGTATACCGTTTTGCAACCACATTAACTGTTTCTTTGAAATAGGCATCTAATGCAGACAAAATTTCCTCGTAGGACAGAGTTGCTACGTCGCGTCGGGGAAACAATTTCACTATCACACGGTATGTGGACATACCGACACAAGAAAGCAAAAACGGCTGCCGCTCTTTACCTTGAATTCTGTAGGCTGCTAGATGAAAGTTGAACTGGCGAGACCACTCGTGCCAGGTCTCATCGGCTGCCACGTATGGTCGAAAGGGAGGTGCAACAGCGTTTAGTGGCAGCGGTAGCGAAGAAGCGGCGGCGGCCGCATCGGTGTGCAGCGCACGTTGACCCTGGACGAGCTGTCCAAGGGCATCCAGTAACGCCTGCGTCTGCTGATTCTGCAAGCGATAAAATTTGGACAGTACATCTGGAGAATGTGGCGAAGCCATGACACAAATGTAAGCAATCAGAAAGAACTCTTTTCCCTCGTCGCCAATGTTGTGTCGGTATCTGGGCCGACACCGTGAAGTTGAGATGGCTGAAAAGGCAAGCTAGACTAACGCAGACGGGCGTGAAGTACTGGAACAGGATACGTAATTAATGTTAGGAAGAAAAGTACGGAGCAGGTTTAATACTTAACTTCACTCATTCCTTGTGGTACATCGATCTTGACGATACCAGGAGACTTGAAGTACAATCACTGTATGGCTAATGGCGCCTTGCTAGTTCGTAGCCATTAACTTAGCTGATGGCTATTCTGTCTCTCGGCTAATGAGAGAGAAAGGCTTCGTACATCTGGTCGGTAGCTAGGTTCTCGTACAACTGGCGAGTGCTCTCTCGTATCACGAGACCTGCCTTGGTGGTGGCGCTAGGTCTGCGACTACACAGTGGCGACACGCGGGTCCGACATGTACTAAATGGACCGCGGCCGATTTAAGCTACCACCTAGCAAGTGTGGTGTCTGGCGGTGACACCACAATTTTCGTTTTCTGTTGTTGATTGTAGATATATGTACATGTACGTTCCTGTCTCCTGCTAAAAATGAACCATCCCAACTAGCAAATTTTGCTCTGTTATTTAGAACTTTTAATTAATGCAATTAAAAGAGCCACCTGCACTTTGTTTTGCTCATACTTGTACAACATTTCACATGCCCCACATACTATTGGATGAGTAATAAAATCTCAACAGTTTTAGTCCTCTCAAACGTGTACAAATGTTTCATGTAACCTGACGAGGCGAACCCAAGATTCAAGGAGGAGGGGAAGGATCCCTCAAGACTGCAACATAAAATATTTAACATGTAGCAAAACAACTGCACACAGTTTTGAGGAGCTGGTTTTCGTTCAGACTGTGGGCCAATGCCAGAATGCAAGAGAAGTTTCCAGCTCAGCAAATGCTCATTTTTATGAATTTGTCAGTAAAATATTGTAGATAAATACCAAAAGGAAAATGCTTCCTGTAACACAGATCTTTTATTAAAAATGTGTCATAATAATGCAAGTTGTAACTTTTTTAAATATTTGGAGTCTGTGTAACTTGAAACACTGAATTAAGTATGTGGAAGAAATAGCTTGTCTACATAACAATGTAACTGTATTTACACCAACATTATATGATTTAATATTTACTGGCAATGCCACATGTAAAACCATAGATAAATAAAATCTATTTGAATTTCAACAGAATACAGTAGCTTCCACCACATATTTGTACACTTATAATTTACTGAATTCAGAAGGATGTAGGCTTTAGTAGGTACTGGGAGATGAAGCAGCTTGCACAGGATAGAGTAGCATGGAGAGCTGCATCAAACCAGTCTCAGGACTGAAGACCACAACAACAATTTACTGAACACCTTCAGGAAATGCCATCTGACTGGCTATTGCAGGGGATATGTGCTCATGGTCACTCACTGCTCACTGTACGCACTAGCATTTCCCGAGACCACTTGCTAATGCACTGCTAAGGCTCTTACAAAGCTAAAACTGAAGAATTTAATGAAGTTTGTTCCTGCAGTTGCAGGTAAGTTCACAGGGTGAGAATATACCTTTCCAACACCCAGTATCTTTCTTTGAACCAAATTAAGAGCAAGGGCTGCAGACAAGTTTATTAGAAAGATTAAATCTGGAGATGAAGTTTAACATTTCAACTTGGGTAAAGACTCCCATTTCAATGTGAAAAATTTTAATATCTGTTTTATGCATATGTTATTCCCTAAATGTAGCTGTATTTTGAAGGAGATGGTGACACAAAACCGCTGTGAATTGTTCAACTTGCTTGCTCCAATCCAGTCACTTGTTACATAGGGCCTATAATTTTAAACTTAGTTGCAATTCCTTTTCCAGTGCCTGAGACTTCATACTGGCCTCACGATCTAGATGTTCGCCCTTAAACTTTATCTCGGCAGGATTACTGAAGTATTAGTTGTTTTTAAATATAGTGTAGTTAACATAAAGACCAACTCCAATAACCTCACACTCAAAGTTATTAGCAACTTACTTTACGTATTAAAAAAATAAATCTGCCTGAGTGGTTTTAACACTTGTAATATGCCTCAGCTTGGGACTTTTTTTTTGTGGTTTTAGGGCGCAAAACTTCTATGGTCATTAGCGCCCAGCCCGTGACTTAGGAAACAGGAAAAAACCGAAATTTAAAACCAGCAGCAATGGGAACATAGTCATAAAATTTGAGAAACTAAAAGCAGAAGGAATGCTTAAAAATCCACTACAGAAAGGGGTTGGTTGTCCCCAAAAAAAGCTTCAAATGACTGACGTCATTTCACTGTCACTAATAAACTGGAGAACGCGGTCGGCTGAGCGCGTGTCATCTGCTAAAATCGACGATAGATCAGGCGATAGCTGTAGACGGGAGCGTAACGGATTAAAATAGGGGCATTCAATTAAAAGGTGTCTGACCGTCCACAGCTGAGAGCAGTGGGGACAGAGTGGGGAAGGATCGCCGCTTAAAAGATGTCGATGGCTAAAAAGACAGTGCCCTATCCGGAGTCTAGCTAAAATTACCTCCTCCCGACGACGCGTTCGGGAGGAAGAGGTCCAAGCGCAAGGAAGGGCTTTCACTTCCCGCACTTTATTATGGGGAAGTGTTGACCAATGCGCATGTCATAAATGAGCAACTTGGCGACATAGACCGCTCCGTAGATCGGTGAAGGGAAGCGACTGAGTAGCTGGCCGAGGAAGAGAGACTGCAGCCTTGGCCGCTATATCGGCCGCCTCATTCCCACAGATACCAGCGTGTCCCGGCAGCCAGAGGAACGCCACCGAACCGCGCGACCACTACGGATGCAGGTTCGACTCCTGCCTCGGGCATGGATGTGTGTGATGTCTTTAGGTTAGAACTAGTTAAATCTAAGTTCTAGGGGACTGATGACCTCAGAGGTTAAGTACCATAGTGCTCAGAGACCTTTGAACCATTTTTGAACTTAATGCTTTATTAAGATAGACTACCGTCGTGATGTTTCCGTAGTAAGCTGAATTTAATTTGTATTAGTAAAGTGAATATTTTATTTGCATTTTCCATGAGTTTAATTTCTCTTTGACGATTACTGTTGCGTTTAGTAATCAGCAGCTGAATTTTCTTTCACGATATCTACAACAATCTGACAATGCAACAGTTGTTCACAAATTCTACGCCAGTAGAAACCTACTTGTTTTAACGATGTCATTAAACCATAGTAGTTGCAAGAGTATTGTCGTCTAGAAATGAATTGCCTTGACGGTTGATCGATCAAGAGCGGGAAAGGTAATATTTTACGAATGTATGACGAGAGTGACAAGTGCTTGAGAGAGGACTTCCGTATCAATACAAGTGTCTGATAGGAAAGTAGTCTCTCGATCTCCTGGATAGTTTTGTTTCTCAAGTCAACAGAATGAGTTATCATGCAGTAGCACAGGTGATGTAGTTTTGTTGCTCGACTTTCTTACATTGCGACCAAAAGGTGTCTCAGTTGTTGACAACAAATTCCAGCTGTGTTGCGCACACCCCTTGGGGCAGAATTCGTAGTGCATAACACACTTATGGAGCTATCAAATGTAAAATATTATGTTCACAATACTCTTTGCTCTAGTCTACGTCTTTTGGTGGGGCTCAGCCTTTCATTTCTTCGTAGGAAGTTAGCGATAAAGGCATCATAACGCGTCACCAGTAACAGTACTGCGTAGGAATGCTCAATGAGCGACCTGATGACGTTCAATAATAGGCACTCCGTTGATTTTTGTTGTTTCGAATTAGAGCATGCAGTACTCCTACACCAGACTTCTGAACTTTGCCTGTTGAATGCAAATGTCGCATGATGGTAAATTGGTAATCTGTCACATACATCAGTAGTCGAGACTTCCTTAATGTGGAAAATCATTCATGCCAGAACGATCTTTGGGAAAAATACGCCAGAAAAAGATATTGTTTCAACAAAGGCACTCGCTCCACGCACAGTTCACATCTTTCTAGCTGCCTCCTCTACATTCACCCCTCTGTTACACCAAAAGTAAGCATTGTAAAATTGAGTTGCAAGTGGAAAAAGGAGTAACATCTGCAACACAACGTTTAACTGTAGTTCATGATTTTCAGGTATGCAAAATCCTATGCTTAACTGCAAGATGATAACTAGAACTTCAAATTCGAAAATGACAGTTGATATATACACAGCGTGGCGCCGCGTTCACCTGGGCGGCGCCGAATTTCGGGCGGCGGGTGGCGTCTGGCCGGTGGCCGCTGCAGCGCCAGGAAACGCCCGAGCGTAAGCTGTTGTGATCGCGACGCAGCCACGAGCTGTACTGCGGAATTGTTTCTGGAATACTTGTTACTGCGGGTGATAGAACGTTAAGCGAATTGTCTTCGATGTTCAATCACTCATAACTTTAGACCGAAATGTGATTAAAAAAATCAGTTGGACGCGAACATGCGACTCTGAAGTTTACAATGCACGACGGTTAGCGCAAGACCACGGGCTCACTCCAGCCGTATCGACTCGGAAGTAGACAACACTTCCTCCCAACTCTTCCCCATCTTACAGTGTTGCCAGATTGTGCAGATGGCCGGACTTGGTTGTCAGGGGCGGTCAGTTTTATTGGCCACCTTAACTGAACGACTCGGACTTAAAAACTGACCGCCGGCCGGCCGCCACAGAGACTATGTCAGACTGTACATAGAACTTAATGAATCCATTTCCTAATACCAGTTGGAAGAACGCAGTAGCGCGCGAATACCAGAAGACTGTATTCCGTGCAGAGCGAAGAAGACTTCGTTCAATGCTGGAAGGTTTGTGTTATCAGCAAAGATCGAGGCATCCCACTCTTATCATAGCCAGGACTCTCACGGACACTGAATTCAATCCCGTCGATTAATAGGAACACTGTTGGCAACGAAACTGTCCTCCACAATACTTGAAACTTCCCTACACCCAGAGCAAATCCCGTGGATATGGTCACCCTCAGGCAATTTGGATTACCCTCTGTTGTGGCTTACCAACAGAAGTACAGGGATAGCGTACCAATCGGGACAAGAAAGGAGGATACTTATTTCTGTTTTTGGCGCCCTTCATGCCTCCATTTATTGCACCATTACACACGCACATCATGATATATGAGACATTATAATTGCCATATTGAAATTGTTATGACAATATATATCACAAAGGGCACACACAATGGAGTTTAAGAAATTACAATGGCACATCAACTCCGCTATGACAAACGGTGTGCACAATGAAGGCCGCATAATGCTACCAATGTAAGAAATTAATATACTAGCATAAAATTAACTAAAAAGCCTAGAAGGAAATGTTTATGAGAAGAACACAATGGGGCCGCAAGGGAGGAGGCAACACAATACTTAACTCAGGTGCACCAAAACAAACAACGGACACCAGGCCGCGCCAGCAACGGACACGTAAGGCACGCAACTATTCTCTCCGGTGCGGTTCCGCGTGTTCCACCCAAGTAACAGCTACCTGAAACATTTTAATACTTTGAACACTACACCACTGACCGGCAAATTAAAAAACAATAACATGACAAAAATACAGTAATTTAAGAAAATCACATATGACAACGAGCTTAAGGTCTTTCGGTAATTAACAGACTACGAAACAGGTAAAGGGGAATGTGCTACTATTAAATCTTCCGTAATTACACTACTAAATTTGTCAGTACCCAAGTTGCAATTAACGCAACAAGAATTAAATCATTTAAGTGATAATGGTACTTTAAAATAATAATAAAATCATTGCATGATACAGAGGACCTAGAATGGCCCGATTAGTGCTCCACAGTGAAGCAGTTCACACAAACGGTGCTCCACGGCTCCGAGTACGCAGCCCCTTACAGAATGCAACACAACCACAGCGACCCGGCGTACTACCAGAACCACCAGGCAGTCAACCAAAATCGTACTAAGCCAAAACAAGGACAGACTTTTAAAATAACGAGACCTAGCCCGGGCCGGACAACAGACCAAATGCCGGGAAATCCATAAGAAACCTCAGCCAACTTAATACCAAAAGAACAATTTATGAACAATACGCAAAACACGAGACCTCTCAGTCCAAAGGCTTCCCTTTAGTCGCGAAGGTGGCTCCGACCCGCCTGCTGAGGTGCCGAAACGAGCTTAACCTTCGTTAACGGAAAGCGGAAGCACCGCAAGACAAAATAAACCCCAATGTAACTGAGCAAGGCAAACTAAGGAGTGCCACTTTAAGAGTATGCATTTGAAGATCAAACATTAAGCACCCAGACTAACGTGCCACTGAACGACGCACTTCCATCACCGGCGTCTCGTAGAGTACGGAGAGCAGCGTAGCCCATCGATATACATCCGTGGGACGGTCAACGAGGATAGCAATCCCAGCGACCGAGAGAGAGGACGACGAAATGACATCCCGCCGCACATAGAAGGTATTTCAAACTCAGGCTCGACAAAGTACAACAAGCGAGATTTTGCTCCCCTTGCGAATCAAGTTAAACGGCTCACCACGCTGCTGTCCACACTGTTAACCGCAAAATCACGGTCCGGCCTTCCCACTCTGCGTCCAGACGCAAACAACCCCAGCCGAGCCGAACTGTCTCCACGCCAAGGCAGCCACCTCTTCCCTCCTCACACGCCTCCAGCTAAGATCCGACCACAAAACACACCCAGGGGGATGTGTCCAGAAACGGATAGAGCTATATATATCACCCTCAACAGCATCGCAACAGGCCGAGGAAGATGTGGTGAGTGTCTGCTCAAGTGGGGCAAATCTGTGACTGGTGCGGAAACACAGACAGGCATATGTGGCACCTGTTGATACGACGTGTGCAAGTATCAGCGTCCCTTCGAAACACAACAGTTACCAAATAAACTCTGGAGAGATGACGTAGATGGCAATACATATACGAAGGTTACAAAACTACTACACATCTACACACGTAAGTGCCTGGCAGAGGGGTCATCGAACCACCTCCACAATAATTCGTGTTTTCCGTGCTCTGTTCGAGATTGTAGTAGTAAAGAACACCTATATCTTGCCGTGCGAGCTCTGATTTCCCTTATTTCATTCTAACGACCTTTTTCTCCCAATGCTGACGTAGTGGCTGCGAGGTTAGAGGCGCCATGACACGAATCGCGTGGCCCTTTCCGCCGGAGGTTCGGGTGTTTGTTGTCCATACTGATCCGAGCACGGGGTTCACAACCCGAACCACACGCCACTGTTAAGCACTAGTGAAGGACTGGGTCCCTTACTTCGACTGCACGTAATTCATTAAGGTCAATCCAACACATTTATGTCAAACAACATAAATGAAGTTACATCTGAATCTGTCTGTTTTTTTAATCTCTGTTTGATATCAATTTCAATATCAGCTGATTTAGTGCGTGAAGCGCGAGTTAAGCCAGTAACCAGATAAACTAAACAATTCTGCATAATTCAAAAGAAACAGAGAAACAAAATGAATCAATACACCCCACTGACAAATATCCAAAAAACCTTACAATACTACTAAAAAGAATATACACTGAAGTGGGGAGCAGTCTTCACCTGACAGAACACTTCAAAATGAGTTCAATAACATGCGTGCCCCAGAAAACAGCGAGACATTAAATAAACTTCATTTCATGAATAACAAATACTCATTAACATTACGCCACTCCTGTTTGAACTGCAGTGTCCCAAAGAAACAGGTGCTAATTTTGAAAGAACATATAAAAAAGAAATTGTTTAAATTACAGCATTAAGGAATTCCAAAAGATGTCCAATCGAACACACCCCCCTTTCCAGTTGAGGTACAAATCTTCCCCCTTTCTAGGCTGAGCCAGAAACACAGAATGCCACAGAAATCTTACAGGACACCCGGAAGCAGTAACAGACAAGGGGGTCGGCACCCACAAATAACAGGCTAAGAGTCAGGCTGGGAGCACATCCTAAGAGTACTTGTCCACACTACGCTCACCACAAACTGCAGACATTCCGGCCGAACATCCGCTCGCGGTGGCTGCCAGAAGGAAGAAGCAACCTACTTTACGCCCGAGCCACAACTCCGCCAGTCTCACCGGCCGCCCCAAACCGACTGCCTCTCGCCGACTGCCTCTCGCCGTCCCGCGCGCCCCAGCCGAGAAACCAAAGATGCTCATGCCCGGGGACGCGCCAAAGATAAGCCGATCGCTGATCGACCAGCCATCAGGCTCACGTACACAAAATTACGCTAAGTAGTGTGTAAGACTAGCGACCCATGACCTCAGCAGTTTGTGTGTGAATTCCTAAGGGACGACATTGATCAATATAGGGATGTTCAAGAGTCAACACAACATCCCAGTGGAACTCTGAAATTGACACTTTAACACATTTTAAATCAGCAGATGACTACATTTGGTTACAGAGTATTATCCAACTCGTTCTCCCCAGACATTCGCCTTACTGGTGTGACACTTCCTATTACAACAGATAAAAGTATTTGTGCATTATGTTTTTGTATCATGACTGTCATCCAATTTCACTGACATCCCTCAGTTATGAAATTATACGATGCACTCTGCCATAGGTCTCGAGCTGGACAGACTACATCATTGTATGCATACTCTATGCTAGGCAACCAACGATTCAAACTCCCTGTGTGTGCACTGTGTACTCATTGACGATTTAAAGCAACACCTTTGTTGGCACATGGCCGCTAAACCTAACGAGAACTAGATGAAGATGAAATGCTTGTGTGAAAAACCAGCGTACTGTGAGTCGCCTATTGGCTTGAGGGAGATACGCACTGAATTTGTTGCATGTCAAAAGCTTTATTTGGTAAATACTGTACACGTAATTAGAAGAAGAACGGAATCCTTTTGCTTATTCAGGGGGAGGGATATCACATACACGACATTCAGTGAAAGCGGTAGCACCGTCTTCATATTTGACGATGTTACCGTGGAAAACAAAGATCAGATTCGAAAATATTTCTGTTTCGGTCGTCATATGGGTGCTGATTTATTTTCTCTAAGTCATATTCCAGAATCACCAAACAGCTTTTTAGGGATAACACAAACCTCATTATAGCCTTCAAGTAAGACAACTTCAATTTAAAACACATTTACCTAGCACATGTCGGAACGAACGTGTCGTTCAATGACTTTGTAAAGATATGCTCAGATTACTGGAACCATTTACAGTATGGGTGTCTCACTGATAAAACAAGAAAACCTGAGTGACAGTAGAACAGGTGAAACTTTCAAGAGAACAGGGAATCAGCGATCATAAATCGGTTACTGCATCGATGATTTCAGCCGTAAATAGAAATATTAAGAAAGGTAGGAAGATTTTTCCGTTTAACAAAAGTGACAAAAAGCAGATTTCAGAGTACGTGATGTCTCAACACAAGTTTTGTCTCAAGTACAGATAGTGTTGAGGATCTGTGGACAAAGTTCAAAACCATCGTACAATATGCATTAGATGAGTATGTGCCAAGCAAGATCGTAATAGATGGAAAAGAGCCACCGTGGTACAATAACCGAGTTAGAAAACGAACTTCACACCAAACATAAACATAGCCAAAGCCTTGCAGACAAACGAAAATTACGCGAAACGAAATTTAGTGTGAGCAGGGCTATGCGAGAGGCGTTCAATGAATTCGAAAGTTCTATGTGCTGACTTGGCAGAAAATCCTAAGAAATTTTGGTCTTATATCAAAGCGGTAGGTGGATCAAAACAAAATGTCCAGACACCGTGACCAAAATGCTACTGAATCAGAGGATGACAGACTAAAGGCCGAAATACTAAATGTCTTTTTCCAAAGCTGTTTCACAGAGGAAGATTGCACTGTAGTTCCTTCTCTAGATTGTCGCACAGATGACAAAATGGTAGATATCGAAATACACGACAGAGGGATAGAGAAACAAACTCGCTCAAAAGAGGAAAGGCCGCTGGACCTGATGGGATACCAGTTCGATTTTACACAGAGTACGCGAAGCAACTTGCCCCCCTTCTTGCAGCGGTGTACCGTGGGCCTCTAGAAGAGCGTAGCGTTCCAGAGGATTGGAAAAGGGCATAGGTCATCCCCGTTTTCAAGAAGGGACGTCGAACAGATGTGCAGAACTGTAGACCTATATCTCTAACGTCGATCTGTTGTAGAATTTTGGAACACGTATGTTCGAGTATAATGACTTTTCTGGAGATTAGAAATCTACTCTGTAGGAATCAGCATGGGTTTCGAAAAAGACGATCGTGTGAAACCCAGCTCGCACTATTCGTCCACGAGACTCAGAGGGCCATAGACACGGGTTCACAGGTAAATGCCGTTTTTCTTGACTTCCGCAAGGTGTTCGATAGTTCCCCACAGTCGTTTAATGAACAAAATAAGAGCGTATGGGCTATTAGACCAATAGTGTGATTGGAGTGAAGAGTTCCTAGACAACAGAATGCAGCATGTCATTCTTACTTCGGAAGATTTCTCTCAATTGAGAGAAATTTCAGGTGTGCCGCAGGGGAGTGTCGTAGGACCGTTGCTATTCACAATATACATAAATGACCTTGTGGATAACATCGGAAGTTCACTGAGGCTTTTGCGGATGATATTGTAATATATCGAGAGGCTGTAACAATGGAAAATTGTACTGAAATGCAGGAGGATCTGCAGCGAATTGACGCACGGTGCAGGGAATGGCAATTGAATCTCAATGTAAACAAGTGTAATGTGCTGCAAATAGATAGAAAGATAGATCCCTTATCATTTAGCTACGAAATAGCAGACCAGCAACTGGAAGCAGTTAATTCCATAAATTATCTGGGCGTAGGCATTAGGAGTGCTTTAAAATGCAATGACCATATAAAATTAATCGATGGTAAAGACGAAAACAAAGGAAGTGGGTTACAGTACAACTTGTTCGCCCTCTACTTGAATACTGTTCAGCAGTGTGGGATCCGTACCAGATAGGGTTGATAGAGAGAGAGAGAGAGAGAGAGAGAGAGAGAGAGAGAGAGAGAGAGAGAGAGAGAGAGAGAGAGAGATCGATCCAACAGAGAGCAGCGCGCATCGTTACAGGATCATTTGGTAATCGCGGAAGTGTTACGGAGATGATGGATAAACTCCAGTGGAAGACTCTGCAGGAGAGACGCTCAGTTGCTCGGTACGGGCTTCTGTTGACTCTTCGGCGAAGGTATGTTCTCGAAACTTTAAGCAGTATATTGCTCCCCCCTACGTAGGTCTCGTGAAGAGACCGTGAGGATAAAATCCAGGTATTAGAGCCCACACAGAGGCATACCGACAATCTTTCCTTCCACGAACAATACGAGACTGGAATAGAAGGGAGGACCGATAGAGGTACTCAAGGTACCCCCCCCCCCCCCCCCCCCCCCACACACCGTCAGGTGGCTTACAGAGTATGGATGTAGATAACCGTTGCCCGATTCCAGATGTCCAGAGTGACTTGCCTCCCCACGTATGCCAGGGAATAGATGCATCAGCAGAGTGATCCCTGTGTGTTCAGCGACCCCAACTAAGAGGGTACTTGTGGCCCCACCACAACGGACTGCTTGGTTGCACCTGATATCGAGCAAGGTAGCCAAACAGGTCATCAGAATAGAAAGTGATACCGCACAGGTGATGGAAATGTACACACCCAGGAGGGTGACTGCAAAACAGTTGGAGAACGAGCAGAAGTGCAGATCCACATTGACGAAGGACATGATTTGTCTCAGTGCATGATGGACACAATGCACCTTGAAAGGTCCCCTTCCCCAGTTGGCTCGCTTTTTGGGAAAAATGTTGAAAAATGGAGGTAAAACCCTACAGGAGACCACCACGAGGGCCACCACGAGGGCCACCACAAGGGCCACCACAAGGGCCACCACAAGGGCCACCACAAGGGCCACCACGAGGGCCACCACAAGGGCCACCACAAGGGCCACCACAAGGGCCACCACAAGGGCCACCACAAGGGCCACCACAAGGGCCACCACAAGGGCCACCACAAGGGCCACCACAAGGGCCACCACAAGGGCCACCACAAGGGCCACCACAAGGGCCACCACAAGGGCCACCACAAGGGCCACCACAAGGGCCACCACAAGGGCCACCACAAGGGCCACCACAAGGGCCACCACAAGGGCCACCACAAGGGCCACCACAAGGGCCACCACAAGGGCCACCACAAGGGCCACCACAAGGGCCACCACAAGGGCCACCACAAGGGCCACCACAAGGGCCACCACAAGGGCCACCACAAGGGCCACCACAAGGGCCACCACAAGGGCCACCACAAGGGCCACCACAAGGGCCACCACAAGGGCCACCACAAGGGCCACCACAAGGGCCACCACAAGGGCCACCACAAGGGCCACCACAAGGGCCACCACAAGGGCCACCACAAGGGCCACCACAAGGGCCACCACAAGGGCCACCACAAGGGCCACCACAAGGGCCACCACAAGGGCCACCACAAGGGCCACCACAAGGGCCACCACAAGGGCCACCACAAGGGCCACCACAAGGGCCACCACAAGGGCCACCACAAGGGCCACCACAAGGGCCACCACAAGGGCCACCACAAGGGCCACCACAAGGGCCACCACAAGGGCCACCACAAGGGCCACCACAAGGGCCACCACAAGGGCCACCACAAGGGCCACCACAAGGGCCACCACAAGGGCCACCACAAGGGCCACCACAAGGGCCACCACAAGGGCCACCACAAGGGCCACCACAAGGGCCACCACAAGGGCCACCACAAGGGCCACCACAAGGGCCACCACAAGGGCCACCACAAGGGCCACCACAAGGGCCACCACAAGGGCCACCACAAGGGCCACCACAAGGGCCACCACAAGGGCCACCACAAGGGCCACCACAAGGGCCACCACAAGGGCCACCACAAGGGCCACCACAAGGGCCAAAACGGGTGAGGCTCCTTTCAGTCACATCTTAAGACAGGCAGGTATAGCTCAGGCCTATCTTAATCCCTGGTCCCACAGGGGTGCAGTCCATGTTAAACGGCAAGGGGTAGCCGTGTGCCAGTCACCAAGAACTGCAGGGACACACCAAGTACTTTGTCACTGTAAGCTCTGTGTCTGGCTCTTGCACTGGGGTACGAGAAAGTTTCTTATCTATTTTAGTGGGCTCTGTGACTTTATTCTTATAGTGAAAGGGGCCACGTTATTACACTAAGTAATGAAATGTGTTTAAATCGACTGTTTACAGAATTTAGAGAATGTTAGAGGTGTATTGCGATTTCAGAAATAACTTTCTTAATACAATTGTTTAAACAATGCCGGCCGGGGTGGCCGAGCGGTTCTAGGCGCTACAGTCTGGAGCCGCGTGACCGCTACGGTCGCAGGTTCGAATCCTGCGTCGGGCATGGATGTGTGTGATGTCCTTAGAACTACTTAAACCTAAGTTCTAGGGGACTGATGACCACAGATGTTAAGTCCCATAGTGCTCAGAGCCATTTGAACTATTTTTTGTTTAAACAATGTGTGATATACGCTATATTAGCCTACCATTGTGAGACACTCCCACTCCATCAGCTCGACAGACTGAGCGAATTTCGCACCAATTTCAAGATGCGGGAAGGCAGGGGTTGGATGAGGTCGTGGTGGTGTGAACTAGGTTAGTTCGTCTCTGGATCTCAACGTGAGCACGCGAAATCCGATATTTCCACCAATAAATTTGAATCTTCCGCAGTTTTCACGGTTGGGGGACGGTTGGAGTTAAATCTATTGAGCTAACGCTGTTAACCTATTTTCCCACCATGACGTCGGTGTCACATTGCCACATCTATGGCCTCCATCTTGAATAAATTTGGCAACAACGCAGAAAGGGTGAAGCTGGCATCACAATGTCTGCCATGTTGTCAATTTATTATAAACTGTTTCGTTTTTTCGAAAAATGACTTTGTGAAACGCAAGAATAATTGTTGTTAAAAGTAATCAAATAGGGTTTTGTATTATTTATAGTATCCATTAATCTCACCAGTACTCTAATTATGAATAGTAATTTCTCTGCTTTTGTATCCAGAATACCTTGGAAGAATACTCAAATGAAAACTCGGGATATATCGGAACTTGGTGGCAGACTAGGGTACTTGCACAGGTTTATCTGTCACTAAGCCATGTGTCCACAACATCCCTTTTTTTGGGAGTTGCGATGTAACAAAATAAAAATGATGTTATTCAATGCAAAAGTTGGAATTTGAGATTTCGCTTACTGTTTCATCAATCACAATGGTCAATCTATGATTCTTATGACAATTGGCGTAAGATATTGGATTATGAAATTTGAATAGTCCTTACTTGCAGTTTCGTGTGGCTTGAAGCAGTCACAGCTAGCGTGCTGTTGATTAGCAAATTGCATTATCGTCTTTTTAATTACTTCATGATCGTAGACACGATCATACCCGGTCGTGAAGTTATTGCTATGACAAAAAGAATTTCCTAAGGGACCAGAAAGTTCTTGAGGGCGCAAAAACAACTAACATGACAAAAAAGGGAAATTCAATATTAAAGCTGATGCAAGAAGACGATAAAACAGTTTTTTTTTTTCAATCTAACACGCACGTTGGACTGCTGGTCTTGGTGTCTGTAATCTTAGTATTATTTTCATTTTAATTATGCGTTTTGCTGAGGAGATAATAGGAATAAGCACTGCTAACTGATTCAATATTTCCAGAACATTTATTATAACTAAAACGTATCGTACCTTGTGTTTTGACATGAAAATCTACCGTCATTGTAGTACAGTTTCATGTCCATTGAGCGCTCTTTTATGTAGCCATTGTCCTCTTGAGTCACCCGTGAGGAGTCACGATAAGTTGTAACAGTTATTTTTACACTTCACTCAGACGGAACACGTTTTTATACATTTAGTAAAAAATTAGATCAGACCGCCATAAATCTGCGTCCGTCTTACGTAAGAGAAACAGTACAAGTGATTAGCGCTCAAGGCTTCATTTGTTCCCCAGCCAACAAGGTGCTAATGAGAAATGAGAGACATAGCGTGATGAAATAGGTTTAATAATGAATAAAAAAATAGGAGTGCGGGTTAGCCACAATAATGCGTTCACTATGCTGTTTGTAGTAGCTAAGATAGAAACAAAGCCCATGCCTACTACAGTAGTACAAGTTTATATGGCAACTAGCTCTGCAGATGAAATTGATTAAATGTATGACGAGATAAAAGAAATTATTAAATTTTCGTCTCCCTTCACTACCTGAATAGTCATGGGTGACGAATTCGTCAGTAGGAAAAGGAAGAGAAGGAAAAGTAGTAGGTGAATACGGATTGGCGGAAAGAAATGAAAGAGGAAGCCATCTGGTACAATTTTGCACAGAGCATAACTTAGTCATAGCTAACACTTGGTTCAGGAATCATAAAAGAAGGTTGTTTACATGGAAGAATCCTGGAGATACTAAAAGGTATCAGATTATATAATGGTAAGACAGATTTAGGAACCAGGTTTTAAATCGTAAGACATTTCCAGGGGCAGATGTGGATTCTGACCACAATATATTGGTTATGAACGGCAGATTGAAACTGAAGAAACTGCAAAAAGGCGGGAATTTAAGGACATGGGAACTGGATAAACTGAAAGAACCAGAGGTTGTACAGAGTTTCAGGGAAAGCATAAGGGAACAATTGACAGGAATGGGGGAAAGAAATACAGTAGAACAAGAATGGGTAGCTCTGAGGGATGAAGTAGTGAAGGCAGCAGACGATCAAGTAGGTAAAAAGGCGAGGGCTAATACACTCCTGGAAATGGAAAAAAGAACACATTGACACCGGTGTCAGACCCACCATACTTGCTCCGGACACTGCGAGAGGGCTGTACAAGCAATGATCGCACGCACGGCACAGCGGACACACCAGGAACCGCGGTGTTGGCCGTCGAATGGCGCTAGCTGCGCAGCATTTGTGCACCGCCGCCGTCAGTGTCAGCCAGTTTGCCGTGGCATACGGAGCTCCATCGCAGTCTTTAACACTGGTAGCATGCCGCGACAGCGTGGACGTGAACCGTGTGTGCAGTTGACGGACTTTGAGCGAGGGCGTATAGTGGGCATGCGGGAGGCCGGGTGGACGTACCGCCGAATTGCTCAACACGTGGGGCGTGAGGTCTCCACAGTACATCGATGTTGTCGCCAGTGGTCGGCGGAAGGTGCACGTGCCCGTCGACCTGGGACCGGACCGCAGCGACGCACGGATGCACGCCAAGACCGTAGGATCCTACGCAGTGCCGTAGGGGACCGCACCGCCACTTCCCAGCAAATTAGGGACACTGTTGCTCCTGGGGTATCGGCGAGGACCATTCGCAACCGTCTCCATGAAGCTGGGCTACGGTCCCGCACACCGTTAGGCCGTCTTCCGCTCACGCCCCAACATCGTGCAGCCCGCCTCCAGTGGTGTCGCGACAGGCGTGAATGGAGGGACGAATGGAGACGTGTCGTCTTCAGCGATGAGAGTCGCTTCTGCCTTGGTGCCAATGATGGTCGTATGCGTGTTTGGCGCCGTGCAGGTGAGCGCCACAATCAGGACTGCATACGACCGAGGCACACAGGGCCAACACCCGGCATCATGGTGTGGGGAGCGATCTCCTACACTGGCCGTACACCACTGGTGATCGTCGAGGGGACACTGAATAGTGCACGGTACATCCAAACCGTCATCGAACCCATCGTTCTACCATTCCTAGACCGGCAAGGGAACTTGCTGTTCCAACAGGACAATGCACGTCCGCATGTATCCCGTGCCACCCAACGTGCTCTACAAGATGTAAGTCAACTACCCTGGCCAGCAAGATCTCCGGATCTGTCCCCCATTGAGCATGTTTGGGACTGGATGAAGCGTCGTCTCACGCGGTCTGCACGTCCAGCACGAACGCTGGTCCAACTGAGGCGCCAGGTGGAAATGGCATGGCAAGCCGTTCCACAGGACTACATCCAGCATCTCTACGATCGTCTCCATGGGAGAACAGCAGCCTGCATTGCTGCGAAAGGTGGATATACACTGTACTAGTGCCGACATTGTGCATGCTCTGTTGCCTGTGTCTATGTGCCTGTGGTTCTGTCAGTGTGATCATGTGATGTATCTGACCCCAGGAATGTGTCAATAAAGTTTCCCCTTCCTGGGACAATGAATTCACGGTGTTCTTATTTCAATTTCCAGGAGTGTAGAAATCCTTGGGTAACAGAAATATTGAATTTAATTGATGAAAGAAAATATAAAATGCAGTAAATGAAGCAGGCAAAAAGGAATACAAACGTCTCAAAAATGACATCGACAGGAAGTGCAAAATGGCTAAGCAGGGATGGCTAGAGGACATATGTAAGGATGCAGAGGCTTGTCTCACTAGGGGTAAGATAGATACTGCCTACAGGAAAATTGAAGAGATCTTTGGAGAGAAGAGAACCACTTGTATGAATATCAAGAGCTCAGATGGCAACCCAGTTCTAAGTAAAGAAGGGAAGGCAGAAAGGTGGAAGGAGTATATAGAGAGTTTGTACAAGGGCGATGTACTTGATGACAGTATTATGGAAATGGAAGAGGATTTAGATGAAGATGAAATGGGAGATATGATAATGCGTGAAGAGTTTGACAGAGCACTGAAAGACCTGAGTCGAAACAAGGCCCCCGGAGTAGACAACATTCCATTGGAACTACTGACGGCCGTGGGAGAGCCAGTCCTGACAAAACTCTACCATCTGGTGAGCAAGATGTATGAAACAGGCGAAATACCCTCAGACTTCAAGAAGAATATAATAATTCCAATCCCAAAGAAAGCAGGTGTTGACAGATGTGAAAATTACCGAACAATCAGTTTAATAAGCCACAGCTGCAAAGTACTAACACGAATTCTTTACAGACGAATGGAAAAACTGGTAGAAGCGGACATCGGGGAAGATCAGTTTGGATTCCGTAGAAATGTTGGAACACGTGAGGCAATACTAACTTTACGACTTATCTCAGAAGAAAGATTAAGTCTACAAATGCTAGAAACGTAGGTCTGCCTTTTCTTAGAGTCTTCCAGTTAACGATGTCAAAAGCTTTCTCTCTCTTTCAAATTCTTAAGGTGGCAGGGGTAAAATACAGGGAGCGAAAGGCTATTTACAATTTGTACAGAAACCAGATGGCAGTTTTAAGAGTCGAGGGCCATGAAAGGGAATCAGTGGTTGGGAAAGGAGTGAGACAGGGTTGTAGCCTCTCCCCGATGTTATTCAATCTGTATATTGAGCAAGCAGTAAAGGAAACAAAAGATAAATTCTGAGTAGGTATTAAAATTCATGGAGAATAAATAAAAACCTCGAGGTTCGCCGATGACATTGTAATTCTGTCAGAGACAGCAAAGGACTTCGAAGAACAGTTGAACGGAATGGATAGTGTCTTGAAAGGAGGGTATTAGATGAACATCAACAAAAGCAAAACGAGGATAATGGAATGTAGTCGAATTAAGTCGGGTGATGCTGAGGGACTTAGATTAGGAAATGGGACACTTAAAGTAGTAAAGCAGTTTTGCTATTTAGGGAGCAAAATAACTGATGATGGTCGCAGTAGAGAGGATAGAAAATGTAAACTGGCAATTGCAAGGACAGCGTTTCTGAAGCAGAGAAATTTGTTCACATCGAGTATAGATTTAAGTGTCAGGAAGTCTTTTCTGAAAGTATTTGTATGGAGTGTAGCCATGTATGGAAGTGAAACATGGACGATAACCAGTTTGGACAAGAAGAGAATAGAAGCTTTCGTAATGTGGTGCTACAGAAGAATGCTGAAGATAAGGTGGGTAGATCACGTAACTAATGAGGTATTGAATAGGATTGGGGAGAAGAGAAGTTTGTGGCACAACTTGACTAGAAGAAGGGATCAGTTGGTAGGACATGTTTTGAGGCATCTAGGGATCACAAATTTAGCATTGGAGGGCAGCGTGGAGGGTAAAAATCTTAGAGGGAGACCAAGAGATGAATACACTAAGCAGATTCAGAAGGATGTAGGCTGCAGTAGGTACTGGGAGATGAAGCTTGCACAGGATAGAGTAGCATGGAGAGCTGCATCAAACCAGTCTCAGGACTGAAGACCACAACAACAGCATGATGAGCTATGTTTATGCAACCTGTCCATAACAAACATTACCAAAGCTATCCCAGTGAAATGAGGGTAATTCCATTTATGCGAAAAATAGACATGTTACCCCATTTTTTTTATACAGAGAACGATTGCAGAGTACATGAAGCGAAGAGGGAGACCTATTCTTATCCAGTCTGCCCTCAAATATAAAAATTTTGGAAAGCACCAACGAGAAGCACCAACGAAAAGCACCAACGAAAAGCACCAACGAAAAGCACCAACGAAAAGCACCAACGAAAAGCACCAACGAAAAGCACCAACGAAAAGCACCAACGAAAAGCACCAACGAAAAGCACCAACGAAAAGCACCAACGAAAAGCACCAACGAAAAGCACCAACGAAAAGCACCAACGAAAAGCACCAACGAAAAGCACCAACGAAAAGCACCAACGAAAAGCACCAACGAAAAGCACCAACGAAAAGCACCAACGAAAAGCACCAACGAAAAGCACCAACGAAAAGCACCAACGAAAAGCACCAACGAAAAGCACCAACGAAAAGCACCAACGAAAAGCACCAACGAAAAGCACCAACGAAAAGCACCAACGAAAAGCACCAACGAAAAGCACCAACGAAAAGCACCAACGAAAAGCACCAACGAAAAGCACCAACGAAAAGCACCAACGAAAAGCACCAACGAAAAGCACCAACGAAAAGCACCAACGAAAAGCACCAACGAAAAGCACCAACGAAAAGCACCAACGAAAAGCACCAACGAAAAGCACCAACGAAAAGCACCAACGAAAAGCACCAACGAAAAGCACCAACGAAAAGCACCAACGAAAAGCACCAACGAAAAGCACCAACGAAAAGCACCAACGAAAAGCACCAACGAAAAGCACCAACGAAAAGCACCAACGAAAAGCACCAACGAAAAGCACCAACGAAAAGCACCAACGAAAAGCACCAACGAAAAGCACCAACGAAAAGCACCAACGAAAAGCACCAACGAAAAGCACCAACGAAAAGCACCAACGAAAAGCACCAACGAAAAGCACCAACGAAAAGCACCAACGAAAAGCACCAACGAAAAGCACCAACGAAAAGCACCAACGAAAAGCACCAACGAAAAGCACCAACGAAAAGCACCAACGAAAAGCACCAACGAAAAGCACCAACGAAAAGCACCAACGAAAAGCACCAACGAAAAGCACCAACGAAAAGCACCAACGAAAAGCACCAACGAAAAGCACCAACGAAAAGCACCAACGAAAAGCACCAACGAAAAGCACCAACGAAAAGCACCAACGAAAAGCACCAACGAAAAGCACCAACGAAAAGCACCAACGAAAAGCACCAACGAAAAGCACCAACGAAAAGCACCAACGAAAAGCACCAACGAAAAGCACCAACGAAAAGCACCAACGAAAAGCACCAACGAAAAGCACCAACGAAAAGCACCAACGAAAAGCACCAACGAAAAGCACCAACGAAAAGCACCAACGAAAAGCACCAACGAAAAGCACCAACGAAAAGCACCAACGAAAAGCACCAACGAAAAGCACCAACGAAAAGCACCAACGAAAAGCACCAACGAAAAGCACCAACGAAAAGCACCAACGAAAAGCACCAACGAAAAGCACCAACGAAAAGCACCAACGAAAAGCACCAACGAAAAGCACCAACGAAAAGCACCAACGAAAAGCACCAACGAAAAGCACCAACGAAAAGCACCAACGAAAAGCACCAACGAAAAGCACCAACGAAAAGCACCAACGAAAAGCACCAACGAAAAGCACCAACGAAAAGCACCAACGAAAAGCACCAACGAAAAGCACCAACGAAAAGCACCAACGAAAAGCACCAACGAAAAGCACCAACGAAAAGCACCAACGAAAAGCACCAACGAAAAGCACCAACGAAAAGCACCAACGAAAAGCACCAACGAAAAGCACCAACGAAAAGCACCAACGAAAAGCACCAACGAAAAGCACCAACGAAAAGCACCAACGAAAAGCACCAACGAAAAGCACCAACGAAAAGCACCAACGAAAAGCACCAACGAAAAGCACCAACGAAAAGCACCAACGAAAAGCACCAACGAAAAGCACCAACGAAAAGCACCAACGAAAAGCACCAACGAAAAGCACCAACGAAAAGCACCAACGAAAAGCACCAACGAAAAGCACCAACGAAAAGCACCAACGAAAAGCACCAACGAAAAGCACCAACGAAAAGCACCAACGAAAAGCACCAACGAAAAGCACCAACGAAAAGCACCAACGAAAAGCACCAACGAAAAGCACCAACGAAAAGCACCAACGAAAAGCACCAACGAAAAGCACCAACGAAAAGCACCAACGAAAAGCACCAACGAAAAGCACCAACGAAAAGCACCAACGAAAAGCACCAACGAAAAGCACCAACGAAAAGCACCAACGAAAAGCACCAACGAAAAGCACCAACGAAAAGCACCAACGAAAAGCACCAACGAAAAGCACCAACGAAAAGCACCAACGAAAAGCACCAACGAAAAGCACCAACGAAAAGCACCAACGAAAAGCACCAACGAAAAGCACCAACGAAAAGCACCAACGAAAAGCACCAACGAAAAGCACCAACGAAAAGCACCAACGAAAAGCACCAACGAAAAGCACCAACGAAAAGCACCAACGAAAAGCACCAACGAAAAGCACCAACGAAAAGCACCAACGAAAAGCACCAACGAAAAGCACCAACGAAAAGCACCAACGAAAAGCACCAACGAAAAGCACCAACGAAAAGCACCAACGAAAAGCACCAACGAAAAGCACCAACGAAAAGCACCAACGAAAAGCACCAACGAAAAGCACCAACGAAAAGCACCAACGAAAAGCACCAACGAAAAGCACCAACGAAAAGCACCAACGAAAAGCACCAACGAAAAGCACCAACGAAAAGCACCAACGAAAAGCACCAACGAAAAGCACCAACGAAAAGCACCAACGAAAAGCACCAACGAAAAGCACCAACGAAAAGCACCAACGAAAAGCACCAACGAAAAGCACCAACGAAAAGCACCAACGAAAAGCACCAACGAAAAGCACCAACGAAAAGCACCAACGAAAAGCACCAACGAAAAGCACCAACGAAAAGCACCAACGAAAAGCACCAACGAAAAGCACCAACGAAAAGCACCAACGAAAAGCACCAACGAAAAGCACCAACGAAAAGCACCAACGAAAAGCACCAACGAAAAGCACCAACGAAAAGCACCAACGAAAAGCACCAACGAAAAGCACCAACGAAAAGCACCAACGAAAAGCACCAACGAAAAGCACCAAAAAAAAAGATTCAGCATTACCTGCGTACTCGTTAAGTAGTAGGATATGCTACGTGGTAGCAGAAAATGATCTTCATGCAGTAAACAATGAATGCAACGAGTGCTGCGAAATCTGTAGTTTTCCTAATGAGGAGAAAGTTTGAAAGAATATGTACTTTCACTAGTGAACCTGAAAATAAAGATAGAGTCAATTCATAAAGCAGTTGAGTCCCATAAGATTTCACACACATTTTTGCACACTACTGCTAAGGTCATCAGTCCCTAAGCTTACACACTACCTAACCTAAATTATCCTAAGGACGAACACACACACACACCCATGCCCGAGGGAGGACTCTACTGCAGTTATGGACTGTGCGGCTGGTCCCGGCGGAGGTTAAAGCAGTTCACTGGACTTGACCAAAGAAGTGACCATTAATTGTAAATATTAGCTCGTAAGTGATCAACTATTTACAAAAGAATACAAGTCTTTCTGCAGGAAACCTGCAAATTTGACTGTTTTGTAAATGAACGCTATCAACGAAGGAACTGAGCACGAATGCTGTGTGAAGATGCACACTAAAGTGCGACGTGCATTATAAGAATATCACTAATACACACTGAACAGTTAGTGTTATACTGCACGTAAAAAACACGTCAAGGCTACGACAATAGGTGCAACGCAAAGCTCAGTGTTGTTCTAAATGCAGCGACAGCTAAAACATTCGTCGTCACTTACCTGTGAGCCTCACGGGAGGCAGTTGACAGGGAAGTATGGAGGCAGCTCCAAGGGGCCGGCTCCTCTGTTGGAAAACGCGTGCGAGGCGTGTGTACCGGTGCACTCGCGTGATACGAAGTTCACAAGGGAAAAACAACAACAACAAAAAAAAAAAGAAACCGAGCGAGGTGGCGCAGTGGTTAGACACTGGACTCATTCGGAAGGACGACGGTTCAATCCCGCTTCCGGCCATCCCGATTTAGGTTTTCCGTGATTTCCCTAAATCGCTCCAGGCAAATGCCGGGATGGTTCCCTTCAAAGGGCACGGCCGACTTCCTTCCCCGTCCTTCCCTAATCCGATGAGACCGATGACCTCGCTGTCTGGTCTCCTTTCCCAAACAAACCAACCAACCGGAAAAAAAGGGGGAAATGTACGACCGGCAGCTCTGTTACAGGCTGAGCTCGGACGGATACTGAGTACTGGAGCTCACGCAACACTGTGCAGCCTCTGTGAGTGGCTGACGCGTGGGTGACGAAACAGTCCTAACTTTAAACTGCTAACCGCCATGACTTCCATCGTACATACTGGAGGAAAGACATTTGCACACTTGTGTGACTACATTTTCATACGTAAATTAAGCAAATTTCTTGAGTCGAAGTTAAGATGAGTGAGAAATAGATTGTCAGATTACTCAGACCTTAAATCCATTAATACCGGCACTCGTGAACACTGCTAAAATTAATTATAATCCTGTCTCTCGATGGACAAAGAAAATGGAGTTGTCTTCCACAGTGCACATTCAGACAAGTTCTGATCCTTAATCAATGTATCCAATAGGTTGTAAGTTATACCAATAATTTCCCACTTCTGTTTCAATTGTAAATAAAAACCCGGGAAGGCACTTTAATCCCTGGCACCACAGTGGAAAGGACGATGTACTGCTTGATGAACGCCGCAGACAGCTAACACAGAAAGTTAAAGCATCACGAAGTGTAGTGCTACGTTATTAAACTGTAATTGAACCACAATGAGTCAACAGAGGCTCTAACATTGTCCAGTCAACAGAGGCTCTAACATTGTCCGCTTCAGTTAAGTTAAAATAAACACTCACTGTACTCATGTATTAGTTGTTAGAACTCATACTCAAGAGAATGTAAATTCTATCCCCCGAAGTGAGAAATGAACGTTCTCTTATTGTTATAAGCAAATATGTACCAAACTTAACTACGCACATAAATGTGAATCTTGCTATTAAGAAATGAAGTAACTGATGAACAAAGAGTGAAAAACTTTATTTTGAAAAATGATATCACATATATGTTTATGTAATTTCAATTTATGTACTTCGTACGCCAGTAACATTGTGTCATGTCATGATCCTCATACCAAAAATCGCGAATAGCTCGAGTTAATCCTTCGACATTCCCTCTCTCCTCATGGAAGGCGGTGTGATCGCTATTTTTGACTTCATTAATACAATAAATAGATAACACTTTCAGCCAGAAGGCAGATACTTGTTTATAAAAAATGATTAATGTATAGTAGGATGTCGCATAACGACGGTGGAATATCCTAAAGAATGGTATTCGTTGTCTTTGGGCGGCAATATAAACAGAAGAATACGGATCGATATGCGATCCTTCACTATTTTTGAAATGGGTTTTCGCGGTTTGTTAATACCTCCCAAGGGTGAATGACGGAAGGTGTGGACCAAAGGGATTTGAGGCATTTCATTCACTGTTTCCTTTTAAAAGTATTATCAATGTTATTAATAAAGGAGTGTTGTAAAAAAAAAAATAACTACAGGCCTTGTAAATCGCCTAACTGCATAAGTGAACTACTAAAAATAATCGTTAATATGTTTATTGTGTTCCTAAACTTCAACTCACAAATAGCATTCAGTTATTTACTAATTAATTAAATGTCTGTTCAAAGCAATTTCCCCACATAATCAACAAAACTTGAAACCAGAACTCAGTACAGTTCCTTGCTATTAAATGTCTGCATAAGTTAATGGCCATACATAGTAACGTCTGAACAACAATTCAATTGTCCCTAAAAAAAACAACCATCTATGCATTTCTTTCCCATAATTCTAAACATGTTTATACACCTATAGCAAATGGCAATTACGGAAGCGTCCGATCCCGCCCATCTGCTTTGATCCATGACGTCACAAATATGGTGGAAACTACCATAAACCACGATTCCAATATGGCGCATATAAAGTCGTTAAGTACACATTATGAGGACGAAAATACATCGAAAAACAAACACACACACTTTCCACAAAGCGCCTAATGACACTAACGGGACAAGCGCGGGAAATGGGGGCAAACTAAATATAAAATTTAGACATCCACCCCCATACAAAACCACACACAACGACGAAAAAAGCGACATCACAAAACTCCCCAAATACCACTAAACACAATATTATCCGGAATCGGACACTTCCCTTGACCTATATGGGATCGGGAGCTGCTGTTGAGCTATAAATTACGATCAAACACTTCCATTGGCCTATATAGCTCAAAAACATCTCCCGATACCAATACCAACATACACAGCCACACTTTGGGATCGAACACTTTCCTTGACCTGCGCACTGTTGGTTCAGGAATGGATATGACGGATAAAATTAACAAACAACAACCGATTAATTTTACTAAAATTACCACACGATGTACAGCGAACACTAAATTAACCTTCACACAAAATCGTTAAAACTCACTGAAGCGAATTCCACTACAAACACGGCCGACACTAACAATTCTGGATAACGAGCAAAAAAACTGAGCCCATTACACCACACAAATGAAGACCCTGAACATACCACCAGAGAGCACAACAAGTCACAACATGACGACATCTACAAACACGCCCCACTCGCATACCAAACTCCGCGCCGTCATGACGCCACACGACAACACCCTTACGTCACGGATCAAAGCCGACGCCTGGGATCAGACGCTTCTGTCGACCCAGCAAATGAACCACTTTCGGCCTGAGCCACCAACAACATAAGTCGTTCTCATTACCCACAGAGCCACTCCGAGGTACTGGAAGGAAAACGTAAGCCTTCCACGTGTAAACCAAAGGCACGGTTTCCCAGACTGCAAGCCGTAAGAAACCAGTCAACACGCTCCCGCCTCCAAACACAGGAAGGCGTCGGGCTAGTAAACAACGCCCGCTACGGTGGGCAAGCGCGACTACGTAACTGCTTGCCACAGTGGGTCGGTTCCTCCCGCAGCCTCTGCCAAGACCGGTGGCGAAATTAATGAAATTAGCACCACCTGTGGCACAAAGGGCAAGCAACTCAACAACGTAATAAGGACATAAATTATCTGCATATACAACGTGTCCAAAACAGCTGTCTACCCACTACTTTCAGCACCTCAGAGGACACCACTTAACACACTGCGCGGTATGTTTAGATGACTCTGAATTCAATCTGCGCAAAACCACAAACTTCCTGTGCATGAGCACACTACGCTTAAACTAAAGAGTATTAACTTAACACAACGTACAACTTGTAAATCTCCTGGTGACCGGCCTGGACTCGTGAAATGGATCTACCAACACATCACGGCCAATAAACCACCTCCGCTCTCCACTTGCGAGGCACAAATAGGATATGTCATGCAACACACTTATTAAAATATCTAAAACAGTGTTCGTTACAAGATTAACACTCAATGTCACAGGGAAAGAATCAGGAACATATCGGTTCGTTACAATACACGCACAAATTACGTGGCTGAAAAACACGACCAAGTCAGTGGCACACAGGAAGGGTAGTAATAGTTAGGCCCTTTATCATTTTCCCATTCAGAGGGGCGTAAAACAATAACACTGAATTGCTCAAATGCATTCATACTTCTCTGCTTAAGTGACTGACAACTACTAAGTTTTTAAATGCCGAACAAGTCCTCACAGGATAAACGCGGCCTTACGCAATGGACTCCTAATAGCAATGTCAAGCGTCCAAAGCACATTGCTTGCCGTTGTGGTGTATTTATCGAGCACACTCAGTAATCGCCAGAATGATGGACACTGATGTGATGCCATTGCGAGCACAGTTGGTTTGGATATAAGCAGCATTTTGTTCTGTCACAGAGCCATAGAGACGAGAATGTAGTCACAAGAAGCAAACGGTAAATCGATCATAAACAAGGAAGCAGCATGCTCCAGACAGCATCGGCGCCTCTACCCACCTAGTCCGCCGGAAGCGCCCAAACACAATCAGGTAGCGTGGCGAACTTTGCTCTCGCCGCCACCCACCGCTTCACGCTCCGCGCACTAACGCCCATCCCACTGCTTCTGCTCGCCCTCCAAAATCCAACTACTCGACTCTCCCAGGTGCCTCGCCGACTTCCCCCGCGAGGGGGCGCCACTTCTCCCTTTCCTCCGCGATACGGCGATAATATTACACGCGGTACGTTCGATAGATCAAACCCGAGCCGTCACGGCTCAATTTGTTCGCTGGAGAAGAAAAACAGTACAAGTGTTTAGCGCTCAGGGCTTCATTTGTTAACTAAGACCAGATTTATGGCGGTCTGATCTAATTCTTTACTAAAAAATAAAAACGTGTTATGTCTAAGTTTGAGTGAAGTGTAAAAAGAAGAAGAACTGTTATAACTTATCGTGACGAGTAACGGGTGACTCGAGAACACAATGGCTATCTATATAAAAGAGCGCTCAATGGACATGAAACGGACATAAAAATCTACCGTCATTGTAGTACTAAGCATAAGGTACGATATATGTTTTAGTTATAATAAATGTTCTGGAAATATAGGAATGAGCACTGCTAACTGATTCAATATCTCCTCAGGAAAAAGCATAAGTAAAGTGAAAATAATATTAAGATAACAGACTCCAAGATCAGCAGTCCAATGTGCGTGTTACATTGACGATAAAACAGTTTTTTCTTTTTTTTTGTCTTCTTGCATCAGCTTTAACATCACACAAAAGGGAAATTCAATATTACAGTTGTTTTTGCGCCCTTAAAACAATTTCCTAAGGGACCAGAAAGTTCTTGTCATAACAAGAACTTCAAGATCGTAGATACGATCACACCCGGTCGTGAAGTAATTAGCTAGCGTGCTATTTATTAACACATTGCATTATCGTCTTTCTGTGACTACTTCAAGCCACGCGAAACTGCAAGTAAAGACTATTCACATTTCGTAATGCAATATTTTAGGATAATGGTCAACCCATGATTCTTACGCCAATTGTGACTGATGTTCAATGGAAAAGCTGTAACAAAATAAGAGTGATGGAATTTGAGATTTCACTTAATGTTTTATCAGAGCGCTGCTTTCGCAAGGTGTGATGGACATAATGGAAGTTGGGAGATGAAGTACTGGCGGACGTAAACCTCTGAAGGTGGACCGTGAGTCGTGATGGGATGGCTCAATGGCTGGAGCATTTGCCCACGTAGGGCAAAAGTCCCAGTCTGGCATACAGTGCGCCAATTTAAAACTTGCTGTCAGATTAGAACACTTTGCTACAGAGCGAAAATGCATTCTGGAAACTTAACGAATCGTTTATGGGTGCAATTTCATTTTTGTTTTATTATACATTAGTGGTAGTTGTTGTGGTCTTGAGTCCTGAGACTGGTTTGATGCAGCTCTCCATGCTACTCTATCCTGTGCAAGCTTATTCATCTCCCAGTACCTACTGCGGCCTACATCCTCGTGAATCTGCTCAGTGTATTCATCTCTTGGTCTCCCTCTACAATTTTTACCCTCCACGGTGCCCTCCAGTACTAAATTTGTGATCCCTTGATGCCTCAGAACATGTCCTACCAACCGATCCCTTCTTCTAGCCAAGTTGTGCCACAAACTCCTCTTCTCCCCAATTCTATTCAATACCTCCTCATTAGTTATGTTACCTACCCAGATATAAATAAAGACATTTGAATATTGTCAATGCAGCTAACACCTGATCGGTGGAAATTTCAGCATAGTTTGGAAATCTAATGATCCCAAAAATTTGCATTTATTCGTACACTCTTAGCAGCGTATTTTCTCGTGTTCTGCAGTAGTAAGTCCTACAATGAGTGAAGCTGAGTTAGTGAAGAGCTCAAACTAACTGACATGAAGTGTTCTGGCACCTGCTTTCAAATTTACAAAGGGTGTAGTAACAATGCTAAACAATCGGTCTGTGGAAAACGTTGTCGTTCTGACGTCAGAGTATATACAGAGCAGACTGCTATGACCTAGGCCTTCTTCCAATCTATAAAAAGGGTAGAAAAATCGGACACACATAATTACCAGCGTATTTCACTGACATCGATTGGCTGTAGAATCATGGAACATATTTTGGGTTCAGACATTGTGACCCTTCTAGACTCTGCTGTTTCCTGAAACAAACCATGCTGGTTTCTGTAGATGAGCTTCTCAGTCATGCGAGACACAGCTGGCCCTGTTTGTGCATGATATACAACAGGCTCTAGATATTAGTTCCCAGGTTGGTGGCATATTCCTCCACTTTTTGGAGCAAGCGACAGTGCGGAATTGAGTCAAACGCCTTTCAAAAGTGCGCGCTTACAGTGTATCCGATGACATACGTTGTTGGATAGAAAGTTTTTTAACAGACAGAGAGCAGTATGTCGTTCTGAATGGGGTGACTCAAAACAAGCAATCAGGTGAGCCCCAGGGCAGCGTAATAGTTCCGGTGCTTGTTACGATTTACATAAACAATTTGGTTGGTGGTATTGACAGCGGCGTTAGACTGTTTGCCGTTGATGTTTTAGTCTACAGGAAAGTAGTATCACACGAAAGTTGTGAACAAATCAATGAGGATTTGCAGAAAATAAATGTGTGGTGTAATCACTGGCAGTTGTCTCTCGATAAGCGTAACCTACTGCGTATAACAAGGCGAAAACCCACATTGATGTAAGAGTACAAAATAAATGCCCAGTCTTAGGAAGCGGTAACATCTGTCAAGTACCTGGCTGTGACTGTTCGAAATGATCTCAAATGGAATGATCAGATTACACAGGTAATGGGCACAAAGCAGCGCGGAGCAGACGGCACACCACAAGAGAAGCGGTACTTATAAAATTGTCTTAAGAGTATTGTACCTTTATAGTGTAAAGTGTTGACATAGTTAAGATGCCCCAAATTAATGAAGTTGCGTCATCCTCCGCTAATGGTAAGACGTCAGTGAAGGAAGCCTTACGTATTGTTTCAAAAGTGTTCGAAGGGAATAAAAAGGATTTAAGGGAATCTACTAGTTCAAATGCCGCATGTACATTTTCGATAAAGCCAGAGGAACACGAAACGTTACTGAAGTTCGTTAAAGCAAAGATAACCGGTGAGGCCAGGTCGAGACTGCAAGTGCACGAGCGTACCGGGACGTGGCAAGAGGTGAAACGCGTTCTAGAACAAAACTGTGCGAGTAAGCGTACCATAGACTACTTCGCATGTAAGACTTTCCAAGCAAGACAGGGACAGGGGGAATCAATTGCATTTCGTCTATTCGGCTTGCCCAGATTCCAGAGAGATTTTCGAGAAGCAGTAAACAGAGTTACGGCTAGAGAAAACTTGAAGGGTGCGATAGAACTGGTTGATTCCTTAGGAAGAGCCTGCTTTATACAGGGATTAAGCAATGATAGAATACAGACAATAGTGAGAAGCAGAGGCGACGAAATTACGTTGGCAGCAGCAGTGGAGGTGGCACTGCAGGAAGAGAGTGCGATATTGTCCGTGAAAGAGCTGGGACTAGCCCCGAGGGTAAAGAACACTCGAAATGAGGAAGCGGTAAAAAACGATAACGGAACAAGTATTACAATTAGCGGCAGTGTTTGGCCAAATCGAAGAGGAATACGAGCAGATGATAAACGTCATTGTAAATGCTCAAAAGGGAATACTGCAGCCTCACATAATTAATCTAGTCCAGATTGTGAAATATCTAAGTTTAATACGAGACGAACTAAAAGACGTGAAGTTTCCTGTTCCTCTCGCCGAGTCGCCTCTTGTTAAGAATAATTGATTTAGATGTTTTCATTTCCGGTAGCATACTAGGGTACCTAATTAAAATTATTATTATCTATTAAAGGAATGTTAATCTCCCATTACCAAAAGAGATCCCAGATTTGAAAGGAAGGTACGTATACATACAGCCAGAGAAAGAATTTCTACTGATAGTACGCGAAACTTTCTACGGATGACCTAAAATGTAACGAACTGCCTTTTGGATTCATCTGAGTAAGAATAGGCGACTGTGCAGACAGTCATTCGCATTGCTATCGACATTCGACCATGAGGAATGCGAAGCCAAATTGTTACAACCGGTAAGAGAAATTCCAGAAGATTGATTCAGTGCGACTATTTTTCGCACACAGAGCCTTTGGATCCATCTAAACAGTAACGAATGGCTATATGTAGCTCCGAAGGGAGAAGGACTAACACAAACAGTATTATGTGGAAAGGAACCCCCAAAGGACTTATTAATGAAAGGGGTAGGAAAAATAAGTTTTTATAGTAAATGTAAAGGGTATGGAACGAGAGTGTTCATACAAACAGATAGAGAAATTCATAGCAACGTAACAAAGAAAGATATAATACCTCAAATTAATTTAGAATTTGACTGTTGTGTTGTAAACGAAGAAAATTCTAATGTTAGCATTGAGACATTTTTCTTACCATTGGATCAGGTAGTAACACAATTAGACGATTTGAAAATCGCTGGGAAAAGACTGGATGATGTCCAGCGAATGGCAGAAAGGCAGGAGGAAGAACTAAAATATTCCAGATATTTTACACATTACTCAATAACTACATATGTTATTATAATAAAAATGACTATCGCTTAGCTACATGTTTCTGTAAAAACAGTAGATGCTGTAAAGAATGCTTGAAAAGCTTATGGAAGTACTTTGACGATAGTAACTGTTGTGGTAAAGTATGTATAAGAAACACCATAGTAAATCAGTACCCAGAGAATAGCTTAAGTAAAAGACAAGCTAATAAAGAAACTGAAGGTGCAGTAATATATGAAAGATGCGCGAAAAACCAAGAAGAGTCAGTTCTGTTCAGAAACAGGCGTTAAGTAAAATCAAAAGATAAAATATATTAAAAGTGTCTTATGGAAAAAACACTAAAATTGATTTCACCTTTTTATGTGTTATGAAACTGTACCTACTATGTATCTGTAATGACCAACGTTGAATGAAAATTGTATTTTGTATCAATGCTTTAACAATGTACGTTGATAAACGTATGTTTGTTAATTGTAATCGTATCAATGATTTGTAAAAAAATGTACCTTGATAAATGTATGTATAAAATAATTGTGTCTAACAAAGAACTTAATGGAATTGAGTGTACCGAATGTGTATGAAAGAAAAAAAAAAACATGTGAAGTGTTGATGTAAGCAAATAACCCAAATAAAGTGAGAGAATCACAATTGACGCTACTCTGAGGAGTAACGCCAATTTCCCTGGCGGGGGAGGTGTTGTAATTAGACTTGGCTTGTTCCTGCGGTTGCAATCGTTTCAGGCAGTACGCTGAGAATAGTACGTAGGAAGGAGTTAAAATTGTAGCGCTGGACGCCTGGCGTGGCCGAAGGGTCGGCCGAGGCGGAACTCAAACTGTTTGTTGGGCAGCGGCGCTTCATAAGTTAGCAAACAGCCAGCAGATACAAACGAAGGTCTGTGCTTATCACGAGTCCCTACAATCAGTTAAGGAGTATAAACAGAAAGCATTTCTGGCTAGAGAGAGGTCTGGGAGTGGAGAGAGGAAAAAAAAGAGGGCCCTTGGTGGCGACGGCGCTACGTCGTGAGGAGCCAATGAAGGGCTCAGGACGCAGTGCGTGACGTGACCATATAGGGAGAGGCGCCTCTATCCCTCCACCCAGCCTCTGAAGAACAATAGCAACAACAATACTTTAACGATACCAAATACGGACAAGTTGCCTTCGACGCCTCGTCATGCGAAGCGCTGGCGGGGTCGAAGGGGGAACGCTAACAAAACTCGAGAGCACGCAGCTCTGCGGCCGTCTTGTCGGGAGATTGTCGAGTAGTCGGCGTGATAGCAGCAGCCGACTTGGGCTGGGGAACGGGCTGTAGGCAGGCAGCCGGAGATAGTCGCTGGAGCGCGTCAGGGCGTAGCCGCGGGACTCTAACGTAGGGCGCTGGGAAATATTGCTGAGCTTCTAGTGGGCAGTCGGAACGGTGGAGTCAGTCACCGTCTCTGTGTTAGACTTGGCCTTCCTGTGAATACAGCTCACCCTGACTGCGTGGTGGTTGCAATCATTCAGAATAAACTGCAATGTATTAAAGTTAGCAAGACTTTAATTCTACCCGCCTCCTGTCTCCCTCTCACTAAGGTCAACCGGCTAAATCCCTTTCACGAACCGTGCCGCTCAATCCCTCGCAATACCCACGCTTGGGAAGCGACAGTGGGCTCATGAACTAACAGCTCGAAATAATTTTCAGAGAATGCGTTTAGCACAATTTTGGAAGATATTTTATGCGTACCTCCGGAATTGAACATTAATTTACCCTCGATATGTTGGCGAAAATACGTCACCAACTATTATTGTACGTGTTTGAAATTAAAGATTTCTTTGAACCTTTCAGCAACTGTATCATTTGAACTTGGAGGTCGGTAAAAGGATCCAATTATTAATTTATTCCGGTTGCCAACAATGGCCCATACTAACTCACAGGAAGTATCTAACTTGACGCTAAATTGAAGTAAACTACTTCTGACAGGCTAAACATGGTTGGCGGTGACGTGTTTGTTGCTATCTTTTCGGAACACCTTTAGGTTCTTCGCAAAAATTTCGGCTGGGCTTATATCCGGCTTTAGCCAGCTTAGAAAGCACTGATGCTCAAAACGTTATATTAGCGCTTGGAGCTCTGGTACTTTCCCAACACAGCTACGACAATTTACGACTGTTATACCGATGGTTCCTGTATCTACGTTCTTCCTGTGTTCAGCCTGCACTCCTTGTGACTGAAGCACTTCTTGTGTTTTCCCTAGTTCTCTAACCTAAACAACCGCCCAGTCCATGCCACACAGACTCTGCTACCCGTGTAACTGCCTCCTGCGTTTAGTGGACACCTGACATATTCAGCAGAACCCGAAACCCAACCACCCTTTGGCACAAGTCGGGGAATCTGCAGCCTACACGGTCGCAGAACCGTCTGAGCCTACGATTCAGACCCTCCACTTGGCTCTGTACCAGAGGTCCGCAATCGGTCCTGTCGACTATGCTGCAAATGGTCAGCTCTACTTTCATCTTACAAGCGAGACAGGCAGCCTTTACCACTTCTGTTAGCCGCACGAAACCAGAGAGAATGTCTTCTGATCCTAAGTGACAGATTAGAGATTAGATTAGATTAGATTAATACTAGTTCGATGGATCATGAATACGATATTTCGTAATGATGTGGAACGAGTCAAATTTTCCAATACATGTCATAATTAAGTTATATTAACTTAATTATGTTGTTAAATTAACAACTTTTTGGTTTTTTTAATTTTTTTATAATTTTTTGTTTTTTTCTTTTTTTCTTAATTTATGTCTAAAAATTCCTCTATGGAGTAAAAGGAGTTGTCATTCAGAAATTCTTTTAATTTCTTCTTAAATACTTGCTGGTTATCTGTCAGACTTTTGATACTATTTGGTAAGTGACCAAAGGCTTTAGTGGCAGTATAATTCACCCCTTTCTGTGCCAAAGTTAGATTTAATCTTGAATAGTGAGGATCATCCTTTCTCCTAGTATTGTAGTTATGCACACTGCTATTACTTTTGAATTGGGTTTGGTTGTTAATAACAAATTTCATAAGAGAGTATATATACTGAGAAGCTACTGTGAATATCACTAGATCATTAAATAAATGTCTGCAGGATGATGTTGGGTGGACAACTATTATTCTGATTACACGCTTTTGTGCAATAAATACTTTATTCCTCAGTGATGAATTGCTTGCATATGGCATCATATTTTGGGGTAATGAGAGTAAATTAGCTTACTACGCCTATTTTCAAACATGCAATAGGGTCATTGCAAATTTTGGTGATAAACATAAGTAGCTGAACTCAAATGTTTCAGCAGATCATCAATGTGTTTCTTCCAATTTAGTCTCTCATCAATGGACACACCTAAAAATTGTGAATATTCTACCTTAGCTATATGCTTCTGATTGAGGTCTATATTTATGAATGGTTTTGTGGCGACGTCATTTATCCACTGCGCCAAAAACAGCAGGTGAAAGCTGCAGTTGATAGATATTTATCTTTGCCGTAGTCGGCTTGGTTACGAGTTGTTTATTCTTGTTAGTTTTTTATCTGTGCTTGGAAAATAAAATGTTTTCTCATATTATGAAAAAAGCTGTTACTTCATAAAATATAAAGGCTCCCAAAGTTTCACTGAATTTTGATAAGTCACAGTACATACAGTTCTGTACAGTAAATTGTATGAGAGTCCGTTTACAAGGAACCACTTAGTAATTTTCTGAAAGACATTATTGACAATTTCATCAGTTAATTCTTGTTTGTCAGGTGTGATTACTATACTTGTATCATCAGAGAGAACTAACTTTGTTGTTGTTAATATATATTAATGACTTGCCGTTCTATATTCATGAAGAGGCAAAGGACCCAAGACCAACCCTTGTGGAACCCCATTCCTGATAGTTCCCCAGTTTGAGGAATGTGCTGATCTTTGCATATTATGAGAACTGCTCATTTCAACTTTTTGCACTCTTCCAGTTTGCGACAGTGCACAAATGGTTTAATTCGTACCTCTCATGCCACAATACTCGAGCTTGTCTAGCAGAATTTCACGATTTACACAATCAAAAGCCTTTGGGATTTTTTGTGATCTCTCAATGGGTGGTGTTCGGTTATTCAGATCATTCAAAATTTGATTGGTGAAAGCGTATATGGCATTTTCTGATGAAAAACCTCTCTGGAAACCAAACTGTAAAAATGAAGTACTAACAAAATGTCAGATATGTGAAGCTACTCTTGAATACATTACTTTCTCAAAAATATTGGATAAAGCTGTTATAAGGGAGATTGGACGGTAATTGTTGGCATCAGATCTACCCCATTTTTTATGCATAGATATAACAATAACATATTTCAGTATATCAGGGAAAATGCCCTGTTCCAGAGAGCTATTACACATCATTAGTACCGACGTGCAGCTGGCTGCACCCTGTGCTCTTCATGGCATCTGGGAGGACCCTTTCCACATCTGGAATGACTCCAGTGCTAGCAATAACTGGGTTTGCCACCGGTGTGGAATGATTGGAGGACTCTGACATGCTGAACTTGCGTCGGATCCCCACGGCTGGCCCACAACAGTGGCGCCAATCCACTGCAGCCTCAAGCTGTGAAACCGAAGCCATCACAACCTGAAGCTGAGAGCGAAGTGTCACCAACTCGCCTCGCATCAGCACACAACACTCGCAGTCCCTGACCGTGGAAAACTAAACTATTCAGATAAACGGACTATCGGTACGTCCTGCGCAACTCTACTGTAGACCCTGACTAAAACGCACGAACTGTGTCTAGTAATAGGCAGATATTCAAAAACCTAATTACCGAAGCACTCAAGTGAAACTAATAGATATAAAATTTACACGCAGAAACTCATGAAACAAAACTAATACCCACAGTTCTCGCGTCTTCGTTTGCGTCAGAAAGTAAAACGATAATGTGACATATTACCAGTTCCTTATCAGGGGCAAATTATTTAAAGCACACAGATGGTACAATAAAATTCGCTCCTGGTTAGGAACTCTTAAATGACACAAAAGTGGTTTACTTACCTTTTGCTGCGTCTGTCTCGATCAGCTACCGCTGCCTGACACACTGGTTGTAGCGTTAACTCCGAAGAATGGTATGATGTATCATGCAGTGTAACTTGCTGTGACAGTGCGAGAGAGAGAGAGAGAGAGAGAGAGAGAGACAAAGATATTGTTTATTACTCTGTGGCGGTCAGTGCTCACATAATTATTCTTAGGAGATAGAACTTTTGTTCTTCTTAAGAGTAAAAATTTTAGGAGAGGAGAGCCATTCTTGTGATGTAAAAATCGACACCATTGCGAGTTTTTTATTCACATTGTAAAATATACGTGTATATGGAAGGAAATCAGCTAATAGAACAAATAAAATATTGTTCATTTCAAGAAGGTACGTGTTATTATACACCCAGCGATATACTGCTATTGTGATTTACTAATAAACACCAGCTTGAGAACAGTTCCGACGGGAGCGTTCAGTTCTGGTGAAATAGTTCGATGTTTTCTTCGGAAAAGAAGTCACTTCATGGATCATGCAAATCCACAATAGATTGTTGCATAGCAATCAGTACCTGGACATTTCTCAGAACTGAAAGCAGAGCCCCGAAGAATATTTCTCCGTACTTTGGTTACCACTTTCAGCTCGACACGGTATCTACAGCATCTGGAGCAGATTTCTACAACAGCGGAAGCGTGTAATCGCTATCAGTTTCACACACCGCCCTGTATGTATTTACCCACAACAGTGAACATACAGTTACTCACACACATAGAAAGACAATACAAGGTGGTGTGGGGAAACATTTCAGTATAAAGGTCCTGTAGTAGTTAGCCTAGTAGTAGTAGTGGTAAACAAAAAAATTTTTCTTTTTTAATGGCTGGTAGAGAGAAGCATTCTGTATGATCTCACGAATGTGTTAGATGATGTTCCTGGCAACCCCTACTCATGTCACTAGCTGCTTAACACAAACTAACAAGTGTTGCAATTAGATGAGAAGCTTTTTATAGCTTATTTCGTAATTATTTTACTTACTCAGAAGAGTTGTGTAAGATGAGTAACAACTGGCTGTAACCTTAACTGTTAGGATTAGGACTTGAAATTACGACAACGACACGTGTTTAACGAACAACTTTGTTCTCTGTCTGTGTGTGTTCCTTGTTCAGTGTGCGGTCCTTTTATGAATAAACACTGGTAGGACAACTGTGTACATAACATCATCTGTGGACACCAACGATATTATTTGGTGGTAAAATGTGAGTCTCAACACGCCCCCTCAATTTATACGCACCGGTATAAATCGATGAACTCGAGTCCTTAAGTTTGTGGTTCTAGGTTCGCAGTCAGGGTCCAACAACACACATCTCATGCTTCGGCGCAGGAAGGGCCTTCGTCAGCACGTCTGCTACCACGTTTTCTGTTGACCGATATTCCAGTTTCAGTGGATAATCTTGCAGGGCCTGGCGAATGAAGTCGTACTTTATGTGAATGTGTTTCGTCTTTGAGTGGAAAACTGTACTGTTCAATGACAACCAGTCAGCTGGAAAATTGGCAAATAATCCAATGCGTGGCAGCTCCGCTAAAGCCAACTCCTTCACGAAGGTTGATAGGTGAACTGCCTCCTTTGCTGCTTTGGAGATACTCATATGCTCAGCCTCACTTGATGAGAGAGCGACTATCCTCTGCTTGTGTGAACACCATGAGATTGCTGACTTGCTGACAGGAAGTCGTATACTGGTTACAACTTCATCTTGTGCATCAGAATTTCCCCAGTCAGCATCTGCAAAACCGAATATTCCCTCTTTATCCTTGATGTAGGTTAGTTTCTTGCCAATTGTTCCCTTGAGGTATCTAAGGATTCGTTTTGCTGCCTGCCAGTGAACAAGATTATGGCTGTTGTTGTATTGGCTTAGCTTGTTGACCACATGGCATATATCAGGGCGAGTGCCAATGGCGATGTACATGAGTATCCGTTCAGGGAACTGCTCGGAGCGTTGAGTCCTATCTGATGTACTTGCAGCTGCAACATCCAGTTTGATCCTGGTCGCCAACGGGGTTCTTACGGGCTTGCAGTCATCCATTCGGAATCGGTGTAAAACTTCTCTGATGTAGCCACTTTGACACAGCGTGGGTTTGTCAACAGACTGATTTACGTCAATGCCCAGGTAGCATTTCACAGGACCAAGATCCTTGACGTCGAATCTGGCAGATAACTTGTCCTGGCTCTGCCTTGTCCTTTCCGGGTCTGATGACGAAATTATGATGTCGTCAATATAAGTGAGCAGGAAGACTTGAGAATTTCCCACACTGTCCACATATACACAAGGATCTGCACTACTGCAATCCGATTGACATCAATGTGGCGTTTAATTTGGCATGACACTGTCTGCCAGCTCGGCACAACCTGTAGACGGTTTTTGTAAGCTTGCACACTTTGTCACCAGATTATAACTTCTGGAGCATATCATGTCCCTTTTTGGCTATGTGATGTTCCTCCTCTACATCTCTCATCTTCTGTAAGAACTTGGCTAATGAGTCCGGCTGTTCCATGAAGATTTCAGTATCAATTTCACCGTTGAGGAATGCAGTGGTGATATGCAGCTGTGAGACATGCAAGTTAAACCTCACTGCCAGAGCCATGAGGAGTCTGTGGAAACACTCTCTCCAGTTGCAAGAATCGAATCATTCAAAGTCAACTCCAGGTCTCTGGTTAAATCCTCGTGCAACTATTCTGGCCTTCCATCGTAGCAAGGATCCATCACTGCCGTATTTGTTTCTTAAGACAGAAAAATAATTGACTGCAGAACTGTTTGCTGGTCTGTCCACGATGTCCCAGGTTTACATCGACTTGACTTCATCGTATATAGCGCAAAACCATTCTTGACTATCTGTACCGTTCAATGCATCCTCAACATTGCTGCTAATGCAACAGAAATCAGTGTTGATGTCATGACTTGAAACTTCTGGTGCAAGCTGTGGAGCAGATCTGACACTTGAAGAATTGCTGTCCTCGTCACATGATAAGTTATCATCTGAAATGATATCGTGTGGTAGCGAGGTGACTTCTTCTTCAAAACCGTAAAGTGGCTCTTCATCAGAGAATGATTCTGACTCGCAGCTTCTGTTGTCACTCAGGTCTCCTGGTGAAAACTCCGTGCAGATGCTTCTTCTTTGGCAATAATGTTGTTCATCTACGGAGAGGTCTACATAGGTTTGCTTGGGTTCAAAACTGTTATGATCAAGGAACCTGACATCTTGTGATGTGTGTATCTTGTGGTCTTTTGGCACCCACACAAGATAGGTACTTGAACAATCTGATCCGAGAGGCAAGCAAGGAATCTTCGTAGGCTACTCAAACTTCCCCTTGTTTGGCGATTTGTCCAGGATGACGACACTTTCACCGAATATACGAATGTGTGACAGGTCTGGTTTCTTCTTCATCCACTTTTCATATGGACTTCCCCCTGAAAGTCCTTTGGTTAGCTAGCGACTTCGGATGTGGGCCGAAGCCACTAACACAGCCAACCAAAGTGATGTTGGCTGTCCAGACTCCAGCATCATGCAGAGAGCCACTTCAACCACGGATCGGTTCCTTCGTTCAGCAACACCATTCTGTTGTCGTGTATAAGGAACTGTTCGACGTCGCTGTATTCCTGCCGCTCGGAAGATGGAGTCCATTATTCCTTGCCGTTACCTGACTGCTGAAAATCAGACTGGAATTCAAAAACTTTGGATGTAGAATCAAATCTTTCAACAAATCTGTCCATAACTTCCCCCTTGCGTCGAAGAAAGTTGACGTGACACCATCTGCTGTGCTCATATATGAAGGTTACAAAATATCTTGAACCACCTAGAGATTTTTCTCTCATTGGCCCACAGACATCTGAATGTACAAACTACAGAAGGTCACTTTTTTCATCCCGCCTGGTGAAGGGGGTGGATGCGATCTTTCCTTCAAGACATATGGTGCACTTGGTGAAGTCTGAATTTTAAGCGTGTCACATACTCAGCCTTGAGCATTCTAATCATATCTCCAGTGATGCAGAGTTCAGGTGTCCTAATCGAGCATGCCAGATTTGCGTGTCACTTTTCGTAATTTTTGTCTCGCCAACTGTACAGGCCTTTGGGCTGTTTTCATGCAAGTGAAACAGGTTACCAACTCTGAGAAAAATCGTGCAGTTATAAGGGACATTAACCTTTGTTTGCAACCACCTTAACTTTATCGTTACAGTGTATGCTGTCCACAACCTTTGTGATTGCGACTGAGATTAGACTGGTTCCGAGTTTTGTCACAAAGTGTTTTTCAGCGTAATGAAGTTGGTATCACTGGCTGAGGTTTTGATGCGTACGTCACCTTCAGTTGTCACTTGCGTAGCACTGTTGTCTGCAAGCGTTAAACTTTCTTGTGCTTTGGTTACGCTTGTGAACACTTCAGGGTCGTTACACATGCGTGATGTGCAACCACTGTCTATACACGACAAAACATTTGGTTCACGAGACTTCGGAGTACGTTCGTTAATGGAAAAACAGCAATGAGCTTCATCAACTTTGTTTCTTCAAAAGCAAGCTAATTTCGCAAGCTGCAAATACTCTTCTGCTTTGTGGCCTTTCTTGTTGCGAAAACTGCACCTCAATGATGATTTTCCCGCCCTTGTTCCAAATCGGAACAAAAATCAAAACAAAAGCAGTCACTTAATGCACCTTTTGATTTGTTTACGACATGTTTAGGCCTGACCGGTCTGACAAACGTCGCAGCACTCGCATTTTCACTATCTTTCTGAACTCTCGCGTTGTTTTCTTCCAAGATTTTCACTTTTAGTGTCTCGACATCGGGTAGGTTATCACGAGATTCGACTGCAGACCTAAAATTACCGTAACTGTCTGGCAAACTTTAGAGCAACATTATCGACAATAAATCACCGTTTATATCGACGTCCATTGCTTGTAATTTGTCCGCTGCATCGAAGAACTGATTAAGATGCCGTGTTACATCGTCACTAGGCTGCGCCCTGTGGAGAGTAAGACGTTAGGGTAGCGCTGCTCTGCGAGCACGTCCTTTGGATGCGGAAAGTGAATCAAGTTTGAGCCCTGCCTGGCGCGTCGTGCTGCAGTTCTTCACTCGCTTCAGTTCCGTGGCGCTGATGGACAGAGTGAGGACTGCCTTCGCCCTCCTGTCTGCAGCGCCTTCACCAGTCACTGCAGGTTGCGGCGTGTCTCCAGATACATTTATTTATTTTGTTTATTTATTTATTTATTTCGTGTTCCATAGATCCATATGGGAACATATCCCTGAATATAGAACGAGTCAAGGTTTTTACAGATTATTGTTTTGTGCACAGATACATTGATCTTATCATTAGATTAAAGAAAGTGTGAAGTTTAGCATATACCCTTACATATTAGTTAAGAACAATACCCAAATTTATATATGACTGTATATTCTGTCAGATGTCCTGTATCTTAAGTTATACAGGTGTCATATACAGACATACATTAATTTGGGTATTGTATTAAGTTACACTGTACTTACTGTGTGACCTCTACAATTGATTAATCATACTCTGTAAGGTTTAAGCACACACAAGAGATTCTATGCATTTTTGGTTAGAAATTCATCAATGCTGTAAAGAAAATTTGAAGCAGTTCCTTTCAGATGAATCATGTTAAAGAACTGGTTGGAAACATGCCAAAGTTTAATGTGCAATGGGAGGGCATTAACACTCTTGGTGCCACTGTACAAAACCCCCTTCTGGACCATGCTTCTCGCTTTTAGCTCATAATGGATATCCAGTTTCCTTTGGGTGGTATAACTGTAGTATGAGCTATTGATTTTGAATAAGTTGCTATTTTTTGAAACAAAGCACATCAGGGAAAAAATACATTGGGCAGGTGTTGTGCAGGGATCTGTTTAGAGCTCTACAAATCCTTACGAGTGCATAGGATGTACTCCACACATAATTCTTATTGCTCACTTCTGTGCATGGTACACATTTTTTTTGCTATTGGTTGATTTCCCCAAAATATTATACCATAGGCCATAAGTTGGTGAAAATAGCCAACATATGCAGTTTTTACTGTCCTCATTTCCCTAGTGTCAGCAATGTTTGCCTTAAGAATAATTTCAGAGCTTTGCCTCTCTTGAATATGGTGGTGTCACTTCACGAAATTTTGAAGGTTGAGTCCTCCATTTTGCTATATATATACAGACCCAAGTATTTGCTCACCCATTTTTAGGTTCATTTCATTAGTAACATTTGTGTTAGGTTGACTGTAAGGCCAATTACATTCATTTCCCTTCTAAGAAAGACAATTCGTTTCAAACCAGTTTGTCAAGTCTGCAAAAGCTTTATTTGCAACCTCATTTGACACATTCCCTGAGAGATTATTAACTGATAACATGGTGTCGTCAGCAAACATGAGTATTTTCCCATATTCTGTACATAGTGCTAAGTTATTTATAAATATTAGAAAGAGCAGTGGGCCAAATACTGAGCCTTGAGGTACTCCTGCAGTAACAGAGCCCCATTCTGAAGATACCTGGCCACCATGCAGTCCTTCCACGATTACTTTCTGCTTTCTACCACACAGATAGGATTCAAGCCTCGTGCCTAAAGTTCCACCCATTCCTTGGGTGAATATGGTGACTTACACTGTCAAAAGCTTTTGACAGGTCACAAAATATTCCAACCGATCCTCATATTATTATTTATGGCTTTCAAACATTGTCAACAAAGGCATGTATTGCATCCACGGTTGATACCCCTTTCCGAAAGTAAATATAACATCCTCAGCGGTAGCCAGTTTGGCTAAGATGCTCAACCATTCTGCTATGCATCAATTTCTCTATTACCTTGGAGAAAACGGAGAGTAATGAAATTGGTCGATAGTCTGTAGCCTCAGTCTTTTCTCCCTTTTTATAAATTGGTCTTATAAGCCCATATTTTAGCCTATCGGGAAAAACACCTTCTTCCAATGATGTAAAGAAATAAGTACAGTCCTCTGCCATATTAGTAATACAATAGTATTTCAGTAACTTACTGGAAATGTTGTCAACTCCAGCAGAATTTTTACATTTTAAAGACATAATTATTTTTTTCTAGTTCTATCACTGTAGTTTTTTGAAGATGCATCTCATCTATTTTGTTAGTGAAGGTGTTATGCAAGTATTCTGTAGCTTTCTTTACAGAACCCTGGCATCCCATTTGGTTGGTGACTTTTAGGAAATGATTGTTAAAGATATTAGCCACCATTTCGGGAGCATCCACCGAAAGGCTCCCAGTTCTTATGCTAATCACTTCTTTGGCAGACAGGCTTTTCCCTGTCTCGCTTTTAACATATTTCCATATGGTTTTCATTTTGTTATTTGATTTGTCAATTTCCTTTTTTAGATACATACTTTAGATTTCTGGACCACCTTCCTTAATATCTTAAGAGTACACTTTATATTGCCCATCACTGCAGTATTGTTAGACTGTCTGGCTGCGGCATACAACTCTCTTTTTGTTTTACATGAAATTTTGATGTCCTGGGTAATCCATGGCTTAAATGCAGAGATACATTGATTTTCTCTGACTCTTTTATTTGGAAACACCTCCTCAAAAAGATTTGATGTTAAATTAATAAATACATTAAATTTTGTGTTGACATCTACTGAGCTGAATACTTTAGAACAGTCAACTAACTGTAGCTTCTGCCCGTATGTCGCCATTGTTTCTTTATTTATTGGTCTCACATTTTTCCAGGTAGCCTTTGGTTTTCTGTTAAGAATTAAATGGGGGATTGTCAGAAGTATGACAGTCAGTCAAGTCCTAAATGGGCTGTCAGACCATGATGCTAACCTACTGTGCCTAGACTTATCAACAAACACATTATCAATTAGAGGACTGCAGCAGTCAGTTACCCTAGTGGGAAATTCAACTACTTGCATTGGAATGGAGTTGGAGCAACTAATGAGCTCTTACAATCTGTCATAACTTTCATCCAGGAAATTTACATTAAAGTCGCCTAGTATTATGACTGAAGCAATGTTATCAAAATTGTACAGAAAAAACATTTCAATCTGTTTGAGAAAGATTCCAAGATTCCCTGCAGGTGCTCTATAAATTGATAATATAACTACTGATACACTATTTGTTGCCAGTTGTATATCACACACTTCAAAGTGCTGCTCAACGCAAAATTTGCTTACATCAAGAGTACTAAATACTACATTATTTCTAACATAAATTAATGTTCCGCCCTTCTCCATGTTGGATCTGCAATATTGAGATGCTAAACTGAATCTGTCTAAGCACATCTGATTACCACAAGTGACATGATGCTCGGTGAAGCATAGTATATCTGGTTGCTTTACTAATAAACATAAAAAATTCACCAGACCAGCTTCTCTTTCAATATCATTTAAGTTCTCTTAGAAAATTGTGAGTGGTATAGTCTATCAGAACATTGGCCTTTCTCAAATCTGCACCATTTTTACGATTAGGCTTACTTGGTATCAGGGTATTTTCACTGTGGACATGTAGGCCTACTGTTGGTTTTTGGTAGCCTTAAATGCAGAGGAAGAGGATATAGCAGTAGTTCCGATGCTCAAACCAAGTACCCCCACGTGTCGGTCTTGATGAGTACTGCCTCGACTTGAATTCTCCATGTGTCGCAGTTATCGCGTGATAAAGTTTCCACTCCAACTGCGTGTGCAGCAGCCACGTGCTCTATATTGGTCGCGTTAACAGACTCCGTTTATACAAAAACGGAAATTCGTAAGCTGAAGTGCGGTAATAAACTAAGAGTATCGCTTTTACCGATCGCGTGATCTGGGCCCGTAACCTGTTAGGATTAGGACTTGAAATTACGGCAATGACACGTGTTTAACGAACAACTTTATTCATAAAGGGGTAATTTCCAAGAATGATTGCCTATCGAAGTCGCTGTGTCCAAACGGTACATACCGAACGTGCGATCGGAAATCGATCATGCGACTCCGGTGGCGAGCGCTATGAGTATGTTTATGTTAGTCACTACAGCAACGTCATGTACCGTTTGAACCGAGCGACTTCGGTAGGCATTCATTCTTGGAAATTACCCAAAAAAGGACCGCACACTATCTGTGTGCGTTCCTTGTTCAGAGAACACACACTGCTAGGACAACTATGTACATAACATTTGTGGACACCAACGATATTATGTGGCGGTAAAATTTGAATCTCAACATTAACTACGAAGAGTGAGTAGTAGACAGAGCATAAAGAATGCTTCTCACATAAATTTGTTAATTAGTGTTAAGATGCTTTTGTTGATGTTCATCTTATAGCCTCCTTTCAAGACACTGTCCATTTCGTTCAGCTGCTCTTCCAGGTCCTTTGCTGGTGTGTGTATGGTGCCATTGCACATTGGCAGCTATATTGGAACATCAAGCCTCACAGAGAAAAATAATTATTTGAATATTATATTTATCTTTCTTTACTGTTACGCGATAAGCAAATTAATTTTTTTTACCCATCGTGAGTGAGACTGACATCTTCATGTTCGAATACGTATGATGTGTTTGGCAATAGCGCCCTGAGAAATGAAATTTAGCCATGGCTCTTAATGAACGTAAAAGAGATTTTCTTTAACCAAGCACTCTTTTTGAAAGAGAGAAAAAATGTTCCATTTATTTGAAATGAAAGTAAGTTATGCTATAATATATGTGAGGGAGACAATTTGTGTAATGGTCTAAAAGCCCTGTTGCCATAGTTAATAAATATTCAAAAGTAAAGGTCACAGTCCAACCAATTTTAGAGTATCGTGCAAAAATCTAAATTTGTCAAGAATTTTTCAATATTTTTGCAAAATATTCGTCCTTATTACATGTTATATTCTGTACAGTTTTAATATATATTATGTGTCTTTTAGTTCCAATTTTTACATGATACTCAACGATTCAAGAGCTTTTTGAGACACTGGCTAAAAATATTTTCTCTGTATATAATTCTATATATGTACTTATACAGGGTGTTACAAAAAGGTACGCCCAAACTTTCAGGAAACATCTTTTCTTTCTTTGTGTGTGAGGAATGTTATGTGGACATGTGTCTGGAAACGCTTACTTTCCATGTTAGAGCTCATTTTATTACTTCTCTCCAAATCACATTAATCATGGAATGGAAACACACAGCAACAGAACGTACCAGCTTGACTGCAACCACTTTGCTACAGGAAATGTTCAAAATGTTCTCTGTTAGCGAGGATACATGCATCCACCCTCCGTCGCATGGAATCGCTGATGCGCTGATGAAGCCCTGGAGAATGGCGTATTGTATCACATCCGTCCACAATACGAGCACGATGAGTCTCTACATTTGGTACCGGGGTTGCGTAGACAAGAGCTTTCATTTATGGGGGCATTTAAAAGTCAAGAGGGTTGAGGTCAGGAGAGCGTGAAGGCCACGGAATTCGTACGATTCTCAACAACAGATTCGGTGACCGACGGATTGGTAGAGGCGGACCAACACTTCGACTGAAATGTTGTGCCTTTACAAGTACGACATGTTCTAGCAGCACAGGTGGAGTATCCCGTATGAAATCATGATAACGTGCTCCATAGAGCTTAGGTGGAAGAACATGGGGCCCAATCGAGACATCACCAACAATGCCTGCCCAAACGTTCACAGAAAATCTGTGTTGATGACGTGATTGCACAACTGCGTGCGGATTCTCGTCAGCCCACACATGTGGATTGTGAAAATTTGCAATTTGATCACGTTGGAATGAAGCCTCATCCGTAAAGAGAACATTTGCACTGAAATGAGGACTGACACATTGTTGGATGAACCATTCGCACAAGTGTACCCGTGGAGGCCAATCAGCTGCTGATAGTGCCTGCACACGCTGTACATGGTACGGAAACAACTGGTTCTCCCGTAGCACTCTCCATACAGTGACGTGGTCAACGTTGCCTTGTACAGCAGCAACTTCTCTGACGCTGACATTAGGGTTATCGTCAACTGCACGAAGAATTGCCTCGTCCACTGCAGGTGTTCTCGTCGTTCTAGGTCTTCCCCAGTCGCAAGTCATAGGCTGGAATGTTCCGTGCTCCCTAAGACGCCGATCAATAGATTTTCAGAACGAAGGTGTCCCGACAGGAAGACGTTCGAAGCAGTCTCGATACAAACGTACCGCGCCACGGCTATTGCCCCGTGATAATCCATAAATCAAATGGGCATCTGCCAACTCCGCGTTTGTAAACATTGCACTGACTGCAAAACCACGTTCGTGATGAACACTAACCTGTTCATGCTACGTACTGATTGCTCTACAGTACTAGCATCAAGCACATGAGTCGCATGTCAACACAAGCACCGAAGTCAACATTACCTTCCCTCAATTGGGCCAACTGGCGGTGAATCGAGGAAGTACAGTACATACTGACGAAACTAAAATGAGCTCTAACATGGAAATTAAGCGTTTTCGGACACATGTCCACATAACATCTTTTCTTTATTTGTGTGTGAGGAAGGTTTCCTGAAAGTTTGGCCGTATCTTTTTGTAACACCCTGTATACCATATATATTAAAAAATTGCCTATGTTCGTCTAGAAAGTTTCAAAATTTTTGCTGACAGATTCAGTTCAAATTTGTAAATGATAGTTTAATAAGTGTTCAGACAATGTTTCCCTTTTGTGTACGATCCATAGCTGACATTCATCTGCATGTTTATTAGAGTATCGTGTACGAGTTTGAAGTAAATCTTTCAAGCACTTTTGCAGATTTTTGCTAACAACATTTTGCGATTATGTAGTATATGTGTATTTACACTGAAGTACGAAAGAAACTGGTACGGGCATGCGTATTCAAATACAGAGATATGCAAACAGGCAGAATACGGCGCTGCGGTTGGCAATGTCTATATAAGACAACAAGTGTCTGTGTCAGTTGTTAGATCGGTTACTGCTGCTACAATGGCAGGTTATCAAGATTTTAGTGAGTTTGAACGTGGTGCTATAGACGGCGCACGAGCGATGGGACACAGCATCTACAAGACAGCAATGAAGTGAGGATTTTCCTGTACAACCATTTCACATATGTACTGTGAATAGCAGGAATCTGGTGAAACATCAAATCTCTGACATCGCTGCGGCCGGAAAAAGATCCTGCTAGAAAGGCACCAACGATGACTGAAGAGAATCTTTCAACGTGACAGAAGCGCAAACCTGAATTGATGCAGATTTCAATGCTGGGTCATCGACAGGTGTCAGCTTGTGAACCATTCAATGGGACATCATCAATAAGAGCTTTCAGAGCCAAAGGCCCACTGGTGTACCCACGATGACTGCACAACAAAAAGCTTTATGCCTCACCTGGACCCATCAACACCTACGCTGACTGTTGGCGAGTGAAAAAATGTTGCCTGGTGGGACGAGTCTTGTTTCAGATTGTATCAAGTGGATGGACGTGTGCAGGTATGGAGACAACCTCATGAATCCATGGACCCTGCATGTCAGCAGGGGACTGACAAACTGGTGGAGGCTCAGTAATGGTGTGGGGCAGGTGCAGATGGAGTGATATGGGACCCCTGAGATGTCTAGATACGACTCTGACAGGTGGCACATAAATAAGCATCCTGTCTGATTATATGCATCCATTAGCGTCCGGTGTGCATTCTGATGGACTTGGGCAATTCCAGCAGGACATTGCGAGCCCCCCTCCTCCCACCCCCGACCCCACCATGTCCATAATTGCTACAGAGTGGATCCAGGAACACTCTTCTGAGTTTAAACACTTCTACTGGCTACCAAACTCCCTGAACATGTGCTGTTCAGAAGAGATCTCCATGTCCTCACACTCTTACAGATTTGTGGACAGCCCTGCAGGATTGATGGTCTCAGTCCCCTCCAGCACTACTTCAGACATTAGTCGACTCCATGCCACGTCGTATTGGAGCACTTGTGCAGGAGCCCTACACAATATTAGGTAGTGGTAACAGTTTCTTTGGCTCTTCATTGTATATAGCATGTATATTTTAAGAAATTATGTATTGTATGGCCATAGAAACATTTATTAGAGTATCATGTAATTATCTGAAGTACATTTGTCAATAACTTTGCAACTTTCACTATATAGTGGTATAGATTTGACATTCCACACATAATTAGAAGTTGTAAATCACGAAAATCTATAACATCACACTTGAAGAGTTCATCACATAAATAACTCTTGCCTCTTTCCTTTGTTTTTGTGATTTCAGCACACTTTGGTAGCCATCTCTAGAGTCAATATTTGCATTAATGAAATATGCCAGAAACAGCCCTAGTCCTGAGTTATTGCAGCGCAAGGATACAGTACTTCTATGAAAACAATCTGCCAGTAAGATTCAAGTGACAAATGGAGCTTTTGCCAGAAAATTTCTCACAAAGATTAACACTGTGTTCCAGACCAGGTCTCAAACCTAGGACTTTTGACTTCTACAGGCAAGGACTATCTAAGTCCGAGTCATTAGCTGCACTTACAGCCTTACTTCTGCAAGTAGCTCTTCTGAAACTTACTGGAAGATTAAAACAGCATGTCAAAGGTAGAAGATCAGCAAGAAACCCCACTGCAGAGTGAAAATTCATTATGGAAATAGCCTTTGTCAGTTCACAAGGGCAATTTTCAGAAAAGCTGGTGAAGCGTTAATATGAATGTTTATTACACACTAAAATGTAACTGTCATGGACAGCTTAATATACTGATGAAAAAAATAGGTTTATTGGGCTCTTCATTAACCAGTTAGATTGATGTTGTAACTTGTCATTTTGAGGTTTTAGCCAAAATACAGGGTATTTGGACTTTCCCATTATAAGTCATAGAAGTTTGTAGAGGGGAGTCAGTACATAATATTTTGAATAGGAAGCTTTTTCTGGAAACGTACCATTTCTGTTCTGCAACAACTTCAGATATTTAACTCATCCACGTCTCCTTGAGGAACTGAATTAGACATGTTGCAGAACAATTATTAGGGCAATCCAAAGGAAACATAAGTGATAAGTGAATATTTGTTAACCACTGTAATGGCGACTTCCGCCACCAAATGCACCAGGGTGACCAAATGTAGCAGAAACACGCTAAATGTAGTGGATGGGTGCCAGGAGGTGCCGTATTAAAACTCGGCGAGAGCTTTCCAAATGATGTATTGTTTCGAACTACGGTGTCCTCGTTCACCTCGGTCTGCGTCACAGGGCCCCGCAATGCTGAGGAAGCACCCCAGCGGCCTGTGCAACACAACGCTGTGTCGTGCCGGCCTCGGTTGCCCCGCTGAGTCCCGACGATGTCAGGATGGCTGCGCCAGCAGCCCACTCAGCGGCCACCGTCCTCGATATCTCCACGCTGCTCCACCGGGAGCCGTAGGCCGGCCCTGCAATGCTTCTTCCTCGCTGGCATAGCTCAGATCGCAGTGGCAACGAGCGCCCACTATCTGGCATACAAATGTGCGGCCCTCGCCTCGGGAAGTCTCTGGGGTGTGTCGGATTCCTAGACGACAGCCCGCGATAGTGAGCGGAAGAGTGGCCTGCTGCTGGCTGGCTGTTGATCGGCCTCAGAGTGTCGAACCGATGACCCGCCATGGACTGGGACGCTGGCGTCCCATCTGTTGCTGTGTGTAGCCTGATGGTGTGACACGCCCTGCTGTCCAGGAGAGCTGCCACATTTGAATGACTCTCGTTAGAAAATGGCACCTATTTATACTTGGCTGTGTGCCTCTCTTTTGCCAAGTGCGCCACTTCGCGCCACGTATTCGAAACTCGCCCCATTCTGCCTGTGACATGAGCCGTGCAAACTGCTGGGTGTGCCTTCTCCGGTAGTTCTATGCCCCTGCGGCCTGTATTTGCTTTTGCAACTGCTGGTATGTGTAACCCACTGCAATCCGGCCTGCACCTGGCTGTAACGTGTGCTCAGAATATCACACAAAACTAACTTCCCCTATCCTAAACGGTGGTGCCACTATGAGCACATTTGTTTTTAATAACACTCAGACATTACATGTTTACTTTACTCCAAAACAAAAGTGAACCCAGTGTACTGTACATACAGAATGTAATGTTTAAGTGTTAATACAGACAAATGCGCTTAAGTGATAAATTGATTATGTTTACTTTCGAACTGTTATCTAATAATTGTACTGCATGACGCTTGATTCAGTTCCTCATGCAAAAGTGGATGAGTTAAACATCTGAACTGAAACTGTCATGTCCAGAAATGTACTGTTTCTGTTCTATATGTTCCTATTCAAAACATTATGTACTCACTCTCCTCTACAAATATCGCAGTTTGCAATAGGAATTTCCAAACGCCCTGTATGTAATTCTGAGTAGAAAGTTGACATTTCTGATAATAATGAATAACAAAATGAAATAAAATTCTCAAACTATCATAAATACTGAAACAAAGTCTTTTAAAAATACAGATGGTAGGGGCAGTCCTCCGTTTGCATCATGTACACTTTTAATTCACCATAAATTGTAACACAAAATAATACACATGGCAAAAATGAATTTTCTATTCCAGTTGATATTAAGTAATTGAAAACATTTGGATGGTTAACATTTAACAAATTTCAAGAAAAATCAGATATTTTATATGTACATCATATGAAAAGACTATATTCTTTTACAAATATGCAATGTTATAAAATTTTGGACTAAGATTTTAAATAATTTGTCGCAAGAAGTTTGTTATGAAATTTTGTTGGAAACTGTAACTACATATTAAACAAAGAAGAAATGTGATCAAATTTCTAATCTTTCAACAATCAACAGAGCTGTGATTGAGAGATGCCAAGCCAGTACTGAGACGTGCAGTGTATGGATTTTGGTTACATAGTCATTGCTATTACAGCTGCTGTGAATCATTTGACAAATCATAATAAAATTGTGAATTGGTCTGAAGCAGAATTATGTTTACATCTTTAGTCAGGCATGAGGATCCAACTCATCTCCCAGCCTGAGTTAAGCTAATTAACTTATTTTCAGAGTGGCACATTTACGAAAGCAAAAGCTAGAGCTCTACTTTAGTACTTCCATTAACATAGCTAGAAAGTGCCCAGCTTTGAAATTGGCACCCCACACTTTGGATCACACCACAGCCCTAAACACTTGTTTTAGAATGCTAAAGTCAGGTTGGCACCTCACAACGAAACCACACAAAGTACAGTCACTGCATGCCACACCGATGAATAAGCAGTGCTGGTGTAGCCTGTGTATTAAAATTTGTGTATATCAAGTGATACTTGAATCTTCTGAGTACTTACAACTGTCTCTGAATAGTACTGTGCAAATGGATTGCACCAAGTTTATTACCATATAGATATGAAGATTTACTTAAGTGAACCAAGCTCCACTCGATCTGCTCCTGGAGAAAACCAAGGATCCACCATTGCACCAGTGGATGTATTTCCATCTGGCACAACACAAGGCGATGACGATGCCGGTCATAAACTAAACTAGACTCGCCTCACGCCTGCACGGTTACTGTCTGCGCGTGTGTACACACTTTCACCACCTGTTGTTGCCAGCTGCTGTTCTTGAAATTTGTGTAACATATCCAGTGTTCCACCATAGCTGATGAACCACAGGGAACGTCTCTCACCATAATTGTTCAGTTTCAACCACAAGAGACCGAACACCTGCTGCACAACATTCGGCAACTGATGTCGCTTATCTCTCGCCGGTCAGCACTGCCGCAAATTGCTGTGCCTGAACGTAGTGAGCAAGGGAATGGTCAGAATATCGGGCACAATCTGCAGAAGTGAAGGATTTGCAGCAGTGTAGAAATCTTCCGTGGCAATATGCAGGCAGATGAGCAAACTATTCGTTTAGTTATGAGTGGAACAACACACAATTAGACTAAAACTGGATACTGGTGCTTCCATTTCCCTAATTAAAGACACATGTGGCAGCATTTGTAGCCCACTGCACAACAGCCCACTTCTATTACGTCTGCCTATAATGGACAAGCAATTCCAGTCCTCGGCATCTGCAGTTTGCGAGCAGTTTTCGGTGGAGTTGAGGTGTAGCGCCGTATACCGATCCTGCCTTGGAGGCGGTTAAGTGGGAGATGTGCCTCAGAGCTGGATAGTGACAGGTGGTGACGCGAAACTGGACGCGCACGTAGTTCATGTATCAGCCGATAGAGGACAATATTGGATAGGGGACTGATTTAGTTTCGATTGTCCCCACTAGAGTGCACTAAAGTAATAGAATGTTTTTCATAAACTGTTCTGGTATTTTCATAAAGTGTTATAATGTCTTTTTGTGTAAGTAAAATGTTATAAATGTGTTTTAGCAGTATGAATGATGCGTGAATGTGGTTTAAGGTTAATATGAAGATAATTGTTTAACGAGTTACATAGTAGGATTTAGTGTGGGAACATTTCGAAGAAGTATGGATATGGACAAAGGGGTTTTTTGTAGAATAGATTTGTAAAGTAAGTTTATGGTAAAGGGAAAGTTAATGCAGGTATTTACTATTGTTATTTATAACTTTATATGCTGAAGTTTTGCTTATGCATAGATAATAACGACTGCACTTTTTACCGACGTAATGTTTACTATTTTGCGATTGGTTATTGATGAAAAGCGCAGATTGACGCGGGAGAATGTTGTTTTGTTATTGGCTGTTGAGTAAAATGATCAATGGCAAAGCGATATTCTTCGCGCGCCTTTCTCTGCTGGTAGAGAAGACTTAGAGTATTCTAGAGAAGAGTCGGATCCTAACCCTGAAACGGTTCGGACGTGTGTAGTAGTTCCGATGGAAACGATAAGTTGCCGGATCTAGCGGTTTCATACATCGAAAGTGTGGTAAAGTGACGGCAATATTATTCCGATTTGCGTGTAGAAATTTCGGAATTTTTAAGTGAATTTTGTGACGAGAAAAGATATATATTCCGCGTGGCGTATTGAGCAGGTCGGTGGCTAAAAACTGTGACTGCATTAGGTACCGACAGACTTAATATTTGGCGAGCATTCTCAATCAAAAACAATCAGTATTTTTGTAGCTATTACGTTTTCGGGAAATGCAACACCATAATTTAGCTAACGTGAGTGAGAGGGATTGTGAGTGACAGGTGAACAAGTATCACTGCTAAGCCAGTGACTGTGTTAAGACTAAGTTCCAGAATATATTAATTGAGGACAAAATTTCCAACCTTTCATTTCGTGTGAAAACTTTCTCCCGAAACGTAGATTAGTGACTTTAATTGCAGCCTGGTTCACGTCGAAGTACAGTAGGTTTCGCTCGGCTTTCCTACTGATGATATGCTGAGACAATGTTCACAGGTAGGTGCAGGTCCGTCGCAAATAGACGGAAAGAACGGCGCCGCCGCAGAGTGACAAAGTGTGTTTTGTTTCGTGTACTCAATTCTAGAAACAGTGCTAACATATTTGGGTCAGATTTACAAGGGGCATTCAAAAAGCAATGCAACACATTTATTTTCTGAAAGCAGGTCAGTTTTATTCAGAATTCCATATTATTCCCCATTCATTTGGCTACAAAACCCTATTTTTCAGCATAATCTCCATACACTGTGTTGATGTCACCTTACCGAAAAGGCCCGTACGCCCGTGTGGAGTGACTGTTTTAGTGGCCCCTGGAGCCGACGCCTCGCTCCGTCAGTAACTTCCCCGACATCCACTCCTGTGGAGTGCATCCTTCATTGGGCCAAACTGATAGACGTCGGAAGGTGCGAGGACTGGCCTTTAGGTCAGGTGAGGAAGAACAGTCCGGTGAAAATTTGCGAGCTGCTCTCGGCGGCGCAGAATTGACAGGCTTTGTGTCGTTATGGAGAAGAAGTTGTTTGCATCTGTATTGACAAACTACACCGAAATCATTTCTTTAGTCTCCTGAGCATAGCAGAGCTGACTGCAGCCAGTCGGCTGCTAGTTGGCTCAGTTTGACGTCGTTGCAGTGATGACAGATGCTTCGTCCGGTGGCTCGGTACGGTTTTGCTCACTGCCAGGTCTTCGTATACATTCTGCAAATGCCTATGAATATCTGTGTTGCTCTCGTTTTCTGCCAAAAGCAAACCAATTACAGCTCTCTGTTTGGAACCCACCTCCTTATGTACACCATTTTGAATGCTACGTATAGTGCTACCACGTATTGGAACTTCATGAAACTATAGGGGCTGAAGCAGGTCCACAACGTCCCACAACAAATTTCACATTTTTGCAACCAAAATTTGTTGAGAAAGAAATTTGTTCCATTACTTACCGAACAGCCCTCGCATTTGATTTGTCCGACCTCTATGTTTTCCATATCAGTGTTTCGATGCCTCACACTAGTATTACTGACTTTTGCAGTAAGTATGAAAAACTGAACCGGGCTTAGTGTAATGTGTGCTTCAATCATAGTCTTTAGCTCTTCCTGAGGGACACGCAGCCACGATTTTCTCGTGCAGTACTTGAGTAAGTTGCTCAGTAACTGCAAAGATGGAAACACAGAAACCGTTTCTGCAAGTTAATGGGCATCATCATTCATCACTCTAAAGAAGCCATCGGGTGGTTTATATCTGTGTAAAGCAACAGTAAATCCACAAACTGTCACGGATTCTTTTCCTCTTTCTCATATGGAGGAAGTGATAGACAGGGACAGAGCACATACTCATTTCCCGCTGGACGAGCAGTCCAGGCAATACTATGGAACTGGAACAAAGCTAAGTGAGTGTTCATATATATACTTACTTACTTATCGCGAATGGACCCAGAAGGATCACGCAAAGCTTTCTGACGTCGTTTCTTCCATACTTCTTTCACTCGTTCTCCATGTTTTCTTTTTCTTTCTTCTGTCCATTTTGTTCCTGGTCTCTTTAGTGCTTCCTTCTCCGACAATACAATCCACTTTTCCACCTTATTTCTAAAAGTTTTTCTATCTTTGACATCTTTAAGTTCAATATTTGCTTTTTGTAAATCTAATTTTACTTGGCTAATCCATGGTGTTGTTGATTTGACGTTTTCTATGTAAGTGAGAATTCTGTTGGTGAGTCGTGTGGGGGGAAGTCTAGTGACATGTCCATAAAATTTTAATCTTCGCCTTCTTATGTCTGCTGCCAGGTTTGATATAGTTTCTGTGGTTCTTCTTGATTGTATCCGGTATCCTTCTTCTGTTAATTTTGGACCTAAAATCTTTCTCATAATTTTGCGTTCTTCTTTTAGTATTTTTTCTAAATCACATTTTGTGTGGAGTGTGAGCGTTTCACTAGCATATAGTGCTGCTGGCTTAATTACTGCGCAGTAGTGTCTGATTTTTGTGTTCGAGGAGATGCATTTTTTATTGTATATTTCATGTGTCATACCATATGCTCTCTTCATTTTCTGTTGTCTGATCTTCTGTGCAACTTTCTATCCTCCGGTTGGCTCCAAAATTTCACCTAGGTATTTAAAATGTTTTACTCTATTTATTTTTCCATATTTTGTGTTCAAACTGTGTATATGGAATTTCGTACAGAAAAATTCTGTCTTTTGAAACGAAATTTGTAAACCTACTTTATCCGCGCATTCCTTAAGGATCTCTATTTGTTTGGTGGCGATTTCTTCATCATCTGCAAGTATGGCCAAGTCGTCCGCGAATGCTAAACAAGATATCTCCACGTTGTCTTTGGTTCTACCAAGTATAAAGGCACATTTGCATGCCGTGCGTGAGTTTCCTCGGAAACGCGAGATATTAATTAAATAAATAATCAGTGACAAATAAATAAAGCCTATGGCACACAACTGCAGCGCTGTGTCGCTGATAAAACAAAAGCAGAATTACGTTACTCGTATGTTTGATTTAGGTGTGGTCTTGGATAAGTGGTGCGGGAAGCACGTATATTTTATTGTCTGGCACACCGCCATATTTCATGTTATAGAAAATTACTGCGAGTTGCAAACATACTAGGCACTCGATTCTGAAAAGAATTTATATTTATAAAAGTAAGTAGGATTATGAACTGTAGGCTTATTCATTGAATATATCTGATTTAACTAACTGTGTAATTTTTATGTTTAGTAGACAGTCACCTCTGTACGACGTATTGACATGGCTGGCAAATTATTCTAATATTGAGATTTAGATTTGAGTCCGCACCTACCGCAGCAGTCTTTGGAAACGATGTAAATACGAAGTCCGATTATTTGAGTCTTATTTCACGGTCAACTACGAATAACATTACATTTACGAAAAAGCCATTGTCAAGCGTCTGATACCGAATAATTAAACGTCACGCAAATATTAAGTACAACCAATCACTATCATACAATAATACATAATTAATATTTTATTTTATTTTATTTTATTAATTTTATATTGGCGACCGTGACAGGACTTGTTATTTTGTCATTTGTTACATTGTTCTCTTTGTTTCATGTGAAAAATCAACTTTCTGATTCTGGACGTGAATGTATGAGAAATAACAAAGATCTGAAGATATTTGCCAATTATAAAATTTTGCGGGAAGACGCAATGAAGCTTCCAGCAAAATAAGGTAAGACGCAGCATCTTTGCATTGGCAGGCTTGACCAGACGCATAATTCAGTGTATTAGCTCTTCAGTAGATTCTGTAGTATTTCTTTCGCGCGTAGCAGTTTTCAGTGATAAATTTCATTCTCAGTACTTTTCCTTAAACAATAACGTATGCAACAATACCAATACACGAGTGTACAATATGGCCGACTTCTGTACTATACGTTGTAACATGGACAGCAGCCATTAACAATAATCCCATATTCAGTTTACATTTTTAAATTAACAAACAGCCATTGTTGCTACGAGCGATTCATGCTCAACTGCATTTTATTTTAAAACCAGTGTCAAACATTAATTTCTTGAAATATATATCACGTGTGGCATGGTCATAACTAGAAAACAATACGCAAAGATGGAACAGCAAAGACATACTATTCAGACGCAATCCGACTCGGACGAGAGACAAATGTTAGAAAATGACTTTACGACAGCAACCGGTAGTGACGATTCATCAAATATTGACGCAAGTGTCAACGGAAATTTTGACAATAGGCCGTCCACCACAAAAATTTCAAAGTCTCAGTCAGAGCCCATGTTAATACATGACGTCACGTCTAATGACGCGGCGGGGGCAGAGACCTTGCAAACAGTAAACATTGCCAACATGTTACAAATGCTAATGAAACAGAACGCGGAAAACATGGCAACCTTAAAGACACAAAATGACGAAATTAAATCTGACCTCATAGCAATCAAGGCATGTAATGACACTTTGTGTAAACGTGTGGAACTTATAGACGCCACACTGACCAAACAGATGACTGAACTCAGTACGAAATTTTCCAAGCTTAATACGAGACAAGAAAAGACTACAAATGACGTAGCACTTTTACAGACACAATTAAAAAACCTTAATGTCACGTGTGAAGCTCTTACTGAACAAATTCAAACATATCCTTCAGTACACGACAACCTTGAAAAACGAATTACTGACGTGCAGAATAAATTTGACGATGTTGAACAACACCTGACTGACATCTTACAATCTGATGCCACAGCTCATTTTCAAAATATTAATAAAGAATTTCATGATTGGGTAGAGAACAAAGACAAACATTTTGATAGATGCATACGTGAAAATTTACCAACAATTGTGCACGACTCCGTAGCGGAATACATCACTAATAACAAACAGCTGATTAGTGATGCAGTACAATCCGTCACTGCACCCATGAGACAATTCACCGATCAACTACAGTCTGAATGTAACGAAAATATCAGTCAAAATGTACAGTTCAGAAACCAATATACATTCGAGTATGATACACACATTCCGCACACGACAAATACACAAGAACAAAACACACCACGACAACAACACATACCACAACGTGCAAACACAAACACAAGCTATTATCATGGTAAACTACAGCAACATTATCGTAATTACTCGCCAGCTGAGCATTGCAGTAATTACAGTGGAACAAATCCATATCATAATGCAAAGGAAGAAGAAAGCTTAATAAAACACAGGCAATTTCAGGCTTTTATCCCAGAAAAACGAACCATTCATCCGGTGATTTTTCTTAAATCTTTTAGTAACGCATTTCCACGCACTTGGAGTGACCGGAAAAAGATTTCATATATTGTCGGTTACATCCAAGGCGATGCAGCTGTCTGGGCATACAGTCAAGCTGACGTATGTACCACGTACAGTGAGTTTGAGCGTGCTTTTCTGAACAAATTCTGGTCGCAATCCGTCCAGGAGCGACTCAGAAGACAAATTTTAGAACCTGAAACTTTTAACAGTAAAAATGGTAACTTACGCAGATATTTTGAAAAATACTTGAACATGGGACATTTTTTAGACGAACCAGTCGCAACGCGTGATATACTCCGAGCGTTGAAGGCCAAATTGCCTTTCAACATTAAGGAAAAACTTCTACATATCCCGGATGACGATTCAGATTATTTTTTAACAGCTTTAGATTCGGTTGACATGTTACTTGAAGATCAGCGCTTCGCGCGGCAAAACAGCAGCCACAATGTTTACACTAGTGGTATGCAAAACATGCAGGCTTGCCAACACAATTCTGGCGCGCCCACAGTTGGATACGCGGTACAGCAAAAACAGCAAACTCACATGCCGTCTCAATACGGAAATCAAAATCAACACGCGTATTCCAATACAAACAACAATTACAACAGTAATAACACTTCATGCGGCAATCCATACAAAAGGCGCCGCGGTAATAACAACAACGGTAACAACGGATACAAATGTAACAACAAAAACACAAACAGAAATAGAAATAATAATAACTACGAGCCAAGACAGCATCAAGGCTGGACTCGTAGCGATCAATACTTTCATTCAAACACTGCTTTACCACAGCAGCCACCAGGACAAAATTGGAGCATACCTTACGACCGACAGGTAAGTTATAATGCGCAACAGCAACAACAACCGCAAAAGTTTGGAGATCATAATAGGCAATATCCGAATGTGAATATAATAGAAATGACACCTGATGCACAACCCCAATCTGTGTCAGTACCTAGTACAAATGATAATCCAACAAACTAGAAACAGTCACTACTTTGCCCCAGGTCGTGGCTGAAGAATTCTTGGGGGGCGACTTCAATGTTAATCAGTTATTTGACACCACAATTGAACAACAAAATATTGATGTGCCTAATAATTCTAAACAAAAGCTACCTGTTTTATTTATAAGATACAACCACAATGACAATATATCAGATGAACTTTTACAAGACAGTACACAATATCGTTTAAACACAAATGAAATTGTTTCAGCATCTACTACTGGTCTAGTAGGTGGGATTCCAACTACTATTATCTTAGATACAGGTGCAGCTGTGAGCGTTTTGTCTTTTAATTTCTATAAAAAGATGTGTGAATTGGAACCTGTGCCTGAGTTTCCTGCCCAAAACTGTAAAGTAACTACCGCTCTAGGTAATAAGTCATGTAGGGTTACAAAGCAAGTTTTTGTAAACGTTAAAATAGGTAATGGAACCGTACAATGGCCATTCCTGGTTGTACAAAACCTTGTGACAAATTGCATATTAGGAATAGATATTATGAGCGAGAAGGACTGCATTATAGACTTCTCCAAAGGTAAATGTATTTTAAATGATAAAAGCAGGGTAATTATTATTGATTTGGACAGGAGAACTCTAAAGCATGACAAACACTGTACAGGGTACAAGGTTCAGTTAGTACTTGACAAAGACATTCAAGACATGCAAACACACTCATCTGACACAGAGCTAATGGACTTGAAAACATTGCTTGATCATAAGATAAGTGAAGCTACAGCTCTCAGTGTACATGAACGTATAAAACTACAGGAAGTGTTATCCAAATATTTACAAGTTTTTACCAAACGATTAGGTGTTATCAACACGTATGTGTACAAGATTGAAGTTAAGCCTCACAAGATCTTCTACCATAAGACATATAACGTACCGTTATCTCAACGACCTGCTGTGTGGCAAGAACTAAAACAAATTACAACATAGATTATAAGTAGTATAGAAATTTTCATTTCAGCGGTTCCAGTGACGCAGTTGAAGACAGAAGAACTTTTCTTTCAACGCCACGGCTCCACTGAGAAGACTGAATATTAAAGTAAAATTTATGATTACGTAGCAGTGAATGATATATAAATTTTTCACGGAACATTTGTGACTGTAGGTACCACTGACTTGGTATGACACCTGACGAACCGACAGACGTCATCTGTGAAGCGATCTTTTACTTCGAGAAATAGATTAGACGCACATCTCTCAGCAAGAAAAGCATCTATCAGTAGTCAAGGCCACACAGACACTCTACACACACGCACAAAACGCGAGGAATCGAACATTTTCTCTCTCTTACTATTTTGAATATTTATTGAGTAGTGAAAACGCCTGGTCTTGCCTACTGATGTAATGAATGTTGTGTCTAACCTATCTTAATTTCAGATGACATCACAAAAAACATCGATAATATCCCAGCAAAACCGCTAAAGAGGATGTAAATATCTGCAATTCATGTAATCAAATGTGACACAATGTAATAACCTATAGCGATGTAAGGATGATGTAAACATGTTTATGTGCAACTGTATTATGTTTATGCTAAGAAAATATGTGACGTGTGTATGTATAATTACTTATTTTCTTTTTAACTGATGTATCATGTAAAAATTTGAACAAAACGAGTGCCAAAAAGACATTGCATAGTGAACCTCTGTTCACGGACATTAACGAACATTACTAACTCTGCAACTACGCAGAAACCTATGTGAAGGAAACGGTTAATGCCATTCATTATGCATCGTACCTATGTAAACGCGATGAACGATTTCCTTGATTAATAACTACGAACATTTAGGTGAGCTATATTCAGCAAAAAACTGAAAATGTGAAGTGAATAATTCGTGCATCGTCTAGTGACATTACTACAGTACCCAACTTCAAGATGTTAACTGGATTAAATGGACACAAAGTGCCTGTCCAGAAAACAACACGACGGGTGGAAGAATTCTGGTTGGAACTTCAGGGAATGAAATGTTCTCGAAATGTGACGGACACTCTTACCTGGACTGTCCAAGGATCGACGCCAGCTATGTGCCGTCCGAGGTTCTGCAACCAAGCTTCCACGGAATATCGAAAACGAACTGCATATGGACTAATTACTCGACGGGTCACGTCTGATCTGTAATAAACAATGCTTTTTGTCACAACGAACTGCATCACAACGACTATAATGGAAATAGGAAATGGACATGCTTATGTGTCAATCACGTTGTTATACAGCGATGTTACTGTGATCAAAAAACTTTACCACGACGACACTAACCTGTGAAACAGTACTGTGCAGTAGATGAATATAAACTGTAATAACGACACGATGTGTATAGGTCAACGCACCTGAAACAACAGAACATTTTTCGTTGAAGCATTTCATTGCAATGCTATGTAACTAAGAACATTCAACAATCTAAAGTTGTATTGTATTATAACAAATATTGTAATTTTAAAACTAAGTTACCTGTCATAGAATGTAGTCTTCATATGTAATCTTGGTGGAATATTTTCTTTGTGCAACGACTAAGAAATGCGCGCGCACACGAACAATATGAACTGCAATACTGTGCCGCGTGATCTAAATTTACGAAATAACGGCAGTGCCGCAGTTACACAGACGCTTCTGCGCATGCGCGCACTCTATCTGCCAACATAAGAACTTTTACGGGGCACCCGCGTCATTCAAATTTTGTATATAATGTGTATAATGTGTAATGTAAGTCATGTAAATAGTTGTAGATAACTTAGATTTTCTTGTGCCTTTAGGTGAATTGCTCGCCTGCAGGTGTGTCCTTTCGCCTCGCAATTCAGGGGGCAATATAAAGGCACATTTGCATGCCGTGCGTGAGTTTCCTCGGAAACGCGAGATATTAATTAAATAAATAATCAGTGACAAATAAATAAAGCCTATGGCACACAACTGCAGCGCTGTGTCGCTGATAAAACAAAAGCAGAATTACGTTACTCGTATGTTTGATTTAGGTGTGGTCTTGGATAAGTGGTGCGGGAAGCACGTATATTTTATTGTCTGGCACACCGCCATATTTCATGTTATAGAAAATTACTGCGAGTTGCAATCATACTAGGCACTCGATTCTGAAAAGAATTTATATTTATAAAAGTAAGTAGGATTATGAACTGTAGGCTTATTCATTGAATATATCTGATTTAACTAACTGTGTAATTTTTATGTTTAGTAGACAGTCACCTCTGTACGACGTATTGACATGGCTGGCAAATTATTCTAATATTGAGATTTAGATTTGAGTCCGCACCTACCGCAGCAGTCTTTGGAAACGATGTAAATACGAAGTCCGATTATTTGAGTCTTATTTCACGGTCAACTACGAATAACATTACATTTACGAAAAAGCCATTGTCAAGCGTCTGATACCGAATAATTAAACGTCACGCAAATATTAAGTACAACCAATCACTATCATACAATAATACATAATTAATATTTTATTTTATTTTATTTTATTAATTTTATACAAGATGGATTGGTTTCCAGTAGGATTGATTTTTTAATTCTTTTTCCCATTCCTTAATGACTTTATCCAGGACTATATTAAACAGAAGTGGAGATAGCCCGTCACCTTGACGTACTCCAGTTTTTATGAGAAAAGGTTCAGAGATTTCTCCCCTGAATTTAACTTTAGATACAGTGTCTGTCAGTGATTCTTTGATAAGCCTTAGTGTTTTGGAGTCAAGTCCAAGTTCCTCTAAAATGTTAAACAAAGATTGCCGGTCAATTGAGTCATAGGCTTTCTTAAAATCTACAAATGTACAAATTATGGGGGCATTTCTAATTGCTTTGTGTTTTAATATTGTCTTTAAATTAAATATTTGTCTATGCATGAGCGACCGGGGCGGAAGCCTGCTTGATAATCACCAATTTGGCGTTCCAGCTGCTCTTGTGTTCTTTTCAGCAGACATGTTGAGAGAATTTTGTAGGTGACTTGTAAAAGTGAGATTCCCCTGTAGTTATTGACATTTGTTCTGTCTCCTTTTTTATGTAACGGGTGAATAAGGGCACATTTCCAATCCTCTGGTAATTTTTCTGTTTCCCATATTTTTGTTATTATTTTTGTGAGCTCTTGCAACGTCTTTGGTCCTAGGTTTTTTAATAGCTCTGCAACAATGCCATCTTCGCCAGATGTTCTATTATTTTTTAAGTTTTTAATGTGACATTTGATTTCTTCCTGTGTTGGTGGTAATGAATCCGGTTGAGCGTTGGCACTGATTTCTTTGGGAAACCTTAAACAAGGTTCTGGGCAATTTAGTAGGTTAGAAAAATATTGAGCCAATACTTGACAGTTTTCCTGGTTTGTTAGGGCTAATTTACCATCTGGTTTTCTGAAACATAAATTTTGAGGGATATATCCTCGTATTTTATCTGCGAAAGTTCTATAGAAGTCTCTTGTATTATAGTTTTGGAAATTTTCTTCTGTGGCATCCAGTTGTGCCTTTGTGTACTTCCTTTTTGCTTGCCTAATAGATTTTGAAACCTGTTTTCTAACCTCGTTAAATAAATGTAGACTTTCTCGTGATTTTTTACTGTTATATTCTTGAAATGCCTTTTTTCTCCTTTCCAATGCATTTTCACAGTCTGAATCCCACCAAGGGTGTTTGAATATCTTTTTCAAGGGAATAGTTTCCTTAGCTATTCGCGTGATTTTAGAATGAAATTCTTCCCATGTGTTTGCCTTTTCCTTCTCCCATTCTTCTCTTACTTTAGATTCTTTAATCTTCTTGGTGTCATATTTCTGTATTTCTGTTTTCTTCTGATGACTTCTTCGTGCTGTAAACTTGATTTTAATTCTAGTTAGGTAATGGTCTGAATCAATGTTTGCTCCTCTGCGTACTTGGACGTCGTAAATTTCTTTTTGTACTGGGTATGAAATCGCCACACGATCTATTTGAAACTCGCCAATTTGTTGTATAGGAGATCTCCATGTCTTTTGTTTTCTTGGACATTTTCTTAGAGATGTTGACATTATCTTCAGGTTATTCTGCTTACATAGTTCGACGAGCCTTGTACCATTTTTATTGGTAAATTTATGTGCAGGATATGTGCCTACGGTTTTTTGGTGGATTTTCTCTCTACCAATTTGGGCATTAAAATCGCCGAGTAGAACTTTTGTATCATCTTTTGGAATCTTGGCCATTATATTCTCCAAATTTTCCCAGAACTTTTCTGTTTCTATGGGGTTTTTCTTGTTGTCTCCGTTTGTGGGAGCATGAACATTAACCATTGTGTATGTTTTGTTGGCACATTGTAAGCGCATCGTCATTATCCTATTATTTACGGGAGTAACTTCCTTGATGGAGCTGAGCACGCTCTTGTGTATGATAAACGCCATCCCGAGATGGGGGGCTCCTCTTCCGATTCGTTTATCCGTCTTGCTCTTAAAGATGCGATAGTTGCCATAATCTGATGTTTCTTCATCTGTAAAACGTGTCTCCTGTAAAGCTAGTATTACTATCTTTTGCTTTTCAAGTTCTGTTGTAAGGTTTAGAAGTTTTCCTGACTGGAAAATGTATTTATGTTAAAGGTTCCAATGTATGTAGGTGTTTTAAGTGGAAGTTTGCCAGAGAGCTCCGACTTTCTCTGATGTAATCGTGTAAGTCCAGGTTCCCCAGAATCCCAATTCCTGGTTGCCATCTGTTGATGGGTGGATTGGTTACCACCTGGGGTAATGTTGTTATTACTTGCACGAGTCATACTTGCTTGTAATCAAGTTGGTCCAGTGTTTCCACTGGGTGTTTAGAACCAGGGATTGTTAGTTCCTGGCGCATTATGACCAGCCGCACATTGTGTGAACAGACGCTGACCAGGATGCCGATGGTTCCCACTTCAGACGCGTCCTGGATTTGGGTGTTGACAGTGCTTATTGTAATGGCGGCACTTACTCGCCATGACACAGCAACGTCTTCGGGTTCTGTGGTTTTTGAATGAGTGTGACCCTTGCCAAAAGTCACCCTCCCACACCCTCGTGATGCTGCCGCCTCGGTCCGGGACTGCTTATTTGGGTTTCCCCTTATTCGCAGCTGTCCACCATATCTGATGGATCGTTCGCTATCCGCCACCTGCGACCCGCCCTGTACCTGAGGCTCGGCTAGGGGTTCATATATATATATATATATATATATATATATATATATATATATATATATATATATAACAAAGATGCTGTAACTTACCAAACGAGGAAGTGCTGGTATGTTGAATAAAATGTTCTCGGGTTTCCAACCGCGTCAATTGGTTAAAACTACCCGAGCTTTTGGCCAAGCACTCCTTGGCCATCGTCAAGTGTTATGACTGCCAGTGGGCTGTTGGTGCGCCCTTATATACGCTAGCTGCCGGCTATGACGTCACTGGTGCCCGTGACATTGCCATATATGGGCATGTTTTGAGTCGGCGTTCGATGTGCCCTCTTCAACCGCGCGATCGCTGGATCCTACGCAGTGCTGAGATGCAAGTCACCGTCTCTATTCAGGGTGTTTGTGGTAATTTTTATTTCAATAGCTTCCTGTATTAAACTGTCCCAGAAGCCGTTAGTGCGAGCCACGACAGAGGTATCGTCAAATTTTATGTGGTGACCGTTTTCTAACGCATGCTCAGCTAACGCAGATTCCTCTGGATAGCGTAGGCGATAATACCTCTCATGTTCTTTCCTGCGTTGTTCCACAGTGCGCACTGTTTGTCCGATGTACTTCTGACCACACTCACAAGGTATTTCGTAAACTCCAGGTGTTCTGAGACCTACAGCGTCTTTAACTGGTCTCAGTAATTGACGGATTTTCGTTGGAGGCCTGAAGATCGATTTGATCTTGTGTCTTTTCAACAAGCAGCTTATCTTGCCCGACACAGAGCCACAGAATGGCAGCAAAGCAAGTTTCTTTTCCTGCTCTTCGTCGCTGGTCTTATTCTGATATTTCCCAGAAATCACTTCTTTGACTTGACGGGCGCTGTAGCCGTTATTCCTGAAAACCTTGTGTAGGTGGCTCAGTTCGTGGGGCAGGTTGTCGTCGTCTGATATTACTCTTGCACGGTGCACCAATGTTTGCAATACTGTGCGCTTCTGTGCTGGATGATGATGGCTGGTGGCGTGCAGGTAAAGGTCTGTGTGGGTGGGTTTTCTGTAGACGCTGTGGGCAAGGCACCCATTTCGTTTACGGTGGACAAGGACGTCGAGGAAGTTCAATGCATTATCTTTTTCCACCTCCATGGTGAACTGGATATTACTGTTGATGCCATTGAGGTGTTCCAAAAACTCGTCTAATTTCTCACGTCCGTGTAGCCAAATGACGAGCGTGTCGTCAACGTATCGAAAGAAACACTTAGGCATCAATGGCGCAGTATCTATGGCAATATCCTCACAATTCTCCATGAAGAGGTTTGCAACAGCTGCAGCCAACGGGCTGCCCATTGCTACGCCGTCTGTCTGATCGTAGTACAGGCCGTTGTGTGGCCAAGGAGTGCTTGGCCGAAAGCTGGTATAGTTTTAACCAATTGATGCGGTTGGAAACCCGAGAACATTTTATTCAATGTTATCGCCGCGAGACTCTGCTGGTATGTTGATAGACAAAATAAAACATACAATGTATGAATGCACACACAAACACACACACACACATACACACACACACACACACACACAAATATTCAAGCTTTCGCAACCCAAGGTTGCTTCATCAGGAAAGAGGGAAAGAGAGGGAAAGAGGAAAGGATGTGGGTTTTAAGGGAGAGGCAGGCAGACATATGTAAATGCATATGTTCCCCTTAAGGTAAGTCTTTCTGCGCCCGGGATTGAAATGACTCCTTACGCTCTCCCTTAAAACGCACATCCTTTCGTCTTTCCCTCTCCTTCCCTCTTTCCTGATGAAGCAACCTTGGGTTGCGAAAGCTTGAATATTTGTGTGTGTTTGTGTGTTTTTTATTGTGTCTATTAACATACCAGCACTTTCTCATTTGGAAAGTTACAGCATCTTTGTTTTGTATAAATATTTTTCCCACGTTGAATGTTTCCCTCTATTATTTATACATATTGTTACTGCTAACATTGTCCGTGGCTCGTGGTCTTGCAGTAGCATTCTCGCTTCCCATGCACGGGGTCCCGGGTCCGATTCCCGGGCGGGTCAGGGGTTTTCTCTGCCTCGGGATGACTGAGGATGAAATGATGATGAGAGACACAACACCCATTCACTCGCAAGTCGCCGTAGTGGCGTTAAAGAATTTGTGCAGCGGCGGCCGAACCACCCCGTGAGGGGTCTTTCAGCCACCAATGCCATACGCTCATTATTACACTCCTGGAAATGGAAAAAAGAACACATTGACACCGGTGTGTCAGACCCACCATACTTGCTCCGGACACTGCGAGAGGGCTGTACAAGCAATGATCACACGCACGGCACAGCGGACACACCAGGAACCGCGGTGTTGGCCGTCGAATGGCGCTAGCTGCGCAGCATTTGTGCACCGCCGCCGTCAGTGTCAGCCAGTTTGCCGTGGCATACGGAGCTCCATCGCAGTCTTTAACACTGGTAGCATGCCGCGACAGCGTGGACGTGAACCGTATGTGCAGTTGACGGACTTTGAACGAGGGCGTATAGTGGGCATGCGGGAGGCCGGGTGGACGTACCGCCGAATTGCTCAACACGTGGGGCGTGAGGTCTCCACAGTACATCGATGTTGTCGCCAGTGGCCGGCGGAAGGTGCACGTGCCCGTCGACCTGGGACCGGACCGCAGCGACGCACGGATGCACGCCAAGACCGTAGGATCCTACGCAGTGCCGTAGGGGACCGCACCGCCACTTCCCAGCAAATTAGGGACACTGTTGCTCCTGGGGCATCGGCGAGGACCATTCGCAACCGTCTCCATGAAGCTGGGCTACGGTCCCGCACACCGTTAGGCCATCTTCCGCTCACGCCCCAACATCGTGCAGCCCGCCTCCAGTGGTGTCGCGACAGGCGTGAATGGAGGGACGAATGGAGACGTGTCGTCTTCAGCGATGAGAGTCGTTTCTGCCTTGGTGCCAATGATGGTCGTATGCGTGTTTGGCGCCGTGCAGGTGAGCGCCACAATCAGGACTGCATACGACCGAGGCACACAGGGCCAACACCCGGCATCATGGTGTGGGGAGCGATCTCCTACACTGGCCGTACACCACAGGTGATCGTCGAGGGGACACTGAATAGTGCACGGTACATCCAAACCGTCATCGAACCCATCGTTCTACCATTCCTAGGCCCGCAAGGGAACTTGCTGTTCCAACAGGACAATGCACGTCCGCATGTATCCCGTGCCACCCAACGTGCTCTAGAAGATGTAAGTCAACTACTCTGGCCAGCAAGATCTCCGGGTCTGTCCCCCATTGAGCACGTTTGGGACTGGATGAAGCGTCGTCTCACGCGGTCTGCACGTCCAGCACGAACGCTGGTCCAACTGAGGCGCCAGGTGGAAATGGCATGGCAAGCCGTTCCACAGGACTACATCCAGCATCTCTACGATCGTCTCCATGGGAGAATAGCAGCCTGCATTGCTGCGAAAGGTGGATATACACTGTACTAGTGCCGACATTGTGCATGCTCTGTTGCCTGTGTCTATGTGCCTGTGGTTCTGTCAGTGTGATCATGTGATGTATCTGACCCCAGGAATGTGTCAATAAAGTTTCCCCTTCCTGGGACAATGAATTCACGGTGTTCTTATTTCAATTTCCAGGAGTGTATTATTGCTAACACTGAAAATTGCTGCACCACACAATGGTAGGCTGGAAAAATGTTCTTCTGTGTGCTGCAAAGAATGTCAGATGGATTTTCAGCAATTAAAGGATGCATCGTTAAGTTGTCAATGTTTGATTCATTTTGACCCAGCAAAGTCCATTGTGTTAGCTGTTGATGCATCTTCTTACGGACTGGAGTTCTGCTCTCCCGTAAAATTGGTTCTTCTGGTAGACGTATTGATTTTGCCTCGAAAACTGTTAACAGAGTGCAGTGTAACTACAGTCGGCTAGAAAAAGAGGCACTTGCCATTATCTACGGTGTTATAAAATACCACCGATATTTGTACAATCAGAAGTTCTATTTGCTGACAGATCGTCATTGTTCGATGGCCTCGTTCGACAGTGCCACGCTCGTCCCACCCCGGACAGCGCAGAAACTGCTGAGTTGGGCTCTGAGATTGTGTAATTATCAGCATGAGTTGTTGTACAGGCCAACTGTTCGATAAATGAGACAAGAAGTCAGCATTTGAGTGTCGGTCAGCTCTTCAGGTTGTTTCGCAATATGTGCACCATTTGTGATCATGTAGCTTGAAAGAAATTCCCCACCCAGTGGCGTATCCTACTTTTCAAGTCGTCACATAGTATCTGTGCTACTGGATGTTCTGCTGTCACCTACAGAGAATGACAAAGTGTGTGCGACGATTCCTCACTCCCTTCGGCAGGAAATTTTGTCTGTATAGCATCGAGGTCATTGGGGTGTAGTTCACAGAAAGAAACTATCCAGACTTCATTGTACTCACCAGAGAACAGGTGAAAAGGTTGCGCAAATGACAGCTCGTTGCGAGTCTTATGCAGAGCATCAGTCAGCTCCACCACGACACCTTTCTGGCAGTGCATTTGTATTGATCTCGTGGGCCTGTTCTGGAGCAAGCAATGGTTATTAGTGGTAGATACTTAGAGTAAGTTTCCTTTTGTTATCATAGTACATCCACCACTACTGAAAGCATTGTATCGGTTTTGTCTTCCAGTTTTTGTCTTAAAGGTCTTCCAGAGGTCATTACCTCGGAAAAGGACCACAATTCACATCAGCTGATTTCTGAAAATTTTGTGCTGCCAATACGACTACTACTACTACTACTACTACTACTACTACTACTACGTGATCAGGCCCAGTGGACCACATGCATCTACAAGTTTCCTCTTCCACTGTATTCTGTCCATTGCTGCTATTCGCAATCCGTTCACATCTATTGACACTTGGTTTAAATCTTCATGGAGGCCATCCCTCCAGCGCTTCTCGGGTCTCCCTGGTGGTGTCTTTCCTGTAGGTGTGAAATCCAGGAGCTTCCGAGGCCATCTGTGATCCTCCATCTGGGACACATGGCCGGCCCACTGCATTCGTTTGGCTTTGACAGTTCCTGCTATGTTGGGCTGCCGGTATAGTTCCTCGAGCTCTCGGTTGCATGTGATCCTCCATTCCACTGTATCTGCATCCAGAACCGGACCGAAGATCTTCCGAAGCACTTTTCTCTCAAAAACGAGGAGCTTATGGAAGTCCTGTTTTCGGATAGTCCATATCTCACAGCCATATAGAACAACAGGCTGGATCAGGATTTTGTACAGTCGAATCTTGAACTATCTGGAGAGATATTTGGACCGAAGCAGTTGTGCTAGGCTGTGGTACGATCGGTTTCCTGCTTGTATTCTGGCATTGATCTCTGCTTCCCATGACGAGTTCTCAGTGAAAAGTGCGACTAGGTATTTGAATTCTTGCACTCTCTTGTAGGAGTGGTCCCCAACCTGCAGTGATTGTAGATGATGAGCAGTCTGACAATGACCACGCGTCATAACGAGGTACTCTGTCTTGGCTTCCTTTATGTTTAGCCCAAATTTGCTGGCAGCCTCCTTTAGTGCTTTGGCCATTTGCTCCAATTCCTCTTCCGACCTAGAGAGTAAACAGATGTCATCTGCAGAGGCTAAGTATGCCAGTCTCTTTCCTTCGATTTCAATCCCTTCGTTCTCTCGGAAAGTCCTGCGTACAATCTCCTCGAGGGCAAAGTTGAACAGGATAGGTGACATATGCTATGTGACAACTGCACCTTTTAACCCTCAGTCTAACAGTGAGCAGAGCGGTTTGTTTAAACATTTAAAAGCTACACAAAGAAGCTGCATTCCTCTCGCACATGGGAGCAAGCTTCACGGGTTTTTTTGTCTTTCTAGCATTCCTTGCCACAAGATGGGACTTCACTGACAGAATTGTTATACGGTCATAGACCACTATTGCATCTAGCGTGGCGAATTTGTTTCACCAACAACAACAATTTCTTCCACCAAGCAAGACAAAGTTTCAGCCACAAGATGAACTCTTCTACAGAGTTTCTGTAAGGAAACAGCTCCGGGAGCATGGAGCCATTACAAAAGCTGTCAACATTTTTCTTAAATCGTCCGAGGTTCTGACGGCCTGTAGCAGCAAAGCCAACAAAATAAGCTGTGTTGTGCATACGAGTGAGTCAGTGATTCTGCTGCAGAATGCTTGAAGGTCTCTCGGGCATGCAGCCGGGTTGACTGGTCGTTGTAGAACGAATTTTCGACGGCGTAACGTGCCATCATCATCAGGTTACTCCTGTTGACAAACGTCCTAGGCCGGTGGGTGGTGTGGTATACAGGGTGTTACAAAAAGGTACATGGAAAGTAAGCGTTTCCGGACACATGCCACATAACATATTTTTTTTCTTTGTGTGTGAGGAATGTTTCCTGAAAGTTTGGCCGTACCCTTTTGTAACACCCTGTATATACCAGTCGTCTCTCCCCTCCACTGACTCCTCGTACGGACCGAGTGATGTGCAGGCCGTGGTGGTGGGGGTAGCTCGCATTGACGAGATGACTGATGGGCGCCAGTACGCATGCCGCCTTCGGCGGGTGTGGTGCCCCGTTTCCGCTGCTCCTGCAGAACTTTTATTGCTGGATTCCACGCTTGGCTGAGTTGAAACCTGTTGTCCTTGTTAATAAGGTTCTCGTGCAGCCGGATTTCAATTGCTTTCTTCTATACACAGTCCCAAAAGCGGGATGTGTTGTACTTTTGTGTTCTCGTATTTCGTACAATGATTTGTCTCGGCGCAATGTTCTGCGATTCCAGATTTTGTAGGCTGTCGGAGATCGGTGTGCCGTTTGTGTTCAGTACACCTTTCCTCGATGGTTTGCTCCACATATGCTTTCCCACACTCGCATGGTATGAAGTAAACTCCAGATTTCTGTAGTCCTAAATCGTCCTTCACTGTCCCTACAAGGGACTCGATCTTTGGCGGTGGGCGGTAGACGCTTTTGATGTTATGACTTCCTACAATCCTGCCTATTTTTCCAGATACGTTGCCCGCGTACACTATGTAGGCTGTCGCTTTCAGTGGATCATCATCAGGTGTCGGCTGTGGTGTGGTCTTCTGCTTGAAGGCGCGTCGAATTTGGCAGTCACTGTAGCCGTTCTTGTGGAACACATCCTCGAGGTGGTCTAGTTCCGGTTTTAAGCTTTCTTCGTCGGAGATCACGCGAGCTCTGTGAATCAATGTGTTTAGTACTCCTTCCCTTTGTGACGGGTGATGACAGGTGGAGGTGTAAAGGTACAGATCCGTTTGGGTTGTCTTCCGGTAGATGCTGTATCGCAGTGTTCCATCGGGCTTTTTCAGTATCAGAACATCTGAGAACGGTAGCTGCCCGTTTTTCTCCACCTCCGCGGTGTACTGAATTTGGGGGTGGATAGAGTACAGATGTTGTAAGAACAGCTGGAGCTTCTCTTCCCCATGAGGCCAAATGACGAATGCTCAACCCATTCCCAAGTGACGGGAGAGAGCAGGGGCGCCAATCCTAGATGTAGGGTAAAAAATTGCGCCCTATGGAGTCGAGCTGGCGGCGTGTGTGTCTGATACGTTCACGCATTAGGGCCAGGCTAGCTCTTCTGGTAATTCGGTTCGCCGCAGGTGTTTGGATATGACGTACGAATGTTCATTCACTGACGCAGCGTACTGCTTCAGTCCACACAGCTGTCTCTCTCTGCCCATTGCAGCCAACGCCACACACTGTGGCACACACGGAGGTCGACGCCCCACCACTGCCGCAATCACCACCTCCGATGTCATCTCTGTCGGCGCCTTTCCGGTATCCCGAACCGATGTCCGTAGATGTCCTGCACCCGGAAGGTCGTCACACCACTCCAGAAGATCACTTTGCCGCTCAACTGACCACAGTGTTTTCAACTCCGGACGCAGTTGTGCACGGTGTGACTGTGGGTGACTGCGAACACTGGCCGAAAAACCAAAGTGGATACGGGGGTGCAGGCAGGGATCTGTCATCGGCCGCCGTTCCACTCCCCGTCTCCACATTCGGTCCTCGCGAGCCCTCACCTGCCCCCCCGTTGTCACGTCCCACCGCCCTACATGGCGACGGTGTAGATGTTTGGGGGGGGGGGGGGGGGGGGGGAAGGAATGTGATCTCACCTGAAGCACGGGGTGTCGGAACGCGTTTGGCAGCTCACTACGAAACCACAGAAAACGACAGTGACTGCGTGCCAGACTAACGAACAGGACGCGCCGGTGCAGCCACGTGTTGCACAGCTCCGCCACGCCACTGCGTTCACTGGTCTACTTGTGTCCGAGCAGAGAAACACTCGGCTGTGTCCGCAGTCACCGCTCAGAGGGACAGCATTATCTGAGTTAGGATGCCAGTGTATGAAATGTCTTACAAGGGGAGGCCACGACGTTTGACACGCGGATTTACCGCAAACTTCGTACACTCGTAGGACAACAAAATGTGTAAGCAGTACCGCGTACTTCTCAAGCGTTATTGAGAAAATCGCAAGATAATTTCGGTCGTCGAATAATATATTATATCTGTGCGTGGCCATTTTATCCATGAAGAGGCTGCAGCCAAGTGGTGACGGCACGGTAGCTCAGCGTGTTCGGTCACAGCGTGAGCTCCCTCTGTAATAAAAAAACTCAGTTAATCGATCAACGACGAACTTAAACGGATGTCTTACGACGTCCGCCCCGAGCAGATGCAACGAACCAAATCGAACTAAATGAGTACGAAAAAAAAAGAAAAAAAATTGTGTTCGGTCAGAGCGTTAGCTACCCTTTATAATAAAAAAAAAAAAACTGAGCGAACGGATCATCGACAAACTGAATAGGTGACATCGGACGTCCGCCCTGAACAAATTCAACGAACAAATTGTAAAAAAAAGAAAGTGTTTGGCTTTCAAGCCTCTGGATCGAGTTCCGTTCGTCAGTTTTTTTTTATTTTTAACACAGTCATTTTCTTTATTATTTATATTACAATTGATATAATGGGGAAAATACGTGTAATCGGATGAACTTTTATTAAATTTACAATGTTATTTGGCAGTCTACTAATTTTTATTATCACAAATAATGTAATATTCATGACTATCCACTAGTAGACGACCAAACGCATAAAGTGATACTAACAATGTACGGTTGTCCGTGATTTGAGAAATCCCTTATACCTAGAAGGAGCCGGAAACGACTTTGTTACCTCTGAGTTTTGACCGGCACAGACGGCTTTCGAAAGATGTACAGCTAATCGTCGCTTTCGACATTACGAGCACAAGTTGCAGGATGGTATTTTTCGTAAAAACATGGAAAACATAAAGTTAAACTGCACCAGCTCCATTGAATAAATGCTGTGTTTCCGCATACGCAAGGTCTTTTAACGTTTTCCTTGGAAAAACAAACCTCGTCAGCATTTTCAAAAACCTCTCTTTCAGACGATAGTTTGGAAGTAAACCACGCATAACGCAGTATTTCCTTAAAAATCGGCGCTGATAATCGGTCATGCAGTATCGAGTGTATTTTAATAGCGTCTTCCGAGAAGCAATTTCTCGCTCTCTTTCGATTAAATACGAACAGTTTTGAAGACACGGACAAGCATACATTTTCAGTATCACTTTATGCGTTTGGTCGTTTACTAGTCGATAGCTATGAATATTATATTATTTGTGACAATAAAAATTAGTAGACTGCCAAATAACATTGTAAAAAAAAAAACAGTTTGTTCTACATTGTTCGCTGAATTAGTTCAGGGTGGACGTCCGATGATACCCGTTCAGTTTGTTAATTCGCCCGTTCGCTCTGTTTTTTTATATATATATATATATATATATATATATATATATATATATATATATATATATATAAAGGGAAGCTCAGGCTCTGACCGAACACGCTGAGCTACCGTGCCGTCACCACTCGGCTGCAGCCGCTTCATGGTTAAAATGGCCACGCACAGATATATATATTCGACGACCGAAATTATGTTGCGATTTTCTGAGTAACGCTTGAGAAGTACGCGCTACTGCTTACACATGTTGTTGTCCTCATGGAGTACTACGAGTGTACGAAGTCTGCAGTAGATCCACGTTCCAAACGTCGCGGCCTCCACTTGTTAGTTCGAGTGAAGTCTCGTTACATTGAATATTTAAGTATCACTCGATACAGGCAGAGACAGTTGTAAATACTCACAACATTCCTCTCCAAATGGACTGTACACAGCTAAGTAAATCTTCATATCCGTATTGTAATACAGTGAACTAATGTTTTACGTTTTATAGCATCACTCGATATCCTTCCGGAGAAAACCACAGAACCGACCGTTGCACGTGCATTTTCACCAAGCACACACAACAGCAACTCTGATACTTAATTACACACTGATTCTACAGTTGTGTTATGGTCACAAAGAATACTGTAATCTAGTTTGTAATTACGTTTCATAGTATCTGTTTTAGTATCATAGTTAAATATTAATAGTGTATTCATTTTATTGTGGCAATATTATTATAATCTTGACACCGACTGCGTCTGGCTAGGGAATGACATAAAACTGGTAATAAATGAATTGGTAATAATAAATGGAAAGTTTCCGAGCATGCTCTAAATTCTGCAGCATGGCACGAGGGACACGAGTGCCTGCTACCTTTACACCTACAGGCTGCTTCAGTTCTCCCACCCAATACCGATTTCTGCGCCTTCCAGAGATGAGAACTTGTCCTACACTTCCTCACAGCCTGATCCGCTCTGGGATGTGTCTCCAGTAACACATCTCCAACGTATCTTCCCCTCTCTTTTTTCAACAAAGTTTTTATTTGGCAGAGCGCTTATAAATGTTCCACCGCTAATGGTTCTGATCCTTTCCTCCTTCACCTCTGTCTCCCCTCACAGTCACTACGGATAGGTCTCTCTCGTCTCGGGGGTCGGAGTAACCTACCCTTCCCTTTGGACCTACCCCCTAACTATTCCTCTTCCCTCCCAGACGAAGGACCTGAAAGCTAGGTGATGTGTCCCATTTAGTTCGATAACTGTCTATTGGCAGAACCACACATTCGGCCTCCTGAAGTTAAGCACTGCCCAGCAATGGTGTGTCTGCTATTTTCTGCTTGCTCGTGTCCACAGTCTTGCAATATTTTATGAAGGACCACAATTTCTGCTAAGATGTTCTTAAATTTTATTCACCACAATCACAATTTCATCTTACTGTACCACCTCAAATGGACAGCTCACTATAAAACGCTTGATAGCATTGCTCCTTTTAAGAGAATACTGTCCTTGGGTCAAATATGTTTACATATACTGCCTGTACAGTAAGACCAGAATTTTTATAATTTATGTGGAAGAATTTAGCTGCCAAGTGTCACATCTCAAGGATGTAGAGTAATATGTTACCCCAGCCAAAATGCAACCCCACTGTGAATGCTATTCTTGGACATGCGACAAGTCAGTTGGCATTAGTAAGGAGTTGGAAATACCACTCACTACTGTCAAATGATTGGCAGCTGCAGGTGTGCCGGGAGACCTCCCGAGAGTCGTGTACCTGTGACACCGGTACCAGAGGTACATCTAGTACCATCCTGTCTCTCCTGCACAAAGTACAGGATCTGCCACTACTCGTCCACTTGTGAGTGGTGTGTCAGTGGTAGATCTCGGTGCCACACACGGAGTGGACTCGAGGCGTCGTACAGATCCCCCTGACCGACGAGTTCGAGGTGTTGCCTTTCACTGAAACTGAGCCAGTGGGAGTCACTACATTTGTCGTGGGGAAACATCATTTGTCCAGTGTCAGGAGTTTAATGTACGGCGGGTGGTGGTACCCCTTACGGAAATGGCAGCAAGGGACAGGACGGGACACCAGGTGCTCTCAGTGTGAATGACTGGGGACCTCATTCGGCACATCGAAGAGGCTGTTCTGGCAGGGCAGCCACTGAGGGAACACGGTGCAATCAACTGCAGAGGGGTGTGGCACACATTGGAACAAATGACGCCCGACGTCTCAGCTCCGAGGCCATACTTGTGTCACTCCAGCAACTGGCAGATTAGGTTGAGAAGACTAGCCTTGCGCATGGAGTTTCAGTGAAACCCAGAATTAGCCGCATTGGTTCAGTCCTTCCACTTGAATTCTGGGGACAGAGACTTGTGGAAGTTCTGTGATAAGCTAGGCTGTAACTTCCTGGACTTGTGTAATAGGAATGAGAACTGTAGGATTCCACTAAATTGGTCATGTGTGCACTACACGACAGAGACTGCTACTCAGGTAGCTGACTGTGTGTGGGATGCACACAAGGTTTTTTTTTTTTTTTTTTAGGTGACTCTTCATCCAGTCCAGATAACAATAGCTGTAGGAAACCCAGAAGTATCAGTGCAAGATCGAAACAAATTCGTCCCACACGCAAGGGTATTAAAATCCTAATGGTAAAATTTCATAGCATTCGCAGCCGATTCTCAGTTTCCCAACTGGAAGTGCTCGTGAAAAGCAGCGAAGCTCACACAATATTAGGTACATAAAGCTGGTTGAAACCTGAAATCTATAGCAGTGAGATTTTTGAGGAAAATTTAGTGTATCGGGTGATCAAAAAGTCAATATAAATTTGAAAACTTAATAAACCACGGAATAATGTAGATAGAGAGTTAAAAATTGACACACATGCTTGCAATGACATGGGGTTTTATTAGAACCAAAAAAATACAAAAGTTCAAAAAATGTCCAACAGATGGCGCTGGATAGCAAAACGTCAGTGACTCCGCATGACAATCGTGCATAAAAGGAGCTGTAATGAGAGAGAGAATCAGATGCGCCAGCAGTCGCAGCATGTTGACGTTACCTGAAAAGGCGCTTTTAGTGAAGCTGTATTATCAGAATGGGGAATGTGCTAGTTCAGCGTTACGATCTTATCGCCATAGGAAGGGGATTCGAACGGGTAAAGGTCCGTTGACAAATGCAGCTGTGGCGAGAATGATTTCGAAGTTCGAAGCCACGGATTGTTTAGACGATAGACCCCGTATTGGCCGACCGAGTACAAGGCGTAATGCTGCTGAGACAGTTCAGTCTATGCACGGGGAAGTCAGCGCTCGTGCAGTCGCACGTCGCACCGGCATTCCATACATTACTGTTTGGTTGGCACTTAGGCGTACCCTCCGATGCTATCCGTACAAAATCCATCGGCATTATGAACTGTTACCTGGCGATTTAGTGAAACGGAGGGCATTTGCGGTGTGGGCGTTTCAAAAGATGGCGGAAGATGACGATTGGTTGAGTAACGTGTTGTGGACCGACGAAGCTCATTGCCCGCTCCGAGGGTCTGTCAACGCCCACAACTCCAGAATTTGGGCTACCGAAAATTCTAGAACTGTCATGGCAACGCCATTGCACGACGAGAAAGTCACGGTATGGGTTGGATTTACCACATCTTCCGTTATCGGACCGTTTTTCTTCGAGGAAATGCGTGACTCTGGTTTTGTAACTGCTACCGTGACGGGTGGGAGGTACGCCTATATGTTACAGAATCGCATCATCCCCAGCCTGGCTGATAAACACCTGCTGGAACGTACGATGTTTATGCAGGATGACGCTCAACCCCATATTGCTAGACGCATGAAAGATCTCTTGCGCGCGTCGTTTTGTGGTGATCGTGTGCTCAGCCGCCACTTTCGTCATACTTGGCCTCCCAGGTCCCCAAACCTCAGTCCGTGCGATTATTTGCTTTGGGGTTACCTGAAGTCGCAAGTGTATCGTGATCGACCGACATCTCTAGGGATGCTGAAAGACAACATCCAATGCCAAAGCCTCACCATAACTCCGGACATGCTTTACAGTGCTGTTCACAACATCATTCCTCAACAATAACTGTAGTCGAGGAATAATGGTGGACATATTGAGCATTTCCTGTAGAGATCATCTTTGCTTTGTCTTACTGTGTTATGCTAATTATTGCTATTCTGATCAGATGAAGCACCATATGTCGGGCATTTTTCGAACTTTTGTATTTTTTTGGTTCTAATAAAACCTCATGTCATTCCAAGCATGTGTGTCAATTTGTACCTCTCTATCTAAATTTGAAACAATAAATCACGGAATAATGTATACCGAGTTTTTCATCAGCCAGTATATCGAAAGGATAGGCGAATAGCAAATGGAGGTGGTGTATTTGTTGCAGTAGACAAGAAACTCAAATCCACCAAGACAGAAGTCGAAGCTGCATGTGAGACTATTCTGGCGAGACTCGGTATCAGGGGTGGGCGTAAAAAGATAACTGTATCCTTCTGTCGGCCACCACACTCATCTCTTGACGTAACCAAAAATTTTAGAGAAAACCTCAGTTCACTTGTATGTAAGCTCCCAAATCTTACTAAAATCGTCAGCGGAGACTTTAATTGTCTGACAGATAATTGGAAAAATTACAGTTTTCTTAGTGGTGGGCATGATAACACATCCTCTGAAACATTACTACATGCTTTCTCTGAATATGGCCCAGAACAGATATTTAGGAACGCCATTGATTATGGAAATATATTTGATCTAATGGCAACAAATAGACCTGACCTCTTTGAGGATGTCCACATTGAAACTGGTAACCAGTGACTATGACATGCCTGTGGCAACAATGATTACCAAAGTACAACTACAACTACAGCCTCAGTGAGGAACTTGAAACTTTCAGCACAGGTCACGAGCGTGTAGAGGAACTATGGTTCAATTTAAAAGAATAATTGACCATGCACTGGATAGATATGTTCCCAGTAGAACAGTTCATAATGGGAGGAAACCTCAATGGTATACAGTCATTGTGAAGGAAATGGAGATCACTGCACTACAGGTGTAAAACAAATTATAGGGCTACAGATAAAGAGATTCTGAATGAAAAGCATTTGGCTGCCGAGAGAGCAATGACTACCGCAGCAGAATATAGTCAAGCGATCTTTCACAGAATCCAAAGAAATTCTGGTCATATGTAAATACTGGACACTAACTTTGGTGCCACTAACAGTCACTAGCGAAGGAGACAGGACCTGAAATCGAGGGTAGCAATGCAAAAGTTGAAAAGCTTAACTCCATTTTCAAATGTTCCTTTACAAAGGAAAACTTGAGAGCATTGCCCCAGTATAATCCTTGTACCACTGGAAATTCAGCATTAGTGTCAGTAGGGTTGACCAACAGCTGAAGTCATTAAAACTGAACAAAGCTGCGGGGCCCAATAGTGTCTCCGTCAGATTCTATATTGAATTTGAGGCTAAGTCAGTCCCTCTTCTAACTATAATCTATCGTAGATCCCTCAAACACAAAACTGTGTGCAGTTCTTGGGAAAAAGCACAGGTTACACCCGTGTACCAAAAGGGTAATCCAATAGCCTCGAAAACGGTTTGTTGTAGAATTGTAGAACATATTCTGATCTCGAACATAATGAGGTATCTCGAATAGAATGACCACCACAATACCAACAGGCACAATTCCAGAAACATTGATCACGTGAAACCCAACTCGTACTTTTCTCTTGTGACATACTGAAAGCTTTGGATCAAGGCAAGCAGCTAGATGCAGTATGTCTTGATTTCTGAAAAAACATTTAACTCACTACCAATCTTGCACTTATTCACAAAAGTATGATCATATGGTGTATCAAGTGAAATTTTTGACTGGATTGAAGTCATTTTGGTAGGGAAGACACAGCATCTTATCGTGGTGGAGAACCGTCGACTGATGTAGAAGTAACTTCCAGTGTACCGCAGGGACCTGTGCTGTTTGTGTTGTATATTAATGGCCTTGCAGATAATATTAATAGTGAAATCAGGCTTCTTGTATATGATGCAGTTGTCTATACCATCTGAGAGAAGCTGCATAAATATTCAGTCACATCTTGAAAAGATTTTAAAGTGGTGTAAATATTGGTAACTTGCTTTAAATGTTCAGAAATGTAAAACTGTACATTCAAAAAACAAAAACATGTATCCTATGACTATAATATCAATGAGTCATTGTTGGAATCCGCCAACTCTTACAAATACCTGGGTGTAACGCTTTTTAGGGATATGAAATGGAATGATCATACGGGTTCAGTCTTGGGTAAAGCAGGTGGTAGCTTTTGGTTTATTGGTAGAACACTGGAGAAATGCAATCTATCTACAAAGGGGATCGCTTACAAATCACTCGTGTGACTGGTTCTAGAATATTTCACAAGTGTGTGGGAACTGAACCAAATAGGACTAATAGGGTATGTGAAGGTATACAGAGAAGGGCAGCACAAATGGTTAGAGCTTTGTTTGGTCGATGGGAGAGTGTCACAGAGATACTGAAGAAACTGAACTGGCTCTTGAAGACAGTAGTAAACAATCCTGAGGAAGTCTGCTGACACAGTTTCAAGAACCAGATTCAGATGGTGATTCTAGGAACATAATGAGACACCCTACGTATCATTCACATGGAGATCAGGAGTCTAAGATAGAATAGTTACTGCACACACAGAGGCATTCAAGCAGTCATTCTTCCTGTGCTCCAGACGTGAACAGAATGGGAAGAAACCACAGTAACTGGTGCAGTGGGACATACCCTCTGTCACGCACCTGACGGTGGTTTGCCGAGTACACGTGTAGATGTAGAATTAAGATAACAAATCCACTACAATTATGGACAATCTGTAGTAGTCGGCGGTTCTGCTTCTATAACAAAACCTTTTTTACAAACCACAGGAAATTATCTATGAGCATTGTGGTTTGCCAATGACAGCCAACTCACGATTTGTCGTATTCATTTCCCATTGTTCAACGTGTGAGTTGTTACTGATATCGACATGTAACACGACAGCCACTGACGTCATACGTGTACTTTTTCCAAGTGTCACATTACGGACTCATTACTGTCAATATGCAAATGGTCGACGTACGCCTAATGTTGTTTGTCACAAATAAACTCGTGACTACAAGTTGTAAATAGTTAGGTAATTTGTTTGATAATGGAGTTACAATTTCTGTCATTAAAAAGAGTGCACTACTTTTGGGACACCCTATATAAACACGGTTTACACGAGGACAATATCCTCTCAAAAGAAACAATGCAGTTACTCAGGGTGGGGTGTTACCACATACAGCAGCAGTACAGGTCTGACAATGGCGGGGCACGTTGTGAATGATGTCACGAATCTCTTGCTGAGGGAATAACTGCCATTTTTCCCATGCTTCCTGCAGAGCTGCTAGCATGTCTTCGAGAGTGGTTGGTGGATGCTGACTCGATGCGAGTCGCCTTTCTAGTGCAGCCCAGACATGCTCTATGGGATTCAAATTAGAAGAGTGTGCAGGCCACACCATCTGTGCAGTATCTTCTGTTCCAAGAAAACTTCAAGCACCTGTACTCTATGAGATTGAGCATTATCATCCGTCAGCACAAAGTCTTGCCCCGCAATACCTAGCAGCAACTGCACGTGAAGTCCCGAGATCTTGTCACAATAACTGACAGCTGTTAAACCTTGCCAATTCACCAGTACAATTTCAAGAAGAAATGTTTGAGTGGTCAACATAATGCCTGCCAAAATAATTAGGAATCCTCTTCAACACTGATTTCTTTCCACAATGTTTGGATCCCGCTATCGTGTTCCACGTTCCCTCCAGATGATAATCTGTCGAAAGTAACTCTCCAGACGAAATCGGGTCTTGTCTGCGAAAATAACATTGGACCACTGTTCCACCATCCGAGTGGCACATTAAGGACTCCACTCTAACGCGTCTTCACAGAAGGAGACATTTAGAGTTACACATACAGTAGGTCTTCGACAATAAAGGCCCTTCTGCCGAAGCCTTCTGTACACCGTTTGCCACAATACGACACGTCCAGTGAATGTTACGAGGTCAGATGCCAGTAGTCGTGCAGTACTAAGGGGGTACTGTCGTGTCCTTACAGCCAAATAACGGAACCGTCTTTCTGACGTCACATGTGGTTGGCCCTGCACTGCTCTTTGGGATACAGTTTTGGTCTCTCTGAACTGTTGCCACACCTGAGAAACAACAGAATGATTCACATAAGCCAGCAAGCCACATTAGTTTGTGAATGTCCCGCTTTCATTCTTCCTAGGTCCTCGTCGAATGCAGAGAGTCGTGTGGGCGTCTTCTCCGTGCCACGCTGCACCATCTGTGGCTGTGTATACAGCGACTGTGGATTTGGGACTACCCGGTGAATGCTACTCCATTTGATAGGTCCTCTAATGTCATCACTGGAATGGTTGTCCATTCCCCCATAATGCCATGTTCCATGCAGAACATGATTGTACAGATGTCTTTGACAGTTTGTATGAGTCTATCACGAATGAGGACAGGGAAATAAAATCTTGTTGCTTTAATTTTGGATACCAGTGTATTAATGTATACATGCATCCTCCTCTGTTTTTCTTCTTACTTACATTTGATAATAGTAATAACTAAAGACTTCACCTAAATTTAAAGAAAAGAATTTTACGCCACTCGTAAGGTGATGTGAAATAAACTATTTACCTTGTACTCCAATTAAAGTAAGAGGGAGCACTTGAAAGAACATTAGGCAGGTGGACGACTGAACATTATGTACAGAAGGTAGCGAGTTGCATAGAGCAGGAAAACAGAAACTTTCTCGATTATTCTAGAAGGACATTCAAGTAGGTAGACATTTCTGCCAGCTTAAAAATGCACAGAACAGCTCTGCCAGAGGGGAATCCCTGTACTGCTCTGCTATGCGACAGATCGAGATATCGCACAAAGACATAAAATAGTCCCAGGAGCTATTAACCCTCGAGGTTAAGAACTATTTATTTTAACTGTTATCAGAAGAAGGTAATTTGGGAGATACGTAGTGGATGACAATCCTCTCTTTCAGTTCAAATGTTTTCACTCGTTTTTAAAAGTGAATACATCTACTGTGTGTGGTATCGATAGCTACGATGCCGTGGTGTAGGTTGGCACTACGACACCAACACCGACGACAGCGCCCTCTAGCAGGTGCTGTGCAGATCTACGAGTTCCGCTCCAGATTCTCCCCTTTGATCAGGAGCAGACGGCTGGGACACTTCGCACTTCATTGCAAAGTTATGTATTCTTCTTGCTAGAGTAAAGGTGCTTTAACTGTATTTGCAGTACCGACGTGTTTACCTTTTCCTGCTCCTACTCACTTCCTACATTTGGCCAACCTTTCAGTTTCCAGGAGCAGACCCACGCGCCGTCTTCCAGGCAGGATACAAAACTGTGATTGACGAGTGCGTTCAGTGGAGCAGGGCACCAGCTAATCCACTGGCACAATCAGGAGATGAAGTCACTAGTGGGCTGCCAGAGAGGCATGTCACACAGATGAATGGTCGGGAAAAATTTTCATTTTATGATGTAATATGTTACTTTTTGGTACTATTGCTTTTTGGAGACTGCTCCGAGTGTCTGAAACGGCATCTGAATAGTAACAGATTATTCTGCAAAAAGTATATGCAGTAATATGCAGGAGAAGGAAGTAGCTTTGAATGTGTCTACAAGTATCATTTCCAACTATGATGATTATTACAACAATGGTAGGATCACACTCTCAAGTCATTGTCCTGTTTCAACATTACAAGTAAAAGATTTTAGCGCACGGTTCAGTGTTTGCGAGATTTCTGATGGTCGTGAATTTAACCACACGTATGGCCAGTTGGTTGTGTAATGGAAGTATTAAACAATCACTCTTTTATTCTCTTTATTATGTGCAAATGTGCAAGAATATAGTTTAGAATCATTATTGAAAGGTCTGCATGACCGTGTAAAGCTGATTAATGCAAATGAAAGTTTCTTTACATATTATTTTTCCATGTTGTAACTGTGTAAGTACAGAGAGTGTGACATAAATTTATGAGGTCCTAGAAATGACTAATGTGAGATAAATTCTCTCTGTAGCGAGTTCTCGCCGACCACTGTGGCTGAGCGGTTCTAGGCGCATCAGTCCAGAACTGCGATGCTGCTACGGTTGCAGGTTCGAATCCTGCCTCGGGCACGGATGTGTGTGATGTCCTTAGGTTAGTTAGGTTTACGTAGTTATGTAGTTCTAAGTCTAGGGGACTGATGACCTCAGATGTTAAGTCCCATAGTGCTTAGAGCCATTTAAACCATTTTGTAGCTCAAAAATGGCTCTGAGCACTATGGGACACAACATCTTAGATCATAAGTCCCCTAGAACTTAGAACTACTTAAACCTAACTAACCTAAGGACATCACACACACCCATGCCCGAGGCAGGATTCGAACCTGCGACTGTAGCAGTCCCGCGGTTCCGGACTGCAGTGCCAGAACCGCACGGCCACCGCGGCCAGCCCATTTTGTAGCGAGTTCTCGATTAGCAAGAAGAATCGTGTTCAACACTACTGATGGAAGTATCGTATAAGGCACATAAAGGAAGACGTTTGCCCGATACTGCTGTCTCTCGTGTGCTCTCGTCTTGAACGACAGTTACAATAGCGAGGGATCGATAATTACAGTCGAGTTTGGCAACTGTCGTTTACTAGAGGACAAAGTGCTTCTCAATTACATTTGAATGTTATTGCAGTTCTGTTACTTTTATTTGTGGCTAACCAACCTTACTTCCCAGGCTACCTCACATAAGTACAATTTGGGTAATGACAGTGCGTATCTACGAGAGTCGGATTAGCACGGATCTCTTACTGGCGAGACGGTGAAATATCGGGGTTCGTGGCGCTCGCACCATTTCAGAGAAAGTGAGATGGCTCTCGTCATGCTGCCCACCATGGTAAATGAAGTGGATGACATGTGTGCACTCGACTAAGTTTTGACTGACATCCAACCGATATGTTTACGTTCTACCAGTTACCGAGATAGGAGGCACAATGGAGGATTATAAAATATATTATTCATTCCCCCCTGACTAAGTTCCAACTGGGATGAGAAATATCCCTTCCCCCATCTGGGACTGAACCCAGGACTTTCAGGGCTGGAGCCATGTGCTCTGCCAGCCAGATCACCATGGCAACTAGACTGTGACGTATCTCAGTAAATGATGCAACAGTGTACAGGTGAGGGAGAAGTGGTGTGTCTGCTGCCACTGAAGCAGAGAGAATTACACTGAAGAGGTCATGCGTGCTAATGTCAAAACAAATTACGGTTTAATTACAAAGATCTCAGTGCTAGAAATCAATCCCTTTCAGAGATGAAAGGGAAAGCTGGAAAGCTGAAGGCACTGTCATCTAACTTCAGGTGTGTCTCAGGGAAGGGTGATATTCATGTTGAATATTCAACGGTTTGGCCGACAGCATTCATAGTAACCTCAGACCTTTTGCAGATGACGCATTTATCTATTATGAAGCACTGCCTCAAGAAAGCTGCACAGAGTCACATATTTGTACAATTTTGATTTCTAAGTGGCACAGAGACTGGCAACTTGCTTTAAATGTACAGAAATGTGAAATACTGCACTTCACAAAACAAAATAAAGTACTAGTCCTATGACCACAATACCAATAACTCACAATTAGAATCAAATCACTTCGCACAGATACCTGGGTGTAACAATATGCAGGGTCATAAAATAGAATGATCACAAAGGCTCGGTCATCCAAAGTGGCTGGCAGGCTTTGGTTCTTCGGAAGAATGGTATGGAAATGTAATCTCATACCAAATAGGACTAACAGGGGATACTGGATGTATGCAAAGAAAAAAAAAAGAGTACAATGAAAAGTCACAAGTTTGTTTGACCCACAGGATAGCATCACAGAAATACTAAAAAGACAGAAGTGGCAGACACCTGTAGATAACGGAAGCTATCCCGAGAGAGCCTACTATCATTAAGTGAGGGGAGTAGAAATATACTACAAACCTCCTATACATCATTCTTATAGGAATTTGCACAAGATTAAACTTATTAAACTGTGTACAGGAACCGTACTTTCTGCACTCCACATTTGAATGGAATAGGAAAAGTGGTACAGTGGGTCTGTGGTAAGTACCCTGTGTCATGCAGTTCATTGTGGTTTGTGGAGTAAGGATGTAAGTGTAGGCTCATTGTTTTGGATAGTTAGACAGACGATAAAATGCTGAAGTACAAAATATATGATTGCCTGGACAAACACAATGTCCTCAACTCTTTAACTACAAAAATTTAGATGCTCTATGATACTTGTGTGTTGAGATTACAAAAGAAAAATGTCGTTTAGAATAAAGAAAGGTGCACAACAGGCAAGTTCCCTTTCCCACTTACTCTTCACCACAGTCAGGTTCTGTACTGAAGGAAGAAATCTAAATGCTTTCATATTTGCAGGTGTGTCGCCATTTGGGGTTAAGCCAACACAGAGGTACAAGGAAACTGAATGTGTCAAATACTAAATTCGAGAAGTTGGGCTAACTGGTAAATGGAAACAGAAACAAGACAGTGGCAATTCAGTAGTCTGCCGTGACAAGAGTGCCATTTCCATGTTCTGAACAGGCTACGCAAGGACTACAATCCTTCAGTAATGTAAAAAGACTTACTTCCTCTGAGATCTAAACCTACTGTGTTCACGACTTTCCTTCTGCCCTTCGTATCCTACAGTTTTGAGAGCTGTGTCCTAATCGAAAGCTATAAAAATTAATCACAAGTTTATGAAATGAAATACCATAGGCCTGCTCCACAAAAGGCAAGGACACAGATCAGCAATGGGCGCAATATGCAGGACCTGCAGGTCAGAGCACCCACAGAAGATAGGCCGAGTGCAGCGAGACCGAAATGTCGGTGTCGTGTGAATAGGATGCGGGCTAACCCGACTGTCAGTTATTACACAGAAAGGGATGTGCCAGGATGAAGAGTACCAACTGTATTTGTTTAATCACAACTGCTGTGAAAGATTGTGCCTAGTGCTTCAAAAACATAAATGCCTGACTTCAATTACGAATCTTCCTGGCTTTGTGTGCTAGACTGGGACTCAAACCTGGAGCGAGTGCCTTTCACTGGCAAGTTCTCTACTGACTGAGCAATAGAATGACAAGATATGCAGAACAACTACTGTGAAGTTCGGGAGGTAGTCGCAGAAGTAAAGCTACAAGGGAAGGTCACGAGTTGTGTTCAGACAACTCAGTTAGCAGAGCACTGCTGTGAAAGGCAAGGTGTATGTGCTGGTCAGGCACACAGAGTTTTAGTCTGCCAGAAACTTTCAAACTAGCACACACACTGCTTCTGATTGATCCGTGTGCAAACACAGAATGATCTTTCAAATAGTTTGAGAGACAGAGAGGGAGGGAGGGACTGGGGGAAAGAGGGAGGGAGGGAGAGAGAGAGAGGGGGGTTGGCGGGAGAGAGAGAGAGAGAGAGAGAGAGAGAGAGAGAGAGAGAGAGAGAGAGAGAGAGAGAGAGAGAGAGAGTGGGGTGGGTGGGGGAGGGTGGGAGGAGACAGGAATAATAACTAACCAACAAGCTCACAGTGAGCTTCAGTAACATTTCACCTTAGTGTGCCCTGACATAACATTACAAAAGGGTCACCACGTGGGTGACAACTAGGTACTGCAGGACAACAGTGGCTAATATAATAATTTTACATGGCTCAACAGTTTGGTGCAACTCTTTCAATTGGATACCACTTTAGCGGCATGCGAGTCCCTAATCTACTCCAGTTGTCCAATCGGGGAAAGGGAACCTACAATTTAACGTGGAATCTGAACCGTGTCTCACGCCTTCCCGTCAGGGTGAGGTTAGGGCTGGGGTAAAGGCAGACTGAAATACCTCTGTGTTTCAACCAGGATTTGATACCGAGAGCTCTCAGTTTCTGAGCACGTGCTTTAGCATTATACGAGGACTATTCAAAATGTATCCAATCTTATTTTTTATGTCGACACCAATAGTGGCTTTGGGACACACATCCCCTCTATGTTGGTAAGCGTACATAGTGCAAACGTGTGATTTTTTTTCACAATAGCAGAAACAACCAGTCACTGCCTAGTTGTTGCCAGGTGAACACTTATAAGAGATAGTTATCGGATTTGGTCGTGTGGACAAAATGACAGAAAAAGTGGGACAACATTATTGCATCAAATTTGTTTTAAGCTAGGCAATTCTCAGGTCGATAGAATCGACAAGATTTGAGAAGTGTTTGGGGACGAAGTGACGGGTACCACATATATAAAGGAGTGGCACGACCACTTCAAAGATGGCCACGCATCAGTGAAGAGTGAAGCACATTCAGGTAGGTCCTCACCATCCAGAGAGCTGATAACGTAAGGACACTGGTGATGCAGGGTAGATTAAACATGAGCAGAGAACTTGCACACAAGGTTAAAATTAGTGTTGAACCCATTCATGCCATCTCAGGAGAATTTATGCCAAAGTTTCTAACAACTGACCATAAGCAACTTCATTTGGAGATCAGACAGGACGTGCTGGATACTGTCCGTAGTAATCCGAACTTTTGTAACGCAGTAATCACTGGTGATGAGTCCTGAGTTTACATGTACAACAGAGAAACAAAGTTCCTCTCATTGCAATGGAAGTATCTGTCATCCCTGAGACCCAAAAGAGTGAGGCAGGTCCGCATCAATGTGTAAGTCATGCTGACCATCTTTCCTGACTCCAATGGTGCAGTCTGTCACGAGTACGCCCCAGAAGGTCCTAATGTCAACGAGGAGTATGACCGAAAGGTTACCTGTGTGAATCGGTGAGATACAAACAGCTGGACTCGCAGGCAGTGGGCACCCTTCACTGTGACAATATGCGTCCTCTCATCGTTCTCCATTAATTCGGAGTTTTTTTTGGAAAACAAAAAAAGACTGTGGTTTGTCAGCTTCCTGTTCCCCTGACCTAGCACTGAGTGACTTCTGGCTTTTCCGTACACAGGAAAAGGCTCTGAAAGGGATCAGATTTCAGAACAGGGAAGACAACGTGCAGAATTCGACGGAGCAGTTGAACGCCCTACCGAAAGAGGCTTTCTGGTGATGCTTCCAGCAGTGGCAGCAGTGTTGGGAGAGGTGTGTAGAAGCTGATGGGCACTGCTTTGAAGCTGAAACTATTGTATCTGAATAAAGATTGATTTTGTAGCTAAAAGTCAGATACTTTTTGAATGGACCAAGCCTGAAAATGAGGACTACACATTTTAGAATATCTGTATAGTAGATATCTGTATAGTAGACAAAACACTAGGCTTGTTCCAAGTGTGCCAGGTGTTTACTTTGGAAGATAAAAGTACTAGATTAGTTACATCAGGAGTTATACCAAAAATGGAGCCTTTTGTGATTTGATTAATTACTGCAACTGTGAAATGCACAGTTAAATATGACTATTGAAAGACATTCTTTGTTTATTTACATGGTACTTGTATAATGTATGTAACCTTGATGAAAAATTATTTATAAGACACTGTATACAATTACTGTATGCACTTGATAAATATTTGTCCTCCTTTGGTACAGATGGTCTGAGCACCACCAGAGTGTGACCAAAGAGGGTGCACGATGACCACCCCTGCCCCCTCCACTCCCCTATGATGGATTAACTACGAGGGCAGTTCAATAAGTAATGCAACACATTTTTTTTCTCGGCCAATTTTGGTTGAAAAAACCGGAAATTTCTTGTGGAATATTTTCAAACATTCCCGCTTCGTCTCGTACAGTTTCATTGACTTCCAACAGGTGGCAGCGCTGTACGGAGCTGTTAAAATGGCGTCTGTAACGGATGTGCGTTGCAAACAACGGGCAGTGATCGAGTTTCTTTTGGCGGAAAACCAGGGCATCTCAGATATTCATAGGCGCTTGCAGAATGTCTACGGTGATCTGGCAGTGGACAAAAGCACGGTGAGTCGTTGGGCAAAGCGTGTGTCATCATCGCCGCAAGGTCAAGCGAGACTGTCTGATCTCCCGCGTGCGGGCCGGCCGTGCACAGCTGTGACTCCTGCAATGGCGGAGCGTGCGAACACACTCGTTCGAGATGATCGACGGATCACCGTCGAACAACTCAGTGCTCAACTTGACATCTCTGTTGGTAGTGCTGTCACAATTGTTCACCAGTTGGGATATTCAAAGGTTTGTTCCCGCTGGGTCCCTCGTTGTCTAACCGAACACCATAAAGAGCAAAGGAGAACCATCTGTGCGGAATTGCTTGCTCGTCATGTGGCTGAGGGTGACAACTTCTTGTCAAAGATTGTTACAGGCGAGGAAACATGGGTTCATCACTTCGAACCTGAAACAAAACGGCAATCGATGGAGTGGCGCCACACCCACTCCCCTACCGAGAAAAAGTTTAAAGCCACACCCTCACCCGGTAAAGTCATGCTTACAGTCTTCTGGGACGCTGAAGAGGTTATTCTGTTCGATGTCCTTCCCCGTGGTCAAACGATCAACTCTGAAGTGTATTGTGCTACTCTTCAGAAATTGAAGAAATGACTTCAGTGTGTTCGTAGGCACAAAAATCTGAACGAACTTCTCCTTCTTCGTGACAACGCAAGACCTCACACAAGTCTTCGCACCCGAGAGGAGCTCACAAAACTTCAGTGGACTGTTCTTCCTCATGCACCCTACAGCCCCGATCTCGCACCGTCGGATTTCCATATGTTTGGCCCAATGAAGGACGCAATCCGTGGGAGGCACTATGCGGATGATGAAGAAGTTATTGATGCAGTACGACGTTGGCTCCGACATCGACCAGTGGAATGGTACCGTGCAGGCATACAGGCCCTCATTTCAAGGTGGCGTAAGGCCGTAGCATTGAATGGAGATTACGTTGAAAAATAGTGTTGTGTAGCTAAAAGATTGGGGAATAACCTGGTGTATTTCCATGCTGAATAAAACAACCCCTGTTTCAGAAAAAAAATGTGTTGCATTACTTATTGAACTGCCCTCGTACTGTGCTGGATCTCAGGTGCAGACGTAAATCCACTCTAATAGTAGGTGCAGGAGATCATAGCACATGGTGGATAGATTACACAACATGTAAGGTGTCCTTACCCAGAAAACCCATACTTCTTTGAAATTTAGAAAAGTGTACAACAAACCCTAAGAAGATCCATGTATAATTAAGCAAAAAGGTTGATGGAAAGGTCGTCTCAATAACAGTTGATTCACCAACGTAAAACCTTTGCTAGGTATAAGACACCTTTTATTTGCCTTTTACAACAGAAAATGAGTTACTGCAGATTTATTCTAGCCCCCAACATCATAGGCATTCTGGCAGATGACTAAGTTAAATTTCAAAATAACTGAAAAAGTTATTTCTAGCCAGCTCTGAACCCAATGTGTATTGCTCCTAGGACTTGCCTGTGTCATGGGCATATTCCGTAAGATACACTACAAGCTTACAACAACATTTCGTTGCCAATAACCTTCAATTATTACTAGTCACAAGTTTACACAGTCATTTTACATTCTTATTTAAAGATTTCTTATACAATTGGTTAAATATACATATAATGCATAATATAAACAAACACAGGCACAAAAGTTTTATAACTGAGTAAGTCTCTTAACCAGTTCATAGGTCTTGATATTACCAAATGCAGTTCACTGAGATCACCAGGAAAGTTTATAATAAATGTTCTTCGATCATATGTTGACAAGTCACTTTCACACAGTACATGGACTACACCACAGGATTAACAAATTAGAATAATAATTCTAAAGTTTGTACTGCTCAAAATGGAGATACCTTTAAATTTTCATATCTTCACGGCTGCTGATATGTCGGACACTTCCATTTTATGTAACTCACATTTTATTAGTGCTAAATGCCTAGCTGCAGTAAATGACAGTTCTGGGGTCAGATGAGGAACTCGAGTAACCAACGAAGTGGTCCACACTCCCAAGAATGGCATGTACTGTTCATAGAACTGTTCCTCTAATGATGGAAGTCTGCAGACACCTACAGCGTACAGTCAGCCTCTACATTAACAAATCCCCGCGACACTTGCCTGAGTAAGCGCACACCGTGAGGGGCCTGCGATCGCAGTGCCGCCGACAGTGGCTCGTCGGACAAGTCGGTCAGACTCGGACTGTAGAGCTGAGAGCTTTTTCGTGTAGCTTCTGAAAACAAAAACATTTAGTTTAGAGAGTGTACAGTGCCTTCAAACATGCAATTTGGTATAGTAGGAAAGGGAAGAGAAGGAAAAATAGTAGAAAAACATGGACAGGGAAAGGTATGAAAAAGAAATGTGCCTGATAAACCAGATGTTAGCAGTGATTTTATGTCCTGTGCAAAATTTTAAGATTTACTGAGAGGGTATCAGTTCTTTCGGACATGTCCGAAAGAACAGATACCATCGGTGACCGTGCAGCTCATTAGAATGAAATTACAATGAAATGAACACCCTTAGCTGCTTACAGGCGTTGACATACATCAACGGGAACAGATGAAAATGTGTGCCCCGACGAATGTAGTGTGGGACAATACGTAGAGAATGTGGGTTTCGCGGGAGGCATGCCAGAGATAAATCCCTGCAGTCGCGCTATCCTCTGTGTCCTCGGTGACTCAGATGGATAGAGCGTCTGCCATGTAAGCAGGAGATCCCGGGTTCAGGTCCCGGTCAGGGCACACATTTTCATCTGTCCCCGTTGACGTATGTCAATGCCTGTAAGCAGCTAAGGGTGTTCATTTCATTGTAATCTGGTTTAAGAATCGTCTAAGAAGGTTGTATATGTGCAAGAGACCTGGAGACAATGGCAAGTTTCAGATTGATTGTACAGGGTGATCCATCTAAGACGTCATAAGAGTATTGCATTATATTTATTAAGTTAGTGAATAAATCTCCAAGCGATTTTCTGCAAAGTACATGAAAATGGGGCGAGTTAACAATGAATGACCATGCTTTGTGAGGCAAGCTGTCAGCACCTAGTTCACAGTGCAAACAGCAGATGTCAGAAGCACATTGTACAACCTACAGAGGTGACAACAGTCAACACACGCTGAGTGTGCTACCTTGTAAGTGAAAATGGTTGTTACAAAGCAACAACGTAGTCAATGTGGCATGTGGCCTAAAAAATTTTCGAGTGTTGTAGAGACCCAGGGAGTTTTCAGGTGTCGGTGCAGTGTTATCAGCCCATTCTTTCTTGTGGAGGAGACTGTTTGTGCTCTCAATTACCTGGAAATAATTGACCAGTATGTCATTTATCAATTACAGAAAGATGGGATACTGGACATCGATGTCTATCAACATGATGGTGCTCCAGCACACTTGGATGTCATTGTGTGAGGACAATTAAACCAGATATTCAGATATTCAACGATCGCCAGTGTGGGTTTGGTAGACCCCTCCCACAGCCTTTAATATTCCGGCCTAACATCAACATTATTTCCATAAAAACCGCAGAATCTGACTGACCTACAGAGTCATGTTACAGTAGCCTTTTATCAAATCACTCCAGGAATGCTGCACACCCCCGAGGCACAATATGTGCCCCATTTGCAGTGACCGACATGTTGAGAGCTAATGTGCTGTGTGACAAATTTCAGACACAAAGTCCAGCCTCCCCTCCACATGTATGTGCTGCTAATAAGCAACAAGTTTGCACACTTTCTTGTATATAGTGCTTTACTTTTCCAACATCTCAAATGTGTCACCTAACATAATGGTAAGACACGAGATTTTGGAACCACATTTATACTGTAAGACATTTCCAGGGACAGATGTGGGCTCTGACCACAATTTATTTTTTATGAACTGTAGATTAAAACTCAATAAATCACAAAATGATAGGAAATTATGGAGATGGAACCTGGATAAGTTGAAAGAACCGAAGATTACTGAGAGTTTCAAAGGGAGAATTAGGCAACCTTTGACTGAAACAGCAGAAAATGAATGGGTAGCTTTGACAGATGAAATAGTCAAGGCAGCAGGGGATCAAATAGGCAAACAACGAAGGGCTAATAGGATCCTTGGATAACACAGCAGACACTGAATTTAAATGATGAAAGGAGAAAACATAAAATGCAGCAAATGAACTGGGTGCAATGGAATACAGATGTCTCAAGAATGAGATTGACAGAAAGTGCTAAATGACTAAGCAGGAATGGCTAGAGGACAATGCAAGCCGTTATAAGCCTGCATAACTGAGGGAAAGATAGATGCCACCTACAGGAAAATTAAAGAGACCTTTGGCAAAAAGAGAAGCAGCTCTCTGAATATCGAGAGCTCAGAAGGAAAAGCAGTACTAAACAAAGAAAGGAAAGCTGAAAGGTGGAGCCAATATATAGATGAGTTCTACAAAGGAAATGAACATGAATACAGTATTGTAGAAAGGGAAGGGGATGCTGATGAAGATGGGGTGGGAGACATTATACTGCGGGAAGACTGACAGAGCACTGAAAGAACTAAGGCGAAACAAGGCCCCTGGAGTGGACAACATTCTGTCAGAACCGCTGATAGCTTTGGGAGACCCAGCCACAACAAAACTATTCCATCTGGCATGCATGATGTGTGAGACAGGCGAAATACCCTCAGACTTCATGAAGAATGTAATAATTCCAATTGTGAATAAAGCAGGTGCTGACAGGTGTGGATGTTACCAAACTATCACGCTACTAAGTCATAGTTGCAAAATACTAACAAAAATTATTTACAGAAGAATGGAAAACTGGTAGATGCCTACCTTGGGGAAAATCAATTTGATTTCCAGAAAAATGTAGGGACAGGCAAGGCAATACTGACCCTGTGACTTATCTTAAAAGACTGCATAAGGAAAGGCAAACTTACACTTATATGATTTGTAAACCTACAGAAAGTTTTTGACATTGCTGACTGGAATACACTCTTTTAAATTCTGAAAGAAGCAAGGGTAAAATACAGGAAGTGAAATGCTATTCAGAATTTCTACAGGAACCAAATGGCAGTTATAAGAGTCATGGAGCACAAAAGGGAACCACTGGTTGGGAAGGGAGTGAGACAGGGTTGTGGTCTATACCCTATCATTTGGACTGTATGATGAACATGCAGTACAGGAAACCAAAGAAAAATTTTCTGAACAAATTAAAGTTTCGGGAAAAGAAATAAAAATTTTGAGGTTTGGTGATAAGAACTTAAAAAATAAAAATAAAATAAGGTGATTTACTGTTTAATTGTGTTCTAGAAAAAACTGTAAGGATCTGAAATTCGGAGCTAAACAAATCACAAAATTGAACCAATGAATCTGGGAAGGAAAACAAATGGAATTAAGGTAAACTGCTTGGCTTTTGTGGATGATTTTGCAATACTTTCAGAAAACCTGACAAAAGCTGTTCTTCAGATAAACCTTCTGGAATAAATAGCAAACAGAACTGGTTTCAAAATTTCAGCTGGAAAAAAACAAAATTCATGACAAGTATAAAAAATGTGCCAAAATTCACAGCAAAACAAATAGGTAAAATAGAGCGAGTAAATAAATATACATATCTTGGGAGACTATTCAACAGAATGGACTACAAAAATCTGCAATAGATGTAAGGATTAACAAAATGGAAAGAGCATAGGGTTTGACCAAAAATATTTACAACAAGAAATGTATATCTAGAAAAACAAAACTAAAACCCCACACCACACTGGTTCGACCAGAATGTTTATATGGATCTTAATGCCTAAAAATGAACTATAAGATGAACAGATTAGAGGTTCTCAAAAGAAGGATTATTAGAAAAATAACAACTGCAATAAAAACTGCAGATGGTTGGAATATAAGAAGTAATGAGGAGATCTACAAAAATATAAAGGAAATATATGAAGTAATGGCCACACAAAGATTAACCTTTTTTGGACACCTCTACCGAATGGATGGAAATAAACTAACAAAGCAAATACTGCTATATTTCTGAAAGAAGAAATCGACAATAGCATGGATTACAGTAGTAAGGAAAGATCTAGAAAGAAACAACATTAAAGAACCAGAAACAGCAGAAAGAAACTGTTTTAAAAATAAAATACTAAATTTGGGAGGCATTCAAAGCAGAAGAAATAAAATATGGGGAACAACATGGACAGAAGAAATGAAGAGACTTTATGGAGAGAAAATGAGGGAATACTGGAAAAATAGAAAATAACAAAGGAAGATGAGGAACTGAAGTTGTTAACATGATCCTAGTTGGTCAATACGATTAAAAAAAGTTTCAGTGCACAAAATAGCTATGGTCATAAGCGCCCATTTGTGACTTAGTGAAGGATAAAACAGGAATTGAAATCAGCATCAATGGGAGCGAAACTTAATGAGGAGGAAAACTAAAAAAACAGAAGGAAATCTTAGAAAAGTGCTATTGAAGAGGGGGTTGTTTTCCCCAAAAAGAGTTTCAAATGACCAATGTCATCTCACTCACACTTATAAACTCAAGGACACGATCAGCTGAGCACGAGTCATCTGCTAAAATGGAAGATATATCGGGAAACAGCTGTAAACGGGCACAAAGTGGTTTAAAATAGGGGCACTGAAGTAACAGGTGTCTCACCATCCACGACTGAGAGCAGTGGGGACAAAGCAGAGGAGGAGCGCCACTTAAAAGATCTCAATGGCTAAAAAGACAATGCCCAATCCAGAGTCAAGTTAAAGTTACCTCCTCCCAACAACAGGGCCAGACGGAAGAGGTCTAAGCACAGGGAAGAGGTTTTATGACCCACAATTTATTATCCTGAAGTGCAGACCAATGAGTGTGCCATAAAAGAGTAACACAACAATATAAAATGCTCTGTAGACCAGCAAACGGAACCGTGCAAACGGCGGGCTGAGGAATACAGAGAGCAACCTTCGCCACTATATGGGCTGCCTCTTTCCACATATACCAACATGCCCTGGGATCCAGAGAAATGCCACAGAGATTCCCCCCAAGTGGAGCATATGGAGGCAGGCCTGAATCTGGTGGACCAGAGGGTGGACAGGATAAAGAGCTTGGAGATTGAGAAGAGAGCTCAGCGAATACTAGCATATAATATACTGTATCCGCTGACGGCAACAGATGTATTGGACAGCACGGAGAACAGCAGTAAAAACTGAACACTGGTCAGGAAACTGAAATTTAATAGGGGTGTCGTCAATAATATAGGCTTTCCTGACACCAAAGGTGGTCTTGGAGCCGTCAGTATAAATAAATGTGGCATCCTCCATTTGTGTGCATAGAGCAGCTAATGCCCAACGATAAACTAGGGGGAGGGGTACTATCCTTGGGAAGCTGACAAAGGTCACAGAGAAGGCATGTCCAGGGGTGGGGCCAAGGTGGCAGCATACTCCTATTTGTCAGAAAGGTTTTAGGAAATTGGAAGGAAAGTGAATGTAGCAGTTGACAGAAGTGGACTCCTGGTGGCAGCAGAGAGGAAGGGTTGCCTGCATACCCTAAATTCAAGGAGGCGTCGGGGGGGGGGGGGGGGGGGGGGGAACACGGGTCAGATTAGCAGGCATGGAAGACAGATGACTATCAAAATGACTCAGACAGCTCACTGATCGGACAGCGGAGGTTCAGCAGTTTCAGCGTAAAGGCTCTCCATGGGGCTGGTGTAAAAAGCTCCAGATGCTAAATGCAATCCACGGTGGTGGACAGAGTCGAGACACTGAAGAATAGACGGCTGTGCAGAGGAGTAAACTATGCTTCCATGGTCCAATTTTGAGCACAGTAAGGCGCAGCATAGGCGGAGGAGGATCACTCTGTCCGTTGCCCAGGAGCAGAGCACAGAGGGTGTTGAGGGATCGCAGACAGCGAGCCGAAAGATATGAAATGTGGGAAGACCAGCACAGTTTTCTGTCAAACATAAGTCCCAAAAAATTGGCGACATCTGTGAATGGAAGGTCAACAGGGCCTAGATGTAAAGATGGCAGATAAAACTCCATACCACGCCAAAAATTTACACAGACAGTCTTACTGGGAGAAAATTGGAAACTGGTTTTGATGCTCCACGAATGGAGGCAATCGAGGCATCCTTGATGACGTCATTCGAGAAGGCTGGTCTGTTGAGAGGTGTAGTAGACTGCAAAGTCATCGAGAAAGAGGAAGCCCGAGACATCGGAAAGTAGACAATCCATAATTGGATTTGTGGTGATGGCAAACAGTACAACGCTTAGCACGGAGCCCAGGGGCACCCCTTTTTCTTGAGAGAAAGTACGGGATAGAGTAGTGTTCACCTGCACCTCAAATGTGTGCTCTGTCATAAATTCACGGATGAAACGGAGTAGCCGACCTTGAAAGCCCCAAGAGAACAGCGGGCAGAGGATGCCTGTCCTCCAACAGGTGTCGTATGCCCTCTCCGTATCAAAAAATATAGCTATCGTTTGGTGTTTGCTGAGAAAATTGTTCATGATATAAGTGGACAGAGCAACAAGATGGTCAACTGTCGAACGATGCTTTCAGAAACAGCATCGGGCTGTTGTTAAAAGGTTTTGGGACCACAGCCACCAGCCTAAATGGCTATTTACCATATGCTCCAAAACCTTACAAACACTACTCGTGAAAGAGATTGGGCGATAGTTGGAGGGGAGATGTTTGTCCTTTCCAGGTTTCGGAACAGGTATGACAATAGCTTCCCGCTATTTTCTGGGAAAGGTACTGTCAACACAAAAGTTGATTATGAAGGCGAAGGAGGTTGCACAGACAAGTGTATGATAGATGCAGCAACATGTGGACGTGGATACCATCTGCTCCCAGAGCAGAAGAGCGAGAGGAGGAGAATGCATGTCTGAGTTCCCGCATAGAAAGAACGGCATTATACCTTTCACGATATTGAGAGGAAAAAGCAAGAGGTCGCTGGTCGCTCTTCCGCAACCCATTTCTTCAGGAGAAAGACTGGTGGGTAATTCAAAGAGCTCAAAATTTCAGCAAAGTGTTGACCCAATGACTTAGAGATTGCGACTGGGTACACTAAGGTATCCTGCATGACAGTTAGCCCAGAGGTTGGGGGAAAACTGGAAGTGACGGATATCTGTCAGATTGACTCCAAACAATTGATGAGGGAGTGAAGGTATTAAATGAGCTGCGAAAGAAATTCCAGCTTGCCTTCTTGCAGTCGTATATGATGTGAAGGCATCGCGCACGTAACTGCTTATAGCAGATACAGTTGGCCAACGTAGGATGATGGCGGCAAACACGAAGAGCACGTCTCCACTCGCGTATCGCGTCATGGCACACCTCGTTCCACCGAGGAACTGGGGGGCACTGGGGCAAAGGGGAACTACGAGGTATCGAACATTCTGTGGCTGTAAGAAAAACTTCTGTAACACGAGTGACCTGATAATCGATGCTAGGAAATTGACGGTCATCAAATGTTGCTAGATAGGAGAAAAGCGTCCAATCGGCTTAAGAAAACTTCCAGTGTCTTGGGCGCATAGATGGCAATTGTGGCTGTAATCGAAGGACACATGGAAAATGGTCACTCGAGTATTTATTGGCAAGAGGGAACCATTCAAAGTGCCAAGCTAGCTGAACAGTACTGACCGAAAGGTCCAAATGAGTAGGTTGATATGGAGGCACACAAAAATGTAGGTTCCCCAGCGTTGAGGCAAACAACATCCACTTGGTGGAAGAGGTCAATCAACAGGGAGACTCTCGGACAAGGACGCAGAGGTCCACAAAGTAGGTGGTGGGGTTGAAGTCCCCAACCAGCAAATAGGGGGGCGGAAGCTGACGAAGAAGATGAGGGAGATCAGCTCTTGCCATTGGTGTGGACGATGGAATGTATACAGCACAAAGAGAGAAGGTGTATCCAGAAAGGGAAAGATGGACAGCAACAGTTTGGAAGGAACATGGAGAAGAGTCACGAGTCCTCCATATGCTGGAGTGCCATCAACAGAGGGGAGATCAAATCAGATTCACTTAAAATAAGGAAAAACAATGTGATCGCGGGGACGCAGCTTTGTTTCCTGATGACAGAAGATGACCGGCGAGTAGGATCGTAAGAGGATCGACAATTCATCCCAACTGGCTCGAATGCCACGGATATTCCAATGGATAATGGACATCGGGTGGACAGAAAAGGGAAGAATGTGACCAAGGTTGCCGTCAACTCAACGACTGCTCAGAGCCAGTGACCGACAGCGTGGAACAGCATTCAGCCGAAGGCAGAAGATCCCGATCCATAGGTTGTTCGGCAGCAGCTGCTGCCACCAGCAATCGGCCGGTTGATCGGCCGCCAGCAGTGCGCCTGGGCCACACAGAAGATGGCCAATCGCGGTGACCGCCAGGTGGTGCTGTAGATGAGACACGCCGTGGCGGAGAAGGAGAGGAACTGGGTTTCTAATTAGCCTTCTTGGAAACAGGACGTTGAGATGAGGGAGGGATCGACGGTTGTGAAGTCGGGGTACGTAAAAAATCTTCACGAGTAGGCTCTTTTTTGGAAGTCTGGCTGTCTGATTTTGGGGCTTGTGATTTAGCAGAGCCCGATGAAGGGTGAGCCATAGAGTGGGGAAGTTGAAGGGGTGATCTTTGCACTGGCCGATCTGACGACCGTGGCACTAAAGGTGAGATCACAAGTCTGCGTGGCCGCCTCCTTTGTTGGCCGAGGAGAGGCAAGGACAGTGCTGTATTTACCTGCGTGAGGCACAGTGGGCTTTCGACTGGCGAATAACTTTCGAGCAGCAAAGATCGACACCTTTTCCTTCACTCTGATTTCCTGAAATAACCGTTTGTCTTTGAAAATGGGGCAATCTATAGAGGAAGCAGCATGGTCGCCCATACAGTTGATGCAACAAGGGGATGGAGGTGGACAAGCACCCTCATGGGCATCCCTGCCACAGGTTACACGTTTGGCCATATTGGAACATGACTGGCTGGTGTGATTAAACCTCTGACACCGATAGCAATGCATAGGGTCGGGGATGGTAAACATGAACTGAAAATATCCTGCTTTAATGTTCAATGGAAGTTGAACTCTGTCAAACATCAAAAAGAGAGTGCGGATTGGCACCAATTCCTTCTCAACCCTTTTCGTGACTCATTGTACGGCCATTACTCCCTGATCAGACAGGTAATTTTTAATGTTCTCATTTGATAATCCGTTGTGTGATCTTGTATAAACCACACCACGTGATGGGCTTAAAGTACGGTGTGCTCCCGCCTGGATAGGGGAGGTGTGTAGCAGCGTAGTTTGAAGCAATTTATGTGCCTGGAGGGCACTATCTGCTTCTAGCAACAAAGTGCCATTTCGTATCCAGGAACATGACTTTACAGGACCTGCAATTGCATTGACACCTTTCTGAATAATGAAAGGGTCGACTGTCGAGAAGTCTCGACCTTCGTCAGACTGAGAAATGACTAGGAACTTTGGCACTGACAGAAGAATTGTCCGTGGCTGAGACTCGTCTAGCTTTCTCTTGTGGGCAGAAGTTTTAGAATTAGAAGAAACCATTGCAAAAGTATCCACCATGATTACTGGCGTCTCTGATGGCGTTCTCCTTCCTAGTGGGAGCCCTCTCTGAGGGCACTCCCGCCTTAGGTGATTGTGTACACCTCAGGCCACACCTCCCGAGAAACGGACGGAAGGACCGATCGGCACGTTCGGAAAGTACCAACTCGGGTAACCGCCCCTCCTCGGGCCTGGCCTTTACCAGGGGGTACGTACGTGTCCTACTTGTCTATCTGGGGTGGGGAATTACCCGTTACCCCGTCACCGGCTACGTGTGGGTTGGTCTTCAGACAGGCACAGGGAGGAAAGAAAGAAAAGGAAAGTAGAGAAGAATTCTCAAGCGCTGCAGCTGAGAAGAAGGGAAAGAGAAGAATCGAGAAAAGAGAAGGGCAAAGTAAGGGCAGATATGTTACATTGTAGAGATAAAAGAAGAGAAATCACTTCATTCGTTCACAAGTGTCCATCTCTGGATGTAGGCGCAAAACAGACTCCCAAAGAGAAGGAGAAGGGGAAGGGGAAGGGGAAGGGGAAGGGGAAGGGAAAAGGGGGGAGGGGGGGAGGAGGAGGGTCGGGGACAGGAAGGGATGTGGAAAGGGAAGGCACGCAGCCCAGAAAGGAAAGAGAGTTGCACGAGCTCGGGGTCACGTGCCCACCATGCACAAAAGAGTTGTGGACGACAAGAAATTTGTGGCACAGTGTAACGAAAGGAATGGATCAGTTGATAGGACACATCCAGAGGCATTGTGGCAAATACAATTTGTTAATGGAGGGAAGTGGGGGGGGAGTAAAAATTGTACAGGTGGTGCATGTCACGAACACAGTAAGCAGGTTCAAATTGATGTAGCTGCAGTATTTATACATAGATTAAGAGGTCTGCACATGATTGGCTAGTATCAAACCAGCTACATCAAACCATCCTTTGGACTGAAGGCCACAAAGTATGCCTACATTTAAAATACAACATAATAAAGAGTCACAAAAAAAGAAATGAATGTAAGTCTCACAAAAGGGCACCAGGTAACAGATTTTTCATTACAGATTCCAGTGCATACAGTGGTTAAATAGCAAAAGAGGCAACCTACAACTTCAATGTTCTGCATCGTTTGGTAAAAGCAACCACCCAATTCTGAAGTTTTCCTCTGGCAAATGAAGAATGTAAATTTTAAGTGTGCATTGTATCTGACTTCTTTTACTCTTGGTCTTTAGAAGTGTGTTGCCTTGACAACACATTTATGTACAATTCTCCAATACTGTTATTTTCGCAGTTAAGAATGTCAACGGAGAGTGCGTGGAATAAAAATTAACATTCACTGGTAGCAAATATATTTCCCTTATAATGCAACAGGACTTTAATGTTAAAGGTTCAAGCAACTAACTGTGGCTCCTCGTTTGTGCATTTCAAACAAAACCGATAAGATAAAAACACAAATTACTTTTTGATACTGAGTAGCACATTAGCCATCTATTAAGAAACTACACCTCAATCTAAATAACTACACAATGTGGACAATCTGTATACAGTAGGCCTACATGGTTCTTTAATGTGTTGTTAGCACAGTTATGTGCTCCTTAACAGCTCCATTGCTAAACAGAGATATACAATCTGCCAACAGCAGCATGCAACTCAAGAGCCTGAAGTATACTGTAAGTGCACTTTAGGCCAACAGTTCAAATGTAGGTAGCATTACACATTATATGAACTACTCACCATCATCCTCAATTTATGACTTCAACTTCAGTCACTGCACAAGCATCCATTTTCATTTTCACTCTTTTCCAACTTAACCTTTTTTGCGGTAACTTTCATCTGACATCTGTGATCCTGCCTCTTCAGCCTTTATTTCTTTCTGTTATTTGAAGATGTCTCCATTTTCCACAATTTTGTCTTGGAATCCACCAGTTTCTTACATTTCAGGGGAGGTAATGCTGACAGGCTCGGGTTTCTTTTCCGTCCTCTCAAAAGGTTCTTCTGCCATTCTGTTTACAGCTGTCGCTAAATGCCTTATCGTGCAAAAATACAAACAACGGTAACACCAAAAATTCTGAAAACCAGTTTACTTACATACACATCTCAACACTACCTTTGATGATGAAGCCCTTCACTATCTGTGTCAGTTCCAAACACTAACATTTAGTCCAGTCAATGAAGGAAAATTAGGGGAAAAGTCACGTAGTCACAAAGTTTTACACAGTTCTAGGATATATTGTCACAAACATTGTACTAAAAACCCTGACCTGTGGAGTGTGAGCATTGGTGTGGGGGTAGGTTTAAAGGTAATTTTTTATTTTTGTTCTTGAATGACTCAAAAACAACGGATCCTGGGGAAATTCTTCCCCAATACAAAATTAACCTGCATTCACTTCCCTGCCAAAAAAGGTTCTAGTCACTTTTTCTCTAGGACTAATAGTTTGCAGAGGATGAAAAAAATTGCAAATTATGGCACTAAAAATATTGTTCCAATGGTAAAAAATTAATGTACTTCCCTCCTTCCTAGGTAAGCAAACTGAAGGTTAAGCAGGTGATCCCCCTCGCTACATCACAAGAAGCAACTACAGGGTACATCACAAAGTTCTCCGTCCACAATACGCCACACGAATCGTTGGTGACACAGCGTGCAGATGTCCACGGGGAGGGTTTATTTTGCACAAAATGAGTTAACACTACACAGAATGCAGATACAAGTTACTAACAACACTAATGCAGGGAATGTACATGAACTGGACGTATGTAAATCTCTGCACAATGTTCTACACTGCAAGAGGAGAAACTGATTCTTAGTGATCCGTTACGGGAAAGGCAGCTTCCCCCACCACAGGTGCTGCTCCCCAGCATTTCCTGTCCATTTGTATTATGCAAATGGACAGAATAGCTTCACTGAACTCATGTTTACACAGTGGAGTTATTTTCAGTTTACTGGGTACTTATTTGCAGTTGTTGAGTGCGCTACTCATATCATGTAAAAAAGTTCAACAGCTGGAACTGTCAATTGTCTACCACGCTGAAGAGACTCTTCCAAATAGGACACACTGTCAATATGTACAGGACATCATAGATTTCATTGTCACAAGCTGGAATACTTTTCACAGCACGAGGGTTATCAAATGCATCACCCTGCCTCAGTTCTCCAAAAATACGATGAGGCTCAGAGGCTTAATCCACTGCAACAAAAGTAGGTCACCAAGACTATAACAGTTGTTCAGATATTTCATCATAAGTCAAGCAATGCGTTACAGCAGATAACTGTTATAGACTTCAATATTAACAGTCACATTCCATCAGACATAGCCACACCTATCTCGGAAGATGTACTGTGGATGTGCGTTAAGTGGTTCCACTCGGTGCAGCCCACTCTGCAAATGCAGCAATTCATGAATTATGAATGGAAAATATTTATGCAGTCTACCTGTAACACAATTAATGGGAGAGAAGTGCAGTAACATTTTTAGTCATCCATTAATTCACCACCAAGTGCCTAAAACACAATTACACAGTTTTACAATACACAGCAGCAGGGTGCCACTTTTTACAGTCCAGTCCCTTTCCCACCAACACCACATAAGTAACTGACAACATAATAGCTCACTTAACACCTTCAAATAAATAGGCCTACTCCCTTTCCAAACAGGAAATAACTTCACTATATAAACACAAGTTCTGGTTATCACTGTTAGCATTCAACCGCGATTCTTATACATATATTTTAACAACGCGTTTCAAGAGACAATGCTCTCATCATCATATCTTGAAACGCGCTGTTAAAATATATGTATAAGAATTGCGGGTGAATGTTAACAGTGATAACCAGTATAACGAAAACTGCTACCTCGACTCCATAATGGATTATATTAAACACAAGTTCATCAAAGCTATTTTGTCTATCAGCAAAAGATAAGTGGACACGAAACACAGGGCAGTTACAGCCTGTCTGTAAACAGAGAAGTGAGCAGTACTCACAATGGTGGAAGTGATCTTTCTTAGAAGAACACTACGTCTTCTGAACAGAACCATAAAGAACCAATTTCTCCTGTAGCAGTGTAGCACAGTATGCAGAGATTAAAGTAGATTCTGTTCATATTCATTACCTGTATTAGTGTTATTAGTACCTTATATTCGCATTCCATGTAGTGTTAATGCACGTTGTGCAAACTAAACCCTCCTCGAGCGTGTCTGTGCACTGTGTCGGCAGTGATTCATATAGTGCACTACAGAGGGGCCATATAAGTTTGTGATATACTCTGTAGTTGCTTCTTGTGACGCAGTGGACGAGATAGAGTGGAGAATCACCAGCTCCACCTTCAGATTTGTAGACCTATGGAGGTGGGAAGTGCACAAACACAGTGCAGTGAGCTACCTTCACTCACACTCTACTCCACACACCTCCCACAGCCCAGCCTGTTTCACCCCTGGAACACAATTTATCCATTAGTATGCCTCTACTGCAGTTAGATATGGTACACAATTTAATAGTTGTTTTTAACCCGTTCCAAATTATTGGTCCAAGAGGAAGAAAAGTACAGTCCCTTTTTGTAGGAAATTGAATGTAGTGTAATTTTGCACTGGAGAACAATTTCACCAGAAGCCGAGGTTTTCGATTCGTTGGAGAAAAAATAACACACAGGTAACGAATATGAAGGAAGGTGATCCGGAAATCTAAAAGTATGTATCTAAAAAAAGGAAATTGACAAATCAAATAACAAAATGAAAACCATATGGAAATATGTTAAAAGCGAGACAGGGAAAAGCCTGTCTGCCAAAGAAGTGATTAGCTTAAGAACTGGGAGCCTTTCGGTGGATGCTCCCGAAATGCTGGCTAATATCTTTAACAATCATTTCCTAACAGTCACCAACCAAATGGGATGCCAGGGTTCTGTAAAGAATGCTACAGAATACTTGCATAACACCTTAACTAACAAAATAGATGAGAAGCATCTTCGAAAAACTACAGTGATAGAATTAGAAAAAATGATTGTCTTTAAAATGTAAAAATTCTGCTGGAGTTGACAACACTTCCAGCAAGTTACTGAAATATTGTTGTAAAGAAATAAGTACAGTCCTCTGCCATATTAGTAATACATCATTGGAAGAAGGTGTTTTTCCCAACAGGCTAAAATATGGGCTTATAAGACCAATTTATAAAAAGGGAGAAAAGACTGAGGCTACAAACTATCAACCAATCTCATTACTCTCAGTTTTCTCCAAGGTACTACAGAAATTGATGCATAGCAGAATGGTTGAGCATCTTAGTAAATATAATATCCTCAGCAGTAGCCAGTTTGGCTTTTGGAAAGGGGTATCAACCGTGGATGCAATACATGCCTTTGTTGACAATGTTATGGAAGCCATAAATAATAATATGATGACGGTTGGAATATTTTGTGACCTGTCAAAAGCTTTTGACAGTTTAAGTCACCATATTCTCTTGAGTAAAGCCAAGACCCTAGGAATGGGTGGAACCGTAGGCACGTGGCTTGAATCCTATCTGTGTGGTAGAAAGCAGAAAGTAATCGTGGAAGGACTGCATGGTGGCCAGGTATCTTCAGAATGGGGCTCCATTACTGCAGGAGTACCTCAAGGCTCAGTGCTGGGCCCACTGCTCGTTCTAATATTTATAAATAACTTAGCACTATGTACAGAATATGGGAAAATACTCATGTTTGCTGACGACACCATGTTATCAGTTAATAATCTCTCAGGGAATATGTCAAATGAGGCTGCAAATAAAGCTTTTGCAGATTTGACAAACTGGTTTGAAACCAGTGGCCTTACAGTCAACCTAAAAATGACAAATTACATTCACTTCTCTTCTAACACAAATGTTACTAATGAAATGAACCTAAAAATGGGTGAACACGAGATTTTGAAGGTTGAGTCCTCCAAATTCTTGGATCTGCATATAGATAGCAAAGTGGCACCACCATATTCAAGATCTGTGCAAAAGGCTAAGCTCAGCAACATTTGCCTTAAAAATAATTTCAGACACTAGGGAAATGAGCACAATAAAAACTGCATATTTTAGCTATTTTCACCAACTTATGGCCTATGGTATAATATTTTGGGAAAATCAACCAATAGCAAAAAAATGTTCCATGCACAGAAGCGAGCAATCAGAATTATGTGTGGAGTACACCCTAGGCACTCGTGCAGGGATCTGTTTAGAGCTCTACAAATCCTTACAACACCTGCCCAATATATTTTTTCCCTGATGTGCTTTGTTTCAAAAAATAGCATCTTATTCAAAATCATACCACAGTTATAACACCCAAAGAAAACTGGATATCCATTATGAGCTAAAAAAGAAAAACATGGTCCAGAAGGGGGTTTTATACAGTGGCACCAAGATTTTTAATGCCCTCCCACCGCTCATTAAAGAACTGGTTGGAAACATGCCAACGTTTAAAGAAAATCTGAAGCAGTTCCTTTTAGATGAGTCTAGTTACAGTATTAATGAATTTCTTAGCAAAATCTCTTGTTTGTGCTTAAAACTTACTGGGGGACCTTTACAATTGATTAATCATACTCCGTAAGTACAGTGTAACTTAATACAATACCCAAATTTATGTATGTCTGTATATGACCCCCATGAACCATGGACCTTGCCGTTGGTGGGGAGGCTTGCGTGCCTCAGCGATACAGATAGCCGTACCGTAGGTGCAACCACAACGGAGGGGTATCTGTTGAGAGGCCAGACAAACGTGTGGTTCCTGAAGAGGGGCAGCAGCCTTTTCAGTAGTTGCAAGGGCAACAGTCTGGATGATTGACTGATCTGGCCTTGTAACAATAACCAAAACGGCCTTGCTGTGCTGGTACTGCGAACGGCTGAAAGCAAGGGGAAACTACAGCCGTAATTTTTCCCGAGGGCATGCAGCTTTACTGTATGATTACATGATGATGGCGTCCTCTTGGGTAAAATATTCCGGAGGTAAAATAGTCCCCCATTCGGATCTCCGGGCGGGGACTACTCAAGAGGATGTCGTTATCAGGAGAAAGAAAACTGGTGTTCTACGGATCGGAGCGTGGAATGTCAGATCCCTTAATCGGGCAGGTAGGTTAGAAAATTTAAAAAGGGAAATGGATAGGTTGAAGTTAGATATAGTGGGAATTAGTGAAGTTCGGTGGCAGGAGGAACAAGACTTCTGGTCAGGTGACTACAGGGTTATAAACACAAAATCAAATAGGGGGAATGCAGGAGTAGGTTTAATAATGAATAGGAAAATAGGAATGCAGGTAAGCTACTACAAACAGCATAGTGAACGCATTATTGTGGCCAAGATAGATACGAAGCCCACACCTACTACAGTAGTGCAAGTTTATATGCCAACTAGCTCTGCAGATGACGAAGAAATTGAAGAAATGTATGATGAAATAAAAGAAATTATTCAGATTGTGAAGGGAGACGAAAATTTAATAGTCATGGGTGACTGGAATTCGAGTGTAGGAAAAGGGAGAGAAGGAAACATAGTAGGTGAATATGGATTGGGGGACAGAAATGGAAGAGGAAGCCGCCTGGTAGAATTTTGCACAGAGCACAACATAATCATAACTAACACTTGGTTTAAGAATCATGAAAGAAGGTTGTATACATGGAAGAACCCTGGAGATACTAAAAGGTACCAGATAGATTATATAATGGTAAGACAGAGATTTAGGAACCAGGTTTTAAATTGCAAGACATTTCCAGGGGCAGATGTCGACTCTGACCACAATCTATTGGTTATGACCTGTAGATTAAAACTGAAGAAACTGCAAAAAGGTGGGAAATTAAGGAGATGGGACCTGGATAAACTAAAAGAACCAGAGGTTGTACAGAGATTCAGGGAGAGCATAAGGGAGCAATTGACAGGAATGGGGGAAATAAATACAGTAGAAGAAGAATGGGTAGATTTGAGGGATGAAGTAGTGAAGGCAGCAGAGGATCAAGTAGGTAAAAAGACGAGGGCTAGTAGAAATCCTTGGGTAACAGAAGAAATATTGAATTTAATTGATGAAAGGAGAAAATATAAAAATGCAGTAAGTGAAACAGGCAAAAAGGAATACAAACGTCTCAAAAATGAGATCGACAGGAAGTGCAAAATGGCTAAGCAGGGATGGCTAGAGGACAAATGTAAGGATGTAGAGGCCTATCTCACGAGGGGTAAGATAGATACCGCCTACAGGAAAATTAAAGAGACCTTTGGAGATAAGAGAACGACTTGTATGAATATCAAGAGCTCAGATGGAAACCCAGTTCTAAGCAAAGAAGGGAAAGCAGAAAGGTGGAAGGAGTATATAGAGGGTCTATACAAGGGCGATGTACTTGAGGACAATATTATGGAAATGGAAGAGGATGTAGATGAAGATGAAATGGGAGATACGATACTGCGTGAAGAGTTTGACAGAGCACTGAAAGACCTGAGTCGAAACAAGGCCCCCGGAGTAGACAATATTCCATTAGAACTACTGACGGCCGTGGGAGAGCCAGTCCTGACAAAACTCTACCATCTGGTGAGCAAGATGTATGAGACAGGCGAAATACCCTCAGACTTCAAGAAGAATATAATAATTCCAATCCCAAAGAAAGCAGGTGTTGACATATGTGAAAATTACCGAACTATCAGTTTAATAAGTCACAGCTGCAAAATACTAACACGAATTCTTTACAGACGAATGGAAAAACTAGTAGAAGCCAACCTCGGGGAAGATCAGTTTGGATTCCGTAGAAACACTGGAACACGTGAGGCAATACTGACCTTACGACTTATCTTAGAAGAAAGATTAAGGAAAGGCAAACCTACGTTTCTAGCATTTGTAGACTTAGAGAAAGCTTTTGACAATGTTGACTGGAATACTCTCTTTCAAATTCTAAAGGTGGCAGGGGTAAAATACAGGGAGCGAAAGGCTATTTACAATTTGTACAGAAACCAGATGGCAGTTACAAGAGTCGAGGGACATGAAAGGGAAGCAGTGGTTGGGAAGGGAGTAAGACAGGGTTGTAGCCTCTCTCCGATGTTGTTCAATCTGTATATTGAGCAAGCAGTAAAGGAAACAAAAGAAAAATTCGGAGTAGGTATTAAAATTCATGGAGAAGAAATAAAAACTTTGAGGTTTGCCGATGATATTGTAATTCTGTCAGAGACAGCAAAGGACTTGGAAGAGCAGTTGAATGGAATGGACAGTGTCTTGAAAGGAGGATATAAGATGATCATCAACAAAAGCAAAACAAGGATAATGGAATGTAGTCTAATTAAGTCGGGTGATGCTGAGGGAATTAGATTAGGAAATGAGGCACTTAAAGTAGTAAAGGAGTTTTGCTATTTGGGGAGCAAAATAACTGATGATGGTCGAAGTAGAGAGGATATAAAATGTAGGCTGGCAATGGCAAGGAGAGCGTTTCTGAAGAAGAGAAATTTGTTGACATCCAGTATTGATTTAAGTGGCAGGAAGTCATTTCTGAAAGTATTCGTATGGAGTGTAGCCATGTATGGAAGTGAAACATGGACGATAAATAGTTTGGACAAGAAGAGAATAGAAGCTTTCGAAATGTGGTGCTACAGAAGAATGCTGAAGATTAGATGGGTAGATCACGTAACTAATGAGGAAGTATTGAATAGGATTGGGGAGAAGAGAAGTTTGTGGCACAGCTTGACCAGAAGAAGGCATCGGTTGGTAGGACATGTTCTGAGGCATCAAGGGATCACCAATTTAGTATTGGAGGGCAGCGTAGAGGGTAAAAATCGTAGAGGGAGACCAAGAGATGAATACACTAAGCAGATTCAGAAGGATGTAGGTTGCAGTAGGTACTGGGAGATGAAAAAGCTTGCACAGGATAGAGTAGCATGGAGAGCTGCATCAAACCAGTCTCAGGACTGAAGACCACAACAACAACAACTGTATATGACGCCTGTATAACTTAAGAACAATACCCAAATTTATGTATGACTGTATATTCTTTCAGATGTCTTGTATCTTAACTAATATTAAGGGTATATGGTAAACTTCACAGTTTCTTTAATCTAATGATAAGATCAATGTATATGTGCACAAAACAATAATCTGTAAAAACCTTGACTCGTTCTATATCCAGGGATATGTTCCCATATGGAGCTATGGAACACGAAATAAATAAATAAATCCACATCCACCCCAATGCTCACACCGCACCGGCCACGATTTTTTGTGTTCAACACACTACCTCCTAGCACTGTGCAACAATATGCGAATGCAAGATTTTTTGCCTTCACTTTGCTTGTGGATGGCTTAACGACGGGCGACAGTTAAAGGAACGCGATGTCATCACTAGCCCTGTGCAGGAGGGGGAATAACTGCCAGTAAGCGGAAATAAAAATGAGTAGACTGGCTGATTCACTCTGCAGTACATGATTGATAGCTTTTCAGGTGAGAATACTTCCGAACATATTACTTCTTGTTATGCATGGTTAAGGTCAATATATGGTCTGTAACTAAATTTAAGAATTACTAATATATTTTATGTAAAGGGTATGTAACATGATAATGCTCACAATGGCAGTTATCCGCTGATATCGGATGTTACAAACTTCAGTGATAAGGCCTCATTTGTAATAATCGGCAAAGTCCGAAACTACCTTCTGCTAGAGTGAAAATTGAGAAATTTCAAATGCTTTCAGTGGTATTGTCCTGACAACGGAGTGTGAGAAAACATTTGAATACTAGCATTGCCAACATGATAAATGAACACACATGATGTATGTACTATACGATAGTTCTATATAAATTGCTTAACAACTCATGTTTGAATACCGATTAATTGAATTATTGTGTGCGTAGTTGACATGCTTTACAGAACTTTTTTCAAAAAGAAAGGTTTGCAAAGCGGTGTTTCACTTTCTAACTCTCGCTCTGTTTCTCCGATAATATTGTATATACTATTCGTTACTGTCAAGCTGTGTTTACTAACTACCAAGGCAACTCACAGTTGCGGGATGTGGTGTGCATAACAAATTATCTTGTACGTTATTTGTTGAACCTCGCTATTTCTGCAACTATAACAAATATAGTACTCGCTCAAATTGCGGTGCTGCTGATGTACTGAAAATGGCCAACAACATGTTCCTGTAACATGCATAACTTTGTAACTGTAATAACGAAAACGATTCTCGTAGCAGGAGATTATTTCTTCCTTACAAACAAAAATATTTGGGAAGTTTTAAATTTTTGAGTTTTTAAAGCGTGTTGCCAATCCTTGCACCACTTCGAAATCTTATTAAGATGTGACAGAACATGGGATTATCTTTCAGATAGTAGACCTATTTCATAATTATTTATTCACCCATGGATTATTTAGTACAATAGTATAGAACCTGTCGAAAACATAACAGAAATAATATACTCTACATAAGGCATTAACAAAATACGATACTGCATAAAGTCGGCCAGGACCTGATCAAAGGAAGCATCCCAGCATTCATGTTAGCAACAAGGGGAAAGATGAAAACACAAGTCAGTATGGCCCGATGAGAAACAAATCCCAATGTTTTGAATGTCAGTCCGGTACAATAAGGGTAATCATAAAATACATCGCGTATATTGTGACTGCAACAGCTACAAAAAGTGAATCAATGAACACGAAATGTTGAAAATAAAAACACCGTCGAAAAATTGAAAATAAATGACCAAATTATATGAAAGAATGACGTATTGTGTATTTTGCATTTTTCTGCAATCAATGATGTAGGTAAATCATTAAACTTCTATTCAAAACAATGCTCAAAAAATTGAGCACATTATGTAACACTGCTAAAAGATTTAATGCATGAACACTCGAAAACCTGCCATTATAATCATCACAATTAGGTTAGTACCATATCTCTCCTCAGCAGAGGTGTATTACACAGCATCTGAAACAGAAAACCAACAGCAGAAACATCCTTGCAAAGAAAAACACAATATAGATGGTATATCATTAACACGATCAAAAGAACCCAACAATGAATGAGGGCCTAGGAATCCTATACACTAACATATTCATTTACAATGTAGAAACACTTCTCAGCAAGAAATAATTTTAACTCTGATCTAAAAGCAGTTTCTGTCTCCAATCTCTTGGTAGGGCATTATGAAGAGTAGCACCCAAGTGGTTCACATATCTTTGAGTGTTCAGCCATGTGTATTGTGCAAGACTCTAACATTTTCAGGCTTGGGTGTGAAAAACAATATGGCATTTCATTGTCATGCCAGGTATGGCCCTTGCTCAGATATGAAGATGGTAAGAGCTATGTTTCAATGTTTCCAATTAGATGTTACTTGCACAAATAATTTCAATCCCTTCGATGTGAATATTTTCACAGGGTCTATCTTAGGGCAAATATTTCTGAAAGACAGAGATACCAAATAACGACAGACACAGTTGTAACAATCACTAGGAAAAGAACTGCAGCTTGGACAGCAGAAATGGTGGCTACCATAATAAATTTGGAATTTTACATTAAAATATAAGACACACGTTAGATATAAAAGATGTGCTGCTCCTACCAGTACAGTAAAGATATTTCTACAGATGTGCTATGCATAACGAACACCATGTGGAACTCGCAGAGCATGAACAGAGGTCTCTAAATTGATAGTTTAGTTTGTTATCAACCTTTGCAGAACTTACATGATAAAGGAATTACCGTAATACGATATATTGTATATGCACAGCCCAATTTTACAAACTAATATAATAAATATAAAATTAACATTTTACAATCCATTAAAAAATGTGATACAGTGAACTAATGCATTGGTCTTCTAGATGCTTTCTGAATAAGTAAATAATGCTTCCAGAATGACATTTTCACTTTGCAGCGGAGTGTGCGCTGATATGAAACTCCCTCGCAGATTAAAACTGTGCGCCAGACCGAGACTCGAACTCGGGACCTTTGCCTTTCCGAGGCAAGTGCTCTACCCAATGAGCTACCCAAGCTTGTGGGTAGAACACTTGCCTCGGAAAGGCAAAGGTCCCGAGTTCGAGTCTCGGTCTGGCGCACAGTTTTAATCTGCGAGGGAGTTTCAAGTAAATAATGGTTTGAAATGCATGCAGTACACTTTGAGAAACACATTTATCACACCATTTGAAATTAAAAGAGTATAAAAACAAAGTATAAAATTTACAATGAGAACAGAATGATTCATATGACAATGAAGAAGATACAAGTATTTGCCAGTAATTTAGGGTTAAACACATTTATTTAAAAGGCAATTTTTGAATTCACTTTTAAATTTTCTGTCATCTTCCATTCCCTTGATGCAAACTGGAGGAGCATTGTCTTTCTACAAGCAGATTCTTACTGATATGTGTATTGCAATTATGAAAATCAGAATTTGTATGTAAACTACTCATATGTGTTCTTGTAAACAGTACACTTTTGAATATGTAAAAACATGGTACTGTAGGTATTTTTAACTACTGGTTTCTCAATTTGGACCAGCAGTGTTTGTGGAGAGCTGCGTGTAATAATTCAAATGGCTCTTTTCTGTAATTTAAAAATGTTTTACAGATGAGATTTTGTTACACCCCAGAACATTATTCCACAAGATACAATAGAATGGAAATGAGCAAAATATACCGATCTTACACACTCCGTGCTACAGACTGCACAAATTATTCTCAATGCAAAACTTCCAGAATGGAATTTTTGAGGTGTGTATATGACATGGTCTTTCCAGCTCAAGTAATTATCAATGCACATGCCCAAAAATTTTGTAGACATTACTTTCTCTGTCTCTTGGTCGCTCAATAATAAACAGAGGTCATCCTTCTCTTTTATTTCACTGTACTGTATGCAGATTGTTTTATTTAAATGAAGTGTTAACTTGTTAGCACGAAACCACTGCTGCACACACTTCAGAACATTTTCAGCTGTAGTGGATAAGGATTGCCTATCATTACTTATAATTATGCTTGTATCATTATCAAATAGTATAATTTTGGTCGAAGTGTTGGGGCTTTTAATGTTATTTATATAGATCGAGAATAATAGGGGGCCAAGTGAACTGTTGGGGCTTTCAATGTCATCTGTATGGATCAAGAATGATAGGAGGCCAAGAACGCTACCCTGGACTCCTGCTTCCACTTTCTTAGCATGTGAGATGCACTTTATTTTGTGCCTGTTTTGAGATGAGAGGAGTTCCACAACCTGACTTCTGCCTGGAGACGGGATTAAATCAATTTCCTCCCAGTTCATCTGATGTGTATTGTCTCCAGTTTGTCAAGGATAATTTGGTGGTTTACTTTATCAAAGGCCTTAGAAAGATGTAGGGTAATTCCTGCCACCCTTTTGTTATTGCCCAAATTTCTAACAAGTTAGTATCACTTTACTGTAGGTGTAATATGAGGAAAGGAGGAATGGCCATATACACGAAAAGTGGAATATACTCCCAGGCCAGTGAACTCACTAAGTACTGCACTGAACAGCTGTTTGAAAGCTGTGCTTAACCTTGGAAACATACAAGATACCAGTCCTGGCTGTATATGTAGTGGCCCCCCAACAGCAAATGTTTTAAACTTCATTAAACAATTAGAGGGGCTGCTAAAGATAGTATTAATAACAGGGAAATGATAGTATGTGGGGACTTCAATATCAGTTTCATCACATATATTTTGTACTGAGGACACACAGAATTAATGATGTCCAGCTTTGCTTTGACACCCTCAGTAATATTCCCAACAAGAACAGACGGACATAGTGTGATAGCATTGATAATTTATTTCTTAAGGCAACTGTATTTTGTGAAATATATATAAGCCTCATTATTTACTTATTCCCCCGTCAACCACTTAGTGCAATAGTATCAGACATGTCAGAAACATTACAGAAATAATATACAGGGTGATTCTTATTAACATTTGAAAACTTCTGAAGCGACGTAGATGACACTGAGACAATTCATTTGATATAAGACGCACAGAGTTGCAAATGTCGGGAGATACCCCAAAAGTGGATGGCAGCCATGTGATGTGTCCAGGTAACATAACTAACCACTTGTGCAGTCATTGGGCTTGTTGGTTCTACACTTGTTGGTCCAATGGCTCTGTTACACACTACTCCGCTAGTGTACTCTGTATTCATTCTCACATTACCAATGTGACACAGTAGTACTTGCAGTAGTGGTAATCCAATATGATAATTAATCATTTTACATTTACAAAAACAGAGTAGTCTGGCGGAGTGATGTATAGCAATGCCCCCTATGGGCGAGGGTGTGTCGTCTGGTGATGTCACATGTTCAACATTTGCCATTCCAATTTTGGAGTATTTCTCAACGTTTGCGAGGACACACGTGTTGTATCAAATTACTTGTCTCTGTGTCATCTACGTCACTTTGAGGGTTTATAAAGGCACATTTGCATGCCGAGCGTGAGTTTCCTCGGAAACGCGAGATATTAATTAAATAAATAATCAGTGACAAATAAATAAAGCCTATGGCACACAACTGCAGCGCTGTGTCGCTGATAAAACAAAAGAAGAATTACGTTACTCTGATGTTTGATTAAGGAGAGAGAGGTCCTGGTTGAAGTGGTGCGAGAAGCACGTATTTTAGTTTATTGTCTGGCACACCGCCATATTTCATGTTATAGAAAATTACTGCGTGTTGCAACCATACTAGGCACTCGATTCTGAAAAGAATTTATATTTATAAAAGTAAGTAGGATTATGAACTGTAGGCTTATTCATTGAATATATCTGATTTAACTAACTGTGTAATTTTTTTGTTTAGTAGACAATCACCTCTGTACGACGTTTTGGCATGACTGGCAAATTATTGTAATATTGAGATTTAGTTTATGAGTCCGCACCTACCGCAGCAGTCTTTGGAAACGATTTAATTACGAAGTCCGATTATTTCAGTTTTATTTCACGGTCAACTACGAGTAACATTGCCTTTACGAAAAAGCCATTGTCAAGCGTCTGATACCGAATAATTAAACGTCACGCAAATATTAAGTACAACCAATCACTATCATACAATAATACATAATTAATATTTTATTTTATTTTATTTTATTTTATTTATTTTATATTGGCGACTGCGTGTCGGACTTGTTATTTTGTCATTTGTTACATTGTTCTCTTTGTTTCATGTGAAAAATCAACCTTCTGGTCCTGGACTTGACTATATGAGAAATAAAAAAAAAATCAGAAGATATTTGCCAATTATAAAATTTTGCGGGAAGACGCAAAGAAGCTTCCAGCAAAATAAGGTAAGACGCAGCATCTTTGCATTAGCAGGCTTGACCAGACGTATAATTCAGTGTATTAGCTTTTCAGTAAAATTCTGTAGTGTTTCTTTTCCGCATAACAGTTTCAGTGATAAATTCCATTCTCAGTATTTTTCCTTAAACAATAACGTATGCAACAATACCAATACACGAGTGTACAATATGGCCGACTTCTGTACGATATCATGTAACATGGCCAGCAGCCATTACCAATAATCTCAAATTCAGTTTATATTTTTAAATTAACAGACAGCCATTGTTGCTACGACCGATTCATGCTCAACTGCATTTTATTTTAAAACCAGTGTCAAACATTAATTTCTTGAAATATATAGCACGTGTGGCATGGTAATAACTAGAAAACAATACGCAAAAATGGAACAGCAAAGACGTACTATTCAGACGCAATCCGACTCGGACGAGAGACAAATGTTAGAAAATGACTTTACGACAGCAACCGGTAGTGACGATACATCAAATATTGACGCAAGTGTCAACGGAAATTTTGACAATAGGCCGTCCACCACAAAAATTTCAAAGTCTCAGTCAGAGCCCATGTTAATACATGACGTCACGTCTAATGACGCGGCGGGGGCAGAGACCTTGCAAACAGTAAACATTGCCAACATGTTACAAATGCTAATGAAACAAAACGCAGAAAATATGGCAACCTTAAGGATGCAGAACGCGGAAAACATGGCAACCTTAAAGACACAAAATGACGAAATTAAATCTGATCTCATAGCAATCAAGGCATGTAATGACACTTTGTGTAAACGTGTGGAACTTATAGACGCCACACTGACCGAACAGATGACTGAACTCAGTACGAAATTTTCCAAGCTTAATACGAGACAAGAAAAGACTACAAATGACGTAGCACTTTTACAGAAACAATTAAAAAACCTTAATGTCACGTGTGAAGCTCTTACTGAACAAATTCAAACATATCCTTCAGTACACGACAACCTTGAAAAACGAATTACTGACGTGCAGAATAAATTTGACGATGTTGAACAACACCTGACTGACATCTTACAATCTGATGCCACAGCTCATTTTCAAAATATTAATAAAGAATTTCATGATTGGGTAGAGAACAAAGACAAACATTTTGATAGATGCATACGTGAAAATTTACCAACAATTGTGCACGACTCCGTAGCGGAATACATCACTAATAACAAACAGCTGATTAGTGACGCAGTACAATCCGTCACTGCACCCATGAGACAATTCACCGATCAACCACAGTCTGAATGTAACGAAAATATCAGTCAAAATGTACAGTTCAGAAACCAATATACATTCGAGTATGACGCACACATACCGCACACCACAAACACACAAGAACAAAACACACCACGACTACAACACATACCACGACGTGCAGCCACAAACACAAGCTATTATCATGGTAAACCACAGCAACATTATCGTAATTACTCGCCAGCTGAGCATTGCAGTAATTACAGTGGAACAAATCCATATCATAATGCAAAGGAAGACGAAAGCTTAATAAAACACAGGCAATTTCAGGCTTTTATCCCAGAGAAACGAACCATTCATCCGGTGATTTTTCTTAAATCTTTTAGTAACGCATTTCCACGCACTTGGAGTGACCGGAAAAAGATTTCATATATTGTCGGTTACATCCAAGGCGATGCAGCTGTCTGGGCATACAGTCAAGCTGACGTATGTACCACGTACAGTGAGTTTGAGCGTGCTTTTCTGAACAAATTCTGGTCGCAATCCGTCCAGGAGCGACTCAGAAGACAAATCTTAGAACCTGAAACTTTTAACAGTAAAAATGGTAACTTACGCAGATATTTTGAAAAATACTTGAACATGGGACATTTTTTAGACGAACCAGTCGCAACGCGAGATATACTCCGAGCGTTGAAGGCCAAATTGCCTTTCAACATTAAGGAAAAACTTCTACATATCCCAGATGACGATTCAGATTATTTTTTAACAGCTTTAGATTCGGTTGACATGTTACTTGAAGATCAGCGCTTCGCGCGGCAAAACAGCAGCCACAATGTATACACTAGTGGTATGCAAAACATGCAGGCTTGCCAACACAATTCTGGCGCGCCCACAGTTGGATACGCGGTACAACAAAAACAGCAAACTCACATGCCGTCTCAGTACGGAAATCAAAATCAACACGCGTATTCCAATACGAACAATAGTTACAACAGTAATAACATTTCATGCGGCAATCCATACAAAAGGCACCGCGGTAATAACTGCAACGGTAACAACGGATACAAAGGTAATAACAAAAACACAAACAGAAATAGAAATAATAATAACTACGAGCCAAGACAGCATCAAGGTTGGACTCGTAACGATCAGTACTTTCATTCAAACTCTGCTTTACCACAGCAGCCACCAGGTCAAAATTGGAGCATACCTTACGACCGACAGGTAAGTTATAATGCGCAACAGCAACAACAACCGCAAAAGTTTGGAGATCATAATAGGCAATATCCGAATGTGAATATAATAGAAATGACACCTGATGCACAACCCCAATCTGTGTCAGTACCTAGTACAAATGATAATCCAACAAACTAGAAACAGTCACTACTTTGCCCCAGGTCGTGGCCGAAGAATTCTTGGGGGGCGACTTCAATGTTAATCAGTTATTTGACACCACACTTGAACAACAGAATAATGATATGCCGAGTAATTCTAAACAAAAACTACCTGTTTTATTTATAAGATACAACCACAATAACAATATATCAGATGAACTTTTACAAGACAGTACACAATGTCGTTTAAACACAAATGAAATTGTTTTAGCATCCACTACTGGTGTAGTAGGTGGGATTCCAACTACTATTATCCTAGATACAGGTGCAGCTGTGAGCGTTTTATCTTTTAATTTTTATAAAAAGATGTGTGAATTGGAACCTGTGCCTGAGTTTCCTGCCCAAAACTGTAAAATAACTACTGCACTAGGTAATAAGTCATGTAGGGTTACGAAGCAAGTTTTTGTAAACGTTAAAATAGGTAATGGAACCGTACAATGGCCATTCCTGGTTGTACAAAACCTTGTGACAAATTGCATATTAGGAATAGATATTATGAGCGAGAAGGACTGCATTATAGACTTCTCCAAAGGTAAATGTATTTTAAATGATAAAGGCAGTGTAATTATTATTGATTTGGACAGGAGAACTCTAAAGCATGACAAACACTGTACAGGGTACAAGGTACAGTTAGTACTTGACAAAGACATTCAAGACATGCAAACACACTCATCTGACAGAGAGCTAATGGACTTGAAAACATTGCTTGATCATAAGATAAGTGAAGCTACAGCTCTCAGTGTACATGAACGTATAAAACTACAGGAAGTGTTATCCAAATATTTACAAGTTTTTACCAAACGATTAGGTGTTATCAACACGTATGTGTACAAGATTGAAGTTAAGCCTCACAAGATCTTCTACCATAAGACATATAACGTACCGTTATCTCAACGACCTGCTGTGTGGCAAGAATGAAAACAAATGTTAGACTGGAAGGTCATTGAACCATCCACCTCACCTTATTGTAGTCCTCTACTTGTTGTCAAAAAATCAAATGGAGGCATTAGGTTAGTGTTAGACGCACGAGCTATTAATGAAATAATTTTACCGGTTCACACAAAACCTGAAAATTTAGAAGAGCAATTACAGAAATTTCTAGATGCAAAATATTTTTCCACAATAGATCTCGCTAATTCGTTTTGGCAGGTGGGTATCACTCCTGATTCTCGGAAATATACTGCATTTATGTTCGGGGGGCGAACCTATCAGTTTTGTGTTCTACCCTTCGGACTGAATGTCAGCTCTGGGGTATTCATTACAGCCCTGGATACCGTGCTTGGCGACGATTTAGTTGAGACAGTCACACACTATGTAGATGATATACTGATAGCTACACAATCCTGGAATGAACACGTTGACACACTTCGAAGAATTTTAGAAAAATTTGCACAAGCTGGAGTCACAGCCAACCTAAGAAAATCAAAATTTGGTTGCAGTGAGATAAAGTATTTAGGACATATCATTAATTCACAGGGCATACGTCCGGATCCCAGTAAATTAGATGCTATCAGAAACTTTCCTAGCCCTCGAACTAAAAAGCAGTTAAAATCATTCCTTGGGCTATGTTCATTTTTCAGACGTTTTTTGCCACAACCACTTTTGAACAGTAAACATCTGCTAAATCTACTCAGAAGGAATCAAGTTTGGATCTGGTCGGAACAGTGCCAGAATGACTTTAATACAATTAAACATGCTTTAGTGAATGCTAACATTTTGAGCCATCCAGATTTCAATTTAGATTTTTGTATGACTTGTGACGCTTCACGTACTGGCTTGGGCTGTTGCTTATTTCAAGTTGTAAAGAATAAAGAGGAGGAACAGATAAGAATTATTGGGTTTGCGAGTCGCACTCTAACTGAATGTGAGCGTACATACTCCACTACTGAGTTAGAAACACTTTCCATAGTATGGGCATTCAAGAAATTCAATTATTATTTATTTGGAAAACATACGGTAATTTACACCGATCACCAGGCCCTGACATTTTTGTTAACTTGTAAACTTGTACATCCTAGACTATCACGATGGGCAGTTACACTTCAGAACTACTCTTTTGAAATTAAGTACATAAGAGGTAAGGACAACACCATTGCAGACACTTTGTCTAGACTTCCACAAGGTATGAATGATACCAACAGTGACTTAGAAAATATAAATGACTACAGGATTCTCTTAATGCAAGACAAGCAGTATCACCAATATTATATTGTAATGTGCAGAAACATGGCTGAATTACAAAAATCTGATCCTCACTGGTATAAGATAATAACATTACTGGTAGAAAAACACAACCATCCTTTGACTCAGTATTACAAGTTACACAATGATGTGTTATTTTACCGCCGACATCCAAATGCTACTAACTGGTGTGTATGCATTCCCAAAGAGTCTGAACGTAATCTAATTTGGCACACACACTTAGTTTGGGGTCATTATGGGACGAAAAAGTGTTTGGCAAAGCTCAGTACATACTGTTATTTTAGCAATATGAGAAGAAAAATTTACAGGGAACTAAAAACATGTGTCATATGTCAAAAATCAAAACCTCAGAATTTATCCACAAAAACAGATTTACATTCTATTTTACCTGGTAGACCCCTGGAAATTCTGTGTACTGACATTAGTGGGCCGCATCCAGCAAGCACTGGAGGCGTCAAATATATCTTAGCTTTTTACGATATATTTTCTAAACACGTAAAACTTTATGCTTTAAAATCCGCCACTGCAAATGCTATAATACGAAGATTCTCAAGTGATTACCTGACGCACGTGGGAAAACCTAAAGCAATTCTGTCAGATAATGCAGCATACTACTCTGGGTATAAATGGAGAAATTTCTTGAAGGACAATAACATTAAAAGTATATTTATTTCGAGGTTTAGTCCACAATGTAACGCGACTGAGAGACTTTTCCGAGAATTAAATCGATTCATGAGGACCTATATTTCATCAAAACATACTAATTGGGTGTCCTACCTAAGTCTTTTCGAAGACGTACACAATAACTTAAATATTTACGATACAAATTACACACCTAACGAGATCATGTTCAATTGCAAACAGAACGATCAGTGGATAGAACCATTACCTAAGTTGTCAGACAAGGAAATCACACCTGAACAGAAAATAAAAGAAGTATTGACTACGCTGACACATCACGCACAGATACGAAACAAACATCACAGAAACATAATAAAAAGAAAACAAAAATTCGAGGTAGGAATGCTTGTACTACTTCGTACTCATCATAAATCTGTTGCACTCAAACGACGCAACGCTAAGTGGCGTCTGCTATATGAAGGACCTTATATAATTGTTAACATACCGCACCCTGGTGCGTATCTGTTACAACATCGTAGAACTAACAAAATTATTGGGCTATACGCACACCGAGATCTTAGAGCATTTCATGCTGAATAATGTAAAAGTCATACCCATCAAAATATTGCTAAGCAACTCGAAAAACTCTGTTGCTACAACACAGATAATAAGTAGTACAGAAATTTTCATTTCAGCGTTCCAGAGTCGCAGTTGAAGACAGAAGAACTTTTCTTTCAACGCCGCGGTTCCACCGAGAAGTCTGAATATTAAAGTAAAATTTATGATTACGTAGCAGTGAATGATATATAAATTTTTCACGGAACATTTGTGACTGTAGGTACCACTGACTTGCTATGACACCTGACAGACGTCATCTGTGAAGCGATCTTTTACTTCGAGAAATAGTTTAGACGCACATCTCTCAGCAAGAAAAGCATCTACCAGTAGTCAAGGCCACACAGACACACTACACACACGCACAAAACGCGAGGAATCGAACATTTTCTCTCTCTTACTATTTTGAATATTTATTGAGTAGTGAAAACGCCTGGTCTTGCCTACTGATGTAATGAATGTTGTGTCTAACCTATCTTAATTTCAGATGACATCACAAAAAACATCGATAAAATCCCAGCAAAACCGTTAAAGAGGACGTAAATATCTGCAATCCATGTAATCAAATGTGACACAATGTAATAATTTATAGCTATGTAATAATGATGAAAACATGTTTATGTGTAACTGTATTATGTTTATGCTAAGAAAATATGTGACGTGTATATGTATGATTACTTATGTTTTTTTTTTAACTGATGTATAATGTAACTGTTACTGTGTGAAAATTTGAACGATAACGAGTGCCAAAATGTGAAAAACTTTTTTAAAAAAAAAAAAATGCGTAGTGAACCACTGTTCACGGACATTAACGTACATTACTAAGTCTGCAACTACGCAGAAACCTATGTGAAAGAAACTGTTAATGACATTCATGATGCATCGTACCTTTGTAAACGCGATGAGTAACTACGAACATTTAGGTGAGCTATATTTAAAAAAAAAAAAAAAAAAAAAAAAAAAAACTGAATATGTGAAGTGCATAATTCGTGCATCGTCTAGTGACATTACTACAGTACCCAACTTCAAGATGTTAACTGGATTAAATGGACACAAAGTGCCTGTCCAGAAAACAACACGACGGGTGGAAGAATTTTGGTTGGAACTTCAGGGAATGAAATGTTCTCGAAATGTGACGGACACTCTTACCTGGACTGTCCAAGGATCGACGCCAGCTATGTGCCGTCCGAGGTTCTGCAACCAAGCTTCCACGGAATATCGAAAACGAACTGCATATGGACTAATTACTCGACGGGTCACGTCTGATCTGTAATAAACAATGCTTTTTGTCACAACGAACTGCATCACAACGACTATAATGGAAATAGGAAATGGACATGCTTATGTATCAATCACGTTGTTATACAGCGATGTTACTGTGATCAAAAAACTTTACCACGACGACACTAACCTGTGAAACAGTACTGTGCAGTAGATGAATATGAACTGTAATAACGACACGATGTGTATAGGTCAACGCACCTGGAACAACAGAACATTTTTCGTTGAAGCATTTCATTGCAATGCTATGTAACTAAGAACATTCAACAATCTAAAGTTGTATTGTATTATAACAAATATTGTAATTTTAAAACTAAGTTACCTGTCATAGAATGTAGTCTTCATATGTAATCTTGGTGGAATATTTTCTTTGTGCAACGACTAAGAAATGCGCGCGCACACGAACAATATGAACTGCAATACTGTGCCGCGTGATCTAAATTTACGAAATAACGGCAGTGCCGTAGTTACACAGACGCTTCTGCGCATGCGCCCACTCTGTTTTGCCAACATAAGAACTTTTTCGGCGCACGCGCGTCATTCAAATTTTGTATATAATATACAGTATAATGTAAGTCATGTAAATAGTTGTAGATAACTTAGATTTTCTTGTGCCTTTAGGTGAATTGCTCGCCTGCAGGTGTGTCCTTTCGCCTCGCAATTCAGGGGGCAATATAAAGGCACATTTGCATGCCGAGCGTGAGTTTCCTCGGAAACGCGAGATATTAATTAAATAAATAATCAGTGACAAATAAATAAAGCCTATGGCACACAACTGCAGCGCTGTGTCGCTGATAAAACAAAAGAAGAATTACGTTACTCTGATGTTTGATTAAGGAGAGAGAGGTCCTGGTTGAAGTGGTGCGAGAAGCACGTATTTTAGTTTATTGTCTGGCACACCGCCATATTTCATGTTATAGAAAATTACTGCGTGTTGCAACCATACTAGGCACTCGATTCTGAAAAGAATTTATATTTATAAAAGTAAGTAGGATTATGAACTGTAGGCTTATTCATTGAATATATCTGATTTAACTAACTGTGTAATTTTTTTGTTTAGTAGACAATCACCTCTGTACGACGTTTTGGCATGACTGGCAAATTATTGTAATATTGAGATTTAGTTTATGAGTCCGCACCTACCGCAGCAGTCTTTGGAAACGATTTAATTACGAAGTCCGATTATTTCAGTTTTATTTCACGGTCAACTACGAGTAACATTGCCTTTACGAAAAAGCCATTGTCAAGCGTCTGATACCGAATAATTAAACGTCACGCAAATATTAAGTACAACCAATCACTATCATACAATAATACATAATTAATATTTTATTTTATTTTATTTTATTTTATTTATTTTATATGTTTTAAAATGTTAATAATAATCACCCTGTATACAGATAAAATATTAACAAAATAGGATAATATAATATGAGAATAGGGCAGGAAGTGGTTTATCTGGTAACCTTAATCAAATAGCAGCAATAAAGCATTAGTCCAGTTTGAATAAAAAGGGGAAAGTAAAATTTCATAGATATGTATGTAAATGTCAACTCACAGTACTAATAGAGAATTCGTGTGATGAGAAATGGGGAGAAGTTTACTATGAACACACATTATATGAGAAATTTGTTTTCTAGAAATATGCCTACATCTTTATGAATCCAATAATCGTGTACACTGAGTTGGGGAAACATACGTTTGAAGCCCAGAGAAAAGCGGGCCTACATTTGGGATCAAAATATCCTCCAGTATGAAGATATAGCTTTATTTAATGCAAAGGACTAGCTCTAATAAAGACTTTAAAATGTATTACAAGAAGTATTGAAAAATTCTTCACTTTATCATGTTGTTGTTGTTGTTGTTGTTGTTGTTGTTGTTGTGGTCTTCAGCCCTGAGACTGGTTTGATGCAGCTCTCCATGCTACTCTATCCTGTGCAAGCTTGTTCATCTCCCAGTACCTACTGCAGCCTACATCCTTCTGAATCTGCTTAGTGTATTCATCTCTTGGTCTCTCTCTACGATTTTTACCCTCCACTCTGCCCTCCAATGCTAAATTTGTGATCCCTTGATGCCTCAGAACATGTCCTACCAACTGGTCCCATCTTCTTGTCAAGTTGTGCCACAAACTCCTCTTCTCCCCAATTCTATTCAATTCCTCCTCGTTAGTTATGTGATCTACCCATCTGATCTTCAGCATTCTTCTGTAGCACCACATTTTGAAAGCTTCTATTCTCTTCCTGTGCAAACTATTTATCGTCCATGTTTCACTTCCATACATGACTACACTCCATACAAATACTTTCAGAAACGACTTCCTGACACTTAAATCTATACTCGATGTTAACAAATTTCACTTCTTCAGAAACGCATTTCTTGCCATTGCCAGTCTACATTTTAAATCCTCTCTACTTCGACCATCATCAGTTATTTTGCTCCCCAAATAGCAAAACTGCTTTACTACTTTAAGTGTCTCATTTCCTAATCTAATTCCCTCAGCATCACCCGACTTCATTTGACTACATTCCATTATCCTCGTTTTGCTTTTGTTGATGTTCATCTTATACCCTCCTTTCAAGACACTGTCCATTCCGTTCAACTGCTCTTCCAAGTCCTTTGCTGTCTCTGACAGAATTACAATGTATTCGGCAAACCTCCAAGTTTTTATTTCTTCTCCATGGATTTTAATACCTACTCCGAACTTCTCTTTTGTTTCCTTTATTGCTTGCTCAACATACAGATTGAATAACATCGGAGATAGGCTACAACCCTGTCTCACTCCCTTCCCAACCACTGCTTCCCTTTCATACCCCTCGACTCTTATAACTACCATAACTACTAATGAATCATTCAGGGAAACATTAAATATAGTGTGCCACAAGGATCAGTGCTCGAACCCTTTCTATTCTCGATCCACGCAAATGATTTATGCGGGATACTGTAGGACTCTTCAAAAACTTTAGTGTCTCGTGATGACACAAGCATATTGATAAAGTACCAGACACAGCAAAGAGAATAACTGTTTCACAGCCAACAGTACAAAAACTGATATTACACTGTTCCATTATAAAACTGACTTACAGGGACTGTGAGTATAGATCAGTGGCTGTACACTGGTTGAAGGTGGAAGTGTGAGGTGTGAAATTCCAAGGAATCGAGATGGATAACAACAGAGGTGGATTTGCTAACTGAAAAGCCCGCTGCTACCTGGATTATTCTGAGAATGACTTACATATCTACATCTATAATCCGCAAATCACCATGAGGTGCATAGCAGGGGTACGTCCCATTCTACCAGTTCTTAGGGTATCTTCCTGTTCCATTCACGTACGGAGCACGGGAAGAGTGCCTCTGTGTGTGTGTGCAGTAATTGTTCTTATCATACCCTCAGGCCACCTCTGTGAGCAATACATAGGGTGTTGTAGTATATTCCTATAATAATTATCTAAAGCTAGCTCTTGAAACATTGTTAATAGACTTTCTCGGGATAGTTTACATCTATCTTAAAGAGTCTTCCGGTTCAGTTACTTCAGTATCTCTGTGACACTCTCCCCCGGATTAAACACACCTGTGATTGTTCATGCTGCCCTTCTCTGTATATGATCAATATCCCCTGTTAGTCCTATTTGATATGAGTCCCGCGCACTTGTGCAATATTCTAGAAGTGGTCGCACAAGCAATTTGTAAGGTATCTTCTTCAGAGACTAATGGCGCTTCCCCAGTATTCTAGCAATAAACCAAAGTTTACCCTCTGCTATACCCACAGCTGAACCTATGTGATCATTCCCAGGTATTTGTATGAGTTGTCTGATTCCAACAGTGACTCATTGATGTTATAGTCATAGGATACTATACCTTTTTGTTTAGTGAAGTGCACAATTTTACATTTCTGAACATTTAGAACAAGTTCCCAATCTGTGCACTACATTGAAATCTTATCAAGATCTGACTCAGTATTTATGCAACTTTTCTCAGATAGTGCTTTGTTATAGATAACTGCATCAACTGTGAAAAGACTGATTTTACTGTTAATATTATCTGCAAGGTCACTAATATACACTGTGAACAGCAAGTGTCCCAACACACTTCCCTGGGTCACACCCAAAGTTGAAGTTACTTCTACATCTGACAATGACTCTCCATCCAAGATAACATGCTGCATTCTCCCTACCAAAATGCCCTCTGTCCAGATAAAAATTTCACTCGATATCCTATTTGACCGTACTTTTGACAATAAGCCTGGGTGTGGTACTGATCAAATGTTTTTGAGAAATCAAGAATAATGCATCTACCTGATTGCTTGATACAAAGCTTTTACTACATCATGTGAGAAAAGTGTGAGTTTGGTTTCACATGATTGATGTTTTCATGCTTTTTGGCATTGAGGAGGTCATAATGTTTGAGCTCAGAATATGTTGTACGTTTCTACAAAAATCGATGTCACGGATATTGGACAGTAGTTTTGTGGATCACTTCTACTACCCTTCTTGTTACATGGGTGTGACCTATGCCTTTTTCCAAGAACTGGGCATGGTTTTTTGGTCAAGGGATCTACAATAGATTGCAGTTAGAAGAGGGGCTAACTCAGCTGCAAATTCAGTATAGAATCTACAGGGACTCCATTGGGCCCTGGAGCTGTGTTCAGTTTTAACAATTTCAGCTGTGTGTCAACACCACTGTCACTAATACTTATTTCACTGACTCTTCTCAATGGCTTGAGGATTAAATTGGAGCAATTCTCCTTGGTTTTCCTTTGTAAAGGAACGTTTGGAAATGGAGTTAGTCTTTTCAACTTTTGCTTTGCTACCCTCAATTTCAGTCCCTGTCTCATTTGCATAACACCGGAATTTCTTTGGGTTGTGTAAAAGATCATTTGAAAGTATTCTGTGACAGGAGTCATTGAAGGCGTCACACATTGCTGTCTCAAGAGCCAAATGCGTCTCTCTAGCTATAGCACTATGCTTCACTTTACATCTGTTTTGCATTGGTCTTGTACTTTCAATATGGTTTTATGATATGATCTTCTGGGACAAGGCACCTAATGTCTAATGTGAAAAAGTACTTATTCTGCAAAAGCATGCACTGATAAACATTGTTTGCACAGGAAGTAAGTCAGCAGTCAGCCACAATTCAGTCTGTACATTCTTGCAGATCTAGACTTCAGCTGCAGTGTAGCTTTCATCAGTGTATATGATATGAGTCAAGTAGACAAACTTTGAAATTTTGTTATTGTAGTTTGAGTGCATTCTCTATGAAAATATATTTGCAATCTATGTTTTCTCTGTTTTCCATTAGTATTGCTTTCTTTATACACAGTCTACTGACGTTAATCTGACCACTACCCACATTCGACATTGACATGCAATAAGCACTCGAGGACGGCACGTTGTGGTGTGCGTACTGTAAGACCTTCAGTACACACACCATCAGATTATTTGGCTTGTCGCTCTAACGAAGTAGGCGAGTGTCAGCAATATGTCTCGTGGTCTTATCGTGGTGTGTTTATCTTCTGCCGTTAGGTCAGACGATAGAAATGCCACTTGCACGCTTAGAGTAGCAGATTGACGGTGACCAACTTTAAACAGAACTTGATTAATTTTCACACACATTTATTAAAATAAGAACAAACATAAACATTATGTAACTTGATTCTGGATGCTATTTACAATTGACAATCTGAAGTTCCTTTGGTCTGAGTACGTTAATCTTATTCTCACATATCTCTGATACTTGACAAAGTGTCTATACATTTATATTCATGGCTATGTACAGGCGCAGACTGAAACTTGACTATAGACTGGTATAGACTAATGTAGACTGGTACAGACAGGTGCAGATAAATGCAGACTGACTAATTGGAGGTCTGTACACTCGTTATAATACCTCACGCATTCAGGTAATCACTGTGCGAGTGTGATCCGCGAGGAGAAAAGGTTCTACGTTAGCAGCAATCTCACTGGCTGCGTTACATATTAATACGCGGATCGGCGGAAGCAGAATTTGGTCCGTCTCTAAGGCAGCGCAATCTCGTAGTGCAAAGACGGACGAGCGCTGCGCCTGCGCTGTTGTGCTTAGCGGGGAGCGCTCTAGTGGGAAAGCTGTGTACGCGCTGACTACGCGGAACTATGTACACACACATAAAATGTTGGGGTGATACGAAAAATTGTGTATTCATTGTCGTAATGCGGAAATGGAGTGATCTATCTGGCATCCAGAAGTGCACGATCATAGGCTTTTGAGCCGAGGGTGGAAGCATTTTTGAAACAGATAAGTGTGTAAACTGTTTGTATGCTACCGCGATTAAAGTATACCATGTGCGGCAAAATGGCACTAACCAGAAGTGGCGCCAAGGCAACTGTGTTGCACCACAGGTTGCCGTAGGTGACAGGGGTGAAAAATAGCTGCGGAGATGTGTACAGGTGAATAAACGTGCAAGTGTCGAGCAAATGACCACCCGGATGAACCCACGGGCTACCACCGGTGTCTCCTTGGCGATCGTTCAGCAAAAGTTGGTGTGTATGGGGCTCCACAGCAGGTGCCTGGTTCGTGCATCTATGCTGACTGCTGTTCATTGGATGAAGGCTGGAATTTGCACACCAATACCGCAACTGGATGTTCACCGGGTGACGTCAGGTGGCCTTCGTGTACAGTTTTATAAGTGTGAAAGCAAACGAGGAGAAAGCATTACGGTCTTGTGGAATGTTTTTGCGTCATTCCCAGGGCGGTATTGTCGTGGAAGCCACAGTGAATCGACAGAATTGTGCACCTATCCTTGGGCCCGTGTTTAACCGTATATACAGCTCATTTACTCTGGTAGATACGATACTGCGTGAAGAGTTTGACAGAGCACTGAAGGACCTGAGTCGAAACAAGGCCCCCGAAGTAGACAACATTCCATTAGAACTACTGATGGCCTTGGGAGAGCCAGTCCTGACAAAACTCAACCATCTGGTGAGCAAGATGTGTGAGACAGGCAAAATACCCTCAGACTTCAAGAAGGATATAATAATTCCAATCACAAAGAAAGCAGGTGTTGACAGATGTGAAAATTACCGAACTATCAGTTTAATAAGCCACAGCTGCAAAATACTAACATGAACTCTTTACAGACGAATGGAAAAACTGGCAGAAGCTGACCTCAGGGAAGATCAGTTTGGATCCCGTAGAAATGTTGGAACATGTGAGGCAATGCTGACCCTATGACTTGTCTGAGAAGCTAGATTAAGGAAAGGCAAACCTACATTTCTAGCATTTGTAGACTTAGAGAAAGCTTTTGACAATGTTGATTGGAATACTCTGTTTCAAATTCTAAAGGTGGCAGGGGTAAAATACAGGGAGCGAAAGGGTATTTACAATTTGTACAGAAACCAGATGGCAATTATAACAGTCGAGGGGCATGAGAGGGAAGCAGCGGTTGGGAAGGGAGGGAGACAGGGTTATAGCCTCTCCCCGATGTTATTCAATCTGCATATTGAGCAAGTAGTGAAGGAAACAAAAGAAAAATTTGGAGTAGGAATTAAAATCCATGGAGAAGAAATAAAAACTTTGAGGTTTTGCGATGACATTGTAATTCTGTCAGACAGCAAACGACCTGGAAGAGCAGCTGAACGGAATGGACAGTGTCTTGAAAGGAGGGTATAAGATGAACATCAACAAAAGCAAAACGAGGATAATGGAATGTAGTCGAATTAAGTCGGGTGATGCTGAGGGAATTAGATTAGGAAATGAGACACTTAAGGTAGTAAAGCAGTTTTGCTATTTGGGGAGCAAGATAACTGATGATGGTCGAAGTAGAGAGGATATAAAATGTAGACTGGCAATGGCAAGGAAAGCGTTTCTGAAGAAGAGAAATTTATTAACATTGAGTATAGATTTAAGTGTCAGGAAGTTGTTTCTGAAGGTATTTGTAGGGAGTGTAGTCATGTATGGAAGTGAAACATGGACGATAAATAGTTTAGACAAGAAGAGAATAGAAGCTTTCGAAATGTGGTGCTACAGAAGAATGCTGAAGATTAGATGCGTAGATCACATAGCTAATGAGGAGGTATTGAATAGGATTGGGGAGAAGAGAAATTTGTGGCACAACTTGACTAGAAGAAGGGATCGGTTAGTAGGACATGTTCTGAGGCATCGATGGATCACCAATTTAGTATTGGAGGGCAGCTTGGAGGGTAAAAATCGTAGAGGGAGACCAAGAGATGAATACACTAAGCAGATTCAGAAGGATGTAGGTTGCAGTAGGTACTGGGAGATGAAGAGGCTTGCACAGGATAGAGTAGCATGGAGAGCTGCATCAAACCAGTCTCAGGACTGAAGACCACAACAACAATATTCTGGGCACAATGACATCTACCGGCAGGACAATGCGACATCTCACTGTGGTTCGAAGAGCGCCAGGACGAATTTGCCGTACTCGGTTGACTGCCGTACTACCCGAATTTAAACCCGATCGAGAATCTGTGGGACCACGTCAGTCGGGTTATTCCTGCTGAGAAACCCAGCGTAGCTGACCACAGCACGTGAATCGGCACAGTTCCACACCCCCATCGGTACCGTCAGAAACCTTACTGACTCTCTTTCTGCACATCTCACAGTGATTTGTGTCATAAAAGATGGTTACTCAGGTGTCAGACAGGTGGTCACATTAATGTATCTCTAACATAGTGTATAATAATGTCCTGTGTTTGACCATACAGTTAACAGAATAACTACTAGTTTCTGCACAACTGGATAGTGCTGCTGCTCTGAAAATGTGGACTGAATTCACAAGTAACTGCTCCAGTTGCTAAAAAGTACTTACGTTTACTTCACGACCAACTTTGGCTCTTAGCCACACGGGATTAGCCGAGCGGTCTAGGGCGCTGCAGTCATTTTTTTTTTTTGGCTCTTACATTGAAACAATTTTCTAGTAGAATCTGAAAACTGTATTGTGGTGAAGTAAAATCAAGTTTGAAAATTGCGCTACATTGAAGCAAACTCAAAATCGTATGACTTCCCTTCAACGTAGCACAATTTTCTGGTTCCATTACAAAATGAGTTCAGTATAAACCCAAAACCAGTCCTCGAGTAAAATGTAGAACTTTTTATCAACTTGAGTGATTACTCGTCAGTCAGAAATAATTGCTGCTAATGAGAAATTTGTGATCAGGCAGAGTAGAAAATTTTTGTTTCAGCAGCCGGAAGCAGTCGCCGCTGACAGGTGGCGACACACCACTGCGGCTGCAGAGACGGAGCAGAGGTTCGCGCCGGCCACGTGGCACGGCGAGGCTGCAGACCGACCGAGGCTGCTGCGGCGAGTCGGAGAGAGACTGCCGGTCCGATACACGCCGCTGTGCCGGAGCTCACCTTCGACAGTAGTAGGACAGCTCTGAGAATGGTTGCAGGAGATGGTCAGGGGAAGAATATTGATGATCTCCCAGATGAAATAATACTACATGTATTTTCATTCTTCAGGTTTAATGAGCTTATAGACATCTTGCAAAATGTGTGTGTGCGATGGAAGAGATTGGCACACGACCCGGTGCTCTGGCGTGACAAAGAGTATATCGTCAGAGGAAGGTAAGCAGTTATTGTTAATGTTCTGTTGTTGCTGATAGAGTCATCAGTCCAAAGAGTGGCATCAGGTAGCTCAGTTGCTAACCTATCCTGTGCTTAACTCCATTTTCAAATGTTCCTTTACAAAGGAAAACAGAGGAGGATTGCCACAGTTTAATCCTCATACCGCTGAAAATGTGAATGAAATATTATTGGTGTCAGTGATGTTGAGAAACAACTGCAATTGCCAAAATTAAACAAAGCTCCAGGGTCCGATGAAATCGCTGTCAGATTCTATACTGATTTTGCAGCTGAGTTAGCCCCTCTTTTAACTGTAATCTATCGTAGATCCCTCGAAAGTGAGGTATCTTGAACGGAATGACATCCTCGATGCCAGCTAGCACAGATTTCGACACACTGATCGTGAGAAACGCAACTCGCACTTTTCTCACGTGACATGCTGAAAACTTTGGATCGAGGCAACCAGGTAGGTGCAGTATTTCTCAGTTTCCACAATGCATTTGACTCGTACCACACCTACACTTATTGCCAAAAGGATGATCGTATGGGGTATCGAGTGAAATTTGTGAATGGATTGAGGACTTTTTGGTAGGTAGCACACAACATGTTATTTTAGACGGAGAGGCTTCATCAGATGTAGAAGTAACTTCGGGTCTGCCCAGGGAAGTGTGTTGGGACCCTTGCTCTTGATGCTCTACATTAATGACCTTGCAGATAATATTAATAGTAAAAATCAGGCTTTTTGAAGATGATGCAGTTATCTGTAATGAAGTACTATCCGATAAAAGCTACATAAATATTCAATCAGATCTCGATAAGATTTCAGTGTGGTGCAGAGACTGGGAACTTGCTCTAAATATTCAGATATGTAAAATTGTGCACTTCACTAAACGAAAAATGTAGTATGCTATCACTATAATATCAGTAAGTCACTGTCGGAATTGGCCAACTCGTAAAAATACCTGAGTGTAACACTTTGTAGCGATACGAAATGGAATGGTGACATAGCTTCAGTGATGGGTAAAGCAGTTGATAGAATTGTGGTTTATTAGTTTCATAACATACATAACCATTTGATCCAGGTACAGGAGACACATCAAAAGTTGGGTAAAATTTACTGTAAACATAGAAAGCTGATCTTTACATACAGAATCATAATAATAATACAATTTTGTTTTATATGCACAAAAGGCAGAGATAATAATGACAACAGTAATAAAAATAGTATCTAAAAATGTAACACTAAATTGCCCAAACTCAAATTATCATGTCATCCTCTAAAAATCCTTCTATCGAGTCACAGTAGCATTTCTCTCCCAGAATCTGATATAGCATTATTTTTAGGATCTCTGGCTTAACATTAAATATATTTTTGCCCATTAACTTATTATATATTGTCATCCTCATATACTGTGGAGCATGTTCATATTATTTCAATTTGTGTTTAGGGAGCATAAAATTATTTTTATTTGTTGTGTTGTATGTGCGGTTAAAATGATTTTCCTCAAATAATTTTTGCCTGCTGTGTAGAAAGATAATAATTTCATAAATGTATATGGAGGGTAGAGTTAGGATTTGCAGTTGTCGAAATAATGGGTGACAAGATTCTGTTTTCTGTGTGGTACACATGTATCTGATATTCTTTTTCTGAAGTTTCAGTATATGAGAAATATTAAAAATAAATTATACCATACCTAATGACAGATTCAAAATAACTACTGTATGCTATTTTTCGTGTAGACGTGTCAGTAGAATTTGCAAGTATCTGCACTGCAAATGCAAAACTGCTTAGTTTATTTGATAAGGAGTCAATATGTGTGTTCCAGTTCAAGTTCTTGTCCACATTTAGTCCTTGGAATTTGACAGTGTCAACTTCTTCGTAAGTTGATTATTGTGTGTTATTTTAAGCTCTGTGCATTTTAAGTGTTTGGTTTGGAAATGTACCATATGGGTTTTTGCAATGTTCAGTTTCAACCCATTTAACTGGAACCAGTTTTCTACAGTATCCAGTGTGCTCACAGTGAAGCTTGGAATTTTTTCTGCATCGCCATCTTCGATTAAAACAGAAGTATTGTCTGCAAACAGAAGTGATGGGGAATTGATATTTGTGGAGAAGTCATTTACATAGAATAGGAACAAGATTGGCCCCAAAATGGAGCCTTGAGGCACACCTTGTGATACAGTGTTCCACTTCGGAAAATAACTCACCACATTTGAAGTGACAGTTACCCTTTGTTTTCTGTTCTGCAGGTAAAATGTAAGCCATTTGAGAATATTGCCCGTAATTCCATATTTATCTAATTTATAGATGTGCAAGGGATGTTTTACAGAGTCGAAAGTTTTAGTAAGATCACAGAAAATACCAGCAACTTTACTCCTCTGGTCCAGTGCTTTGCATATCTTTTCAGTAAAGTTATTTATTGCATCCAGGGTGTTTTTTCCTGGTTGGAATCCAAATTGATTATTTATAATAATATCATTTTTTACAATAAAATTTTGCATCTGATTTGCAACTACTTTCTCAAACACTTTCAATAAGATTGGAAGAATAGAAATAGGACAATAGTTTCCCATTTCTTCCCTCGACCCTTTCTCGAACAGAGGTGTGACTTCAGCATACTTCAACACATCAGGAAAGCATCCCTGTTCAAAATATTGCTTAATTATTTTAGTTAGTGGAGATGCTATTATGTGATACACTGCTTTTATCACTTTAGTCGGTATCCCATCCCACCCAACTGAATATTTTTAATGACAGTATAATATTTTCCACATGCTTTATTGAGACTTTTTTAAAATCTGTGAGATACTCAGCTCTTTGCTGGAGTCCAAAGGGGTTTACTTTGCTCTGATACTCTACTGTATCAACATCTGACTTTGCCATACTTATGAAGAATTCATTTAAACACTCCGATATTTGAGCTGGGCTTACAATAAGGCTATCATTTACTTTAATCCTAGATATTCCATTTCTATTAATTCTAACACGTAACTCTGATTTGACAACAGGCTACACTACCTTTGTTTCACTTTAATGTTGTGAAATGAACTTATTGTTTGCCATTTGTTTGGCTGCTTTCACAACTTTTTCGAACGTAGCTTTATAATGTTATACATATTCAGTAAAATACCTGTTTTTATTATATCTCATTTCATTGCCTCTTCCTAACACTAGAAATTTTTATACCCAGAGTTATCCATTTAACTTTACCAGTGATTTTGTTACATGTGGTTCTAAGTGCGAACCATGGATGAAGGGTATCAGACGGATGCCATATTCCTTGACTTCCGGAAAGCGTTTGACTCGCTGCCCCACTGCAGACTCCTAACTAAAGGACGAGCGTATTGGATTGGTTCCCAAATATGTGAGTGGCTCGAAGACTTCTTAAGTAATAAAACCCAGTACGTTGTCCTCGATGGTGAGTGTTCATCGGAGGTGAGGGTATCATCTGGAGTGCCCCAGGGAAGTGTGGTAGGTCCGCTGGTTGTTTTCTATCTACATAAATGATCTTTTGGATACGGTGCATAGCAATGCTGTGGTGTACGGGAAGGTGTCGTCGTTGAGTGACTGTAGGAGGATACAAGATGACTTGGACAGGATTTGTGATTGGTGTAAAGAATGGCAGCTAACTCTAAATATAGATACATGTAAATTAATGAAGATGAATAGGAAAAAGAATTCTGTAATGTTTGAATACTCCATTCGTAGTGTAGTGCTTGACACAGTCACATTGATTAAATATTTGGGCGTAACGTTGCAGAGCGATATGAAGTGGGACAAGCATGTAATGGCAGTTGTGGGGAAGGCGTATAGTCATCTTCGGTTCATTGGTAGAATTTTTGAAGATATGGTTCATCTGTAAAGGAGACCGCTTATAAAACACTAATACGACCTATTCTTGAGTACTGCTTGAGCGTTTTGGATCCCTATCAGGTCAGATTGAGGGAGGACATAGAAGCAATTCAGAGGCGGGCTGCTAGATTTGTTACTGGTAGGTTTGATCATCACACGAGTGTTACGAAAATGCTTCAGGAACTCGGGTGGGAGTCTCTGGAGGAAAGGAGGCATTCTTTTCGTGAATCGCTACTGAGGAAATTTAGAGAACCAGCATTTGAGGCTGACTGCAGTACAATTTTACTGCCACCAACTTACATTTCGCGGAAAGACCACAAAGTTAAGATAAGAGAGATTAGGGCTCGTACAGAGGCATATCGACAGTCATTTTTCCCTCGTTTTGTTTGGGACTGGAACAGTGAGAGAAGATGATAGTTGTGGTGCGAGGTACCCTCCACCACGCACCATATGGTGCATTGCAGAGTATGTATGTAGATGTAGATGTGGAAAAGTTTCATTAAACACCCCAAGAAAACTGCTTAAATATTTGTCAAAGTTACTACTACTTGAAATACAGTTGTCATAAAGCCATTCAACCTCTCTTAACTTATTTCTAAATACAATTAATTTTTTTCATTGGAGTTACTTTTCATAGAGCTTCTGTTGCATGGAATTTCTTTGTTAATTTTTGGTAATTCAATGAATAATGCAGAGTGGTCAGAGTTCCTTAGATCTAAGCAAAATTTATGGACATCTTCAAATACGCAGTTGGTTAGGATATTATCAATACAAATGGCTGACTGTGCATTTACCCTAGTGGCTTGCTTAAAGTTTACTTTGAAGCCAAAAGTTTTTACTGTCAGTGAATTTGGACACATCATTGCTTTCACCTAGGATATTATTGTTGAAGTCAGCAGCTGTTACAACCTTTTTTCTTTTTATTTTTTTAGATTTTCAAGGAGGCACTGAAACTTGGACAGAAAAGTTTCAATTGCAACTTTCTCTGATACTCTGTAAATAGAAACTACTATGATATTTAGGTTCCTTAACTCGATACAGCAGCTCTCAAATATACTGTCTTCATTCAAATGATTAAAATTATTTCTTATTGCATATTTTATTTCAGAATGTGTAAGTATGCAAGAGCTTCCACATGATTTCTCACATCTACAAAAGCTGTTTGCTACTTCCAAATTTTCGATTTTGTTAAGAATTTTGATATTGTCACATGTAAGCCAATGTTCATTGAGGCAAATAACTTTGATATTTTTATACTGCAAAAGAATAATTTGTAATTCGTCCATTTAATGACTTTTGTTTTGAAAGTCAGCACTTAGACCATTTATATTCAAGTGCATTATGTAGGAACATTCTTTCTTATTTATGGTTTCAAGCAGTATTTTCTTTCTTGGGTATCATTTCGGTTTTGTCATTTTTGTTACCAAACACTGTTTCTCATCCCCATCATTCCTTATAAGTTTCCCCCTTTATTCAGAATTTTACAAGTATCAGTGAACAATTTACTGTGAATTTTTGATCCTAATCTGTTAAAATGAAGACCATCTTTTCCCAAGCATTTATTGCTTAAGAACTTATTAGGATTTTGTGGTGTCACCGCCAGACACCACACTTGCTAGGTGGTAGATTAAATCGGCCGCGGTCCATTTAGTACATGTCGGACCCGCGTGTCGCCACTGTGTGATCGCAGACCTAGCGCCACCACAAGGCAGGTCTCGTGAGACGAACAAGCACTCGCCCCAGTTGGACGGACGACCTAGCTAGCGACTAGATGTACGAAGCCTTTCACTCTCATTAGCCGAGAGAGAGAATAGCCTTCAGCTAAGTTAATGGCTACGAACTAGCAAGGCGCCATTAGCCTTACAGTGATTGTAATTAAAGTCTCCTGTGTATAGTCAAGAGCGATGTACCACAATGATTGATTAAAGATAAGTATTAATCCAGCTACGTACTTTTCTTCATAGCATTAATTACGTAGCCTGTTCCAGTACTTGACGCCCGTCGGCGTGTGTGTGTGTACGCGTGCCTTTCTTTCGGCTACCCGTCACTGTGGACTGGCTGCCTTGTCAGTCCACTTCATTGGTGACGAGTTAAAGTATTCTTTCTGATTGCTTACATTTACTTGTGTCATGGCTTCGCCAGATGTACTGTCCGAATTTTATCGCTTTCAGAATCAGCAGACGCAGGCGTTATTGGATGCCCTTGGACAGCTCGTCCAGGGTCAACGTGCCATTCAAACCGATGCGGCCACCGCCGCTTCACCGCTACCGCAGCCACAACCTGCCGTTGCACCGCCTTTTAGGCACTACGACCCGAACCAAGAGACCTGGCAAGAGTGGTCCCGCCAGTTTGCCTTCTACCTCGCCGCCTACAGAATTCAAGGTAATGAGCGGCAGCCGTTTTTGCTTTCTTGTGTCGGTGTGTCCACCTACCGTGTGATAGTGAAATTGTTTCCCCGACGTGACATAGCAACTCTGTCCTACGAGGAAATTTTGTCTGCTTTAGATGCCTATTTAAAAGAAACAGTTAATGTGGTTGCAAAACGGTATACGTTTTTTCGTACAAAACGTACGGCCGGTCAAACTAATAGGGAGTGGGTAGCAACATTGCAAGGACTTACTAGGGACTGTGCCTTTGACTGTGACTGTGGTCTTTCTTATTCAGATACAATGGTACGTGATGCTATTGCACAGAACGTTTCTGATGTTCGCATACGGGAGCAAATATTGAAACTAGTTAATCCCTCCCTTCAACAAGTGATCGACATATTAGATAGACAAGACACACTTGACTGTGCTCAGGAATCTTTTGAAACTTCGCCAGCAGTGTGTAACATTAACCGGCCCGCCGGGCGAGCTGCGCGGCCCGGTCAACTGCCCTCGCGCAAACAAACGCAGCTGCCGCCGCGTTATAAACCAGGTGTGCCGCGCCAGCCCACAAATGCAGTGCAATCATGCCCGCGGTGTGCTACTAGACTTTCGCGTGAACATTGCCCGTCACGCCAAGCTATTTGCTTTTTCTGCAATAGGAAAGGACATGTTCAAAGTGTTTGCCAGAAAAAGCTCCGATCAGACAATCACAATCATTCCAGGCCCTTTGCTCCGCGCCGGAATCGAACCAAGGACACTCAGGATCGTGGACCTTCGCCCATGGACATTCATGTAGTTCATTCCGATTCGTCCAGTGCCACTTTTTCTAACAGTGACTGTGTTCGTCCCACAAAAACTGTGCGTCGACGTCGCCGGAAATCACGTCAATTAGCAAGTGATTCTGTACCAGTGTCTGTTCAAATTGCACAAAACAGTCGCTCTTGTCATCAGCAGAACAATAAACTTTTTGTGGACTTAGACTTCGAAGGCAAAGTGATACCATTCCAGCTCGATACCGGAGCTGCAGTTTCATTGCTCAATCACGAGACGTACAAACAACTGGGCGCACCTCCGTTGCGTGCCGCAAATGTTAAGTTACATAGTTATTCAGGACAGACAATACCTGTGTTAGGACAGTGCACTCTTTTTGCAACACATAAAGGACAAACAAAACTTGTGTCATTTTACGTTCTTCGTTCTTCTACTGCAGTGAACTTGTTTGGCTTAGATTTATTTCAGTTGTTTAACATGTCTATTGTAAATCAGATCCTATCAGTCAATCAGACTGTGCCTTCAGACAGTGTTTCTCGCTTATGTGACGAATTTGCAGACATTTTTGCACCGGGCTTAGGTTGCGCTAAAAACTATGAAGCACATTTGGAACTGAAGGTCAACGTGCAACCGCAATTTTTCAGAGCGCGCAATGTTCCTCACGCATTGCGTCAGGAGGTCGACCCTTCGGCCCCTCCTGTCTCATTACGGGCGCATACACCGCATGTTGACGTGCACCCTGGACTAGCTTTTCAGGCGTTTCCTAGCTCCCCTCGGACCGAATGGCCGGGTGCGGGTGGCACAGCCTCGCCTGTTGTTAGGCTCCCCACCTCATCGCATACGTCAACATGGGGTCCTCCCCACGGCGGGCGGAAGCCTTATCTCACGACCGTTCGCCGATTTGCGGGGGAGGAATGTGGTGTCACCGCCAGACACCACACTTGCTAGGTGGTAGATTAAATCGGCCGCGGTCCATTTAGTACATGTCGGACCCGCGTGTCGCCACTGTGTGATCGCAGACCTAGCGCCACCACAAGGCAGGTCTCGTGAGACGAACAAGCACTCGCCCCAGTTGGACGGACGACCTAGCTAGCGACTAGATGTACGAAGCCTTTCACTCTCATTAGCCGAGAGACAGAATAGCCTTCAGCTAAGTTAATGGCTACGAACTAGCAAGGCGCCATTAGCCTTACAGTGATTGTAATTAAAGTCTCCTGTGTATAGTCAAGAGCGATGTACCACAATGATTGATTAAAGATAAGTATTAATCCAGCTACGTACTTTTCTTCATAGCATTAATTACGTAGCCTGTTCCAGTACTTGACGCCCGTCGGCGTGTGTGTGTGTGTACGCGTGCCTTTCTTTCGGCTACCCGTCACTGTGGACTGGCTGCCTTGTCAGTCCACTTCAGATTTACATACACGGCTCCCATATCATTACAGCTTTCATTTATATCACTATTTATTCTCGCTATTTAACTATCACTCACAGATCTTCTGTAGACAATACCACTCACTACCATTCTAAACGTCTTGTAGACGTATCTGTCAGATCAAATTAAATTTTTTGTTTTGTTTACAATTTCCTCTTCAGTGTTGCTTGTAAGGGAATTTGTACCTACGTGGATGAATATCCCCTTGTAATTCTTCCGAGATGCCTCTGCTGAACCATCCTTCGAGTTATATATGTTGTTAAAACGTTTCTTCAGTTGATGGGTCTTGAAACCTGGGCGAATGTCTATTGTGGAATTTGGCACTGCCACATTTTTGAGCAGAGAATTGCCCATAACAAGGAAATCACTGTTTTCGTTCTGTTTTACATTACTGAGGTGCTTTGAGTTCTTTTTTCTGCATGTTACACTTGCCCATTTACATTAAATTGGAGTTTTTGTGATTTCTGTGCTAGTTTCTTCTGTAGGTGTTGCAGGTGCATTGTTTTGAACAGATGTAATAGTCCGCGTGTTTTTGATGTTATTTTCGTCAATTGCCACAGCTATTTCACAAAAACATTTTCTTCCCCTTTCAGGTCCCAATTTTTTTTGCTTCTGCACTGATAGTTCTGCTTTTAAAGTGTGAATGTTGCTCCGTAGGATTTTGATAATTTCTTCCTGTGAGCTCATGGGTTATTGGTAGAATAGTGGGGGAAGTGCAATCAGTCTAAAAAGGAGATCGCTTACAAGTCACTTGTGTGACTGATTCTAGAATATTCCTCAAGGGTGTGGGACCCATACCAAATAGGACTAACAGAGGATATTGAATGAATAGAGAGAAGAACAGCATGACTGGTCACAGGTTTGTTTGGTCAGTGGCAGAGTGTCACAGAGATACAGGCGTAAATTATCCCGAGAAAGTCTACTAACAAAGTTCAAGAACTGGCTTTAAATGATTACTCTAGCAAGAGACTACAACCCCTTATGTATCACTCACATAGGGATGGTGAAGATAAAATTAGACTAATTACTGCATGCACAGAGGCCCTCAAACAATCATTCTTCCCGCATTCCATATGTGAATGGAACAGGAAGAAACCCTAATAACTGGTACACTGGAATTTACCCTCTGCCATGAACCTCATGGTGTTTTGTGGAGTGTAGATGTAGGGGTAGAAGTCTCTTCACATTTATATAAACACAAAAACCTACATACGAGGGTAATCCCAAAAGTAAGGTCTCCTATTTTTTTTATAAGTACATAGACCTGTTTATTTCTACAATGGTTTACATCAGTTTACAGCTTGAACATTTAGCTATTTTTCAACATAATCACCATTTCTGACGATGCATTTTTGTAGATGCTGTGGCAGTTTTTGTATGCCCACATCATACCAGCTCACTGCCACGCTTTTCAGAAAATTATGAACCTCTTCTTACACCTCACCATTGGAGCTGAATCACTTTTCTGCCAAATGTTCTTTTAACCTAGGGAACAGTTGATAGTCACTGGCCGCCAAGTCAGGACCACAGGGTGGGTGGGTGATTATGTTCCACTGAAACTGTTGCAGGAGAGCAAAGGTTTGCCGAGCAACGTGTGGGCGAGCATTGTCACGGAGAATGTGTACGCCCTTGCTTGACATTGCTCTTCTCTGGTTCTGAATTGCCCATTCAAGTTTTTTCAGAGTCTAACAGTACCTGTCAGTGCTAACTGTGGTCCCAGCTCTGACCACGAGGTGAAAGGAGAGGTTCATAACTTTCTGAACAGCACGGTGGCGAGCTGGTATGATGTGGGCATACAAAAACTGCCACAGCGTCTACAAAAATGCATTGATAGAAATGGTGTTTATGTCGAAAAATAGCTAAATGTTCAAGCTGTAAACTGATGTAAACGATTGTAGAAATAAACAGGTCTATGTACTTACAAAAAAAAAATAGGAGACCTTACTTTTGGGATTACCCTTGTACATTTGAATTTGCTCATTGTATTCAAGTTTGGTCTTCTGTATGACTTTTACCCATTCACCACACTTTCCTCCATTCCTTGATGCCTCAGAATGTCTTAACAACCTGTCCCTTCTTTTTGTCAGTTTGTCCCAATTAAATACAGTTAACTACTCTGACAAGGCTTTGACTTCCCTAAATTGTGCCCTGAAATGGGGTTCATTCTGTGTGACATTTTGCCTGCCACCCTCGCAATCTCTGCAATATACTTTCAGACCTCATTCTCCTTCTGCACCTCTCTCCCTATGCTATTTCTCCTACCCCTGTGGTTGTCTTCACTGTAAGACTTGCACCCTCCTACCACCACCTGTACTAGCCCTGTAACTGGCAGAACATGTACAGTCAAAGAGAGAGCCACCTGTGAAATGACACACATCATGCACCAGCTGTTATTTAAACACTGTTCGGCCTTTTACATTGGCACAACTACCACCAAGTTATCAGTTAAGGTGAATACGCATAGGCAGAGGGTGCACACCGGCAACACGCACTATCCTGTTCCAGAGAGTGCTCTACAGCGTCGAAGTGGTGACCTCGGTGTGATTATCAGAGTGTATTTTTTTGTTATATTTTCAAAAACTGATTATTTTTGTTTATTAGTTTAAGTGTATTATCTGATGTACCCATTCCATTTTCATCATTCACCTGTAGAACCAGATTTCAAAAACTATTATCTTTGCCTCATCTATACTATTTATTATCCATGGAAGACTACTCTCCAAATGAATGCATAACAAAATGCTAGCTAACACATATACTTAGATTAGATGATAACATACTCACTTTTTCAGAGACACATTTCCTTCTTTTGGCAGTACTAATTTTATACCCTCTTTATTTCTGATGACTTAAATTACTTTCCAGTCCAGATAGTAAATGTATCTACAACATATAGAAACTAATTTTTTTAATCCAATTCCCTCCAGCATCACCTGACTTGATCAGATTGCACTTCATTACCTTTGTTTTATGTTGTAAGGATCAGTCCATATGAAAAGATGTAATGAGAGTTGCTTGACCATTTTTAAATATTTTTTTAAATATTTTGTTGTTTTTTTTTCATGTGATTAACCTTAATTTAAAAGTTCAAAACAGTTTTTTAAAAAGATTTACCTTGCACCCTTACTGAATGGCACCCATTTTTATTTGTGAGTGCACAACGGTTTTTCAATTTGGAGACACTAGCATTAATTTTAATATCTCTGCACTAGACTAAGTTACAACATTGCAACTGACATGACTGTTTTTAGAAAAATGTCCTCTGCAACATCGTTTATTACCCAAAACACCCTAAATTAAAAAATAACCAGTCAAAATTACTTCCAAAGTTTGGTATTGAAAACTCAGAAAATCCACTTTTTAGACCCAAAAATAACAACCAAGGAGTGATTATCAGAGTGTATTTTTTTTCTCTAGTTAGATATCATAAACTCCTAGCCTTAAATAGAGCAAGAACACTGACAAAGGTTTCCTTAAATTTTTATAAATTTTTGAAATTTGAATATCATTATTTTTTTGTAAGGTTTGGAACTATTTATCTCTGGTGAGACTGAATATAAAAATTTGTTTTGTTCACTTATTGTACACTTATATGATAGCAAAGTACTGTAAAAATTTCAACATTGATATTTGACTATGAACAAAGATATGAATTTTTGAATACGATGAAATAGTTGATATTGTGCCCGTTTAAATGGTTTATTGTTCCATTGTAATAAAATTTAGTTGCCACAGTGGTAACACCGGTTCCCATCAGATCACCGAAGTTAAGTGCTGTCGGACCGAGCTAGCACTCGGACGAGTGACCTTTCGGTCTGCCGAATGCTGTCGGACCGAGCTAGCACTCGGACGAGTGACCTTTCGGTCTGCCGACAGCATTCGGCAGACCGAAAGGTCACTCGTCCGAGTGCTGTCGGCAAGTGGGGTGCACTCGGCCCTCGCGAAGCAAACTGAGGAGCTACTCGATTGAGAAGTAGTAGCTCCGGTCTCGGAAACTGACATTCGGCCAGGAGAGCGGTGTGCCGACCGCGTGCCCCTCCGTATCCGCATCTGATGACGTTGCCTGTGAGCTGAGGATGACACGGCTCACGGTCAGTACCCTCGGGCCTCCGTGGCCTGTTCGGGGTGGAGTTTAGTTTAATATATTAAGTTAACACCGTCATCCTATATTTAGTTATTATTATTTATTTTAATAACAAAATATTCAACAATAGGAGCTTTTGCTTTGGTTCTATGTTAAAAAAAATTGCCCATTTACACCTAGGTTTATTCTCAAAAAAAGTAGCACATTATTACAAGTTCAAAATGATAAAAGTAAAATAATAAACATGAAAAATTTCCCTATTGTTGGTAAGTCTACTATTTTGTGCATGACAAGTGTGTACAGGGGCTTGGTAGCCAGAGTTACAAGTCTGTACTGCAGCCCAGTAGTCGGTGACATAAACTGTGTTCCCCCACTACATTTGCTGGGTATGGTATTGTTTTAGCCGGTCTGTCCAGAAACCTCTGTTAGTATGGATCTACATACTTCATTGAGAGCATAGAATTATTATTATTATTATTATTCGTTACAGTCAACTTTGGACTACGCTAAGCATCAGTCATTTCTTGTGCTTTTTCTTGCGTTCTTCCCAGTACTTCTTCATTTTTTCTGAGTGGGCTTCTTTACGTTCTTGCGACCAGGTTGTTCCCGTCTTCTTTGATTGCGTTCGGTCTTTGAATCCCTGTATTTTGTTGATGGCATTCCTATATTCCATTCTGTTGTAAACTGTCTCTGGTATAATGTTCATTTCTGCAATGTCTTCTTTTACTTCTTTCAGCCAGTTAATTTGTGTCTTTCTGCTTTCCATGTATTCCAGGATTTTCTTTGCCGTTCTTTCTGGTGCCATTCTTTTGAGAGCATAGAATATTTTATGTACTTTTGTTTTTAGTGTAATTTGAAATCAACTAAAATAATTTTAAAATTTAATAATAAATAAATTTGATAGCCTAATTGGAATGCAATAAAATGGATGAACAGTGCTCTAAGTTAAGTGTGTCACAAAACAGTGTATGGTTCAGTTTCAAAAAATGTAAAATATGTTAGTGACTTTGACGAAGATAGACAAACTTTGTCTAAAATAACAAGTAGGGTCTTCTGTATCACCAGTTTCTGAGTATCTTAATGGAAAATATGTTCTGACATACAATCACATTTCTGGAAAAAAAAAATGCTCTGATCCATTCAAAGTTTATAAAAAGCCAGTTACTAAAGGTTCGAGGGAAATAAAATTTGAACATTTGTCCTTGCTAAGTGAGAGTAAAACAGCTACCCAAATGAAACTTAACGTAAATCCTGGAAATTCCCCATGCCCAAATTGTTATTCAAAAATATTTGTGATGAATCCAGGACCAAAACTGTGTAATCTTGTAAATGACATCTTGGTTCCTAATGAAAAAGCTATTAGCAAATTGGATTTTGTTTTTCCTGATGTAGAAATATCTTGTGCCTCAAAAATAAGAAAACTGAGTTGCAGAAAAATAAAAGCAGCTATTGAAAGCAAGGTACAATGAATTTCAGACAATATTAGAAAAGACTTAGAGCCATGTTTATGTCATCAAAACGTCAGACTGGTGACTATGGGTGCAAAACCCAATGATGTTATCTACAAAAAGTTACTAGATTTAACAGGCTGTGACACTAACAATGATGACTGCATGATGATTTTGTATGATAAATGCTACAATAATGAAACTGCTCTTGAATTGTTTAGCGAATCTGAGGAGGAAATGCCCGACAGTGCTACCTTGAGACAGTGGGTCACAACTGCAGTGCTGAAATGCTTAAGTGATTAAATCTCAGGAAGAGTACTTTGAATATTTAATTGATAACTTAGAGAATCACAAAGTCACCACTATGTTTCTAAATACCAAACTAAGTTTTTACTTTACGTTTGTGGTTCATGATGCAATACAAGGGTACCACTGGGTCAATGACCAGGTGACAGTGCATCCATTTGTTCTGTGCTTTAAAAATGAGGACGAAATTTGCAGTTCATCAATTTGCATTCTAAGTAACTGCTTGGAGCACAGCACTTTGGTTTTCCATGTGTATGTAACAAATTACATAAAAGAAAAGTTGTCCAAGGCTGAGAAGCTCATACACTTTTGAGATAGAAGTGGTAGTCAATACAAGAACAAAAACAATTTTCAAATCTTTGCAACCGCAAAGTAGATTTTGGGTTGGAGACCGAACATTGAAGTAGGAGGTACAACAAAATGTGAAGTGAGTAAATCCAGCATACAAAGAAAGACCACAGACAAATTTCTTACAGAAGAGGATATGTATGCCTTTTGCAAGCATAATATTAAAGATATCACCTATTTTCCCATCAAGAAAGAAGAGATAGTGCTTCATATAGAAACAACACTTCAAATCAGATCTGAAAACTGTATAGCAATTAAAGGAACAATGCAATTCCACTTTCACTAATGAAATATTAAATGGCTGGGTAACTGGAAGTCACCCGTTGGGATTTTTTGTGACCTATCAAAGGCTTTTGATTGTGTAAATCATGGAATACTTCTAGATAAGCTCAAGTACTGTGGTATGAATGGGACAGTGCTCAAATGGTTTAAATCATACCTAACTGGAAGAGTGCAGAAAGTTGAAATACACAGTTCACATAATATGCAAAAAACTGGCGATTTCTCAAACTGGGGAACAATCAAGAATGCGGTGCCGCAAGGTTCGGTCTTGGGTTCTCTGCTGTTCCTAATATATATTAATGACTTGCCATTCTATATTCACGAAGATGCAAAGCTGGTACGTTTTGCCGGTGATACAAGTATAGCTATCACACCCAACAGACAAGAATTAACTGGTGAAATTGTAAATGATGTTTTTTAGAAAATCATTAAGTGGTTCTCTGCAAATGGGCTCTCACTAAACTTTGACAAAACACAGTATATACAGTTCCACACAGTAAATGGAATGACACCATTAATAAATATAGACTTCAATCAAAAATCGGTAGCTAAGGTGGAATATTCAAAATTTCTAGGTATATGCATTGATGAGGGGTTGAACTGGAAAAAACACACTGAGGATCTGCTGAAACGTTTGAGTTCAGCTACTTATGCTATTAGGGTCATTGCAAATTTTGGTGATATACATCTCAGTAAATTAGCTTAACGCGCCTGTTTTCATTCTCTGCTTTTGTATGACATCATATTCTGGGGTAACTCATCATTGAGTAAAAGAGCGTTCATTGCACAAAAGCGTGTAATCAGAATAATTGCTGGAGCTGATCCAAGATCATCCTGCAGACACTTATTTAAAGAGCTAGGGATCTTCACTATAGCCTCACAATACATATATTCACTTATGAAATTTGTTATTAATAATCCGAATGAATTCAAAAGTAATAGCAGTGTACATGGCTACAACACTAGGAGGAAGGATGATCTTCACTACTCAAGGTTAAATCTAACTTTGGCTCAGAAGGGGGCAAATTATGCTGCCACAAAAGTCTTTGGTCGCTTACCTAATAGCATCAAAAGTCTGACAGATAGCCATATAGCATTTGAAAGGAAATTAAAAGAATTTCTTAATGGCAACTCCTTCTACTCATTAGATGAATTTTTGGATATAGTAAGTGGGTCATTCTCCCCCCGCCCCCTCCCCCCCCCCCCCCCCCCTTAAAAAAAATTAAAAATATTGAGTGTCATGTAATATTTTATGTAATGTCATATCTATGACACATTCCACATTATTACGAAGTGTCGTATTCACAATCTATGGAACAAGTACTAATCTAATCTAGGTTCCTTGGAATTGCAGAATACTAAGTTCGATGTTACATAACATCAGATACCAAAATTTACCAGGATCATTGTGTCAGTAAAAGTACTTCTCTGTCTTTAACACTGAATGACACAGGAGCATGTGTGTGTGATAGACAATGGTGACATGCAGAGGTTGAAAGTCATAAGTTTGGAAAATAATTATGTTTCTGTGCATTTTTACCACCCTGCTGGCCCAATAACACCATTCAAGAAATCGAATAGTGACAAAGTTTTTAAGGACTTCAGGAAGGCAGGAAGGCTGTGAGGGACACACGTGTATTCAGGGGATTCCTTGACAACACTGATCATTATTTAATCTGCGGTGAAATTGGGATTGCGAGGCCGAAAGTGCGGGAGTTCAGGTCCATATGTAGGAGGATAAGAGTGGAGAAACTTCAGGATAAGGAAATCAGGCACAAGTACATAACAGCGATCTCAGAAAGGTACCAGTTAGTTGAATGTAGTCAATTACAGACATTGGAAAAGGAATGGACAAGGTACAGGGACACAGTACTAGAAGCGGCTAAAGAATGTCTTGGAACAGTAGTGTGTAAAGGTAGGATGAAGCAAACAGCTTGGTGGAACGACACAGTCAAGGCAGCCTGTAAAAGGAAAAAGAAGGCGTATCAAAAATGGCTACATACTAGAACTCAGGTAGACAGAGAAAGTTATGTTGAAGAAAGAAACAAAGGCAAACAGATAATTGCAGCATCCAAGAAGAAATCTTGGGAAGACTTTGGAAACAGGTTGGAGACTTTGGGTCAAGCTGCTGGAAAACCATTCTGGAGTGTAATTAGCAGTCTTCGAAAGGGAGGTAAGAAGGAAATGACAAGTATTTTGGACAGGTCAGGAAAACTGCTTGTGAATCCTGTGGATTCCTTGGGCAGATGGAGGAAATATTTTGGAGAGTTGCTCAATGTAGGTGAAAATACAATCAGTAATGTTTCAGATTTCGATGTACAATGGGATAGGAATGATGATGGAAATAGGATCACATTTCAGGAAGTGGTGAAAATGGTCAATAGATTGCAGTGCAATAAAGCAGCTGGGGTGGATGAAATTAAGTCGGAACTCGTCAAATTCAGTGGAATGTCAGGTCTTAAATGGCTACACAGGATAATTGAAATGGCCTGGGAGTCGGGACAGGTTCCATTAGACTGGACAAAAGCAGTAATCACACCAATCTTTAAACATGGAAACAGAAAAGATTGTAACAACTACAGAGGTATCTCTTTAATCAGCATTGTGGGTAAAATCTTCTCAGGTATTGTTGAAAGGAAAGTGCGACTATTAGTTGAGGACCAATTGGATGGAAATCAGTGTGGGTTTAGGCCTCTTAGAGGTTGTCAGGACCAGATCTTTAGCTTACGGCAAATAATGGAGAAGTGTTATGAGTGGAACAGGGAATTGTATCTATGCTTTATAGATCTAGAAAAGGCATATGACCGGGTTCCTAGGAGGAAGTTATTGTCTGTTCTACGAGATTATGGAATAGGAGGCAAACTTTTGCAAGCAATTAAAGGTCTTTACATGGATAGTCAGGCAGCAGTTAGAGTTGACAGTAAATTGAGTTCACGGTTCAGAGTAGTTTCAGGGGTAAGACAAGGCTGCAACCTGTCTCCACTGTTGTTCGTATTATATATGGATCATATGTTGAAAACAATAGACTGGCTGGGTGAGATTAAGATGTGTGAACACAAAATAAGCAGTCTTGCATATGCGGATGACTTAGTTGTGATGGCAGATTCGATTGAAAGTTTGCAAAGTAATATTTCAGAGCTAGATCAGAAATGTAAGGACTATGGTATGAAGATTAGCATCTCCGAAACGAAAGTAATGTCAGTGGGAAAGAGATATAAACGGATTGAGTGCCAAATAGGAGGAACAAAGTTAGAACAGGTGGACAGTTTCAAGTACTTGGGATGCATATTCTCACAGGATGGCAACACAGTGAAAGAACTGGAAGTGAGGTGTAGCAAAGCTAATGCAGTGAGCGCTCAGCTTCGATCTACTCTCTTCTGCAAGAAGGAAGTCAGTACCGAGACTAAGTTATCTGTGCACCGTTCAATCTTTCGACCGACTTTGTTGTATGGGAGCGAAAGCTGGGTGGATTCAGGTTACCTTATCACAAGGTTGAGGTTACGAACAGGCTTAGATGGTGGGGTCATGTTACACGCATGGGAGAAGCAAGGTTACCCAAGAGACTCATGGGTTCAGCAGTAGAGGGTAGGAGGAGTCGGGGCAGACCGAGGAGAAGGTACCTGGATTCGGTTACGAATGATTTTGAAGTAATAGGCTTAACATCAGAAGAGGCACCAATGTTAGCACGGAATAGGGGATCATGGAGGAATTTTATAAAGGGGGCTATGCTCCAGACTGAACGCTGAAAGGCATAATCAGTCTTAAATGATGATGATGATGATCATGATGATTTCAGTTCTTGAACTTGCCACAACAACTGGGAGGTCTTATTCTATATCCCTCAAGCTGTCTGAAGAAATAAGTGGTCTTAACAGAAACTACTAGGATTCAGAAGCACCACATCTTGAAAAATTACTGAACTCAACATTTGTATTATGTTGAAAAATTTTAAATAAATATTTTCAGTTAACGTACTTTAGAGTTTATGCATATAATTCAGTACCTTAACTTCAATTTGATTACGTCCAGCCAATATCACACATGAATTAGGCAACAGCCATAAGATCAATTGTAATGTGATGGGAATTATTTCCTCATTTTCAAAAATTCGTATCTATGTTCACAGTCAAATGTCAATGTTGAGTTTTTTACAGTACTTTGCTACCATATAGGTGCACAAAATGTGCAAAACTCAATCAGTCCCACCAAGGATAACTAGTCCCACACTTTACAAAAAATTAAGATTTTCAAATTTCAAATATTTATAAAAATTAAGGAAACATTTGTCAGTGTTCTTGTTCTGTATAAGGCTCTATATAAGGCTAGTAGTTTATGATGTCTAACTAGAAAAAAAATTGTTTCTTGGTTGTCATTTATGGGCCTAAAAAGTGGCTTTTCTAAATTTTCAATACCAAACTTTGGAGGTTATTTTGACTGGTTATTTTTGAATTTAGGATATTTTGGGTAATAAACAATGTTGTAGAGGAGACTTTTCTAAAAACAATCATGTCAGTTGCAGTGTTGTAACTTAACACAGTGCAGTGATATTAAAATTAACCTAATGTCTCCAAATTGAAAAACCACCATGTGCTTACAAACAAAAATGGCTGCCATTCGGTAACGGTGCAAGTTAAAATTTGTTTTAAAAACTATTTTGAACTTTTCAATTACAGGGTAATCACCCATAAAAAATCAAAATATTTAAAAATGGTCAAGCAACTGACTTAATTTTTATTGGATCACTTCATTAGGACTGGCCCTAAAGTAAGCTGCCAATTTGTGCAACAATTTGAAATCGTATATAGGTATCTGACTGGATTGTTTTTGGATAGCACTCAATTCGATGACTGCGTAATCTGCAAAAAGTCTGAGATTCTTGATGTAGCTGTTACTTCCTGGTCTCCAAATTGAAAAACCATCATGTGATTACAAATAAAAATGGCCACCATTCAGTATCAGTGCAAGGTAAAATTTTTTTAAAAACTATTATGAACTTCTCAATTACACCTGCATAGCATTAGTTCGTCCTTGTACTTCCCATGTTAATCTCCCAGACTTTGTCAGTGATATTGTAATAATTACTTTAATTGTAAAATGTGATGTAGAACAGAAAACATTTTTTAAATTTTAAACTTTTCACACAATTTGCAACTGAAGATGCGATATATATTCCTATACTTTATGTACATTGATAACTTGTACTATTCAAATGTTTTTATCGTTGCTCATAAAAGATTAATATCAAATTCAGAAATGCATCTCCCTTCCAGTTCACGATTTTTATTGTCGATGTAACAGTTCTTGAGAACATTGCACATCTCCAGGGCAGGATGGCGACCCACGAAATGCTTACTGCCATGTCCGAGCAGCTGTTTCCTCTCACAAAGTTGCTGCAACTGCAGTCCCATGCCGAAGATGCATGTCATCTCTCAGTATCCACTACACAATTTGCACCACACAAGGAAACAGCTACTAAGGTAGCAGAGTAATTCTGGAGTGCACATGGGATTTTTTTGGCTAGGCAGTAGTTTGAGGTGCTCTGACGGACACTCACCATTCAATAAGCATCGAGGGGAGTCAAACGGCGTTCAGAATAAAGACATTTTGCCTGTCAATTTTATGAGTAAACTGTCGAAGTCTTCGTAATAACGTACCTGAATGTACTGCCCTCCAGGAAAGTTCTCACTCTCAAATTATTCTTGGGCTGAGAGGTAGCTGAAACGTGAAGAGTAAAGTTAAGAGATATTTAGCTAGCTGTGGAGTGTATATTGGAAAGACAGATTAGAGGTCATAGGAGGGGAAGTATTCGTTGCAGTTGACAAAAATGTTGTCTCTGAGGTCGAAGTGGGTGTGACAAAGAAGTCACATATAACAGGTGTAGGTGAAACCAAGTTAATTGTTGGATGTTTTTACTGTCCACCCAATTCTGCTGTGACACTTCTAAGAGTCATTAGAAGAAAATGTACCTTCATGCATAAATACTCAGATCGTGTAGTACTAACTGAAGGTGATTTTAACCTACCGAGAATAGACTGGGATGTCTGTCGATTCATTGTGGGAATATACAGACATCCAGTCATGCGAAACACTTGTGAACATGTTTTCTGAAAATTGTCTCGAGCAGCTAGCTCGGCAGCCCGCATGCAGTGGAAATATCTTAGACCTTGTAGCAATAAACAGTCTTGACCTTATTGACAGAGACAGTACAGAAACAAGGATTAGCGATCGTGATGTCATTGTAGCAATTATGAGTACGAAAGTTATTAATTCAGTGAAGAAGACTAGGAGAGAGTTTCTGCTCGATAGAGCATATGGGCAGTTATTAACATCTCACTTAGACTGTTTATTGGCATCATTTACTTCCAGTACCATGGATGTTGAGGAATTATGGCCAAAGTATAAGCCTATTGTAAATCGTGGTCTGGAGAGTTACATGCCTCGTAAGCAGAAAACAATGGGAAAGACCCACCACGGTTTAATAACAAAATTCGTCGGATGCTGTGGAAGTAGAGGCTGTTGCACTCTCGGTTCAAAAGCGAGTGCATAATTGACGACAAGTGAAGGTCAGTAGAGATTCGTGTGTCTGTGAGATCTACACGCGAAGCATACAACAACTACCGACGTGATACTTTAGCGAGAGATCTGGCAGAGTACAGAGTAGAAAGATCGAACCCGTGGTGTTCAGATACAGTATTACTAGTGTCCTGGTCGACACAGTCGAGTCATTTAAATATCTGAGCGTGACATCGCATACCGGTACGAGCTGGAACGAGCGTGTGAGAACTGTGGTAAGGAACGTGAACGGCTAACTTTGATTCATTGGGAGAATTTTAGGAAAGAGTGGTTCGAACGTAAAGGAGACTGCATATAGGACACCGGTGCGACCTCATCTCGAGTGCTGCTCTAGTGGTCGAGATCCGTACTGGGTCGGACCGAAGGAAGACGTCGGAGCAATTCAGAGGTGGGCCGCTAGATTTGTTGCCAGTAGGTTCAGACAATGTGCGAGTGTTATGGAGATGCTTTGGGAACTCAAATGGGAATTCCTGGAGGAAAGCCAATGTCATTTTTGAGAAACACTATTGAGGAAATTTAGAGAACCTGCATTTGAAGCTGACTGCCAAACGATTGTACTGCCGCCAACATACATTGTGCGTAAGGGCCACGAAGATAAGATAGAAGAAATTAGAGCTCACAAGGAGGGGTATCGACAGTCGTTTTTCCCTCGCCCTATTTGTGAGTGGAGCAGGAAAGGAAATAACAAGTAGTGGTACACAGTGCCCTCCACCACATACTGTACATCTACATCTACATTGATACTCCGCAAGCCACCCAACGGTGTGTGGCGGAGGGCACTTTACGTGCCACTGTCATTACCTCCCTTTCCTGTTCCAGTCGCGTATGGTTCGCGGGAAGAACGACTGTCTGAAAGCCTCCGTGCGCGCTCTAATCTCTCTAATTTTACATTCGTGATCTCCTCGGGAAGTATAAGTAGGGGGAAGCAATATATTCGATACCTCATCCAGAAACGCACCCTCTCGAAACCTGGCGAGCAAGCTACACCGCGATGCAGAGCGCCTCTCTTGCAGAGTCTGCCACTTGAGTTTATTAAACATCTCCGTAACGCTATCACGGTTACCAAATAACCCAGTGACGAAACGCGCCGCTCTTCTTTGGATCTTCTCTATCTCCTCCGTCAACCCGACCTGGTACGGATCCCACACTGATGAGCAATACTCAAGTATAGGTCGAACGAGTGTTTTGTAAGCCACCTCCTTTGTTGATGGACTACATTTTCTAAGCACTCTCCCAATGAATCTCAACCTGGTACCCGCCTTACCAACAATTAGTTTTATATGATCATTCCACTTCAAATCGTTCCGTACGCATACTCCCAGATATTTTACAGAAGTAACTGCTACCAGTGTTTGTTCCGCTATCATATAATCATACAATAAAGGATCCTTCTTTCTATGTATTCGCAATACATTACATTTGTCTATGTTAAGGGTCAGTTGCCACTCCCTGCACCAAGTGCCTATCCGCTGCAGATCTTCCTGTATTTCGCTACAATTTTCTAATGCAGCAACTTCTCTGTATACTACAGCATCATCCGCGAAAAGCCGCATGGAACTTCCGACACTATCTACTAAGTCATTTATATATATTGTGAAAAGCAATGGTCCCATAACACTCCCCTGTGGCACGCCAGAGGTTACTTTAACGTCTGTAGACGTCTCTCCATTGATAACAACATGCTGTGTTCTGTTTGCTAAAAACTCTTCAATCCAGCCACACAGCTGGTCTGATATTCCGTAGGCTCTTACTTTGTTTATCAGGCGACAGTGCGGAACTGTATCGAACGCCTTCCGGAAGTCAAGAAAAATAGCATCTACCTGGGAGCCTGTATCTAATATTTTCTGGGTCTCATGAACAAATAAGGCGAGTTGGGTCTCACACGATCACTGTTTCCGGAATCCATGTTGATTCCTACATAGTAGATTCTGGGTTTCCAGAAATGACATGATACGCGAGCAAAAAACATGTTCTAAAATTCTACAAGAGATCGACGTAAGAGATATAGGTCTATAGTTTTGCGCATCTGCTCGACGACCCTTCTTGAAGACTGGGACTATCTGTGCTCTTTTCCAATCATTTGGAACCCTCCGTTCCTCTAGAGACTTGCGGTACACGGCTGTTAGAAGGGGGGCTAGTTCTTTCGCGTACTCTGTGTAGAATCGAATTGGTATCCCGTCAGGTCCAGTGGACTTTCCTCTATTGAGTGATTCCAGTTGCTTTTCTATTCCTTGGACACTTATTTCGATGTCAGCCATTTTTTCGTTTGTGCGAGGATTTAGAGAAGGAACTGCAGTGCGGTCTTCCTCTGTGAAACAGCTTTGGAAAAAGGTGTTTAGTATTTCAGCTTTACGCGAGTCATCCTCTGTTTCTGTACAGTGGCTTGTGGAATATCTGTGTAGACGTAGATGTAGATATGGCCCACCAAATGTGCAATAAAAATAAAACCAGCACACAATATGTGCCTGTTTATATTAGACTTACACTGAGGTGACAAAACTCACGGAATAGCAATGTGCACGTATACAGGTGGGGTATAAAAGGGCAGTGCATCGGTGAGCTGTCATTAATACTCAGCCGATTCCTGCCAAAAGGTTTCCGACGTGATTATGGCCGTACGACAGAAGTTAACGGACTTTTAATGTGGAACAGTAGTCAGAGCTAGACGCGTCGGACATTCCGTTTCAGAAATTGTTAGGGAATTCAAAATTCTGAGATCGGTAGTGTCTGGAGTGTGGCGAGAATACCGGATTTAGGGCATTAACTCTCACCGTGGACAACACAGTGTCCAATAGCCTTCACTTAATGACTGAGAGCAGTGGCATTTGCTTAGAGTTGTCATTGCTTACTCACGAGCGACACTTCGTGAAATAACTGGAGAAATGAACTGGGGACGTACGACAGACGTGTCCGTTAGGGAAATTTGGCGTTAAGGGGCCACGGCAGCAGACGACCGATGCGGGTGCCTTTGCTAACAGTACGAGACTGTCTGCAGTGCCTCTCCTGGGCTCGTGAGCGTATCGGTCGAATGTTAGATTATTTGAAAACTGTGGCCCGGCCAGACGAGTCCCGATTTAAGTCGGTAAGAGCTGACGGTAGGGTCTGAGTGTGGCACGTAGCCCATGTAGTTGCGGACCCGAGTTGTCAACAGTGTGTTGTGCGAGCTGGTGGTGGCTCCACAATGGTGTGGGCTGTCTTCACACGGAACCAAACTGGTCCATTGGAGCAGTTCTGTTTGGCTACTAGGAGACAATTTACAGCCATTCATTGACTTCTTTTTTGCAAACAGTGATGGAATTTTTATGGATGGCAATGTACCATATCACTGGACCGCATTCCGGACAACTCGAGTGAACAATTCGGCCACCCGGAATGCCTGTAATGCAAATCTCGTTGAACATTTGTGGGACGTAATCGAGAGGTCGGGCTGTGCACAGTACTGTGCTGTGGCAACGCTTTTGCAACTACTGTGTAAACAGCTACAGAGGCAGCGCGGCTCAGTACTTCCGCAGAGGAAATGTACGTAAATGACCTTGTGGGTGACATCGGAAGTCCACTGAGGCTTTTTGCGGATGATGCTGTGGTGTATCGAGAGGTTGTAACAACGGAAAATTGTACTGAAATGCAGGAGGATCTGCAGCGAATTGACGCACGGTGCAGGGAATTGCAATTGAATCTCAATGTAGACAAGTGTAATGTGCTGTGAATACATAGAAAGATAGATCCCTTATCATTTAGCTACAAAATAGCAGGTCAGCAACTGGAAGCAGTTAATTCCATAAATTATCTGGGAGTACGCATTAGGAGTGATTTAAAATGGAATGATCATATAAAGTTGATCGTCGGTAAAGCAGATGCCAGACTGAGATTCATTGGAAGAATCCTAAGGAAATGCAATCCGAAAGCAAAGGAAGTAGGTTATAGTATGCTTGTTCGCCCATTGCTCGAATACTGCTCAGCAGTGTGGGATCCGTATCAGTTAGGGTTGATAGAAGAGATAGAGAAGATCCAACAGAGAGCAGCGCGCTTCGTTACAGGATCATTTAGTAATCGCGAAAGCATTACGGAGATGATAAATAAACTCGAGTGGAAGACTCTGCAGGTGAGACGCTCAGTAGCTCGGTAGGGGCTGTTGTTGAAGTTTCGAGTACATACCTTAACTGAGGAGTCAAGCAGTATATTGCTCCCTCCTACGTTTATCATGCAAAGAGCCCCTGAGAATAAAATTAGAGCCCACACAAAGGCATACTGACACTCCTTCTTTCCACGAACAATACGAGACTGGAATAGAAGGGAGAACCAATAGAGGTACTCAGGGTACCCTCCACCACACACCGTCAGGTGGCTTGCGGAGTATGGATGTAGATGTAGATGTAGATGTAGATGTAGAGGACTCCAGTGACTTGTCGAGTGCATGTCAACTTGCTGCACTGTGCCGGGTAAAAGGAGGTCCGTCAGCAATTTAAAGGGTATCCTATGACTTTCGTGGCCTCAGTGTATTATTGTATGTTCTGTTATTATAAATTACTTTTATTTAGAGTATCATTTGTTGGTAAGAAGACGTAGGGATATGTCTCACTTCTGTGTAGTGTTAAGCCCATTACAGGCTACTGTTACTATTGTGTGCCAGTTCATTAACGCACTTCCCTCAGTCACACTTGAAGTTACTTCTACACCTGCCGACGGCACTCCATCTGAGATAAAATGCTTCATTCTCCTCACTGAGAAGTCCTCAGTGTGGTCACAAATTGTAGTCGCTCAGCAATCGAGCCTGCACTAAAGTTTGGGCCACAATTCTGATAGTATACAGTTATGAACTTCTGAATGTACAGCTTTTATACTTTGCATGCTTTGGTTGTTTCTCTCTCACACCGCCTAATGCCCGAGTGCAAAATACTGTGTAGCGAAGTAAGTAAGAAGTTCCTCTTCGTCATGCTTCTGAACCGACAAGTGATAGTCGTGTCGAGATGTACAGTTTTTAATCGGCAGCTGGTGCCAGAGCTCTCTTTGTTTTGCTGTGCTTTGCTGTGACAAGTTTTATGTTGTGATTCACAATTGCTGTGTAAATTAATGAAATGAGTGTGTCATTAAGTAGACAGCATAGTACTACTTTATTATCAACATAACTTATTTGCATTATTTTCTTTTAATTGGAAAGTTTGCTGTTAAAGTGAAACAGTTGAATTATTCTTCAACATGGTTGGCACAATTAAATTGTAAACTGAAATTCGTTTACTCCATTTCATAAGAATTCACTTGCTTAGGTTTTTCATTTTGATTTTGAATTGAACATACACTGTGATCAAAAGTATACAGACACCCCTAGAAACGTATGTCTTTCATATTAGGTGCAGTAGGTGCCACAGTATGATTTCATTTGTCTGAGATGCCAGATGTGAGTGCAAGTTGCATTTGTGTGTGTGTGTGTGTGTGTGTGTGTGTGTGTGTGTGTGTGTGTGTGTGTGTGTATGCGTATGCGTACACATGTCTATTGCTGACAAAGGCCTTAATGGCCGAAAGCTATAATTGTGTGAATCTTTTTGTTGTGCCTATCACAACTCAGCATCTCTGCTATATAGTGAGTAGCAACTTTCCTTCCCTAATATTGTTAACTCTGAAAGCATACTCTGGTTGGGATTTGTGGGGAAGATGCAGATGACAAGATGCCCAAATGAATAATGAAAGACAGGTTGTGTTCCACCAGATGGAAGGGCTGACCGAGAGCTAGATGGCGGGATACTGTATCCACTGACCTTACTGAGATAGAGATCTGATGGAGGAGAAAAACAGAGAACAGATACGTATGGAGGAAGAGTATTGAGGAGCTCGAGGTCCACCGAGACCTGTAGTGCCAAAACGAAGAGGAAATATGTTTCATTTTATCAGCCTCAGTCCTTCTTCTCACTGCACACAATACACTCTCTTGCACAAGAGCCCAATTTGACTGTGTTTACATCCCAGTATCAGTATCTGTCCACCTTGCCTCTCAACTCCAGCATATTTGACAGATATTTTTATGAAAAATTTCAACACCAGTATTTATGAGTGGTATAACGCCATACTCGTCTTTTTGAGATATTTTGATTGCCATTTAAAAAAAAGAGGTTTTGATTGCCATTAAAATGAATGCTGTTCCATTAAAACAAATTATGATTGGGAAAAGGGTTAACTGTGTTCACTCCATAACAAATTTAGATGCCCCTGTGCTTACTACCAATTGCTGAAAACCTCGTGTCAGTATCTTGAAGCTGAAGGGGGTGTGCCTTGCATGAATCAAGCTGTTTATAATATTCTAGCAAAGTTTTGATAGAATTTAAACTCTTTTTAGATTAAAGGAGACTAGTCACTGAAAGTGTATGTCTGTGTGTGTGTGTGTGTGTGTGTGTGTGTGTGTGTGTGTGTGTGTGTGTGTGTGTGTGTGTGTGTGTGTGTGTGTCAGAATCACAATTTTATTGTCTCATGACATACATAATTGATTTAAAGTAGAGGATGCTTGTAATTGTAAATAATGTACCAGAGGTACATACAATGTAGAAAGAAACCTAATCTATAAAAATCATTACAAATTTGTTTCATTATTCTACAAAAGGAATCTTCCCTGTCATTCAGAAATTCCATGCATGAACAATAACATTTTTGCACTAGGATGGTGCATAATTTTATCTTCAGTGAACCTAGTTCCATACTGAGAAAGTTTTTCATTTTTAATTTATCATAAATTTTTATAGCTGTTTATTGAGGAGCCTGGGAGTAGAGATTTAGCCTATGATATAGCAACAGAAAATTATCTTCGTTTCTTGTGCCATATATAAATTGAAAATGGTTTCCCATAAATAATTCTGGATTGATATGGGCAAAGACAAACAGTTCATAAATGTAAATACATGAAGTAGTTAAAATTTTTAGACCTTTGAATAAAGGTCGGCATGACGCTGTAGAATCAATAGTTCATATATTTATACTAATACTTTTCAAACTAATAATATTCTATTTACACTACTTCTTCCCCCCCCCCCCCCCTCCCAAAAGATTATACTATATCTTATAATAGATTCAAAAGAGTTGTGGTAAACAACATTCCTAGTGAAACTTCCTAGCAGATTAAAACTGTGTGCCAGACCGAGACTCAAACTTCACAGAAGCTTTTCTGTGAAGTTTAGAAGAGAGGAAATGAGGTACTGGCAGAATTGAAGCTGTGGGGATGGGACGTGAGTCGTGCTTGGGTAGCTCAGTTGGTAGAGCACTTGCCCGCAAAAGGCAAAGGTCCCAAGTTCGAGTCTCGGTTCAGCACACAGTTTTAATCTTCCAGGAAGTTTCATGTCAGCGCACACTCCGCTGCATAGTGAAAATGTCATTCGGAGAACTTTCCTAGTGTCCGTGTCACTTGCATAGAACAGTATTGTCATTGAGATAGGCTTATATGAGAAGACCGGGATAATTTTTTTTTCTAAAAATACCCCAAGGAATTTGACAGATTCTGCTTCTCCAAGTTCCTCGTTTTTATGGATAATTTGGAAGTCCGTTGATTTTCGTTTTTTAAACTGTAGTATTTAGTTCTTTTCCTGTTCAGTTGTAATCCACTTGCACCAAACCAGTGTTATAAACTATTTAGGGTGACATTCACACAGTATCTAATAATAGAATTAAGTAATTTCAGTACACATCTTATTTTTGAGGTAAGAAAAAACCTTCAATGTTGTACCGACCGAAAGCAAGTAAAAAGTATGCAATATTCTAGCATTATCCTATATCCACATCTGCATCTACAGAGTGTCCCAGGATTTGGGAACGTGACAAACGATCATTGTAAACAAAAAACGTCACATAAGCATGGGCTCTAAAGTACATACCATAAGAGCTATGAATACACCCTGTATATTGTGTAACAAGTCCCTTGTACTGCAAGCTCTCTGCTTTCCGCATTTTGAGAGGTGGTGGTATGGATCAAAACAAAGAAAAAATTTCCAGTAAGCAGGGGCTCTTAAGTGCATAGCTTAAGAGCTACAAACATTTATTCAGTAGAAGAGATGTTTTTCAAAATAGCAAAGATGAACCAGTGGTCATAGCTTTTAAGGTATGACCACAGGCACATTTTACAGCCCATTCCTACAAAATTTTTTGCTTCAATCGATCATTCCTGTCGTACCTCCGAATATTGACTGTTCCTGTTGGGATATGCTGTACGAAGGAAGGATCGATATACTGGTGGACTTCCGGGAGGTTGACTTCTGGGAACGTACGCACTCGTAATTTTAAAAGTAAGCTATTCTGTGGTACACGACACTCCTCTCGCAGTGTTTACCATTTGAGTTGACAGGACATCTCCTCGATGCTTTCGCACTTACTAAATGAACCTTTACGAAGAAGAACCTACAAGATGTGAAACGTAGAGAAAATGTACATTGTTGCAACACAAGAAGCATCAAACACATATACACGCCTTACCACAGACTATCAAAATCAATAAATAGCTATGAAGTCACAGGGCACAAACTATTTAATAAGCTCCCACATGCTATACAGGATCTTCCTGAACATACATTCAAAGAAAGACTGCATGAATGGTTTATTGCCCACCCGTTCTATGATATCAATGAATTCTTCAACTGTAAAATGCAGTAATCCAACAGATGACCCACTGTACATTTATTGTAATATAAGCTAAAATATTTCAGTAGTCAATACCTTATCACACTGTATTATAAATTGTAACTTCATTTGACGTTGTCAATTGCTGTAATGGCCTAAAGACAATAAAATCTTTATTATTATATGACAAAATGTTCTGCTCTACTTTTGGGTATTGTCTGTTTCTTCTATCAGTCCTATTTGTTACAGATCCCAGACTCACGAGCAGTATTCAAATACAGTGAAACCTCGCACAGTGAGCACAATTCGTTCCGGAATCTTACTCTTAGTGCAAAACACTCTTTAAGGGAAATAATTTATCCTGTATAAAGTGATGTAAAATATGATAATGCGTTCCGTGCAGAAAAAGTACTAAAAGTTTTATCTTCCTTGTGCCATTTGTTCAAAGAAAATTATGCATACAGTATTACGTACGTGATAGGGTCAGGGAATGTGAAGTAGGTGGTGACCTGGTAAAGATAGCTACCCAAACATAACACTATGTGCATTTCGTGCAGCGTTTCAGCATCACAATTGGCCTCATCTTAATGCGGCTGTTAGGCACGTTAACATGGTGCTGGAGAAGGCACTGGTGGCAGAGGGGATGGGTCACATTGCAATTGTGCCAGTACAGTCTTATCAGTAGATCAGGTTTCACTAGGCATGGCCTGCACCTCAAAAGATATAGGGAGGGGAGGCTGGCAAAGCTTATAGGTGACAGTGTAGTGGGAGGGGGTGGTGGGATCACTCGTGGAAAAATTCCTGTAGTAGTTGGTGTTAGAGCTGCACCTTTTTTAGATTGAAGTCAGCTGATAGGTATACCTGCTTAAAGGAAGCCCCTCTAACTAAGGAATCACCATCAGAGGACGTCATGTTCCCGAGTAGAGAAGGAATTAGCGTATTTCATCAAAATGTAAGAGGTATTAGAGATAAAGTTAGTGAACTGCTTATAGATGTTGACTCTGAAATTATTGGTATATGAGAGCACCACATAAATAATTTGACAATTCAGAGGCTTCTTTTACCAGGATACAGATTAGCTGGCTGTTTTTCAAGCAGTTCCTTGCAGGATGGGGGAGTGGCTATGTATGTAAAAAATAGTATTCCATTCGAGTCCATAGACATATCACGGCACTGCACTGAACAGATATTTGAATGTTGTGCAGGGGCAGTTGAATTTAATGAAACTAAACTTGTATTTTTTCTTGCTTATAGGTCCCCCAACTCCGACTTCAGAGCATTTCTGCTCAAGCTAGTGAGGTTTCACGATTCACTTTATAATAAGTACCAGAAATTAGTTATACATGGTGACTTCAGTGTTAATTTTGTATATGATTGTGCAAGAAAAATGGTGTTGGTAGATCTCCTAAATTCGTGTGATCTGATACAGACTGTGTTTTTTCCTACTAGGGTGCAGGGGAACGGTAGCACAGCCATAGACAATATTTTTATTCATTCTTCATTACCAGATGGGCATTCTGTTAGTAAAAGGGTGAATGTCCTTTCAGACCATGATGCACAAATTTTAGCTCTAAAAGGCTTGTGTACTCAAACGAATGTCACATATAATTACAAACTGTGTAGAAAAGTTAATACAAGGGCAATCGAGAGTTTTTTAAAACTCGTCAAGGAACGAGAGTGTCAGGATGTTTATAGTGCCAATAACATAGATGATGAATATAACGCTTTCCTTAACACATTGCTCCTGCTCTTTCAGAGCTGCTTTCCATTAGAACGTTCTACATGGAGTACTAGCAGTAAAAGGCAGCCTGGGTGGCTGACTACTGGGGTAAGGATATCATGTAGAACAAAGTGGGAATTATATCAAAATGTTAGAAGTAGTCACAAACAAGCTACAGTTGCCCATTGCAAGCTGTATTGTATGGTGCTTAAAAATATTACTAGGAAGGCAAGAGTATGTGGTGCGCAAATAGAATAGCTAATTCACAGGATAAAATTAAGACCATATGGTCAGTTGTGAAGGAAGTGTCTGAAGGTTGACAATATAAAGTCAGTTCGTAGTAAAAATATTTCTGTTACTATTAAATCAGATATATGTACAGTATTTAACAATCATTGTCTGAGCATTGCTGGTGAATTAAATAAAAATTTAATTTCTACAGGGAATCATATAATTCTCTTAGAAAATGCCTTTCCAATGCTGATGTCTGAAATACTCCTCTGTGATACTGACAAGGGGGAGATGTAGTCAATAATTAAATCACTGAAGACTAAGGATTCTCATGGATATGATGGAGTTCCTTGCAGAGTATTAAAGTACAGTGATGCACATGTAAGCCCTGTACTTAGCCATATTTGTAATTTTTCCTTTAGGTATGGTCAGTTTCCTGAACAATTAAAATACTCACAAGGGAACCTCCACATCGCACTCCCCTGAGATTTAGTTATAAGTTGGCGCAGTGGATAGGCCTTGAAAAACTGAACACAAAACAATTGAGAAAACAGGAAGAAGTTGTGTGGAACTATCAAAAAAATAAGCAAAATATACAAACTGGGTAGTCCATGTGGAAGATATGCAACATCAAGGCTAGTGTGAGCTCAGGAGCGCCGTGGTCCCATGGTTAGCGTGAGCAGCTGTGGAACGAGAGGTCCTTGGTTCAGTTCTTCCCTCGAGTGAAAAGTTTTTTTTCTTTATTTTCGCAAAGTTATGATCTGTCCATTCGTTCATTGACGTCTCTGTTCACTGTAATAAGTTTAGTGTCTGTGTTTTGCGACCGCACTGTAGACGAAAGGATGTGTCTCTCCAATGGGAACCGAAAACATTTGATCGCAAGGTCATAGGTCAACCAATTCCTCCACAGGAAAACACGTCCGATATATTCTATATGACACTGGTGACGCCATGTGCATCACATGGCAAGAGTATGTTGTCGATCCACCTAACTTGTGCACTTGGCGAATGGGTAAAAAGATTCTACCTTGCCCGATTTAGGTTTTCTTGTGGATGTGATAATCACTCCCAAAAAAGTGATGAAAACATAAGAGTTTGTCTCATAAACTGCAACAAATGAATGCAACGGTTTCACAGTCACACTGTTTTCCTGTGCTCTGTCAAAACATATGTTTTTAACATTTTCAAATTTTTCCGTGTGCAGACTGTCAAATCCTGCATATGTCCAAGCAAATCTGAACATGTTCTGGAATTTTGGAGAGCGAAGTTGGTTATGTGTAAGTGCCTGAACTTTGATAATTGTCTGAAAATAAAAAATTAAACTTTACACTGGAGGGAAGACTTGCACCAAGGACCTCTCGTTCTGCAGCTGCTCACGCTAACCACGGGACCACGGCGCTCCTGAGGTCACACTATCCTTGATGTTGCCTATCTTGCACGTGGACTACTCAGTTTGTATATTTTGCTTATTTTTTTCATAGTTTCACACAACTTCTTCCTCTTTTCTCGATTGATCTGTGTTCAGCTTTTCAAGGCCTATCCACTGTGCCAACTTTTAACTAAATCTGAGGGGGGTGCAATGGGGAGGTTCCCTTGTCAGAAGTAAAGCTGCTTTATAGAAAGGGATAATGTAGACAGTTTTAGACCTATTTCTATGCCATCAGTGTTTGCTAAAGTTATTGAAAAGGCTGCTTATGTAAGGATAATTGATCATTTTATGTCACACGATTTGCTATCAAATGTACAGTTCGGCTTTAGAAATCATTTAACAGCTGAAAATGCTATATTCTCTTTTCTCTGTGAGGTACTGGATGGGTTAAACAAAAGGGTTTGAATGCTAGGCATATTTTTTGATTTAACTAAGATGTTTGATTGTTTTGATCACCGACTATAGCTCCATAAGTTGGTCCATTACAGAATAGGGAGAGTAGCTCAATTGGTTCATCTCTTACTTTAGAAACAGATAGCAAAAGGTCATTACTCACAATGTTGAGAATGTCTGTGATGTGGGATCTGAGTGGGGTACTGTCAAATGGGGGGTTGCCCCAGGGATCAGTGTTGGGGCCGCTCCTGTTCCTTATTTATGTAAATGATATGCCCTCTAGTATTATGGGTAATTCTAAAATATTTCTGTTTGCTGACGACACTAGCTTGGTAATAAGGGATGTTGTGTGCAACAATGGCTTGGTTTCAAATAGTGCAGTTCATGACCCAAGTTCATGGCTTCTGGGAAATAAACTAACACTAAATCACAGTAAGACTCATTTTTAGAGTTTCTACACGTAATTCAACAAAACCTGACATTTTAATTTCACAGAATGGGCTTATGATTAGTGAAACTGAACAGTTCAAATTTCTGGGTGTTCAGATAGATAGTAAACTGATGTGGAAAAGCCCACGTTCAGGATCTCGTTCAAAGACTTAATGCTGCCATTTGTACTATTCTACATCTACATCTACATCTATACTCCGCGAGCCACCTTACGGTGTGTGGCGGAGGGTACTTATTGTACCACTATCTGATCCCCCCTTCCCTGTTCCATTCACGAATTGTGCGTGGAAAGAACGACTGCTTGTAAGTCTCCGTATTTGCTCTAATTTCTCGGATCTTTTCGTTGTGATCATTACGCGAGATATATGTGGGCGGTAGTAATATGTTGCCCATCTCTTCCCGAATGGTATCTGAAGTAACTGATGGTTCGACATGAAAATTAGTCTACTTTGCTGATTTCAATTCACTTATGTCATACGGTATTATATTTTGGGGTAACTCTTCTCATTCTAAAAGGATATTTTTGGCTCAGAAATGGGTGGTTTGGGCAATAAGTGGTGTAAGTTTGCGAACCTCTTGTCTGCCCCTGTTCACTAGTCTGGGTATTTTGACATTGGCTTCTCAATATATATATTCTTTACTGCTGTTTCTTGTTAGCAATGTCAGATTATTCGCAATATCAGCTTATTCGCAAGAATAAGCAGCTTTCACTCAGTTAATCCTCAGCATAAATCCAACCTGCCTTTGTATCGTACTTCCTTGACTCGTAGGCAAAAAGGTGTGCAGTATACTGCTGCATCCATTTTCAATAAGCTACCACAAGAATTCAAAAATCTTAGCAGTAATCCACGCACTTTCAAATCGAAACTGAAGAGTTTCCTCACGGGTCACTTCTTGTATTCTGTTGTGGAGTTCCTTGAAAAATTAAGCTGATTCTTATGTTGTATTGTTGACTGCGTTTACTTAAACTTATGGACTGACTTTTTTTGGGGTGACGATTTTCAGTGGACGATGCAACCAATTCCCACACTTTCAGCATTTCTCGTATTGGACCAGAAGATTGCTGCTTTGCTGTTACTGCCGCCTCCTCTTTCTCCTCTTCCTCCTCCTTTGAAGAACTCCTCTCCACAACTCCCTGCCGTGAAACACACTGCAACTCTATAAGCTCTTCGGTGCTCATTTCTTGGCTGTAATCTTCCACAAGCTGATTGATATCACTGTTGTCCACTTTTAGTCCCGTGCTCTTAACAAAGACACAATCTCATTGACTACAGGCTCCACAGGTACTGACTCTATTGCCTCCGAGTCACATTCGACAGTGCACTCTGGCCAAAGTTTCTTCTGAGTAGAAGTGAGAGTTCTCTCGGTAATCCCATCCCACACCTTTTTGGTGATCTTGACACAGGTAATCGTGTGTAAGTGATATTTCCAAAACTCTCCGAGAGTGAGATTGGTAACTTCAGTCGACTCAAAGAAATGCCTGAAGAGTGCCTTAGTGTAGGGCTTCTTAAAATTAGAAATAATTTACTGGTCCATAGGCTGGAGTAACGGATTTTGATGAATTGAAATTCTTCAAGGAAGTGGTCTTGTAGGCCTGGAGGATTGGAGAATAGGCAGGAGCGTTGTCCATAATGAGCAAGATACAGAGTGGTAGATTAATCTCGAGAGAATATTTTTTCATCGAAGGACCGAACACTTCGTCGATCTGATCACAAAAATGATCGTGTGTCACCCGAGCCTTGTTGTCGGATCTCCACATCACATTTAACCTGCTCTTGTGCCCTTTACACTTTTTGAAGGCTTGAAGAGTTTCTGAATGGTAAACAGGGAGAGGTTTAATTTTCAAATAATCTCTCGCATTGGCACAGAATAGCAGTGTGAGATCGGCTTTGGTTGTCTCACACCTGGGTAATGCATTCTCCCCTGCTCTTACAAAGGTATGCTTCAGTGTATTTTTCCAGAACAGACCTGTCTCATCACAATTAAAAACCTGCTGTGGCAGATAACGCTCAGAATCTACGAGCATTTTGAAGTTTCTGATGAAAGCTCTCTGCTGCCTCTGTGTCCGCCATGCAGTGGACGCTAGTTCTTCTCTTAAACTTCTCGGACCACCCACCGCTTCCCTTAAACACTTCAGTGAATCATTCTCACCTTTTCACATATTACGTTCTCATTAATAGTGTTTTGCAATTGCTTTTCATTTATCCATTTTATCCGTATAAGGAACAACCTGTCAGTATCGTCCAGAATACGAAACCATTGTTTGGATGTTCATGTCACTCGCTTTGCAGCCTCTATCTCCTTAATCTTGTCCCGGTTCTTGAGGATAGTGCAAATAGGTGATGCTAAATCAGCAATGCTCACATCACGTCTGCATTTTTCAATTATTTTACGTTTCATTTCTAAGGTCATTTTCTTACTCTTACGGTCATATTCTTGCAGCTTTAGCTTCTGGGACATTTTTAAGAAGCTTATTAAAATTTGTGCATAAAAAACACTGTGGGAACACTATTTTAGAAAAAATGTGTGATTGCAAGCTGCAGTAAGGTGGGTAGCAGAAAGAGCGCTAAGCCCGAACTGTGGTATGTACTAAAGACATTATTGATATGCTGCTGCTGACAATGAAAGTTGCTCATATTGGCAACCGTTTCCCCCACCGCGTGCATACGGCTGGTGATGTTGCACTAAATCGTCATGACTCGTGCTTGTTATGCGTGTCTGTTTTTAATAATTTGTTTAGCTCATTATGTGAATTGCACATTGTGGGAGCTGCTTATTAAGTGAGGTTCCACTGTATTGGCTGAACGAGGACTTTTGGACTAGCTCCTTTGTGGGTGGTCAGCTAATCTCAGTGTGGCATCAACGTTTTCCTACACTTAGTTTTACAAGGATATTCTATTTTAAAATGCTCTGTGCACATATTCCAACATAATAAATATGGCTGCTTCCAGGGATTGTTTGGCAATTGTGTAATTGTCCAGTAATGGGTCTTTCTGTTTATTTATGCACAATATGTTAATTTGTTTACTTTGGGGGTCAACTAACAGTCACTGCACCAAGTGTCAGTCCTCTGCAGTCATCATCTGCAAACTGACTGACGGGCCTCTTGATGTTCTCCACAAGGTCATTTATACACTCTGTGGATAGTTACGGTCCTACAGCACTCCTTTGGGGTATCAACTTCCTTTGTTATAATGCTATTGCAATTTTGGCTTACATGCCTTTGTCACACTTAAGATTCAGTGCCGTATTGTTGTTATTGTTCTGATTTTCATTCCAAAGATTCGTGTGATGCACTTCCCCCTGCCACTCTTTCCTGTGCAAGCCCCTACGTCTCCAAATAGCTGCTGCAACCAATGTGATCAATGTGATGTGCATTCCAGCCCAAGATGCTGGATTGGTGGTCATGTGTGCATGGTGTGTGTGTGTGTGTGTGTGTGTGTGTGTGTGTGTGTGTGTGTGTGTGTGTGTCTTTACTGACACAGGCTGTGGCCAAAAGCTATATGTGTGAGCGCCTTTTAATCTCATCTGACCGCAACCTGATGTGTCTTCTTTATGGTAACTAGCAGTCCGTCTCTTCCTACATTGTTGGTGTTCGTACCTCGAGTTTCGATTGTTTGATATATGAAAAGTAACAAGTCTTCGCTTCAGCTTACGACCTTAGTGCACATCGACAGCAGGAATTAGTACCCTGTCACAACTAAATTTTTCTGTACCTTAACTATGTGTCTGAACAATTTCTTTTATTTCATCATCTGTGGAGCTAGTTGGTATATAAACCTGTACTACTGTGGTGAATGTTGGCTTCATATCTGTTTTTGGCCTGCATGGACTCCTATTTTGTATGCATTATTAAACCTACTCTTGCACTACCCTATTTGATTTGTATTTATGGTCCTGTACTCACCTGACTGAAACTCCTTTTCCACTTGCCACAGAACTTCACTAATTCCCACAATATCCAACTTCAAATCATCCAGTTCCCTTTTTAAATTTTCTAACCTACCTGCCCAATTAAGGGATCTAGCAGTCTATGACCTCACCTGTAGATTGTATGTTTGGTTTTTCACGATGACGACATCCTCCTTATCGGACCCACGTGGAGGCCCGAATGGGGAACTATTTTACCTCCAGAATATTTTACCCAAGAGAATGCCATCATCGTTTAACTACACAGTAGAGGCAGCACGCCCCCAGGAAAACTAACAGCTGTATTTTCCTGCCGCATTTAACTGTTTGCAGTACTGGCACAGTGAAGTCGTGTCGGTTCTTGTTACAAGACAGTGGCTTATAATCCAAAATTGCAATAGCACAATAAAAACAGTTACAGCTAAAAGTGAAAATGACATCTTTTAAGAACTCCCTTGGGATATTTCAGAGGTTACTAATATGTCTGAAGGTTTGTCTTTACTAAGAATGGCATACTATGTTCCATTTGTTAGGAGCTCTTCTGTTCAGTCACAAAACTGGTCCAATATTCCGTACGCTCATCTTTTGTTTATTAGGCTACAGTGTGGAACCCTGTCAGACATCTTCCAAAAGTCGAGGAACGTCAACCTGGGCACCAGTATTTGCTGCTTTCAAGATCTTGTGGATTAATTCACTATAAATGGACTACACAGTTAACGAGAGTAGTTTTACACACGACACTTACGTCAAAGTATAAGAATTCGATCATTATGTGTTTCTCATTGTGCGCCTCTCACACTGCAGGGCACAGAATGGGAGGAGCTGCTGCGGTGTCACCTGCTCCGAGTGCGCCCACTGCAGGTGTGAGAAGACGGACAGAGAGGTCTTACGGACAGCCGGTATGATGCCACAACTCCGGACACTTACGATGATGCGCGGTACCAGAGCTCGCATCTTACGTAAGATCTGCAGGAACTTTGCAGCTTCACGGCTGTCAGAAGATGAACTACTCGGTAAGTTGAACCTTCAGCTATAGTGTGAGATATAAATGAGGGCCCACTTGTGCGAGTACTGTTTTTAACCAGATGGACAATTCCTGTTTTCTGTACTTTATAGTGAGGGATTGGACGGGTTAAAAGATACGTGTGCTTCTGAGAAACAGAAAGTGCACGTGATTCAAAATGTAGCAATGTGGGACCTCTCATCTTGCTTTGAGATCACTCTTAGAGTTTATACATGGTATGTTTCTTTTTTTTCATTTTTTAATTTAGTTTTGGACTACAGTTACCTGTTAAAATTATATTGTAGGTTACATTTCTCGTATTATCGTTAACTAGCCTTTTCCCTGTGGCTTCGGTCACATACACTTTTGACACATATTTTACACACACGTCCTCCTCTCGCTCGCTGTGTCCACTTCTTCCTCTCCCTGTCTCCCTCATCCTCCCACCTCTTCCCTACTCCCACCTCTTCCCTACTCTCTCTCTCTGCCCATCTCTTCCTCCCCTTTTCTCTCTCAGCTTCCTCCTCCTCCCTTTCTCACCGTCAGTCTCTCCTGTGCCCCCACCCCACCTTGCTCAGCTGTGCCACTGCAAGTCGTGCAGATACTACTCACATGACATGCCAGTCATGCAGGGCAGCCTACATGTCAGTGGTAGGAAACCCTTTTGTGCCCATATAACCACTCCTGTGGAAGCTAGGAAGTTCTAACTGCCATAGTGCTGAATGTGATACAGCAAGCAGCATGTCTTCCAAATTTGGGTGAAATTGATTAAGATGCAATTGACAATTTGCTTATTTCTGTAGTGTGAGAATTTTTGATGCAATGACCAAACTCGGCAATCACGGTTAATAGAATAATAAAAAGTAGCAACCGGGATCACAAATTTGTTTTATATCTGGTGTCAGTAATTGGTTTCAGTCATTAAACTGACTTCAGACTGAGACCCCAGATGATGGAGGAGCCTGTGCCAAGCTCTGTTGTGTGATGCCTGTTGCTGTCTGGGACAGATACTACTTGATACTGGCTTCTCTCCTCATCTGGAGTCTCACTCTGAAGACAGATGTCATGTTCTCAGCTGTAATTTTTTATCATTACGGTAGAGTGTAATTAGTCTTGTCGAGGAAGCAGCTTCTCGTACAGCTTAGCTGCAGCGTGCTACCTCGGATGACAGTGAGGGAAACCAGACACGGATCAGCTCTGTGCAGCAGATTAATGACCAGGTCTTCTGTTTTTGTTTCAGGGTGCAGGGTCGTACGCACCCGTGTCAGAAATGTAGAATGTCGGTGCCAATGACGAAGGCACCCCTGACATCACGGTCAGTTCGAGAGCTGTCAGTAATGCAAAGGTACTATTGTGAATTTCCGTGTGAAGGTCGTGAAACTGAAGGCGATAGAGCAAGGCTGGAGGTAGTGACTTTAGGAAGCGAATGGAGGCTGAGGCGAACACGGGCCGCTGCGTGAAGTCGAGCTGGTGAAGGGTTCACACGCGTCAGGAAAGTGGCAGGTATTGTGAAGTTAAGCTGTCGGAGGAAGAGCCGAAAGTGAACTCCGGGAGGTAACAGAGAAAAGGGACGTGCCCCATGCTGGCGATCAAAGGAGTCATTGAAGAAGGAGGCATAGGGTGGGTGGCCTGCACGGCAGACAAACGGTGTGCTTACCTGCTGAGGAGAAAGTAGGATAGCGGTAGTTTGGCAGCTTCAGCATACAGACTCTCAGCTGGTCCAGTGAATAGGTGCCAGTGACCAAACAGATACTACAGTGGTGAATAGTATTGAAACAGGATAAGAGGGACAGATGTGCAGATGCAAAAACGAAACACCCCTAGTCTAGTTTTGAATGGAAAACGGACCGGTACAAACAGTGGAGGGTGGTTCGATCTGCTCCCCAGGAAGTACCACTGAGGACACGTACAACATTGAGGGACTGCATACAGTGGGCTGTTAGGTAAGACACGTGAGAGGACCGAGAAAGTTTCCTATCGAGCGTGAGACCCAAGAATTTCATAGTTTCAACAAACTGAAGAGGTACAGGTCTGAGGTGCAAAGATGGCGGAAGAAACCGGTTGCGCCACAAGAAATATGTACAAACAGTTTTGTCAACAGAAGAACAAAAGCCACTGTCCGTGCTCTACAAGTAGAGATGATCGAGACATCGCTGAAAATGCTGCTCGATGAGCCGAGTCAGTGGAGAACTGGAATAGATGCAAAATCGTCGAAAAAAAGGGAGCCAAAGATGTCCAGTGGGAGTCAGGCTATTATGGGACTAATGGCGATAGCGAAGAGGACGACACTTGGGATGGAACCTTGAGGCACACTGTTTTCCCGGATAAAGGTGTCTGACAAGGCAGAACCCTCACGTACTTTGAAAACTCGGTCTTTTAAAAATTCCTGAAGGAAATGGGATATGCGGCTACCGAAGCCCCACCTGTAGAGAGGACAGAGGATACCGGTCCTCCAGCAGTGGTCGTAGGCTTTCTCCAAATCGAAAAACATGGCCACAATCTGGGAGTTCCGCAGCAAACCGTTCATGAGATGGGTGGACAAAATGAAGAGATGGTCGACAGCAACTAAATCCACAGTGTGCAATGTTTAGTAAATTGCGAGAATCATATGTTCCGTCACCTTGCAAACACAGCTGGTGAGAGAAATGGGGCAGTAGCTAGAAGGGAGGTGTTTGTCCTTACTGGCCTTAGATATGGGTATGACAGTGGCTTCATGCCAGAATCGGGGATGTGATGTCATCAGTCATACGACCACACCACCGCCTGAGACACCGATCCGCCGGATGTGATTCTCTCAATAAATGGAACAGAAGAATGGCTGTGTTAGCCAAAGAGTACACAGCCAGTCACAGTACTTACGCTTGCCACGAGGCACTGCTGGGCCATTTCGTGTGCAGCAGGACAGTAATGCAGTTGTGCCAGTCCACAGTTCGTAGCCGCGCTCAGTGGTCAGCCAGTGCCGACGTTAGTCATCATCTGCAGCTCAGTATTGCTGCCATCGAGTCTTTGTTGCTTCATTCCAAGTTAGTCTTCAAATTCACCGGATTCGACATTTGAGATTACAAGACATTAAGTCATCACTGCACGATTTTTGACATGTATATTATGTCATTCTACAGACGCTTAGTCTAGTCGCACCTTCTATAATTGATGACCAACTGATCGTGGACTGCAGCAAAGTTAAGTAATAACTTCTTTCTTATTTTGTACTCCTGCTAATTAATTGTGTTTTCCTGTTGTAGCTACCGAGCAGTCTTGGCATAGTTGAACCCACGTTTCCACCTCCTCGGCTACCTCATCTTCGCCACCTCGTGTTGACGGACTCGATTATGGTGGAAGATCGAGAGCCGTTGTGGGAAATGTGCCCTCTGCCCAGATGCGGTCGTACATGTTAAGCAGAAAGTGCTTGCCCTGCCCGAGCCTCCTCCACTCATTTCCGACGGATGAGAAGGCAGGAAAATGGCAGCCCAAGGTGTCGGAGATAGCAGTAGGGTCCACTGTGACATTGTCTGCTACTGTCAGGACCGAAAATCCCAGAGATCTGTCAGAGATTGGCCCACATGGTGGGCGAGGGATGGAATGTTAAAAGAGCTAATGAATGAAACCGAACTAGATTGTTTGCTGTCCTGAAGAAGGTGATGACACTGTGCACACAACTGTTTACAATGAATGCAGTTTGCCATTGTAGGATTACGGTTAAAAATGCAGAGAGCACGTGTCCACACACAAATTGCGTCGCGGCACGCCTCGGTCCACCGAGGGACCGGGGGCCGCAGCGTGGTGAAGAGAAAGTGTAAGGAATGGAATGTTGTGTCACAGTAATGATAACATCTGTAAGATACTCTACCTGGTCAGCACAATGTTTGTCGAAGGTCACCAGAGAGGAGTAGAGCCTCCAGTCAGACTTAGTAAGCTGCCATTTGGGTGTGCACGTAGATGGGATAGGAGTCAGCAAATGGATATTACACGGGAAAAACGGTCACTCGATTACGTGTCAGAGAACGTACGCCTCAGACAGTGGGCGAGCTAGTCAGTGAAGAAGGATAGCTCCAAATGGGAATAGGTGTGCGTGAAGTCTGAAAGGAACATGGGTGCTCCTACATTAAGGCAGAGGAGGTTAATTTGATTGAGAAGGTCAGCCGAGAGGTCACCTCTCCGACACATTCTGGTAGAACCCCAAAGGGGCTGATGCACATTAAAGTCACTGAGCAGCAGAATGGGGTGAGGTAGCTGCCCAATAAACTCTAGAAAGTCTGCCCCGGCGATATCAAATGACGGAGGGACATAAATGGTACAGAAGGAAAAGGTCAAGTGAGGAAAGAAAAGGCAAACTGCAACAGCTTGGAGATGGGTAATCGGAGAGGTGGATCGACTGTAAACATCATCCCGTACGAGCTACAAGGCTCCTCCACGAGGGGGAGGAGGTCAAAACAGACTGGAAAGAAATGCGAGAGCTCAAAGTGGTCGTGAGGATGCAATATTGTTTTCCCGGAGGCAGAGGACGAGTGGACACTGTGATTCTAAGACCACCCATAAATTGTCGTCGTCGGATCGAAGAACGCAAACGTTCCACCAGAGGAGAGTCACGACGAGGAAAACACGGAGGGGTGTCACCTCGGCGGCTGCCAAGTGCCGGCCTACGTATACCTGTCACTACGGGACACGGAAGCGGGAACATCCCACTCCGTGAAGTCTACAGGAGTGTCGGCATTCTCCGTCTGTTGGCCTGCGTATTCCAGGGCAGAAAAACAGCCGAGAGTGCACACCGGCGACACAGACTTCGGCCAGGTGAGGGTATCACGTGGCGACAGCGTCACAGGGGAGACCGGCCGCCTCCGTTCCACTTCTCGGAGCCTTTCCGGTTGGCAGAGGAAGACTCTGATGTCGGCTGGCTGGAGGGATGTACAAAGTCTTTGTAGGAGTGTTCCTTCTGTCCTTTATGCCTGCCGGTTGTGTAGCAGGTGGCTTAACCCTGGGAGGCGAAAGTTTGTCGCACAGCTGGAGGAGGAGACGGGGACGCTACCGGGACACCGAGCAATTTCACAATCGCGGTGCTAAATATTAGGTTGGACGTCTGCACGGCCGGTTCCTCCGTAGAGCGAGAACGATACTGTAGGTGCCAGGCGGTAGGACGTGGTGTTTACGAGTAGCCGACAACTTACGAGCAGCCGGGTAATGCAGTTTTTCCTTCACTCATATCTCCCGGACAGCCGACTCGTCGAGATACGCGGGATAATCGCGGGAGGATTTGGCACGGTCGTCAGCGCTGTCGTTGCAGCAGGGAGAAGGAGGTGGGCACTCGCCCTCGTGAGCGTCACTACCGCAGGTTACACATCTGGCCGGGAGTCGACAGGACTCTCAGGTGTGGTCGTAACGGTGACACCGGTAGCAGTGCGTCGGGTTTGGAATATACAGTCTGACTGTGATAACTTCATCACCTGCTTTGATCTTTGACGGAAGAACCACTCTGTCAAAAGTGAGAAACAGAGTGCGTGCGGGCACTGAGGAGGCATCTACCTTTTTCATCACACGATAGACTGCGATGGCACTCCGATCGGAGAGGTATGTTCGGATTTCTGCCTCAGTCAGACCGTCGAGCGGTGTAGTGTAAATAACACCGCAGGAAGAATTCCGCATTCGGCGGGCCTCGACACCGACGGGATAGCCGCGAAGGAGCGGAGCTGCGAATAGTGTCGCGCCTGCGAGTCAGAAGTAGCCTTTGAAAGCAAAGTGACATTGTGTAAATGAGAGCAGGAGTTCACAGGGCCAGCAGTTGCATCGACACCTTTCCAGGTAATATACGGATTTAGCGTAGTGACTGACCGTCTTCAATATGTGAAACCACGTGGAACCGTGGTGCAGCTGGGAGGGTCTTTTGAATCATTGGCCTCATTCCGTTTATGTTTTGTAGACGTTGAAGGTGAAGACGATTGGCTCGTTGCGAGAAAATCCCCAATGATTTTCGGCATCTCCGACGGCGTGCTCCTTACTACTGGGGGGCACACGTCAGAAGGGGACACACTTGCCTCAGACAATTGTTCACACTTCAGATTGCACCTCACGAACACCTAAAAGACGTTCCAATTGGCAATTTGAGAAGCTAGCAGCTCGGGCAATCATCTCTCCTCAGGCCCGGCCTCTACGAGGGGAGGAAGAAGAAAAAAGGAGGACCTCGAACGCCGAAACGGAGGAAGGATAGGAGAAGGGGAACAAGGAAAGAAAAAAGAAATAAAAACAGTGCAGAGACTGTTCTGATATTGGCCACTGAAAATGCAAAACACCTTTCCAGAAACATTCCGGACACGTTCCCCGAGGGAGAAGAAATAGAACAGTGTGAGGATATACGTGCAGCACCGAAGGGAAACCGTGCTGCAAAGGCAGCGGCCTCACGGTAGCCGAGCACGGACCCGACGAAGAGTGGCGAGTCCCGTGAGGGGTTGGGAACCGGTGGTCTGGTACTTCGGTCAGCCCGAGTGTGGCTTTTAGGCGGTTTCCTGCACTCGTGTAGGGAAATGCTGGGCTGGTCCCCAATCTCCACTCGGTACAAATATCTGTAATATACGGTTACACAAAGGACAAAGTTTACACGTTCCATAGTCGTGTGGCAGCCACAGCTCTCCTCCCTGACGTTAACTGGTGACTGTGGCACCAGGAAGGGTATCTGGCCTCAAATTTAAAATAAAAACAAAATCTGCCAAATCGTGTTAAATAGTAGTGCCTTATGATGGGGTAAATGCTAGGATAGACAGTCAGTGTTTGTGACGAAATTTTATTTTGCAGAACAACCTGATTTTTGATATTTCATAGTACCGTGCAGTCAATAAATTTCAGCATCAATAATAATACTTCCTAGGACAATGACCTGTACTGCTCTACAGTACTAAGTTCCTTAATTTAAAAAATTCTTAAATTTTTATCTAATTTTCAATAATTTAGAATGTACTTGTATTTAATTATTTAATTTTGCATGTGAACATGTAATCAGGAGTATACTGCATAAATTACACATAAAAAATAGGACATGTTTAATCAATTTACAAATGTATGTGAATTACTGAGAGACATAAGGAAATTTGTGTTAATTATATTACACTGCTTGATAAAATTATACAACCATAAATTATATGAGCCACTGAGAACCATAAGAGGCCAAAGCGTATCATCATTGATTGAGACTGTAGCATTTATTTATGCTTCTGACATCCATCAATCTTAGGCTGTGTCACGTTTGTCTGTGCTCTAGATCCACATTGTATGTATGAACAGTCACGAAAAGCTATCTCACTGGCTTCTCTGATATTCGGTTTGATGATGGTTTGCTTGAGGCCCTTGTGGTTCTTAGTGTGTGTGTGTGTGTGTGTGTGTGTGTGTGTGTGTGTGTGTGTGTGTGTGTGTGTGTGTGTGTGTCAGTTGTACAGAAAGTGCAAAATTGCTAAGCAGGAATGGCTAATGGATGAATGCAAGGCTACAGGAGCACGCATTACTGTGGGGAAAGATAGATGCCATGTAGAGGAGCATTAAAATGACTTTCGGAGAAAAGAGAAACAGCTGTACAAATATAAAGAGCTCAAGTGGCTCGCCAGTACTACGCAAAGAATAGAAAGCTGAACGGTGGAAGGAGTGTGTAGAAGGACTTTACAATGGAAATCAACTTGAAAGCAAAGGGATGATGACGTAAATGAAAATGAGACGGGGGATCTTATTGTGCGAGAAGCATTTGTTGGAGCACTGAAGGTTGAAATAAGGCCCCTAGAGAAAATGACATTCCCTCAGAATTATTGAGATCCTTGGGAGAGTCAGCCATGACAGAACTATTCCATTGTGTGTGTACAAGGTCTGTTCAAAATATTCCAGAACATTTGTAATTTAGAGTGAAATGTGGTTGGCATCTGCGTATGCTTATGTTTAATGTGTTTCATTGTTGTATTTCTGTTAGTTATTGTTGAGTGCTGCATTTAGTAGAATGTTGTGTTGCACAGTTTGTGAATTTCGAGATGGAAGAGCTAGAGGAGCAATGCATCTGCATTAAATTGTGCACGAAACTCAAGAAAATCTGCAGAGACACTCCAAACGATGCAGGAAGCCTACGGTGATGAGTGATTAAGTCGTACTCTGTGTTACAAATGGCTGACACAGTTTAAAAATGGCTGGACAGAAGTTAGAGATGACCCTCATTCGGGACACCCTCCGACGTCTACCACCGACACTCGTGTCGGTAACATCGACAAAATTGTGCGATCCAGTCACAGACTGACTGTCCGAGAGATTTCGGAAGAATGTAACATTTCAATTGGACCGTGTCATGAAATCTTGACACAGCATATTGGAGTGCTATGTGTTGCCAGCAAATTCGTCCCACAGCTCGTGAGTTGAGACCAGAAAGATCTTCGCCATGCAACCTGTGAAGGGCTCTCGCATCGCACAAATGAGAATGAGATGGTCCTTAAGAGTATCATAACGGGTGATGAGATGTGGGTCTACGTTATGATGCTGAGACTCAGGTTCAATCTTCACAATGGATCAGGAAGGATTCTCCGACACCAAAACTAGCTCATCAGGTCAGATCAAATGTCAAAGCGACGCGGACAGTTTTCTTTGACTTTGAATGATTAGTTCATCTTCATCACGAATTTGTTCCACAGGGACAAACTGTTAACCGATGGTAGGATTGGGACGTGTTACGAAGCCCAATAAAATGTGAGAAGGAAACAGCCTGAAAAGTGGCGAGACAGTTCACGGCTCTCGCTTCACGATAACGCGTCCACACATCTCTCCCTGTTGCTGCACGACTGTAGCACAAAAAATGAAATGACTGTGCTGCCTGATGCTCCGTACTCTCCACACCTGGCCTCTGTGGACTTTTTTTATTTTCGAAGTTGAAATCCCTTTTGAAAGGACGAAGATCTGCAATGATAGACGATGTAAAAGAAGATTTTAAAACAGCGTTTTGCGTAATCCGTCTAGAGGCGTACCAGGACTGCTTCCACATGTAGAAACGACATTGCGAGCGGTGTTATCAATTGTGGTGGAGAGTATTTCGAAAGAGAGCGTGTAGAAATAGAAGGTAAGCATAGACAAATTTTTTGGACAAAGTTCTAGAATTATTTCAACAGACCTCGTAAGGTGTATGAAACAGGCAAAATACTCTCCGAGTTCAAGGAGGGTGTCACGATTCCAATTCCAGAGAAGGCAGTTGCTGTACTTACGGTTGTGTATTCTACTGGACCAACGGTTTACTAAACCATTGTTGCAAAATACTGACACCGTGAGGACAAGTCAACGAATAAGTCACAAATATCAGTTTACCTTATACTGTGTTTAAATCGCGCATACATACTTTGCCAGCAGATAGTGGCACGTGTACACATTTAGAGGCTGCAGGGAAGTGTACACAAGTAGAATAGTATGTGGTCGTGCATTTCTTGTGGGTGGAAGGGCTGTTCACAGGGGAAGTGTATCGTGAAATGGGTCCCGTGTATGTTGACAACTGTTTATCACAGAAATCTGCGTTCACTCGGATCAGGAGTTTATAAAGGGAAGGCAAAGCGTCAGAGATTGGGAGCGTGCTTGCTGTCCTGCAGTGGTTGCAACTGAAACCGAGAAGCAGTGTGTGGAGCAGATAATTCGTAACGAGTGGTATGTGGTGATCAGTGACGTAGCACGTGCTGTAGGCTGTTCGTGTCAAACAGCTTACACTATAATGGGTGAGCAGCTGAAGTTTCATAAAGTTTGTGCACAGTGGTTGCCTAGCATGGCGACTGAGGAGCACAAAATGAATATAATGGGCTTTTCTCAACAGCACCTCATTCGATGCTCTGGGGAAGGAAGGAGGGAAGGAGAGGATTTAGTGGCACAAATTGTTGCAGGGGTCAAGTTTTGGATTCACCACTTTCAACCAGAGACCAAACGACCATCCACGGAACGGAAGCATTCTACCTCCTCGACAATAAAAACACTGAAGGCCATTCCATCAGCCTGCAAGATTCTGCTCACCACGTTTTGGGACACGTGAGGGCTGTACTGGTGAAATTCCGGCCTCACGGTGAGGCACCGAATGCCGTGTCATACTGCACCAGTGTGTGGGAACTCTTGACACACCATTCACCACAAATGTAGTGATTCCTCTAGATGACAGTGCCTGCCCTCGTACAGAAAGACAAATACGGGACCTGTTACCGATATTTAATTGGGAATGCTTTGAACAGTTGCCCTACGGTCCCAACTTACCCTCGGAAGACTTCTTTGCTGCCAGTTATTGAAGGCTTGTAAAAAGGTGGGATAAGTGTCTGAATGTACAGTGTGAATATGTAGCAAAGTGAAACAAATTTCAGGAAGTTACTTCGATTTTTATTGTCTCTAGCCTGTTTTGCAACTTATTTATTGACACGCCATCATGCTTACAGAGGTACGGGAAAACTAGTAGAAGCTGGCCTGGAGGAAGGTCAGTTTGGGTTCCAGAGAAATGTAGAAACACACAGGGCAATACTGCCCCTGAAGTTAGCTGGCATAAAATACGGGGAGTGAAAGGATATTTATGGCACGTACAGAAAGTAGACTGCAGATGTAAGAGTTTAAGGGCACGAAAGTTGCAGTGCCGTACAGTATCGATACCGTGCCAGGCAGAACGCATCCGCTGCCGTCTTGAAGCCACATCTCTGGTCATACACGTATGTAGCACCACTGCTGAACTGGATAAGAAGACACTGCAATGAGCCAACTAGTAGTCTATGAGTGAAGGTTATAGTGGCATTTCTGTATTTTGATCATTTATAATGATTAGGCTCTGTCTAATGGAATCTCTTGGACATGCTGTACGAATTTACGTAAACAGCAGTGCCACTGTGATTGTGCATACTTCTAATCGTATCTGCTCTCTGTCTAAGCACCCGCTATTCCATGACACCCGCCACGTGCGGATCCGACGAAAGGGAAGCAGTGCTGCAAAGCGAGGAAGATGGGGTTGTAGCCTAAACCAGGTGTCGTTCAGTCTGTTCACTGAGCGAGCAGTAAAGGAAACTGGGAATAAATTTGAAAATGGAATTAAAGTTCAGGAAGAAGAAATTAAAAGCTTGAGGTTTCCTGATGACTCTGTAATTTCTGTTAGTGTCGGGAGAGGGCTCGGAAGAGTAGGTGAACAGAACGGATAATGTCTCGAAAGGAGGATATTAGACGAACATCGACAAAAGCAAGACAGGGTAGCAGAATATAGTCGAATTAAAACAGGCTGTGGCGAGAGAATTAGATTGGGAAATTGGACACTAAAAGTAGTGGAGGAGTTATGTTATCTGAGTAGCAAAATAACATAATTGCTGAATTAGAGAGGATGTATAAAATGCAGGTTATCAATAACAAGAAAAGCATTTCTGAAAAAGAGGACTCTGTTAACATCAAATTCAAACTTAAGTGTCAGAAAGTCCACCTCTGCAACCAAACGATTAATGTTGCTGCCTTCAGTGTGGAGGTCGCAGGTTCAATTCCTGGTACCTCTTCAGATATCTTTTGAGATAGGGAGATATGGTACGGTATTCACTCAGCCCTTGTGAGGTCAAATTAAGAAGCAACAGCATCATCAGGATTCATCTGGTGGCTACAACGGCTGGAGCAATTGTCAGCATGCCGATCACACGTTCCACCGTCGTAGACCGCTCCTCGTAGTGCCTTTTAGGCAGCAGTTGGCCAGCCAGAACAGGCCTGAGGCCTAATCCGTGAGCGGTGTTTACGTTTATGTTAGGAGACCTTTCCTGAAGGCACTTGTGTGGAGTCTACACTTGTATGTAATTGGAACGTGATTGATAAGCAATTCAGACAACAGTAAAACAGATCCTTTTGAAATATGGTGCTACAGAAGAAAGCTGAAGGTTAGATGAGTAACTGACAAAGAGGTACTCTGTGAAATAGAGGTAACATAGATTTAGGATTGTCTGACGACAATGCTCTCACCATTGAAATCCCTTTAAGGTCAAACGACGGTAAAGGTATAAATAATATTTACAAAAGAAACTTCTCTGTGGACAGCTGTCATCTGTTCATAAGTATCTTAGAAAAGAAAAACTGGTTAGATGTTATGAAACAAACAAGTACAGATGAGGCATATAGTGTATTTTCATCGAATTATCTGATGAACTTTGATATGTGTTTCCCAAAGAAACTGACCAGAATCAAGTCTAATGGACACATAAAGTCAGGTTCTCGGATGACTCTTGGCATTAATAAATCGTGTGAAAAAATGAAAAAACTCAATTCAGAGTTGAGGGAGTGTGCAGATACTGATTTTATAGAATATGTCAAAACGTATAGGAAAATATACTGCAGAGTAATTGCAAATGCAAAGTTAATAAGTAATGACATGGAAATAAAACAGTCCAGAAATAAAACTAAAATAGCATGGGAAATTGTGAGAAAAGAAACTGGGGTACCTATCAAAGATAAGGAAATTATTCTAAAAGATGAGGAGAATAAAATGTTAGATAAATATGCCATGCCCAGTTATATAAATAATTACTTTTTAAATACACCCCAGACATTAAGCAGGAATTTTGGGGAGCAGATGAGGAGAGCAGCACCCAAGGCACCCAGCAGTATGATGGCAGTCCCAACATATGAAAAGGAAGTTTTAAAAATGATTAAAAGTCTCAAGTCCAAGATGTCAGCTGGAGTAGTTGAGGTGTCAATAATAATAGCAAAGAAAACAGCTAATCAAATAGTGAAACCATTGGTGCACGTAGCAAACGTGTCAATGGCTGAGGGAGTGTTTCCACAGAAACTGAAAATTTCTAAAGTCGTCCCCCTGTTGAAAAAGAGAATTAAGCTTAAAATAGAAAACTACATGTGTGACTCTATATTTCATTTGTATCTGTAAAACCTTAATCTTAATATCCACAATCTGGTAAACAGTAATCAGCACAGTTTTCAAGCTGGGAGAAGTACCAAAACAGCTGTACTGGAATACACAAAAGAAATAATCAGTAAATTGAGAGAGGGAAAAAGTGTAGTTGGATTAAATCTAGATCTGTCAAAAACCTTTGACACTGTTGACCACAGCATACTTTTGGAAAAACGTGAAGCTATAGGTATTAGAGGACCGGTAAAAAAGTGGTTTGAGTCGTATCTGGAAAAGAGGAGGCAGGTAGTTGAAATTACAGCACCAAATATTAACCAAAAAATTAAACTAAGGTCAGGTCCAAGGGAGGTCACTGTAGGAGTACCCCAAGGAAGTGTATTAGGCCCTTTGCTATTCCTCATTTACATTAGTGATATCCGGGTGTCAGAGAGAAAAGCTAGAATCGTGTTATTTGCTGATGATACGTTTAATAGTTAGTGATATGAAGCAGTCATTGCACAGTGCTGTGGACCATGTCTTACAAGATATACAAAAATGGTTTAGTGCAAACAAGCTAACAGTGAATGAAAAAAAAAAACTAATTATGTGCAATATGGAAAAATAAGTGAACATGATGACCTAAATGCCACCATGGAGGACAAACAACTTGAGTACAGTGTGCAAAATTCCTCGGTATGCACAGTGATGAGAAGATAAACTGGAAGGACCATTTGGTGAGCTTAGCACTAAAACTAAATTCAGCATGTTTTGTACGTAGAATAATTTCAAGAGTTTGTAGTAATGACTGTTCCAGATTAGTATATTTTGGCTATTTTCAGTCCATTGTGTCCTATGGGATAGTATTCTGGGAAAAAATAAATTGTCGTCTAAATGAGACTTTCAAATTGCAAAAATGCGCTATTCGGATAATGAGCCAGAGCCCACCTCAAACACATTGTAGGCCCCTTTTTAAAGCATTGAAAATTTTAACAATTCCATAATTATACATTCTGAAATTTCTGTTGATGATCAAAAGAAATCAGGACAAAATTAAAACCAATACAGACTATCATAATTGCGATACACAGCAATGTAAAGATCTCCCCTTACAAGCTGTAACAAGGACCCGAAGTCAGAAACATGTTTGTAATCAAGGCATCAAACTTTTTTAATGCACTACCAAAACATATCAAAGAGCTGGAAAATGAAGATAAATTTAAAACTGTTGTAAAGAGTCACATGCTTGACAAATGTTGATACAGTGTAAGTGAATTTCTAGGCTCAACTGTATTAGAATATAAAGAACCACATGCTTGACAAATGTCACTACAGGATAAGTGAATAGCTCTGCTCAACTGTATAAGAATATATGATATCATAAATGTGACAAATGAAATCACAACATCAAGGAATAGGTCTGTTAAGCACATAAGAAATTATGTTATAAAAACACTTATTAGTTGTATATTGTATTAAACATAAGATAGATTCATATGAATTCAGCATAGAAAAACATTTTGTTAAGATATTATATAGTTGTTGAAATGTATCCTGACAAATCCTATATCACAAGTGTGATCATTGGGATGATAATAAATAAATAAATAAATTGGGGGGAAAATAACTCCCTGGCACAATATGGCTAAAGGAAGGAGTAGCTCGATACAGCACAATCTGCGGCATTGAGGAGTAATTAATTTGGTGGTGAAGGGAAGTATATTTGATTATAATGCTTTACTTGGACTGAAGTTCAAAATACTTTTCAGTTACTGGTGCCTGCTATATGAAGCGGACTTTGAAGGAATATGAGGAAACTCTGTACACCATAATAAATCTCCATTTCATCGCAATAATATAATAGTTTTGTTGTAATACTTCCTTCTTTTGTTTACCCACCTCAGTGTAGAAAACTATTAGTAGATCAGTTTTCTTGGATTTAGTAAAATAATTTGTTCTTATTTTTAAGTCAAAGACAACTACCACTCATTGCTGTAATAAAAGGCTTATTACATTCTCTGAGTTTCTAATTGCAATCTTCCATTTGGGCTAAATGGGTCTTTAATGCTTCTTTTCCATATAACTTCCCAAACTCTGTGCAAAATAAATAAAAATACCCAGTTGCAAATTTTTTTAAATTGTGAATAATTCCTCTCACTACAGATAATGTGATATTGTGAATTGTGATAATTGTGATAATTCCTCTCACTACTCACTATGAATCTACATTATACATTCACAAATCATTTCCTATGATGAACAGGTGGAAAATAATTCTACTGGCAATAGGCAATAACTGAACATTTTCTTAATATAAATTACACGGTACAGTTACAGAGCCGTCACCTTTTTTTTATTGACTATACAGCTGCCGTGTTCTCACCTTTGCTGACTGTCAGCTAAAAAATCGTGGTGCCTGGTGTTGCATCAGATGAGAAAGATGATACCACACTGTCAGTATTGTAAACTCCACACGAAATGGAGAATGAGAAAACATTTGAGTAAATGTATCGAAAAGAAACTAAACTAAACTACGCCCGAACAGGCCGTGAAGGCACAACGGTACCGACCGGCTGCCGTGCCGTCCTCAGCCCACAGGTGTCACCGGATACAGAGGGGGACGTGGTCAGCACACTGCTCTCCCGGCCGTACGTACGTTTAAGAGACCGGAGCTGCCACTTCTCGATTGAGTAGCTCCTCAGTTTGCCTCGCGAGGGCCGAGGGCACCCCGTTTGCCGACAGCGGTCGGCAGATCGGATGGTGACCTGTCCGAGTGCTAGCCCGGCCCGACAGTGCTTAACTTCGGTAATCTGGTGGGAACAGATGTTACCACTATGGCAAGGCCACTGCCAAATGTATTGAGATGAAGCTAACGTAAATGCTGTGAAGTATAAAATTATGAATGTTTGCCTGATGTCATTTGGGCAGGGAATGTTAGTAAGACTACATATTTTAGAGGCAGACCAGAACTTAATTACAGGAAAGAAGGAAAGACATTCAAACAAGTGTAGGCTGAGTGGTTATTCAGAGATGAAGAGGCAGACAGCTGCATCAAACTAGGCAACTCATACAAATCTCTGGATGTAAGAATTTGTAGGGAAATTGAACTGAACTGTTTTGTAGCCTCTGCCATAGGTAAACAGGTGGCAGACTTTGGTTCATTGGTAGAACACTAAGAAAATAGAATGAGTGCACAAAAGAGATTGCTTGCAAAACACTTCTGCAATCCATTCTAGAATAATGCTCAGGTGTGTGAGACCCATACCAGACAAGACTGATAGGGAATATTCAGAGGATAGAAAGAAAGGCAGCCCAAATGATCACAGGCTTGTCTGACCCGTGAGAGAGTGTCACAGATATACTGCGGATACTGAATTGACAGACTCATCTACATCTACATCTGCATCTATACTCTGCAAACCACGGTGAGCTACACGGCGGAGAGTATGTCCTGTTTTACCAGTTACTGGGGTTTCTTCCTGTGACATTCGTGTATGGAGCATGGGAAGAATGATTGTTTAAATGCCTCTGTGTGTGCAGTAATTATTCTAATCGTACCATCGCGCCACCTCTGTGAGCAATACGTAGGGAGTTGTAGTACATTCCTAGAGTAATTATCTAAAGCCAGCTCTTGAGGGATCATTAACAGAGTTTGTTGGGATAGTTTACATTTATCTCCAAGAGTCTTCTGGTTCAGTTCCTTCAGTATCTTTGTGACAGTCTCCCACAGATTAAAAAAACCTGTGACCATTAGTGTTCCCCTTCTCTGTATACATTAATATCCCCTGTCAGTCCTATCTGGTACGGCTCCTACCCACTGGAGCAATATTTTAGGATAGGTCACACGAGTGATTTGTAAACAATCTCTGTTGTAAACTGATAGCACTTCCCTAGATTCTACCAATAAACTGAAGTCTACTACGTGCTTTATCCATGACTGAACCTATGTGATTATTCCATTTCATGTACCTACAAAGCATATACAAGCACCTGGTTGTAGAGATGGCTGATTCCAGCAGTGACTCATTGGTATTTTGGTCATAGGTTACTACATTTTTTTCATTTTGTGAAGTGCAAAATTTTACATTTCTGAACATTTAGAGCCAGTTGCCATACTCTGCATCATGTTGAAATCTTATCAAGATCTGACTGAATATTTATGCGGTTTCTCTCAATTAGTACTTCATTATAGATAGCTGAATCATCTGCAAAAAGACTGGTTTTACTATTCATATTGCCTACAAGTCATTAATATACAACATGAACAGCAATGGTCCCTGGTGCACAGCCAAAGTTACTTCTACATCTGATGATGGCTCTCCATCCGAGATAACAGGCTGCACTCTCCCTACCAAAAAGTCTCCAACCCAGTCACAAATTTCATTTGATACCCATATGATCAAACTTTTGACATTGCAGTACTAAGACAAATGCTTTTTGGAAATCGAGAAACACTGCGTCTACCTGGTTGCCTTGATCCAAAGCTTTCAGTATGACATGTGAGAAAAGTGCAAATTGGGATTTTCACATGATCAATTTTTTAAAAAACCGTGCATCACTTCTACAACGCTTCTTGTAGATGAGTGTGACCTGTGCCATTTTTTCAAAAATTTGGCATGGCTTTTTGTTCGAGGATCTACGATAGATTGTAGTGAGGAGAGGGGTTAACTTGGCTGCAAATTCAGCAGAGAATCTGACAGGAACTCCATTGGGCCCTGGAGCTTTGTTTAGTTTTAACAATTTCAGCTGTTTCTCAGTACCATTGACACTAACACTTATTTAATTCATCTTTCCAGTGGTTTGAGGATTAAATTGGAGCAATTCTCCTGGGTTTTCCTTTGTAAAGGAACATTTGAAAATTGAGTTAAGCATTTCACCCTTTCATCTACATCTACATCATACTCTGCAAGCCACCTAATGATATGTGGTGGAGGGTACTTTCACTACCACTTTTTGACCCTGCAACCCTGTTCCACTCCTGAATAGTGTGTGGGAAGATTGATTGTCGGTAAGTCTCTGTATTGGCTCTAATTTCTTGAATTTTCTCCTCGTGGTTAATACACGGGATGTATGTCGGGGCGAAGTAATATGTTGTCGGACTCCTCCTGAAAAGTGCTGTCCTGAAATTTCAATAGGAAATCTCTCCGTGATGCACAATGCCTCTGTTGTAACATCTACCAGTGGAGTTTGTATAACATCTCTGTAATGCTCTCTCGCCAGCTAAAAGATCCCGTGATGAAATGTGCTGCTCTTTGTTGGATCTTCTTTATCTTCTCTACCAGTTCTACCTGATAGGGATCCCAGATAGATGAACAATACTCAAGAATCAGATGAACAAGTGCCTTATAAGCCACTTCTTTTGTGAATGAGTTATATTTCCTTAAGATTCTTCCGATGAATCTGAGTCTTGTGTCTGCTTTTCCCAGTATCTGTTTTATATGGTCATTCCACTTAAGGTCACTCTGGATAGTTACACTTGGATATTTTATGGCAGACACTGTCTCAATATGTTTGTCATCAATAGTGTAGCTGTACAGTAGTGGATTTCTTTTTCTATGTATGCGCAATATGTTACATTTATTTATGTTCAGGGTCAACTGCCAGAGTCTGTTCCATTCATCAATTCTCTACAGGTTGTTCTGCAAATTCTTATTATCTTCTGATGTTGCTACTTTGGTATAGACAACTGTGTCATCTGCGAATAGCCTTAAGAGCATCCGATGCTTTCTTCTAAATCATTTATGTATATTGTTAACAGCAACGGTCCTATCACACTTCCCTGTGGTACTCCGAATATTACCTTTACACCTGTCGATTTAGTTCCATTAAGAGCAACATGTTGAGTTCTGTCTGCAAGAATGTCTTGAATCCAATTGCAGGTCTGCTGTGATACTCCGTAACCACATATTTTTTTCATTAAATGGCAATGAGGGACGGTGTCAAATGCCTTACTGAAATCAAGGAACACGGCGTCAACCTGAGCACCATTGTCCACTGTGCTGTGGATCTCATGGAGGAATAGAGTGGGCTGAGTTTCACAGGATTCCTATTTGTGGAATCCATGTTGATTTTTATAAAGGAGATGTTCATTTTCCAAAAATGTCATAATTCTTGAGCATAAAACATGTTCCATAATTCTACAACAGATTGACATCAATGATATACGTCTGTAACTGTCTGGATCTGTCTTACGGCCTTTCTTAAAAACGGGAATGACCTGCCTTTTTTCCAGTTGTTAGGTATTTTTCATTGCTCAAGCGATCTGCAATAAATTACTGCTAGAAGGGGAGCAAGTTCTTTTGCATAATCTTTATAGAATCTTATAGGTATCTCATCTGGGTCTCAAACCTTTCCACTATTAAGCTATTGTAGCTGCTTTTCAGTTCCGTGATCAGTTATCTCAATATCTGCCACTTCGATGTTCGTACGATGGTTGAAAGTCCACGGTGAAGCAACTTCAGAAGACCGAATTCAGTATTTTGGCCTTCTCTTTGTTATCTTCCATTTTGGTGCCAGTGTGGTCACCAAGAGAATGAATAAATGATTTTGACCCACTTACTGATTTTACATACAACCAAAATCTCGTAGTCTTCGTTGATCCATTATGGACGCTGGCATGAACTTCCTGATGCGATAATTTACCAACAGCCGTATGTATTGTAGAAATTTATTTTATTTTATGAAATTCTATGTGCTATCAGTTTCGCCATTACATTGATGCCATCTTCAGGCCCCACACGTCATAGTCGTAAAATTGCTATACACGGAGGGAGCCATATAACTGGATCCGTGATTCAAATCATTGTGCAACAGCTCTTGGTGGCCAGGCGACACAGCCTCTCTTAGGGTTTTTTCTCAGATTTGTTGACAATGTCTTACTTTCAAAATCATTGAACGCTTCTCTCATTGCTCTCCTTACACTCATTTTTGCTTTGTTCAGCTTTTGTTTGTCACCTAGGTTTTTACTTCTCTTGAATCTGAGTTGAAGTGCTCTTTGTTTATGTAGTGCTTTTCTAACATGACTATTACACCATGGTGGATCTTTTCCATCTCTTAAAACATTACTCATAACATACTTGTGTAGGGCATATTGAACGATGCCTTTGAATTTTTTCCATTTGTTCTCCACATCTTTGTCCTCATCACCGAATATTTGATACTAACTGCTGAGATATTCTGAAATTTATATCCTGTCACCCTTGCTGAGCAAATATGTCTTCCTACCTTTCTTAACATTCCTTGTAGGACCCGTCATCATAGATTCTGTCACAGCCTTGTGATTACTGATACCTTTCTCTGCGTTAACTGATTTTATAAGTTCAGGTATGTTTGTTGCCAGGAGGTCTAAAACGTTATCCTCTCGAGTTGGTTCTCTAACTATCTACTCAAAGTAATTTTAGGGCAAGACATCCAGGACAATGGCTCATGATTCTCTGTCTCTGGCACCACTTTTGATGGCATAACACTTCCAATCTATACCTGGCAAGTTGAAGTCACCCCCTATTACAGCGGCACAATCAGAAAAATTACTAATGATATTGTGCAAGTTCTGTCCGAAGCATTCTACAACTACAGATCCTGACCCAGGTGGTCTATGAAAGCATTGGATAACCATTGTTGACCGTTATTTGATACTCAATTTCACCCAGATTAATTCACATTCGGAGTCCGTGGTAACCTCACTAGATATTATCGAATTTTTTACTGCAATATGCACGCTGCCACCATTGGCGACTAACCTATCCCTAGGATAAACATTCCAGTCTGAACTTAGGATTTCATTGTCACTGATGTCTGGTTTCAACCAGCTTTCTGTTCCCAATACTAACTGTGCAATGCCACCTTCAGTAAGCGATACTAATTCTTGGACCTTTCCTGGGATGCTCCTGCAGTTTACTAAAATCATATTAATCTTTCTATCTCTGATCTGCGAGGACCAAGAATCTCCGTGGTTGCTGTGGTTGATTTGACATGCAAATCATCTTTGCTCCCAAGGGAGGAGTTCTCTAACCTGAAACAGCTCCGTGTGCACACCACACGTACTCCACTACTGTAGTAGCCGCATCCTGCATTTATAGTTCAATTCTTTTATCTTGGCGGCTTGCGCATGCCCGCCCAGATGCGGGAGATTGCTGCATTGCCAGTTGCAAACGACGTACACGCCAAGAGAAGCAGCGCCAACTTACGTTTAGGCGGGAGCGCGCAGTTTATGAAGTAAAGCCACCACGGCCGCACTAACCCTTTCGCTGCTAAGAGACGTGCTCCCCGCATTCCGTTTAACAAAAGTCCTGGAGTACTCTAAAATATCAAGCAAAATACCGACAAACACTGTTGGTATTACCGCTTTTCTTTATTGCAAAAAAGCGGTTCGTGAGAATGATAGAAACACCTTTCCTTGCTATCACCTGAATTAGGAGGCTTATTGCTTGTTTGGCTTAATTAATTAATATAATATGAAGCAGTTGGTATAAAGAATGCTTTTTCCAAACTTTCTATAAAAAAAAGTCTGCTATCAAGACTTTGCTTTTGTTCGATTACTTTATTTATGACTGAACGTTTCTAAAACTTAAGACACTCGTCCGTGCTCTGCACTGCAGTCGAGTTCTGGCAACGTCGTTCTCTGTTCATCGGCTGACTGTGTTTTGTGACGTCAGATGCGCAGAAAGAACCTAAACTTGCCCGCCGTCGTAAATGATGCGCACTTTAGTGCACGCCTGACCTATTAATGGGAACCTTAAAATTCTGCACCCGATAGTGGAGGTCGTGAAATTTGCATCCGATACTGCCACAGAGTCGTCTGAGCCTCTGGTTTAGATCTTCCACTCTGCTCCAAACCGGAGGACCACGATCGACCCTGGGTACGATGCTACAAATAGACAGCTCAGCCTGCAACCTGCGTGCAAATTCTGAGGCAGTGGCTACCTTCGCCTTACACGCTTAATTACGGTTATATCTGTTATTGGTTGCTGATTTTTAAGTACTTTGTCACACACAATGATGATGGTTAACATTCACAACAATCCTCACTGCAATCGATGGTCGTTACTGGCAGACGCGGTTCATGCGAAACACAAAATTCGGCACTTGTCACTTTCGGTTTTATATCACTCACAAATCGGTATTGATGAGGGTCAACCCCACAACGATAATGGGGACGCGCTCATTTGTTACACTTCCGTGAATTTACAATTTACTCCTCATTCGGCACATCCGCCATTGACACCATACTCGGCTCGACCACCCTTCTTGCCCGTCTTCTCAGTACTGCCGCTCACTCGACACTCCTCTCACTGCCTCCTGCAGTGCTCGACAATCGACTCCTGTCTACTATTGACCTGGGCGTCGGATACTAGTATCTGTGTTCGTGGGATCACAGATCCCTTACAACATTAATCTCATTTCCTTCTTTCAAGACATTGTCCATTCTGTTCAGCTGCTCTTCCAGGTCCTTTGCTGTCTTTGAGAGAATTACAAAGTCATCGGCAAACCTCAAAGGTTTTATTTCTTCTCCATAAATTTTAATTCTTTCTCCAAATTTTCTTTTGTTTCCTTTACTGCTTGCTCAATATACAGATTGAATAATATCAGGGATAGGCTACAACCCTGTCTCACTCCCTTCTCAACTGCTGCTTCCCTTTCATGCCCTTTGACTCTTATAATTGCAATCTGGTTTCTGTACAAGTTGTAAATAGTTTTTCGCTCCCTGTAAATAACACCTGCTACCTTCAGTATTTGAACAAGATTATTCCAGTCAACATTGTCAAAAGCTTTTTCTGAGTTTTCAAATGCTAGAAACATAGGTTTGCCTTTCCTTAACCCATCTTCCAAGTTGTAGGGCCAGCATTGCCTCACATTTTTCAACATTTCTACAGAATCCAAATTGATCTTCGGTGACTCAGCTTCTACCAGTTCTTCCATTCGTCTGCAAAAAATTCGTGTTAGTATTTTGCAACCGTGACGTATTAAACCAATAGTTTGATAATTTTCACATCTATCAACACCTGCTTTCTTTGGGATTGAAATTATTGTATTCTTCTTGAAGTCTAAGGGTATTTCACCTGCCTCGTACATCTTTCTCACCAGATGGAAGAGTTTTGCCATGACAGGCTCTCACATGGCTGAGTGTTGTGGAGTGTTGTCTACTTCCCAGGCCTTGTTTTGACTTAGGTCTTTCAATGCTCTGTCAAATTCTTCAGCCGTATCATATCTCCCATTTCATTTTCATCTACGTCATCTTGCATTTCCATAATATTACCCTCAAGTACATTACCCTTGTATAGACCCTCAATATACTCCTTCCACCTTTCTGCATTTCCTTCTTTGCTTAGGGCTGGTTTTCCATCTGCGCTCATCTTTACAGTTGACCTCTAGCCATCCCTGCATAAGCATTTTGCCCTCCCTGTCGATCTCATTTTTGAGATGTTTGTATTTCTTTTTGCCTGCTTCATTTATGGCATTTTTATATTTTCTTCTTTCATCAGTTAAATTCAATAACTGCTGAGTTACCCAAGGATTTCTGCTAGCCCTCATATTTTTACCTACTTGATCCTCTGCTGCCTCCACTATTTCATCTCTCAAAGCTGCCCATTCTTCTTGTATTGTACAGTTAACCATTAGGATTTCAATACTCTCACCTGTGGGAGACATTTCTTTCGATCTTACACTGATACTTCTGGGTTTCCTACATCTATTGTTATTTGGATTGGATGGAGAGTCGCCTAACCTGAGAAACCCTTGTGTGAATCCCACACACAGTGAGTTACCTCTGATGTGTAGTGCATGCCTGACCTACTTAGGGAGTCCCTACAGTTCTCAACCCTATGGTGCAAGTCCAGGAAGTTGTAGCCTAGTTTGTCACACAACTTTTGAATTCTCTGGTTCAGTCCTTCCACTCTACTCATAACCAAAGGGCCACCATCACTTCCGGGGACAATGCTGCAAATTGTGAGCTTCATTGAAACTCCACGCACAATGCTGGTCCTCTCAACCTTCTCTGCCAGTTGTCGGAATGACACAAGAATGATTTCAGAGCCCAGACGACAGACATCATTTGTTCCAATGTGTGCCACAGTCTGTAGTTGGCTGCAACTTATTCTTTCAATGACTCCTGGAACAGCCCGTTCAACATGTTGAATGAGGCCCCCCCCCCCCCCCCCCCCAGGCACTGAGTGCACCTGATGTTCTTTCCCGTCCCTTGCTGCCATTTCCCTGAGGGGTACCACCATTCACCGTACATTCAAAGTGCTGACGATTAATTGACCCCTACCCTTTTGCGTTTGCTTCCTCCCGACACTGGACAAAACAGGTTTCCCCACAACAGGTGTAGTGGGTCCCACTGGCTCAGTTTCAGTGAAAGACGGCACTTCGAACTTGTCGGTTAGGGGGATCGGTACGACAGCCTGAGTCCTCCTTGGTCACCGTCCGCCCTGTACAAGCCACGCAAAGTCAGTTGGACAGGTAATGACAGATCCTGTACTTTCTGCAGAGGAGGCAGGATCCACAGGAGAAGAGGTACCTCTGGTAGAGGTACCTCTGGTAGAGGTATCACAGGTACACGACTCTCGGGAGTTCTTCCGACACACCAATTCGCAGCAGCTGTCAATCGTTTGTCAGTAGTCGTGGTAATTTCCGACTGCTTCTGAACGTCGACCAACTCGTATAGTTTACATATATCTTGAGAAAGCCTGTTAAAAGCTTCAAGAACATGCTTGTAATGATAATTCTATAAATATACTACATCCCCTTATATATATTGCTCACATAAGGATTGTGAGAACAAGAGTAGGTTATTTACAGCATGCAGAGGGGCATTCAAACAATCATTCTTCCTGTGCTCCGTACATGAATGGAATGGAAAGAAACCCTAATAGATGACACAGTGGGTCATCCCCTCTTCCACTCACTTTGTAATGAAGCAGGGTTGCCCACTGATATCCTGTTTTGGTTTTACACTGCTTTAGTAACTTAGTTAAGCAATGAACTTGTATTTTTTTTCATTTTCACTACTCAGATTCCGACTACAGATTCTGTGACGTTCAGCCTCATCGTACAGAATTCAGAAATAGTTTAAATAAAATTCCCCTTGTAAAATCTATTATTTCAGTACATTCTAATGTCCATTCTGAAAGTAATGAGCTAATTAGTTTTATTGGAAATGCATCATATTAACAGTTATGAACAATGACATATATTGTGCAATACATATTAAATAAAATTTGAGTGAGCTAATAGATCGAATTCAGCTAGAAGACTGCATCCAAAAGAAAGCCTAAATTTTACTGATTCCAGCAAAGTGTTTAAATTAACCTAAAGTCTATTAATTAAATAGATATTAAGACTTGAAATCTGCAGCCTGTATGACTTTAAGTGCCAATTGGGACCAAACTACTGTATAATTCCGAGATCTGTTTTGATACTTTTGCTACCTATATTTTCTTCGTTAAATGACTCCAGTCTCAACTTTGTAAGTGCATTAATTAAGAATTAAGTAAATTTGAATATGTAAAAATTATTGTTCAAGACGTGCCATGGTTATAAGTCGGGAATTCCCACGGCGGATGCATAAGTTAGTTCCCTGTATTTAAATTGATACAGCTCACTCATGTTATTTAAGTAATAAAACCCTATAGTTAACTTCAAAACCAATTAGAAAGGATCATTTTAACCCTGGGAAATTATAAAGTATGATATATTAACTTGACGATTAAGTGTAAGAGGCCTGGTCACATGAATATTGTGTTTGCGAGTGATAACAAATAAATCGCACTGTGGTTGACATAAATGTTCAACAGTGAATACGATCTTGACTTTTGATTTTGGAAAACTTAACCTAGGATCCTGGCTTCTTAATTTCAGTGTGATTTAGGTGAGACAGACGCAGCTACCGGGAAGACAATATTGAATAAGCAAAGCAAGGTAGGTCGAGAACACTGCGCACTATCTACTGGGTGAGGAAATGTTTCAAAACCGGTTCATCCAGTTGTGACATGAACTTTAAGTGGCACTAATACACGATACATGTCCCGGCGCGCTCCAACTTCACTGCGGTTTGCTGAGTGTGGATGTAGATGGTGTTCTTACACTCATTTTCACATTAACGAGAATGCAGCTGTATAAATCCGTAGAGAATATTAATAGCAATACTAGTATTGAGAAGGTTGGTTTCAGTGTATGAAATATGACAATAGTAAAGGAATAGTTACACCCCATAATGAGATGTAATCTATGGAAAATACTGATGTACTAACAAATACACTGCAATTTGTTCTCCCTGCAGCTCCTGAAGTACATATTTGAGAAGTGTCCGAAGATAGAGAAGCTGATAATCGCCAACAACTTACTGGCCGACCGACAGTACGCGGAGTTGGTGTCACGCCTGGAACACTTGCAGAGCCTGGAAGTGTTCGAGAATCGGAGAGGTGCGGGGCCCGTGCTGCTGCGCTTCCTGGCAGACACCTGCTCGAAGTTGCGGGAGATAAACCTCAGCTGTGACTACCACCCACTGGAGGACGTCGAGTACTTCGTGAAGGCCAAGAGGGACACACTCACTTCTGCCACCGTGCGCTGGACCATGGCGGGGAAGAGGTGAGCCTGTCGGCATCTTTCTCCGCGTTCTGGTACGTCACCTAAATTCACACAGACGTAAAATACTCCACGAGCCAGTGTATGGTGCGTGGCGGAGGATACCTTTTACCACCTCTAGTCACTATCTTTCCTGCTACACTTGTAAATGGAGCAAGCTGAAAAGTGGCTATCTGTTCTCCTCTGTACCAGTGCCGATTTCTCTTACCTTACCTTTGTGGTCATTACGTGATACGTATGTCGCTTGCTGTAGAATCATTCTGCAGTCTGTCACAAATGCCAGTTATCTAAATATTCTCAATAGTGCTTCACAAAAATGATATTTTCTTCCCTACAGGCATTCGGATTTCAGTTCTCAGAGTATTTCTGCAATACGCGTTGATCAAACCTGTAACAGATTTCAAATCTGAAATAATTGCATGTATTCCTTTAATCCAATCTGGTACGGATTCCAAACACTTGAGCAGCATTCAAAACACAAGTATTCTATTTGCAGACTTCTTTATAGCTAAGCTACATTTCCATAAAATTCTCCCAAAAAACTAAAGTCAACCACTTGCCTTCTCTTTACACACTCATTCCATTTCCTATCACTTTGCTACATTATGCCTAGATGTTCTGTCAGGTCACACACCACTAATACTGTATTCAGACATTACAGAATTGTTTTTCGTAGTCATTTTTATTAACTTACATTTCCCCACATTTAGAGCAAGCTGCCATCCATCTCATAAAATAGAAACTCTGTCTAAGACGTCCTGAATCTTCCTACAATCACTCAAAGATGACACTTTCCATAAACTACAGCATCAGAAAATTTTCAGTGTCAATGAACTTATTGTATGAAACTTCCTGGCAGATTAAAACTGTGTGCCAGACAGAGACACGAACTCGGGCAAGTGCTCTACCGTCTGAGCTACCCGAGCACGACTCATGAGCCATCCTCACAGCCTCAGTTCTGCCATTACCTCATCTCCTACCTTCCAGACTTCACAGAAACTCTTCTGTGAACCGTGCAGAACTTATTGTATAGTGTACGGGGCCTGAAGATGGCAACACGAACACAAATTGCCGAAACTGGTTGCTTTCAAAATAAAATAAAATATCTTAAAGTGTACAGCTGTCGGTAAGGTTTATTGACATTGAAAAGTACATACTAGCCGATGTCCCCTAATTGCAACGGACCGACTGAGATTGTCAGAAAATTGTTGCTGTTCACCCTATCTGTCTGGTAATTTGTGTATATAGATGTACAGAGGACAAGAGTGGTCCTAGCACACTTCCCTGGGGAAATCCTGATGGTTACTTTCTCTGTGAGGAACATTCACTGTCCTCATTGATGAGGATTTAAATTGGAAAAAACAAATTTTGGAATTCCTGAAACAACTTAGTTCACCCACATTTGCGCTTAGAAACATTGAAAATCCCACGGAAAGACAAAACAGTAAGCTGACATTTTGTATCTTTTAATTCTATAACGTCATATGAAATAATTTTCTGGGATAACTCATCTTTAAAAAATAAAGTCTTCATAACTCAAAAAGGGCTGTAAGAATAATATGTGTTGCTCACCTGTGATCAACTTGTAGACATCTGTTTAAGGAGTTCTGACTACTGCTTCCCAGTGTATTTATCCCCTCATGAAGTTTGTTGTAAATAATCCACTACAGTTCGAAAGGAGCAATGATGTACAAAATTACAATAGGAGAAGGAGAAATGACATTCATCACTCCACATTAAGGTTGTCTTTTGCACAAAAAGGCGTGCACAGTGCTGCAACTAACATTTTTGATCACTTACACAAGGACATAAAATGTCTGACAGGCAGCCAAGTAAAATTTGAAAAGAAATTAAAAAACTTTCTACTTGACAACTCCTGTTCTGTACAAGAATTTCCATTATTGTAACATGTAAAATGTTGTGGGTAAGAGTTACTAACTCACATCTGTATATTTAATACATAATAAAAAAAACTTATAAATGTTCAGCATATAGCCATATTTACAAATTAATTTGCAGTGCGAACATCAAATAAGACTCGTTTGACGATTACGATTTATCATGCAAAAATGATCCGTGGAACACGAAATGAACTAACTAACTTTTCTATTACGTAAACACTCTTAGAGATGCTTACTTATCTGAGAACCTATTCTACGAGCTCGAACCTTCATTAATGGTCTGCTGTTTGGCACCGTGTCGAATGCTTCCTGCAGATCTAGGAATTTGCAGTTTGCCTGTTGCCCTCGATTTACAGTTTGCAGGACATCGTGTGAGAAGAGGACGAGCCGAGTTTCACCGGAATGGTGATATCTAGATCCCTATCGATTTTTGGATACGAGCTTTTCTCTCTCGAGAAGATTTGTTGTAGTGGAAACTCAGGGTAGGAATATCGACAATGTAGGAAAAGACAGATTGCTACTTACCGTAAAGAAGACATATTAAGTTACAGACGAGCACAATTTAAAGACATTTATATAAAGCTTTCAGCCACAGCCATCATCAGTAAAGGAGAGACACATGCCATTCGTACGTACAAGAAAGCATACCTCACGCAGACACGACCACCGACTTCAGTTTCTCGGGCCGGAATGCGACTGCGATGTGGGATACGAGCGACAATCTGGAGGGGCAAGGAAGTGGAAGGGGCGGTAGTGTACGAGTGCAGAGAGAGACGAACGCTGCCTAGCGGAGTGAGTGGGGACTCGAATGCTGACGAGTGCGGCGTTAGGAGGTCGTGGGACAGGTAGGTAGGGAAAACAAGGAGCAAACGAGGAGAGGAGCGAGGAAACGTGGGCAGGTGTAATGGCAGAGAATAGCAAACAAGGAGGGTGGGAGATGGGAATGGAGAGGAGATAACAGAATGTAGGGGAGTGGAAACTGTCGGATACAGAGTGCAGGAACAGTATGTTACTGTAGGTTGAGTTTGGGATAGTTACAGGAGCACAGTTCGGAAAGGCTGGTAGTGAATGGGAGGACCCAGATGCCCCAGGTAATGATGCAGGCGTCGAAATCGAGCAAATTATGTTCAGCTGCACGCCGTGCCCCAGGGCGGTCCACTTCGCTCTCGGCCACAGTTTGGCAGTGGCCGTTCCTCCCGGTGGACAGCTGGCTGGTAGTCGTACTGATATGAGAAGCTGTGGAGTGGTTGCAACAGAGCTGGTAAATGGCGTGGCTGCTTTCACAGAAGGCCTGGCCCCTGATAGGGTGACAGCACTGGAATAGGGAGTGTTGGATGACTGACTGAGCCAATTTTTCACCTCCGTCTTCCTCAGAGATATCTCGTCAATGTGCTAACACGAGGATCAGTAGTGTGTCACACAATTATGAGGCTAAGTAAGCAACATCGTTAAACTTCAGAATCACCACTCTACCATTCCAGCATACCCCCATACTAAGGTATTTGGAATAAAACTGGTTGGACTGCATTGATTTGTACTATTTTTAGGTCGGGTCCTGCCTTCTATTGCACGATTCCTTCCACGTCGACTTACGAGGGTTGCCCAGAAAGTAATGCACCACATTTTTTTTTCTTCAACAACTCTTTATTGAACGTAATGAGAATTACACACAAAAAATAATGGTGTTTCATCTGTTGCTGTTGTTGTGGTCTTCAGTCCTGAGACTGGTTTGATGCAGCTCTCCATGCTACTCTATCCTGTGCGAGCTTCTTCATCTCCCAGTACCTACTGCAGCCTACATCCTTCTGAATCTGCTTAGTGTATTCATCTCTTGGTCTCCCTCTACGATTTTTACCCTCCACGCTTCCCTCCAATACTAAATTGGTGATCCCTTGATGCCTCAGAACATGTCCTACCAACCGATCCCTTCTTCTGGTCAAGTTGTGCCACAAATTTCGCTTCTCCCCAATCCTATTCAATACCTCCTCATCAGTTATGTGATCTACCCATCCAATCTTCAGCATTCTTCTGTAGCACCACATTTCGAAAGCTTCTATTCTCTTCTTGTCCAAACTAGTTATCGTCCATGTTTCACTTCTATACATGGCTACACTCCATACGAATACTTTCAGAAACGACTTCCTGACACTTAAATCTATACTCGATGTTAACAAATTTCTCTTCTTGAGAAATGCTTTCCTTACCATTGCCAGTCTACATTTTATATCCCCTGTACTTCGACCATCATCAGTTATTTTGCTCCCCAAATACCAAAACTCCTTTACTACTTTAAGTGTCTCAGTTCCTAATCTAATTGCCTCAGCATCACACAACTTAATTCAACTACATTCCATTATCCTCGTTTTACTTTTGTTGATGTTCATCTTATATCCTCCTTTCAAGACACTGTCCATTCCGTTCAACTGCTCTTCCAAGTCCTTTGCTGTCTCTCACAGAATTACAATGTCATCGGCGAACCTCAAACGTTTTATTTCTTCTCCATGGATTTTAATTCCTACTCCGAATTTTTCTTTTGTTTCCTTCACTGCTTGCTCAATATACAGATTGAATAACATCAGGGAGAGGCTACAACCCTGTCTCACTCCCTTCCCAACCACTGCTTCCCTTTCATGCCCCTCAACTCTTATAACTGCCATTTGGTTTCTATACAAATTGTAAATAGCCTTTCACTCCCTATATTTTACCCCTGCCACCTTCAGAATTTGAAAGAGAGTATTCCAGTCAACATTGTCAAAAGCTTTCTGTAAGTCTACAAATGCTAGAAACGTAGGTTTGCCTTTCCTTAATCTACACACCCTATTTTTCTATGTAATCTCCATCCTGTTCTACAGCCTTCCTCCGGCACGAGACGAGGGCGTGTGTGCCCTGTCGGTACCGATCCTTGTTCTGGGGCCAGAGCCAGTGCTTCACTGTCTGAATCGTCTCCTCATTGCCCTCAAAATGTCTTCCACGAATTGCATCCTTTAATGGCCCAAACAAGTGGAAGTGCGAGGGGGCTAGGTCAGGTGCGAGAGCTGTCAACGGTCTCCCCGACCGCTGAAAATCGTGGAGCTCTGCCGAACTGCCTTCGTGTCACTTCACCCTCAGTGCCCAACAACTGACTGTACTTCTGTCAACAGCAGGTGCTCCTTAAACTCTGGACAAGCGTTTTTGAGTATTCCCCACAATTTCTTTTCCTGCAGCGAGTCATTCGATGATGGCACATCACTCGTAACGTCTGTCACCTACAGACGCCATTCTGAAACTGTCCCGAAGCTACGCTATCTGTCGGAAGTGACTGAAACTTGGCACACTCTCTCGGGAGACTTCAAATAATACGTATGTAATGTTTTGCATTTGTAGCATTGTTTCTGGCTGAAAAAATAAAATGCTTTGCATTATTTTCTGGGCAACCCTTGTATTAATGAGAGCATGTAGTTGTCTCAGAGATGAGGCAACAGAGCTTACCTCATCAGCTGTGTCATATCTACTAAGAAAGGTAAAGCTGTGCCAATAGACATTTTTGCTGGATCTGAGCTTTGCAGGTTTGTGTAGTCTGTACTTGAAGCAGCCCATTAGTTAGCTGGCTGGCACATACATTCCAGTGTCGACTACAAGCTCGACGAGAGGTGCTTGATAAGTTATGGATGGTGTTGCATAAAGTGTGAAACCTTTTATCTCTTCTATATCTGTCCCTCTCCTCTCTGTGGCAGTGTGGAAGCTAATTTCATCTCTGCAATCTAGCCATTGTCCAGACTCGAAATCAATGTAAGGCGGTCTTGCAGTAGTTTGCGCACGCACACACAACTGTTTTGAATTTAAATTCTCAGTTCAGAGGCAGTCAGAATCCAGATAGTGCCCAGCACTTTTAGCATCACTAACGTACATCTACATCTAATCAAGATTTCACTAATCACTGTGAGGTGCTTGGCAGAGGGTACCTCCCACTGTACCTGTTATTAGGGTTTCTTCCTGTTCCACTCTTGTACAGAGTGCAGGAAGAATGATTGTTAATGCCTCTGTGCATGCTGTAATTATTCTGATCTTGCAACTTCCTGGCAGGTTAAAATGGTGTGCCAGACCGAGACTCAAACTCGGGACCTTTGCCTTTTGCAGCCGGCCGAAGTGGCCGTGCGGTTAAAGGCGCTGCAGTCTGGAACCGCAAGACCGCTACGGTCGCAGGTTCGAATCCTGCCTCCGGCATGGATGTTTGTGATGTCCTTAGGTTAGTTAGGTTTAACTAGTTCTAAGTTCTAGGGGACTAATGACCTCAGCAGTTGAGTCCCATAGTGCTCAGAGCCATTTGAACCATTGTAATCTGCCAGGAAGTCTCATATCAGCACACACTCCATGCTAGTTCTGCATGGTTTGCAGGAGAGCTTCTGTAAAGTTTGGAAGGTAGGAGACAAGGTACTGGCAGAAGTAAAGCTGTGAGGACGGGGCGTGAGTCGTGCTTGGGTAGCTCAGTTGGTAGAGCATTTGCCCGCAAAAGGCAAAGGTCCCGAGTTTGAGTCTCGGTCCGGCACACCTTTTTAATCTGCCAGGAAGCTTCATATCAGCGCACACTCCGCTGTACAGTGAAAATCTTCCTGTGTGAGTGATATGTAAGGCATTGTAGTATATTCTTAGAGTCAGCATTTAAAGCCAGTTCTTAGAACTTCAGTAGACTTTCCTGGTATGGTTTATGTCTCACTTCAAGAGCCTGCCAGTTCACTTCTTTCAACATCTCTGTGACAGTCTCTTGCTACGGCTCAAACAAACCTGTGACCATTCATTCTGCCCTTCTCCGTATACGTTCAGCATCTCGTGTTAATCCTACGTAGTACAGGTCCCACACACTTGAGCGATATTCTAGAATAGGTCGCACAAATGATTTGTAAGCAATCTCCTTTATAGACTGATTGCACTTCCCCAGTAATCTACCAATAAACTGAACTCTACTGCCTGCTTTCTTTACTCATTACTGAGCCTATGTGATCATTCAATTTCGTATCCCTATAAAGTGTTACACCCAGGTATTTGTATGATTTGGCCGATTCCAACAGTGACTCATTGATATTTTCGTCATAGGATACTACATTTTTTCTGTTTTTCGAAGTCCACTATTTTACATTTCTGAACATTTAGAGCAAGTTGCCAATCTTTGTACCACTTTGAAATTTTGTCAAGAGCTTACTGATTATTTATGCAGCTTCTTTCAGATAGTATTTCATTATAGATAACTGCATCACTTGCAAAAAGTCTGAGATTACAGTTAATATTGTCTTCAAGGTCATTAATATACAACATGAACAGAAGTGTCTGGACACACTTCTGTGGGGCACACCCTGAGTTACTGCAACACCTGACAGTGACTCTCCATCAAGATAGCACACTGTGTCCTCCCTCCCGAGAATTCCTCAGCCTGCTCACAACTTTCACTTCACAGCCCATACAATGATCCTTTCAGTAATAAGGATAGCTACGGTACTGAGTCAGACGCTTTTTGGAAATTGAGAAATGTTGCATCTCCGTGACTGCCTCGATCTGTGGCTTTTAAGATTTCCTGTGAGAAAAGTATGAGTTGGGATCCACACGATCAATGATTTCAAAATCCATGCTGGTTGGGATGGAGGAGGTCATTCTGTTCAACATACAGCATTACATTTGTACTCAGAATATATTCTAAGATTCTACAGCAGATGGATGCTAAATATATTGGATGGTAGTTTTGTAGATCACTTCTGCCATCCTTCTTGTGGAAGTGTGTGTCCTGTGCTTTCTCCCAACTAAGGGCACAGGTTTTTGTTTGAGTGATCTGCGATAGATTATTGTAAATTAGCCACAGGTCTGATATGGAATTTGATGGAGATTCCGTCAGGCCCTGTAGATTTGTTCAGTTCTAGTGATTTCAGTTATTTTTCAACACCACTGACACTGAAATCTATATTGCTTATCTTTGCAGTGGTGCAAGAATTAAATTGAGTCAGCACCCGTAGATTTTCCTTTGTAAAAGAACATTTGAAAATCAAGTTAAGCATTTCTGCTTTTGCTTTGCTACTCTCAGTCTCAGTCCCTGTCGTGCCCACGAGTGTCTGGAGACATACCAGCAACAGCCTTTACTCGCGATCTGAATTTCTTTTGGTTTCTCGACAGGCCTTCGATAAATTTCTGTGACGGTAGTCATTGCTCTCTTGGCAGCCAAATTTGTAGCGCCTCTCTGTCCGTAGCCCAATGTTTAAAGAAAATGAACTGCTCTACTAGGTACATATCTGTCAAATTTATGGGCAATTATTTTTTTAAACCTAAGCCACAGTTTGTCTGCAGTATTCTCACTAGAGCTCAATGTTTTGAGTTCCTTACTGAGATATGGCACTACGTCATCTCTATCTAGTTTACTGAATTTGTGAATGTTTCTACTCATTTTGGTGCTTTTTGTATTTTGCTAATCATTGTTACTACAGCTGCCTCAGTCACTGATACTGGCCTATGTGTAAATCCTCAAAGAGCTCAGGTTTATTTATTATTGTTATATCCAATATATTTCTATCGTGACTGGTCTTCCAGACAGTATGAAGTAGGTGGTTTAATAATGTTTTGCAGGGTACCCTGCCATGCCCACCACTTATAAAACTGTATTCTTCTCATCTACTATGAGAAATACACTACATCCATTTACATTAGCCTACTCTTTCAATACGCATTTAAAGTTTTCACAAAAATCTCACTGCCATCAGTTTCCGGTTTTAACCGGATTTCTGCACCTAGCATTATGTGAGTCACTCTCATCTGAATCCTGCTGCAATTAATCAGTAGGATTTTAAGACTCTCACCTGTACGAGGCATTTCTTTGAATCTTATACGGACACTTCTGCGTCCCCTACATCTGTCATTGTCTGGAGTGAATATTGGGTTACCTAATCTAAAAAGCCCTTGGGTGCACTCAATACACATTCAGCTACCTGGGTAGCAGCCTCTGATATGTAGTGCATTTCTTATCCATTTAGGGGGACCGTACAGTTCTCGATGTTATCTTGCTATTCCAGAAAGTTTCAGAACCTTTGAAGCCTGTCATTCGACCCTTCCACTCCATTCAGAACTGTGGTGCCACAGTAAGTTCTGGGGTCAGTGCTGTAAACCGTGACCTTTGAACAAGGATGGTCTCCTCAGCCTTTCCTGCCATCTGCTTGGGATAATTTGAGTATGACCTCGGAGCCAAGATGACAGGCATCATTTGTTCCAACACCCACCACAACCGGTTCTCGGTTGTACCTCATTTTGTCAACGGCTGCCAGACTAGCCTCTTCGGTATGCTGAATGAGACCCCCCAGGCAGGTGAATCTTATCTTCCTTTACATCCCTAGCTGACATTTCCCTAACAGGTACCATTATTTGCCATACATTTGAACTACAAATTAGTGATAGACTGTACACTTTCACATTTCCCTTCTCTTGACCTGAGACAGAACAGGTTTCCGACAGTGAAAGTGAGTCTCACTGGCTGAGTGTAGTTTCAGGGGAAGTCAGCATTTTGAACTTGTCTGTTATTGAGATGGGTCTAACACACGGAGTTCTTCCTGGTTCCTTTCTCCCCTGGAAATGTTGCCTAGCCCTCCCACTGACACGTCACCCACAGCCGAGTGGATGAATAGTCTTCTGTAGAGGAGACAGGAGAGGATAGTGCTGGAGGTAACTTTGTTACCTCTGGTACAAAACTCTGGGGAGCTCTCCCAACACACATATTCAAAGCAGTTTCCAATTGTTTGACAATAGTTAGGCAATTTCCATCTATCTCATCCCATGTTTGAGAACAGCCTTCACAGTGAGGCTCCGTTGTGGCGGGTGCAATGTTTTACTAAACAGCAACAAATAACTTTAAAATAAGTCTGCTGATTCTCTTTTAATTTCTGGATTTGTTAAGCTAAAAGTATTACTAATTACCTTTAAGTGCTGAAGCAATAAGCATACAAAACAGTATTTCCATAAAGCAACCTGGGACAAAAATTACTAATTTCATGAAACTTACTTTCAGAGTTATAGTCGTTAAAATTTACGAGAAATGTGGACAGTGGAAATGTCGAGACATTACTGGCTGTCACCTTTGATCCAAGAAGTCACGAATATAGCATACTTAGCCATATTACCTCTGTCCACCACATTGACAAACTCAGTAAATTAACAAAACAAAAACAAATACAAAATTTGATTATAGTAATTTAAAGAATAACATGAAAGTAACAGGAAACACGTAGGAATTAGGGGATTTTGGGTAGTGATAAACAAAACAAATGACTTTCTGTGTTAACTCACATACCCAAGCAAAATAATACACAGGAATCAATAACATCTACATTGCATGAAGGCCACAAAAACCCACACAATTTGGTATTGTCATTTTTTATTAACCTGTTTAGGTAAACCGAGCTTTATAATACCAATTAATGAGTAAATCTGTAAGAAAATGTATCAAAAAAGTCTAACCAAAAATCCAAACCTCACTACAAATTCTCGTATTGGAAACTTCAATTGACCACATAGCTAGAAAGAAGTCCACGATACTAAGGAAGCAAAACTTGCTACAAAAATTGGCACTGAAACCTCCACTTGACCTATATAACTAGAATTCTGTCCTCAGTACCAAGAAAGCAAAACATGCTGCAAAAACTGTTACTGAAAACATCACTTGATGTACATGCATAACTGACACATTGCCAACCTATGAGCATCAGACACACAGCATTCACTGGCCCTGACACTCATATATTTAGGTATACAACTGAATCACATTCTGCTATATCAAATAAATCCACGACATTCTTCTTAAAACGCAAAAAATTAAAAATATACTTACCAAGCAAAATCCCCCTTCACACGCGCACGTGCACACACACACACACACACACACACACACACACACACACACACACACACACACACACACACACACACACACACACACACACACACACACGAACTTCATTAGCAGGGAAAGATGTGTGTGTGTGTGTGTGTGTGTGTGTGTGTGTGTGTGTGAGAGAGAGAGAGAGAGAGAGAGAGAGAGAGAGAGAGAGAGAGAGAGAGAGAGTGTGTGGGGCAGTGTGATAAAACTTAAGAATATATCTGAATCCAATTAAAAGAGATTGTCATATATCAAAATCAGATTTTAGGCACTGACATGTAGGTAAGAAGTACATCGAACAATGAAAAATCCAGGAAGCTGAAGAGACTGTGGACACGTGCGTGCGTGCATGTGTGTGTGTGTGTGTGTGTGTGTGTGTGTGTGTGTGTGTGTGTGTGTCTGTCTATTTTTACAAAGGCCTTATTTTGTGACAGTCTTTTTGTTGTGCCTATCTGCAACTCAGCATCTCTGCTATATTGTAAGAAGTACGTCATTTTATATAAATCACCAAAATTGCTAAGCAGTGCACTGAAAAGTATCTTTTAAGAGAAATAGATCAAATATGGGAACCAGTGAGACAAAAGCGTATGATAAATGTAATCATGGTGAGTAACTGAAAATACAGGGCGGTATAATGAAATATAGGTGTGCAGAATGCTGACATATGAAATTTAATGCTGTGTAATATTTAAGCTGTTCTTTTAGGCTCCTGCGAAATCACGACCTTGGAAAATGGAGCATTCCAAAACAAAACAAAAACCACGCTACGTTTTTGAGATTATTATTTAAACTCCCACATTCAGATGTGACTTAGACTTTGGGCTACACTACAGATCAGTCTGCCGCGGCAGCCAGTTTTCTTCCATTCACATTTGATGGCTTCCCCAACTGACAATTAATTAAACATTCCACATTAACATAAACTTCAGGCTATGCTACATATGTGTTTGTCATCACAGTGAGTTTTCTTTGATTCACATTTGTTGGCTTCACCATCTTGCAACCAAACTGTGACATTCCAAAGTAGCCTAGGCTTATAGCTACACTACAGATCCTTGTGTACTGTGATCATTTTCTTCCATTCACATTCATTGACTTCACCAGTGCCCAACCACACTAACATTTCAACTGTACATTGATCATTCCATAATACTTTGCTCAAGAATGTGTTTATTTTAGGAATGTCTTTTAATTTTGTTTCTCCCTGCCCAAAAATCTATAATTCTCAAGCGTCATGTTAGTTTCATGTTCTGAAGTGAAATAAAATGGTCTCCGGTTGTCGGTAGTAACCGAGTCCTTGTTTATAGTTCTGTCTGTCATTCTGATGCTTCACGCGATCACCTTTGTCTCATTTGAGCCCGATGCTTGCCTTCTCGTAGCTCTCTCGACGCTGTGGAAATGCTGCACAGTGCCACTACTTCTGGCCGTGTGACTTCGACTCCTCCTGCAGAAGGTCGAGGTTGTAATACCTCTTTATATTCGATGAATTATTCTGATACAATTCTACCCTTGAATGATGTTTACTAACTTTCTATCTTCATACTTCCAGAATCCATGCGCAAAGTAGTTTCATACAATAGCTATGCCATGAGCACATAATTAATCTTTGTAGTACTCTCTCTGGTGGTTGTCAGAAAAAGCTTCCGAGATTGTCTTCGTGCCGATTAGCCTGAGCTTTGTTTGAAGAATTGTAATCTGAATATTGAAATTTATGACAAAAGATAACTGATACGAAATTGTACGATTAAAAGGGATATATATATATATATATATATATATTGCTCCTTTATACAAAAGGTGTGTATTTGACATTTGAGAATTAATGATATCCATCAATATATTGCGTAGTTGTTAATCAGAAGGGACCTTCCGAAAGACTGGATACGAACCTGCATTTAATAATCCAAGAGCTCCATTACTTCTTCAGAAGGTTAAACTTCATCAAAGCCAAATATCCGCATAATCTGCGGTTTCCCGACTGATTATACAACGCTCCCAAAATTACGAGGCATTTTATTTGTACAGATTAGCAGACTGCCACAAAGCACGAGCCTGCAGAGAAGAAGAATCATCGCCTGATTTCATTCTAACAAGTAAAATTTCTGAATCATTTGAGTGACTGAGATATGATTGTGTTTCCTATTATGAATGACTGATTGCTTGAACGAATTGAGAACTACATAACTACATAATTACATAGATAGGAGGAAAAATTACTCAGTCTGTAAGAGAGTGCAGATGTACGTCAACTATTTACACAAAGATGTAAACAGTGTATCGTTAAATCTTCTGTATTATATGTTCACTTCTTCTCTGTGTACAACTTCAGTGACACTCTAGGTGAACAGATCTCAGGAAGTCTCAACATACATAAGTCTTGCTTTGATATTAGCCAATGACTGAGTGACAGTTCTAACAACTTTCATCATTTGATTTCTCTGTTGACTTTCTTGCACACTTCTTTTCACTCCTCGTCCTTCAAGCCACCACTGAGCTGCGACATCCCAAAGAAAAAGTGCTCTGCCACGGCAGGTGGAGTGTTTTATTCACCGTCGTGCCTTGCTGATGTCTGGAGCTGACATTATTTACAGTTCATCTGCACAGACGTAAAATTAGGGCACACACAGTGTAAGGTTGTCCACTTAATAAATACCTAAAATATGTTTTCCACTCTAATACAGCCGGTATTGGAAATTTTGGTATTTCTGTACATCCCGTATAATAAAAATTTTTAAAAAGCTTAAAGTGTGTCACTTGCTGACAGATGTGTGGTTCCCGTGCTGAAAGAGGCCGCCAGCTCTCTCGAGAAACTGCAGCTGCGCCTCTTTGACGTGGCACCCGAGGAGGAGGCCACGACGTTTGCAGATCTCGGAGAGCTGCACAACCTGTGTGAACTGCACTGCAACCAGCTCTGCCCGCACCGGCCTCGCCTCATCTCTCTCGCCTTCCAGTAAGTCATTCCTCACTATTTATAGGTACAAGGCTGAGTCGATATAAATCAGATTTTATTTTTAAAAAATTCATTTATTGAAAAAAAGGCAGTTACAATTTATTTTTCCACATAATTCCCTGCTTTAGAAGTACATTTTTCCCAGGGAGAAGGAAGGTTTCTTTATTGCAGCATTATAGAATGCAGCTGGTCACGTCAGAAGCCAACTGCGCACGGATTCCTCCACACCCCCGTCATCTTCAAATTGGTGCTCTCCTAGAGCTTTTTTCAAGCTGTCTAAATAAATTGAAATCACATTGTGATAGGTGCGGGCTGTAAGGAGGACGACTAAGTTAAGTCCAGTGCATTTTCTGTAATTTGGAGATCACCAGAGCTGCAGTATCGGGTCCAGCACTGTCACAGAGGACGACGATCTGTCAAAGCGGTCGACCTCGTCTTTTGAAGCGATACGCAGCCCTCACCTTCTTCGGCAGCTCACAGTAGCGTGCAGCACCGATTGTGCATTGCTCGTGTAAAAATGCAGTGAGCAAAATGGCTTACCGGTAAAAATGAAAAATGGTGGAAAGAACCACGCCAGCTGACAGCTGAGCCCTGTCTTTCCCTGGGGCTTCCTCCCCCTTCCTCCAACACTCCTTACTGGCCCGTCTGGATGTGCGAGTGCAGTGGTGGACCGACACACAGGTCACAGCTGACGATCCGACTGAAAAGTGCATCACTTTATTTCTCAAACCTTGCTGTAAGACTTTGACAGACCTCCGAATGTGTCAGCTTCTGATTTTTGATCAAAAGGTGAGGTACCCATGTGGAACAAACTTTCCGGAGCTGTAGGTAATTTGTGACGATCACTCGAAAGCTCCCGTAACTTATTTCTGATACTCTCACCTATCGGTCGCCTTCGAGAATGTATCGAACTGCACAAATGTCTCAGTTTGTAATACTGGTCCGAGGATGATGATCGTATTGCTGATTTTCCACACGTTCCCATTCTTCCTCAAAATCTTTATGCCAGCAAACACACGCATCCTTGACAGTATTTGATCACCGAACTGTGCAATCAGTCTCTGGAAGATTTCTATCACTCTAACTCTTTCACGAGCAAGAATTTTTGTAATAATTATGCATCGCGCAGTGGAGAGGTAGACCTGTCACTCAGATATCTTGCGCATTACGGACGGAGCTGTCGGAGGTATGCGATAGCCGGCTCTCCCTGCTCCTCACGGAACCACCCGACAATACTAGCAGCACAGGTCCGGTCCTACCAACTGTTGGTGCTCAGGAACAAAAATCCCATTTGTATTTGATTCACCCTCGTACCAACTCTGTTAAGTGTCAGGATGGTTTGAAGAAGACTGTAAAAAGAAAATGACAGAGGGAAATGAGGCAAGAAAGAAAATGATAAACAGGGCAACAAAATCTAATACGGAAGATTTCACAAAGGAAAGGGAGGAAGTAAACAGAATCAACAGAAGAAAGAAATGAAAATCAGAGAAGACACGAAGTATGGAGCTAGAATAAAAATGTAACGGCGAAGAAGTAAGAAAATTCTATGAAAGGGTTCGTGAACTAAATAAAGGCTTTTATTCGTGTACTGTATTCTGCAGTGCTAAAGGAGGAAATTTTATAGGAGGAGAAGAACAGATTCTAGAATGGTGGGCTGAATATTTTAGTAAACTGCTGATCAGAGATATACGGAAACCTCTTTATAACTTTCCCTCAGATAATGTTTCACCCGTGTTCTGTCTTTCTTTTCCAGTCCCGACGAAAAGCCCGTTTGCCCACTGCTAAAGTTTCCTCTTTAGTATGTTTACTCTGTACAACACTTTCCTCCATGTAACATTCATATTTTTGGAACCCTAACCAATTATTTCTCTCCTCATAGCATTTAAGCCTTTGGTGGAGGTGCTTCATTTCCCGTCCTGTGTACTTGCACAAGCTCTGAAAGGTCACACTGGGCGTGAGCCACACGTCAGCGTCAGTGCCCGCGTGATGTGAGATGTGACACACATTGTGCTTGTCGTTTGTCTCGTCGGCACTGTTTTTTTTGTTTTTCGTGTGAGCAAATGGTGAACAGCTGTACGGTGTGTTTAACACTCCACCTCAATTACACTATACACCTGAGGTGCACTGCAGGCATACGTGTTTGGAACTGCAGATTGGTTCACGTCAACCAATTACACAGTACACACAGGGTATCCCTGGCACGAATCTGCGTGTTTACACTAGATGGAATAAAATGTGAAAATGGAAGGAGAATTAGTGATTTTTCGTAACATAATTCATTTGAATTAAAAATTTCTGACAGGTGTGACCTTGAGGTTCCTATTTTTTAAAGTAATTGTTGTTCTGTTACGTAGCTAGCACAAAATTATTTTATTACTGTTCTGAATTATGACCCAACTGTTTTGTATTATAATGGTTGTTTGCTCAAGGACACTTTATCTAAATTTATAACAATAATGGAAATTCCAGGATGGAGCAATACGTAAAATAAGGGAAAGGCAATTACCTACGGTCTAACAGATTGGTATGTGGAACATAGAAACACTTAAAAGCAACAACATTCATCCTAGCTTTTGAGCATTTACTCTTCTTCCAGCAGTAGTACACACAACCACACAGGCCATAAATTTACACACGGTAGACGTAGCCGTTTTTCGAATATTTCCCTGGCAGTGCCTGTAACCATTAGGATGAGGGCAGGATGATGATGTCAATGACTGTGATGAAAAAAACAAACGTTTTTGGGTTCACCCTGGATGGGAAGAAGGAATCTGGGGCCTGAAGATCCATTTATACAAAGGTGGCTGAAGGATTTGAAACATTCAAAACATTCAGAAGATTTATGATGACCCCTCGGGTACAACAATAGCACAACTTTCTCATTTGGAGCAAGAAATGGTTCTAATACAGCCCAGAGGAAATAGGAAGCAAACATGTTTGCTTGATTACTTCAAAGAACCCTGGGTACAGGATGTTCAATTTGTGTCAGTTCATAGATTTTTGCGAAAGTCTGACAAGTTGTATTTTACAAGTTCATTATTAAAGTAATTATTTGTAGCTAATTCTTTTTTAATTTTTACTATTTACTGTCTTCTTATGTAGTATAACCTCAGTAAAATTTGACTCAACTTTTATAATCATCAATTAGAAGTCTTCACCTTTACAGTGTTTACCTCGATGCAGTGTTGAGAATTCGTGTTCCCTTGAAAAAAAATATCATAGAGAGATTTCACTGTAGTAATACTGGAAGAAAATGAAACAGGGCACAGTCGGCCATGCACAGTGGTAGCTAGGATGAAATATTTGCACCCACAACAATAGTAGAGAAAATTAGGTTGCCAGTTAAAAGCCTGAAGAATAATGGGGTCTCGGAGAACAATAACATTTCAGCAGAGATGACTGAAGGTGGTGGTGAACATCTGACACACCCTGTCCACCAGCTGATCTTTGAAATATGAGAAAAAGAAGTGATGTCAGACCAGTGGAACTTGGCCATTATTTGCCCGATTTATAAGAAGAAGGAGAAAGCAGATTGTGAAAATTACTGTGGTATCGCCTTATTTGATGTTGTGTACAAAGTCTTAGCCAAAGTCATTCCTGTGAGACTCATTCCATTTGCAGAAGAGATACTTGGAGACCATCAGTGTGATTTCTGACAGGGCAGATCAGTGACTGACTGTATATTTACTATAAGGCAAATAATGGAGAAGCACTATGAACATAATGTGGATGTACATCAGCTCATTGTAGGTTTCAAAAAGGCTTACAATAGCTTTAAAAGGAAGAAGCTATATCAGATTGTAATGGGTATGAAATTTCATTATAAACTAATGAGATTGGTACAATTGGTCCTCACCAGCATGAAATGCCAAGTGCAAATAGAAAGAAATTCTTCTAAAAATTTGAAGTTAACCAAGAGTTACGACAGGGGGATCTACTATCTGCACTACCTTTCAACATAGTGTTGGAGAAAGTGATGAGAAGGGGAAAGATCAATAACCCATGTGGTACTCTGTTTAACCATGTGAACCAAAACCGAGCATATCCCTATGATGATTGCATGTTGTCCAGAAAATTGAAAGAACTGGAACAAGTATTTGGCAGACTAGAAAAGAAAGCAGAAGAGTTGAGCATTTGAGTAGACGACATCAAAACTCAGTACTTCTTTGCTTCCAGGAGAAATGCTGCTGTTAAAGAGAAATACATCGAGTTGAACGGGACCAACTGTGAGAGATGAGAGAAAGTCTAGTGCTCAGAAGTGCCGATAATTGATAATAACAGCATAAGCGAAGAAATAAAAGGTGTGGATTGCTGTGTGAGATAGAGCTTACTGGCCCCCGATTAAGATTATTTAGTCACATAGACCGAGCAGAAAATTGAGGTGACTTTCTGTCAAGCAGTTATGAGGCAGGTTGTAAGACAGACTATGTGATCAAATGTATCTGGACACCTGACTAAAAATGACTTACAAGTTTGTGGAACCCTCCATCGGTAATTCTGGCATTCACTTTGTTGTTGGCCCACCCTTAGTCTTGATGACACCATCCACTCTTGCAGGCAAACGTCCAATCAGGTGCTGGAAGGTTTCTTGGGGAATGACAGCCCATTCTTCACCACAGAGCACTGCACTGAGAAGAGGTATCGATGGCAGTAGTAAGGCCTGGCATGAAGTCAGTGCTCCAAAACATCCCATAGGTGTTCTATAGGATTCAGGTCAGGACTCTGTGCAGGCCAGTCCATTACAGGGATGTTATTGTCATGTAACCACTTTGCCATAGGCGGTGCATTATGAACAGTTGCTCGATCATGTCGAAAGATAAAATCGCCATCCTTGAATTGCTCTTCAACAGTGGGCAGGAAGAAGGTGCTTAAAACGTCAATGTAGGCCTGTACTGTGATAGTGCCACTCAAAACAACAAGGGGTGCAAGTCCATTCCATGAAAAACACGTCCACACTATAACACCACGAGCTATAAATTTTACTGTTGCCACTACACACGCTGGTAGATGACGTTCACTGGGCATTCACCATACCCACACCCTGCCATCGGATCGCCACATTGCATACTGTGATTTGTCACTCCACACAATGTTTTTCCACTGTTCAATCGTCCATTGTATGTTTATGCTCCTTACACCGAGCAAGGCGTTGTTTGCCATTTACCGGTGTGATGTGCGGCTTATCACCATGAATTCCAAGTTTTCTCACCTCCTGCCTAACTGTCATAGTACTTGCAGTGGATCATAATGCAGTTGGGAATTCCTGTGTGATGGTTTGGATAGATATCTGCCTATTACACATTACGACCCTCTTCAACTGTCAGCAGTCTTTGTCAGTCAACAGACGAGGTCAGCCTGTACGCTTTTGTGCTGTATGTGTCCCTTCACTTTTCCACTTTACTGTTGTTGTTGTGCTCTTCAGTCCAGAGACTGGTTTTATGCAGCTCTCCATGCTACTCTATCCTGTGCAACCTTCTTCATCTCCCAGTACTTACTGCAACCTACATCCTTCTGAATCTGCTTAGTATATTCATCTCTTGGTCTCCCTCTACAATTTTTACCCTCCACGCTGCCCTCCAGTACTAAATTGGTGATCCCTTGATGTCTCAGAATATGCCCTACCAACCGATCCCTTCTTCTAGTCAAGTTGTGCCACAGACTCCTCTTATCTCCAATTCTATTCAACACCTCCTCATTAGTTATGCGATCTACCCATCTAATCTTCAGCATACTTCTGTAGCACCACATTTCGAAAGCTTCTATTCTCTTCTTGTCGAAACTATTTATCGTCCACATTTCACTTCCATACAAGGCTACACTCCGTACAAATACTTGCAGAAACTACTTCCTGACGCTTAAATCTGTACTCGATGTTAACAAATTCCTCTTCTTCAGAAACGCTTTCCTTGCCATTGCCAGTCTACATTTTATATCCTCTCTACTTCAACCATCATCAGTAACTCATTTGCTACTTTAAGTGTCTCATTTCATAATCTCATTCCCACAGCATCACCCGATTTAATTCGACTACATTCCATTATCCTCGTTTTGCTTTTGTTGGTGTTCATCTTATATCCTGCTTTCAAGACACTGTCCATTCCGTTCAACTGCTCTTCCAGGTCCCTTGCTGTCTCTGGCAGAATTACAGTGTTATTGGCGAACCTCAAAGTTTTTATTTCTTCTCCATGGATTTTAATACCTACTCCGAATTTTTCTTTTGTTTCCTTCACTGCTTGCTCAATATACAGATTGAATAACATTGGGGAGAGGCTACAATCCTGTCTCACTCCCTTCCCAACCACTGCTCCCCTTTCATGCCCCTCAACTCTTATAACTGCCATTTGGTTTCTATACAAATTGTAAATAGCCTTTCGCTCCCTATATTTTACCCCTGCCACCTTCAGAACTTGAAAGAGAGTATTCCAGTCAACGTTGTCAAAAGCTCTCTCTTAGTCTACAAATGCTAGAAACGTAGGTTTGCCTTTTGTTAATCTGTTTTCTAAGATAAGTCACAGGGTCAGTATTGCCTCACGTGTTCCAACATTTCTATGGAATCCAAACTGATCTTCCCCAAGGTTGGCTTCTACCAGTTTTTCCATTCGTCTGTAAAGAATTCGTGTTAGTATTTTGCAGCCGGGGCTCATTAAGCGTATACTTCAGTAATTTTCACATCTGTCAACACCTGCTTTCTATGGGATTGGAATTATTATATTCTTCTTGAAGTCTGAGGGTATTTCGCCTGTCTCATAGATCATGCTCACTAGATGGTAGAGTTTTATGTGGCCTGGCTCTCCCAAGGCTGTCAGTATTTCTAATGGAATGTTGTCTATTCCCGGGACCTTATTTCGACTGAGGTCTTTCAGTGCTCTGTCAAACTCTTCATGCATTATCGTATCTCCTATTTCATCTTCATCTACATTCTCTTCCATTTCTATAATATAGTCCTCAAGAACATTGCCCTTGTATATATCCTCTATATACTCTTTCCACCTTTATGCTTTCCCTTCTTTGCTTAGAACTGCGTTTCCATCTGAGCTCTTGATATTCATGCAAGTGCTTCCCTTTTCTCGAAAGGTGTCTTTAATTTTCGTGTAGACAGTATCTATCTTACCGCTAGTGATATGCACCTCTACATCCTTACATTTGTCCACTAGCCATCCCTGCTTAGCCATTTTGCACTTCCTGTTGATCTCATTTTTGAGACGTTTCTATTCCTTTTTGCCTGCATCATTTACTGCATATTTATATTTTCTCCTTTCATCAATTAAATTTAATATCTCTTCTGTTACCCAAGGATTTCTACTAGCCCTCGTCTTTTTACCTACTTGATCCTCTGCTACCTTCACTATTTCATCTCTCAAACCTACCCATTCTTATTCTACTGTATTTCTTTCCCCCATTCTTGTCAATTGTTCCCTTATACTTTCCCTGAAGCTCTCTACATCCTCTGGTTCTTTCAGTTTATCCAGGGAAATAGAGGGTCTTTCAAAAAAAAGTAAAGAATGTTTTGATCTGAGAGCTGCACAATTCTACCCCCAATCCCGCCACTGTGTCTTACACCTTCATTGTCTTCAGTGCCAGTATGACACAAACAGCATGTGTCATTTACTGTTTATTTGTATGATTTTTAAACGTGTGACAAAATTAATGATCCCACCAAGTGAGAGTGTAGAGTGTTTTTCTGTATGGCTGTGAAAGCTGGGAATTGAAGGCGAGAGAGACAGAATATAATAAATTTAAGAAGAATATAATTAACTTTCTTGAGAATGAGAAGCTTATGTACACGGATCAGCACAGTTTCGCTTGTGTGAGTCAGCTTGCCCTTTTCCCACGTGACATACTGAGAATTATGGATGGTGGGCAACATGCAGATTTCCAGAAAGAATTTGACACGCTACCCCCTTGCAGGCTGTTAACAAAAGTACGAGCATATGGAATGAGTTCACAGATATGTGAGTGGCTCGAAGACTTCTTAAATAATAGAACCTAGTATGTTGTCCTCGACGGTGAGTGTTTGTCAGAGACAAGTGTTTCTCCAGGAGTGCCCCAGTGAAGTGTGACAGTTGTTCTCTGTATACGTAAATGATTTCGTGGACAGGGTGGGTGGCAATCTACAGTTGTCAAAGTTCAGTGACTGTATGAAGATGCAAGATGACTTAGACAAAATTTAGTTGGTGTGATGAATAGCAGCTAGCCCAAAATGTGGAAAAATGTAAGTTAATATGGATGAGTAGGAAGATCAAACCTGTAATGTTCAGATACAGTATTACTAGTGTCGTGTTTAACACAGTCAAGTCATTTAAATATCTGGGATTAACGTTGCAAAGTGATACGAGGTGGAACGAGTGTGTGATCACTGTGGCAGGGAAGCTGAATGGTCGACTTCAGTTTATTGGGAGAATTTTAGGAAAGAGTGGTTCACCTGTAAAGGAGACTGCATATAGGAAGCTAGTACTACTCGAGTGTTTGGGATCTGTATCAGGCCGGATTGAAGGAAGACGTCGAAGCAGTTTAGAGGTGGGCTGCTAGGTTGGTTACCAGTAGGTTCGAACTGTACGTGAATGTTATGGAGATGTTTCAGGAACTCAAAGGGGAATCTCTGGAGGAAAGGTGAAGTTATTTTCGAGAAACACTATTGAGAAGATGTAGAGAACCCACATTTGAAGCAGGGTGCCAAACGATTCTACTGTCAGTAATATACTCTGTGTGAAGGGCCGTGAAGATAAGATAGAGAAATTAGGGCTCATATGGAGGCACGTAGATAATCATTTTTCCCTTGCTCTATTTGCGAATAGAGCAGAAACAGAAATGACAAGTATTGGTACAGAACACCCCCTGCCACACACCATATGACGACTTGCAGAATATCTATGTGGATGTAGATCTAGATGTAGAGAGAGAGAGAGAGAGAGAGAGAGAGAGAGAGAGAGAGAGAGAGAGAGAGAGAGTGTGTGTGTGTGTGTGTGTGTGTGTGTGTGTGTGTGTGTGTGTGTGTGTGTGTGAGGGAGGGAGATTTAAAGAATTTGAGATGTGAGGTTGAAAGAAGAATGGAGAAAACAACATGAGTGGGCAAAGTGAGGAGTAATGGGGTAGTGAAAAGCATAAAGAAGCAAAGAAATCTCCTAAACTTCATTAAGAAAAGGGGAAGAGATTTAGCGGAACACATAAAATGAGTAAAAGGATTTCTGACAACAGCTCTTGAAGGTTCAGTGAGAGCACAGAAGAAAGTGGGAAGGAGTAGAATAAAAATGTAGGATGTAGTCAAAAGAGGAAAATTCCAGCGCAGGAAGCAGTTGACCTATGGAAAATGGTGTCAGCAAGTAGGCAATAGTCACAGCACCTTGTAATGATCATGAAGTGTGAGGTTCTTAGCATAATGTGGTTTCTGAATGCCAAAAAGTCTGCTCTATTGAAATTTATAAACACATAACAAAACATTATGGAAGTGTGTTGAATGAAGTTTTAGTTCAAAAATTGTGCATCACATTTAGTGGCAGACAGAGGAAAATTTATGATGAAGAACGATCAGCCAGACTGGCAGTTGCTACTGACAAACCCAGGAAAAAAATTCGATGCCATAAACGTTCCACTTTTGATGGACTGAACTTGTACTTTCCTGAAATTTCATGATCAGTTTTTTCAAATTGATTCTGGTGATTTGGGCTATAGAAAGTGTGTACCACATGGATTTTATCAAACTGATTCTGGTGATTTCGGCTATAGAAAGTGTGTACCAGGTGGTATTCTTGACATTTGGCAGCAACATTTCTCACACAGCATAACAAGTATGGTGGGGATTTTTGTAACCGCATTGTCACTGGTTGCAAGACGTGGGTTCCATGTAAAAGTACAGAAACAAAGTGCGTGTCATTCAAATGGCACCATTCGTGATTTACATCAAAACAAAAAAAAAAATCAACAAATTCTGATCACCAGAAAGGCTACAGCCACAGTGTTTAGGGATTGAATGGGCATCCTGCTCGTTGGCTGTAGGGTTAAAGGAGAGACCAAAAATGCTGCAGCCTGCCGTCAGACCCTTCGGAGACTGTGCCAGGCAAATCAAAACTGATGCATGGGTTGTTTTCCGGCAGCACTGTGGTTCTTCACGATAATGTTCAGCCGCATTCTGCTGCGTCGCCATGGCAGTTTACGTGGAAAGCTTTTGAACAGCGACGTCATAGCCCAGATCTGGTCATGAAATGATTATGATATTTTTCACAAAATGAAGAACTGAGAGCTGAGAGCACAATGGTAATGACAACAAACTGAAAGAGGTCAGTAGTGACTGGCTCAACAACTTGATGGCAAATGAGTCTGTGACAGGTATTTAAATTTGAGTGGCAGCTACATAGAAAAGTAGCTCAGCTACCAAAATATGTTGTAAAATAAGTTTTCTTCAATTATCTTCAATGAAAAGTGCTGGAGAACCAAAAACCAAATATTTTTTTCCTCGACTCTCGTATTTGGTACTATTCGAGAGTGTACTTGTTCAAATGTCTTATTAGAACACAGCTGGTGACGTGTTTGACAACCGCCAATATTTCGATAGGCACACACCCCACCGTTTGAGAGCCACATATGCAATGAGAGATGAGAGTGTGCTGTGCAAGGAAGTTTAAAACCTCGGTATGCTGGTCAAAAAGGACACACACACACACACACACACACACACACACACACACACACACACACACACACACACACAGAGAGAGAGAGAGAGAGAGAGAGAGAGAGTAAATACTAGCTCCACTGCACAACCAAAGATGATGAACACCGGAAGTTATTGATTGTGAATATTAATTATCAGCAGGAGAGGAAGCAACATTAACTCTGTCTCTCTGTTGTTTCAGGAGAGAGAGAGAGGGAGAGAGCTGGATTTTAAATGGAATTTAAGCAAAAACTTCCATTTCTAGAGACGTCACCATTTAGTATTTGCTATTGATAACTTTTGACATCTATCATCACAGTGTTTATCTGAATGTGACCTGCATATTGAGGTTTTAAACTTCCTCACACAATGCTGCCCTACTGCATTTGTGCTGCGAAAATGAAGGGCTGTTCACCTGGCTACGTGTCATTGGTTGCCTAAAACATCTCCTGACTGTGCTCCCTCAAGTTGTTTGAATATCTTATACATCAGCAGAAATTCAAGTTTCACAAGTTTGTGATTGGCTTTGATACGACCTAAGTGAACATTTGCGTGTGCCAGCAGAGAGTGCCATTCTAAGTGCACCGTACACAAAGTTACTCACCCCATAAAGACATCACATTAACACCTTCACAGTGGCTGAGAGTCCAGACGCTGTTTCAGGTATGCCAAACCCAGCCGGAGCCACTCGTCAATGCTCAGATCATCTAGAGCTACGCCGGCACGGTAGCTCAGCGTGTTCGGCCAGAGGGTTAGCTGCCCTCTGTAATAAAAAACTGAGTTAATCGATCAACAACGAACTTCAATGGACGTCTTACGACGTCCGCCCCGAGCAAATGCAACGAACAAAATGAGATTAAAAAAAAAAAAAAGAAAGAAAAGAAAAAAAAAACAAAGAGCTACAAAAAATGTGGGGATATCGATTGCTACTTCCCACCACTATTTGAGATAGTCCTACATATTTTTCAGTTGAAACTTCTGGGCTGAGAGGCCGTGGTCGATGTATAAAATTTCCACCTGACGTTTCGTCTCCATCTGCGGGAGACGTCTTCTGAGGTCGACCGGCTACTGCCACTGAGGCACCATGTACTCTCGCATTTATAGAGCGCGTAGAGGGCACCACCATTCGTCACGTGATGCCCACGGTATGCCTATCTTTGGGAGGCGTCATCATTCTCGATTAAGAGTAATTGATTGTCATTCTGCTGGCGCAACGTCGACATCCATATTTTGTCCAACTTTAAAACTTCCTCTTTTCTATTAAAGTTGTTATGGTGTTTGTGAATTTCTATTGCTTCTCTACACATGCGAGCATGATAATGGGATGTTCGTGCTAGAACGCTTGTCTCATTAAATTTAATTTCGTGATTCCCATCTCGAAAAACATGCTCAGCTACGGCCGATTTTTCGATGTGTCCTAAGCGACAGTTACTTCTATGTTCGGCTAAGCGGGTGTTTACACTTCTTTTCGTTGTTGAAATATATACTTGTCCACAACTGCATGGAATTTTGTATACCCCAGGTGTTGCTAGGGGATGTCGGGCGTCTTTTGCATTTCTTAAATATTCCTTAAACTTCATGGTGGGTCACGGACCGTATCGAGAAAGTTCTGGCCAAGTATGGGTTCGAAACAATCTTCAGACCCACCAAGAAGATTAAGGAATATTTAAGAACTGCAAAAGACGCCCGACATCCCCTATCAACACCTGGGGTATACAAAATTCCATGCAGTTGTGGACAAGTATATATTTCAACAACGAAAAGAAGTGTAAACACCCGCTTAGGACACATCGAAAAATCGGCCGTAGCTGAGCATGTTTTTCGAGATGGGAATCACGAAATTAAATTTAATGAGACAAGCGTTCTAGCACGAACATCCCATTATCATGCTCACATGTGTAGAGAAGCAATAGAAATTCACAAACACCATAACAACTTTAATAGAAAAGAGGAAGTTTTAAAGTTGGACAAAATATGGATGTCGACGTTGCGCCAGCAGAATGACAATCAATTACTCTTAATCGAGAATGATGACGCCTCCCAAAGATAGGCATACCGTCGGCATCACGTGACGAATGGTGGTGCCCTCTATGCGCTCTATAAATGCGAGAGTACATGGTGCCTCAGTGGCAGTAGCCGGTCGACCTCAGAAGACGTCTCCCGCAGATGGAGACGAAACGTCAGGTGGAAATTTTATACATCGACCACGGCCTCTCAGCCAGGAAGTTTCAACTGAAGACAACACCGGCTGTGAAAGCCTACATTGTATGAGTCCCACATATTCTCCAATGGGATTTATACTGGCTGGTATAGAGGAGAAGTCAAGGTGTGGCAGGGCTATTGAATGTTCATGAAACTGGGTATGTATGCTTACAGCCCTGTGAACATGGCTGTTGTCATCTCAAATGACAGGAGGGTCCACAGCATACTGATCAGGAACATACACAGAAGGAAAACGTTTGGTTACTGAGAATGTGGAAATAAACACTGTTAATGTTCACAGTAACCTCAACAAAAGTGCTCAAGTCACGGTACATACTGCAGATTAAACACCTCATTGGGTCACCAGTACACTCGATACCTCGTGTCGTACAAAAATGAGCAGTATCACGACCCACTGGACCAAACCGTACAACTCCAACTGGGTACTGTCTAGTCCGTGTCATTTGGCTCGTCGAATGTGTGCAGCTCGCGGTTGCTCCACCTCTTCCTCACGGTCAGATGGAAGGTGTCAGTGTAAAACTATTGCTTAGGTGGTTGGGCTGCAGAGAATTTTCCACTGTGTTCGTGCCGGTTTCACGAGTGTGCAGAGTCGGAGCAAGCCAAGCTAGCACAGAATGTCACCAGGGTGCGATAGCGGTCAGGTGTCGCCACCTGTAGTGTAGGCGTCACTCGTGCTTTGCGTCGTGGCTCGGCTGTGTCTCAGAAGGCAGAGAATGAGACGGGCCACCCAGAATGACGACGTCCAGACGGACGGTTGAAAGGAGCTGAAGAAAGGTGTCATTCTCTTCTGATCTGTTCTGAGATTCCTTTTGGATATGTTTTTCTGATTAACAAGAGATGCAATTATAAGCTCCCGTCTCCTTGGAGATTATATGGCTTAACTAATGATTATTATGTTACATTCCTCTTGTTTTAGTTGACCGTGTATATCGAGATTTCGTTCATTGTTACATGCAGTGGTGTGGTACTAACTGATGGAGACGCATTAAGAAATGGTAAAATTAAATTTTTTTCCCTTCTCACACTGCACAAACATAAACACACTATTAATCAAACTGTGCCACTACTATTAAACACAGAGGTAAATCCTTCGCTACGTAACCGCCTTCGGCTCACGCAGCCTACACCGTCCACAGCCTCTCGACAACTGCCTCTACTTAGCGACTCTCTGCGCCACTGGGCATTGTCGCCCACCAAAGAACAACCACTTACAGATACTACACACCACTACCCTCACACTGTGTTGTAATTGTTAGAAAGAACAACCGAAAACATAATGGTTCTTCAAAGAGTTGTTACATCATTTAGTAGTGTAAATACTACAAAGCTCTCTTCCCGCCCTCGGTATTTTGTAGACGGAGAAGAAGTCAGACTGTAATATTTGGCATTGTGTAGCAGGTCCTGTGCACCGAGAAAATTTGAGAAAGGCAACTGTGTGAGAAGACAATCGAGGTAAAAGTCATCGAGAATAATACTCGAATGACGGACCGCTCGTGAAGTTGTCGACTCAATTACAGTGCGTAACTCGAGCTGCAACTTTGAGCTTTACGTGCAGCTCTGAATGACGGCCTTCTGTGAGGCACCAAACACCGTTCGTTCGTTACGTGCAGTTCTCTTTACAATGTTCATCTCGAAAATGCAGCAGTTCTTGTCAGGTACGAAATTATCGTCGAAAAGGCGCGACACTCGTCTCCCTGTCAGTTAGAATCTCGTTAGGACCTCTGTTCTATTATGCTGTGAGTTGTGCAGTAGCCTCTGTAGGCACAGCAGACGCTCTGTGTCGATACCCCAATAAATGCGGCAACTTCGCTGACGGTGTGGTCACGGGCACCTGCAGACGAGACACCTCCTCTGCGCCACTCTGCCACGTCTCCTGCTCAGCACGCCTTACTGCACCGCCTCGTGACCGCTCACTACCAGTTCCACACGTGTGCAGCGCTCCAGAGCGATCTGTGTACCGTTGTTGTTGTTGTGGTCTTCAGTCCTGAGACTGGTTTGATGCAGCTCTCCATGCTACTCTATCCCGTACAAGCTGCTCCATCTCCCAGTAACTACTGCAACCTACATCCTTCTGAATCTGCTTACTGTATTCATCTCTTGGTCTCCCTCTACGATTTTTACCCTCCACGCTGCCCTCCAATACTAAATTGGTGATCCCTTGATGCCTCAGAACATGTCCTACCAACCGATCCCTTCTTCTAGTCGAGTTGTGGCACAAATTTCTCTTCTCCCCAATCCTATTCAATACCTCCTCATTAGTTATGTGATCTACCCATCTAATCTTCACCATTCTTCTGTAGCACCACATTTCGAAAGCTTCTATTCTCTTCTTGACCAAACTATTTATCGTCCATGTTTCACTTCCATACATGGCTACACTCCATACAAATACTTTCAGAAACGACTTCCTGACACTCAAATCTATACTCGATGTTAACAAATTTCTCTGCTTCAGACACGCTTTCCTTGCCATTGCCAGTTTACATTTTATATCTTCTCTACTGCGACCATCATCAGTTATTTTGCTTCCCAAATAGCAAAACTGCTTTACTACTTTACTGTCTCATTTCCTAATCTAAGTCCCTCAGCATCACCCGACTTAATTCGACTACATTCCACTATCCTCGTTTTGCTTTTGTTGATGTTCATCTTATATCCTCCTTTCAAGACACTATCCATTCCGTTCAACTACTCTTCCAAGTCCTTTGCTGTCTCTGACAGAATTACAATGTCATCGGCGAACCTCAAAATTTTTATTTCTTCTCCATGGATTTTAATACCTACTCCGAATTTTTCTTTTGTTTCCTTCACTGCTCAATATACAGATTGAATAACATTGGGTAGAGGCTACAATCCTGTCTCACTCCCTTCCCAACCACTGCTTCCCTTTCGTGTCCCTCAACTCCTATAGCTGGCATCTGGTTTCTGTACAAATTGTAAATAGCCTTTCGATCCCTGTATTTTACCCCTGCCACCTTCAGAATTTGAAAGAGAGTATTCCAGTCAACATTGTCCAAAGCTTTCTGTAAGTCTACAAATGCTAGAAACGTAGGTTTGACGTTCCTTAATCTAGCTTCTAAGATAAGTCGTAGGGTCAGTATTGCCTCACGTGTTCCAATATTTCTACGGAATCCAAACTGATCCTCCCCGAGGTCGGCTTCTACTAGTTTTTCCATTCGTCTGTAAAGAATCCGCGTTAGTATTTTGCAGCCGTGACTTATTAAACTGATTGTTCGGTAATTTTCACATATGTCAACACCTGCTTTCTTTGGGATTGGAATTATTATATTCTTCTTGAAGTCTGAGGGTATTTCGCCTATCTCATATATCTTGCTCACCAGATAGTAGAGTTTTGTCAGGACTGGCTCTCCCAAGGCTGTCAGTAATTTTAATGGAATGTTGTCCACTCCCGGGGCCTTGTTTCGACACAGGTCTTTCAGTGCTCTGTCAAACTCTTCACGCAGTATCATATCTCCTATTTCATCTTCTTCTACACTCTCTTCCATTTCTATAATATTGTCCTCAAGAACATCGCCCTTGTATAGACCCTCTATATACTCCTTCCACCTTTCTGCTTTCCCTTCTTTGTTTAGAACTGGGTTTCCATCTGAGCTCTTGATATTCATACATGTGGTTCTCTTTTCTCCAAAGGTCTCTTTAATTTTCCTGTAGGCAGTATCTATCTTACCCCTGGTGAGATAAGCCTCTACCTCCTTACATTTGTCCTCTAGCCATCCCTGTGTACCGTGTTTACTCGAATCTAAGCCACACTTTTTTTCCAGTTTTTGTAATCCAAAAATCCGCCTGCGGCTTAGAATTGAGTGCAAAGTAAGCGGAAGTTCTGAAAAATGTTGATAGGTGCCGCCACAACTAACTTCTGCGTCGAATATATGTAGTGCTACACAGGCTTGCTTTGCAGGCACAAAGATAAATACTGGTGCCAAAACCTCTGCGTCAGTAAATAAATTAAAAAAAAAATGGAAGATGAGCTTTTTCCTCCGCCCCGAGTTTCGACCACTGCATTTTCATACATTATCCAACGAAGTAAATACAAATACCGTATTGTTCATCTTCGAATGTAGCAGCATTTCAATGTACTATGAAAATCCGACTGGCAAGACTGTTTGGGGTTTTTGTCAATATGGCCAACTCTACATTCTGAATTTTTACCTACCTGTGAGAAGAGATGGTTGCTAATAGGAAATTTTATGAATTGTGAATCACATGCGGTATTCTCTTCACCACAATATAATAATACTAATATATAAACATTTTGCCATGTATTCTTTCGTGTTTGCTGCTATCTCATTTAAATCCTGTCTGCGTAATAAACTACGAAACTAGAGTGAGACAACAGCAAACGCGGAAGAATGTACATATCATGTCATGTTTATATTCGTATTAAATGGTTCAAATGGCTGTGAGCACTATGGGACTTAACATCTGTGGTCATCAGTCCCCTAGAACTTAGAACTACTTAAACCTAACTAACCTAAGGACATCACACACATCCATGCCCGAGGCATGGCGACTGTAGCAGTTGCGCGGTTCCGGACTGAGCGCCTAGAACCGCTAGACCTATTCGTATTATTCTTATGCCTATTAGTGATAAAGTCAGAAATGAAGCACGGCAATTGACTAGATTTTTAAATCTAAGATGACTCTAATTTCTGTGCAGAATGTAATGTACTAAAGAGGCGTCTGCAAAGATTTTCAAACGGAGAAAAGTTTTCGCTAAACTCTCGTTCAGAACATCTTCCCCCGCCCCCTCCCCCCTCCCCCTCCCCCCCCCCCCACCCCCCACCCCCCGCTGCCATTGTAAGCGGCGGTAGCGCGCACATAAGCAAGCCATGCCGCGAGCGGCGACAGGCCGTAAACACTCACTATCATAATGCTACAAACAATGCGTGACACAGTACATTAATGCATTTTCCGCTCAGAGTGACGTAAACACCTATAACAAAGAGAACGGCACTTACGAGATCAAAGAAATATAAGCAATCAATGCAAACCAGACGAAGCACGTGAAAAAGGAAGGGTACCCGTATAAATACCGACGGAGCGCCTGACGCATAGCAATGGCTACCTGGTAAAGCTTAATTGCTAAGCTTACGACTCGAACCAAACTACTGTAGCTGTATCGTCATTCATTCGACCTAAATTGTGTCTCGTATTAAAATGAACCAACTTTGTTTCGATTTGGAGGTGCGGCCTAAAACTTTTCTCTCCCCTTGAATTTCGAGTCTCAAATTTCAGGTGCAGCTTAGATTCGGGAAAAATTTTTTTCCCTGCTTTCGAGTCTCATTTTTCAGGTGCGGCTTCGATTCAAGTGCGGCTTACAAGAGGAAGGCCTCAGACACGGCCAACCGATTCGGCTCAAATTTGGCAGGTCGCTTGTGTACAACCTAAAACGAAGGAATCTAAGTTATTTTGGGTCAACACCCCCGCATTTTTGAGAAAATCGCCCCTAAAAGTTGTGAAGAGCAATCGACTCGAAATTGGAGGGATCGATAGATAATTGTAAATAGAACATTTTTCATCATCGGGTATGGGGTCCGTAAACGCAAACTTTTCCGATCTATGCAAAAAATGGCAGTAGTATACGGCGCTCACAGTACAGCATTCTTGGACAAAACTGATGAGAACTTCCTTAATATAAAAAAAGACTGTCGCAATAACCTTCCCCACACAGAGACAATTTTAGGCACTCCGTGGGTGTAGAGTCGTCAGTGGGTGTAGATTGGTCTTTTTTGTGCCATTTTGGGCTGCTTTTTTCGATTCCCGTGCGTAACAGTGTACCCACGTTTCATCACAGATCAAAATCCGGTGCACAAAATGTTCCCCTTCAATTTGGTAGCGTACCAGTAGCTGTTTGTACGCCTCAAGGTGATGAAATTTGTCGTCTGTGGTGAGAAGATGGGGTACCCACTTTGTGGACTCTGTTTGAAATCCGACGTTGTCACTAATGATCACCGGAGCACTACCGTATGTAATGTCTCTTGCGGCGGTCTCTACGCGATTTTCAGAAATATTATAAAAATATATAACTCAGTACATATCTCGAAATATCTCTTCTTATCTTTTATCAATGCAAAGTAGTTTCAAGCCCTATTATTCCTTGGAGCGTGCATTTACTCCATGGAATACCTTCTCTGCTATCTATGTTTTCTCTTATGAAAAGAATGAAGGAGATCTTGCCGATTAGCCGTGAAAGAACGAAGATGTATATGTATGTATTGTTGAGCTAGTAGCCATCTTGATGAGATTCTGTATAAGGAATTTAATACATGAACTAAACTAAAGTAAGTGTGTTCGCGTATTATTTGACTGATTATTATTGACAGTGTCTGCTTACTACGCTGTGTTGCACGGGATCAGTGGGGAACGTCTGATTTACACTGGACGAACCTGCCGTTTTGTACGCTCGAGATATCCAGTTTATTACTTCCAATAAATGGGCTAACACGGTCTTACCAGCACATCTCCGGTCTTCCCCGTGTGATCACTGAAAGTTAATAATTATTACAAATGTTTTCAGAAGATCGACTGACAATTTTCGTCGCACCGAGACTTCGAAATTGCTTCACTGCCTTATGGAATTTAAGTTAAGCTCAATTTAATCAGGATAGGACATCATTGAACTGTGTGAATGTGATAAGCCTGCTTTGTGAATGAAAATTCCCTTAATATTCGCGTGTTTTTTACTATCCTGATCTGTGAAGCTCAATCGGGCCGGTGTGAGAGAAGTTTTTAAATTTCAGATCCCACAAAAAATATTAAACGTAGCTTATGCCAAACTTGTGGCAGGCATCCCACAGAATCACGGGGGTAGCAGCACGTCAGTGTTTACCTGTGGGAGGAGATTTAATGGCCGGGCCAACCTGTGACGACGGTGGAGCACCCAGCGAAGCAAAAGCCAGTGCGAGCTAGACCTCCACGCCTCGTGGACAGTTACGCCTATTTCCGATTCTGTCAGCCACGGACCACGCGGATCGAGTACAATGCGTGGCGCCCCACTGACACCTTGACGGATTTGAACGAGTGCCGACTGTTTGCATCGTCCTGTCGTGTCCACGAATCAAACGGTGCCAGTGAGATGAGCCGGCCGCGGTGGTCTAGCGGTTCTAGGCGCGCAGTCCGGAACCGCGGGACTGCTACGGTCGCAGGTTCGAATCCTGCCTCGGGCATGGATGTGTGTGGTGTCCTTAGGTTAGTTAGGTTTAAGTAGTTCTAAGTTCTAGGGGACTGATGAGCACAGTAGTTAAGTCCCATAGTGCTCAGAGCCATTTGAGCCAGTGAGATGAGACGTAGTTTGCACATTCGGCGGCACGCGACGGCAGTCCGACACAGTTGCGGACTCGTCGTCGTGCACGTGACGTGTGCGTAGCCACCCGGAACGGCTCGGCTCCACTGTATACCGGAAGCACCCCTGACGTGTCACGGCATCACCCGGACGGACGCACTTCGGCTCGTACTTCTCGGCCTGCGAATAATCCCAAGGACGACATCGGTATTCCACCTGTACACCTCGCCTGTGCTCACTCGCTCGCCATTCCCGGTGAATTAGTGGAGGAGGTACTACCGTCACACGCTGCCTCGGTGCCCGACACCGGCAGAACATCTGCGCAGTCGTACAGCCGACCTCCGACTGCACGCGCCGACACGGCACAGTACCAGTGGGTATTTGCTCGAGCCGATTTACACTGTTCCACATTATACAGGGTGAAAAGTATTTATACCGACAAACTCTGGGAGGTTGTAGGGGACATCAAAACAAATATTTTTCCCCAATGTCATTTTTTCCTATGAGGAGTATTTAAACCGGTAGAGGAAGATTTCTCTGGCGGCAAATTAATTAAACCAAGAAACACTTTTCCATTTTTTTATGACCAAGAGACAACACATTAACACAACCCAATTTCAATTACAGTAGATTTTCAGAAATGCCTCCATTGACCCACGTAAACAAATGTTACACCATCGGATCATGTTATGTCTGACACGGGCAAAACCCCAGGAGTATCCTGAACTGTTCCTGCTGCTGCTACTATCCGGGCAACCAGACCCTCTTCTGATGCAACAGGAGGTGCGTAAACAAGGTTGCGCATCTCTCCCCACACAAAAAAGTCCAGAGGGGACATATCTGGGGATCGAGCAGGCCACGGTACAGGACCACCTCTGCCAATCCACGTTTCTGGGAACCGTCGGTCCAGGAATCGACGCACGCGACCACTGAAATGTGCCGGCGCCACATGCGTTGTCTTGTAGGGAGCGGCACGTCTTCCAGCAATTCTGGCAATGCTCTGGCGAGAAAACTGTAATAGTGCCTGCCATTTAATGGCCTAGGTAGCAGATACGGCCCAATTAAACAGTCCCCAACAACACCGACCCACACATTAACGAAGAACCGCACTTGATGAGCGCTAGTAACTGTGGCATGTAGGTTATCCTCACTCCAAACATGCGAATTGTGCATGTTGAAGACTCCATCGCGCCCGAACGTTGCTTCATCGCTAAACAACACAGAGGATGGAAATGTAGGATGCATTTCACACTGTTCCAGGTACCACTGCGAAAACTGTGCTCTGGGTGGATAATCAACTGATTCCAGGTTGTGGACACGCTATAAGTGAAATGGACGTAACAATTGCTCTCGAAGGACTGTTCTTACATTCGTCTGATTAGTCCCAATGTCACGTGCAATTGCACGAGTGCTGACTGAAGCACCCGGCTCCACATGCTACAAGACAGCTTCCTCAAACTGCAGTGTTCTTACCGTGCGACGGCGTCCCTGTCCAGGTAATGTGCTAAATGACCCGGTCTCACGCAGACGTTGGTACACAGCAGCAAAGGTCGTATGATGCGGGATACGGCGATTAGGATATTGCTGTTGCTAAACCCGCTGTGCAGCTCGTCCGTTGTGGTGCGCTACGTAGTACGCACCAACCGTGTCAGTGTACTCACTCCAGGTGTATCGCTCTACTAGTAAACAGAGACAATGCACTACTACACTGGTGGACAGCAGTTGCCCACAACTGAAGAGCGTAATAAACCCTCTAACATCTCAAGATCGCAATACGGCGTCTAACAACTGACGAGCATAATACAGCCTCCACCAGTTTAAATAATCCTCATAGGTAAAAATGACATTAGGGGAAAATATTTGTTTTGACGTCCCCTACAACCTCCAGGAGTTTGTCGCATTAAATACTTTTGACCCGGTATTGTGCGTAGACGTGGCACGGCCACCACTTACGCTGCCATAGAGTGCACCGCACGATCACCGTGACGAGAACATTTTGCAGATCAAATGTAATGGCGAGCCGACTAAAGTCTCCGTGGACAGAATTGAGACAGCTTTCACCTCAACTACTCCGATTATCGTTCAGTTCTTCAAACCAGTGGAGGACTTGAATGCGATTTTCACTCTGCAGCGGAGTGTGCGCTGATATGAAACTTCCTAGCAGATTAAAACTGTGTGCCGCACCGAGATTCGAACTCGGGACCTTTGCCTTTCTTGGGCAAGTGCTCTACCCCTGAGCTACCCAAGCACGACTCACGCCCCGTCCTCACAGCTTTACTTCTACCAGTATCTCGTCTCCTACCTTCCAAACTTTACAGAAGCTCTCCTGCGAAACTTGTAGAACTAGCACTCCTGAAAGAAAGGATATTGCGGAGACATGGCTTAGCCACAGCCAGGAGGATGTTCCCAGAAAGAGATTTTCACTCTGCAGCGGAGTGTGCGCTGATATGAAACTTCCTAGCAGATTAAAACTGTGTGCCGCACCGAGATTCGAACTCGGGACCTTTGCCTTTCGTGGGCAAGTGCTCTACCCCTGAGCTACCCAAGCACAATTCACGCCCCGTCCTCACAGCTTTACTTCTGCCAGTATCTCGTCTCCTACCTTCCAAACTTTACAGAAGCTCTCCTGCGAAACTTGCAGAACTAGCACTCCTGAAAGAAAGGATATTGCGGAGACATGGCTCAGCCACAGCCTGGAGGATGTTCCCAGAATGAGATTTTCACTCTGCAGCGGAGTGTGCGCTGATATGAAACTTCCTAGCACTTCGAGTCTCGGTCCGGCACACAGTTTTAATCTGCTAGGAAGTTTCAGTGGAGGACTTGTCCACGGACGACACTCCCCGTGCGACCTGTTAGGCAGAGCCCACTCCCCTAGCCGTCAGCGGTGCACGGGTACCGCCAGCTGCCAGTGCGCAGCCACACCCACCTCGTCCCGTCCCCGACCTGGCCGGGCAGCCCCCGAGACCGTGCTCCAAACGGGCACTCCGGCAGCCGGCAGACTGCGTCACGCGAGCTGGCCGCCGCGTCCATTTCGAATGCCCGTGCCGCACCGTAATGACGTCACACCACACGACACGGCCAGCTTGCACCCTGCCTGCCATCTGCTCTTAACACACTGTCCCCGGCAGGCCACTTCACTGGCTGTGATCTCGTCTTCAGTTCTCCAGACGTCTCCTCCCGTCTCGTCGGCCGACTGCCCGTCACAGCTCCCGGGCCCACCGTCGTCGCATCGGGCATTGGGGCCACTGTCGGTGTGCGTGTCACGTTCCCGCTGAGCTCCAGATACTACCCCGACCGCGTCCGGGCTCGTCCGTCGCAGTTCCCGGACCCGTGTTCCGGTCCCAACGACACAGCGAGCCTGTGCTCTCCGTAGTCATGTAGTGATGTAAAATTATGATGTAAAATGTGCCCGTATAAATCAATAAATGTATGAAAATGCACCACTCATTAATGAAGACCCTGTACTTTTTCCCCTTAGCTGCAAAGGCCCAGAAGATTGTGCCACGGGACAGAGCTGAGTGAAAGTCTGTTCCCGTGCATGTACTTGCAACAGCTGCTGCACTTAGTGTGCACAGGAAATTACTCACGTGTAAATGCCGCTCTAAGTCAAGAAAACGTCACACCACGAAGGAATTGTCCAGAGGGATGGAAACTGGCAGATGTGATGTACGTGCACAGACAAACAAATCATTAAAATTTCAGAAAAGTTGGATGATTTATTCGAGAGAAAGAGCTTCAGAAATTGAGCAATTCGACTACGCGTCGGTCTACCTCTGGCCTGTACGCAAGCAGTTATTCGGCTCGGCTTCGATCGACAGAGTTGTCGGATGTCGTCCTGACGGATATTGGGTGCCCAATTCTGTCATCGAAATCCTGACATCATTAAAGCCCTGCCTGTAATGCTCCAAATGCTCTCAGTTGGGGAGAGATCCGGCAACCTCGCTGGCCGAGGTAGAGTTTGGCGAGCGTGAAGACGAGCAATAGCAACTCTCGCAGTGTGCGGGCGGGCATTATCTTGCTGAAATGTAAGAGCAGGAAGGGCAATCAAAAGGGGCGTAGAATATCGTTGACGTATCACTGTGCTGTAAGGGTGCTGTGGATGGCAACCAAATAGTGTCGACTTACTGCTATGCCACAAGTTTTCCGAGGATAACAACCGAAAGTGACCTGCTACGAAAACAAGTGGCACTCCAGACTATCAGATCCGGTTGTTTTGCTGTCGGTTGGTACCCCACTACATTCCGGGGTGTCCCCAGGCAGGTCTTTGCTGGTCACTGTGGCTCAATTTCAAGCAGAGCTCATCACTGAAGACAATTTTATTCCAGACTGAAGACGCGTCTGGAGGTACCCCGGATAGCAGAGGGATATCAACGTGTCTGTCACCCGCCATACGGTGCGACAACCGGAAGTGACGGTTTGAGGTGCCATTTGTTTTCAGCACTCCTTCGGTTGTCGTCCTCGGAACACTTGCGGCACGACAGTAAGTCGGTGCTACTCAACGCCCCGTTTTGTCGCCGTTCGTGGCGAGCTGTCCTTGGCTTACGTTTCGGCAAGATAATGCCTGCCTCCACAGGGCGAGAGTTTCTACTGCTTTTCTTGGTGCTTCGCAAACCCTACCTCGGTCAACAAGTTTGCCGGATGTCTTCCCAATTGAGAGCATTTGGAGCGTTATGGGTAGGGTCCTCCAACAGTCTCAGAATTATGACGATCTGATGGATCAATAGGACAGAATTTGGCCCGATATTCCTCAGGAGGACACTCGACAACTCTGTCATCAGTGCCAAGCTTGCACAGGTGCCAGAGATGGACCAATGCGCTATTGATTTGCTCAATTTGTGGAGCTCTCTCTCCTGAATGAATCATCCAGTTTTTTCTGAAATTGTAATGTGGTGTGCGTACTGTAAGACATTCGGTACACACACCATCAGATTATTTGACTTGTCGATCTAACGAAGTAGGCGAGTGTCAGCAATATGTCTCGTGGTCTTATTGTGGCGTGTTTATCTTCTGCCGTTAGGTCGGACGGTAGATATGCCACTTGCACGCTTAGAGTAGCAGGTTGACGGTGACCGACTTCAAACAGAACTTGATTAATTTTCTCACACATTTATTGAAATGATAACAAGCATAAACATTACGTAACTTGATTCTGGATGCTATTTACAATTGACAATCTGAAGTTCCTTTGGTCTTGGTACGTTAATCTTATTCTCACATATCTCTGATACTTGACAAAGTGTCTATACATTTATCTTCGTGGCTATGTACAGGAATATGATAATCTTATTAGGCGCACACTGAAACTTGACTATAGACTGGTACAGACTAATGCAGACTGACTAATTGGAGGTCTGTACACTCGTTATAATACCTCGCTTGTTCAGGTATCACTGCGCGAGTGTGATCCGAGAGGAGAAAAGGTTCTACGTTAGCAGCAATCTCATTGGCTGCGTTACATATTAATACGCAGATCGACGGAAGCAGAATTTGGTCCGTCTCTAAGGCAGCGCCATCTCGTAGTGCGGAGACGGACGAGCGCTGCGCCTGCGCTGCTGTGCTTAGCGGGGTGCGCTCTAGTGGGACAGTTGTGTACGCGCCGACTACACGGAACTATGTATACAACATGTAACCATTTGTTTGTCTGTACATGTACTGATTTCTGTCCCATTTGGATAATTCATTGCCTTTCTTTTTTGTCGTACTGTGTATTACACAGCAAATTTCATGTTGTCAGCAACATCTTAAAGTGTTACATTATTTTTCTGTTTGTTCTTCTAGACTGGATCTTTCCGGATGCAGTGGGCTGGGCGGATCTGCCGTGGCGCACGTGGCGCAGCTGCCGGCCCTCCGCACGCTGCTCCTCCAGTACATTGACGACCTGACAGATCTGCAGCCAAGCCTACGGCACGTCCTGGACTTGAAGCAACTGCGCTGCCTCGATATCCTGTACAGCGGCCACATCAGAGCTGTGCCATTTGAAGAATTTTCTGTGAGGCTCGTGAACCTCAGGTAGGTTGCTCCTGCTGCTTCTGTTCACCGTCCGAGCCCGGTTCTGATGACTTTGCGTTTCTACCGCGCGACCTCGATGACTTCCACGAGACTGGGAACGGAGTGCTAGTATTAGAGAGAGTGTAAGGCAGGGATATAAACTTTCAATCCCAACTTTCCAGTTTATATATCAAAGAAGCAGTGAAAGAAACAAAAGAAAGATGGAAGAGTGGATTAAAATTCAGGGAGAATGGATATTAATAATATCATTCACTGATGATACTCCTATTGGCTTGTGAAAGGGAGGAAGAATTTCAGAACCTGTTGAATGGAAAGAACAGTCTAATGAGAACACACTACAGATTGAGAAAGAAACCAGGAAAGATTAAATTAATGAGCTTTAGCTATATCAGATTAGTTATGGATTTAACATCAAAACTGGTGTCCATGAAGAAGTGATGCAGTTCTGATACATTGGAAATAAAGTAACACACGATGCATGAAGCAATGATGACATACCAAATGGCTGTAATTAAAGTGCAGATACTCGCAGATGTCCAGTAATTATCATATGGAAGCGAAACTCGATTTGTATTCTAATGCGTTAACGCAGAACAGTTTTACGCTGGAGAAAAATTAGTTTCAATTTTGGCGACCAGGTGCGAATCTGGTGCTGCGAATGCAAATAGTTCCCACTTATTTGTTTTCTCTTTAAGTTCAGTGGTAATCCGTGTTCCCACTTCTAACTTATTCTACCATCTCTGTTAGAGTGTGCTAACTATGTATAGATTGTCAACAGTTAGGCTAAAGCTGTTGTTTTTCTACCTTGTGAGTCAATCATTGCAGAAGCGCAGTTCCCGTGTGAAAACGAGCCACTGTTTCGACCGCTACAGCGTTTTTTGGATAGTGTGCTTTCCTTTTGCGTGTGAAGTGACTTGTGTTGTATTCATCTATTTTTGTATTTATGAGGGAGATAGTATTCGTGGATATTTGCTGCATTTGACTGAAAATTACATAAATATTACAAGGTAAGTTAGTGGAAACAGAACTGAAGTATTCTGCCCATTGGCTGTGGCAGAGTATAATAAAATAATGGGAGGAGTCGATAGATTTGATCAGCTGCGTCAACGGTATGCTGTAGGCCGTCGTTCGTGGAAGTGGTGGCACAAACTGTTTTCCTTTCTTGTGCATTTGGCAGTTGTCAGTTCCTACGTTATGTGGAAGCTACAGAAGACAAAAGCAGACCAGCTAACATTTAGACTGCACTTGGCAAGGCAGCTTATCTCTGGCTTCTCAAGTCGTAAGAGAAGAGGAAGGTCAAACACCAATAAGAGGTGTGTCTGGAGTACCAGATGAAGTTCGTCTGGAGAAAGTTGGAACTCATTTCCCTACAAAAGGTACAACAAACAGAAGGTGCCGCCAATGTAGCACCAAGAACAAAGAAAAGCGAACAAAAGTAATGAGTAGCAACTGTCGTGTACCTTTGTATGTAGCACCATGCTTCTCTAAGTTCCATAGTACATCACCTTAGTGAACTCAAAGGACAGTATGAACTAATACAAATATAAATGTAATGTTTAACATGTTTTTGTACTAAAAAATAAAGGAAATACATTTGTTTTAAATTAGCAAGTGAAGTTACTCCACAGTTCCAATAGTTCCCACTAATTTTTTTACACTCATAGGCTAAACTCTCATTTCAAGATTTAAACTATGATTTTATGAACGGTTTCTTAGCCCAATAAAGTGTTCATAAAAAATCTACAACTTCCAGAAATAATTTGGTCACTAAAGGGTTAATTCATTCTGTACGAGCACTGGAGATGTCGAATGAGATGCTACTTCTGTAAAACGATGTGATCAACACTTGCTCACAGTAGTTCCGGTGGAATTTAAGCTATGTGTTCCTGCGTACTGGCCTTCAGATCAGGTAGAGACCTAATGTGCCTCTGGTAAAGGTATTCTTTTAGGTATTCCCAGAGTCGAGAGTCATATGGATTCAGATCAGGTCATCTTGCAGGCAATGCATCTGAAAACCTCTCGATATAATATGTTTTAAGGAAGGTTGCACTAAGCAGATCTTTCGCTGGGTGAGTGACATGCAATGTTGGCCCATCTTACATGAAAAGAATGGTTTCCACACAGTTGTGCTCTTCCAAAGCAGGAATCACGTGCTGTACAAGGAGGTCTCCATAACGTAAAGGCATCACAGAGGGCCCCCCCCCCCCCATCACCCCCGACAGGCGCTATGGATGTATCCTCTTCACAGAACGGACGAAGAATAAAGATGCTTGTGACTCCACACCAAGCAGTCATATACAGCAACTGCAGTGGTTCTTGGTGCACAACATGCAGTTTAACAGTACCCTTAAATTTGGCAGTTCTGTGTATTTACTGTACCCTGTAGTGTAGAATGTGCCTCTTCACTCCATAGAAAATTGCCTGGTCGCATGTCATCGACTTCTATCTGTCCGAAAACTGAAGAGCTAATTCAGTACGTTGCTGCAGATATGATGATTTGGTTGCTGCACCGTCCGGATCTTGTAGGGGCACCAGTCTAAATGCACGCGTTTTAGCTCACGCAGGCTGGCGTGCGGAGGGAAGGACTATGCTGACGTGAGGTCTGGAACATGACAGGGAATGAGAATTCAGAAAGCGGACGTAATTACTTTCATACTTAACTTTAATCCATTGATTAAAGTTGACGGTGCATGATTCACAATATTATTTGTTCAGAATACAGTCTTGAAGTAATTAGTTACAGTAACTGAATATGGCGCCTTGCTAGGTCGTAGCAAATGACGTAGCTGAAGGCTATGCTAAACTGTTGTCTCTGCAGATGAGAGTGTCTGTAGTAAGTGAACCATCGCTAGCAGAGTCGGCTGTACAACTGCGGCGAGTGCTAGGGAGTCTCTCTAGACTAGACCTGCCGTGTGGCGGCGCTCGGTCTGCAATCACTGACAGTGGCGACACGCGGGTCCAACGTATACTAACGGACCGTGGCCGATTTAAAGGCTACCACCTAGCAAGTGTGGTGTCTGGCGGTGACACCACACAAAAACTGTCCACACCATTGACCACAGGATGGACAATTCTCGTGGAAGGGCACAAACACTAGCATTAGCCGGGACACGTGCTGCATACTGAGTTGCAGCAACAATAACTGTGTCAATAACTTCCACTGCGGTAGGATGCATTCCTCTTCCAGGTGCCACACCTAGCCCACCCACGTTTTTAAATTTCATCGTCATTTTCTTTAAAGCATTTAATGACATCTGGCCCCTCTGTCAGTGCAGCACTGGAATTGCTGCCGTTCACATGAAACTGTTTCACTAACAGCACACAGTCTTTCTCCTCAATTATCACTACTGTTCACTCACGTTACAGCTTGTCAAACGATAGTGTGGATGTAGTACAAACGGTGTACTGTGCCAGATTTGCTCGTAGTGGCCGTAGTTGGAAGTAATTGTTTTTCCAGCATAAATTGGTCCTGCATTAACACATTAGCATACCTACCAAGATTCACTGCCATATGATAATTCAGCCCACACTGGACCTGTGTAAGTGGCTGAACTTTAATTATAACCAAACAATACGTATAAAGCAAATTAGCACAGGCATAGAGGGCATTTCTGGCCAGGAGAAGTCTGCTGGTATCAAACATCAACCTTAATTAGAAGAAGAAATTTCTGATAATGTACGTTTGGAGTACAGCATTGTATGAAAGCGAGGCACAGACTATGAGAAAACTGGAAGAGAAGAGAAGAAAATTGATAGAAGAGTGTTGAAAGTTAGGTGGGCTGTTATAAGAAATGAGAGATGGGTTATGTGCAGAATCAGTGTGGAGAACACTGACAAGAAGAGGGATAGGATGATAGGAGAGAAACAGGATGATAGGATATGTGTTAGGACATTGAGCAATGACTTCCGTGGTACTAGGAGGAGTTGTGAGGAGTAAAAAGTGTAGAAGGAGAGTGTAATACATCCAACAAATAATTGAGGACACAAGATGCAACTGAAATCAAGAGATTGGCTCACGGGAGGACTTTGTGGTGGGTTGTATTGAACCAATCAGAAGACTGACTGGAAAAAAGGGAAAATTTTGAAAATATCTTGTAGGATGGTCCTCAGGTATTTAAGGCACAGAGGAAAAAAACACTTTCTTTAAAATCATCAGTCGCAAAATAGTGCATTATTCCAAATTTCATTGGATTTGATGTATTCGAGAAATAATTAGAATGAAAAACACAATAGAAATCATTTAGTACTTACCTCAGCTGCATGTCGAGACCAGTTTTCACTGTTTTTGTAGGTTCTTCATTTCTCCAAGTCCTTTATTGAGATATCAGTCAAAACACCATATGCTACCCACATATTTCCACAGTTAAAACCTGTTTAATATGAAGATAGGTATTAACTAGAATTTGTATCTCCTAAGTTTAAAAATTCTGATAAATTTCCTTTGCACTTCATTTATGACACAGTTCATCAATGTTTATGGTTTGTAGTATTACAAGAAATAGGGTGTAATAAAATACAGAAATACAAATTTTGCAGTTACTTTTTCTCTTTCTTTTTCCAGAGAACTACATGTGACGTATGAGGAAGAGGATGAGGTTTTCTACAAAAATGTTTTTGCTGAGATGCAGAGTCAAATGCCTCGGCTCAGGATAATTAATACTTTCCGATGGACAGATAATGACTTCCTAACAGATTACGAAACGGATGATGATGATGACACTGACATAGGGTACTGAGAAATAATTTTGGTTTTCAGACTGCAGAATGTAACATTGGAGCCCCTGGATGAGTGAACTGTTTGAAAAGCAAGTAAAAGACAAAATATGGATTTATGAAATTATTGTATAAGAGCCAAGAAAGTGTTGGCCGAAATAAAAATGCAATTTTTCGTGTTTAAAAAAATTTTATTTCACAAAAGAATTCATTATGTCAGACACTGAAACTGATTTTATTTCCCTCCATATTGAAACTCATTGTCACAATTATCATTACACAAATGGGAATTTTTGGCACCATAGTGAATGTCATATTCATACCTTTTATTGCCATATCCTTGTGTTGATGAAATTGTCCTTTAAATCTGAATGGGCAGGCAATCCTACCTCCATGTGTCCTGAATGTCTTTCAGATGCCTGTTTCACACTTTTCAGTTATTTCATATGTGCACTATTTTGATGTCACCTGCAGATAGTAATACACTAACGAAAGGACACAACGATTTTTATTTGGGACGAAATGGAAATAAATTAATAAAGTGTCAAACAATGGAAAATCCAGGACGAACTCGGCATTTCCGCTATATGTTGAGTAGCAACTTTCCTTCTCATAATGTTGTTAATAAAGTGTCAGTCATACATACATTACATGCTTTCCATGTTGCACTGATCCAGAGCTCAACTGTCAGATCTGACCAGTTTTCATATTCTAGAGGTTCTGAAACACATTGCTGCACAGTCAGTGTCACCAGAAGTCACACTTCACTGCCATTCCATTGTTCAGTATTTCTAATCTATATTTCACGATTTACATATAATTAGAAGTTATAAAACATAAACATTAACAACATCACAATTGGAGGGCTCATTAGGAAAACAATTTTTGTCATTTTATTTCATTTGTCGTGGTTTCAGCACACATTGTGGATTGGCACAAGTGTGGGTTTGGTGATCCACTCCATGAATGATCTGTCACCCTGCTGATGTGTGTGCCAACTTACACATTATAAATATCTTGTGGTCACCATTCTCGATTTTGCTTGCTGACAGACCTGCAAAGCTGTGAGTCTAAAGCATAAGCGACCCTCCACAGCAGGTGGAAACACGCACTCACCGTCGCGCCTTGTCGTCATTCTTATTTGTCTCGTAATACACAATTTGTGGGAGACGTGTCAGGATTTAAAATAAGAAACATTTTTAAAGAGAAATGCAATAGTTTACATTATTTTATGTATACTACTGAGATACTGCTACACAAATGCATACTGCAGTTTCCAGTATACAAAAATAAAATGCATAATTACCATCTTAAAACTCTGAAACTGTCCCCATTGAATTCGTCAATAGACTAATAACACTTTTCCACTAGAATGGTAAAAACTAATCTTTTAAATGAACCAAACTCCATGTTAAATATATTACTGCCTTTTATTTTATTGTAAATTTTAAGTCCCTTCTACCCTGGTGTTTGGGTAAAAAGTTTTCAGTAGTGTTTCAAGAGTTTAAAATTCTCTCTGTGGTGAGTATTTTAGTTGTGGACGAAACAGAGTTTACTGTATGCTGACTTTTATATAAGAATAACATCACCTCATATATGTAAAGGGAGGGTATAGATAGTGTATTGAAATCTTTTAACAATAGTTGACAGGACACCTGTTGTTTGGTAACACTTATGTTCCTAAGTATTTTCTTCTGTAATACTAGGAGTCTCATTTGTTGAATTTCCCCATAAGATTATGCCATAATGAATAACTGACTCAAAGTAGAAGTTATAGACTACCTTTCTAGTCTGTGTTTCTCACACCTGCCAAAATACAAATTGAAAATACTAAGCTGTTAAGTAGTCAATGTGTGCCTTCCAGTTTAGATATTTTTGGAGATTTAAGGTGTAAAAACGTCATACGTTTTGCTTCTATGACATCCTAATCATCGTATGTTACCTTTTAACGATTTAGCTTCAAATAGCATCATTTCGGTTTCTCCATTCCCGTCAACCTACAGTCCCCACACCCTCCGTCCGACAGTTTTCGCACCCTCTGTCCCGTCACCTCCTTCCCGTTCTCGCCCGCTCACCCTCTTTGTGTGCCACACTCTGCCAATGCGTCCCCCCGTCTTCCCCCTTCCCCACTCCTGTCCTTTTCCCCTCACCTCCCAACCCCACAACCTGCTGACACTGCGCCTTTCGGCAGTCTGGTCCTACACAGTCCGCCAGTCAGCGTTCCTCTCTCTCTCCCCCCCCCCCCCCCCCACCCATTTGCTGCTGTCCCCCCCCCCCCTCCTCTAGAGATTGCTGTTTCCATCCCCCATTACAGCCACATCCCTGTCCCACCTGTCAGAGATGGTGGTCGTGTGTGTGTGTGTGTGTGTGTGTGTGTGTGTGTGTGTGTGTGTGTGTGTGGTGTGGTTGCTCGTGTGAGTGAATGTGTGTGTGTTTCACTTTCTGAAGGCTTTGACTGGAAGCTAAATGTGTAAGCATCTTTTCATTGTGCCTGTCAGCAAGCCAATGTGTCATCTTTACAGTTAGTAGATCTATCTTTTCCTTATACTGTTGAAATTCAAACCTGGAGTTTCCATTGTTTGATTTTTGCCTAACGGGTTTTCTACAATCGCACAACTCTGCAATTTTTCCTTTGTTACTATTCTCTATAGTATTATTCTTCTCTCTGTACATTTCCTCTCTTCTTTCCAGTGTTTATTCACCGCCTTTCAAACTGCACACACTTCCGAGCAACTCTGTACGAACGATTTCTTCCACTAAAAATGTGGCTTCGTGACTGCACGGGGTGTCGGTGCAGCATCTGATGCTCCAAGTTCTTCCCACTGCAAATAATAATTATTCCTATTGATCCCATTTTATCCCTCATCCTCACTTATTTTTACATTTTATTCTCCACACCTACCTGTGCCACACGAACTTTGATCCTCAGTCTAACCGATCCCCCATCCCCCACTTTTCCCTTACGCACGCATATCCCGTTCCTCGTCGGTTCCTTTTTTCGCGTGTTTCTGTACATTTTTAACGTATCTGTGCATGTTTTTGCGTGTCGTATTTTTTTACTCCTCTTTTCTGTTATTGAGCTCCCCTCACGACAATCTAACTCCTTCATTTGCCCATTTCCGTGTCCTTCCCGTTTTACCTACAGTGTCCCTACCACAATGTACCCGCTCCATCTTTCTGCACCAGTTGAGAAGAGTATCCCTTTCCCTGGCTAAAACCCAGTCCCACATCCTGTTTCTTAAACGCTGCCTAAACCACAGTACACCCCCCACCCGTACAATGGTCTAACTGCAAAAATTCCTTTCTCTGGATCCCACCCCTGCTTTCATAATGAGCATCTTCTCAGGTTGTGCTGGTCCCTGGTCCTCACTAAACTGGTACTGCAAATACACATCTGTACGGCACAGGCATGCCAGAACTACCTCAGCAACCCTCCAAGACAAGCTGTATACGTCGTGTCTCTGAAACTGAATCCCACACTGTCCAGCACCTGGAACGGCATTATGAGCACCGCTTTCATAAGTCATCCAACCTGCTGACATGCTACTGCCACCTCAGTGAACCAGTATCCAGTCCCTATCCTCCCCACAGCGCTCCAAACCCTGCCTAGCTGATCTTTTCAACTTGCCACATCCCAAAAACTTCCTGGTAACACTGCACCAAATCCAGAGCCAGAACATTCCCCTAACACTGTTGTTAACCTTTCCTCCAAAACCCTCAGCCCCACAGAAGTTTCGGTCGTAGGTAGAGGCCTCACCTTCCGCCCGACACCTGATCTTGACCTTGATGATGTGTCAAAGACCTACTCTCCTTCTCCTGATTCATGAAATGGAAACACGTCTTTTGCCACCAGTCTCTCCAACCAGACCCAACGTAATCCCAACACTGATCCCTGTCTCTCCTAGTTCATAGCACTGTCCAACCATGATCCTCACCCCCCCCTCCACCCTCCACCTAACCAGCCGCTGGTCACGATCCAGGAATTCCTTACCTCCAGCTTGACCTGTCCCTTCCTCAGAACACCAGCCTTTCAGCAGAAGCAATGTAATACACTACGGGCCATTAAAATTGCTACAGCAAGAAGAAATGCAGATGATAAACGGGTACTGATTGGACAAATATATTATACTACAACTGACATGTGATTACATTTTCACGCAAGTTGGGTGCATAGATCCTGAGAAATCAGTACCCAGAACAACCACATCTAGCCTTAGTAACGGCCTCGATACGCCTTGGCATTGAGTCAAATAGAGCTTGGATGGCGTGTACAGGTACAGCTACCTATGCAGCTTCAACACAATACCACAGTTCATCGAGAGTAGTGACTAGCGTATTGTGACGAGCCAGTTGCTCGGCCACCATTGACCAGACGTTTTCAATTGGTGAGAGATCTGGAGAATATGCTGGCCAGGGCAGAAGTCGAACATTTTCTGTATCCAGAAAGTCTCGTACAGGTCCTGCAACATGCGGTAGTGCATTATCCTGCTGAAATGTAGGGTTTCGCAGGGATCGAATGAAGGGTAGAGCCACGGGTCGTAACACATTTGAACTGTAACGTCCACTGTTCAAAGTGGCGTCAATGCGAACAAGAGGTGACCGAGACGTGTAACCAATGGCACCCCGTACCATCACGCCGGGTGATACGCCAGTATGGCGATGACGAATACACGTTTCCAATGTGCTTTCTCCGCTATGTCGCCAAACACGGATGCGACCATCATCATGATGCTGTAAACAGAACCCGGATTCATCCGAAAAAATGACGTTTTGCCATTCGTGCACCCACGTTCGTCGTTGAGTACAGCATCGCAGGCGCTTCTATATTGAGCTAACAGTCATTAGATCTGGACCAACGCGAGCAGCAATGTCGCGATACGATAAACCGCAATCGCGATAGGCTACAATCCGACGTTTATCAAAGTCGGAAACGTGATGATACGCATTCCTCCTCCTTACACGAGGCATCACAACAACGTTTCACCAGGCAACGCCGGCCAACTGCTGTTTGTGTATGAGAAATCGGTCGGAAACTTTCCTCATGTCAGCACGTTGTAGGTGTCGCCACCGGCGCCAACCTTGTCTGAATGCTCTGAAAAGCTAATCATTTGCATATAACAGCATCTTCTTCCTATCGGTTAAATTTCGCGTCTGTAGCACGTCATCTTCGTGGTGCAGCAATTTTAATGGCCAGTAGTGTATATAGATTTTTCCTTGCTACTGCAGTGTTATCTTGAAGCTGTGAGAAAGGAGGACAGGCCCACCAAGGTGCGGAAGCAGAGGGGAGTGTTTTGGGACCATTGCTTTCACAACATATATATATATATATATATATATATATATATATATATATATATATGACCTAGTAGATAGTGTCGGAAGTTCCATGCGGCTTTTCGCGGATGATGCTGTAGTATACAGAGAAGTTGCAGCATTAGAAAATTCCTGCGAAATGCAGGAAGATCTGCAGCGGATAGGCACTTGGTGCAGGGAGTGGCAACTGACCCTTAACATAGACAAATGTAATGTATTGCGAATACATAGAAAGAAGGATCCTTTATTGTATGATTATGTGATAGCGGAACAAACACTCGTAGCAGTTACTTCTGTAAAATATCTGGGAGTATGCGTGCGGAACGATTTGAAGTGGAATGATCATATGAAATTAATTGTTGGAAGCCGGGTGCCAGGTTGAGATTCATTGGGAGAGTCCTTAGAAAATGTAGTCTATCAACAAAGGAGGTGGCTTACGAAACACTCGTTCGACCTATGCTTGAGTATTGCTCATCAGTGTGGGATCCGTACCAGGTCGGGTTGACAGAGGAGATAGAGAAGATCCGAAGAAGTGCGGCGCGTTTCGTCACGGGGTTATTTGGTAAGCGTGATAGCGTTACGGAGACGTTTAGCAAACTCGAGTGGCAGACACTGCAAGAGAGGCGCTCTGCATCGTGGTGTAGCTTGCTGTCCAGGTTTCGAGAGGGTGCGTTTCTGGATGAGGTATCGAATATATTGCTTCCCCCTACTTATACCTCCCGAGGAGATCACGAATGTAAAATTAGAGAGATTCGAGCGTGCACGGAGGCTTTCCGGCAGTCGTTCTTCCCGCGAACCATACGCGACGGGAACAGGAAAGGGAGGTAATGACAGGGGCACGTAAAGTGCCCTCCGCCACACACCGTTGGGTGGCTTGCGGTGTATAAATGTAGATGTAGATGTAGACCTGCAGACAAAGGTTCTTCCACCACTGTTGTTATGAATCACAGTTAATAGAAGGCGGAAGGTCTCTGCCAGTTACCTGACTCCTCCACCTGTAAACTCTGCCAGAATAATCCCATCCCTGAAGTCCAACGTAACCTTCAATCTGCTTAAAGTGGTAGGCCCTTCCGGCAACCACTGCCCTAAATCCGTATCACGGTCCTGGGAGGACCGCCTGGGCGTCAGCAGGCGCCTCCAGCGGCTCCAGCGGCTGCGGGCTACACGACACCACGCCCGGCCCGAGATAGCGCAGCTCTGGACAGGTGGTAGCAACTCGGCTCCAAGGGCAGCATCTGCACGTACCACAATGGAGCAGCGCCAGCTTGCCTCTACTCAGCACTTCGCATCACAAACACAGCGAGTCATGACGACCCCTAACTCTGCCGATACTGAGAGCAGTATTTCAATAAGCGATGCGTTACAGTTGATCCCTCAGGCCTTTGATGGCACTAAGTCAACATTAAATGAATTTATAAAGAATGTACCTACCACCTTTGGACTATGATGTGAAGGAGATCATCCTATCCTTTTAAAATTTGTCAAAACAAGAATCCAGGGTCCTGCACAAAGCAAATTTCTCGTGCGCGAACTACACTACTGGCCATTAAAATTGCTACACCACGAAGATGACGTGCTACAGACGCGAAATTTAAGCGACAGGAAGAAGATGCTGTGATATGCAAATGATTAGCTTTTCAGAGCATTCACACAAGTTGGCGCCGGTGGCGACAACTACAATGTGCTGACATGAGGAAAGTTTCCAACCGATTTCTCATACACAAACAGCAGCTGGCCGGCGTTGCCTGGTGAAACGTTGTTGTGATGCCTCGTGTAAGGAGAAGAATCGCGTTTCATTACTACAGAAACAATGTTGACTTCTCTCCAAGCAACTAAGGCAGCTACGTTCACCGCTTGAAACCTCTCTTCGGAGTCCAGTAGCTTGTTTCCGACAGACCACAGATCATGCACATTAACCCATCACACCGGCACACTGACGATGCGTCACAGAAATTGCGTCTCGTTTGAATACTACGGGCTCCATGTCGACTGCTCTCCAAGCTACTAACGTGGATACCTTCAGCACTTGGAATCTCTCATGGGAGGCCAGCAGCCTTTTTCCGATGCTCAACTTCCCATTTGTTGTTACCCTCGCACCTTCACATCGATGATGCAACACAGAATTTCTGTCACAAATGAATGCTACAGGCTCCATGCCGACTTCTGTCCAAGTGACTAATACGGCTACGGTCACCGCATGGAATCTCTCTTCCGAGTCAGTAGCTTGTCTCCGGTGCACCACTGCCCATTTACTGTTACCCTCGCACCCTCATATTGATGATGCGACGCAGAAACTGCAATGCGATTGAGTACTGCAGGTTCCATCCTGACTTCTCTTCAAGTGAAGCGAGTAGTCTGTTTCTGATGCACCACTGCCCGTTTATTGTAACCCTCGCACCCTCATATTGACAATGTGATGCAGATATGCCATCACGATTGAATACTGCAGACTCCACGCTGACTTCTCTCCGAGCGTCTGACACGGCCACAGTCACTGCATGGGACCTTTCCTGGGAGACCAGTAGGTTGTTTCAAATGCCCTACTGTCTGTTTACTGTGACCCTCACATTGACGATGCGACACAGAAATTGCGTCGCGTTGAATACTACAGGCTTGATGACGACTTATCTTCATGTGACTTACGTTACTACGGTCACCAAATGGAACCTCTCCTGGGAGGCCAGCGGTTTGTTTCTGGTGCACCACTGTCCATTTACTGTAACCCTCGGAGTATCACATTGACGATGCAACACAGAAATAGCGTCGCGATTGAATACTACAGGCTCCATGCCGGCTTCTCTCTGAGCGACTAATGCCACCACGGTCACCACAAGGAACTTATTCTGGGAGGCCAGTAGCTTGTTTCCGATGCACCACTGCCCATTTACTGTAAAACCTCTCACCATCACATTGACAATGCGACACCGAATTTCTGTCTCGATTGAAAACTACAGGCACCATGCCGACTTCTCTCCGAGCGACTAACGCGGCTACAGTCACCGCATGGAACCTCTCCTGGGGTGCCAGCTGCTTGTTTCTGTTTTGCCACTCCCGTTTACTGTATCCTTCACACCCTCACATTGACGGACGACACAGAAATTGTATCGATTTTCAAAACTGCAGGCTTCATCCCGAATTCTTATCAAATGACTTACGTGGCTACATTCATCAAATGGAACCTCTCCTGGGAGGTTAGTAGCTTGTTTCCGGTGCACCAATGCCCATTAACTGTAACCCTCACACCATCACATTGACAATCCGACACAGAATTTCTGTCGTGATTGATACTACAGGCTCCATGCTGATTTCACTCCAAGCGACTAACGCGGCTACAGTCATTACATGGAACTTCTACTGGGAGTCCAGTTTCTTGTTTCCGATGAACCACTGCCCATTTTCTTTAACCTTCGCACACGTACGTTAATGATACTACACAGAAATTACGTCGAGCTTGAATGCTACAGTTTCTATGGTGATTTCTCTCCAAGCGAGTGACGGTGCTACGGTGACCGCACGAATGCTCTCCTGGGAAAGCGGTAGGTTGTTTCTAATGAACCACTCCCCGCTTACTGTAACCCTCGCTCCACCACAGTGACAATGTAACACAGAGATTCCGTCGCAATTGACTACTACATGCTCCATGCCGACTTCTATACGGATTAGCCGCGACAGCAGCTAAAACACCTACTCGGGCATCATTATTTGTTGCAGGTGGTGGTTGACGTTTCACATGTGGCTGAACACTTCCTGTTTCCTTAAATAACGCAACTATCCGGCGAACGGTCCGAACTCTTGGATGATGTCGTCCAGGATACCGAGCAGCATACATAGCAGACGCACGTTGGGCATTTTGATCACAATAGCCATACATCAACACGATATCGACCTTTTCCGCAATTGGTAAACGGTCCATTTTAACAAGGGTAATGTATCACGAAGCAAATACCGTACGCACTGGCGGAATGTTACGTGATACCACGTACTTATACGTTTGTGACTATTACAGCGCCATCTATCACAAAGCGAAAAAAAGTGGTCTAACTACAACATTAATATTTCTTTACGTACTACACGAATATGTAATAAAAAATGAGGGTTCCTATTTTAAAAAAAACGCAGTTGATATCCATTTGACCTATCTAGCGGGCCAACCATAGCGCCATCTGGTTTCCCCCTTCAAGCTAGACGAGTTTCGTTCTTTAGTTTTTTCGTTTGATGCTTATTTCGTGAGATATTTGGCCCGGTCACTGTCAGTGGACCACCCTGTATCCTAAGTGGTGTTCGGAAAGTATGTGGCAACTCAGTGACGGACTGGAGCTGCATTAACCTACTCTTTTCACTGGATATAATTGTAATTTTCTGAACAATTCGTGTTTAATAAGTGACAGCGGTTTTGGAAAACTTTCGTTTGCGGGTCGGTTACTTTATGCGATAATTAGGGTGTCTCTCATCGTTTACTTTGTGGGAAAGCTGCTTCTTTCCGCCTCGGCCTATACTACAGCAATGAGTGAATGCTCACATTCATGATACCTCACTGGATGTACTACTGCAACTGCAGCTAAAGATTCAAATCCCGCTGGAAAAGTATATTTCAAGTCAGATGGTTTTGTTCCTCCTCTACTGTCATTGAAAACGATCACAACGCAATAAAGTGTAGTAATCCTACGAAACTCTTAAGTTCATACTGCGGTGCTGAGCAGATGAAAAAAGTAGTTTTTCGCAGTTACCAGTTGGCCACATTCCACTAATTATGACCGCTTTATTAATTGTTGGTTCACAGGCGCTTTTCTGCCGCTTATTGTAACTGTCTTTTGAAAGTTAGAAGAATAGAAACATCATATTTTCGCCGTATGGGATGTTCGAATTCAAATTAAAGTCTTCACGTTTCGAGCAACGGCAGAATATCCGTCAGAAAAGCTAACAACAAGAAGCTAGGTCACGTCTGTGTTCTGGAGGGTGTGCCAATGTCAGGTATCTCAATAACAATAATGTATAGCAAAGATACGTTGTCAAGTCAACCACTGGAGAAGATCCGAAATTGTGAATCGCTTCTGGTGAATACGCTTCCAAGGTTTTGTTCCGATTAAGACAGTAAAACATAAATAATTTCGGAGCTATTAATTTATGACGTATCGTTTGCACTTAGTGCATCGTTGTGTTACAAGTAATTACACTCTAGCCCCTAAACCTAGACAGAGAAGTGCGAATAAGACTCACTGACTTATAATGAGGGTACTCCGGCCCTTGCCACCCACAGCTTTGACGCGATCCTGTGGTCACTTTCGAGGTCACCCACAGAACACATCAGGTGGTATCCTTCCTGGAAGTATAACTGAATATGTACGGCAACTCTGTGACCGACGAGTTACCTCCTTGATGGTACAGAACTATCCTGCTACATTCACTTGATATTATCATGACATTTCAATTGAATAATGTGAATGATTTTCTCTTGAGATGTGATAAAAGGACATCAGTTGATGCTTTGTAGTCCACGTCGTTCCACACGAGAAATACAGCTACTCTCGTCTCTTGTGTTGCGGTTTATCTATTTTAGAGACTGTTGTTGTTGTTGTTGTTGTTGTGGTCTTCAGTCCTGAGACTGGTTTGCTGCAGCTCTCCATGCTACTCTATCCTGTGCAAGTCTCCCAGTACCTACTGCAACCTACATCCTTCTGAATCTGCTTAGTGTATTCATCTCTTGGTCTCTACGATTTTTACCCTCCACGCTGCCCTCCAATGCTAAATTTGTGATCCCTTGATGCCTCATAACATGTCCTACCAACCGATCCCTTCTTCTTCTCCATGGATTTTAATACCTACTTCGAATTTTTCATTTGTTTCCTTTACTGCTTGCTCAATATACAGATTGAATAGCTTCGGGGAGAGACTACAACCCTGTCTCACTCCCTTCCCAACCACTGCTTCCCTTTCATGCCCCTCAACTCTTAAACTGCCATCTGGTTTCTGTACAAATTGTAAATAGCCTTTCGCTCCCTGTATTTTACCCCTGCCACCTTCAGAATTTGAAAGAGAGTATTCCAGTCAACTACAGTTCACAACCAATAGTTGTGGTCAGAGTCAACATCTGCCCCTGGAAATGTCTTACAATTTAAAACCTGGTTCCTAAATCTCTGTCTTACCATTATGTAATATATCTGATGCTTTCTATTATCTCCAGGATTCTTCGATGTATACAACTTTCTTTCATGGTTCTTGAACCAAGTGTTAGCTATGATTAAATTATGCTATGTGCAAAATTCTGCGAGACGGCTTCCTCTTTCATTTCTTACCCCCAATCCATATTCACCTACTATGTTTGCTTCGCTCCCTTTTCCTACTCTCGAATTCCAGTCACCCATCACTATTAAATTTTCGTCTCCCTTTACTACCTGTATAATTTCTTTTATCTCATCATACATTTCATCAATTTCTTCATCATCTGCAGAGGTAGTTGGCATATAAACTTGTACTACTGTAGTAGGCATGGGCTTCATGTCTATCTTGGCCACAATACTGCGTTCACTATGCTGTTTGTAGTAGCTTACCCGCACTCCTACTTTTTGTTCATTATTAAACCTACTCCTGCATTACCCATATTTGTTTTTGTATTTTTAGCCCTGTTCTCATCTGACTAAAATTCTTGTTCCTCCTGCCACCGAACGTCACTAATTCCCGCTATATCTAACTTTAACCTATCCATTTCCCTTTTTAAATTTTCTAACCTACCTGCCCGATTAAGGGATCTGACATTGCACGCTCCAATCCGTAGAACGCCAGTTTTCTTTCTCCTGATAACGACGTCCTCTTGAGTAGCCCCCGCCCGGAGGTCCGAATGGGGGACTGTTTTACCTCCGGAATATTTTACCCAAGAGGACGCCATCATCATTTAATCATACAGTAAAGCTGCATGCCCTCGGGAAAAATTACGGCTGTAGTTTCCCCTTGCTTTCAGCCGTTTGCAGTACCAGAACAGCAATGACGTTTTGGTTATTGTTACAAGGCCAGATCAGTCAATCATCCAGACTGTTGCCCCTGCAACTACTGAAAAGGCTGCTGCCTCTCTTCAGGAACCACACGTTTGTCTGGCCTCTCAACAGATACCCCTCCGTTGTGGTTGCACCTACGGTACGGCCATCTGTATTGCTGAGGCACGCAAGCCTCCCCACCAGCGGCAAGGTCCACGGATCATGAGGGGGGGGGGGGGGGGCTACTGGGCCTATAAGTAAGGCACATCTGCCGCACATTTTCGCTAGCTGCGAGGTAATGTTCTTGCCTACCAGGTGCAAGTTGCTTTCGTTCGCCTTTCGAGATTCGCTGAAAGCCATGTTTTCAATTCCGTTCGTAGCAGAGCTAGAAGCAGGTAGGTAGAAACTCAATAAGGCAATCGTAAGACAACTCTCGAGCAAAAGTCGTCTTCCTACATTCAGTACCCCCTTAGCGTCAGAGCGAAAACCTTATGGTACTACGAATATTCATAATTCCACTTTTGACTTCTGCCGACATATATTATGTTGTTGTGGATACGTAATTTGAATTATGAACTGCCACATTTTCATAAGACTTGAGTATGATACAGGACATGAAGTAAATACATACCTTTTCGGCTTCAAAAGTCGGTAATATCCTACTAATTCGTATTAAAATAGGCACAATCGTGTTACAAGTGCTTAATGCTTTATTAAGGTAGACTGGCGTCGAGATGTTTCTGTAGTAAGTTGAATTCAATTTGCTTTTAGTAAAGTGAATATTTAATTGCGTTTTACGTTAGTTTATTGAACATAACAGTAATCATCAAAGAGAAATTAATCAGCAACAGTATATTCGTCCACAATATGTAAAACAATCTGACAATGCTAAAGTAGTTTACCAATTCTACTCCTGTAGAAACCTACTGGATCTAACGATGTCATTAAGCCAGTGTAGTCTGAAGAGCATTTTCGTCTAGAAATGAATTGCCTTCACGGTTGATTGATCAAAAGCGGGAAAGGTAAAAGGTTATGAGTAAACGATCAGAGGGACAAGTGCCTAAAAGATGACTTCCCTATCAAGCTTATGGCTAGTTTTGTTTCTCAAATCAACAGAGTGCATTATCATGTAGTATCAGACGTGATGTAGTTTTGTCGGCCGATTTTCTTACACTGCGAACAAAAGTTGTCTCAATTCTTAACACCAAATTCCAGCTGTGATGGACAAACCCTTGATGAAGAATTCGTTGTGCAAAACACACATTTGGAGCTAGCAGATGCAAAACATTCTGTGCACACTACTCTTTGCTCGAGTTTACGTCTTTTGGTGGGGCTCAGCCTTTCATTTCTTCTTAGGCAGTTAACGATAAAGGCACCATAACTCGTCACCAGTAACAGTACTGCGTAGGAATGCTCAATGAGCGACCTGACGACGGTCAAGCAGAACTGCAATAAAAGGCACTTCGTTGATTTTTGTTGTTTCGAATTAGTGCATGCGGTACACCTACATCAGACTTCTGGACTTTGTCTGCTGAACGTAAATGTCGCATGATGGTTAAATGGTAATCCATCACTTATATCAGTAGTCGAGACTTCCTTAATGTGGAAAATCATTCAAGCCACAACGATCTTTGTTGAAGCAAGAACTTCTTTATCTGGCATATTTTTTTCCAAAAGCAGTCACTCCACACACAGTTCAAATCTTACGAGCTGCCTCCTCTGCATTCACCCCTTTATTATACCAAAAGTAAATATTGTGTGGCAGATGTTACACCTTTTTCCACTTGCGACCCAATTTTACAACGCTTAACAGTAGTTCATGATTTTCAAGTATGCAAAATCCAATGCTTAACTGCAAGATGATAACTAGAACTTCAGATTCGAAAATGGCAGTTGATACATACACTGGCACCCAACTTCAGGCGGCGGGTGGCGTCTGGCCGGAGGCCGGTAGCCGCTGCAGCGCGGGGAAACACTCGAGCGTAAGCTGTTGTGATCGCGACGCAGCCACGAGCTGTTCTGCGGAATTGTTTCTGGAAGTATTAGTTATTGCTTGTGGGTAGAATGTGAAGCCAATTATCTCCGATGCTCAATCAGCCTCAAAACTTAAGACGACGGCCGAAAAGAGACAAAAAGAAAATTATAGAACTGGACGCGAACACGCGACTGTAAGATTAGAATTCGTGACGGTTACCACTAGACCACGGGCTCACCCAACACAACCATCTCTCGCAAGTAGACAACAGTTTCTGCTGACACTTCCGCATGTAACAGTGTTGCCACATTGTGTGGATGGCCGGACTTAGCGTTGTCAGGGGCGGTCGGTTTTATTCTCCACCTTAAGTGAACGACTCGGACTCAGTCTCTGTGACGGCCGGCCTGCGGTCACTTTTTATGTCTAAGACTGTACATTCAAAAAATATTGTGACTTGAATGACTAGTGGCAGTTGAAAAATCTAAAAGCTATTCTATTCACGACACGCACATGCTGAGTAAATATACCGGGTGATCAAAAAGTCAGTATAAATTTGAAAACTTCATAAATCACGGAATAATGTAGATAGAGAGGTACAAATTGACACACGTGCTTGGAATGACGTGGGGTTTTATTAAAACCAAAAAAAATACAAAGTTCAAAAAATGTCCCACAGATGGCGCTTCATCTGATCAGAATAGCAATAATTAGCATAACAAAGTAAGACAAAGCAAAGATGATGTTCTTTACAGAAAATGCTCAATATGTCCGCCATCATTTCTCAACAATAGCTGTAGTCGAGGAATAATGTTGTGAACAGCACTGCAAAGCATGTCCGGAGTTATGGTGAGGCATTGGCGTCGGATGTTGTCTTTCAGCATCCCTAGGGATGTCGGTCGATCACGATACACTTGCGACTTCAGGTAACCCCAAAGCCAATAATCGCACGGACTGAGGTCTGGGGACCTGGCAGGCCAAGAGTGACGAAAGTGACGGCTGAGCACACGATCATCACCAAACGACGCGCGCAAGAGATCTTCCACGCGTCTAGCAATACTTCGTTTTTTTTGTTGCTTTTTTGTTCTTGTTGTAATAAAACCCCATGTCATTCTAAGCATGTGTGTCAATTTTTACCTCTCTATCTACATTATGCCGTGGTTTATTAAGTTTTCAAATTTGTACTGACTTTTTGATCACCCGGTATATTTTGAGGCTAGACATAACATTGCGTATGAACAACTATATAAATATATTTTTCTACTTTTTTTGCTTTTTTAATATTTTTTCTGTTTATGGTTATTCTTTGTTTCGCACACATGGTGTGCATATATATAAATTTTTCACTTTTTCTTATTTTACCCTTTATTTTCCCACACACACACACACACACACACACACACACACACACACACACACACACAAAAATAACTTACAATATGATAAAAGTGTCATACTACTACTCTGCGCACTCTCTCTCTCTCTCTCTCTCTCTCTCTCTCTCTCTCTCTCTCTCTCTCTCTCTCTCTGTCGCTCGCTCCCTCTCACTCCCCCCAGCCCTTTTCTCGTTACAAGTGAGTAGTGTAAGTATGGGAGACTTTAAATCCCGTCATCACAAACATCCCTATTATCGTCATGAGGCAAGAGGCCGATTTTAGGCTGCGGTACAAAGTACCTCGTGTCCTCTCGATCGAATACTGGTCTGCCATACCATATGCGGTGCTTGGAAACAAGTCAGGATGGAGCCTATAGTATTCAATCTCGACGCAATTTCTTTGTCGCATCGTCAATCACAGGGTGCGAAGGTTACATTAATTGGCAGTGGTGCATCGGAAACGGGCTAATAGCTTACCAAGAGAGGTTCCATTCAAGAGACCGTAGCCCCGTTAATCGATGGAGAGAAGTCGGCATGGAGCCTGTAGTATTCAATCGCAAATGAATTTCTGTGTCGCATCATCAACGTGAGCGTCCGAAGGTTGCAGTAAATGGGCAGTGGTGCATCGGAAACAAGCTACTGGAAATCCAGGAGAGATTGCATGCGGTAACGGTAGCCGCATTAGTTGCTTGGAGAAAACATCGGCATGGAAACCGTAGCATTCAACCTCGACGCAATTTCTGTGTAGCACCGTTAACGTGAGAGTGCGAGGGTTAAAGCAGTGGTCCACCGGAAACAAGCAACTGGACACCCAGAAGAGGTTCCATGCAGTGACTGTAGCCGCATTAGTCACTTGCAGGGAAGTCGGCGTGGAGCCTGAGTACTCAACCGCGTCGCAATTTGTGTGTCACATCGTCAATGTGAGGGACCAAGGCTTGCAGTAAACGGGCAGTGGTGCATCGGAAACAAGCTACTGAACTCTGAGGAGAGGTTGCATGTGGTGACTGTAGCCGCATTAGTCGCTGGGAGAGAAGCCTGCATGTCGCGTCGTCAATGTGAGTGTGCGGGAGTTAGAGTAAATGGGCAGTAGTGCATTGGAAACAAGCTACTCGCTTCCCAGGAAAGGTTCCATTTGGTGAATGTAGCCACGTAAGTCACTTGATAATAAATCGGCTTGAAGCATGTAGTATTCAAAAGCAACACAATTTCTGTATTGTCCGTCAATGTGAGAGTAACCGCGCGACTGCTACGGTCGCAGGTTCGAATCCTGCCTCGGGCATGGATATGTGTGATGTCCTTAGGTTAGTTAGGTTTAAATAGTTCTAAGTTCTAGGGGACTGATGACCACAGCTGTTAAGTCCCATAGTGCTCAGAGCCATTTGAACCATTTTTCAACCAATGTGAGAGTGCGAAGGATACAGTAAACAGGCCTGGCAAATCACAAACAAGCCATCACAGGAGAGGTTCCATGCAGTGATTATAGAAGTCTGGAGTTCTGGATGACACTCGGTCGGAAGTAAGGAAGACTTTGAACCAGGCAAAGAAAAGGGCACGAAAGGGAGAGACTTCTATTTCCAAAATATATTGAGAGGAGCTGGGTTGCCTGCATAATCGAGGATATGAGCAGCAACCAACTAAGAGAACTTTATATTAGCAGGGGCAAAATCGCAGGAAAATCAGAGAGATGCACTATAGATGGGCAAACTCGTTCATTCTTGGGAACTAGTTCACTGCTGATCGTTCTTTTTTGCGAACCGTTCATTTTTACTCGTTCACCGTTCATTTGTGCTTGGTATACGGTCCTTACGAAAAGCTGAAAACTAGGAGTGTAGGTGACTGAAGGATGGAGGGCACCAAGAGGGGGCACTTGCCTCCCCCTGGGGGTATAGAGTTTTTATTCATTACAGAATTCTTACACACTTTTAGAAGTAATTTCTATGATTGTGCAGAACCTCTCGTTCAGCCAACTGTAGCGTTGTGTGGCTGATCGCAGGGAAATAATATAGGGTGGCGTACGGAAAACCGGCCCCGAGTACAGACTGCTCGCCAATTACGGGCGATGTGTTACCCGTTACGAGCAGATACAACAGATACAACAAACAGACAAACATATAATAATTAGGCAGTGAAGAAATAACAAGCTAATGCAAGCAACAACTGCAAAACAACCGATGTCGATGTGTAGAGAGCTGGAGAAGAGAACATGAAAATCTCACGCGACGCGCATGGGCTATATAGCACATGTAGTCTTGTAAACCTGTTTGTGGCTGTTTCCCAACTTAATAGACCACAAGTGTCTTGTATAAAATTCTTCGTTTCGGCTTCCGCTACATAGCTATGCTACGTTCTAAACAATAATCGTTTACACGCTGTGTATACTTCACGTTGTCTCTGAGTTCGTAGGCGAAGGACAGACTCTTTGGAAGCATAAAATAAAATGTGGTTTTCTCATCATACTTGCGTCACACGCTTAGTAAAAATTAGGTTTCTATGTCGCATTATTAAAGTTAATGCAGCAATAATAATAATAATAATAATAATAATAATAATAATAAAGTTCGCAGTAATAAAGTTTTTGGTTTGAAAGCTCCTTCTGAACAATTGTTTTTGAGATAATAAGTAAATACGATTTTATGGTAATCTGAGTCTTTTCAAATGGAGAGGCACCGCTTTTCCTACTGAGCCAGAATGACCCACAACCCACTTTTTTTTTTCACAGAAACCAAACTAGCAGGTAATGCAAATTGGAAACAACTAAACTTAAAAATAATTAGAGCCTTCCTAAATGTAATGTTTTGTATATGAAAGATACACGAAAATCGTTTTATATGAATTTCTTACACTACAAATTAAGCAAATTATTGAAAGTTAGTTGCCAAATCAAGTCGATGAAACCAAAAAATATATGAATAACAAAAAAAACTTGCCTTGTTATAAGTATGTCTTCTGCTGTTCATCGATATAATGAAGTGAGCTGAAATGCCCTTTTGTTACCTGAAAAGACGTACCTATTACATACAACGTAACTTTTATGTAATTTACGTAACTATAAAATACTCTCTGATTACCGGTCGTGGACGCTGAATAGCCAGAGCCAAGTGCAAGAAAAGTTTGGAACACATGTAAAATAGGCGAGCGCAGTGAACGAAACGAGCAACTGGATACTGAACTAACTAGGAGCAGTCGGCAGTGGAACTGAGACAGGTGGTCATGCGAAGAACGACGAGTGCGGCCGAGGGAGACCGAGACTGAGGCGAGCACGCGACCGAGGCTGGAACGAGAACTGCCCAAGTGATCGCCGCGGCCGAAGTGAACTAGTGAACTATGAACCGATCGTTCCTCGTTCCCGGGAACTGTAAGTAGACCGCCGCGACCGAAGTGAACTATGAACCGATCGTTCCTTGGAATTCGTTCCTCGGTCCTTTCGTTCATCTTGGTGAACCGTTCCTTTGCACCCGTTCGTTCGCGAACTACCCATCTCTAAGATGCACAGACAAGAGAAAATTTTTGGAAATTTGTGGTAAGCTTCTATGGGACCAAACTGCAGAGATCATCGGTCCCTAGACTTATACACTACTTAAACTGACTTCGCTAAGGACAACAGACACACTCATGGCCGAGGGAGGACTCGAACCTCCGACGGGGGCAGCCGCGCGGATCGTGAAAGGTGCCTCAGACCGCGCGGCTACCCCGGAAGAGCAGGGAGAGAGGCTGTAAGAAGTAAATAAGACTTGTCAACAGATGATACGTCCAAGTGTTGTAGCAAACAGTTTTCGCAAGTATACACCATTCTCGCCGACTTTGGGCTTTCAAATAACGAGACAAACATCTATAAAGCTGCCTTGGCATTATTGCCCAACGAAAGAAGAGAGACATTTGGTGAAAAATATTCCAGAATGAAATGAGCGCAGATTTCTGCGATTCAAGTTGTACTACCGAAAGTGGAAGTGCATGGAGTCTTTGTATGTTCATCTTTCCAGAGATGGTTGCGGGACTCGGCTGTTCGGTTCAGGATGTCAAATCAAACACCTTTCAGCCGCCTAATTTCCAAACATTTTATTTGGCTACCAGTTTCAGCGATTTACTACGCTATCTTCGGGCTCCTGACGTGTAGGGCGATTCCACCTCGGTTCTGGTCAAACCAGGTGCCAGCACTGAATTTCTGGTATCTGTAGATTTCTGCTTGCTACAGCGATCACTTCAAGCACCATCTTCTACATCTACATGGATACTCTGCAAATCACAATTAAGTGCCTGGCAGAGGGTTCATGGAACCACCTTCACAATTCTCTATTATTCCAATCCTGTACAGTGCGCAGAAAGAATGAACACCTATATCTTTCCGTACGAGCTCTGATTTCCCTTATTTTATCGTGGTGATCGTTCCTCCGTATGTAAGTCGGTGTCAATAACATATTTTCACATTCGGCGGAGAAAGTTGGTGATTGGAATTTCGTGAGAAGATTCCGCCGCAACGAAAAACGCCTTTCTTTTAATGATGTCCATCCCAAATCCTGTATCATTTCTGTGACACTCTCTCCCATATTTCGCGATCATACAAGACGTGCTGACTTTCTCTGAACTTTTTCGATGTTTTCCACCAGTCCCATCTGGTAAGGATCCCACACCGCACAGCAGTATTCTAAAAGAGTACGGACAAGCATAGTGTAGGCAGTCTCCATAGTAGGTCTGTTACATTTTCTAAGTTTACTGCCAATAAAACACAGTCTTTGGTTAGCCTTCCCCACAACATTTTCTATGTGTTCCTTCCAATTTAAGTTGTTAATAATTGTAATACCTAGGTATTTAGTTGAATTTACGGCTTTTAGATTAGACTGATGTATCGTGTAACCGAACTTTAACGACTTTCTTTTAGAACTCATGTGGATGACCTCACACTTTTCCTTATTTAGGGTCCACTGCCACTTTTCGCACCACTCCGTTATTTCTTCTAAATCATTTTTCAGTTTGTTCTGATCTTCTGATGACTTTATTAGTCGATAAACGACAGCGTCTGCAAACAATCGAAGAGGGCTGCTCAGATTGTCTCCAAAATCGTTTATAAAGATAAGGAACAGCAAAGGGCCTATAACACTACTCGATGACTTTCCGTCAATTACTATGAACTGTGACCTCTCTGACAGGAAATCACAAATCCAATCACATAACTGAGACGATATTCCATAAGCACGCAATTTCACAACCAGCCGCTTGTGTGGTACAGTGTTAAAAGATTTCCGGAAATCCAGGAATACGGAATCGATATGAAATCCCTCCCCCCCCCTCCCCCCCCCCCTCCCCCATGAACCATGGACCTTGCCGTTGGTGGGGAGGCTTGCGTGCCTCAGCGATACAGATAGCCGTACCGTAGGTGCAACTACAATGGAAGGGTATCTGTTGAGAGGCCAGACAAACGTGTGGTTCCTGAAGAGGGGCAGCAGCCTTTTCAGTAGTTGCAGGGGCAACAGCCCAGATGATTGACTGATCTGGCCTTGCAACCAAAATGGCCTTGCTGTGCTGGTACTGCAAACGGCTGAAAGCAAGGGGAAACTACAGCCGTAATTTTTCCCGAGGGCATGCAGCTTTACTGTATGATTAAATGATGATGGCGTCCTCTTGGGTAAAATATTCCGGAGGTAAAATAGTCCCCCATTCTGATCTCCGGGCGGGGACTACTCAAGAGGATGTCATTATCAGGAGAAAGAAAACTGGCGTTCTACGGATCGGAGAGTGGAATGTCAGATCCCTTAATCGGGCAGGTAGGTTAGAAAAATTTAAAAATGGAAATGGATAGGATAAAGTTAGATATAGTGAGAATTAGTGAAGTTCGGTGGCAGGAGGAACAAGACTTCTGGTAAGGTGACTACAGGGTTATAAACACAAAATCAAATAGGGGTAATGGAGGAGTAGGTTTAATAATGAATAGGAAAATAGGAATGCGGGTAAGCTACTACAAACAGCATAGTGAACGCATTATTGTGGCCAAGATAGATACAAAGCCCACACCTACTACAGTAGTACAAGTTCATATGCCAACTAGCTCTGCAGATGACGAAGAAACAGGACAGTGCATGACACCGAAGAAAATCGCAGGAAAATAGGTCACTTGGACCACCTCCACTAAACTAAGTCAAAAAATGGTTCAAATGGGTCTGAGCATTGTGGGACTTAACTTCTGAGGTCTTCAGTCCCCTAGAACTTAGAACTACTTAAACCTAACTAACGTAATGACATCACACACATCCATGCCTGAGGCAGGATTCGAATCTGCGACCGTAGCGGTCGCGCGGTTCCAAACTGTAGCGCCTAGAACCGCTCGGCCACTCCCGACTGTCAATTCTTCCTATGAAATGCCGCCAAGTTTGAATTTTGGCGGTAAACAAAGGTCAATTCGTGTCTCTACTAAGCTAAGGAAATGACGTGACAGAAAGGACACTTGTACTAACCTCAGTCACCCGATTGCCACCTCCTCTTAAAGATACTTGGGAAAATGACATGGTCATAAGTCTTTATTTAATCATTTTCATACAGTACGGCCATCCAGTGCGTTTACCAAGAGCTCCGGACTTAGTACACAGCGCCACCACCAGAGGGCGCCCTCATCTGTGACATAATCCAAGATGGCGGCAAATAGTGTGTTCGCCAAGAGATCTGGACTCAAACTGACATAGTACACAGCACCAGCACCAGAGGGCGCTACTGTGACTTCAGGTGATGATGCAAGTACTATTATCCAAGATGGCCGCATACAATGTGTTCACCAAGAGCTCCAGACTCCAACTGACTTAGTACACAGCGCCCCCACCAGAGGGCTCTGTCAGCTGTGACATAATCCAAGATGGCGCCATACATTGTGTTCACCAAGAGCTGCAGACCCTAACTGACTTAGTACACAGTATTTGCACCAGAGGTTGCTGTCGTCCATGACGTCATCTTATGATGCGACTACCGCTATTAAAGATGGCGGCATAGATTGTGAGGCCTAGTACATATTGACACCACCAGAAAGAACTACCGTGCACTTGTAATGAACATTCGTGAGTGGCTTGCCCACCTTGACTTGGAAGGAAATAGTTAAACTCTCCACCAGGATCCTCAACCGACTGACATCTCAGTGCAACATGCACTAACGTGTGATAATGTGCACAGCACATGGCGCCATCCAAGATGGTGGGGGAATTGGCAGGAAAACGCCTCTGCCTATGATGGACATAAGTTTTTATTTTGCAAGCAATGTCTCCACCACTAGATCAAGACTCCAACTGACCTAGTACACATTACTGCCACCAGAGGGCACTGTCATCCCTCCTGCGACCTTATCTCAGTTTGTGATCTGTAGGGGGAAAATGGCACAAAAATGATTCAGGCTGTGCTGGGCTGCTGGGGAGAGTAAGCAAGGAGTGCGCTCTGTTTATTTTGGAACATTTTATTTATGGCTGGAGTATATTTATCACACTGACACAAAACACTCCCCCTGATGTGCTTGGGGTCACAATACACAGTCTGCAGACACACAAACAACTCCTAATTTACCGAAATAATTTCAGTACAGACCTGAAAACTGCAGCACAGTGATGTGTAGACATGCTCAGTACTCATAAACTGTCCAAATAACGCATAGCACAGCCTACAGCCCTACGCGCAAAATAATGCAATCAACACTTAGAAGCACCACCGCCACCCCCTATGCACTAGAGCCCACGGGAGGTTAGCGACAACCCCTGCCAAGTGACGCAGCTATCAGCTGTCAAACCACACACAGACGCCCAATAAGGGCCCGCACACATGAGGTGGTGGTGCCCCTTTCATACTTGACAGCAGGGTTCAAAATGGCTCTGAGCACTATGGGACTCAACTGCTGTGGTCATAAGTCCCCTAGAACTTAGAACTACTTAAACCTAACTAACCTAAGGACAGCACACAACACCCAGCCATCACGAGGTAGAGAAAATCCCTGACCCCGCCGGGAATCGAACCCGGGAACCCGAGCGTGGGAAGCGAGATTGACAGCAGGGAAATTGCTATCCAAATACGTGTTCACCTAGACACTGCTGCTGGTGCGACCAGCCAGGGACCCACGATCTGTAACACACGCGAGCCACCGCCGAATGCAGTTGGAAGTTGCATCTATTTTCAGGTATACAGCCGCTGTTATACTGAAGTCACAGAACTCCAAGGCGCAGCCCCTGTTTGCGGGGCACTTCACGGCAGCGCCTGTCTTCACTGTTGATGGCAGAGTAGCCACAAACCTTCGCAAACGCATCTAATAATGTTCTCAGTCTTATAGTCATATCACGTGACTGTGTAAAAAACAATAACTGGGTTGACCTCACACAAATTGTATACTGCCCCAGAAATAGTTAACGCTCGCTTTCTTGATGTCTCAGCCTGTATGCACAAAAATTCCTGCCCTAACGGAACCTGTTTACGAAAATAACGCAGAATAATGTCGAATGCAGTCTTCCTCGTGGATGTAACGTGCTACCCACTCCATCACATGTTACGCTCCCTGCTCTCAACATACGCAAATGTTCTCACTGCTATGTAGAGGCTCCTATATCCCAGCACAAAGGACGTGAATGAATCGAGCACTATGATTGCCTCTAACCGAATGTACCCACCAAATTACTGTTGTCGGTATCGAAGCACCATCCACCTTTTCTTTCTGCAGGCGAGACTTTCAGTGGTAAAATTATTTTGCACAGATCGCTAAAGTGCATTCACAGTTAAACCCCTAAAGTTGTCTATAGATCATCAAATACATACTAGACTCACAAGGATAATGGAAGCCAGGAACTAAATTATTACCAGTGTAACTACAATTAAATATTACCATTGCTGCTACAGTCTGACACAGATCCATGCATAGGTAATGTCTGCAATTCACAGCTGTGCTTCTGGAACCAATCTCAGCATCTATAGCGCACATAATTTTCCATGTAAAAAAATCTCTCACGGTTATCGATGTGCTGAATCCATACGTACCTCACAATAGGACACACAGTCATCCTCTCTAGTCATGCCACAACATTGACCACAGGAACTTTACAATGCAATATATAAGTAGTAGGGCAACCTATGCGTCAATACACGCTGCTTTGTTGCCAAATTTATTCAAGGTGGCGGCGATGGCGTAATCCAAGATGGCGGCAGCCTCTGGTTACCCATCCTTTTTAAGTGTCCATAAAATGTAATCTTCCTTTTTCTCGTTGTATCTGTTATACAAGGTGACTCAGGAGGAAAGGTACACGCTTTGACTGGTGTCAGTACTGGTGACGTGAACAAAAAAGCTTCAAATGAACATTTGCCCTTTACCTTCACCATATCTGATACAGCTGTTTGAAAATCACGGGTGTAAGTACCACGCGCATCATCGCAAGCACTCACACGCGAAACAACCAAAGTGACATTAGGCTACGTAGTGTCGCGGTGCGTGACAGTTTCAAGGCGTAGCTCACTTGCGTGTGCTCAGGCGAGGAACACAGCCGCTGCCTGCAACAGACGCTACAGACGCTATGTGCGTTGCAGTCGACGGCGAGCGTTTTGAACATCATTTGTGAGGAAATGTACGCAATTAAACAAAACGTTTGTCCTGTTCCCCATCGTCTTCATTAGTTTCGCAGAAACAGTCAAGAACAGTATAATTATCTGTTCATACGAAGTTTTGGAGCTTTCAGAGCTATGGTCTGTGTGGATAGAAGTAAGAAAATATCCTGCTGCTCAGCCCGTGTGCACAGCTCGGACACCCCTGTGTTGCAGGCCCGTTGCTAGACAAGTCGTGCAGAAGCGGCAAGACGCCAAACACAGGATGTACCAAAGAGAATCATCCGATTTCGCACGTCTATATTTCTAAAACCAATAAACATATACAATGAATTTGGTTTCTGATGAACGGGAAACTCGAAAAGTTTTTCGCATACCTTTTCATAGGTGTCCAATATGACCCCCTCGAGATGCGGTGTTCAAACTGTTCCCACACTGCAGCGAGCATGCCTCGAGTTACAGCTTCCAAAGCAGCTGTTACGTGATGTCTCGGTTCATTCCTTGTTGTCGGTAACGGAGGCACATAAACACTTTTTTATAAGCCCCCACAAGACATACTCAGATAGGGTCGGGTCCCGTGACATTTGAGGCCACTAATGTAAGGCTGAATCATTTGGTCCAGTGTGGCCGATCCATCGTTCAGTAATCCTTTGATCTAAAGACTCCCGCACTTCCGCGCGACAGCGTCGCGGTGCCCCATCCTGTTGCTAGATGAAGTTATTCGAATCGGACTCCAACTGTGGGAAAAGAAAGTTCTTAAGCATATCGAGATATGTGCTTCGAGTAACAGTGTTGTCAGCGGTGAAAGATGGACCGTACGCCTTTTCCCGTGAAACTGCTCAACATACATTACATTTTGCAGAGTCCCTCTTGTGTTGTACAACTTCATAGGGTTGTTCTGTACCTCATATTCTCACATTATGACGGTTCACCTTTCTATTTAAATGTAATGCTGCGTCGTCACTAAACACTAAGCGTGGAAGAAAACTGTCATACTGCATCTCGCCAAGAACGAAATTACAGAACTCCACACGTTGTTGTTTGTCACCTTCACCAAGAGCTTGCAGTAGCTGGATTTTGTGCGGTTCCACGTGTAAACGTAGACGCAACACGCGCCAGACGGACATCGGGGACATGCTGAGCTGCCGAGCTGCACGCGAAAGGGTTTCTGAGGACTCCTCCTGAAACTGTGGCGGACGCGTTCGACGTCGTGTCAGACACTCGGGGACGGCCCGGCGATTTGCTTTATCATCCTGTTTCTCGGAACTGTTTGTGCCATCGCCTAATGCTCTGTGCTGTACGAGGATCCACACCATACCTAGTACCAAAGACACGCTGAACAGTTATTACTGACCCATACTGCGCAAAACGTGGAACACAAAACGCTTTCTGTTGCCCCGACGCCATTTTTAGTATCTGTTTCGATAGCTTAAATAAACTAACATTCGATAATCTAACCATGCAGGTTCGTAAAACCCATCTGTGTAAAGGTTTCTTAGATCGTCGCTGAGCAGCGACCACCTGATATTTCAAAGAATACCTTACGCGCCACGGCGCGGAACACGAATTGTTCATAATTTGTATCGCTAGAGATATTTTGTGTTTCTTATCTTTTGACAGCTGAAGAATTGTAATCCTCTTCTTTTAACACAGTCGTGATATTATTTAAAGACGGCGGACGGTGGTCCGCAATCACTAACTAGTTATAATAAAATATTACTATTGTGCTGTGCTATGTAAGAATTTATGTGTGCAGCTAAGATGAAATGTCGTAAATATTAAAGGACTTTATTTAAAGAAACAGCCAGCAAGATATAAAATTGAAATGTACGGAGCCTATTGTTAGAAATACTGACTAAGGTAATTAAATTGGTTTGTTGTGGTCTCAAATGCTGTAGTGCCTGCTTATTACTTAAAGTACTTCTATACTATCCATCTCCTATTAATGGCAACAGAAATAACGGTGCGTTTATAGTTTTCATACAGCTACCAGGGACCCACTGCATCTCGGCAAACGTCATAGTTAAGGCAGAATGCGCACTGCTATTTACCTTGTTTGCGATTTAAATCCAACTACTTTTAACGTGTGGTGTAGTATAGCAAAGAAAATTAACAGCTCTGTCTGGTCCCTTAGGTTTCTCTGTTCGTAGTTGCTATGTCTCATATCCGAACATGATCACGAATAAATTAAGTGGCAATGCGAACTGTGTTCTTAATCTTGAGAACGCTACGCCTTCTGCAAACGATGTCAGGTGATATATAGATAAACTATAACTAACAGTACTTAAGTTTTTTCAAAAGTCTTTGCTCTTCCCGCCAATAAGTGATGCAAAACTCACATTTCTGAATCTTCACAAGAGAATAATAATTTGATCAAAATATAATATTTTTAAAAGAAAAAAATACCACCACACTTGGCGCCCGAACAGGGACTTGACTGAAATCACGAAAATCTGTCCTCTTTGCTGTTAATAAAGATGTATCTAACAATACATTTATTTTTCATGCGGACGCTACGCGCTTAAAAAATTGTGGATGTAAATTTCAAGGAGGAAAGGCGAGCCGACGGCGGAAAAAGGAGAAATTTTATACCCAGTTGCCGACTTCCAAGACATCAAACGTAAATTAAGAAAAAATTTCATATGCAGTTGTGACGCTTCAGTAGTACAGTTGTCTTTCGACCTACATTACCATTCTTCCTTTTATTTCCATCAGCACATTTATAAAATCAGCTTAAACTTATTTTTTTAGTCAGAGTTTAGTAGGTTTTGCAACGTAGTGTCGGAATTCCATTGTTGAGCTTGATGTCAATGTTTAAATATGGCGTCGTGTTACATGTAAAATGCTAGCGCTGTGTGCTAATTCAGTTGTTTAGTGTACCCGTCTTCCATCTTGTCTTGTCCGCTTCAGTTCACAGTCGCTTGTTAGGTGAGTGCAACTCCCATACTTGACAGACAGCACGTGACCTGACGTCACAAGCAAAGGACAGACGACCCGCGTAGCAGACCGCGTGTAGCTGACGTAATACTGTTGACGAACAGACACCGCGAGATGGAGGAGGGTAAACAGAAATTAATCCCGACAGCAGGTGACAATGACAATATGAACAGCACTCAATATTCGTTGCGCTCACGTGCAATTAGCATGCGAGTGGAGGCGGGGGCTAACGCCGGTGATACGATTAACAAAGACCAAACAATTCAAACGATTCCTGCGGGTAGCAACCCAACTGTAGATACGAATGCTACGCGTCTTCAAATCCAAAATTGGATGGAAAATAATGATAGGTAAAAGGGACAATTGCGGTTAGAAAAAGAACGAAAAGCAAGAGAGAGAGCTGAACGAGAGGAGGAAAACAAAAAGAACTAATGCGAGCTTTTACCGATTTAAATAAACAATTTGAAGTGGTAAAAACTGAAATAACTACCGACTTGAAAACTGATCTGAATACCCGATTGGGCAAGGTCAAGTCGGAAATAAGTGGGCAAATCGAAGCAGTAAAAACTGAGATCTGTAAACAGGTTGAGGCTGAGATCTCTAATAAATAATCTGTCTCTAATAAATTTGATGCAGCACTAGGAGCTGCCAAGGGTGAAATTAACCCTTTCGTGATCCGTGGGAAACATGCTTCCCACTACAATGAACTAGCTCCTAGTCCCGTGGGATTCACAGTTCCCACTGTTTTTTTGCTGTACCTTCGCGCAGAGGCTTAGTATAGCTGAGTGTTGCTCTGTAGAGGATCCTTTCAGTGCTGTTTGCGTGACATTTTGTGATACTTTTGATTTTTGCTATGGTGTCTTATTATCTGCTGTTCCCTGTTTGTTGTAAAATGTGTTTTACTTACATTACTTGTGGACTTTACTTGTAATATTTGATTTTGTTGGTGGGAAGTGTCCGTCCCACCGCCTCTTTGGTAGCCCATTGTTTTACGTCTCTAGAACGAATATTTCTATATTTAGCCACATTTATTTGACACTTTTGACTTAGTGGGTTTCAGAAATAATGCACTGATCATTATGTTACTAAAGAATGTCAAGTTTACCATACCAAACCAAGTGCTTGCTTCCGTTGAATCTGTCCTAGTATTTTTTACACTCTCCAGTTCTCTATTTATTTGCATTGCCTTCCTTTCAGATGTCTCATTCCCTAGACCTCAGCAATCCTAAACATGTTAACGAAATTTACAATATATTATTTTCATTACCTGATGACAGAACCTGAAGGAGATGAAGGTGCAGCAGATGAACTGAATGTTCTAGGTAATACAGTCACCAGTGATTCAAGACATTTTTCTGTGGAACAAGACATTTATGGTGATAAACATGACAGTGAATCATTCGTGCTTCCGTCTGTTGCCAGTAGTGATACGTTGGACAGTGAAAGTGAAGAAGAATGCAACGGCGACTGTTATTACTTCAACAATGGAAAGAACAACTTTGAAACACGAATGGAAGGAAAACCAAAATTTCTCTGTAGTGCCAATGATCGGGAGCTCACTTATTTTTCTAAGTTCTTTGATGACGATGCTTTCACTCTTATTGTAAATGAAACAAACTTGTATGCAAAAACAAAATCGTGGTAGTATATGTCAATCAAACACTACTCAAGAAATGAGCGCTTGGATGTCTTATTCTAATGGGAATTCACCAACTTCTTGCTCTCTAACTTCTGGAGTTCAGACCCTATACTAAAAGTAGAGCCAATTGCTAATGAAATGACAAGTAAAAGATTTAAAAAGATTGTAGAGAATGTCCACTGTAATAACAACGAAACTGCAAAGCCAAGAAATCGTCCAGAATATGATAAATGCATAAATTGCCATTGATTGAAAAGCTTTTGCAGAGCTGTAAGAATAATTATGAGCCCTCATCATTTATGTGAGTGGATGAATCGATGATTCCTTTCAAAGGACGATCATCTGTGAAACAGTATATGCCAATGAAGCCGGTGAAACGAGGCTACAAAGTGTGGTGCTTGTCAGATTCACTCACTGGATATATAATGAACTTTGATGTTTACACAGGGAAGTATAGGCAGATAGTGACTTTTCATTGGGCGAAAGGGCTGTAGTAGATCTAACAAAGGAAATAAATAATAAAAATAATGTAGTTGCATTTGACAGATTCTTCACCACCGTGAAATTGATGTCAACACTTTTGAAGAAGGGTGTGTATGGATGAATGACAGTGAAGACCAAAAGGAAAGATTTACCCAAATTTATGAAGGAAAACGTAAAATTGGAACGAGGAGAATTCCAGTTTGAAACAAAAGGAGCCATTTCTGCAGTAAAATGGATGGATAGCCGCCCAGTTACTTTTTTGTCCTCAATTCATGACCCAAGATCAACAGCCACAGTGAAAAGGGAAAACAAGGATGGTACTAGTACAGAGATTTCTTGTCCTGAAGTTGTGGCTGTAAACAACAAAATAATGGGTGGTGTCGATAAGTTTTATCGATTACGAGAAAGGTATGCTACTGGCAAACGTTCTGTAAAATGGTGGCACAGAATATTTTGTTTCCTGGTGGGCGTTGCCGTAGTGAACAGTTTTATCCTGTAGAAAATAAGTAACAGCGAAAGTCGACAGCATGATCAGCTCACATACAGGATCCATGTAGCCAGACAATTGATCGCTGGCTTCTCATCCCGAAAAAGGCGTGGACAAAAATCTTTCTGGCAGAAAGGGGTAAAGTACCTGAAAGTGTTCGTCATGTGGCTGTAGGGGAGCATCAAGCCATTTTAGGAGAAACCTACAGGAGGTGGCATGATTGTAGTACCAAAGCTGCGGAAAAGCGCACTTGCTGTGTTTGTACATATTGTCAAATACTACTTTGTATAGACCCAAGTTTCAGAAAATTTCATGGCATGTAATTGTGAATAAGCATTGTAACAAGAGAAGTAAATTTATCAAATAAATATGACATATATTGAAAAAGTTGTTTTTGTCATTTAACTCCAAGGAAGGGCAGTGCGAAGAATACTTCCCACCTTGTTGTGTGACCTCACTTTCACAGTTGGAGCAAATTTGATATTCTCTATGATAAATATACCTATCTGTTAACTACTATCTGCTCTCCATTCATTATAAACAATTGCTCAATAATTTCGCCCACGAAAGGGTTAATGCCACGGTAGAAGCATACCATAACGAAACTATAGCATTAAAGGGTAATTGTGATACCAAGTCAAAGAAGGTCAGCGCCGTGAAACTGGTTGTCATTAATATGGGAAAGGAGACAGATGATTTGACGAAACAAGTAGAATCCCTTGGCATAGAGGAGCAGGTAAAAATTACGGTACAGGCTCACGCCGAAGCGTTATCCGACCACTACACAGAGTGGATAAAAACCAAAGACCATCTGATAGAAAAAAAGATAAAGACAGAACTGTAGGAAGTAGTGAGGGAAGTTACTTACGATCTTTTGGCGGAACCAGGAAAATTGTGAAACACCGTGTTCTCTGAGCTAGGACAGATAAGGCGAACTTTGGCACAAGACCTTCCTCAATGGAAGCAGCAGGTCACTGAAGAGGTGCAGACACTAAAGAACAAAGTGGAAAGTCCCTCACATCCGATGGGTAGCGCATGGAATCACTCCCCATACCGAAATGACAATAGGCAAATCATTACCGCTCTCCACTTGACGGCACGTCATACCACAGTCCGACAGACGCAGTGCAGAACCACACTGAAGTGAACAGCCCACCAACACTCATAACCCAAATGCAGGAAGAAAGTGTATTGAAACAAAACATTTCCAACCTTTCACCCGCAAAAACGTCTCATACACCCGATCTGGAGTATTTCCGAACAGTTGGACAGACAAGCAAAGAATACAGTTCGTAACGAGGTATATAACAGGAGATGCCGCCTTATGGGGAACAGAAATGACAGACAAGTGCAGAGCCTATAATGAATTCGAGAGGATGTTTCTGAACAAATTTTGGAGTGATGGTGTTCAGCAGCGCTTAAGAAAAGAAGTGTTCAATGCCGAAATGTTCGGTTCGAAACACGGCAGCCTCAGAAGATATTTAGAAAAATATTTAGCAAAAATTAAATTCTGGGACTCGCCAATTACAAATAAAGACGCGATCATGATTTTGAAAACTAAATTGCCCATCTCTATAAGGGAGAGGACGATACTGAAGCATTTCTTTCCATATTGGACTCACTGCATTTGATTCGCAAAGACACGGTAGCAAATGTTGGTAGCGCTCCGAATGAAGTGAGCAGCCGAAACAGTGGAGTTTAATAGACCGGTATTACACTGTCAAATTTCTTTGTCAAAGATTTGATCAAAGATGTGATCAAATATTCCGTCAAATATATTTGACAAAGATCTTTGACGAAGCGCTAGAAGGGGTATTACACTGTCATCAAATTTTTCGTCAAAGTTCAAGATGGCCGACAACAACTTGTTATTAACTGCAGCAGTTGCACGTACCGCAATTGCATTGTGTGCACATGCGGAAAAGAAGGGGGGGGGGACCATACATACGAGGTTGACAGTTTTAAATTCCTGGGATTACAACTTGATAATAAATTCAGTTGGGAGGAGCACACCACAGAACTGCAGAAACGCCTTAACAAATCTGTATTTTCAATTCGAGTGTTAGCACACAAAGGCAACATAAAAATGAAAAAGCTTGCATACTTTGCCTACTTTCATACCATTATGCCATATGGTATAATATTTTGGGGTAACTCTCCAAGTCAAACAAAAGTTTTCATAGTCCAAAAGCGTGTAATACGTATTATTTGTGGAGTAAACTCACGGACGTCCTGCTGAAACCTCTTCAAAGAACTGGGTATTCTAACTACTGCCTCTCAGTATATTTACTCCTTAATGAAATTTGTCCTAAATAATATATTTCTTTTTCCAACAAACAACTCAGTTCATACATACAATACCAGGAACAAAAATGATCTGCACAAGGACTTAAAAGCACTTACTTCAGTTCAAAAAGGGGTCCACTGCTCAGGAACACTAATCTTCAATAGTTTGCCAGCAAACACAAAAAATTTAGTTACAAATAAAGATCAGTTTAAAAGGAGCCTGAAAGACTTACTAGTGGCCCACTCCTACTCCATTGACGAAATTTTTAATAGAAACAAATGATGTATTGTATTTATTCATACTATTAGTATTGTTATTTCAGCTTAAAAAATTGACATGTTCCACATCCACGAGGATCTCCTCAGCACGGATCTATGGAACGAAAATCTGGGCGAAGCCGTGGGTTTTACGACGACACGATAAAAGCATTCAACAAAACTTGTTACGTGAGCTTACAGTGGAAGACGCCAAGTCGTACATCAATTACTTAAGAATGGATGAGCATACATTTCTGGATGTGCTCAGTGAAGTGTATCCTCATATCACAAAACACAATACTCACTTAAGAACTGCTACATCTGCAGAAGACAGGCTCACTGTAACACTCCGATTCCTTGCTACAGGAGAGGGTTATGTTATGTTATGTTATGTTAGGTCAGGTCAGGTCAGGTCAGGTCAGGTCTCCAATCTTCTTAATCTATTTTTGTATTCAGGGTGCCTCACGTTGTAAAGCGCCTCATCAGCTTCATACATCACTATTAATTTTGCAGTTGTCGGCACACACCAACTGTATTTACCGGCAATGTTTATGAAAACACTACAGACGGCAGAACGCTGCAGCGATGCTAGCGCTCCATTTGGTAACATGTCACACTGCAGTGAACAGAAGACAAGCGACTTCTTTGATCAAATCTACAGCGAGATCCTATATTTGATCAAATATTGGACGACATTTGACAAAGTTCCTATTACACCATCAAATATCTTTGACAAAGTTTTTTGACAAAGATATTTGACAAAGAAATTTGATAGTGTAATACCGGCCTTACGCGGCCAACAATGGCAATGAGGGAAGAGCGCGCGGAAGCGACGCTTACTGCCAACTGTCCGGCGGCTGCAGAAATCAACAGGTGTCGCACGGAAGTGGACAGTCTCGACCGAAGGGTAATAATAAACAACGGTACAATCCAGTGGATAGTACACAACGGCCACAGTACGGAAACTCAACACACAATTATCCACAGAATCAGTACGGAAACAAACCACCAAAGGAAATTATCAGTGCGGACCAGTCTTTAACAGGACGCGTGAGTGGAAATCACATAAATGGCATGGGACAAGTGGAAGACAACAACATTTTGCTAATAATAACAACACAATACACTACATGGCCCAGAATACATTTCGACCTCCGACAAACATGAATTTTTCCGGTCCCTCAAATGATTATGCAGGAAATCCGAAGCCTAAACGGCAAAGGACTACAGAAATCTATTATGCGCAAAGTGGATCGAACACGGGACAAGATCCTTGTCCAGCACCCTTCGTGCCACAGTCACAACACCAACACGAAAGAGAGGAGACGTTAAGGGCGATATCCGCTAGGGATAACCACTACAATTAAGAAAACTAGAAACAGCAGTTTTTAGCCTCCACAAGAAGCTGACACCAAAATCAGGCAGGCGTTGATTTCACCGACAACGTATACAAACCTCCGTAAGAAAGCATTTGACAAAAAGGTAAATAAGGTTATTGAATATGGAGAAGGTGAGAGAATCTTACTAAGGACTCATTTTAAACCATCGAAGCTACGAAATAAAAATCGTAAGTGGCAGCGCGTTTATGAAGGCCCATCTGTTATTGTCGGGAAGCCGCACACAGGAAGCTACTTGCTAGCCGACCCCGTCACTGGAACCGTTAAAGGTCTGTTCCACCATAGTGACTTCAGAAAATTCCACAATGGTAACACAAGAAATTTACAAGTATTTCTAGTACGAGGCGATTACAAAGCATCATCAGAGAACAAGGTAAGTCGTCGACGTCGAATGATCACTCAAGAAAAATGACAAGCCAGCAGTTAATAAAGAGAGAACTTAGTACATAAGTATATGATGCATGCTCGTGTTTTTTTTTTTTTTGAGAAACTAAAGTCTCTCGGAGGACAAGTTGTAGTCCTGTGTAAAATAAAGGGTCATAACTCAAAAATGGTTCAAATGGCTCTGAGCACTATGGGACTCAACTGCTGAAGTCATTAGTCCCCTAGAACTTAGAACTAGTTAAACCTAACTAACCTAAGGACATCACAAACATCCATGCCCGAGGCAGGATTCGAACCTGCGACCGTAGCGGTCTTGCGGTTCCAGACTGCAGCGCCTTTAACCGCACGGCCACTTCGGCCGGCCGGGGTCATAACTTTTCGTGACTAGAATCAAAGAATAACAGAGGATATCGTAATGAGAGCGACACATTACGTAAATGAGAAAGGGAGTAAATTATAATATGCTAAAGATCATGTGTCAGATCGGATGCTTAGAAGAAGTAATGTATGTGGGAAAACTTAATTAGGAACAGAGTTTTAAATTCTATGGCAGATAAGTTATGCTGACGCAAATTCGAAGGTGTAGCAAGTAAAAGAAGGGGTAGAGATAACACTATAAGTTCCACGGAAATGTTATACTTGAGAAATGCCAGCCGCAAGACTAAATGTAGCGATTAATAACAGCAGTCCGCAATGCTTTAAAAAGTGATGCGTCAAAAAAAAAAAAAAAAAAAAAAAAGTAAATGAAAAATAAAATGAATGGATGACAGCTTCTTGTAGAAGACTACAGAGTCAAGTAACCAAGTAAACAATTGGTCAAACAAGCACATCCATAGAGGCATGTAAATGAATCAGTTATATTTTCTAAGTGAATGACACGCAAAAAGCAACTGCAGCAGCATAAGCGATCGCATACAAATGTTTCTTGTTTAGTATGATAATTTTTATAATGTCCAGATTATTTAAAGGCTGAATTTTGTGTTCCTTTATAAAATCTTATCCAAAATACCGACCCCTGATAATCCTTCAAACATCCTATTCCAAGGATCAGCTCGTAGAGGTTTACTTGTACTAGGCGAAGCAAACTCGTATGAAAAGCGTGTAGGTTCGCGACGAGATCAGTTAAATTTTGCTTGTTGAAGCAAATTAGAGTGAAGCCACTTGTTTGGCATGCAGTTGAGTTTGTTGTCTTTGTAACAAGCGATTAGTCCGTCAGCGCCGGTATATTTTGAAGCGAATAGTATTCAGCATGGAAAAGGAGGCAGTCTCTCTGTATGGAGGCTGCCCTCAATTTAAACAACACAGTAAACACAAATTAATGGACACATAAATGAAAAGAGTAATAAAAAGAGGCGTGTTCTCAAAGAGAAAGTCTATTACTTTGTCTTTGAGACAATTAAAAATTTTTATAAGAATTGGACGGTAAAGAATAAATGAAACTGGTAGCTGAGTTAATTTTAACTGGTAGACGAGAGAGAGAGCCATAAAGAGAATTATCGACAGCAGTTCTGTACCGGACGTGACAATTAGATTAAGAATATATATGTATATATAAACAAACTATGTAAATATTGTTAGGCAAGGTATCTTGTTATCCTTCTGTGAAAGTGTTATTTTTGCAAAGAGAAAGTGAGATGAAGGACGACGTTTAGTTCACGAACGCCTGTGAAAGTGAAAGTGAAAATTTGTGCGCCCAAAAGCGAGTCTGTGTCACGACTCTTTAAACCACACCTTGTGTGCATCAGTTTATTTTTAACGTGTGCAACGGTCAGTGAATAAGTATCGTTCGCCATGCAGCCCACGCAAGCCAGCAGAATAACTTGTATTCACTTACCTGTGAGTCCTTAACAGACAGTTGGCGAGTGGAACGACGAGATGACTTCGTGCAGGCTCCCTCGGTGACGCAACAGCAGCAGCAGCAGCCCTCAAACAACGTGCTTTAAACGCAGCACGTTGTCGGCGGACAACACGACACACACACAGTCTACGATTGCGCGCGCCATACTGGCCGGTGTTGGTCTGTCAACATCGCCGCGCAGCGGCGTCTGACGAAATAATGGATATTGGAAACTTTAATGGCCAGGTCCGCGTGGCTCGCTCCGGCAATAATCATACTACTTTGAAGGACACTGTTCTATATGTACATAGAAAACATCATATTTTAGAGACTGATAGAGAACGATTTGTACTAAGCAAATAATAATACGGTCACTACTAGAAGAAATTTCGGTCACGGTCAGAACGAGATTTATAGTTGCCTTAACCGCTGTCGTAAACAAGAGCAGAAATCAGTGCGAAATGAAAGAAAGAAAGAAATGATCCTTAGCCATCCTGAACCTATTGTAATTAAACCGATAATTTTAAGTAATACTAATGCAGAGTATTCTCTATTTATGTTCCATATTCCATGAGTTGACGGAGAATGGAAAACTCCATTCAGTGAAGTGGTGGAAAAGGGACTCTCATCGTGAGAGATTCTTGACAAATAACTCGACGGCACAGTGTGATCCACGAACCAATGTACAATGTGTGTAAAATAAGAAAGAATATTACGATGGAATAAACACGAGCCTATCGAGCTTGTAGACACATTGAAAATTTGGAAACCGTGTGAAAGAATAATGAAAATGTCATGCCAAATTCATAGTTTGTTGCATTTTAGGATTATATAGGTACTTCTATGTGTATGTATTTTTTTTCTGCGACAATGCCTGTCATGTCCACTTAATGTATATAGCTCTGTATTGTGAATAGTAATACTTCCCATGTTGTTGTAGATGTTAAGAAACCATGTGACCAAAACACAGATGCAGAATAAGTGCACAAAGACAATTTTTACTGATGATCTTAATAATGACTGTTTTCTCTAGTATCGTAACTTTATGAAACGTCAAGTGTATAGTACTATATGACCACACAATTTCAGCAATAGACATGTATTAAAAGCCACTAATATTACGAGTGACATGAGGACGATATTCCTCCCCTCCTCATGGGAGGCACTGTAATATTAGTATCTGTTTCGATAACTTAAATAAATTTACATTCGATAATCTAACCATGCAGGTTCGTAAAACCCATCTGTGTAAAGGTTTCTTAGATCGTCGCTGAGCAGCGACCACCTGATATTTCAAAGAATACCTTACGCGCCACGGCGCAGAATACGAATTGTTCATAATTTGTATCGCTAGAGATATTTTGTGTTTCTTATCTTTTGACAGCTGAAGAATTGTAATCCTCTTCTTTTAACACAGTCGTGATATTATTTAAAGACGGCGGACGGTGGTCCGCAATCACTAACTAGTTATAATAAAATATTACTATTGTGCTGTGCTATGTAAGAATTTATGTGTGCAGCTAAGATGAAATGTCGTAAATATTAAAGGACTTTATTTAAAGAAACAGCCAGCAAGATATAAAATTGAAATGTACGGAGCCTATTGTTAGAAATACTGACTAAGGTAATTAAATTGGTTTATTGTGCTCTCAAATGCTGTAGTGCCTGCTTATTACTTAAAGTACTTCTATACTATCCATCTCCTATTAATGTCAACAGAAATAACGGTGGGTTTATAGTTTCCATACAGCTACCAGGGACCCACTGCATCTCGGCAAACGTCATAGTTAAGGCAGAAGGCGCATTGCTATTTACCGTCTTTGTGATTTAAATCCAACTTCTTTTAATGTGTGGTGTAGTATAGCAAAGAAAATTAGCAGCTCTGTCTGGTCCCTTAGGTTTCTCTGTTCGTAGTTGCTGTGTCTCATATCCGGTCGTGATCGAACATGATAAATTAAGTGGCAATGCGAACTCTGTTCTTAATATTGAGAACGCTACGCCTTCTGCAAACGATTTCAGGTGAAATATAAACTATCACTTACAGTACTTACGTTTTTTAAAAAGTCTTTGCTCTTCCCGCCAATAAGTGGTGCAAAACTCACAACATATTTCTGAATCTTCACAAGAGAATAATAATTTGAGCAGAATATAATTAAAAAAAAGAAAAAACACCACATCTTCCTGACGACAGCGTCGCGGTGCCCCATCCTGTTGCTAGATGAAGTTATTCGAATCGGACTCCAACTGTGGGAAAAGAAAGTTCTTAAACATATCGAGATATGTGCTTCGAGTAACAGTGTTGTCAGCGAAGAAAGATGGACCGTACGCCTTTTCCCGTGAAACTGCTCAACATACATTACATTTTGCAGAGTCCCTCTTGTGTTGTACAACTTCATAGGGTTGTTCTGTACCTCATATTCTCACATTATGACGGTTCACCTTTCCATTTAAATGTAATGCTGCGTCGTCACTAAACACTAAGCGTGGAAGAAAACTGTCATCCTCCATCTTGCCAAGAACGAAATTACAGAACTCCACAAGTTGTTCTTGTTTGTCACCTTCACCAAGAGCTTGCAGTAGCTGGATTTTGTGCGGTTCCACGTCTAAACGTAGACGCAACACGCGCCAGACGGACATCGGGTACATGCTGAGCCGTCGAGCTGCACGCGAAAGGGTTTCTGAGGACTCCTTGTGAAACTGTGGCGGACGCGTTCGACGTCGTGTCAGACACTCGGGGACGGCCCGGCGATTTGCCCTAACATCCTGTTTCTCGGAATTGTTCGTGCCATCGCCTAATGCTCTGTGCTGTACGAGGATCCACATCATACCTAGTACCAAAGACACGCTGAACAGTTATTACTGACCCATACTGCGCAAAACGTGGAACACAAAACGCTTTCTGTTGCCCCGACGCCATATGTACTACCGGCCGAAGTGGCCGAGCGATTCTACGCGCTGCAGTCTGGAGCCGCGCGACCGCTACGGTCGCAGGTTCGAATCCTGCCTCGGGCACGGATGTGTGTGATGTCCTTAGGTTAGTTAGGTTTAAATAGTTCTGAGTTCTAGGGGACTCATGACCTCAGAAGTTAAGTCCCATAGTGCTCAGAGCCATTTGAACCATTTTTACTAGAACTGGAGTGGGCGCACACTGCTGCTACCTAGCGGGAAGTTAGCTCTTTCCAACAGTACGTTGTTCACGAACATATCTCAAATGACGTAATTATTATTGTCGTTAATTCCCCATTTAGGAGAGCATTAAAACAGAATCAATTTTCATGGCACTTTTTTTTGTATCTTTATTTTCTCTTTCCAAAAACCTCTCATACATTCACTGCGTATGTTCTTTCTCTCTTCTGTCCACTTCTTTCCTGGTTTCTTTTTTTTTTTTTTTGGTGTTTACTCGAATTTCTGTTTCCTGATTTTTTTCTCTGCATCTTTCTCTGATCGTTATTTCTCCTGTGGACATATTTATTTTCTTTAGGTCTTCCATGGTTTCCTATGCCCAGTTAGTTTTCATCGTATTACTCATCACTATTTTAAAAATCTTCTTTGTCAGCCTGTTTTCGTTCATCCTATAAATGTGCCCATAGAATATAGCCCTTCTTTTTCTGATATCTGTTAACTGTCTGTGTCTGCTTGTATAGTTATTTCATCTGTCATTTTATCCAGATCCCCTGTCTCTGAAATGACCCATTGATCTTTCTCAGAATTTTCCTCTCTAGCTTTTCCATTCCCTTGATTTTCGTTCTTCCCCTGATTACTGTCGTTTCTGAGGCATACAAGGCTTCTGGTAAGACTACTGTTTTGTAATGTCTTAATTTGGCATTAACTGAAATAGTTCTTTTGTTGTAATGGTTCCGTGTATGTCTGTATGCTTTTTTTAGCTTTGCAACTCTTTCTTCTTTGGCTGTCCAGTTTAGTCCTGTTTTCTGTATGATCTCTCCTAGGTATTTGAAACTCTCTACTTGTGCTTTCTTTCCGTACTATGCTACCAATGGGTTTCTGTCTGTGGATTTTGTGTCCATGTGCTGCGTTTTTTCATACGAAATTTTTAATCCTGGTCTGGCCGCGAATTCATGTAGTGTCTCTAGGGCTTCTTTGGCTCTTTTCTGTTATTTATTATGATGACTATATCATCGGCAAAGGCCAGACATTTTATGTTGATGGTTCTATTTTTGTGTCTACCCATCTTTACCCCATTGACTCCTTTGTCCCATGTCCTGATTATTTTCTCTACAACTGCGTTAAATAAAATGGGTGACAAGCCATCTCCCTATCTCAGTGCTGTCTTGATTTCGAAACGGTTCTGAGATCTCTCCCATGCACTTCACTTCGGATTTTCTATTTGTTAATGTTTCCTGGTCTTGTTGTCTACCTTCATTTCTTCCCGTGTACTGAAAAGTGTTTCTCTGTCTATGGAATCGTAGGCCTTTTTGAAATCAAAAGATGTTAATGTGGTGTTTCTGGACTTTCTCGTTGTTAATATCGTTCTCAGGCACCAGATCTGTTCACTGCACGATCTTCCCATCCTGAACCCTGCTTGGGACTCTCCGATATGTGGATCTGTCTGCAATTTAACAGAGCTCTGGATAGAATTTTGTATGTCACAGACAGTAACGAAATTCCTCTACAGTTAATAGGGTCTGTTTTCAAATGGCTCTGAGCACTATGGGACTCAACATCTTAGGTCATAAGTCCCCTAGAACTTAGAACTACTTAAAACTAACTAACCTAAGGACATCACACACACCCATGCCCGAGGCAGGATTCGAACCTGCGACCGTAGCAGTCCCGCGGTTCCGGACTGCAGCGCCAGAACCGCACGGCCACCGCGGCCGGCTAGGGTCTGTTTTGTCTCCTTTCTTGTGGAGGGGGTGTATTTGGGCTGACTTCCATTCTTCTGGCACCTTTTCTGTTTTCCAGATGTTTTTGATTATTCTGTGTTTTGGGTGTAATGTTTTCATGGTCCAATTTCCATATTTCTGCAATCAGTCCATCTCCTCCTGGTGCTCTGTTATTTTTCAATGATTTTACTATTTTCACTATTTCTTCGTATGTTGGGGTTTTGGAGTCCTGGTTAGGTTCTGGTTTTGTAAACTGTAATCTCTGTTTTGGTTCATCGCAGTTGAGTGATGTGTCAAAGTATCTGGCTAATATTTCACAGTTTTTCTTCGGATTTGTCTCCAGTGTTCCATCTTGTCTTTTGAAGCATAAGCTTGGAGGTTGATATCCTGTCATATTTTCTCGGAATATTCTGTAAAAAATCCGTGTGTTGTTTATGGTTAAGTCCTCTTCTATCTCCTTCAACCTGCTGTTTTCGTAACCTCTTTTATCTCTGCGGATTGTTTTTGAAGTGTTTTCCTGTATCCTGTTGAACTGTTCCCATTTCTCTTGTGTTCTATGGCTATTAATTTTTTTCTGTCTTCTATGACTCTGTTGCATGTCATGTTCTATCATCGATGTTTCCTTTTTCTCAGTAGTTGCCCCAGTTTTATCAGTTCTCTCATTTTTTCCGACAGTTCTGTCCGATTGTTGCTGTTGATTTTCGTAATTTCTTCTATTATTTCTTTCTTGTTTAGTTGCAGGTACTCTGGATCCGTTGTGAAAGGTCTGTTGGTTCTCTTCATTTGTCTGTTGGGTGTAAGTTTTGCTTTGATTTGGAGATGATGATGATCAGATTCAAAAACTCCTTTCCTAGTTCATAAGTTCATTATTTCTCTAGTGTTTTTCACGGATATTGCTACGTGGTCCATCTGAAATTCTCCTAGAGGGATTTCTCCTAGGGGGATTTCCAAGTTACAAGTTTTCTGTGTGGTTTCTGGAATTGCATTGACGTGATTTTCAGCTCAAATTTCCTGCAGAAATTTATCAAGTTCTCTCCATTTTTGTTTGTTCTCTTGTGGGACGAGTTTCACTGTCGTGTCTCGGTATTTTCTTTCCGTGCCTAACTGGGCATTGAAATACCCTAGTAACACTTTTATGTGATTCCTGTGGATTTTGCTGGTAGCTTCCTCCAGATCTTCCCAGAATTCCTCTATCATCTCTGGGTTCTTCTTGTTATAATTATTTGTGGGGGCATGTGCACTACTTAGTGTATAGGCTTTGTTTCCAGATCGTATCGTGAGTGTTGAAATTTTTTCTGATTTTGAGGCGAAATCTATTACAGAGTCCAGTATCAATTTATGTACTACAAATCCTGTTCCGAAGAGCTTAAGATTAATTCCTGGAATGGTTATGGCTGGTTTCCCCCTATATATTCTGTAATTTTCCGAATCAAAGTGGTTCTCATCTGCGCATGGTGTTTGTTAATTGTTTTAATTTACCTACCTGCAGTAGTGTGTCTGTGTTGAGTGTTCCCACGTAAAATATTCTCTTCGTCTTGAGGATTTTTTGGAAGCTCCGATTCTTCTCTTCATGACGTGTCTGATCCTATGGAATCCGATGACACGGTCTGTTACCTAGTCTTACCGACTGGGGCCCAGGGTAGTGGATTCTTTGTCATTGTTCTGTCACGATTATTGCTTTGGGTTGAGGTTTTTTTTTGTGAAATCACAAAGGATCTCACATAATTTTGAGTTTTGAGTTCCAGAAGATTCAAACACAGCCGAGCTCACAGAGCCAACAGACTCTGGCCGGAGAACCGGTGGCTGGGTTTTAGGGCCCTACCATCCGGAGACAGATGGACGCAGGTTTTTTTACGAGGTGTTATTCCTCCCCCTCCTCCCCCTTCTCCTTCCTCATCACTTGAGAGATGAGGCCCCGGGCTTGGGACCATCAGTGGCGCAGTTCGGATAACGTAACATTTTTAAAAATCGGATGATTCTTTTTTATACATCATGTATATTTAATCCAGACAGGAATCATCCAGAAGCAAATAAAAGAGGTAAGATAGTATACATACTGACAAGTCGCGATGCAATAGTGAGTCTGTTTAATGTAAGGTCCATTGTTGAAATGCAGGAAGGCAGATTATAAATCTCTCAGTTACCAGTGGTACAGACTGCACCAGGCTCGATCGACAGAACAACTATCGGTTGTTGTTGTTGTGGTGGTGGTCTTCAGTCCTGAGACTGGTTTGATGCAGCCCTCCATGCTACTCTATCCTGCGCAAGCTTCTTCATCTCCCAGTACCTACTGCAGCCTACATCCTTCTGAATCTGCTTAGTGTACTCATCTCTTGGTCTCCCTCTACGATTTTTACCCTCCACGCTGCCCTACAATACTAAATTGGTTATCCCTTCATGCCTCAGAACGTGTCCTACCAACCGATCCCTTCTTCTGGTCAAGTTGTGCCACAAACTCCTCCCCAATCCTATTCAATACCTCCTCATTAGTTATGTGATCTACCCATCTAATCTTTAGCATCGTTCTGTAGCACCACATTTCGAAAGCTTCTATTCTCTTCTTGTCCAAACTATTAATCGTCCATGTTTCACTTCCATACATGGCTACTCTCCGTGCAAATACTTTCAGAAACGACTTCCTGTCACTTAAATCTATACTCGATGTTAACAAATTTCAGTTCTTCAGAAACGCTTTCCTTGCCATTGCCACTCTACATTTTGTATCTTCTCTACTTCGACCATCATCATTTATTTTCCTCCCCAAATAGCAAAACTCCTTTACTACATTAAGCGTCTCATTTCCTAATATAATTCCTTCAGCATCACCTGATTTAATTCGACTACATTCCATTATCCTTGTTTTTCTTTTGTTGATGTTGATCTTATATCCTCCTTTCAAGACACTGTCCATTCTGTTCAACTGCTCTTCCAAGTCCTTTGCTGTCTCTGACAGAATTACAATGTCATCAGCGAACCTTAAAGTTTTTATGTCTTCCCCATGGATTTTAATACCTACTCCGAATTTTTCTTTTGTTTCCTTTACTGCTTGGTCAATATACAGATTAAACAACATCAGGGAGAGGCTACAACGCTGTCTCGCTCCGTTCCCAACCATTGCTTCCCTTTCATGTCCCTCGACTCTTACAACTACCATCTGGTTTCTGTACAAATTGTAAATAGCCTTTCGCTCCCTGTATTTTACCCCTGCCACCTTTAGAATTTGAAAGAGTGTATTCCAGTCAACATTGTCAAAAGCTTTCTCTAAGTCTACAAATGCCAGAAACGTAGATTTGCCTTTTCTTAATCTAGCTTCTAAAATAAGTTGTAGGGTCAGTATTGCCTCATGTGTTCCGATATTTCTACGGAATCCAAACTGATCTTCCCCGAGATCGGCTTCTACCACTGTTTCCATTCGTCTGTAAAGAATTCGTGTTAGTATTTTGCAGTCGTGACTTATTAAACTGATTGTTCGGTAATTTTCACATCTGCCAACACCTGCTTTCTTTGGGATTGGAATTATTATATTCTTATTGAAGTCTGAGGGTATTTCGCCTGTCTCATGCATCTTGCTCACCAGATGGTAGAGTTTTGTCAGGACTGTCTCTCCCAAGGCTGTCAGTAGTTCTAATGGAATGTTGTCTACTCCGGGGGCCTTGTTTTGGCTTAGGTCTTTCAGTGCTCTGTCAAACTCTTCACGCAGTATCGTATCTCCCATTTCATCTTCATCTACATCCTCTTCCATTTCCATAATATTGTCCTCAAGTACATCGCCCTTGTATAGACCCTCTATATACTCCTTCCACCTTTCTGCTTTCCCTTCTTTGCTTAGAACTGGGTTTCCATCTGAGCTCTTGATATTCATACTAGTGGTTCTCTTTTCTCCAAAGGTCTCTTTAATTTTCCTGTAGGCAGTATCTATCTTATCCCTAGTGAGATAAGCCTCTACATCCTTACATTTGTCATCTAGCCATGCCTGCTCAGCCTATGTATTATAAATTTGAGGCATTCTGAATCAGAATATGATATGTGTTATTTCTTCTTTAGTAAAGTGTTTACGTATCCTGACTATACACAACAATCACTCATCTTTCACCAGAAAATTTCTCTTTGGTTAAATTTTCGACGCCGCCTGAACACATGAAGCAAATATACGAAATGCTGTAGAGGGATTTGAGAGCACTGCAGTTTTCCCCTTCAGCCCCAAGAAAATACCGTCACGCTAACTGCTTCCTTCGCCTACATTCCTGAATGACGAGACCCGTAATGTACCCCGGAATCAGAAGTAAGTCGACGCCCTGGAACTCCTCCTTAACCTCCAAGTCAGAGCTCAGCAACACCCTCATCGCGTTATGATCACTTTCTTTTGGTTTGCCAACGCCAACGGTAACAACCGGTACCACACATACGGGGAGAGAGAAAAATTCAACTTGCCATCTGATTTCAGGATTTCATCCCAGTCTTAAAAGAGGGAAGACGAAGTTGCATTTTTAAAACCGTCAAAGAAAGAAAGTCAGTAGCTGCAGAAATGCGCAGAATGTTCGAGAGAAACCTTCAAATCGAGAAGAAGATTCATCTTCATCATCAGCTGAAGCTGAGTCGGAGACATAAAACATATCTTGTGTTTTCCGCAGCATCAAATATTACGACCCTAGGTCTGTATAGGAAGCGGAATGGATCAGGTGTGATAGGTGCAATATGTGGTTTCACGAAATTTGTGTGGAGCCTGCTGGTCGTAACCAATTCTGCTGTGACAAATGCGTGTAGCTACAACTGAAACAGTTAAAAAGCGTAATTTTACGTACTGTGTATAAATGTACGACACTTCGCAATGATTGACGATTCAAACAGCCCTACAAATTTTTGAATATTCTGTTGTTTCAACTTTTCAAAATTATCTGTTTACAATGAAGAACAAAAGATCTTGAAATAATGCATCTATATCACACAAAACTTATAATTATGAACTTCCCACCATTAAAATTTGACATACTTAATACAACACACTGACGGAAAAAAATCACAGCACCGAGAGGGAGTTGTGCGACATAAGTTGGTTGACGTGATTCTAGAACTGAGAGATGACGTCTCTTCAGTGTTCACGCCACTTGCATAACAGTGGCGCTACCAGCCCCACTATGTGGATGCAAACACAAGCTACTGTATAACTGTAGTGAGCGTCAGTTACCTTTGAGACGATTTGATGTTTGTCAAGAATGCCCACTAGGCGACAGAGGCGCCATTTTCGGCGTCTTACTAAGTTTGAAAGAGGTCGTGTTACAGGGCTAGGAGATGCTGGATGTCCATCTGGGATACTGCACAAAGATTTGGCAGCAACATACGTTTAGTGTCTGGAGCTTTTTACACCAGCCCTGTGGAAAGCCTTTATGCTGAGACTGCTGAACCTCCGCTGTCCAATCGACGAGCAGTCCTTCTGAGTCGTTATGCTAGCCATCTGTCTTCCATGCCCGCTAATCCGGCCCATGACATTTTTTTCGACGCCTCCTTGGATTTAGGGTTTGCAGGCCGCCCTTCCTCCCTGCTACCACCGGGAGTCCGCTTCCGTCAACTGCTCCATTCTCTTTCCTTCCGCTTTCCTAAAACCTTCTTGACAACTTGGGGTACAGCACCGCCTTGGCTCCTTCCCCGGATCTGCCTGCTCCGTGACCTTCGTCAGTTTCCCAAGGATGGTACGCCTTCACTTGTTTATCGTCGGGCATTTGCTGCTCTATGTGCACAAATGAAGCATGCCACATTTATTTACACTGATGGCTAAGAAACATCTTTTGGTGTAGGGAGTGCCTATATTGTTGGCGACACCCCAAATCGATTTCTGCTTGCCGACCAGTGTTTGGTTTATACTGCGGAGCTTTACGCTGGTCTCCCGGCTGTCCAACACATCCGTCGCCATCAGCGGATACAGCATGTTATCTGCTCAGATTCGCTCAGCTTGTAAGTAGGCTGTTTAGGTTTTTATGTTGGTAACGCCATGTAGCGCTCTATATGAAAATCACTGACTGTGCTGTGTGCAGTCTGTGGCTGGTTGCCATTGTTGGAATATTCGCTATTGTAGTGTTGGATGTGAACAGCGTGTAGCGTTGCGCAGTTGGAGGTGAGCCACCAGCAGTGGTGGATGTGGGGAGAGAGGCGGCGGAGGTTTGAGAGCGGACGATCTGGACGTGTGTCCATCAGAGACAGTAAATTTGTAAGACTCGATGTCATGAACTGATATATGTATTATGACTTTTGAACACTGTTAAGGTAAATACATTGTTTGTTCTCTACCAAAATCTTTCATTTGGTAACTATGCCTATCAGTAGTAAGTGCCTTCAGTCGTTTGAATCTTTTATTTAGCTGGCAGTATTGGCGCTCGTTGTATTGCAGTAGTTCGAGTAACGAAGATTTTTGTGAGGTAAGTGATTCACGAAAGGTATAGGTTATTGTTAGTCAGGGCCATTCTTTTGTAGGGATTTTTGAAACATTGCGTTGCGCTAAAAATATTGTGTGTCAGCTTAAGCACAGTCATTTATAATTTTTCTAAGGGGTCGTTTCAAGCTCTCTCCTCAGACTCCAAGCCCTGTACCCTGTCGACCCTCTGGTCCACCGAATTTAGGACTGTCTGCGCTTGCTCCACCTGGGGGCGTCTCGGTGGCGTTCCTCTGGATCCCAGGACACGTTGGTATCTGTGGAAATGAGGCGGCCGATATTGCGGCCAAGGCTGCAGTCTGTCTTCTTCAGCCAGCTATTCGCACGATTCCCTTCGCCCATCTGCGGAGTGTTTTATGTCGTCGTGTTGTTCTTTTATGGCACGCACATTGGTCGACACTTCCCAATAATAAACTGCGGGACGTGAAAGCTCTTCCCTGTGCTTGGACCTCTTCCTCCCGAACTCGTTGTCGGGAGGAGGTAATTTTAACTAGACTCCGGATAGGGCACTGTCTTTTTAGCCATCGACATCTTTTAAGTGGCGATCCGCCCCCCATCTGCCCCCACTGCTCTCAGCTGTGGACGGTAAGACACCTTTTACTCGAGTGCCCCTATTTTACTCCGTTACGCGCCCGTCTACAGCTGTCGCCTGATATATCTTCCATTTTAGCAGATGACACGCGCTCAGTCGATCGCGTTCTCGAGTTTATTAGTGCCAGTGAGATGACATCAGCCATTTGAAGCTCTTTTTGGGGACAAACAATCCCCCTTCTATAGTGGTTTTTTAAGTTTTCCTTCTGTTTTTAGTTTCCCACTTTATTGAGTTTCGCTCCCATTGCTGATGGTTTCCAGTTTCGTTTTTTTTTACCTTTTCCTAAGTCACAGACCGGGCGCTAATGACCGTAGCAGTTTTGCGCCCTAAAAAAAAAAGTCATTGTACGTAATTGCTGGCAACGGTGATCACGTGAATGTAAGGTCCGAAGAAGACCGGACTGCGGGCGGCCACGTGGCACTACAGAGAAGGAAGTCCATCGTGTTCGCTGTACGGCTCTGGCGCACCGTATGCATCTGCAGCAGCATTTTGGGAGTATTTGGCTCCTCAGTGATGCAACGAACGGTTACAAATCGATAACGTGTAGGGTGCATTCCAGTGACCACAAACCACAGCCATACAGTGGTGTCAAGCGAGAGCTCAGTGGAGGGCTGGGTGGGGGTCTGGTGGAGGCTGGACCTGCTCGCTGCCAGTGATGGCCGACTGTTGGTTGGGAGGGGCTACAGCGAACCTGTCTGCGTGCTACACACACTCGAGCGCGATTCCGTAGGAGCACTTCTGTGGTTATCCCACGCAAACTGACTGCAAAACTGTCCTCAGTCTGGTGATTCGACCCGGTGCAATGCCATGCGTGGACAGCATTCCAGGAGATGTTTTCTAACAGGATAACGCTCGCCCACGTACCGCTATTGTAACCCAACATCCTCTACCGAGTGTCGACACGGTGCCTCAGCATGCTCGGTCGCCAGATCTCTCTCCAGTCGAGCGCAGAGGGGCTTCGATCCTTCACAATATACCGGGAGACCAAAAAGTCAGTATAAATATGACAACTGAATAAATCACGGAATGATGTAGATAGAGAGGTACAAATTGACACACATCCTTCGAATGACATGGGGTTTTATTAGAACCAAAAAATACAAACGTTCAAAAAATGTCCGACAGATGGCGCTTCATCTGATCAGAATAGCAATAATTAGCATAACAAAGTAAGACGAAACAAAGATGGTGTTCTTTACAGGAAATGCTCAATATGTCCACCATCATTCCTCAACAATAGCTATAGTCGAGGAATAATGTTGTCAACAGCACTGTAAAGCATGACCGGAGTTATGGTGAGGCATTGGCGTCGGATGTTGTCTTTCGGCATCCCTAGAGATATCGGTCGCTCACGATACACTTGCGACTTCAGGTAACCCCAAAGCCAATAATCGCACGGACTGAGGTCTGGGGACCTGGGAGACCAAGCATGACGAAAGTGGCGGCTGAGCACCCGATCGTCACCAAACGACGCACACAAGAGATCTTTCACGCGTCTAGCAATACTTTTTTTTCTAATAAAACCCCATGTCATTCCAAGCATGTGTGTGAATTTTTACCTCTTTATCTACATTATTCCGTGGTTTATTAAGTTTTCAAATTTATACTGACTTTTTGATCACCTGGTATATAAATGACCTAGTAGATAGTGTCGGAAGTTCCATGCGGTTTTCCGTGGATGATGCTGCAATATACAGAGAAGTTGCAGCATTAGAAAATTGCAGCGAAATGCAGCAAGATCTGCAGCGGATAGGCACTTGGTGCAGGGATTGGCAACTGACCCTTAACATAGACAAAAGTAATGTATTGCGAATACATAGAAAGAAGGTTCGTTTACTGTATGATTATATGATAGTGGAACAAACACTCGTAGCAGTTACTTCTGTAAAATATCTGGGAGTATGCGTGCAGAACGATTTGAAGTGGAATGACCATATAAAATTAATTGTTGGTAAGGCGGGTGCCAGGTTGAGATTCATTGGGAGTGTCCTTAGAAAATGTAGTCCATCAACAAGGGAGATGGCTTACAAGACACTCGTTCGACCTATACTTGAGTATTGCTCATTAGTGTGGGATCCATACCAGGTCGGGTTGACAGAGGAGATAGAGAAGATCCAAAGAAGAGGGGCGCGTTTCGTCACAGGGTTATTTGGTAAGCGTGATAGCGTTACAGAGACGTTTAGCAAACTCGAGTGGCAGACTCTGCAAGACAGGCGCTCTGCATCGCGGTGTAGCTTGCTGTCCAGGTTTCGAGACGGGAGTTTCTGGATGAAGTATCGAATATATTGCTTCCCCCTACATATACTCCCCGAGGACATCACGAATGTAAAATTAGAGAGATTCGAGCGCGCACGAAGGCTTTCTGGCAATCGTTCTTCCCGCGAACGATACACAACTGGAACAGGAAAGGGAGGTAATGACAGTGGCACGTAAAGTGCCCTCCGCCACACACCGTTGGGTGGCTTGCGGAGTATAAATGTAGGTGTAGAAGTCGATAACTCCAGCGTCATCCACAGCCAGCTTTAACTGACACTGTATTGACCGACCAAGTACAGCAGGCATGGAACTCCATCCCACAAACTGACATCTGGCATCTATTTAACAGAATGCACATGCGTTTGCATGATTGCATTCAACATTCTGAGAGCTACATCACTTATTATTGTTCCAGCATTTTTCACTTGCAATGGCTTATCTTGCGCTTACATTAACCTGTGATCTTGCAAAGTTAATGTCTGAAATATGTTACCTAAACATTAGTATTCACAAAATTTCATTACTCTACATTAACATTTTTGGTGTTGCGATTTCGGGCCCAAGAAATTGAAATCATTTGTTTAGCCCCATCTTATCCTATCACCCCTCAAAGCATGTAAACAGTTCAGCTGGAACATTATGACAACCGACAAAGTGTCAATAAAAACCCGTCCATGTGATAACAGCTTTACAAGGCGAGGAATGACTGCGTGTAGTATCAGTGAGCACTCTGTCCGTGTGTAGAGAAGGGAAGGCAGACGACCAGTTTGAGTCTGACAGAGAGCACAGTGTGATGGCCCAGAGGCTCGGCACGAGCATTTCGGAAACTGCACGACCTGCCGGGTGTTCGAGGAATGCCGTGGTGAGTGTTTTCAATAGGTGGCAAAACCGAGGTGAAACCACGTCCAGACGTTGTGGTGTTGGGCCGCCACCCTTCATTACACATATCGGATGTCGTAGGGTGGTCAGACTGGTGCGACAGGACAGGCGGCGAAATGTGGCGGAAATAATATCAGACTTTAATGCTGGGCAGAGTACACTGTGCACCGAACGCTCCTAACGATGGGCCTCCGCAGTCGACGGCGTGCGCATGTGCCAGGGTCAACAGCGCGACATCAGCAGCTACGACTGAAATGGGCGCTTGACTACGGGCATTGGACTGCTGTGGCCCTCTCCACCAGACATCACGGCGCCTAGAGTATCAGCAACCAATCTGACAGCCTGCAGCCGCGGGTTGCCCGCTTCGCAGGCGCACCGAAGCACTACACAACCGACAGGTACTATTGATGAACGGCCACATCAACAACAACAACAACACAGCAAAGACACCAGCGGCCACCAGGGGCCACTACCACATAAACATAGGGAAGAGGTCGCTGCAGATCCCGGAACTCTTTTCACACGTCAAACTACGTGATGGTAAATAGTTCCGAGGTACTCATCCGCCGAAGGGCTATAAAGGCCGGCGCTCGGCCGCACATCGGCAGTTCATCGACCGCCAGCAAACGTGGATAGCTACCGCCCCAGCAGCCCGGCTTGAATCTTCTCGCTGATCTCTGGATTAGGCTCGGTATATCAGAGAAGTCTCTGGTGGAGACTAGTAGGAAATTATTTCAGTTGTTTTCTATATTATTCTTGTATGTAGTTGTATTTCGAAGACGGATCACTGTTTTGTGTTGGTGTTATACTTGGAGAATTTGTTTTGGTTAATTGAACAGTCCAATAAATTGTTTTCGGACTTTGATCGTTAGTTTCTTCTGCTTACGTAGACTTCACCATGTTCTAATGTGTCGTCTGCAGGACGGAGACAGGCTGGCTGCGGCTCCATTTGCTCTGGGGAACATTCACATGTGGGCACTCAGGGTCCAGTGGAGCTCTTGCAAGGCACTGTGACGGCCAAGGAGTATCGAACAGTGATTGCAGACCGCGCGCATCCCTACATGATGACCATGTTTCCAGACGGAAGTGGCATTTTTCAACAAGATGCCAGGAGTGTGATGGAGTGCTTCGAGGAACACAGTGGCGAATTCCAATTCGTGTGCTTGCCCCCAACTTGCCAGGTCTGAACCCAATCGCACACATCTGGGATGTGACTGAAAGTACAAAGGAGCAGACGCGTTTCGTGCAAACATGTCCTAGTGTACTGGAGCCATAGTAGCATCGTCAAATGTTAAACACAAAATATATGTAAATAACAGCACATGCAAGAATCACCTTGTCAGTAGCACTACTGTTTCACACAAACTGCCGCACAGTAGCCACAAAATGTTTGTCAGGCAAGTTCACCAACTCTTTATATACACTACTGGCCATTAAAATTGCTACACCACGAAGATGACGTGCTACAGACGCGAAATTTAACCGACAGGAAGAAGATGCTGTGATATGCAAGTGATTAGCTTTTCAGAGCATTCACACAAGGTTGGTGCCGGTGGCGACACCTACAACGTGCTGACATGAGGAAAGTTTCCAACCGATTTCTCATACACAAACAGCAGTTGACCGGCATTGCCTGGTTTAAATGGCTCTGAGCACCATGGGACAAATTCTGAGGTCATCAGTCCCCTAGAACTTAGTTAGGTTTAAGTAGTTGTAACCTACGGAAATCACACACATCCATGCCCGAGGTAGGATTCGAACCTGCGACCATAGCGGTCTCGCGGATCCAGATTGTAGCCCCTAGAACCGCACGGCCACACCGGCCGGCGTTGCCTGGTGAAACTTTGTTGAGATGCCTCGTGCAAGCAGAAGAAATGCGTACCATCACGTTTCCGACTTTGATAAAGGTCGGATTGTAGCCTCTCGCGATTGCGGTTTATCGTATAGCGATATTGCTGCTCGCGTTGGTCGAGATCCAATGAGTGTTAGCAGAATATGGAATCGGTGGGTTCAGGAGGGTAATACGGAACGCCGTGCTGGATCCCAACGGCCTCGTATCATTAGCAGTCGAGATGACAGGCATCTTACCCGCATGACTGTAACGGATCGTGCAGCCACGTCTCGATCCCGGAGTCAACAGATGGGAACGTTTTCGAGACAACAAACATCTGCACGAACAGTTCGACGACGTTTGCAGCAGCATGGGCTATCAGCTCGGAGACCCTGGCTGCGGTAACCCTTGACGCTGCATCACAGACAGCAGCGCCTGCGATGGTGTACTCAACGATGAACCTGGGTGCACGAATGGCAAAACGTCATTTCTTTGGATGAATCCAGTTTCTGTTTTCAGCATCATGATGGTCGCATCCGTGTTTGGCGACAATGCGGTGAACCCACATTGCAAGTGTGTATTCGTTATCGCCATACTGGCGTTGAAATGAAATGGCTCTGAGCACTATGGGACTTAACATCTATGGTCATCAGTCCCCTCATACTGGCGTATCACCCGGCGTGATGGTATGGGGCGCCATTGGTTACACGTCTCGGTCACCTCTTGTTCGCATTGACGGCACTTTCAACAGTGGACGTTACATTTCAGATGTGTTACAACCCGTGACCCTACCCTTCATTCGATCCCTACGAAACCCTACATTTCAGCAGGATAATGCACGACCGTATGTTGCAGGTTCTGTACGGGCCTTTCTGGATACAGAAAATGTTCGACTGCTGGCCTGGTCAGCACATTCTCTAGACCTTTCACGAGTGAAGACGTCTGGTCAATGGTGGCCGGGCAAATGGCTCGTCACAATACGCCAGTCACTACTCTCGATGACCTGTGGTATCATGTTGAAGCTGCATGGGCAGCTGTACCTGTACACGCCATCCAAGCTCTGTTTGACTCATTGCCCAGGCGTATCAAGGCCTCTATAACGGCCAGAGGTGGTTGTTCTGGGTACTGATCTCTCAGGATCTATGCAACCAAATTGCGTGAAAATGTAATCACATGCCAGTTCTAGTATAATATATTTGTCCAATGAATACCTGTTTATCATCTGCATTTCTTCTTGCAATGGCGTGCCGCAGGGTACGAGGGCCCCCGTCTGGTGGTCACGTTCCTCTAACCAGTTCTCGCCTCTGCGGCGTTCTGGCGTCAGTGTTCACAGAGGGCGCTAATCATGTGCGGCAGCCTGTTTTCTTTGATTGAGGCTTCTTTAGCTATTTGTTTTATAATTTTTATATTGTTCTGTGCACTCGGAAAGTTATTTATTGTTTATGTCATATCTATAATATTGGCAGTTCTGTCTCTTAACTCTTCCCCTTTTTAACAATCTAACGTTTTTCCTGTTTTACTTCATCGCTTTTTATTACTGTAATGCCTCTTACACCTTATAAGCCCATTACAGACTTAACTGATTGTATCACCTTTATTTTAAGTTGTACAATTAATCACTGAAGAATATGTGTATGCGTACAGCAGCGACGTATGGTGAACTTGCCACGCAAACATCTCGTGCCAGTTCGATTTGAACACCAGTGCAGCCGACAAGATGACTCTCGCATACGCCGTTATTTATACACAGGGTTTCTCACCTAACTCCGCCACTTCAAATATCTCTGGGACAACAGTAGGTATTTAAAACCGGTTTCCACAGCATGAGCGCACGGCAGGGGCTTAGGAAACCAAATACTATGAGAAATTATAAAATGTAAACAAATACTATTTTCAACACGAATTTGTGTATTTTTAAATAGAAACCCCCTATTATTTCGTATGCAATCAATAGCATGAAAAATCAAAAAAATAATGGCGTTGGTTGCATAGCAATACGCCAATTATATCACGAGAAATTTCGAAGCGAAGTTGACGCTTGAAATAAATGAAGCACACAGCTAGCGCACGTCCTGAAACTTAAGTGTGCACCTCACGCTGCCTGTGTCAGGGGCTCACGCAATGGGAAGTTATGCACATTTCACAAAAATAAACAAGTAACACGTCCAACGCAAAGTTATGTTTTTCAAATTGTAAATATGGTGATTCTAGCAATATGACAACTAGAGCTACAATTAGAGATAACACACTTGAATTCACTTTGCTAAACACATTTACTAGTGCTCTGTTGCCCACAGAAACTGAATTGTTGTGGATTAGATTCAGCATAGACAATACACCCACATCTTGACCGATGAAACTGTGTCACGTCAACGTATGTTCGAAGTTCCCTCCGTTTGCATCGATACACGCTTGCAGACGGGTAAACGAGAGAGTCTTGCACAGATTGTATAGTTTCTACAAATGTTGCCGCACACGCCGCAGTTAGACGATGTTGCATATCCTACACAGTCGTTGGGGGTTCTTGATACACTCTGCCTTTCACTGCTACCCAGTGAAAGACGTCTAATAGCGTCAAGTCGGGGGACCGTGCTGGCTATCGCACAGAAATGTCGCATCTAGAACGTCTCTGGCAACTTCTGCATTGCGTGCGGGGCATCCATCATGTTGGGACCACATTGATAGACGAGTTTCCAGTCCTAGATCCTCCATGAGGAGCGCTAGTGTGTTTTGAAGAAATGATGGATATCACTGTCCATTCAATGTTCCGCGGTAAAAATAGGGGCCTACAATACAGTTAGCAATGGTACCGCACCAAACATTGACACTCTACTGCCGTTGACGAGCAACTTGGCGAATCCAGTGGGGATTTTGCACGGATCGGAAGTGCATGTTCCGCAGATTCGCATTACCATGATTTGTGTGTGACTGGATTACCTTGCAACTGCTGAAGTGCAAAACGACAGAATGCAATGCGGGATTCAAAGTCATTCCCGGTGTACCGTAGGTCTCTAGAAGAGCGTAGCGGCCGGCCGCGGTGGTCTAGCGGTTCTAGGCGCGCAGACCGGAACCGCGCGACTGCTACGGTCGCAGGTTCGAATCCTGCCTCGGGCATGGATGTGTGTGATGTCCTTAGGTTAGTTAGGTTTAAGTAGTTGTAAGTTCTAGGGGACTGATGACAACAGATGTTAAGTCCAATAGTGCTCAGAACCATTTGAACCATTTAGAGCGTAGCGTTCCAAAGGATTGGAAAAGAGCACAGGTCATCCCCGTTTTCAAGAAGGGACGTCGAACAGATGTGCAGAACTATAGACCTATATCTCTAACGTCGATCAGTTGTAGAACTTTGGAACAAGTATTATGTTCGAGTATAATGACTTTTCTGGAAACTAGAAATCTACCCTGTAGGAATCAGCATGGGTTTCGAAATAGACGGTCGTGTGAAACCCAGCTCGCGCTATTCGTCCACGAGACTCAGAGAGGGCCATAGACACGGGTTCACAGGTAGATGCCGTGTTTCTTGACTTCTGCAAGGCGTTCGATACAGTTCCCCACAGTCATTTAATGAACAAAGTAAGAGCATATGGACTATCAGACCAATTGTGTGATTGGATTGAAGAGTTCCTAGATAACAGAACGTAGCATGTCATTCTCAATGGAGAGAAGTCTACCGAAGTAAGAGTGATTTCAGGTGTGCCGCAGGGGACTGTCTTAGGACCGTTGCTATTCACAATATACATAAATGACCTCGTGGATGACATCGGAAGTTCACTGAGTCTTTTTGCAGATGATGCTGTGGTGTATCGAGAGGTTGTAACAATGGAAATGCAGGAGGATCTGCAGCGAATTGACGCACGGTGCAGGGAATGGCAATTGAATCTCAATGTAGACAAGTGTAATGTGTGGCGAATAGATAGAAATATATATTCCTTATCATTTAGCTACAAAATAGCAGGTCAGCAAACTGGAAGCAGTTAATTGCATAAATTATCTGGGAGTACGCATTAGGAGTCATTTAAAATGGAATGATCATATAAAGTTGATCGTCGGTAAAGCAGATGCCAGACTGAGATTCATTGGAAGAATCCTAAGGAAATGCAATCCGAAAACAAAGGAAGTAGGTTACAGTACGCTTGTTCGCCCACTGCTTGAATACTGCTCAGCAGTGTGGGATCCGTACCAGATAGGGTCGATAGATGAGATAGAGAAGATCCAACGGAGAGCAGCGCGCTTCGTTACAGGATCATTTAGTAATCGCGAAAGCGTTACGGGGATGATAGATAAAGTCCAGTGGAAGACTCTGCAGGTGAGACGCTCAGTAGCTCGGTACGGGCTTTTGTTGAAGTTTCGAGAACATACCTTCACTGAGGAGTCAAGCAGTATATTACTCCCTCCTACGTATGTCTCGCGAAGAGACCGTGAGGATAAAATCAGAGAGATTAGAGCCCACACAGAGACATACCGACAATCGTTCTTTCCACGAACAATACGAGACTGGAACAGAAGGGAGAATCGATAGAGGTACTCAAGGTACCCTCGGCCACACACCGTCAGGTGGGTTGTGGAGTATGGATGTAGATGTAGATGGTTCTTGGTGCAGTAAGATATGGAACGGATGAAACCGATGCCGATGCAAGATTCTGCACACACTACTGCGGCTTGTTCCCGCACCTCGTGCAATTTCTCGTACACCCACCTGGGGACTGTGCGCCACAGCAGCCAGGACAGGAGTTTCGTTTCCATTGCCAGTCGCTGGCGTTGAACGTCGACGTTTTGTGGGAGCCCAGCTTCCTGTTTCCCAGTGTCTTCCTGATGCTGTCACGTGACGGACACTGCCGGTCTGGTTAACCTTCAGCTACAGTGTCACAGCTGCGGTTGTATTTCTGTGACATTCGCCATAAATTAAAATAATATCTAGCTTTTCTTCATTACTGAAGGCCAGCGTATCGACTAGATGACGGCAAATGTAACAAGCCACAAGAAATCAGGTTTTAATGTGGCAACGTATGTGAATTACGTTACAGTGTGAGAGCAGTCCCTCCCCCTCCCCTGAATGAACCATGGACCTTGCCGTTGGTGGGGAGGCTTGCGTGCCTCAGCGATACAGATGTCCGTACCGTAGGTGCAACCACAACGGAGGGGTATCTGTTGAGAGGCCAGACAAACGTGTGGTTCCTGAAGAGGGGCAGCAGCCTTTTCAGTAGTTGCAGGGGCAACAGTCTGGATGATTGACTGATCTGGCCTTGTAACACTAATCAAAATGGCCTTGCTGTGCTGGTACTGCGAACGGCTGAAAGCAAGGGGAAACAACGGCTGTAATTTTTCCCGAGGGCATGCAGCTTTACTGTATGATTAAATGATGATGGCGTCCTCTTGGGTAAAATATTCCGGAGGTAAAATTGTCCCCATTCGGATCTCCGGGCGGGGACTAGAGGATGTCGTTATCAGGAGAAAGAAAACTGGCGTTCTACGGATTGGAGCGTGGAATGTCAGATCACTTAATCGGGCAGGTAGGTTAGAAAATTTAAAAAGGGAAATGGATAGGTTAAAGTTAGATATAGTGGGAATTAGTGAAGTTAGGTGGCAAGAGGGACAAGAGTTTTGGTAAAGTGAATACAGGTTTATAAATACAAAGTCAAATAGGGGTAATGCAGGAGTAGGTTTAATAATGAATAAAAAATAGGAGTGCGGGTAAGCTACTACAAACAGCATAGTGAACGCAATATTGTGGCCAAGATAGACACGAAGCCCACGCCTACTACAGTAGTGCAAGTTTATATGCCAACTAGCTCTGCAGATGACGAAGAAATTGATGAAATGTATGATGAGATAAAAGAAATTATTCAGATGAGATAAAAGAAATTATTCAGGCAGTGAAGGGAGACGAAAATTTAATAGTCATGGGTGACTGGAATTCGAGAGTAGGAAAAGGGAGAGAAGGAAACATAGTGGGTGAATATGGAACGCGGGAGAGAAATGAAAGAGGAAGCCGTCTTGTAGAATTTTGCACAGAGCATAACTTAATCATAGATATCACTTGGTTCAAGAATCATGAAAGAAGGTTGTATACATGGAAGAACCCTGGAGATACTAAAAGGTATCAGATAGATTATATAATGGTAAGAGAGATTTAGGAACCACGTTTTAAATTGTAAGACATTTCCATGGGCAGATGTGGACTCTGACCACAATCTATTGGTTATGAACTGTAGATTTGAAGAAACTGCAAAAAGGTCGGAATTTTAAGGAGATGGGACCTGGATAAACTGACAGAATCAGAGGTTGTGGAGAGCTACAGGGAGAGCATTAGGGAACGATTGACAAGAATGGGGGAAAGAAATACAGTGGAAGAAGAATGCGTAGCTTTGAGAGATGAAATAGTGAAGGCAGCAGAGGATCAAGTAGGCAAATGACGAGGGTTGGTAGAAATCATTGGGTAACAGAAGGGATATTGAATTTAATTGATGAAAGGAGAAAATATAAAAATGCAGTAAATGAAGCGGCCAAAAAGGAATACAAACGTCTCAAAAATGAGATCGACAGGAAGTGCAAAATGGCTAAGCAGGGATGGCTAGAGGACAAATGTAAGGATGTAGAGGCTTATCTCACTAGGGGTAAGATAGATACTGCCTACAGGAAAATTAAAGAGACCTTTGGAGAAAAAAGAGCCACTTGCATGAACATCAAGAGCTCGGATGGAAACCCAGTTCTAAGCAAAGAAGGGAAAGCAGAAAGGTGGAAGGAGTATATAGAGGGCGATGTTCTTGAGGACAATATTATGGAAATGGAAGAGGAGGCAGATGAAGATGAAATGGGAGATATGATACTGCGTGAAGAGTTTGACAGAGCACTGAAAGACCTAAGTCGAAACAACGCCCCGGGAGTAGACAACATTCCATTAGAACTACTGACAGCCTTGGGAGAGCCAGGCCTAACAAAACTGTACTATCTGCGGAGCAAGATGTATGAGACAAGCGAAATACCCCTAGACTTCAAGAAGAATATAATAATTCCAATCCCAAAGAAAGCAGGAGTTGAAAGATGCTAAAATTACCGAACTATCAGTTTAACAAGCCACAGCTGCAAAATACTAATACGAATTCTTTACAGACGAATGGAAAACTGGTAGAAGCCGACCTCACAGAAGATCAGTGTGGATTCCGTTGAAATGTTGGAAGACGTGAGGCAATACTGACTTATCTTAGAAAATAGATTAAGGAATGGGAAACCTACGTTTCTCGCATTTGTTGACTTAGAGAAAGCTTTTGACAATATTGACTGGAATACTCTCTTTCACATTGTGAAGGTGGCAGGGGTAATATACAGGGAGCGAAAGGCTATTTACAATTTGTACAGAAACCAGACGGCAGTTGTAAGACTCGAGGGGTATGAAAGGGAAGCAGTGGTTGGGAAAGAAGTGAGACAGGGTTGTAGCCTATCCCCAATGTTATTCAGTCTGTATATTGAGCAAGCAGTAAAGGAAACAAAAGAAAAATTCGGAGTAGGAATTAAAAAATCCATGGAGAAGAAATAAAAACTTTAAGGTCTGCCGATGACATTGTAATTCTGTCAGAGACAGCAAAGGACTTGGAAGAGCAGTTGAACGGAATGGACAGTGGATATGAGATGAACATCGACAAAAGCAAAACGAGAATAATGGACTGTAGTCGAATTAAATCGGGTGATGCTGAGGTAATTAGATTAGGAAATAACTTAAAGTAGTAAAGAAGTTTTGCTGTTACGGGAGCAAAATAACTGATGATGGTCGAAGTAGAGAGGATATAAAATGTAGACTGGCAATGGCAAGGAAAGCGTTTCTGAAGAAGAGAAATTTGTTAACATCGAGTATAGATTTGAGTGTCAGGAAGTCGTTTCTGAAAGTATTTGTATGGAGTGTAGCCATGTATGGAGTGAAACGTGGACGATAAATAGTTTAGACAAGAAGAGAATAGAAGCTTTCGAAATGTGGTGCTACAAAAGAATGCTGAAAATTAAATGGGTAGATCACATAACTAATGAGGAGATGTTGAATAGGATTGGGGAGAAGAGGAGTTTTTGGCACAACTTGACTAGAAGACGGGATTAGTTGGTAGGACACGTTCTGACGTATCAAGGGATCACCAATTTAGTATTGGAGGGCAGCGTGGAGGGTAAAAATCGTAGAGGGAGACCAAGAGATGAATACACTAAGCAGATTCAGAAGGATGTAGGCTGCAGTAGGTACTGGGAGATGAAGAAGCCTGCACAGGATAGAGTAGCATGGAGAGCTACATCAAACCAGTCTCAGGACTGAAGACCACATCAACACGAGAGCAGTTCAGCAGGCCAGATTAGGAGACACTTGTACAGTGAAGGTTGAGCGTGCTGTGGCGATACCGCTATGTTTACGACAGGATACTGGCGGCAGTGCAGGCAACCCCTGCTCTGAGCACGGTACCACATGCGATACATTACGTCAGAAACTGTGGCGCCGTTGGTATCCTTTACAAGCCACGTATCTCAGAACTTATGAGGTTTCGAAACGTGAATTCAAGCGTGTTACCACTAATTGTACGTCTAGTTGTCATTTCTCAATAATAATCATTATGCACAGGACATCCATGTTTCTGATACCACATTATTTGACACGTTATGAGGTGCACCGGTTCAAGTAAGGTACAGCTCAAGAAGGGGCTAAACTATTCCCCTTTACGAGTGCCATCAATAAAATATGGACCAATGGTGTGTTGTCACACAATACCGCACCATACAGTAACACTCCACTGGCGTCGTACGTCCATCACATCACGATTACCGGCAGCGTGAGGCGCACGCTCGAGTCTCAGGACGTGCGCTAGCTGTGCGTTTCATTTATTTCAAGCGTCAACTTCGCTTCGCACTTTCTCGGAATGTAATTGTATCGCAATGCAACCAACGCCATTATTTTTGTGATTTTTCATGCTACTGATTACATACGAAATAATAGGTGTCCATTTAAAAATACACAAGTTTTTGTTGAAAATAGTATTTGTCTACGTTTTAAAATTTCGCATTGTATTTGGTTTCCTAAACCCCTGCCGTACGTTCATAGTGGTGAAAACCGTTTTTAAATACCTGTTGTTGTTCCAGAGATATTTGAGGTGGCAGACACCCTGTACATTCGACGATGCGGGCGCTGATTTTGTGTTTAACATTTGACGACGCCACTATGGCTCCAGTATACACGGTAATTGACGAATATATGCAAATATTTTAATATGTTATTCTACAAGTAAAACTAAAGAAAAAAGTTCATATAAACATAGGTCCGCAAATGTTTAGTTACGGCTGATAAAAGGTTTTGCCTGAAATTTAGCAACTTCGCTAATATGAAGCCATCGCAAAACTGTACGAGAGTAAAGTAAAGCACCATTTCTATTTATTTTGTCGTTATTGACCTGGTGAATCTAATAAAACATGTCCCAGACGTGTATCTGCAGTAGTTTTCCAGAACATCCAGAGAAGCGTAGAAGTAATTTGTTTATACTATCTCAAGTATACTGTGCCTCATCAGTAAATAAAATGTATTTGTGTAACTGCCGATTAGTATTTAACCAGTTGCACAACTTCAAGCGAAGGGCAGTACCTCCCGGACGTAAATGATGCACTTTTTGTTTATGGTAAGGATACAGATTACTGTACTTCAGTGTGCGCCATACCTTGGATTGCGAAATGCCTAATCGTCGAGAGATACGTCGTGTTGTGGTACCCGGGCTACGTGGAAAAGCATCCATAACATCCTCATCACCGTCTTCACGTATCGAGCGCTCGTACTGATTACGAACGCTAGGTAGAGAACCTGTCTCCCCTAACATTCCAAATACTCCGCTAACGGTTCGTGCGTTCGGAATCCTCCGAGTTGGATAACGTACGCTATATTTGTTAATTGCAGCCGTAGCTTTACCATCACATTTGTCCTAAATAAACACCATATCGGCGTACTCGTCAGTCGTAAATTTGAAAGACATCCCTACTTCATAAATAATCTACAAACTGCAACAATTACTATGTGGTTTCTCTTAAACACACAGCTGTCATTATGTTATTTCACTTAACAATACAGGAAAGTAACTCGTTTCCACGTTAGGAAACGACTGAAACAACTCAGTAACGGCTGCCAACAATGAGAAACGCTTCTACGTTCTTAATGGACAGTAAACAAATCCCATGCCCGAGGCAGGATTCGAACCTGCGACCGTAGCGGTGGCTCGGATCCAGACTGTAGCGCCGGCCAGTGAAATGCATCCTACATTTCCATCCTCTGTGTTGTTTACCGATGAAGCAACGTTCGGGCGCGATGGAGTCTTCAACATGCACAATTCGCATGTTTGGAGTGAGGATAACCTACATGCCACAGTTACTAGCGCTCATCAAGTGCGGTTCTTCGTTAATGTGTGGGTCGGTGTTGTTGGGGACTGTTTAATTGGGCCGTATCTGCTACCTAGGCCATTAAATGGCAGGCACTACTACAATTTTCTCGCCAGAGCATTGCCAGAATTGCTGGAAGACGTCCCGAACCCTACAAGACGACGCATGTGGCGCCGGCACATTTCAGTGGTCGCGTGCGTCGATTCCTGGACCGACGGTTCCCAGAGACGTGGATTGGCAAAGATGGTCCTGTACCGTGGCCTGCTCGATCCCCAGATATGTCCCGTCTGGACTTTTTTGTGTGGGGAGAGATGCGCAACCTTGTTTACGCACCTCCTGTTGCATCAGAAGAGGATCTGGTTGCCCGGATAGTAGCAGCAGCAGGAACAATTCAAGATAATCCTGGGGTTTTTGCCCGTGTCGGACAGAACATGATCCGACTGTGTAACCTTTGTTTACGTGTCAATGGAGGAATTTTTGAAAACCTAGTGTAACTGAAATTGGGTTTTGTTAATGTGTTGTCTCTTGGTCATAAAAAAATGGAAAAGCGTTTGTTGGTTTAATTAACTTGCCGCCAGAGAAATATTCGTCTACCGGTTTAAATACTCCTCAGAGGAAAAAATGACACTAGGGAAAAATATTTGTTTTGATGTCCCCTACAACCTCCCAGAGTTTGTAGGTTTAAATACTTTTCACCCTGTATACAATAGTACTGTTTATTTTTGCTACAGCTTTTCTGTAACCTATTTTAAGACCGGGTGTAATAGTATAGTTTGTAACTTTGCTGTTCCTACCCTTGCAAGGCAAAGAAATTCTGAAGATGGCTAGTTGTTGTCGTTGTTGTGGTCTTCAGTCCTGAGACTGGTTTGATGCAGCTCTCCATGCTACTCTATCCTGTGCAAGCTGCTTCATCTCCCAGTACCTACTGCAACCTACATCCTTCTGAATCTGCTTAGTGTATTCATCTCTTGGTCTTCCTCTACGATTTTTACCTACAATACTACATTGGTGATCCGTTGATGCCTCAGAAGACGTCCTACCAACCGAACCCTTCTTAAAGTCAAGTTGTGCCACAACTCCTCTTCTCCCCAATTCTATTCAATACCTCCTCATTAGTTGTGTGACCTACCCATCTAATCTTCAGCATTTTCGCTAGCACCACATTTCGAAAGCTTCTATTCCCTTCTCGTGTAAACTATTTATCGTCCATGTTTTACTTCCATACATGGCTACACTCCATACAAATACTTTCAGAAACGACATCCTGACATTTAAATCTATACTTGAAGTTAACAAATTTGTCTTCTTCAGAAACGCTTTCCTTGCCATTGCCAGTCTACATTTTATATTCTCTCTACTTCGACCATCATCAGTTATTTTGCTCCCGAAACAGCAAAGCTTCTTTACTACTTTAAGTTTCTCATTTCCTAATCTAATTCCCTCAGCATCATCCGACTTAATTCGACTACATTGCACAGTCCTTGTTTTCCTTTTGTTGATGTTGATCTTATATCCTCCTTTCAAGACACTGTCCATTCCGTTCAACTGCTCTTCCAAATCCTTTGCTGTCTCTGACAGAATTACAATGTCATCAGCGAACCTCAAAATTTTTATTTCATCTCCATGGATTTTAATACCTACTCCGAATTTTTCTTTTGTTTGCTTTACTGCTTGCTCAATATACAGATTGAATAACATTGGGGACCGGCTACAACCCTGTCTCACTCCCTTTCCAATCACTGCTTCCCTTTCACGCCCCCCAACTCTTATAACTGCCATCTGGTTTCTGTACAAATTGTAAATAGGCTTCGCTCCGTGTATTTTATCCCTGACACCTTTAGAACTTGAAAGAGAGTATTCCAATCAACATTGTCAAAAACTTTCTCTAAGTCTACAAATGCTAGAGAAGTAGGTTTGCCTTTCCTTAATCTTTCTTCTAAGATAAGTCGTCTGGAACCGCGCGACCTGCCTCGGGCATGGATGTGTGTGATGTACTTAGGTTAGTTAGGTTCAAGTACTTCTAAGTTCTAGGGGACTGATGACCTAAGAAGTTAAGTCAGATAGTGCTCAGAGCCATTTGAACCATTTTTAAGATAAGTCGTAGGGTCAGTAATGCCTCACGTGTTCCAACATTTCTACGGAATCCAAACTGATCTTCCCCGAGGTCGGCTTCTACCAGTTTTTCTATTCGTCTGTAGAGAATGTGCGTTAGTATTTTGCAGCTGTGAGTTATTAAACTGATAGTTCGGTAATTTTCACATCTGTCAACACCTGCTTTCTTTGGGATTGGAATTATTATATTCTTCTTGAAGTCTGAGGGTATTTCGCCTGTCTCATACATCTTGCTCACCAGGTGGTTGAGTTTTGTTAGGCCTGGCTCTCCCAAGGCTGTCAGTAGTTCTGATGGAATGTTGTCTACTCCCGAGGCCTCAAAGAGATGGGTAGTATATAAGGCGAAACCAGTCAATAATGAAATGTTAATGCGATCTCAAGTGTTCAGTTTAACGTAAATGTGACATCGGGTCGGTGCCCTCTGCAGACTATGTCGTCAGAATTGAAGAGTACAGTGCGCCCTGGAGGGGAGACGGACGTCCGCTCCAGCGAACCGACCGCTCGTGACGCGCTCGACACCAGTCACCTGCGACGACGAATCGGCGGGGCGACATCTGGTCTGCGGCCATTGTAGTGCGGCCAGTGTTCCGCGTAATCCAGTGCGGGAGGGTGCATGTACCGCCATTGTGTAGCTCAGGCCGGGCTAATCGGTTGTCACCGTGGGATCGGCAAACCTGTCGTCGCGTCCTCGAAGCATTCCGTGAGCGCCTTGCCTCTTATATCTCCAGCCGGGCGTGCTGGCCGCACCGCCGCGTGGCCGCCATAACTCTGGAGTGGTACAGGAAGAGCGGGTGTGGAGGGCTCGCAGTATCACAGCTCAATGGCAGCGGAATCCCAGCGGAGCCCACTTTATGAGATGTTTGACAACGGGACGCGACCTTCGCTGCACATCGCCGCGCCTTCCTCCGTACCGATTCGCAGCTCGTCTCCTGTAAGGGCTCCCAGCTGCTGTACCGAAATCTGCGCCTATTGAAATTTCCTCCCATAAACGGTCGGGGAAGGGTCCACCAGTCCCCTGCACTGTCGGGTAGAAGAGCTGAGGGATGCTACCTACAGGCTTCCGGGGTCGCATTTTCAAGCCGTACTAGACTGAAGCGCCAAAGCTAGAGGATTGGAGGAAGGCACTAGCAGAAAGAGACATGAAAATTAGCAGGACGAAGTCCTGAAGGATGGGCAGGTGAGGTCTTGCAAGATCCAGGACGATGAGCTGAAATCGGTCTGCAAATTTTAATACCTGGGGTCGTACATACAGAGGGATGGAGGACTGGAAAGCGAGGTACAACCATAGAGTAAATATCTCTGGAGTGAGCATTGTAGTCCTACTGAATAGAATGGATAAAGTTATGGGGAAAGAATATAATATGAGAATTAATAAAGCAAAAACAAAAGTAATGGCATACGACAAAAAAGATAAAGTGAAAGTCCATGTTCATGTAGGCAATGAACTGCTTGAACAATAAGTTGATAAATTTACTTATCTGGGCAGTAATATTACCAGGGATGGAAGGAGAAAGGCAGAAGTGAGAAGTAGAATTGCTCGAGCAAAGGCTGCTTTTAACAAGAAGAAAAGATCTTAACATCTACGAGCATCAGCCTTGGAATCAGGAATAGATTTTTGAAATCGTATGTGTGGAGTGTGGCATGCTATGGGTGTGAAACATGGACTCTCGGGGCAGAGGAAGACCAGAAGCTAAATTCTTTTGAAATGTGGTGCTATAGACGCATGCTCAAAATAAAATGGATCGACAAGGTCACAAGCGAAGTGGTTCTGGAAAGAGCAGGTGAGAAGAGAAGCTTCTGGAGTTTCATTGTTAAAAGAAGAGTGCGTGGTTCATGGTGTGGGTTCCTGTAGTCATGTCCTAGTTCATGAACCACGGGCAACGTATGAGTGGCCAAGTAAGTGGTCCCGACAGTCGGGATACCAGTTACTTTGGAATAAGGCTGGGCATCTCGGACATATTCTGAGTCGTGGTCACCTTTGTGCTCGTACGGCAAAGACTACCAAATCCACCAGTTAGTCCCTCAGCCGTTAGGGGTAAAACCCAATGGGACTCAGGGCAAGTAAGGCTAGCAACCTGCTTCCCTGGTACTTTAAATATGATGCTGGCAACAATCAGAGCAAAATGCCTCGGACCTTTGGAGGTGACAGAGACCCACCTCTAACTGACAAACCAGGGTCTCCAAAGATACGACTTGGCAAACAAATGGTAATGAGATGGGGAGCTATTAATATCAATGGGGGCTACTCTGGGAAGAAGGTAGAGCTGGCAGAGGCTGCAAGTAAGATGGGGCTGGACGTTTTAGCTGTTAGTGACATTCGGGTAAGGGGTGAGAAAGAAGAGAAAGTGGGAGAATACAAGGTCTACTTGTCAGGAGTCAAAGCAGGAATAGCACAATGGGATGTAGGGCTTTACATCAGGAAAGAAATGAAACCCAGCGTAGTTGCAATAAGGTATGTAAACGAACGACTGATGTGGATAGATTTGACAGTGTCTAGCAAGAAAATTAGGATTGTGTCAGTATATTCGCATTGTGAAGGGACTGATCAGGATAAGATGGATAGTTTTTATGAGGCACTCAGTGATGTAGTTAAGGACAAGGACAGTGTTCTGCTCATGGGTGATTTTAACGCCAGGATTGGAAATCGAACAGAAGTGTATGAAAAGGTTATGGGTAAATTTGGAGAGGATATGGAGGCCAACAGGAACGGGAAACAACTCTTGGATTTCTGTGCCAGTATGGGCTTAGTAATCACAAACTCCTTTTTTAAACATAAGAACATTCACCGGTATACTTGGAAAGGCAGGGGAACCAGATCTGTCATTGACTATATGATAACAGATCAGGAATTCAGGAAGGCTGTGAGGGACACACGTGTATTCAGGGGATTCTTTGATGACACTGATCATTATTTAATCTGCAGTGAAATTGGGATTGCGAGGCCGAAAGTGCAGGAGGTCAGGTCCATATGTAGGAGGATAAGAGTGGAGAAACTTCAGGATAAGGAAATCAGGCACAAGTACATAACAGCGATCTCAGAAAGGTACCAGTTAGTTGAATGTAGTCAATTACAGTCACTGGAAAAGGAATGGACAAGGTACAGGGACACAGTACTAGGTGGCTAAAGAATGTCTTGGAACAGTAGTGTGTAAAAGTAGGAGGAAGCAAACAGCTTGGTGGAATGACACAGTCAAGGCAGCCTGTAAAAGGAAAAAGGCCTATCAAAAATGGCTACATACTAGAACTCAGACAGAGAAAGTTATGTTGTAGAAAGAAACAAAGCCAAACAGATAATTGCAGCATCCAAGAAGAAATCGTGGGAAGAGTTTGGAAACAGGTTGGAGACTATGGGTCAAGCTGCTAATTACACTCCAGAATGGTTTTCCAGCAGTCTTCGACATGGAGGTAAGAAGGAAATGACAAGTATTTTGGACAGGTCAGGAAAACTGCTAGTGAATCCTGTGGATGCCTTGGGCAGATGGAGGGAATATTTTGAAGAGTTGCTCAATGTAGGTGAAAATCCGATCAGTAATGTTTCAGATTTCGAGGTAGAATGGGATAGGAATGATGATGGAAATATGATCACATTTGAGGAAGTGGAAAAAATGGTCAATAGATTGCAGTGCAATAAAGCGGCTGGGGTGGATGAAATTAAGTCGGAACTCATCAAATACAGTGGAATGTCAGGTCTTAAATGGCTACACAGGATAATTGAAATGGCCTGGGAGTCGGGACAGGTTCCATCAGACTGGCCAAAAGCAGTAATCACACCAGTCTTTAAACATGGAAACAGAAAAGATTGTAACAACTACAGCGGTATCTCTTTACCCACAACGCTGATTAAAATCTTCTCAGGTATTGTTGAAAGGAAAGTGCGAGTATTAGTTGAGCAGCAATTGGATGAAAATCAGTGTGGGTTTAGGCCTCTTAGAGATTGTCAGGACCAGATCTTTAGCTTACGGCAAATAATGGAGAAGTGTTATGAGTGGAACAGGGAATTGTATCTATGCTTTATAGATCTAGAAAAGGCATATGACCGGGTTCCTAGGAGGAAGTTATTGTCTGTTCTACGAGATTATGGAATAGGAGGCAAACTTTTGCAAGCAATTAAAGGTCTTTACATAGATACTCAGGCAGCAGTTAGAGTTGACGGTAAATTGAGTTCATGGTTCAGAGTAGTTTCAGGGGTAAGACAAGGCTGCAACCTGTCTCCACTGTTGTTCATATTATTTATGGATCATATGTTGAAAACAATAGACTGGCTGGGTGAGATTAAGATGTGTGAACACAAAATAAGCAGTCTCGCATATGCGGATGACTTAGTTGTGATGGCAGATTCGATTGAAAGTTTGCAAAGTAATGTTTCAGAGCTAGATCAGAAATGTAAGGACTATGGTATGAAGATTAGCATCTCCAAAACGAAAGTAATGTCAGTGGGAAAGAAATGTAAACGGATAGAGTGCCAAATAGGAGGAACAAAGTTAGAACAGGTGGACGGTTTCAAGAACTTAGGATGCATATTCTCACAGGATGGCAACATAGTGAAAGAACTGGAAGCGAGGTGTAGCAAAGCTAATGCAGTGAGCGCTCAGCTACGATCTACTCTCTTCTGCAAGAAGAAAGTCAGTACCAAGACTAAGTTATCTGTGCACCGTTCAATCTTTTGACCAACTTTGTTGTATGGGAGCGAAAGCTGGGTGGATTCAGGTTACCTTATCAACAAGGTTGAGGTTACGGATATGAAAGTAGCTAGGATGATTGCAGGTACTAGTAGATGGGAACAATGGCAGGAGGGTGTCCACAATGAGGAAATCAAAGAAAAACTGGGAATGAACTCTATAGATGTAGCAGTCAGGGCGAACAGGTTTAGATGGTGGGGTCATGTTACACGCATGGGAGAAGCAAGGTTACCCAAGAGACTCGTGGATTCAGCAGTAGAGGGTAGGAGGAGTCTGGGCAGACCGAGGAGAAGGTACCTGGATTCGGTTAAGAATGATTTTGAAGTAATCGGTTTAACATCAGAAGAGGCACCAATGTTAGCACTGAATAGGGGATCATGGAGGAATTTTATAAGGGGGGCTATGCTCCAGACTGAACGCTGAAAGGCATAATCAGTCTTAAATGATGATGATGATGAAGAAGAAGAGTGCAATTTACAGGCCATCTATTAAGACATAAAGGACTCCTGAACACAATCATAGAGGGATATGGCGAGGGAAAAAGACCGAGAGGAAGACCACGACTGAGGTACATGGATCAAATCGTGAAAGGTGTGGGATGTAACACCTATGAAGAAATGAAGAGAAAAGCTGAAAGACGCACAGACTGGAACCAAGCTGCAAACCAGTCCTTGGATTGGCCACTAAAGATGAAGAATAAGAAGAAGAAGAAGAAGAAGAAGAGCATTCACAAGCGCAGAACAGATTTTGTGTTGTCAACATACAATGCCAGCCCGGTCACGTGATCTCGGGACGTCGTGTGTTTGTCCGTATAGCGACCTGTATATCTAGAATGTCACTACATCCCCAGTACAGACGGATTCTTTTCGTACGTGTCGTGGATTATTTACATATGTTGTGCAGACATTTTAACAGCATCTATTTGATACCGGGAATAAACCAGCTACGTAACTTTTAAGGGCAACTGATATTGCATTTTGCTTCTTTGCGATATGTGTCACAGTTCAGATGCACTCGATTTTTGGTAGTTCTCGATATGACACGGCACTTTATAGTATTACAGAGCCTGACGTACATTTTTGCAGTGATAGTCTTGCAAAACGACTTGACAGTACGCTAGTACTTTTGCAAGTGTCCCACAAACACTGAATTTGCCACACATTAGCGATTAGGTCCCTGCTAATTTGTCCTTTTTTCTGCCATTTCTGCGTATTTATTTTCTCGTTTTTGCAACCTAAAGCACAATTTTTCTTACAGGTGACACTTTGAAGTGTTTATTTAACGCATTTTACGTACTTGCTCCCAGTTTATTAAATAAATAGTAGACTGAGTAAGAAGGGGGGAAAAAGGCGATCGGAGAATAAATGTACTGTAAAGCAAATACAGTTGGTCATGTAACAGTCAACCCATATAACACCATTAAGGTAAGTGGAAAGTGACACAAATGAAAGAGTTTGGGGACATGTTTACTAATATTTTACGCTTCTTAATCAAATGGTGAAGAAAATAAATTGAAGGCAAAATACACCAAAGAAGATGAATGTGTACTTTGATTAGCTACACATTTGTGTTTTTTATTTGATTTGTGCAGAAAATGAATTTAAGCTGAATGCAGAAATTGGTAGTAGGTGCTGCGGAAAATTAGAAATAGTTGGTATAGCATCGACCTTCAGCCACACACGTCCAAATTTTTCTCTGTCTAAACATTCCTCTTCAAAGTGTTGTGAACACACTTTGGAATATTTCGTAGAGACAAAATTACTCCTCCTTATTTTCTGGAGCCACATCTTTACTCGTTGTCCATCCTTCTGGAAATAAAATATAAATCAGACATAATCATTCTCCATGTCCTAGACACACTTAACATGGTCTCCTACTGTAACTTTATAGTAAACAAAAAGGTTTGGTCACACATATTATACGAAGACAATTACAGACTCCCACTCTATTGAATTTATCTGTCTCCCGTCTTTCAAATCTATATACATAATCGACAAGTCACTGATAAATGCATGGAGGATAGTATTTGCTGAAACAAACAGGCAGAAAGCGGCGCCGCGGTCGACAATGCCTGTATAAGCACAACATGTGTCTGGCGCAGTTGTCAGATCGGTTACTGCACCTATAGTGGCAGGTTGTCAAGATTTAAGTGATCTTCAACGTCGCGTTACAGTGGGCGTTCGAGCGATGGGACACAGCATCTCCGAGGTAGCGATGAACTGGGGATTCTCCCGTGCGACCATTTCACGATTGTATCGTGCATATCAGGAATCCGGTAAAACATCAAATCTCCGGAATTGCTGAGGCTGGAAAATGATCGTGCAACAACGGGACCAATGGCGACTGAAGAGAATCGTTCGACGTGACAGATGTGCAACCCTTCCGCAAATTGCTGCAGATTTCAATACTCGGCTATCACCAAGTGTCAGCGTGCGAACCATTCGAGGAAACATCATCGAAATGGGCTTTCGGAGCCGATGGCCCACTCGTGTACCCTTGATGACTGCACACAGAAAGCTTTACGCCTCGCCTGGTCTCGTCAACACCGACATTGGACTGTTGATGACTGAAAACATGTTGCCCGGTCGGACGAGTCTCGGGTATGGAGACAACGTCAAGAATCCGTGGCCCTGCATGTCAGCAGGGGACTGTTCAAGCTGGTGGTGGCTCTGTAATGGTGTGGGGCGTGTGCAGCTGGAGTGGTACGGAACCCCTGATACTTGTAGATACGACTGACAGGTGACAAGTACTTAAGCATGATCACCTGCCCCCATTCGTGTCCATTGCACATTCCGACGGGCCTGGGCAATTCCAGCAAGACAATGCGACACACCACAAGTCCAGAATTGCTACAGAGTGGCTCCAGAAACATTCTTCTGAGTTTAAACACTTGCGCTGGCAGACATGAACATTATTGAGCATGTCTGGGATGCCTTGCAACATGCTGTTCAGAAGAGATCTCCAGCCCTAGTACTCTTACGGATTTATGGACAGCCCTGGAGGATTGGTTCAAATGGCTCTGAGCACTATGGGACTTAACTGCTGAGGTCATCAGTCCCCCAGAACTTAGAACTACTTAAACCTAACTAACCTAAGGACATCACACACACCCATGCCAGAGGCAGGATTTGAACCTGCGACCGTAGCAGTAGCGCGGTTCCAGACTGTAGCGCCTAGAACCGTTCGGCCACTCAGGCCGGCGAAACCTGCAGGATTCGTGGTGTCAGTTCCCTCCAGCACTACTTCAGACATTAGTCGAGTCCATGCCATGTCGTGTTGCCGCACTCCTGCGTGCTTGCGGGCCTCTATACGATATTACAGAGGTGTACCAGTTTCCTTGGCTCTTCAGTATACGTAGAAAACTACGAACTGAGAAGTCCAATGTTAAGAGGGCACAAGAAAACGATACGCCTTGCAAAACCATGGAACGTGTATCAGATGATGTTTTAGACACTATAATTATTTTATTCAAATTTCTGAAACGGAAATTGCCACGATTATACAAAAACCAGTTGACAATTATTATGAGATTCCTTGTACAAAATTCACGACTAAGAAGATTTTTTATGATGCTCTTAGAAACTTTATTTTGGTGCTAAGATTTTCTTAACTTTGTGTGTTTCGATAGCTTTTTGTAAGAGAATATTCTTTTTTTTTTCAAAAGTTAAATTAATTAAGAATTACCTTGAGTCCCCTACGAGTAAGACTCGACTGTCTAATTTAGCAGTTACTCAATAAAAATGGGCTAGCTAAAGATATCGATATTGATGAGGTAATTTCAAAATTTGAAGCCAACAAAAAGTGAAGAAATTCTAAGCTACGTACTAGTCACCTGTCAGTATGGAAAACTGCCGTTACCTGATCGGCTTTTTTAATAATAAGTTAACTGTTTTTTAATTCACTTTACTTATTCGTTTTCATGCATAAATAGCTGTTTGCGAAGTAGTTAAAATTATGCTTTGATCACATAGTCACGCATATGAAAAAACTCCTACACACAAATGTTGCATTCTCTGCTTTTGTGAGGTTCGCAGTTGGGGGGGGGGGGAGGGGGAGGGGGGACAAATCTGCACCGGACACCAAACTACCTAGCTACACCACTGCGTAACCGCCAGTCTGAACCAGAGTGAAACATTTGATGTGTAGGTAACCAAATAGAGAATTCCTTGTACAATTATGTAGAAATTCGAAATTCATCGCAGCAAATATCCCCAAGATATTCAGTAACATTTAAACACGAGCTCATGAGTTTATCTTTTGTCGTTAAAGTGTGTGTTATGTGTCTTAGAAGCATTATAAAGTGACTGGCAGTTCACTCACAGAAACAAAGTTTACATTTCACTGATGTGTTTAATTTCAGCTCAGTATATCTTCACTCATCGTCGTAACAACCTAGCGAAAAAAATTCTGCGTTTCGTGTTTTATGTCGCGCCGACTGTTGTTATCGTTAGAGATTTAGCTTTAGTAGACCTGCGAATTTGTTGTCTCACTTCTTCAATTTCTTTGTATTCATGAGTAATTCCTAGATCTTGCACTTGTCTCCAGAGAGACTTTTTCATGTGGAAATAACATCCATGCACTTCAGGATGTCAAATCAAGTTCCATCTCGGTTCAGGTCAAAACAGGCGCCAGCATTGAATCTCTGCTATCTGTAGATTTTTGCTTGCCATAGCAATCACTTCGACCATGATCTGCCAACTGTTAGATAAACATTCAAACCAAATGGTTCAAATGGCTCTGAGCACTATGGGACTTAACATCTGAGGGCATCACTCCCCTAGAACTTAGAACTACTTAAACCTAACTAACCTAAGGACATCACACACATCCATGCCCGAGGCAGGATTCGAACCTGCGACCGTAGTGGTCACGCGGTTCCAGACTGAAGCGCCTAGAACCACACGGATTCAAACCAAATCTGTCGAAGATTATTTCGAGCAGTTAGTTCATGAGCCCACGCGAATAGTAAACGGTTGTGAGAACACACTTGACCTCGTAGCAACAAATAATCCTGAGTTAATAACGAGCATCAAAACCGATTCAGGGATTAGTGAACACAGGATTGTCGTAGCGAGATTGAATATTGTAATCCCCAAATCCTCGAAAAATAAGCGAAAAATATACCTATTCAAAAAAAGCAGATAAAACTTCACTTGACGCCTTCCTGAGAGACAATCTCCACTCATTCCAAATTAATAATATAAGTGTAGACCAGATGTGGCTTAAATTCAAAGAAACAGTATCGGCAGCAATTGAGAGATTTATACCAAATAAATTAACAAACGACGGAGCTGATCCTCCTTGGTACACAAAACGGGTTAGAACACTGTTGCAGAAACAACGAAACAAACATGCCAAATTTAAACAGACGCAAAATCCCCTAGATTGGCCATCTTTTACAGAAGCTCGAAATTTAGCGCGGACTTCAATGCGAGATGCCTATAACAGTTTCCACAACGAAACTTTGTATCGAAACCTGGCAGAAAATCCAAATTAATTCTGGTCGTATGTGAAGTATATTGGCGGCAAGAAACAATCAGTGCCTTCTCTGCACGATAGCAATGGAGATACTATCGAAGACAGTGCTGCCAAAGCAGAGTTACTAAACACTGCCTTCCGAAATGCCGTAACAAAAGAAGACGAAGTATATATTTCAAAATTCCAATCGACAACAGCTGCCAGCATGAGTAACGTAGAAGTAAATATCCTCGGAGTAGTGAAGCAACTTAAATCACTTAATAAAAGCATGTCTTCTGGTCCAGACTGTATACCAATTAGGTTCCTTTCGGAGTATGCTTATGCATTAGCTCCATACTTAACAATCATATACAACTGTTCGGTTGACGAAAGATAGGTACCCGAAGACTGGAAAGTTGCACAGGTCACACCAATACTCAAGAAAGGTAGTAGGAGTAATCCACTTAATTACAGGCCCATATCGTTAACGTCGATATGCAGCAGGATTTTGGAACATATATTGTGTTCGAACATGATGAATTAACTCGAAGAAAACGGTCTATTGACACACAGTCAACATAGGTTTCGAAAACATCGTTCCTGTGAAACACAACAAGCTCTTTATTCACATGAAGTGTTGAGTGCTATTGTCAAGGGATTTCATGTTGTTGTTGTTGTGGTCTTCAGTCCTGAGACTGGTTTGATGCAGCTCTCCATGCTTCTCTAACCTGTGCAAGCTTCTTTACCTCCCAGTACCTACTGCAACCTACATCCTTCTGAATCTGCTTAGTGTAATCGTCTCTTGGTCTCCCTCTGCGATTTTTACCCTCCACGCTGCCCTCCAATATTAAATTGGTGATCCCTTGATACGTCAGAACGTGTCCTATCAACCAATCCCGTCTTCTAATCAAGTTGTGCCACAAACTTCTCTTCTCCCCAATCATATTCAATACTTCCTCATTAGTTATGTGATCTACCCATCTGATCTTCAGCATTCTTCTGTAGCACCACATTTCGAAAGCTTCTATTCTCTTCTTGTCCCAACCATTTATCGTCCATGTTTCACTTCCACACATGGCTACACTCCATAGAAATACTTTCAGAAACGACTTCCTGACACTTAAATCAATACTCGATGTTAACAAATTTCTCTTCTTCAGAAACGATTTCCTTGCCATTGCCAGTCTACATTTTATATCCTCTCTACTTCGACCATCATCAGTTATTTTGCTCCCAAAATAGATTAGGAAATGAGACACTTAAAGTAGGAAAGGAGTTTTGCTAATTCCCTCAGCATCACCCGACTTAATTCGACTACATTCCATTATCCTCGTTTTGCTTTTGTCGATGTTCATCTTATATCCTCCTTTCAAGACACTATCCATTCCGTTCAACTGCTCTTTCAAGGCCTTTGCTGTCTCTGACAGAATTACGATGTCATCGGCGAACCTCATAGTTTTTATTTCTTCTCCATGGATTTTAATACCTACTCCGAATTTTTCTTCTGTTTCCTTCACTGCTTGCTCAATATACAGATTGAATAACATCGGGGAGAGACTACAACCCTGTCTTAATCCCTTCCCAACCACTGCTTCCCTTTCATGCCCCTCGATTCTTATTACTGCCATCTGGTTTCTGTACAAATTGTAAATAGCCTTTCGCTCCCTGTATTTTACCCCTGCCACCTTCAGAATTTGAAAGAGAGTATTCCAGTCAACATTGTCAAAAGCTTTCTCTAAGTCTACAAATGCTAGAAACGTAGGTTTGCCCTTCCTTAATCTAGCTTCTACGATAAGTCGTAGGATCAGTATTGCCTCGCGTGTTCCAACATTTCTACGGAATCCAAACTGATCTTCTCCGAGGTCGGCTTCTACCAGTTTTTCCATTCGTCTGTAAGAAATTCTCGTTAGTATTTTGCAGCTGTGACTTATTAAACTGATAGTTTGGTAATTTTCACATCTGTCAACACCTGCTTTCTTTGGGTTTGGAATTATTATATTCTTCTTGAAGTCTGAGGGTATTTCGTCTGTCTCGTACATCTTGCTCACCAGATGGTAGAGTTTTGTCAGGACTGACTCTCCCAAGGCCGTCAGTAGTTCTAATGGAATGTTGTCTACTCCCGGGGCCTTGTTTCGACTCAGGTCTTTCAGTGCTCTGTCAAACTCTTCACGCGGTATCGTATCTCCCATTTCATCTTCATCTACATCCTCTTCCATTTCCATAATATTGTCCTCAAGTACATCGCCCTTGTATAGACCCTCTATATACTCCTTCCACCTTTCTGCTTTCCCTTCTTTGCTTAGAACTGCGTTTCCATCTGAGCTCTTGATGTTCATGCAAGTGGCTCTCTTTTCTCCAAAGGTCTCTTTAATTTTCCTGTAGGCAGTATCTATCTTACCTCTAGTGAGATAAGCCTCTACATCCTTACATTTGTCCTCTAGCCATTCCTGCTTAGTCATTTTGCACTTCCTGTCGATCTCATTTTTGAGACGTTTGTATTCCATTTTGCCTGCTTCATTTACTACATTTTTATATTTTCTCCTTTCATCAATTAAATTCAATATTTCTTCTGTTACCCTAGGATTTCTACTAGCCCTTGTCTTTTTACCTACTTGATCCTCTGCTGCCTTCACTACTTCATCCCTCACAGCTACCCGTTCTTCTTCTACTGTATTTCTTTCCCCCATTCCTGTCAATTGTTCCCTTATGCTCTCCCTGAAACTCTGTACAACCTCTGGTTTAGTCAGTTTATCCAGGTCCCATCTGTAGTGTTGGCAGAAGAGCCAACACTGTGTTTCTAGAGGAGGCCGAAATGCACGCGTTTAATTACACGCTGACTAGCGTGAGGTCTGGAACAGGACAATATCTTGAGAATTGCAAACAAAGTACGTAGATGATGTAATACTTAACTTTAATCCACAATTGTAGAACATCTCTCGTTACGGTACATGCTTCATAATATTACTAGCAAATGACGTAGCTGAAGGCTATGCTAACTATCGTCTCGGCAAATGAGAGCGTATTTGTCAGTGATCCCTCTCTGGCTAAGTCGGCTGTACAACTGGGGCGAGTGCTAGGAAGTCTCTAGACCCGCCGTGTGGTGGCGCTCGGTCTGCTATCACTGACATTGGCGACACGCGGGTCCGACGTATACTAATGGACCGCGGCCGATTTAAAGGCTACCACCTAGCAAGTGTGGTGTCTGGCGGTGACACCACACCATCTTTTTAAATTCCCACCTTTTTGCAGTTTCTTCAGTTTTAATCTACAGTTCATAACCAATAGATTGTGGTCAGAGTCCACAACAGCCCCTGGAAATGTCTTACAATTTAAAACCTAGTTCCTAAATCTCTGTCTTACCATTATGTAATCTATGTGATACCTTCTAGTATCTACAGGCTTCTTCCATGTATGATTCTTGAACCAAGCGTTAGTCATGATTAAGTTGTGCTCTGTGCAAAATTCTAGCAGGCGGCTTCCTCTTTCATTTCTTAGCCCCAATCCATATTCACCTACTACGTTTCCTTCTTTCGCTTTTCCTACTACCGAATTCCAGTCACCCATGATTATTAAATTTTCGTCACCCTTCACTATATGAATAATCTCTTTTACTTCATCATACATTTCTTCAATTTCTTCGTCATCTGCAGAGCTAGTTGGCATATGAACTTGTACTACCGTGGTAGGTGCGGCCTTTGTATCTATCTTGGCCACCCGCCGACATTTTTATGGGGGAGGGGGGGGTTAGGTTAATGGAGGTAGCCCAAGTGACCTATCTTCCCGCCAAAAATTCAGACTTCCCACCAAAATCCACTATCTCGAATGATATCATGGCAGCTATTTTTGATGACATCATGGGCTGTTTCCAAGTCTACACGCCACCATCTTGGATGACGTCATCGCCACCATCTTACATAAGGTAGCGTCACTTTGAGCCACTACTGAAGTTGTCATCAAGGCTAAGGGCAGGCCATCACCATATTGAATTCCAGAATTACCGATGGAGGGCGCCACGGACGTGTAAGTTATTTTGAGCCAGATATCCAGATTCTTTTGATCACAAAGTGTACGTGGAAATCTTGCTGAGGGGCGGATAATTGTTTTACTTCCGTTGCACATTTAATACAAAGTCAAGCTGCATTCAGATCAGTTCAGTTCACACTAAGAGTTATAAAGTTGGGGCTAAATTTCAGCTAGAGACAAACATAGTGGAGAGGTTACAACATGTTAGGGGAAAGCTGCCTAATTGTACCACTTTTGATATTTGATTATTATTGCCTAGATATTAAGTTACATTATTTATACAGTGCCATCCTCTACCGCAGGATGTTGTTCTTGGTATCGATTTAAAAAATAGAAATCTGAGGAAAAGTAAACATGCTGCACTTAATTTGCCAAGCATCTGTAAATGGCATAAATTAGGAATCTGGTTTTCTTCGTTGTAGCAGTGGGTGGATTAATTGCAGCACCCTCATAAACGATGCCCCTGAAAATGGGTCAAAGTTTAAGAATATGTTCCACATTTTTGTTATTCCCTATGCGAGGCAGCCGAAGTGTTTGGTGTTTCGAGGGGCACCGTGTCGGAGATTTATGCTGCATACAGGGAAAGAGAAAAATACGTCATCTTCTAAGTCACAGCGCGGACGAATGTGTTGAGTGATCGTGACGGATGATCATCGAAGAGGATTGTGGCAAAACTGAATGTCGCGCTCACGTACCCTGTCAGCGCCAAAACAACACGAAGGGCGCTCCACGAATAAGGAATTGCAGCGCGAGCCAGGACTGTGGACTATGGACGAATGGAAGAATGTCATTTGGTCGGATGAATCTCGTTTAACGTTGTTTCTAGTTTCTGGCCGAATTTACGTCCCAAGAGCGGGGCTTCAGTGATGACTTCGGGAGCCACATCGCGGCACTGCTCGGGCTTCGCGGTCGGCCCACGAGGCAGCGCTGCCGAGCGTCACGAGGCCGTGCTGGCTGGGCTGGTCAGGTCGGCGTCTGCAGGGCGACGGGGCTCCGGGGCTCCACACGGCTCGCATCGCCCAGCACTGGTGTTGTCAGCGCCAGGGCGAATTGTCGCATCACCCCTGGCCAGCAGTCAGCAGATCTCAACATTACTGACCGTTTTTTGATTTCCTTGAAAAACGCTGCACCTGTGCTTGTACATTCACTATTATCATTACATGTTAATGTCGTCCCATCTGATCTCTCCCACTGTAAATACAACTTCTACGCTAATGATCTCCAGCTATATCTAAGTGCAAACCCCAGAAACTTGTGCATAGCCGCCCAGTATGTAAATGCCTATTTACCTGCCTTTTCAGACTGGGCACACAAATTAGGTTGAATGTTAACCCATCTAAAACACAAGCAATCATAGTTGCTAATTAAAGGCTCATTACCCCTCAATACGGAGAATCTCTTCCACCGTTAATCCCTAAACGGCAAAAAATAACCCTTTATTCTTCTGTAAGGAACTTGGGAATAGTTCTGGACCATCACCTACACTGGAATGAACACACAATTACAGTCTGTAAGAAGGTATCAGCGTCACTTCACTCGCTGTTGTTCTTGTTGTTGTGGTCTTCATTCTAGAGACTGGTTTGGTGCAGCTCTCCATGCTACTCTATCCTGTGCAATCTTCTTCATCTCCCAGTACCTACAGCAACCTACATCCTTCTGAATCTGCTTAGTGTATTCATCTCTTGGTCTTCCACTACGATTTTTACCCTCCACGGTTCCCTCCAGTACTAAATTGGTGATCCCTTGAAGCCTCAGAACATGTCCTACCAACCGAACCCTTCTTCTAGTCAAGTTGTGCCACAAACTCCTCTTCTCCCCAATTCTATTCAATACCTCCTTATTAGTTATGTGATCTACGCATTTAATCTTCAGCATTCCTCTGTAGCACCACATTCTGAAAACTTCTATTCTCTTCTTGTCCAAACTATTTATCGTCCATATTTTACTTCCTCACATGGCTACACACCATATAAATACTTTCAAAAACATTTCCAGCCACTTAACTCTATACTCAATGTTAACAAATGTCTCTTCTTCAGAACCGTTTTTCTTGCGATTGATAATCTACATTTTATATCCTCTCTACTTCGTCCATCATGTTATTTTGCTCCCCAAACAGAAAAACTCCTTTACTACTTTGTCTCATTTCCCAATCTAATTCCCTCAGCATCACCTCATGTAATTCGACTACATTCCATTATCCTCTTTTTGCTTTTGTTGACGTTCATCTTATATCCTCGTTTCAAGACACTACCCATTCTGTTCAACTATTCTTCCAGGTCATTTGCTATCTCTGACAGAATTACAATCTCATCAGCAAACCTCAATGTTTTTATTCCTTCACCATGGATTTTAATACCTACTCCAAATTTTTCTTTTGTTTTCTTTACTGCTTGCTCAAGATACAGATTGAATAACATCGCTGATTGGCTACAAGTCTGTCTCACTCCCTTCCCAACCACTGCTTCCCTTTCGTGCCCCTCGACTCTTATAACTGCCATATGGTTTCTGTACAAATTGTAAATAGCCTTTCGCTCCCTGTATTTTACCCCTACCATCTACAGAATTTGAAAGGGAATATTCCAGTCAACACAGTCAAAAGCCTTAAGTCTACAAATGCTAGAAACGTAGGTTTGCCTTTCCTTAATCTATCTTCTAAGTTCAGTTGTAGAATAAGTATTACCTCGCGTATTCCGACATTTCTACAGAATCCAAATTGATCTTCGCTCACTACAGAAATATAACAAAATGTTTCCTTTGGAGCTTAAAAAGAAGCCTGTAGAGTCATTGACTCCCTGTACTCGCCTATGGTGATGCTGTTCTCCAAGGACTTTCATACGAAAGTTTTCACGTGTTGGAACTGGTGATGAATGCTTGTGAACGATACATTTGCGACATTCGCTTTTCCGGCCATATCACTCCTGCCTCAAACAATGCCAATAAGCGTAGAGACTATCATACGCCATGCTTGGTCTACGTCTTCTCAGTCACTGCAGTCCCTGTCATTATTATCAACTTTTACACTACAATCTGAACAGCACAGCACAAACGCCAGCTCTCAACACAGTAAAATCCTCTCTGCACAATCACATAACACTGCCTTATTCTCTGTATCATTCTCCGTGTCAGCAACTTGAGTCTCGTACAATCTGATACAAAATATCAGAGATACTAAATCCTTTCCAAGCTTCTGCAGAAACAGGTCGAGGATACAGAATTAGTGTGTAGTGGGAATGTTCGTGTTACTCATAAGTCGCATATACGTACAGTATTTAATAATCACTTTCTGAATATAGCAGGTGAACTAAATAGAAACCTAGTGCCAACAGGGAATCATATAGCGCTCGTAGAAAAAAGTGTTCCGAGACTGTTACCTGAAATGCTCCGCCATGATACTGACAAGAGGGAGATTGAGTTAATAATTAAATCACTAAATACCAAGAACTCTCATGGATATGACGGGGTATCTAGCAGAATGCTGAAGCATTGTTCTATGTATGCTAGCCCAGTACTTAGCCATATCTGTAACTTCTCCTTTAGGAGTGGTCGGTTTCCTGACCGATTAAAGTACTCGGTAGTGAAGCCACTTTATAAAAATGGAGACAGGGATAATGTTGACAGTTATAGACCTATTTCTATGCCATCGGTGTTTGCTAAAGTTATCGAGAAGGTTGTATATACAAGGTTACTGGAACATTTAAATTCACATAATTTGCGGTCAAATGTACAGTTCGGTTTTAGAAATGGTTTAACAACTGAAAATGCTATATTCTCTTTTCTCTCTGAGATTTTGGACGGGTGAAATAAAAGGTTGCGAACGCTAGGTGTTTTCTTTGCTTTAACGAAACTTTTGACTGTGTTGACCACAAGATATTACTGCAGAAGTTGGACCATTATGGAGTAAGGGGAGTAGCTTACAATTGGTTCGCCTCTTACTTTAAGAACAGAATGCAGAAGGTAATTCTCCGCAATATTGAGAGTGGCAGTGATGTTCAGTCCCAATGGGACACTGTTAAGTGGGGCGTTCCCCAAGGGTCGGTGCTGGGGCCACTGCTGTTTCTTATTTATATAAATGATATGCCTTCTAGTATTACAGGTGATTCAAAAATATTTCTGTTTGCTGATGACACCAGCTTGGTAGTGAAAGATCTTGTGTGTGATATTGAAACATTATCAAATAATGTAGTTCATGAAATAAGTTCGTGGCTTGTGCAAAACAATTTGATGCTAAATCACAGTAAGATTCAGTTTTTACAGTTTCTAACTCACAATTCAACAAGAACTGATATTTTGATCAGACAGAATGGGCATATTATAAGCGAGACGGAACAGTTCAAGTTCCTAGGCGTTCGGATAGATAGTAAGCTGTTGTGGAAAGCCCACGTTCAGGATCTTGTTCAGAAACTAAATGCTGCTTTATTTACCATTAGAACAGTATCTGAAATTGTTCAACATGAAAAGTAGTCTACTTCGCATATTTTCATACGCTTATGTCATATGGTATTATTTTTTGGGGTAATTCTTCTGATTCAAAAAGGGTATTTTTGGCTCAAAAACGGGCTGTTCGAGCTATATGTGGTGTAAGTTCGAGAACCTCTTGTCGACCCCTACTCAATAGTGTGGGAATTCTGACATTGCCCTCGCAGTATATACTTTCTTTAATGTCGTTTTTTGTTAGCAATATTAGCTTATTCCCAAGAGTTTGCAGCTTTCACTCAGTTAATACTAGGCAGAAATCAAATCTGCATGTGGGATGCACTTCCTTGACTCTTGTGGAGAAAGGAGTGCACTATTCTGCTGAACCCATTTTCAATAAGCTACCACAAGAACTCAAAAATCTTAGCAGTAGCCCAAACGCTTTTAAGTCAAAACTGAAGAGTTTCCTCGTGGCTCACTCCTTCTATTCTGTCAAGGAGCTCCTGGAAGAGCTGAAAAATTAAGCAAATTCCAGTGTTACATTGTTCATTTTCTTTATTTAAACTTACGAATTGTTGCCTGAATACGTTTCTTGTATTTCATTTAATCTGTTTCTATTATCGTGTTATAATTTCATGTATTGACTCGTTCCATGACCATGGAGACTTCTCCTTAATTTGGTCCCGCGGAACAATAAATAAATAAATAATAAATAAAATAAACAACTAATGGCCCACCTGCCACAATAGCTGTCGATCCCATACTCAGATCAGTAACTTTGTGCCGCAAGTTCCCTGTCCCTCACAATTCCCCCGCTGCTCCCATCAGCAGAGTTCTCTGTTTGTATTTTATTGTTTCCTGTCTTCCTCTGTCACTGTCATTTCAGTCTTCTCCTTTATCTATATTTTTTTCACTCCTAATAACTCTAATCATACACTCAAATGTACTAAAATAATTTATGTAATTTCTATCATAATCATTATTATTATTATTGGTGTCAACTATTACCATTATTATGATTATTATTACTTTTTTTGAAAAATATGTAAAAATCTGCCAACTGGTTGCATATGGTTTCTATATACCTTGACCAGGTTTCGTCACCTCTAAGGGTGACTTCATCAGAAGGTAAGGTAATTACCTAAATTGAATATGTCAGATTAAATATCTTATATAATAAAAGTTTCCATTAATGTAAACGAGAGTAAAGCAAATACTACTTACGTGAAGAACATATCGTCAAAGATATACAGTGATTTAAGAGCTTATTATTACTGTGGACTTTGTTGTAAATCTTTGGTGTGTGTTGTTCCTGGTCACATGTAAGAGAGCGCCTTAAGGCGCTAATCTGGTCAGGCTAAATGAGCAATAAATGTATAAATTCCGGGATGACCGGAGGCTGCTTTGTTTTGCCGACGGTTTTCCTACTGCGTAACAGGCACGGTACCGTATTCTGCTTTTGGTCTTTCCATATTTTTGTCCATGCGTGTCATAAGAAAGAACGTTATCCATCTTTCAAGTCAGTCAAACGTTACCGCAGTCTTACAGTCGATGATACATTTCCTCGGACACGTACAGGTACCCATAAATCGTTCCAGCGCAGACAGAGTGGAAGAAACCAGCGACAGATCGGAGTCGTCGCGATGTCATTAAGGACCTCATTACTCCCTAAAAGGGCCTATTCGGTTATTAGCTGTCGCCGCGGCCTCAGTGATACGCAGTGTCGTCGATGTTACCAAAGAGGGTGAGCCGTTACCGATGCGCAAGCTGGAGGCGTCGAGCTATTGACAGCGCAAAGAAAAAGAGCGACAGCGAAAGCGAGTGGCCGCACGGACGCACACAGACATACGTGTGTGGAGTTAGGAGGCCGTTGGCCGCAGCGCAAGCAGTCGCCGTCGCATTCCGGCCGCACTTACAAGCACCGTGTCGGCACGTCGCTAATGAGGGGGCGTGTCCCGCGCGAGGCCGAGTAACGCCCCCCTCACGGCCGATTGGTCAGCGGGCGGTAGCCGGGCCACCTGGCGGCCGGCCGCGCAGGTGGAGGAGTGGGAGTGGGAGGGGGTAGGGAGGTTGGTGACCCGCCAGATCTGCCCGTCTCTTGTCAGGACAAATGACGAGCCAGCGCGCGAGCTCCGAATCGACAGCCATCGTTGCTCGGCAGATAGTACTGTGAGCTTTACGGCTGCGTTCGCAGGCAATGTCGCCAGACCTAGCCCGATGACATCGGCCGCAGCTTGGTCACAGTGCCTCCGATCATCTTCGTCTGTTTCTGGCGGGGCTTCATGGGTTAGGTTAGGTTAGGTTACAATAGAATGTGTATATGTGAAGCAAGCAAGCTTCGACCATAGATACTGGCAGACTGGCCTTGCTGTGCAGAAGCTATGGGGCTGGTGTGGCTCCAACATAAACCACGTGACTGTTGGCAAAACGTGGCGGCATTTCAAATCAGCGGTCTGCCATCCCATGTGTGTATCGTATTTTCCCCACATTTCTCAATTGACTACCGAACGCTTCCAACAAAAATTACTTTTTTATTTGTGAAAAATTATGCCAGAACTACACTTGACCTGGATCTGTTCACAGTACCATTTACAAAATCTAAGAAATACGTCGAACGCCACTCTGGTGGGCAGCGGGACGAAATTACTATAAAATATCAATTAAAGTAAAATGTCGTTAAAATTCTTTTAAACAGTAAGAGTGGTCTCGTGTCAAAACTTTAAACCTGGATTCGCCGCGTTTTGAGCTCTAGTCACTTATAAAAGAAAATGGGATATGGGAATTATGTCAACTATAGGTGCAGGTCCATTTTAGAGTATCAATTTTAGGTGCACTTCAAAGGTTCAGTTCCCACTATTTTTACAAAAGTTTAAACTATCAGTTTAAAAAAAAATTATATTTTAGATGAAAGGCGAGCCTTTGAAGTTTCAGAAAATAATTATGGAGCCTAGGTTTAAAAATGACAGACACTGTAAATATAAATTATACATATACAGTGTAAATAATAACTAACCTATCAAAACTCTTTCCCACGAAGTGCTTCGAGCAAAGGCGCGTATGTGCAGATGGCTGGAAGTTTTTCCGTTTCAGGGCCTGTATCCAAAGCTGCCTTCGGTTTTCATCCTTAGTGAACCTACGAGTAGGAACGAGAAACAGTCAAACTCACTTCTGTAACCGAATTATCACAGATACTTTCCCAAAATGTAATATGAGTCTGACTTTACACGCATCACTTGCAACACTTTGCCGGCCGAAGTGGCCGTGCGGTTAAAGGCGCTGCAGTCTGGAACCGCAAGACCGCTACGGTCGCAGGTTCGAATCCTGCCTCGGGCACGGATGTTTGTGATGTGCTTAGGTTAGTTAGGTGTAACTAGTTCTAAGTTCTAGGGGACTAATGACCTCAGCAGTTGAGTCCCATAGTGCTCAGAGCCTTTTTTTGCAACACTTTAATTTACGTGATACTCTATTTCAAAATATAAAAGTCACTTCAGCAGATTTCAATAAACGCATCTGCACTATCATAGAAACACTTACACGTGAAATGTGATGCCATTTCCCCCGACAAAACGCTGAGTACAGCCATAAGCGCAACACGAAACAACCATGTTTTGCCAACATTCACGTGACTGCAGCCCAGAGATGTTGGAGCCGCGAAAATGACGTCAGGGCCAGTCTATTATATTTATGGTCGAAGGAGGCAAGTTAGATTTTAACCTCCAAGGGTGGCATGGGTATTAGGGCTACTGATTATATATCGATACACACGTGTATCATTATGTATCGGCTATGCACCTGTCAGCGAAATATCGATATCAAGATGGCATTAACGAGTGCCGACATTTTTATATTATATTACTTTTTTTCACAATTTTCGGTGAATATTAGAAACTGTTCTTTTGCAATTGTAGCAGAACATAATTTTACTTTCACTGTGTGAAGGAGACTTACCGCTTTTTGGGCTTTCATGAAGTCCCAGTTTTCTCTTTGATGTGACGCAAAAGAAGTAGTCCGATTGCAGTAGGCGGTTGCAGTGTGAACAGTATTATTTCCGACGTGAAGAAATAGCACACCAGTTCCGTCACAAAACATCGGATTTCTTCAAAAACAGTTGCTGAAAAGGAAGAACAAAGATATAAATGCCAAGACTGGTCTTTTCGGTGGGCGACGACGTGTGAGGGGGAAATGCTGACGTAATCGGCGCTCGACGCCACCATCAGAAACTGCAACGTTCAGCTTCGACTAGAACTGCCAGGACGCTGACGTTGGCAGAAATGAAAAACAAAAAAAAAGTGAGAGAGAGGGAAGTCGACATGAAGTGTTCCGGACAAATCCAATACATGACGAAACCGAGGGGTGGACGCGTATGTGCAGTTACCATTGTTAGCAACGCGGTTGTCACCAAGCTTGAACGTGCATCGTTTTCTTTTCACTTCTTGCTGTAAGGGGGACAGGCAGACTGCTAGCTTGCTGATGTACAGAATATCTGATAATAAAATCAATACTTGAATATACAGCTCTAAAACCGGCAATATAAATACAATGTACAGCCGATATTTTTATTGGCAGATATGTCAATACTTTTTCCGTTGATATATCGGACCCTTTTTTCGATATATCTAGAGCTGAATGATATTTTCACTCTGCAGCGGAGTGTGCGCTGATATGAAACTACCTGGCAGATTAAAAGTTTGTGCCGGACCGAGACTCGAACTCGGGACCTTTGCCTTTCGCGGGCAAGTGCTCTACCATCTGAGCTACCCAAGCACGACTCACGCCCGTCCTCACAGCTTTACTTCTACCAGTACCTCGTCTCCTACCTTCCGAACTTTACAGAAGCTCTCCTGCGAACCTGGCAAAGGTCCAGAGTTCGAGTCTCGGTCCGGCACACAGTTTTAATCTGCCAGGAAGTTTCATATCTAGAGCTGATAATCATATTTTTCAAGTATCGATACATCGGACGCCAGGCATTTTTAAAAACATCAACAGTCCTAACGAATACCACGGCGCCTGTGTGCTTGGTGACGAGTGCTGCAGTGCGGTTTTGGTATTTAAGCACGCCGAATGCATGAAAGAAGAAAAAACAACGTGGCGTTTACTGTACGGTCTGCCCTCAGTTTCTGTAATTACCTGTCAAGTTTTAAGAATATATCAGATGCAGGGAGAAACGTTGTGTTACAAACTCGAGATGATTCGTGCTGACTTAGAAAAGTTAGATTATATGCACTCTGATTTGCTGAATTTATTTGAAGTCGGTGGACTCATCCGTGAATTAACCTTCAACGAATGTCATTCAGCATACCTGTGAAAGACAAACATAAAGTTTAAAATAAGACACTCTTAAATTCAAAGCCACATGAATTGAATGAAAGATGGAAAACCGAAAAACCGTTTGTCAAATTTTCCTTCAAAGACATGAAAGACAATCAATTTTGCATCGAATTGTTACTGGCGATGAAAAATGGATTTATTTTAACAATCCTAAACGGGAAAAATCACGGGTTAATCCGGGACAACCATCAACATCGACTGCAAAACCAGATCGATTCGGCAAGATGACAGTGCTCTGTGTTTGGTGGGATCAGAAAGGTGTGGTGTATCACGAGCTTCTAAAACCCGGTGAAACTGTGAATACTAAACGCTACAAACAACAAATGATCAACTATGAATTGATCGAAAAAAGACCAGAATGGGCCAGAAGACATGGCAAAGTAGTTTCTTTACACGACAATGCACCTGCACACAAAGCAAAACTGATTCAGAATACAATCAAAACACTTGGCTGGGAGCTGCTACGCCAAACGCCGTATTCACCAGACTTGGCCCCTTCTGACTACCATTTGCTTTCATCAATGGGACACACATTGGCTGAGGAACACTTCGATTCCTACGAAGAAGTCGAAAATTGGGTGTCTGATTGGTTTGCTTCAAAAGACGAACTTTTCTGTTGGCGTGGTGTCCACAAATTGCCAGAAAGGTGGTCAAAATGTATAGAAAGCAATGGTAAGTACTTTGAATAAAATGTTTTTACTTTTCAATTCAAAATTAGTGTTTCTTTTTCACACAAAAACGCTCATTTCATACCGGTACGCCTGGTATATCCTGACTACAATATCTTTCATCCTCGGGATGCCATAAACTCCTGCTTAGACTAAACTAATCGGTACCCCACAGTCCGTGTTTCGTATCATATCGGCTCATATGACCAACAAAAGAAACGGACTGGATTCCGCCGACCACGTCCACGGTCTGTACACCCGGGCAATGAGGTGCTGGGCGTACTGACTTGAAAAGATCGCCCGTGTTCGGCCGATGTCGGTCGTCGGCCGGATTCACCGCCGCCGGTGTGACTGCGACCGCAGCCATTTACTCCGCAGCCTGCTGGTGTGTGGCAGACAAACGTGAAGTTCTGCCGATGTCCGACGTCGGCCGTGGGCGGCCGATCTTTCCAAGTTAGCACTGCCTGTGACTTGCTCGGTCTTAGTGCAACCTGTCTCAGCAGCAGAACTTGCAGACTTCGGACGGCGGTCGGTGGAATTCAAATCAGTTTGTTTTCATATTGTCGATTTTGGCGACGTTGCTACACGCGAAACATGGATTGCAAGACATTTTTAAGTTTGGTATAAGGAAAGAGTTTCTGGCATCGTGAGGATGAGAAATACACCATGCGACCAAAAGTATCCGGACACCTGACTGAAAATGACTTACAAGTTCGTGGCGCCCTCCGTCGGTAATGCTGGAATTCAGTATCGTGTTGGCCCACCCTCAGCCTGGATGACAGCTTCCACTCTCGCAGGCTCAAAAAATTGTGACTTCAGGTAAGAAAAATGGCGTATGTCCATTTTGATATTTAGAGTTCCTGAAGTGGATTTCTTTTGTTGTAATAAGTGATAATTATTTGTCTATTTACTGTTGTCTTTTACGTCATCATTGTGCTGATTCCGTTACGTCATACCTTAAGGTGATGGTTCAAATGGCTCTGAGCACTATGGGACTTAACTGCTGAGGTCATCAGTCCCGTAGAACTTAGAACTACTTAAACCTAACTAACATAAGGACATCACACATATCCATGCCCGAGGCAGGATTCGAACCTGCGACGGCAGCGGTCGCGCGGTTCCAGACTGAAGCGCCTAGAACCGCTCGGCCACCCCGGCCGGCACCATAAGGTGACTTCCAGATGTCCCACGCAGGTGGTATCTGACAATTTCAGGTCACAGTCTGAGAAAATAAGTAGCCGGGCGGTTCTAGGCGCTCCAGTCTGGAACCCCGCGACCGCTACGGTCCCAGGTTCGAATGCTGCCTCGGGCATGGATGTGTATGATGTCCTTGGGTTAGTTAGGTTTAAGTAGTTCTAAGTTCTAGGGGACTGATGACCTCAGCAGTTAAGTCCCATAGTGCTCAGAGGCATTTGAACCATTTATTTTTAGAAAATAAGGGACGGAAGAGCTACAAAAAGAAAATACCTTTAGTGGCGTTCGAAGTAATCACCATTAACTGCAACACACGTCTAACAGTGGAAACACTGTTGGAAGATGTCAGCGAAAACTTCTCGTGGATTTGCTCGCATGCAGTGGCATGATGTTCATCGCCTACACCGCCTACCTCGGGTAGAAATTCGCGATGGATCAAGTTACTAGCGACAGCAAAAGACGATCGACATAACATTAATCTCGGAAGGCGGGGAAGACGATTAACGCCACGCCTTTGGCTGTCGTTTGCACACGGGATCATATCGGTAGCGCTAGTTCTCAATGGTGCGGGTATCCAGCAACGCTTCGTGCGCCGCCACAAGAAGCACTCGCTGATAGTTCCCGACAGCTCTACAATCCATCTCAGAAGTGTGGTGTAACTGTGCTCAAGCGCCAGAGAAACTGGTATAGCCATGCGTATCAAATACACAGACATGTAGACAGGAGAATACGGCGCTGCGGTCGGCAACGACTATACAGGGTGAAAAGTATTTAAACCGACAATCTCTGGGAGCTTGTAGGGGACATCAAAACAAATATTTTTCCCTAATGTCATTTTTTCCTATGCGGAGTATCTGAACCGGTAGAGGAAGATTTCTCTGGTCGCAAATTAATTAAACCAACAAACATTTTTCCATTTTTTTATGACCAAGAGACAACACATTAACACAACCCAATTTCAGTTACATTAGATTTTCAAAAATACCTCCATTGACACGTAAACAAAGGTTACACCATCGGATCATGTTCTGTCTGATACGGGCAAAAACCCCAGCAGTATCCTGAATTGTTCTTGCTCCTGCTGCTACTATCCGGGCAACCAGACCCTCTTCTGATGCAACAGGAGTTGCGTAAACAGGGTTGCGCATCTCTCCCCACACAAAAAAAGTCCAGAGGGGACATATCTGGGGATTGAGCAGGCCACGGTACAGGACCACCTCTGCAATTCCACGTTTCTGGGAACCGTCGGTCCAGGAATCGACGGAGACGAAGACTGAAATGTGCCGTCGCCCCGTCATGTTGGAACCACAGGCGTTGTCTTGTAGGGAGCGGCACGTCTTCCAGCAATTCTGGCAATGCTCTGGCAACAAAATTGTAGTAGGGGCTGCCATTTAATGGCCTAGGTAGGAGATACAGCCCAATTAAACAGTCCCCAACAACACCGACCCACACATTAACGAAGAACCGCATTGATTGAAGGATCCCGCTCCACATGCTGCAAGACAGCTTCCTAAAATTCTAGCGTTCTTACCGTGCGACGGCGTCCCTGTCCAGGTAATGTGCTAAATGACCCGGTCTCACGCAGACGTTGGTACACAGCAGCAAAGGTCGTATGATGCGGGATACGGCGATTAGGATACTGCTGTTGCTAAACCCGCTGTGCAGCTCGTCCGTTGTGGTGCGCTACGTAGTACGCACCAACCGTGTCAGTGTACTCACTCCAGGTGTATCGCTCCATTAGTAAACAGAGACAGTGCACTACTACACTGGTGGACAGCAGTTGCCCACAACTGAAGAGCGTAATACGGCCTCCACCGGTTCAAATAATCCTCATAGCAAAAAATGACATTAGAGGAAAATATTTGTTTTGATGTCCCCTACAAGCTCCCAGAGTTTGTCGGTTTAAATACTTTTCACCCCATATAAGACTACAAGTGTCTAGCGCGTTACTGCTGCTGCAGTGGCAGGTTATCACGATGTAAGTGAGTCTGAACGTGGTGCTGCAGTCGGCGCACGAGCTACGCGACACAGCAGCTCCGAAGAAGCGGTGAAGTGAGGATCCTTCCGTACGACCATTTCACGAGTATACCGTGGGTGTCGTAGGACCGTTGCTATTCACAATATACATAAATGACCTTGTGGATGACATCGGAAGTTCACTGAGGCTTTTTGCGGATTATGCTGTGGTGTATCGAGAGGTTGTAACAATGGAAAATTGTACTGAAATGCAGGAGGATCTGCAGCGAATTGACGCACGGTGCAGGGAATGGCTATTGAATCTCAATGTAGAAAGTGTAATGTGCTGCGAATACATAGATCCCTTATCATTTAGCTACAATGTAGCAGGTCAGCAACTGGAAGTACTTAATTCCATAAATTATCAGGAAGTACGCATTAGGAGTGATTTAAAATGGAATGATCATATAAAATTGATCGTCGGTAAAGCAGATGCCAGACTGAGAGTCATTGGAAGAATCCTAAGGAAATTCAATCCGAAAAAAAGGAAGTAGGTTAGAGTACGCTTGTTCGCCCACTGCTTGAATACTGCTCAGCAGTGTGGGATCCGTAACAGATAGGGTTGATAGAAGAGATAGAGAAGACCCAACGGAGAGCAGCGCGCTTCGTTACAGGATCATTTAGTAATCGCGAAAGCGTTACGGAGATGATGGATAAACTCCAGTGGAAGACTCTGCAGGAGAGACAGTCAGTAGCTCGGTACGGACTTTCGTTGGTTTCGAGAACATACCTTCACTGAGGAGTCAAGCAGTATATTGCTCCGTCCTACGTATGTCTCGCGAAGAGACCATGAGGTTAAAATCAGAGAGATTCGAATCCACACAGAGGCATACCGACAATCCTTTTTTCCACGAACAATACGAGACTGGAATAGAAGAGAGAACCGATAGAGGTACTCAAGGTACCCTCCGCCACACATCGTCAGGTGGCTTGCGGAGTATGGATGTAGATGTAGATGTAGACCGTGGCCGGCCGGAGTGGCCGTGCGGCTCTTGGCGTTACAGTTTGGAGCCGAGCGACCGCTACGGTCGCAGGTTCGAATCCTGCCTCGGCCATGGATGTGTGTGATTTCCTTAGGTTAGTTAGGTTTAATTAGTTCTAAGTTGTAGGCGACTGATGACCTCAGAAGTTAAGTCGCATAGTGCTCAGAGCCATTCACGGACCCTGCATGTCAGCAGGGGACTCTTCAAGTTAGTGGAGGTTCTGTAACTGTGAGGGGCGTGTGCAGTTGCAGTGGTATGTGAGCCCTGATACGTCTAGATACAACTGTGACAGGTGACAAATACGTAAGCACCCTGTCCGATCACCTGCATCCATTCACGTCCATTCTGCATTCCGAATGACTTGGGCAATTTATCCTAACATTTCCAGAATAGCTACAGACTGGCTCCAGAAACACTTTTCCGACTTAAAATCGCCGGCCACCAGACTCCTCAGGCATCAACATTATTGAACATATCCGGGTTGCCTTGAAACTTGCTGTTCAGAAGAGATCTCCACCCCCTCGTACGCGTACGGATCTATGAACAGCCCTGCTCGATTGACCGTATCAGGTCCATCACTAGTTCAGACATTACTCGGGTCCATGTGTAATGTCTCTTGCAGCGGTCTCTCCGCGATATTTTCAGAAATTTTATAAATTATGTAACTCAATACATATCTCGAAATATCTCTTCTTATCTTCCCGATTCCTAAACATCAATATACGATGATTATCAATGCAAAGTAGTTTCAAGCCCTATTATTCCTTGGAGCGTGCATTTAGTCCATGGAATAGCTTCCCTGCTATCTATGTTTTCTCTTATGAAAAGGATTGAGCTCTTGCCGATTAGCCGTGAAAGAAAGAAGATTTATATGTATGTATTGTTGAGCTAGTCGCCATCTTGATGAGATTCTGTATGAGAAGGAATTTAATGCATGAACTAAACTAAAGTAAGTGTGTTCGCGTATTATTTGACTGATTATTATTGACAGTGTCTGCTTACTACGCTGTGTTGCACGGGATCAGTGGGGAACGTCTGATTTACACTGGACGAACCTGCCGTTTTGTACGCTCGAGATATCCAGTTTATTACTTCCAATAAATGGGCTAACACGGTCTTACCAGCACATCTCCGGTCTTCCCCGTGTGATCACCGAAAGTTAATAATTATTACAAATGTTTTCAGGAGATCGACTGACAATTTTCGTCGCACCGAGACTTCGAAATTGCTTCACTGCCTTATGGAATTTAAGTTAAGCTCAATTTAATCAGGATAGAACAGTATTGAACTGTGTGAATGTGATAAGCCTGCTTTGTGAATGAAAATTCCCTTAATATACGCGTGTTTTTTACTATCCTGATCAGTGAAGCTAAATCAGGCCGGTGTGAGAGAGGTTTTTAAATTTTTGATCCCACAAAAATATTAAACATGCCATGTCGTGTTGCGGCTTTTCTCCGTGCCCGCGGGGGCCCTACACGATATTAGGCAGTTGTACCAGTTTGTTTGGCTCTTCAGTGTAAAATGCGCACAGGATGAAGATTAAAAGTAAAATTCGAGAGGTCCATCCTACCAGGCAGGTCACGTCAAAAGTAACTTCTTGTACTCTTGTGCACCTACAATACCTACAGTGAAAAACTGGAAATGAAGTCCCATGCTTCTTTACAGAGCGTAGGGGAACGATGCGGGAGACCCGCACCGCCTTACTAGGCTAGGTCCTAATGGAGGTGGTTTGCCGTTGCCTTCCTCCGACCGCAACGGGAATGAATGATGATGATGAAGACGACACAACAACACCCTGCCATCTCGAGGCAGGAAAAATTCCTGACCCCGTCGGGAATCGAAACCAGGACCCCGTGCTCGGGAAGCGAGAACGCTACCGCGAGGCCACGAGGGACGTACAATACCTACAGTACAGTCGCAAATTCACCAGCAGGTAATCCAACTTCTACTAATGCAACTGGCAATTCTCCTTCTTTATCACCGCCATCTTGCGAGATAATGGTTTACAACCTGGCTCGCTCGTGAAAAAGTTTTTAGCTACATGCTGACATAGTCTTGTTGGCCCACAACACGAATGTATTTCATTGCATGACTACCGCTAATCATAATTTTTTTCTCCAATTTTTTACGATCTGCGCGACCTGAACATTGTTGCAAAAAACAACCGAAACTAGTCATCGTGCTATAATTGCATACTGAAATTTGCGATCCAGACATAAAAAAGTTACAAAAAATGCATTTGATAAACTGCATTAAGACCGCACATTCCTTCCTGAGAATGCCAGGGCTCACTACTACAGGGTGTATCGAAAAGAATCCTCCGATCTGGCACGTCTATATTTCTGAAATTAGTAAATATATACAATGAATTTTATTGTTTGATGAACGGGAAAGTCAAAAACTTTTATTCATACCTTTTCATTGGTGCTCAATACGCTCCCCTTGAGGTGCACGGCATAAGTCAGTTCCGTATTCAGTTTGTTCCCACACTGTAGCGAGCACGTCTAATAATAAGAGTGACAGTTTCCACAGCTGCTGTTGTGCGATGTCTCAGTTCATTCATTGTTATTGGTAATGGAGCCACATAAACTGAGTCTTTTACAAACCCCGACAAGAAATAATCACATACAGTCAGGTCCGGTGACCATGGAGGCCAGTAACGTAAGGCTGAATCATTCGGTCCAGTGTGACCGATCCATCGTCCGCTAATCCTTCGATTTAAAAATTCCCGCACTTCAAGATGGCAGTGGTGGTGCCCCATCCTGTTCATAAATGAAGTCGTTCGAAACAGTCTCCAACTATGGGAAAAGAAAGTTATCAAGCATGTGGAGATATGTGCTTCCTGTAGCAGTGTTTTCGGTGCAGAAAAATGGATCATACACCTTTTCCCATAAAACTGCACGAAACACATTAAATTTTGGAGGTTCCCTCTCATATTGTACAACTCCATGTGGTTGTTACGTACCCCATATTCTTAAAATCGCTCTAAGCACTATGGGAGTTAATATCTGAGATCATCAGTCCCCTAGACTTAGAACTACTTAAACCTAACTAACCTAAGGACATCACGCACATCCATGCCCGAGGCAGGATTCGAACCTGCGACCGTAGCAGCAAGCGGTTCCGGACTGAAGTGCCTAGAACCACTCGGCCACAGCGGACGGTCGATATTCTCACATTACGACGGTTCACCTTTCCATTTAAATGTAATGCTGCGTCGTCACTAAACACTAAGCGTGGAAGAAAACTGTCATCCTCCATCTGGCCAAGAACGAAATTACGAACTCCACACGTTGTTCTTGTTTGTCACCTTCACTAAGAGCTTGCAGTAGCTCGATTTTGTACGGTAAACGTCGACGCAACACACGCCAAACGGACATCAAAAACATGCTGAGCTTTCGAGTTGCACGGCGAACGGATTTCTGCGGACTCATTATGAAACTACGGCGGATGCATTCGACGTCTGTGTCAGACACTCGGGGACGGACCAGCGATTTGCCTTCACACAAACAACCTGTTTCACGGAATTGTTCGAGCCATCGACTAATGCTCTGAGCTGCAGGAAGATCCACACGTACTTTGTAGGAAAGTCACGCTGAAAAGTTATTACTGACCCATACTGCGCAAAACGTGGAACACAAAACGCTTTCTGTTGCCCCGACGCCATTTTTAGTATCTGTTTCGATAGCTTAAATAAACTAACATTCGATAATCTAACCATGCAGGTTCGTAAAACCCATCTGTGTAAAGGTTTCTTAGATCGTCGCTGAGCAGCGACCACCTGATATTTCAAAGAATACCTTACGCGCCACGGCGCGGAACACGAATTGTTCATAATTTGTATCGCTAGAGATATTTTGTGTTTCTTATCTTTTGACAGCTGAAGAATTGTAATCCTCTTCTTTTAACACAGTCGTGATATTATTTAAAGACGGCGGACGGTGGTCCGCAATCACTAACTAGTTATAATAAAATATTACTATTGTGCTGTGCTATGTAAGAATTTATGTGTGCAGCTAAGATGAAATGTCGTAAATATTAAAGGACTTTATTTAAAGAAACAGCCAGCAAGATATAAAATTGAAATGTACGGAGCCTATTGTTAGAAATACTGACTAAGGTAATTAAATTGGTTTATTGTGGTCTCAAATGCTGTAGTGCCTGCTTATTACTTAAAGTACTTCTATACTATCCATCTCCTATTAATGGCAACAGAAATAACGGTGCGTTTATAGTTTTCATACAGCTACCAGGGACCCACTGCATCTCGGCAAACGTCATAGTTAAGGCAGAATGCGCACTGCTATTTACCTTGTTTGCGATTTAAATCCAACTACTTTTAACGTGTGGTGTAGTATAGCAAAGAAAATTAACAGCTCTGTCTGGTCCCTTAGGTTTCTCTGTTCGTAGTTGCTATGTCTCATATCCGAACATGATCACGAATAAATTAAGTGGCAATGCGAACTGTGTTCTTAATCTTGAGAACGCTACGCCTTCTGCAAACGATGTCAGGTGATATATAGATAAACTATAACTAACAGTACTTAAGTTTTTTCAAAAGTCTTTGCTCTTCCCGCCAATAAGTGATGCAAAACTCACATTTCTGAATCTTCACAAGAGAATAATAATTTGATCAAAATATAATATTTTTAAAAGAAAAAAATACCACCACACTTGGCGCCCGAACAGGGACTTGACTGAAATCACGAAAATCTGTCCTCTTTGCTGTTAATAAAGATGTATCTAACAATACATTTATTTTTCATGCGGACGCTACGCGCTTAAAAAATTGTGGATGTAAATTTCAAGGAGGAAAGGCGAGCCGACGGCGGAAAAAGGAGAAATTTTATACCCAGTTGCCGACTTCCAAGACATCAAACGTAAATTAAGAAAAAATTTCATATGCAGTTGTGACGCTTCAGTAGTACAGTTGTCTTTCGACCTACATTACCATTCTTCCTTTTATTTCCATCAGCACATTTATAAAATCAGCTTAAACTTATTTTTTTAGTCAGAGTTTAGTAGGTTTTGCAACGTAGTGTCGGAATTCCATTGTTGAGCTTGATGTCAATGTTTAAATATGGCGTCGTGTTACATGTAAAATGCTAGCGCTGTGTGCTAATTCAGTTGTTTAGTGTACCCGTCTTCCATCTTGTCTTGTCCGCTTCAGTTCACAGTCGCTTGTTAGGTGAGTGCAACTCCCATACTTGACAGACAGCACGTGACCTGACGTCACAAGCAAAGGACAGACGACCCGCGTAGCAGACCGCGTGTAGCTGACGTAATACTGTTGACGAACAGACACCGCGAGATGGAGGAGGGTAAACAGAAATTAATCCCGACAGCAGGTGACAATGACAATATGAACAGCACTCAATATTCGTTGCGCTCACGTGCAATTAGCATGCGAGTGGAGGCGGGGGCTAACGCCGGTGATACGATTAACAAAGACCAAACAATTCAAACGATTCCTGCGGGTAGCAACCCAACTGTAGATACGAATGCTACGCGTCTTCAAATCCAAAATTGGATGGAAAATAATGATAGGTAAAAGGGACAATTGCGGTTAGAAAAAGAACGAAAAGCAAGAGAGAGAGCTGAACGAGAGGAGGAAAACAAAAAGAACTAATGCGAGCTTTTACCGATTTAAATAAACAATTTGAAGTGGTAAAAACTGAAATAACTACCGACTTGAAAACTGATCTGAATACCCGATTGGGCAAGGTCAAGTCGGAAATAAGTGGGCAAATCGAAGCAGTAAAAACTGAGATCTGTAAACAGGTTGAGGCTGAGATCTCTAATAAATAATCTGTCTCTAATAAATTTGATGCAGCACTAGGAGCTGCCAAGGGTGAAATTAACCCTTTCGTGATCCGTGGGAAACATGCTTCCCACTACAATGAACTAGCTCCTAGTCCCGTGGGATTCACAGTTCCCACTGTTTTTTTGCTGTACCTTCGCGCAGAGGCTTAGTATAGCTGAGTGTTGCTCTGTAGAGGATCCTTTCAGTGCTGTTTGCGTGACATTTTGTGATACTTTTGATTTTTGCTATGGTGTCTTATTATCTGCTGTTCCCTGTTTGTTGTAAAATGTGTTTTACTTACATTACTTGTGGACTTTACTTGTAATATTTGATTTTGTTGGTGGGAAGTGTCCGTCCCACTGCCTCTTTGGTAGCCCATTGTTTTACGTCTCTAGAACGAATATTTCTATATTTAGCCACATTTATTTGACACTTTTGACTTAGTGGGTTTCAGAAATAATGCACTGATCATTATGTTACTAAAGAATGTCAAGTTTACCATACCAAACCAAGTGCTTGCTTCCGTTGAATCTGTCATAGTATTTTTTACACTCTCCAGTTCTCTATTTATTTGCATTGCCTTCCTTTCAGATGTCTCATTCCCTAGACCTCAGCAATCCTAAACATGTTAACGAAATTTACAATATATTATTTTCATTACCTGATGACAGAACCTGAAGGAGATGAAGGTGCAGCAGATGAACTGAATGTTCTAGGTAATACAGTCACCAGTGATTCAAGACATTTTTCTGTGGAACAAGACATTTATGGTGATAAACATGACAGTGAATCATTCGTGCTTCCGTCTGTTGCCAGTAGTGATACGTTGGACAGTGAAAGTGAAGAAGAATGCAACGGCGACTGTTATTACTTCAACAATGGAAAGAACAACTTTGAAACACGAATGGAAGGAAAACCAAAATTTCTCTGTAGTGCCAATGATCGGGAGCTCACTTATTTTTCTAAGTTCTTTGATGACGATGCTTTCACTCTTATTGTAAATGAAACAAACTTGTATGCAAAAACAAAATCGTGGTAGTATATGTCAATCAAACACTACTCAAGAAATGAGCGCTTGGATGTCTTATTCTAATGGGAATTCACCAACTTCTTGCTCTCTAACTTCTGGAGTTCAGACCCTATACTAAAAGTAGAGCCAATTGCTAATGAAATGACAAGTAAAAGATTTAAAAAGATTGTAGAGAATGTCCACTGTAATAACAACGAAACTGCAAAGCCAAGAAATCGTCCAGAATATGATAAATGCATAAATTGCCATTGATTGAAAAGCTTTTGCAGAGCTGTAAGAATAATTATGAGCCCTCATCATTTATGTGAGTGGATGAATCGATGATTCCTTTCAAAGGACGATCATCTGTGAAACAGTATATGCCAATGAAGCCGGTGAAACGAGGCTACAAAGTGTGGTGCTTGTCAGATTCACTCACTGGATATATAATGAACTTTGATGTTTACACAGGGAAGTATAGGCAGATAGTGACTTTTCATTGGGCGAAAGGGCTGTAGTAGATCTAACAAAGGAAATAAATAATAAAAATAATGTAGTTGCATTTGACAGATTCTTCACCACCGTGAAATTGATGTCAACACTTTTGAAGAAGGGTGTGTATGGATGAATGACAGTGAAGACCAAAAGGAAAGATTTACCCAAATTTATGAAGGAAAACGTAAAATTGGAACGAGGAGAATTCCAGTTTGAAACAAAAGGAGCCATTTCTGCAGTAAAATGGATGGATAGCCGCCCAGTTACTTTTTTGTCCTCAATTCATGACCCAAGATCAACAGCCACAGTGAAAAGGGAAAACAAGGATGGTACTAGTACAGAGATTTCTTGTCCTGAAGTTGTGGCTGTAAACAACAAAATAATGGGTGGTGTCGATAAGTTTTATCGATTACGAGAAAGGTATGCTACTGGCAAACGTTCTGTAAAATGGTGGCACAGAATATTTTGTTTCCTGGTGGGCGTTGCCGTAGTGAACAGTTTTATCCTGTAGAAAATAAGTAACAGCGAAAGTCGACAGCATGATCAGCTCACATACAGGATCCATGTAGCCAGACAATTGATCGCTGGCTTCTCATCCCGAAAAAGGCGTGGACAAAAATCTTTCTGGCAGAAAGGGGTAAAGTACCTGAAAGTGTTCGTCATGTGGCTGTAGGGGAGCATCAAGCCATTTTAGGAGAAACCTACAGGAGGTGGCATGATTGTAGTACCAAAGCTGCGGAAAAGCGCACTTGCTGTGTTTGTACATATTGTCAAATACTACTTTGTATAGACCCAAGTTTCAGAAAATTTCATGGCATGTAATTGTGAATAAGCATTGTAACAAGAGAAGTAAATTTATCAAATAAATATGACATATATTGAAAAAGTTGTTTTTGTCATTTAACTCCAAGGAAGGGCAGTGCGAAGAATACTTCCCACCTTGTTGTGTGACCTCACTTTCACAGTTGGAGCAAATTTGATATTCTCTATGATAAATATACCTATCTGTTAACTACTATCTGCTCTCCATTCATTATAAACAATTGCTCAATAATTTCGCCCACGAAAGGGTTAATGCCACGGTAGAAGCATACCATAACGAAACTATAGCATTAAAGGGTAATTGTGATACGAAGTCAAAGAAGGTCAGCGCCGTGAAACTGGTTGTCATTAATATGGGAAAGGAGACAGATGATTTGACGAAACAAGTAGAATCCATTGGCATAGAGGAGCAGGTAAAAATTACGGTACAGGCTCACGCCGAAGCGTTATCCGACCACTACACAGAGTGGATAAAAACCAAAGACCATCTGATAGAAAAAAAGATAAAGACAGAACTGTAGGAAGTAGTGAGGGAAGTTACTTACGATCTTTTGGCGGAACCAGGAAAATTGTGAAACACCGTGTTCTCTGAGCTAGGACAGATAAGGCGAACTTTGGCACAAGACCTTCCTCAATGGAAGCAGCAGGTCACTGAAGAGGTGCAGACACTAAAGAACAAAGTGGAAAGTCCCTCACATCCGATGGGTAGCGCATGGAATCACTCCCCATACCGAAATGACAATAGGCAAATCATTACCGCTCTCCACTTGACGGCACGTCATACCACAGTCCGACAGACGCAGTGCAGAACCACACTGAAGTGAACAGCCCACCAACACTCATAACCCAAATGCAGGAAGAAAGTGTATTGAAACAAAACATTTCCAACCTTTCACCCGCAAAAACGTCTCATACACCCGATCTGGAGTATTTCCGAACAGTTGGACAGACAAGCAAAGAATACAGTTCGTAACGAGGTATATAACAGGAGATGCCGCCTTATGGGGAACAGAAATGACAGACAAGTGCAGAGCCTATAATGAATTCGAGAGGATGTTTCTGAACAAATTTTGGAGTGATGGTGTTCAGCAGCGCTTAAGAAAAGAAGTGTTCAATGCCGAAATGTTCGGTTCGAAACACGGCAGCCTCAGAAGATATTTAGAAAAATATTTAGCAAAAATTAAATTCTGGGACTCGCCAATTACAAATAAAGACGCGATCATGATTTTGAAAACTAAATTGCCCATCTCTATAAGGGAGAGGACGATACTGAAGCATTTCTTTCCATATTGGACTCACTGCATTTGATTCGCAAAGACACGGTAGCAAATGTTGGTAGCGCTCCGAATGAAGTGAGCAGCCGAAACAGTGGAGTTTAATAGACCGGTATTACACTGTCAAATTTCTTTGTCAAAGATTTGATCAAAGATGTGATCAAATATTCCGTCAAATATATTTGACAAAGATCTTTGACGAAGCGCTAGAAGGGGTATTACACTGTCATCAAATTTTTCGTCAAAGTTCAAGATGGCCGACAACAACTTGTTATTAACTGCAGCAGTTGCACGTACCGCAATTGCATTGTGTGCACATGCGGAAAAGAAGGGGGGGGGGGACCATACATACGAGGTTGACAGTTTTAAATTCCTGGGATTACAACTTGATAATAAATTCAGTTGGGAGGAGCACACCACAGAACTGCAGAAACGCCTTAACAAATCTGTATTTTCAATTCGAGTGTTAGCACACAAAGGCAACATAAAAATGAAAAAGCTTGCATACTTTGCCTACTTTCATACCATTATGCCATATGGTATAATATTTTGGGGTAACTCTCCAAGTCAAACAAAAGTTTTCATAGTCCAAAAGCGTGTAATACGTATTATTTGTGGAGTAAACTCACGGACGTCCTGCTGAAACCTCTTCAAAGAACTGGGTATTCTAACTACTGCCTCTCAGTATATTTACTCCTTAATGAAATTTGTCCTAAATAATATATTTCTTTTTCCAACAAACAACTCAGTTCATACATACAATACCAGGAACAAAAATGATCTGCACAAGGACTTAAAAGCACTTACTTCAGTTCAAAAAGGGGTCCACTGCTCAGGAACACTAATCTTCAATAGTTTGCCAGCAAACACAAAAAATTTAGTTACAAATAAAGATCAGTTTAAAAGGAGCCTGAAAGACTTACTAGTGGCCCACTCCTACTCCATTGACGAAATTTTTAATAGAAACAAATGATGTATTGTATTTATTCATACTATTAGTATTGTTATTTCAGCTTAAAAAATTGACATGTTCCACATCCACGAGGATCTCCTCAGCACGGATCTATGGAACGAAAATCTGGGCGAAGCCGTGGGTTTTACGACGACACGATAAAAGCATTCAACAAAACTTGTTACGTGAGCTTACAGTGGAAGACGCCAAGTCGTACATCAATTACTTAAGAATGGATGAGCATACATTTCTGGATGTGCTCAGTGAAGTGTATCCTCATATCACAAAACACAATACTCACTTAAGAACTGCTACATCTGCAGAAGACAGGCTCACTGTAACAATCCGATTCCTTGCTACAGGAGAGGGTTATGTTATGTTATGTTATGTTAGGTCAGGTCAGGTCAGGTCAGGTCAGGTCAGGTCAGGTCTCCAATCTTCTTAATCTATTTTTGTATTCAGGGTGCCTCACGTTGTAAAGCGCCTCATCAGCTTCATACATCACTATTAATTTTGCAGTTGTCGGCACACACCAACTGTATTTACCGGCAATGTTTATGAAAACACTACAGACGGCAGAACGCTGCAGCGATGCTAGCGCTCCATTTGGTAACATGTCACACTGCAGTGAACAGAAGACAAGCGACTTCTTTGATCAAATCTACAGCGAGATCCTATATTTGATCAAATATTGGACGACATTTGACAAAGTTCCTATTACACCATCAAATATCTTTGACAAAGTTTTTTGACAAAGATATTTGACAAAGAAATTTGATAGTGTAATACCGGCCTTACGCGGCCAACAATGGCAATGAGGGAAGAGCGCGCGGAAGCGACGCTTACTGCCAACTGTCCGGCGGCTGCAGAAATCAACAGGTGTCGCACGGAAGTGGACAGTCTCGACCGAAGGGTAATAATAAACAACGGTACAATCCAGTGGATAGTACACAACGGCCACAGTACGGAAACTCAACACACAATTATCCACAGAATCAGTACGGAAACAAACCACCAAAGGAAATTATCAGTGCGGACCAGTCTTTAACAGGACGCGTGAGTGGAAATCACATAAATGGCATGGGACAAGTGGAAGACAACAACATTTTGCTAATAATAACAACACAATACACTACATGGCCCAGAATACATTTCGACCTCCGACAAACATGAATTTTTCCGGTCCCTCAAATGATTATGCAGGAAATCCGAAGCCTAAACGGCAAAGGACTACAGAAATCTATTATGCGCAAAGTGGATCGAACACGGGACAAGATCCTTGTCCAGCACCCTTCGTGCCACAGTCACAACACCAACACGAAAGAGAGGAGACGTTAAGGGCGATATCCGCTAGGGATAACCACTACAATTAAGAAAACTAGAAACAGCATTTTTTAGCCTCCACAAGAAGCTGACACCAAAATCAGGCAGGCGTTGATTTCACCGACAACGTATACAAACCTCCGTAAGAAAGCATTTGACAAAAAGGTAAATAAGGTTATTGAATATGGAGAAGGTGAGAGAATCTTACTAAGGACTCATTTTAAACCATCGAAGCTACGAAATAAAAATCGTAAGTGGCAGCGCGTTTATGAAGGCCCATCTGTTATTGTCGGGAAGCCGCACACAGGAAGCTACTTGCTAGCCGACCCCGTCACTGGAACCGTTAAAGGTCTGTTCCACCATAGTGACTTCAGAAAATTCCACAATGGTAACACAAGAAATTTACAAGTATTTCTAGTACGAGGCGATTACAAAGCATCATCAGAGAACAAGGTAAGTCGTCGACGTCGAATGATCACTCAAGAAAAATGACAAGCCAGCAGTTAATAAAGAGAGAACTTAGTACATAAGTATATGATGCATGCTCGTGTTTTTTTTTTTTTGAGAAACTAAAGTCTCTCGGAGGACAAGTTGTAGTCCTGTGTAAAATAAAGGGTCATAACTCAAAAATGGTTCAAATGGCTCTGAGCACTATGGGACTCAACTGCTGAAGTCATTAGTCCCCTAGAACTTAGAACTAGTTAAACCTAACTAACCTAAGGACATCACAAACATCCATGCCCGAGGCAGGATTCGAACCTGCGACCGTAGCGGTCTTGCGGTTCCAGACTGCAGCGCCTTTAACCGCACGGCCACTTCGGCCGGCCGGGGTCATAACTTTTCGTGACTAGAATCAAAGAATAACAGAGGATATCGTAATGAGAGCGACACATTACGTAAATGAGAAAGGGAGTAAATTATAATATGCTAAAGATCATGTGTCAGATCGGATGCTTAGAAGAAGTAATGTATGTGGGAAAACTTAATTAGGAACAGAGTTTTAAATTCTATGGCAGATAAGTTATGCTGACGCAAATTCGAAGGTGTAGCAAGTAAAAGAAGGGGTAGAGATAACACTATAAGTTCCACGGAAATGTTATACTTGAGAAATGCCAGCCGCAAGACTAAATGTAGCGATTAATAACAGCAGTCCGCAATGCTTTAAAAAGTGATGCGTCAAAAAAAAAAAAAAAAAAAAAAAAAAAAAAAAAAAAAAAAAAAAAAAAGTAAATGAAAAATAAAATGAATGGATGACAGCTTCTTGTAGAAGACTACAGAGTCAAGTAACCAAGTAAACAATTGGTCAAACAAGCACATCCATAGAGGCATGTAAATGAATCAGTTATATTTTCTAAGTGAATGACACGCAAAAAGCAACTGCAGCAGCATAAGCGATCGCATACAAATGTTTCTTGTTTAGTATGATAATTTTTATAATGTCCAGATTATTTAAAGGCTGAATTTTGTGTTCCTTTATAAAATCTTATCCAAAATACCGACCCCTGATAATCCTTCAAACATCCTATTCCAAGGATCAGCTCGTAGAGGTTTACTTGTACTAGGCGAAGCAAACTCGTATGAAAAGCGTGTAGGTTCGCGACGAGATCAGTTAAATTTTGCTTGTTGAAGCAAATTAGAGTGAAGCCACTTGTTTGGCATGCAGTTGAGTTTGTTGTCTTTGTAACAAGCGATTAGTCCGTCAGCGCCGGTATATTTTGAAGCGAATAGTATTCAGCATGGAAAAGGAGGCAGTCTCTCTGTATGGAGGCTGCCCTCAATTTAAACAACACAGTAAACACAAATTAATGGACACATAAATGAAAAGAGTAATAAAAAGAGGCGTGTTCTCAAAGAGAAAGTCTATTACTTTGTCTTTGAGACAATTAAAAATTTTTATAAGAATTGGACGGTAAAGAATAAATGAAACTGGTAGCTGAGTTAATTTTAACTGGTAGACGAGAGAGAGAGCCATAAAGAGAATTATCGACAGCAGTTCTGTACCGGACGTGACAATTAGATTAAGAATATATATGTATATATAAACAAACTATGTAAATATTGTTAGGCAAGGTATCTTGTTATCCTTCTGTGAAAGTGTTATTTTTGCAAAGAGAAAGTGAGATGAAGGACGACGTTTAGTTCACGAACGCCTGTGAAAGTGAAAGTGAAAATTTGTGCGCCCAAAAGCGAGTCTGTGTCACGACTCTTTAAACCACACCTTGTGTGCATCAGTTTATTTTTAACGTGTGCAACGGTCAGTGAATAAGTATCGTTCGCCATGCAGCCCACGCAAGCCAGCAGAATAACTTGTATTCACTTACCTGTGAGTCCTTAACAGACAGTTGGCGAGTGGAACGACGAGATGACTTCGTGCAGGCTCCCTCGGTGACGCAACAGCAGCAGCAGCAGCCCTCAAACAACGTGCTTTAAACGCAGCACGTTGTCGGCGGACAACACGACACACACACAGTCTACGATTGCGCGCGCCATACTGGCCGGTGTTGGTCTGTCAACATCGCCGCGCAGCGGCGTCTGACGAAATAATGGATATTGGAAACTTTAATGGCCAGGTCCGCGTGGCTCGCTCCGGCAATAATCATACTACTTTGAAGGACACTGTTCTATATGTACATAGAAAACATCATATTTTAGAGACTGATAGAGAACGATTTGTACTAAGCAAATAATAATACGGTCACTACTAGAAGAAATTTCGGTCACGGTCAGAACGAGATTTATAGTTGCCTTAACCGCTGTCGTAAACAAGAGCAGAAATCAGTGCGAAATGAAAGAAAGAAAGAAATGATCCTTAGCCATCCTGAACCTATTGTAATTAAACCGATAATTTTAAGTAATACTAATGCAGAGTATTCTCTATTTATGTTCCATATTCCATGAGTTGACGGAGAATGGAAAACTCCATTCAGTGAAGTGGTGGAAAAGGGACTCTCATCGTGAGAGATTCTTGACAAATAACTCGACGGCACAGTGTGATCCACGAACCAATGTACAATGTGTGTAAAATAAGAAAGAATATTACGATGGAATAAACACGAGCCTATCGAGCTTGTAGACACATTGAAAATTTGGAAACCGTGTGAAAGAATAATGAAAATGTCATGCCAAATTCATAGTTTGTTGCATTTTAGGATTATATAGGTACTTCTATGTGTATGTATTTTTTTTCTGCGACAATGCCTGTCATGTCCACTTAATGTATATAGCTCTGTATTGTGAATAGTAATACTTCCCATGTTGTTGTAGATGTTAAGAAACCATGTGACCAAAACACAGATGCAGAATAAGTGCACAAAGACAATTTTTACTGATGATCTTAATAATGACTGTTTTCTCTAGTATCGTAACTTTATGAAACGTCAAGTGTATAGTACTATATGACCACACAATTTCAGCAATAGACATGTATTAAAAGCCACTAATATTACGAGTGACATGAGGACGATATTCCTCCCCTCCTCATGGGAGGCACTGTAATATTAGTATCTGTTTCGATAACTTAAATAAATTTACATTCGATAATCTAACCATGCAGGTTCGTAAAACCCATCTGTGTAAAGGTTTCTTAGATCGTCGCTGAGCAGCGACCACCTGATATTTCAAAGAATACCTTACGCGCCACGGCGCAGAATACGAATTGTTCATAATTTGTATCGCTAGAGATATTTTGTGTTTCTTATCTTTTGACAGCTGAAGAATTGTAATCCTCTTCTTTTAACACAGTCGTGATATTATTTAAAGACGGCGGACGGTGGTCCGCAATCACTAACTAGTTATAATAAAATATTACTATTGTGCTGTGCTATGTAAGAATTTATGTGTGCAGCTAAGATGAAATGTCGTAAATATTAAAGGACTTTATTTAAAGAAACAGCCAGCAAGATATAAAATTGAAATGTACGGAGCCTATTGTTAGAAATACTGACTAAGGTAATTAAATTGGTTTATTGTGCTCTCAAATGCTGTAGTGCCTGCTTATTACTTAAAGTACTTCTATACTATCCATCTCCTATTAATGTCAACAGAAATAACGGTGGGTTTATAGTTTCCATACAGCTACCAGGGACCCACTGCATCTCGGCAAACGTCATAGTTAAGGCAGAAGGCGCATTGCTATTTACCGTCTTTGTGATTTAAATCCAACTTCTTTTAATGTGTGGTGTAGTATAGCAAAGAAAATTAGCAGCTCTGTCTGGTCCCTTAGGTTTCTCTGTTCGTAGTTGCTGTGTCTCATATCCGGTCGTGATCGAACATGATAAATTAAGTGGCAATGCGAACTCTGTTCTTAATATTGAGAACGCTACGCCTTCTGCAAACGATTTCAGGTGAAATATAAACTATCACTTACAGTACTTACGTTTTTTAAAAAGTCTTTGCTCTTCCCGCCAATAAGTGGTGCAAAACTCACAACATATTTCTGAATCTTCACAAGAGAATAATAATTTGAGCAGAATATAATTAAAAAAAAGAAAAAACACCACATCTTCCTGACGACAGCGTCGCGGTGCCCCATCCTGTTGCTAGATGAAGTTATTCGAATCGGACTCCAACTGTGGGAAAAGAAAGTTCTTAAACATATCGAGATATGTGCTTCGAGTAACAGTGTTGTCAGCGAAGAAAGATGGACCGTACGCCTTTTCCCGTGAAACTGCTCAACATACATTACATTTTGCAGAGTCCCTCTTGTGTTGTACAACTTCATAGGGTTGTTCTGTACCTCATATTCTCACATTATGACGGTTCACCTTTCCATTTAAATGTAATGCTGCGTCGTCACTAAACACTAAGCGTGGAAGAAAACTGTCATCCTCCATCTTGCCAAGAACGAAATTACAGAACTCCACAAGTTGTTCTTGTTTGTCACCTTCACCAAGAGCTTGCAGTAGCTGGATTTTGTGCGGTTCCACGTCTAAACGTAGACGCAACACGCGCCAGACGGACATCGGGTACATGCTGAGCCGTCGAGCTGCACGCGAAAGGGTTTCTGAGGACTCCTTGTGAAACTGTGGCGGACGCGTTCGACGTCGTGTCAGACACTCGGGGACGGCCCGGCGATTTGCCCTAACATCCTGTTTCTCGGAATTGTTCGTGCCATCGCCTAATGCTCTGTGCTGTACGAGGATCCACATCATACCTAGTACCAAAGACACGCTGAACAGTTATTACTGACCCATACTGCGCAAAACGTGGAACACAAAACGCTTTCTGTTGCCCCGACGCCATATGTACTACCGGCCGAAGTGGCCGAGCGGTTCTACGCGCTGCAGTCTGGAGCCGCGCGACCGCTACGGTCGCAGGTTCGAATCCTGCCTCGGGCACGGATGTGTGTGATGTCCTTAGGTTAGTTAGGTTTAAATAGTTCTGAGTTCTAGGGGACTCATGACCTCAGAAGTTAAGTCCCATAGTGCTCAGAGCCATTTGAACCATTTTTACTAGAACTGGAGTGGGCGCACACTGCTGCTACCTAGCGGGAAGTTAGCTCTTTCCAACAGTACGTTGTTCACGAACATATCTCAAATGACGTAATTATTATTGTCGTTAATTCCCCATTTAGGAGAGCATTAAAACAGAATCAATTTTCATGGCACTTTTTTTTGTATCTTTATTTTCTCTTTCCAAAAACCTCTCATACATTCACTGCGTATGTTCTTTCTCTCTTCTGTCCACTTCTTTCCTGGTTTCTTTTTTTTTTTTTTGGTGTTTACTCGAATTTCTGTTTCCTGATTTTTTTCTCTGCATCTTTCTCTGATCGTTATTTCTCCTGTGGACATATTTATTTTCTTTAGGTCTTCCATGGTTTCCTATGCCCAGTTAGTTTTCATCGTATTACTCATCACTATTTTAAAAATCTTCTTTGTCAGCCTGTTTTCGTTCATCCTATAAATGTGCCCATAGAATATAGCCCTTCTTTTTCTGATATCTGTTAACTGTCTGTGTCTGCTTGTATAGTTATTTCATCTGTCATTTTATCCAGATCCCCTGTCTCTGAAATGACCCATTGATCTTTCTCAGAATTTTCCTCTCTAGCTTTTCCATTCCCTTGATTTTCGTTCTTCCCCTGATTACTGTCGTTTCTGAGGCATACAAGGCTTCTGGTAAGACTACTGTTTTGTAATGTCTTAATTTGGCATTAACTGAAATAGTTCTTTTGTTGTAATGGTTCCGTGTATGTCTGTATGCTTTTTTTAGCTTTGCAACTCTTTCTTCTTTGGCTGTCCAGTTTAGTCCTGTTTTCTGTATGATCTCTCCTAGGTATTTGAAACTCTCTACTTGTGCTTTCTTTCCGTACTATGCTACCAATGGGTTTCTGTCTGTGGATTTTGTGTCCATGTGCTGCGTTTTTTCATACGAAATTTTTAATCCTGGTCTGGCCGCGAATTCATGTAGTGTCTCTAGGGCTTCTTTGGCTCTTTTCTGTTATTTATTATGATGACTATATCATCGGCAAAGGCCAGACATTTTATGTTGATGGTTCTATTTTTGTGTCTACCCATCTTTACCCCATTGACTCCTTTGTCCCATGTCCTGATTATTTTCTCTACAACTGCGTTAAATAAAATGGGTGACAAGCCATCTCCCTATCTCAGTGCTGTCTTGATTTCGAAACGGTTCTGAGATCTCTCCCATGCACTTCACTTCGGATTTTCTATTTGTTAATGTTTCCTGGTCTTGTTGTCTACCTTCATTTCTTCCCGTGTACTGAAAAGTGTTTCTCTGTCTATGGAATCGTAGGCCTTTTTGAAATCAAAAGATGTTAATGTGGTGTTTCTGGACTTTCTCGTTGTTAATATCGTTCTCAGGCACCAGATCTGTTCACTGCACGATCTTCCCATCCTGAACCCTGCTTGGGACTCTCCGATATGTGGATCTGTCTGCAATTTAACAGAGCTCTGGATAGAATTTTGTATGTCACAGACAGTAACGAAATTCCTCTACAGTTAATAGGGTCTGTTTTCAAATGGCTCTGAGCACTATGGGACTCAACATCTTAGGTCATAAGTCCCCTAGAACTTAGAACTACTTAAAACTAACTAACCTAAGGACATCACACACACCCATGCCCGAGGCAGGATTCGAACCTGCGACCGTAGCAGTCCCGCGGTTCCGGACTGCAGCGCCAGAACCGCACGGCCACCGCGGCCGGCTAGGGTCTGTTTTGTCTCCTTTCTTGTGGAGGGGGTGTATTTGGGCTGACTTCCATTCTTCTGGCACCTTTTCTGTTTTCCAGATGTTTTTGATTATTCTGTGTTTTGGGTGTAATGTTTTCATGGTCCAATTTCCATATTTCTGCAATCAGTCCATCTCCTCCTGGTGCTCTGTTATTTTTCAATGATTTTACTATTTTCACTATTTCTTCGTATGTTGGGGTTTTGGAGTCCTGGTTAGGTTCTGGTTTTGTAAACTGTAATCTCTGTTTTGGTTCATCGCAGTTGAGTGATGTGTCAAAGTATCTGGCTAATATTTCACAGTTTTTCTTCGGATTTGTCTCCAGTGTTCCATCTTGTCTTTTGAAGCATAAGCTTGGAGGTTGATATCCTGTCATATTTTCTCGGAATATTCTGTAAAAAATCCGTGTGTTGTTTATGGTTAAGTCCTCTTCTATCTCCTTCAACCTGCTGTTTTCGTAACCTCTTTTATCTCTGCGGATTGTTTTTGAAGTGTTTTCCTGTATCCTGTTGAACTGTTCCCATTTCTCTTGTGTTCTATGGCTATTAATTTTTTTCTGTCTTCTATGACTCTGTTGCATGTCATGTTCTATCATCGATGTTTCCTTTTTCTCAGTAGTTGCCCCAGTTTTATCAGTTCTCTCATTTTTTCCGACAGTTCTGTCCGATTGTTGCTGTTGATTTTCGTAATTTCTTCTATTATTTCTTTCTTGTTTAGTTGCAGGTACTCTGGATCCGTTGTGAAAGGTCTGTTGGTTCTCTTCATTTGTCTGTTGGGTGTAAGTTTTGCTTTGATTTGGAGATGATGATGATCAGATTCAAAAACTCCTTTCCTAGTTCATAATTTCATTATTTCTCTAGTGTTTTTCACGGATATTGCTACGTGGTCCATCTGAAATTCTCCTAGAGGGATTTCTCCTAGGGGGATTTCCAAGTTACAAGTTTTCTGTGTGGTTTCTGGAATTGCATTGACGTGATTTTCAGCTCAAATTTCCTGCAGAAATTTATCAAGTTCTCTCCATTTTTGTTTGTTCTCTTGTGGGACGAGTTTCACTGTCGTGTCTCGGTATTTTCTTTCCGTGCCTAACTGGGCATTGAAATACCCTAGTAACACTTTTATGTGATTCCTGTGGATTTTGCTGGTAGCTTCCTCCAGATCTTCCCAGAATTTCTCTATCATCTCTGGGTTCTTCTTGTTATAATTATTTGTGGGGGCATGTGCACTACTTAGTGTATAGGCTTTGTTTCCAGATCGTATCGTGAGTGTTGAAATTTTTTCTGATTTTGAGGCGAAATCTATTACAGAGTCCAGTATCAATTTATGTACTACAAATCCTGTTCCGAAGAGCTTAAGATTAATTCCTGGAATGGTTATGGCTGGTTTCCCCCTATATATTCTGTAATTTTCCGAATCAAAGTGGTTCTCATCTGCGCATGGTGTTTGTTAATTGTTTTAATTTACCTACCTGCAGTAGTGTGTCTGTGTTGAGTGTTCCCACGTAAAATATTCTCTTCGTCTTGAGGATTTTTTGGAAGCTCCGATTCTTCTCTTCATGACGTGTCTGATCCTATGGAATCCGATGACACGGTCTGTTACCTAGTCTTACCGACTGGGGCCCAGGGTAGTGGATTCTTTGTCATTGTTCTGTCACGATTATTGCTTTGGGTTGAGGTTTTTTTTTGTGAAATCACAAAGGATCTCACATAATTTTGAGTTTTGAGTTCCAGAAGATTCAAACACAGCCGAGCTCACAGAGCCAACAGACTCTGGCCGGAGAACCGGTGGCTGGGTTTTAGGGCCCTACCATCCGGAGACAGATGGACGCAGGTTTTTTTACGAGGTGTTATTCCTCCCCCTCCTCCCCCTTCTCCTTCCTCATCACTTGAGAGATGAGGCCCCGGGCTTGGGACCATCAGTGGCGCAGTTCGGATAACGTAACATTTTTAAAAATCGGATGATTCTTTTTTATACATCATGTATATTTAATCCAGACAGGAATCATCCAGAAGCAAATAAAAGAGGTAAGATAGTATACATACTGACAAGTCGCGATGCAATAGTGAGTCTGTTTAATGTAAGGTCCATTGTTGAAATGCAGGAAGGCAGATTATAAATCTCTCAGTTACCAGTGGTACAGACTGCACCAGGCTCGATCGACAGAACAACTATCGGTTGTTGTTGTTGTGGTGGTGGTCTTCAGTCCTGAGACTGGTTTGATGCAGCCCTCCATGCTACTCTATCCTGCGCAAGCTTCTTCATCTCCCAGTACCTACTGCAGCCTACATCCTTCTGAATCTGCTTAGTGTACTCATCTCTTGGTCTCCCTCTACGATTTTTACCCTCCACGCTGCCCTACAATACTAAATTGGTTATCCCTTCATGCCTCAGAACGTGTCCTACCAACCGATCCCTTCTTCTGGTCAAGTTGTGCCACAAACTCCTCCCCAATCCTATTCAATACCTCCTCATTAGTTATGTGATCTACCCATCTAATCTTTAGCATCGTTCTGTAGCACCACATTTCGAAAGCTTCTATTCTCTTCTTGTCCAAACTATTAATCGTCCATGTTTCACTTCCATACATGGCTACTCTCCGTGCAAATACTTTCAGAAACGACTTCCTGTCACTTAAATCTATACTCGATGTTAACAAATTTCAGTTCTTCAGAAACGCTTTCCTTGCCATTGCCACTCTACATTTTGTATCTTCTCTACTTCGACCATCATCATTTATTTTGCTCCCCAAATAGCAAAACTCCTTTACTACATTAAGCGTCTCATTTCCTAATATAATTCCTTCAGCATCACCTGATTTAATTCGACTACATTCCATTATCCTTGTTTTTCTTTTGTTGATGTTGATCTTATATCCTCCTTTCAAGACACTGTCCATTCTGTTCAACTGCTCTTCCAAGTCCTTTGCTGTCTCTGACAGAATTACAATGTCATCAGCGAACCTTAAAGTTTTTATGTCTTCCCCATGGATTTTAATACCTACTCCGAATTTTTCTTTTGTTTCCTTTACTGCTTGGTCAATATACAGATTAAACAACATCAGGGAGAGGCTACAACGCTGTCTCGCTCCGTTCCCAACCATTGCTTCCCTTTCATGTCCCTCGACTCTTACAACTACCATCTGGTTTCTGTACAAATTGTAAATAGCCTTTCGCTCCCTGTATTTTACCCCTGCCACCTTTAGAATTTGAAAGAGTGTATTCCAGTCAACATTGTCAAAAGCTTTCTCTAAGTCTACAAATGCCAGAAACGTAGATTTGCCTTTTCTTAATCTAGCTTCTAAAATAAGTTGTAGGGTCAGTATTGCCTCATGTGTTCCGATATTTCTACGGAATCCAAACTGATCTTCCCCGAGATCGGCTTCTACCACTGTTTCCATTCGTCTGTAAAGAATTCGTGTTAGTATTTTGCAATCGTGACTTATTAAACTGATAGTTCGGTAATTTTCACATCTGCCAACACCTGCTTTCTTTGGGATTGGAATTATTATATTCTTATTGAAGTCTGAGGGTATTTCGCCTGTCTCATGCATCTTGCTCACCAGATGGTAGAGTTTTGTCAGGACTGTCTCTCCCAAGGCTGTCAGTAGTTCTAATGGAATGTTGTCTACTCCGGGGGCCTTGTTTTGGCTTAGGTCTTTCAGTGCTCTGTCAAACTCTTCACGCAGTATCGTATCTCCCATTTCATCTTCATCTACATCCTCTTCCATTTCCATAATATTGTCCTCAAGTACATCGCCCTTGTATAGACCCTCTATATACTCCTTCCACCTTTCTGCTTTCCCTTCTTTGCTTAGAACTGGGTTTCCATCTGAGCTCTTGATATTCATACTAGTGGTTCTCTTTTCTCCAAAGGTCTCTTTAATTTTCCTGTAGGCAGTATCTATCTTATCCCTAGTGAGATAAGCCTCTACATCCTTACATTTGTCATCTAGCCATGCCTGCTCAGCCTATGTATTATAAATTTGAGGCATTCTGAATCAGAATATGATATGTGTTATTTCTTCTTTAGTAAAGTGTTTACGTATCCTGACTATACACAACAATCACTCATCTCTCACCAGAAAATTTCTCTTTGGTTAAATTTTCGACGCCACCTGAAGACATGAAGCAAATATACGAAATGCTGTAGAGGGATTTGAGAGCACTGCAGTTTTCCCCTTCAGCCCCAAGAAAATACCGTCACGCTAACTGCTTCCTTCGCCTACATTCCTGAATGACGAGACCCGTAATGTACCCCGGAATCAGAAGTAAGTCGACGCCCTGGAACTCCTCCTTAACCTCCAAGTCAGAGCTCAGCAACACCCTCATCGCGTTATGATCACTTTCTTTTGGTTTGCCAACGCCAACGGTAACAACCGGTACCACACATACGGGGAGAGAGAAAAATTCAACTTGCCATCTGATTTCAGGATTTCATCCCAGTCTTAAAAGAGGGAAGACGAAGTTGCATTTTTAAAACCGTCAAAGAAAGAAAGTCAGTAGCTGCAGAAATGCGCAGAATGTTCGAGAGAAACCTTCAAATCGAGAAGAAGATTCATCTTCATCATCAGCTGAAGCTGAGTCGGAGACATAAAACATATCTTGTGTTTTCCGCAGCATCAAATATTACGACCCTAGGTCTGTATAGGAAGCGGAATGGATCAGGTGTGATAGGTGCAATATGTGGTTTCACGAAATTTGTGTGGAGCCTGCTGGTCGTAACCAATTCTGCTGTGACAAATGCGTGTAGCTACAACTGAAACAGTTAAAAAGCGTAATTTTACGTACTGTGTATAAATGTATGACACTTCGCAATGATTGACGATTCAAACAGCCCTACAAATTTTTGAATATTCTGTTGTTTCAACTTTTCAAAATTATCTGTTTACAATGAAGAACAAAAGATCTTGAAATAATGCATCTATATCACACAAAACTTATAATTATGAACTTCCCACCATTAAAATTTGACATACTTAATACAACACACTGACGGAAAAAAATCACAGCACCGAGAGGGAGTTGTGCGACATAAGTTGGTTGACGTGATTCTAGAACTGAGAGATGACGTCTCTTCAGTGTTCACGCCACTTGCATAACAGTGGCGCTACCAGCCCCACTATGTGGATGCAAACACAAGCTACTGTATAACTGTAGTGAGCGTCAGTTACCTTTGAGACGATTTGATGTTTGTCAAGAATGCCCACTAGGCGACAGAGGCGCCATTTTCGGCGTCTTACTAAGTTTGAAAGAGGTCGTGTTACAGGGCTAGGAGATGCTGGATGTCCATCTGGGATACTGCACAAAGATTTGGCAGCAACATACGTTTAGTGTCTGGAGCTTTTTACACCAGCCCTGTGGAAAGCCTTTATGCTGAGACTGCTGAACCTCCGCTGTCCAATCGACGAGCAGTCCTTCTGAGTCGTTATGCTAGCCATCTGTCTTCCATGCCCGCTAATCCGGCCCATGACATTTTTTTCGACGCCTCCTTGGATTTAGGGTTTGCAGGCCGCCCTTCCTCCCTGCTACCACCGGGAGTCCGCTTCCGTCAACTGCTCCATTCTCTTTCCTTCCGCTTTCCTAAAACCTTCTTGACAACTTGGGGTACAGCACCGCCTTGGCTCCTTCCCCGGATCTGCCTGCTCCGTGACCTTCGTCAGTTTCCCAAGGATGGTACGCCTTCACTTGTTTATCGTCGGGCATTTGCTGCTCTATGTGCACAAATGAAGCATGCCACATTTATTTACACTGATGGCTAAGAAACATCTTTTGGTGTAGGGAGTGCCTATATTGTTGGCGACACCCCAAATCGATTTCTGCTTGCCGACCAGTGTTTGGTTTATACTGCGGAGCTTTACGCTGGTCTCCCGGCTGTCCAACACATCCGTCGCCATCAGCGGATACAGCATGTTATCTGCTCAGATTCGCTCAGCTTGTAAGTAGGCTGTTTAGGTTTTTATGTTGGTAACGCCATGTAGCGCTCTATATGAAAATCACTGACTGTGCTGTGTGCAGTCTGTGGCTGGTTGCCATTGTTGGAATATTCGCTATTGTAGTGTTGGATGTGAACAGCGTGTAGCGTTGCGCAGTTGGAGGTGAGCCACCAGCAGTGGTGGATGTGGGGAGAGAGGCGGCGGAGGTTTGAGAGCGGACGATCTGGACGTGTGTCCATCAGAGACAGTAAATTTGTAAGACTCGATGTCATGAACTGATATATGTATTATGACTTTTGAACACTGTTAAGGTAAATACATTGTTTGTTCTCTACCAAAATCTTTCATTTGGTAACTATGCCTATCAGTAGTTAGTGCCTTCAGTCGTTTGAATCTTTTATTTAGCTGGCAGTATTGGCGCTCGTTGTATTGCAGTAGTTCGAGTAACGAAGATTTTTGTGAGGTAAGTGATTCACGAAAGGTATAGGTTATTGTTAGTCAGGGCCATTCTTTTGTAGGGATTTTTGAAACATTGCGTTGCGCTAAAAATATTGTGTGTCAGCTTAAGCACAGTCATTTATAATTTTTCTAAGGGGTCGTTTCAAGCTCTCTCCTCAGACTCCAAGCCCTGTACCCTGTCGACCCTCTGGTCCACCGAATTTAGGACTGTCTGCGCTTGCTCCACCTGGGGGCGTCTCGGTGGCGTTCCTCTGGATCCCAGGACACGTTGGTATCTGTGGAAATGAGGCGGCCGATATTGCGGCCAAGGCTGCAGTCTGTCTTCTTCAGCCAGCTATTCGCACGATTCCCTTCGCCCACCTGCGGAGTGTTTTATGTCGTCGTGTTGTTCTTTTATGGCACGCACATTGGTCGACACTTCCCAATAATAAACTGCGGGACGTGAAAGCTCTTCCCTGTGCTTGGACCTCTTCCTCCCGAACTCGTTGTCGGGAGGAGGTAATTTTAACTAGACTCCGGATAGGGCACTGTCTTTTTAGCCATCGACATCTTTTAAGTGGCGATCCGCCCCCCATCTGTCCCCACTGCTCTCAGCTGTGGACGGTAAGACACCTTTTACTCGAGTGCCCCTATTTTACTCCGTTACGCGCCCGTCTACAGCTGTCGCCTGATATATCTTCCATTTTAGCAGATGACACGCGCTCAGTCGATCGCGTTCTCGAGTTTATTAGTGCCAGTGAGATGACATCAGCCATTTGAAGCTCTTTTTGGGGACAAACAATCCCCCTTCTATAGTGGTTTTTTAAGTTTTCCTTCTGTTTTTAGTTTCCCACTTTATTGAGTTTCGCTCCCATTGCTGATGGTTTCCAGTTTCGTTTTTTTTTACCTTTTCCTAAGTCACAGACCGGGCGCTAATGACCGTAGCAGTTTTGCGCCCTAAAAAAAAAAGTCATTGTACGTAATTGCTGGCAACGGTGATCACGTGAATGTAAGGTCCGAAGAAGACCGGACTGCGGGCGGCCACGTGGCACTACAGAGAAGGAAGTCCATCGTGTTCGCTGTACGGCTCTGGCGCACCGTATGCATCTGCAGCAGCATTTTGGGAGTATTTGGCTCCTCAGTGATGCAACGAACGGTTACAAATCGATAACGTGTAGGGTGCATTCCAGTGACCACAAACCACAGCCATACAGTGGTGTCAAGCGAGAGCTCAGTGGAGGGCTGGGTGGGGGTCTGGTGGAGGCTGGACCTGCTCGCTGCCAGTGATGGCCGACTGTTGGTTGGGAGGGGCTACAGCGAACCTGTCTGCGTGCTACACACACTCGAGCGCGATTCCGTAGGAGCACTTCTGTGGTTATCCCACGCAAACTGACTGCAAAACTGTCCTCAGTCTGGTGATTCGACCCGGTGCAATGCCATGCGTGGACAGCATTCCAGGAGATGTTTTCTAACAGGATAACGCTCGCCCACGTACCGCTATTGTAACCCAACATCCTCTACCGAGTGTCGACACGGTGCCTCAGCATGCTCGGTCGCCAGATCTCTCTCCAGTCGAGCGCAGAGGGGCTTCGATCCTTCACAATATACCGGGAGACCAAAAAGTCAGTATAAATATGACAACTGAATAAATCACGGAATGATGTAGATAGAGAGGTACAAATTGACACACATCCTTCGAATGACATGGGGTTTTATTAGAACCAAAAAATACAAACGTTCAAAAAATGTCCGACAGATGGCGCTTCATCTGATCAGAATAGCAATAATTAGCATAACAAAGTAAGACGAAACAAAGATGGTGTTCTTTACAGGAAATGCTCAATATGTCCACCATCATTCCTCAACAATAGCTATAGTCGAGGAATAATGTTGTCAACAGCACTGTAAAGCATGACCGGAGTTATGGTGAGGCATTGGCGTCGGATGTTGTCTTTCGGCATCCCTAGAGATATCGGTCGCTCACGATACACTTGCGACTTCAGGTAACCCCAAAGCCAATAATCGCACGGACTGAGGTCTGGGGACCTGGGAGACCAAGCATGACGAAAGTGGCGGCTGAGCACCCGATCGTCACCAAACGACGCACACAAGAGATCTTTCACGCGTCTAGCAATACTTTTTTTTCTAATAAAACCCCATGTCATTCCAAGCATGTGTGTGAATTTTTACCTCTTTATCTACATTATTCCGTGGTTTATTAAGTTTTCAAATTTATACTGACTTTTTGATCACCTGGTATATAAATGACCTAGTAGATAGTGTCGGAAGTTCCATGCGGTTTTCCGTGGATGATGCTGCAATATACAGAGAAGTTGCAGCATTAGAAAATTGCAGCGAAATGCAGCAAGATCTGCAGCGGATAGGCACTTGGTGCAGGGATTGGCAACTGACCCTTAACATAGACAAAAGTAATGTATTGCGAATACATAGAAAGAAGGTTCGTTTACTGTATGATTATATGATAGTGGAACAAACACTCGTAGCAGTTACTTCTGTAAAATATCTGGGAGTATGCGTGCAGAACGATTTGAAGTGGAATGACCATATAAAATTAATTGTTGGTAAGGCGGGTGCCAGGTTGAGATTCATTGGGAGTGTCCTTAGAAAATGTAGTCCATCAACAAGGGAGATGGCTTACAAGACACTCGTTCGACCTATACTTGAGTATTGCTCATTAGTGTGGGATCCATACCAGGTCGGGTTGACAGAGGAGATAGAGAAGATCCAAAGAAGAGGGGCGCGTTTCGTCACAGGGTTATTTGGTAAGCGTGATAGCGTTACAGAGACGTTTAGCAAACTCGAGTGGCAGACTCTGCAAGACAGGCGCTCTGCATCGCGGTGTAGCTTGCTGTCCAGGTTTCGAGACGGGAGTTTCTGGATGAAGTATCGAATATATTGCTTCCCCCTACATATACTCCCCGAGGACATCACGAATGTAAAATTAGAGAGATTCGAGCGCGCACGAAGGCTTTCTGGCAATCGTTCTTCCCGCGAACGATACACAACTGGAACAGGAAAGGGAGGTAATGACAGTGGCACGTAAAGTGCCCTCCGCCACACACCGTTGGGTGGCTTGCGGAGTATAAATGTAGGTGTAGAAGTCGATAACTCCAGCGTCATCCACAGCCAGCTTTAACTGACACTGTATTGACCGACCAAGTACAGCAGGCATGGAACTCCATCCCACAAACTGACATCTGGCATCTATTTAACAGAATGCACATGCGTTTGCATGATTGCATTCAACATTCTGAGAGCTACATCACTTATTATTGTTCCAGCATTTTTCACTTGCAATGGCTTATCTTGCGCTTACATTAACCTGTGATCTTGCAAAGTTAATGACTGAAATATGTTACCTAAACATTAGTATTCACAAAATTTCATTACTCTACATTAACATTTTTGGTGTTGCGATTTCGGGCCCAAGAAATTGAAATCATTTGTTTAGCCCCATCTTATCCTATCACCCCTCAAAGCATGTAAACAGTTCAGCTGGAACATTATGACAACCGACAAAGTGTCAATAAAAACCCGTCCATGTGATAACAGCTTTACAAGGCGAGGAATGACTGCGTGTAGTATCAGTGAGCACTCTGTCCGTGTGTAGAGAAGGGAAGGCAGACGACCAGTTTGGGTCTGACAGAGAGCACAGTGTGATGGCCCAGAGGCTCGGCACGAGCATTTCGGAAACTGCACGACCTGCCGGGTGTTCGAGGAATGCCGTGGTGAGTGTTTTCAATAGGTGGCAAAACCGAGGTGAAACCACGTCCAGACGTTGTGGTGTTGGGCCGCCACCCTTCATTACACATATCGGATGTCGTAGGGTGGTCAGACTGGTGCGACAGGACAGGCGGCGAAATGTGGCGGAAATAATATCAGACTTTAATGCTGGGCAGAGTACACTGTGCACCGAACGCTCCTAACGATGGGCCTCCGCAGTCGACGGCGTGCGCATGTGCCAGGGTCAACAGCGCGACATCAGCAGCTACGACTGAAATGGGCGCTTGACTACGGGCATTGGACTGCTGTGGCCCTCTCCACCAGACATCACGGCGCCTAGAGTATCAGCAACCAATCTGACAGCCTGCAGCCGCGGGTTGCCCGCTTCGCAGGCGCACCGAAGCACTACACAACCGACAGGTACTATTGATGAACGGCCACATCAACAACAACAACAACACAGCAAAGACACCAGCGGCCACCAGGGGCCACTACCACATAAACATAGGGAAGAGGTCGCTGCAGATCCCGGAACTCTTTTCACACGTCAAACTACGTGATGGAAAATAGTTCCGAGGTACTCATCCGCCGAAGGGCTATAAAGGCCGGCGCTCGGCCGCACATCGGCAGTTCATCGACCGCCAGCAAACGTGGATAGCTACCGCCCCAGCAGCCCGGCTTGAATCTTCTCGCTGATCTCTGGATTAGGCTCGGTATATCAGAGAAGTCTCTGGTGGAGACTAGTAGGAAATTATTTCAGTTGTTTTCTATATTATTCTTGTATGTAGTTGTATTTCGAAGACGGATCACTGTTTTGTGTTGGTGTTATACTTGGAGAATTTGTTTTGGTTAATTGAACAGTCCAATAAATTGTTTTCGGACTTTGATCGTTAGTTTCTTCTGCTTACGTAGACTTCACCATGTTCTAATGTGTCGTCTGCAGGACGGAGACAGGCTGGCTGCGGCTCCATTTGCTCTGGGGAACATTCACATGTGGGCACTCAGGGTCCAGTGGAGCTCTTGCAAGGCACTGTGACGGCCAAGGAGTATCGAACAGTGATTGCAGACCGCGCGCATCCCTACATGATGACCATGTTTCCAGACGGAAGTGGCATTTTTCAACAAGATGCCAGGAGTGTGATGGAGTGCTTCGAGGAACACAGTGGCGAATTCCAATTCGTGTGCTTGCCCCCAACTTGCCAGGTCTGAACCCAATCGCACACATCTGGGATGTGACTGAAAGTACAAAGGAGCAGACGCGTTTCGTGCAAACATGTCCTAGTGTACTGGAGCCATAGTAGCATCGTCAAATGTTAAACACAAAATATATGTAAATAACAGCACATGCAAGAATCACCTTGTCAGCAGCACTACTGTTTCACACAAACTGCCGCACAGTAGCCACAAAATGTTTGTCAGGCAAGTTCACCAACTCTTTATATACACTACTGGCCATTAAAATTGCTACACCACGAAGATGACGTGCTACAGACGCGAAATTTAACCGACAGGAAGAAGATGCTGTGATATGCAAGTGATTAGCTTTTCAGAGCATTCACACAAGGTTGGTGCCGGTGGCGACACCTACAACGTGCTGACATGAGGAAAGTTTCCAACCGATTTCTCATACACAAACAGCAGTTGACCGGCATTGCCTGGTTTAAATGGCTCTGAGCACCATGGGACAAATTCTGAGGTCATCAGTCCCCTAGAACTTAGTTAGGTTTAAGTAGTTGTAACCTACGGAAATCACACACATCCATGCCCGAGGTAGGATTCGAACCTGCGACCATAGCGGTCTCGCGGATCCAGATTGTAGCCCCTAGAACCGCACGGCCACACCGGCCGGCGTTGCCTGGTGAAACTTTGTTGAGATGCCTCGTGCAAGCAGAAGAAATGCGTACCATCACGTTTCCGACTTTGATAAAGGTCGGATTGTAGCCTCTCGCGATTGCGGTTTATCGTATAGCGATATTGCTGCTCGCGTTGGTCGAGATCCAATGAGTGTTAGCAGAATATGGAATCGGTGGGTTTAGGAGGGTAATACGGAACGCCGTGCTGGATCCCAACGGCCTCGTATCATTAGCAGTCGAGATGACAGGCATCTTACCCGCATGACTGTAACGGATCGTGCAGCCACGTCTCGATCCCGGAGTCAACAGATGGGAACGTTTTCGAGACAACAAACATCTGCACGAACAGTTCGACGACGTTTGCAGCAGCATGGGCTATCAGCTCGGAGACCCTGGCTGCGGTAACCCTTGACGCTGCATCACAGACAGCAGCGCCTGCGATGGTGTACTCAACGATGAACCTGGGTGCACGAATGGCAAAACGTCATTTCTTTGGATGAATCCAGTTTCTGTTTTCAGCATCATGATGGTCGCATCCGTGTTTGGCGACAATGCGGTGAACCCACATTGCAAGTGTGTATTCGTTATCGCCATACTGGCGTTGAAATGAAATGGCTCTGAGCACTATGGGACTTAACATCTATGGTCATCAGTCCCCTCATACTGGCGTATCACCCGGCGTGATGGTATGGGGCGCCATTGGTTACACGTCTCGGTCACCTCTTGTTCGCATTGACGGCACTTTCAACAGTGGACGTTACATTTCAGATGTGTTACAACCCGTGACCCTACCCTTCATTCGATCCCTACGAAACCCTACATTTCAGCAGGATAATGCACGACCGTATGTTGCAGGTTCTGTACGGGCCTTTCTGGATACAGAAAATGTTCGACTGCTGGCCTGGTCAGCACATTCTCTAGACCTTTCACGAGTGAAGACGTCTGGTCAATGGTGGCCGGGCAAATGGCTCGTCACAATACGCCAGTCACTACTCTTGATGACCTGTGGTATCATGTTGAAGCTGCATGGGCAGCTGTACCTGTACACGCCATCCAAGCTCTGTTTGACTCATTGCCCAGGCGTATCAAGGCCGCTATAACGGCCAGAGGTGGTTGTTCTGGGTACTGATCTCTCAGGATCTATCTACGAAAATGGCAAAGAGGAAACAGACAGCTCTAAATGTACAGTTAAAGCTTAATATTCTAAATGAAGTGGACCATGGTACCAAGAAAACAGCAATTGCAGAGCAATTTGGAATACCTAAATCTACTTTATCTACGATTATTAAGAATCGAGAAAAAATGGAAACAAATCTAAACGACTTTGTACCGCCAAGTATGGAGACATCGAGACGTTACTGCTAGAAAGGTTAAATCATATGCGTGCATCTAACATACCTTTAACTGGCCGTGTGGTTCAGTCAAAAGCAATGATATTGCTAAAGATATGGGCATCGAAGACTGGTTGGTTTTATCGGTTCTAAAAGAGAAATTCAATTTCATCCGTACAAATTTGTGGTGAAGCAAATAAAGTTGATGAAGAAAATGCGAACAGCTGGTTGCATGAATTCAACCGAGTGAGGGAAAAGTATGCCTCGTGTGATGTGTTTAACATGGATGAAACTGGATTTTTCAACAATCTTTTTCCAAATCACACCCTGGGAATAAAAGGTGGTAAGTGTCACGGTGGGGCACGAAGCAAGCAACGTGTGACTGTTGTACTGTGCTGTAGTGCTGAAGGCAGTGAGAAGTTTCGTCCCTGGGTTATCGGTAAATCCGAGAAACCACGTTGTTTTAAAAACATAAATATGGACACTTTACCTTGCATCTACTCTCACCACAAGAAAGCTTGGATCGATGGCACATCATTTCGCAAGTGGCTTCTTCGTTTCAACAGTCGAATGGTTGCTCAAAATAGACATGTTCTTCTTACATTGGACAGTTTTTTCCACCCAACGCCACAAGCCGCCTTCAGCATTTGGACCAAGGCATAATCTCTCTCAACCCCAAATTGGAATCTGCTTGACGCAATAAAAGCCATCGCAGCAGCCTGGAACTCAGTATCGCCGCATCGTATAGGGAAGAGCTTTAACAGAGCTTGGAGACATAACAGCACTGAAGATGTCCACGAGTTAGAAGATGCCGCTTCACCTGATGAATGGACAGTTCTGCAGGACGTTGCGAACCCTGGGATTCGTTTCGAAGAATTCATTAGTGTAGACGACGATGTTTCCGTATGTGCTTCTGTGGAATCGGATGTGCCAAAAGCTGTGAACGAGGTGCAAGAAGGGCCATCAGAAGAAAGTGGAAAGGAACAGAATACAGATACCATTCCACCTACCCGTCAGGACATGTTTACAGCCTTGGACTGTTTAGAACGGTTCGCTTCAACATCTGACGCCACTGCTGGGTTTACGGACGCTATCATTACAATTGGTTGTGAAATTAGAAAATATTATCGTTCCCATGAACGTCAGCGAACCACGACCGAATTTTTTCCAAGAAAGTAACGTACATAATTTGTGAGTATTTGGATTTTACAATCACTTTATAGTGTTAAAAGTCGACAATAACGTGATTGATAGTGTAGTGTATTACAACACATTAGTGTACTGCTGTACATGTATACCTATTAAAATCTGTGTTTTTCACGTAACACGAATTTTTTTAACACAAACTCCTGATTTTTCGGTCCCTTCGGATTCGTGTTAACGAAGTTTTACTGTAATTTTTTTTAAATTGGATGATTCTTTTAGATACGCCTTGTATTTTAAATATTCTTGCCCTTGCTACTACGCAGCAATATTCCCAATACTTCAGATTAGTCCAGATACTTCCATTTCAGAAGTGCATGCAGATGCAGTATTTCAAGATGCTGATGCAGTTTGCAACGTTTCTTGTCTTCTGTCACCTGGGAGCTTTCGCAGCCCCTGGCAAAGTCCCGCTCTGACAAGTAAACCTACACAAGGAACACACTGCGAGTTAGATCGGAATGGAATACGCTGTGGTGAAGAACAAAATAAGAGGCACACATTTTCTTATACATGCCCATACGGCCGCTAAGACGATGACATACCGCCTTGAAATAATTGAGTTTAATATTTCTGAATAAATATCGTTCAAATGGTAACGGATATAAAAAACCCTTCAGATAAAAGTTGTACGTTTTTTAAAGTACGTTACAATGCTGCACTCCGATCTGTCGAAAAAGTTTTTTTTTTTCAGAAATCCCCTCCCCTCCAGTATTTTATTTTCATTTCGACATTTGTCTATTAGCAGAAGTACAGCATCGTTAACACAAAATTCAGTCATACTCGTATATGATGAAGTGGTATTCCAGAGACGCATTTGTCAGTATAAATATGCTAGACATATCGCTGTACGCGCGCCCAGAGCGTGTCCCCTTCAATGCCAACTGTCATGTTACGTTGTTTACTAAGTATTGCCCTGGAAAATGTATTCTAAATCTATATTTTATATATATTGTACTATATATTTTTTTCTTTTAATTTCATGTGTGTTGCATTTGTGTTTTCTTCTTACATTTAATGTAATTTTTTGTTTTTAAATTGTAACCTTTTCAGATTTAATTGTATTATGTGTGGAATTGTTTCTACATTATTGTTGTGACAGTATTGATAATCTGCGCAGTAATGAGGAAGCGCCGAATTGTTTCGGTCAACAAAAAAAAAGAATAAAAAAAAAATGCGCACTGCACTTTTATTCTGCGCAGAAACCTCATCGAATAATTGCAATACCACTTTATGATATATGATCGCATTTGGAATTAACGACGCTATATAACTATTAGTCAAATCTCCAAATGAAAAACAACATAGTGGGGCTGGGAAGAGCATTTCGAAAAAAATCGCTTTTTCGACAAATCAGGATGCACCATTGTAACATAAATTAAATACCATAGGACGTATATTAGAAGTTTTATATTCTGTTACCGTCTTAGAAAATTTATCTCCGTTTTTTTTTTCAGGGAGTGTTTCATCCACTTAAAGGTCGTACGGGCACGTATAAAAAAATATGTGTCTCTTATTTTGCTCTACACTAAAAAACATTCGGAGCCGATGAAAATGGAAGTGTGTCCTTTGGGCAAGTTCACTCTCTAGCCGTGGCGAGAGTCCACACCGGCTTAAGCCATCCTCCCACGGGACTCGAAAGGCGCGCGTCAGCGAGCAGTTGGTGACGTCACAGCGTGAAATTCCGTGTTCCACTACGCTGTCTCACGTGTCAGATGTTTGCCTCCTGGAGATGAAGGAAGCCAATGACGTGCGCCATCTGTTTCACGTCACAAACAGAATTTAGGAGTCGCCATATTGCGTGAAATTGAACGACGTATATGGTGTTTTTTTTCTTTTTATTAGAATGTGTGGTGTGGATATCATCTGTTTCAAAGCAGCAGCACGTTGGCGATCTCTCGAAAACGCGGCGTTTGTTACTACATGTTGTTGTTGTTGTTGTTGTTGTTGTTGTGGTCTAGAGACCTGACACTGGTTTGATGCAGCTCTCCATGCTACTCTATCCTGTGCAGGCTTCTTCATCTCCCAGTACCTACTGCAGCCTACATCCTTCTGAATCTGCTTAGTGTATTCATCTCTTGGTCTCCCTCTACGATTTTTACCCTCCACGCTGCCCTCCAATGCTAAATTTGGGATCCCCTGATGCCTCAGAACATGTCCTACCAACCGATCCCTTCTTCTTGTCAAGTTGTGCCACAAAATCCTCTTCTCCCCAATTCTATTCAATACCTCCTCATTAGTCATGTGATCTACTCCTCTAATCTCCAGCATTCTTCTGTAGCACCACATTTCGAAAGCTTCTATTCTCTTCTTGTCTAAACTATTTATCGTCCATGTTTCACTTCCATACATGGCTACACTCCATACAAATAGTTTCAGAAACGACTTCCTGACACTTAACTCTATACTCAATGTTAACAAATTTCTCTTCTTCAGAACCGCTTTTCTTGCCGCTACCAGTCTACATTTTATATCCTCTCTACTTCGTCCATCATGTTATTTTTCTCCCCAAAAAGCAAAACTCCTTTACTACTTTAAGTGTCTCATTTCCTAATCTAATTCCCTCAGCATCACCCAACTTAATTCGACTACATTCTGTGGTGTCTCCGCCAGACACCACACTTGCTAGGTGGTAGCCTTTAAATCGGCCGCGGTCCGCTAGTATACGCCGGACCCGCGTGTCGCCACTGTCAGTGATAGCAGACCGAGCGCCGCCACACGGCAGGTCTAGAGAGACTTCCTAGCACTCGCCCCAGTTGTACAGCCGACTTTGCTAGCGATGGTTCACTGACAAAATACGCTCTCATTTGCCGAGACGATAGTTAGCATAGCCTTCAGCTAAGTCATTGGCTACGACCTAGCAAGGCGCCATTACCAGTGTATAGTAAAATGGAGAGTATATCTGTACAAGAGCGATGTACACCGATTATGGATTAAAGTTAAGTATTACACGATTTTCGTACTTTATTGCAATTCTCAAGACATTGTCCTGTTCCAGACCTCACGCCAATCTGCGTGAGCTTAACGCGTGCCTTTCGGCTACCTCCGAGGGGCGTGGTTGTCTTGTTACGCCACAACACATTCCATTATCCTCGTTTTGCTTTTGTTGATATTCATCTTAAAAAATGGTTCAAATGGCTCTGAGCACTATGCGACTTAACTTCTGAGGTCATCAGTCGCCTAGCACTTAGAACTAATTAAACCTAACTAACCTAAGGACATCACACACATCCATGCCCGAGGCAGGATTCGAACCTGCGACCGTAGCGGTCACGCGGTTCCAGACTGAAGCGCCTTTAACCGCACGGCCACACCGACCGGCCGATATTCATCTTATATCCTCCTTTCAAGACACAGTCCATTCCGTTCAACTGCTCTTCCAAGTCATTTGCTGTCTCTGACAGGATTACAATGTAGTCGGCGAACCTCAGTTTTATTTCTTCTCCATGGATTTTAATTCCTACTCCGAATTTTTCTTTTGTTTCCTTTACTGCGTGCTCAATATACAGATTGAATAACATCGGCGAGAGGCTACAACCCTGTCTCACTCCCTTCCCAACCACTGCTTCCCTCTCATGTCCCTCGACTCTTGTAAGTGCCATATGGTTTCTGTACGAATTGTAAATAGCCTTTCGCTCCCTGTATTTTATCCCTCCCACCTTCAGAATTTGAAAGAGAGTATTCCAGTCAACATTGTCAAAAGCTTTCTCCAAGTCTACAAATGCTAGAAACGTAGGTTTGCCTTTCCTTAATCTTTCTTCTAAGATAAGTCGTAAGGTCAGTATTGCCTCACGTGTTTCAACATTTCTACGAAATCCAAACCGATCTTCACCAAGGTCGGCTTCTACCAGTTTTTCCATTACTACATATCAGTCGGTAAACGTATAACTCGTGTGCTATGATACGGCAGAACGATGTATCAAAAGCTCGTCGTTCTGGTCACATCTGTCACACTTAAATACCGAATAATGACCGTTGTAGTTACAATCCTTTCGCAAGGTATACGACTTACGGGGACCCGGTTGCCATGTCGAAGTCACAGTGTAGTTCATAGAGTCGTGAGCTGTAACGAAAATGTTCGCGTCCGCATCCTTCCGACGTATATTTCTTCGCATTCATTTTGTAAAAGATTCTGCGTCTTTCTTCTTAAATTAGTAGAAGTGTTTCCCGCTATTGTCGATGTTTAATGAATCTGCTGCAATTCTTTTCGCATAGGCCAACCACTGGAATGTTTGCACAATGGTCCGAAATCTTAATGCGACTGCCAGTCTCTCAAGAGGTAAACATGTGGTGTCACCGCCAGACACCACACTTGCTAGGTGGTAGCCTTTAAATCGGCCGCGGTCCCTTAGTATACGCCGGACCCGCGTGTCGCCACTGTCAGTGATAGCAGACCGAGCGCCACCACACGGCAGGTCTAGAGAGACGTCCTGGCACTCGCCCCAGTTGTACAGCCGACTTTGCTAGCGACGCCACACTGACAAATACGCTCTCATTTGCCGAGACGATAGTTAGCATAGCCTTCAGCTACAATTGCTACGACCTAGCAAGGCGCCGTAATCAATTGATATTTATTATATGAAGCATGTATCATCAAGAGCGATGTTCTACAATTATGGATTAAAGTTAAGTATTCCAGAAGCTACGTACTTTTCTTTATAGCATTCATTACGTATCCTGTTTCAGACCTCACGCCAGCCTGCGTGAGTTTAAGCGAGTGCCTTTCGGCTTCCTCTCATTGTGTCTAGGCTGTCTTGTCTAGACACAACAAAACACAAGTAAGTTTTTGCTATTATGAAAGTATATGTAAATGTATGTTCCTGTATCTTGTTTTATACACTGTCTCTTGTTTGTATGTTGCTGGTAAATTTCTTTACCCATGATACTGAGCAGGTTCCAAAAATCCAGCGAAAATCACCGTAAGTAGAAACCAACATATTTTTAACGAACTGTTTTTCTGTGTGAAAGCAAATCAAAATGTATATAACTTAATTTGACACCACTGACGATGCTTTACCTTAATAAAGCGAAATGTGTCTGGTGAAAAAAAAAAAAAGAACACGCAATTTTGTAGTTGCAACGACCGAACAAAAATACCCTCAAGAATTGTTAATCTGCTACTGACAACGCGGCCACACAAATGAAGAGTCCAATAAGTCTACTGTTCCATTAAAATTTATTTATTTATTCTCGTGTCAGAAACATACATAGGTGCACAGTTAACATGTCATGCAGTCCTCGGCCAAAATTTGGCCTCTTCCAGTCCATTTTCTGTCGCTCGATGGAGGTCGTCTGCAGTACAGTCGACAGTGGAGCAAGTGCTGGACATTCTGAACGTCTCCACAGTCACACTTAATACTGCTTTCTGTGCTGTAGCCCCATGTTGCCAGACTAAACCTTCACCTACGCTCTCCTCACCTCAGCGTATCCCCAGGTTTCCAGATCATCTGTTCCTTGTCGTGTGCTGGAGGCAGAGCTCCAGAAACTCTTTTCCAACCGCAAGGAAGGGAAGTCTTATCCCTCCACAGTTGCACTCTGGCATTTTCAGCAGCGGTAGTAAATACCTTTGATGTTCTAAGGAAACTCTTGATTGACTTCAGTTGCTGCGAATCAGGTTGTGCCCATAAAGGGGATGGGTTTGTTCTTGTTACACTATCTTACGTTCCTTATTCGCCGTAATTTCTCTTCGTAAGGGGAATGGTGCTATTCCTGCAAGGTGGTAAATCCAACAAACCAGTTATAACTGTCCAGGTGTCGTCCAAAGCTACGTTTGCGTGTCTGGCAGATGACGAATTATACCAAACAGGACAAGCGCACTCTGCTGCATGGTAAGCTAGTGGAAGCGCAGAGGTTCGCACGGTTTCACTGTGATGCGGCCAGATTTCTCAACAGATTGTTCCTGGTGGAAACTTTTACCTTGTGATTCGCGCAGAGCCTCTTGAAAGTAAGAGATGTGTCCAGCGTCACTCTGAGATAATCTGGAGTTTGTAACTGAATTCCTGAACATACTATCATCATCTTACGAGTTGTTGTTGTTGTTGTTGTTGTTGTGGTCTTCAGTCCTGAGACTGGTTTGATGCAGCTCTCCATGCTGCTCTATCCAGTGCAAGCTTCTTCATCTCCCAGTACGTACTGCAGCCTACATCCCTCTGAATCTGCTTAGTGTATTCATCTCTTGGTCTCCCTCTACGATTTTTACCCTCCACTCTGCCCTCCAATACTAAATTGGTGATCCCTTGATGCCTCAGAACATGTCCTACCAACCGATCACTTCTTCTAGTCAAGTTGTGCCACAAACTCCTCTTCTCCCCAATCCTATTCATTACCTCCTCGTTAGTTATGTGATGTACCCATCTTACGAGTAGCTACCCTATTTCTCAAATGAAAAACACGCACTTGAGTCTTTGAGCGGTTTGCTTTAAGCTGATTTGTGCTATACGTCTACACCTACATGGATACTCTGCAAATCACATTTAAGTGCCTGGCAGAGAATTCATCGAACAACCACAGAATTCTCAATTATTCCTATCTCGTATAGCGCGCGGAAAAAAAACACCTATATCTTTCCGTGCGAGCTCTGATTTCCCTTATTTTTATTACGGTGATCGTTTCTCCCCCGTACGTCGGTGTCAACAAAATATTTTCGCATTCGGAGGAGAAAGTTGGTTATTGAAATTTCGTGAGGATATTCCGTCGCAACGAAAAACGCCTTTGTTTTCAGTGACACTCCGTAATTCGCTATAATACAAAACGTGCTGCTCTTCTTTGAACTTTTTCGATGTACTCCGTCAATCCTGTCTGGTAAGGATCCTACACCGCGCAGCAGTATCGTAAAAGAGGACGGACAAGCGTAGTGTAGGCAGTCATTCTAGTAGATCTTGTAATACTGGTAATTTTCGCCTCACAAACGCTATTATAGGGTCAATAGTAAACGCCTGATGGCCTGAAGTTATCAAACAATTGTAATGTATTCTTCATCTTTGCCGCTCCTGCTCGGCGGCTGTAAATCTCTATGTACACGTATAGATTAACGATATAAAAAGAATTCTGTTGCTTCAACACAAATGAGGCCTTTAGTGCTTCACCTTTCACTGTTTCTATATCAGGAAAGGCGGACGCGAATTTGATACGTTTCGCAATCTGTATTTTATAATTTCTGGAAAATATTCTGTAAATATGCTAATTGTCTTCGCAATCAGAGAACATATATGTTTGTGTAATTAATTACGAGCAGGCACCGTCGAGAGGACATGAATCTCTAGTATTTCCTGTTATGTGCCAAGCTTTTGTTAATACGCACCAGCTATTGTAACTGTAATATAAAAAGGTACGTAGCATTAAAAAAGCGTGTGTTATATATGAAGTGTTGTTATTTAGACAAATTATCCTTAAGTATCTCCATCTCCTCACTAATAGAATGTTAAGCATTTTGTATCAGTTTATCTCCAGAACTTACGATCATGTCGATGGATCGAACGCAGCATTGAGGCAGGAGGAACATATAGTTTTCCTGTCTTTAATGAATCAGTCCTTTTTAATTGTGTAGTGTTGTTTTTGTTTTAAAGTCAGTAAATCTTTTGGTCCCTTAGTGTCGATCGGGGTATGACTGCATCGCGGTCATGAAAATGCGCGGAAATGATAATGTTGCTTCCTACTAATCTCAAATAAATTAATCTGCTGCTCTATGTCCAAAGAATGCCAGGTATTTAAAAAATATTTATCAGGTGAAATAATCATTATAGTGACTTGTTACGATAAGACAATACAGTCAATCTCTGATTCTGTTGCCAAGTTACACACAAAATTTCATTATATCTTCAACACTATATTTTTTATAACACTACAATGTGTTACAATTTCTAAGTGTCCTGCCTCCCCACAACATTTTCTATGTACTCTTTCCAATTTAAGTTGTTCACAATTGTAATTCGTAGGTTTTTAGTTGAATTTATGACCTTTGCCGGCCTGGGTGGCCGAGCGGTTCTAGGCGCTACAGTCTGGAACCGCGCGACCGCTACGGTCGCAGGTTCGAATCCTGCCTTGGGCATGGATGTGTGTGATGTCCTTAGGTTAGTTAGGTTTAAGTAGTTCTAAGTTCTAGGGGACTGATGACCTCAGAAAGTGCTCAGAGCCATTTGAACCATTTTTTTTATGACCTTTAAATTTGACATTTATCATATACCCGAAGTTTCACGGCTTCGTTTTAGCACTTACGTGTATGACCTAATACTTTTCATTACTTGCCAATTTTAGGACCATACAGAAAACTTATTTAAATCGTTTTGTAATTTGTTTGTTTTCTGACGACTTTACTAGACGACTTTACTAGACGATCTGCAAACAACCTGACACGGCTGCTCAGATTGTCTCCTAAATCGTTTATATAGACGAGGAACACCAACGGGCCCTATAACACTTTCAAGATGCTACTCCAGGCGGGTGTAAAATGAATGTGCGCAACGGAAAATAATAAACGCAGATCTTAGAATCTCTTGATTCTTTTTAAGGTATAAATTACAATGTCAACATAAATGAATGAGGATGGCAAAAAATACTACTAAATGATAAACGATGTTGGTCATTATATTTATTATAGATTAAAATCAACCCTTAGTGGCCGAGCGGTTCTAGGCGCTTCAGCCTGGAACCGCGCGACCGCTATGTTCGCATGTTCGAATCCTGCCTCGGGCATGGATGTGTGTGGTGTCCTTAGGTTAGTTAGGTTTAAGTAGTTCTAAGTTCTAGGGGACTGATGACCTCAGATGTTGAGTCCCATAGCGATCAGAGCCATTTGAATCATTTTTTTAAATCAACCCTTCAAGTACAATTCTCTGTGTTTCCTAACTAAAATTGCAGATCAATTGCCCACTCTGCCCCTTTTCAAGGCCACGCGATCTAACATAAATAACGCGAAATGACTGACATCATCTGTGCACCAAACACTAGGAGACACTACTTTCAAATACGATCTGCGGTGGTGTGGAACCTCAGTGGAAATAAACTAACGTGATCACAGCTGTTTAGCTTTATAGCCCTAATAAGACGAAGGAATTTGCGATATCACCGTACGCACGTGCGTCTGGTGCGTCGTCGTGCTGGTTCTCGTAAACGTCTGCGCCGATGGAAGATCTCCAGCCCCAAAAATAAAAACTCTTTCAAACACCAGGACGGCAGAAGGCGGACCTCTGACTACTATAACACTGTCTTCTCCTCTCTGTGTTCTACAGACGAAAAACGTGAACTCCCAACCACAAGGACGGAGTTCAGATAACGCCTCAACATAAGTATAGGCAGAAGAAGTGCTCTGAATTACTGAACGATGCGTACTCAATGACGACTTCCAACCTGGAGGTGAAGTCCTGAATCGTGTAGGTTCGCAACAGTACGGTGTCTAACTGTTCTAACTATAAACTCTACTGAGAGAAAAGACAGAAAGTCCGTCTGTACCAACAAATGCTGATATCGAGCGACCGTCACACACGGGCGCTCACAGCGGAAGTCCGTCTCTCCACCGCTGGCTTCCCAGCAAGGCTCGGCTCCCCACCATCGTAATTCCGAAAACGAATCATATTCCTGAAACCACGGAATATTCTCCCTCTCTACAGAATCTTCCGAACGCAGACCAACCATATTTTAGTCTTTTGTCGTCCAGCGCGGAAAGTTTGCGAGGAAATACCTATACTCATACAATGGTACGCTTCTGAGTAAAAATCTGGGTAATTAACTCAGCCTGCGTGATTTCCAAGGTGACGCTTCCTCGTTCCTCTCAGCTGCGTCCAAGATTTTCGTAGTTTCCGAAGTGTAATCCTTCGTGTCCGGATATATTACTGGCCAGTCACGACTCTATTGTGTCCCAACGTCCGCCTTGGTACTTCCTGCGTTTAAGCAGGACCGACACACCTGCGTGGGCCTTCCACCCAGGGCTTGAGTTCCGCCTGCCATTTAATTTCGACTGATGTTCCAACCTGTACTAGTATAGGCAATCATTCATTATGCTATTCTGATAATAAAGACACTTGGTCATATTTTACGCAATAAGCGTTAACAATTATTTACAGGGTGTACATGAGAATGTCAGTCTCCTTTATACATTCATATATACGATGTACATGATACCTAATTATGTTTGTAGATCATGGAAAAGTCTGTGGATGAGTGGTTGTAAGGTGCGAAATAACAGTCACCTTACAATATCCCCACCTGACAAACTATTTTGTACTAGGATGGGGTAGGTATTATCTCATCCAGTACAAAACCATATAACCATCAACTGTCTGTACAAGTGAACTAAAAAGAATACGATGGCAAAGGAACACTGGAATCATTATATGTTCTTCCACAGTCATTCTGCATTCATTCAAGGGTTTACTGCCATAAATTTACTTGTTACATGTTTATTATAGTCTGTCTACCCCTTATGTTTGGAACATTGTTCTGAGACGTGACAATTGGAATATACAGTATCAAAAGAAATTAACTAACATTACAAAATTTTTATTCTCTTTCAAGAATGGCAGTTCCCATCTCTCTTTAGACTTAGGCCCACGCTCTCTGTCATTCATCCGTCCCTAAGACATAGGTTGTGGCAAGAAATATTAAAGTGATGTATCCTAAGCTTTTCAAGGTGGTCAGCCAATAAATTACATGTGCTTCATTTAGCCATTAATATGCAAAACAAGCAGTTAAGTCAGTTTTTCAAGAGGTTATCTATTGGTCATTATACAGTTATATAAAATTCTGTGAAACATCCTATGTAATTTCACTTGGTCATATTTATGCTCTTGGCTTACATTTAAAACAAACATCATTTCACAAACTGATTTACTAAGTCTAGTGTTTCACTAACGTGTATACTCTTTAAACATTTCAATAATCGTATGTACTAAAGCGTTCTTTGTCAAACTCCATTTACATTTACTGTGACAACTAGTATTTGTAATAAGAGTTTGGATCTACCACCAATTTTAACTAATGTGTTTTTCACAGTTGTAACATCTAACACATAAAAAACATTATAAACTCATAGCATCATTAACAAAGAAAATGACAAAGAATAATTTCACATAAATACATACACAAATAAAATTCTGAAAATACACAAACATATAAAAACAATGAAGGACATCCAACATTATCAAAGAGAATGTCAAACAATACTTTTACATGAATAAATACAGAAATATTTTCTTAAGACTACCCTGAAAGTAAGTGCAAAATGTTTACACAATGATAGATATCGGAAACTGTTAGTTTGCGGGTGTAACTGTTCAGTGTACACGACATTATGCACCTTTTTTTTTTTTATCAAGAGTCACAACACACTGATTCGGATTTCACTACACACTGCCGTCTTCATTTGTTGCGGGGATGGAAGCTATAGTTTTTTTTTTTTTGTGAAGTTTAGGACGCGAAGATTATTTGAGTCGGACATGCTGCCATTAAAAGTCAGTGTTTGGACCCTCAGCCCACTGTTGATCCTGTCAGGTTACGAGTCTCCCGCGGAATTGACGATGTGCAAGGATCCTCGTAATATACAGCCAGGTAAGTGGGTGTATGTTTTGAAACCGCCAGGTTTTTGTCAAGTTTGCGCACAGTATGAGGGAGGTGCAGTCAGGTAGGACCATTAAACGTCACCTAGAATTCTTCTGCGTCGGCTAAGAGAAGTGTAATTGTATCTAGTCTTCAGTTCTTCGTGTTTCTTCTTTTACTATGTTTGTGTTCCTACTCTTCTGTTCTTCATGTCGCTTCTTTCTCTCGATATAACTATTGTATTTTGGATGAGGATATCGGCAATTGTGGACAGGTAGGTTATCTGTTTGGTGACACTATACATGGAACTGACATTCCTCAGGAGTCGATGCCAGGTGACTGACTGCTACAGATTATGATGTTTCTCAGCCTCTGTCTGGCGGAGGACCACAGAAGAAGAGTAAACATAGTTGACAGTTCCGCACAGCTACCAGCAGTTGCGCTGCAGGTTTTATCTTGGTTCGTCTCGTCTCCATCATGTAGTACAACAGTGGAGACAAGTCATTAGCGGCCGTTTAAACACCACCTCAGCTGCGCTGGCCGCATTACTGGGTATGCCATCGTCTGTTGTCTCCGGCTGAGGTCTTCAGGCAGGATGAATAGTCCTCCTCTTTGGCAATGTATGCCGGTCCATACCGTCCGCACCTCGCGTCCTTGCTTCCAGTGTGTCTCACAAAGTTTTTATTTGTGCATCCTGTGCCCACTAGTGCCCACAATTAGTTTCCGATATACAACAAATACTATACAATATCTGATATGAAATAAATAAATAAATAAATAAATAAATAATATATATATATATATATATATATATATATATATATATATATATATATATAATGCGTTCACTAGTGAGGTCATTTATCTCTACATTTATTATTGTTCTAGTAGTGCAATAAGCTAAGACGCTCACTTATTTACTATTATTATTCCGATAAAAATTTCATGTACAAGTCAATCTTAATTATAAAGGAACATTTCTCAGCCTATGTACTGTAATTATTAAATATCTGTCGGCATCTGTATACCTTGTGTTCGTCGGAGGAGGGTACCATCTGGAGTGGCCCAGGGAAGTGTGGTAGGTCCGCTGTTGTTTTCTATCTACACAAATGATCCTTTCGATAGGGTGGATAGCAATGTGCGGCTGTTTGCTGATGATGCTGTGGTATACGGGAAGGTGTCGTCGTTGAGTGACTGTAGGAGGATGCCAGATGACTTGGACAGGATTTGTGATTGGTGTAAAGAATGGCAGCTAACTCTACATATAGATAAATGTAAATTAATGCAGATGAATAGGAAAAAGAATCCTATAATGTCTGAATACTCCATTAGTAGTGTAGCGCTTGACGCAGTCACATTGATTAAATATTTGGGCGTAATATAGCAGAGCGATATGAAGTGCGACAAGCATGTAATGGCAGTTGTGGGGAAGGCGGATAGTCGTCTTCGGTTCATTGGTAGAATTTCGGGAAGATGTGGTTCATCTGTAAAGGAGACCGCTTATAAAACACTAATACGACCTATTCTTGAGTACTGCTCGAGCGTTTGGAATCCGTATCAGGTCGGATTGAGGGAGGACATGGGTGCAATTCAGAGGCGGGCTGCTAGATTTGTTACTGGTAGGTTTGATCATCACGCGAGTGTTACGGAAATGCTTCAGGAACTCGGGTGGGAGTCTCTGGAGGAAAGGAGGCGTTCTTTTCGTGAATCACTACTGAGGAAATTTAGAGAACCAGCATTTGAGGCTGACTGCAGTACAATTTTACTGCCGCCAACTTACATTTCGCGGAAAGACCATAAAGATAAGAGACAAATAGGCAGTCATTTTCCCCTCGTTCTGTTTGGGAGTGGAGCAGGGGGAGAAGATGCTAGTTGTGGTGCGAGGTACTCTCCGCCACGCACCGTGTGGTGGTTTGCTGAGTGTGTGTGTACATGTAGATGTAGACCTATGAAAAATACATGTTCATTAATTGTCCATATAACAGTAGCATTGTAATCCTCATCACCAGACCCAATGTTAATAATTGCAAACTACTTAAGAAACTATTTGTTACACTACTTGTTAACTACTGGCCAGTACAATGTTTATATAAGTCTAACTACTATCCAATTCAAACTGCTACACTGTCGTTGGGTATCTCATTGCTCTTGCTCTTGGTTTCGTCATGGATGTCGCAGTGAATATCTGTGAACAATAAAGTGCATGTGTGCACTCACAAACATACACAAATGAATGATTAGGTGGGCCTCTTCTTCATTTCATGCTTCTGGCGTGCTTCCTGTGGACAATCAAACTACATAGCAAGTTTACCGCAACTACTGATAGCTTCTTCAATCACACTTTCACATACTTTTCTCATGGTCTTACTCAGTACTTCTTTCTGTATCGCTGTCCACCTTTTTCGGATCTGCTGCTGTTACCTTTCTCTGGCAGTCTCTTCTTTTCATCTTAATAAAGTTACGTATTGTTTTACTGGTGGTACCTGGAAATATAAAGATTTTAGTACATTACATAAAATCACTGCTCATCAACACGACTGCCATGCCCTTATGTACACTATTGACCATTAAAATTGCTACACCAAGAAGAAATGCAGATGATAAACGGGTATTCATTGGACAAATATATTATACTAGAACTGACATGTGATTACATTTTCGCGCAATTTGGGTGCATAGATCCTGCGAAATCAGTACCCAGAACAACAACCTCTGGCCGTAATAAAGGCCTTGATACGACTGGCATTGAGTCAAACAGAGCTTGGATGGCGTGTACAGGTACAGCTGCCCATGCAGCTTCAACAAGATACCACAGTTCATCAAGAGTAGTGATGGCGTATTGTGACGAGCCAGTTTCTCGGCCACCATTGACCAGACCTTTTTCAATTGGTGAGAGATCTGGAGAATGTGCTGGCCAGGGCAGCTGTCGAACATTTTCTGTATCCAGAAAGGCCAGTACAGGACCTGCGACATGCGGTCGTGCATTATCCTGCTGAAATGTAGGGTTTCGAATCGATCGAATGAAGGGTAGGGCCACGAGTTGTAACACCTCTGAACTGTAACGTCCCCTGTTCAAAGTGGCGTCAATGCGCACAAGAGGTGACCGAGACGTGTAACCAATGGCACCCCATACCATCACTTCAGATGATACGCCAGTATGGGGATGACGAATATACGCTTCCAATGTGCATTCACCGCGATGTCGCCAAACACGGATGCGACCATCATGATGCTGTAAACAGAACTTGGATTCATCCGAAAAAATGACGTTTTGCCATTCGTGCACCCAGGTTCGTCGTTGAGTACACCGTCGCAGGCGCTCCTGTCTGTGATGCAGGGTCACGGGTAACCGCAGCCATGGTCTCCGAGATGATAGTCCGTGCTGCTGCAAACGTCGTCGATCTGTTCGTGCAGATCGTTGTTGTCTTGCAATCGTCCCGATCTGTTGACTCAGGGATCGAGACGTGGCTGCACGATCCGCTACAGCCGTGCGGATAAGATGCCTGTCATCTCGACTGTTAGTGATACGAGGCCGTTGGGATCCACCACGGAGTTCCGTATTGCTCTCATGAACCTACCGATTCCATATTGTGCGAACAGTCATTGGATCTCGACCAACGCGAGCAGCAATGTCGCGATACGATAAACCACAATCGCGATAGGCTACAATCCGACCTTTATCGAAGTCGGAAACGTGATGGTACGCCTTTGTCCTCCTTACACGAGGCATCACAACAACGTTTCACCAGGCAACGCCGGTCAACTGCTGTTTGTGTATGAGAAATCGGTTGGAAACTTTCCTCGTGTGAACACGTTGTAGGTGTCGCCACCGGCGCCAACCTTGTGTGAGTGCTCTGAAAAGCTAATCATTTGCATATCACAGCATCTTCTCCCTGTCGGTTAAATTTCGCGCCTGTAGCACGTCATCTTCGTGGTGTAGCAATTTTAATGGCCAGTAGTGTATTGCCCTCTATGTCATGTGCTTTGAACGTACAGCATTTTTGTTCTCCTTTATTAAATTTTACGTGTCTATATACCCTTATTACACTTCCATTTCATGTCGCTATAACACTCAAATAATATTTCGGTGCGCTCATACGGAATTCCGCAGAACTGGCCACCATGTACACAATTACTCCGTTTCTTTGAACAGCATAAATACAACATTCCCATATAAGTAACGGTGCGCCCTCGCGTAGACACGTGGAGCTGGCCACCTATTGAACAATGGAGACAAATCATACTTGGACGACTCACCTGCGTGTCACCGCAAACCCAATTAGCAAGTCACTCATTTAGGATTCCATTGCTAAACATGTAAAATAGACACTCATTTCCACAATTTTAACTACTCAGGCTCTCTCCACATCAACTGGTTAAAAATTTTTTATCTATTCACAGTCTTTACATCATTTTTGTAGTACCACAATTTTCTCAATTTGGCTTGATTCCTTCATGGACAGATAGCACATCTTAAACTGTAAACACCTTTTAAAATTGTACGCTCAGCTTTCTGTGTACATGGTTCTAGCCTACACAAAGAAACATACCCTAATATTCTTACTCATGACATCCTGCGCTTTTATGTACTGTAGTACCTCTTTTAACATGATAATATTATAGAAAATTTGATAAATCTACAGATCCCTTCAGTGTAATACTTAACTTAATTGTTAAGTATATACAATACTATACTTTTGCCATAGAAGCCTCCTTAAATTCTCCCCACTTATTCTGTGTCATTTTGCCGTACTCTCCCAGTGTTAGGTGGTCTAATCTCAATTGATTGTTCCTGATCCTGGTGTTTGTCATTCCACCCCATCCTTGGTCAGACCGTTGACGAGTTTCTCTATTGTCGCCCCATGATGCGCCATTACTTTGTGGCTCCCATCTGCGATAATTTTGTTGCCTATATTCTCTGCCATAGTTCTTCCACTGTACATTGTTCCCACTACCAAGTCTATGTTCCATGTTTTGGTGAGGCGGTCGAATTACATTGTTTTGCCAATTATGGCCTCTATTATGCCCTCCGTTGTTCTCCCTTCTTTCACCTTGCACGTCTCTCTGCCTGCGTTTTTCTCGCACCTGCTGCTCGTTGAAAGCGAACTCCAACTCTCTTAGGATACCTTTGAACACTTCTGCATCACTTCCACATCGACCGACGAGCGGTTGCTAGTAGGAAATTGGCAACTTCATGTAACACACTCTCATGATCTCAGCCGGAATGCATAGGTCGTCCAAATACTGATTTTTCGTGGTCAAGTTTTCGAAAAACTTCACCGTTCTACGGAACCCTGATCTCTCCAAGTCTCTGCTCATCATTATTTCCTGCTTGATCCTATCCTGTATCTCCTTGGACCAATATTTGTTTAAAAATGCGTCACGAAACTCTTTGAATTATGTGCAAATTTTTGCAATGTCCCACATGCATTCGGCCGTTGTTCCCTCGATATGTGAACATACGAAGTCCAGTTTATACATCAGAGGCCAGTGAGGAGCTAATGATAAATCAAATTGTCCACTGGAACTTTTCGGGTGCAAAACATTACCCTCGTCTTTGTAATGGTGAAATTTTCGTACAGGGATAAAATGCTTAAAATCTAAAATTTCATTACAGTCTCTTCCCACTCGGCCTACCATATTATCACTTGGCGCTAACTTTCCCTGTCTACCGTTACTTTGGGCAACCTCTCTTCTACTCCCTGTTACGTTCTCATCAGTGGAAAAACGTTCCGTGGTGCGCATTATTGGGTAACAATTATGCATATGTAATATTTCGTTGCTGTTCTCCGTATTCGTAATTTGCGTATTTTCTGTTTTCTCTAATGTTTCAACAGCAATCCGCTTTGCGCCCCTCGCCAGTAATCGCGCCTCGTTCACGGTTCATCTGACCTCCGCAATCTCTTGTTTATTTTTATTTATTTATTTATTTATTGTTCCGTGGGACCACATTAAGGAGAAGGCTCCATGGTCATGGAACGAGTCAATACATGAAATTATAACACGATTGTAGTAACAGGTAAAATGAAATATAAGAAGCATATTCAGTTGTAGATTGTAGAAACAGATAAAATGAAATATAAGAAACATATTCAGGCGACAAGTCGTTAGTTTAAATAAAGAAAATCAAGAATGTAACACTGGAATTTGCTTAATTTTTTAGCTCTTCCAGGAGCTCCTCGACAGAATAGAAGGAGTGAGCCGTGAGGAAACTCTTCAGTTTGGACTTAAAAGAGTTTGGGGTACTGCTAAGATTTTTGAGTTCTTGTGGTAGCTTATTAAAAATGGATGCAGCAGAATACTGCACTCCTTTCTGCACAACAGTCAAGGAAGTGCATTCCACATGCAGATTTGATTTCTGCCTAGTATTAACCGAGTGAAAGCTTCTAACTCTTGGGAATAAGCTAATATTGCTAACAACAAACGACATTAAAGAAAATATATACTGTGAGGGCAATGTCAAAATTCCCAGACTGTTGAATAGGGGTCGACAAGAGGTTTTCGAACTTACACCACACCTAGCTCGAACAGCCCGTTTTTGAGCCAAAAATACCCTTTTTGAATCAGAAGAATTACCCCAAAAAAAATACCATATGACATAAGCGTATGAAAATATGGGAAGTAGACTACTTTTCGTGTTGTTCTAGTTTTGTTCGGAGCGTCACAACCTCATATTTCACTTCCCTCTTCTCATGTTTTATTGACTGTATTCAGACACAAACATTCTGAATTATACTTCCCATTTCAGGGGAAACTCTAAAGTTTTGAATTTTACTTCCCATTTCTGAGCTGACCTTATGCATTTCAGCACTAACGTTTGAATTTTACTTCCCAATTCCGTGGGTACTTCATCATTCTCCTTTTTTATTTGCTCTCCCAATTCAGTGCTGATCTTTTGAACTTTATTTTCCCTTTGTGAGCAGACCTCCTGAATATTACTCCCCATTTCTTTTAGATGTGCAAGGATGTCCGACACACCTGTGTTATCTAAATCATCTCTCCTATTGTGACTTCCTCGACTCATAGGTGATCGTCTCCCCTTTTCCCTTTCCATTTATTGGTATTCAAGGAAGTCATCACCGCGTGCCCCTGATATACTGCCTCGTGACAATGCCACTCACGGTGATCCACCACAGTTCTTCATTGTTTTGCATACACTTGGACTCCCTACGTTACATTCCCGTATCTTTACGATTGCCTCGGTGTGCCGCTGTTCCTCATCTTCGCTTTCAGATTGCCCACCATGGGCTCGACTGTGTCCGTCACCCTCACAAAATTCCCTTGGATCAGTGTTCCCCACAGCAGTGCCTTGTGCTGCTAACATAGCTAACTCTTTCTCATCCCATAGGCTTTCTTGACTACCTCGAGTATCTTCCATTTCTATCTTGTTACAACTAGTGCTCTGTTATGATACTAAGCGAGATTTCGCCCTAGTGAACATGGACTGATCCCTCTTAAAGGTACACAATTTACACTACCCACATTTATTACATAATGGACATGTAACATAAAATATCTACAACAAAGAAGCTAAACTAATGGCAACATCGTGAACGAGTAGTGTCATTACAATACAAGAAAAATGCAATGATAAATAACATTGCAAAAATCAATAAATTGCAGCCTGCTGGCTGAAGCGCAATGCCTCTGAAAAAAAAAAATTACAATAAAATACACAAATATATTTTTGGTTTTATTGTGTGACTTTTTTCAAGTGCAAATTATACACACAGGCTGGTGGTCACTATCAGCAGCTAAACGTTAAATGGGGAAAAAAATTCTGAAAATTACTAAGGCTGCAAACCACTTTATGCATACTATCAGAAGAGTCTGAGTAGGATCCTGGCAGGGTCGCCATATCCAAGATGATACTCCAGGAAGGTGTAAAATGAATGTGCGCAATGGAAAATAATAAACGCTAAAAAGATTATTTGGCCCTGTCTCACTACCCCCTGAAGCAGATCTTAAGATCTCTTAATTCTTTTTAAGATATAAATTACAATCTCAACATAAATGAATGAGGAAGGCAACTAATACTACTAAATGATAAACGATGTTGCACAATATATTTATTATAGATTAAAATCAACCCTTTAAGTACATACAATTCTCTGTGTTTCCTAACTGAAATTGCAGATCAATTGCCCACTCTGCCCCTTTTTAAGGCCACGCGATCTAACATAAATAACGCGAAATGACTGACATCATCTACGCACCAAACACTAGAAGACACTACTTTCAAAAAAATTCTACAGTGCTGTGGAACCTCAGTAGAAATAAACTATCGTGATAATAGCTGTTTAGCTTCATAGCCCTAATAATCTGAAGCAATTTGCGATATCACCATATGTATTGCGTCTGATGCGTTGGCATGCTAGTTCTCGTACATGTCTGCGCCGATGTAAGAACTCCAGCCACAAAATAAAATTCTTTCAAACACTAGGACGGCAGAAGGGTGTCCTCTGACTGCTATAATACTGTCTTCTCCTCTCTGTGTTCCACAGATGAGAAACGTGAGCTCCCAGCCACAAGGACAGAGTTCAGATAACGCCTCAACATAAGTATAGGCAGAAGAAGTGCTCTCAATTACTGAACGATGCATACTCAATGACGACTTCCAACCTGGAGGTGAAGTCCTGAATCGTGTAGGTTCGCAACAGTACAGTGCCTAACTGTTCTAACTATAAACTCTCCTGAGAGCAAAGATAGCAAGTCCGTCTGCACCAAAAAAGCTGATATCGAGCGACCGTCACACACGGGCGCTCACAACGGAAATCCATCTCTCCACTGCTGGCTTCCCAGCAAGGCTTGGCTCCCCACCATCGTAATTCCGAAAACGAATCATATTCCTGAAACCACGGAATTTTCTCCGTCTCTACAGAATCTTCCGATTGGAGCCCAACCATATTTTAGTCTTTTGTCGTCCAACGTGGAATGTTTGCGAGGAAACATATATACTCATACAATGGTACGCTTCTGAATAAAAATCCGCGTAAATAACCCCGCCTGCGTGATTACCAAGGTAACGCTTCCTCGTTCCTCTCACCTTTGTCCAAGCTTTTCGTAGTTTCTGAAGTCTAATCCTTCCCGTCCGGCTGCGACACCGGCCGGTCGCGACTCTATTGTGCTCCAGTTCTCAGGTGTCCCAACGTCTGTCTTGCTACTTCCTGTGTTTAAGCAGGACCAACACACCTGCGTGGACCTTCCACCCAGGGCTTGAGTTCCGCCTGCCATTTAATTTCCATTGTTGTTCCAGCCTCTACTAGTATAGGCAATCATTCACTATGCCATTCTAATAATAAAGACACATTGCCATATTTCATGCAGTAAGCGTTAACAATTATTTACAAGGTGTACCTGACAATGTCAGTCTCCTTTATATATTCATATATACGATGTACAACCTATCACATGATACCTAATTGTGTTTGTAGATCATGGAAAAGTATGTGGATAGGTGCGAAATTACAGCCACCTTACACACTACCTTGGGGAACGCCAGAAATCCCTGCTCTTTTACTCGATGTCTTTCTGTCAATTACTATGAACTGCGACTTGTGACAGGAAAACACGAATCCAGTCACATAGTTGAGACAACATTGTCCAAGCACATAATTTCACTACAAGCCACAAGTGTGGTACAATGTCAAAAGCCTTCCGGAAATCCAGAAATACGGAATCAATTTGAAATCCCTTGTCAATAACACTCACATGAGTAAAGACCTAGTTCTGTTTCACAAGAAAGATGTTTTCCAAACTCTGTTGACTCTGCATCAGTAGGGGATTTTTTTCAAGGTAATCATAATGTTCGCACACAGTATATGTTCCAAAATCCTGCTGCATGTCGATGTTAATGATATGGGCCTGTAATTTAGTGGGTTTCTCCTACTACCTTTCTTCAATACAGGTGTGACCTATGCAACTATCCAGTCTTTGAGTACGGCTCTTTCGTCGAGTGAACGGTTGTATATGATTGTTAAATATGGGGCTATTGTATCAGCATACTCAGAAAGGAACCTAACTGGCATACTGTCTGGACAGGAAGACTTGCTTTTGTTAACTGATTTAAGTTGCTTCACTACTCAGAGGATATTTGCTTCTATGTTACTCATGTTGGCAGCTCTTCATGATTCGAATTCTGGAATATTTACTTCGTCTTCTTTGGTGAAAGAATCTTGATAATCTGAGTATTCATGAGGGTGTGTGTTCTCCAGTGATTCAGAGTCTGACCTGTGAGTGGCAAGAGCAATATCATCAGCATATGAGAAACTCCTGATGTTTGGGGCTATAGTTTGCGCATTTGTATACATGTTGAATAGTATTGGAGCCAACACTATTCCTTGGGGAAAGCTATTTCCTGTAGTCTCCATCGACTGTGTTGCCTTTGAAAGTAAACAAACAACCTGCGGTTTTGCAGAATTGCTGCGATGAACCCAGCTAAACTAAAATCCTTGGTCACAATGTATACCTTGAGTAGTAGTACCTGGTGGTTGGCAGTGTCATAGGCCGCTGATAAATGGACAAATACCAACCCAGTCACCCTACGAGCTTCAGATATATCTTTCATTCAAATTAAAAACGAAAGGAGGCTTGATCTTGATATCTGTTTAATGCAGTATGTTATCTCAGATTGATGGTAGTCAACGTAACGTCGACAATATTGCTGTAGACTTACATTGAACACTATACTTTAACTCTATTCAATTTAATGCCGAAAATGTGATAGGAATTCAACTGAGTTAAGGTATTACTTCTATTACACTCTGTTTATGATAAGAATGAACCTGATGAAAAAAACACTAACGTGATGATTGGTCAGAAACCGTAGCACACGTGAGTATTGGGGCAGCCTTTGTTCTACGCCAAAGTACCGTTAACCAAGATGGCGGCGAAGACGTCACCCAACCCCAAAGCGGTTTCTACGCCAAAGTACAGTTATACAAGATGGCGGTGATAAGAGTCATGCGAAATGGCGGCGTGTAGACTTGGCAACAGCGCATGACGTAATCCAAGATGGCGGTCGCGACGTCAGCTGATGACGCAAGTACCGTTATCCAAGATGACGGCTTTTGGCGGGAAAGTGCCATGCTCCCTTCCCCTCCCCCAAGAAAAATAGCAGGAAGTTCAAATTCCAACAGGATAATGCATCACACCACTGTTATCTCTACTAACCTAAGAAAATCATGGGAACATAGGTCACTTGGGATACCTCCACTAACCTAAGTCACCCAACTGCCACCTCTTCAAAATGGCTCAAATGGCTCTGAGCACTATGGGACTCAACTGCTGTGGTCATCAGTCCCCTAGAACTTAGAACTACTTAAACCTAACTAACCTAAGGACATCACACACATCCATGCCCGAGGCAGGATTCGAACTTGCGACCGTAGCAGTCGCATGGTTCCGGACTACGCGCCTAGAACCGCGAGCCCTCCGCGGCCGGCGCCACTCTTCCTAGGGATTGGTGAGAAAAGGACTCAGGCTGCACTGGGTTGGTGGAGAGAAGAAGAAGTTACTTATTTTGGAACAATTTATTTGGGGATGGAGTATATTTATTACACTGATACAAAACACACATGCTTAAGATCATGTCATACAGCCTACGGACATGTGAACCACTAAAACATTGTGCAAACATGCTTGCTAATCGTCAACTGTCGAAATCATGCACCAGTATTTTTTTCAACAATTATAGAAAGCACCACCATCCAGTGTGTCTGCCAGGAGGTCCGCACTCCAACTGATGGAGTACACACAATGACCAGGACACTGTCATCCAGGATGGCAGCCATGTGTCAGCTGATGACGCAAGTACCGTTATCCAAGATGGCGCCAAACAGTGTGTTCACCACAAGGTCTAGACCTACTACACAGTACCACCACCAAAAAGTGCTATCCTCTGTTTAGTGACGTAATCCAAAATGGTGGGGTAAATGGCGGGAAAACTACTCTGCCTGTGCTGGACATAAGTTCTTATTATGCAGGCAATGTCTCCACCACGAGCAGCAGGAAGGGCATCCAGCCACCCCTTAAAATTAACCACGTCATATCCATACGTAACCCTGCAGGCCCTGTGCACAATGCAGGGTAAAGGCAGTAGCAAAAGAAAGAAAGAAAGAATGTCTCCACCACGAGATCTGGACTGCAACTGACCTAGTACACAATACTGCCACCAGAGGGTGCAGTCATCCCTCCTGTCACGTAATCTCAGATGGTGGTCTGGAGGGGAATATGGCACGAAAATGACACGGCCTGTCGTGGGCTGCTGGATAGATTAAGGAAGAAGTGTACTATATTTATTTTGGAACAATTTATTTAGGGATGGAGTATATTTGTCACACTGGTACAAAACACATGCTGGGGTCACGCCACACTGCCCACAGACCTGTACGCTACTCCTAAATAATGCTCTGCAGACACAAAACCAACTATTTATTTACTGAACTAATTTCAGTACAGACCTCTAAACTGCTCCTAAATAATGCAGACCACTGATGTGCAGGCACGAAATCATAAACTCTCCTAATAATGCATAGCACAGCCTACAGACCTGCTCACAAAATAATGCAACACACATGCAAGCAACGACCGCAAGCACAGCCCCCCACACCTTGTCCACTGGACCACACAGGAGGTTAGCGGCAGTCCCCACCAAGTGATGCAGCCGTCAGATGTCAAACCATGCACATCAGGTGGCGACATCCCTTCCATACTTTATACCTGAGAAATTCCACTCGAAATACGTGTTCATCTATGCACCATTGCTGACGCTACCGACGACACTTGACGGACTCACATGCCAGAGGTGAAAGTTGCCTTCATTTTTGGGTATACAGTCAGTGTTACACTGATGTCAAAGAACTCCAATGAGCGCTCACGCTGCTCCCATATGTGAGACACCTCAGGGCAGCACGTGTCTTTACCGTTGATGACAGAATAGCACAAGGCACATTGTTCCTAGCATGACATGAGAGACACGTCCAACTGCTTAACTACAAAAAGCGCAGAATAACATCGAATGCACTCTTCCCAGCGGTCCTAACGTGATACCCCAGTCCATCACGTGCTACCCTTCCTGCTTTCAACACACACAAACGATTCCACCTCTATGTAGAGGCACCTACATCCCAGCACAAAGGATGTGAATGAATCGAGCATTATGATGGCTCTTATAGAATTTACCTGCCGAATTACTGTTGCCGTCGGTATCGAAGCACCACCACATTTTCTTTCTTTCCCCAGACAGAATTTTCAGCTGAAAAATTATTTTTCACAGATCGCTAAAGTGTGTTGACAGTTAAACCTGTAAATTTGTCTACAGATCACCAAATAAATACGAGAATCACAAGACTATTGGAAGCCAGGAACATATTTACCAGTGTAACTACAATTAGGTATTATAATTGCTGCTACTGTCTGACAAAGATCGATGTCTCCTCTTGATGGTTGTGCTTTTGGAACGAATCTTAGTATCAATAGTGCACATAATTTTTCACGTAAAAAATCTGTCTCATATCCTTGCGGTTATCGAGGTGCTGAATCTACACTCCTGGAAATTGAAATAAGAACACCGTGAATTCATTGTCCCAGGAAGGGGAAACTTTATTGACACATTCCTGGGGTCAGATACATCACATGATCACACTGACAGAACCACAGTCACATAGACACAGGCAACAGAGCATGCACAATGTCGGCACTAGTACAGTGTATATCCACCTTTCGCAGCAATGCAGGCTGCTATTCTCCCATGGAGACGATCGTAGAGATGCTGGATGTAGTCCTGTGGAATGGCTTGCCATGCCATTTCCACCTGGCGCCTCAGTTGGACCAGCGTTCGTGCTGGACGTGCAGACCGCGTGAGACGACGCTTCATCCAGTCCCAAACGTGCTCAATGGGGGACAGATCCGGAGATCTTGCTGGCCAGGGTAGTTGACTTACACCTTCTAGAACACGTTGGGTGGCACAGGATACATGCGGACGTGCATTGTCCTGTTGGAACAGCAAGTTCCCTTGCCGCTCTAGGAATGGTAGAACGATGGGTTCGATGACAGTTTGGATGTACCGTGCACTACTGAGTGTCCCCTCGACGATCACCAGTGGTGTACGGCCAGTGTAGGAGATCGCTCCCCACACCATGATGCCGGGTGTTGGCCCTGTGTGCCTCGGTCGTATGCAGTCCTGATTGTGGTGCTCACCTGCATGGCGCCAAACACGTATACGACCATCATTGGCACAAAGGCAGAAGCGACTCTCATCGCTGAAGACGACACGTCTCCATTCGTCCCTCCATTCACGCCTGTCGCGACACCACTGGAGGCGGGCTGCACGATGTTGGGGCGTGAGTGGAAGACGGCCTAACGGTGTGCGGGACCGTAGCCCAGCTTCATGGAGACGGTTGCGAATGGTCCTCGCCGATACCCCAGGAGCAACAGTGTCCCTAATTTGCTGGGAAGTGGCGGTGCGGTCCCCTACGGCACTGCGTAGGATCCTACGGTCTTGGCGTGCATCCGTGCGTCGCTGCGGTCCGGTCCCAGGTCGACGGGCACGTGCACCTTCCGCCGACCACTGGCGACAACATCGATGTACTGTGGAGACCTCACGCCCCACGTGTTGAGCAATTCGGCGGTACGTCCACCCGGCCTCCCGCATGCCCACTATACGCCCTCGCTCAAAGTCCGTCAACTGCACATACGGTTCACGTCCACGCTGTCGCAGCATGCTACCAGTGTTAAAGACTGCGATGGAGCTCCGTATGCCACGGCAAACTGGCTGACACTGACGGCGGCGGTGCACAAATGCTGCGCAGCTAGCGCCATTCGACGGCCAACACCGCGGTTCCTGGTGTGTCCGGTGTGCCGTGCATGTGATCATTGCTTGTACAGCACTCTCGCAGTGTTCGGAGCAAGTATGGTGGGTCTGACACACCGGTGTCAATGTGTTCTTTTTTCCATTTCCAGGAGTGTATATGTTCCTCATGATCGGACACACAGTCATCCTCTTTAGTCATGCCACAACATAAACCACAGCAACTTTACTATACATATTTTACACAGCATGAGTCACAGTAACTTTACAATGCAATGCATGCAAATTTTACACAAACAGTGCAGATATCTTTTATACACTCCTGGAAATGGAAAAAAGAACACATTGACACTGGTGTGTCAGACCCACCATACTTGCTCCGGACACTGCGAGAGGGCTGTACAAGCAATGATCACACGCACGGCACAGCGGGCACACCAGGAACCGCGGTGTTGGCCGTCGAATGGCGCTAGCTGCGCAGCATTTGTGCACCGCCGCCGTCAGTGTCAGCCAGTTTGCCGTGGCATACGGAGCTCCATCGCAGTCTTTAACACTGGTAGCATGCCGCGACAGCGTGGACGTGAACCGTATGTGCAGTTGACGGACTTTGAGCGAGGGCGTATAGTGGGCATGCGGGAGGCCGGGTGGACGTACCGCCGAATTGCTCAACACATGGGGCGTGAGGTCTCCACAGTACATCGATGTTGTCGCCAGTGGTCGGCGGAAGGTGCACGTGCCCGTCGACCTGGGACCGGACCGCAGCGATGCACGGATGCACGCCAAGACCGTAGGATCCTACGCAGTGCCGTAGGGGACCGCACCGCCACTTCCCAGCAAATTAGGGACACTGTTGCTCCTGGGGTATCGGCGAGGACCATTCGCAACCGTCTCCATGAAGCTGGGCTATGGTCCCGCACACCGTTAGGCCGTCTTCCGCTCACGCCCCAACATCGTGCAGCCCGCCTCCAGTGGTGTCGCGACAGGCGTGAATGGAGGGACGAATGGAGACGTGTCGTCTTCAGCGATGAGAGTCGCTTCTGCCTTGGTGGCAATGATTGTCGTATGCGTGTTTGGCGCCGTGCAGGTGAGCGCCACAATCAGGACTGCATACGACCGAAACACACAGGGCCAACACCCGGCATCATGGTGTGGGGAGCGATCTCCTACACTGGCCGTACACCACTGGTGATCGTCGAGGGGACACTGAATAGTGCACGGTACATCCAAACCGTCATCGAACCCATCGTTCTATCATTCCTAGACCGGCAAGGGAACTTGCTGTTCCAACAGGACAATGCACGTCCGCATGTATCCCGTGCCACCCAAAGTGCTCTAGAATGTGTAAGTCAACTACCCTGGCCAGCAAGATCTCCGGATCTGTCCCCCATTGAGCATGTTTGGGACTTGATGAAGCGTCGTCTCACGCGGTCTGCACGTCCAGCACGAACGCTGGTCCAACTGAGGCGCCAGGTGGAAATGGCATGGCAAGCCGTTCCACAGGACTACATCCAGCATCTCTACGATCGTCTCCATGGGAGAATAGCAGCCTGCATTGCTGCGAAAGGTGGATATACACTGTACTAGTGCCGACATTGTGCATGCTCTGTTGCCTGTGTCTATGTGCCTGTGGTTCTGTCAGTGTGATCATGTGATGTATCTGACCCCAGGAATGTGTCAATAAAGTTTCCTCTTCCTGGGACAATGAATTCACAGTGTTCTTATTTCAATTTCCAGGAGTGTATCTGTATGGCACCCAAAAAAATTATGGTAAGCCTACACTCATACTGGCTATATCCCACGATGCTCCTCAGTCCTCGTCCTCATCAACGTTGCTTTCTTTATACAGACATGACATTCCGCAGCAATAAACTATTTTACACTGGTCGCTATATTGCAGCGTCAACTAAACCTTGCAAAATGACATACATATAGTCAAATACAGAAAGAGACTTACTCAGTTACACTGCTCTCCCACTGAGGACAGGAACTTGAATATTAGTGCGTGAAACCGATCTCCAACCCAGAAATATATGACCACGTACCATGTGGATGTAGTAAACATACAATTCATAGCCTCCACCTTACAAAATCACCCCTTTCACATCAGAAAGCCGTCAGTGGATCGAAGTCACTCTCAGAACTGAGAACTGTTGTGCAAAGACTGGCTCGTTTACCCCCCCCCCCCCCCCCCCCCCCCCCGCCGTCTTCCTCGGTACAAATGCGTTACTATTTCTGGTCCGAACCTGCTTCCTTGCTTGCTCGCATTTCTACACACATCTCCAGACGCTGGGATTACAAGAACATATCTAAGTTCACGTGGTTCGCACACAGCAGTATCCCACCGATCTCTCACGCAAAATAATTCCATAGATATAGACGGAATTAATTCTATACAAACCCAAAACTTTAGCTAGGTGGAGTGTGCTCTAGACCACCGAGTAACTAGAAACAAACAGATAAAAAATTATATATGCACCTGTGAATACCGATCTCGGTGTTGAAACAGATTCGAAATCAACCCTATAATTTACAAGGTCAAGTAAGATGTTTCTCATGTCTAGAGAACCGGCAAACGCGTCTTCCACATGCTAATGCACACCCCACAATCGATCTTCTCTCAACTGAATAAAGACGCGAAACCTGCAGAAGCAGTCAACCGAACAATTTACACGGGAGGGAACAACAGTCCAACGTAAACGCACCTCCATATTCATTCTCAAATTTCCATGCAATCTCCAAAGCTATCCAACACGTACTAAGTACTAGTTCGCTGTTCGGTTGTCTAGAGGACAACACCTTAATTCATCTACATTCCTACCCTTCAACAGGCCTCTCCATTCTGACAACTCCTACCGTTATAGGGAAACGTGAATCATTCCCGCACAGTTCACCGGCGCTGCAGGCCGAGCACGTACATCAGTCGTCCTTAGAAATCGGTCACATATACATTTCATCCCTGTCCTTACAACTTAATGTTACAATCGGCGTCTCAGTTGAACGACATTCGTCAATGAGCGAAGTATCGGAAATACACTTTATTGACTGCTGTGGCTCAGAAAATAGAAATATCAGTACCACTCTTTTGACTTGACATACTTTTTCCATGCTATCACAGTACTCCACGTCAAATCCATACCTTCCTTACGACTGGACATAGTCATTTCCTTTGCACAGTCATTTCCTTTGCACAAACACATACTTTATAAGCCTGATGCTCAAATGCAATATATCACGCACCCCCTACTACTAAGTAAAATACTTCGTCAGTAACTTATCGGTGGCGATATGAAATACTGCTGAAAGAAAATCAAGCATGGGTGGACATGTCTCATAAGTTTTTCTTGTGAGTGCCACCACCGTGTCCTAGAAAGAGAGACGTAATCAGCCAGATGTTAAAAAAAAACTCGATCCCAACAACTACAGTATGTTACTGTCACAAGCGGTCATGGTTCTACAGGTGCACACAAGTATCCATGTTAAAAGCTATACTGTCTGTATAAATCGAGGTACGACATTACCTCTGAATGTGGTGGTTTTTCTATCCGGCCAAATACCGAGACGGTGATCGCTGGTGTGTATATTATTAGACTAGCAGCGCGCTTACACGTAGCCCACGGCGCAATCTCGTGATAAAATTGCTGAATTTTGAAAGTTATTCGGCTAAGGAACAGGTATTTGCGACGCCCTCACACCGCCAGATATTTATCCAGTATGTGTAACGTATTCTGTCTCGATACCGTGTAAGAGTTTCTGCTATATATCCACTGAGTTACAGGTGACGACTGAGAAGGATCACAAACAGTAGTAAATCGTATGCTTATTGAGGTCGAAAGATATGTACACTAGCTTTTCAGACCTCTAGTGTTACGCTATCCGCTAGAAATTTTGTCTGCGATTTGGAATCAAGTTCTCCCATTCAACCACATACATGCTCTGAATCACAGTAACAAGTGAATAATATTTCTGGCACTTTCATATGTCGCAACGAATGACCTTTCCCGACCCTGTCTGCTACAGTAAAATTACAACCTGGTTTTAGTCAGTCCCTATGCATCTTGCAACTGGTCCTATTTTACAACTTTGCGCATGTGATCGTTCCATTTTAAGTCGTAACTGAGCATAAGTCGGAGAAAACCATATCCACCACCTTCTGCAACCCGTGTATAAACACAGCGACCTGAGTTAGTGAGGCAGGAGCATGCTTTGACCATTCGGTGGAGATGTGCGCATTGTGGGGCGTCCTCGAACTGCCGGGTGATCAAAAAGTCAGTATAAATTTGAAAACTTAATAAACCACGGAATAATGTAGATAGACAGGTAAAAATTGGCACAGATGCTTGGAATGACATGAGGTTCTATTAAAACCAAAAAAACAAAATTCACAAAATGTGCGACAGATGGCGCTGGACAGCAAAACGTCAGTGACTGCGCATGACAATTGTGTATAAAAGGAGCTGTAATGAGAAAATCAGATGCGCCAGCAGTCGCAGTATGTTGACAGGCGCTTATAGTGAAGCTGTGTCATCAGAATGGGGAATGTGCTAGTTCAGCGTTACGATCCTACCGCTATAGGAAGGGGATTCTAACGGGTAAAGGTCCGTTGGCAAATGCAGCTGTGGCGAAAATGATTTCGAAGTTCGAAGCCACGGGTTGTTTAGACGGTAAACCCCGTAGTGGCCGACCGAGCACAAGGCGTAATGCTGCTGAGACAGTTCAGGAAGAAATGGAGACCGTAGCGGGTTCGTCTACGCATGGGGAAGTCAGCGCTCGTGCAGTCGCACGTCGCACCGGCATTCCATACACTACTGTTTGGTTGGCACTTACGCGTACCCTCCGATGCTATGGCGGAAGATGGCGATTGTTTGAGTAACGTGTTGTGGACCTACAAAGCTCATTTCACGATCGTAGGGTCTGTCAACGCCCACAACTGCAGAATTTGGGCTACCAAAAATCCTAGAACTGTTGTGGAAAGTCCACTGCACGATGAGAGAGTCACAGTATGAGTTTGATTTACCACATCTACCGTTATCGGGCCTTTTTTCTTCGAGGAAATGCGTGATTCTGGTTCTGTAACTGCTACCGTGACGGGTGAGAGGTACGCCGATATGTTACAGAATCGCATCATCCCCAGCCTGGCTGATAAACACCTGCTCGAACGTACGATGTTTATGCAGGATGGCGCTCAACCCCATATTGCTAGACGCGTGAAAGATCTCTAGTGCGCGTCGTTTGGTGGTGATCGTGTGCTCAGCCACCACTTTCGTCACTCTTGGGCTCCCAGGTCCCCAGACCTCAGTCCGCGCGATTGTTGGCTTTGGGGTTACCTGAAGTCGCAAGTGTATCGTGAGCGACCGACATCTCTAGGGATGCCGAAAGACAACATCCGACGCCAATGCCTCACCGTAACTCCGGACATGCTTTACAGTGCTGTTCACAACATTATTCCTCGACTACAGCTATTGTTGAGGAATGATGGTGGACATATTGAGCATTTCATGTAAAGAACATCATCTTTGCTTTGTCTTACTTTGTTATGCTAATTATTGCTATTCTGATCAGATGAAGCGCCGTCTGTCGGACATTTTTTGAACTTTAGTATTTTTTTGGTTATAACAAAACCCCATGTCATTCCAGGGATGTGTGTCAATTTGTACCTCTCTATCTACATTATTCCGTGATTTATTCAGTTTTCAAATTTATACTGACTTTTTGATCACCCAGTACATACAGGTACTACAGATCCGCGTTCATTCAATTCTATCTGCCCAACATGCTATCATCGTTATTCTCTACCCCCAACCAGAGAAAAATTAAGAACTGTAGAAGCTCCACTAACTTCATCTGATACAGAACTCACTAACGCACCATTGCCCGCGTGTTGACGCGAAGCTGCCGTGGGGCTCCAGCACGGAGAAGGAGATTTCTCAGTGCTTCCCAGAATAGCGCAGGGTTCAGCCCTCCGAGTATTCCTAACGGTGTACCCAGTCCCTCACCGAATCTGCACCTCAAACTGCTGCTGCTACTGCCGTCTGTGTGGCACGATCCTATTAAATACACAGGCACTGCAGAGGCCACTTTAAAGTCTGATCACCTATACTCTAGGCGAATGATTGAATCCCATACACTCTGGTCATATATAGTTGTTTGAAACACACTTTTGTACAATGCCAAACATTTCGTTTTTCTGCCACGACTTCGAGGCCTGTGCCAGGTTCTAAACAGACATTAAGAAGTTCTGATCAACGGTCTTTCGCAGGAAACTATACATTGCACAGTCTAAATCATGTTCTTACGGGGGATACCATAGCACCCCACACATCGGCTGATTTTAAATAAAAGACAGTTACAACATAAGGAAACCGGAAGAGTTTGCTCGCGTTGTGTAGAGTCTCCAAACTACAGTCTGAAGGTGGTTCACGAGCTCGACGTTTAGACTCATCTCTCACACTGACAGAATAGCTGATAACTCTGCGTTCCGTTTCGAGTGATTCATCATATTGCAGTCATGTACGCGATCACTACTTCGGTGCTATCCACTCCAGAAGTTATAGCCGTGTCGGGAAAACTCTCTCCATCTCAAACTCTAACATTCTGCGTGGTGTCTGTTTGTACTAAGTCGTGTCTCCCTACCACTTTCGCGCAACGACGCTCTGAGCCTGTTTTTTAGGGAACCTGTTGCTGGTAAGGAGACACCAGACCACACATGACATGTAGAATCCAGAAGAGTTCAGTGAGACTAGCGATGATATAACCAAATACTTAATGATTTCAGCGTCAGCTCCACTGCACTCCCTGTAAAAGAATCTTAATGCTAACTATATTTAGTGGATGGGGTTCAAGGCTTTCCTGTTTTTAGTTAGCTGGTAAAATAACGTCGAAAAAGCAGTTAAGTTTACCATTGGAAATTTTATTCTACTCACAAAACATTGTTTATAAATTGCACTATTGATAAAAGGAAATATTTTAATACAGGATGATAAAAACCAACTGCGTTCAACAAAAATGTGAACGAATATTCCCTGAATGGGTTTCCAAGTTCTACAATGGATCGAAGGATGAACTATGACATATCACATCTATAATCTAGATTTAAGTTAAGTTTCATAAAAGAGAAAACTATCAAATGGTTTACAGTGACCCTCAATTATCTTTAATTAATTATCTAACTTGTTGTAAATTACAGTGGCTGATGTGGCTTCTCAATAATTATATAACAGAAAAATCATCGCGTTTCAGATTTTGACTTCTAGTAGCAAATGTGAACACCATGAGATTTAATTGACGGTCGACACTAGTATTACGTAAAAAGGGGATGTAACAGATGAGACTTCTGCAGTTCTGAGTGAAGCTTTATGCGCTGTTATGCGGCATCGCGTGCGTTCATTACCTTGACAGTGTTTAGGCAGCGTCAGGGGGCGTCGGGCGTCGCAGCTCCACGCACCTCGCCGTCTCGGTAGCAACTCTCTTCTAACTTCTCCTTACTACAATTTACCTTAGTTGGTTTAAAAAAAGCTATCTGGCTGTGTTTTCAACTGACCAATCAGGGTCTCAATGTTAACCTTAAGCTCCGCCTACAAAATTCTGTCTATCCAATGAGAAACGTTATACTTTTCGTGGTGGGGCAATGTTTTTAACGTTTGTAACGTAACAGAGACGCGAAAAAGTTTCACGCTAAAACTTGCAGCTGGTGTGGTCCTTTTAGTGTTATCGTAAGATCTATACTGTTCTTCTGGAGGGCTCTATCTTTTAACATGGGCTGGGGGGTAGTTTTGACCGTCAGCCGGCGATGTGGGCGTCCGTCCCTTATCGTAGGGCCTCCTAGCCTACACGATTCTGCTCTCGGCTTCTGTTCTCGTTTCTCCCCACGGAACTGCGTCTGTTTCACGGTGGGAAGGTATGACATGCATTTAGGCGTTCTTGTGTTAGTGTCTGGTATTCCATTTGCTCACTCGTTGATCGTATTACTTTGGTTAATTTAATGTCAGGATTTATTCGGAGCTATGTGACATACTGGCGGATTTGCTATCATGTCAGGGTTTTCATGGAAGGTGTTGGATTCGCCTGACACCTTACAAAACAAGCGATGTCAGTCAGTCATTATGTGGTAAGCAATAGCATACCACTGGGCAAATGGGATGGAAAATACAACATCGATCTAATCTAATAATAATCATCACAGTTGATAGTGCGAACAATTATAGCAATTTTACACTAATTTCAACACCAACCGATGATATGACAGCATGTTTCCCAATATCAGTATCATAGCTAAAGGACCCCTTCTCCAATTTACGAGAATCATTGCGAATCTAGATAGATGACTGTGCAGTACGTCCATTCAATGTTAATTCTCAAGCACAAACATCGTTAAAGTATATCAGACAACGCTCTACATATTTCTAACACCCCAAGCATAGTGGCTAATTTATGCTGATGAGAGCAAAGAGTATTCTCGCTCTCTTAGGGTAAAACTAGATGGTGAAAGACCCTGTCGCACTGTCATTGACCAGCCCACTCTGCAGCACCGCTACCGATTTAATCTGCATCCGACCAGAAACAGGCCGCTACATTCCGCGTCTCGCGAGTGAATGCAGCTTACTGAGTCCCAGCCGACCGGTGTGGCCGAGCGGTTCTGGGCGCTACAGCCTGGAACCGCGCGACCGCTGCGGCCGCAGGTTCCAATCCTGCCTCGGGCATGGATGTGTGTGATGTCCTTAGGTTAGGTAGGTTTAAGTAGTTCTAAGTTCTAGGGGACTGATGACATAAGATGTTAAGTCCCATAGTGCTCAGAGCCATTTGAACCATTTGAACTGAGTCCTTGTCCATCCAAGTGCCCAAGATTTCTATAGATGCATCCATGTCGAGGAGCTTAGCAATCCGTATCGATGTATAGTAACAGATTTCAAATTGTCATGATGTCATAGCAGACGGTTAAGAAGAACAAGAAACGAATGATTTTTATGCGTGATGGAGCGCGAGACGCATGGAGTTCGACACATTTTTAGGTAAATCGACTAAGCTATCAATTCTAAAGTATTGTTATAGAGTCTAGGATTGATACCTGGAAGGTATAAACGCATACCCCGAAGGCTACAACGGTCTGCACTTATTTTAAAACAGGCTATAATGTTAGATCGCCTGCGCTTCCGACCTATCAGTTGTATGGAATGTAGCGCTGTTAATATTACAATTTAACAAATATATTTCAAGCGCAGGACATACGTCGTTCTTCCCAGATTCTCTACGATAATCTGTGGTATCGATCCGCAAAACGAGAAAACTACTCCCTTAAAACACTGGCTATGCGTGATATATGCACAATATAACTTTCCAGAGATGTATAGTGTCCACTGTTCACATCCGATCGCGGATCGGAAATTATACGATGCCTGCATCAGGTCTATATAAAAAAAAAAAAATGGTTCAAATGGCTCTGAGCACTATGGGACTCAACTGCTAAGGTCATTAGTCCCCTAGAACTTAGAACTAGTCAAACCTAACTAACCTAAGGACATCACAAACATCCATGCCCGAGGCAGGATTCGAACCTGCGACCGTAGCGGTCTTGCGGTTCCAGACTGCAGCGCCTTTAACCCCACGGCCACTTCGGCCGGCTCTATATAAAATGATCGTTAGTAGCGGGGGATACTTACTGCAAGGAAACACACAAACGCATAGCAGCAGCGTCCAACAAGTGAAAATTACAAGTCATTCCGTCGCTAACTCTGTAAACAACACATCTGCCTGGCAAATGTGTACACGGGGACTGCAGCTCCTCAAAAGCACCTATCGCTAACTTAGTTATGACGCTGAAGTCTCGATTGAACACCCAAGATGCAACAGGATGGATGGAGTACATTGCAGAAACCAAAGCTCGATTAGAGGAATGTGTCAAGCTTCATCACACATGAGATGGATGTCCTCAGATGACAGGCAGGCTTACCGTTAACGATCGCAAGTAGACAGTGCTTTAAACCACATAGAGAACACGTGGCTGTATACGCGTAGAAAGCAGGCTATGTCACGTGACTGATGCATCCGGACAGAACAGTGGAAAAATTGACCTGCAGCGACTTCTCCTTCTCTAGAAAGCATCAGTCAACCATTAAAACGTACGTCGTTACAGCTCCATCTCAATCGATCACCCTGTCCACTCTCTGTTATCCTTTAACGCAGATGCAAGTAAATTTAGAGGTGAATGGTCCTCGGTCTTTCTGAAAAGCATCAAATACAGTAGTCAACTCGCGCGCGTCACTGATACCTCGATAGACAAATAGTATAATGCTGCCCCGACGGAAAAAAATTGACTGCCTCCCTGATTCCCTTCGTTTCGATGTCGACGTTTACTGGGATTCCCATTGTTTCCACATATTTGTTCCCATGTACAAATTGTTCGGCGCTAACCAGAAGGTTCACAAGTACTTTCCTCGAATCTGTTAAATCACCGAGATCGGTATTCGAGGGTAGAAATATCTTTTTTCATCTGTTTGTTTCTAGTTACTCAGTGGTCTAGAGCACGCTCCACCTAGCTAAAGTTTCGGGCTTGTATAGAAAAGATACAAAAGATAACTGCACTGTTTGTGTAAAATGTCTATATATTGCATTGTAAAGTTTGTGTTGTTTATGATGTGGCATGGCAAGAGAGGATGACTGTGTGTCCTCTCGTGAGGGACGTATAGATTCAGCACATCGATAATCCCAAAGGGTATGAGAGAGATTTTTTACGTGAAAAATTATGTGCACTATAGGTACCAAGATTCGTTCCAAAAGCACAACCATCAAGAGAAGACATCAATTGGTGTCAGACAGTAGCAGCAATCGTAATATTTAATTGTAGTTACACTGGTAAATATGTTCCTGGCTTCCAATATTCTTGTGATTCTCGTATGTATTTGATGATCTGTAGACAACTTTACGGGTTTAACTGTGAATGCACTTTAGTGAACTGTGAAAAATAATTTTACCGCTGAATGTCCTGTCTGCAGAAATAAAGAAAATGTGGATGGAGCCTCGATACGGACGGCAACAGTAATTCGGCGGTAAATACGATAAGAGCCAATCACAGTGCTGGATTCCTTCACATCTTCTGTGCTGGGATATAGGAGCCTCTACACAGAGGGGGGGACGTTTGTGGGTGTTGAAAGTGAGAAGGGTAACATGTGATGGACTGCCGGCCGAAGTGGCCGTGCGGTTAAAGGCGCTGCAGTCTGGAACCGCAAGACCGCTACGGTCGCAGGTTCGAATCCTGCCTCGGGCATGGATGTCTGTGATGTCCTTAGGTTAGTTAGGTTTAACTAGTTCTAAGTTCTAGGGGACTAATGACCTCAGCAGTTGAGTCCCATAGTGCTCAGAGCCATTTGATTTTTTGTGATGGACTGGGGTTAGGACCGCTGGGAAGAGTGCATTCGATGTTATTCTGCGCTATTTGCAGTTAAGCACAGTTAGACGCGTCTCTCAGGTCGCGCTGGGAACAATGTGCCCTGTGCTACTCTGTCATCAACGATAAAGACACGTCCTGCCCTGAGGTGTCTCACATATAGGAGCAGCATGAGCACCCACTGGAATTCTGTGACATCAGTATAACACTGACTGTATATCCAAAAATGGAGGCAACTTTCACCTGCGTCCGGCGGCGGCTCGTGGCTGTAGCGGTGCGTGTGTCCCTGGAGCGTCTGCACCCCCCGCCTTTTCGCGTCAGCAACGGTGCCTCGATGAACACGTATTTCGAGAGGAATTTCTCAGATATCAAGCATGAAAGGGATGTCGCCGCCTCGTGCATGCAGGCATCTCCGTGTGGTTTGACAGCTGACGGCTGCATCACTGCGTGGGGGCTGCCGCTAACCTTCTGTGCGGTCCAGTGGACGAGGTGTGGGGGGCTGTGCTTGCGTTTGTTGATTACATGTGTGTTGCATTATGTTGTGAGCAGGTCTGTAGGCTGTGCTATGCGTTATTTGGACAGATTATGATTTCGTGCCTGCACATCAGTGTTCTGCATTATTTAGGAGCAGTTTAGAGGTCTGTGGGCAGTGTGGAGCGACCCCAGCATATGTTTTGTACCAGTGTGACAAATATACTCCATCCCTAAATAAATTGTTCCAAAATAAATATAGTACACGTCTTTCTTACTCTATCCAGCTGTCCAGGGCAGTCTGAGTCATTTTTGCCCCATTTTCCCCTTCAGACCACCATCTGAAATTACGTCATAGGAGGGATGACTGCACCCTCTGGTGGCAGTATTGTGTACTAAAGTGCGCGTCATTTATGTTGGCGGCCGAGTTTAGGTTCGTTCTGCGCATCTGACGTCACAAAACACAGTCAGCCAATGAACAGAGAACGACATTGCCACATCTCGACTGCAGTGCAGAGCATGGACGAGTGTCTTCAGTTTTAGAAACGTTCAGTCATAAATAAAATAATAGAACAAAAGCAATGTCTTGATAGCAGACTTTCTTTTATAGAAAGTTTGAAAAAAGCATTACCAATTGCTTCATATTCTATTAATTAATTAAACCAAACAAGCAATAAGACTCCTAATTCAGGCGATAGCAAGGAAAGGTGTTTGTATCATCTGACGAACCACTTTTTCGCAATAAAGAACAGCGGTAATTGTTTATTTCCTATTGTACTTCGACGAAGCGTGAGTAATTCATAGTCATACCAACAGTGTTTGTCAGTATTTTGCGTGACGAGTTATAGTCCTCATGGCGTTATATACTGAGACGAGGTGCGTTAGCGTAACGGTTAAGGTGTTGGGCTGCTATGCTCAAAGTTATGTGTTCAAACCTTGTGTGGTGCTTAATATTTTCATTATTTAAAAACAATATCGAAGTGCCTTACTTCACGAATTATATTCGTTTGAATGCAATTTTTTGAAATTTCTGGTACTTTGTCTCTTCATTAACCCTTTCGCTGCTGCAGACACGTGCTCCCCGCATTCCACAATGTGCTCGATTTTGTCATCACTGCACTGCTCGCCTGAGCAGACACATGGTGTTCCCACTGCTTTGACACAATTATCATTCGATTTCACAAAAACTATTTGGCCCAAAAATTTGATTTTTACGCGTCTTCTTCACTGATACCTCCCCCCCATAAATGACTTAATTTTGTTTCGATGTTCAATGCAGTTATTATGCAGCATTAAATGTAGTAAACCATTGCACGAAATTTTGAAGAGTTTGCAGAGGTAGAAGTCCATAGCGTATACTTTCCGTATGGTCGATTTTAGTTGCCACAATGTTGAGAATGAAATGTGGACAAGAAACCTAAATTTCATATAAAATTTACTGTATAACAATATCTCATTTAATTTGAGAAATATTCCGTCTTTCGCGACTGTAATAAAAGTATTATTTACACCGGACGCGGTTGGCTTTTTTTTTTTAGAGCACTTCAATCAAGGAAAGGTATGGCATATACACAATGGTACTCATGTTCTCTTTCTTGTTTTTGATCCACAGTCGCAGTTTTACCAATGGTACTGAAATATATTCCTCTTATGCAACTGTAATAAGGGACTTATTTAGACCAGACGCGTTTCTCTCTTTTGAAGCATCTTCAGTGGACAGTATTTTGTCTCCTCCATTGCCAAGTCACCTTTCGTAGTTTTGTGCTGCGGTAACACAATATTCAACGTTTGTGTTGGCAGATCAGTGTTTTAGCAAATAAATGATGTTTGTGTGTGCCACACACAAAAATTATATTTGACATAGCTCAGAGCACTTCACTGATAGACGGTATATTCAAGTCCTAATGTTTTTGTAAGTCCACACTTTTATTTAATGTATTTTGTCTACTTCCTTTTGATTGATTGAAGTGCTTTAAAATAAAGCCAAACGTGTTCAGTGTAAATAAAACTATTGTTACAGTCCCGAAAGACGGAATATTTCTCAATATTACATACGACACCTATGTGGTATTTAAATGAGCTATTGTTATACAGTAAATTTTATATGAAATTTAGGTATCTTGTACACATTTCATTCTCAACATTGTGGCAACTAAAATCGACCATACGGAAAGTATACTCTATGGACTTTTACCTCTGCAAACTCTTCAAAATTTCGTGCAATGGTTTACTATATTTAATGCTGCATAATAACTGCGTTGAACATCGAAACAAAATTAAGTCATTTATGGGGGGGGGGGGGGGGGGAAGGTATTAGCCAAGAATATGTGTAAAACTCTAATTTTTGGGCCAAATAGTTTTTGTGAAATCGATTGATAAGAGTGTCAAAGCAGTCGGAACACAATGCGTCTGCACAGGCGAGCAGTGCAGTGACAAAATCGCGCACAGCGCGGAATGCAGGGAGCACGTCTTTGTAGCAGCGAAAGGGTTAATGCGGCCGTGGTGGCTTCACTTCATGAACTGCGCGCTCCTCCCTAAACGTAAGCTTGCCAACTATGCTATACTATGGCGCTGCTTCTATTGGCGCGTGCGTCGCGTGCAACTGGCAACGCAGCAATCTCCCGCGTCTGGGCGGGCATGCGCGAGCAACCAAGATAAAAGAATTGAACTATAGGTCAGTTGGAGTCTAGTTCTCGTGGTGGAGACATTCATTCTTTCTTTCTTTCTTTTGCTACTGCCTTTATCCCACATTTTGCGCAGGGTCGGCAGTGTTAAGGACGGATTTCGCATGGTTAATTTTAAGGGGTGGCCAGATGCCCTTCCTGCCGCTCGTGGTGGAGACATTGCCTGCATAATAAGAACTTATGTCCAGCACAGGCACAGTCGTTTTCCCACCATTTCGCCCCACCATTTTGGATTACGTCACTGAAGAGATGACAGCGCTTTCTGGTGGTGGTACTGTGTAGTAGGTCTAGACCTCGTGGTGAACACTCTGTTTGCCGCCATCTTGTATAACAGTGCTTGCGTCATCAGCTGACTTCATGGCTGCCATCGTGGACGACAGCGTCCTCTGCTGGTGGTTGTGTGTATTACATCAGTTGGAGTGCGGACCTCCTGGCGGACACACTGGATGGTGGTGGTGTCTCTAATTGTTTAAACAAAGACTGGTGCATGATTTCGACAGTTGACGATTAGCAAGCATGTTTGCACAATGTTTTAGTGGTTCACATGTCTGTAGGCTGTGTGATGTGACCCCAAGCATGTCAGAGTGCGTGTTTTGTATCAGTGTAATAAATATACTCCATCCCTAAATAAATTGTTCCAAAATAAGTAAATTACACTCCTTCTTCTCTCCACCAGTCCAGTGCAGCCTGATTCATTTTCTCACCAATCCCTAGGATGAGGTGGCCGTCGGATGACTTAGGTTAGTGGAGGTAGTCCAAGTGTCCAGTCTTTCGCGCCATTTTGTTAGCTTAGAAGAGATACGCGAATTGACCTTTCTTTACCACCAAATTCAATTTTGGCACCAGTTCCTAGGAAGAGGTGGCAGTCGGGTCACTTAGGTTAGTGGAGGCATCCGAAGTGACCAATATTCCTGCGATTTGCTTAGGTCAGTAGAGACAACAGTGGTGTGATGCATTATCCTGTTGGAATTTGAACTTCCCCTCATTTTTCTGGGGGAGGGGAGGGGGCATGGCACTTTCCCACCAAAATCAACCATCTTGGATAACGGTACTTGCGTCATCAGCTGACGTAACGGCCGCCATCTTGGATTACGTCATGCGGTGTTGCCAAGTCTACACGCCGCCATCTTGGATGACGTCATCTCCACCATCTTGGATAACAGTACTTTGGCGTAGAAACCACCTTGGAGTTGGGTGACGTCAACGCCACCATCTTGGATAACGGTACTTTGCCGTAGAACGCAGGTTGCCCCAGTACTCTTGTACACTGGTGTTGTTACGGCCTTGGAAGTAGGTCCTTCTTATGTATTAGGTAGCTTATTACTAAGTTATGTTAAATGAAACTTTAAGAAAACCGTTGATAGTTGCTAATACAGTTGAGTACCTTAATCACGCTTTAGCTACATAATTTCTATTTCAAAACTGGCGACTAGTCACAGCCTCTGCTCTGTTGCGCTGATAATAAGCAGCAAGAAAACGTCTGAGGTTGCTTACTGTTCCATAGTGAAACACGCGTGTGGAACACGGCTAAAAAGTGACGAGAAATACGTTGTTCTTAACGTTTTTCAGAAATTTACAGTTCGACAGTTGAGACACAAATACACACCCAGTGTATTGCGGAATCGGTAGGGTAGTGGTTTGGCAATGTGGTGCAGTTCGTGAATCGCTGGTTCAGGTCTTGCCTTCGTCATCCTTTTATTTTTTGTGCAATTTGAAATGTAAACATCCCATAATTGTAATATTCATCATCATTTTTTTAAGAATAATTCACATCTTCTTGTTTATGATTACATATTGACGCGAAATTCCTGTTTTCATTTCAAATATAAATCCTTAATTACCGACATTTTGTGAAAGACTGTTAACAAAGGTTGCTTTAAATAAGAAAACATAACAATTTAATTGTTAGGGCAAAAATGAAAAATTAAATAGTCTTTATTTGGACTATGTTCATTGTTTTATACCACAAATGTAGTGATGTAGTCTCACACGAACCACAGTGATGTATCGTAGAAACATGGCCTATTCTACACCATATTTTAAATCTATGTGACGATGCTATGCTGATTATATGTTTTGACGATGCCATTATGGCTGTATCACTTTAGGACATGGTGCAAAAAAGATCTGAGGATGGTCATTACAGACTGAAACCGGTCATCGTCAAAAGAATTCATATTGTGATCAGAGACTGGAATTAAAAAGCAAAAACAATCATTTTAACAGCATCGAGCACACCATACAAATGCTGCGTTTTTAGATTTGCCACTGTACCATTACAATAAGAAGCCAAGAGAACTGATCTGGAGCCAAGTTAAGGGGTTTGCCATGAGAAATAACAAGACTGTTAGGCTGCCAGACTTACTGGAACTAACGCACGCACCTTTTTCTCACGTCACTGCCGAACGCTGGCGGGATGTAGAACGGCACGTTGAATGATAACGCTAATAAAGTAAGAGATCCTGGTTGGGGACGCCAATTGAAAAATCTTCTACTTACGTTTCAAATGTAGACTTAAATAATAAAATGGCAAGTTACTGTTAATCAGAATTCAGGGAGAAGTTGTGATCTAAACGATAATAGATTTTTTTCATCCTTAACATCACAAGACAACAAAAATTATTAAAGAAACGTCACACAAACATTTTTATTTGACAAACGCTTTCACTAACATAGGGTCTGTGGTGGACAAAGTGACCAGCTTGGGGATTGACACAGTACACTAACCGGAACACTAACCGCTTTATCTGACTTCAGACACGTGAATCCGGGTTATGGCACAAAACTACGCCACCATCAAGCATCTATATTCTACCATTCCAAAAAGAAAAATATGGTTAGAAAGAAGAGGGTGCTGAGAAACATACAGGATGTTACAAAAAGGTACGGCCAAACTTTCAGGAAACATTCCTCACACACAAATAAGGAAAATATGTTATGTGGACATGTGTCCGGAAACGCTCAGTTTCCATGTTAGAGCTCATTTTAGTTTCGTCAGTATGTACTGTACTTCCTCGATTCAGTGCCAGTTGGCCCAACTGAAGGAAGGTAATGTTGACTTCGGTGCTTGTGTTGACATGCGACTCATTGCTCTACAGTACTAGCATCAAGCACATCAGTACGTAGCATCAACAGGTTAGTGTTCATCACGACCGTGGTTTTGCAGTCAGTGCAATGTTTACAAATGCGGAGTTGGCAGATGCCCATTTGATGTACGGATTAGCACGGCGCAATAGCCGTGGCGCGGTACGTTTGTATCGAGACAGATTTCCAGAACGAAGGTGACCCGACAGGAAGACGGTCGAAGCAATTGATCGGCGTCTTAGGGAGCACGGAACATTCCAGCCTACGACTCGCGACTGGGGAAGACCTAGAACGACGAGGACACCTGCAATGGACGAGGCAATTCTTCGTGCAGTTGACGATAACCCTAATGTCAGCGTCAGAGAAGTTGCTGCTGTACAAGGTAACGTTGACCACGTCACTGTATGGAGAGTGCTACGGGAGAACCAGTTGTTTCCGTACCGTGTACAGCGTGTGCAGGCACTATCAGCAGCTGATTGGCCTCCACGGGTACACTTCTGCGAATGGTTCATCCGACAATGTGTCAATCCTCATTTCAGTGCAAATGTTCTCTTTACGGATGAGGCTTCATTCCAACGTGATGAAATTGTAAATTTTCACAATCAACGTGTGTGGGCTGACGAGAATCCGCACGCAATTGTGCAATCACTTCATCAACACAGATTTTCTGTGAACGTTTGGGCAGGCATTGTTGGTGATGTCTCGAATGGGCCCCATGTTCTTCCACCTACGCTCAATTTAGCACGTTATCATGATTTCATACGGGATACTCTACCTGTGCTGCTAGAACATGTGCCTTTACAAGTACGACACAACATGTGGTTCGTGCACGATGGAGCTCCTGCACGTTTCAGTCGAAATGTTCGTACGCTTTTCAACAACAGATTCGATGAGCGATGGATTGGTAGAGGCGGACCAATTCCGTGGCCTCCACGCTCTCGACTTTCATTTATGGGGGCATTTGAAAGCTCTTGTCTACGCAACCCCGGTACCAAATGTAGAGACTTTTCGTGCTCGTATTGTGGACGGCTGTGATACAATACGCCAATCTCCAGGGCTGCTTCAGGACATCAGGGATTCCGTGCGACGGAGGGTGGATGCATGTATCCTCGCTAAAGGAGGACATTTTGAACATTTCCTGTAACAAAGTGTTTGAAGTCGCGCTGGTACGTTCTGTTGCTGTGTATTTCCATTCCATGATTAATGTGATTTGAAGAGAAGTAATAAAATGAGCTCTAACATGGAAAGTAAGCGTTTCCGGACACATGTCCACATAACATATTTTCTTTCTTTGTGTGTGAGGAATGTTTCCTGAAAGTTTGGTCGTACCTTTTTGTAACACCCTGTATATTGGAGCCCTACGCCATAGCAGCTAATACTTTACCCTGCTGCTGGTCAAAGTGGCACACCACGATGCATTCGGCGACTGAAGTCATTGATGGCCGCAATCTGTTGTTAATGGCGCGCCCGGAAAATGTAAGTACGTGGTCTCGCGTTCGGTTAATTCGGAATGCAGGTACTTGCCTATGAGCCTCTGAAACCCCGGTGGATTGCAGTGTGCAGGTGGACCCATTTGCTGGTCTGCCAAACCAATTTGACTCTGTGCCTGTGGTGTGCGTACTGTAAGACCTTCGGTACACACACCATCAGATTATTTGACTTGTCGCTCTAACGATGTAGGCGAGTGTCAGCAATATGTCTCGTGGTCTTATCGTGGCGTGTTTATCTTCTGCCGTTAGGTCAGACGATAGAAATGCCACTTGCACGCTTAGAGTAGCAGATTGACGGTGACCAACTTTAAACAGAACTTTATTAATTTTCACACACATTTATTAAAATAATAAAATTCATAGATATATATGTAACTTGATTCTGGATGCTGTTTACAATTGACAATCTTAAGTTCCTTTGGTCTTGGTACGTTAATCTTATTCTCACATATCTCTGATATTTGACAACGTGTCTATACATTTATCTTCATGGCTATGTACAGGAATATGATCATCTTATTAGGTGCAGACTGAAACTTGACCATAGACTGATGCAGACAAATGCAGACTAATGCAGAAGTAATCAGAGGTCTGTACACTCGTTATAATAGCTCACGCATTCAGGTATCACTGCACAAGTGTGATCCGCGAGGAGAAAAGGTTCTACGTCAGCAGCAATCTCATTGGCTGCGTGACATATTAATACGCGGATCGGCGGAAGCAGAATTTGGTCCGTCTCTAAGGCAGCGCCATCTCGTAGTGCGGAGACAGACGAGCGCTGTGCCTGCGCTGTTGTGCTTAGCGGGGCGCGCTCTAGTGGGGAAGTTGTGTACGCGCTGACTATGCGGAACTATGTACACAACAGTGCCATGACTATGCATGACAGAATGTGTCAAATGTTTAGACGGCCGACTCGAGACAAATAAGTACACCCACGCATCACTTGTTGTGTGCGTGATGCTAGAAGCAGTACCTCTGACGGTTCAAAAGGTGACTGGCACAGGCCCTAAGTGGCACACTAGCAAAGGACACAAGTCTCACTGTTTAGGTAGAGACCTGCAGCTCTTCACTAGCGAAGCACCAGTACAAGAGTGAGAACTCTTCTCTTTCTGCCTCGTGATGAATGGGTGTTGGGTGATGTCGTTAGGTTAGTTAGGTTTAAGTAGTTCTAGGGGACTGATGACCATAGCTGTTAAGTCCCATAGTGCTCAGAGCCATTTGAACCATTTTTTTTTCTCTTTCTGTTCGCTTCCTCGGTAGCAAAGCATAACTCCATCTTAGACTTCCCCCACTTTAGCACAAGCCAATGACTAACTAGAGCGTGGCGTTCGAAGCTGGGAGAGTAGATTTGCCCTGCATATACCGATTTGACCAATCAGAGACTAAAGTTAATTGGGAGAAAAGGAAAAAAGATTCAGCTTCGCAGCCTCTTTCCCACACGTTTGCCGTGTCTTTTGCTAACAACATGACCAGGATGGAACTACATCACTCCATGAGAAGTTCAAGAACACAGGATCAGTTGCTGACCTTCCGAGGTCTGGTCGACCGAGAACCTCAGCAGACAGGGTGGAAGCTGTAAGGCAGTCTTTTCTGCGAAGTCCCAAGAAATCAGTGCGCAGTGCCTGACGTGAATTACAATGCCAAAAAGCTCTCTCCATGAAATTTTACACGAACGTTTATTGTTTCGTGCATACAAAGTGCAAATCGTTCAGGCCTTGTTGCCCAATGACAGTACACGTCGATATCACTTTGCGGTCGAAATGGTATCACGTATTGAGGACGATGATGGTTGTCTCAGACGAATTGCCTTTTCCGAAGAAGCGACCTTTCTTGTCAGTGGAGTAGTGAATCGTCATAATGTGCGCATTTGGGGTTCACAACTCCCTGGCGAGGTTACGGAGTGCACCAGAGGCAGTCCAGAGGTGAACGTTTGGTGCGCGCTACTGCACGATCGAATTATTGGGCCATTCTCCTTCGCTGAGGCTACCGTCACACCTGCAGTGTATCTGGACATGTTGCAACTGTATGCTGTTGCTCAGCTGCTTCAGTATCACCCCGATGTCTTGTTTCAGCACGACGGTGCACCTCCTCAATGGGGTTTGGACGTCCGTACCTATATCGATATGACCTTTCTTGCGCGATGGATTGGTCGTGGTGGGCCAACGGTTTGGCCTCCACGCTCTCCTGACTTAACCCCATTAGACTTCTTTTTATGGGGTTATGTCACGGACGAGGTCTACCGAACACGTGTACCAGATCTCGAAACCCTGCGGCAATGGATAACCACAGTCGTTGAATCGATCCCTCCAATGTTGGCTAATGTGTGGACGGAAATTCAATATGGAGTAGATGTGCTACGTGCTACGAAGGGTGCTCATGTGGAAGTTTACTGATGTGCTAAAAAAACTTTGATAGTTTGTAAACAATTAGACACCAGTTTCATATTTGTATCTTACTTCTAGCCGAGTTATCAATTTATGTAATCAGGGAAAGACTTTTCGGACACCCTGTATGTTTTGTAACAGAGTCTGGACATCTAGTCTCCAGTGTCCCACAGAAATTCGCAGAACGCTCTCAGTTGTTTTGTCGTCTTCCAGCCCAACAAGGGCGCCTCCTGTGCTTCGCTGCCAGTCCACAATGCGCCGGCCATTGCAGCGGCGTCTCCTCGGCGCTACTCAGTCCACGTGGACGCGGCTGCCTCCCGACCGGCGCCAACCAAAGTGCCTGGAGAACGAGACCGCGGAACTGTCTCCCCCCCCCCCCCCCCAGGTTCCACAGGAGAAAAGCACTTGCCTCGGCCCACCGTCACCGTGTGCTTTTACTGCAGTCGTTGAAATCGGCACCCTATTCCTTTGAATGCGGGTAAAGCTTACTATTATTCCTTCCCTAGAGCACGGAAAAAAGAGCATTAACTACTGCCCACCATCATGATGATGTGTTGTAAGACGTGTATATTTCTATTGTCTATTATCAAATCACATTTCATGACAGATGTTTATATTTTATTAATAGGATTAAGTAGGAATAATTAATATTTGTCATGTTGGAAATAATTGTGGCAGCAGGGAATATCTGCACCAAAGTATTGTTGACAAGAGAGAGCGCAAATTGATATAATTTTAAAAAAGGGGGGGAGTGACAGCGTACGGATACATTTTAAGAAAAGAGCGGGAAAGATCGCGCATTGATACATTTTCTAATGGTAGCAGCGACTGTCTGCACCAGAAAGCATTGTTGGCAGGAGAGACCGCACTTAAGCGTTCGTAGGAAGTCAGTAGTAAGCGAGAAGTGAAGCGAGTCGGTAGCGGGTCTGAAGCGAGAGGTTGAGAGGAGCGGTGTGTCTGCCAGCCACCAGCTATGGTTTACAAGAGATTATACACGGATGTACAGAGACATCAGCTAACTATTATCAAAGAGGAACTAATATTATTGAATTAATTTTTTGAGAAACTCAAGGCTACTGAAGGTATGGTTGCGCATTGCTAGTTGTAAGATTATTGTAAAAAGTAAGTCCCATTTGAACGTTTGTAAAATCATTTCATGACCAGCAGTAAATATTTGAAGAAACGTTTTCAGAATACAATTAACTTTTGCCAGCAATGTTGCATTATTGATTATAATCCATCCCAAAAACCATCAACGTAAAACTTTGCAAAAATTTTGTTGTTGCCAAGGAAAAGTGTAACTATGAATTACGTAACTTCAGTCAAATTAATTAAAGAATAACGTCAGCTTTGCTATTAAAGAATACCGTCAGCTTTGGTAATAAACACAGCCATTTATTATGACAGCCCACCAGCAGCTAATAGAGTACAGTAAACCAGAGTAAGTATATTCGTGTCGCAGTTCGATGTAGCAGTCAGAGGGGCGATCCAGTAACAGTAAAAAAGATAAGGAACAGTTTTGGGTTATTGCAGGTAACGACTGAGGGCCACGACGACGACACAGTCTATGTTTCGTCGAAGTAATCCGAAAATCACTTTTAATAAGCTCCGATTAAATTTGTATGCGAAGATTGAGAAAGAGAATATATTTCAAAGGGAATATTTCATTTGTTATTATTAAGCAAGAGATAGAAATCCTAAAGAAAGGTTACATAGGTTATTGTAGAAGGGAAGGTTATCATTAACAAAAGAGATATAGAGAAGACGGTTATTGCGTAAAAACAAAAGAGGTATAGAGGAGACGGGAAAGGATTCAGTATGAAGTCAAAATTTGCAATAAAGTTCATTTTCCCTAAGAACATGAAGCGGCATGACACCGAATCAGAAGTGCAAGTGCCCTGCAATCTCTCAACGTCACGAAAGAAGAGGAGGAAATGTGGCGCCTGGGTGGCTTTGTGGATTCTGTTGTAGATCGACTCATTATCGACATAGCAAGTGACAGTTCCATAACTGAAATGTATTTCTCGGATTCAGATAAGGAAAGAGCTAAGAGATTACCAGATGACTGACTAATTAATACCTTCAGTGTCCTCAGTATTCAACAATACAGTGAAATCCCTGCAGCATGCTTTTGCATCACACATAGCTTGCTCAGAAACATTACCGAATGTTTAAGTTGGGAATTTTCTTCACGCTTGTTTGTAATTAGAATACTATGTTAGATGAGAACGAGAACATTTTACGCTTTCCGTCTGGTCACCTAAGAAGCGTGAGGTATTGCTCGAGACCTGCCAAATATTATTTCATTGTGTTTAAATATTAGGCGACATTCGAAGCTGTATTGTTTCCCTGCTCGTCACTTTTCATGTCTGAACAGCAGCTGCTCACATCACTGAAGGATAGTTGGAACAGCTGGATGGCCAGTGCTGTCCATGTTTAATGCGCCTGTAAAGCTGTTGTCTCAGTCGATGTGCGAGTAATGCACAGCACAAAACTTGTCCTTGTGATCGCACCTGACTGTACTGGACGCAGATTGGCTTCCACTCCACCTGAAACGAAATCCAATGAGATTCAAGCAGATGCAGAAAAATACATGGCGTAACGTTTACACAAGGTTTGTTCTTATGATGAACAGAGATCGTTGCGCAACATTAGGCAGCGTTCCTCTACCAGCCATTCGCTGATTAAGCCACGGACAAGTACACAGTCTCCTATTCGATTTTCCCCGCCTGCCCCGAAAGTCGCTAACAGACGCAGGTATTGCACCCGCTTCCGTTTCTGTGAAGAAACGCGCGATTCGCGCGCCAGATGCAGCCGCAAAGCGGCGCTGGAGAGCGCTCAGGTCGCGAAACACGTGACTGCTGTGTACAGATGTGGGGTGAGTTGGCGACCCTTCACTCACAGCTCCAGGCTGCGTTGGCTTCCGACACACAGCTTGAGGCTGCTGCCGAGGAGCAACACTGTGGGGGCACGACCCACCTGTCCCCTGATCGGTCCTCTACTGCTGTGGCCGCCCCGGGTACTGCCTGCTCTAAGGTTGACTCCTCACCCATGGTCGAGTGGGAGACCATTCGAAATTCTGGCAGGCAGCGAAAAAGCTTTCCGAGGGGCCGATCGTAGGTCCTCCCCGGTTCTTCTGACCAACAGCTTTCAGGCGTTATCTGTGGCTGATGATGTCTCTGAGCCGGATGTAGTCCTTCACCCTGTTCCATAGGAAGCTTCTAGGCCCGCAAGCTCTGGACGTTCACATAGGTTGGGCTTGCTGGTAGTTGGGAGCTCCGACGTTAGGTGCGTAATGGGGTCCCTTTGGAACGTGGCTGCCAAGCGGGGGAAGGAAGCCAGCGTGCACTCCGTGTGCATCCCAGTGCAGTCAAACGGATGTGGAAAGGCTGCTTCAGGATGCCATGAAGAGTACAGGGTGCAGCCAACTGCAGGTGGTGGCTCATGTCGGTACCAATGTGTGTCGCTTTAAATCGGAGGAGATTGGTTTCGGGCAGCTAGCAGAAATGGTAAAGACTGTCAGTCTTGCTTGCGAGATTAAGGCAGAGCTCTCCATCTGCAACATCGCCAATAGAAGTGACTGTCGTCCTTTGGTGCAGAGCCGAGTACAGGTTCTATGACTGTGTAGGCTGCAGATCCCTTGACTTGCGCCATCGGCTGGTGGGTTTCCGGGTTTCGCTTAATAGGTTAGGAGTCCACTTCACACAGGAAGCAGCTACACGGGTACCGGGGGCTGTGTGGACGGAACTGGGCGGTGTTTTAGGTTAGAGGGTCTCAGGAACCGCAGAAAGAGCTCCAAGCCCTAATAGAAAGCACTGAAGCTCAAATAGTTAAGGTACAGAAATCTGGCTAAAGCTGGAAATAAGCTCAGCCGGAATTTTTTCAAACGATCTAATAGTGTTCAGACAGGATGGACTAAATACAGTTGTTGGTGGAGTATTTATTGATGTCAGGAGTAGTTTGCCTTGTAGTGAAATTCAGGTCGATAGTTCCTGAGAAAAAACTGATAATTGGATCGTTTTACCGACTCCCTGACTCAGAAAATATACTTGCTGAACAGTTCAAAGAAAACTTGAGGCGTCCGCAGCTCGTGGTCTCGCGGTAGCGTTCTCGTTTCCCACGCCTGGGTTCCAGGGTTCGATTCCCGGCGGGGTCAGGGATTTTCTCTGTCTCGTGATGACTGGGTGTTGTGTGATGTCCTTAGGTTAGTTAGGTTTAAGTAGTTCTATGGGACTGATGACCATAGATGTTAAGTCCCATAGTGCTCAGAGCCATTTGAATTTGAACAAAAACTTGAGGCTCGTTTCAAATAGGTACCCCACTCATACAGTTATAGTCGATGGTGACGTCAATCTACCCTCGATATGCTGGAAAAGCCGGCGGCATGTAGAGCTGCTCTTGGGGGGCGAAAAGAGAAAGAACTGCTTTTTTTTTTTTTTTTAAATGTCGAAAAATTGAATATTTTGGTGGGCCACTTGGCAACAGAATCAGGGATTGATTACACTATTATAATAACATACGTTGACCATTAAATACCTGAATAAGAGCAGCAGCTTGATTTATTTGAGATCGTTCCAAAGAAACATTATCATTTCTGTGCATTTTTATAGTCGCGATGTAGTCATACCAGGAACAACACTAATGGACCAGAAGATTTATAGACTTTAAAAGAAATGCAACACTATACAATTTAAAAAAAGGAGCTGATTCACAAATAACAGGAAAACGATAATTTTCCTTCTGCCTCATGCTGCGTTCGGCCCACTAGCGTGATCGTAATTTCTGGTGATGAACTAACACAAAATAATTAACATTCAAGTAAATGAGGAGATGGAAATCATCAAGGTTAACTTACTAAAATAAGTACACTTATCTTTAACACGCGGTTTTCTTAATGCTACATACCTTTTCATATTAAATTACAATAGATGACCATTGTGGATAAATACTTTATACATAACAGTCAAAATGTTTTCTTGATGCTGTCTGTTCGTAATCAATTACAAGAAACTACATATTTTCTGATTGGAAAAATAACAATTAACGTATTTAGTGAATATTTTCACATAAAATAGGAAATACCGATGCGGAACGCAGCAAGTCCGCGTCCGCCTTTCATGGAATACAAACAGTAGAAGGTGAGTCTGCAGCTCGTGGTCGTGCGGTAGCGTTCTCGCTTCCCACGCCCGGGTTCCAGGGTTCGATTCCCGGCGGGGTCAGGGATTTTCTCTGCCTCGTGATGACTGGGTGTTGTGTGCTGTCCTTAGGTTAGTTAGGTTTAAGTAGTTATAAATTCTAGGGGACTTATGACCATAGATGTTGAGTCCCATAGTGCTCAGAGCCAGTAAAAGGTGAGGCGCCCAATGCCTCATTTGTCTTGAAACAACAGGTTTTTTTTGTTATATCATTAATCGATACATGTACATAGAGATTTACAGGTACCGCGCAAGAACGGCAAAGATAAAGAATAATAGGTTCTGTCGCTGAACTTCAGGCCTTCAGGCGTTTACTATTGAGCGTATATTAATGTTTGTGAGGTGAAAATTACTAATATTACAGGCAGGTATCCGAAATTGTACTGAATACCTTCTCAGAAAATTATTTTGAACATTTAGTTAACGAGCCCACTCGAAGCGTTAAATGGTTGCGAGAGAATACTTACCTCTCAGCAACAAATAATCCTGGACAAATAGGGAGTATCGTGACCAATACAGGGATTAGCGACCACGAGGCAGTTGCTGCTAGGCTGAATGCCGTAACACCTACAACCATCAAAAAGAAACGCAAAGTATATCTATTTAAAAAAAACTGATAAAAATGCTCTTAACGCCTTTTTAAGAGACAGTCTTCACTCTTTCCGATCTGGGCATGTAATCGAAGAAAAGTTGTGGAATGATTTCAAAGAAACAGTATCGACAACAATAAATTAATTAGTGATGGTATTGATCCCTCATGGTACACAAAACGGATCAGATCGCTGTTGCAGAAGCAGCGAAAAAAGCATGCCAAATTTAAAAGAACGCAAAATTACCAATACTGGCAAAATTTTACAAAAGTATACCGCGTACTTCAATGCAGATGCTTTTAATAATTTCGTAACGAAACTCTGTCTCGAAATCTGGTATAAAATCCAAAGAGATTCTGGTCATTCATAAAGCACACCAGTAGGAAGACGAAATCAATACCTTCACTGCGCGATAACAACGGTGAAGTCACTGATGACAGTGTTTAATAACTCTGCTTCAGTGGCACTATTTTCCGAAACTCCTTCACCGAAGAAGACGAAGTAAATATTATTGAATTCCAATCAAGAACAACTGCCTAGATGAGAAACATAGAAGTAGATATCCTCGGTGGCGCAAAGCAGCTTAAATCACTCAATAAAGGCTAGGCCTCTGGTCCAGACTGAATACCAGTCAGGTTCCTCTCAGAGTATGCTGACACAGTAGCTCCATATTTAGTAATTATGTACAATCGCTCGCTCACATCACGATGCGTACCTCAAGACTGGAAAATTGCTCAGATCACACCGATACCCAAGAAGGGAAGTAGGAATAATCCGTTGAATTACAGGCCCATGTCACTAACGCCGATTTGCAGTAGGGTTTTGGAACATATACTGTGTCCGAACATTATGTGGTACCTCGAAGAAAACGATTTATTGGCACATAGTCAGCACGGATTCAGAAAATATCGTTCTTGCGAAACACAACTATCTGTTTTTACTCATGAAGTAAAGAGTGCTATTGACAGGGGATGTCAAATCAATTCCATATTTTTAGATTTCCAGGAGGCTTTCGACACCGTTCCTCACAAGCGTCTTCTAACCGAAGTGCGCGCCTATGGAATATCGACTCACTTGTGCGACTGGATTCGTGAAAGGTCACAATAACATTTGAAGCTGAAGAAGTGAATTAAAATTCGTGCTGTGGCAGGGTCTTCTTGCTTACTAGGCAGATATACTGATCATTACACGACCACAGTATTATGGTCACAGTTCGTAGTAATAGGCGGAGAGTCATAGAGTGAAACAGAAGTAATATCCCGCGTTCCCCAGGGAACTGTTATAGGCCCTCTATTGTTCCTGATCTATATTAACGATATAGGAGACAATCTGAGTAGCCGTCTTAGATGATGTTGTCATTTACCGTCTTGTAAAGTCATCAGATGATCAAAACGACTTGCAAAATGATTGAGGTACGATGCGAAAAGTGGCAATTAACCCTGAATAAAGAAAAGTGTGAAGTTATTCGTACGAGTACTAAAAGAAATCCGTTACATTTCGATTACGCGATAAGTCACACAAATCTGAAGGCTGTAAATTCAACTAAATACTTAGGGATTACAATTACAAATAACTTAAACTGGAGCGATCACATAGATAATATTGCGGGTAGAGCAAGCCAAAGACTGCGAACCATTGGCAGAACACTTAGGAGGTGCAACAGTTCTACTAAAGAGACTGCTTAGACCACACTTGTCCGCCCTATACTGGAGTACTGCTGTGCGGTGTGGGATCCGCATCAGGTGGGACTGACGGCTGACATCGGAAACGTACAAAGAAGGGCTGCTCGTTTTGTATTATCGCGAAATAGGGGAGATAGTGCCTGAGATGCGATACGTGAAGTGGAATGGCAATCATTAAAACAAAGGCGTTTTTCGTTGCGTCGGGGTCTTCTCATGAAATTTCAATCACCAGTTTTCTCCTCCGATTACGAAACCGTTCTGTTGGCGCCCACCTACATAGGAAGCATTGATCATCACGATAAAATAAGAGAAATCAGGGCTCGCGCAGGAAAATTTAAGTGCTCGTTTTTCCCGCGCTCCGTTCGAGAGTGGAACGGTAGAAAGACAGCTTGAAGGTGGTTCAGTGAACCCTCTGCCAGGCACTTTATTGTGAATAGCAGAGTAATCACGTAGACGCAAATTGAAGCACCCGATTACGAACCGGGGTGATGCCATTTGGAAATGAAGACCTCGGCAACTGATAAATTAGATCTGGATGCCGGTGCCTTTCAAATACTCTGTGAGAATGTTATATTTATCAAGATGGTGGAGTGAAACAGGTACATTGGTTGGGAGGCATTAACCTATCATAAATACTTTCCTGTACAAGTGTGACAGTGCAGTCGTGCACTTGGAACATGCCAGTATTACGTGGTCGAGATCCGTCACTGCCACTGTGTCCTTATCGCAGTGTCTCCAGACGGGATAATCTTCAGCCAGTACATGTGCGCGGGCTGACACCCGCGTCCTGTCCTCCTGACGCTCCACTCCTTTTCACGTTCGTCACACATCAGCAAAGACACCCTGTGAGTGCGTTAGCGTCTACAGAGTAAATGACCCTTATTCTGTGACAGAGCAGATCGGAGTTTAGCTCTTCACAATTTGCTTAATTTCGGAATTATCGTCAAAGAAGTACACGAATTCACATACGCTACTGGCCATTAAAATTGCTACACCAAGAGAAATGCAGATGATAATCAGGTATTCATTGGACAAATATATTATACTAGAACTGACATGTGATTACATTTTCACGCAATTTGGGTGCATAGATCCTGCGAAATCAGTACCCAGAACAACCACCTCTGGCCATAATAACGGCCTTGATACGCCTGGGCATTGAGTCAAACAGGGCTTGGATGGCGTGTACAGGTACAGCTGCCCATGCAGCTTCAACACGATACCACAGTTCATCAAGGGTAGTGACTGACGTATTGTGACGAGCCAGTTGCTCGGCCACCATTGACCAGACGTTTTCAATCGATGAGAGATCTGGAGAATGTGCCGGCCAGGGCAGCAGTCGAACATTTTCTGTATCCAGAAAGGCCCGTACAGGACCTGCAACATGCGGTCGTGCATTATCCTGCTGAAATGTAGGGATCGAATGAAGGGTAGAGCCATGGGTCGTAACACATTTGAACTGTAACGTCCACTGTTCAAAGTGCCGTCAATGCGAACAAGATGTGACCGAGACGTGTAACCAATGGCATCCCATACCATCACGCCGGATGATACGCCAGTATGGCGATGACGAATACACGCTTCGAATGTGCGTTCACCGCGATGTCGCCAAACACGGATGCGACCATCATGATGCTGTAAACAGAACCTGGATCCATCCGAAAAAATGATGTTTTGCCATTCGTGCACCCAGGTTCGTCGTTGAGTGCACCATCGCAGCCGCTCCTGTCTGTGTTGCAGCGTCAAGGGTAACCGCAGCGATGGTCTGCGAGCTGATAGTCCGTGCTGCTGCAAGCGTCGTCGAACTGTTCGTGCAGATGGTTGTTGTCTTGCAAACGTCCGCATCTGTTGACTCAGGGATCGAGACGTGGCTGCACGATCCGTTACAGCCATGCGGATAAGATGCCTGTCATCTCGACTGCTAGTGATACGAGGCCGTTGGGATCCAGAACGGCGTTCCGTATTACCCTCCTGAACCCAACGATTCCATATTCTGCTAACAATCATCGGATCTGGACCGACGCGAGCAGCAATGTCGCGGTACGATAAAACGCAATCGCGATAGGCTACAATCCGACCTTTATCAAAGTCGGAAACGTGATGGTACGCATTTCTTCTCCTTACACGAGGCATCACAACAATGTTTCACCAGGCAGCGCCGGTCAACTGCTGTTTGTTTATGAGAAATCGGTTGGAAACTCTCCCCATGTCAGCACGTTGTAGGTGTCGCCACCGGCGCCAGTCTTGTGTGAATGGTCTGAAAAGCTAATCGTATGCATATCACAGCATCTTCTTCCTGTCGGTTAAATTTCGCGTCTGTAGCACGTCATCTTCGTGGTGCAGCAATTTTAATGGCCAGTAGTGTAGATTGTGACCATGACAGTTGTCAGTATAAAGTATTACGTCTTGTTTAGTAGAAATAACCCTCAACACAACAAACCAAATTTAAATCGTAGGTCCTCTACAAGTTGAAGTTGGCCAATATTACGACAAATCATCCGATTCTGGTTCTACGTTCGGTGCTATTTAGGATGACAATCAAGTCTAAGGAGGATGGTTAGTTTTTGTGAAAAGATGAGCAAAAGATTACTCGAGGTTGCTCGGGATTACAGTGGACACAAGCTGCTGAACCAACAAGTTTACGCGTCTGCCAGCGCAAATTACCAGAGCTATCGGCTGCCTGCGTGCTCTCGCCCTCTGAAAACACTATAAGAAGCTGATGAAAATCTTTATCAGCTGAAACTGTCCTGTGTTTGTCGTTAGGCGAGAAAGCATGCACTCATCACTAGTCTGGAAAATATGGCCATATACAAGTGCATAGATGGTGCAGCATGTATACTCCAATGCCCTCTCAGTTCTTGCAAGAACAATTAACAACGTGGCTGTTTCGTTTGTCCGCTATCGGAGCTCAACGACTGTTCAGCTAATTTCTAGCTGAATGTCAGCCGGCGGCCTGGATGGCCGAGCGGTTCTAGGCGCTACAGTCTGGAACCGCGCGACCGCTACGGTCGCAGGTTCCAAACCTGCCTCGGGCATGGATGTGTGTGGTCACCTTAGGTTAGTTACGTTTAAGTAGGTCTAAGTTCTAGGGGACTGCTGACAACAGATGTTAAGTCTCATAGTGCTCAGAGCTATTTGAACCAACCACACGCTGTCAGTCCCGCCCTTTTTAAAATTACTCAATGTGCGGTCTGTCTTGCGAACAATATTTTGGTGCAGACATTCCCTGCTACCACAATTATTTCCAACATGACAAATATTAATGTTTGCTAATTATTATAGGGTCTATACAAGGGCGATGTACTTGAGGACAATATTATGGAAATCGAAGAGGATGTAGATCATGAAATGGGAGATACAATAGTGCGTAAAGAGTTTGACAGAGCACTGAAAGACCTGAGTCGAAACACGGCCCCCGGAGTAGACAACATTCCGTTAGAACTACTGACGGCCTTGGGAGAGCCAGTCCTGACAAATCTCTATCATTTGGTGAGCAAGATGTATGAGACAGGCGAAAAACTCTCAGACTTCAAGAAGAATATAATAATTCCAATCCCAAAGAAAGCAGGTGTTGACAGATGTGAAAATTACGCAACTATCAGATTAATAAGTCACGGCTGCAAAATTCTAACGCGAATTCTTTACAGACGAATGGAAAAACTGGTAGAAGCCGACCTCGGGGAAGATCAGTTTGGATTCCGTAGAAATATTGGGACACGTGAGGCAATACTGACCTTACGACTTATCTTAGAAGAAAGATTAAGGAAAGTCAAACCTACGTTTCTATCATTTGTAGACTTAGAGAAAGCTTTAGACAATGTTGACTGGAATACTCTCTTTCAAATTCTAAAGGTGGCAGGGGTAAAATACAGGGAGCGAAAGGCTATTTACAATTTGTACAGAAACCAGATGGCAGTTATAAGAGTCGAGGGGCATGAAAGGGAAGCAGTGGTTGGGAATGGAGTGAGACAGGGTTGTAGCCTCTCCCCGATGTTATTCAATCTGTATATTGAGCAAGCAGTAAAGGAAACAAAAGAAAACTTCGGAGTAGGTATTAAAATCCATGGAGAAGAGACAAAAACTTTGAGGTTCGCCGATGACATTGTAATTCTGTCAGAGACAGCAAAGGACTTGGAAGAGCAGTTGAACGGAATGGACAGTGTCTTGAAAGGAGGATATAAGATGAACATCAACAAAAGCAAAACGAGGATAATGGAATGTAGTCTAATTAAATTGGGTGATGCTGAGGGAATTAGATTAGGAAATGAGACACTTAAAGTAGTAAATGAGTTTTGCTATTTGAGGAGCAAAATAACTGATGATGGTCGAAGTAGAGAGGATATAAAATGTAAACTGGCAATGGCAAGAAAAGCGTTTCTGAAGAAGAGAAATTTGTTAACATCTAGTATTGATTTAAGTGTCAGGAAGTCATTTCTGAAAGTATTCGTATGGAGTGTAGCCATGTATGGAAGTGAAACATGGACGATAAACAGTTTGGACAAGAAGAGAATAGAAGCTTTCGAAATGTGGTGCTACAGAAGAATGCTGAAGATTAGATGGGTAGATCACGTAACTAATGAGGAGGTATTGAATAGAATTGGGGAGGAGTTTGTGGCACAACTTGACTAGAAGAAGGGATCGGTTGGTGGGACATGCTCTGAGGCATCAAGGGATCACCAATTTAGTATTGGAAGGCAGCGTGGAGGGTAAAAATCGTGGAGGGAGACCGAGAGATGAATACACTAAGCAGATTCAGAAGAATGGAGGTTGCAGTAGGTACTGGGAGATGAAGAAACTTGCACAGGATAGGGTAGTATGGAGAGCTGCATCAAACCAGTCTCAGGACTGAAGACCACAACAACAACAACAACAACTTAATCCTATTAATAAAATATAAACATGTTTCATAAATTGTGGTAGAAATACACACGTCTTACAACATGATGTGGGAACATTTACTTGAGTAGAGTCCGTGTGTGTGGTACGGGCTCATCAGTAGTAGTCCTATTGCAGAGTGATGAAATCTGGCTGTTACAAACTTTTGTCTCTCACTGCTAGTAAAGTACGATTGTGGCTGAGGTAAACTGGTCCGGCTGCAGTCACTAATGTGGTCGCTGTGTGCTGTGGGGAATTGAAGCCGCTGTGCGAGTGAACTGACAGACGGCAGAGCGGGTGACTGAGTGAGTGCTGTCGAGACGGCGTTGCCGGTGTCTGCTCACCGATCCTCGCGCCTCCTCTTTGCCGACTGGTGGGACACGCCAGCACACATTGTGAAGGTGCAAAGTGCATTCCGCTGTCTACTGAGCAAGAAGCCGCCCCGGCTGAAGCGCACTTGTGACAGGGTGGCAAAATTCCCGGATAGTGATTGCATGTACAAAGTGAAGAGCACTGTTTGGGCACGCACGTCTGCTGAAAAACGTCGAGCGTGTGCGAGGTGCGTTCACACGGAACTGTCGGCAGTCCACAAGGCAGGCCGGGAACTTCGACTTCCTCGAACAACGGTGTGGCGTCTTCGGACGGACGCCTGCATACGAAGCCTTACAAGTTGCAGTTTAGTGCAGCGACTGCGTCGTGGCGACCGTAACAGGAGGTGCGAATTTCGCTCTTCAGTTCTCCAGGATATGTCAGAGCACGTTGCATCTTGAGAGGCACCCACATGCCTTGCTCATACTGTGGCATCAAGCAGTCAGGCCTGCAAGATGAGTGGTCTGCCAAGCGAGTGGACTCATTCTTATTTATCGAGTAACATGAGCTCTAGTACTCACAATTAAGTTACAAATTATTCTCCTGTTTGAATATTACGCAACAGAAACAGATAACGCACATCTGACTATTAGCAATTTACACAACTCTGACTGTTCACTACGCACTGGCAATACCACATTTTCTTTCTTACCCAACGGCTTTTATCAACACGTGGCCACCGCACTGAATATGAATGGCGCACACATTATAAATTCTGGATATCATGACAACATAATTCGAAGAAAAAGCCCACCAATCTTTTTCTTTTCACTATTTTTTTTATTCCGATAAATTCTATAACCTAAACACACCATTACATTTTCTACAACAATTACACATGAAAAACTCCGCCCAGTGGGCATGGCTTTACACTGCACTTTCTGGATAGGATGGTGGATCTTTTGCTATATCTCACACTTCGACTCTCACACCCATCATCACGAAAATTTCCTCCAGACCGAGCGGTACCAAAGGAACACGCATAACCCACTGCCTCTGAACCTATCTTGCTACTCTCCAATGCAAACCACACATATTACATGAAATACCTCACACTGGCAACACACAATACAACACAAAGAATAGTCACAGCGTTATAATCACATCACTTTTAGGTTTCCCACTTCAATTAGTATTCATCCCAGTTTCACACGACACTGCCCCACTTCGTAACTTTTCTTTCCTACTATGAACTCTGGAGGATATATGCATGCCTTCCTGTGCAATGCAAGCCAAGTGGCGTTGCTGGATAGACGGCTGACTCACCTTGCTTCACTCTCAGAGTGTATAGTTTGAATCAAGCGTCACACGGAATCATAACACGCAAAGTAATATTAAGATCATATTCATCACACACACGAGTACTCAACTGATACCATGGACGAGTACTTCTCTTTATCCTTTGTCTCATACACAGATTGAGACTCACACAGTACTCACCACGCGGAAGTACTCGTCTCTAATTTCAAGTCCTGCACAAGCCGTTTCTTAAATATTTCCAACTTCTAGTACAAACGCCAGTAATTCTGCTTAACTTTAGCACTGGGAGGTGTTTCAACTTAGTACTAGCACTCGCAAATATTTCAACTTAGTAGTAGCACTTGCAAGTATTTCAACTTATTGCTACACGTGGTTTCATTGTGACCGTTGGTCACTTCCGAAGATTACTACGATCCCATTAATATTACCTGCCTGACATTTAATTCTCCCCACAAAATTTCGTGAAATAGAGAAATTATTATTCCAAACTACTCTTAAGTATTCCACATGCATACCATTCTATCCACTCCTTTGTCTTTACAGAGCACACCTAAGACAGGTCTTATCAACACAAGATCCAGCGCCCGAGTGCAGAAAAATGGCCGTTCTTCAGGTCAGCTCGCACCTCCATCGAGGTGGGGGCGCACCATGCTACCGTGTTGGTCAGCCACATTTCAGGCGCTCAAAGCTCAGGTAAATTTCATCTATTTAGTTCCACCAAAGGTCACCAAAGGACCGTCTCAAAGATGATCATATACTGCACATTCACTATCTGCGGTTAGCAGACACCATACATTCATCTATTTCACAGATCTCACCAAATTGGATGTAGGGATTCATTTTGTGGGAGTGCACATGTGATCAATTAAATAAATAAATTGTCCTTCTTTCCTACACTGGTATCCGGCTTCGGAGTATTAAGTAAAATTCAGTTATTACTACAAAAAATATGTTGTTCTGCAAGAATAACGAAGAATATTGTACCTATATTCAATGTGGGGTGGTACTGTACCCTTTCAATCTATCTGGTAGACTAAACCTCCGTAACGTAAGGATTTGGCGGCCACAAAATCCAGGGGCCGCCGACGTACAGAAAACAGTCTCACCGAAAACCGAATCTGTCTCCCGCCGTTTCTGTTCGCAATGATTACGTACCTTTCCTTTTTTTTCGGAGTAAACTGTGATAAGAATTTATATGTGGATAAGCTGCAAAAATTAATTTTTTGCTGAACTTCACGAAATTCATACTAGAACTCAGGTAAACAGAGAAAGTTATGTTGAAGAAAGAAACAAAGCCAAACAGATAATTGCAGCATCCAAGAAGAAATCTTGGGAAGACTTTGGAAACAGGTTGGATACTTTGGGTCAAGCTGCTGGAAAACCATTCTGGAGTGTAATTAACTGTCTTCGAAAGGGAGGTAAGAAGGAAATGACAAGTATTTTGGACAGGTCAGGAAAACTGCTGGTGAATCCTGTTGATGCCTTGGGCCAATGGAGGGAATATTTTGAAGAGTTGCTCAATGTAGGTCAAAACATTATTATATATACATATCAGTCCATGACATCAGTAATGTTTCAGATTTAGATGTACAATGGGATAGGAATGATGATGGAAATAGTATCACATTTGAGGAAGTGGAGAAAATGGTCAATAGATTGCAGTGCAATAAAGCGGCTTGGGTGGATGAAATTAAGTCGGAACTCATCAAATACAGTGGAATGTCAGGTCTTAAATTGGATAATTGAAATGGCGTGGGAGTCGGGACAGGTTCCATCAGACAGGAAGAAAGCAGCAATCACAACAATCTTTAAACATGGAAACAGAAAAGGTTGTAACAGAAAAGATTGTAACAACTACAGAGGTATTTCTTTAATCAGCGTTGTGGGTAAAATCTTCTCAGGTATTGTTGAAAGGAAAGTGCGAGTATTAGTTGAGGACAAATTGGATGAAAATCAGTGTGGGTTTAGGCCTCTTAGAGGTTCTCAGGGCCAGATCTTTAGCTTACGGCAAATAATGGAGAGTGTTACGAGTGGAACAGGGAACTGTATCTATGCTTTATAGATCTAGAAAATGCATATGACCGGGTTCCTAGGAGGAAGTTATTGTCTGCTCTACGAGATTATGGAATAGGAGGCAAACTTTTGCAAGCAATTAAAGGTCTTTACATAGATACTCAGGCAGCAGTTAGAGTTGACGGTAAATTGAGTTCATGGTTGAGAGTAGTTTCAGGGGTAAGACAAGGCTGCAACCTGTCTCCACTGTTGTTCATATTATTTATGGATCATATGTTGAAAACAATAGACTGGCTGGGTGAGATTATGATATGTGAACATAAAATAAGCAGTCTCGCATATGTGGATGACTTAGTTTGTAACGTCTCCTTAGAAAACTTAATGAATTGCTGTGCTGGTAAGCCTCTACGTTATTTGATTTTCAAACAGCTCAGCAGAACTGAACGTACTCAGACATTTCGCATTTCGCTCTTTACCTATTCTGATCAACACTAAAATGACACACAATATTTTTAGCGCAACCCAATCTGACTTTCAATAATCCCTACATAAGAATGGCCCTGACTAACATTAAACTATACCTTTCACAAATCACTTACCTCACAAAAATCTTCGTTGCTCAAGCTACTGCAATACAGCGAGCGCCACTACTTCCGGTTAAATAAAAGATTATAACTACTGAAGGCACTAACTACTGATCGGCATAGTTAGCAAATGAAAGATTTTGATAGAGAAAAAAACAATGTATTTCCCTTAATAGTGTTCAAAAGTCATACTATATATATCAGTTCATGACATCCAGTCTTAAAATTTACTGTCTCTGTCCAGATCATCCGCTCTCAAAACTCCGCCATCTCACTCCCCACATCCACCACTGCTGGCGGCTCACCTCCAACTGCGCAACGCTACCCGCTGTTAACATCCAGCTGTCCAACACTACAATGGCAGACAACAATGCAAACTAGCCACAGACTGCACACAGCACAGCCAATGATTTTCATACAGAGCGCTAGGTGGAGGTGGCGTTACCAATATAATACCCTAAACAGCCTACTTACATAGCCCCCATACTCCGCGCAAAAAATTTTACAAATTGTTTTGGGCATTGGCCAATACAGATTTGAAAAAATTTTTCATATTTACAATAACAAAGAAATCAAATGCACACACTTATTGATAGAATGTTGGTCAAAAGCTAAAATTTTCTCAAAGTCTATAAAGACAGTCCTGGTCGCTCATCACAGTAAAATTGCAGTGTTTTTCTCAAGTCTGAGCAGTAAAAGAAAATGCACACGGAAGTAGTGGATTTCCATGCAGTCTTCAAGAAGTAGTGTTGACCTTCCAACGGAAAGACAGTGCTGACTCTCGACATGCAGACAGGTAATGGGCCACAACAGAGGAAACCCACAGCAGAGTCAGTCGAAGTTTTGAAGAATATTGGTAGGTAGGTCATCACAGAGCAGACCAACTGTAGTCCTGGCAGAGATTACGGTAGTGGTGGGCCACCAGAGGTGCAGACCCACTGCAGTCCTTATAGAAATAATGGTATTGGTGGGTCATCAAAGATGCAGACCCACTGTAGTCCTTGTAGAGATGGCCAGCAGCCATCTGTTGTGACTGTGCAGATGCACAATCACCATTGAAGAGTCTTGCGGATAATGTAGCAAGTCCATAACCACCACTTGTGCATGCACAAAGTTTTTGGAATTGTCCTTAGAACTAGCAATGCTGTTAATCAGTCCTTTGCTGAATCATCAACACACTTTCAAACACTAACAGTCCTTTTTTTTCACATACTGTGCATATACTATGACCAACAGAAATATGTGCAGTGAAATGAATGCTTACAAGTTACTTAATTTGATGAACTGGTGTCAATTACAATTTCATAACACGAGAATACAATAACAAAGGTACAAAATACATCATTAAAGAACATAACAATACAGATAACATTTTTAGTAATACAGGCTTTACAAAAGAATCGAAATAACATATACATCAGTGTTACAGGAATTATGACATAAGTACATACATAAAAGATCAGAATAACTTTTGAAACATCAACTTCACACATGAGCAACAAAACAGAACAGATAAATAATGTCTAAACATCTTTACAAAGCAAATAACAAAGTATTAGAAAAATTCTACAACATAACTCTCATCAGCTAAACACATGTAGACAGGAAAAACACAAATACACAAGGGTACACAAACACACAGCAGAATAACACAAGAGGAAAGGGCAGGGTTTGTTTTCAGTGTAACATTTGGTACTGCAGTCCTACCCAAAACTTCATTCCATATATCTTTCGTCTTATTTCAACATTCTTTTCCACCAAAAAAAACCAATCCAAGCATGTATTTATATGTTCACATATTTCTTACCTCATTATTTATTTTCCATTATCTTACCTCATCATTTATTTCCAAGAAAATCCTACCTAACCTGTTGTCCCTAAACCCAACTTTTTTGTTCATATCCTCTTTCAAAATACTTTTTTGCCAAACCATTTTCTTATAGCTTCTCAATGCATTTCTTCCAATTCATCACAACTCGTTCTCTCATATAGCCTACCCCATCTTAAGCTAACTTAAACCTACTGAGCTCAGATGCTAAACTAAGGGACGAGGCAATGGAGCAGCACAAAACAATTAACACAAACAGCAATGACAAAAAATTCAAATGTGCAAAGCAAGCAGCAATATATATAAGTTAGCAAAGCAAATGCAACATCATCACTAATATGAGCCAATGTGCAGCAAAAAAAATATAAATCAGTAGTAAAACTGGCTTAACAGAGTAATACAAAGTGAAATTTAATAGCACTATGCCTCGCAAGCAGCAGCAGCAAATGCAATAACTTATATCTAATCGTGACAAAGCTCAAGTAGAAACAATATTACAGTAAAGATGGCCATGTCTAATACCTATGTCACATCTTGACACTAGAGTGATGCATAACCTTGACTTACTCTAGCAGACAAGTTACCAAACCATTAAAAAATTAGTTTTGCAATTCCTGTGAAGGGAAATGTCTATTTGTGCTCTCTTTTCAACGAAAGTACATCATATAATTATTCTTTACTGGGTCTGTAGACAGAAAATTGTGATATCAGTACATCTATTAAATATTATTTTAACCAATGCTGCAGTGCAGCAATAAACTAGATATTAAACAAAATGAGCAAATATGTACAAAGGAAGGCATGAAACATCATTCACTAGCCCTCTCTTTTCTACAAAAGTACATCATAAAATTATTCTTTACCGGGTCTGTAGACAGAAAATAGTGATATTAGTACATCTACTAAATATTATTTTAACCAATGCTGCAGTGCAGCTATAAACTAGATATTAAACAAAATGAGCAAATATGTACAAAGGAAGGCATGAAACATCATTCACTAGCCATATGGCATTTCATAAGGCAGTAAAAAAATTTCTCAACTAGAAAGACGGTAGTCATAATCAGGTGTATAGACATAAAATATTTCTCGTCATTTCATTAGGCATTTCAGTAAATATCATAAATTAAGAGCTCCACAGTGTAATCACGTTTTCAAGTTTGATCGTGTCGTATTTGTGATGCTTTCTACAAAGAAATGTCAATAGCGAGGATAATGGCCTTGTTTTTTATTTATTTATTTTGTATTTTTTTTTACCTAATGGCTTTTTCTCCAGGCGACTGGCACACCTGGGCGCCACCTGGGTCGCTTAGCTTCCTTACCGAAATATTTACGACAGCAGTTTGCGCTACAGTGACAGTCTCATATAAAAAAAAAAAATTCAGAGGTCGAGAATTTGCGTTACCAATGTGTAGAAACAAAATTCTGTAAATATAACAGGGTCCAAAAAATTTTCGCTGGCAGTGTGATACATTCACACATGTACATACATTTCATAACTCTTAAAGTACGATTCTTGGTTTCCAACAACCTTTTTCACAAATCAGAGTCCATAACCACTACTCATTATTCCTTACCTTATTACACATATACATATAAACATGTAATCACATTCCTCATATACGGTAGCATCATCTTATTGATCATAAACATACCTCAACAGCATAATACACATCTTCGTCGTAATAATATCATAACAGATCAATCACATCTCAAAATCGTCGCAGCTTCTTTCAATAATTTCAAGACCTTCAATAAAGTCATCTACCTCAAACGTACTTCAAAAATTATGATCCCACGCCAAATACATCATTCAAAGCTCTCATAGCATCACAATGGTTCCGAAAAAATATGAACAGTTCAAAAAGTACATACAAAATACAATTTCATAAGGGTGAAGTTACCCAACTGTGTAATTGCGTAAACATGTGTCACTGACGTCGTAAAAAAAAATGTTTGTTTCCCTGTTAAATAATCAGATAGCTGGGTAATTCTGTGTTAGAGAAATATGGTGCCGATGTGTAAAGTTGTATAAGCAAATACCATATTAGCTAGGGCTCTTGTGCTTTCCAAACACATGGTACACAAAGTAGGCATGTACCCCCCTGAGGATTAATGTATTTATACCCTCAGGTGTTACAGATTACAGAAATGGAATGAAATGTATCACGGAAAACTTTCTTTGTAATTCAAAAATCTTTAAAAATAAATGTTTTAAGTACAAAATTAATCACTCAAATACGTGTACTGACGCACTAAATTGTGCGTCTTGTTGTAACATATTCTCTGTCATTACTTAAGGGTAAAAAGTGTGCCAAGTGTCGTAATTATCGTCGTCCGTAAGCAAAGTTCTGTGGAAGTCAATGTACTTACCTCGTAATAAACAAAGCGAAATGCTATGCGTATAGATATCGTAGTTATTACGTACTGTACCGTGATCAAGAAAGTACTATACTGTGATGTATTGTTGCGCTGTCTCATTGTAGCTATACCACAAAAATTACCACTAAAACATGTTTTACTTTCCAGAAGAATTCAGAAAAAATGAGCAGATATAAAGCAGATACAGCACAAAAGCAACAATGTAAATTGTGTCACACATTAGTAGCGTCGTGATATAATCGTGTAGCTGTCAAAGAAACCAAATACTAAGTCATCTTTAATCTCACAGAATGTACTTCAAATAAAGAATGTCTTTTCAAGTAAACCAAAATGTTACATTAAAACCTCATTAGCAGTATATGTTCTAAGTATGTAAGCCTTATAGTCGTTACGTAATCGTGCAACTAACAAGCAAGAATGTACACACACACTAACACTGTGTCGTCTGTTCACTATCACAATGCAGTGGTAATTACTCTCTAAATATGTTCCCTAGGTTCTAGATTGGATAGTTAGCTTCAAAACATTGTTGCAAGATAACAGTTTCTCAGTGTGACAGCGCGTACTAGTAGCGTGAAGTGAAAAATTTTATGGCAAAGACTAAGTTAAAAAGCAGATTATCTTTCAATAAACGTTTTTATATGTGAAATGTGGTGCAATCTTTTACTCTTCCTAGTACGCAGCGTTTCAAATCAGATGGTTCAAATGGCTCTGAGCACTATGGGACTTAACTTTTCAGGTCATCAGTCCCCTAGAACTTAGAACTACTTAAACCTAACTAACCTAAGGACATCACACACATCCATGCCCGAGGCAGGATTCGAACCTGCGACCGTATTTGTTGTGTGGTTCCAGACTGTATTGCCTACAACCGCTCGGCCACTTCGGCCGGCCACGCAGAGTTTCAACTTGAACGCAATTACCATGCGGTATACGTCGGTAAGGAATGCCAAAATTTTTCTCAAGGTTAGCGTCTATGTTATTTTTCTCTGAGCCAGCCGGCGCACGTGGCTGCCTGCGGTGCGAGTCATTGTCTGTCTCTTTGTTGGTGCGCATCGTTACTGGGATTAGGAGACCTAACTTCTACAAATTCACCTTGTCGAGAGGGCCCTGCCCTGTTTGAATCCCGCCAGTTCTGATGAAATTCAGGTCTGTCGCTACGATTTATTGTCTGTCGTCATGTCGGTAGATTCCATAGTTTCTTTCTTGCCGGTCACATGGTGGAGAATTTCTCCCTGAATTGTAACTGCGTGCTGAACTGTTGCGTCTGAAGTTATTCTGTCTCCCGTGGTAATAATTGTTTTGGTTCCCATATTGTCTGTTTCTATGGTTGTCTCTGTGATAGTCATTACTGTGGAGAGGTGATCTTTCCCTGTAATTATTACTACTCTGCCAACTGTTGTCATATGGGTGGTGTCTGATCTCACGATTTACGTTGTAAGAATAGCCTTGTCATGTCCATTCATTATTTCTGTCGTCGCGGAATTGTAACGGATGTGACCTGTATTTGTTGTGTTCCTGTTTTCGCGTCCTGCGATTGTCAGTGTCAATTTCCAATTCTTGTAAGAGTCCCTGAAAAGCTTCAATGTCGTCTTTGCAACGTCCTGCCAAAATAATGTGTCGTAAATGTTTAGGCAATTTGATTAAGCAAATGCGGATGAGTTCTGAGGGGCTGCATGGGTTTGAAAGATACTGATTCTTATGTAACATGTCTTCGAAATATTTGACAAGACTAGAAAATTCCGATTGTTCGAAATGTTTCATCATTATGATGCTATGTTTTACTCGGTCTTGTGTAGCTTGAGACCAATATGCTGAGAGGAAGGCATGATAAAATTCTCCTTCACTGTGACAATCGTGAATGACCGATCGCATTCTTACAGCTGGTTCATTCTCTAAATAGCCACACATAAATTCTAACCTGTGCTCCAATGACCAGTTGGGAGGAAAACAATGAGAGAATTGATGAAGCCATGCTTGTGGATGAATGTCGTTGCCAGAATTCTTAAATGTTTTGAATTTACGTGTAGTAATGAACAACTTATAGTCAAATCATCTTGTCAGCGAGTCGCATATCGGTCATTGTTACTCCGTTTCGGCGGTTCAGTCTCAAAATTCAGTTCGCCTTGCCAACTTCTTTCAGAATTTTCGAAATACCCTGTGTTATTATTTTGTGACTTTTCCGTATTTCTAAGTCCCTCTTCCCATGTTGGAGCGCGAGACTCCTCTGAAATATGTAATTCTTGTATTACCTGTCTCTACTGATCTTGTACTTCCTGGATTTCTCTTTTGTACTCTGTATTGATTTGATTTTGATGTTGTTTGAATTTTCTAATTTGTTCATACTCTTCAGTGTCAGTGAAGGCTACGGGTCTTGTGTCATTCAGATCATCATCCACCTTTGCAGATAAGTTAGTGAACTGATCCGAAAGTTCGGCTACTTTCTCTGACAGTGAACTTATTTCCTCAGTGTGTTTTTCTGAACCAAGTTTCAGAGTGTCCATTTGGGTTGAAATCGTATCTACTGTGTCCTTTAAGTTTTCCTCAGTTTTTGCAAGTTCTGTAACCGAATCAGTAGATGCAGCTGAGTCAATTTTAGCTTGCAAGGTGTCGTGATTTTCATGAACAATAGTTTGCAGTTCTTTTATGGCTGCTTCGTGATTCTCTAATGAAAAAATTGGTTCAAAATGCTCACAAATTTGTATTTTTATGTCATTACAGACTTTTCGACATTTATATTCGATTTTAAGTAACTCTGCAGTTAAATCTTCACGTGTTTGTTCAAGCATGGTGTCCAACTTTTGAAGCTTTTGCTGTGTTTGTCTCTGATTTTGCTCCATTTGTTGCATTAATTGCAACAATAATGTAATAGTGTCTGGAATCTGTTTCTCTATGCTTTTTGGGAGTGCATTTTGACCGGCAACATTCACATTTTGGCAAGCAGAAAATGTGTCTTGACTTATTTGAGAAAACGGTGAGGACGCAAAACCTGAATCTACAGTATTTGCAAGATGGAGTCCTGTCATTTCGGATTCCTGAGGCGAGCTGTTGCCGACCGATCGATCGATAATGCTTCCCTGTTCACTAATTGTTTCACTGTCTACACCATTATCTGCCGCCCGCTCCATTTCCTTATGCAGAATTACCAAATTACTACTTTGAACATTACTTAATTCATTACTCAGTGGCGCTAACACACTGCTTTCTTCACTGTCATTTCTCAGTTTACTTTGGAGCCTAGTGTTACGTTTTTCACTCGCCATTATTGCCACAATATTTCACACGATAACACAGAAAAGCACAATTTGAAGAGAAAAATAAGAAAACACATTAACATAGCACTGAAAATAATATCTAGTTAATTGCAAGAGCAGCTGCAAAATACTAGGTGCAAATCTACATGCATGGCACAAGTGTTTTACTGTAAAACAATGAAAAACTACAACTACAAAGAAGATTCTCTCTACAATTACGCGCTAGCAATAAACAATAGCTACACTAATTACACAAACTACAAGAAAAAATCAGAAGATTCCAGTGAGGTATCCTCGGCTAAGGGTCCCCTTACAAAACTTAATGAATTACTGTGCTGGTAAGCCTCTACGTTATTTGATTTTCAAACAGCTGAGCAAAACTGAACGTACTCAGATATTACTCTCTTTACTTATTCTGATCAACACTAAAATGACACACAATATTTTTAGTGCAACCCAATCTGACTTTCAATAATCCCTACAAAAGCATGGCCCTGACTAACATTAACCTATACCTTTCACAAATCACTTACCTCGCAAAAATCTTCGTTACTCAAACTCTTGTAATACAGCGAGCGCGACTGCTGCCAGGTAAATAAAAGATTCTAACTACTGAACTCACTAACTACTGATAGGCATAGTAAGCAAATGAAAGATTTTGATAGAGAAAAAACAATGTATTTACCTTAATAGTGTTCAAAAGTCATATTATATAAATCAGTTCATGATATCCAGTCTTCCAAATTTACTGTCTCTGTCCAGATCATCCGCTCTCAAAACTCCGCCTATCTCTCTCCACATCCACCACTGCTGGCGGCTCACCTCCAACTGCACAACGATACGCGCTGTTCACATCCAGCTGCCCAACACTACAATGGCAGACAACAATGCAAACTAGCCACAGACTGCACACAGCACAGCCAGTGATTTTTATACAGAGCGCTACGTGGCTTTACCAATAAGAAAACCTAAACAGCCTACTTACAAGTTGTGATGGCAGATTCGATTGAAAGTTTGCAAAGTGATATTTCAGAGCTAGATCAGAAATGTAAGGACTATGGTATGAAGATTAGCATCTCCAAAACGAAAGTAATGTCAGTGGGAAAGAGATATAAACGGATTGAGTGCCAAATAGGAGGAACAAAGTTAGAACAGGTGGACAGTTTCAAGTACTTAGGATGCATATTCTCAAAGGATGACAACATAGTGAAAGAACTGGAAGCGAGGTGTAGCAAAGCTAATGCAGTGAGCGCTCAGCTACGATCTACTCTCTTCTGCAAGAAGGAAGGCAGTACCAAGACTGAGTTATCTGTGCACCGTTCAATCTTTTGACCAACTTTGTTGTATGGGAGCGAAAGCTGGGTGGGTTCAGGTTACCTTATCAACAAGGTTGAGGTTACGGATATGAAAGTAGCAAGGATGATTGCAGGTACTAGTAGATGGGAACAATGGCAGGAGGGTGTCCACAATGAGGAAATCAACGAAAAACTGGGAATGAACTCTATAGATGTAGCAGTCAGGGCGAACAGGCCTAGATGGTCGGGTCATGTACACGCATGGGAGAAGCAAGGTTACCCAAGAGACTCGTGGGTTCAGCAGTAGAGGGTAGGAGGAGTCGGGGTAGACCAAGGAGAAGGTACCTGGATTCGGTTAAGAATGATTTTGAAGCAAAAGGCTTAACATCAGAAGAGGCACCATTGCAAGCAATGAATAGGGGATCATGGAGGAATTTTATAAGGGGGACTATGCTCCAGACTGAGCTCTGAAAGGCATAATCAGACTTAAATGATGATGTTGATGATTCACGAAGATTTCAACGATTTGGTTTTTGTGCGTGATGGCGTCACCTCAGCGACACCGTCTGGCGAGGCTGCGCTGGAAGGTGCGACCACGGGGCCTCGTTCCTCGCTTTCGGCCTCCCAGGTCAGCAGACCTCGCACTTTGCCAGGTGGGGCTACGCAAAAGACAGGTTCCTTGTCGAACCTGTGGCGCCTACTCTTCAGTTTTTTCCATTTCTTGAAGCTGTTCATTCAGTAAACGGGGATATGTTTTTACGTCTGTGCAATGGAATTAAGCACCGTTTCCATGTTTCTCGAGCAACACCTGTTACTCACTTTAAGTGTACGGCATACTGTCTTTGCGAACATAAAACTTCGAACCTTACTCCGTCCAGTGACACGCAATGTGTTTCCATCTTCTACAGTTTGTCTGTAAGATACGACTGAAATCTGATCTTTGTTTTTGAATCACCCTGCAAAAATTATCTAATAGGAAGGGTCGGAAGCTCTTTAAGGGGGTCAGGACTCAAACGGGCCGATTTGGAGCAGCAGATGCACCACAGGACATTTTAATTTCCACTCTCTATACTCTTACTAATAAATTCATAAAACTTTGTCAGCATCACCAGGAAGGATTCAGAATTCACACTCATAGCAGTGGAAGTTCGAAGACAAAACGAAATAATTTTTTTTACATGTGAAATTTCATCATTTTTTTCACTTACTAATGGCAGCATTTGTTGCTATAGGTACACTTTTCTTCATACGTAAGAGAGATGGTTCGATGAATTTTACACAGCATACAAACTGTGCTGAAAGGTGTATGAAATTCTAGAATTTTCGAAATCTATTAAAAACTGTGGTAAAAATTGAGGTAATTAACTACAAAATTTGTTTTTTCTAAACATGAAGTTTAAAATACAACAGATCATTTGTTTTTTCATAAATTAAATAAATTCTATAATTTCAGACACCTGTAAGTATGATATGTACGCTGTGCAAAATTCATCGAAGAATCTAACTTATGAAGAATACTGTACCTATAGCAACAAATGCAGCCATTAGTGAGAAAATGATAAAATTTCACACGTAAAAAAAAAAATTATTTTGATATCTTTCCCAACTTCCACTGCAATGAGGGTGAATCCTGAATCCTTCCTGGTCACGCTGACAAAGTTTTATGAATTTACTTGTAAAAGTATAGACTGTGGAGATTAAAATGTCCTGTGGTGCCTCTCCTGCTCCAAGTCGGCCCGTTTGAGGTCCTACCCCCGTTAAGACTGTTAGCAGATGACGCGGTTGTCTGTGACAAAGTAGCAACGCCAGACAACAGTACAGACTTGCAGAATGAGGTGCAGAAAGCTGATGAATGGTGCATCCTCTGGCAGTATACCTTGAACGTAAATAAATGTAGCATATGACTCGTAAATATGAAAAGAAATCCACTACTGTACGAGTACACTATTGATGAACAACTGCTGGAAACAGTCTCTATCACAAAACGTCTATCAGTATATATCCGGACGGACCTGAAGTGTAGCGATGACACAAAACAAACACCGAAAAAGCACCTGCCACACTGAGATTCATTTGAAGAATCTTAAGGAGACATACGTAACTCGTCCACAAAGTAAGGCGCTTGTTCGGCCGACTCTTGACTAGTCTTGATCATTATGGGACGCTTACCAGGTCGGGCTGATGGAACAGATGGGGAAGATCCAACGGAGAGCGGACCGCCTCGTCACGGGATTAGTCGGCCGGCGCCAGAGCGTTACACAGGCGCTCGTAAAACAAACACCACTGGCAGGCGTTACAAGAGAGGCGTTGCGCATCACGGAGAGGTTTACTATCGAAATTCCGAGAGAGCACTTTCTGGGAAATGTCGGACAACATCAAGTAAAGCGAGGTATTTTCATGATAATTTCGTGATGGCTTGTTGTTAACTTGTTGCGACCACGACTCTGCGAGGGGCAAGGCGCGCTACTTCGGCTGCTAGTGTCTTTGGACACCACTGTTGGCAGATGTTGTTGTCCTAGCTGTACTCCACTAATCATCTACTATCACGAAGTTACCTTACACGTGTCACGAAATAACTATCCATATCACGAAATTACTTGCCAAAGTCTCTGGTATCTGATCATCATTTAAAATTCCACTTGTCACATAAAAATTATTACATTTCTGTTAGTAGTTGATCCCATTAATATGATCTATATAACTAGATGAAGTGTTTTCATATTAGAGAGTCAAAAAATGCAAATCTCTCACGAAACTACCTCCCTTCAGCTTCCATACACCGGGTGATCAAAAAATCAGTATAAATTTGAAAACTTAATAAACCACAGAATAATGTAGATACAGAGGTAAAAATTGACACACATGCTTGGAATGACATGGGGTTTTATTAGAACAAAAAAAAAATTTGCTAGAGGCGTGAAAGATCTCTTGCGCGCGTCGTTTGGTGATGATCGTGTGCTCAGCCGCCACTTTCGTCATGCTTGGCCTCCCAGGTCCCCAGACCTCAGTCCGTGCGACTATTGGCTTTGGGGTTACCTGAAGTCGCAAGTGTATCGTGATCGACCGACATCTCTAGGGGTGCTGAAAGACAACATCCGACGCCGATGCCTCACCATAACTCCGGGCATGCTTTACAGTGCTGTTCACAACATTATTCCTCGACTACAGTTATTGTTGAGGAATGATGGTGGACATATTGAGCATTTCCTGTAAAGATCATCTTTGCTTTGTCTTACTTTGTTATGCTAATAATTGCTATTCTGATCAGATGAAGCGCCATCTGTCGGACATTTTTTTAACGTTTGTATTTTTTTGGTTCTAATAAAACCCCATGTCATTCCAAGCATGTGAGTCAATTCGACTTTTTGATCACCCGGTACATCCACTTCCCTCCCCCCCCCCCCCCCCTCCCACCCACCGCCAGGAACCATGGACGTTGCTGTTGACGGAAGAGGCTTGTGTGCTTCAAATGGCTCTATGCACTACGGGACTTAACATCTGAGGTCATCAGTCCCCTAAAACTTAGAACTACTTAAACCTAACTAACCTAAGGACATCCCACACATCCATGCCCGAGGCAGGATTCGAACCTGCGACCGTGGCAGCAGCGCGGTTCCGGACTGAAGCGCCTAGAACCGCTCGGCCACAACGGCCGGTGAGGCTTGCGTGCTTCAGCGATACAGATAGCCGTACCGTAGGTGCAACCACAACGGAGGGGTATCTGTTGAGAGGCCAGACAAACGTGTGGTTCCTGAAGAGGGGCAGCAGCCTTTTCAGTAGTTGCAGGGGCAACAGTCTGGATGATTGACTGATCTGGCCTTGTAACACTAACCAAAACGGCCTTGCTGTGCTGGTACTGCGAACGGGTCAAAGCAAGGGGAAACTACAGCCGTAATTTTTCCCAAGGCATGCAGCTCTACTGTATGGCTAAAAGATGAAGGTCCTCTTCTGTAAAATACTCCGGATTTCCGGGCGGGGACTACTCAGGAGGACGTCGCTATCTGCAGAAACAAAGCTGGCGTTGTACGGATCGGAGCGTGGAATCTCAGATCCCTTAGTCGGAGAGGTAGGTTAGAAACCTTAAAACGGGGAATACATGAATTAAAGTTAGATATAGTGGGAAATAGCGAAGTTCGGTAGCAGGAGGAACAAGACTTCTGGTCAGGTGAATATGCGTCTACAAATACAAAATGAAATAGGGGTAACGCAGGAGTTGGTTTAGTAATGAATTAGAAAATAGGAGGATGGCTAAGCTAGTATGAAACCATAGCTAACGCTTTATTGTGTCTAAGATAGACATGAAGCCCACGCCTACCACAGTAGTACAAGTTTATATCCCAACTAGCTCCGCAGATAACAAAGTCATTGAAGCAATGTATGATATGATAAAATAAATTATTCAGATAGTGAAGGGAGACGAACATAATTGTCATGGGGGACTGGAATTCGATAGTAGGAAACGTAGTAGATTAATGTGGAATGGGGATAAGGAATGAAAGAGGTAGAATTTTGCACAGACCATAACTTCATCATAACTAACACCTGGTTTAAGAATCATAAAAGAAGACTGTATACGTGGAAGAGGGCTGGACATACTGGAAGGTTTCACATAGTTTATATAATGATCAGACAGAGATTTAGGAACCAGGTTTTAAATTGTAAGACATTTCCAGGGAAATTTGGTCTCTGACCACAATTTACTGATTGTGGACTGTAGTAATCTACAACTGAAGAAACCGCAAAAAGGAGGACAATAATGAGATGGAACCTGGATACGTTGATAGAACCAGACGTTGTTAGGAGTTCCAGGGGGAGCATAAAGGAACGATTGACAAGAACAGGCGAAAAGAGAACGCTATAAGACCAATGGGTAGCTTTAAGAGATGAAATAGTGAAGGCAGCAGTGGATCAAAAAAGTCAAAAGACAAGGGCTAGTAGAAATCCTTGGACAACACAGGAGATATTAAATTTGATTGATGGAAGGAGAAAATATAAAAATGCAGCAAATGAAGCGGATAAAAGGGAATTAAACGTCTAAAAAATGAATGACACGTAGTGCAAAATGACTAAACAGTGAAGTAAGCATTTAGAAGCATATTTCACTAGAAGAAAGATAGGTACCGCCTAAAGGAAAGTGAAAGAAGTCTTTCGGGAAAACCACTATGAATATTAAGGACTCAGATAGAAATCCTGTTCTAAGCAAAGAAGGAAAGCTGAAAGGTGGAAGGGATATATAGAGGGCCTATACAATGGAGATGTAGTTGATTGCAGTATTATAGAAATGGAAATGAGATGGAAGATATGATGCTGCGAGAAGAATTTGAGACAGCACTGAAAAACCCAAGTCGAAAAAGGTCCGATGGAATAGACGGCATTCCGTCAGAACTACTGATAGCATTTGGAGAAGCAGCTATGACAAAACACTCGCATCTGGTGAGCAAGAGACAGGGGAAATACCCCCAGATTTCAAGGAGACTGTAATAATTTCAATTCCACAGAAAGTAGTTGCTGACAGGTGTGAAAATTATCGAAGTATAAATTTTATAACTAGTGGTTGCAAAATATTAACGCGAATTCTTTACAGAAAAATGGAAAAACTGGTAGAAGCAGACATCGAGGAAGATCAGTTATGATTTCGTAGAAATGCAGGAAGGCACGAGGCAATACTGACACTACGACTTATCTTAGAAGAGAGATTCAAGGGAGGCAAACCTACGTTCACAGCATTTGTAGACTTAGAGAAGCTTTCGACACTGTTTAAACTCTACCATCTGGTGAGCAAGATGTGTGAGACAGGCGAAATACCCTCAGACTTCAAGAAGAATGTAATAATTCCAATCCCAAAGAAAGCAGGTGTTGACAGAAGTGAAAATTACTGAACTATCCGTTTAATAAGTCACGAATTCTTCACAGACGACCTCGCAGAAGATCAGTTACCTAACGACTTATCTCACAAGGGAGATTAAGGAAAGGGAAACCTACGCTTCTAGCATTTGTAGACTTAGAGAAAGCTTTTGACAATGTTGACTGGCATACTCTCTTTCAAATTCTGAAGGTAGCAGGGGTAAAATACAGGGAGCGAAAGGCTATTTACAATTTGTACAGAAACCAGATGGCAGTTATAAGAGTCGAGGGGCATGAAAGGGAAGCAGTGGTTGGGAAGGGAGTGAGACAGGGTTGTAGCCTATTCCTGTTATAATTCAACCTGTACGTTGAGCAAGCAGTAAAGGAAACGAAAGAAATATTTGGAGCAGAAATGAATCGCTCATTGCAAAAACAGCCTGTCACATTCACTTATTTTTAAGGAAAGTGAGAAAAACAATATAAGTACTATATAAATTATTAGAATAAGATGAAACTTAAGCTGAAGATAAAGTAGCACTCAAATGATTTATTGTCAACATCTCTCAACTACATGCTAACCCGTTTGCATTGCAAAAAAGTTTTTTGCTGTGGATTTAGACCGTTTTTGTAATCAATGCATTTGATGATTAAAAAATTTCAGAAATATACAAACAAATTAACTATTTTATTTAGAATACGGTACACTGTTCTTATGGTTTTTTTTCAGAGTTGTAATACGACATATTTGAATGCTTTCGCTAATTAACATTGTTTACAAAAGGAAAACAGGTAAAAAACAAAATAGTATTTAACGTTTACAGTAGAGACGTTTCTCGCATATTTGCTGTGGGCCAAGTTAATATTTCATTCCAGAAGGACGGCGCACTTTCGCTGTCAGGAACAAATCGTACACATTGCTTATGTCTCCCATTTTCTTCACCCCGACAGGTACTTTCGCATCCTTGTAACATTTTTCATCTGGCAACTGTGGTTTCCTCTTTAGGCCAAATTTCAAGGAGAAGTTATTGGTCTGAAACCCATTAACGAATTCCATTGCTTCCACAACTCCTGGCAATGATGATTTATAACGGAAATGATGCATCTTTGAAATATTCGTATTTAGTGGTACCTTGCCAGCCCTTGGAATATCTCGTTTCGATGTTTCAGTAGAAAAGCAAGTCTTCTTGAAGTCTACTATTTCGTCTCCATCCACCAAATGCACACTTTGCAGTTACTATAAGCTCCATGGATTGTGTACATTCTCTCTAATTATACAAAATACTGCAAGTATAACATCTCTTGCACCCGGACACGAGGAAGTTGAACATGTTGCATGTAGTCGAAGCATCAAGCAGTAGCTCTAGGATTAGTCTCAGACTGTTTTTTGCCGTCCTTCAGAGCATCACAAAACTTCTTAGATCTTCGGATAAGGACAATCTTCCCTGCTACTGTTGCTTGCTTTGCCACCTCACTGAGTGTTTCTGACTTCATCTTTAACGTCAACTCTTCGCTGGTGCAGCAAGCGTCTGCTTCAGGTCTTCCGAAAGTAAGTGAAAATTTTTCACGCAAAGTCTTATTGCAGTACTCGTATTTCACTAGCGAGTTAGGATGTTTGGCGATAAAGAGTTGGTGCATTTTTTTTTCACAGATAGTTCATAGTCAAAGTAGTGCACAGTGCTGTTATCATAATGACTTTCTTTAATGGGGAATGATCTGACGTGACCTGGAAATTTGACAATTTCCTCTGACGGCATAGCATTAACACTCCTTCATTTCCCTCTTCCGTTTCCGTGTCTGTCCACAACACAGCAGTTTGCGGATTCTTTTAATTCTCGCATCAGTTTACTGCATAAATATTTAGAAAAGCTTTTCTGCGTATAGTTTGTTGGACACAGTAGCTAAAAGATTTTTCACTGCTGCATCCCTTCTCACCAGCTGTGATCAGTCCTTGCAGGAAAAGGTGCTGGTCATTTTTGCGTTCCATGTTCAGAAAATGTGCTAAAGCTTGAGTTCTGTTGTCTTCTGCAATAACGCTGAAACGGCTTCTTCAACACTTGCAGTCTTCTCCTGCAACCGTTTTCAGAATTGCTTTGCCTCTACAATTCACGTCTTCCTCTCCATGAATTTTAGCTTTCTTCGTAATATTTCTTTGATATTCAGAAGCATGTTTCACCCTTTTTTTCTCATAACTGCTGGCACACACCACTTCATCCAGTTTTACAAGAATACCAAAATCAACAATGGCAGTTTCTTCCGTACATTTCTACCGCACTTCACTGTTGTGCCAATAGTTGAGAAGGAAAATAAGCCAAGTCCTGGACTTCGGATGTTTCTGCCCTCAGCTCAAACTTCCTACCCCTGTTTGAACGGCAACAGACGATAACTACGGCTGTTTTCGTGCACAGTCTGGTGGAGCTACATGCAGAATACACATTTTAGCCTTTGACTGAGTCTTCGCCAAAAGTGGACTTAGGAGGTTTTTGCAATCAGCAATCCAAATTAATTTTCAGGGAGAAGTAACAAAAACTTTGAGAATCAGATTATCACTCTGCAGCGGAGCGTGCGCTGATATGAACCTTTCTAGCAGATTAAAACTGTGTGCCGGACCGAGACTCGAACTCAGGACCTTTGCCTTTCGCAGGCAAGTGCTCTACCAACTGAGCTAACCAAGCACGACTCACGCCTCGTCCTCCATGGAAGAAGTAAAGCTGTGAGGACGGGGCGTGTGTCGTGCTTGGATAGCTCAGTTGGTAGAGCACTTGCCTGCGAAAGGCAAAGGTCCTGAGTTCGAGTCTCGGTCCGGCACACAGTTTTAATCTGCCAGGAAGTTTCAAAAACTTTGAGGTTTGCCGACGACCTTGAAATTGTCAGAGACAGCAAAGGACTTGGAAGAACAGTTGAACGGAATGAACAGTGTATAAGGATATAAGGTGAACATCAACAAAAGCAAGACAAGGATAATCGAATGCAGTAGACTTAAATCAGATGATGGTGATCAAATTTGATGAGGAGACAAAGTAGCAGGCTATTGAAATACGGTGCTGCAGCAGTATGCTGATCATTAGATGAGCAGGTCATGAAACTAATGAGGAGGTGAAGAGGTTGAAAAATCAGCCATCCAGTTGCAAACAAAGGTTTATTAGCCCTCACTTAGGTTTCGATATTTCTAAAAATATCTTCTTCAGAAAGAGTGGGATCACATGATTAGATGAAGCCTTGTCATGTATAAAATTGTCAAAACAAGAATTATCCCAAGCCGTGGCTTTAGACAGCAGCCACATTATATGAATCGTACTTCAGAAAAGTAGTAAAGGAGTTTTGCAATTTGGGGAGCAAAATAACTGATCATTGTCGAAGTAGAGAGGATATAAAATGTAGACTGGCAATGGCGAAGAAATTGTCTCTGAAGAAGAGAAATTTGTTAACACCGAGTATAGATTTAAATGTCAGGAAGTCGTTTCTGAAAGTATTTTTATGGAGTGTAGCCATGTATGGGAGTGAAACATGGACGAAAAATAGTTTGCACAAGAACGGAATGGTTGTTGTTGTTGTTGTTGTGGTCTTCAGTCCTGAGACTGGTTTGATGCAGCTCTCCATGCTACTCTATCCTGTGCAAGCTTCTTCATCTCCCACTACCTACTGCAACCTACATCCTTCTGAATCTGCTTAGTGTATTCATCTCTTGGTCTCCCCCTACGATTTTTACCCTACACACTGCCCTCCAATACTAAATTGGTGATCCCTTGATGCCTCAGAAAATGTCCTACCAACCGATCCCTTCTTCTGGTCAAGTTGTGCCACAAACTTCTTTTCTCCCCAATCCTATTCAATACTTCCTCATTAGTTATGTGATCTACCCATCTAATCTTCAGCATTCTTCTGTAGCACCACATTTCGAAAGCTTCTATTCTCTTCTTGTCCAAACTATTTACCGTCCATGTTTCACTTCCATACATGGCTACACTCCATACAAATACTTTCAGACATGACTTCCTGACACTTAAATCTATACTCGATGTTAACAGATTTCTCTTCTTCAGAAACGCTTTCCTTGCCATTGCCAGTCTACATTTTATATCCTCTCTACTTCGACCGTCATCAGTTATTTTGCTCCCCAAATAGCAAAACTCCTTTACTACTTTAAGTGTCTCATTTCCTAACCTAATTCCCTCAGCATCACCTGACTTAATTCGACTACATTCCATTATCCTCGTTTTGCTTTTGTTGATGTTCATCTTATATCCTCCCTTCAAGACACCATCCATTCCGTTCATCTGCTCTTCCAAGTCCTTTGCTGTCTCTGACAGAATTACAGTGTCATCGGCGAACCTCAACGTTTTTATTTCTTCTCCATGGATTTTAATACCTACTCCGAATTTTTCTTTTGTTTCCTTTACTGCTTGCTCAATATACAGATTGAATAACATCGGGGAGAGGCTACAACCCTGTCTTACTCCCTTCCCAACCACTGCTTCCCTTTCATGTCCCTCGACTCTTATAACTGCCATCTGGTTTCTGTACAAATAGTAAATAGCCTTTCGCTCCCTCTATTTTACCCCTGCCACCTTTAGAATTTGAAAGAGAGTATTCCAGTCAACATTGTCAAAAGCTTTCTCTAAGTCTGCAAATGCTAGAAACGTAGGTTTGCCTTTCCTTAATCTTTCTTCCAAGATAAGTCGTACGGTCAGTATTGCCTCACGTGTTCCAGTATTTCTACGGAATCCAAACTGATCTTCCCCGAGGTCGGCTTCTACCAGTTTTTCCATTCGTCTGTAAAGAATTCGTGTTAGTATTTTGCAGCTGTGGCTTATTAAACTGATTGTTCGGTAATTTTCACATCTGTTAACACCTGCTTTCTTTGGGATTGGAATTCTTATATTCTTCTTGAAGTCAGATGGTATTTCGCCTGTTTCATACATCTTGCTCACCAGATGGTAGAGTTTTGTCAGGACTGGCTCTTCCAAGGCCGTCGGTAGTTCGAATGGAATGTTGTCTACTCCGGGGGTCTTGTTTTGACTCAGGTCTTTCAGTGCAGTGTCAAACTCTTCACGCAGTATCGTATCTCCCATTTCATCTCCATTTCCATAATATTGTCCTCAAGTGCATCGCCCTTGTATAGATCCTCTATATACTCCTTCCACCTTTCTGCTTTCCCTTCTTTGCTTAGAATTGGGTTTCCATCTGAGCTCTTGATGTTCATACAAGTGGTTCTCTTATCTCCCAAGGTCTCTTTAATTTTCCTGTAGGCAGTATCTATCTTACCCCTAGTGAGATAAGCCTCTACATTCCTACATTTGTCCTCTAGCCATCCCTGCTTAATCATTTCGCACTTCCTGTCGATCTCATTTTTGAGACGTTTGTATTCCTTTTTGCCTGCTTCATTTACTGCATTTTTATATTTTCTCCTTTCATCAATTAAATTCAATATTTCTTCTGTTACCCAAGGATTTCTACTAGCCCTCGTCTTTTTACCTACTTGATCCTCTGCTGCCTTCACTACTTCATCCCTCAAAGCTACCCATTTTTCTTCTACTGTATTTATTTCCCCCATTCCTGTCAATTGTTACCTTATGCTCTCCCTGAAACTCTGTACAACCTCTGGTTCTTTCAGTTTATCCAGGTGCCATCTCTTTAAATTCCCACCTTTTTGCAGTTTCTTCAGTTTTAATCTACAGGTCATAACCAATAGATTGTGGTCAGAGTCCACATCTGCCCCTGGAAATGTCTTACAATTTAAAACCTGGTTCTTAAATCTCTGTCTTAATATTATGTAATCTATCTGATACCTTTTACAATCTCCAGGGTTCTTCCATGTATACAACCTTCTATCATGTTTCTTAAACCAAGTGTTAGCTATGATTAAGTTGTGCTCTGTGCAAAATTCTACCAGGCGGCTTCCTCTTTCATTTCTTAGCCCCAATCCATATTCACCTACTACGTTTCCTTCTCTCCCTTTTCGTACACTCGAATTCCAGTCACCCATGACTATTAAATTTTCGTCTCCCTTCACTATCTGAATAATTTCTTTTATTTCATCATACATTTCTTCAATTTCTTCGTCATCTGCAGAGCTAGTTGGCATATAAACTTGTACTACTGTAGTAGGTGTCGGCTTCGTATCTATCTTGGCCACAATATTGCGTTCACTATGCTGTTTGTAGTAGCTTACCCGCACTCCTATTTTTTATTCATTATTAAACCTACTCCTGCATTACCCCTATTTGACTTTGTATTTATAACCCTGTATTCACTTTACCAAAACTCTTGTCCCTCTTGCCACCGAACTTCACTAATTCCCACTATATCTAACTTTAACCTGTCCATTTCGCTTTTTAAGGTTTCTAACCTACCTGCCCGATTAAGGGATCTGACATTCCACGCTCCGATCCGTAGAACGCCTGTTTTCTTTCTCCTGGTAACGACGTCCTCTTGAGTAGTCCCCGCCCGGAGATCCGAATGGGGGACTATTTTACCTCCGGAATATTTTACCCAAGAGGACGCCATCATCATTTAATCAATAAAGCTGCATGCCCTCGGGAAAAATTATGGCCGTAGTTTCCCCTTGCTTTCAGCCGTTCGCAGTACCAGCACAGCAAGGCCGTTTTGGTTATTGTTACAAGGCCAGATCAGTCAATCATCCAGACTGTTGCCCTTGCAACTACTGAAAAGGCTGCTGCCCCTCTTCAGGAACCACACGTTTGTCTGGCCTCTCAATAGATACCCCTCCGTTGTGGTTGCACCTACGGTACGGCTATCTGTATCGCTGAGGCACGCAAGCCTCCCCACCAATGGCCAGGTCCATGGTTCATGGGGGGGAAGGGAATAGAAGCTTTCGAAATGTGGTGCTACAGAAGAATGGTGAAGATTAGATGGGTAGATCACATAACTAATGAGGAGGTACTGAATAGAGTTGGGGAGAAGAGGAGTTTGTGGCACAACTTGACTAGAAGAAGGGACCGGTTGGTAGCACATGATCTGAGGCATGAAGGGATCACAAATTTAGCATTGGAGAGGAGGGTGGGGGGTAAAAATCGTAGAGGGAGACCAAGAGTTGAATACACTAAGCAGATTCAGAAGGATGTAGGTTGCTGTAAGTACTGGGAGATGAAGAAGCTTGCACAGGATAGAGTACCATGGAGAGCTGCATCAAAACAGTTCAAAAATGGTTCAAATGCCTCTGAGAACTATGGGACTTCTATGGTCATCAGTCCCCTAGAACTTAGAACTACGTAAACCTGACTAACCTAAGGACGTCACACGACACCCAGTCATCACGAGGCAGAGAAAATCCCTGACCCCGCCGGGAACTGAACCCGGGAACCCGGGCGTGGGAAGCGAGAAAGCTACCGTACGTTCACGAGCTGCGGACCGCATCAAACCAGTTTCAGGACTGAAGACCACAACAATGAAACTTCAGAGTGACTGGTCAGTAGTAAATGGCCATCACTAGTAAACGTGATGTAACAGGACCCACTACTTCTGAAGAAGATATTTTTACAAATATCGAAACCTTGGTCAAGGACTACTAAATCTTTGTTTCCAACTGGTTGGCTGATTTTTCAACCTCTTCACATTTACAGACTTGCTATTTCGGTCATGTATTTTAATGAGGAGGTAGTGAATAGAATTGGGGAGACAAGAAATTTGTGGCACAAGTTGCCTAAAAGAAGGAATAGGTTGATAGGGCATATTTAGTGTTGGAGGAAAAGATGTGTGGGAGGGAGTAGCTGGTGGGGGAGGCGTGAGGGGGGGGGGTGGTAGGTTAAGAGACTAAGAGAGTACTCTACTGCATTGGCTCCGTACTTATCTTCCATTTATCGCGAATCTCTTGCCCAGCGTAAAGTCCAGAGCGACTGGAAAAAAGCGCAGGTGAGGCCTGTATACAGGATGATACAAAAAGGTACGGCCAAACTTTCAGGAAACATTCCTCACACACAAATACAGGAAATATGTTACGTGGAAATGTGTCCGGAAACGCTTAATTTCCATGTTAGAGCTCATTTTAGTTTCGTTATTCCACCTACGCTCAATGGAGCACGTTATCATGATTTCATACGGGATACTCTACCTGTGCTGCTAGAATATGTGCCTTTTCAAGTACGACACAACATGTGGTTCATGCACGATGGAGCCATTCTCCAGGGCTGCATCAGCGCATCAGGGACTCCATGCGACGGAGGGTGGATGCATGTATCCTCACTAACGGAGGACATTTTGAACATTTCCTGTAACAAAGTGTTTGAAGTCACGCTGGAACGTTCTGTTGCTGTGTGTTTCCATTCCATGATTAATGTGATTTGAAGAGAAGTAATAAAATGAGCTCTAACATGGAAAGTAAGCGTTTCCGGACACATGTCCACGTAACATCTTTTCTTTCTTTGTGTGTGAGGAATGTTTCCTGAAAGTTTGGCCGTACCTTTTTGTACCACCCTGTATAAGAAGGGTAGTAAGACGGATCCTCAAAATTACACACCAATATCCTTAACATCGGTTTGTTGCAGGATTCTCGAACATGTTCTCAGTTCGAATATAATGAATTTCCTTGAGACAGAGAAGTTGCTGTCCATGCATCAGCACGGCTTTAGAAAGCATCGCTCTTGCGAAACGCAACTCGCCCTTTTTTCACATGATATCTTGCGAACCATCGATGAAGGGTATCAGACGGATGCCATATTCCTTGACTTCCGGAAAGTGTTTGACTCGGTGCCCCACTGCAGACTCCTAAATAAGGTACGAGCATATGGGATTGGTTCCCAAGTGTGTGAGTGGCTCGAAGACTTCTTAAGTAATAGAACCCACTCAACGGTGAGTGTTCATCGGAGGTGAGGGTATCATCTGGAGTGCCCCACGGAAGTGTGGTAGGTCCGCTGTTGTTTTCTACCTACATAAATGATCTTTTGGATAGGGTGGATAGCAATGTGCGGCTGTTTACTGATGATGCTGCGGTGTATGGGAAGGTGTCGTCGTTGAGTGACTGTAGGAGGATACATGATGACTTGGACAGGATTTGTGATTGGTTTAAAGAATGGCAGCTAACTCTAAATATAGATAAATGTAAACTAATGCAGATGAATAGGAAAAAGAATCCCGTAATGTTTGAATACTCCATTAGTAGTGTAGCGCTTGACACAGTCACGTCGATTAAATGTTTGGGCGTAACATTGCAGAGCGATATGAAGTGGGACAAGCATGTAATGGCAGTTGTGGGGAAGGCGGATAGTCGTCTTCGGTTCATTGGTAGAAGTTTGGGAAGATGTGGTTCATCTGTAAAGGAGACCGCTTATAAAACACTAATACGACCTATTCTTGAGTACTGCTCGAGCGTTTGGGATCCGTATCAGGTCGGATTGAGGGAGGACATGGGTGCAATTCAGAGGCGGGCTGCTAAATTTGTTACTGGGAGGTTTGATCATCACGCGAGTGTTACGGAAATGCTTCAGGAACTCAGCTGGGAGTCTCTGGAGGAAAGGAGGCTTTCTTTTCGTGAATCGCCAATGAGTAAATTTAGAGAACCAGCATTTGAGGCTGACTGCAGTACAATTTTACTGCCGCCAACTTACATTTCGCGGAAAGACCACAAACATTAGATAAAGGAAATTAGAGCTTGTACAGAGGCATATAGGCAGTCATTTTTCCCGCGTTCTGTTTGGGAGTGGAACAGGGAGAGAAGATGGTAGTTGTGGTACGAGGTACCCTCCGCCGCGCACCGTGTGGTGGATTGCGGACAATGTATGTAGATGTAGATGAATACAATAAGCAGATTGAAGAGAGTGTAATTTACAGTGCTTATTAGGAAATGAAGAGGCTTGGACAGGATATAGTAGAGGGGAGAGCTGTCTTCGGACTGAAAACCAGAACTATGAATGGAACGGGCAGAAACCGTAGTAGCCGATCCTGACTCTGCCGAGCAGAGCGCGCCCTCCTCCCTGGCCGGGAACGCCGACTCCCGCGCCATATTAGGGCCAGGGCGCAGCAGAGCGCCACCTGTTGCTGCTCTCTGCTCGCTGCCCATCGCGGAGCTCCGAGCCGCCAGTTGCCGCCGTCGCCGCCAGAGCGTGCTGGCGGCGGGCACGCGCGCGCGCACGGCGCGTGGTGGGGGCTGGCCCTGGCGAGGTGGTGGGGGGAGCGGGAGGAGTGGCCTAGGCGGCGCGCGCCGCGCCAGACGTCTCTATTACCAGTGGCCGCGGCGCGCTTACCCCGCCGAGTGCGTCCGTCTCTACGTGTGGCTGCCCGGCTCCTGGCTTTGTGTCCGGCGCTTGCACGTGTGCTGTGCGGCAATGTTCCCTCCACGGCGACGATTCTGCCCTCTCTTCTACATCATGTTTACTCAGTGACGTGCGGAAATCTGTCACATTCTCTTACAAGAGTAACCCAGTATCCACAACAACATAACGCTCTACACGTCCGTAACCTCGGCTAATAAATACCGCACTCTTCCATCTCTGCTCCTTCAGTGCCTTTAAAAGAAACAGCTCTGTATGTTTTCTCCGGCATAATCTGGTTTTCTACGACTGAGTGAATAAATATACTTGAACTGATATTTAATAATCCTAACCCGTGGCATAATAACGAACAAGAGATAAACACCTTGCACAGAACAAAATTCATCAGTGCTCCACAGACGAGCATTCATTTGACCACCACCACTAAAATCGCCACAAATTCGGAACACTTCGATTTCCCCCCAATCGAGAACAGCATCTGGTTTTACGAGAGACGACGTTAGTTGAATTTCACAGGCAGTTACATACGAAGCAGCTGACGAATTCATTCGTTTGCGCAAGTGTGACGTATTGCGGTTACAGCTTAATGTGAAGACTGTCGGTCACCTCAGGAACGACTGGAACACGGTGGAGTGTAGAGATACACGTGTGGGAATAGGTCCCGACGGCGAGGTTTCGTTTCTTCGGCAAAGGTCAGAATTTCCGCCACTCCTCGCACGAGCCACAGGGTCCCAAAGAAAGAAAGGCTGCTAGCAAAGGTGTTTCGGATTAGTGTGAGTGCCAGGGAGGTGTGGCGTGTGATTCAGTCTGCTAAACACAGCTACACAAGATCATCCGTCGGCCGTCGCCTCTTCTTTCGCGTCACCTGCTTTGGACAGCATCGAAGACGAAGAGCCGGCCGCGGTGGTCTCGCGGTTCTAGGCGCGCAGTCCGGAACCGTGCGACTGCTACGGTCGCAGGTTCGAATCCTGCCTCGGGCATGGATGTGTGTGATGTCCTTAGGTTAGTTAGGTTTAAGTAGTTCTAAGTTCTAGGGGACTGATGACCACAGCAGTTGAGTCCCATAGTGCTCAGAGCCATTTTTGAAGACGAAGAAGCGACCTCAGTGTGATTCGTCCTGCTGCCGAGGATCTGCAGTTGGAAGTCTCCTAGTTCGAATCTGGCCGCTGGCGCCGCTCGGAAAGTCCCTGCAGCCGCGAAGGTAGGATCAGCGCGCAACATTTCTTTTTCTTTTAAGGTTCTTATCCACTACGGACGTTCAACACTGCCTCTGCGCTGAATAAAACTTTCCAAAAATGACTCCAACCAGTCACCTTTCGTGACGGTACCAATTTTTTTTTTTTTTTTTTTTTTTTTTTTTTGTTACAGTTACCGCTCTATAGCTGCCTCGCGACTCGCCATTAAATCACAGACTGTTCTTAATGAAGAGTCAAAACATATCCTATGGCGGGGCCTTGTACATAATTTTTGGTATCCATACTGTACTTATCGCCATAACTGCAACGTGAAAACACACAAAAGTTTCCCGAGGCGATTTGAGCACTAGAATCAGTCCCACGGATGCAGAAAAACCTTCAATAATGCCAGCAAGTCGACTTTATCACATAAATAACTCCAAGTTCAAGCATTTATAGATATATATCGCCACGTTCAAGCTTATAATACACTCCTGGAAATGGAAAAAAGAACACATTGACACCGGTGTGTCAGACCCACCATACTTGCTCCGGACACTGCGAGAGGGCTGTACAAGCAATGATCACACGCACGGCACAGTGGACACACCAGGAGCCGCGGTGTTGGCCATCGAATGGCGCTAGCTGCGCAGCATTTGTGCACCGCCGCCGTCAGTGTCAGCCAGTTTGCCGTGGCATACGGAGCTCCATCGCAGTCTTTAACACTGGTAGCATGCCGCGACAGCGTGCACGTGAACCGTATGTGCAGTTGACGGACTTTGAGCGAGGGCGTATAGTGGGCATGCGGGAGGCCGGGTGGACGTACCGCCGAATTGCTCAACACGTGGGGCGTGAGGTCTCCACAGTATATCGATGTTGTCGCCAGTGGTCGGCGGAAGGTGCACGTGCCCGTCGACCTGGGACCGGACCGCAGCGACGCACGGATGCACGCCAAGACCGTAGGATCCTACGCAGTGCCGTAGGGGACCGCACCGCCACTTCCCAGCAAATTAGGGACACTGTTGCTCCTAGAGTATCTGCGAGGACCATTCGCAACCGTCTCCATGAAGCTGGGCTACGGTCCCGCACACCGTTAGGCCGTCTTCCGCTCACGCCCCAACATCGTGCAGCCCGCCTCCAGTGGTGTCGCGACAGGCGTGAATGGAGGGACGAATGGAGACGTGTCGTCTTCAGCGATGAGAGTCGCTTCTGCCTTGGTGCCAATGATGGTCGTTTGCGTGTTTGGCGCCGTGCAGGTGAGCGCCACAATCAGGACTGCATACGACCGAGGCACACAGGGCCAACACCCGGCATCATGGTGTGGGGAGCGATCTCCTACACTGGCCGTACACCACTGGTGATCGTCGAGGGGACACTGAATAGTGCACGGTACATCCAAACCGTCATCGAACCCATCGTTCTACCATTCCTAGACCGGCAAGGGAACTTGCTGTTCCAACAGGACAATGCACGTCCGCATGTATCCCGTGCCACCCAACGTGCTCTAGAAGGTGTAAGTTAACTACCCTGGCCAGCAAGATCTCCGGATCTGTCCCCCATTGAGCATGTTTGGGACTGGATGAAGCGTCGTCTCACGCGGTCTGCACGTCCAGCACGAACGCTGGTCCAACTGAGGCGCCAGGTGGAAATGGCATGGCAAGCCGTTCCACAGGACTACATCCAGCATCTCTACGATCGTCTCCATGGGAGAATAGCAGCCTGCATTGCTGCGAAAGGTGGATATACACTGTACTAGTGCCGACATTGTGCATGCTCTGTTGCCTGCGTCTATGTGCCTGTGGTTGTGTCAGTGTGATCATGTGATGTATCTGACCCCAGGAATGTGTCAATAAAGTTTCCCCTTCCTGGGACAATGAATTCACGGTGTTCTTATTTCAATTTCCAGGAGTGTATATATGCTGCCTGGTTGCAGCTGTACAAAACCCCTGCAATACCAGAAACAGTCACTATGAAACGTGTAGCATCTGCTGGAAAACGCGAATTGTAAAATAAAAAATTCCTACCAGCACAATAGGCGATGTAGTTACTTCTGAACACCTTTCTTTCTCCATAACTTCTCCAGTCCTTTGAGCTTCAGTTAACCGACTGGCGCAGTTAATTTTCATAATTTTTAACATTTTCATGCAGCGAAAGAAACTCATATTGTTTATATAAGAATATACAGCCTACAGTTGCAGGTTAACTTTATCGTTTACCTAGTTTTCAACGTTAGTAATAACGTCTTCTTCAGAACATAAAATATTATTTAAATGTTTGCCTAATGGCTTGTTTTAGGCAAACATTTAAATAATATTTTATGTTCTGAAGAAGACGTTATTACTAACGATGAAAACTAGGTAAACGATAAAGTGAACCTGCAACTGTAGGCTGTATATTCTTATAGATATTATTTTCACAACGGTGTCTGTCAAATATGCCTACTTTACAGTTATACACGTTTACAGCGTCTTGAAAAGAGTTTATAAAAGGACCATCAACATATCTGCAACTTTTACAACGAAATGTAATCGAATTAAAGTAGAATGATGCAGACGGAATTAGATTAGGAAACGAGACACGAAAAGTAGTGGACGAGTTTCGCTATTTTGGGCAGCAAAACTAGTGACCGTGGCCGAAATAGAGGGGATGTAAAATGAAGAAGCAGAAAGGGCGTTTCTGAAACGGAGAAAACTGTTAACATCGCAGGTAAACCGGGGTGCCAGGAAGTTTTTTTGTAGTTTCGTCTGGAGAGTAGCACGAACGAAACTGAAACACGCGAGAAGCATTTCAGACAACAAAGTGAAGAAGCCTCTCAATTGTGGCGCTAGAGAAGACTGTGCATCGAACTGAGGAGAGGGGGGGGGGGGAGGGGGTTGAAATATATGTGGCACTGCTTCACAGAAAGGTGTCGGTTGTCCGGACCCATTCTGAACCGTCAAGGGATCGGCAGTTACTTAGTGCAGGACTCTTCGTGCTCTAGGCAGCCACAGCTGTGGAAACACATCTTCATAAATGAAGAACCGCAAGTACTGTTAAATTATTCTTCATGAAAATGACCGGTTTTGCAGCTTATAGGGCGGCCGTTATTATTATTATTATAATCAGTAGTTCTACATTCGGACTGATTGGGTGGCAATGGTACAAGTCAAACGCCAGACAATTATTGGACATCATTGCTTATATGATGCGTTTCGGAATTTATCCATCATCAGATATCCAGGAGCGATTACTGCACGTAGATAAGGCATTTAAAGTGAAACAAACATCCACAGTGCTGCAATTGCTCCTGGATATCTGATGAAGGATAAATTCCGAAACGCGTCATATGACCAATGAAGTCATTCCTTGTCTGACGTCTGACTTTTACCATTGCGACCCAGTCAGTCTGAATATAGAACTAATGATTGCTTAAATTTCAAGTTTGACACCGGATAACAAATTGCAAAAGAAATATTTTTTCGTGCGAAATAATTGCAAATTATGAATTGTCGGATTTTTTTTCCCTTTACTTGTACTATGGAATCTTGGTGCTTGCCAGATTTCGTGATTCTAGGTTAACGGTTTCGATGAGTGAGGTTGTTAGTATCAAAATGCGTGACTTAAATAGCCCGATCTTTTGAGTGCATTGAGTTACAAGCTTCAATTTATTCCACCACTAAGAGACTGTAGGCCTTCGTGTGTAATATAAATTCAACTGGATAAGTCTATACTTTCTTGAAAGAGTGGGCTTCTAACAGTTGGACAGACAGAGAGACAGAGAGAGAGAGAGAGAGAGAGAGAGAGAGAGAGAGAGAGAGAGAGGGGCAATAAGGCTATCGTATAAAGACTCCTTTTTTTCCGATTGAGCAACGGAACCTTAAAAATTGAGAAAAAAGAATAGTACTGCCTATACCCTAGGTATTAAAAAATGTAGTGTTCACAATGAGTTCGTGTAAATGGACGACGTGACAATCTCAGTCGAATCAAAATAAGACGTGCGTGGGAAGGAGGATAGTTAGAGAAGTGAGTAGCTCTCCACCCCACATAGCAAGGGATGCTGCAACAGAAAACAAGAGAACCAACAGCGCCCAAGTCATATTCGCGCCTTAGTAATTACCTTCATTTGAAACTTGGACTTTCCCCATTTCTTTTTCTAGTCAGGTGTGTAGCTTAGGGTGCAAGAGTAAGTTGCGGAACCGGTCGTTTCAGGTTCAAGTGGTTCAAAAGGCTCTGAGCACTATGGGACTTAACATCTGAGGTCATCAGTCCCCTGGAACTTAGAACTACTTAAACCTAACTAACCTAAGGACATCACACACCATCCATGCCCGAGGCAGGATTCGAACCTGCGACCGTAGCAGTCGCGCGGTTCCGGACTGTGCGCCTACAACCGCTAGACCACCGCGGCCGGCGGTCGTTTCAGTAAAGTATAATTTAACAGCTGTTGCCGTTCTTCATTTATGAAGAAGTGAACGCAGGGCAGTGTGGCGTGATAAAAATTGTAGACGCGGACCAACGCTTGAATACAGCGAATGACTGTAAACGAGGGAGTGCCTCGCAGTTGTTACTAGGAGACGAAGTAGTTCGCACAGACCGAGTACCGCGGAGAGCTGCATCGAAACAGTCTTCGGACTGAAGACGACAACATTCAATGTAAAACCTGTGTGTGTTACTGCTGCTGGTGCCTGCTACCACAAATAACTTCTTTTGCCGTCTACAAATACGTCCATCATACGTCTTCCGCAACTGCAAGTACATCTGTTGGAAAAAAAAAATCAGTACAAAAGAAATTTTATTTCTTTATCGGTTTCAGGCACCTAGTGGCCTTCTTCAGAAGATTGGCGTTACCGCATTTTCAGCTTGTCAGAAACAAGCTGGCATATGCAGCATAGTATCGTACTACAGATTGTAATGGTACTTGAATTACGTAACCATTACGGCACCTCAACTCAACCTCTCGATACCAGTAATATTCTACTGTGTTTCTGTAAAGTAGTTGACATATTTCTGAGATAACATTTAGATTTGCTTTCATTAATGTAGAGGTACTTTGATACATCGATATGTTTATATGGCAATGATATTATTCTTACGTGTATTCTTTCTTTTGTCACTATGATGTTTGTCGTACTTGTAACTCTGATTTTTGGGTTCAAATGGCTCTGAGCACTATGGAACTTAACTGCTGCGGTCATCAGTCCCCTAGAACTTAGAACTACTTAAACCTAACTAACCTAAGGACATCACACACATCCATGCCCGGGGCAGGATTCGAACCTGCGACCGTAGCAGTCGCGCGGTTCCGGACTGAGCGCCTAGAACCGCGAGACCACCGCGGCCGGTTGATTTTTGGGCGCGTAAGAGATTATTAGTTGTTAGAGAGTCGGACCTTGAGAAAGTCAAGTCTTGGACGTCATGTTGGAAAGTCGCATAACGTAGTCAGCTTATAAAATGTGAACTTTAACAGTGAGGAAGATGTTTTCAAGTGTGTTTTGTATTGTGAAGTGATGTTTTATGTGTTACGTGATACTACAGCAAAAGCAATAAAAAAGAAAGTGTAACTAAGTTCGGAGTGCTGATTACTTTTTTTACATCACCATTGTGCTAACTTTCAAAGGTTTAATCTTCAAGAATGTTTTGTCAAACACATCTATAAAACTTTTGAATATCGCAGAATAAAACCTAGGCCTCTTTGCATCCGAGTTTGGAATCACCACCACCTAGATTTTCGACGATTGAGCCACGATTTTACAACGAGACCAGCGTGGGAAACACGAAAAGATGAGTGGCTAGTTTATTCATTATTACATGAAATGACTTTATTAACTGTGCTCTAATGACGCCTGCCACTTAATAACTTTGTTGTTGCCCGAAAACGCAGTATTTAGCAGCGTGAGCAACACCACAATCATTATTAAATTTTGACCTTTGTTGTGGTAGGGTTGTTAGAACGTGCAGGTAACATATATGGACACCGAACAAGTGCAGGCATCTCGCAAGTTCTTGTACGACTTCCACGCACTCACACCGTATTAGCAAGCCCGCCACTGCTGCACAGTTTCCGAATACCTGTGGGAATCAGACGCACGTCCTGATCTCTCACGCCCCCGAAATCAGTTAACGAATATGCACATCTGTTCCTACCTGAACTGATTGACAGTAGTGGACTGCACTGCTTTTGTGAAGTTACTCGTGTGTCTGGCACCAGTGCAGATACAGATTCGTACAGCAGTTCGGTAGGAAGATGTCAGTGCTCATGAAACAAGTAAATAAACAATTATTAATAGTTTGTTTTGGTACCCCGCACCTGTAATAGATCACAATTCAATTATTAAAATGAATAAATGTGCATTGGTGGCCCCACGTTGGGCGCCAGTGTGGCGTTCGCTGGGTTATTCAGTTGTTTGGTATTTAACTAATTTGTAAATGAAAATGATAATCTTATTTTATTACACTCTCTTCCCCTCTCTTTCTGATATTTGTTTATTGGGTAATGAGAGACCTGTCTAGCTCCTAGATCTGTGAGGAAAACACAGTAGCTTCAATGACAGTGTTCCGCACAGTTTTAATCTGCAAAGAGGGTTCTTTATCAAGTTTCGAGTGATTCACATTGTGTACGGCTGTTCTAATTGTAAGCTGAATAGCAATAAATACACCTTTCCTTTTTGCTGTTAAAACCGAGTGAAAGAAGGAAAATAAAAGAACGCACTGTTGTGTGTACAATTTCTTTATATTTAAGGAGAAAGAATGTATATGGGAGAAACAATTTATCTAGCCGTTAGTCACGATACCGTATTAAGAAAGGACTGCGAGAAAGGAAACGAATAAACACATTTTCAAAGAATAGGACAGCATTCTCTTAGACTGTTAGACTATTGGATTTAACTTAAAACCTGTACATTGTTTTGTTTTTTCTTTTTTCTTTTTCTTTTAAAGGGATATGCTTATTTGCGTCTGAATGGCTATCAGAATATCGTGTAGAAATTGGAAGTAATCGGTGAAGAGCTTTTGTAGATCTCTGTACTCTAAAAACCATTCGGACGGACACAGGCATATCTGTTTTTTATGACGCTCGCGAATAATGCCACAATTCCAATCTTGTGAAGAAGGGCATTATGTGCCTGATATCGGAGAAGAAATAAAATTTCTCTAACGTAAATGGTGAAAGAATTGAAGTCTCTCCATTTCAGACTATTGTGTACGTCTGCTGTGATAGTGTTTGGCATCCGTATCAGGCCATAGTAACGGCATACAGCCAAAAGAAGAGGGTCAAGCCGAAACTCACTGACAAAATTTCGGAGGTTGCTGAGCGATGTTTTCAGAATGTGATGCTATGAAGGATCCGTGGTGTCGGGTAGCTAGCTATAGAGTAGTAATGTAATTAGGAATTCTTCGTTTTGCTGCCGAAATTACCTTTTTTTCTGCGAAAGTACCTTCACAGCAGTTGAATAGGCTGTAATATGAGAGCGCTCAAACGGTGTAGCACAAAACACAGGGCGATGCCGTTGTGCTGGCTGCTCTTGCACTGCGTTGAGTGAAGTCACACACGAGCTCAGTTACATACTGGCCAAGACTTCACTAGTAATACAATTAAGCATCGTCAACGGCAAGTAGCGCCAATGAATGGAAACAAGTTTGTTTCCAAACTAGACACGCAGCGTACACGGTGCATATTTGCATTGCTGCGCAGGTATTTTCAAAGCAATACAGGTGTAGAGTCGCGCGGCGCAAGAAGTGGATTTACTCAGTTACCAGCTATTGGAGAATAGCGGTGCCTCAAAGCAAAGTATTTGGGAACTATTGCTGAACCAGCTGTGAAAGTTTGTAGCCGGATTTCGGGTTCACCTTCTGCATAAAAATCGCAATATGAAAGAAAAGTTTCGTGGTTTTTTAAAACTTAGTCGTGTTTCAGGTACGAGCGGATGGTTGTTCTGGTAGAGTGGTTATGAGAGCACTCTCCAGCGTGCTACTACCCGTCCTCCCTCCACAATCAACGAAGAAAAAATTGCATTGAACATATTCATTTTTAAAATGACGCCGGCCAGAGTGGCCGAGCGGTTCTAGGCGCTACAGTCTGGAACCGCGCAACCGCTACGGTCGCAGGTTCGAATCCTGGCTCAGGCGTGGATGTGTGTGATGTCCTTAGGTTAGTTAGGTTTAAGTAGTTCTAAGTTCTAGGGCACTGGTGACCTCAGAAGTTAAGTCCCATAGTGCTCAGAGCCATTTGAGCCTTTTTTTTTTTAATGACGAATGTCAAATGATCGTTTAGTTTTTGTAGGTGTTTTATGAAAGCAAAAAATAATGAGTCATTAAGACAGTCGGCGCGCTTATTTCTAGCAATCTTTTTTTTTTAAAGAATGATGAATCAGTTATGCGCGCATCGCGAGTGCTACCTCCAAGTCTCTGTCAGAAAAGGAAGCCGAGTAGCCACACCGCGGCCAGCCGGTCGCCACAAAACGCGCTCCCCCTGCCGGCCTCACGCTCCACCCACAAGCTCAACCCCCGTTTAAAAGCAGCAGAGTTGAAATGCGTGCACTACACTCTGTCTCCGTAAACTTGACTTCTACACTGCTTGCTTCTGAAGTGGCAGAAACTGGAAGACTTCAGACTGCCAGTGCTTCGTCTCTGACCACTCCCACTAATAATAATAATAATAATGCAGCAACATATGGTCAAACCCGGTACAACATAACAGGCATGCACGGTGGATACTGTGGTGTCACCGCCAGACACCACACTTGCTAGATGGTAGTTTTAAATCGGCCGCGGTCCATTAGTACACGTCGGACCCGCGTGTCGCCACTGTGTGATCGCAGACCGAGCGCCACCACAAGGCAGGTCTCGAGATACGGACGAGCACTCGCCCCAGTTGTACAGACGACGTAGCTAGCGACTATACTGACGAAGCCTCGCTCCTTTGCCGAGCCGATAGTTGGAATAGCCTTCAGCTAAGTCAATGGCTACGACATAGCAAGGCGCCATTAGTAACATTGCATGTATCTAAAGAGTCTCACTTGTATCGCCACAATCTCCAGATGTACCAAAAGGATGGATTAAAGTTAAATATCCCAGAAGCTACGTACTTTTCTTTATAGCCTTCATTACGTATCCTGTTTCAGACCTCACGCATCCGGCTTTAGCTTAGCGCGTGCCTTTCGGCTTCCTCTCATTGTGTCTAGGCTGTCTTGTCTAGACACAACAGATACAAGCAGAAACAGACTCATACAAGATGATACCACAAATGCCCGAAGTGATAATTTTGCAACATGAAGTCACCCGAGCAATTAAGTCTACGCACTATTGGAAAGCCCCTGGAAAAAATAAAATAGCAAATTTCTGGCTAAAGAAGTTCACCTCAACACATTCACATCTAACTAAATTATTTAACAGTTACATTGCAGTCCCATACCCATTCCCTGATACACTTACACGTGGAATAACTTATCTGAAACCTAAAGATCAAGCAGACACAGCAAACCCAGCTAAATATCGCCCCATAACATGCCTACCAACAATATACAAAATATTAACTTTAGTCATTACACAGAAATTAATGACACATACAACACAGAACAAAATTATAAATGAAGAACAAAAAGGCTGTTACAAAGGAGCACGAGGATGTAAAGAGCAACTGATAATAGATGCAGAGGTGACATATCAAGCTAAAACCAAACAAAGGTAGCTACACTACACATACACTGATTACCAAAAAGCTTTTGATAGTGTACCCCACTCATGGTTACTACAAATGTTGGAAATATACAAAATAGATCCTAAATTGATACAGTTCCTAAACATAGTAATGAAAAACTGGAAAACCACACTTAATATCCAAACAAATTCAAATAATATCACATCACAGCCAATACAGATTAAGCGTGGAATATACCAAGGAGACCCATTAAGTCCTTTCTGGTTCTACCTTCCTCTGAACCCACTATCCAACATGCTAAATAACACAAATTATGGATACAATATTACTGGAACATACCAATACAAAATCACACATTTGCTATACATGGATGATCTAAAACTACTGGCAGCAACAAATCAACAACTCAACCAATTACCAAAGATAACAGAAGTATTCAGCAATGATATAAATATGGCTTTTGGAACAGACAAATGTAAGAAAAATTGCATAGTCAAGGGAAAACACACTCATTGGATAACCACAGCGACTGCATAGAAGCGATGGAAAAAACAGATGCCTATAAATATCTAGGATACAGACAAAAAATAGGAATAGATAATACAAATATTAAAGAAGAACTAAAAGAAAAATATAGACAAAGAATAACAAAAATACTGAAAACAGAATTGACAGCAAGAAGCAAGACAAAAGCTATAAATACTTATGCTATACCAATATTGACCTACTCATTTGGAGTGGTGAAATGGAGTAACACAGACCTAGAAGCACTCAATACACTTACACGATCACAATGCCACAAATATAGAATACATCACATACATTCAGCAACAGAAAGATTCACATTAAGCAGAAAGAAAGGAGGAAGGGGATTCATCGACATAAAAAACCTACATTATGGACAGGTAGACAATTTAAGAAAATTCTTTATAGAACGAACAGAAACTATCAAAATACACAAAGCAATCACTCATCTAAATACATCGGCTACACCACTACAATTTCATAACCACTTCTACAACCCTTTAGATCACATAACATCAACAGATACGAAGAAAGTAAATTGGAAAAAGAAAACACTACATGGCAAGCACCCGTATCATCTAACACAGTCACACATCGATCAAGACGCATCCGACACGTGGCTAAGGAAAGGCAATATGTACAGTGAGACGGAAGGATTCATGATTGCAATACAGGATCAAACAATAAACACCAGATATTACAGCAAGCATATTATTAAAGATCCCAATACCACGACAGATGAATGCAGACTTTGCAAACAAGAAATAGAAACAGTAGATCACATCACAAACGTATGTAGAATACTAGCAAATTCAGAATACACCAGACGACATGACAACGTAGCAAAAATAATACATCAACAGGTGAATACAAATTATACTGGAACAGAACCATTATAACAGATAAAACAACACCACACGACAAACCTGACATCATACTCACGAATAAAAAGAAGAAATTAACACAACTAATCGAAATATCCATGCCCAATACAACAAATATACAAAAGAAAACAGGAGAAAAAATTGAAAAATACATCCAGCTGTCTGAGGAAGTCAAGGACATGTGGCATCAGGATAAAGTTGACATTATACCAATTATACTATAAACTACAGGAGTCATACCACACAATATCCACCAGTACATCAACGCAATACAGCTACAGAAATCTGTAATTATTGATACATGTTCAATTACCTGAAAATTCCTAAACGCAATACCGTACAGTTAAAAGGAAGTCACGCTTGATCACTTTTAACCGGACGTAACGTCTGAGACAGGAAAGAAATAATAATAATAATAATAATCTATAGCCACAAACCAACCATATCTAGCATTTGCGGACGACCTGGCAATACTAAGAGAGGACGAGCAGATTGCAGTCAAACAGCTGGAAATACTCAAGGAATATCAGAAAAATCAGGTTTACAAATTTCATTTGAGAAAACTGAATTCCTTTGTTCAAACACAGAAATTGCAAGCTTCAAAACAAAATATGGTGAAATTAGCGAATCCCCATTCTTTAAATAACTTGATATTAGGAAAAGGCGAATGAAATTCTTTGGTCATCTCAGCCGACTAGCAGAAAATCGATTGGCGAAGGGAGTAATAGATTATGTACTCTCACTTAAGAATTCCACACCGTGGCTAGATGATATTCCAAAGGACATAAATTAGGCATACATAAGGCCAGCCGACATTCTAGAGAGAGAGAGACCATCAGACACAAAGTAAACAAATGGGAAGTTATATCAGAGCAACAGCACAGACCAAAGTAGTCGGATAAGCGTAAACAAGTAGTAGAAGAACAAGAACAACTCAAAGAAAAACTGATCGCGTTATTTGCTTAACGTCTTCCATTTCTGGCGAGATTTCGCCAATAATAATAAAAATAATACCACAGGTCTGCGACATAAAAATGGTTTCAAATTTATTAAGTTATTTTTATAGTGTTTTCAACACTGATTTCGGGAAAAATAGTGAAAAAATTCCATCACGTATAGTTATTTCACGAACTGCTTCTCTAGTTTTACCTTTTTCGATATTTCATCACTTTAGTGAGTTTGAATTTTGGTTTTTATTATCTCCATAAACCGTTGTTTAGCCGTTTTTATACTAGACGCACATAAAATAAAGAGTGATTAGGAGAAACCAGCAGTGTTTTCGTGTCAGTCGCGCTGCCCCTTCCCCCGCCAAGCAGTGAGCTTCTGCTGTTGTCCTCAGTTCACAGCACCTCTTCACTCTCTGCTGCTCGCGTGTTGTTTCTGGTGCTTTAAAGTAGTGACTGTTGTGTGTTGTGAAGTTGTTTTAGGGACAGTGGACAATGGCTACCAGAGGATGTATAAACTCGTCAGATTGCTTCTGCTACATTTGTGGTAACTATACCGTTAAAATGCAACAAAGAAACATTTCCAATTTTGTTGAAAAAGTATATTTCGCGTATTTTGGTATAAAGTTAGGTGAACAAGATAATCATTGGGTCCCATTGTTCAGTAAAATAAAGTTCTATAACGTTGGAAAAAAATCTGATGAATTGCCTAAATTTTGTTGTTATGCCCAAAAATACTCCTTTTGTTGTGGGAAAACCTGACCAGATAGAAAAAAATCGATTGCATTTTTTAAATCAGCGTTGAAAAGTACATAAAAGTCAGTTATCAAATTTCAAACAACTTTCAAAAAAATTTTTTTTTGCAGACCTATGTAATCTATACCCTACTAGTATATAAAGGTGAGTCGTTATTTAACGTTGTTACCAAAAATGTCGAAATTTGTGAGACCTTCATCGATTTACTTCAGAGTTTTAAGCCGTAATGTGATAAACTTTTACACGGATATATAACATGTATGTAATATATACAGAGTGGAAACGTTGTTATCAACGAACTGGAAAAGTTGCTGACCGATTTGCTTCAACTTTTTAAACGACGAACATTCTTAGGGCATTATGTTTGTATTTATCAATATATATCATACGTAAAGAGAAATACTGTTACCAAAAGCCTCAAGTTATTTACAGATTTACTTCGGATGCTTTGACGATACTGTAATGAACATTCAGGACATAGGATGGACCTATACATATATATAGCACACTTCCCCTTTGTACATTACGTATATATATACATACATACATACATAAAGTTCTAATTCGGATGGACGTAGGATGTACCTAAACATTTTTAATATATAAATTATAAATAAGTAAGGAACGTGTACGGCGGAAGCGTTGTTACAAAAGTTGTTGACCGATCTACTTGGAATTTTTATGCGATGAACGTATGACAGAGGCTGTGTATGACTGGGGCTACGTGTTTCTCGTTTCCATTCCTCACTCCAAGGAGTGGAGCGAGCTGTTCGAGAACGCGGTTACGTTTAGCCAATTGTCGGAGGGGCCCATATTGGGGTGTAGATGGGGTATCCGATTGGGAATAAATGGAGGGGGCTTGGCATTTCCGGCACATGTCTTACAACGATGGTAAGCCTCCCGAAAACTCTGGTCGGAACCGGAAGATTGGAAGCTTATTAATGTAGCCAAACATTTAACTTTCAAAACAATAATATGCAGGTTTTCTGTTAAAACCGACTTCGAAAAATGCTTTGCTGTGCTCTTCTGCGAAAATGTGTGCGTTTTGTTTCCTCGCTGTCAGTTTTAAATACGATAGGAAGGTATTTAAATATATATACGAAGACAGTAACTTGTTCTCGAAAGAACAGTTACTGTTGATGACCGTGCAGCTTTTCTCTGGAATAAATGGTGACTAACTGACAACCTCAGATGCCGACAGGTGTTGTTGATATACCTCGATGTGGAAAGCTGAAAATGTGTGCCCCGACCGGGACCCGATCCCGGGATCTCCTGCTTACACGGCAGACGCTCTATCCATCTTCTTCTGTGCGAACGCGCACAGGTTGCCCAAACTCTTACGGGAATCGCCAAAGCGTGCGCGAGTAATGAGTGGGTGGGCAAGTGTCTATAAGGTACAATACATATGTAGAATTGTGGACAGTTGGGAATGTGAGTCTCACGGGAAGCGTGCAAGGGATAAGTCTCTGCAGTCGCGCTATTTATCTGTTGTCCTCGGTGGCTCAGATGGATAGAGCGTCTGCCATGTAAGTAGGAGATCCCGGGTTCGGGTCCCGGTCGGGGCACACATTTTCAGCTGTCCACATCGAGGTATATCAACAACACCTGTCGGCAGCTGAGGTTGTCAATTAGTCATCAGGTATTTAAATCACTAAACAAATTGTTTCTCCCATTTATACTCTTTCCCATTTTGTACATATTTTTAAACGAAAGTTGTATTCACGAGAATGCGGTGTTTTGTTTTCCTCCTCACAGCTGGCTTTCACAGAAAACAGCGAAGTTGCGTTTGTGGCTCATAAAATGACTCAGAGCACTGTGGGACTTAAGTCCCCTAGACTTAGAACTACTTAAACCTAACTAAACTAAGGACATCACACACATCCATGCCCGAGGCAGGATTCGAACCTCTGACCGTAGCAGCAACGAGGTTCCACACTGAAGCGCCTAGAACCGCTCGGCCACAGAGGCCGGCTGTGGCCTATCGGCTTATGATTAGAATACTACTACTACTACTACTACTACTACTACTACGTAATTTGAACTTTCAATAACAAGGATCAAAGTCACGGAGAAGGGCAGGAAGTCGAGGTGGACCGGGAAGAGAATGGGGTGAAGCACATTAGCAATTGCAAAGCATTCTCGACTTCATTAATAATAATAATAATAATAATAGTAATAGGATAAAGGATAAAGTTGACATTATACCAATTATACTGTCAACTACAGGAGTCATACCACACAATATCCACCAGTACATCAACACAATACAGCTACATCCAAACGTATATATACAACTACAGAAATCTGTAATTGTCGATACATGTTCAATTACCCGAAAGTTCCTAAATGCAATGTAACATGTACCGTACAGTTAAAAGGAAGTCACGCTTGATCAAGGTCCGCGTCACTTTCCATTTTTAACCAGACGTAACGTCTGAGGAAGGAAAGAAACAGTAATAGTAACGTGCAAGCCCCCCAGCAGTCTAGTTGCCGTTCGATACTTACTGGCGTGCTGTGCTATCACTTAGTTCCCTTATTGTTTTGAAGTCAATAACAAAGCAGTTTCTAGTCTGCTGCGCGACCTGTCTACAACTCTGAGGAGGCATTTTGATGAGATATTTCATCATATGCAATGTACACGTCTCACTTCTACTGTCGTACACGCATGTTAGCAAGTATAGCGGGTGTCAGGAAGACGGTCGCCGTAAATTAATGTTACTATTTGAAAGGAAAAATAATACAAAATAGTGATAATAGTGAGGATACCTTTAAAAAGTAATCTATTTTCGTGCCCGAACCACAATTAAACCTGCCCTGTTTTTTTTTTCATTATTATTTTCTGAGATTTTCCTTTATATGAAGGTTATTACATCTTTTACATAAGATCTTAATGTATCTCCTCATGATGTCCCTCAGGCTTTTTCGACCTTTTATGTCTTCTTCCTTTGCGCCAAGTCTTCTCATTGTTAATCGTACATTTTGGAGTCAGGAAACCAAAGGGGGTCTTCTTCTCTTCTCTTCCTTCCCATTTCAGGATATTCTACCTCTGATTTTCAGTGTAACTCAAAAATTGACCCCAAATAACAGAAGGTAATTGACCTTCTCAATTTTATTTCCCTTTTTGTCGTCTGGATAGTTAGTGAGGTATTCTGTTTTCTGGTAATTAATCTTCAATCCCCACTTTCTGTATCCCATTGCTAATTGGTTACACACATAATTTGGATGCTCCCCGTCTCGTGCTATAACAACACGATCATCGGCAAATCGTAGGTGATGTGAACAAACTCCATCTTTAATTTCTAGCCCCACCCCATTGCTTTTACGAGACCATGTCTTAAGACTCATATCTATGTAGATTTTAAATAATGTTGGTGACATGGGGCAGCCTGTTACAGTCTGTTACAAGGCTGACATGTTTTTTACCCTCCGGAGAATTACATTTTAGTCCTGAGGTGGTAATTACGCCAGGTTGGAAACAACTCTTCTATTAGAATACACTACTTGTAGAGCTTGCATAATTTGTTACAAAGATTTGTTTTCGGCAATATTGGGGGCACAGGAAGAGTCAGTAACTTCTGAAATCGCTTTTCGAATACTGCAGTTTGGTAAGTATCTGAAACAATAGAAGTTTGTTGGCCTAAAAATTCGCCGTGCTAGAGGAACGAATTCAGATATCTGCCTATTTTCCCGGCGAAAACGGATCCCACATACGGGGGACAACTGAAAACAAGACACGTAGAATCGGAAATACACGTCTTTACCCAAAACTGGTATTTAATATTTTAGAAAACACGGGTGCACGTCACACCTGGTAGCTCACTGAATTAGCTGCGAGTTGCTTCCTGGTGAGTGACAGCTTTTTTATAAAGCTACACTCAAAAAACGCACAGAATTGCTACAAAAATGGAAATACTTACCGACAGGAAGCTTCCGAAATCGTTATTTGTAGAGAATAGACACGACTTCCGTTTTTAAATCGCTGGTTTTATTAGTCGAACTGACCAGTTTCGGGCAGTGTCGCCTATCTTCAGATTATTTGCTGAGTAATCAGTCCGAAAGAAATACTATTATTTTCACTGACGTTCTCTGAAACTGAAATCATTACTCTTCAGATATGGCTGGCTGCTCTGGACCTGACTGTGGGAAGTCATTGCAAGATGGGCGACACTGCCCCAAATCGATGAGTCCGAAATAAACAAAACAATAGCGATAGACAAACGGCAAGCAGGTCTGTTCCCCTACAGTGTTCTTCACATCACTTGCTTCCAGTTCGCTTTCGGGAAATGATAACCTAATTTTTTTTTTCTGTTTCTGTTTTCCTTTCACTTTAAAAAGTGAAAAAACGGGACCCTTATGGAATGACTTATTCGTCCTCCTGCCCATTAAGACCCCTTTTTCCTCACGAACGGGTAGACATATCAAGCTGAAATCTGTCACGTGCTGTCTTTTGGCAATGAAACAAATTTAAGCTTGTAAGCCAATGCAGTCAACAAACGTGTAAACCTGTTCCAGCTTAAATGTAGACAGCAGGCATACCCGTCCCAAGGCCGTTACACCGCTGTTGGGATGTAATACTTGAAACTGAACGCTTAGTGTATGAGCAACATAACAGATAAAATTCCAGACAGATAATATAGGAACTGTAGGTTAATTAACAAACCCAATAAATAACGTAATTTACACTCATACGCCACTGCGCTTCCCACAATGTGCATAATAGTTTTAGTGTTTTTGTGAATAGTGTTGCCGGCCATGGTGGCCGAGCGGTCCTAGGCGCTACAGTCTGGAACCGCGCGACCGCTACGGTCGCAAGTTCGAATCCTGACTCGGGCACGGATGTGTGTGATGTCCTTAGGTTAGTTAGGTTTAAGTAGTTTTAGGGGACTGATGACCTCAACAGTTAAGTCCCATAATGCTCAGAGCCATTTCTCTCTCTCTCTCTCTCTCTCTCTCTCTCTCTCTCTCTCTGTTACTATCCGTCTTTCCTATCATCTAGCACCATATCTTCTTAAAATCTTTTTTTCGTGTTTTCTTTCTTTCAATTTCTAATGTATTTTTTAATTTATTGTTACTCCCTTTATAATTCTTGAAAACAATAATTGTGTTTGCAATATGGAATATGTGTTGTAATCTACATGAAAAGCTGTAAAATGAACGACCTGTTACAAAATATAAGGCAACAGGTCTCTAAATGAGCAATAAATCAAATCAAATCAAAACCAGATGAAATCAGTTAACAAATAGGGCCATTTACGTCACATATTTTGATACAAACTCACCCATCGGAACGTGTATGTTGCTTCCCGTTCACCCAAAATGATAAAATTTGGCAAGGTTTCACAGTACAAGTGAACGAAAAAACTCCGAAAATCGCTAATCTGTAAATACATCGCATAAAATAGTTTTTACCGGTTGTTATACGTCTGTCTGTTCGTCCATCTATTACGACGCCATTTTCTGAAGAACGGGTAGAGGTATGAAATTGAAATTTACTAAGGTGTAAAGAAATTAAAGCACCGATGTCAGTGCAATGGAAAGATACGTACGTGGTGGTCCAGCGGCAAAGCGCGTGCCTAGAAACGCCAGAGGTCGCACCACGGAGTTTTCAGTCTCTGTCTTAACGCAGCCCTCGCCTCTCAGTGAGTCTACGGTGAACTGTAGCTCCCCTTTCACACGCAAGCCGCCGAAGTGGTGTCCACTGGAAAGCCTCGCGTTTCTGCCGTGCCGTGCCGTGCCGTGCCGGTAGTTCCCATTGTCATTTTCCGCTATACAGTCAAATGAATGTTGTCTGTCACACTCTAATAACATGTCAACACACTTGAGCGTCCGAGTCAGTTGAACATTACCGATCTTTAATTCCTGTCTCAGAAGACAGACCGAAGAAATTCAAAGCTACGTTTATAGATTTTGTAGATTTAGAGAAGGCTTGTGACGACATTGATATACTCCGTTCGTGGTAAGAATAAACACTACACTGTACATTGTCCCGTGTTTGTTGTAATCTCATTGACTTTCGTTTCACGTGGAGCGGGAGCCAAGCTGGCCCGAGTGCCGTCAAGTACGGTATAATAATGTCGTGTGACTAGGGCCTCCCGTCGGGCAGACCGGTCGCCTGGTGCAGGTCTTTCGATGTGACGCCACTTCGGCGACTTGCGTGTCGATGGGAATGAAATGATGATGATTAGGACAGCACAACACCCAGTCCCTGAGCGGAGAAAATCTCCGACCCAGCCGGGAATTGAACCCGGGCTCTTAGGATTGACAGTCTGTAGTGCTGACCACTTTTTTCGTCTTTTTTTCCTTTTTTGTTTTTGTTTTGTTTTTTCTATCCATCTGTTTTCATTTTTTCTTTTATTTTTTATTTTTTTCTGCTTTATTTTTTTCTTTTTTCTGTTTTATTTTTTATTTATTTATTTTTTTAAATTTAACTTGTTGATGTGGAAACGCGCTTCTTCTTTACGACTAACTAAGTATGCCCCTTCTGCTGCCTTTATTTGCAACATGGCTTGAATAAAAAATGGTTCAAATGGCTCTGAGCACTATGGGACGTAACTGCTGAGGTCATCAGTCCCCTATAACTTAGAACTACTTAAACCTAACTAACCTAAGGACATCACAAACATCCTAGCCCGAGGCAGGATTCGAACCTGCGACCGTAGCGGTCGCGCCGTTCCAGACTGTAGCGCCTAGAACCGCTCGGCCACTCCGGCCGGCGTTGAATGAAAATAAATGTAAATTCCATTGAGAAGGCATTCACATAATTGTTATGGAAACGTAACTGCATCTATAACTTTCTTTCTCCGTGCGTGGAAAAACGGAAAGAAGCAAACTCATTATTGCCGATAAGTAAAATTCTCTTCTTCAGAAAGGTAATGAATTAAAGTAGGCTTCTGCTGCTTGATTTTACACATAAATAACATAAATATGTCTTCCTGTGAAAAGAGGGAAGGAAAGAAAGAAACTAACAAGGGAACCTCCCCATCGCACCCCCCTCAGATTTAATTATAAGTTGGCACAATGGATAGGCCTTGAAAAACTGAACACAGATCAATCGAGAAAATAGGAAGAAGTTGTGTGGAACTATGAAAAAAAAAAAAGCAAAATATACAAACTGAGTAGTCCATGCGTAAGATAGGCAACATCAAGGAGAATGTGAGCTCAGGAGCGCCGTGGTCCCGTGGTTAGCGTGAGCAGCTGCGGAACGAGAGGTCCTTGGTTCAAGTCATCCCTCGAGTGAAAGCCGGCACGGTAGCTCAGCGTGTTCGGTCAGAGGGTTCAGCTACCTTCTGTAATAAAAAAACTGAGTGAACGGATCAACGAACAACCAGAAAGAGTGTCATCGGACGTCCGCAACGAACAAAGTCAACGAACAATATAGAACAAAATGAGATTTTAAAAAAGTGAAAACTTTACTTTCTTTATTTTCCTAAAGTTTTGATCTGTCCGTTCGTTCAATGACGTCTCTGTTCACTGTAATAAGTTTAGTGTCTGTGTTTTGCGACCGCACCGCAAAACCGTGCGATTAGTAGACGAAAGGACGTGCCTCTCCAATGGGAATCGAAAACATTTGATCGCAAGGTCATAGGTCAACCGAGTCATCCACAGGAAAACACGTCTGATATATTCTATACGACGCTGGTGACGGCATGTGCGTCACATGACAGGAATATGTTGTCGACCCACGTAACTTGTACACTTGGCGAATGAGTTAAAAGATTCTTCTACCTTGCCCGATTTAGGTTTTCTTGTGGATGTGATAATTACTCCCAAAAAAGTGATGAAAACACAAGTGTGTGTCACATAAACTGCAACGAATGAATGCAACAGTCGCACAGTTTTCCCTGTGCTCTACCAAAATATAATGTTTAGGCGTAGCGTCCCCATACTACGACGCAGTTACCTCGCGTCGGAAGGACGGACGGACAGATAATAATCGTCTGAAAATAAAAAATTAAACTTTTCACTCGAGTGGAGAATTGAACCAAGGACCTCTCGTTCCGCAGCAGCTGACGCTAACCACGGGACCACTGCGGTCCTGAGCTCATAATATCCTTAATGTTGCCTATCTTGCTCATGGATTACTCAGTTTGTATATTTTGCTTATTTTTTTCATAGTTCCACACAACTTCTTCCTGTTTTCTCGATTGATCTGTGTTCAGTTTTTCAAGTCCTATCGACTGTGCCAACTTGTAACTAAATCTGAGGGGGGTGCGATGGGGAGGTTCCTGTTGTGGATTGGCAGGAGAGCCAACCCAGGACAACTAGAGGAAGCCGATAGGCACGCGTTTTAGCTCACGCAGACTGGCGTGAGGTCTGGAACAGGACAGGGACATTAGACTTTTTAAAAAAAACGGACGTAGCTGGTGGAATACTTAACTTTAATCCATTAATGGTGAACGTCGGTCTGACGGTACATGGTTAACAAGATCAATAGCAACTGATAATGCTAGGTCGTAGCAAATGACGTAGCTGAAGACTATGCTAGCTATCGTCTCGGCAAATGAGAGCGTATTTTGTCAGTGAACCATCGCTAGCAAAGTCGGCTGTACAACTGGGGCGAGTGCTAGGAAGTCTCTCTAGACCTGCCGTGTGGCGGCGCTCGGTCTGCAATCACTGATAGTGGCGACACGCGGGTCCGGCGTATACTAAGGGACCGCGGCCGATTTAAAGGCTACCACCTAGCAAGTGTGGTGTCTGGCGGTGACACCACTGTGTCGTATGCTTCCCGCAAAACAAAGTAATATACACCGGGTGATCAAAAAGGCAGTATAAACTTGAAAACTGAATAAATCACGGAATAATGTAGATAGGTACAAATTGACATACACGCTTGGAATGACATGGGGTTTTATTAGAACGAAAAAAATACAAAAGTTCAAAAAGTGTCCGATAGATGGCGCTTCATCTGATCAGAAAGCAATAATTAGCATAACAAAGTAAGACAAAGCAAAGATGATGTTCTTTACAGGGAATGCTCAATACGTCCGCCATCATTCCTCAACAATAGCTGTAGTCGGGGAATAATGTTGTGAACAGCACTGTAAAGCATGCCCGGAGTTATGGTGAGGCATTGGCGTCAGATGTTGTCTTTCAGCATCCCTAGAGATGTCGGTCGATCACGATACATTTGCGACTTCAGGTAACCGCAAAGCCAATAATCGCACGGACTGAGGTCTGGGGACCTGGGAGGCCAAGCATGACGAAAGTGGCGGCTGAGGACACGATCATCACCAAACGACGCGCGCAAGAGATCTTTCACGCGCCATCTGACGGGCATTTTGTGAACTTTGTTTTTTTTTTTTGTTCTAATTAAACGCCATGTCGTTCCAAGCATGTGTGTCAATTTTCACCTCTCTATCTGCATTATTCCGTGGTTTATTAAGTTTTCAAATTTATACTGACTTTTTGATCACCCTGTCCATATAGGCTTAACTGGTCTATATTGATGATGTCTGATTACTTGCTGTTGGAAATCCGCCTCCTGCTACGTGAAGTACAACTTTGTACCACAAAGCATTCATCTAATAATGAAATGCTGGGATGTATAATGTAAATTACGCACTTCTATTGGTTACGGTACTGTTTTAGCTAAAAAATTTGCGTAATTTACATTGTATTTTTTAGTACACATCAAATTGTGGTGCTCAGTTGTAAGGTATACCCAGAAGTCCTCCTTATTGCTTGATTGTTTTGTTGGGATGTAATGCATCGGTTGGCCTTTCAACCAGTTGATTGCGTTTCGTTTTGTTTTAGGGCAAGGTATACTGTCAGGGTTTAAAAATTAAGCAGGCGTAACGGCGTTGGGCGTAGTTGTGGTGACGCTGGTTATCTTTTTTCTTATGTGGAGCCATATAGACCACTCAGCTACCCGGGGCCGACGTGAGGTACGGTGGTGAGAGGACACGCCTTGTGCTGTGCATTACGCACACCGACTCGGCGACGCACTTCATCTGGACGGCAGCTACAGGGAAGGCGTGAAAAGAGACGAGCGGAGAAACAATGTAGCTTCGAATGCCATTTGATTTTTACACAGAGGAAAATAGTATATGGTGAAACACAAGCGATACGCGTGTTACGCGATCGGAAGGGAAACAACACGCTCTCGATCCTACCTAACGCAGTATTGTAATGAAAAACAAGAGCGATAAAAATCCCTGACATTAACAATGGTAGTTTTTCTGCATCGGCTATGTGTAGCACAAAAGCGTACTGCTTTTTTCCCGTGTAGTTAAATACTGAAGCCACTGAAGGCATTACAGTCAGTCTTCTGATAATGCCTGAACTCCTTTCGTATCGGACTCTGAGAAATACATTTCGGTACTGCTACGTTGATAACGAGGCGATCAGCAACAGAATGCGAAGCCACCAGAAGTCCCACACTTCCTCCTCCTTTTCTGATGCCCTGTTCTGCACTTGGCTATTGTTCGGCAGTGACGTGTCGCAAGGTTTCGTGGATTAGTTCCAGTACGTTTGGCAGCTTCAGTGTCTCGCTATTTCTCGCGACAAATCCCTTAGCTTGGCTCCAGATCGATTCCGTTGGGCTGAGACTGCAGTGTTTCAGGTGGCGACTGTAAAAATGCACTGAGACTGCAGTGTTTCAGGTGGCGACTGTAAAAATGCACTGAGACTGCAGTGTTTCAGGTGGCAGCGTGTGTACGGCGTGCTCGACGCCGCGAAAATTGCTTTCCGTATTCCTACGACAATTATCACTCTGGCCCGCGTGAGACCACATCTGTCCTACAAAGCAATGGCCATATGCAAACAAAGAGTGTTTCGTTTTCATTTCTCTCCAAAAAATTTAGTTGAGTAATGTATTCTTAACTTCAAAAATCTTTATAGGTCTTTTGTAAAATATCGATTATTAACAACGTCTGTTTGCAGCGAAAAGCAGAATTTTATGTGCGACAGGTAATTAGAAACTAGGAGACGTGCATTTTCTTGAGTAATGACGGTTAAGAGTGAGTTAATTAACATATAGTTGATGAATTTCGTACTTAAATGATTTAGGTGTTTAAACCTAACACACAAAATTATAGACACCAACGGGTTGCGAACCGTCGCCCACATGCACGTACCACTGCTAAGCCGGGCGGAGTGGCCGAGCGGTTCTAGGCGCTACAGTCTGGAACCGCGCAACAGCTACGGTCGCAGGATCGAATCCTGCCTCGGGCATGGATGTGTGTGATGTCCTTAGGTTAGTCTGGTTTAAGTAGTTCTAAGTTATAGGAGACTGATGACCTCAGAAGTTAAGTCCCACAGTGCTCAGAGCCATTTGAACCATTTGAACCACTGCTAATGTACGGTGCTATTAATTACGCCAAGCGTATAATTACATCACTGTTTCTTAATTTTTGTACATAGTTTTTGTCGAAAAACGTCAAAGGTAATTTTTTTGCTTATAATCTTGTGAAAAACATTATACAACAACTTGTTTCCGCCGTTAACCGTTTTCTGCGCGCATGTTTCACGGCACGTGTGAAAGCGGGACAGTCGGAGCAGAAGTAGCGCGTACGGAGACTGTGAATGGACACGATTTTTGAAATAAAAATTACGTAGCTAAAGTATGATTAAGGAAAACGTTGATGGCTGGTAATACACCAGAACGTTTTGAAGTTTGATTTGCGGTGACGCAGTAGTAAGATATCTGATACTTAACTTGGACTTACTTCACCCAAGAGCGGAACACCACCAGCGTACGTGAGCTACCGGCTGTTAACCAATCGTCGCGTTTGTGTTTGTGTACATCACGTCTATTCTTAGGATGAACGGAGTATAGGAACAAACTCTTTGAAATTCTCAAAGAATCAGTCGTAATGTACAGAGACGGATACGCTAATTGCAACTTGTACAGAAACGGGACGGCAGTCTTAAGAATGGAAGACCACGAAAGGGAAGCAGTGGTTGAGGAGGCAGTGAGACGGGGTTGCAGCCGATCCCCGATATTATTCAGTATGCATACTGAGCAAGCAGTAAAGGAAAGCAAGGAAAAAAATTGCAGGAGGAATTAAAGTTCGAGGAGAAGAAATGAAAACTTTGAGGTTTGCCGATGACACTTCTAAGTAGGTCTAAGTAGGCTGTTTAGGTTTTCTTGTTGGTAACGCCACGTAGCGCTCTGTATGAAAATCACTGATTGAGCTGTGTGCAGTCTGTGGCTGGTGGGCATTGTTGGAATTTGCTATTGTAGTGTTGGGCAGTTGGCTGTTAACAGCGCGTAGCGTTGCGCAGTTGGAAGTGAGCGGCCAGCAGTGGTGGATGTGGGGAGTGACACGGCGGAGTTTGGAGAGCGGATGATATGGACGTGTGTCCATCAGAAAGAGTAAATTTGTAAGAGTGGATGTCATGAACTGATACATATATTATGACCTTTGAACACTATTAAGGTACAGGGTGTTTCAAAAATGACCGGTATATTTGAAACGGCAATAAAAACTAAACGAGCAGCGATAGAAATACACCGTTTGTTGCAATATGCTTGCGACAACAGTACATTTTCAGGCAGACAAACTTTCGAAATTACAGTAGTTACAATTTTCAACAACAGATGGCGCTGCGGTCTGGGAAACTCTATAGTACGATATTTTCCACATATCCAGCATGCGTAGCAATAATATGGCGTAGTCTCTGAATGAAATTACCCGAAACCTTTGACAAAGTGTCTGGCGGAATGGCTTCACATGCAGATGAGTTGTACTGCTTCAGCTGTTCAATTGTTTCTGGATTCTGGCGGTACACCTGGTCTTTCACGTGTCCCCACAGAAAGAAGTCACAGGGGTTCATGTCTGGCGAATAGGGAGGCCAATCCACACCGCCGCCTGTATGTTTCGGATAGCCCAAAGCAATCACACGATCATCGAAATATTCATTCAGGAAATTAAAGACGTCGGCCGTGCGATGTGGCCGGGCACCATCTTGCATAAACCACGAGGTGTTCGCAGTGTCGTCTAAGGCAGTTTGTACCGCCACAAATTCACGAAGAATGTCCAGATAGCGTGATGCAGTAATCGTTTCGGATCTGAAAAATGGGCCAATGATTCCTTTGGAAGAAATGGTGGCCCAGACCAGTACTTTTTGAGGATGCAGGGACGATGGGACTGCAACATGGGGCTTTTCGGTTCCCCATATGCGCCAGTTCTGTTTATTGACGAAGCCGTCCAGGTAAAAATAAGCTTCGTCAGTAAACCAAATGCTGCCCACATGCATATCGCCGTCATCAATCCTGTGCACTATATCGTTAGCGAATGTCTCTCGTGCAGCAATGGTAGCGGCGCTGAGGGGTTGCCGCGTTTGAATTTTGTACGGATAGAGGTGTAAACTCTGGCGCATGAGACGATACGTGGACGTTGGCGTCATTTGGACGGCAGCTGCAACACGGCGAACGGAAACCTGAGGCCGCTGTTGGATCACCTGCTGCACTAGCTGCGCGTTGCCCTCTGTGGTTGCCGTACGCGGTCGCCCTACCTTTCCAGCACGTTCATCCGTCACGTTCCCAGTCCGTTGAAAGTTTTCAAACAGATCCTTTATTGTATCGCTTTTCGGTCCTTTGGTTACATTAAACCTCCGTTGAAAACTTCGTCTTGTTGCAACAGCACTGTGTTCTATGCGGTGGAATTCCAACACCAGAAAAATCCTCTGTTCTAAGGAATAAACCATGTTGTCTACAGCACACTTGCACGTTGTGAACAGCACACGCTTACAGCAGAAAGACGACGTACAGAATGGCGCACCCACAGACTGCGTTGTCTTCTATATCTTTCACATCACTTGCAGCGCCATCTGTTGTTGAAAATTGTAACTACTGTAATTTCGAAAGTTTGTCTGCCTGAAAATGTACTGTTGTCCCAAGCATATTGCAACAAACGGTGTATTTCTATCGCTGGTCGTTTAGTTTTTATTGCCGTTTCAAATATACCGGTCATTTTTGAAACACCCTGTAAATACATTGTTTGTTCTCTATCAAGATCTTTCATTTGATAACTGTGACTATCAGTAGTTAGTGCCTTCAGTAGTTTGAATCTTTTATTTAGATGGCAGTATTGGCGCTCGCTGTATTGCAGTAGTTCGAGTAACGAAGATTTTTGTGAGGTAATGATTTGTGGAAGGTATAGTTTAATGTTAGTCAGGACCATTCTTTTGTAGGGATGATTGAAAGTCAGATTGCGTTGCGCTAAAAATATTGTGTGTCATTTTAGTGTTGATCAGAATAGGTAAAGAGCGAAATGCGAAATGTCTGAGTACGTTGAAATAACGTAAGGGGTTAACTAGCATAGTAATTCATAAATTTTTCTGAGGGGACGTTTCACACTGTAATTTTGTCAGAGACGGCAGAGGACTTGGAGGAGCAATTTCTTTTATTTGTAGGGTTTTGGTATCATGGGTACAGAGTCAATCATAATTTCAACTTGTCACAACACCGAAATCCATTTATAGCAAAAGGGATACAAATATTATGAAATTTGTACCCATACACTACGCTCGTCTGTGTGCATAAATTAAATTAACTGCAGTTGCATCAGGAGGGGTATTATTTTCAACTAAAGATAATTACACGTGAACACTACAGTTTGTGTCTGACATGTCTTCAGACGTATTGGGTAAATGAGCTGCGTCGTCCAGCAAACAGGCATAGCGACTCTGCTCTGTTCTCTCGGAATGCAGGATGCCTTCTCCCTCGTGTGGTACGTGCTGCTAGTTCTCCCCAGGTAACTTAAAATTAAACAAAAAACAAGCTAAAACGAACGTCAGTTGATCCGGACGCACGGCACCCTGAGAGCAAGTCACAAGGCTACCGGCCGTCCTAGTGCGTTGTGGTCTTCGTTGCAGACACGACTCTTAAAGGAACATAACCAACGCACGTAAAGGCAGTTTCCGGAGTACCCCAGGGAAGTGTGATAGGACCGTTACTGAAATTCCTGGCAGATTAAAACTGTGTGGCGGATCGAGACTCGAACTCGGACGTTTGCCGTCGCTGGCAAGTACTGTACCAAGCACTTGCCTGCGTAAAATTAAACAACTGACATGCGATCACGACTGTGTGTATTGAAGCAAATGAGAATATTGTAAAGATCGCTATTTTTCCTGGAAAAACGTTGCAAAAAAATTAGAAAAAAAATCTGCTCATTAACGTTAACACTAAACATGTGTATACACTACTGGCCATTAAAATTGCAACACCACGAAGATGACGGGCTACAGACTCGAAATTTAACCGACAGGAAGAAGATGCTGTGATATGCAAATGATTAGCTTCTCAGAGCATTCACACAAGGTTGGCGCCGGTGGCGACACCTACAACGTGCTCACATGAGGAAAGTTTCCAACCGATTTCTCATATACAGACAAAAAAAATGGTTCAAATGGCTCTGAGCACTATGGGACTAAACTGCTGAGGTCATAAGTCCTCTAGAACTTAGAACTACTTAAACCTAACTAACCTAACGACATCACACACATCCATGCCCGAGGCAGGATTCGAACCTGCGACCGTAGCAGTCCCGCGGTTCCGGACTGAAGCGCCTAGAACCGCACGGCCACCGCAGCCGGCTCATATACAGACAGCAGTTTGTAGTGGTTAATGAAAAAGAAAAAAGAGAAGAAAAGAAAAGGTTGAAAATGTGGGAAGAAATGGTGAATAAAAAGGGGTTTTAAAATTGTTAATGACCGTGAAAAAGGGAAAGAATGAAATACAAATCGGACTTCGTATTACAGAAAAGTCGTCGGACTTCGTGATTCGGAAAAGCTGTTGTCGGGGTGGTCCTTGTGGCGTTTCTGAGCAAAAGTCAAACCAATTTCCACTACAAAAATTATTTGAAAGAGAACAGAGAATAACAAAATGCGATTAACAGGGGGAAATGGCGTAGATAAGAGTTCATTCATTACCACGTTAATATGTCTTCTCTCGTGCGGCGTTCAGGACTTGTTCTCCAACAATCTCCTGCTTCATTTCTGCATGAAAAGGTCGTAGCTACTCCAGAATCTTGCAGTAAATTTCATCGTCCAGGAATTACTAATGTCTGCAAATTAAAACCATCTTGATATTGAATGCAATGTATTTTACGGCTGCTTCCATCCTCCAAATTTCATAGAAGCTTCCACAATACTATATATGTCCGTACATCAATAAGTTTTTACGTCTTAATCAGGCCAAGACTAACGAATACGTTTTTACGTCTTAATCATTCCAAGACTAACTAATAAGTGAAGTTAAGCCTTCGCTCTCAAGAGACAATAGCGGGTAGAAAATAAAAAGACCTACAAGTTTTGTACCTTCATTTTCTTATAAATATTTTCTCTGCCGTCGAGCGCTCATACAGCTGCGACGGTATAATTTATATCCGAGGTAACGAGTGTAGCGCGGCGAAATTCAAAGTTGACCGGCGTTTCCTGGTGAAACGTTGTTGTGATGCCTCGTGTAAGGAGGAGAAATGCGTACCATCACGTTCCCGACTTTGATAAAGGTCGGATTGTAGCGTACCCCGATTGCGGTTTATCGTTTCGCGACATTACTGCTCGCGTTAGTCCAGATCCAATGACTGTTAGCAGAATATGGAATCGTTCACGGTCCGCGCGGCTGCCCCGTCGGAGGTTCGAGTCCTCCCTCGGGCATGGGTGTGAGTGTTGTCCATAGCGTAAGTTAGTTAAAGACAGATTAAGTAGTGCGTAGGCTTAGGGACCGATGACCTAAACAGTTCGGTCGCATAAGATCTCACCACAAATTTACAATTTTTTTTCCTCAAATCCCGGGATGACCGCCCACACTGAGCGTTACGCGTGGTGGCGAGTCACGGCGCACTCTCCTCCCCCTACTCCCCATCCCCCTCCCCCCAAATCCGCGTTTGTGCTCCATCTCCAGTGATGTAATCAGCGTTAATGCGTCGAAACCTATTCTGCATTAAACGTTGGCGCAAGAAGCGGTATGATTGTACCAGAATAATCACAGAAGCACTCTAACAGGAAACTAAAGTTCAGATTCTATATACCGGGTGATCAAAAAGTCAGTATAAATTTGAAAACTTCATAAACCACAGAATAATGTAGATAGAGAGGTACAAATTGACACACATGCTTGGAATGACATGGGGTTTTATTAGAACCAAAAATAAAACAAAGTATTGCTAGACCGTGAAAGATCTCTTGCGCGCGTCGTTTGGTGACGATCGTGTGCTCAGCCGCCACTTTCGTCACGCTTGGCCTCTCAGGTCCCCAGACCTCAGTCCGTGCGATTATTGGCTTTGGGGTTACCTGAAGTCGCAAGTGTATCGTGATCGACCGACATCTCTAGGGATGCTCAAAGACAACATCCGACGCCAATGCCTCAACATAACTCCGGATATGCTTTACAGTGCTGTTCACAACATTATTCCTCGAGTACAGCTACTGTTGAGAATGATGGTGGACATATTGAGCATTCCCTGTAAAGAACATCATCTTTGCTTTGTCTTACTTTGTTATGCTAATTATTGCTATTCTGATCAGATGAAGCGCCATCTGGCGGACATTTTTTGAACGTTTGTAATTTTTTGGTTCCAGTAAAACCCCCATGTCATTCCAAGCATGTGTGTCAATTTGTACCTCTCTGTCTACATTATTCCGTGATTTATTCAGTTTTCAAATTTATGCTGACTTTTTGATCACCCGGTATTTTGTCTCTGTTTTGCACAGTGCAGTAATATGTGCTATTTCTTACATAGTCTTGTCTTTACTCCTGATGCTGACAGAACGCGCCATGTGTTCCCTACCTTATTGCTTCTGTAATCGTCTACTCCTGTCACGTATTTTAAATCAGTTTTCCATTTGCATGCTTCCAGCCGCGTCAGGTGGTTTTAAAACGCACGAGTCGTTGTCGAGTGGTGACATTCGACAGCCAACACCGGACAATGGCCGAGAACCTTAAAAACCACTTGACTGAGCTGGAAGTACGAGGGAATTCTATCAGCATATATCACCAGGAAGTTACGCATTTAACTTTATTCTTACTTCCCTCCGCTGCATTTACAGCTTCCTGCCTTCCCCTATTACGTAGCGTGTGCATACGTGGTCATTCATTCACGTATTCCAGTAGGTACATTTCAAGACGAGGAGTGTGGTCCTATCTCAGCATAGGTGCATGTTCCACCGAATGTTCAAAAATGTGTGTGCAATCTTATGGGACTTGACGGCATAAGTCATCAGTCCCTAACCTTACACACTACTTAACCTAAATTATCCTAAGGACAAACACACACACACAAACACACACACACACACACACACACACACATATATATATATACACACCCATGCCCGAGGGAGGACTCGAAACTCCGCCGGGACCAGCCACACAGCCCATGACTGTAGCCGCCGAATGTAGGAATGCTCGTCTCTTCACGGTCACAATTTGCCTTTCCTTTGCTAGTCTAGGCGAGAGGTTTTTTAAAATCCTTTTACTTTTGTATACAAAGTTTTTGAGTCTTTGCTTAATAATTTACCCGCACTTCCTAAACGTGCCCAGAAAGCTTCTGCTGCCATTGTAGCCTAGACTGATCTTCCAGCTGCAAATGTACACTGGGCAGACAAAAGCCGTGAGGTACCAGCTGACGTCTTGCCTGACCTCCTCCTACCTGCAGCAACTCGACGAGGCGTGGACTGGACAAGTAGTCTGGTCCCCTGCAGAAGTATTCAGCCGTACTGTCTCTACAGTCGAGTATAATTACGAAAGGATTGTCGCTGCACGATCTTGTGCTCGGGATGGCCTCTCAATTGCCGGGCAACCTGGGTGGCGAAATCACATGTCATGGGAACTTGAAGTCCATGAGTGGCTGCAGATGGTCTGCAAGTAGCCGAAGGTAACCATCCAGTCAATGATCGGTTCAGTTCCACCAGAGGATTCAATCCATTCCGTGTAAACGCAGATCACATCATTATCGAACCACCACAACATTTGGGTCCCATGACTTCGTGTGGTCGGCGCCACAGTCGAACCTCATCAGCTCATGTCAACTGAAATCGGGACGCATCTGACCAGATCACGGTTTCCCAACTGCTACTGCCACGAGCCCTGGAGAGCCGCTGCAGCTGACGTCGTGGTGTCAGCAGAGGGCTCTCGCGTCCGTTTATTCTGCTGCCAAGGACCGCTAACGTCAAAGTCCGCCGCTCTGTCCCAACGTGTACATTCGTCCTACGCCTCACATTGATTTCTGCGGTTATTTCACGCAGTGTTGCTTGTCTGTTAGCACTGACAACCGAAGCAAACGCCGCTCCTCTCGGCCGTTAAATGGAGGCAGTTGGCCACTGCTTTTTCCCTGGTGGGAGGTGACGCCTGAAATTTGCTATTCTCGCCACACCCTTGACATTCTAGATGTCGGAATATTGAATTTCCTACCAATTTCCGAGACGGAATGCCCCATGCGTGTAGCTACAGCTTCCGTTCTGCGCTCACAGTCTGTCTTCCGGTCATGTTGTTGTTGTTGTTGTTGTTGTGGTCTTCAGCCCTGAGACTGGTTTGATGCAGCTCTCCATGCTACTCTAACCTGTGCAAGCTTCCTCATCTCCCAGTACCTACTGCAACCTACATCCTTCTGAATCTGCTTAGTGTATTCATCTCTTGGTCTCCCTCTACGGTTTTTACCCTCCACGCTGCCCCCCCCCCCCCCCCCAATACTAGATTGGTGATCCCACGACGTCTCAGAACATGTCCTACCAAGCGGTCCCTTCTTCTTGTCAAGTTGTGGCACAAGCTCCTCTTCTCCCCAATTCTATTCAATACCTCCTCAATAGTTATGTGATCTACCCATCTAATCTTCAGCATTCCTCTGTAGCAGCACATTTCGAAAGCTTCTATTCTCTTCTTGTCTAAATGATTTATCGTCCATGTTTCACTTCCATACATGGTTATACTCCTTACAAATACTTTCAGAAACGACTTTCTGACACTTAAATCTATACTCGATGTTAACAAATTTCTCTTTTTCAGAAACACTTTCCTTGCTATTGCCAGTCTACATTTTATATCTTCTCTACTTCACCATCATCAGTTATTTTGCTCCCCAAATAGCAAAACTCCTTTACTACTTTAAGTGTCTCATTTCCTAATCTAATTCCCTCAGCATCACTCGACTTAATTCGACTACATTCCTTTATCCTCGTTTTGATTTTGTTGATGTACATCTTATATCCTCCTTCAAGACACTGTCCATTCCGTTCAACTGCTCTTTCAAGTCCTTTGCTGTCTCTGACAGAATTACAGTGTCATCGGCGAACCTCAAAGTTTTTATCTCTTCTCCATGGATTTTAATACCTACTCCGAACTTTTCTTTTGTTTCCTTTATTGCTTGCTCAATATACAAATTGAATAACATCGGGGATAGGCAACAACCCTGTCTCACTCCCTTCCCAACCACTGCTTCCCCTTCATGTCCCTCGACTCTTATAACTGCCATGTGGTTTCTGTACAAATTGTAAATAGCCTTTCGATCCCTGTATTTTACCCCTGCCACCATCAGAATTTGAAAGAGAGTATTCCAATCAACATTGTCAAAAGCTTTCTCTAAGTCTACAAATGCTAGAAACGTAGGTTTGCCTTTCCTTAATCTTTCTTGTAAGATAAGTCGTAGGGTCAGTATTGGCTCACGTGTTCCAACATTTCTACGGACTCCAAACTGATCTTCCCCGAGGTCGGCTTCTATCAGTTTTTCCATTCGTCTGTAAAGAATCCGAGTTAGTATTTTGCAGCTGTGACTTATTAAGCTGATAGTTCGGTAATTTTCACATCTGTCAGCACTTGCTTTCTTTGGGATTGAAACGCTTCACGAGACATTAATTTCGAAAGGACAGTAAAGAATCACTTCCCATTGGCTACAATGCTATTGCAGTATTTGTGCCGGCCGCTGTGGCTGAGCGGCTCTAGGCCCTTAGGTCTGGAACCCCACTGCTGCTACGGTCGCAAGTTCGAATCCTGCCCCGGGCATGGCTGTGTGCGATGTCCTTAGGTTAGTTAAGTTCAAGTAGTTCTAAGTATAGGGGACTGATGACCTCAGATGTTAAGTCCCATAGTGCTCAGAGCCATTTTTTGCAGTATTTGTATCCGGGAGGATTTGAAATAGAAGCCAAATGGCGACAGCGTAATCAGTCACACAATTCTACATGACCGTGACTAGAAATGATAAAAGCCGGAAAATAGTTTCGTTGTAGTTGCTCATTTTTATTACGTACTAGCTTCGCCTGGCATGCTGTAGAATGCTTCTTTCTCGATCTACGTAGGTACCGGTTTCCGCCCCGACCCTCATCCATAGGTGTGCTGGGGTGTCTTATTACTGTCTCAGTATTTTTATGCGCGTACGAAGTGGGAATCGCAGTAAACATCGGTGGAAATTCTTTCGGGCGTTACACGTTTTGTCCTGATACTGCGCTGCCTTGGCACCTACACTACCCCCAGTTCTAGGGACGAAACGTCTTCGTGACTGTCACCAATATGTCTGGCGACCCCGAGAACTATGAATTTGATACAAGTATCGGTCGTTATCGAATATTTCACATATTGTGGCTTCTTACCAGCAACGGCCTTGCCGCAGTGGATACACCGGTTCCCGTGAGATCACCGATGTTAAGCGCTGTCGGGCGTGGTCGGCACTTGGATGGGTGACCAGCCAGGCCGCCATGCGCTGTTGCCATTTTTCGGGGTGCACTCAGCCTCGTGATGCCAACTGAGGAGCTACTCGACCGAATAGTAGCGGCTTCGGTCAAGAATACCACCATAGCGACCGGGAGAGCGGTGTGCTGACCCCACGCTCCTTTATCCACATCCTCCTCTGAGGATGACACGGCGGTCGGATGGGCCCGGTAGGCCACTCGTCGCCTGAAGACGGAGTGAGTGAGTGGCTTCTTACCTGCCCCCAACCCCCACCTCCCCACTGCCACTCCTAGGGGTGTCTGGGGTACAGAACTCATGTAGCGTTATTATACAAATAATGAGTGATGTACAAAAATTTGACATAAATTGCTGCATTCGTTTGTGACTTAAGTTTTCATGTGAACCCCTTTCCACCCGCACCCCTATGATTTCGCTGGCGTCCGCCCAATAACTCGTGAGACTTTCATCGCTATCGCGTGAACGGTATAGAAGACGGGCAAACTTTTATATATTAGATACAATTTCGCAATTAGTACTCCCTCTTCATGTCTCGAATTTATTCAGTGTCCGCATTCCTTTACACAGCTGCCGGTTGAACATATTCGCAACTGCATTTATTATACATTATCTACTTTTTCGCCGGCCGCGGTGGCCAAGCGGTTATAGGCGCTTCAGTCCGGAACCGCGCGACTGCTACGGTCGCAGGTTCGAATCCTGCCTCGGGCATGGATGTGTGTGATGTCCTTAGGTTATTTAGGTTTAAGTAGTTCTAAGTTCTAGGGGACTGATGACCACATATGTTAAGTCCCATAGTGCTCAGAGTCATTTGAACCATTTTTTTATCTACTTTTTCCGTATGACAATTCCCTCTCTTTGCTCAATGCTTCCTTCGCTACAGCAGTTCGAGTGTCCACCAATACATAAGAAAGAAAATTGAGTATTTTAAACATAGCTGCGCAACAGCAACGGTTCCACGTAATAGGATTAAAAACAGCCGACCAGTTGCAAAGTAATCTTTACCTAGGTTTCGATAGATTTAAATCTATCTTCTTCAGAAGGCGGCCTTCTGAAGTAGACAGATTTAAATCTATCGAAACCTAGGTAAAGATTACTTTATCCTTTGCAACTGGTCGGCTGTTTTTAATCCTAAAGAAAATTGAATTTATCCGCCGAATTGTAGACCCACACCGTTAGTGTGTAGTATTTTTGAACGTATACTGAAGCTAAACGTTCTGAAATACATAGACGAAAACAACCTATTGACACATGATGAGTGCGGATTCTGAAAATATCGTTCTTTTGAAATACAAATAGCTCTTAATTTGCACGAAGTAAAGAGCGCTTTTGCCACACAGGGCATCTTAAATTGATTGCACGTGTCTAGAGTGTAAGAAAGTTTTTGACACCCAACCTCACAAGAGGCTTCTAATCGTACTGCGCCCCTATGGAGTATCGTCTCAGTTGTGCGACTGGATTCGCAGCTTCCTGTTGGAGAGGTGACAGTTGGCAGTGATAGACGGAAGGTGGCCGAGCAAGACACAAGCCACACCTGCTGTTTCCAGTGGAAGTGTAGCAGGCCCTGCGCTGTGAACGATTTAGGAGAGTAATAGAAGCTGTGCACAAGTAATATTGAAGCGTAGTAGAAACTCGTGCTGTCATAATGTGAAGGCATGGCTGCACTGTAACAATAATTAATTCTCGTAATGTAAAGGCAAGTCTTTCATACTGTAAAAGTTAACAGTCTGACTGCAAGAATTTTGATCAGTAAAAACTGCGTAAACCTACGATAATTAGTTTTGCAAAACTGATCACAGATCCAATAACTAAAGCTGATAAACAATACAGCAAATGTAACTGTCCCTGAATGACCTAACTAACTGAATAGAAAAAAAAAACATCAAAATATTTAGTCGCTACCTCCATTCTGCGCAAATCTGGATAACGCTTTGCAGTACTGTACACAGCGCCGCTATCATAAAGCTAAGAGGTTGCTGAGTCTGCACATACACACTCGGGAGGTGCAGGATTTTCACTGTTGGCTGCAAATCCAAGCATACGTTTGGAAAAAAATTGTAAGAGAAGTGTAAGTGAAAAAATGAAATATGGGCATAAATGACAACAGTAAGTTTTTTCTTGCATACTGTGAAAAACAGCTCAAGGCTGATTTTAAATTAATGAACCTCTTAACATCCAACGACCGTAGCTCGTGATCTTTCGTAGCGTTCTCGCTTCCCGTGCACGGGGTCCCGAGTACACTTCTTAAGCTGTAAACCATACTAGGAGGTTCAAAAAATTTGATTTTTTTATTGCATAAATCGTTAGCTTAACTATTCATGACTACCAGGCGTTGAAAGTACCGCTCCAATTGTAAAGTTCTTTTACTATCACACGACCGGTTTCGGGCTCTTACAAGCCCGTCTTCAGGTGTCGTGACTTGGTGCTGTAGCCCTGAGACCGGTGTGCTACCTACTAGCGCACAACAGGGAGTGCATATGCTGTCAAAATTCCAAAACGAAATTCACATTCGTTTGGATTCTATGAGCCTAGAACCGAGTTCATCCCGACGTACAGAAGGAAATTCTTCCAGTATATGAAGATTTATCGAGGGATGAATTACTGGAGAGATGTTTAGGTGGCCACATACAAAATGCGAATAAAAATTTCAATCACACTATTTGGCGATTAGGTCCTAAACACTTGCACTCCAAACTAAAACTCGTTGAACTGACATCGTATTTAGCAGCGGGTTTATTCAATGAAGGAAATTCACCCCTTCTGTGGTCACGAACGGGGCAGGAATTGCAGTAGGCACGCAGAGATTTAGTTACACTGAACACGTGAATAACCAGGCAGAATAGACGTAGTTCACAGGAATCGAAGGAAGAACGGAAAGCTCGGAAAGTATTGCTGGAAGCGCAAAACGAAGCCTGTGAGGAAGAAGAAGGTGCTGGAATCGCAGATTAATCGGCAAGCATTTTACATTACTATTAACTTCCTAGAATTTCTAGTTTCCGAGAATTTATTTTTCAAACGTACTTATCTCGAAATGACTTTCTTCATATTTGCGTACAGTCCAACTCAAAAAGTATACAACCGATCATCATCAAAATTGATAGTACGATTCTTTATAAAATTACAAATTATATGAACTTGTCAGGCGATACAATGATTTCAAGGGTACTTTTCTTTGCATAATTAGAGAAAAATCGTGAAAACAGAAGTAAATTCTTCCAATGCCTGCAAAATTTTAATTTTCATTCTTTTCGTTGCCTCGAGGTTCATATTCTTAGATAATAAGTTATTAATGTAAAATTAATACCCTTTTCATTTTAGATGAAAATCGGAATGGCTATACTGCACGCAATTGGAGAACTATACTCACAACCTTCAGCGGACATCACAGTGTGATTATGTCATTTTTAGCTGAAATTATTAAAAAAAAATTCTCAAAAACGTTTCGAAATTTGAATGAAATGATGTCAAAATTTGATTAAATTCTAATTAATTCCTCCCGCCGAAAACAATAAAAAAAATCAGCTTCAAACAGACTCCTAACGTGATTCCCTCCCTTAATTACTCGTGTTGGCAGCTGTTGCTGATTGTAATTCTGAAATATTTACTACATCTCCTTTGGTGAGCGATTTTCGGAAAGCAGTTTTCAGTAAGTCCAGTTTAGTGGCGCCGTCATCGGCTGCACGCGTGTCGGTGTGCTCTCTCTCTATTGTTATCAGTCTCCAAATAAAATGAGTAAGATGTATGTGTTGTACGTTGCAACACAAAAAGAGTTACTCGTTTGCGTTCTTTTGTCGAACACTGACATGGTCGGACGCTGGCTGTGTGGAAATACACGTTAATTCTTACGAAAGCTGTGCTCGGTTGCTATTTTTACTCTATTGTAAGAACGAACCAGTACTCATGCGTATGGCGCCATGGAAACTTGGATGAACTGTAGCGTTAGTCCGTGTGTCGAAGATGGTGTCCCGGCCAGGACCAGTTCTCCGTGGATGAGTACTGTTACAGAAGCTTCTGGCGCATTTGTGATGCCGCACGTTACACACGTTGAAACTGTACACCACTGCCTAAAGATGTTTTCGAATTTCTCTTGTGTAATACCACCCCAGTTATCGACATTTTACTGTGTAGAAAAAAAAAGTTCGGAAGAGTTTGTCTTTGGACGTTGATACTGATCGTTTTATAGTTATTCGAAAAAGAGTGCAGAACACATTTATTTATTAAACTGTGACAACCATTTCGTCTGCTGTAGGAGGCCATTTTGGGATGTAGAAATAAAACACAGTACCACGGTTGGTGCACGATGTTAAAACTCAAAATATTTCATCGCGTGTTTAAAGCACGTAGTTCGATTTGGACGCTGACCGCGAAGGACAGAAACTTGAAATTTGGAGAGGCTGTGGATCTTATAGTGTCCGCCGCTCGTCGTCTTGCGGTAGCGTTCTCGCTTCCCGCGCACGAGGTCCCGGGTTCGATTCCCGGCGGGGTCAGGGATTTTCTCTGCCTCGAGATGACTGGGTGTTGTGTGTCATTCGTCATCATTTCATCATCGTTGACGAAGCAAGTCGCCAAAGTGGCGTCAACTAAAAAGAACTTGTAATACGGCGGCCGAACTGCCCCGGCCAACAATGCCATACGATCATCATCATTGTTAGGGTGTTTTACGAAAGGTATGGTAGTGGGTGAAAGCTTTTTTGAAAATAAATAATAAACAATTACTAAAGGAATTTTAAGGCTGCATCTACGACTAGACCTCGGACTTTTAGGTTCTGAAAATCTTAAAGTAGGTATCTAAAATAGGTTCTATCACTTACAAAAATTGGTTACAAAAATGACGAAATAGGTGACCAAACTCTGACATTTTATTGTCTAGAAAGATAAATAGATTGACAAAAATTCACATTATATTATTGTCCATGTCCATAATTACAGTCACAGTAAATAACTAAGGCTTTTTGCAGCTCTTCCGTTGATAAACTGCATCTCTTGTCTGTTAATAGAATCTTATATGCCGAGAATGAGCGTTCCACGCCAACAGATGTCGCCGTGGCGGATTGGGGCCGCACGCTCGTGTTGTGTTGATTCACCTGACACGGTGTCAGCCACTGTTCAGACACTGGACAGTCGTGGTCTTTTTTAGCACAGTCTTTAGTTTCTCACTAACTTTCATACCAATAGAATCTGGGACCAAGTTGATTTTCTTCTGTCACGTCTTCATCTCAGGTGCGTGTAGACCGGTTTCCCTGAACACTCTAATGATAGGGACCGAAAATGCATAATGAGATTTTATGTATGTATCGTCGTTGGAAACTGTAGGGTGCTTTAGAAAATCTTAAGCTGAAGTAATGCCCACCGGCTCCTCCCGCAATTTAAGAACAATGTTCTTAATGTCTTCCAAATGCTCGCTGTTGTATTCCACGGCCTCCAGCCACGTTTCCCAGCGAGTAAGTATGGGTTCTGGTGGAGGTGGTACGCTGGGAAGTTCCTACCGAAATGACTGGACTCTTGTAGCTGCTTTACTAAAAACTCTTTGATGGCAGAAACTACGTTATTTATTAACAAAGTGAGCAACTGTTTCCGGGTTAGTCTTTCTTAACTCCTTGCTGCACATCAGATGAGGTACAGATCGAGTGTCAGGATCTAACTTTGCAACAATCAAACTAGCCACACATCGACCTTGTCTGTCAGATGCCTCATCGACATAGAACTACACGCAAGAATCGCCTTTATCTTCCCTCACCCTGCCAACGTATCTTCATATAAAGTATCTAAATAGTTATTTGTCAGCGTGGACTCTCATGGAATGGTGCGGTCACTGTTGTTGTTGTGGTCTTCACTCCTGAGACTCGTTAGATGCAGCTCTCCATCCTACTCTATCCTGTGCAAGCTTCTTCATCTCCCAGTCGTTTCTGCAACCTACATCCTTCTGAATCTGCTTAGTGTATTCATCTCTTGGTCTCCCTCTACGATTTTTATCCTCCATGCTGCCCTCCAATACTCAATTGGTGATCCCTTGATGCCTCAGAACATGTCCTACCAACCGATCCCTTTTTCTAGTCAAATTATGCCACAAACTTCTCTTCTTCCCAATCCAATTCAATACCTCCTCGTTATGTGATATACCAATCTAATCTTCAGCATTCTTCTGTACCACCACAATCGAAAGCTTCTATTCTCCTCTTGTCCAGACTATTTATCGTCCACGTTTCACTTCCATACATGGCTACACTGCATACAAGTACTTTCAGAGACGACTTCCTGACACTTAAATCTATACTCGATATTAACAAATTTCTCTTCTTCAGAAACGCTTTCCTTGCTTTTGCCAGTCTATATTTCATATCCTCTCTTTCGACCATCATCAGTTATTTTGCTCCCCAAATAGCAAACCTCCTCCATTACTTTAAGTGTCTCATTTCCTATTCTAATACCCTCACCATCACCCGAGTCAACGGACTACATTCCATTATCCTGGTTTTCCTTTTGTTGAGGGTCATCTTATATCCTCCTTTCAAGACACTGTCCATTCCGTTCAACTGCTCTTCCAAGTCCTTTGCTGTCTCTGACAGAATTACAATGTCATCGGCGAACCACAAAGTTTTTATTTCTTCTCCATGGGTTTTAATACCTACTCCGAATTTTCGTTTTGTTTCCTTTACTGCTTGCTCAATATACAGGTTGAATAACATTGGGGAGAGGCTACAACTCTGTCTCACTCCCTTCCCAACCACTGCTTCCCTTTGGTGCCCCTCGACTCTTATAACTGCCATCTGGTTTCTGTACAAATTGTAAATAGCCTTTCGCTCCCTGTATTTTACCCCTGCCACCTTCAGAATTTGAAACAGAGTATTCCAGTCAGCAATGTCAAAAGCTTTCTCTAAGTCTACAAATGCTAGAAAACTTCCGAACTGGCTATTTTCAACTGCACTGAATGGTATGTCTGCTGTAACAATGGCCTAACACAGGTCAAGATGAAATTCGTTTCTGTTTGTTGGATTTGGTTTAGCGTTTGTTTCAAGTTTTATTTATTCTTTAAATTTGCCCGGTGTTTAACGTTCATAAATAAAAAAATTGAGAAATACTTTGTGGACGAGACCTACTTATCGAAATTAACCTACATTAAGGGTTTAGAAACAATATTAACTCGCGAAAGACAGTGGTATCACTGAGTGCGCGTAGCGGATAAAAGGTTAGCATTTTACTTATGTCTTTGTCGCACACATTGCAGTGAATAACTCTTCTGTCTGTAGAGAAATCAGGAAATTCTTGTAACCGCTGACGATTGAGAGATGGTTCGGCACGGCTCGCTTTCCACAAACACACTGTCTGTGTGAAATATTTCGCCACAGCCGAGCAGAACGCTGAACGACTAAATAGAGACTGTGGAGGTGTTTTGAACAGTCAGGCAGGCCATGCCGGTCCATCTGACGGTCCACAGCCATCATTCAGTTACTGTTTTCTAAGTAGCCGGGAGGACCAGAATAGTACGTTTAGTTATACAAATTTTATTTGACTCGAATTTTAAAATTTAGGTACGATGAACATCGACAAAAGCAAAACGAGGTTAACGGAATGTAGTCGAATTAAGTCGGGTGATGCTGAGGGAATTAGATTAGGAAATGAGACACTTAAAGTAGCAAAGGAGTTTTGCTATTTGGGGAGCAAAATAACTGATGGTGGTCGAAGTAGAGAGCATAAAAATGTAGACTGGTAATGGCAAGGAAAGCGTTTCCGAAGAACAGATATCTGTTAACATCGAGTATAGATTTAAGTGTCAGGAAGCCGTTTCTGAAAGTATGTGTATGGAAGTGAAACATGGACGATAAATAGTTTGGACAAGAAGAGAATAGAAGCTTTCGAAATGTGGTGCTAGAGAAGAATGCTGAAGATTAGATGGGTAGATCACATAACTAATGAGGAGGTATTGAATAGGATTGGGGAGAAGAGGAGTTTGTGGGTCGACTTGACAAGAAGAAGGGACCGGTTGGTAGGACATGTTCTGAGGCATCAAGGGATCACAAATTTAGCATTGGACGGCAGCGTGGAGGGTCAAAATCGTAGAGGGAGACCAAGAGATGACTACACTAAACAGATATAGAAGGATGTAGGTTGCATTAGGTACTGGGAGATGAAGAAGCTTGCACATGATAGAGTAGCATGGAGAGCTGCATCAAACCTGTCTCTGGACTGAAGACCACAACAACAACAGGTACAATCAGGTACTAACCGAAAATCAGGTATTTTTAGGTGCTATAATACTAGCGTTTTCGATCATAAATTGGCGTAAATTGCGTATGTACAACTTTTATTGCATTTATTTAATGAGGAACAAAATAAGTTTTTATCTAAAATCCGAGGTGTATCTGTGACTACTGGTATTTGATTTCTCGGCTAGAAATAAAAAAATACCTGTTTCAGTGTTTCCCCCTTAGAGATTGCAATAGGGGAATAAAAGTTTTAAGGAAATATTTTGCTACATTAAAAAAAATTTACAGTTAAATTTATGAAAGTTGGTATGTCACTTCTAGGTTGCATATATAAAGAAATATTTGTTAGGGGATGAAAGTTGCCAGAAGAATCCAAAAGGTATGATTAATGGACTCCAGCTACTAGAACTACTTTCTGTAATTACATTCGGATAAGACCATGCTTCTATGGTCTTAATTAGAGTGAAAAGCCAAGACGGTGGTTTCTGAACAACATACAGTCTATGTGAGCGAAGCGACGGATGTTTTTGTGTGTGTGTGTGTGTGTGTGTGTGTGTGTGTTTGAGAGAGAGAGGGAGAGAGAGAGAGAGAGAGACAGTTATGTAATTACGTATTGATATGTTAATTTGTACGTATTATTATGAAGGTGAGCCCGTCTATCTTAGGAAAATCTGTTATGCCCGTTCGCTGACGCTGCCACGCAGTCCAGTGTGCGAAATGGTGTCAAGTTCAAACTTCTTACCCCTCGTTTTCTTGTAATTCTTGGGAGGCCTATTAAGTCGCTGCTTCTTTCAATAGTTATTCCCCTCTTAGTCATAACAGGCAAATGGGATATTTTCGTTGCTAGGTCTTGACTTAAAACTGAATTATCTTAGTATATGTAATGATTAATCAGCGCACAAACGTTTCTTCACTTCATACTATATATCTTGGATGTGATTTATATAAAACTACCTTCCGTTTTTCCATACAAGTCAGGAGTTTTGCTCGGCTCACGCATTCGCTACAACAAGCGAGAAGACTGTCTCGAGAAAGACTAACGAAAAAGGATCGTAAATGTTTACTCTCACTTTTCTACTCACGTTTCTCTGGCATTTTCATTGATTATACTGTTTGTTTTATAAAATAGCAGTTATGTTTTCCCAATACATACGTACTTACTCTTACAAAATTTTAGAATGACAAAATTTCATCTCCTACTGAGTATCATAATATTACTGGTGAAATGTCGAATAAATTTCGAATTGCTATATTCAGGCTATACTTCTCACTTAATTATAAAGCAAAATTAATAATGGTTGTAAGAATACAGTGCGATTGTAAGCGTAAGCCTGGAAGTATTATGACAAAATTATGTTCAAATGTGTGTGAAATCTTATGGGACTTGACTGCTAAGGTCATCAGTCCCTAAGCTTACACACTACTTAACCTAAATCGTCCTGAGGACAAACACACACACCAATGCCCGAGGGAGGACTCGAACCTCCGCCGGGACCAGCCGCACAGTCCATGACTGCAGCGCCTGAGACCGCTCGGCTAATCCCGCGCGGCTGACAAAATTAACTGAACAGTTGGCCGCTAGTCACTTATTTCTTCTTTTAAGTCCGATTCTTAAAAATATCGTACGCGTTGGAACTGGTGACCAAACATAGCAATTTTTTTTTCATATTTGCACTTCGTACCTTTACTTTCTGGTGGTGATGCTGCTGCAATCTTGACAGGAATGCGTTCTCTACACAAACTATCAAGTCAATCTCTACAGACAGTCTGTTTTTCTGCGGGACTTGTAGTTTGTTGACCATCGTCTGCGATAAAGCTACATATTGCATTTTGTAGAGGATACAGCAATTTTAAAAGGCATACGGCAGATTTTTATCGGCATGGAAAATCTGCTTGGAAACTAATGTTATGGAGAGCTTGATAAGACACATACTAGGTTAGTTGAGGCCAAATGGGCAATATGAACGCAGCGTAATCGTGAGTAATAGCCTGCTACGTAATGTGCAGCATTCGTAATGGCTCAATACGGCAGACTAAACTAACTTTCCAGAAGCAACTATCTGGTGTTTTGTAAACATGTTAGAACAGTTGTAAGGTTAACTCTGGATGCTTACTGTGGTACCTAACTTAATTATCTGTTTGTCAGGTTAGTGCCAACACTCGAATCTAGTCTTCTTCGCCACGGAACGAGTGAGCACCTTGTTCACAGAATGCTCAGAAAATTCGAGGGACTGACGAGTTAATGAAAGAGGAAAACAATTGAGAGAATTTTTACTAAAAACTGATTGCGGAGAAACGGTCACTAGTACTGCGAGGAACTCGGGAGCGCCTAGACGTTTGAGACAGGGAAACCTATCAACTTGAGTCTAAAGAGTAGGGACTTATCGCTGAAGTTTTCTTTTCTGTTGCGTTTTAAGCCTGTTGTCATGTTGAGGCCAGAAACTGGTATGATCCAGCTATGCGCGCTACTCTGCCCTGTGCAACTCTCTCCGAGTAACTACTGAAACCTAAATCCTTCTGAATCTGCTTATTGTATTCATCTCCTGGTCTCCCTATACTATTTTTACCCCCCACGCTTCCCTCGAGTACTAAACTGGTGACCCCTTGATACTTCAGAACGTGCCCTACCAACCAATCCCTAGCATAAATTCCTCTTCTCCCCAATTCTATTAAGTACCTCCTCATTAGTTACGAGATCGACATATCTGATCTTCAGCATTCTTCTGTAGCACGACGTTACAAAAGCTTCTATTCTCTTCTTGTCTAAACTATTTATCGTCCATGCTTAGCTTCCATACATTGCTATACTCCATACAAGTACTTTCAGAAAAGACTTCCTAACACTTGAACTTGTATTCGATGTGAACAACTTTCTCGTCTTCAGAAACGATTTCCTTGCTGTTCCCAGCCTGCATTCTGTACTCTCTCTGCTTCCGCAATTGTCAGTTACTCTGCCATCCAAATAGCCACACTAATCAATTACTTTTAGAATTCCTTTTCCTTGCGTAATTCCCTCTTCATCGCTGGGTTTAATTCAACTACTTTCCATCATCTTTGTTTTACTTTCATTGATAATCGTTATAACCTCTTTTGAAGACTATGTGTTCTGTTCAACTGCTCTTGTAAGTCCACTGCTGTCCCTTCACATAATCGGCTCGCTCAACTTTAATGGAGTTTCCAACTTTCTCCTTGATTTCGTTTACTGCTTGCTCAATGCGCAGATCGAATAAAATTGGTGAGAAGCTACAATGCTGTCTCACTCCCTTCTCAGTAGGGATAGAGGTTACCGCTGAAACCACGCTAATATAATTATTTTTCCGATGCCAGTTTAATGTGACTGTTAAAAGCACCCAAAATTAATGGTTTGTTAAATAACCGATTTTTTATTTTTTATCCTTATTATTTCCTGTAATAATCTTAGAAATCTAAGAAAGACTCAAAAAATTTTGACTCTCAGTTTCAAGATACGTAGAATCAAAATATTAAATTAGATACGGTCGGTAAATAAGAGATTTCCTCGAAATGTGATAAGTGGCTGAATTCTACAGAAATCACTGGTGTAATTATTGATTCTAATTTTTTGAAGCGCTGCTCAAAATCATGTTGTAATCGGTGATTATAGCATCATTTCGGCGTTGCGAATATTCAGTGGTAAAGTGGAAAAATTGGGGTTGAAGAACTCTGTTTTTCGTGTTAACACGTCCGTTTATAAGGTCTACAAGCAGATACAGGCATATTATGTAGACACAGGCAACACATGAACTATTTTCTATTTTTACTGCGTACTACGAATGAACAGTTGTAGGCAACAGTTTTTAATTCGTCACTGCTGCCGTAATTTCCATCCTCTTTTATTATTTCACGAAAATGGCAGACAAATCTTTAATCTCTTAAACCAAATGAAGCGTTGCGCTTCGTTGCTAGGTCACTTTGTAAAAATATTTCTGGGTTAGGGTTGGCACATTTCTGCAGCACGACGCATATTCGTCGGAGACTGCGAGAGAGCTACCTCTAACCGCGACACAGCGGCAACGGCGGCATCATTGTCTCAGCAGTGCTGTGCCATGTGTTTGTCGCTCGTTTCTGTCTGCACTCTTGTAAAATAGCACTCATCGCTTTTCGCCATTTTGTATAATAACGCAGTAATTGAAACCGATACGAATTTTACGAGTAAAAATTACTCCTTTTTTTTAAATTTAAGACGAAACATCTTTCAGCCGCTAATACAGCTAATTGATACTACGATTTTTTTTCTATTTGTTACTAAATAAAGAACAACTGCTATAACCGAGACCCAACAAATGCCGAAAAATACCTATTATTCAGAACTGAACTACCGGTATCGCTTTTAACCGGTCGGTTTTTCCGATCCCTACGTTTTCAGACACAGCGTGTGTTACATGTCTTTCGACTCTCGTTAACAGCCGTCTGCTTTCTGTACCAGTTGTACAAAACTTTTCGCCCCTACCGTCAGAATATGACACAGCAGAGCGTATCCAAAATGAACCCCACTGAATATTGTCCACCTTGTGTACAGTGCTCAATGAAGCGTTGTGCGAGTACCGGTCGTTTGTCCACCTAGTGTCCACTGGATCAGCACCGCACTTGCTCAGGCGCTGTCCACGGTGCAGGGTGCCGACAGAGGCAGGAGAGTCGGAATGACGCCGCAGACCACTGCGACCGCACGTATCCTCCACTCCCCTTTCCGCCTTTCTCTACGGGGTCGGCATTGTTTGTGGCAGTGTGTGGGCTCTTCCCACTCACTACCGGGACGGAATCTGTGTAGCCCACCTGTTTCCGCCTGCAGTAGATCGTGGCCGAGCGGTTCTAAGCGCTTCAGTCTGGAACCGCTACGGCCGCAGGATCGAATCCTGCCTCGTAATGGCTGGGTGTTGTGTGGTGTCCTTAGGTTAGTTAGGTTTAAGTAGTTCTAAGTTCTAGCGGACTGATGAGCTCAGATGTCAAGTCCCATAGTGCTCAGAGCCATTTAAACCATTTTTTGCAGTAGATCGCATGTCTGAGACCGTCTGCTATACTGAAGAGCCAAAGAAACTAGTACACCCCCTAATACCGTGTAGCGCCCCGCGAGGACGCAGAAATGAAGCAACACGACACGGCCGGGACTCGACTAATGTCTGAATCACTGCTAGAGGGGTTTGGGACCGTGAATGATAGAGGGCTGTCCATAAATCCGTAAGACTACGAGGGGAAGCCGACCTCGGGGAAGATCAGTTTGGATTCCGCAGAAATACTGGAACACGTGAGGCAATACCGACACTACGACTTATCTTAGAAGAAAGATTAAGGAAAGGCAAACCTACGTTTCTAGCATTTGTAGACTTAAAGAAAGCTTTTGACAATGTTGATTGGAATACTCTCTTTCAAATTCTAAAGGTGGCAGGGGTAAAATACAGGGAGCGAAAGGCTATTTACAATTTGTACAGAAACCAGATGGCAGTTGTAAGAGTCGAGGGACGCGAAAGGGAAGCAGTGGTTGGGAAGGGAGTGAGACAGGGTTGTAGCCTCTCCCCAATGTTATTCAATCTGTATATTGAGCAAACAGTAAAGGACACAAAACAAAGATTCGGAGTAGGTATTCAAATCCATGGAGAAGAAATAAAAACATTGAGATACAGTGATGGCATTGTAGTTGTCAGAGACAGCAAAGGACTTGGAAGAGCAGTTGAACGGAATGGACAGTGTCTTGAAAGGAGGATATAAGATGAACATCAACAAAAGCAAAACGAGGATAATGGAATGTAGTCGAATGAAGTCGGGTGATGCTGAGGGAATTAGACTAGAAAATCAGACACTTAAAGTACTAAAGGAGTTTCGCTATTTCGGGAGCAAAATAACTGATGATGGTCGAAGATATGAAATGTAGACGGCCAATGCCAAGGAAAGCGTTTCTGAAGAAGAGAAATTTGTTAGCATCGTGTATAGATTTAAGTGTCAGGTACTCGTTTCTGAAAGTATTTGTATGGAGTGTAGCCATGTATGGAAGTGAAACATGGAGGATAAATAGTTCGGACAAGAAGAGAATAGAAGCTTTCGAAATGTGGTGCTACAGAAGAATGCTGTAGATTAGATGGGTAGATTACATAACTAATGAGGAAGTATTGAATAGAATTGGGGAGAAGAGGAGTTTGTGGCACAATTTGACAAGAAGAAGGGACCGGTTGGTAGGACATGTTCTGAGGCATCAAGGGATCACAAATTTAGCATTGGACGGCAGCGTGGAGGGTAAAAATCGTAGAGGGAGACCAAGAGATGAATACACTAAGCAGATTCAGAAGGATGTAGGTTGCAGTAAGTACTGGGAGATGAAGAAGCTTGCACAGGATAGAGTAGCATGGAGAGCTGCATCAAACCAGTCTCAGGAGTGAAGACAACAACAACAACAACGAGGGGTGGAGATCTCTGAACAGCATGTTGCAAGGCATCCCAAAAATGCTCAATAACATTCACCTCTGGGGAGATGAGTGGCCAGCGCAAGAGTTTAAACTCAGAAGAATGTTCCTGGGGCCTCTCTGTAGCAATTCCGGACGTGTGGGGCGTCGCAGTGTCTTGCTGGAATTGCCCGAGTCCGTTGGAAAGCATAATGGACACGAATGGATGCAGGTGATCAGACAGGATGATTAGATATGTTATATTTTAACTAAAGTTCAGTCTTGATCACAACACTTACGTCTCAATAACATAGGTGACCGGTTTCGGTTATATTTATATAACCATCTTCAGACCTGTGAATTAATTTTAGAAAATACTAGAGAGCAATCTTAAAATAAAATGAAATCACCGCTGGAAGCTAATGAGATCAAAAAGGAAATGACCATCTTAAAACAAATTGCGAAAAGCAACTCTTTCGACACACGACAGGTAGATATCATTTTTAATACAGTGCAATAATCACAATGTACTCCAGGTAATCCAGAATATATGAAGATGGCATATATGGGTAACATCTCAGATAGAATTACTAATTTATTCAAAAATTCTGGAATAACAATAGCATTCACAACTGACAATACTTTACAACAAAAAACTAAGACATACCATAAGTAAAGATAACGAAAAATTTACCAAATCGGGAGTGTATAAGATCTAATGTAGAGACCGTAAGAAAATATATATCGGCCAAAGAGATCGAAATTTTGCAGTAAGGTACAAAGAACATAGGTCGGGTACCTCACGAACAAAATCTGTATTCGGCCATCACATAACATTTAATAACTATGCTGAGGGGACAGGAGAGCAGAATCTACAAGTTCTTCGTTATGCAAATAAAGGCTTACTTATGAATATCTTACAAGAAATCCATACATATTTGCTCATTTGAAAACCAAATCATCAATGCTGCTCAATGAACAATTAGATTTTTCGTGAAAAATATTTTTATGACCTTTTCGACGAAATTTTATAATGAAGATGCACCTACTCTTTTGTTTTAAAATATAAGATGAAGAACGTTGAAACATATGCAAGAGGAAATTAACCACAACCAACCGATTCAATTTTCACCCAAAGAAGTTACGTTCGTAGCACAATCCTGTCCGTCATGTAATTACCACACACTGGTATACTAAATTCATACTAGCTCTCTGTGAAATCTTCCCGAAAAGAATAGCTGAGGGCTACTTTGATGATTACACCACATGCTTCACGTGGTCAACTTGGTTTACACAAAGAGTATAACTCCACAATAATTTCGATAATTAAAATAAATTAGATCGAAAAGCAATTTACAAAAGAAAAACCTCGAACTGGTTACTATCGTCTTAATATTAACCTGATGGATCAATCAGTTGTATAAGCACGTGGTACTGGTCTCACGAAGTACATCCCACGTGGGTTGAAGATAAAGAAAAGTTGCTACATTGAAAAATATTGTCAAGACGAGACGTTATAATCTCACGCACATTCGCATTTAAGATTGATGATCTTAGTTAGAGTTACGGATCAACACGTTGTTCCACTTTACTCACAAAGTAGTGACAAAGCAACTACCGGAAGATACTCTGAACTTCACACTCGAATTACACTGCGTTGCAATTTAAGATAACATTAGATATTTTAGAGCTAAACCTGAAATAAAGGTGATTAAATTTTCAGTTAGGCTGAACTTAAGAAATCCATTGTCCTGCGGACTTGGCAGACACGCGCTTAGCCGGAGATCTTACCACTTCAGACGCTCGCCGCGGACAGACTGACCTGCTCTCCTACCGAGCGTGCTTAACAGATACAAGCGGAAGTGACCAGAGAGGCAGCTTCCTATACCAACATGACAAGGGACGGACAGGACCATACTAAGAATAGAAACCTCTCTGCTTTTAGAAAGCGTAGCTACCTGTTCCGACGTTGGTCCTACTGTTCTCTAGCAGACAGGCTTGTCTGCTACCCTCAAGCATGCAACTAGAAATACATTTGCTCATTTATCCTCTCACACAGAAGGGAAGGGGGATGACAGTATCTTATCATATACAGTATATAAAAGAAAGCGGATGTAGGTTCCATATGAGACTTTGTGACATGAATTACATATAAACTGTGTTTTAAAGTGTAGTAGTGTGACAGATCATTCTTGTTTATGTGTAAAAGTAACACGTTTCACTGCTTGGTCTCCTCCCAGATAGTCAGAAACACCACAGTAAATTTAGAAGAGGAATTTATGCCGTAAGTGACAACAGATTTAAGAAATTAACATGAAAGGAATCCAACAGAGAGCTTTCAAGGCTTTCTCCACATCCGTACACGTCCATCCGCTCAATACAATTTAAAACGAGACTCTTCCGACCACGCAACATGTTTCCAGTCATCAACAGTCCATTGTCGATGTTGACGGGCCCAGGCGAGGCGTAAACCTCTGTGCCGTGCAGTCATCAAGGGTAGACGACTGGGCCTTCGGCTCCGAAACCCCATATCGATGACGTTTCGTTGAATGGTTCACATGCTGACACTTGTTGGTAGTCCAGCATTGGAATCTGCAGCAATGTGCGTAAGGGTCGCACTTCTGTCACGTCGAACGATTCTCTTCAGTCGTCGTCGGTCCCGTTCTTGCAGGATCTTTTTCCGGTCGCAGCGATGTTGCAGATTTGTAGTTTTACCGTATTCCTGATATTCACCGTACATTCGTGACATGGTCGAAGGGGAAAATCCCGACATCATCGCTGCCTCTGAGATGCTGTGTCCCATCGCTCGTACGCCGACTAGGACACCACGTTCAAACTCACTTAAATCTTGATAGCCTGCCATTGTAGCAAGCGACCGATCTGACAACTGCGCCAGACACTCGTCGTCTTCTATAGGTGTTTCCGACCGCAGCGCCGTATTCTGCCTGTTTACTCATCTCTCTATTTGTATACGCATGCTTATACCAGCTTTTTTGGCGCTTCAGAGTAAATGTTTGCGTAGAGTGTCTCTACACATTACTCTTCAGCAAGCCACCGCACGGTGCGTGGCGGAGGGTACGCTATACCAACACCGGTCATTTTCTTGCGTCTTGCACTCGGAAATACACCTTGGTGATTCTTACGCGAAATGTGTGTTGGCAGCAGTAAAATAGTTCGGCATTAGGCTTCAGATGCCGGTTCTCTAAATCTTCTGAACATCGCCTTGCCTCCAGGAATTTCCCACTTCAGCTCCCGAAGTATCTCTGTAGCACTTGCCTGTTGTTCGAACCCACCGGTAACAAACCTAGCAGCCCGCCCTTGGACAGCTTCGATGTCTTCCTTCGATGCGATCCCAAACACTCGATCAGTGACACCAGCAGCTATATGCTTGTCTTGTCACAACTCACTGACAAACTCCTCTATACGTTTACAGACGAAACACAATTTCCGAAAATTCTCTCATTAAACCGGATTCGACCATTCGCCTTGACTACCATAATCCTCACACGCTTGTCCCATTTCATATCGCTTTGCAACGCTGTACCCAGATATATTAGTAATATTCTATCTGAAGATTACAGGTTTGTTTCTCCTTCTCATCCGTATTAACTAACATTTTTGTACATTTGGAACTAGCTACTACTCAACTAGCTACCACTCTTCTTGTATCCTCCTACAGTCACTCAACTTGGACCACTGCGGACTGCTGGCCACGTTGTCGGCCACATCATTTACAAGTATACAGGGTGTCGCAAGAAGGTACGGCCAAACTTTCAGCAAACACTCCTCACACACAAAGAAAGAAAATATGTTATGTGCACATGTGTCCCGAAACGCTTACTTTCCATGTTACAGCTCATTTTATTACTTCTCTTCAAATCACATTAATCGTGGAATGGAAACACACAGCCAGAGAACGTACCAGCGTGACTTCAAACACTTTGTTACAGGAAATGTTCAAAATGTCCTCCGTTAGCGAGGATACGTGCATCCACCCTCCGTCTCACGGAATCCCTGATGCGCTGATGCAGCCCTGCAGAATGGCGTATTGTATCACAGCCGTCCACAATACGAGCACGAAGAGTCTCTACATTTGGTACCGGGGTTGCGTCGACAAGAGCTTTCAAATACGCCCATAAATGAAAGTCAAGAGGGTTGAGGTCAGGAGAGCGTGGAGGCCACAGAATTTGTCAGCCTCTACCAATCCATCGGTCACCGAATCTGTTGTTGAGAAGCGTACGAACACTTCGACTGAAATGTGCAGGAGCTCCACCGTGCACGAACCACATGTTGTGTCGTACTTGTAAAGGCACATGTTCTAGCAGCACATGTAGAGTATCCCGTACCAAATCTTGATAACGTGCTCCATTGAGCGTAGGTGAAAGAACATGGGGCCCAATCGAGACATCACCAACAATGCCTGCCCAAACGTTCACAGAAAATCTGTGTCGATGACGTGATTGCACAATTGCGTGCGGATTCTCGTCAGCCCACACACGTTGATTGTGAAAATTTACAATTTGATCACGTTGGAATGAAGCCTCATCCGTAAAGAGAACATTTGCACTGAAATGAGGATTGACACATTGTCGGATGAATCATTCGCAGAAGTGTACCCGTGGAGGCCAATCAGCTGCTGATAGTGCCTGCACACGCTGTACACGGTACGGTATCAACTGGTCCTCCCGTAGCACTCTCCATACAGTGACGTGGTCAACGTTACCTTGTACAGCAGCAACATCTCTGACGCTGACATTAGGGTTATCGTCAACTGCACGAAGAATTGCCTCGTCCATTGCAGGTGTCCTCGTCGTTCTAGGTCTTCCCCAGTCGCGAGTCATAGGCTGGAATGTTCCGTGCTCCCTAAGACGCCGATCAATTACTTCGAACGTCTTCATGTCGGGACACCTTCGTTCTGGAAATATGTCTCGATACAAACGTAGCGCGCCACGGCTATTGCCCTGTGCTAATCCGTACATCAAATGGGCATCTGCCAACTCCGCATTTGCAAACATTGCACTGACTGCAAAACCACGTTCGTGATGAACACTAACCTGTTGATCCTACGTACTGATGTGCTTGATGCTAGTACTGTAGACCAATGAGTCGCATGTCAACACAAGCACCGAAGTCAACATTACCTTCCTTCAATAGGGCCAACTGGCGGTGAATCGAGGAAGTACAGTACATACTGACGAAACTAAAATGAGCTCTAACATGGAAATTAAGCGTTTCGTGACACATGCCCACGTAACATCTTTTCTTTACTTGTGTGTGAGGAATGTTTCCTGAAAGTCTGGCCTTACCTTTTTGTGACACCCTGTATAGACAGACGTACAACGGCGGTCCCGTCACACTTGCCTAGGGCACACCTCACGCTACGCTTCTCCCTGACGAACACTGGCTGTCGAGGTCACTGTACTGCGTTGTATTAATTAACAAGTCCTCCAACCACTCACAGATCTGTGAAGTTATTCCGTATGCTCCGACATTCGTGCGGTGGGGCACCGTTTAAAATGCTTTCCTATTGCTGTTCCATACATGGTTTGAAGTATGTGTGAGGAAAAGGCGAGCCGAGTTTCGCAGCAGCAGCGATGGTTTCTTAAACCCTGTTGATTAACGGACGTAAGCACCTCAGTCTCAAGGACTTTTATTTATATTGGAACTAAAAATACGTTAAAGAATTCTGTATCAAACCGATGTTAAGGATGTCGGTTTGTAATTTTCAGTTTCGTTCTCTTACTCTTGTTATATACAGGAGCCACATGCGGTTTTTTTACCCAGTGTTAGGAGTTTGGCCTGGGTAAGAGATTTGCGATACATGCAAGCTAAGTAAGGGACCAGTGCTGTAGAGTATTATTCTTCGGATTCCATCCGGACCTGAGACTTACTTGTTTCCAAGTCTTTCAGGTGCTTCTTTTCGCCAGGGATGCCTTTTACTATGTCCTCCAGACGATCAAATGACCGTACGTTCGTACGATTTTCCTGAGTTAATGATTTGTTAAACTAAAAGATCAGAAGCGCGATGTTGGAATGAGTCCAGTATTCCCGCGGAGAACCGCCTAAAAACCACGCGCAGACTGGCCGGTTCGCCTCATCGTTAAGTCCGCGAGGCGAATTCGATATTGCGTAGGCTGGTTGCCTCGTATCCCGGAAGCGGCATTTTAAGGCGAATCTTCCCATTCCACATCGCCTCTTAGTATTATAGCCTACATCTAAAAAATTACACGATGTGACGTGCTCAAAATGTTCACCACCAACTTCCTAATCAGATTCCTCGTCTCCCTCATAGGCATTACCTTACATTCATCCACATCTGAAGAGAGTTGCCATTCATTCTCACCAAGTGGAAATTTTTTCCAAGTCTTTCCTCAGTTCTTTACGATTGTGCAACTAAGGCCACTGCGTCAGCGAACAATATGACAGTGCTGCTGAGACTGTCTGATTAGTCGTTCCCGCCTACTGTCGACGTTCCACGTCTTACTTTGCTTCCTTGGAGCACACCGGTTGTCACTGTCGTTTCTATGGCACATTGGCCGTTCAGCACAAGGTACTGCGTGCAGCAAGTCAGATATTCCTCGGGCCACCCGCGTGTACGCAAAGTTGCTCCTTACGATAGTGTCTTGTCGAGTAGTCGACGATGTTGCGCAGCCTGGAACGCCTTGCAGAAGTCTGGCTGTTCACGTTGCGTACACTCGCACTTCGAGATGTCGTACGTCAGTACAGTGAACTGCGGCTTTTTTTCCCTTTATTTCTCGCTGAATCAGCGCTGTTTGTCGGAGAGTGGTTTTCCTGGAGGAACGCTGTGATGTCTGAGCTCAGAATATGATCAAGGATTGTTGCAACAGGCGGGAGTAAGTCGCATTGTTCGACAATTTTGTGCATGCAATTTTTATACTCTTTCCATACAAAAGAGTGAACGAAGATATTTTTTCTGGCCTACAGGTCTGTTCCCTGGTTCTCGATAAATGTGGACTAGGAAAAGAGCCGAGCGGTAGCCTACCCAACGTAAACTGTAACTGGAAGCATTCCAGCAGGTGATAACAAGTCCCACTCCTCTGCTATAAGGGGCAGTCAAATGAAACCGAGGCAGCGGAAAAAAGTAATTAAACCGTTTATTACTTGAAAAATAATCGCCATAACTATTAATACTGTATCGTACGTACAACAAGCCTATGCCCCTCTCTTAAAATGGATGATGATGATGATGGTGATGTTTGGTTTGTGGGGCGCTCAACTGCGCTGGTATCAGCGCCCGCACAAAGTGCCAACCTTTGCTCAGTCCAGTCTCGCCACTTCCGTGAATGATGATGAAATGATGACAACACAAACACCCTTTCATCTCGACGCAGGTGAAAATCCCTGACCCTGCCGGGAATCGAACCCGGGACACCGTGCTCGGGAAGCGACAACGCGACCGCGAGGCCAATTTTAAAATGGACTCCGTAAGCGACCTGAGACGTCAGTAACCGGAATCCGACCTTCACAGCACTGTGTGCGTGTTCAATGAGTGTCAGTTTCACTGTCATTTAAGCCCTCAACAGATCGTTACACGAAAAAACTAATATTTCCAGAAGCTATGTGAATAAGTATTTACAAGTGATACAGAATGTGGCTTGTGCAACGGAATTTACTGGACTAGAGTACATGACTAGTTGTGGCGTGTGTGTGTGTCTGTTTTGGCGCTACGTTTTGCACTCGCCTCTTTAGATGACTGCCTTTTTCCACGTCGTTTACAGCAATTCTCAGCAGCATGCACCAGCAGGGGCCATAGCTTATTGTCACTAACGATGAATTTAATAAAAACGAGTTTGCTGGGGTCCTGTTAACAACTAAATAACTTGTAAGAAGGGAATTCATAAATTATGTTGTTGTCACCCGACGTAATTCGACTCCATTCCATTATCCTCGTTTTGCTTTTGTTGATATTCATCTTATATCCTCCTTTAAAGACACAATCCGTTCAGCTGCTCTTCCAGGTCCTTTGCTGTCTCTGACAGAATTACAATGTCATCGGCGAACCTCAAAGTTTTTATTACTTCTCCATGGATTTTAATACCTACTCCGAACTTTTCTTTTGTTTCCTTTATTGCTTGCTCAAAATATAGATTGAATAACATCGGGGAGAGGCTACAACCCTGTCTCACTCCCTTCCCAACCACTGCTTCCCTTTGATGTCCCTCGACTCTTATAACTACCATCTGGTACAAATTGTAAATAGCCTTTCGCTCCCTGTATTTTACCCCTGCCTCCTTCAGAATTTGAAAGAGAGTATTCCGGTCAACATTGTAAAAAGCTTTCTCTACAAATGCTAGACACGTAGGTTTGCCTTTCCTTAGTATAGCTTCTAAGATAAGTCGTAGGGTCAGTATTGCCTCACATGTTCCAATATTTCTACGGAATCCAAACTGATCTTCCCCGAGGTCGGCTTCTACCAGTTCCTCCATTCGTCTGTAAAAAATTCGCGTTAGTATTTTGCAGCCGTGACTTATTAAACTGATTGTTCGGTAATTTTCACATCTGTCAGCACCTGCTTTGTTTGGGATTGGAATTATTATATTCTTCTTGAAGTCTGAGGGTATTTCACCTGTCTCATACATCTTGCTCACCAGATGGTAGAGTTTTGTCAGGACTGGCTCCTAAGGCTGTCACAGTAGTTCCAATGGAATGTTGTCTACTCCCGGGGCCTTGTTTCGACTCAGGTATTTCAGTGCTCTGTCAAACTCTTCACGGAGTATCCTATCTCCCATTTATATATATATATATATATATATATATATATATATATATATATATATATATATATATATATACATAATATGTGTGTGTGTGTGTGTGTGTGTGCGTGCGCGCGTGTAGAGTATTAATGGTTTTATTTGGAATTAATTTTTTGGAAGGCAGGTACCAAAAAATTTCCCCCCCCCCCTCCCCCCCGCCTGACCGAGATCCTGGATCCGCCCCAAGGCCGACCACAGTTAAGGCGATTATGTTCTTTCGAACACGTGGTATAAATCTGAGTGTGATTCGTCCGCCTGTTCCTACGAAAAATGATTCTTTACAGTCAGATAGACTCATAACGAAGCGATCCTATAAGGCTTCCGTTTTACAGTTTGAGCCACGGAATCCTAAAATTAATTCTTCATTTATTCAAAGATATTTTTCCAGTGCAGCACCACTAATTACACTTGCAATAGAACCAAATACTGATATTTAACTCCAGAAGTACGAAACGTTCGTCTCAAGTAAGTAAATACATACATTTTTAAAATACTTCAGCTATACTTTTTATTTAGCACTCCTCAAAATAGAGTACGTAATTTGTGCTGCAAAAAGTCGGCAGCCCTAGTCATGGCTCATGTACATCCGAAGAGTCTGTACGAGCACTTTCGTGAAAACACAAAAACGCAGAAACTTCCTGGCAGATTAAAACTGTGTGCCGGGCCGAGACTCGAACTCGGGACCTTTGCCTATCGCGGGAAAGTCTCTACCAACTGAGCTACCCAAGCACGACTCACGCCCCGTCCTCACAGCTTTACTTCTGCACACAGTTTTAATCTGCCAGGAAGTTTCACATCAGCGCACACTCCGCTGCAGAGTGAAAATCTCATTCTGGAAACATCCCCCAGGCTGTCGCTAAGCCATTTCTCCGCAATATCCTTTCTTTCAGGAGTGCTAGTTCATGGGAGAGCTTCTGTAAAGTTTGGAAGGTAGGAGACGAGGTACTGGCAGAAGTAAAGCTGTGAGGACGGGGCGTGAGTCGTGCTTGGGTAGCTCAGTTGGTAGAGCACTTACCAGCTATAGGCCAAGGTCCCGAGTTCGAGTCTCGGCCCGGCACACAGTTTTAATCTGCCAGGAAGTTTCATATCAGCGCACACTCCGCTGCAGAGTGAAAATGTCATTCAGGACTAAAACGCAGAGTCAGTCAAAAACGTTCGTACAGTTGGTGGCCAAAGAGACTAGATACATTCGGTTGTTTCATTCCACTGATAGCACCGACTGAAAGAGAAGAGATTCGACTGGCTAATCGACTGTTTAAAACAGTCGACTGTCGCGTCACTCTGACAGGGGTGCAACCTGAATCAGTCCGGATTGTGAGTCGGGCTGACGCGTGTCTTCGTTTCATTCAGCGCGCGGAAGGCCCGCTGCTTCTCGTACGTATTCGTCCGTCAACAACGAGTGTTCCGCGCAGCTCCAAGTAACGATCCGCTGCTCCCCGCAACGTCTCGTTGCAGGGAAAGTCCTACCCGATTCCCGTCGAATCGTTAACTTTTCGTATTGCACCTGGTGCTAACACTCATCGCCCGGAGACGAATAACTGGCAAGCATCGCGTTTCGTTACTCTCGTAGCGTTGCGTTCCTCACTCCTGGGAAATTTGAAGTCTGTAACAATAAACTTAATTCCCAATTATCGAAAAAAAAAATCACAATTCTGAATAGCGCCTCGAGACGTCTGCAGAAAACCATAATGACATTTTTTGTGCAGGTACTGGTTTATGAAGCTTTTGACAATGTTGACTGGAATACTCTCTTTCAAATTCTGAAGGTGACAGGGATAAAATACAGGGACCGAAAGACTATTTACAATTTGTACAAAAAAAATGGCTCTGAGCACTACGCGACTTAACTTCTGAGGTCATCAGTCACCAAGAAATTAGAACTAATTAAACCGAACTAACCTAAGGACATCACACACATCCATGCCCGAGGCAGGATTCGAACCTGCGACCGTAGCGGTCGCTAGGTTCCAGATTGTAGCGCCTAGAACCGCACGGCCACTCCGGCCGGCAATTTGTACAGAAACCAGATGACAGTTATAAGAGTCGAGGGAGATAAAGGGAAGCAGTGGTTGGGAAGGGAGTGGGACAGGGTTGTAGCCTCTCCCCGATGTTATTCAATCTGTATATTGAGCAAGCAGTGAAGGAGACGAAAGATAAATTTGGAGTAGGTATTAAAATGCATGGAGAAGAAATAAAATCTTTGAGGTTCGCCGATGACATTGTAATTCTGTCAGAGACAGCAAAGGACCTGGAAGAGCAGTTGAATGGAATGGGTAGTGTCTTGAAAGGAGTATATAAGATGAACATCAACAAAAGCAAAGCCGGCTGGAGTGGCCGTTCGGTTCTAGGCGTTACAGTCTGGAACCGAGTGACCGCTACGGTCGCGGGTTCGAATCCTGCCTCGGGCATGCATGTGTGTGATGTCCTTAGGTTAGTTAGGATTAACTAGCTCTAAGTTCTAGGCGACTGATGGCCTCCGAAGCTAAGTCGCATAGTGCTCAGAGCCATTTGAACCATTTGAACAAAAGCAAAACAAGGATAATGGAATGTAGTCGAATTAAGTCGGGTGATGCTGAGGGAATTAGATTAGGAAATGAGACACTTAAAGTAGTAAAGGAGTTTTGCTATTTGGGGAGCAAAATAACTGATGATGGTCGAAGTAGAGAGGATATAAAATGTAGACTGGCAATGGCAAGGAAAGCGTTTCTGAAGAATAGAAATTTGTTAACATCGGGTATAGATTTAAGTGTCAGGAAGTCGTTTCTGAAAGTATTTCTATGGAGTGTAGCCATGTATGGGAGTGAAACATGGACGATAAATAGTTTGGACAAGAAGAGAATAGAAGCTTCGAAATGTGGTGCAACAGAAGAATGCTGTAGATTAGATGGGTAGATCACGTAACTAACGAGGAGGTATTGAATAGGATTGGGGAGAAGAGGAGTTTGTGGCACAACTTGACTAGAAGAAGGGATCGGTTGGTAGGACATGTTCTGAGGCATCAAGGGATTACCAATTTAGTACTGGAGGGCAGCGCGGAGGGTAAAAATCGTAGAGAGAGACCAAGGAAGTACTGGGAGATGAAGAAGCTTGCACAGGATAGAGTAGCATGGAGAGCTGTATCAAACCAGTCTCTGGACTGAAGACGACAACAACAACAACTGGTTTATGAGATAATCGCAATAATGAGGGACCCGCTTTCACCACACAAAACAAAATCGCAGTGGAGTTGTGATGACAGCAACGGGATGCGACGGAGTGAAGGTAATGTCTCTGTCGTCGTATTCTTCCAATCCGAGAAGACGTTTCAATCCCGGTAGATTGTACATTTTTGTGGCAGTTACGGTTCGTAAACATCGGTTAAGCTATAGCGGCGACTGCATGGCAGCCCCACCCAACTGAACGACCATAACCACACTGTTCAAGCGAGCTGTTGCCTGTACTCCTTACACACTTCATAGTTGCCGGCCACTGGTGGCCGAGCGGTTCTGGCGCTACAGTCTGGAACCGCGCGACCGCTGCGGTCGCAGGTTCGAATCGTGCCTCGGGCATGGATGTGTGTGTTGTCCTTAGGTTAGTTAGGTTTAAGTAGTTCTAAGTTCTATGGGACTTATGACCTCAGCAGTTGAGTCCCATAGTGCTCAGAGCCATTTGAACCAACCACTTCATAGTTAATAACGTACTCCTTTGTTGTCTGGTTGTTAGCTACTTCCTTACGAGTAAGCTTTAAACACATGTCGTCCAAATGTTCTCCTTTCCTCTTAACAGAACGCAAAGACATTCCTCTGTTCAATAAGTATTCTGGAACTGGTTCGTGGTCACGATCGCCTTCCAGACGTCAAAATTAGTTTCCGCTACCTCCAGTAAATGAATTAAGAGAACACCACAGTATCTCCGTAGTACTTCAGAATCTACAACGCTTTGCACTGCAAATTAAATGTACGCTACCACAATCTTTAAAAAAGCATTGCAAAATCTACCTTTGCCACGATTTTACTTTAAACCGCTGACTCATGTTAGACTGCGTAGCACCGTATAGTCTTCCGCAGGTGGTTAACGAGTAGGTTGGACCAGAGCCACCCTGCCATCTGAGAAGAAACTTTCCCGACTTCGAGTAAGGGCTTAACTGACCGTTTTCAGTAGAACTCTTGGGGCACTGTTCAGAAGTGTTGTACGAAATTTTTTTGTGCAGTGGAAGTGTGTCCCTCTTAACTAAAACTGCCTCATAAACTGTTACTTGCGCGAAAAATATCAGTAAGGTTTTTCTGTAGGTTTCCTGGAAAGCTATTCAGAATTGCGATCATAATTGTTTTTCGCAAACTGGCGAATATATTTTCTTACAGGAGTAAAATTTTTCCGACTACTTTCGGTTTCTCTGCAGAAATTTGCACAATTATTCAACTTCTGCTCAAATAACTGTAGAATATCTGTAACAAACTCAGAAAAAAATGTTTCTCGAACATCGGGCGCCATCTTCACAAGACTCACCAATTACGCTGTCGCCATTTGCACTCCGCGTCTGCCCACCAACCACAAAGGGCAGTGGCTTTTCTCCGTACATAACGTGAAGCGTGCTTCTACACATCTATTTTGTTAACAATAATACACGTTTTGTTGTAGCTGACATTAATTTAAATTTCCTATATAAATAATCCTAGTGCAAACACACCAATTTCATAAAATTTTTACTTCTTTTGCTGTGAATGGACTTAAATCTCTACATAGATAATACTCAAAACTGACAGTTGTTGTTGTTGTTGTGGTCTTCAGTCCTGAGACTGGTTTGATGCAGCTCTCCATGCTACTCTATCCTGTGCAAGCTTTTTCATCTCCCAGTACCTACTGCAACCTACATCCTTCTGAATCTGCTTAGTGTATTCATCTCTTGGTCTCCCTCTACGATTTTTACCCTCCACGCTCCCCTCCAATACTAAATTGGTGATCCCTTGATGCCTCAGAACATGTCCTACCAACCGATCCCTTCTTCTGGTCAAGTGGCGCCACAAACTTCTCTTCTCCCCAATCCTATTCAATACTTCCTCATTAGTTATGTGATCTACCCATCTAATCTTCAGCATTCTTCTGTAGCACCACATTTCGAAAGCTTCTATTCTCTTCTTGTCCAAACTATTTATCGTCCATGTTTCACTTCCATACATGGCTACACTCCATACAAATACTTTCAGAAATGACTTCCTGACACTTAAATCAATACTGGATGTTAACAAATTTCTCTTCTTCAGAAACGCTTTCCTTGCCATTGCCAGCCTACATTTTATATCCTCTCTACTTCGACCATCATCAGTTATTTTGCTCCCCAAATAGCAAAACTCCTTTACTACTTTAAGTGCCTCATTCCCTAATCTAATTCCCTCAGCATCACCCGACTTAATTAGACTACATTCCATTATCCTTGTTTTGCTTTTGTTGATGTTCATCTTATATCCTCCTTTCAAGACACTGTCCATTCCATTCAACTGCTCTTCCAAGTCCTTTGCTGTCTCTGACAGAATTACAATGTCATCAGCGAACCTCAAAGTTTTTATTTCTTCTCCATGAATTTTAATACCTACTCCGAATTTTTCTTTTGTTTCCTTTACTGCTTGCTCAATATACAGATTGAACAACATCGGGGAGAGGCTACAACCCTGTCTTACTCCCTTCCCAACCACTGCTTCCCTTTCATGTCCCTCGACTCTTATAACTGCCATCTGGTTTCTGTACAAATTGTAAATAGCCTTTCGCTCCCTGTATTTTACCCCTGCCACCTTCAGAATTTGAAAGAGAGTATTCCAGTCAACATTGTCAAAAGCTTTCTCTAAGTCTACAAATGCTAGAAACGTAGGTTTGCCTTTCCTTAATCTTTCTTCTAAGATAAGTCGTAAGGTCAGTATTGCCTCACGTGTTCCAGTGTTTCTACGGAATGCAAACTGATCTTCCCCGAGGTTGGCTTCTACTAGTTTTTCCATTCGTCTGTAAAGAATTCGTGTTAGTATTTTGCAGCTGTGACTTATTAAGCTGATAGTTCGGTAATTTTCACATCTGTCAACACCTGCTTTCTTTGGGATTGGAATTATTATATTCTTCTTGAAGTCTGAGGGTATTTCGCCTGTCTCATACATCTTCCTCACCAGATGGTAGAGTTTTGTCAGGACTGGCTCTCCCACGGCCGTCAGTAGTTCCAATGGAATATTGTCTACTCCGGGGGCTTTGTTTCGACTCAGGTCTTTCAGTGCTCTGTCAAACTCTTCACGCAGTATCATATCTCCCATTTCATCTTCATCTACATCCTCTTCCATTTCCATAATATTGTCCTCAAGTACATCGCCCTTGTATAGATCCTCTATATACTCCTTCCACCTTTCTGCTCTTCCTTCTTTGCTTAGAACTGGGTTTCCATCTGAGCTCCTGATATTCATACAAGTCGTTCTCTTATCTCCAAAGGTCTCTTTAATTTTCCTGTAGGCGGTATCTATCTTACCCCTAGTGAGATAGGCCTCTACATCCTTACATTTGTCCTCTAGCCATCCCTGCTTAGCCATTTTGCACTTCCTGTCGATCTCATTTTTGAGACGTTTGTATTCCTTTTTGCCTGTTTCACTTACTGCATTTTTATATTTTCTCCTTTCATCAATTAAATTCAATATTTCTTCTGTTACCCAAGGATTTCTACTAGCCCTCGTCTTTTTACCTACTTGATCCTCTGCTGCCTTCACTACTTCATCCCTCAAAGCTACCCATTCTTCTTCTACTGTATTTATTTCCCCCATTCCTGTCAGTTGCTGCCTTATGCTCTCCTTGAATCTCTGTACAACCTCTGGTTCTTTTAGTTTATCCAGGTCCCATCTCCTTAAATTCCCACCTTTTTGCAGTTTCTTCAGTTTTAATCTACAGGTCATAACCAATAGATTGTGGTCAGAGTCCACATCTGCCCCTGGAAATGTCTTACAATTTAAAACCTGGTTCCTAAATCTCTGTCTTACCATTATATAATCTATCTGATACCTTTTAGTATCTCCAGGGTTCTTCCATGTATACAACCTTCTTTCATGATTCTTAAACCAAGTGTTAGTTATGATTATGTTGTGCTCTGTGCAAAATTCTACCAGGCGGCTTCCTCTTTCATTTCTGTCCCCCAATCCATATTCACCTACTATGTTTCCTTCTCTCCCTTTTCCTACACTCGAATTCCAATCACCCATGACTATTAAATTTTCGTCTCCCTTCACAATCTGAATAATTTCTTTTATTTCATCATACATTTCTTCAATTTCTTCGTCATCTGCAGAGCTAGTTGGCATATAAACTTGTACTACTGTAGTAGGTGTGGGCTTCGTATCTATCTTGGCCACAATAATGCGTTCACTATGCTGTTTGTAGTAGCTTACCCGCATTCCTATTTTCCTATTCATTATTAAACCTACTCCTGCATTACCCCTATTTGATTTTGTGTTTATAACCCTGTAGTCACCTGACCAGAAGTCTTGTTCCTCCTGCCACCGAACTTCACTAATTCCCACTATATCTAACTTCAACCTATCCATTTCCCTTTTTAAATTTTCTAACCTACCTGCCCGATTAAGGGATCTGACATTCCACGCTCCGATCCGTAGAACGCCAGTTTTCTTTCTCCTGATAACGACATCCTCTTGAGTAGTCCCCGCCCGGAGATCCGAATGGGGGACTATTTTACCTCCGGAATATTTTACCCAAGAGGACGCCATCATCATGTAATCATACAGTAAAGCTGCATGCCCTCGGGAAAAATTACGGCTGTAGTTTCCCCTTGCTTTCAGCCGTTCGCAGTACCGGCACGGCAATGCCGTTTTGGTTATTGTTACAAGGCCAGATCAGTCAATCATCCAGACTGTTGCCCTTGCAACTACTGAAAAGGCTGCTGCCCCTCTTCAGGAACCACACGTTTGTCTGGCCTCTCAACAGATACCCCTCCGTTGTGGTTGCACCTACGGTACGGCTATCTGTATCGCTGAGGCACGCAAGCCTCCCCACCAACGGCAAGGTCCGTGGTTCATGGGGGGGTGACAGTTGTTACTGATGTATAACCTACGATTGGGTATGTGGTGATAAAACAAAAACCAATAAATAAATAAGAGATCCATGAGCCCGTTTCATGTAGCAAGGAATGGTTCGGAATTTGAATCTCCTTTATTTTCTGCATCCTATAAATAGCGAGTATCCTAATATGGTTTTATTTCATTCGAGGTTTTAATGTAGGTGTTTAATTTGACAAATAATATACGCAAACTATATACACAATGAAACGTCTTGGATGAAATGTCAGCGCAGTGGACCAGCGCATTATCCGAGAACACTATGTTGAGAATTTCGTAACCGAGTTATAAAAATAAATAAAACAACTATTCTATTATAGAAATTCATTTCTTATCGCTACTAAATTATTATAAACAACTCAACGAGTAGTAAAATAATTTTTTCACGTGATAATTTACACAGAGCTTTACGTGAACAGTAAATAAATCGGTTACGTTATTTACACCTAGCCGTTGCCTCTCCCCCTCCCGTCATTACTGGGACAAACAGAGCGTAGTCGTCTTCTGGTAGTGGGAACCTTTGGGGTGGATTGTGGAGGTGCAACGTCACGTTCTTCTCATCAGACACCAATTCATCGACGACTATCACATCCTCTTCAATGCCACACTCATCTTGCTCTCCATATTCGCCTGCTCCTAGAGCATCACTTTATTCTGCACACTAAAGTATCTTGAGCCCCTGTTCTTTAGGCAATACTTACATCGCAGTTTTCAACCGATCAGATTTATAAAATAAAAATCTGTAATGTCTTGAATAAGTATAATTTATAATTATAAGCCCACTACTATTATTATTAGTTGACGTTAAGTTAAAGTACGCCTTTGAACTTGTTAGCTTGGTCTGACAACTGAATTTTCTTATTTTCTTCACGAAGACCTCTTCATTGTTTTCGAGTGGTCTTTGTACGTTTTTCACGATTGCGTAATTTGCTATTAGGATTCCAAATGCTTTCCGTTCCCTCGTGATTATCTTCTGTGGCATTCATTTATCCTACGTATTGCTTAATCTCCTCTAGTCAAGTGATTTGTACACCTTTGAATTTATTGTATTAAGTACGTGTTTTTAGTTAAACTACTGCTGTCCATACTGCAGACATGAGCATAGAACTTAAGCGTCGTCTGCGTATTGCACCACTGAACTGTTATGTATAGCTCTTCAATTTCCTTTCAACCCTTACGCGACTGGTATTAATGGGACCATACATTTTTCTGAAAATTTTTTGCTCATCTTTCGTTCGCAGGTTCATCAATTTGTGAGTGGCCTCCTAGAGACGAGAGTTTCTCTCGCATGTAATGCTTCAGCCAAAACAAAACGGTGAGATGTGTCTGTCAGTCGTTCGTTGCAGTGGTTCCGTGTTATTCTGTGCGCTTTCCGGAGTTGTACGGCCCTTTCTAAAGTGACGTACAGTCTATTCCACATGGCACTCTGGTTTCCCGGGTATATTTAAAAGAAGACGCGTATAGAATTGCCTCGTATGTATCATGTACTGAGAATCTTCCCATATTTTACTGTGAATTTTTCATCAGACTGGCTTGCACCTGCTAGTGGGTAGGTCCCTACCTGCCGAAAGAGTACCTGGGCCCTCAAACAACAAACTGGTGCCACGTCTTAGAAATATTTAAAAGAATATTTAAAAGAAAAATGAGTGGGAAGTGCATAGTGTTGGGCGGTTAAATTTCGTAGTACCGTTGATGCGTTTTTCTCAACGAAGCCACCGAGCGAGGTGGCGCAGTGGTTAGCACACTGGACTCGCATTCGGGAGGACGACGGTTCAATCCCGTCTCCGGCCATCCTGATTTAGGTTTTCCGTGATTTCCCTAAATCGTTTCAGGCAAATGCCGGGATGGTTCCTTTGAAAGGGCACGGCCGATTTCCTTCCCAATCCTTCCCTAACCCGAGCTTGCGCTCCGTCTCTAATGACCTCGTTGTCGACGGGACGTTAAACACTAACCACCATCTCAACGAAGCCACTTTGGAGCCGGTTTCAGCTTCACAAATGGAAAAAAAAACAAAGTCAGTTCGTAGCTTTGAACCAGCGACAACGCACCTATGACCTACCGATTCAACCATCGGAACCGTGACGCTAAGAACTTTCAAATGTACAAACAAATAACTGTAGGCAACAACTTGAGGGGATATAAAGTAGTTTACGGAAGAAGGTCAAAATTGTCGAGATGAAATTTTTTTGCAGAAATTGACCGGTTTTAAAATCTCCTTTTAAAATAAGATTTCCGCGCTCAGAGGTGTTCTCACACGGAGCCTTGGTAGCAGGCAGCGCCAGCTGTTATTCTTTCGTGCGTTGCATTCCCATTGCGTGAGGCCGCTCGCAGCCATGTACTGTAAAGCAGCAGAGTCTTCATAGGCTCACCGTACGGGGAAAACAGTTAAATCAGCGCGGATAAAACGAGTACATGTATCTTTCTGTGCGTGCTCGAATTTTCCTTATTTCATTATGATGATGGTTTTTAGCAGCACTTGTAATGGTACTTGAATTACGTAACCATTACGGCACCTCACCTCAACCTCTCGATACCAGCAACATTCTACTGTTTTTCTGTAAAATATTTAACATATTTCTGTGACCACATTCAGATTTGATTTCATTAATGTAGAGGTACTTCGATACATCTATATGTATATATTGCAATGATATTACTCTTATGTGTATTCTTTCTTTTGCCACTATGATCTTTGACGTACTTGTAACACTGATTTTTGGGCACGTAAGCGGTTGTTAGAGAGTCAAGTCTTGGTCGTCGTGTTGAAAAGACGCAAATTGCAGTCAGTTTATGAAATGTGAACTTCAACAGTGCGGAAGATATTTTCAAGTATGTTTTATATTATGATGTTGCAACAAAAGTAATAAAAATGAAGTGTAACTTAAATTCGGAGTGCTGCTTACTTTTTTTACATCACCACTGTCGTAACTTGCAAAAGTTTAATCTTCAAGAATGGTTTATGAAACACATCTATAAAACGTTTGAATATCGCAGAATAACACCCAGGCCTCTTTGCATCCGAGCTTGGAATCATCACTACCTAGATTTTCGACGATTGAGCCATGAGTTCACAACGAGACCAGCGTGGGAAACACGAAAAGATGAATGCGTAGTTTATCCATTATTCCAAAAAATGACTTTATTGACTGTGCTCTAATGACACCTGCTACATAATATAACTTCGTTGTTGCCCGAAAATGCAATACTTAGCAGCGTGTAGTGTAGGCAGTATCTTTACTAGAGCTGTTGCATCTTCTAAGTGTCCTGCCGATTAATCGCCATCTTTGGTTCACCTTCCTCACAGCATTTTCTTGTCTTGTTTCCAACTTAAGTTGATTGTTATTGAAGTTCCTAGGTATGTAGTTGAATTTATGGTTCTTAGATTTGATAGATTTATCGTGTAACTGAAGTTTAATGGATTCCTCTTAGCACTCGTGCCCATGACCTCACACTTTTCATTATTTCGAGTGTATTGCTAATATCTGTACCATACAGATATCTTATCTAAATTGTTTTGCAATTGCTTTGATCTGCTGATGACTTTAGTAGACGATAAGCGACGCCATTGCGCAACAAATATTTGAGCGTGTGAAGTCCCCTTTGGAAGCAAAGTGGAAGGTGAAATAGCAGTAAATCAGAACCAAGAGAAGGAAATGAGATCGCTCTTAACAGTGTGGTCCGTGTCCGAGCCCTCGGTACCTCTGACCCGCCAGCGCTCGTCCACAACTTCTTCACAGGGCTGATGCCACAGGATATCAGCACCGCTGTCTAAGCGACGCAGCCAGTCACACAAGAGAGAACAGAAGAAAAAAAACGATAGGCAGCTGTTTTGTTTTCGGGCGCAGCGTTCCGGCCCGGCGATAAATCAGAACGGCCGCTTATCACCGCCTGCGGCAGCGACACGTGCGACCAATCAGAGCCGAGAAAAAATTAAAATTATGATAAAAACGGGCGAGGGTCCGCCGCTGTTTACGAGGATCTGAGCAGTGGGAGCTGTCGAGTTGGACAGCGGCCTGAGCCTCTGTCCGTAACACTGCTCAGCGAGCCTGCAGCCCCGGGGAGCAGAGGCACCGGGCTAAGCAAGACTAGGAGTTCAGTGTTGAGGGTTGCATAGACCAGGCGTCAAGGCGCCGCCGTCACTTCACTGCCCCGCCACGTTGCTGCCTCACCGCTGTTGCTCTGCGAGTGCAGGAGTGTGGAAAGGAGGCCCTACAAGCCAGTCGGATTTTATATATATAGTTGCATGCGTATACCAGTTTCTTTGGAGTTTAAGTACCGGGTGATCAAAAAGTCAGTCTAAATTTGAAAACTTAATAAACCATGGAATAATGTAGATGTTGTTGTTGTTGTGGTCTACAGTCCTGAGACTGGTTTGATGCAGCTCTCCATGCTACTCTATCCTGTGCAAGCTTTTTCATCTCCCAGTACCTACTGCAACCTACATCCTTCTGAATCTGCTTAGTGTATTCATCTCTTGGTCTCCCTCTACGATTTTTACCCTCCACGCTGCCCTCCAATACTAAATTGGTGATCCCTTGATGCCTCAGAACATGTCCTACCAACCGATCCCTTCTTCTGGTCAAGTTGTGCCACAAACTTCTCTTCTCCCCAATCCTATTCAATACTTCCTCATTAGTTATGTGATCTACCCATCTAATCTTCAGCATTCTTCTGTAGCACCACATTTCGAAAGCCTCTATTCTCTTCTTGTCCAAACTATTTATCGTCCATGTTTCACTTCCATACATGGCTACACTCCATACGAATACTTTCAGAAATGACTTCCTGACACTTAAATCAATACTGGATGTTAACAAATTTCTCTTCTTCAGAAACGCTTTCCTTGCCATTGCCAGCCTACATTTTATATCCTCTCTACTTCGACCATCATCAGTTATTTTGCTCCCTAAATAGCAAAACTCCTTTACTACTTTAAGTGCCTCATTTCCTAATCTAATTCCCTCAGCATCACCCGACTTAATTAGACTACATTCCATTATCCTTGTTTTGCTTTTGTTGATGTTCATCTTATATCCTCTTTTCAAGACACTGTCCATTCCATTCAACTGCTCTTCCAAGTCCTTTGCTGTCTCTGACAGAATTACAATGTCATCGGCGAACCTCAAAGTTTTTATTTCTTCTCCCTGAATTTTAATACCTACTCCGAATTTTTCTTTTGTTTCCATTACTGCTTGCTCAATATACAGATTGAACAACATCGGGGAGAGGCTACAACCCTGTCTTACTCCCTTCCCAACCACTGCTTCCCTTTCATGTCCCTCGACTCTTATAACTGCCATCTGGTTTCTGTACAAATTGTAAATAGCCTTTCGCTCCCTGTATTTTACCCCTGCCACCTTTAGAATTTGAAAGAGAGTATTCCAGTCAACATTGTCAAAAGCTTTCTCTAAGTCTACAAATGCTAGAAACGTAGGTTTGCCTTTCCTTAATCTTTCTTCTAAGATAAGTCGTAAGGTCAGTATTGCCTCACGTGTTCCAGTGTTTCTACGGAATCCAAACTGATCTTCCCCGAGGTTGGCTTCTACTAGTTTTTCCATTCGTCTGTAAAGAATTCGTGTTAGTATTTTGCAGCTGTGACTTATTAAGCTGATAGTTCGGTAATTTTCACATCTGTCAACACCTGCTTTCTTTGGGATTGGAATTATTATATTCTTCTTGAAGTCTGAGGGTATTTCGCCTGTTTCATACATCTTGCTCACCAGATGGTAGAGTTTTGTCAGGACTGGCTCTCCCACGGCCGTCAGTAGTTCCAATGGAATATTGTCTACTCCGGGGGCCTTGTTTCGACTCAGGTCTTTCAGTGCTCTGTCAAACTCTTCACGCAGTATCATATCTCCCATTTCATCTTCATCTACATCCTCTTCCATTTCCATAATATTGTCCTCAAGTACATCGCCCTTGTATAGACCCTCTATATACTCCTTCCACCTTTCTGCTTTCCCTTCTTTGCTTAGAACTGGGTTTCCATCTGAGCTCTTGATATTCATACAAGTCGTTCTCTTATCTCCAAAGGTCTCTTTAATTTTCCTGTAGGCGGTATCTATCTTACCCCTAGTGAGATAGGCCTCTACATCCTTACATTTGTCCTCTAGCCATCCCTGCTTAGCCATTTGTAGATTAGCCATAATGTAGATAGAGAGGTAAAATTGACACACATGCTTGGAATGACATGGGGTTTTATTAGAACAAAAAAAAAAAAAAAAACGAAGTATTGCTAGACGCGTGAAAGATCTCTTTCGTGCGTCGTTTGGTGGTGATCGTGTGCTCAGCCGCCACTGTCGTCACGCGTGGCCTCCCAGATCCCCAGACCTCAGTCCGTGTGATTATTGGCTTTGGGGTTACCTGAAGTCGCAAGTGTATCGTGATCTACCGACATCTCTAGGGATGCTGAAAGACAACATCCGACGCCAATGCCTCACCATAAATCCAGACATGCTTTACAGTGCTGCTCACAACATTACTCCTCGACTACAGCTATTGTTCAGAAATGATGGTGGACATATTGAGCATTTCCTGTAAGGAACATTATCTTTGCTTTGTCTTACTTTGTTATGCTGATTATTGCTATTCTGATCAGATGAAGTGCCATCTGTCTGACATTTTTTTACTTTTGTATTTTTTTGGTGCTAATAAAACCCAATGTCATTCCAAGCATGAGTGTCAATTTGTACCTCTCTATCTACATTTTTCCGTGATATATTCAGTTTTCAAATTTATACTGACTTTTTGACCACCCAGTATACAGGGTGGTACAAAAAGCTACGACCAAACTTTCAGGAAACGTTCCTCACACACGAATAAAGAAAAGATGTTATGTGGACATGTGTCCGGAAACGCTTAATTTCCATGTTAGAGCTCATTTTAGTTTCGTCCACCTACGCTCAATGGAGCACGTTATCATGATTTCATACGGGATACTCTACCTGTGCTGCTAGAACATGTGCCTTTACAAGTACGACACAACATGTGGTTCGTGTACGATAGAGCTCCTGCACATTTCGGTCGAAGTGTTCGTACGCTTCTCAACAACAGATTCGGTGACCGATGGATTGGTAGAGGCGGACAAATTCCGTGGTCTCCACGCTCTCCTGACCTCAACCCTCTTGACTTTCATTTGTGGGGGCATTTGAAAGCTCTTGTCTACGCAACTCCGGTACCAAATGTAGAGACTCTTCGTGCTCGTATTGTGGGCGGCTGTGATACAATACGCCATTCTCCAGGGCTGCATCAGCGCATCAGGGATTCCATGCGACGGAGGGTGGATGCATGTATCCTCGCTAACGGAGGACATTTTGAACATTTCCTGTAACAAAGTGTTTGAAGTCATGCTGGTACGTTCTGTCCCGTGTGTTTCCATTCCATGATTAATGTGAATTGAAGAGAAGTAATAAAATGAGCTCTGACATGGAAAGTAAGCGTTTCCGGACACATTTCCACATAACATCTTTTCTTTCTTTGTGTGTGAGGAATGTTTCCTGAAAGTTTGGCCGTACCTTTTTGTAACACCCTGTATATACTGAAGCGCCAAAGGCATACATATTCAAACAGAGTTATATAAAAATACAGAATACGGCGCTGCGGTAGGCAAAGCCTGTATAAGACGGCAAGTGTCTGGCGCAGTTGTCAGATCGGTTACTGCTGCTAAAGTGGCAGGTTATCAAGATTTAAGTGAGTTAGAACTTTGTGTTGTAGTCGGCTCGCGAGCGATGGGACACAGCATCTCCGAGGTAGAGACGAAGTGGGGATTTTCCCGTGAACTCATTTCAAGAGTGTACCGTAAATATCACGAATCCAGTAAAACATCAAATCTGTAATACTGTTGCCAGAAGACCACATAAGCGTGATCTTTACGAATGTTTTCCTCACCAAAAAGGGATTCTGGTAGCTGGAGTCCAAAGTTTTCGTTACTCATGCCTTTCGCGTTCTTATGGACATATTTCCATGGCAACTGTCGTCCCCTGACGAATATTTCTTTATATTAAACAAAGATGTGGAATCTAATTTTTGTATATCTAGCTTCAAAATTCATTTAATGTAACGGAATAGTTTCTTAAAATTATTTATCCCCTATTGCACTACCTTAAGGGCTGTACTCCAGAAACACTGGAACATGTATTTTTGTTTCTAACTGAGAAGGTAAATACCAGATGTAGCCTTAAAATTCCTTTAGTACTTGTTGATTATTTATTTTCAAAAACAACGTTCACCCCCTAATTTAACCCATTAGTGATTGAATACCGAGAATCGTGAAACACATATTTTTTATTATCTGACCGAGTAACCAAATACTAGTTTTCGTAGTTCTAGCGTCAAAATTCCCTTAATAGCGACATTAAAAAGAACCATCATTCCTATTTCATCCCGTTGGGGTTGGAATTACGAAAAATACCTTCGTAAACGACGGCTCCATTAAAAGACCTATGCCTTCTCCAAAGTTCCTGTCTTTAGCGGTTTGGTCTGGGCGCTGGTGAGTCATCCAGTCAGTCGTGGTTCAAATGGTTCAAATGGCTCTGAGCACTATGGGACTTAACATCTGTGGTCATCAGTCCCCTAGAACTTAGAACTACTTAAACCTAACTAACCTAAGGACACCACACAACACCCAGCCATCACGAGGCAGAGAAAATCCCTGACCAGTCAGTCGTGACGCTGCCTTTTGTATATACAGATGATACGCGAAGTTGGGAACTCAAACGTCAGTCTCACATAGGAAAATCGAGTTTCAAGTTTCCCGAGAGCCTTCAGTTTCCTAAAGCACGTTTGCGTTTTTCCGATGGGCCACGTGTATCTGTGGTACAATGCATGGCTATCGTGTCGGTGGCAGGGGATCGACTCCCGACTGTAATAAATTTTTGAATGAAGGGAGCATGTGTATGTTGTTGTTGTGGTCTTCAGTCCTGAGACTGTTTTGATGCAGCTCTCCATGCTACTCTATCCTGTGCAAGCTTCTTCATCTCCCAGTGCCTACTGCAACCTACATCCTTCTGAATCTGCTTAGTGTATTCATCTCTTGGTCTCCCTCTACGATTTTTACCCTGCACGCTGCCCTCCAATATTAAACTGGTGATTCCTTGATGCCTCAAAACATGTCCTACCAACCGATCCCTTCTTCTAGTCAAGTTGTGCCACAAACTTCTCCCCAATCCTATTCAATACCTCCTGATTAGATATGTGATCTAATCTTCAGCATTCTTCTGTAGCACCACACTTCGAAAGCTTCTATTCTCTTCTTATCGACACTGTTTATCGTCCATGTTCTAGTTCCATTCATGGCTACACTCCATACAAATACTTTCAGAAACGACTTCCTGACACTTAAATCTATACTCGATGCTAACAAATTTCTCTTCTTCAGAAACGCTTTCCTTGCCATTGCCAGTCTACATTTTATATCCTCTCTACTTCGACCATCATCAGTTATTTTGCTCCCCAAATAGCAAAACTCATTTACTACTTTAAGTGTCTCATTTCCTAATCTAATTCCCTCAGCATCACCCGACTTAATTCGACTACATTCCATTATCCTCGTTTTGCTTTTGTTGATGTTCATCTTATATCCTCCTTTCAAGACACTGTCCATTCCGTTCAACTGCTCTTCCAAGTCCTTTGCTGTCTCTGATCGAATTACAATGTCATCGGCAAACCTCAAAGTTTTTATGTCTTCTCCATGAATTTTAATACCTACTCCGTATTTTTCTTTTGTTTCCTTCACTGCTTGCTCAATATACAGATTGAGTAACATCGGGGAGAGACTACAAACCCGTCTCACTCCCTTCCCAACAACTGCTTCCCTTTCATGCCCCTCGATTCTTATAACTGGCATCTGATTTCTGTACAAATTGTAAATAGCCCTTCGCTCCCTGTATTTTACCCCTGCCATCTCCAGAATATTTGAATAGAGAATAAAATACATAAAGAAGAACAACTTCATTTGTAGTTATTTTGTTAATTTAATCAATCTTTATTATTCTATAAGAGATTGGTGATTACGAATTTGCATTTGCTGTGAAAAATTGATTTTTGTGTGCAATATGCAATTAGAAATAAGACGACACGCATTTTTCATTAAAATGGCAGTTAGATATTTGTTAATTAGTATATATCTCTTGAATTTTCATTCAGACTAAAGAGCCCAGCAGTGACTGCTAACTGCTAAGTGTATACACGTTCTAGTCATCTTCCCCTCCCTGCCTGTGTCCACGCCCTGCTCCCCCTTTCTCCTACCCTGTATCCCTCCATCGCCTGCTCCCCCCCACCCCTCTCTCTTAATCCCCTCCTCCCTACTGTCCCTCCATCTGCTGCCCCTCTCTCTGTTCACACCCTCCTTTCCCCTCTCCATTTCCTCCTCCCCTCTCTGTCTGTCATCTTATCTCTCTCTCTCTCTCTCTCTCTCTCTCTCTCTCTCTCTCTCTGATCTTGAGCTCTGTATATTGTTATTGCAAAGGAAATTTTAAATGCGAATTCAAATATCTTAAAATCGGTAGGTAAATCCGTATTGCTAGCTTGAATGACAGTATTTCGCTTAGTTATAATCTGTGAAGGGATAGGATTACGAAGTTAACGACAAATACAACTTAACTATTTCGTCTTAAGCAGACTGCGGAGAAGAAAACAAAACAGCATGTTGTTGTGTACATAATATTTGTGCAAAATTATACAGGGTTTTCAACAAAAAAAAAAGGCCGAATACTTTGAGATGTGGTAGTACTCTTTGTGTTGAGGCGTAACAAGACAGCTACGCCACACTGAAGTAGCCGAAAGGCACGCGTAATCTCACGTTGGCTAAAGAGAGGTCTGAAACAGGACACGTATTGAATGGTAGCAAGAAAAGTACGTAGCTGCTTTAATACTTAACTTTTAATCCTTCATGTGAATACAGCATTCCTTGATGATACAAGTGAGACTCTATCTTAAAATGGTTAATGGCGCCTTGCTAGGTCGTAGCCATTGACTTAGCTGAAGGCTATTCTAACTGTCTCTCGGCAAATGAGAGAAAGGCTTCGTCAGTGTAGTCGCTAGCAGAGTCGTCGTACAACTGGGGCGAGTGCTCGTCCGTACCTCGAGACCTGCCTTGTGGTGGCGCTCGGTCTGCGATCACACAGTGGCGACACGCGGGTCCGACATGTACTAAATGGACCGCGGCCGATTTAAGCTACCACCTAGCAAGTGTGGTGTCTGGCGGTGACACCACACTTTGAGACAAGAAAATCAAGCCCAATAAACATAGGTCTGCAGGTGCATGCTTGCTGACAAAAGTCCAATAAACATGGGTCCGGAAATCGATATTTTCTGCGATAAACACGTCTTTATAGGAGGTGTTCAACGTGGCGTCCATTCATAACAAAACACATTCCTGACCCTCCAAAGTAAAAACTGAAGCACCCTGCAACATCATAGATTAAGGGTCGACCTGCGACAGCAGTCGCACAACTTGCGTACGGGCCGCTAGACGCCGCCACGAGCGCAACCGTATATAAGTGAGTTCGGCCAGCTCTCATTTTGTTGGCATCTCATTTTTGCCTATCCTCTTATTTGCTTAGCTCTTATTCGTTTATGGCTCATGTTATTGTGCTCTCTTTCAGCCATTCTGATTGCTTTGATTTACTCCCAATTGAGAAGTACTCATTTTGGCATATCGCTTTTGCATATTTCTCATTTTGCTAATAATACGCTCCTTAGCTTTTTACAGTTGAATTGTACTGTTTATTCATTTCAATCTGTCCGTATTTTGATGTTCTTTAAATACTGTAATAATTATCGGCCGCTGGTGGCCGAGCGATTCTAGGCGCTTCAGTCTTGAAGCGCGAGACCGCTACGGTCGCAGGTTCGAATCCTGCCTCGGACATCGATGTGTGTGATGTCCTTAGGTTAGTTAGGTTTAAGTAGTTCTAAGTTCTAGGGGACTGATGACCTCAGATGTTAAGTCCCATAGTGCTCAGAGCCAAGCATTTCTTCCATTAAACTTGTGTAAAGTATTCTCGGTGTAGGATTTGTTCTGTGACACAGGTGTAAGGTTTTGAATATAATTTATATACGAAACTGTACTTTAAAAGGAATTTATTTTTTCAGTTTGTACTACATCAGACGACAATTTTGTGATACGAGGGAGAAATTTGAGAGGCGAACCGATAGAAATAGTCTTAAGTGATCCCCTTTAAAAATAAAAATTTGTGTGACACAAAGACGTGACACTGTATGCACCGAAAATTTATATATATAAAATTATACGTTACAACCCTTAGAAGTATAACCAGCTGTTGTTGTACCTGATGGAACACATTGAAGACGCAACCCTGTAGTGTCCACACACCGTTGATTGGCGTCGCGTAGAGAAATTCCTGCAAGTGTCCCCATAACCAGAAGTCTATGGGACTGAGGTCTGGGAAACGAGCAGGCCAAGGTGTGGGGCCCCACGACCAGTCCAGGAGTCCTGAAATGTCTGCGTCATATTTTCGCGCACATTGTGACGAAAGTGTGCCGGTGCCCCATCATGCGAGAACCACAGCCTCCAGCCAGTACATTAATGAGAAAGACCAGATACGCGACCAAGTTAACGTATGTGGTAGCACGTATGACCCTTCTAATTTATCACCAAGTACGCGCTCCCATACGTTGATTGTGAATCGGTTTTGATGCCCTCTTTCGTCAGTTGCTTAGGGATTTACATCTGCCTATAAATACTGGTTACGGAAATTCACTCCATATCTTGCGAACCATGCCTCATCAGTAAATGGTGGACAGTGGGTCCGCGGCAGAATTCTGCAACAGCCATTGATAAATCAGCTGTTTGCCACGATGATCCTGTGGCCTTAGAGTCTGATCGCACTGCAGATGATATGGGTACAGCAACTGTTGATGAAGTACTACCCCCCCCCCAACCTCCCCACACACACACACAAACACACACACACATACACACACACACACACACGAACACGCACAGATGAGAGTGAGAGATATGCCTTCTGCTGCTGCCAATAGCTGCACACTGGCTCCAGGGGTTTCTAACACAACCTACCACACACACCCCTGCCTGTTAGGCGTAGGGACTGCGCGGGTCCTTCCACTGTCAGTCTTCCGAGGTGCGAGGGTACCTGTCTCGCTCAGACGCTGAAAGGCCTGGCGGCGGCATTTGGCGTCGAGTGGCGGGATGTGTTTTTTAGTAGCGATCTTTTGCTTAAACTGTGTTCCGTCGGTTTCACCGACCAAGAGGGTGATGTGAATTGAAAAAACTCCCCCATACATGTGAAAAATATCGATTAATCAATTTTGCATAAATTTTTTATATCAACGTGGGGTACAAGGGGAGGGTGTGTGTGATTGAGTGACGTGGAGCAGAACAGCAGGTTAAGCACAGAACACTAGGTTAATTTGCATAATTTTTATGTAAAATGCAGTAGAGTAGTTTAAGGAGGTGTGTGATAAACAAGAATGAACTAAAAATGGCGTTCAAAAGCATGTGAAATTCGAAAAGTGTACCAGAAAATGGTGGGAGGACATAACTAATTACTTAATTTGGTATCAAAGGCGGTAGAACAGTTTAAGGAAATGGGGATGATATGGAGAACCACTTAACAGAACAATAGGTTAAGTGCCAACAAAGGGCCAAACATTAGGATAAAATGGCTCTGAGCACTATGGGGCTTAACATCTGAGGTCATCAGTCCCCTAGACTTAGAATTACTTGAACGTAACTAACCTTAGGACATGACACACATCCATGCCAGAGGCAGGATTCGAACCTGCAACCATAGCAACAACGGCGTTCCGGACTGATGCGCCCAGAACCGCTCGGCCACAACGGCCGGTAAAACATTAGGTTAAGGCTGCCAGAGTACAGTGTTGAACAATAGGTTATGTAACATGTTTGCTCCATGTAATTACTTCTTGCAAGACCTACATGTTTCCAATCAGCAGAGAATGATGAGCAAGAAATATCCAACTCTCACAAACTGATGTTTTTATAAATAAACAATATACCCTTGAATTTCCTGTTATGAGACCCTTCCTCTCCCCCACCTGAGCGCCATCTTGGATTATGTCACAGAAAGGACGACAACACCCTCTGGTGGTTGTACTGTGTACTACGTCAGTCAGACTCCAGACCTCTTGGTTAACACACTGGATGGAGGTACTGCTTCTAATTGTTTAAATAAATAGCGCATGCAAAATGAAGACTTATGTCCAGCACAGGTAGAGTGCTACTACCACTGTTTCCTGGGAAGAGGTGGCGGTCGTATGGCTTAGGTTAGAAGAGGTAGCCCAAGTGCCCTTTCTTTCCCACCATTTTCTTAGTTTAGTAGAGATGGACGAATTGATCTATCTTCCCTCCAAAATTCAATCTTCCCACCAGTTCCTAGGGAGAGGTGGCCGTCGAATGACTTAGGTTAGTGGAGGTAGCCCAAGTCACCTATCTTCCTGCCATTTTCTTAGGTTAGTTGCATTGTCCTGATGGAATTTGATCTGCCCGCCAGGTTAGCGTGCAGGGGGGCATGGCACTTTCCCACCAGAGAGGATAATTAATTGATCGATTTAATTAAGTAGTCAATCAAATTGATAAGAGTGAGAGAAGGGCCTATTCCAGTAACTCAGACCTGAAAGAGTGCCTGTAGCAGTGAGGGGGGAGGGGGTTTGGAGAGGGAGAGGGGGCAGTGGGGACAATAGGTTAAGTGCCTGTCAATAAAATGGAAATGGGGGTGACATGGTAAAGCACTGAACAGAACAATAGGTTAACTACCTGTCAATCAGAGGAAAACAATAGGTTAAGTAGCTGTCAGTCAATTCTTATAAGCCTGATGCTCAAGGCAAACTTATCACGCACCCCCTACTACTGAGTATGATACTTCTTCAATAACTGATCGCTGGTGATACGAGATAAAACTGACCGAAAATCGCCTATGGGTGGACATGTCTGATAAGTTTTTCTCGCAAGTGCCACCAACGTGTCTTAGAAAGAGCTCTTTAATCGTCTTACAAAACACCAGAGGTTAAAAAAATCCCAATCCCAACAACTACTGTATGTTACTGTCACAAGCCGTCTTGGTTCTATATGTGCACTCAAACACCCATGTTAAAAGCTATACTTCCTTTATAAATCTATGTATGGCGTTACCTACGAATCACGTGGTTTTTCCAGATAAATAGCGAGATGGTGATCGCCGCAGTGTACAGTATCAGACCAATACGACGCCGATGGTGCAACCTCATGATAAAAGTACCGAAATTTGAAAGTGGTACGGCAAAGAAGTGTGGTATTTGCAACTACCTCACGCCACCGCTGCTAGATATTTCTCCTGTATTTGTAATGCATTCTGTCTCAATGCCATGTCAGAGTTATAGGTGATGATTGATTGAAAAGGATTACAAACAGTAGTAGATGGTGTGATGATTGAGATCGTAAGAAATATACACTAGCTTTTCAGATCTCTAGTGCTACACTTTCGGTAGAAGTGATGTCTTATTATTTCGAATCAAGTCTTTCTATTCAACCACATACCTGCATTGGATCCTACTGAGAAGTCCATTAATGATAGCTATATTGTGCTCGTATGATTCAGAGCAAATGTTTTCTGGTAGTGGGTTTTTCGTTTTACGTTTCTATAACATAGTTTATCGTGGAGAAACCGGGAAGATAGATGTATGTCATGTGCTTGAAATATATTTCTTACATCGAAATATTAACAGCGCTATATTTCATACGTCTGATAGGTCGGAAACACAAGCGATCTTACATTATAGTCGTTTTAAGTGCAGAACATTTTAGCCTTAGGAGTGCGCGTGTTTATGTTCTCTCTTACCAATACGTTCCAGGTACTGATCGTAGACTCTGCAATAATACAGGGTGATTCAAAAAGAATACCACAACTTTAGGAATTTAAAACTCTGCAACGACAAAAGGCAGAGCTAAGCACTATCTGTCGGCGAATTAAGGGAGCTATAAAGTTTCATTTAGTTGTACATTTGTTCGCTTGAGGCGCTGTTGACTAGGCGTCAGCGTCAGTTGATGCTAAGATGGCGACCGCTCAACAGAAAGCTATTTGTGTTATTGAGTACGGCAGAAGTGAGTCGACGACAGTTGTTCAGCGTGCATTTCGAACGAAGTATGGTGTTAAACCTCCTGATAGGTGGTGTATTAAACGTTGGTATAAACAGTTTACAGAGAATGGGTGTTTGTGCAAAGGGAAAAGTTCTGGACGGCCGAGAACGAGTGATGAAAATGTAGCACGCATACAGCAAGCATTTGTTCGCAGCCCAGGAAAATCGACTCGCAGAGCTAGCAGAGAGCTGCAAATTCCACAATCAACTGTATGGAGAGTCCTACGAAAAAGGTTAGTTATGAAACCTGAACGTCAACTACCCGAGGCGATGGATCGGCCGCCAGGCAGCCCGTGACAGAGCACTTCATCACTGGCCTCCAAGAAGCCCTGATCTTACCCCCTGCGATATTTTCTTATGGGGGTATGTTAAGGATATGGTGTTTCGGCCACCTCTCCCAGCCACCATTGATGATTTGAAACGAGAAATAACAGCAGCTATCCAAACTGTTACGCCTGATATGCTACAGAGAGTGTGGAACGAGTTGGAGTATCGGGTTGATATTGCTCGTGTGTCTGGAGGGGGCCATATTGAACATCTCTGAACTTGTTTTTGAGTGAAAAAAATACCTTTTTAAATACTCTTTGTAATGATGTATAACAGAAGGTTATATTACGTTTCTTTCAGTAAATACACATTTTTGAAGTTGTGGTATTCTTTTTGAATCACCATGTACTTTAAAACTGATTGCTTCGTTGATTTACGATGGTTCGAACTCCATCAGTCTGGAGCTCCACTGCGCATAAAAATCACCCCTTTCTTGTTCTTATTCACTGTCTGCTATTACATCACAACACTTTCAAATCTAATACTATACTCTGATAAGGAGTGCTATCCTCCTCAACATGGGCGCATCTCGAGAAATCTTGTGCTCTTGGATGGGAAAGGACTTGGCAAGCTCCACTCATTCACGAGACGTGGAATGTAGCGTGGTCTACTTCTGGTCGATTGCAGGTTAACTTGGTACTGGCGGGTGGTTTGGCCAATGACAGTCCGGGGGATCTTTCAGTACCTAATTTTACCCCAAGACTGTGAGAATGCGCTATGACTCCCCATCAGAATAGAAATACATCATAAATTGAGCACTATGTTCGTAGTCTTAGAAATATGTGGAGCGCCGTCTGATATACTTTGGCGGTGGATCTGTTCGAGAATTAACAATGCATGGACAGACTGCACAGTCATCTATCCACGTTTGCAATGATAATAGCAAAGTGGGGTAGTGCTGAGGTAGCTATGATACTGAAATTGGGAAACATGCTGTCCCATCATTGGTTGGTCTGAAAATTACTTTAAAATTCGTAAAATTTTTCTCACAATCAAGGCAATGCTTATTATGTCACTACATCGTGGGTGCCTTTTCCATCCCTTCCATCCACTGGTATGCTGCTGGTTATCACATAATGACTGACTGACATCGCTTGTTTGAGTAGGAGAAAGAGTTTTGGTGGAGGGACAACACCTTCTGGGGACGGATAGAACTGAAGCAGAGATCGCGTTCATGACTGCAATATGAGGAATCAGTCGAACTGGAATACGTAGCTATCAGCTGTTCTGTCACATTGACACATAAACTTAAATGTAGATGTAGGCATTCACCTTGGGACAGCAGTTTGGAAACTCAACAATGCAGTCAAACTCTTCCAGTTTCCTTATGTTGTAACTGTCTTTTATTTTTTAAATAATCCAGTGTGTGCGGAATGTTATGGTAGGCACAGTAACAACATCGTTTACACTGTGCGACACCTAGTGTTCTGCGAGAGGCAATGGATCAGAACGTGTTAATGCCAGTTTAGAACCTGACACAGACCACGAACTCTTGGCGGGAAAACAAAATTAATGGAAATGTACAAAGCGTGTTAGAGCAGAAAGAAAACAATGTTTCAAACAATGACACAGGACCACAGGGAACGACTCTTGCGACTTGGTCTGTGGTATATGGTCATCCTCCCAAGGTATGGGTGATGAAACTTTACACTGGCCTGTGCAGTGGATCAATACCTGCATCTTTAATAGGATCTGTCACTTGTGCTCGAATCAGCACACCTGCGGTATTTGTTTTCGCTGTATTGGAGGACAAAGATGTGGTAAAAATCTTATCGAGTTCTCTATCGGATGAAGTTAGTGGAGCTTTTATAGTTCGTAATTTTTCTCTGGTGCAGTGTACAGAATAACGATGATAGAATGTTGGGGTGATGGACATTAATGGGCGCTGAGGGATGTGGATCTGCTCGTAGTTTCGAGAGGCACCACAATGCAGTAACAAAATCCACATCCTTCCCCCAGTTCCCAAACTACTTTTATATTACCTTTTGCTGCAGGAGCAGTTTTTGTTTCTGACGACTGGTCCAAACACAGTTCTGTCGCAGTAACCGAGCTTCGCCTGTTTCTACACGGGTTGCAGAAGGAGGTAGATGTAGCTTCCACCGACTTCTGCTCATTTCCGACTTAGATTGGAAAAATCACATGCGAATAGCTGCGGGGACGGTAGCGCAGAGTCTGAGGGGTAGTTGCAAGATGCATAGGGGCTACCTAAACCATGTTGGAATTTTACTGTTGCAGATAGATTCCAGAGAGGTGACTTGTTTCGAGATATGAGTGATCCAGAAATATGATTCACTAGTGGCTGTAATCATTAATGGGCTTCTCAATAGGATCCAATGCAGGTATGTGATTGAATGGAAAGACTTGATTCGAAATCATAGACATCACTTCTACCGAAAGTGTATCACTACAGATCTGAAAAGCTAGTGTATATTTCTTACGACCTCAATCATCACACCATCTACTACTGTTTGTGATGCTTCGCAATCAATCATCACTGATAACTCTGCATGGCATTGAGACAGAATGCATTACAAATACAGGAGAAATATCTAGCGGAAGTGGCGTGAGGTAGTTGCAAATACCGGTTTCATACCACACTTCTTAGCCGTACCACTTTCAAAATGCGGTACTTTTACCATGAGGTTGCACCATCGGCGACGTATTGGTCTGATACTATACACTGCGGCGATTACCACATCCGTATTTGTCTGGAAAAACCACATGATTTGTAGGTAACGCCATACATAGATTTATAAAGCCAGAATAGCTTTTAACATGGGTGCTTGTGTGCACATATAGAACCAAGACGGCTTGTGACAGTAACATACAGTAGTTGTTGGGATCGGGATTTTATTAACATCTGGTAGTTTGTAAGACGATTAAACAACTATTTCTAAGACACGTTGGTGACACTTGCGAGAAAAACTTATCAGACATGTCCACCCATAGTTGATTTTCGGTCAGTTTTATCTCGTATCGCCAGCAATCAGTTATTCAAGAAGTATTATACATAGTAGTACGAGGTGCGCGATAAGTTTGCCTTGAGCATCAGGCTTATAAAGTGTGTGTTTGTGTTCTGATATGTGCAAAGGAAATGACTATGTCCATTCATAAGGAAGGTATGGATTTGACGTCCAGTACTGTGATAGCAAAGGGAAGAGTGTGTCAAGCCATAAGACTGGTACCGATATTTCTATTTCCAGAGCCATAGACGGCAACTGGGTGTATTTCCGCTACCTCGATGTTGTCGAATGTCGTTCAACTCAGACCGCAACTGTAACATTTAGTTGTAGGTACAAGGATAAAATATATATGTGAGATTGATTTCTTAGGATGATTGATTCTACCTGTATGTGCTCTGCATGCAGCGCCGGTGACCTGTGTGGGGATGGTTCACGTTTCATGTTAACTGTAGGAGCTGTCCGAATGGAGAGGGCTGTTGGAGTGTAGGACTTAACAGTACTGACCTCTAGACGACCGAATAGCGAACTAATACTTAGTATGTGTTAAGTAGCTTTCGTGATTGTGTGGAAATTGGAGAAGATTGAATATGGAGGTGTGTTTGCACTGGACCGTTATTCCCTCCCATGTAAATTGACTGATTCTACACATTTCGCGCCTTATTTAGTTGAGAGAAGATCGACTGCAGTGCGTGCATCTAGCATGTGGTTCTCTAGACATGAGAAACACCTTAGTTGACCTTGTAAATTATAGGGATGAATTGGAATCTGCTACATCTCTGAGATCGGTATTTGCGAGTGGAAATCAGTTTTCTCTATTTTTCTTTTCGAGTTTCCACGTAAATGTCTTCAGAGGCGTGACAAGTTTCTAGTTAGTCAGTGATTTACAGCATATCCCACTTAGCTAAAGTTTTAGGTTTGTAGAGAAATAATTTCCAGTCTATATCGTCGGAATTGTGCAGCGATCCATATGATACTGGTGTGTGCTTGATATCGAGAAGCAGCGCGAAAATGGGATAATATTATGGTAGACCATGCGATAATACATGTGTTCTTGTAATCCCAGAGTGTGGAGATGGGTGTAGAAAAGCAAGCAACAACTGAATTTGTAGAACTGTTGTGAGAGCGACTTCCATTCAGTGAGGGTGCTCTGGTCACCCACCGGGTGTGGATGACCGCCAACCTCGCAGTGAAATATCTAGTGCTGGTTGGAGTGTATACAGTGCTGTCTGTCTCTGCGGTAAGTGTACGGATGATGTTAAACGCCTGATTTTATACGGCGCAGGATACACATTGTATGTTTAGTAGATCGACATGGTATATGGTGATTATTGATGGGTCGGAGATCGGTTTCATGTTCTAATATTCGAGCTCCTGTCCTTGGTGTGAATGCAGTGTAATTAAGTAGGAGTATTTCCATATTTGACGAAATGTAGGGTACTTTGCAAGGTTTAATTGTGGGTGCAATATGGCTATCTGTATAATATGGATTTTGTGTCTGATAGTCTCGTCTGCAGACAGAAGGTAAATAGGCGGACCATTCTTCCACACTGGCAGCATCATTAATTCGGCAGGTAAATTCGATAAGAACCAATCATAGTCCCCATTCATTCCCAACACATCCTTTGTGCTGGGATATAGGAGTCTCTACACAGCAGTGTGAACTTTTGTGTATGTTGAAAGCATGAAGGGTAAGGTGTGATGGATGGGGTGCCATGTTAGACTACCAGGAAGAATGCATTCGGCGTTATTCCACGTTATTTTCGTTAACAGGTTCTGTTAACACAAGAATTTCCATGCGGAGAAGTTGAGAGATCATAAAAGCTCCAACAAAAGGGACCATTAAGTACTTCTGGGACAGTATACAATTGTAAGTAGGCTGTTTAGGTTTTTTTATTGGTAACGCCACCTCTGTATGAAAATCACTGGCTGTGCTGTGTGCAGTCTGTGGCTGCTTTGCATTGTTGTAATACTCGCCATTGTAGTGTTAGGCAGCTGGCTGTGAACAGTGCATAGCGTTGCGCAGTTGGAGGTGAGCCGCCAGCAGTGGTGGATGTGGGGAGAGAGATGGCGGAGTTTTGAAATTTGTCATGAACTGCTATATTTATATATGATGATATCAAGGTAAATACATTGTTTGTTCTCTATTAATATCTTTCATTTGCTAACTATCCCTATCAGTAGTTAGTGCCTTCCGTAGTTTGAATCTTTTATTTAGCTGGCAGTAGTGGCACTCGCTGTATTGCAGTAGCTTGAGCAGCGAAGATTTTTGTGAGGTAAGTGATTTGTGAAAGGTATAGTTTAATGTTAGTCAGGGCCATTCTTTTGTAGGGAATTTTGAAAGTCAGATTGCGTTGCGCTACCAAAATATTGTGTGTCAGTTTAAGCACAGTCATGTATAATTGTTCAAAGGGAACGTTTCATATGGCGACCCTTCCAGGATACCTCACTGGAATCTTCTGATTTTTTGTTGTAGTTTGTGTAATTAGTGTAGATTTTGTTTATTGCTAGCACGTAATTGTATAGAAAATCTCCTTTGTAGTTGCAGACTCTCATTGTTGTACAGTAAAACAGTTGTGGCATGCATGTAGATTTGCACCAAGTATTTCGCAGCTGCAATTAACTAGATATTATTTTCAGTGCTATGTTAATGTGTTCTCTTATTTTTGATCTTCAAATTGTGTTTTTCTGTGTTGTCGTGTGAAATATTGTGACAATAATGGCGGGTGAAAAACGTAATACTAGGCTCCAAAGTAAACTGAGAAATGACAGTGAAAATGAAAGCAGTGTGTTAGCGCCGCAGAGTAATGAATTAACTAATGTTCAAAGTAGTAATTTGGTAATTGCGCATAGGGAAATGGAGCGGGCGGCAAACAATGGTGTGGACAGTGAAACAGGTAGTGAACAGGGAAGCGTTATCGATCGATTGGTCGGCAACAGCTCGCCTCAGGAACCGCGAATGACAGAACACAATATCGCAAATACTGTAGATTCAGGTTTTGGGTCATCACCGTTTTCTCAAATAAGTCAAGACACATTTTCTGCTTGTCAAAATGTGAATGTTGCCGGTGCAAATGCACTGCCGAAAAGCGTAGAGAAACAGATTCCAGACACTAATACATTATTATTGCAATTAATGCAACAAATGGAACAAAATCAGAGACAAATGGGACAAAATCTTAAAAAGTTAGACACAATGGAACAACACCAGAGACAAACACAGCAACAGTTAGACGCAATGGAACAAAATCTTCACACCATGCTTGAACAAACACGTGAAGATTTAACTACTGAGTTACATAACATTGAATCGAAATGTCAAAAAGTCTGTAATGACGTAAAAACACAAATTTGTGAGCATTTTCAACCTATTTTTTCGCGGCATGAAAATGTATTACAGAATCACGAAGCAGCCATAAAAGAACTGCAAACCATTGTTCATGAAAATCACGACACCTTGCAAGCTAAAATTGACTCAGTTGCATCTACCGATTCGGTTACGCAACTTGCAAAAACTCAGGAAAACTTAAAGGACACAGTAGATACTCTGAAACTTGGTTCAGAAAAACATACAGAGGAAATAATTTCACTATCGGATAAAGTAGCTGAACTTTCAGATCAGTTCACTAACTTATCTACAAAGGTAGATGATGATCTGAATGACACAAGACCTGTAGCCTTCACTGACACTGAAGAGTGCAAACAAATTAGGAAATTCAAACAAAATCAGAATCAGATTAATACGCAACACCAAAGAGAAATCAGGGAAGTACAAGATCAGCTGACACAGTTAATACAAGAATTACGTATTTCAGAGGATACTCGCTCCCCAATACGGGAAGAGGGACACAGAAATACGGAACAGCCACAAAATAATAACACAGGGCATTTCGGAAGTTATGAAAGAAATTGGCAATGTGCACCGAATTTTGAGATGGAACGGCCGACACGACCTAACAATGACCGATATGCGACTCGACGACATGATGATTTTGACTATAAGCTGTTCATTACTACACGTAAATTCAAAACATTTAAGAATTCTGGCAACGACATTCATCCACAAGCATGGCTCCATCAATTCTCTCATTGTTTTCCTCCCAACTGGTCATTGGAGCACAGATTAGAATTTATGTGTGGCTACTTAGAGAATGAACCAGCTGTAAGAATGCGATCGGTCATTCACGATTGCCACAGTGAAGGAGAATTTTACCATGCCTTCCTCTCAGCATATTGGTCTCAAGCCACACAAGACCGCGTAAAACATGGCATCATAATGATGAAACATTTCGAACAATCTGAATTCTCCAGTCTTGTGAAATATTTTGAAGACATGTTGCACAAGAATCAGTACCTGTCAAACCCATACAGCCCCTTAGAACTCATCTGGATTTGCTTAATCAAATTACCTGAACATTTACGACATATTATTTTGGCAGGACGTTGCAAAGACGACATTGAAGCTTTTCAGGGACTGTTACAAGAACTGGAAAGTGACACTGACAATCGCGGAACACAGGAGCACAACAATTACAGATCACATCAGTCGCAATTCCGCGATGAAAGAAATAATAACTGGACGCGACAAGGCTATTCTCACAACACAAATCGTGACCGAAACAGACACCACCCGTATTACAACCGTTGGCAGAGTAGTAATAATTACAGGGAAAGATCACCTCTCCGCGGTAGTGACTATCACAGAGACAATCAGAGAAACAGACAATTTGGGAACCAAAATAATTATTATCAAGGGAGACAGAATATCTTTAGACGCAACGGTCCAACGCGCAGTTACGATTCAGGGAGAAATTCTCCACCACTTAACCGACAAGAAAGGAACTGCAGGAACTACCGACATGACGACAGACGATATGATCGTAACGACAGACCTGAATTGCATCAGAACTGGCGGGATTTAAACAGGACAGGGCCCTCTCGTCACGGTGAATTTGTAGAAGTTAGGTCTCCAAATCCCAATAACGACGCTCGCCAACAAAGAGACAATAGGCAATGACTCACACCGCTGGCAGCCACAAAACGTTCTTATGACACTAACGACGCAGCTGCCGTAGCTAGTAATTATGTAAAAATGGAAGACATTAGGGACATCTTACTCCAGGAACACGACATAAAACATAACAATATTGCATATCCTGTGATTCACATTACAGTAAATGATGTAAAATTTACGGCAGTACTTGACTCTGGCAGTCCCATTTCAGTAATTAGTGAAACAGCCTTTAGCAAATGCAACAAATCGAACGATTGTCCCACACTTCCGTTACGTAAGATTAAATTACAAGGTGCAATCTTTGGAAAAAGTGTAGATGTACGCCAACAAACCAACTTAGAATTCTATTGTCAAAGCCACAGCTTCTCTATGAGCTTTCTCATTGTTCCATTATTGTCGACGGAAATTATATTGGGAGTAGACTTTTTGAATGAATACAAAGCAATCTTAAACTTTCACGATGCTGAAATAGGTTTAGAGAAGGAAGGTAAGTCAATAGCTTTGAAATTTGAAGATTGGCTCTCAAACCATGACGAAGAAATCAATCGGCTTTACCTTCTGTTAGACAACAGTTCGGAATTTTCTACGGAACTAGACACTAACAATCACTCTGCAAGTACTGACAGGGATGATGTCGACGGCGCATTTGACACTAATAAGTTAATTCAGAATAAAATTCAAGCAATTGAGAATTGTAATGACACTGATAGGCAGGACCTTTTTGAGATTTTACAAGAACATTCCACAGTTTTTACTCATAAAACAGGAACAATCAAGGGATTTCAATACCAATTTCGTGTTCGTGAGCATACTAAATTTTGTGTTAGACCATATGATATTCCAGCACATTATAGGGACCGTGTTAGAACAGAAATACAATCTATGCTCGACGAGGACATTATTGAGCCTGCAGTAAGCTCATACAACAATCCATTACATGTTGTTGAGAAGAAAAATGGATCGATCAGGCTTGTCTTAGATTCGAGACAAATCAATACTATCATTATTCCTGAAACAGACAGGCCGCAGACGATGGAAGAACTTCTTCAAAATTTTAATGGTGTAAAAGTGTTGTCTTCCATTGATCTCAGATCCAGCTTTTATCAGATCGAACTTCATCCAGAATGTAGAAAATACACAGCTTTCCTTTGTTTCGGCGTTTGTTAACAGTTTCGGAAACTTCCTTTTGGTTTGAACATTTCTTCAGCAGCATTCATTCGCGGGCTAAATTCGATATTACCTGAATTCTTAAAACGTCACATCACCTTATATGTAGACGATATTCTGATAGCAGAAGCCTCATGGGAACAACACAATCGCATCCTCAACAGCGTGTTACATATTTTTGCAGAATCTGGAATTACAGTTAACTTGGAAAAGTCTGAATTCGGTAGGACAAAAGTGAAGTTTTTGGGACATATTATTTCTTCTGAAGGCATTCAGCCGGATCCTGAAAAGTTAGAAGCAATCAGAGCCATTCCAGTTCCATCCACAAAAAGACAAGTCCGCAGTTTTCTAGGTCTCGTAAATTTTTACCGTCGTTTTCTGAATATGCAAATTCTTGTTACACCAAAACTTTGTTCTCTCACTGGAAAAAATACTATTTGGAACTGGGACGAACAAGCACAGTTGGAATTCAATTCTTTGAAAGAAGCGTTACTTCACGCGCCAATCTTAGCTCATCCAGATCTGTCGCAAGATTTCTGCCTTAGCACAGATTCTTCTAAAGTCGGTCTTGGTGCCCATTTATTTCAAGAAGCCATAGAAAATGACACTACCGTTCAGAAAACCATTGCTTTTGCTAGCCGAGTGCTAACAAAATCTGAAAAAAATTATTCCGTTACTGAATTAGAAGCTTTGGCTATCGTTTGGGCATTTAACAAATTCCGTTTCTTTCTTTCTGGTAAGCACGTAAAAGTATACAGTGATCATCGTGCATTACAATTTCTTATGTCCTCAAAATTAAATCATGACAGGTTAAAACGTTGGGCATTGTTTCTGCAAGAATTCCGCTTCACAATAGTCTACATTCCCGGCAAGGAGAACATTGTTGCGGACGCACTGTCACGCGCACCGGCTGGGCTTGAGAAAAGTAACACAGAAGGCAACCTCGAGAAAAATTTCAGTATTCTTTACATTCAGAAAGTCGCCTTTGAAAACTTCATCACCACATCTTTAAAGGACATTGCTCATAAACAAGATAAAGATCCGATTTGGAAAGACATCAAGAGCAAATGGCATGAAAAGACACACACACAGATTCGGCATTATTACCTGGTTAGAAACAACATACTCTTCAAACGCTGCACTGTTGATGACAAGCTATGGGTACTTTGCATTCCTGACGATTTTGTTAATAAGCTCATTTGGTACATTCATTTCAGCTACGCACATTTTGGTCCACGAAAATGTTATCATATTCTTCGAACGACTTGTTATTTTAACAATATGGAAAAAAGAATTCGAAGAGTCTTGTCTATTTGTAAACTTTGTCAAAAGGCGAAACCATCTACTGTCTCACATCGTGCTCCGTTGTTTCCTATTATTCCTTCTAAATTAAAAGAATTTGCTGCTGTTGATCTCTTGGGACCGCTTGTCAGAACATCCAATGGATTTTCGTACGTTCTAGTCGCTGTTGAACTTACTTCAAAATTTGTTTCTTTCACTCCGTTACGTAAAGCCACTGGACGTTCTGTCTCCAACGCCTTTGTTAAAAATTTCTTACGTGAAGTTGGCCACGTTGCTAAAGTCATTTCAGATAACGGACCGCAATTTAGATCTGCTGTTTGGTCACGCATGCTTCGCAACCATAAAATCAAACCTGTTTTTATTTCATTGTACTCACCACATTGTAACCCCTCCGAACGGATTATGAAAGAAATCAATAAGCTTTGCAGGCTTTATTGTCATAGAAAGCATCAGCATTGGGACAGATATTTACACTTATTTCAAAACGTGCTGAATGAAATGCCTCATGATTCCACTGCTTTACCACCTACTCTTGTACTGAAGAATGAAGAACCACCGAACAGAATCAGAGAGCTTGTACCTTTCCCAAATACAGGTAAACTTCGACACAAAGACATAATTGATTTGGCTCTTAAAAATATAAAATCTGCAGCAAACAAAAGGAGAAAACTACACGGTAAAGCAAATGCAAAGAAATTGTATATTGGTCAGAAAGTTCTCATTAAAGCTCATTCATTGTCACATAAGAAGAAACACTTGAGTCACAAATTCTTTCTAGTTTACAATGGACCTTACAGAATCCGACGTATACCACATGATAATTGCGTTGAAGTTGAAACTCTGCGTACTAGGAAGAGTAAAGGTTTACACCACATTTCACATGTAAAACCGTTTATTGAAAGATAATCTGCTTTTTAACTTTGACTTTGCCATAAAACTTTTCACTTCACATTTCTAGTATGCTTTGTCAGATTTAGAATCTGTTAACATGTAACAATGTTTGAAGTGAAATATCCAGTCAAGAACCAAGAGAACTTATTGAAACAGAAATGACGAATGCATTGTTATAGTGAACAGACGTCACAGTGTTATTGTGTGTGTACATTCTTGCTTGTTTGTTGCACGATTACGTAACGACTATAAGGCTCATACTTAGAACATTTACCAGTACTGCTAATGAGATTTTAATGCAACATTTTGGTTTATTTGAAAATACATTCTGAATTTAAAGTGCTTTCTGAGAGATACCAGATGACACAGAGGTTAGTTTATTTGACAGCTACACGACTATATCACGACGCTACTAATGAGTGACAATTTACAATGTTGCTTTTGCGGTGTATCTGTTTTATATCTGCACAGTTTTTCGGCATTATTCAAGAAATTAAAACATGTTTTAGTAGTAACTTTTCTGGTATAGCAACAATGAGACAGCCTTTTTCGTAGCACAACAATACGTTACAGTACAGTACTTTCCTCATCACGGCAATAAGCGTAATAACTAAGATATCTATACGCAAAGCATTTCACTTTTGTGTATTATGAGGTAAGTACATTGACTTCTGCAGAACTTAGCTTTCGGAGGACGATAACTACGACACTTCCACAGAGATTATGTTGCAACAAGACGCACATTTAGCGCTACAGGACACGCATTTGAGTGATTAATCTTATACTTAAAACACTTATTTTTAAAGATTTTTTAATTACAAAGAAAGTTTTCCGTGATACATTTCATTCCATTGCTGTAATTTGTAACACCTGAGGGTATAATTACATTTATCCTCAGGGGGGTACACGCTTACTTTGTGTACCATGTGTGTGGCAACCACAAGGAACCCTAGCTAATATGGTATTTGCTTATACAACTTTACACATCGGTACCATATTTCTCTAACACACAAATTACACAGCTATCTGATCATTTAACTGAGAGATAAACATTCTTTTACTACATCAGTGACACATGTTTACGCAATACACAGTTGGGTAACTTCATACTTATGAAACTGTATTTTGTCTGTACTTTGTAAACTGTTCATATTTTTTCGGAATCATTGTGATACTATGAGAGCTTTGAATGATGTATTTGGTAAGGGAGCATGATTTTAAAGTACGTTTGAGGAAGATGACACTATTGAAATGAGCAGAGAATTTTTTTTAGGTTTTGAAATTATTGGAGGAAGCTACGACGATTTTGAGAGTTGACTAAGATGTTATGATATTATTACGACGACGATGTGTATTATACTGTTGAGGTATGTTTATGATTAATAAGATGATGATACCGTATATGAGGAGTTTGATTATGCTACGTATTTCTTATGATGAAACACTGAAGAAGTGTCGACGAATAAGGTAAGGAATAATGAGTAGTGATTAGGGACTCTGATTTGTGAAAAAGGTTGTTGGAAACCAAGAATCGTACTTTAAGAGTTATGAAATGTGTGTGTATATGCATGAATGTATTACAATGCAGACGAAAATTTTTTGGACACTGTTATATCAATAGCATTTTGTTTCTACAGATTTGCAACGCAAATTCTTGACCTGTGAAATTTTTATATGAGACTGTCACTGTAGCGAAAACTGCTGTCATCATAAATATTTCCGTAAGACAGTTAAGTGACCACCTGCACGTAATGCGTCGTGGGCACCCAGCTGTGTCAGACGCCGGGAGAACAAGTCATTAGTGAGTGCCTCATCAGAAGCACAGGTAGAAAAAAAAAGAAAGGGAAGGCCATTGTCCGCGCTACTGACATTTCCTTGTTGAAAGCATACTGTGGAGCTCGTAATTTATGATATTTACTGAAATGCCTACTAAAATGACAAGAAATATTTTTACATCTGCACACCTGATTATGACAAGCGTCTTTCTATGAGAGTTGAGAGAATTTCTACTAACTTATGAAATGTCACATGACTATTGAATGATATTTTTATGCTTTGCTTTTCGTAGTTGCTTATTTCACTTGATATCTGGTTTCCAGCTGTGTTGCAGCATTGCTTTTATAAAATAAAATGCATTTGCTATTGTGAACACTTTCTGTCAACAGATCTATTAAATAATAATTTTATGATCCACATTCTTTAAAAAAGGAGCACTTGGAAAGGAAAGAACAATAAGAAGGAACTAGTAACTGCATTCATAATTTTCTTTTCAAGTAATTGGTAACTTTTTGGTAGAATAACTTCTTGTGGTGCACCACTTTAATTACTTAGACATTAAGATGTGATTATACATTTCCCTTATCTGCATTGTTATCTTTAGTGTACTATTTTTTCTGCTTGAGCTATGTCATGTTTAGGTATAAGTTACTGCTGTTTGCCAGGCATCGTGTTACTGAATTTTAATTTGTGTTACTCTGCTAAGCCAGATTTAATTTTTTGTTTACTGCGCATTGGCTCATATTAGTTGTAATGTTGCATTGCTTGTTAATTTAGATTTACTGTAGCTTGCTTTGCAAATTTCCATTTTTTTTCTCATTGCTGTTTGTGTTAATTGTTATGTGATGCTGCATTGCCTCGTCCCTTAGTTTAGCATCTGAGCTCAGTAGATTTAAGTTAGCTTAAGAGGCGTAGACTATATAAGAAACTAACTATGATGAATTGGAAGAAATGCATTTAGACGCTATAAGAAAATGGTTTGGCCAAAAAAAAAAAAAAAGTATTTTAGGTAGGATTTTCTTGGAAATAAATGATGAGGTAAGATAATGGAAAATAAAAATGAGGTAAGAGATGTGTGAACATATAAACACAGAAAGCATGCTTAGTTAGAATTTTTGTGGTGGAAACAAAGGATGAAATAAGAGGAAAGATATATGAAGTTTTGGGTTGGACTGCAGTACCAAATGTTACACTGAAAACGAACCCTGTCCTTTCCCATTGGTGTTATCCCACTATGTGTTTGTGTACCCTTGTGTATTTGTTTTCTTCCTGTCTCTGTGTAGTTTCATAGAATTTTTTCTTCTTTTAATATTAAGCTACATTCACTATGATGAGGAATACTGTTATCCTCGAATATAATTGGCATTAATAATATGTTATTTACTTTGTAAAGATGTTAGACATTATTAATTCTGTTCTGTTTCATGCTCATGTGTGAAGTTGATGTTTCAAAAGTTATTGTGATCTTTTATGTATGTACTCATGTCATAATTCCACTGATGTATATGTTTATTTCTATTCTTTTGTAAAGCCTGTGTTACTACAAATGTTATCTGTATTGTTATGTTCTTTAATGTTGTATTTTGTACCTTTGTAATTGTATTTTGATGTTGTAATTTTATAATTGTACAGACACCAGTTCTTCAAATTAAGTTACATTTCACTGCACACGTTTCTGTTGGTCATAGTATATGGACAACATGTGAGAAGTAGGGACTGTTAGTGTTTGCACGTGTGTTAATAATTCAGCAAGGGACTGGATAACAGCATTGCTGGTTCTAAGGACAATTCCAAACACTTTGTGAGTGCACAAGTGGTGGTTTATGGACTTGCTATATTCTCTGCAAGACTCTTCGATGGTGATTGTGCACCTGCACAGTCGCAACAGATGGCTGCTGGCCATTTCTACAAGGACTACAGTGGGTCTACACCTTTGCTGACTCACCAGTACCATTATTTCTACAAGGCCTGCAGTGGGTCTGCACCTCTGGTGGCCCACCAATACCGTAATCTCTACCAGGACTACAGTGGGTCTGTTCTGTGATGACCTACCTACCAATATTCTTCAAAACGTCGAATGACTCTGCTGTGGGTTTGCTATGTTGTGGCCCATTACCTGTCTGCATGTCAAGAGTCAGCACTGTCTCTCCGTTGGAAGGACCACACTACTTCTTCAAGACTGCATGGAAATCCACTACTTCTATGTGCATTTTCTTTTACTGCTCAGACTTTGAGAAAAACTCTGCATTTTTACTGTGATGAACAATGTGGACTGTCTTTATGGACTGTGAGAAATTTTTAGCTTTTGACCAACATTGTATCAATAAGTGTGTGCATTTGATTTCTTTGTTATTGTAATTATGAAAAATTTTTTTTCAAATCTGTATTGGCCACTGCCCAATCCAATTTGTAAAACTTTTTGTGGGGAGCATGGGGGCTATGTAAGTAGGCTGTTTAGGTTTTTTTATTGGTAACGCCACCTCTGTATGAAAATCACTGGCTGTGCTGTGTGCAGTCTGTGGCTGCTTTGCATTGTTGTAATACTCGCCATTGTAGTGTTAGGCAGCTGGCTGTGAACAGCGCATAGCGTTGCGCAGTTGGAGGTGAGCCGCCAACAGTGGTGGATGTGGGGAGAGAGATGGCGGAGTTTTGAAATTTGTCATGAACTGCTATATTTATATATGATGATATCAAGGTAAATACATTGTTTGTTCTCTATTAATATCTTTCATTTGCTAACTATCCCTATCAGTAGTTAGTGCCTTCCGTAGTTTGAATCTTTTATTTAGCTGGCAGTAGTGGCACTCGCTGTATTGCAGTAGCTTGAGCAGCGAAGATTTTTGTGAGGTAAGTGATTTGTGAAAGGTATAGTTTAATGTTAGTCAGGGCCATTCTTTTGTAGGGAATTTTGAAAGTCAGATTGCGTTGCGCTAAAAAATATTGTGTGTCAGGTTAAGCACAGTCGTGTATAATTGTTCAAAGGGGACGTTTCACAATTTCTGAGAGGTCGACTTGGCTCTTATTTCACATAGCCATGTGACGTCAATATAATATTGAGAACCTTTTAGATGGTGAGTTGCCATGCAGACGTAACGTGTCACAGCATCAGTTGCACTGGGATAGGTAAGCATGGCTGGACGCAGCTTGTATGTCCTGTTTGGATAGCTAGGGAGAAGGCAGCCTGTGCTATTCTGGAACGGATTTCTGTACCGCAATGTGTGACATCAGTGTCCACAGGTATAGCATCAGCAACGGTAAACACACGTGCTGCCCAGAGGCGTTTTGCATATGGGATCTGTGTCAGCACACCTCTGAGTTCTGTGGTGAGGTGGACAGGTGTGCTTGCTGTACCTCATGTGACGTGGAGGACATGACGGCGGAGGAGGGGACGCTGCAGAATCGGGCTGCTGCGATCAGCCTGGTTGCTGCAGCCCTAACCTGCTAGCCTGAGGGAGGGCGACCTGTGGACGCCAGAGCGATTCTGTGGCTGCCGCAGCCGGGCTAGGGCCGAGTCCGGGGGCAGCAGCGGGGGTGGTGGTGGCATTGGGCGTCGAGTGGAGGGATGTGTTTTTTAGTAGCTATCTTTTGTTTAAACTGTGTTCTGTCCATTTCACCGACCAAAAGGATGATGTGAATTGAAAAAACTCCCCCATACATGTGAAAAGTATCGACTTAATTAATTTGCATAAATTTTTTATATCTACGTGGTGTTTGCAGTACAAGGGGAGGGTGTGTGTGAGTGAGTGACATGGAGCAGAACAGCAGGTTAAGCACAGAACGCTAGGTTAATATGCATAATTTTTGTGTAAAACGCAGTGCAATAGTTTAAGGATTTGGGTGACAAAGAAGAATGCGCCAGAAATGGCGTTCAAAAACATCTGAAAATCGAAAAGTGTACCAGGAAATGGTGTGAGGACATAACTAATTACTTAATTTGGTATCAAAGGCGGTAGAATAGTTTAAGGAAATGTGGATTATGAGTAAAACCACTTAACAGAACAATAGGCTAAGTGCTGACAAAGGGCCAAACATTAGCTTAAGCACCCAGGGTACAGTTCTGAACATTAGGTTATGCAACATGTTTGCTCCATGTAATTACTTCTTACAAGACCTACATGTTTCCAAACAGAAGAGAATGATGAGCACGAAATGTCCAACCTCGACAAACTGATTTTTTTATAAATAAACAGTATACCCTTGAATTTCCTGTTACGAGACCCTTCCTCTCCCCCACCTGACCGCCATCTTTGATTACGTCACGGAAGGGACGACAGCATCCTCTGGTGGCAGTACTTTGTACTAGATCAATTGGACTTGTGCCCTCTTGACTAACACACTGATTGGAGGTAGTGCCTCTGTTTGTTTAAATAAATAGTGCTTCCAAAATTAAGACTTATGTCAAGCACAGATCAAGTCCTCTTGCCACCATTTCCTAGGAAGAGGTGGTGGTCAGATGGGTTAGGTTAAAGGAGGTAGCCCAAGTGCCCTTTCTTTCCTGCCATTTTCTTAGGTTAGTAGAGATAGTCGAATTGACCCATCTTCTCTCCAAAATTCAAACTCCCCACCAGTTCCTAGGGTGAGGTGGCGGTCGGATGACTCAGGTTAGTGGAGGTAGCCTAAGTCACCTATTTTCCTGCCATTTGGTTAGGGTTGCATTGTCCTGATGTAATTTGAACTTCCTGCCAGGGGGGGTTGTTTCCCACAAGATTGGTTAATTAATTGATGAATTTAATTAAGTAGTCAATCAAATTCATAAGAGTGAGAGGAGGGCCTATTCCAGTAACTCAGACCTGAAAGTGTACCTGTACCACCAGGGGGGAGGGGGTTGGAGAGGGGGAGGGGGTGGTGGGGACGTAAGGTTTCCTGTGAGTCAAAAGGAAGTGGGATGACATGGAAAAGCACTTAACTGAAAAATAGGTTAAGCAGCTGTCAATCGCAGGAGAACAATAGGTTAAGTACCTGTCAATTAAAGAAGAACAACAGGTTTGCCCCTGATGTAGGCAACCCGCACTGACAAAATGTGCCACAAAGAATTTTGAGAGTGTGTGTTTGTGGGAGTGTGTTTCACATAGAAACATCACCGTGTTTACGGTGAATACGATCTGTGGAAGAAGTGAGCAACGAAGTAAGACGGGAAAAGAGTAACTGTTGTAGTTACACTATTGCTCTGTGACGAGCCACTGCAGACGACGTGTCACTTGAAACAAAGTACTCGGGAAGTGCCCAGGTAAACAGCGCGCTTTCCTCGTTTCTGGCCGCCACAGACTGCGTCCGCTGGCCATTCGCGTCCACCGCTTTCATTGCCGCACCGCTTACGCCGAGATACACCGCTGCAGTGGGCTGTTCTCTCCCTCCCTCCCACCGTCCTCCTCAGGCCGCCACCGCTGCAGCGAGGCGCGCCCAGTAGCGACTGAGCGGCCGTTATTTCGGCTTATGCCCCACCACGTCCCGTGAATACCCGCACCGTCATTTACTGCGTCATCTCGCTCGTATGAGCGCGTCCGCCTCGAAAAAGGAAAAGCACACGAGAGGCCTGGCGGCGTCGCGCACATAAATCAACCCATCAGTATCTGGAAGACAAAGGGCACCCGCGATAGTCTCTCGCCTCCTTTTTATTACGATGTAGCGGGGCGGTCCCACGGAAATAATATCTCTGCCCGGCAGTCTCCAGTGAGAGGGACAAGAGGGCGCTGTCTCTGACAAAGCGAGGAGAATTTATCTCTCCGGCTGACGTAAATACGAGCCGTAAATGCGTCCCAGAATATCCGTCCGCGCCCGGAAAAAGACGGCGGCCGGCGCGCCTTCCGCGGCCGCGCCATCGGGTGTCGAACACGTGTCGCCCGGGACAGACGCACGTGAGAGTGGCCGTGTCCTGGTGGAGAGGGGGGTGAGGTTGGGCGGGGGGGGGGGGGGGGGGGCGCAAAGTGCGCAGTAACATGGGCCCAGGGGCGTCCACCCTCTCCGAAACTACTGCCAGCATGTCGAACAGCTAAACGCCATGCAAGTACGATACTAGCAGTACATTTATTTATTTAATATTTATTTATTTCTCAACTACCGACCTACTGGCTGTTGCTATACAGGAGGTCTACAATGTGTGATTTTACGTGTTATATTATACAAACTTGGTTACCGCTAGTAGATTTTTTGAGAATTTTACAAAATGAATAAAAAAGAATATAACAAATAAAAAATACATAAAAATATTCTTTTTTATTCATTTTGTAAAATTCTCAAAAAATCTACTAGCGGTAAGCAAGTTTGTATGATATAACACGTAAAATCACAGACACACACACACACATATATATACACTCCTGGAAATGGAAAAAAGAACACATTGACACCGGTGTGTCAGACCCACCATATTTGCTCCAGACACTGCGAGAGGGCTGTACCAGCAATGATCACAAGCACGGCACAGCGGACACACCAGGAACCGCGGTGTTGGCCGTCGAATGGCGCTAGCTGCGCAGCATTTGTGCACCGCTGCCGTCAGTGTCAGCCAGTTTGCCGTGGCATACGGAGCTCCATCGCAGTCTTTAACACTGGTAGCATGCCGCGACAGCGTGGACGTGAACCATATGTGCAGTTGACGGACTTTGAGCGAGGGCGTATAGTGGGCATGCGGGAGGCCGGGTGGACGTACCGCCGAATTGCTCAACACGTGGGGCGTGAGGTCTCCACAGTACATCGATGTTGTCGCCAGTGGTCGGCGGAAGGTGCACGTGCCCGTCGACCTGGGACTGGACCGCAGCGACGCACGGATGCACGCCAAGACCGTAGGATCCTACGCAGTGCTGTAGGGGACCGCACCGCCACTTCCCAGCAAATTAGGGACACTGTTGCTCCTGGGGTATCGGCGAGGACCATTCGCAACCGTCTCCATGAAGCTGGGCTACGGTCCCGCACACCGTTAAGCCGTCTTCCGCTCACGCCCCAACATCGTGCAGCCCGCCTCCAGTGGTGTCTCAACAGGCGTGAATGGAGGGACGAATGGAGACGTGTGGTCTTCAGCGATGAGAGTTGCTTCTGCCTTGGTGCCAATGATGGTCGTATGCGTGTTTGGCGCCGTGCAGGTGAGCGCCACAATCAGGACTGCATACGACCGAGGCACACAGGGCCAACACCCGGCATCATGGTGTGGGGAGCGATCTCCTACACTGGCCGTACACCACTGGTGATCGTCGAGGGGACACTGAATAGTGCACGGTACATCCAAACCGTCATCGAACCCATCATTCTACCATTCCTAGACCGGCAAGGGAACTTGCTGTTCCAACAGGACAATGCACGTCCGCATGTATCCCGTGCCACCCAACGTGCTCTAGAAGGTGTAAGTCAACTACCCTGGCCAGCAAGATCTCCGGATCTGTCCCCCATTGAGCATGTTTGGGACTGGATGAAGCGTCGTCTCACGCGGTCTGCACGTCCAGCACGAACGCTGGTCCAACTGAGGCGCCAGGTGGAAATGGCATGGCAAGCCGTTCCACAGGACTACATCCAGCATCTCTACGATCGTCTCCATGGGAGAATAGCAGCCTGCATTGCTGCGAAAGGTGGATATACACTGTACTAGTGCCGACATTGTGCATGCTCTGTTGCCTGTGTCTATGTGCCTGTGGTTCTGTCAGTGTGATCATGTGATGTATCTGACCCCAGGAATGTGTCAATAAAGTTTCCCCTTCCTGGGACAATGAATTCACGGTGTTCTTATTTCAATTTCCAGGAGTATATATATATATATATATATATATATATATATATATATATATATATATATATATATGTATATAGGATAAAAAGATTATAACACATGATAGATATGTAAAAAAAGTAGAAATGTATGTAAAAGTTATATCTGTATACACACACATTTGATCATCAATGTAGACCTGCTATAGAACAACAGGCAGCAGGTCTTCACTTGAGCTGAGAAATAAATAAATAAATAAATAGTGGAGAGAGTTGCAGGGCCAGCTGGAATTCCGAAATCTCTCATCAGTGAGGCAAATGACCGTAACAGGGGAAGGTGGTGACGTAGTGCAAATCGCGGACTGCTGAGCTCATGGAAGACTCTAATAGCGCATTGCTTCCGCCTCCTTGCCGAGTTGTACGTCCCAAGAGTGGAACGTGGCGAGGGTTCGGCGATGCCTTTGGCAGCCAGCCACGTCTTGGTACTCTGCGGGTCCCACAGCTACTCTGCAGGGGCGCATTGCTGCCACGGAATTACCCGACCTTTATTCGTAAACTTCAGCTTATCTGCTATAGCTGTAGGTGTACCATCTAAAGTGATACACGAGAATTTTTTGTCGGACCGGGACTCGAACCCCGACTTCCAGCTTACCGGCAGAGGTCGTCCTACCACCAGTGCCACCAGAACACGCTCCTTGGACCGACCCAATCTCCCCCCTTCCCCCCCTCCCCCCACATGACTCACGTCTGCCTCCCTTCCCCCCCCCCCCCCCGCCCCCCCACACACACGTCTCACACCTGCCTGTGTCTTCTCGCAGCTTATTATTTCACAGGCCTGCGCTCGTGCGTGTCGTGATTCCCGTGTAGACTTTTAGAATGAAGACTAGGAGAAGTCATAGACTGACGTTGTCATTTCCGTCACGGACCCGTCTTCGCCTCTTTCGTAGAGGCGCAAAAATGGTTCAAATGGCTCTGACCACTATGGGACTTAACATTTTAATGGAAGACACTGAAATATCTCGAAAACAACACATTGGATCCAAAAAAATATACAGTTAAAATTTGTTCGTCTCGAAGACGGACATGCAACGATACCAAACTCAACACACCACACCACCCTGTGTGGAGTGCAACTGTAGAATCCTGAACAGAAAGCCCCATTTTTATCGCAAAAATGGTTCAAATGGCTCTGACCACTATGGGACTTAACATCTGTGGTCATCAGTCCCCTAGAACTTAGAACTACTTAAACCTAACTAACCTAAGGACATCACACACATCCATGCCCGAGGCAGGATTGGCGGTCGCGCGGTCCTGGACTGAGCGCCTAGAACCGCTAGACCACCGCGGCCGGCCTTTTATCGCAGATTCGAATTCTACGGAAAAATACACTCCTGGCCATTAAAATTGCTACACCACGAAGATGACGTGCCACAGACGCGAAATCTAACCGACAGGAAGAATATGCCGTGATATGCAAATGATAAGCTGTCCAGAGCATTCATACAAGGTTGGCGCCGGTGGCGACACCTACAACGTGCTGACATGAGGAAAGTTTCCAACCGATCTCTCATACACAAACAGCAGTTGACCGGCGTTGCCTGGTGAAACGTTGTTGTGACGCCTCGTGTAAGGAGAAGAAATGCGTACCATCATGTTTCCGACTTTGACAAAGGTCGGATTGTAACCTATCGCGATTGCGGTTTATCGTATCGCAACATTGCTGCTCGCGTTCGTCGAGATCCAATGACTGTTAGCAGAATATGTAATCTGTGGGTTCAGGAGGGTAATACGGAACGCCGTGCTGGATCTCAACGGCCTCGTATCACTAGCAGTCGAAATGACAGGCATCTTACCCGTATGGCTGTAACGGACCGTGCAGCCACGTCTCGATCCCTGAATCAAAAGATGGGGACGTTCGCAAGACAACAACCATCTGCACGAACATTTCGACGACGTTTGCAGCAGCATGGACTATCAGCTCGGAGACCGTGGCTGCGGCTACCCTTGACACTGCATCAGACAGGAGCGCCTGCGATGGTGTACTCAACGACGAACCTGGGTGCACGAATGGCAAAACGTCATTTTTTCGGATGAATGCAGGTTCTGTTTACAGCATCATGATGGTCGCATCCGTGTTTGGCGACATCGCGGTGAACGCAAATTGGAAGCGTGTATTCGTCATCGCCATACTGCCGTATCACCCGGCGTGATGGTATGGGTTGCCATTGGTTACACGTCTCGGTCACCTCTTGTTAGCACTGACGGCACTGAACAGGGGACGTTACATTTCAGATGTGTTACGTCCCGTGGCTCTACCCTTCATTCGATCCCTGCGAAACCCTACATTTCAGCTGGATAATGCACGACCGCATGTCGCAGGTCCTGTACGGACCTTTCTAGATACAGAAAATGGACTGCTGCCCTGGCCAACACATTCTCCAGATCTCTGAGCAATTGAAAGCGTCTGGTCAATGGTGGCCGAGCAACTGGCTCGTCGCAATACGCCTGCCACTACTCTTGATGAACTGTGGTATCGTGTTGAAGCTGCATGGGCAGCTGTACCTGTACACGCCATCCAAGCTCTGTTTGACTCAATGCCCAGGCGTGTCGAGGCCGTTATTACGGCCAGAGGTGGTTGTTCTGGGTACTGATTTCTCAGGATCTATGCACCGAAGTAGGGTGAAAATGTAATCACATGTCAGTTCTAGTATGATATATTTGGCCAATTAATACCAGTTTATCATCTGCATTTCTTCTTGGTGTAGCAATTTTAATGGCCAGTAGTGTACATAAATATGGTCTGAAACATTGTTTTCGTTACATGACAGATGGGGCTGTAATCGGAAAAATCACGGTAGGCGGAAAACGGAATGTTTCAAAATGCTAACCCGTGACACTTGAATGAACCCCCGCATCCACTGTGTTACGTCCGGACAAGCAGTTCCTTCCTATCTTTTAATGCGACTGCGGTACCCGTTACAGTAAGTCGTAACTTAGTTGTCTACCCGGCCACGGCGGCGCGCACGCCAGTCCCCTTTTCTTTTTGTCAGAGGAGTACAGCGCTGAGAATGCGGTTTTTCATTAGAAGTTGCGAAATAATTGTCTGTCCTACCCTCGCAACTTGGTATGTAGCGGTTAATGAAAGTGAAATTGGATAGCATTTTGAAACGTAGGGTTTTCTACCCATTTTGATTTGTACGAATACAGCGTCATCTCTCGCGAAACTCAAAAAATAAATCTGCATGAGAAATGGAGGTTCCCATTTAGGATTTCAGAGTTGACCCCCTCTTCCCCTCACATATGGTTTGGGAAGGCGGTTGACTTTATTGTTTGATGTCCTCCCCTCCAAGACGAACAGATTTTAACTGTCAGTTTTTTGGATCGGACGTGTGCTTCTCGAGATATTTAAGTACCTTCCGATAAACTGAACGCCCTGTATTCATATTCCATGACAAAGTACAGCTCTCAAATATTGAAATTTATTCCTCAAAATCCGCTCAGCTCTAGTACGTATGAACGTGCACCTTGTGCAGGGCACGGTGGGCGATGCGCAGCGGCCAGTTTTCGTCCAAACCGCTGGGCGACGTCATTCGTTTGTTTGTGTGGAAGGGCAGGCGCCTTCGACCATAAATATAATAGACTGGCCCTGACGTCATTTTCGTGGCTCCAGCATCTCTGAGCTGAAGTCACGGTAGGTGGAAAACGGTATGTTTCAAAGCGCTAACGGGTGACACTTGAATTAACCCCCACATTGTTTCGTGTTGCGCTTATGGCTGTACTCAGTGTTTTGTCGGGGGAAATGGCATTACATTTTGATGTGTTGGCAGAAGAGCCAACACCGTGTTGCTAGAGGAGGCCGAAATGCACGTGTTTAATTACACGCAGACCGGCGTGAGGTCTGGAACAGGTCAGAGAAATAAGACTAGCAAAACAGGAGGTACTGGTATAATACTTAACTTCAATCCACAATCGGTGTACATGTCTCCTGACTGTACATAATTTCCATTTCTATATACACTGGTAATGGCGCCTTGCTAGGTCGTAGCAAATGACGTAGCTGAAGCTAAGCTAACTATCGTCTCGGCAAATGAGAGCGTATTTTGTCAGTGAACCATCGCTAGCAAAGTCGGTTGTACAACTGGGGCGAGTGCTAGGAAGTCTCTCTCTAGACCTGCCGTGTGGCGGCGCTCGGTCTGCAATCACTGATAGTGGCGACACGCGGGTCCGACGTATACTAGCGGACCGCGGCCGATTTAAAGGCTGCCACCTAGCAAGTGTGGTGTCTGGTGGTGACACCACACATTTCACGTGTACGTGTTTCTATGATGGTGCAGATGCGTTTATTGAAATCTGCTGAAGTGACTTTTATATGTTTTTTACACTCGAAATAGAGTATCACGTAAATTAAAGTGTTGAAAGTGATGCCTGTAAAGTCAGACTCATATTACATTTTGGAAAGTATCTGTGATAGCTCGGTTACAGAAGTAAGTATAATTGTTTCTCGTTCCTACTCATGGGTTTCCTAAGGATGAAAAGCGAAGGCAGCTTTGGATACAGGCCCTGAAACGGAAAAACTTTAAGCCATCTGCACATACGCGCCTTTTTGTACATACAAGTGAGATTATAATAAGGTAAGAGGACCTCTAGTCGACACATAAAGAGAATTTTTTTCTACCTTCTAACACTATTAAATAAACGTAGGCTCCAAAATTATTTTCTAAAACTTCAAAGTCTCCCCTTTCATCTAAAATATCATTTTATTTAAACTGATAGTTTAAACTTTTGTAAAAATAGTGGGAACTGAATCTTTGAAGTGCACTTAAAATTGATACTCTAAAACGGACCTGCTCCTAAAGTCGACAATTTTGGCACCTATAGTTGACATAATTCCCATATCCCATTTTCTTTTATAAGTGACTAGAGCTCAAAACGTGGCGAATCCAATGTTTAAAGTTTGTACACGAGCCCACTCTTACCGTTTAAAGGAATTTTAACGACATTTTACTTTAATTGATAGTTTATAGTAATTTCGTCCCGCTGCCCACCAGAGGGGCGTTCGATGTATTTGTTAGATTTTATAAATGGTACTGTGAACAAATCCAGGTCAAATGTAGTTCTGACATAATTTTTCGCAAATAAAAAAGCAATTTTTGTTGGAAGCGTTTGGCAGTCAATTGAGAAATGTGGGGAAAATGCGATACGGACATAGGATGGCAGACCGCTGCTTTGAAATCCCGCCACGCTTTGCCAACAGTCACGTGGTTTATGTTGGAGCCACACCAGCCCTATAGTCTACCAGTATCTATGGTCGAAGGCAGGCGCGCACACTGCAATGTTTCACAAACGATTACACAGAAACTATTCGTTGACAAAATTCATTTTTCCGTTACTTGTAGCTTTATATGTCAGGTCCATCATTTCAATGGTCATATTAATTGTGATAAATACGTGGCAGCAAGACGCTATGCGAAATTCGAAAAAGTTTGCAAGGAAAACTAGGGGTCGCTATGATTTTGCTCGTTGTGCATATTACATATTGCTGTGTATGAAATTCAGCTAACATTAAATTTTTCATTAGACTTGGGTGGAGGTCACCAGTCTCGAGAAAATTTACCTGATGCAGCGCAATCATTTTCGATGGCGCCATGGCAGTGATAAAACCAGACTGAAATACCCGCACTATTCCTCCTATTTCATAAACGGTTTGAGGCGTCCAAATGAGATTTCGGAATATGGTAGCGTGCAAAGAGGAAAGTATTTTCCCATGCAAAAATTCATTATGTACTGTGTTATTTCACTAACTACAGACTTTTTCGATGAAAGTATATTTGTTAAGGAGGGCCATCGATAGCTGGTGAAACGAGAAATGCTATGGGTTTTGCAACAATGTATGTGAAACCGATTTTTAGAGTCAAGGGACACGAAAGGGAGGCAGTGGTTGGGAAAGGAGTGAGACAGGGTTGTAGCCTCTCTCCGATGTTATTCAATCTGTATATTGAGCAAGCAGTAAAGGAAACAAAAGAAAAATTCGGAGTAGGTATTAAAATCCATGGAGAAGAAATAAAAACTTTAAGGTTCGCCGATGACATTGTAATTCTGTCAGAGACAGCAAAGGACTTGGAAGAGCAGTTGAACGGAATGGACAGTGTCTTGAAAGGAGGTTATAAGATGAACATCAACAATAGCAAAACGACGATAAAGGAATGTAATCGAATTAAGTCGGGTGATTCTGAGGGAATTGGATTAGGAAATGAGACACTTAAAGTAGTAAAGGAGTTTTGCTATTTGTGGAGCAAAATAACTGACGATGGTCGAAGTAGAGAGGATATAAAACGTAGACTGGCAATGGCAAGGAAAGCGTTTCTGAAGAAGAGAAATTTGTTAACATCGAGTATAGGAAGTCGTTTCTGAAAGTATTTGTATGGAGTGTGGCCATGTATGGTACTGAAACATGAACGATAAATAGTTTGGACAAAATGAGAATAGAAGCTTTCGAAATGTGATGTTACAGAAGAATGCTGAAAATTAGATGGGTCGATCACATAACTAATGAGGTATTGAATAGAATTCGGGAGAAGAGGAGTTTGTGGCACAACTTGACTAGAAGAAGGGATCGGTTGGTAGGACATGTACTGAGGCATCAAGGGATCACCAATTTAGTACTGGGGGGCAGCTTGGAGGGTAAAAATCGCGGAGGGAGACCAAGAGATGAATACACTAACCAGATTCAGAAGGATGTAGGCTGTAGTAGGTACTGGGAGATGACGAAGCTTGCACAGCATAGAGTAACATGGAGAGCTGCGTCAAACCAGTCTCAGGACTGAAGACCACAATAACCGATTATTTGCTTTTTGGTCGAGCGGTTCTAGGCTCTTCAGTCTGGGGACGCGCGGCTGCTACGGTCGCAGGTTCGAATCCTCGCTCGGGTATTGATGTGTGTGATGTCCTTAGGTTAGTTAGCTTTAAGTAGTTCTATGTCTAGGGGACTGATGACCTCAGATGTTAATTCCCATACTTCCCATACTTCCTTTTCATAAGCTACTGACTTCACTTTTCCTCAGTTCCTCCCTTAGCAAACCGCTGTTTCAGAATTCTCTCGCAATTGTGTCTGCACAACATGTTGCTGAGGCCAGACAGTGTAAAGCCTGTTGTGTTTTGGGAAAAGAAGCACATTTTGAGATGGCAACCAGAGAAACGTATAGGTTTTACTCAAAATTCGCCACTGATGAGGCTTCTGTGAAAGTTACAAATGGCTAACAAGCAAATCGAAGATGCATCGTTGCGTCATTCTCTGACAAATGCGAAATTGTTGGAATGGGGATCGACTGAAACAAATTTTTCCACGCGAAAGTGAAGCTTAACTGCAGCAGTGTCAACGAGTAATTCGTCGATTCTTCTTTTGGGACTCTACATTATACAATGCAGATGTTGTTGTTGTTGTGGTCTTCAGTCCTGAGACTGGTTTGATGCAGCTCTCCATGCTACTCTATCCTGTGCAAGCTTCTTCATCTCCCAGTGCCTACTGCAACCTACATCCTTCTGAATCTGGTGTATTCATCTCTTGGTATCCCTCTACGATTTGTACCCTCCACGCTGCCCTCCAATACTAAATTGGTGATCCCTTGATGCCTCAGAACATGTCCTACCAACCGATCCCTTCTTCTAGTCAAGTTGTGCCACAAGCTCCTCTTCTCCCCAATCCTATTCAATACCTCCTCATTAGTTACGTCATCTACCCATATAATCTTCAGCAGTCTTCTGTAACCTTACATTTCGAAAGCTTCTATTCTCTTCTTGTCCAAACTATTTATCGTCCATGTTTCACTTCCATACATGGCTACACTCCATACAGATACTTTCAGAAACGACTTCCTGTCACTTAAATCTATACTCGATGTTAACAAATTTCTCTTCTTCAGAAACGCTTTCCTTGCCATTGCCAGTCTACATTTTATATCCTCTCTACTTCGACCATCATCAGTTATTTTGCTCCCCATATAGCAAAACTCCTTTAGTACTTTAAGTGTCTCATTACCATCATCACCTCATTTAATTTGACTACATTCCATTATCCTCGTTTTGCTTTTGTTTATGTTCATCTTATACTCTCCTTTCAAGACACTGTCCATTCCGTTCAACCGCTCTTCCAACTCGTTTGCTGTCTCTGACAGAATTAGAATGTCATCGGTGAACCTCAAAGTTTTTATTTCTTCTCCCTGGATTTTAATTCCTACTCCAAATATTTCTTTTGTTTCCTTCACTGCCTGCTGAATATACATATTGAATAACATCGGGGAGAGGCTACAACCCTGTCTTACTCCCTTCCCAACCACTGCTTCCCTTTCATGTCCCTCGACTCTTGTAACTGCCATTTGGTTTCTGTACAAATTGTAAATAGCCTTTCGGTCCCTGTATTTTACCCCTGCCACCTTCAGAATTTGAAAGAGAGTATTCCAGTCAACATTGTCAAAAGTTTTCTCTAAGTCTACAAATTCTAGTAACGTAGGTTTGCCTTTCCTCGATCTATTTTCTAAGATAAGTCGTAGAGTCAGTATTGCCTCACGTGTTCCAAGATTTTTACGGAGTCCAAACTGATCTTACGCGAGGTCGGCTTCTACTAGTTTTTCCATTCGTCTGTAACGAATTCGCGTTAGTATTTTGCAGCCTTGACTTATTAAACTGATAGTCGGTAATTTTCACATCTGTCAACACCTGCTTTCTTTGGGTTTGGAATTATTATATTCTTCTTGAAGTCTGAGGGTATTTCGCCTGTCTCATACATCTTGCTCACCAGATGATAGAGTTTTGTCAGGGCTGTCTCTCCCAAGGCCGTCAGTAGTTCTAACGGAATATTGTCTACTCCCGGGGCCTTGTTTCGACTCAGGTCTTTCAGTGCTCTGTCAAACTCTTCACGCAGTATCGTATCTCCCATTTCATCTTCATCTACATCCTCTTCCATTTCGCGGTTAAGGCGCTCAGTCCGGAACCGCGCGACTGCTACGATCGCAGGTTCGAATCCTGCCTCGGGCATGGATGTGCGTGATGTCCTTAGGTTAGTTAGGTTTAAGTAGATCTAAGTTCTAGGGGACTGATGACCACAGAAGTTAAGTCTCATAGTGCTCAGAGCCATTTGAACCATTTTGAACCTCTTCCATTTCCATAATATTGTCCTCAAGTACATCGCCCCTGTATAGACACTCTATACACTCCTTCCACCTTTCTTCTTTCCCTTGTCTGCTTAGAACTGGGTTTGCATATGAGCTCTTGACATGCAGATGTAAGTAGTAAAAAAACAGACTGCCCTTATTTTTCACATCTGGAGTGACCAACCGGGACTCGCAATAAGTCATAATGACGCTAGCCTGCTACCTTCTGAGTCAATAACAGCCAGGTGAAGTAATCGGTGGGGGTTTTTACCCCACACAAGGCTTTCCCCCCACCTACCCTAAAGCCCATGTTTACTGGACGTTTTTGATTCGGATGACAGTCCCTGTCATTTCCCTCAGAACTGACAAGGGAAACTCCCCATCGCACCCCCCTCAGATTTAGTTGTAAGTTGGCACAATGGATAGGCCTTGAAAAGCTGAACACAGATCAATCGAGAAAACAGGAAGAAGCTGTGTGGAACTGTGAAAAAAATAAGCAAAATATAGAAACTAAGTAGTCCATGAGCAAGACAGGCATCACCAAGGATAGTGTGAGCTGCGGAACGAGAGGTCCTTGGTTCAAGTCTTCCCTCGAGTGAAAAGTTTACGTTCTTTATTTTCGCAAAGTTATGATCTGTCCGTTCGTTCATTGACGTCTCTGTTTACTGTAATAAGTTTAGTGTCTGTGTTTTGCGACCGCACCGCAAAACCGTGCGATTAGTAGACGAAAGGACGTGCCTCTCCAATGGGAACCGAAAACATTTGATCACAAGGTCATAGGTCAACCGATTCCTCCACAGGAAAACGCGTCCGATATATTCTATACGACACTGGTGACGGCATGTGCGTCACATGAGAGGAATATGTTGTCGACCCACCTAACTTGCACACTTGGCGAATGGGTAAAAAGATTCTTCTACGTTGCCCGTTTTAGGTTTTCTTGTGTATGTGATAATCACTCCCAAAAAAGTGATGAAAACGCAAGAGTTTGTCACATAAACTGCAACAAATGAATGCAACAGGTTTACAGTCGCACAGTTTTCCCTGTGCTCTGTCAAAACATATGTTTGTAACGTTTTCAAATTTTTCCGTGTGTAGACCGTCAAATCCTGCATATGTCGAAGGAAATCTGAACATGGCCTGGAATTTTGGAGAGCGAAGTTGATTATGTGAGAGTGCTTGAACTTTGATAATTGTCTGAAAATAAAAAATTAAACTTTTCACTCGAGGGAAGACTGGAACCAAGGACCTCTCGTTCCCCAGCTGCTCATGCTGACCACGGGACCACGGCGGTCCTGAGCTCATATTATCCTTAATGTTGCCTATCTTGCTCATGGACTACTCAGTTTGTATATTTTGCTTCTTTTTTTCATGTTTCCACACAACTTCTTCCTGTTTTCTCGATTGATCTGTGTTCAGTTTTTCAAGGCCTATCCACTGTGCCAACTTATAACTAAATCTGAGGGGAGTGCGATGGGGAGGTTCCCTTGTCACTACTGAGCACGGCTCCTCGGACACGCTGCAGAGCGCCAGTGAGTGCAACCGCTCCCACCAGGCGTCTCTGCTTGTGAAGTGGAGAGGCGCGGCGAAGCGCGTGGTCGGTTTCTGGAGGACACACACACACACACACACACACACACACACACACACACACGGCACGCTTGTTTACTTAAAGCTGCCGTCTTGGCTCGCCTGCCGCCTTAGCGAGACGTTTACGAGAATATGTTGTCGAGCGTGGCGTTGTGGCGGTTGCGGTCTGGATGTTAATACGCGGCTGCTCCCGATGCTGGCCGCGTGGGGTCATCTGTATTCAAAGCGACGGCGCCCAGAGGTGACAGAGCTGAGACGCTGGCGGACGCTGCTTTCACTGCCTACTGAAGAGACAGAGAGAGAGAGAGAGAGAGAGAGAGAGAGTGAGAGAGTGAGAGAGGGGGGGGGGGGGGGGCGGCCGCCATTGCGGGATCCGTTCAGAAAGTAATCGAACGTTTTCAGCAACGCGCATTGGAGATGTTGTCTGGTACGCGTTTGATGAGCCAGCCCGGTTCGCCGTGCGGGGAAGGAGCGCCTGGTCCCCGGCACGAATCCGCCCGGTGGATTTGTGTCGAGGTCCGGTGAACCGGCCAGTCTGTGGATGGCTTTTAGGCGGTTTTCCCATCCGCCTCGGCGATTACCGGCTGGTTCCCCTTATTCCGCCTGGGCGATTGCTGCGCAAACAAGTTCTCCACGTACCCGTACACCACCATTACTCTACCACGCAAACATAGGGGTTATACTCGTCTGGTGTGAGACGCAGCGCCGCACAATAACCCTGGGTTCGGTGTGGGGCGACGGAGGGGTGAAGTGGACTGCGGTAGTCGTCATGGGGTTGCGGACCACTGCGGCTGCGGCGAGGATGGAGCCTCTTAGGCCCCAGGTGAACGTACAATACAATGCGTTTGAAAATTCCTGGCGGATTAAAACAGCTTGTCGACCGAGCCTCGAACCTCGAGACCTTTGTCTTTCGCGAGCAAGTGCTCTACTGACGGAGCTACGAAGTTTCAACACAGCGCCGCACTCTCCGCTGCGGAGTGAACATTTCGTTCGTTCTCACACGCGGTCGGCAGCGCCTCCTTGCATATTACGTCCTCTGTAGCGACGTGCTTCTGGAGGGGTGATATTGGGTGATAAATACTAAACTACAGCGTATCCGAAAAGTCTTTCTCTGATTACTTAAATTGATAGCTCTGGCTAGAAGTAAGATACAAATATGAAACTGGTGTCTAATTGTTTACAAACTATCAAAGTTTTTTTAGCACATCAGTAAACTTCCACATGAGCACCCTTCGTAGCACGTAGCACATCTACTCCATATTGAATTTCCGTCCACACATTAGCCAACATTGGAGGGATCGATTCAACGACTGTGGTTATCCATTGCCGCAGGGTTTCGAGATCTGGTACACGTGTTCGGTAGACCTCGTCCGTGACATAACCCCATAAAAAGAAGTCTAATGGGGTTACGTCAGGAGAGCGTGGAGGCCACACCGTTGGCCCATCACGACCAATCCGTCGCCCAGGATAGTTCATATCGAGATAGGCACGGACGTCCAAACCCCAATGAGGCGGTGCACCGTCTTGCTGAAACAAGACATCAGGGTGATACTGAAGCAGCTGAGGAACAGCATACAGTTGCAATACGTCCAGATACACTGCAGGTGTGACGGTAGCCTCAGCGAAGAAGAATGGCCCGATAATTACATCGTGCAATAGCGCGCACCAAACGTTCACCTTTGAACTGCCTCTGGTGCACTCCGTGACCTCGCCAGGGGGCTGTGAACCCCAAATGCGCACATTATGACGATTCACTACTCCACTGACAAAAAAGGTCGCTTCGTCGGAAAAGGCAATTCGTCTGAGATAACCATCATCGTCCTCAATACGTGACAGCATTTCGTCCGCAAAGTCATATCGACGTGTACTGTCATTGGGCAACAAGACCTGAACGATTTGCACTTTGTATGCACGAAACAATAAACGTTTGTGTAAAATGTCATGGAGAGAGGTTTTTGGCATCTGTAATTCACGTGAGGCTCTGCGCACCGCACCGATTTCTTGGGACTTCGCAGAAAAGACTGCCTTATAGCTTCCACCCTGTCTGCTGAGGTTCTCGGTCGACCAGACCTCGGAAGGTCAGCAACCGATCCTGTGTTCTTGAACCTCTCATACCAGGCTTTAATGCTCTCGACGTCAGGTGGATTCCTTCCAAATGTTGTCTGGAAGTGTCTCTGCACTGTGGTTGGTGATCGTGTCTCATGGTACCACAGGACACACTGTGCCTTCTCCTGCTTGGTTAACATGGTTTCTTAGGCACTGCACCTCATCTAGTAGTTACGTCCTGCGAACCTAAAACAGAAAAAAAACTTTGATAGTTGTAAACAATTCGACACAAACTTCCTGGCAGATTAAAACTGTGTGCCCGACCGAGACTCGAACTCGGGACGAGGTACTGGCAGAAGTAAAGCTGTGAGTACCGGGCGTGAGTCGTGCTTCGGTAGCTCAGATGGTAGAGCACTTGCCCGCGAAAGGCAAAGGCCCGAGTTCGAGTCTCGGTCGGGCACACAGTTTTAATCTGCCAGGAAGTTTCATATCAGCGCACACTCCGATGCAGAGTGAAAATCTCATTCTGGAATTCGACACAAGTTTCATATTTGTATCTTACATCTAGCCTGAGTTATCAATTTATGTAATCAGGGAAAGACTTTTCGGACACCCTGTACATGAAAAAAAAACCTGCATTAGTTACACACTACGGCGTGCACACACATTTTATTCACCATGTTAAAGTCACTACAGATTTCGGATTTAGGCTATGACACGTTCGATATGCCTGCCATCACTGGCGATGATGTGGCGCAGACGAATAGGGAATAGCGATGCTGTCGATGACCTCTTGAATGGGTATTTTCTGCTCAGCAGTGGTTTTGGGGTTATTCCTGTACACCTTGTTTTTCATACAGCCCCACAAAAAGGAGTCGCATGTGTTCAGATCCGGAGAACATGGCGGCCCGTCGAGGCCCACGCCTGTGAACCAAAATCCTCAGACACTCTCCTGCTTCGACGGAGCATGAAGCGCGTCTTGGAGACACCGCGGTCACTTGGACGATGGGAATGAAATCGTCTACGAAAACCTTCACGTACCGTTCGGCAGCGACCGAGCCATCGAGGGATATCGGTCCGGTTATTCCGTCACTGGACACTGCACACTACACAGTCAGCCGTGGAGAGTGAAGAGACTTCTCGATCTCGAAGTGTGGATTCTCAGTCCCCCAAATGCTCCAATTTTGCTTACTCGCGAACCCGTCCGAAAGAAAGTGGCCGACAGCAGAGAGGCGCGAGAGCTTGTGCTGGCTAATTCCCGTCATGCCCCGCGGCCAACCGTGCAGTTTGAGCGTCCCCACGCAAGCTGTTCACAATTTGACGATTTCATTTCATACACTTCAACAATTATCACCCTCTACCTCTTTTAGTTTTCGTAATAATCTTGTAGTGTAACGTGCGTCTCTATTAGTGGCGATTTCATTTCATACACTTCAAGAATTATCACCCTGTATCTCTTTTAGTTTTCGTGATAATCTTATAGTACAACGTGTGTATCTGTTAGTGGCGATTTTTGAAACGTGCCATTTTCTAGAGCAAAGTAAAAATTTTGCTTCAAACCGTGGAAAAGTGTTGCGGAAACAAGAACGTCCAATTCGAGTCTTCAGATCCATTGTATCTGTAAATAAAAGCAATCAGAAGAATGCAATTGGACATTCAGCTTTTGTACAAGCTTACAGAGACGATGCTCTGGGTCGTACGCAAACGCGTTTTTCTCGATTTGAAAGTGGTGGCCAGTCAGTTGATGCTCGACCACGATAGCCTTTCGCTTTACACCTAACGTCTCTCATGTTCAGGAACCCAGAAAAATTTCAGAACAGGCTACCACATCAACTGAGCCGCGCCACTAAATTTTCACGAAGAAACTGAACGTGCGTCTAGTTGCGGCAAAAGTTATTCCTCGTCCGATGACAGAACAACGGAAAGAAGATCAGGTGGACGTTTGTCGGGAACTGCCTGACCGAGCCAGCGACGGTGAAACATTGGTGCCGCGCGGGATTAGCCGAGCGGTCTAGGGCGCTGCAGTCATGGGCTGTGCGGCTGCTCCCGGCGGAGGTTCGAGTCCTCCCTCGGGCATGTGTGTGTGTGTGTGTGTGTGTGTGTGTGTGTGTGTTTGTCCTTAGGATGATTTAGGTCAAGTAGTGTGTAAGCTTAGGGACTGATGACCTTAGCAGCTAAGTCCCATAAGATTTCACACACATTTTGAACATTTTTTGAAACATTCGTGCAAAGAATCGTAACGGGAGACGAGAGCTGGGTTCACGGCTGCGACATTCAGGCAGAAGCTGACTCAGCCCAGTCGACTGGCAGGGAGAGGGCGTCAGCCTCAGTCACATGTCAAAGGGACGCTAAGTGTTTTTTTCTTTTCGAATTCAGTGGACTCGTCCATTTTGGATTCCTGTCTCGAAACGAAACAGGATACTGCGTGAACTATTGAGACGTTGTGCAACTGTTTTGCGAAAAAAAAATCTAGAGAAGAAATGTGGCGAGAGATGTTTCAGCACGACAACGCGCCCGCGAGTTCAGCTGCGTCAGTTTTGTGCCAGACGTGAGGAGTCTGTTCTCTCGCAGCCTCCTTACGCGCTACGTGTGGCTGTTTGCCATTTCTTCCAGCTTGCGAAATTAAAATCGGTGCTGAAAGGACGCCGGTTTCAGAGTAGTGACGACGTCAAAACAAATTCATCGCAGATCTCAAAGTCCGTCTCAAATGAAGCTACCGTCGACTGCTTCGCTAAGTAGAAAAAGGAGGGGAGTACTTTCGAAGAGTCGAGGAGCAGCAATCTGTAAAATTAATAGTGACCTTTAAAGAACGTACACTACTGGCCATTAAAATTGCTACACCACGAAGATGACGTGCCACAGACGCGAAATTTAACCGACAGGAAGAAGATGCTGTGATATGCAAATCATTAGCTTTTCAGAGTATTCACACAAGGTTGGCGCCGGTGGCGACACCTACAACGTGCTGACACGAGGAAAGTTTCCAACCGATTTCTCATTCACAAACAGCAGTTGACCGGCGTTGCCAGGTGAAACGTTGTTGTGATGCCCCCGTGTAAGGAGGAGAAATGCGTACCATCACGTTTCCGACTTTGATAAGGGCGGATTGTAGCCTATCGCGATTGCGGTTTATCGTATCGCGACATTGCTGCTCGCGCTGGTCGAGATCCAGTAACTGTTAGCAGAATATGGAATCGGTGGGTTCAGGAGGGTAATACGGAACGCCGTGCTGGATCCCAACAGCCTCGTATCACTAGCAGTCGAGATGACAGGCATCTTATCCGCATGGCTGTAACGGATCGTGCAGCCACGTCTCGATCCCTGAGTCAACAGATGGGGACGTTTGCAAGACGACAACCATCTGCACGAACAGTTCGACGACGTTTGCAGCAGCATGGACTATCAGCTCGCAGACCGTGGCTGCGGTTACCCTTGACGCTGCATCACAGACAGGAGCGCCTCCGATGGTGTACTCAACGACGAACCTGGGTGCACGAATGGCAAAACGTCATTTTTCGGATGAATCCAGGTCTGTTTACAGCATCATGATGGTCTCATCCGTATTTGGCGACATCGCGGTGAACGCACATTGGAAGCGTGTATTCGTCACCGCCATACTGGCGTATCACCAGGCGTCGTGGTATGGGGTGCCATTGATTAGACGTCTCGGTCACGTCTTGTTCGCACTGACGGCACTTTCAACAGTAGACGTTACATTTCAGATGCGTTACGACCCGTGGCTCTTTCTTCATTCGTACCCTGCGAAACCCTACATTTCAGCAGGATAATGCACGACCGCATGTTGCAGGTCCTGTCTGGGCCTTTCTGGATTCAGAAAATGTTCGACTGCTGCCCTGACCAGCACATTCTCGAGATCTCTCACCAATTGAAAACGTCTGGTCAGTGGTGGCCGAGTAACTGGCTCGTCACAATACGCCAGTCACTACTCTCGATGAACTGTGGTATCGTGTTGAAGCTGCATGGGCAGCTATACCTGTACACGCCACCCAAGGTCTGTTTGACTCAATGCCCAGGCGTATCAAGGGCGTTATTACGGCCAGAGGTGGTTGTTCTGGGTACGTTTTCTCAGGATTTATGCACCCAAATTGCGTGAAAATGTAATCACATGTCAGTTCTAGTATAATATATTTGTCCAATGAATACCCGTTTGTCATTTGCATTTCTTATTGGTGTAGCAATTTTAATGGCCAGTAGTGTAGTTCGGTTACTTTCTGAACAGACCTCGTGTCGGGAGGAGAGGGTGACGCTGTGAGTGCCATTGGCGATTGGCTCGCACGATTTTGTTGTTCTTGACGTGAGCGTCGTCGGTGGACGTAGAGGGCCGTCCTGAACGAGGGTCACCTCCAACTTCCGTCCGGCGATTTGTAAACCGTGTGAACCGTTCGTGACACCGAGTTCGCCTTAACCACTCATCGCCGTAGACTTCCTGCATCATGTTGTGTGTCTCTGTAAAGGGTTTCTCGAGTGTCACCCAAAATGTAATGCAGTCGCGTTGCTCCTCTGCCATCTCGAAATTCGCGAACTTCTCCTCAATACAGCACTGAACAATAACTGACATACAACTTTGAAACTTCCACCTGTTGCATGTAAAACAAAGGCGTGTGTAGGAATGCCACACCAGTGGCTCGAAATTACGAATGTTCCGGAATTTTTTGAACAGACCTCGTATGTTTGGGGACCAATGGCTATCCCGACATAACGCGAAATAAGTTTTTAAATGTGACACACACATCACCAACATCATGTAAGTAATTCAAATAACATTTGTAATACGGAAGTATAATGTTGTTCACTGACGTGCCTTACCTGTTTTCTGTACCTTTGGTATTATGCTGCAGACGTCTGATAATTGTCTAATCCTAAATTGGCCACTAATGTAATTTACGAGGGTTGGAACTTAAATAGTGGCAACTATTTACTCACAACCGATACAAAAGAGTTACATGTTTGCACCTGTTACTGTCCTTCAAAGTAGTCACCAGCGTTGCGTAGAACCCGTTGCCAGCGATGTGGAAGGCGTAGTATACCCTTAGCAGGGCCTCTTCTGTTGATGGTGCACATGGAGCGGTCTACTGCCTGCCGAATCTCTGGCAACAGTTCTGAAGCGAATGCCACGAAGTGGTTCCTTCATCTTCGAAATCAAATCACAGTCACAAAGGACTTAAGTCCGGGGAGTAGGGTGCGTGGTTCAGAACTTCCCAGTCCCATCGACCAAACAGGGCAGCCACATCTCGCGTTGTATGCGCCCGCGCATATTCGTGCAAAATGATGGCTGGGTTGCGCAGAAAGTGTCGCCGCTTCTTTCGCAAACCTCGTCGCAGCTGATGCTCCAAAAACGAACAGTAATACTGTGCATTGACAGTCTGCCGTGGAGGAACGTAATGCGTTAGGATAACACCATCACAGTCGTACACGAGAATCACCATACCTTTAGACCGCTCCAGCACTTTGATATCAGAACTGCCTGATTTGTAAATGCTGAATGGAATTAGATGGGAAACAGCACTGTCGAATCTCAGTTCCAATAAATGTTGTTGCACTGTCCAGAAAGATTTTTACTGCTCATCTTGATTTTTGGAAGTACTTGCATCTCACCTGGCCTTCTTGATGTATCTTAAGGGACGATTATTTAGATCTGAGTTTCTTAAAGAATCAGTGAAGACATTAATTCCGGTGTACGTAATGACATCATGGTTTGTTTCAGAATCCAACATTTCAACTAATTAACTACAGTTTTTTTTCTGTTTTCCATCATTCCCTTAGTTGCTTTAAATTCTTGGTGGTTTGTACCGTCTATGGAACCAATTGAAGGCAGCGAAGCATCATCAGTGGCCTGTAATACATGTTTCCTTTTTTTGGTGTACAATAAACGCTTTATGTGGTAGATATAATTTGCTGCTATATTACTTTTGTCGTGTCTCTGGCATGTTTTTTTTAGGTTAAAATGACCTTTTGTAGCACAAAGTTCGTAATGTGACGTTATCATCCGTTGTTACTTACGATTTCCAGCGCTGTTAACTCGTGTGTGTGTGTAAGTAACACAGTACGATAAGTTCACATTACGAACTTTGTGCTACAAAAGTTCATTTTAACCTAAAAAAAACATGCCAGAGACACGACAAAATGTAATATAGGAGCATATCATATCTACCACATAATACGTTTACTGTATATAAAAAAGGAGACATGTATTACAGATCACTGATAATGGTTAGCAAATAAATTAAGCGAAACACTTACGGCAACAAACAAACTGCCTTCAACTGGTTGCGTAAACGGTACATACCTCCAAGAATTAACTTCACGTTTCAACTTCATGAACTTCGCTATAGAGAGTCACAGTGAAATGAAAAGTGATTCATAATTCGAAACTGCATAGAGGAAAAGAATCAGGACCAACGACGAACGTCGTCCGCCCAAAGGGAAAATTCTCCTTCTGTTGATCTGTACGGCTGCAGATCTCCTTGGGAAAGTGTTGAGCGAGTATGGTGTGGAAGCTACCTTCAGACCCACCTCGGCGAAAAATATACTACATCCTTTGGCTACAACGGATGCATATGAAATTACTTGGAGTTGTGGACTGGTTTATATTGGTACCGCAAAAAAGAAGTGTTAAAACGCTTGTCGCTGAACGCAAGAGGAATCGCCGCCTGGGATAAATCGGCCGCAGCGGAACATCTTTACCAAGAGGGCGATCACGAAATGAAATTGATTGACACATCGAAAACATCGCATTATCGTGCACGTATGTACAGAGAGTCTATTGAGATGTATTGACACCTTAACAAATTTGACAGGAAAGAGAAAGGTTCAAAAAATGAGTGTGAAATCTTATGGGACTGCTAAGATCATCAGTCCCTAAACCTAAACACTAATTAACCTAAATTATCCAAAGGACAAACACACACCCATGCCCGAGGGAGGACTCGAACCTCCGCCGGGACCAGCGCCTTAGACCGCTCGGCTAATCCAGCAAGGTGAAAGAGGAAGGTGTTAAATTAGATAAAAATTGGGGGTGAACATTGCAACATAAGAATGATTACTGTCAATCGAAACTGTTGGCTTGACCGGAGATAATCTCGTGGCCGACGTCACGTGATGGAGAGTGCTGCCCTCTACACTGGCCATATGTTCGGCGCTCCCTCCAGTTCTGGTTGCAGTTCGCCACTTTACCTCTGATTGCCAACTGTAGTGGTTTGGGATGTCATTGCCTGTAACACGGGATCTCGCCTGCCACGTGTTGAGGGCAGTCTGCCGCTACGTCAGGGACGTTCCACAGCCCGAGGCACTGCCCGTTCTGCAGGCCGACCCACACGCCATCTTTCAGCAGGACAACTACCGGCCGTATGTGGCGAGCGATGTACGAGCCCTCTTCGACGACGGGTACCGCCTAGAGATGGGAAGTTCGCGAACGAACGGGTCCAAAGGAACGGTTCACCAAGATGAACGAAAGGACCGAGGAACGATATCGGTTCATAGTTCACTAGTTCACTTCGGCCGCGGCGGTCACTTGGGCAGTTCTCGTTCCAGCCTCGGTCGCGTGCTCGCCTCAGTCTCGGTCTCCCTCGGCCGCACTCGTCGTTCTTCGCATGACCACCTGTCTCAGTTCCACTGCCGACTGCTCCTAGTTAGTTCAGTATCCAGTTGCTCGCCCATTTTACATGTATTCCAAACTGTTCTTGCACTTGTTTCTGGCTATTCAGCGTCCACGACCGGTAATAAAAAGTATTTTATAGTTACGTAAATTACATAAAAATTACGTTGTATGTAATAGGTACGTCCTTTCAAGTAACAAAAGGGCATATCAGCTCACTTCATTATATCGATAAACAGCAGAAGACATACTTATAACAGGGCAAGTTTTTTTTGTTATTCATATTATTTTTGGTTACATTTAGGAAGGCTCTAATTATTTTTAAGTTTGGTTGTTTCCAATTTGCATTACCTGCTACTTTGGTTCCTTTGGAAAAAAAAAGTGGGTTGTGGCTCATTTTGGTTCAGTAGGAAAAGCGGTGCCTCTCCCTTTGAAAAGACATAGTTTGCCATAGAATCGTATTTACTTATTATCTCAAAAACATTTGTTCAGAAGGAGATTTCGAACCAAAAACTTTATTACGGCGAACTTCATTATTATTATTATTATTATTATTATTGCTCATTAACTTTAATAATGCAACATAAAAACCCAATTTTTACTAAGCGCGTGACGCAAGTATGAGTAAAACCAGGTTTTATGCTACCATAAAATCTCTACTTCGCCTACGAACTCAGAGACAACGTGAAGTATGTATAGGGTGTAAACGATTATTGTTTACGACGTAGAATAGCTATGTAGTGGAAGTCGAAACGAAGAATTTTATAGAAGACACTTGTGGTCTGTTAAGTTGGGAAACAGCCACCAACAGGTTTACAAGACTACATGTGCTATAGCCCATGCGCGTTGTGTGAGATTTTCATGTTGTCTTCTCCAGCTCTCTACACATCGACATCGATTGTTTTGCAGTTGTTGCTTGCATTAGCTTGTTATTTCTTCACTGCCTAATTATTATATGTTTGTCTGTTTGTTGTATCTGTTGTATCTGCTCGTAACGGGCAACACATCGTCCGTTTAGTTGGCGAGCAGTCTGTACTCGGGGCCGGTTTTCCGTGCGCCACCCTATATTATTTCCCTGCGATCAGCCACACAAGGCTATGGTTGGCTAAACGAGAGGTTCTGCAGAATCACAGAAACTACTTCTAAAAGTGTGTAAGAGTTCTGTAATGAATAAAAACTCTGTACTCCAGGGGCGGAGGCAAGTGCCCCCTCTTGGTGCCCTACATCCTTCAGTCACCTACACTACTAGTTTTCAGATTTTCCTAAGAACCATGTACCGTGCACAAATGAATGGTGAACGAGTAAAAATGAACAGTTCCCAAAAAAGAAAGATCAGCAGTGAACTGGTTCCCAAGGATGAACGAGTTTGCCCATCTCTAGTACCGCCGCTTTCCCGGCCCGCCCGTTCGCCTGACATGTCGCGCATCGAACATATCTGAGATCTGGCCGACCGGCAACTTGGTCGTTCGGGTCCTCGCTCTCTGGACGCGCCCTGACCGCCTTCCCCCGCAGCGTATTCAGCCACCTGATGTGTTGCGGCATGCAGTGGCTGGCGCTGCCCCGTACTGAATTTCCACAGTCACAGGTCTGTACCGAAAATCATTTGTGTGGAATGAATTTCATTGCGATCACATCTTTCGGTCTTGGTGCTTTAGTATTTCCAAACAGCAGTGTAAATAGAGCCGTATTCGTTTAATGTTCACGGAACTTGTCGTCCAAATTTGCGATGGCGCAATTTTCGTGTGTGTGTGTGTGTGTGTGTGTGTGTGTGTGTGTGGCGTGGCCAAGCGCACTGTGTAGCGCGATTAGAACTACTTTGCACTCGCCAGCTACCCGAACGCGTGACCTTGAGAAAGCGCTGGCCAATCACACGCTGGGGTTCAGCACCCCTCACCCAGCCTAGCGGACAGTAGCTGCTAACCCCTGGTTCCGTGCGCGTCGTGTCGTGTGAACTTCGTTATCTTAGCGTGTACTTTTCGTCTGTTTCCGTTGCGTGTGTGTGACTTGTCCGAAAATAAAACGCGGGGTCGTCTTGGAATCCGCAGTCCGAAATCAGCTTTGAAGAAAGCCGGACAAGGCAATCCGTTGGGAGGACAATCGCGTGAATACGTCGACAACGTAAGATGATATTTTCAGATGCAAAGAGAGGATGTAGGGCCTCTTATTTGCATTAGTGAGGAAGTCGGCGGCATTAAGAGTGAGAAGCAGCCGTTATAAATACAGGCAAGGAACGAAGAGAAAAACTGAATCGGACCATCAAGTCTTATGTCTGGCAACTCCGGAAAAAAAAGATGCGTCGAGAAACGTGTGCCAAATCTGGGTTCTTTTGAACAGCGTGCGATTCGCAGACATTTGTATGCATATTTTCACCGTAGAGAGCATCAAACGTTACGAAAGCTGCGTGTACCGGTGAAAGAAGCTGGTCCTTTTTATTGGCTCTAAGTCATCTCTCAGGCTGGTATTCCTTGATCAAAAAATGGTTCAAATGTCTCTGAGCACTATGAGACTTAACTTCTGTGGTCATTAGTCCCCTAGAACTCAGAACTAGTTAAACCTAACCAACCCAAGGACATCACACACATCCATGCCCGAGGCAGGATTCGAACCTGCGATTGTAGCGGTCGCGCGGTTCCAGACTGTAGCGCCTAGAAGCGCTCGGCCACCCCGGCCGTCTATTACGGATCCTGGTGCTTAATTACGAAAAAGTATCTGGTCGTAAGGTACTGTTGGAACGACAAGATATTGGTGCATGGTGGTGCCGAATTTTGCGGCAGGTCAAGGACATTGATTTGTATGATTTTGTGAATTTTGGTCATTTACTGAAGACCGGTTGGTCTGACGGATCACAAGAAGGAATGGCAATACCTTTTGGCAAAAAAACAGAATTATTGTTCATGCAGGTGCAGCCCTTTGGCTTGCTTCTGGCTGTTTACACGTTTTCGGGTCAAAGGAAACATAGGATTTTCATGAGAAAATGAACCTTACCACCTATTTACTGTGGTTTGAAAATTTGCTGTTACCGAATTTGGAGAAACCGTCGTACATTATTATTGAGAATGCGCCATACCGCACGAAGCCACAACGACATATTCAAAGGAAGAAGAAATCACACAGTTGTTACGACGAAAGAATACGAAATTCGATGACTAGATGAAGAAAGTGGAACTATCAGAAGTTCCGGCACGATATGAGCCACGACAGTCGGCGTGCGTCGTGGGCGAAGTTGCCAACAAGCGTCGACATTTTGTAGTTAAATTTACCGCCCTACCATTGTCATTTTAATGCTCTAGAGCTCGTATGGGCCCAAATCTAGGGGCACATAGCACATGAAAACAAGAAGTACACGCTCTCACAAGTGGAAGGACGTTTCATTAAGCTGTTTCCGAAGTAACTGTGGAAAACGGAAGCAGTATTGTAGCACATACACGAGGTGTTATTCAGAGAGTGTGGAAGAACGAATGCGTATTGGAAGACAGAGTTTCTGAATTACTGCCGTTGCGAAGTCATCTGAAAGTTCCAGCGACAGAGGTACAAGCCGCGTTTCCCAGCTGTCGGACGCAGAACACGCAGAGTGATGGGTAAGCTGCAACAAAATTTGTATCTTTTGGTGGTGGTGGTGGTGGTTTCATTGTCTGGGTATTTTGAGTTTTATGAGTTGTTGCGAAATTCATGGCACAAGACGAAAATGTAACTCGTAAGGGGCGGTGTTTTCTGTGGTGCTTCCCACCGGCCCAGCTTAAGTACGGTCGGCACTGCAGCGGCCGCTCGGCGAACTGTTTGTTGCACAGTAGTTTTGCTCGCAGTGTGGTGGCGAGTGTTTCATAGACAGAGAGGAGGGCAGTGCACTGGTCGAATGGGGACCACCGTCGCTGGCGCAGGTGTTCGCTCGGGTGCGGCGGTGTAGGCGTAGCTGGGGGGGGGGGGGGGGAGGGGGAGGGGCCACGCTGATGGGGAGTGTGTCGGCGGTGGGCGGCGAGGCGTTGACAAGGCCGGTATTACGCTATCAAATTTCTTTGTCAAAGATTTGATCAAAGATGTGATCAAATATTCCGTCAAATATATTTGACAAAGATCTTTGACGTAGCTCTAGAAGAGGTATTACACTGTCATCAAATTTTTCGTCAAAGTTCAAGATGGCTGACAACAACTTGTTATTAACCGCAGCAGTTGCACGTACCCCAATTGCATTGTGTGCACATGCGGAAAAGAAGTGGGGAAAAAATGGAACCATACATAAACGAGGTTGACGGTCTTAAATTCCTGGGATTATAACTTGATAATAAATTCAGTTGGGAGGACCACACCAGAGAACTGCAGATACGCCTTAACAAATCTGTACTTGCAATTCGAGTGTCAGCAGATATAGGCGACATAAAAGTGAAAAAGCTTGCATACTTTGCCTACTTTCATTCCATAATGTCATATGGTATAATATTTTGGGGTAACTCTTCAAGTCAAACAAAAGTTTTCATAGTCCAAAAGCGTGTAATACGTATTATTTGTGGAGTAAATTCACGGACGTCCTGCTGAAACCTCTTCAAAGAACTGGGTATTCTAACTACTGCCTCTCAGTATATTTACTCCTTAATGAAATTTGTCGTAAATAATATATCTCTTTTTCCAACAAACAACTCATTTCATACATACAATACCAGGAACAAAAATGATCTACACAAGGACTTAAAAGCACTTACTTTAGTTCAAAAAGGGTCCACTACTCAGGAACACTCATCTTCAATAATTTGCCAGCAACATAAAAAATTTAGTTACGAATAAAGATCAGTTTAAAAGGAGCCTGAAAGACTTACTAGTGGCCAACTCCTTGTACTCCATTGACGAAATTTTTAATAGAAACAAATGATGTATTGTATTTATTCATACTATTAGTATTGTTATTTCAGCTTAAAAAAATTGACATGTTCCACATCCACGAGGATCTCCTCAGCACGGATCTATGGAACGAAAATCTGGGTGAAGCCGTGGGTTTTACGACGACACGATAAAGGCATTCAACAAAACTTGTTACGTGAGCTTACAGTGGAAGACGTCAAGTCGTACATCAATTACTTAAGAATGGATGAGCATACATTTCTGTATGTGCTCAATGAAGTGTATCCTCATATCACAAAACACAATACTCACTTAAGAACTGCCACATCTGCAGAAGACAGGCTCACTGTAACACTCCGATTCCTTGCTACAGGAGAGGGTTATGTTATGTTATGTTATGTCAGGTCAGGTCAGGTCAGGTCACGTCTCCAATCTTCTTAATCTATTTTTCTATTCAGCGTGCCTCACGTTGTAAAGCGCCTCATCAGCTTCATACATCACTATTAATTTTCTAGTTGTCGGCACACACCAACTGTATTTACCGGCAATGTTTATGAAAACACTATAGACGACAGAACGCTGCAGCGATTCTAGCGCTCCATGTGGTAACATGTCACATTGCAGTGAACAGAAGGCAAGTGACTTCTTTGATAAAATCTACAGCGAGGCCCTAGATTTGATCAGATATTGGACGACATTTGACAAAGTTCCTATTACACCATCAAATATCTTTGACAAAGATTTTGGACAAAGATATTTGACAAAGAAATTTGATAGTGTAATATCGGCCTAACGAGAGACCCCCGCCTCCCCCCTCCCCCCCCCCCCCCCCCCGCCCGCCCCACCCAGCCACGGAACGGTCGACTTTTTGAAGCTGTCTGCACGGTGATGTAGTTTAAATCCCGGGCCGACCCTAGTTTGAGAGTAATTGACGAAAAAAATGTTTGGAATTTTGTATGACACTCAATAGCGACAATAGAAACGGGATTATGCAGCCCGGTTGCACGGTGATATGGACAGGATAACACCTCGGCGTGCAGGGAGGGAGTTGTGCGCTCGAATCTAGTGAGGTGCTGTCACGTTCTTTTTTTTATTTTCTTCACCAAAGAGACTTTGATCATCATTTTTATTCAACTAATTGATTTAATCAATAATTCGAGATCAGTCTTAATCGCATTTATTATTGTTATAACGCCGCCAACCGCTTTCAACCCGACGTAGGGGTTATCTTCTGGGCGTTTACACCACTGTTCGACTGCTAATGGTGTCACTCCTGTCTACATAACGGCAGGAAACTATAATACTTTGATACAAGATCCCTACGTCGGGTTGAAACCGATTGGCGGTGTTATAACAATAATAAATCCGATTAAGACTGTTCTTGAATTATTGATTAATCATACTAATCGCTGCTGCTCTCCACAACCACGTTGTCCAAGAATAATTGATTTAGATCTATTTTTTTTAATTCCATTCCTTTGTCACATAATTTTAATCATAATGCTAACTTCTTCGTTTGCCCTCATTTTTCTTCCCATGATTGTTTCTCCACCCGAAATCTTTGTTCACGTGTTTTTAACTAATTTTACGTATTAATTTCGATTTAATTTCTCTTGTTTTATCAGCCTGTTTTTTTTGCCACATTATTGGGCTCGTTATATCTATTTCTCATTTTGCTTCAATTTCGTTTTACTTAGAATCCTGTCTTTCATTAAAATTTTCATCTGCGTTATTTTTGGTTCAAATGGCTCTGAGCACTATGGGAATTAACTTCTGAGGTCATCAGTCCCCTATAACTTAGAACTACTTAAACCTAACTAACCTAAGCACATCACACACATCCATGCCCGATGCAGGATTCGAACCTGCGACCGTAGCGGTCACGTGGTTCCAGACTGTAGCGCCTAGAACCGCTCGGCCACTCCGGCTGGCCGTTATTTTTGTCCCTAGTGCAACGCGTATTTAGGTTATGTTTTAAATGACGATTACTGTGCAAAAAAAAATGCATATCGGGTAGGGAAAAATACGTTTTTCACACAAGTGCATAGTGAATATAAATAGATTACTTCGATTTTTGTTTTTTTATCTCGTAGATTGGAATTTTCAAATGATTGAATAATATAATAGATGAATACAATTAAATCCATAATTACAAAAATCGCGATTGGCAAAAGAATGACATAAAGAAAAATGAAACAAATGAAAAAGTTCGTATGGTGATTAAAATGATGTGACACAGGAATAGAAATAAAAAATTACGTTTACACCAATTTACTCATTAAAGTAATGATCGAAGTAATTTCGATAAAGATTTAAAAATGAAAAAGTTAAGTACACCTGACAGGGTTTGAACCCTCAACCTGCTGCATGTGAATACGTTATCCTACCAATTACACCACACAGGCTATGCAGCGGGACTTTTTTTTTTTTTAACGCTGTTGAGTGCCATACAGAATTCCAAAATCGGTTTTTCGTCAGTTACTGCCAGATGGGGACCCACGAGGGTGAATGGCTGTATTAACCTGCATTACCTTATAGTCAGATCCAAAAAGTGGGCTGGCTGGAGTGGCCGAATGGTTCTAGGCGCTACAGTCTGGAACCGCGCGACCGCTACGGTCGCAGGTTCGAATGCTGCCTCGGGCATGGATGTGTGCGATGTCCTTAGGTTAGTTAGGTTTAAGTGGGTCTAAGTTCATTTGAACCATTTATTTTGAAATGTTTGCAGGAAAAAAAAAAGGTATCACAGGTCAGTTTACGTGAGGCGGATTTTAGAACATACAGTGCTGCGTTCCAAATGTAGCTAACATATCAAAACTGTTTTAACGCTGGAAGGAGAGCCATATTTCTTTCCAATCCCCAGTACATGAGTGACGTGTACTGGCGTTTGGTCGCAATGCACTACGGCACGCCACACTCCCCACTGTGGCTTCGGGAGGCGAGCTGTTGTGGCCGGTTGATTCGGGGGATGGGACCAGACAGGTCATCGGTCCCGTCGGATTAGGGAAGGATGGGAAAGGAAGTCGGCTGTGCCCTTTTAAAGGACCCATCCCGGCATTTACCAGAAGGGATTTAGGGAAATCGCGGAAAACCTAAATTGTGATGGCCGGACCCGGGTTTGAACTGTCGTCCTCCCGAGTGGGAGTCCAGTGTGCTAACCACTCTGCCAGCTCGCTCGGTGCGGTACTTTGTCTCCTGAGTTACATTTCAAGTTAACATTTCACTAAGACTTATTTTTATTTTAAAACTTGAAACCTTCCCGTTTCCTCTATATCTCTTTTGTTCCCTTCTATAATAACCTATGAAACCTTTCCTTAGGATTTCTATATCTTGCTTAATAACAACACACGAAATCTTCCCTTTGAAATTTATTCTCTTTCTCAATCTTCGCATACAAATGTAATTGCTGCTTATTAAAAGTGATTTTCTGATTATTTCGACGAAACATAGAATGTGTCGTCGTCGTGGCCCTCAGTCGTTATCTGCAATAACCCAAAACTGTTCCTTACCTTTTTTACTGTTACTGGATCGCCATCTGACTGCTACATCGAACTGCGACATGAATATACTTACTCTGGTTTACTATACTCTATTAGCTGCTGGTGGGCTGTTATAATAAATAGCTGTGTTTATTACCAAAGCTGACGGTATTCTTTAATAGCAAAGCTGACGTTATTCTTTAATTAATTTGACTGAAGTTACGTAATTCATAGTTACACTTTTTCTTGGCAACAACAAAATTTTTGCAAAGTTTTACGTTGATGGTTTTTGGGATGGATGATAATCAGTAATGCAACATTGCTGGCAAAAGTTAATTGTATTCTGAAAACGTTTCTTCAAATATTTACTGCTGGTAATGAAATGATTTTACAAACGTTCAAATGGGTCTTACTTTTTACAATAACCTTACAACTAGCATTGCGCAAACATACCTTTCAGTAGCCTTGAGTTTCGCAAAGAAATTAATTCAATAATATTAGTTCCTCTTATGATAATAGTTAGCTGCTGTCTCTGTACATCCGTGTATAATCTCTTGTAAACCATAGCTGGTGGCTGGCAGACACACCGCTCCTCTCAACCTCTCGCTTCAGACCCGCTACCGACTCGCTTCACTTCTCGCTTACTACTGACTTCCTACGAACGCTAAAGTGCGGTCTCTCCTGCCAACAATGCTTTCTGGTGCAGACAGTCGCTGCTACCATTAGAAAATGTATCAATGCGCGATCTTTCCCGCTCTTTTCTTAAAATGTATCCGTACGCGGTCTCTCTCGCCCTTTTTAAAAATTATATCAATGTGCGGTCTCTCATGCCAACAACACTTTGGTGCAGACATTCCCTGCTACTACAATTATTTCCAACGTGACAGATATTAATTATTCCTACTTAATCCTATTAATAAAATATAAACATCTATATACATAAAAAAAAGTCGGGTTTGTTACAACACTTATAACTCGAGATCTGCTGGACCAATTTTCATGGTTTTTGATTTGTTGGATTTGTTTCCGCCCCGAATAGCAGAATACATCTTAAAAATAATGAAAAATTGACGAATACTTGAAAAATGCGTCATTTTCCGTAAAACTTCTTTAGTTTCGGAGCTGTCAAATTTTTTTGTCAAAATCTGTAAGTAATGATTGAAATTTATGCATCCGTTCATAAACTATTTAAAATGGATGAATAAACTATTATGTGTATTTTTTTAAAAAAAGATTGAAAAATATTACGCGTGCGTTCAGAAATGTGTAATGAATACTTAATCTATATATACAAAAGAAAGTCGTGTTAGTTACACTATTTATAACTGAAGAACGGCTGGACCGATTTGGCTGAAAATTTGTGGAGAGGTAGCTTAGAACCAGGAGACGGGCATAGGATACTTTTTATCCCGTTCGACCGCTATAAAACGTGGTATAACAGAAACGCATCTGGCGTGGAATAACAAAACGCAAATTAGATTTAGTAGTTCAAACGAATGCACCCCTGTTGAACCCCCAACAAAAGGAAGTTTATGATACATTAATGAAGGCAATTGATGATGGAAATAGTGGTTTATATGTCCTGGATGCCCCTGGTGGAACTGGCAAGACATTCCTCATGTCAGTAGTTTTAGCCACTGTTCGTGCGAGATCCAACATTGCGGTTCCAGTTGGTTCTTCCGGAATAGCAGACACATTGTTAGAAAGATGCCGTACGGCTCAGTCAGCATTAAAATTACCGTTAAATCTTCAAGCTACTGAATAACCAACATGTAATATTACAAAAAACTCAGCAGTGGCCGAAGTTTTATCAGCATCCAAGATCTGGGACGAATGCACAACGGCTCATAAACGTGCTTTAGAGGCACTTAACCGAACATTGAAAGATCTACGCAATGACTCGAGATGTTTTGGAGGAGCAATGATTTTACTGTCTGGCGAATTCCGCCAAACACTGCCAGTAGTTCGAAGATCAATGGCTGCAGATGAAATAAATGCTTGCCTCAAATCATCGAATCTATGGCGCTTTGTGAAGAAACTTTAACTGACAACGAACATGAGAGTTGCATTGCTTAATGATACATCCGCTGAAGATTTCTTTGAGCAATTGCTGACTATCGGTAATGGTCGAGTACCTGTCGAAGAATCGAGCGGATTGATTTCATTTCCTCATAATTTCTGTAACTTTGTCTCATCGAAAGACGAACTTATCAACAAAGTATTCCCAAACATCATTACTAACTACAAAAGTAATGAATGGTTGAGTGAGCGAGCAATTTTAGCGGCTAAGAATAAAGATGTAGATGACCTAAACTACATAATTCAGAATGAGATCATTGGTAAAATGCATTCATTCAAATCTATTGACTGTGTAACAAATGAAGATGAAGCCACCAACTATCCAATTGAATTTTTAAACTCTTAGGATGTGCCTGACATACCACCGCACAATTTACGCCTAAAAGTTGGCTCCGTAGTAATAATGCTTCGAAACATAAACCAACCAAAACTGTGCAACGGTAAACGTTTTGAGGTAAGTAAATTGATGACCAATGTTATTTACGCGACGATACTCAAAGGAAAATTCGAGGGTGAGAAGTTCTCATTCAGAGGATCCCGATGGTCCCAACCGATGTGCCGTTTGAGTTTAAAAGACTTCAATTTCCGATCCGTCTTGCATTCGACATGACCATTAACAAATCACAAGGCCAATCCTTGAAAGTTTGTGGTTTAAATCTGGAATATCCATATTTTTAAAATGGTTAATTATATGTGGCATGTTCACGGGTCGGAAGACCACATGCGTTGTTTGTTCTTGCGCCTGATAATAAAACAAAAAATGTCGTGTATCACAAGGTACTGAATTGAAGAGTGGAAGCTATGCACCAAAAAACATAAAGAATCATTAAAATACTTAATTTTTATTTGTCCTAATAAAAAATTGAACTTAACATCCAAAATCTAATTATTTATTGGCTTTAAGGCGGAACAGAGTTCGCCGGGTCAGCTAGTCCTTCATAAATTGTGGTTTGACAATAGACAAACTAGAAACTGACATTCGCCGATCCAGGTTTCCGATCAAACGCACGCAAAATGGGCAACAGGGAATTTAAAAGCACTTTATCTTCTTCCTCCAGGGGAAGGAGAAGAAACTGAAGACATATGCAGGAATTTGCGCCATTTAGCTTCGACGTTAGGTTTCGGCCTTATTATTGTTATTTACTTTTGCAGAACTGATCAGCCTGTAGAAGTTTGCTCAGATGTTAAGGTGTCACCTGAAGTTACTTGAGCCGGCCGGAGTGGCCGAGCGGTTCTAGGCGCTACAGTCTGGAACCACGCGACCGCTACGGTCACAGGTTCGAATCCTGTCTCGGGCATGGATGTGTGTCATGTCCTTAGGTTAGTTAGTTTAAATAGTTCTAAGTTCTAGGGGACTGATGACCTCAGCAGTTAAGTCCCATAGTTCTCAGAGCCATTTTTTTGAAGTTACTTGATTGTCGGTGTTGGCTTCTGGCAGAGATCATTCCAAAAGCCGTACCCCGTCTTTTATTCCGCCTTTCTAACTCAATTTCTCGCTTCTAAAACAACCCCAGTTAAACAGTATGCACGTACTATAATGTTTACACTGCTTCTGAGCCAGGTATTTTAACTTTCTTTCTCTAAAAAAATGGTTCAAATGGCTCTGAGCACTATGGGACTCAACTGCTGAGGTCATTAGTCCCCTAGAACTTAGAACTAGTTAAACCTAACTAACCTAAGAACAACACAAACATCCATGCCCGAGGCAGGATTCGAACCTGCGACCGTAGCGGTCTTGCGGTTCCAGACTGCAGCGCCTTTAACCGCACGGCCACTTCGGCCGGCTTTCTTTCTCTAATTCCGACATTATTTACTAATGCTTTTCACTTTCGTTCAGCTGTCTGCCGTACATAAGAAAATAAAGAACGAAGTAGAAAATTGACATTAACTTCGAAATCTTTTATATAATTAATGGCTAATAATGTTTTTGTATCTTTGTTATTTGGCTACTTGTCCTTACTTGGCTGAGCTGCACAGTACGTAGAGAATTGGTAAGTCAACTCTGAGAGAGTCAGAACTGTGTGCTGTGCGATTCTGACTGTAGGCGTCAAAAGTGTCTGCGATAGCCGACACTCCAGACGGATTCCAAACCCACCAAATGTCACGAACTGCGTGGCACTAATCGAATACGGCTGCTGAACCCAAAGACAAGTGGCTCACTGATTTATAAGGAAAATCAAATCCAGGATGTGTTAGATGACGATCAGTTTCGCTCTAGGAAAGATAAAGTCACCAGAGAGGCATGCAGTTAGGACCTTGCCGTTGACAATGGGAACAAGACTACAGAAAAATCAAACCCGGTCGCAGCATTTGACGACCGGAAAAAAACGTTCCACGACATAATATGGTGCAAGATGTTCGAAATGTTGAGAAGTATTGGAGTACGCTGTAGGGAAGGACTGGTAATGTACAATATGTACAAGGGGCAGTAAGAGTTGTAACGGTACTTCGAGGGCCGCGCCTCCGCCAGAGCAAAGATGTGGTTTACGATCGCGCACGCACAAGAGCGCTGCGCCAGCAACAGATTTTCATAAGCAATTTTGATCTTCTTTTACTTTTGCGTAGGTGCTTGTTTTAACAACTAGTTCATTACTCTATTGTTATCTTGTCTTCATACGTTTAAAACTAGTATTTTTTGGCGCTGATGTTAAAGAATGATTTTAAGTGGAAATTAAAACTATATTACGAAACGAACACACGGCGTCTTCAAGTTATTTCAGTAGTGATTCGCAATGGTTATCGCCAAATTTATAAATTAATCGAGACAGTGAGAACTTCAAGAAATTTTCATCAGACGGAGAACAAGAGGACCGCGAAGAATAAAAAAAAAGAAGAATGGTTCAAATGGCTCTGAGCACTATGCGACTTAACTTCTGAGGTCATCAGTCGCCTAGAACTTTGAACTAATTAAACCTAACTAACCTAAGGACATCACACACATCCATGCCCCAGGCAGGATTCGAACCTGCGACGGTAGCGGTCACGCGGTTCTAGACTGAAGCGCCTAGAACCGCACGGCCACAACGGCCGGCCCCAATAAAAAGGACATCCTACAAGAAAATAAAGAAATATTCCAGATGTAGCCACGCCGACTATATTATAATAGATACTACGTTTCCAGAATGAGATTTTCACTCTGCAGCGGAGTGTGCGCTGATATGAAACTTCCTGGCAGATTAAAACTGTGTACCCGACCGAGACTCGAACTCAGGACCTTTGCCTTTCGCGGGCAAGTGCTCTACCAAATGAGCTACCGAAGCACGACTCACGCCCGGTACTCTCAGCTTTGGAAGGTAGGAGACGAGATACTGGCAGAAGTAAAGCTGTGAGTTACTAAAATGTAGAATTTCACGGCCGGAAATATCATGTCCATTATAATTATCCGGGCTGTTATGCCGTGGTCGGTTGATGAATTCTGTGGTGATTCCCAACGTTTCGTCTCCGACTGTGGGAGACATCTTCAGGGGGGTCCGTAGCTCGATGGAAGGTCCAACACACACACTGACTCGCTACAGTCAGTAGCGAGCCAGTGTGTGTGTTGGACCTTCCATCGAGCTACGGACCCCCCTGAAGATGTCTCCCACAGTCGGAGACGAAACGTTGGGAATCACCATAGAATTCATCAACCGACCACGGCATAACAGCCCGGATAATTATAATGGACAAAGCTGTGAGTACCGGGCGTGAGTCGTGCTTCGGTAGCTCAGATGGTATAGCACTTGCCCGCGAAAGGCAAAGGTCCCGAGTTCGAGTCTCGGTCGGGCACACAGTTTTAATCTGCCAGGAAGTTTCAGATACTACGTTTCTGACAGAATTATAAGGTAAATTACAACTTATTTCTGATGCTATTTCCTTACAGTCGCTTTTTGTAGTGTTGCCGACCCGGTCTGCCATTCACGGTCAAATTACAGCACTATCTCAATCAGTAATACGAAGTGCGCCTTATCCGTAACTTATTCCAGCAAAATTCAAACCCCAATCAGATTTTCTATTTTGTATTTTCACGGCAGAACCCCGAGGAAAGGAAACACTACAGAGTACAAAACCACGAACGAAGTGCTCTCATTAAAAAGGGTGTAAGATACGGATGTAATATTTCTCCGCTTCTGTTCAATCCTTGCATCAAAACAACAATGCCGGAAATAAAAGAAAAGTTCAAGAGTACCATTAAAATTCAAGGTGGAGCGTCGTTATTAATGATAAGATTCGCTGACGAAGCTGCTGTCCTCAGTGAGACTGAAGAACAGTTACAGGACATGTTGAATGGAATGGAGAGTCTAATGAGTACAGAATATGGAGTAAGAACAAATGAGATGTAGCAGAAATGAGAACAGTGTGAAATTTAACATAAGGATTGGTAATGCCGAAGCACATGAAATTAAGGAATTCTGCTATCGAGGCAGCAAAATAACCAGTGACAGTCGGAGGGAGGAGGACATCAGGAGCAGACTAGCATTCCCGGCCAAGAGAAGTCTACCAGTACCAAACATAGGCCTGAATTGGAGGAAGACATTTCTGAGGATGTACGTTTGGGGCACAGCATTGTACGGTACTGAAACATGGACTATGGGGAAAACCGCAACAGAAGAGAATCGAAATATTTCAGATGAGGTAGATGAATGTTGAAAATTTGGTGGACTGATAAGGTAAGGAATGAGGAGATTTTGCGCGGAATCGGCGAGGAAAGCTATACGGTATGTGGAAAACACTGACAAGGAGAACAGGATGGTTGAACAGCTGTTAAGACAACGTCGAATAACTTCCATTGTACTACAGGATAAAAACTGTAGAGGAAGACAGCAGCTGGAATACACCAGGCAGATAATAGAGGACGTAGCTTGCAATTGTAAGAGGTTGGCACGGGAGAGGAATTCGTGCCCGGCTGCATGAAACCGTCAGAAGACTCATGACAGGAAAAAAAAGGACTTCTTCTCCATTGTTTATCCGGCACTGGCCAATTCATATTACAAATTTGTTTTCGTCGACATTGGCTCGTATGCAAAAGATCGAGACTATGTTGTGCAACCGTCTGAACGAAAATACATTTTATAAACCAGTGGCCCCTGACTTGTCAAATGCTAGTGAGGTAGTTACGCCGTATGAGTACGTTGGTGAGGAACCATTTGGCCTCAGAGCACGTTCTACGATCACATTGTCGCGTGAGAAAAGAATTTCAACTACCGTTTGTCAATGGCCCGTAGGTACGTTGATGTTACTTCGGATATGTTTTCAAATAAACGCCGCGTGTTTCACCTATCAATGAACGCGAAATTCTGTTTTGCTGTCGACATAACAAAACTTTGTTTTGTTCTGCATGGGTATCAAACTGAGGACGCATTTACTGTGAAAGGATTTTACTCTGGCACTATCTTGGCTAAAAGAAGAATAAATGTGCCCACGATAATAGAGATGTAATTTAGAATTATTTTGTATTTGAGGTTGGTAAAGTGCTTTTGCGACACAGCAAAATTTGTTGTATTATATAAAACAGAGTAATGGCGGTCATACGCATTTCCCTTTATGCGTGCAATTAATGTGATGGTTATTCTCGATAGTTGTACCTGTAAATTTGCCTGATATATAATAAGAAAATAATGTGCTACTGCCGACTCTTTGTCACACTATCCAGAAATTCGTTTTAGACCAATGCTTACTCAAAATGGAATGTTTACTGTTCTATTTTTAGTGATGTACTACTCTCTCCAGTGACGTAATTGTCCAAGGCGACCGTGTGGCTTAATTCATCAGGTGAAAAGGAATCGATACCATTATTGTAAGTGGTACAGAACCCTTTGTCACACGTTGCAGGAAATTGTAGTACATCCGGCACCCATGTTCCGTTCTTATCGGATATTCATTGCATTTTTAGTGCATGTTTGCAGTAAAATAATGAACAGATCACATATTTATCTTGGTATTCACGTTTACGAGTATCCATTCATCGATCAATATCTCAGAAGTAACGTCATTGTGAATTTTCTTGCCGGCCGGTGTGGCCGAGCGGTTCTAGGTGCTTCATTCTGGAACCACGTGACCGTTAAGGTCGCAGGTTCGAATCCTGCCTCGGGAATGGATGTGTGTGATGTCTTTAGGTTGGTTATGTTTAAGTAGTTCTGAGTTCTAGGCGACTGATGACCTCGGAAGTTAAGTCCCGTAGTGCTCAGAGCCATTTGAACCATTTGAATTTTCTTCATTATTTTATCTGCCTGTGCTTAGTTCCATTGATCTTCTTCAACATCGTTATTGGATTCTATCATAATTGCAACTGAATTAGTATCTTTGCTAGAGTGTGTCAGAAAAAAGGAGATGTAAGGTGCCGCGCGGTTTTGGCGCCTTGCCGCGGTTCGCACAGTTCCCTCCCGTGGGAGGTGCCTCGTGCCTCGGGCATGGGTGTCAGTGATGTCCTTGGCACAAGTTAGTTTGAGTTGGCTTAAGTAGTGTGTAGGTGTGACCTCAGCAGTTTGGTCCACAGCAACTTCCCGCCACCACACACACAGTCAGCCGTTCAGGGTGAAGAGACTTCTCGGTCGCGAATTGCGGATTCTCGGCCCCCAAACGCTCCGGTTTTGCTTATTGACGAACCGATCCAAATGAAAGTGGGCTTCGTCGGTAAGCGAAACCACACTAATTCCCATTACGCCCCGCGGTCAACCCTGCACTTTGGAAGTCCTAACGCGAACCGTACAGGAGGTATTACGACTTTATTTTATATGGTCCAATAATTATTGCCCTGTATGTTCCCAAGTTGCGGTATTATAATGACCTGCGATTAGAGGACCAAGTAGAAGAGAATAAATTTTCGCATACTTGCGTCCTCTTTTTCTCAAATGGCTCTGAGCACTATGGGACTTAACATCTGAGGAAATCAGTCCCCTAGAACTTAGAACTACTTAAACCTAACTAACCTAAGGACATCACACACATCCATGCCCGAGGCAGGATTCGAACCTGCGACCGTAGCGGTCGCGCGGTTCCGAACTGAAGCGCCTAGAACCTCTCGGCCACACAGGCCGGCCCTCTTTTTTCAATGTGAGGGTGGAGTAACGCTAAACAAGTTGTTAAACGTTTCACTGTCCATCCGCAGAAAGTTGATGTAGTCATTAGGTTCTGAGTGAAACGTGTTCATTAACATGTTTCCAGTCGTATACAGGTCATATTAAACCATTCCACGGACCGGCGTCGTCTTTTCTTCTCCGTTAAACACAGTGGCGCAGGCAGCGCTAGGAATGCTGTATCTCCATTTGTAGCCATTTCCAGAAGTGTCAAAATACAGCACACACGAAAAGCGTCTGCTTCGAAAGTAATGTTAAATTGACAAACTTTCTTTGTGTGTGTACGACCTTGTTTGACGCATCCGTGTCAAGAGCCAACTTCACAGGCAATTTTGCTCTTTTATGAGGTTGGTATTGGTTGTCCAATCGAAGAAAGTCGATGTAATCGTCCGGTTTCTGAGAGTAATATTCCATTAGCACATTTTCATGGGTGAGCCGTGGCGCTCGTTACTGGCGCGCCAGCCTCTTGGATGTCCATTATCCATCCTTCGATGTTTCTTATCTTTGCTTGGCTTGTTGTTTTCCGCATTCGCGGGGCGAGTGGCAGTTGACGTTTGCTCGGGCTACCTGCTGAGGCGCCGCGAGGTACGAGGCGGGAAGTATCCACGTATATGTGGAGTCGGTTGTACGCGGTCTGCCGGTTCAGCATGGAGGATACGTGTTGGCTGCCTGCCTGTCTGCTCTCCTGATTTTGCTCGCCGTGCCTTGCGACCGCCTTAGCTTGGGTTGCTGCCTGGTGTATCCTACACGAGCCGTACTGGACGTGCACCAGAAGTGAAGCAGCCTTGTGTTTCTTTAAAGAAAAGGAACAAATGTATAAGACGTTTTGTGACCAATTTTGGTGGCCTCTTAAGTGTGGCCTTCGCGTTTACACTGCCTTCGGGGAGAGCTAATTCTTTTAAATTTCAATACTTGGGGTTCCCTGTCCTTTATAATCTATTGGGGTTTTTATTTGAATTTTCTCTTTGAGGTTCCTTCCTTGTGCTCGGTTAAATGTTTACTTGTATAGCGGGAAGTGACTCCTGGTTAAAACTCGCAGAAGGTGTTTGATGTTACTGCCGCTTCCGGCATTTGTCTTCCCTTCGAGCGACCTGGTGTCACTCCTAGTTAATTAATGCTGGTTTATGTGTACTTAATTTTGAATAGGCCATTAGAATTAATATTTTGGAGCGCAGTATAGCACTAAGGCAACCTCATTGTATACCACCTTGCGCCCTGGTCTGCTACCTTAATTTTCTGTGGCACGAGTTAGCTCCACCACCGGTTTTACTGATGTGCTCCCTTCAAAATCTTGTCTTGTATAAGTTTGCCCCATGTGTCTCTGGGAACACAGAGATGAGCTTTAGTGTGACTTCAGCGCCAGTCAGTTAATGGAATCTTCATTTTGGCTTGGCTTCCACTGAATAGTTCGAGTGGAGCGTAGTGTGTTTCATTTGTTATTCATTTAATTACTGTAAGTTTGTTTGTTTAATGGGGAGCAAGACATTCAAAGACTGTTGGTATTAACTCCCCTAGTTGCGGGGTGTTGCTAATTCGTTCCAAATGGCCTACCACTTATTCAATGGCAAGGCAGTGGATTGGTTGGTTACTGTGATTACAAATTCACGCTATTTGTTTGTTGCCGAAATTGTTAAAGTGTCTGTGTCGTGATTCAATCACTAGCTACGTGTTTGAGCTGAATGGATATAAACCTTACATTGCCTTCTCAAAATTTGTTGCCACAGAAACCCTTAAGAGAACTAAGTTTTGTCACTGCATATGTTAACCTTTACTGGGAGCAATATTTCATGTAGTTAAATTTTGTCTTAAAATGTGTATTTCTCTAATGTAATAAACGAGTGATAAAAGAAAAAAGCAAAGGGGCCTGGTCCTTCCTATTGTGTCCGGTTTGTAACACGTATCAACGGGTAAATCATTTTACGCCATTCCCTGGACCAGAGTCTTGTTTCCTTGTTCTTCTTCAGACACAGTGCGAAACTCAACGCCAAGACTGCTTTTTCTGCATTTGTCGCCGTTCTCACTACTCGCAAAGCACACACGAACACGAATAGCGTCTGCTTCAGAGTGATTTCAAACTGACAAACATTATTCAAACTGACAAACATTGTTCAAAGCGACGAACATTGTTCAAAGTGACGAACATTGCTTAAACTGACGAACATTGCTTAAACTGACGAACATTGCTTAAACTGACGAACATTGCTTAAACTGACGAACATTGTTTATAGTGACAACATTGTTTAAACTGACATTGTTTAAACGTGAACGGACTTGCTTGGGAAAAGCGCAGCAAGATAACGGCGATTTTGTCAAACACGTTTATCAGTTACGTGGACAATAAGAGTTTGTCGGCTGCCGTACCGGAATGCTCTTCAGCAAGTAAGCTGGGCTGGAATCCCCGAGCTAAAAGCGCCGTCGACTGAAATGAGGCCCATAGTAATTTTGAGTCGCAGTGGAAATGACCGCTCCGTGCGTGCATGCAAGTCGACTCCAAGTGCTGTCGCGTATTCTTTTACGTCAAACTGCGGCCTCAATCAAGTTTGGTGCTCAGCCGTATCGTATAACACTCCACAACTCACGAGGTGGCTTTTCTGTTCAACACGAGACTTACGGAACAAACCGTTGGAAATTTTGAACTCCAGTTATGTGGGGTGTGAGTCACGTAATAAGTAGCACCCCTTTCATTCAGTGACCTGGGCCACACATCGAAACGCGGTTTTCGGCAAATGTCGAGGGTCAAACAGTGTTTGTTTATTCTTGTTTTGTTTGGTTAACGTTTTTAGCGCTGGTACCAATGGCAATACCCAGGAAAGTACGTTTTCTTAAATGAAACCGTATAGATTCGATAACTGAATTCGAGAGCTCCTGAGAAGACAGTTAGAGTGACATACCCTTCGTTAGTGTTGACGATGAAACAAACCGTAAAAAAAAAAAAAAAGTCAGGAAATGTCCAAGGATTTGAGAGCACGCTGGCCGGTAGGACTGCTAATATTTTAAAAAATATGGGAGTACCGATGTATCGATATATAAAATGTATCGTTTCGGTGCCCGATACATCGAAAAGAGTATCGATGTATCGACGGCGAAAATACCGACTTGCCGCCCTATAAGAATATAGGGAAAGGACTGGGAAGAGCAGTTGAACGGAATGGACAGTGTCTTGAAAGGAAGATATAAGATAAACATCAACAAAAGCAAAACGAGGATAATGGAATGTAGTCGAGTTAAGTCTGGTGATGCTGAGGGAATTAGATTAGGAAATGAGACACTTAAAGTAGTAAAGGAATTTTGCTATTTGGGGAGCAAAATAACTGATGATGGTCGAAGTAGAGAGGATATAAAATGTAGGCTGGCAATGGCAAGGAAAGCGTTTCTGAAGAAGAGAAATTTGTTAACATCGAGTATAGATTTAAGTGTTAGGAAGTCGTTTCTGAAAGTATTGGTATGGAGTGTAGCCATGTATGGAAGTGAAACATGGACGATAAATAGTTTGGACAAGAAGAGAATAGAAGCTTTCGAAATGTGGTGCTACAGAAGAATACTGTAGATTAGATGGGTAGATCACATAACTAATGAGGAGGTATTGAATAGAATTGTGGAGAAGAGGAGTTTGTGGCACAACTTGACCAGAAGAAGGGGCCGGTTGGTAGGACATGTTCTGAGGCATCAAGGGATCCCCAATTTAGTACTGGAGGGCAGCTTGGAGGGTAAAAATCGTGGAGGGAGACCAAGAGATGGATACACTAAACAGATTCAGAAGGATGTAGGTTGCAGTAGGTACTGGGAGATGAAGAAGCTTGCACAGGATTGAGTAACATGGAGAGCTGCATCAATCCAGTCTCAGGACTGAAGAAAACAACAACAAAAACAACAAGAATATCGGCTGCACAAGGTAAATATAATGCTGGTTTTAGAGCTGTATACTTAAGTACTGACTTATTACTGGATATTCTGTACATCAACATGCTAGCAGCCTGCCTATCCCCCTGAGAGCAAGAACCGTAAGGAAAACGATACACGTTCACGCTTGGCGATAACCACTTTGTCAGCAATGGTAACTGCATGCAAGTGGCACAATAAAAGGAGTCCGATGGGTAAGTCGTTCGGTTTCGTCATATAACGGACTTTTCCGGAACACTTCATGTCGACTTGCCTGTTTTTTTTGTTTTTTGTTTTTTCTTCCATTTCTGCAAATGCCAGCGACCTAGCAGCTGTAGTGTAAAACTGCGTGGTGAAGCTGAACCTTGCAATTTGTGTTGGTAGCGAAATGAAGAAATAACACACTAGCTGCCTTTCTTCACAAAGGAAATCTTGTTATTCTATTCACACCGTCACCCCCTAGTGGAATCGGCATTGTCCTCTGTGCTACCTATATTTGCTTCACACAGACAAAGCCAAATATTGCACGTAATGAAAGGTCAAAAAGTAGTGAGACTCCTTCACAAAATGAAAGTTAATTATGTTCTACTAAAATTTGAAAAAAGCAATTATTTACCGCAAACTGCGAAAAATTGTAATATGAAATAAAAGTATTGCCAATTCGATAGCAACAAATCGATTTTACAGGTGTACATCGATTATTTAATATATGAGTCGATATTTTAAGGAACTGATATCGACAAATTAATAAGAGACCTAGTGGGCAGAATGCATCGGCGGTGCAAACACCGCCAAGCAGAGGTCTGGTGCTACGCTGTGTCAACAGATTTCATCTTCATCTACATCTACATACATACTTTACAATCCACCATACGGTGCGTGGCGGAGTGTACCTCGTACCACAACTAGCATCTTCTCTCCCTGTTCCACTCCCAAACAGGACGAGGGAAAAATGACTGCCTTTATGCCTCTGTACGAGCCCTCATCTCTCTTATCTTATCTCTGTGGTCTTTCCGCGAAATGTAAGTTGGCGGCAGTAAAATTGTACTGCAGTCAGCCTCAAATGCTGGTTCTCTAAATTTCCTCAATAGCGATTCACGAAAATAACGCCTCGTTTCCCCTAGAGACTCCCACCCGAGTTCCTGAAGCATTTCCGTAACACTCGCGTGATGATCAAACCTACCAGTAAGAAATGTAGCAGCCCGCCTCTGAATTGCTTCTATATCCTCCCTCAATCCGACCTGATAGGGATCCCAAACGCTCGAGCAGTACTCAAGAATAGGTCTTATTAGTGTTTTATAAGCGGTCTCCTTTACAGATGAACCACAATCGACGTGACTGTGTCAAGCGCTACACTACTAATGGAGTATTCAAACATTATGGGATTCTTCAGAATGAGATTTTCACTCTGCAGCGGAGTGTGCGCTGATATGAAACTTCCTGGCAGATTAAAACTGTGTGCCCAACCGAGACTCGAACTCGGGACCTTTGCCTTTCGCGGGCAAGTGCTTGCCCGCGAAAGGCAAAGGTCCCGAGTTCGAGTCTCGGTTGGGCACACAGTTTTAATCTGCCAGGAAGTTTCATTGTGGGATTCTTTTTCCTATTCATCTGCATTAATTTACTTTTATCTATATTTGGAGTTAGCTGGCATTCTTTACACCAATCACAAATCCTGTCCAAGTCATCTCATATCCTTCTAGAGTCACTCAACGACGACACCTTCCCGTACACCACAGCATCATCAGCAAACAGCCGCACATTGCTAATCCACTCTATCCAAAAGATATGTAAATAGAAAACAACAGTGGACCTACCACACTTCCCTGGGGCACTCCAGATGATACCCTCACCTCCGATGAACACTCGCTATCGAGGACAACGTACTGGGTTCTATTACTTAAGAAGTCTTCGAGCCACTCACATACTTGGGAACCAATCCCATTCGCTCGTACCTTATTTAGGAGTTTGCAGTGGGGCACCGAGTCAAACGCTTTCCGGAAGTCAAGGAATATGGCATCTGTCTGATACCCTTCATCCACGGTTCGCAAGATATCATGTGAAAAAAGGGCGAGTTCTGTTTCGCAGGAGCGATGCTTTCTAAAGCCGTGCTGATGCGCGGACAGCAACTTCTCTGTCTCAAGGAAATTCATTATATTCGAACTGAGAATATGTTCGAGAATCATGCAACAAACCGATGTTAAGGATACTGGTCTGTAATTTTGAGGATCCGTCCTTCTACCCTTCGTATATACAGCCGTCACCTGCGCTTTTTTTCCAGCCTGTTTACTTGTCTGCGCTGCAGGCCACTTATTTCTGCTTCAACATTCCTTCCGTACAGACATAGACACCAGTGAGGAGAGGTTGGATATACTACTTTTATACGGTGAATATAAAAGAGAAGCCGTAAAAACAGTACAGCGCTATAGGGCCATATATCCGTATCACCAACGTGCGACACGCCAGGCTGGTAAGACGCTATTGCGGATAGGCTGCTTGAACGCGAGAAAGACAAGAAAGAAAACTGCATCTGACAACACGACGAAGCGGTTTTGGCTACGGCGCACAGCGGAACGAGACTTATTGCCACGGAATGTGTGATCAGCCAGACGACAGAATGTCCATCACTGTCATCTGTCACATTGTAAGTAGGCTGTTTAGGTTTTTATGTTGGTAACGCCACATAGCGCTGTATATGAAAATCACTGGCTGTGCTGTGTGCAGTCTGTGGCTGGTTGGCATTGTTGAAATATTCTATATTGTAGTGTTGGGCAGTTGGATGTGAACAGCGCGTAGCGTTGCGCAGTTGGAGGTGAGCCTCCAGCAGTGGTGGATGTGGGGAGAGAGGCGGCAGAGTTTTGAGAACGGGCGATCTGAACGTGTGTCCGCCAGAAAGAGTAAATTTGTGACTGATATATATATTTTTGAATGCATTATGGGAACAGCAGTGATCAATAAAATTGTAAATAATTACTATTAAAAACAGTCTTGATCACAATTTATTTTGCAAGGTGACCGGTTTCGACCACTGCTGTGGTCATCTTCAGACCTACAAGATGTATACAAAGCATTAATTAGAGGGCTACATGCATTAATGAAAATACATAGAGTTATACGGCTATAAAACGTTGAATTACCATTGAGTGGAAACCCCTTTCTGTTGGAGAATCACAACTGGAGAAACCAGTGCACGTCTTACTTTATATAATGGAGGCTCCACCCACTTCTGACTGCATGATGTCATTATTAACCAATGAGTTATAAGTCGAATTACAATTTAAAATTTCTTAGTTAAAAGAACATTGTCAAGAATTAGAAATAAATATACATTAAACTTTGCTTATTTAACAGCTATTGTCAATTAAAAAGCGTTAAAAATATTTAAAAATGTAGGAAAATGAACTTCAGTTTGGCAGTACATGGGTTGCCCTCTCGTGGCCTGTCAGTGAACCATTTGAAACCACTGGTTGCTATGGTGAAGTTAGACGCCGTTACAACGATGAAGGAGCAAGCTTTTTCCACTGAAGTTGTTGTAGAGTCGATAGTTGAACTAGTGGTTGCCATGGTGAGGACAAACGCCAATGCAAAGATGTGGCAGCAGGCTTCTTTCCAATGAAGTTGTGGCGTCAGACGATGTATTATTGAGCAGCAACTTGTCTTTATTGAAACGAAAAGAGTAAGCTACAATAATCTGTAGCTGATATATATAACTCATGCTGCACAAATACGCTATGAAGTAGTTGACTGTATATATAAAATATGATCTATGAAGTTAGTATGTAGATTACCAGTGCCATTTTTCTTTTTTTTTTTTTTTTTTTTTTTATAAGGCATTGCTATTCTTCAAGTTACATACCAGTCATATAAGCAAACAAAATTGAAAGAATTTAAAATTATAAAATTATTAAATTATGAGCCATTGTCAATAATAAAATAAAACGATGTGAATTAGCAGTCTGAAAGCATAAAAGCAATAATTCTAAAACAGGTAGTCAATCATAAAATAATGTTTGGTAAAATACAATTACAATGTAAAGATAAAAGTATTTGCTAAAAGTCTTAATAATTAGAAAGACCTTTTTTTAAAACAAATGCAGAAGAGTAGACATTCTAAAGCAGATCATCGAAAAGCTCAAAGAAATGTTTGTCTTTGAACTGAAGTTGTTCGTTTAAAACAGATAATGGATTACTTTTGTGATGTGAAAAATTTCAATTTCTTCTAAGGTATTTAGCAGTGGTCCTTTTGGCACAGTATGTAATATTTTCAAATTCCTAGAAATGCAACCCTCAGAATGATTGTATTCATCAAGATGTTGACCGAATATTGATTTGATACGTGCAGCACCAGTAGTATGTTCTCTGAAACGTGTTAAAAAGTTTCGGCCAGTTTGGCCAATATACTGTTTCTCACAGTCATTACATATTATTTTATAAACACCTGACTTTTGGTATCTATTTGAGTCTCCAATTGTGTGTTTCAGTTTCATCTGTAGGGGGTTATTAGTTTTAAATGCTATTGCCACGCTTGTGTTCTTAAATAATTTATTTATTTTATCTGAGATAGGTCCCATGTATGTCATTTGTGTAAATCTCTTCTTGGAATTTATAACGGCATCATTTTTTTCTTGTAATTTTTTATATAACAGATCAACCTGATGGGAATTATAATTGTTAGCAACTGCTATCTGTTTTAATGTATCAATTTCCTTTTGGATAGCATCATGTTGGAGAGGTAATTTCAGTATCCTATGTATCATAGTTTTAAAAAATGCCATTTTGTATCTTAATGGATGGCATGATGTAGCATTTATTATTACGTCGGTTGATGTGGGTTTTCTATAAATAGAAATATTATGTCTTCCATTCTGTTTTGTAATTGTGAGGTCAAGGAAATTAATACTATTTTTACTTTCATGTTCTACTGTAAATACAAGTTTTGGATGTAAATTATTTAAGTTGTTAGCGAAAGCATCAATTTCTTCCTTAGAGCCGTTATATAATAGCAGTGTGTCGTCAACATATCTTTTGTAGTATATAATTTTATTTGTTATTTCTGGATTATTTTTGAAAAATTGGATTTCAACATAGTTGACGAAGATATCTGCTATAGTGCTAGCCAGGGAATTTCCCATTGCAAGTCCATCTTCTTGTATGTATATTTTATTATTAAATGAAAAATAATTAAAATCTAGAGTAATTCTTAACAGTTCAATGAATTCTACTATTTCTTTGGGGCTCATGATTTTGTGATGCGTTAGGTTATCATTAATAATAGAGATAGTCTCTTGAATAGGTATATTTGTGTAAAGATTTGTGATGTCTAACGATGCAAACCTTGCGTTTTTTGGAATATCCACATCATAAATTAACTTAGTTAATTCGAAACTGTTTTTAATACTATAATTTTCTTCATAAACATAGAAGGATTTTAAGATTTGATTGAGCTTTTTGTTTAAGTTATAAGAGGGACAGTTGGTATTATTAACAATTGGACGAATTGGTAAGTTTTGTTTGTGTAATTTGATTTGCGATCTCAACTTAGGTAAAGTGGGGTTCATAACTTTAAGTGTTATTTTATCTTTAGGTGAAAGTAAAGAGTCATTATCATCAATCAGTTTTCTAATTTTTGTTTGAAATCTTGAAGTCGGGTCTTTATGAACCTCAGTTATTCCATTAGCGTTAAAAAATTGTAAAGTTTTAGAAACATAATCCTCTTCGCTAACAATGACTAGAGTATTCCCTTTATCTGCCTTGATTGCAATAGCTTTATTAGTTATTAACTTCTGGTTGATTTGCTTTACAAGTTTTAATTCATTATTATATTTATTTTTATCTTTTTCATTAGTAATAACATTCTTAGTTTTACGTGCAATGTCACATATTTCAGACCTACTAAATTGTGCATGTTTTGCAGCAATCTTTACATCAGCAATCACACGTTTAATATTTGCATTGCTCAATTGTGGAGCTAAATTATATTTTAGGCCTTTGTTTAAAAGTGTTGTCTCGGCAGGAGTAAAAGAAATTTTGGTTAGATTGGTTACTCTTGGATGAAAGTGATGTACATTTGGTGAAACATCTTGTGAACACATATTTTGATGACTAACAAGGGCTGCAATTTTTTTATTATGCTTATTAAAAATAGTTTCTCGCACTGCATTAATTTTCTCATCTGTAAAGTTAAGTAGCTGTGAAAATATTAATGGTGACAACTGACTGCTAATTTTTAAATGTAAATTGTACATTTCAAGATTTAATGTATCTTTTTCTTTATATGCATCTCTAATTTCAGATCTGATCCACAGAATGCTACTCTTCTGTCGTAGAAACTTTTCTATATTTGATCTGGTATTAAAACTAATTTTTACATAATTAGGAATCACATTATTCATCAGGCATTGTTTATTAAAAGATATTTTGGTATTAAGTTTCATAATTTTAGTGCGTAACCCTCTAAACTTCTTGTAATCTCCCAATACCTGACTAGGCAATAATTGCATTCAAAAGTAATACAATTATTGCCTAGTCAGGTATTGGGAGATTACAAGAAGTTTAGAGGGTTACGCACTAAAATTATGAAACTTAATACCAAAATATCTTTTAATAAACAATGCCTGATGAATAATGTGATTCCTAATTATGTAAAAATTAGTTTTAATACCAGATCAAATATAGAAAAGTTTCTACGACAGAAGAGTAGCATTCTGTGGATCAGATCTGAAATTAGAGATGCATATAAAGAAAAAGATACATTAAATCTTGAAATGTACAATTTACATTTAAAAATTAGCAGTCAGTTGTCACCATTAATATTTTCACAGCTACTTAACTTTACAGATGAGAAAATTAATGCAGTGCGAGAAACTATTTTTAATAAGCATAATAAAAAAATTGCAGCCCTTGTTAGTCATCAAAATATGTGTTCACAAGATGTTTCACCAAATGTACATCACTTTCATCCAAGAGTAACCAATCTAACCAAAATTTCTTTTACTCCTGCCGAGACAACACTTTTAAACAAAGGCCTAAAATATAATTTAGCTCCACAATTGAGCAATGCAAATATTAAACGTGTGATTGCTGATGTAAAGATTGCTGCAAAACATGCACAATTTAGTAGGTCTGAAATATGTGACATTGCACGTAAAACTAAGAATGTTATTACTAATGAAAAAGATAAAAATAAATATAATAATGAATTAAAACTTGTAAAGCAAATCAACCAGAAGTTAATAACTAATAAAGCTATTGCAATCAAGGCAGATAAAGGGAATACTCTAGTCATTGTTAGCGAAGAGGATTATGTTTCTAAAACTTTACAATTTTTTAACGCTAATGGAATAACTGAGGTTAATAAAGACCCGACTTCAAGATTTCAAACAAAAATTAGAAAACTGATTGATGATAATGACTCTTTACTTTCACCTAAAGATAAAATAACACTTAAAGTTATGAACCCCACTTTACCTAAGTTGAGATCGCAAATCAAATTACACAAACAAAACTTACCAATTCGTCCAATTGTTAATAATACCAACTGTCCCTCTTATAACTTAAACAAAAAGCTCAATCAAATCTTAAAATCCTTCTATGTTTATGAAGAAAATTATAGTATTAAAACAGTTTCGAATTAACTAAGTTAATTTATGATGTGGATATTCCAAAAAACGCAAGGTTTGCATCGTTAGACATCACAAATCTTTACACAAATATACCTATTCAAGAGACTATCTCTATTATTAATGATAACCTAACGCATCACAAAATCATGAGCCCCAAAGAAATAGTAGAATTCATTGAACTGTTAAGAATTACTCTAGATTTTAATTATTTTTCATTTAATAATAAAATATACATACAAGAAGATGGACTTGCAATGGGAAATTCCCTGGCTAGCACTATAGCAGATATCTTCGTCAACTATGTTGAAATCCAATTTTTCAAAAATAATCCAGAAATAACAAATAAAATTATATACTACAAAAGATATGTTGACGACACACTGCTATTATATAACGGCTCTAAGGAAGAAATTGATGCTTTCGCTAACAACTTAAATAATTTACATCCAAAACTTGTATTTACAGTAGAACATGAAAGTAAAAATAGTATTAATTTCCTTGACCTCACAATTACAAAACAGAATGGAAGACATAATATTTCTATTTATAGAAAACCCACATCAACCGACGTAATAATAAATGCTACATCATGCCATCCATTAAGATACAAAATGGCATTTTTTAAAACTATGATACATAGGATACTGAAATTACCTCTCCAACATGATGCTATCCAAAAGGAAATTGATACATTAAAACAGATAGCAGTTGCTAACAATTATAATTCCCATCAGGTTGATCTGTTATATAAAAAATTACAAGAAAAAAATGATGCCGTTATAAATTCCAAGAAGAGATTTACACAAATGACATACATGGGACCTATCTCAGATAAAATAAATAAATTATTTAAGAACACAAGCGTGGCAATAGCATTTAAAACTAATAACCCCCTACAGATGAAACTGAAACACACAATTGGAGACTCAAATAGATACCAAAAGTCAGGTGTTTATAAAATAATATGTAATGACTGTGAGAAACAGTATATTGGCCAAACTGGCCGAAACTTTTTAACACGTTTCAGAGAACATACTACTGGTGCTGCACGTATCAAATCAATATTCGGTCAACATCTTGATGAATACAATCATTCTGAGGGTTGCATTTCTAGGAATTTGAAAATATTACATACTGTGCCAAAAGGACCACTGCTAAATACCTTAGAAGAAATTGAAATTTTTTCACATCACAAAAGTAATCCATTATCTGTTTTAAACGAACAACTTCAGTTCAAAGACAAACATTTCTTTGAGCTTTTCGATGATCTGCTTTAGAATGTCTACTCTTCTGCATTTGTTTTAAAAAAAGGTCTTTCTAATTATTAAGACTTTTAGCAAATACTTTTATCTTTACATTGTAATTGTATTTTACCAAACATTATTTTATGATTGACTACCTGTTTTAGAATTATTGCTTTTATGCTTTCAGACTGCTAATTCACATCGTTTTATTTTATTATTGACAATGGCTCATAATTTAATAATTTTATAATTTTAAATTCTTTCAATTTTGTTTGCTTATATGACTGGTATGTAACTTGAAGAATAGCAAAGCCTTATAAAAAAAAAAAAAAAAAAAAAAAAAAAATGGCACTGGTAATCTACATACTAACTTCATAGATCATATTTTATATATACAGTCAACTACTTCATAGCGTATTTGTGCAGCATGAGTTATATATATCAGCTACAGATTATTGTAGCTTACTCTTTTCGTTTCAATAAAGACAAGTTGCTGCTCAATAATACATCGTCTGACGCCACAACTTCATTGGAAAGAAGCCTGCTGCCACATCTTTGCATTGGCGTTTGTCCTCACCATGGCAACCACTAGTTCAACTATCGACTCTACAACAACTTCAGTGGAAAAAGCTTGCTCCTTCATCGTTGTAACGGCGTCTAACTTCACCATAACAACCAGTGGTTTCAAATGGTTCACTGACAGGCCACGAGAGGGCAACCCATGTACTGCCAAACTGAAGTTCATTTTCCTACATTTTTAAATATTTTTAACGCTTTTTAATTGACAATAGCTGTTAAATAAGCAAAGTTTAATGTATATTTATTTCTAATTCTTGACAATGTTCTGTTAACTAAGAAATATTAAATTGTAATTCGACTTATAACTCATTGGTTAATAATGACATCATGCAGTCAGAAGTGGGTGGAGCCTCCATTATATAAAGTAAGACGTGCACTGGTTTCTCCAGTTGTGATTCTCCAACAGAAAGGGGTTTCCACTCAATGGTAATTCAACGTTTTATAGCCGTATAACTCTATGTATTTTCATTAATGCATGTAGCCCTCTAATTAATGCTTTGTATACATCTTGTAGGTCTGAAGATGACCACAGCAGTGGTCGAAACCGGTCACCTTGCAAAATAAATTGTGATCAAGACTGTTTTTAATAGTAATTATGATATATATATATATATATATATATGGCAGTAGTGGCGCTCGCTGTATTGCTGTATTTCGAGTAACGAAGATTTTTGTGAGGTAAGTGATTTGTGAAAGGTATAGTTTAATGTTAGTCAGGACCATTCTTTTGTAGGGATTATTGAAAGTCAGATAGCGTTGCGCTAAAAATATTGATCAGAATGAGTAAAGAGAGAAATATCTGAGTACGTTCAGTTCTGCTCAGCTGTTTGAAAATCAAATAACGTAAGAGGTTTATCAGCACAGTCATTCATACATTTTTCTCAGGGGACGTTTCAACACGATCAGGCCCTCGACGAGCATGCTTTCGAACGTCGTGCAGAATTTTGTCGGTTTGCCCTTCAGCAGCTGAGAGATGACTCCACGTTTTTCCAGAGTGTGCTCTTTACCGATGAAGCAGCCTTTACCAACCATGCAGTGCTGGGCAGCCTAAAATGCACACTGGCTTCCTCAGGTGCAACATCAGCGGCAGTGGAGCGTAAACAACGGTGCGGCACCGTAGGGAATTACGTTGGGCGGCCTCACATCATGCCAGGCGTCCTAATTGGACATTCGCACGCACACTTTGTGACGGACACTCTGCCGGCTCTTCTGGAGGGGCTACCGCCGGTTACTGGACAGCGCACGCGGCTGCGACACGACGGGCGAGCAGCTCGCGTGTCCCGTGTTGCAAACCAAATACTGAACGAGAACTTTCCTCGACGTTGGATAGGACGAAATTCTGTTCTCAGGTGGCCTGCGAGGCCCCCCGATTTGACTCTCAGATTCTTTCTCTGGGGAACTCTCTAAGGTGCAGTCTGTGACGAAGCCCCAACTGCGCCAGACGACGTGTGTCGTCGAACCGCCAGTGCATGTTCTACCATACACCTTGTGAGCGACGTGTCGGTGCTATTCTGTCATTCTGTGCAACGGATTAATCAGAGATGTACCCTTTACGCTGTGACTCCTGCAAGATGCAATTTCCACCCCCACACTACTACAGAAGACAGACAGACACTCCTAACGTTCTAAAGAGAAATGCCTGAAAAACCTTCAGCAATAAATATCTTCTGGAGTTGTCCGCTGTAAGGAAATGACACAAAAATTCACAAAATTTCTTACGTAACTAGTGGGATACTTGGGTACTGGAGTAGTGATGGTTAGTGTAAGAAAAAACATGAAACTAACTACAATTATTTATTTTTCAAAAATTGTGAGAAATCACAGTGGCACTTTTAGTTATGAATTGAACAAGTTATATCCTGGTTCTTTTCTGAATGCGAAGTTACCTCTCAAGGATAGGATTCGCTAATGAAATTTCTACACAAAGTTTAAGATTGTTATTGACTTGGCAGAATGGCTGAGAGGCGTGCCTACTCAACTTGAATAATTGTCCTTTAGTTTAGGATGTTGCTAGATACGGTCGAGGCTGTCGCGTGTGAAATGCAGTGAAGTGTACTGTTGTGGAGGAAATATGGGGCTCGCAAGAGCTGTAGCGCACAATACCATAAGCTACGATGACTGCTGTCTGCGCCGCTCGCTGCTGACAAATAAGATAATTCTCGTTCTATCTGGACTGACCTTCGCCAATCAAACTCTCCCTACGCCTTGATCAAGTCAAGGGTTACTATTCGCCCCTAGTCTAACTATTGGTGTGGTAGACCGGTCAGATAACCAGTCCACCACGATGCCAGTCAAAATTCGCTCGCAGGCGTTTAACTACACCTCCGTCCGTTCACACTGTACAATAAGTGTGGCGGCCAACGCAGTGAACGACGCTTAATCGCGAGGACTCAATACAGAGTCACACACCGATTCGCTCTCGACAGAGGTGCTGTCCCAGTGAAGTACTGAGGAGAGACTTGTTCCTCGCTCTTTCGAGTCCACGTAGGAACGCACTCGCTCTCGTTACGTGTTCTCACTCCAAGAGCGACAACGGAACGGCCCCTCTCCACAACAGACATGAAGGGGTATATCTTTCAGTCTCTTCCACCACTCCCTCAACTCAAGGCGTCAGAAATATCGTCTGCCAATCAGCATTGCTCTTCTAAAACGGGAATCTGTAGCATCGGTATTTGGCGTTTGCTGTCTCCCTGTGAAAACCTCTGAAACTGCGTGCTATGTTGGTAAAGAATGCGTAGGCTGGGCGCTCCCACACAATGTAGCGGAATTTGCTTTTAAGCCGAACACGGGGTCGTTCTCCCTTTCACTCCGGCAAACACTGTCTGCTCTACAGGCGGTCGCCCGTCGACATGGATAGGTTGACTCATCCTCAGAAGGGACCGGCCCCCCGGCGTGCGGTTTGCCTCTCCCGAACTAAAAGCCAGTGTGACCGTCATGTCTTGAATGTGTGTGTGTACGCCAGCCTCGAGTATTTCAATCTCGGTGCGCGCTTGCGATTTACTAGTTATTTGCACATTGTTTACATGGAGTCATACAACACTGAATTTATCTTATCAAGTTCGGGTTCGAATGAAGCGTCTTGATGTGCGGAATATGATTGTGAGGGTGGAATATGTAGGCAATGAAGGTCAGGAGAACACGACGTCTTACAGCCTGTACACCAGCAATTACAAATGTTGCTTTCAGTGCATGCTGAACACTTTGACCTGCAGCAGTAACCGATCTAACAACTGCGCCAGTCACTTAGTCTTGTATATGTGTTACCGACCGCAGCGCCGTATTCTGCCTGTTTACATACGTGTGTATTTGAGTGCTTATGCCTCTATCCGTTTCTTTGGCGCTTCAGTGTAGATCGGAATGAGTAGAAGAGAAATGACATTCAAAACACTTAGTAAACATTTGTTATCGTTTCTGTTACTGCGTAATTCAAATGGTTCAAATGGCTCTGAGCACTATGAGACTTGACTGCTGAGGTCATCAGTCCCCTACAACTTAGAACTACTTAAACCTAACTAACCTAAGGACAGCACACACATCCATGCCCGAGGCGGGATTCGAACCTGCGACCATAGCGGTCGCGCGATTCCAGCCTGTAGCACCTAGAGCCGCTCTGCCACCCCGGCCAGCTATTGCGTAATTCTCTTGATTATAAGCACAGCTGGTATTATACACGATTGTCATGCACAGTCACTGACGTTTTGCTGTCCAGCGCCATCTGTCGGACATTGTGAACTTTGCTTTTTTTGTTTTAATAAAACGCCATGTCATTCCAAGCGTGTGCGTCAATTTTTAACTCTCTATCTACATTATTCCGTGGTTTATTAAGTTTTCAAATTTATACTGACTTTTTGATCACCCAGTATATTGACAACGTAAGATCTAGTTTTACGCTTCCTTGACGCACGCCCGCTCTCGCTTTCGTTTCTGCGGAGCGTTCACCATCCAGCACAACGTACTGCTTTTTGTTGGTCAATTATCCATCAAGTCAGTCACATAATTTTGCAACAACATTGATTGTATCTTGCTTTGTCTAACTCCTGTAGGAAATCTGGCAACTCAGAGTGTGTAGTATTCCACTTCTGATAGTTAGCATCCGAAAGTTCTGACACTGTAATGTCCTGAAGAAGTGCTGTGTTGCCTTCCTGAGTCGATGATTAATTGATTAATAAGAGGAGCTGTAATGAGAGAGAGAATCAGATGCGCCAGCAGTCGCAGCATGTTGACGTTACCTGAAAAGGCGCTTTTAGTGAAGCTGTATTATCAGAATGGGGAATGTGCTAGTTCAGCGTTACGATCCTATCGCCGTAGGAAGGAGATTCGAACGGGTAAGGTCCGTTGACAAATGCAGCAGTGGCGAGAATTATTTCGAAGTTCATTAACTTTCGGATTTGGTTTAGCAAGCATGTTATTAATTTTGTGGCGCCAAACTTCTACAGCGTCGGTTGTTCGGTGGCGCCGTTTGTAGCAGCTCCAAAGGTTGGAAGGGGTTTCTTCATTTTCCAACCATCTATCTACGAAGTAGTCAAAAAATTCAGAGGTTCCAGTTGTAGACTGATCTCCACTGCGAACGGTAGATACGAGCAGCAACACTGGAACTCCGTACTGGAACTGTCGCACGGCAACGCCGAAATAAACTGTCCGTTGTGACCGCAGCTTATCACGATGCGAAAGTCCACCTCACTGGCTGCGGCGCGAAGGTTGCTGATCGAACCATGCTTGTGGTTGTCGGCGCCAGTGACAAACTGTCCCAGCGCGCGAGCTCTGGTTGCGTCCATAGGCGGGGACACAACAAAGAGAATTGAAGTGTTTGAGGTGTGGTGCAATAGAAGGATCTTAAAAATCACAGGGACTCTAATGTGATAAGAAATCAGGAAATTTTCCACAGACACGAAAATGTGGAAAACACTTATGAGAAGAAAGAGCAGGATGATAGCACATACAGGAAATAACTGCCATGGTACCTGGGGGAGCTTAGTAGCAAGGTAGACACTGGATTATATCCAATAAATAACTGAGGAATACTCTCAGATCAAGAGGTTGGCGCAGGAGAGGAATTCATGGCGTGTTGCTTTAAACATATCGGAAGACTGATTAACTCTCCCCTCTCGGACAGGCCATGAAGGCCCAAAGGTACCGACTGGCCGCCGTGTCATCCTCAGCCCACAGGCGTCACTGGATGCGGATATGGAAGGGCATGTGGTCAGCACACCGCTCTCCGGGCCGTATGTCAGTTTCCGAGACCGGAGCCGCTACTTCACAATCAAGTAGCTCCTCAGTTTGCCTCACAAGGGCTGAGTGCACCCCGCTTACCAACAGCGATCGGCAGACTGGATGGTCACCCATCCAGTGCTAACCCGCCCCGACAGCGCTTAACTTCGGTGATCTGACGGGAACCGGTGTTACCACTGCGGCAAGGCCGTTGGCTGGAAGACTGATTACTAGACATAAGAAACGCGAGGGAAACAGGAATTAGAACATTTCGTGGAGAAGAATTTTGGTTTAATAACCTTATTTTTCTACTTAGGTTGTATTTATTTGGACTTCCTCGTTTCATAACTGTTTGCGGCTTTTTTAAAGGCGTTGTCGAGTGTTTAGCCAAGGTGCCACAACTATGAAAATGACAGAGTTTCCATATCATTTGTTTCCATTAGATCTGATTTATAAATGGTGTTATTCTTGGTAGCTTTACAGTACAATTTGTATACAAAAGCTAATAGAAGCGTGTCCTGTTGTTGTGTTGCCATTTCCATACGTGTGGCATCTTGTTCTGACTACACAACCTATCGAATAGGTTTGAAACGGAAAATCTATCTGAATAAATACAGACCAAGTGTAAAAATAGCCCCTTCATTTGATAAATTCATCGCTCTGCTGTCCACTATGTAGGAGAATTGCATTGTATTCAAACTATTACTTCAAAATCATTCTTAACCGAATCCGAATCTCCTCGGTCTGCCCCGACTCCTCCTACCCTCTACTGCTGAATCCATGAGTCTCTTGGGTAACCTTGCTTCTCCCATGCGTGTAACATGACCCCATCATCTAAGCCTGTTCGCCCTGACTGCTACATCTATAGAGTTCATTCCCAGTTTTTCTTTGATTTCCTCATTGTGGACACCCTCCTGCCATTGTTCCCATCCACTAGTACCTGCAATCATCCTAGCTACTTTCATATCCGTAACCTCAACCTTGTTGATAAGGTAACCTGAATCCACCCAGCTTTCGCACCTGTACAACAAAGTTGGTCGAAAGATTGAACGGTGCACAGATAACTTAGTCTTGGTACTGACTTCCTTCTTGCAGAAGAGAGTAGATCGTAGCTGAGCGCTCACTGCATTAGCTTTGCTACACCTCGCTTCCAGTTCTTTCACTATGTTGCCATCCTGTGAGAATATGCATCCTAAGTACTTGAAACCGTCCACCTGTTCTAACTTTGTTCCTCCTATTTGGCACTCAATCCGTTTATATTTCTTTCCCACTGACATTACTTTCGTTTTGGAGATGCTAATCTTCATACCATAGTCCTTACATTTCTGATCTAGCTCGGAAATATTACTCTGCAAACTTTCAATCGAATCTGCCATCACAACTAAGTCATCCGCATATGCAAGACTGCTTATTTTGTGTTCACACATCTTAATCTCACCCAGCCAGTCTATTGTTTTCAACATATGATCCATAAATAATATGAACAACAGTGGAGACAGGTTGCAGCCTTGTCTTACCCCTGAAACTACTCTGAACCATGAACTCAGTTTACTGTCAACTCTAACTGCTGCCTGACTATCCATGTAAAGACCTTTAATTGCTTGCAAAAGTTTGCCTCCTATTCCATCGTAGAACAGACAATAACTTCCTCCTAGGAACCCGGTCATATGCCTTTTCTAGATCTATAAAGCATAGATACAATTTCCTGTTCCACTCATAACACTTGTCCATTATTTGTCGTAAGCTAAAGATCTGGTCCTGACAACCTCTAAGAGGCCTAAACCCACACTGATTTTCATCCAATTGCTCCTCAACTAATACTCGCACTTTCCTTTCAACAATACCTGAGAAGATTTTACCCACAACGCTGATTAAAGAGATACCTCTGTAGTTGTTACAATCTTTTCTGTTTCCATGTTTAGAGATTGGTGTGATTACTGCTTTTGTCCAGTCTGATGGAACCTGTCCCGACTCCCAGGCCATTTCAATTATCCTGTGTAGCCATTTAAGACCTGACATTCCACTGTACTTGATGAGTTCCGACTTAATTTCATCCACCCCAGCTGCTTTATTGCACTGCAATCTATTGACCATTTTCTCCACTTCCTCAAACGTGATCCTATTTCCATCATCATTCCTATCCCATTGTACCTCGAAATCTGAAACATTACTGATCGTATTTTCACCTACATTGAGCAACTCTTCAAAATATTTCCTCCATCTGCCCAAGGCATCCACAGGATTCACCAGCAGTTTTCCTGACCTGTCCAAAATACTTGTCATTTCCTTCTTACCTCCCTTTCAAAGACTGCTAATTACACTCCAGAATGGTTTTCCAGCAGCTTGACCCAATGTCCCCAACCTGTTTCCAAAGTCTTCACAAGATTTCTTCTTGGATGCTGCAATTATCTGTTTGGCTTTGTTTCTTTCTTCAACATAACTTTCTCTGTCTACCTGAGTTCTAGTATGTAGCCATTTTTGATACGCCTTCTTTTTCCTTTTACAGGCTGCCTTGACTGTGTCATTCCACCAAGCTGTTTGCTTCCTCCTACTTTTACACACTACTGTTCCAAGACATTCTTTAGCCACTTCTAGTACTGTGTCCCTGTACCTTGTGCATTCCTTTTCCAATGACTGTAATTGACTACATTCAACTAACTGGTACCTTTCTGAGATCGCTGTTATGTACTTGTGCCTGATTTCCTTATCCTCAAGTTTCTCCACTCTTATCCTCCTACATATGGACCTGACCTCCTGCACTTTCGGCCTCGCAATCCCAATTTCACTGCAGATTAAATAATGATCAGTGTCATCAAAGAATCCCCTGAATACACGTGTGTCCCTCACAGCCTTCCTGAATTCCTGATCTGTTATTATATAGTCAATGACAGATTTGGTTCCCCTGCTTTCCCAAGTATACCGGTGAATGTTCTTATGTTTAAAAAAGGAGTTTGTGATTACTAAGCCCATACTGGCACAGAAATCCAAGAGTTGCTGCCCGTTCCTGTTGGCCTCCATATCCTCTCCAAATTTACCCATAACCTTTTCATACCCTTCTGTTCGATTTCCAATCCTGGCGTTAAAATCACCCATGAGCAGAACACTGTCCTTGTCCTTTACTCTAACAACTACATCACTGAGTGCCTCATAAAAACTATCCATCTTATCTTGATCTGTCCCTTCACAGTGCGAATATACTGACACAAACCTAATTTTCTTGCTAGACACTGTCAAATCTATCCACATCAGTCGTTCGTTTACATACCTTATTGCAACTACGCTGGGTTCCATTTCTTTCCTGATGTAAAGCCCTACATCCCATTATGCTATTCCTGCTTTGACTCCTGACAAGTAGACCTTGTATTCTCCCACTTCTTCTTCTTTCTCACCCCTTACCCGAATGTCACTAACAGCTAAAACGTCCAGCCCCATCTTACTTGCAGCCTCTGCCAGCTCTACCTTCTTCCAAGAGTACCCCCCATTGATATTAATAGCTCCCCATCTCATTACCATTTGTTTGCCAAGTCGTATCTTAGGAGTCCCTGGTTTGTCAGTTAGAGGTGGGACACCGTCACCTCCAAAGGTCCGAGCATTTTGCTCTGATTGTTGCCAGCATCATATTTAAAGTACCAGGGAAGCAGGTTGCTAGCCTTACTTGCCCCGAGTCCCATTGGGTTTTACCCCTAACGGCTGAGGGACTAACCGGTGGATTTGGTAGTCTTTGCCGTATGAGCACAAAGGTGACCACGACTCAGAATATGTCCGAGATGCCCAGCCTTATTCCAATGTAACTGGTATCCCGACTGTCGGGACCACTTACTTGGCCACTCATACGTTGCCCGTGGTTTATGAACTAGGACATGACTACAGGAACCCACACCATGAGGACAATATTATGCAAATGGAAGAGGATGTAGATGAAGACGAAATGGGGATAAGATACTGCGTGAAGAGTTCGACAGAGCACTGAAAGATCTGAGTCGAAACAAGGCCCCGGGAGTAGACAACATTCCATTAGAACTACTGATGCCCTTGGGAGAGCCAGTCATATAATAATTCCAATCCCAAAGAAAGCAGGTGTTGGCAGATGTGAAAATTACCGAACTATCAGTTTAATAAGTCACAGCTGCAAAATACTAACGCGAATTCTTTACAGACGAATGGAAAAACTGGTAGAAGCCGACCTCGGGGAAGATCAGTTTGGATTCCGTAAAAATGTTGGAACACGTGAGGCAATACTAACCTTACGACTTATCTTAGAACAAAGATTATGAAAAGGCAAACCTACGTTTCTACCATTTGTAGACTTAGAGAAAGCTTTTGACAATGTTAACTGGAATACTCTCTTTCAAATTGTGAAGGTTGCAGGGGTAGAATACAGGGAGCGAAAGGCTATTTACAATTTGTACAGAAATCAGATGGCAGTTATAAGAGTCGAGGGTCATGAAAGGGAAGCAGTGGTTGGGAAAGGAGTGAGACAGGATTGTAGCCTCTCCCCGATGTTATTCAATCTGTATATTGAGCAAGCAGTAAAGGAAACAAAAGAAAAATTCGGAGTCGGTATTAAAGTCCATGGAGAAGAAATAAAAACGTTGAGGTTCGCCGATGACATTGTAATTCTGTCAGAGACAGCAAAGGACTTGGAAGAGCAGTTGAACGGAATGGACAGTGTCTTGAAAGGGGTATATAAGATGAACATCAACAAAAGCAAAAAGCGGATAATGGAATGCAGTCGAATTAAATCGGGCGATGCTGAGGGAATTAGATTAGGAAATGAGACACTTAAAGTAGTAAAGGAGTTTTGGTATTTGGGGAACAAAATAATTGATGATGGTCGAAGTAGAGAGTATATAAAATGTAGACTTGCAATGGCAAGGAAAGCGTTTCTGAAGACGAGAAATTTGTTAACATCGAGTATAGATTTACGTGTCAGGAAGTCGTTTCTGAAAGTATTTGTGTGGAGTGTAGTCATGTATGGAAGTGAAACATCGACGATGAATAGTTTGGACAAGAAGAGAATACAAGCTTTCGAAATGTGGTGCTACAGACGAGCCGGCCGGAGTGGGCGAGCGCTTCTAGGCGCTACAGTCTGGAGCCGAGCGACCGCTACGGTCGCAGGTTCGAATCCTGCCTCGGGCATGGATGTGTGTGATGTCCTTAGTTAGGTTTAAGTAGGTCTAAATTCTAGGTGACTGATGACCTCAGAAGTTCAGTCGCATAGTGCTCAGACCCATTTGAACCATTTTTTTGCTACAGAACAATGCTGAAGATTAGATGGGTAGATCACATAACTAATGAGGAGGTATTGAATAGAATTGGGGAGAAGAGGAGTTTGTGGCACAACTTGAGAAGAAGAAGGGACCGGTTGGTCGGACGTGTTCTGAGGCATCAAGGGATCAGAAATTAAGCATTGGAGGGCAGCGTGGAGGGTGAAAATCGTAGAGGGAGACCAAGAGATGAATACACTAAGGAGATTCAGAAGGATGTAGGTTGCAGTAAGTACTGGGAGATGAAGAGGCTTGCACAGGATAGAGTAGCATGGAGAGCTGCATCAAACCAGTCTCAGGACCGAAGACAACAACAAGAACAACAACAACAACACGGCTTCTGAGCACTAATCGCGTTTGTGTTTGTTTACATCAGGTTTATTCTTATGATGGTTCAAATGGCTCTGAGCACTATGGGACTCAACTGCTGAGGTCATTAGTCCCCTAGAACTTAGAAGTAGTTAAACCTAACTAACCTAAGGACATCACAAACATCCATGCCCGAGGCAGGATTCGAACCTGCGACCGTAGCGGTCTTGCGGTTCCAGACTGCAGCGCCTTTAACCGCACGGCCACTTCGGCCGGCTATATTCTTATGACGAACGAAGTGTAGACGGTAATAACGCGCGAAACGCAAATGTAACTTTCTGATCTCTTGTGAAGTCGTTCCTTCTACCGCGCGAAACACAAGGAAGGCCGTGTAATATACTGGTCCGCCATTCGTTCAAGTTATCTCTGTCAGCTCAAGGTTCCTGTTTAATAAGAAATTGTTTTTATCATTATTTATTAAGTAATTTTTATTCTCTTACGTAGGCTACTACTGGTTTGAAGAACAGACTCAACAGTTAGTTTTATATTACATGGTTACACAGGCATAGCATAATCAAGAGGATTTCCTTCCAGCGAACCGGGTAGGAACTTTGTGAACGATATGCCTCCATTGGTTTCTGTTCTGGTATAGCTTTTCCCTCTCCACTACATCCCATGTTACTCCGCTCCTCATGAGATATTCCTTAACCTGGTCTGTTCATCTCTTTCTAGGCAACTCAATTGGTCTTCTTCCTGGCGTGGAGTTGGAGTCGGGTGCATTCGATTCACATGACCGAACCACTTCAGTCTGAAAGCACTCACCCTCTCCTCTGTAGTCACCTGCAGGTCTCTCCTAGCTTATTGCAGAAGTGACCTAAGGAACGTTTCACGTGTTCGTATTTGACTCTCTCCTCTCTTATTTATGACACGGGCCTCTAGACTATACATCATGATTGGCAGGAGATAAATTTTATACATGGTCTACACAGGCACATGTATATCTAAATTCACATTTCTACAGCATTTTGCACATGGAGGATCCACTTGTTTTTGGAGATTGCCCTGGCTGTTACAGTGTCTTCGGATTGGGCCAGAAGGGCGACGAAAACGAAAAGACAGCCAATGTTGGGTTCTACCGAGGCTGAAAACAAAGGGCAAAGGCAGGGCAAAATATTGACTGCTTACGAAAGAACTGAGGACCAAAGATCTACAAGAATTTCCGAACTTCGTGACAACGGACATGGCCTGTTTTCAGAAGCTGCTGTCTATGACAGAAGGTGGAATTAGCAAGTGTGACACAGTCACGAGGGAGGCTCTCTCACCTTCTCGAAACTAAGAATAAAATCAAATGTTTATACCTTTTGTCATCGTACCAGCCTAGATTATTGATAAAATATCCGTACATGCCCTGTATATTGCAGGCTGGCTGTAACATAACATTTCCTGGTCTTTTAAGAGTTTGGGTTTTAGCCAGAGGATAGCACAGCCCACCATTTAAAAGTTGTTGTGGATGTACGCACTGCAATTTGCGACACTTTAAAGGACCAGAACTTCAAGATGGGTTTGTGTTACTTTTCCGAGTTTGGTGTGTGTGTGTATGTGTGTGTGTATGTGTGTGTGTGTGTGTATGTGTGTGTGTGTGTGTGTGTGCGTGTGTGTGAGCGGTGTGTGTGCGTTTGCCAGTTAGAGTTTTCCAGTTCTCATCTGTCGCACTGGGCGAAACTGCATGGACTGTCTCGCCTTCACTACCAGTTTCTCTTTCCTGGCATGCTGAGCAATCAAAGATGCAGTCAAATCAAACATGAACATTCGTAAGATGAGGCAGTACGATACAAATCGAAAATCACCTTGTAACGTCATATGCATATTACTCAGAAACAAACGATTGCCAACAGTATTGCGGTAAGGGTGATTCTGGCGCAAAGTACCGTCATCCAAGATGGCGGCGATGACGTCATCCAAGATGGCGACTGTGACGTCATCCAAGTGAATGTATGTATTGTGATGGTGCAGTTCAAATGTCTAGCTCCTTGAAGAAGTTCCTACATTACATTCGTGGATGAACACAACATATTATTGTTACTGCTCGCTTTTGTCCAACTGACTGCTTTGTTTGTAAAAAAAACTATTCCATTAGGCGTTATTTTGAGTGGAAATATCCAGAATAGATGATACAGTTGATCCCTTTGTTTCCAAGAGTAGCAATTGTACGAAGAGCAAAATTAGGTGAACGTAACAATTTGAGAAGCTCAGTAATATCCTTCTTCCAGTTCTTCATCATAGACACGTGTGATCAAAAAATTTGAAGCATTCCATACTAGTGAGTGAATCCTGTATATGAGCTATATCGCTTGTTTATATGACTTTGTTGTACAGAAACGAATATAATGTGCTGTTTCGAAACTTAGTCCATTTCCAGAGAACAATTTATTAATTCTTTGTGAAATGTCATTAAAAATTTCTTCTTCATATTCTATCTAATGAGATTTATTATAACGCTGGTATTGTCTGCAAAAAGTACTGAAGCTGCTTGTTGAATGTTAAGTGGGAGGTCATTCCCATGTACGTGACCTTAATGATAAGAATGCATATACTGTGGTCATTGGTACCCACTTCAGTGTGTTAGTAGGTTTTTCTCTGTGCCTAACAGTCTTCTGCTTGGCTGAAACTTGTAATCTTAGCCTCTCACACGTCACTACCAATTTTTCTTAGTGTCGTCATTAGTTTCAAAAGCTTCGAGAGGCGTAAGACATATACAAGAAAATCTTTTTTATTTCATTTTCTCTTGTTGGTGGCTCCAAGTCTTACGTCTATGGGTACATTGTTGCGGCTGAAATTTTGATTTTACTTTGTGGGTTCCTGATGACTAATAACTGCTGACGATTTGCCTGTATATTTCTTGAATTTTATTCTTTGTCACATTATTAAACATCACAACGTCCTTACAATTTCCACTTTTATCACACCACAAATTAGATTATTAGTGACACAATGAGAAACACGGCATGCCCACTACTCCTTACATTCTGTGGTACTCACAATACTCCAAAGAGTTTATAAACTTTCTTGACAAAAGCAGAATACTCGGCGAATTACGTCACTACTTTGTAAATGAGTCCAGAAATTAATTTAATAATCCCCCTTACATTGTGCAATTAATAATATGAATTGATTGGCTACTCCATAGAGTGCTGTGTGCACAACGACCATATGATAAATAAAATTGGAACGAACATCAGCATTGCCCGTAATTTTGATGATTTATTAACAACAAAATCGATTTTCGATCACATAATGGTCACCTTCAGGGCTGGAAGTTAAACATTTCGCATAGCGATCAGTGAACAAGAGACAAAAGACCACAAATAGAGCTGAGTATAAACCAACAGTTGAACAGTTGGTTTATACTCAGGTGTATTTGTGGTCTTGTGTCTCTTGTTCACTGATCGCTATGCGAAATGTTTAACTTCCAGCCCTGAAGGTGACCATTATGTGATCGAAAATCGATTTTGTTGTTAATAAATCATCAAAATTACGGCCAATGCTGACCGTTCTTCTAATTTTAATAATATGAATTTTATGTATGCGAGACATTTCGTAGTTTCAGACATTTCCAAAAGAAGAGTGATTTTAATTGCCCATACAGAATGTAACAAGTTAATTTCTTTTTATACATTTTAGTCTGAAATACAATACATCATATACAAAATCAAATGAAATTCTTTCTGTGAAACAGGTGAGAACGTTCGGGATTAATCCTGGTATCGGCTACTTCTATATAAAAAAGTTGTTATGTTAGAAAAGAGTATCCCATTACAAACTGCACCACTAACAAGGGGAGCCCGCCAATTGTTAAATTCAGATTCAATTCAGACTGCGCATAATAAAAGCTCATGGCCAGAGGTGTAATGTGACAAAGCACCAAGATGCACTTCTCAGCCGTTGTCGAGAAAATCGACAGTTAAAAATAAACCGTTGCAGTTAAATACTCTCTATGAGTCAGAATTTTCTACAGCGTCGTGGCGCAGCGGTAAGCGCTCGGGTTCGTAATCCGAAGGTCGCCGCATCGAATCTCGTGCCATGCAACCTTTTTTTTTTTTTTAGTATTTGTTTTTTGTAATTCAAATGTGTTTATATATATGCACACACACACACACACACACACACACACACACACACACACATATATATATATATATATATATATATATATATATATATATATATATAATTCCCTGCAATCAGTTGCAACAATTACGCATAAGTTGTTGAAAGTCGTTTGTCGTGGAAAAACAGGCGACTTCGAACATCATTATGTTTTCCCCAAACAAAGTTGTATTTCACAAATGTTATTAATTGTCTTCATAATGTTAACCACGTATAGTTAACGGAAGACGTAAAAACAATATTCCGAAACGAATACGTATAGCGTAAGTCAAACGTTCGAATTAGAATAGAAACCCCACGAACACAATATTGCTGTGGCAGGTATGAAATATAAACTCCGTTACTCGCTCGTTACATCTGAAGGACAGATGTTGAATGGGCCGAAACGAGCCGCCGCATAACAGCGTAGTTGCCTGCTAACTTCGAAAGAAGGTAGATGCGGTCCCTAGCGCAACTTATAACATCGTCGAAAATCAGTGCGGACGTGAGGGCTTTGGTATACCCTGTTAAACAAACGGAAAAATGGAGGCGGTACAATTGGAGAGCGATCCGCCTTCACCAACAAGCATAAGTAATTCATTAATAGTTTTATATATATATATATATATATATATATATATATATATATATATATATATATATGCATGTTATATTTGAATTACAATAAACTAATAATAAAAAAAATGTTGCACGGCGCGAGATTCGATCCGGCGACCTTCGGATTACGAACCCGAGCGCGTACCGCTGCGCCACGACGCTGTGGAGAATTATTTATCGTAGAGAGTATTTCACGGCAACGGTTTCTCTTAACTGTCGATTTTCTCGACAACGGCAGAGAAGTGCATCTTGGCGCTTTGCCACATTACACCTCTGGCCATGAGCTTTTATTATGCGCAGTATGAATCGAATCTGAATTTCACAATTGGCGGCCTCCCCTTGTAAGTTGATTACGCCTGTCAGTATAGACTAACCGCTCTGTATCCACACTTCAACACCCGACCTGTTGCCCAATAGAAGATAAGCAACAACGGCTCGGCTCTTACCGCCATATGCACTTGGTGGTACAAACCAACCTAAGACATACCACTCATAATAACTATAATTATTAGTTTGGAAATGAAGTAAATTCTGACGTAATGTCATTCGGTACAACGTCAGTCACCAGTAAAAATATCTGCACTTACTCCCTAACAGTCTGGACTCAAAACTGAACCCTCTGGGACTCTCTTTCTGATTTCTACTCAGTCACTAAACTTTTCTACCCTCTCAACATTGTTAGAACTACTCGTTACAACTCTTTGCATTTTGTTTAAGGGGGGTAGTACGTCAAACGGGCCGACTTGGAGCAGGAGAGGCACCGCAGGAAATTTTAATTTCCACTGTCTGTACTTTTACAAATAAATTCATGAAACTTTGTCAGTATGACCAGGAAGGATTCAGGATTCACACTCATAGTAGTGGAAGAGGAAAAACATAACAAAATAATTTTTTTTAGGTATGAAATTTCATCATTTTTCACTTACGGTTAGCTGCATTTGTTGTTATACGTACATTTTTCTTCACAAGTAAGAGAGATTCTTTGATGAATTTTGCACAGCATACAAACCATACTTACAGGTGTATGAAACTCTAGAATTTTCCAAATCTATTAAAAACTGTGGTAAAAATTGAGATAATTAACTACAAAATTTAATTTTTTTCGAAACATAAAGTTTAAAACGTAACAGCTCATTCATTTTTGTTTATAAATTAAATACATTCTAGAGTTGAGACAGCTGTAAGTATGGTTTGTATGCCGTGCAAAATTCATCGGACAGACTCTCTTACTTATGAAGGAAATTGTACCTATAGCAACAAATGCAGCCAATAGTAGGTGAAAAAATCATGAAATTTCACATGTAAAAAAAAATTATTTTGTTATGTTTTTGAAATTCGGCTGCTACGAGTGTGAATCCTGAATCCTTCCTGGTCATGAATTCACTTGTAAAAGTATAGACAGTGGAAATTAAATTGTCCTTTGGTGCCACTCCTGCTCCAAGGCGGCCCGTTTGACGTCCTACCCCCCTTAAGTATCACTCGAACCAACTATATGAAAAGCTATCAGTTCTATAAAACCTGAGTTATTGTAAGATTGTTATACATGACCTGCATAACGATACGCCGCGGGAAGATGAAAGGTGACTCTAACTGGCTACATTTCATCATTTAAGGCTTGTAATATTTCCAGTGGTGTTGGAAGTAGTGAACTGGCTGGACGTTGGCGGGCGGTCTCAGGAGCAGGGTGGGCTCCTGCGAGGCCACGCAGGCCGGCTTAACGCTGGCAGCCCCTGCGCGCCGCTGCACTCACACGTACCCTGAGCGACCGCTGCCGGGCCGGCAACCTCGTCACCGACTTACTAAACTCACAAAGGGACTCACGGAGAGTGGCTGGCTCCAGCCGCGGCAAACCCAAGGGAACCTGCAACACCGAACGAGCACTGTGCGAACGTCATGCGACCGCGAGCGGGGACTGCGTCCCGTCGTGTTCGGAGGTGCTCGCACGTGTTCCGCTGGCTGTCGGTGTTCCAGCGAACCATCGTGCCGTTTCGCGTCTTCTTTTCTTCGACCTGCTGTTTTGCGAGTCAACATTTGTTGTTGACCCGAGTTTCGTCGAAGATGCAGCGCTTTAAACAGAATATAATGTTGCTGACATACACACTGAAGCGCCAAAGAAACTGGTACAGGCATGCGAATTCAAATACACTACTGGCCATTAAAATTGTTACACCAATAAGAAATGCAGATGATAAACGGGTATTCATTGGACAAATATATTATACTAGAACTGACATGTCATTACATTTTCACGCAATTTGGGTGCATAGATCCTGAGAAATCAGTACGCAGAACAACCATCTCTGGCCGTAATAATGGCCTTCATACGCCTGGGCAATCCGTCAGACAGAGCTTGGATGGAGTGTACAGGTACAGCTGCCCATGCAGCTTCAACACGATACCACAGTTCATCAAGAGTAGTGACTGGCGTATTGTGACGAGCCAGTTGCTCGCACACCATTGATCAGACGTTTTCAATTGGTGACATATCTGGAGAATGTCCTGGACAGAGCACCAGTCGAACATTTTCTGTATTTGTACACGACCTGCAACATGCGGTCGTGCATTATCCTGCTGAAATGTAGGGTTTCGCAGGGATCGAATGAAGGGTAGAGCCGCCGCTCGTAACACACATGAAATTTAACGTCCACTGTTCACAGTGCCGTCAATGCTAACAAGAGGTGACCGAGACGTGTAACCAATGGCACCCCATACCATCACGCCGGGTGATACGCCAGTGTGGCGATGACGAATACACGCTTCCAATGTGCGTTCATCGCGATGTCGCGAAACACGGATGCGACCATCATGATGCTGTAAACAGAACCTGCATCATCCGAAAAAAAGACGTTTTGCCATTCGTGCACCCAGGTTCGTCGTTGAGTACACCATCGCAGGCGCTCCTGTCTGTGATACAGCGTCAAGGGTAACCGCAGCCATGGTCTCCGAGCTGATAGTCCATGCTGCTGCAAACGTCGTGGAACTGTTCGTGCAGATGGTTGTTGTCTTGCAAACGTCCCCATCTGTTGACCCAGGGATCGAGACGTGGATGCACGATCCGTTACAGCCATGCGGATAAGATGCCTGTCATCTCGACTGCTAGTGATACGAGGCCGTTGGGATCCAGCACGGCGTTCCGTATTACCCTCCTGAACCCACCGATTCCATATTCTGCTAACAGTCATTGGATCTCGACCGACGCGAGCAGCAATGCCGCGATATGATAAACTGCAATCGCGGTAGGCTACAATCCGACGTTTATCAAAGTCGGAAACGTGATGGTACGCGTTTCTCCTCCTTACACGACTCATCACAACAACGTTTCACCAGGCAACGCCGGTCAACTGCTGTTTGTGCATGTGAAAGCGGTTGGACACTTTGCTCATGTGAGCACGTTGTAGGTGTCGTCACCGGCGCCAACCTCGTATGAATGCTCTGAAAAGCATATCACAGCATCTTCTTCCTGTCCGTTAAATTTCGGGTCTGTAGCACGTCGTCTTCGTAGTGTACCAATTTTAATGGCCAGTAGTGTACATAGATAGGTAAACAGGCAGAATACGGCGCTCCGGTCAGTAACACCTATATGAGAGAACAAGTGTCTGCTGCAATTTTTACGTATGTTTCAGTTGTTAGAATGGCAGTTTGAGATTTAAGTGAGTTTGAACGTTGTGTTATCGTCGGCGCACGAGCGATGGGACACAGCATCTGCGAGGCAGCGATGAAGCGGGGCATTTTCCAGTACGATCGTATCAAGAATGTGCCTCGAATATCGGATCTCCGATAGCGCTGTGGCCGGAAAAAGATCCTGCGAGAACGGGACCGACGACGACTGAAGAGAATCGTTCGACGCGACAGAAGTGCGACCCTGCCAGTTCTGCGCAGGCGGGCGGCGCGGTGCGTGGGCGAGGGTGGGTGGCGCGCGAACCGGTCTGGCGTGGTGTGCGCGAGATGCGGCGCAGATAGGGCGCGCCGTGCCCGCCTAATGGAGGGAGCGGCGCTTCGTTAAACCACCGGCGGCGGCCACAGCGGACGGCTACCGGCCAAAGGCGGGCAGCGGCAGAGGTGCAGTCGTTACCGGGAGCCGCAGGGCGCGCCAGCCACTGCAGCCGAGTTCTGAACAGAAACGAAAAACAATACTGCATGGCTGCCGGTTAGCCCTGTGTTGCGCACGTGTGCAGTGTCGCCAAATAAAACTTTCAAACTTGGTCAAATGCTAATTATGAAATAACCCTTAGGCCGAGTTACGCTATCAAATTTCTTTGCCGAAGTTTATTTGTTAAAGAAGTGTAATACGTCACTTTCTCAAATCTCGTCTGTTTTTCTTGTGGTCTTCGGTCCTGAGACTGGTTTGATGCAGCTCTCCATGCTACTCTATCCTGTGCAAGCTTCTTCATCTCCCAGTACCTACTGCAGCCTACATCCTTCTGAATCTGCTTAGTGTATTCATCTCTTGGCCTCCCTCTACGATTTTTACCCTCCAAGCTGCCCTCCAATACTAAATTGGTGATCCCTTGATGCCTCAGAACATGTCCTACCAACCGGTCCCTTCTTCTGGTCAAATTGTGCCACAAACTCCTCTTCTCCCCAATTCTATTCAATACCTCCTCATTAGTTATGTGATCTACCCATCTAATCTTCAGCATTCTTCTGTAGCACCACATTTCGAAAGCTTCTATTCTCTTCTTGTCCAAACTATTTATCGCCCACGTTTCACTTCCATACAAATACTTTCACAAACGACTTCTTGACACTTAAATCTATACTCGATGTTAACAAATTTCTCTTCTTCAGAAACGCTTTCCTTGCCATTGCCAGTCTACATTTTATATCCTCTCTACTTCGACCATCATCAGTTATTTTGCTCCCCAAATAGCAAATCTCCTTTACTACTTTAAGTGCCTCATTTCCTAATCCAATTCCCTCAGCATCACCTGACTTAATTCGACTACATTCCATTATCCTCGTTTTGCTTTTGTTGATGATCATCTTATATCCTATTTTCAAGACACTGACCATTCTGTTCAGCTACTCTTACCTCTCGACAAAACACTTCACTGGCCAGAATGGCGTAAGCTTCCAAGTGATATTCATTCAGCCCTCCACAACAAGATACCATCACAATTTTTAATGAATGGTTCGCATAATCTGTCATACCTACGAAATAATTAGTTGCAATCATTAGATATACTATTGCTGTTCAGGAGCCAAAAAAGAGAAACATTTCATTTTGAGCAACCAAAATTGATATAGGTGTGGAATGTAACGCGCCTACCACAGTTTAGGCGTCGTGTGAAGGTCGGCAAAACATACTACAAGATTCAGTTTCTTACCCGTATTAACTGTTATACTGGACAATGTTGCTCTATCTCGACGCATTAGATTCCGTTCTCGAAGATGCCAAGTCGATATCAACTGGAAAACGCAAACACGACTCGCTGCAAAATACGACGAAGAGCCGGAGGAACTGGCGGACGGCCTAATACGCTGTAGGGCCCAGACGAGACGTAGAAGAGCCGCAACACGACGTGGCACTGATTCGACTGATGTCTGAAGTGGTGCTGGAGGGAACACTCACACCGTAAATCCCGCTGGGTTGTCCATAAATCCGTAAGAGTTCGAGGGGCTGGAGATCTCTTCTGAACAGCACGTTGCAAGGCTTACAAGATATGCTCAATAATACTCATGTTTGGGGAGTTTGGTGGCCAGCGGAAGTGTTTAAACTCAGAAGAGTGTTCCTGGAGCCACTCTATAGCAAGTCTGGGTGCATGGCGTGTCGCATTGTCCTTCTGGAATTGCCCAAGTCCGTCAGAATGCACAATGGACGTGAATTGATGCAGATGATCAGACAGGATGCTTACATAAGTGTCACGTGTCAAGAGTCGCTTCTCAGCGTATCGCGGGTGTCATATCACTCCAACTGCACACTCTCCAAACCATTACAGAGCCTCCACCAGCTTGAATAGTAGCCTGCTGACATGCAGGGTCCATGGATTCATGAGGTTATCTTCATACCCGTACACCACCATCCGCTTGATACAATTTAAAACCAGACTCGTCCGACCAGGCAACATGTTTCCAGTCATCAAGAGTCCAGTGTCGGTGTCTCCTGACCTTCATTGCTTACATATTCCGCCCTCACAATCATATTCCACACATCAAGACGCTTCATTCGAACCCAAACTCGATAAGTTAATGTCAATGTTGTATGTTGTTGTTGTTGTGGTCTTCAGTCCTGAGACTGGTTTGATGCAGCTCTCCATGCTACTCTATCCTGTGCAAGCTTTTTCATCTCCCAGTTGTTGTATGAATTCATGTAAACGATATGCAAATAACTAGTAAATCGCAAGTGCGCACCGTGGTTGAAATACTCGAGGCTGGCGTACACACACACATTCAAGACATGACGGTCACACTGGCTTTTAGTTCAGGAGAGGCAACCGCACGCCAGGAGGCCGGTCCCAACCCACCTACGTCGGCCTGTGGCCGCCCGTGGAGCGAACAGCGTGTGCCCGAGGGAAAGGCGTAACGACCCCTTGTTCGGCTTAAAAGCAAATTCCGCTACATTGTGTGGGAGCGGCCAGCCTACGCATTCTTTACAAACATAGCACGCAGCTTCAGAGATTTTCACAGGGAGACAGCAAGCGCCAAACGCCGATACTACAGATTTCCGGATTGGTCGCCGTAAACGAAACGTCATTCTCCCGTTTTAGAAGAGCAGTGCTGCTTGGCAGATGATATTCCTGACGCCTTGAGCTGAACGAGTAATGGAAGAGACCGAAATATATACCCCTTCACGTCTGGCATGGAGACGCGCCGTTTCGTTGTCGCTCTTGGAGCGAGGAACAAGTCTCTCCTCAGTACTTCACTCGGAGAGCTCCTCTGTCGAGAGCGAATCGGAGTGCGACTCTGTATTGAGTCCTTGCGATTAAGCGTTGTTCACCGTGTCGGCCGCCACACTTATTGTGCGGTGTGAACGGACAGAGCTATACTTAAACGACTGTGAGCGAATTTTTTAGTGGCATCGCGGTGGACTGGTTATCTGACCGGTGTATCGCGCCAATAGTTAGACTAGGGGCGAATAGGAGTCCTCGACTTCATCACGGCATAGGGAGAGTTTGATTGGTGAAGGTCAGTCCAGATAGAACGAGAGTTATCTTATTTGTCAGCAGCGAGCGGCGCAGACAGCAGTCATCGCAGCTTACGGTATTGTGCGCTACAGCTCTTGCGAGCCCCATATTTCTTCCGCAACAGTGTACTTCACTCCATTTCACACGCGACAGCCTCGACCGTACCTAGTAATGTTGTAACGGATAATTATTCAAGTTGAGTAGCTGCAGCTGTCAGCCATTCTGCCAAGTCAATAACAATCTTAAACTCTGTAAAGAAATTTCATTAGCCAATCCTATCGTTAAGAGGTAACTTCATATTCCGAAAAGAACGCGGAAATAACTTGTTCAGTTCATAACTAAAAGTGGCATCGTGATTTCTCAGAATTTTTGCAAAATAAATAACAGTTTTCGTTAGTTTCATGTTTTTCTTACACTAACTAGCACTACTCCGGTACCCAAGTATCCCACAAGTTACGTAAGAAATTTTGTGAATTTTTGTGTCATTTCCTTACAGCAGACCACTCCAGAAGATATTTATCGCTGAAAGTTTTTTAGGCATTTCTCTTTAGAACGTTAGGAGCGTCTGTCTGACTTCTGTAGTAGTGTGGGGGTGGAAATTGCATCTTGCAGGAGTCACAGGGTAAAGGGTACATCTCAGATTAATTCGTTGCACAGAACGACAGAATAGCACCCACACGCTCACACAGTTATCAACAATCCAGCGTCGGTTTTACGGGCCCAGGCGAGGCGTAAAGCTTTGTGTCGTGCAGTCATCGAGGGTAGACGGGTAGGCCTTCAGCTCCGAAAGCCCATGTCGATGATGTTTCGTTGAATGGTTCGCACACTGACAGTTGTTGATGGTCCAGTATTGAAATCTGCATCAATTTGCAGAAGGGTTGTACTTCTGCCAAGTTGAACTAATTTCTTCGGTAATCGTTTCTCCTGTTCTTGCAGGATCTTTTTCCGGCTGCAGCAATGCCGGAGATTTGATGTTTTTACCAGATTCCTGATATTCACGGTACACTCACGAAATCGTCGTACGGAGACCTTCTGTGCCACTGGTCGTGCGCCGACTATAACACCACGTTCAGACTCACTTAAATCTTAATAACCTACCACTGTAGCAGCAGTAAGCGACCTAACAACTGCGCCAGACACTCGGGTTATACAGGCGTTGCCGACCGCAGCTCGGTATTCTGCCTGTTTACCTATATCTGTATTTGAATACGCATGCCTGTACCAGTTTCTTTGGCGCCTCAGTGTAAATTCACGTGCTGGTTCTTTATCACGCCGGTATTTCACCTCTTTTATTTTATTCCATGTTAGCTTTTGATATAGTGAAACAATGCACGTACGCCTTTTGTCATTTTGCTCTGTCATTGGTGACTCTCCCTTGACGGATTCTGTCGTGACGGCTGTCTCGCGCGGCCAGTTTCTGCCGTCCGCAGTGACTCTCCGAGGTGGGAACGCCTTCCCACAGAACAACTTTCCCGACCAGCAGGTGCTTCCCCGCGCAGGAATCCAGATGCCCAACACCCATGCCTTCAAGATGGGCTCCGTCCACTTTGCCTCTCATGACCGGCACAAAAGAAACAAAATTTGCCGCACCAAAAGAAACGCTCACTAAAACAACAAAAATGCGTGTTCAAGGTTACGGCCACCCTTGGTCGGTAAGAGAGAGATATAACACATCACTTTCCCCAAAAGTGATATGTTACATCTCAGTCTTCATGGTTCATAACATTATACAGACAGGTTGACCGCTCTTTTGTGAGTGCTTGCTGGCGGCTTACGTAGGTAAAGGCGAGTAGACAGTATCTGTGGTATGCCAAAACATATTATAGGCATTAGTGATCCCAGAAACCTGAAGTCATACAATACACACACAGTGTATCAGAAACAATCATCCGATTTAAAAAAAAATCACAACTATGATGTTACTTGTTACATGTGCGCGAGCAACGTACTGTTAGAGAGAGCAAACGATCGAGTTTTACCAACACCGACTCATAGGAAGGTCTCGGCGCTTGTTGGTGACGTCACGTCAGCTAGGCACGGCGAACGCCACATCTGTTGCAGGCATACTCATAATGGCGGTGTCTCCCTCTCTCACACAGGAAAATGTGAAATTATTGGCGGTAGTTGACCGACACACATTGTTCTGAGCGATTTCTGCAATTCATTTGACTTCTTAACAAACAGTGTACTCCTGAACTTAAATTTCCACCTGTTTTAAGGATTGACATACAAAAACAACTTCATGTTCCAGCAGCAACAGAAATGGTGCTTCTTTACCTTATTTGTAAATCTGAGGAAGTTACATTTGCACTGGGTTGCTTTTACAAGAAACTGTGAGCGTATTGGTGCTCTTCTTTAGGTATCTTGGTTGACTATGGGGTGAGGACCACTGAATGTTAATGAAATATCTTGCGATTGTACACGTTGGGGGAGGGGGTGGGGGACAGAAGAAGAGGCAAAAGAGAGATACTTGTTTTATCAAATAAAACTTTTTTATCTTATAAAGTTTCTCCTTTCAGTTGCGAGATAAGAATATTTATCTTTTGTAATGTGCATGTTTAAAAAAGTTTAAACTCAGCGGTATTTTCGATGTATGAAGCTATTTTGTTTCCTGTTTAGAATTCCTTTCGTTGAAAACGACTGTAATCTAATGACTGACAACAGTTGGACATTTACATGTGTAACTTAGTTCACATTTCCAGTGACGATGTCAAACGAAAATAAACAAATAAATAAAAGAAACGAGTCAATTGTAAGGGGGCTGGGGTAAGTTTCGATAGCAAAATGGATCAACTAAATATAGTTACTTGAATGTAAAATTTCCGAAGCTCGCAATGGGGCAAAGTATCTTCTCATATTGATCTACGTTTGTTTCGACAGGATCCAGTAATACAGAACTGTGATCTTCATTTGTAGCTTTACGATAGTACGAAAATCTTTCATCTAAATAAAACTGCAGAATCCAAAAGAATACCAGACATTTTGTCCAAAAATAAGAGGTTTATAGTGATAAGCACGCCCAGGCGTTTCTGCGTGCAACAGACCTGGCGTTCGCCGTGTCTAGCTGACGTGACGTCACCAACAAGCGCCGAGGCCTTCCTTTGAGTCGGTGTTGGTTTTACTCGGTTCTCGCTAGGTAGCAGCAGTGCGCGCCCACTTCAGTTCTAGTAAAAATGATGTCGGGGCAACAGAAAGCGTTTTGTGTTCTATGTTTTGCGGAGTATGGGCCAGTAATGACTGTTCAGCGTGACTTTCGTACTAGGTATGGTGTGGATCCTCTTATAGCGCAGAGCATTACACGATGGCATGAATAATTCCGAGAAACATGTTGTTTGTGTAGAGGCAGGGGTCCGCAGAAATCCGTTCGCCGTGCAGCTCGCCAGCTCAGCATGACCCCGACGTCCGTCTGGCGTGTGTGGCGTCTACGTTTACACGTGAAACCGTACAAAATTCAGCTACTGCAAGCTCGTCGTGAAAGTGACAAACAAGAACAGCGTGTGGATTTCTGTAATTTGAGGATCACAGTTTCCTTCCACACCTAGTGTTTAGTAACTGGTCAATATTCCATTTCAACGGAAAGGTGAACCGTCATCGTGTAAGAACATGGCGTACAGAACAACCACAACAAGTTGTACAATGTGACAGGCATGCGGGGGGACTCTCCAAAATTTAATGTGTTTCGTGCAGTTTCACGGCAAAAGGTGTACAGTCCATTTTTCTTTGCTGAGAACGCTGCAGCAGGAGGCACATATATCGATTCGCTTGAGAAGTTTCATTTCCCACAGTTGGAGACTGATTCAAACGACTTCATTTACCAACAGGACGGGGCACCGCCACACTGGCATGTGGAAGTGCGGGAATCGAAGGATTTACTGAACGATGGATCACTCGCACTGGACCTAATGATTCAGCCTTACGTTACTGGCCTCCATGGTCACCGGACCTGACTGTATGTGATTATTTCTTGTGGGGGTTTATGAAAGTCTATGTTTATGTGCCTCCGTCACCAACAACAATGAATTAACTGACACATCGCACAACAGCAGCTGTGGAAGCTGTAACTCCAGACACGCTCGCTGCAGTATGGCAACAATCTGAATACTGCAATTAGATATCCTGTGCATCTCAAGGGGGGCGTATAGAACACCTATGAAATCATTGTATACGTTTATTAGTTTCAGAAATACAGGGTGTTACAAAAAGGTACAGCCAAACTTTCAGGAAACATTCCTCACACACAAATACAGAAAAGCTGTTATGTGGACATGTGTCCGGAAACGCTTAATTTCCATGTTAGAGCTCATTTTAGTTTCGTCAGTATGTACTGTACTTCCTCGATTCACCGCCAGTTGGCCCTATTGAAGGAAGGTAATGTTGACTTCGGTGCTTGTGTTGACATGCGACTCATTGCTCTACAGTACTAGCATCAAGCACATCAGTACGTAGCATCAACAGGTTAGTGTTCATCACGAACGTGGTTTTGCAGTCAGTGCAATGTTTACAAATGCGGAGTTGGCAGATGCCCATTTGATGTACGGATTAGCATGGGGCAATAGCCGTGGCGCGGTACGTTTGCATCGAGACGGATTTCCAGAACGAAGGTGTCCCGACATGAAGACGTTCGAAGCAATTGATCGGCGTCTTAGGGAGCACGGAACATTCCAGCCTATGACTCGCGACTGGGGAAGACCTAGAACGACGAGGACACCTGCAGTGGACGAGGCAATTCTTCGTGCAGTTGACGATAACCCTAATGTCAGCGTCAGAGAAGTTGCTGCTGTACAGGGTAAAGTTGACCACGTCACTGTATGGAGAGTGCTACGGGAGAACCAGTTGATACCGTACCGTGTACAGCGTGTGCAGGCACTATCAGCAGCTGATTGGCCTCCACGGGTACACTTCTGCGAATGCTTCATCCGACAATGTGTCAATCCTCATTTCAGTGGAAATGTTCTCTTTACGGATGAGGCTTCATTCCAACGTGATGAAATTGTAAATTTTCACAATCAACGTGTGTGGGCTGACGAGAATCCGCACGCAATTGTGCAATCACGTCATCGACACAGATTTTCTGTGAACGTTCGGGCAGGCATTGTTGGTGATGTCTCGATTGGGCCCCATGTTCTTCCACCTACGCTCAATGGAGCACGTTATCATGATTTCATATGGGATACTCTACCTGTGCTGCTAGAACATGTGCCTTTACAAGTACGACACAACATGTGGTTCGTGCACGATGGAGCTCCTGCACGTTTCACTCGAGGTGTTCGTACGCTTCTCAACAACAGATTCGGTGACCGATGGATTGGTAGAGGCGGACCAATTCCGTGTCCTCCACGCTCTCCTGACGTCAACCCTCTTGACTTTCATTTATGGGGGCATTTGAAAGCTCTTGTCTACGCAACCCCGGTACCAAATGTAGAGACTCTTGGTGCTCGTATTGTGGACGGCTGTGATACAACACGCCATTCTGCAGGGCTGATCAGCGCATCAGGGATTCCGTGAGACGGAGGGTGGATGCACGTATCCTCGCTAACGGAGGACATTTTGAACATTTCCTGTAACAAAGTGTTTGAAGTCACGCTGGTACGTTCTGTTGCTGTGTGTTTCTATTCCATGAGTAATGTGATTTGAAGAGAAGTAATAAAATGAGCTCTAAAATGGAAAGTAAGCGTTTCCGGACACGTGTCCACATGACATATGTTCTTTCTTTGTGTGTGAGGAATCTTTCCTGAAAGTTTGGCCGTACCTTTTTGTAACACCCTGTACAGACGAGCCAGATCGAATGATTCTTCATGGTACACTGTGTATTATGGTACCGATTATATTTATTCCTCACACCTAACAGCTCATTTGTTTCTGTTTTGTTGCAGGTGAGTGCCTACGGCAGAAGCTTATCATACACACGTGCAGTACTTGTGGTAAGTAAAGTCCAGGATGCCTGTGACCAATCTTTGAAAAATCTGTTGATAAAAATATTTGTCAGTACAGTAAGGCATGCTTTCTTCGCGTGCTCATACTGAAATTGCGAGGTACTGTCGAGCGAGCGAAGCTAATAGCACTCAGCCGGTCATCACGACACAGACTTGAGTTTGTTTCTCGACGTATCCAACAAATATCATAGCCAGTGGTACACTGTAGAAATAAGTCCAGTGTAATGCTCTTCTCCAATTCAAGTCCCCTTACATAAAAATAAATTCTAGTCGTTCCTCAGAATATTAGTGACGGCAAAAGAAAATCCGTGATAATATGTATCAGTTCCAGGTGCAGTGTAGGAAATTCTGTAATTGCACGTTATTAATGTTTTAAGGAATCTCTTCTAAAATGGCTCTGAGCACTATGGGACTCAACTGCTGAGGTCATTAGTCCCCTAGAACTTAGAACTAGTTAAACCTAACTAACCTAAGGACATCACAAACATCCATGCCCGAGGCAGGATTCGAACCTGCGACCGTAGCGATCTTGCGGTTCCAGACTGCAGCGCCTGTAACCGCACGGCCACTTCAGCCGGCTCGGAATCTCTTCTCTTGACAAAAATTTAAACTTCATATTGCGATACAAAACATTTAAAGCTCATTCATTTATGAAAACGTAACCAGAACTGCCTCCCGTGCACAGCTAATTCTGTAACGCGCTTCTTGTTTACTGCGGTAAACAAGTGCATGCGTTTTTGTTACGGGCATGTGGTAAAGGTTATTTCTTCTGAAAACTGATAACAACAACACATTTGCTTTCTCTCTTCATAAAAGTCTGAGCTGCATCTTCGTCAGCCAACAGCATGCATTTCTTCTTTCTGTAGGCTTACGGCAATTAAATATTTTTCATACCAAGAAGCTAGTTGCCCTGTTTGTGTTTCACAGATATAGTGCTTTCGAGAAAATGGAAATTCGATACTGTAAGATCTGGTTTTTCTTAATCTAGGGCGTGTAAATTGAAGTATCAAATTAAACTACTTTATTCCTTGTCTCTTTTCAGTCTGGGGATAACAGTGAAAGGACAGTTGCCTAAATTGCAACAATTTTGAGTTTTTATGTATTGTAGCTTAAACATTAATTATAAAATTATGTAGACAATGTTATCTTCAGCTGTAGGATATTGCTCTTGGTATCTCATTTCAAGAATGTAAATTCTGAGAAAAATAAACGTACTACACTAATTTTTGTAAACATCTAGGACTGGGTTTGCCATCTTACTCTTAACAAACTATGTCACGTTGTATTACTCTACTGGCCATTAAAATTGCTACACCACGAAGATGACGTGCTACAGAAGCGGAATTTAACCGACAGGAAGAAGATGCTGTGATATGCAAATGATTAGCTTTTCAGAGCATTCACACAAGGTTGGCGCCGGTGGCGACACCTAAAACGTGCTGACATGAAGAAAGTTTACAAGCGATTTCTTATACACAAACAGCAGTTGACCGGCGTTGCCTGGTGAAACGTTGTTGTGATGAGTCGTGTAAGGAGGAAAAATGCGTACCATGACGTTTCCGACTTTGATAAAGGTCGGATTGTAGCTTTTCGTGATTGCAGTTTATCGTATCACGACATTGCTGCTCGCGTTGGTCGAGATCCAATGACTGTTATCAGAATACGGAATCGGTGGGTTCAGGAGGGTAATACGGAACGCCATGCTGGATCCTAATGGTCTCGTATCTCTAGCATTCGAGATGACAGGCATCTTATCCACATGGCTGTAACGGATCGTGCAGCCACGTCTCGATCCCTGAGTCAACAGATTGGGACGTTTGCAAGACAACAACCATCTGCACGAACAGTTCCACGACGTTTGCAGCAGCATGGACTATCAACTCGGAGACCATGGCTGCGGTTACTCTTGACGCTGCATCACAGACAGGAGCGCCTGCGATGGTGTACTCAACAACGAACGTCGATGCTCGAATGGCAAAACGTTCTTTTTTGGGACGAATCCAGGTCTGTTTACAGCATCATGACGGTCGCATCCGTGTTTGGCGACATCGCGGTGAACGCACATTGGAAGCGTGTATTGGTCATCGCCATACTGGCGTATCACGCGGCGTGATGGTATGGGGTGTCATCGGTTACACGTCTCGGTCACCTCTTGTTGGAATTGACGGCACTTTGAACAGTGGACGTTACATTTCAGATGTGTTACGACCCGTGGCTCTACCCTTCATTCGATCCCTGCGAAACCCTGTGTTTCAGCAGGATAATGCACGACTGAATGTTGCAAGTCCTGTACAGGCCTTACTGGATACAGAAAATAATTGGCTGCTGCCCTGGCCAGCACATTCTCCAGATCTCTCACCAATTGATAGTCAATGGTGGCCGAGCAACTGGCTCGTCACAATACGCCAGTCACTACTCTTGATGAACTGTGGTATCGTGTTGAAGCTGCATGGGCAGCTATACCTGTACACGCCATCCGAGCTCTGTTTGACTCAATGCCCAGGCGTATCAAGGCCGTTATTGCGGCCAGAGGTGGTTCTTGTGGGTACTGATTTCTCAGGATCTATGCACCCAAATTGCGTGAAAATGTAGCCACATGTCAGTTGTAGTATATGTATTTGTCCAATGAATACCCGTTTATCATCTGCATTTCTTCTTGGTGTAGCAATTTTAATGGCCAGTAGTGTAGCTGAATATCAGCATCTTCTTCTAAATGCCCACCCCGCCGACAAAGTGCACTTGGCGCCTTTGTTACGTCTCTCTGAAGATGAACCGCGTCACGGGACTAAACTGCTAATCCAAATGAAAGGCGGCCGGTGGTCCACGAGGCTGTGCTCGCGGCTGCAGTCACAGCGGCGGCTGTCCCCACAGAGGGCGCCCGGCGCCGCCCGAGTCCCTTCTGCTCTGCGGCGCTGTGTGTGGCTGGCTTGTTGCAAACTGCACACAGAGGAGCGAACCAGGCTCATTTTCCTGTGCCAGAAAGAGAAATTTATTTCTCAGTAGTGCAAAAAGAAAAAAAAAATACCAAATTGTCTTCTGTCTATAATGATCTCCTGCACGCTGACTTCAGTGTGTGTGGTAATTTAATACTGGCAACACACACAATGATCGTGTAAGCGCCCGCTGAAAAAGGATGGCTTCCATCGACAAAGGTTACGATGTTCCGCAAGCAACGTGAGAGTCGTGGTTGACTTGGCGGGGTACATACGTACACTCTGGCGCCAGAGGAACTGGTGTAGGCGTGATTATTCAGGTACAGACGTAGACAGTGAAACGTCCCCTTATAAAAATTACTGAATTACTGTGCTGATAAACCTCTTATGTTCCTAGAATGAAACTTTCACTCTACAGCGGAGTGTGCGCTGATATGAAATTTTCTGGCAGATTAAAACTGTGTGCCGGACCGAGACTCGAACTCGGGACCTTTGCCTTTCGCGGGCAAGTGCTCTACCAACTGAACTATCCAAGCACGACTCACGCCCCATCCTCACAGATTTGATTCCGCCTCTTATGTTATTTGATTTTCAAACAGATGAGCAAAACTGAACGTACTCAAACATTTCTCTCTTTACTTATTCTGATCAACATTAAACTGACACACAATATTTTTAGCGCAACGCAATCTGACTTCACCACTACTGCCAGCTAAATAAAAGATTCTCACTACTGAAGGCACTAACTACTGATCGGCATAGTCAGCAAATGAAAGATTTTGACGAAGAACAAACAATGTATTTACCTTAATATTGTTCAAAAGTCATCATATATCAGTTCATGACATCCAGTCTTACAACTGTACTGTCTCTGATGGACACACGTCCAGATCGTCCGCTCTCAAAACTCCGCCATCTCTCTCCCCACATCCACCACTGCTGGCGGCTCTTCTCCAACTGCGCAACGCTACACGCTGTTCACATCCAACTCCACCAACACTACACAAGCGAATATTCCAACAATGCCACCCAGCCACAGACTGCACAGATCACAGCCAGTGATTTTCATAGAGAGCGCCATGTGGCGTTACCAACATATAAACCTGAACAGCCTGCGCTTACAACAGGCACAATGCGGCGCTGCGATTAAGGTTTTCAGCAACGGGTAAAATAAAATGATGAAAGACTAAGTGTGTGTGTTGTTGCGAGTAGTGTCACTGTCCCTTGCAGAGGTGTCTGTTGGGGGGGAGGGGGGGGTGGTTCGCGTCTTGCCACTTCCAAATTGTTTTTTCTAATATTCGCGTTTTTATTAGGTTCTGATACTTTATTATTAGTTCAATGTAATTATATAATAATATTTGATGTTATGTAAATATAAGTTCACCTTTTTTTGAGGGATGACTTTGTTCGATTAGCTTAATCTACAGGACAGGTTGCGCTACTTGTCTAGAAATATTTTGCTCCTTCGCAATTCACATGTTGCAAAGATTCTGCTACTGGGTAGGAACAGTGATCAAGTAAGACTGACCTTGGAGTTTTACTAAAATGTGAGAAAGATGAAATAATTTTTATGTCATGCGGAGAAGTATTCCAAATTTGTACCGCACTGTTTCTAATGGAACTTTTATAAGCCTGTGCCCTTATTGATTGGACATGGTACTTCCCTTTTCGTGGACGATGGAGGAAACATCCCTCAACTGCCGCTGGAGTGCGTTGCGATCGCGTATACCACGTTGGGGCCCACGTACCGTATGCACAAGTTGCATCGTTCCTGAGCGTTCAGCAGCACGTAGAACTTGGCACGATCAGCGTTAACGTTCCACACCACGGTCAGTGTGCCGACGGCTTAAGGCGTCGAACTGGCGTTCAGCTTGTCTTTTGCCAATGCTACTGTGATACTGCTCTCCCTGTCTGCGGCGAACTAAAATGCCGCCGTCATTTTCAAACAGAACCTGGATTCAACCGGAAACACTATCTGATGCTGCTCCTGTCCCCAGTGACGTCGCTCCATACACCATGGCCTTGTAGCACGTTTCTGCACATCCGTGGAAGGTAGGCGGAGAAGTGGACGAGGCGCAAGTATCCGGACACCTGGCTGAAAATGACTTACAAGTTCGTGACGCCCCCCATCGGTAATGCTGGAATTCAGTATGATGTACGCCTACTCTTAGCCTTGAGTAGGCATACGTTCAAGCAAGTGCTGGAAAGATTGTTGGGGATTGGCAGCCCATTCTTCACGGAGTGCTGCACTGAGGAGAGGTATGGATGTCGGTCGGTGAGCCCTGGCACGAAGTCGGCGTTCCAAAATATCCCAACGGATTCAGGCCAGGACTCTGTGCATGACAGTCCATTACAGGGATGTTATTGACGTGTAACCACTCCGCCGCAGGCCGTGCATTATGAACAGGTGCTCGATCGCGTTGACAGATGCAATCGGAATCCCCGAATTGTTCTTCAACAGCGGAAAGCAAGAAGGTGCTTAAAACATCAATGTAGGCCTGTGCTGTGATTGTACCACGTAATAAGGGATGCGAGCCCTCTCCACGAGAAACACGACCACGCCGTAACACCACCGCCTCCGAATTTTACTGTTGGCACTACACACGCTGGCAGGTGACGTTCACCGGGCATTCGCCATAGCCACACCCCGCCATCGGATCGCCACATTGTGTACCGTGGTTCGTCACTCCACAGAACGTTTGTCCACTGTTCAATCGACCAATGTTCACGCTCCTTGGACCGAGCGAGGCGTCTTTCGACATCAACCGGTGTCATGTGTGGCTTATTTGCAGCCACTCTACCATGAAATCCAAGTTTTCCCACATTTCGCCTAACTGTCGTAGTACTTGCAGTGGATCCTGATCCAGTTTGCAATTCCTGTGTGACAGTCTGGATAGATGTCTGCCTATTACACATTACCACTCTCTTCAACTGTCGGCGGTCTCTGTCAGTCAGCAGATGTGGTCAGCCTGTACGCTTTTGTGCTCTACATGTCCCTTCACGTTTCCACTTCATTACCACATCAGAAACAATGGACCTAGGGATGTTTAGGAGTGTGGAAATCTCGCGTACAGACGTATGACAAAAGTGACACCCAATCACCTGACCACATTCGAAGTCCGCAAGTCTCACAATGTCTAATGACTACTGTTGTTGTTGTTGTTGTGGTCTTCAGCCCTGCGACTGGTTTGATGCAGCTCTCCATGCTACTCTATCCTGTGCAAGCTTCTTCATCTCTCAGTACCTACTGCAGCCTACATCCTTCTGAATCTGCTTAGTGTATTCATCTCTTGGTCTCCCTCTACGATTTTCACCCTCTACGCTGCCTTCCAATACTAAATTGGTCATCCCCAGATTCCTCAGAACATGCCCTACCAACGGATCCCTTCTTGTAGTCAAGTTGTGCCACAAACTCCTCCTCAATTCTATTCAACACTTCCTCATTAGTTATGTGATCTACCCATCTAATCTTCAGCATTCTTCTGTAGCAGCACATTTCGAAAGCTTCTATTCTCTTCTTGTCCAAACTATTTATCGTCCATGTCTCACTTCCATACATGGCTACACTCTATACAAATACTTTCAGAAACGACTTCCTGACATTTAAATCTATAGTCGATGTTAACAAATTTCTCTTCTTCAGAAACTCTTTCCTTGCCATTGCCAGTCTACATTTTATATCCTCTGTACTTAGACCAACCTCACTTATTTTGCTCCCCAAATAGCAAAACTCATTTACTACCTTAAGCGTCTCATTTCCTTATCTAATTCCCGCAGCATCACGCGATTAGACGGCCGGAGTGGCCGTGCGGTTCTAGGCGCTACAGTCTGGAGCCGAGCGACCGCTACGGTCGCAGGTTCGATTCCTGCCTCGGGCATGGATGTGTGTGATGTCCTTAGGTTAGGTAGGTTTAATTAGTTCTAAGTTCTATGCGACTGATGACCTCAGAAGTTAAGTCGCATAGTGCTCAGAGCCATGACTCACCCGACTTAATTCGACTACATTCCATTATCGTCTTTTTTGCTTTTGTTGATGTTCATCTTATATCCTCCTTTCAAGACACTGTCCATTCCGTTCAACTGCTCTTCCAAGTCCTTTGCTATCTCTGACAGAATTACAATGTCATCGTCGAAACTCAAAGTTTTTATTTCTTCTCCATGGATTTTAATACCTACTCTTGTTCCCTTTACTGCTTGCTCAATATACAGATCGAATAACATCGGGGAGAGGCTACAACCCTGTCTCACTCCCTTCCCAACCACTGCTTTCCTTTCGCGCCCCTCGAGTCTTATAACTGCCATCTGGTTTCTGTACAAATTGTAAATAGCCTTTCGCTCCCTGTATTTTACCCCTGCCAGCTTCAGAATTTGAAAGAGAGTATTCCAGTCAACATTGTCAAAAGCTTTCTCCAAGTCTACAAATGTTGGAAACGTAGGTTTGCCTTTCCTTAATCGTAGGGCCAGTATTGACTCACGTGTTCCAATATTTCTACTGATCTTCCCCGAGGTCGGCTCCTACAAGTTTTTCCATTCGTCTGTAAAGGGGTCGCTGATATGAAGTATCTGGTAGTAGGTGGCAGCGCAATGCACCTCATATGAAGATCGTATCTTTTTGGGGGAGTCCGGATACTTTCCATCCAATAGTGTAACCCATGCCGTGATAAACGGCGACGGACTGTCACCCCTGCCAGTGATCGATGCGTTCCATTGTTCCACTAGAGCTGAGGACGACGGAGAGCAGTCCCTGCAGTGCCATTCCGATGAGGTGTGGCTCTTCCAGGGGTCGATCTGGCTGGTGCGGCCTGACCCATCTCGACGTGTTCTGCGGCCTTCCGGGAATCATTGTGCACAGACCCCGTTGCTGTGCCGAAACACGTCGTCCCACACCAGCAGCGATTCCCCGTATGGATGCATCACATCATCTCGTGCCAATAATGCGCCCTCTTTCAAACTCTCTGATCTGACTGTGCGGTTGGCGCCTACTTCTGCGAGGCACCCTGCCAGATCGCACTGATCCACTGCCTTCGGTTTACGGCGACAACGAGATCCCCAGGCACACTTTACCGGTGGGTGGTGTTGCGCCGCGATATCCATGTTGATCTCGAAACCACGGGCCGACGTGGTTCAAATGCTAAACATTTCTGCAGGACATACTAATGTACGTGTCCTATGAGTATGAACGTCCTATCACTTGTCGTTCAACGTGTTCCGTTTTTTTTTATGAACATGAGTGTACAATAATGATTGAAGCATTATAGCATTGAAAGTAGAAGCAAGCAGACAGTTTCCCTCGTCGCCCCCATAGTCTGAAGATGAGCTGCGTCACGGGTCGAAACGAGTAAGCCAAATGAAAGACCGCCAGTATGTTCCACGAGGTTCTGTTTCTGACTGTAGCCACACTGCTCTGTTGTGTCGGGGCTTTAGTTGCGTTACCGATGTTGATGAACCCACCAACTTGTGGAGTGTGTTTTCTCTGACTACGGGACATCAGGATTTTCGCTTCGTACGTGTTAAATATTTTCTATTTCCACAGTTAGGTCGACAATGTATCCTTTGTGTAGTTTCCGCATTTGTGCAGCCGTGCTTGTTCCAAAGTCAGTCTCTGCAAGATGCCTTCGTACTAGGTTAAGGAGGGACGTTCGTGAAAAACACACACTGTTTAAAAGATGCACGAAATCAGCTACTTTGAAGAGACTGCAATGAAATTTTGTACCATGCTTTACGTAAAATTAACAAATTTACCGTCAAGCTCCTTAGATGATACATATTTCACTTATTTTTATTCAACTGAAAAATTTAATTTTCTAAAAATATGTACCTTTTCTCAGAAACTATTAAAGACTTTTTTCAGCATTTTCTCCGTTTAATCTCGTTGCATATAATAAACACATGCAGATTTTTTTAATATATCGAATAGGAGAATTAAGATTTTTTAATTGTAATTCTGTGAGCATAAATAAAATTTGTGCAAAATTCCACGCACTTTGCCCCATTTCTCAGCTTACACTCAGAATTTCAAAATTACTTCTTGAGACAGGATTTATTGGGTTTATAGAAAAAAAATGACGAAATTTCGTAAATCTAGCCTTCATAGATTCTGAGGTAAAGCTACATAAAATTTTAAAAACATGATTTTCTGAAAATACAATTTAAAGTTGAGCTTAACATTTTTCCTTATGTCACCTCTTCAGAAGGCCCCACATTTTTAATCAGGGTTCTCTTTCCCTTCTACCCTTCTGTTCTCGTTTCTTGTTTCCTGACTTGCTCTCCTTTACGAGGTCTTCACTTGACTTTGCAGTTGCAGAGAGATCCTGTAAATCTGTTTCGCTCAGCAGGTTTTGAGTGCAATTTCCTGTCTTGAAGCGCATTCTGCCTTAGTTTCATGCTCCCTACGTTCCTATCATTAATACAAGAACTGCTTCATAAATTGCAATTCTGACAACTGTTGTTGTTGTTGTGGTCTTTAGTCCTGAGACCGGTTTGATGCAGCTCTCCATGCTACTCTATCCTGTGCAAGCTTCTTCATCTCCCAGTACTCACTGCAACCTACATCCTTCTGAATCTGCTTAGTGTATTCATCTCTTGGTCTCCCTCTACGATTTTTACCCACCACGCTGCCCTCCAATGCTAAATTTGTGATCCCTTGATGCCTCAGAACATGTCCTACCAACCGGTCCCTTCTTCTTGTCAAGTTGTGCCACAAACTCCTCTTCTCCCCAATCCTATTCAACACCTCGTCATTACTTATGTGATCTACTCATCTAATCCTGAGCATTCTTCTGTAGCACCACATTTCGAAAGCTTCTATTCTCTTCTTCTCCAAACTATTTATCATCCATGTTTCACTTCCATACATGACTACACTCCATACAAATACTTTCAGAAACGACTTAAATCTATACTCGATGTTAACAAATTTCTCTTCTTCAGAAACGCTTTCCTTGCCATTGCCAGTCTACATTTTATATCCTCTCTACTTCGACCATCATCAGTTATTTTGCTACCCAAATAGCAAAACTCCTTTACTACTTTAAGTGTCTCATTTCTCAATCTAATTCTCTCAGCATCACCTGACTTAATTCGACTACATTCCGTTATCCTCGTTTTGCTTTTGTTGATGTTTATCTTATACCCTCCTTTCAAGACACTGTCTATTCCGTTCAACTGCTCTTCCAAGTCCTTTGCTGTCTCTGACACAATTACAATTTTATCGCCGAGCCTCAAAAGTTCTATTTCTTCTCCATGGATTTTAACACCTACTCCGAACTTTTCTTTTGTTTCCTTTATTGCTTGCTCAATATACAGATTGAATAACATTGGGGGTAGGCTACAACCCTGTCTCACTCTCTTCCCAACCACTGCATCACTTTCGTGTCCCTCTACTCTTATAACTGCCATCTGCTCTCTGTACAAATTGTAAATAGCCTTTCGCTCCCTGTATTCTACCCCTGCCACCTTCACAATTTGAAAGAGAGTATTCCAATCAACATTGTCAAAAGCTTTCTCTAAGTCTACAAATGCTAGAAACGTAGGTTTGCCTTCTCTTAATCTTTCTTCTTAGATAAGTCATAAGGTTAGTATTGCCTCACGTGTTCCAACATTTCTACGGAATCCAAACCGATCTTCCCCGAGGTCCACTTCTACCAGTTTTTCCATTCGTCTGTAAAGAATTCATGTTAGTATTTTGCAGCTGTGACTTATTAAACTGGTAGCTCGGTAATTTTCACATCTGTCAACGCTTTCTTTCTTTGGGATTGGAATTATTATATTCTTTTTGAAGTCTCAGGGTATTTCGCCTGTCTCATGCATCTTGCTCACCAGATGGTAGAGAGTTGTCAGGACTGGCTCTCCCAAGGCTGTCAGTAGTTGTAATGAATGTTGTCTACTCCGGGGGCCTTGTTTGGACTCAGGTCTTTCAGTGCTCTGTCAAACTCTTCACGCAGTATCATATCTCCCATTTCATCTACATGCTCTTCCATTTTTATAAAATTGTCCTCGAGTACATCGCCTTTGTATAGACCCTCTGTATACTCCTTCCACCTTTCTGCTTTACCTTCTTTGCTTAGAACTGGGTTTCCATCTGAGCACCTGATACTCATACAAGTGGTTCTCCTTTCTCCAAAGGTTTATTTAGTTTTCCTGTAGGCAGTATCTATCTTACCCCTAGTTAGATATGCCGATACATCCTTGCATTTGTCCTCTAGCCATCCCTGCTTAGCCATTTTGCACTTCCTGTCGATCTCATTTTTGAGACGTTTGTATTCCTTTTTGCCTGCTTCATTTACTGCATTTTTATATTTTCTCCTTTCATCAATTAAATTCGACATTTTTCTGTTACCCAAGGGTTTCTACTAGCCCTCGTCTTTTTAAGTATTTGATCTCTGCTGCCTTCACTATTTCATTCCTCAAAGCTACCCATTTTTCTTCTACTGTATTTCTTTCCCCCATTCCTGTCAATTGTTCCTTTATGCTGTCCCTGAAACTCTGTACAACCTCTGGTTTAGTCAGTTTATCCAGGTCCCATCTCCTTAAATTCCCACCTTTATGCAGTTTCTTCAGTTTTAATCTACAGTTCATAACCAATAGATTGTGGTCAGAGTCCACATCTGCCCCTGGAAATGTCTTACAATTTAAAACCTGGTTCCTAAATCTCTGTCTTACCATTATATTCATTTTTTAGCCCCAATCCATATTCACCTACTATGTTTCCTTCTCTCCCTTTTCCTACTCTCGAATTCCAGTCACCCATAACTATTAAATTTTCGTCTCCCTTCACTACCTGAATAACTTCTTTTATCTCATCATACATTTCATCAATTTCTTCATCATCCGCAGAGCTAGTGTGCATATAAACTTGAACTAGTGTAGTAGGCGTGGGCTTCATGTCTATCTTGGCCACAATAATGCGTTCACTATGCTGTTTGTAGTAGCTTACCCGTACTCCTATTTTTTTATTCATTATTAAACCTACTCCTGCATTAACCCTATTTGATTTTGTATTTATAACCCTGTATTCACCTGACCAAAAGTCTTGTTCCTCCGGGCACCGAACTTCACTAATTCCCACTGTATGTAACTTTAATCTATCCATTTCCCTTTTTAAATTTTCTAACCTACTTGCCCGATTAAGGGATCTGACATTCCACGCTCCGATCCGTAGAACGCTAGTTTTTTTTTCTCCTGATAACGACGTCCTCTTGAGTATTCCCTGACCGGAGATCCGAATGGGGGACTATTTTACCTCCGGAATATTTTACCCAAGAGGACGCCATCATCATTTAATCATACAGTAAAGCTGCATGCCCTCGGGAAAAATTACGACCGTAGTTTCCCGTTGCTTTCAGTCGTTCGCAGTACCAGCGCAGCAAGGCCATTTTGGTTAGTGTTACAAGGTTAGATCAGTCAATCATCCAGACTGTTGCCCCTGCAGCTACTGAAAAGGCTGCTGCCTCTCTTCAGGAACCACACGTTTGTCTGGCCTCTTAACAGATACCCCTCCGTTGTGGTTGCAACTACGGTACGGCTATCTGTATCGTTGAGGCACGCAAGCCTCCCCACCAACGGCAAGGTCCATGGTTCAGGGGGGGAGGCTGACAATTGTAGAACATGAAAATGATGCAGAACAGGAACTACTCAAAATGGTTCAAATGGCTCTGAGCACTATGGGACTTAACATCTGCGGTCATCAGTCCCCTAGAACTTAGAACTACTCCAAACCCAACTAACTTAAGCACATCACACACATCCATGCCCGAGGCAGGAATCAAACCAGTTGCGACCTAGCGGTCGTGCGGTTCCAGACTGAAGCGCCGAGAACCGCTAGGCCACTGCTGCCGGCTCAAGAACTACTACTGGTTATTGCTTGTAAGATACAGAACAGAATCACAAATGATCTGTAAAACCAGAGAGTATATCGCACTGCCTTCTAGAAGTATCTCGTGCGAGTTTGTTTGAATGTAATTCCCACACTTGCTCTTCACGGAGCTGCTATTGAAGAGCTTCAACAAGCTGGCGAGACAGACAGCTCGCATCAGACGCTTCGTAATTGCAATGTCGTAATTGTAACTTGGGGAACTTATCGTCACGACATCTAATAATAAATAAAAAATAAGTTGAAAATTGAGAATTTCGTTCAGTGCAGAAAGGGATCTTCATTAGTTTTTGAAGACTTATTATTTCCTACAGACGTATTTCAGTCAGTAACATCGTCAGTTGTGCGATGTTCGTATCACGAATAATTGTCTAAAGCGCAGTACTTCGTCGCACATCTTTGTCGTGCAGATTATACTTCACGTCCTTGCGGCGCCTGTGCACAGCGTACCTGTTGAAAATTTCCTAAGTCGCCGCACTCCATGTCGCGTGTACAGAAACGTCACTTAACCTAAAAACACACCCGACAGATGGTTTCGTTGCGTGAAAAAAATGCTATGCCCCGACATTGAATAGTTCGGGCAACCACTTTCGCGACTGCAGGAGGCTTATGTGCGGCAGTTAGCTGCACAGCTTCGAAACCTAGTTTCGCAACGAAGTATGTCTCTGTGAAATAGGGCTGATGATATTTTTAAAAATATTGGCAATCCGATGTATCGATATTTAAAAGAAATTGCTATCAACACTCGAACTATTGAAAAATAGCAAGGATGTACCACTATATCGAAGCAAAATATCGACGTACATGGCAATAAAAATATCGGCTGCACTTTGTAAATAACCTTCCAGTTTTAGAGCTGTATATTTGACAAATGATTTACGCTGAAGCGCCAAAGAAACTGGTATAGGCATGCGCATAAAATAGATAGATACGTAAACAGGCAGAATACGGCTCTGCGGTCGGCAACGCCTATATAAGACAACAAGTGTCTGGCGCAGTTATTAGATCGTTTACTGCTATTACAACGGCAGGTTATCAAGATTTGAGTTATTTTGAACGTGGTGTTATAGTCGCCGCACGAGCGATGGGACACAGCATCTCAGAGGTAGCGAAGTGGGGATTTTTCCGTACGACGATTTGATGAATGTAACTTGAACATCAGGAATCAGGTAAAACATCAAACCTTCGACATCGCTGCGGTCAGAAAAAAATCCTGCAAGAACGGGACCGACGACGACTGAAGAGAAACGTTGAACACGACAGAAACGCAACCCTTCCGCAAATTTCTGCAGATTTCAATGCTGGACCACCAACAAGTGTCAGTGTGCGAACCGTTCAACGAAACGTCATCGATATGGGCTTTCGGAGCCGAAGGCTCACACGTCTACCCTTGATGACTGCACGACACAAAGCTTTACGCCTCACCGACATTGGACTGTTGATGTTGTGTACGGATGGGGTGCAGACATTTGTCACGCCGGACATTTGCCACGCCGGACATTTGCCACGGTTTTACCTGCTCCGAAGGTTTGAGTCCCTTGTCTCCCCCTCCCCCTCCTCCTCAATGCTTACTGAGCCTTTCCGCTGATTTACTTAACATAGGACCAGTATCTCTATGGGTTTTCCGCAACGTTTCTAGAGAGAGTTTCGTTGTGGAAACTATTAAATGCATCTCGCATTGAAATCCGCATCAAATTTCGAGTCCCAGTAGTAAAACTTCGCCTATCTTGCAGATTTTGCGTTCGTCTAAACTATACGTGCCTTTTTCGGTGCTCCTGCAGCAGTTTTCTGTCTTGTTTTGTGTACCATGGAGGATCAGTTCCGTCTCTTTTGTTATGAATCTCTCGAGTGCTGTTGATACTATTTCTTTGAACTTAAGCCACATATGGTCTTCACTTACATAGTTTGAAAGGATTCAACCGAATTTTCAGTTGCTTTTATAAATAGATATATTTCGCGTTTAGTTTTGGTGAATTTCTCTGTTACGGAATTCAGCCTCGCTACGATTGTGTGTTCACTAATCCCTGTATCCGTCGTGATGCTCAGGATTATTTGTGGCCAAGAGGTCAAGTGTGTTTTCGTAACCATTTACAATTTGAATGGCGTCGTGAACTAATTGTTCAAAACAATTTTAAAAAAAGCATTTAGAACAATTACGGAAGTTGTTTTCTGTCTACAGTAGGGTCTGAAAATGTATTTTTGTCAACATACAGAAGGTAGATTCAAGTCACTGCCAACTATAATTGTATGAGTAGGGTACCTATTTGTGATGAGACTCAAGTTTTCTTTTCTTTGAACTGTTCAGCAACTGTTTCATCTGAGACAGGGGGTCGGTAAAAGGGGCCAGTTATTAATTTATTCCGGTTGTCGAACATAACCTCTGCCCATACTAAGTCACAGGAACTACCTGCTTCAATGTCACTTGTGAGCTGGAACACTCATTACATTATTTTTCCTTAAGTTGTGCTTCTTGTTTCTGTTGTTGTGGAGATCATTACAATTATGGGTTTTCCCTCCAAAACCTAGGATGCTTTCTCTGTGACCCTGTAAATACCACAGCTAGACAATGTAGAAGAACAACGTACGTTACAAGCATAGGGTTCTGTATTACTTCATTTCTTTATTTCTAACATGTTAAAACTGTACGTCGCATTTAGATGACATGTCAATCATAGATGTTCTTACCTCTATTTAGTGAACGTATTTCAGTCATGTTTTGAACATTGTCCCGCTACACTTTATTAACTAATGTTTTATCACAAAGGATATCGGATTTTAGAGAGTAAATTAATATGGAGTATGTCGTTCTTCTTTTCAAACAATCACATACCCATTCCTTCTTTCCTTGTTGTCTTTTGGGCATGCAGTTGCAGTAGTTAAAGTAGGCACAAATGCAGTGATCAAAAAGAAATGATTAGCGTACATTCGAATTCTCTTTACATCGTTCCTTTCTTGTTGCACCCATGGCGATGGACTGTTTCTGTCGCAATCAGTAAGCGTGAAAGGAAGCTACCGTACAGGCAGAACTAGTTACATACTGACATAATCGTCGGTATTGCTTTCGTTTCCTAAAAGTCATAAATATTTCGATTTCGGAGAAGGAGCTCTGTATTTCGCCAAGATGTCGAAGAAGAAGGTCCCTTACGTACTGGTTGTATCGAGTAAGATGTGGAGGCGGCGGTTTGAAAGCAGACAGAAGAAGTACGGAGAAGGGCGTCCCTTACCTGAGGGATCGCTACTCAAGCTACCTGGCGAAGGGGCAAGTATGGCAAATGTCCGGCGTGGCAAATATCCGGCATTCGTATGAATTCCTGAGGGATCAAACTGCTGAGGTCATGGGTCCCTAGACTTACACACTACTGAAACTAACTTATGTTAAGAAGTACCCACAGACCCGTGCCCGAGAGAAGACTCGAACTTCTGGCGGGAGGGGCCACGCAATACGTCAAGATACGACTCTGACAGGTGACAAGTACGTCAGCACCCTGTCTGATCACCTGCGTCCATTCGTGTCCATTGTGCATTCAGACGTACTTGGGCATTTCCAGCAGGACAATGCGACACCCCACACGTCCTGAATTGGTACAGAGTGACTGCATGAACAGTCTTCTGAGTTTAAACAGTTACGCCGGCCACCACACTTCTTAGACACGAACATTATTGAACATATCTGCGATACCTTGCAATATACTGTTCAGAAGAGACCTCCACCCCGTCGTACTCGCATGGTTTTTTGGACAGGCCTGCAGGATTCATAGTGTCAGTTCCCTCCAGCACTACTTCAAACATTAGTCGAATCTCACGACGTGTTGCGCGGATTTTGCGTGCTACACGATATGAGATATTCTGTACATGAACAAGTTAGCACGCTGCTTGTGCCCTTACAGCAAAACGATGCGCTTTGCTAACAATGGTAAGTACATGTAAGTAGCGCAGTAAAATGTGGATCCGCCGTTCTGCTTTGTCACTCGTCGGATTTGTCCGGAAGACCTCGTGTCGACTTCCCTGTTTCGTCATTTCTGCAAGTGCGAGGGAGCTAGCAGTTGCAGTGTCAGAACTGCGTGCTGAAGCTGAACGTTGCAGTTTGTGCTGGTACGCCGAGCGCCGATTACGTCAGCATTTCCTCCCACAAGTCTCCGCACACCACAAGTCTTGTCACTTAGATTTTTGTTCATCATTTTCGGCAACTATTTTTGAAGAATACCGACGTCGAGAACTTTTTTAACGCCGCTGGTGTGGTACTTCTTCACATGTCTTGTTATTGGACTCACATCGCTATTCCCTCCCCCGACCTCTCCACTGCCTCCAGTATAATGGGACAACTTCTTTTGTGCCACGTATAGTTGCTACACACAGTCAAAGAAAGTTGTGAGAAAAATATAATATAAAATAAAGAAATCGGCACTGGATTTTCCCATTTTGATATCGATAAGTCGAGGGAAGAAATTATCGCCGATATATATATATATATATATATATATATATATATATATATATATATATATATATACATACATATATATATATCGGGTGATCAAAAAGTCACTATAAATTTGAAATCTTAATAAACCACGGTATAATGTAGATAGATAGGTAAAAATTGACACACATGCTTGGAATAACATGGGGTTTTATTAAGGAAAAAAAAAAAAAGTATTGCTAGACGCGTGAAAGATCTCTTCCGCGCGTCGTTTGGTAATGATCGTGTCCGCGGGACAGCTACGGTCGCAGGTTCGAATCCTGCCTCGGGCATGGATGTGTGTGATGTCCTTAGGTTAGTTAGGTTTAATTAGTTTTAAGTTATAGGCGACGGATGACCTCAGAAGTTAAGTCGCATAGTGCTCAGAGCCATTTGAACCATTTTTTGAAGATTGTGTGCTCAGCCGCCACTTTCGTCATGTTTGCCCTCCCAGGTCCCCAGAGCTCAGTCCGTTACTGGCTTTGGGGTAACGTGAAGTCGCCAGTGTATCGTGATCGACCGACATCTCTAGGAATGCTGAAAGACGACATCCGACGTCAATGCCTCACCATAACTCCGAACATGCTTTACAGAGCTGTTCACAACATTATTCCTCGACTATAGCTATTTTTGAGGAATGATGGTAAACATATTGAGCATTTCCTGTAAAGAACATCATCTTTGCTTTGTCTTACTTTGTTATGCTAAAAATTGCTATTTTGATCAAATGAAGTGACATCTGTCGGACGTTTTCTACATCTACCTCTACATCTACATGATTACTCTGCAATTCACATTTAAGTGCTTGGCAGAGGGTTCGTCGAACCACAATCATACTATCTCTCTACCATTCCACTCCCGAACAGCGCGCGGGAAAAGCGAACACCTAAACCTTTCTATTCGAGCTCTGATTTCTCTTATTTTATTTTGATGATCATTCCTACCTATGTAGGTTGGGCTCAACAAAATATTTTCGCATTCGGAAGAGAAAGTTGGTGACTGAAATTTCGTAAATAGATCTCGCCGCGACGAAAAACGTCTTTGCTTTAATGAGTTCCATCCCAACTCGCGTATCGTATCTGCCACACTCCCTCCCCTATTACGTGATAATACAAAACGAGCTGCCCTTCTTTGCACCATTTCGATGTCCTCCGTCAATCCCACCTGGTAAGGATCCCACACCGCGCAGCAATATTCTAACAGAGACGAACGAGTGTGTAAGCTGTCTCTTTAGTAGACTTCGCATCTTCTAAGTGTCCTGCCAATGAAACGCAACCTTTGGCTCGCCTTCCCCACAATATTATCGATGTGGTCTTTCCAACTGAAGTTGTTCGTAATTTTAACGCCCAGGTACTTAGTTGAATTGACAGCCTCGAGAATTGTACTATTTATCGAGTAATCGAATTCCAACGGATTTCTTTTGGAACTCGCGTGGATCACCTCACACTTTTCGTTATTTAGCGTCAACTGCCACCTGCCACACCATACAGCAATCTTTTCTAAATCGCTTCGCAACTGATACTCGTCTTCGGATGAGCTTACTAGACGGTAAATTACAGCATCATCTGCGAACAACCTAAGAGAACTTCTCAGATTGTCACCCAGGTCATTTATATAGATCAGGAACAGCAGAGGTCCCAGGACGCTTCCCTGGGGAACACCTGATATCACTTCAGTTTTACTCGACGATTTGCCGTCTGTTACTACGAACTGCGACCTTCCTGACAGGAAATCACGAATCCAGTGAACTTTTTTTTTTTGTTCTAATAAAACCCCATGTCATTCCATGCACGTGTGTCAATTTGTACCTCTCTATCTACATTATTCCGTGATTTGTTCAGTTTTCAAATTTATACTGACTTTTGGATCACCCGGTATTATCAACAGTCCCAGTGTGTGGACTACGCTTCGTGTGCTGCACGTGGTGGTAGCCGTCGAGGTGGCGTCTAGTGTGCGTTCAGTTCACGCTGACGCTGGCCAGCGATCAGGCCGAGGCGGTGGTCGGAGAGGGGCGGGGTTCAGAGCCCGGGTAGGGGTCCAGATTTCGTCTTTCCGTCGGTAACTAAGCTCCTTGCGGTAAACTCGTGGTCGGTCTCTTTGCGAAACACCACGGCTGCGCTGCCCTCTCTGAATGGCAGAGCGCGGCCCCGCTCCCTGATGCCAGCAGGTGCGCGCGGCATCCAGCAGAGCGCCGGTCCGGCCGCATTCGCCGCTGTGAATCCCACAGGCGACACCCGCCCGCTCCGCCGCAGTTTCTCTTCGGGAAGCCCGAAACACCGCAGCAGCGCCTGGTGGTCATTGTGCGGCCCGGGCTGGCGGCTTTGTGTGCGCTGCACTCGGGAGTCCTCCCTCCCTCTGACACGCACACGCACACACAGCCGGTGTAGAGTTACACAAACAGCTGCGCCGTCGGCCGTGACACATGTCCGGAAATTATTTCTAGAAGGCAGGCTCCTCCACTGCCCTCTCGAGGCACCGCCTCCGTTCAACCTGCAGCAGCAACTGCCTGCCCTCTTAAGCCCCAACTGCACGAAGAACGTAAACCGTACCCCTGTGCACCAGCGCCCCGGGCGTGCTTTTCTGTGACCTGACAGACAACAATCAACTGATGAAATTGTCAATAATGTCTTTCAGAAAATTACTAAGTGGTTCCTTGTAAACGGACTCTCACTGAATTCTGATAAGACACAGTACATACAGTTCCGTACAGTAAATGGTATGACGCCATTAATAAATATAGACCTTAATCAGAAGCATATAGCTAAGGCAGAGTATTCAAAATTTTTAGGTATGTCCTTTGATGAGAGATTAAATTGGAAGAAACACATTCATTGTCTGCTGTAACGTTTGAGTTCAGCTACTTATGCAATAAGGGTCATTGCAAATTTTGGTGATAAACATCTTCGTAAATTAGCTTACTACGCCTATTTTCACTCATTGCTTGCATATGGCATCGTATTTTGAAGTAATTCATCACTGAGGAATAAAGTATTTATTGCACAAAAGCGTGTAATCAGAATAATACTTGGAGTCCACCCAACATCATCCTGCAGACATTTATTTAATGATCTAGTGATATTCACAGTAGCTTCTCAGTATATATACTCTCTTATGAAATTCGTTATTAACAACCAAACCCAATTCAAAAGTAATAGCAGTGTGCATAACTACAATACTAGGAGAAAGGATGATCTTCACTATTCAAGATTAAATCTAACTTTCGCACAGAAAGGGGTCAATTATACTGCCACTAAAGTCTTTGGTCACTTACCAAATAGTATCAAAAGTCTAACCGACAAGTATTTAAGAAGAAATTAAAAGAATTTCTGAATGACTACTCCTTCTATTCCATAGAGGAATTTTTAGATATAAGTTAAGAAAAAGAGAAAAAAACCAAATAAAAAAATTATAAAAAATTTATAAAAAAAAACAAAAAATAAAACAGTTGTTATATTAACTTAATTATGTTGTTAAATTAACTTAATTATGTCATGTATTCGAAAATTTGACACGTTCCACATCATTACGAAATATCGTATTCATGATCCATGGAACTAGTATTAATCTTTTTTTTTTTTGTCATCAGTCTACTGACTGGTTTGATGCGGCCCGCCACGAATTCCTTTCCTGTGCTAACCTCTTCATCTCAGAGTAGCACTTGCAACCTACGTTCTCAATTATTTGCTTGACGTATTCCAATCTCTGTCTTCCTCTACAGTTTTTGCCCTCTACAGCTCCCTCTAGTACCATGGAAGTCATACCCTCATGTCTTAGCAGATGTCCTACCATCCTGTCCCTTCTCCTTATCGGTGTTTTCCACATATTTCTTTCCTCTCCGTAGAACCTCCTCATTCCTTACCTTATCAGTCCACCTAATTTTCAACATTCGTCTATAGCACCACATCTCAAATGCTTCGATTCTCTTCTGTCCCGGTTTTCCCACAGCCCATGTTTCACTACCATACAATGCTGTACTCCCGACGTACATCCTCAGAAATTTCTTCCTCAAATTAAGGCCGGTATTTGATATCAGTAGACTTCTCTTGGCCAGAAATGCCTTTATTGCCATAGCGAGTCTGCTTTTGATGTCCTCCTTGCTCCGTCCGTCATTGGTTATTTTACTGCCTAGGTAGCAGAATTCCTTAACTTCATTGACTTCGTGACCATCAATCCTGATGTTAAGTTTCTCGCTGATACGAGCACTTCGTTCTTGATCTTCCACTCTTATTATTCCCTCTTGGTTGTTGTACATATTGTACATGACCCGTCTCTCCCTATAGCTTACCCCTACTTTTTTCAGAATCTCGAACAGCTTGCACCATTTTATATTGTCGAACGCTTTTTCCAGGTCGACAGATCCTATGAAAGTGCCTTGATTTTTCTTTAGCCTTGCTTCCATTATTAGCCGTAACGTCAGAATTGCCTCTCTCGTCCCTTTACTTTTCCTAAAGCCAAACTGATCGTCACCTAGCGCATTCTCAATTTTCTTTTCCATTCTTCTGTATATTATTCTTGTAAGCAGCTTCGATGCATGAGCTGTTAAGCTGATTGTGCGATAATTCTCGCGCTTGTCAGCTCTTGCCGTCTTCGGAATTGTGTGGATGATGCTTTTCCGAAAGTCAGATGGTATATCGCCAGACTCATATATTCTACACACCAACGTGAATAGTCGTTTTGTTGCCACTTCCCCCAATGATTTTAGAAATTCTGATGGAATGTTATCTATCCCTTCTGCCTTATTTGACCGTAAGTCCTCCAAAGCTCTTTTAAATTCCGATTCTAATACTGGATCACCTATCTCTTCTAAATCGACTCCTGTTTCTTCTTCTATCACATCAGACAAATCTTCACCCTCATAGAGGCTTTCAATGTATTCTTTCCACCTATCTGCTCTCTCCTCTGCATTTAACAGTGGAATTCCCGTTGCACTCTTAATGTTACCACTGTTGCTTTTAATGTCACCAAAGGTTGTTTTGACTTTCCTATATGCTGAGTCTGTCCTTCCGACAATCATATCTTTTTCGATGTCTTCACATTTTTCCTGCAACCATTTCGTCTTAGCTTCCCTGCACTTCCTATTTATTTCACTCCTCAGCGACTTGTATTTCTGTATTCCTGATTTTCCCGGAACATGTTTGTACTTCCTCCTTTCATCAATCAACTGAAGTATTTCTTCTGTTACCCATGGTTTCTTCGCAGCTACCTTGTTTGTACCTATGTTTTCCTTCCCAACTTCTGTGATGGCCCTTTTTAGAGATGTCCATTCCTCTTCAACTGTACTGCCTACTGCGCTATTCCTTATTGCGTTAGAGAACTTCAAACGTATCTCGTCATTCCTTAGTACTTCCGTATCCCACTTCTTTGCGTATTGATTCTTCCTGACTAATGTCTTGAACTTCAGCCTACTCTTCATCACTACTATATTGTGATCTGAGTCTATATCTGCCCCTGGGTACGCCTTACAATGCAGTATCTGATTTCGGAATCTCTGTCTGACCATGATGTAATCTAATTGAAATTTTCCCGTATCTCCCGGTCTTTTCCAAGTATACCACATCCTCTTGTGATTCTTGAACAGGGTATTCGCTATTACTAGCTGAAACTTGTTACAGAATTCAATTAGTCTTTCTCCTCTTTCATTCCTTGTCCCAAGCCCATATTCTCCTGTAACCTTTTCTTCTACTCCTTCCCCTACAACTGCATTCCAGTCGCCCATGACTATTAGATTTTCGTCCCCCTTTACATACTGCATTACCCTTTCAATATCCTCATACACTTTCTCAATCTATTCATCTTCAGCTTGCGACGTCGGCATGTATACCTGAACTATCGTTGTCGGTGTTGGTCTGCTGTCGATTCTGATTAGAACAACCCGGTCACTGATCTGTTCACAGTAACACACCCTCTGCCCTACCTTCCTATTCATAACGAATCCTACACCTGTTATACCATTTTCTGCTGCTGTTGATATTATCCGATACTCATCTGACCAGAAATCCTTGTCTTCCTTCCACTTCACTTCACTGACCCCTACTGTATCTAGATTGAGCCTTTGCATTTCCCTTTTCAGATTTTCTAGTTTCCCTACCACGTTCAAGCTTCTGACATTCCACGCCCCGACTCCTAGAACGTTATCCTTTCGTTGATTATTGAATCTTTTTCTCATGGTAACCTGCCCCTTGGCAGTCCCCTCCCGGAGATCCGAATGGGGGACTATTCCGGAATCTTTTGCCAATGGAGAGATCATCATGACACTTCTTCAATTACAGGTCACATGTCCTGTGGATACACGTTACGTGTCTTTAATGCAGTGGTTTCCATTGCCTTCTACATCCTCATGTCGTTGATCATTGCTGATTCTTCTGCCTTTAGGGGCAATTTCCCACCCCTAGGACAAGAGAGTGCCCTGAACCTCTATCCGCTCCTCCGCCCTCTTTGACAAGGCCGTTGGCAGAATGAGGCTGACTTCTTATGCCGGAAGTCTTCGGCCGCCAATGCTGATTATTTATCAAAATTTAGGCAGTGGCGAACCCGGGACCGAAGACGTCTTTGATTATGAATAAAAGACGCTACCCCTAGACCACGGGTATTAATCTAATGTAACCTAATCTAAACACCCACGTCGGAGGTTACAGTGCTCCCTCGCAAATGGGTATGTGTGTTGTCCACAGCGTAAGTTAGTTTAAGTTAGATTAAGAAGTGGCTAGAGGGGAAATGTAAGGATGTAGAGGCTTATCTCACTAGGGGTAAGATAGATACTGCCTACATGAAAATTAACGAGACCTTTACAGAAACGAGAACCACTTGTATGAATATCAACAGCTTAGATGGAAACGCAGTTCTAAGCAAAGAAGGGAAAGCAGAAAGGTGGAAGGAGTATATAGAGGGTCTATACAGGGGCGATTTCTTGAGGACAATATTATGGAAATGGAAGAGGACGTAGAAGACGAAATGGGACATACTGCGTGAAGAGTTTGACAGAGCACTGAAAGACCTGAGTCGAAACAAGGCCCCGGGAGTAGACAACATTCCATTAGAACTACTGACGGCCTTGGGAGGGCCAGTCCTGACAAAACTCTACCATCTGGTGGGCAAGATGTATGAGACAGGCGAAATACCCTCAGACTTCAAGAATAATATAATAATTGCAATCCCAAAGAAAGCAGGCGTTGACAGATGTGCAAATTACCGAACTATCAGTTTAATAAGTCACGCCTGGAAAAGACTAACGCGAATTCTTTACAGAGAATGGAAAAACTGGTAGAAGCCGACCTCGGGGAAGATCAATTTGGGTTCCGTAGAAATATGTGAACACGTGAGGCAATACTGTCCCTACGACTTACTTTAGAAACTAGATTAAGAAAAGGCAAACCTATGCTTCTAGCATTTGTAGACATACAGAAACCTTTTGACAAAGTTGACTGGAATACTCTCTTCCAAATATCCAAGATGGCAGGGATAAAATACAGGGAGCGAAAGGCTATTTACAATTTGTACAGAAACCAGATGGCAGTTATAAGAGTCGAGGGGTATGAAAGGGGAGCAGTGATTGGGAAGGGAGTGAGACAGGGTTGTAGCCTCTCCCCGATGTTGTTCAATCTGTATATTGAGCAAGTAGTAAAGGAAACAAAAGAAAAATTCGGAGTAGGTATTAAAATCCATGGGGAAGAAATAAAAACTTTGAGGTTCGCCGATGACATTGTAATCCTGTCAGAGACAGCAAACGACTTGGAAGAGCAGCTGAACGGAATGGACAGTGTCTTGAAAGGCCGATATAAGATGAACATCAACAAAAGCAAAACGATGATAATGGAATGTAGTCGAACTAAGTAGGGTGATGCTGAGGGCATTAGATTAGGAAATGAGACACTTAAAGTAGTAAAGGAGTTTTGCTATTGGCGGAGCAAATTACGTGACGATGGTCGAAGTAGAGAGGATATAAAATGTAGACCGGCAATGGCGAGGAAAGCGTTTCTAAAGAAGAGAAATTAGCTAATATCGAGTATAGATTTACGTGTCAGAAAGTCGTTTCTGAAAGTATTTGTATGGCGTGTAGCCATGTATGGAAGTGAAACATGGATGACAAGCAGTTTGGACAAGAAGAGAATGGAAGCTTCGAAATGTGGTGCTACAGAAGAATGCTGAAGATTAGATGGGTAGATCACATAACTAGTGAGGAGGTATTGAATAGAATTGGGGAGAAGAGGAGTTTGTGGCACAACTTGACAAGAAGCAGCGACCGGTTGGTAGGACATGTTCTGAGGCATCAAGGGATCACGAATTTAGCATTTGAGGGCAGCGTGGAGGGTAAAAATCGTAGAGGGAGACCAAGAGATGAAGACACTAAGCAGATTCAGAAGGTTGCAGGTTGCAGTAAGTACTGGGAGATGTTGAAGCTTGCACAGGATAGAGTAGCATGGAGAGCTGCATCAAACCAGTCGCAGGACTGAAGACCACAACAAGAACAACAACAACAACAACAACAAGTAGTGTTTAGCCTTAGGGACCGATGACCCCTGCAGTTTGGTCCCATAAGACCTTCCCACAGCTTTCCAACTTTCCTGTGACTACAGGCTGCTTCATGTAAACCTATTGCACCATCCACGCGTGATATACCAACGCGATATCCCTGCGCACATGCGCAGCAGACGGTAATAACGAGCAAAACGCAAATGGGACTGTCTGATCTCTTGTGAAGTCGTTCGTTCTACCGCGCGAAACACAAGGGGGGCCGTGTAATATACTGGTACGTCATTCGTTCATATTACTTATGTGAGCTCAAGGGTCCTATTGAATAACGACTTGTAGTTTTATCATTATGTATTAAGTAATTGTTATTCTCTCATGTGGGTTTCTACAGTTATGAATTACAGTCTCAACAGTTAGTTTTATATTACGACATGTGGTTACACAGCTGTATGTATTTATACAGCATTTTGCACACGGAAGACCCACTCGTTTTCGTAGCTGTTGCCCTGCCAGTGACAGTAAATAATGGGATTAGGGCAGATCGGCGGCGAAGACGAAAAGCCAGACGTTGTTGAGTTCGACCTTGGATGAAAAGAAGGGTCGAAGGCGGGGGATTATATTCACTGCTGATGAAAGAACTGAGGCTCGAAGGTCCGCAAAAATTTCAGACCTTCGTGAGGATGGAGGTGGCCTGTTTCGAGAAGCTGCTGTCTATCATGGAAGATGGAATTAGCAAGTCTCACACAGTCATGACGGAGGCTCTCTCGCAGTAATAAATCATATGTTTTGTGGCCATACCAGCCTACATCACGAATAAAATACCGGTAAATGTCCTGTTACGTTGCAGATTTGTTGTAACATTGCGTTTTCTGGCGACTGGCGAATCTGTTACGAGTCCGGCTTTTAGCCACAGAATAGCACAGTCCACCATTTCAGAATTTGTCTTGGATGCATACACTCCAATATGCAACACTTTAAAGTACCAATACTTAAAAGTGCACTTGTGCTATTTTTCCGAATTTGGAATATGTATATACATGCGGTGCTCAGTTTTGTAGTCCTTGTCTGTCGTACAGTGCGAAACTGCACGGACTTTCTCGCCTATCACTGCCTGTTTCTCTTTTCTGGCATGCTCAAATGAAGCAAGAGATGCAATCAAATCTAACATCAACTTACGGATGCTGGGGAATTACCATACAAATCGAAAATCACCGTGAGACGTTATATGCATATTACTCAAACAGTTTTGAAATGTTGTCTATTATGACGCGCGCATAACGTGTCTGCGAATTTTCGTAGATTCACCCGTTCTACCGGTAGGTGGCTGTTGCGCTAGACCAGCACCGTTCGCGGTGGATATTCGTGTAATTCCACCTTATGCACAGTGAAAGGCTATTTACAATTTGTACAGAAACCAGATGGCAGTTATATGACTCGAGGGGCTTGAAAGGGAAGCAGTGATTGAAAAGGCAGTGAGACAGTGGTTAGACACTGGACTCGCATTCGGGACGACGACGGTTCAATCCCGCGTCCGGCCATCCTGATTTAGGTTTTCCGTGATTTCCCTAAATCGCTCCAGGCAAATGCCGGGACGGTTCCTTTGAATGGGCACGGCCGACTTCCTTCCCCATCCTTCCCTAATCCGATGAGACGGATGACCTCGCTGTCTGGTCTCTGGACAGTGTCTTGAAAGGAGGATATAAGATGAATATCAACAAAAGCAAAACGAGGATACTGGCGTATAGTCGAATTAAATCAGGTGATACTGAAGGAATTGCATTACGAAATGAGGCACTTAAAGTAGTAGATGAGTTTGCTATTTGGAGAGCAAAATGCGAAATAACTGATGATGGTCGAAGTGGAGCGGATATAAAATGTAGATTGGCTATGAGAAGAAAACCGTTCCTGCAGAAGAGAAATTTGCTAACATCAGTTCAGAGAGTTCCGGAATCTGCACAGAAAATTGGAATAGAGATCAACATAAACATCATTGCCACGCTTTTTATTGCTCATGAAACGACACGTAGCATGTTGTACCACCATACAGCGAGACCTTCAGAGGTGGACGTCCAGATTGCTGTACACACTGGTACCTCTAATACCCGGCAGCACGTCCTCTTGCACTGATGCAGGCCTGTATTCGTCGTGGCATACTATCCACAAGTTCATGAAGGCACTGTTGGTTCAGATTGTCCCACTCATCAACGGCGATTCGGCGTAGATCCCTCAGAGTCACGACGGCGCTCTTCAATCTATCCCAGGCATGTTGGATAGGATTCATGTCTGCAGAACATGCTGGCCACTCTAGTCGAGCGATGCCGTTATCCTGAAGGAAGTCATTCAGAAGATGTGCACGATGGGGGCGCGAATTGTCGTCCACGAAGACGAATGCCTCGCCAATATGCTGCCGATATGGTTGCACTGTCGGTCGGAGGATGGCATTCACGTATTGTACTGCCGTTACGGCGCCTTCCGTGACCACCAGCGGCCTACGCCTGTCCCACGTAATGCCACCTCAAAACAGCAGGGAACCTCCACCTTGCTGCACTCGCTGGACAGTGTGTCTAACGCGTTCTGCCCGACCAGGTTGCCTCCAAACACGTCTCCGACGATTGTCTGGTTGAGGGCATATGTGACACTCACCGGTAAAGAGAACGCAATGCCAATTCTGAGCGGTCCATTCGGCATGATGTTGGGCCCATGTGTAATGAGCTGCAAGGTGTCGTGGTTGCAAAGATGGACCGCGCCATGGACGTCGGGAGTGAAGTTGCGCATCGTGCAGACTATTGCGTACAGTTTTTGTCGTAACACGACGTCCTGTGGCAGCACGAAAAGAATTATTCAACACGGTGGTGTTGCAGTCGGGATTCCTCCGAGCCATAATCGGTAGTTAGCGGTCATCCATTGCAGCAGCAGCCCTCGGGCGGCCTGAGCGAGGCATCATCGACAGTTCCTGTCTCTCTCTGTCTCCTCCATGTCCGAACAACATCGCTTTGGTTCACTGCGAGACGCCTGGACACTTAACTTGCTCAGAGCCCTTCCTGGCACATAGTAACAATGCGGGAGCGGTCGAACCGCGGTACTGACCGTCCATGTCTCACTTCAAAAAAATGTTGAACTACGGACAACATGAGCCGTGTACCTCCTTCTTGGTGGGATGACTGGGACTTATCGGCTGACGGACTGCCTCCGTTTATAGTCGCTGCTCATATGGTTGTTTACATCTTTAGGCGGGTTTAGTGACATCTCTGAACAGTCACAAGGACTGTGTCTGTCGTACAATATTCACCGGCTACGTCTATCTTAAGGTGGTGTGGGAACCAGGGTGATGCGAAACTTTTTTTGATGTGTGTATTTGTATGGAGCGTATGCATGTATGGAAGTGAGACAGCCGGCCGCTGTGGACGAGCGGTTCTAGGCGCTTCAGTCCGGAACCGCGCTGCTCCTACAGTCGCAGGTTCGAATCCTGCGTCGGGAATGGATGTGTTTGATGTGGCTCTGAGCACAATGGGACTTAACATCTGAGGTCATCAGTCCCCTAGAATTTAGAACTACTTAAACCTAACTAACATAAGGACATCAGACACATCCATGCTCGAGGCAGGATTCGAACCTGCGACCGTAGCGGTCACGCGGTTCCGGACTAAGGCGCCTAGAACCGCACGGCCACCGCGGCCGGCAGTGTTTGATATCCTTAGGTTAGTTAGCTTTAAGTAGTTCTAAGTCTAGGGGACAGATAACCCCAGATGTTGAGACCCATAGTGCATAGAACCATTTGGGCCTTTTTTTTTTTTTTTTTAAGCGAGACATGGACGATAACCCATGTAGACAACAAGAGAACAGAAGCTTTCGAAATGTGGTGCTACAGAATAATGGTGAAGATTAGATGGGTAGATCACGTAACTAATGAGGAGGTACTGAATAGAATTGGAGAGAAGAGGAATTTGTGGAACAACTTGACTAGAAGACGGGATCAGTTGGTGGGGCACATTCTGAGACATCAAGGCATCGCCAGTTTAGTACTGGAGGACAGCGTGGAGGGTAAAAATCGTACAGGGAGACCAAGAGATGAATACAGTAAGCAGATTCAGAAGGATGTAGGTTGCTGTAGGTACTGGGATATGAAGAAGCTTGCACGGGATAGAGCAGCATGGAGAGCTGCATCAAACCAGTCTCTGGACTGAAGAGCTATGATGAGTTTTCGATTAGAAGAGATGTGCTTCATTGTAGGCAAGATAAACATGTACTCGTAGGTCATAAGATAAGTAGTTCAGAGCCATTTTTATTAGACAATTTGTTTTTCTTTTTGGTCGATAGCACTACTTGTCAAAATATGGGGAAGGAACGAGCTCACAGTAGAAAAAAATGGTTCAAAGGGCTCTGAGCACTATGGGACTTAAAATCTGAGGTCATCAGTCCCCTAGAACTTAGAAGTACTTAAACCTAACTAACCCAATGACATCACAGACATCCATGCCCGAGGTAGGATTCGAACCTGCGACCGTAGCGGTCGCGCGGTTCCATACTGAAGCGCCTAGAACCATTCGGCCACACCGGCCGGCCTCGCAGAAGAACGATAAAGTGTTCGTAAGGGTAAGCTCGAGTGCCATGTTTAGCAAACTTTTTTGCTTCGAGTGATGGTTCGTGTCATATCCCTGAATGCTGACCATTCCATCTGCGGCACCCGCTTTTGTGCCATCTCGTAACTCGTACCGCTGCAATAAAATTAATAAATCTTACACTGTCCGATATTTATTGACATCAGCATGACGTAGGTCGTTCTTGGAGCCATATTGTAAGCTATGGGTTCTTTGTGTTGATGAAGACATTAGCTCAAGACAGCGCTGATTCTGTTGTACTTTTCGGCTAACGTTTTGTGTAGATGGTGAAGAAAATTATGGTTATGAGAGGTAACGCAGTGTTTTATTTTTGGGTGAATATATATGAAATGACCTAACTTTTCAGACAGTCATGAATAGATATTCATTCTGGGTTGTTTGTACGAAACTGAAAAAGAGAAAATGACGACCTGTTTGGTACGGGTTCCCCGCACTTCAGCAGTATTCGAGGATGGATCACACTAGTATTTTGTAAGCAGTCTCCCCTGAATGCAGTTTACAAGTGTTCTACCAACAAAGCAAAGTCTGCTACCTGCTACGATTAACCTGTGTGATGGTTTCCTTTCGTATCCCTGTTTCACATCTCGTCGAGAAAGGCTGTATATAAAGTCCACGAGTGGTGAATTCGTAGTAATTTCAAATTGCAAGACAGTCTGGATTGCCCTTTTTGGGCATCACATTGTCTTGAAAACTAGAAAATAATCCATTAATAGGAAACAGAGGGAGGGGCACGGTCATACCTTGTACGACTACGGGAATGAATAAATTGAAACATATACTGCGTCAAAACTTACTCAGAAGCAACTGAGTACAATACTCATCCGTCATAGACGTCAGGAATGAGAGGTGGTCCTAATTAAAAGAAAGAGGTTAAGACAATATGCCATCCTGTGTGTGAAGGCGCTAGGAAAGTTCCCACTTACCTGAACTATACCATCAGATAGCGCCAGCACAGCACGACGGTATTACGATAGGGTGACCAAATTATTTTCGGTGAAAACCGGGACACATTCACCCGGATGCCAATGGACACCTCATTCCACATGTACCCAGGTTTCTTAATTTTAAATATTAATGTTTTGTTGATACATTTTGTTAACCCGATTATTATAACTAATAAGAGGATACAAAAGATTCATACAATCTAGATTATCTGTATATTTAATGACATTTAATAAACGTATACAGTAATAAAGAAATGTATTACGATACTACAAAATTTTACAGCTATTCAACTTTTAATCAATTAATATTAACATGAACTTTAGTATTACTGAGCACTTGTAGATGGAATTGACTGTCCTTGGAGAAAAGGGTATTTTTCGCTGCCTCCAGCCTTCTTGATCATGTCTTTGTTCTTTGAGACACAGTGATAAAACTCGGCACAATCCATTTTGTAGTTGTACAGGATCTACAGGATTGCTTCAAGAGAGTCCACCTCCATTCTGTTTCTTTCATCAGTCCACTGGATATTCATGAACGAAAATATTCTTTCCACATTGGCATTATGGGCTGGGATTGCAAATAAATATCTTGCAATTATTAACAACTCAGAGTAATGCTGAAGACAGTCACAGCTTTTAAAAAAACTCACCCACTTCTCATGACATTCCAATGGTGTTTTTTTTTTCATCATTCCACTTGTGAAGATTTTCTTCAACAAAATTTGTCAGTATGCCGAACTGATCAAAGAGAATGCAATCATCGATTTCAATCTCTTTACTCTTCAAATAAGAAACTGTCTCTTCAACACGTTCCCATTTTGGCACTCTCTTCAGTAACATCGAATCAAACACCGGCGATGAGGGTAAATATGAGGCGCTCCACTTGCTGAGATATTCTACACAAGTGCCATAAAACTTGTTAACTTCTTCTCTAAAGCTCATTTCCGCTGCTTCTGATAGTTCTGCACTTAAGGACAGATTTAACATTAAAAGAAACGAACTGCTGTTCTCTCCTCTTAGTAACAGTTTCCAGAGTATTTTTCAAAACATCATTTACCTCAGAATGAGATTTTCACTCTGCAGCGGAGTGTGCGCTGATATGAAACTTCCTGGCAGATTAAAACTGTGTGCCCGACCGAGACTCGAACTCGGGACCTTTGCCTTTCGCGGGCAAGTGCTCTACCAACTGAGCTACCCAAGGACGACTCATGCCCCATCCTCACAGCTTTACTTCTGCCAGTATCTCGTCTCCTACCTTCCAAACTTTGCAGAAGCTCTCCTGCGAACCTTGCAGGACTAGCACTCCTGGAAGAAGGGATATTGCGGAGACATGGCTTAGCCACAGCCTGGGGTATGTTTCCAGAACGAGATTTTCACTCTGCAGCGGAGTGTGCGCTGATATGAAACTTCCTGGCAGATTTGGAAGGTAGGAGACTAGATACTGGCAGAAGTAAAGCTGTGAGTACCGGGCGTGAGTCGTGCTTCGGTAGCTCAGATGGTAGAGCACCTGCCTGCGAAAGGCAAAGGTCCCGAGTTCGAGTCTCGGTCGGGCACACAGTTTTAACGTGCCAGGAAGTTTCATCATTTACCTTTATTACACATTTCATGCTTCCCTCAATTTCATTTATCCCATGCTGCATTGTGCTGAGCTGACTGTGAATGAACCATAAGTAGGCTTGACTTAAAGGGTTACTGAAAAACTGAACCAATATTTTGGGGGCTTTGTCTTCATTTAGGAAAAAATCTTTTAACGGTTCAAAGAGGCGGATTACTCTTTCAACCGCTGGAAACAGTTATAACCAGCGAGTTTTCGAGTGACACATTACATTCATATATTCAGTTCCCACATAATCTCAGAACTCCTTAAGCCTCTCTGTTCTAACAGTATATTTGTAAAAGTGTGAGTATACCTTCATGACGTTAGTTTCAACATCACAGCTTAAACTGTCAGCAGATGTCTGCACGCCATTGTGCAAAACATGTGCAGGGCACCGTATGCCTTCAATGTTTTCATGCAATGTTCCCTTTAATTTGGTAAATACGTTGCATTTGCCTTGCCTTTTTAAACCACCAAAGTTTGTGTTGGAGTTGTCGCCACAAAATGCCACACATTTCTTTTTCTCAAGATCAAACATTTAGATAGTATTCATACAAAATCTTGAAACTTCGTCATACGTTTCATTAGGTAGGGAACTCACCTTCAAAAGTTTGGTCTGAATTCCCTGATTAATATCGAAAAACTGAACAACAAACGGAAATATTTTAGTGGGCTTATGATTGCTGGCATCAGTGGATATCCCGTAGAAAGAAGACTTTTCGATGTATTCAAGGCTTTCCTTTACACTCTGGGGAGCAATAACTCCTTTCACTAAGACTGACACTTTAGTTCTTGCTGAACTAAACTTTTTTGCAATGGAAGACTCATCAAACATAATGCTGTTAAGCTCATTAGTACAATCACTAGATCTATAAGTTTGGTCATGTTTTACCGTGTGGTAGGCTAGTGTAAGCTCGGCTGCTCGAACTTTCGTCTCTTCACTTGACTGATGTTTCACAAGATATTACTGCAGCTCGGTGCACTGTATCTGTTAGTGTGTTTCTTTGACCTGATGTGATCAACTATGTCGGAACGTCCACCATGACTTATACTAATAAAACAGTTACATACGGAACACTCTGCTTCGTAATCAAAACGACCTTTCTTAATGAAATTCAATTTCTTGGAATAACAGTCACTGAACTTGCAGGCACGTTTCGGCATTGCGTTTCACAGTACTGCAGCAACAATACCACTAATATGAGAAAAAACTATTGCAGTTTGTCTGACAAAACATCAACTACTACACTGTTCTGACAATGAGTGTGTGGGTAAGTGGCGCGACAATCGGACGGTTTCATAGCTCTGTTACAATAATACAACTTGCTACTTGTTGGCCAAAGTACCGCTCAAAGTAAATTATTGCCTGAGTGTATCAATACTGATACTGTGGTTACTAGTATGGGACAATGGAGGTTTTAGACAAATAAGCTAAAATATGTTAATTTCTTGTGTTGTATTTCCTTTAATATACCGAAATCCCAAAAATTTGAGAAAGTTCCACGAAATGCATTTAAAAACTGAATTCCGAGACTTTTGAGCGTCCCGAAACAAATTTTCGGGACACCGAAACACAGGGATGAAAACCGGGACAATCCCGGTTTTCCGGGATGTTTGGTCACCCTATGTTACGAAGTAGCAGCCCACGACTTTCGCCACAGGCCACACTGGCAGAATGTTTAGGAGTTAGTTCAGTCAGCTTTTGTGACAGAGTAGCAAACGACAGGTTAAACGGCGTCCTGCTTTTGCCGAGACTGTTAGGCAGGCGCCAGCCTTGCACATTGGAAAATTGAGAACATAACTACTTCCTACTAGCAGGAGAAAAGTCGTATCTGTTCGAGGACTTGGACAATGACTGCTGTATGTCAATAAGGATCAACTGCGTTTTTTTGTGTGTGGACAGTATTCCTTTGCGTTTATTCATGTTTATACAGCTCCAATAAACCGCTTCTTGTCTGTCTGTATAGCGTAGTATGTAGCGACGGCCATTATAAGTCAAGACTTCCATTTCGTGGTCTCGGCGAACTCCATTATTTCGGCACTGAAACAGAAAACACTACTCGCCAGTCAGAGGTCAACTACAGTACTGAACTCTGGGAGAAAGCCGCGCACCCTACCAGCTGGTGCGGGGACAGAGAACTTGGCGCGGGAGACTGGCCTTGGCGCTCCCCAGATTACGTCGCAGGTAGCGGCCGACTGTCCTAACTTCTGGAACACCCTGTCCACCAGCCGCAGTGTGCTGGGCCCCGTGCAGACGTCAACACATTCCCTCTCCGTGCGAGACCCACTCCATGGAACTGTCACAACCTCGGCTTCGAGGCCGCGTCATGAGAAGAACGCGCCACGGGTTTCGCGTGATGCGTGTTTTTGGAGAGTCCCACACGAAGACGCGCTCGCCAGTTGCGCCCGGGACGAAAGCACGCTTCCCTGCCGCGCTGGGACGGACAGCGCTTGATTTATGGCGCGTCCGGACAAAAGCGAGATAAGCCCCCTCCGCCGCGCGCCTCCTGCGGCGACCCGCCTCGTGGCGCTCCTGGCGGCAAGCCGCGCAACTAGGGCGCCCATTTGCGACGTTCGCCGCCGGATTTTTGCGGCGATTACAACGTCGCGCTCCATTTGCTGTCGTACATTAGCTCACCAAGGCGCCCGCGACAACCACAACACAGCTGCAAGTTGTTGCCGCGACGCGAGGCTCTCTTTAAGGAATAAACTTTTTCCTCCGATGCCACTGAACAGGTCCGGGAAAAAGGATAGCTGAGCGAAGACAAGAAGTCATCGAAACATGCGCCAGCGCACACATGAGCGCTCTCTCTCTCTCTCTTTTACTCCGGACTGTCCTCTCATTGTATAGTCACACACCGGCAGCAGAACTCCACATCTCACAACAACAAAAAATGGCTCTGAGCACTATGGGTCATAACTTCTGAAGTCATCACTCCCCTAGAACTTAGAACTACTTATACCCAACTAACCTAAGGACCTCAAACACATCCATGCCCGAGGCAGGATTCGAAGCTGTGACCCTAGCGATCGCGCGGTTCCAGACTGTAGCGCCTAGAACCGCCCGGCCACCACGGCCGGCCCATCTCACAACAAATTTTCGGAATGTCTTCGGGGATGTTCTCCGGGTATTTAGGTAGCACAGATCCATATTCTCCGGTGGCTTGGTGCAAAAAAATAATGTGGTCTACAGGTTGGTCAGAAACTGTATGAAAATTCTTCTTTTGTGTTGCCATAGTGTCTGTAGTTGCTTTGCAATTCTTGAGGGTATTTTTGTTCTGTGGTTGCAACTATAAAAATGCGTGACTTTTTTCACCAGATGCGTTTCGCTTTATTGAGGTAGAGCATTATCAGTGGTCTCTAATTAAGTTATTTACATTTTCATTTGCTTTTAGACCGAAAAGCAGTACGTTAAGGATATGTTGATTTGTACTTACGACGATTTTCGCTTGATTTCTCGCTTACATCGGGACATACGGTCTGCTAGCACATTGTTGTTTTCCTGCGGTAGACACTGATAATTCTGATCTAATATTTAGTTGTTCTGCCGCACTACGCATTTGTTATGCTTTTCGCAACATACTTTTAAGCACACCTCTGTATCGTGTTTGTTTTTGTACTTCCACTACTTTTTCTTTACACATACAATACTAAATAAATTAAAAAGATTGTAGGTCAAAGACAAAGTAGTGGAAAGGTTATGTTGGCAACAGTACAAAACACAAACCGCAACACATGCTTACGGTGCCTTCACACTGAAAACCAACTCTAACAAACTATGTTAGCAACTGTTTTCAACTCGTAGTTTGACTAAGTTTTCAACTGTTGTTTGAAGTCGCGAATCTGACCAACTAGTTGAGGGAAGTTTTGTCTCGACTTGGTAGTTTGTCAGTGACCAAAACCACGGCAGAGTTGTGTGAATTGCGCATGCGCATTTGCCGTGTCGTCTGCTGTTTTTCGTCCTTCGTCCGCTGTGTTTCTTTCGACAATGGCAACTCGCGAGTCGTCAACAGATCCAACATGCCAGTTTTGGTTAGAAATTGAAATGAGGAAACCTCTGCAGGATCCTTCTGATTCCGCAAAAAAATAGAGATATAAAAGGAAACGTTTGTTGAAAGAAGTTACGGATAAAATTGGTGTACCGCTTGTGGAGTGTGAAAGGAAATGGAGAAATATAAAAACACAGTGCAATCGTGAGCATTGTAAAATGGTCAGAACTAAAAGTGGGCCTGGCACAGCTGAGATCTACGCTCCGAAATGGATATTTTACGACCATCTGAAGTATTAGGAACGCGTGAACTAGACAGGGAGAAAAATATTTACAATCGTTAGTAATATGTTATTCACTAGCGTAACTAAAGCTATAAGACTTTTGGTTGCAAATTTTATAATTACAACTGTGTTCTCACCGGAAATTTATTTATTTCTCTTGTCATGTCATTTTGTCAACATCTGATACAAAATAGTTGCCAATTAATGGCTTCCGTTGTTAATAACTAAAGCTTTTTGTTCGGAAGTTTTTAATTACATTTGTCTTTTCACACGATATTTATTTATTCTTATTTCTCTCGCCATTTCACTTTACCACCATCTTCCCGCGTTGCTTCCCCTCCTCTGAAGACATTTATTTTGCGGAGATATCGTCCAACTACCATCCAAAACGCTGCATGTTTCTGGATCTTAAACATCAAAACTGCCAGGTGGTGAGTAAACTGTGGCACTTTCTTTATTTCTTTCAGGAAAACTGTGCAGAGAGACAGTTGCAGAAGGCATATTCACGTTGCTTTTTCAGGACTGAAGCGCATAGTTGTTCTAAGACACCGAAAAACTGCTTGCAATATTCCAAAAAAAGTTCTCCCCAATCTTTCTCGCGAGAGATATTCGGTAACGAAATATTCTCTGCCTTTCTCTTGCCATCCTGCGTATACTTTCGTCATGTTCTCTGAAAGATCAAAAGCATCATCTCCCACCATAACAAATGGCAAATCTTCACACTCAGAATCGATTTCACTGCTCTTCTGTAACAAAAAATAAAAACGCCGAACATGTGTTTGCAAGAGTTTGAAACTGTTATCAGCAGTTGTCAACAGTTCTAAGTTTGCGAAACTCGCAACAGTTGCAAATTTGCCAAATTTACAACAATTGTATGTTTTTGTTTGTTGGAGTTATTTTCGGTTCAAATGGCTCTGAGAACTATGGGACTTAACACCTTAGGTCATCATTCCCCTAGAACTTAGAACTACTTAAACCTAACTAGCCTAAGGACAACACACACATCCATGCCCGAGGCAGGAGTCGAACCTGCGACCGTAGCAGTCGCGCGGTTCCGGACTGAAGCGCCTAGAACCGCTCGGCCACAGAGACCGGCTAGTTATTTTCGGTGTGAAGGTACTTTTAGAGGGACATAAACAAACATAACACAGTGGTGTGCAGAAAAAGGTGTTGTGGAAAACATAAAAAATGCACAGTGCTGCAGTACAAATAAATATTAGACCAAGATCGTGTGTCTAACGCAGGAAAACAACCATGTGCTAGCAGACGGCATTTCCCGATGTAAGCGAGAAATCAAGCGCAAATCACCGTAAGTACAAATCAACGTGTCCTTAACGAACTGCTTTTCGGTCTAAAAGCAAATGAAAATGTAAATAATTTAATTACAGACCACCTCAACAAAGCGAAAAACCGAAAAACGTGTTTTTTGGGGTACCAAAGCCGAGCCACCAATTAAAAAACAACTATGCACAGCAAATAACTGTAATTTTTACGATATTTGCCTAAGATACCGAACTGTAAAAACATTGAAAGTTTGCTCGTTATGTTTATCCGTTTCAGGGATGCAGACGTAGAAGTTACGTCTGGTGAAACTAAATCACGCATTTTTGTAGTTGCAATGACAGAACAAAAACACCCTCAGGAACTGTACGAAAAGCTTGTAAAGGTGCTGCAGAGTTGATTGGACGGAGGAATAGCTATTAAGAAAAAAAATTCCATACTTTGCACCGCTTAGCATTGGCCAGGCCGCTGAGCGCCAGACAACAATTAGTGTCGTTATTCTCATAGATGGCAGCACACGAGACTGACCGCGTTTGGTTCGATCCTCACCACCGATCGATGTCAGATGTTTGTATCGATCTCTTGTTCCGTTGTTGGAAAACGAACGAAGAACAGGTTTAGCGACACCGTCTCTGTCGGGCCGCTTGAATTTGCGCGCGCAACAACCTCATTGCTTAACTTCAGTCCCAATTAATTCTGAAACGGCGGAACGTATCGAATTATTTTCTTAACAATTATTTTTCAGCACAGCCCACTCTGCAACGCCCTTACAAGCTTTGCAGACTGTTTCTGACAACACTGTATAAGTAAAGACAAGAAATCGTCACGTCTCATTCGCTCACAGTTGCAGCTTGCCAGCCTTACCACTTGAGGAACAACAAAGATTTTAATTTTTCAGTATAGTTAATGAACGAATTTAAAAATTTGAACTGCAATAATAAACTACTTATAAAGAGGTGTAATTATACGTTCTCGATATGAGAAATACTAGAGTGGAAACCGTGTCTACGGCTCGAGTCAGCTAACTCATTGCACACGAAGTACCCAGGCTATATTCACCCATTGTGTGACTCACCGAATTCTGACAATCTTTACACGTAATTTCAAATCATTTCTCTATCATTCTGCCTTCCTTAGCATCTTTAAAAATTTTCCCATGCAAACATGCAACTTACCCCCTACTTCCACAAGCTGCCGTAACTGCATCTCGCTCACACCTGCCAGTGCACCTCTGCATGTCGTTCGCACCCATCCTCTCCCAGCTGGCCTTCCTCACTCACTCTTTGTGTCTCTCCAGCTCTTGTCTCCTGTATCACAGCCACTGACCCCTTAGTTTTGTCCTACTGCTGCTGTCCCTCTCTCTTGCTGCTGCTGTCTCATCTCTTCTCGCTGTCGCTATCTCTTGCTTGTTGTCACTGTCACAGTCTCCCATTATCACTGGCTCTCAACTGTCTCCACTTTCTCATTCTCTTTATTCGTCCCCCCGTTATTCCTGTCATTTTCTCCTTCACTCTCTCTGTACCACGACCACTGTCTACTGTCTTACAGGATTTATTACATTTCCGTCTCTTTTCCATAACCACTGTCTCCTTATCTCTAAATTGGTTCAAATGGTTCTGAGCACAATGGGACTTAACATCTGAGGTGATCAGTCCCCAAGAGTTAGAACTACTTAAACCTAACATCACACACATCCGTGCCCAAGGCAGGATTCTAACCTGCGACCGTAGCAGCAGCACGGTTCCAGACTGAAGTGCCTAGAACCTCTCGGCCACAATGGCCTGCCTCCTTATCTCTCACCAAAAAAATTTGCAAATATGTTTTCACGCCAAAATTTTTGGGATAATTTTTATATGTTCTGAGGAATGCAGAATGAGGCAGTTGGTGCCCCAATTTTTCCATACGGTCTATTAAAAGAAGAGCATATTAGCCTTTTTTATCTTTAGGTCGGAGAATTTTTCCGATCATTCCCTTCTTTCCCCTGCTACAGCAGAGCATGTCACTTATGTGAAAAGAACTATACCGGCCAGTAAAAGTTTGATAGTTTACTGACGTGAAATTGAAATAATGCAAAACTGATTTTACACCTCAGACCGAATTTTATGTGAACAAAAATTTTGCTTGGCCTTCACCACTACAACACAGGGCTCCCAGAGTCCTTCTGATCATGATGGAGACACTCTGCAGCATATTTCTCCGTGCTGCGTCACTTTCTAAACTACGTTTTCGCCTCGCACAGGATATTACGTGCATATCTTTCGTGTGCAAGTAGGGTAACTTTCAACCTCTGCATCCCTGAAACAGCTAAACATATCGAGAGAACTTTCCACGTTGTAAGAGTTCGATATCTTAGGAAAATATAGTACAAATTACAGTAATTTGTTGTGCATAGCTGTTTTTTAATTGGTGGCTCGGCTTCGGAACCCAAAAAACGCGTTTTCGGTATTTCTCAGGAACCGTAAATGAACTAAATGGTGCCTCCCGCGCCATGGATCACAACCGCTTTGCTCCATTTGCCTGAGCCGCAGTAAGTGCGCAGTGTTCTCACTTCGACAGTTGCAGTTGCGACCCTCCTGTTGGGTACACAAATGACACCCGGCGCAAGGGTTATCAAAACACTTCACTCCACCTTTGTAACACCAATAGAACCAGACGCATGAGCCCCAGAAGAATCCCGTTTTTATGTGCGGGGTTTTGGAACATATTCGTATTAGGTAGCACACGCTTTCGCATGCGTACCGATTAACTCATTTGTAAAGCAATCAAACGTTTGTAGCTCTTTTGTACGTGAAAGTCCGAATCCTTAAAATATTAGAGTTAGTAGCTGCTGGTTGTCACCACGCCACTTACCTTTCTGTGCAAATACCTCCATTCAATTTTTGACGTACACCTTTCTTTCAACCTCCTGGCAGAAGCAAAAGCGCAACTGTTACCGTAGTTAACTGGTGAACCATCCTTAGACGCCACGATCTATGCCTTGGAGTTACTGCGTCGGTTCGACATACGGGTTACCAAGTGTGATTAGCGTGTAACACTGCCGGCTGAATTTGCAGTATACCGATAATGTTATTCCTGTGAAACGACTTTTGTGACCAGTGACTTGCGCAATGGAAAGGTATCGTACTATTTTTCCATTCTGGAAAGATTGTCATTGAGAACAATCAATAGCAAAACGAAGTGGAATCGAATTAAGGTGCTATCATTAATCAAGCAAGCTGTTATTACGTAAAAAGAAACTGTGGCCGACCTAATTAGGCAAGGTTTTACGCCAATACTAGCATGATTTATAAAGAAAGTTAACTACACTACTGGCCATTAAAATTGCTACCCCACGAAGATGACGTGCTACAGACGCGAAATTTAATCGACAGGAAGAAGATGCTGTGATATGCAAATGATTAGCTTTTCAGAGCATTCACACAAGGTGTTTACACGAGGAAAGTTTCCAACCGATTTCTCACACACAAACAGCAGTTGACCGGCGTTGCCTGGTGAAACGTAGTTGTGATGCCTCGTGTAAGGAGGAGAAATGCGTACCATCACGTTTCGGAAATTGATAAAGGTCGGATTGTAGCCTATCGCGATTGCGGTTTATCGCATCGCGACATTGCTGCTCGCTGTGGTCGAGATCCAATGACTGATAGCAGAATATGGAATCGTTGGGTTCAGGAGGGTAATACGGAACGCCGTGCTGGATCCCAACGGCCTCGTATCACTAGCAGTCGAGATGACAGGCATTTTATCCGCATGGCTGTAACGGATCGTGCAGCCACGTCTCGATCCCTGGGGACGTTTGCAAGACAACAACCATCTGCACGAACAGTTCGACGACGTTTGCAGCAAAATGGACTATCAGCTCGGGGACCATGGCTGCGGTTTCCCTTGACGCTGCATCACAGACAGGAGCGCCTGCGATGGTGTACTCAACGACGAACCTGGGTGCACGAATGGCAAAACGTCATTTTTCGGATGAATGCAGGTTCTGTTTACAGCATCATGATGGTCTCATCCGTGTTTGGCGACATCGCGGTGAACGCACATAGGAAGCGTGTATTCGTCATCGCCATAGTGGCGTATCACGCGGCGTGATGGTATGGGATGCCATTGGTTACACGTCTCGGTCACCTCTTGTTCGCATTGACGGCACTCTGAACAGTGGACGTTACATTTCAGATGTGTTACGGCCCGTGGCTCTACCCTTCATTCGATGCCTTCGAAACCCTACATTTCAGCAGGATAATGCACGACCGCATGTTGCAGGTCCTGTACGGGCCTTTCTGGATACAGAAAATGTTCGACTGCTGGCCTGGCCAGCACATTCTCCAGATCTCTCACCAACTGAAAACGTCTGGTCAATGGTGGCCGAGCAACTGGCTCGTCACAATACGCCAGTCACTACTCTTGATGAACTGTGGTATCGTGTTGAAGCTGCATGGGCAGCTGTACCTGTACACGCCATCCGAGCTCTGTTTGACTCAATGCCCAGGCGTATCGAGGCCGTTATTACGGCCAGAGGTGGTTGTTCTGGGTACTGATTTCTCAGGATTTATGCACCCAAATTGTGTGAAAATGTAATCACATGTCAGTTCTAGTATAATATATTTGTCCAATGAATAGCCGTTTAGCATCTGCATTTCTTCTTGGTGTAGCAATTTTAATGGGCAGTAGTGTATCTGGATTGACTTTACTTCGATTTTGCTGATAATATACAGGACAGTAGCACAATTTTGTAAGTAGCGTTCCAGTCAATTGACTTGAACTATACTGGAGAAGGATTAATGCGTTTAGGCAACAACTGGCTGTGAACAACACTCACTATCTGTACATTACTGTTGAGAGGCACCCACTTGCCTTTCTCATACTGTGGCATCAGGCAGTCAGGCCTGCAAGATGAGTGGTTTGCCAAGCGAGTGGAATCTTCCTTAATTTATCGAGCAACATGAATTCTCGTATCTTACTATTTAGTTACAAATTATCCTCCTGTATGAATAATACGCAACGGAAACACGCATCTGACTATCAGTGATTTATAGAACTCTGACTGTACACTACGCAATGGCAATACCACATTTACCTTTTGTCTTTGATTTAACGGCTTTTATATAAATTCGGGACATTACGATAACATACAATTTAATGAAAAAGGCCACCAATCTCTTTCTTTTCACTATTTGATTTATTCCTAAACACACAAATTCTACAACCTACAACAGAATCACATGAGAAATTCCGCCCAGTGGGCATGGCTTTACGTTAGTGAATCTCTATACTATGGTCTCGTAATCTATTTACCGCAACAGTGCACTCCCTGGATCGGATGGTGGATCTTTTATTATACCTCACACTTCGCCTCTCACAATAATCCTCACGAAACTTTCCTCCAGATCGAGCGATACAGAAGGAACAGGCATACCCACAAATCTTTCGAAACTACCTTGCTACTCCCATGCAAAACACACATACCCAAATTACAAGACATACACAACACAACAATATGAAATATTACACAAAGAACGGTTACAACTTCATCACTTTCCGCTTTCCCACTTCAATCAATATTTATCCCAGTTTCACACGACACTGCCCCACTTTGTAATTCTACTTTCCTACTGTGAACTCTGGAGATAAACGCACGTCTTCCTGTGCAATGCAAGCCAAGTGGCGTTGCTGGAAAAACGGCCGACTCACCTTGATTCTCTCTCAGAGTTTAAATTTAGCGTCACACGGAATGATATTTCTTAAATACTTCAACTTATGATACACACGCTATTTCTTAAATATTTCAGCTTATTGTACACACGCTATTAATTCTTAAATATTTCAGCTTATTGTACACACGCTATTAATTCTTAAATATTTCAGCTTAAGCTCACGGAAGTATCTCAACTTATAACTACACGTGGGCTCTTTGTGACCGTTGGTTTACTACAATCCCCTTAAAATTACCTGCCTCACTTTGTAATTTTCCCCACAAAAGGTCCTGTGAAAGAGAAATTATTAATTCTAACTACTCTTAAATATTCCACATCCATACCATGCCTCCACTCTTTCATTACGGAGCACAACAAAAAAAGAGGTCTTTACAGCAGAAGGTTCAGCGGCAGAGTGCTGAAACATGGCCGTATTCTCGATTCTCTCGCACCTCTCTCGAAGTGGGAGAAGCACCCTGCTACCTTATTGGTCAGCCACATTTCAGACGCTCAAAGCTCTGGTAACTTCCATCTCTTTGGTCTCACCAAAGGTAGCCAAAGGATCGACTCAAAGATGATCATATATTCCGATTCACTATCTGTGGTTAGCAGACGACCATACATTCATTCCTTTCACAGATCTCACCAAACTGGATGTAGGGATTTATTTTGAGGGAGTGCACATGTGATCAATTAAATAAATAGTCATTCTTTCCCACACTGGTATCCGGCTTCGCTGTATTAATTGAAATTGAGTTACTTTTACACAAAAAATGTGTTGTTCTGACAAGAATTTCGTACCTATTTTCAATGTTGGGCGGTACTGTACCCTTTCACCACCGGCTACCCATGCAAAAAAAAATGGCACGGTACTATCCTTGCAATGCGAGGGTAGTTCCGAACATTTTTTTAAGAAAACTGTATTAAAACAAACGTAGCAATTCATCAAAATAACCAGGAGGAGACCTTAGCCCCTGGTGACCTCAAATTGACGACCAAATGTTGTTACTTTACCAAATTGGCAGTTGTTGCATTATTGTACTCTCCACAATCCGGAGTAACGTACACATACAAATTTACAACAATCTACATGACAAATAAAACATCACATCATAGAAATGAAAAAATAATCTTGAGATAAAATTTTGCTTTAGTTACTGGGATCTTCGTTATTTTTATGAGTAATCCAAATTTCAATAGTTCTAAAACAAATAAAAAATACTAATTGTACTCATGAAATTTTAAATACCTCACCGTCCAAACACAGAACAAGATTATTACTATGGACGACATCAAAATACATCAGTTAATTCCGATATTTTGTTGTGCAATGCAAACTCTTGTCCCCTGTGACAACCTTACTGACCAATGCAACAAGAGCCGCTACGTTAGTATTACGCCACTGGCTTATAATTAGAGCATCACTGTACCAAATATTCTAATAAACATGCTACGTGAACTTGATAACCCAGAACAGACAAAAAACAAACACTAACTATTCTAAACACAAATGTTGATGAAATACAATTACACTTGCTGTCCCTTCAGGAATGAAACACATAAAAAAAACATTTACACATTTACAAATACATTATTCCCTATCTTCCGAGTCACACGGAAACCTTTCATTCTGTGATTTTCTTGGGGTCAAAAAGTTGCTGATAGTTTTCCTAGAACCACTGTCTCGGTGTCAAAGCTCTCCCATGGTTACCCGGACGAAAGTCTTTGAGTCACTCAAATCGGCATTTTGAACACGCACTGAACAGTAAACTGTATCTCACATTAAAGACAAATGTCATAGTCACTGTCAGAGTACCATCCACACGAATCTGTTCGTCCAAAAAAAAAAAAAAATGGCCCTACAACTACTATTACCCACGGTTCTGTCCTTTCAGTTCATGGTGTAATTAAAAGTCGTAAGTTTCAACAAACAGCACTTATTCCCGCACCAGTTCAAGAAATGTCTCCTACTACAGACGCAAATGTCAATGTCCCACTCTAGTTTCTTGCCTTCATACAATAATTGTTCACCAAACGACAACTGTCCTCTAAGTATACCAAGTGTCCCACATGCAATTCACAAAGCACACTTAACAAGTCACTGCCAAAAGTTTATGGATCCCACCATTCACTGGTCAAGACAAAACAAAACGATCGTCCTGTCTGCTAAAGACAAAATCTTTTCCACCACTCACAACGTGGAAACACCAGTCCTTCACTTTCCACATTATGTAAAGTCGCAGTCATCCTGTTTCACGGCTCCACAGTCCAGTACTAGTTATTAGCTGCTGGTAAAGAAAATGCTCGCCGGGCTCTGCCGCGCCTCGTCCATTCTGCAGTAGCGCCGCTGCGCGCGCCGTTGAGCAGAAGAAACCACCCGCTGTTGCCTCCGCGGGATACCTTCCCCAGTCGTAAGGGTGGCGGAACTCATGAATGGCCAGTGGTACGTGCGTGTCGCCCCAGGCCGTTGACCTGCTGTAGCGGGCGCGTGGAGTGTACCCCGTCCGACAGTGGAGTGGGGAGTGCCGCGGCTCTGTCGCCTGTCGCCATGGCATCGTCAGCTCGGCCCGCTAGCGGTATGGGCGTTACGACACCCAATCATTTAGCCTTCCGTGCATCTCGCAACATTACAGACAAAAGGAAATTCTTACATTAAAATTATACACCCTAGTTTTCTACACATACAACATCAACATTTATCTCTTTTCTATAGACAGCCCACACTCGTGCTATTCATTGTACCTGTCGTCCCTCATACAAAACATGAAAGTGTAAAAAAAAAAACAAAAGGAATAATAAACAATCTATACAGCTCATAATTACAATATCAAATAGTAGGCTACTCTAACATCCTATCACATTGAAAATATTAGAAACTTTATCCTAAAACTACAATATACAATGAACTTTTGTGCTTGTGACACACTGTAATTAATACCCCTTGAAAGTGTTCTAACAAAAAATAAGAATAATCTACATAGCTCACAATTACCTACCACATGTTATTAAATAGTAAACTACTTTAACATCCTAACACAACAAACATTTTAGAAACTGATGACTCTAAATCTACAACATACAATGCACCTTTGTGCTTGTGACAGACTGAAATTAGTATCTTTCTATATATTTTACCTTTTTATTATATATAACAACATTTCTAGGACATGTATGAACCATCCACATGATGTCAGATCCTGACCTGCCATCGAGGTTCATCCCAATCAAACAATACATAACAATGTTGTAGTTACAGAACGGTAGCATCCCCTTTACAGGAGTGTGCGCATTGATCACACTACTCTACGACTCTCACTCACCAGACATCACATTTTCCCTCTCATTCAATCCATAGATACACTAACAGAATAGGTCTAGAAGTCGGCTAACCTTAACACCACCACACTCACGACAACATACCATACCTTAGCTCCCTTATACTCAACCACATAACACATGAAGCTGTTTCAGAGATAGCATTCCAGTCTCCGAATTCGTCCTTTCACTCTGGCACCTCTCTCCATCGGCTTACCTCCGCATTCGCTTTACCCATTAATCATTCTGCTAAACACCAACTTAGAATTGCGACATTTCATCTAAGAACAAAAAATACACAAATTAATCAACCTGCAAAATAACTGTACACATTCTTGGTACCGTTTTGATTGGTTATACTGGTACCAGGCTTCAACAACAACAAAAAATATTATTTTTTTGCCCAATCGCAAATGTTATGCTAAGAATTAGATCTTACACTTATATTACATCTTACGTCAGTGTTCCACAACGTTCACCATCTGGATCTCATACTCCCTTTATGTCCTTTCACATTGTGCAGTTGTCCTCATCTCTTCATTCGTATTTCGGCTCTCCGTCCGTCCATTACTCCATCATTTCCTGGTCTTCCTTCGCCATTCGCATCAATCTCTATTGCAGCATACACAAGTCTCTCTGTAACATACATCTAAAACATCTCCACATTATTCAGTTCTACTCACCTTTATTTACCACTATTTCATCACGTCGAATCTCTATTTATTAATCACACTGCTTCACGTCGCTTCTTCCCTTACCTATCACCTTTATCCACTACTATTTATCACGTCGCTTCTCTATCTACCATCTTTATTCCCTCATAAATCATCACGTCGTTTCTGCTTGATCCTTATTCATACGACAAAAAATACGTACATACACCACTCTGTCGACTCCTGTTCATGACTCATTTGACCAGTCTATTCCGTCATACTTCCTGACATCCCGCCTGAAAATTCTTATGTTCGATTTGACCCTGCACAACGTTACACACCACAAATAAATACACTGACTATCTACCATAAATTGCCTACTTTAGATCTATCCTTAACTTTTCCATAATTTGATGTTAGAAATGTGATGAAGCCCACGAGACTGTTTTCCCTTGATCGTCTCAATCAGTACAGCATTTTCATGGACAATCCGCCTCACTCTGAATGGTCCACTATACACAGTAAAGAATTTGCTAGTTAGGAATCTGTGCTTCTTTGATAATCGATGAGTTTTAATTAGAACCTTGTCTCCTACTGCCAATTCGATCTTACGGATCTTTCCTTTCTGCTTCTCCTGCCTATCCTTAGCTGCTTTCTTAATACGCTCTATCGCAACCTTGACAATTTCTGTGTGCCTCTGCTTTCCTGATCGCGGAAAATCTACCAGCTCCCTGACTCGATCTGGTGGTGGTTCATTCTTTAGTACCATAATTGGTGATAATCCAGTTGCTCCATGTGGTAGCTCATTGAGGATGTCCTGAAAATCTTTGAGAAAAATACTCCAACTTCTGTGTTGCCTATGGCAATAGATCTTACACAATTTTCCCAGTTCTTTTACCACTCTTTCACTGGGGTTACTTGCAGCATGGTATCGGGATATGAACACCGGTTTTATCCTTCTTCTCTTCAGTGTGGTTAGCCATTGTCTGGATCTATACTGCGGTCCATTGTCAGCTATGAACTTTTCTACAGTTCCTACTTCTCGTAAAAAGTTTTTAACGATCGCTGCTGCCACTGTCCTTCCCGTCGCACGTTTCAATGCGGTAAAAGTCACATACTTTGACACCAATTCCACTGCTACTAAAACATATCTATATCCCTGCACTGACTTAGGTAGCGGGCCAAACAAATCTGTTGCTCCGAATTCCCTCAATCTACCTGGCACTATCGGAAAAAGCGGTGCTTTGCATGAGATAGTTAACGATTTTGCCTTCTGGCACAATTTGCAACTACCAAGCACGTTCTTGATCCTCCTCTCCATACTAATGAAATAAACTGATTCCCTTAACTTCTTACAGCATTTCCTTGCCCCGTAATGCCCGTAATTTAGGCGAGTGTACCAGATCATCTTGTTGACTATTTCATTTGGTATACACAACACCCAGTCCTGTGTGTTCGGATTTCTACGGTAGAAAAGGACCCCGTTCTGAATTGTATAAAAACGTGCTATATTGGCATCTAAGTTCGCTGTAACTCTGTCCTTCACCATTCTCCATGACGCGTCTTTATCCTGCTCTTTCGCGATATTTGTGAGTACCGTCCCTATGTATTTCTCGAACGGCACGCCCTGCATATACAATATATCATATCTGTTCTCGTTTACCTCCTCATCAAAGCATTGACCGTGACCTACTGGATTCCTTGACAACGCATCTGCCACTATATTCTGTGGCCCAGGAATATACATGACCGAAAACTGAAACTCCTGTAAATAGAGTGCCCACCTAGCGAGTCGTCTATGGTTAAGTTTGGCCGACATCAGAAACTGTAGTGACTTGTGGTCAGTATAGATTTTAGTATGCCTTCCATACAAATAGTATCTAAACTTACTAAAACCCCATACTATTGCCAAAGCTTCAAGCTCAGTTACCGTGTAATTTCTCTCAGCTTTGCTAAGCACTCGGCTCGCAAATGCAATAGGTTGTTGTATTACTTCTCCTCCTTGGTCTTGCTCTTGGAACAATGTTACCCCAAGTCCACTACAGGAACTGTCCGTGGCCATACAAAACTCTTTCCCTAGGTCTGGATGCCCGAGAAGAGGTGCCGATAGCAGTGCCTTCTTTAACGCCTCATACTCTTCCTGCGCAACAGGGTCCCAATTCCATACCGTTTTCTTTCCAGTCAGCTGACAGTCTGGGTGTCGCTGCACCCCCAATCTTAATGAACCTCCTGTAAAAATTGATTAATCCTAAATAACCCCGTAGCTGACGTTTTGTTCTTGGCACCGGAAAATCTCTGATTGCTTCGAGTTTGTCTGGATTTGGTCTTATTCCCTCTGGTGTCACAATGTGACCTAGAAACTCGATTTCTTTTCGTCCAAATTCTGACTTTCCCAAATTCACGGTCACCCCATGTCTCTCCAGTGCACCGAGCAATATGCCTAACGTTCTATTGTGGTCTTCCCAGTTTCTTTCGGCTATCAGGACATCATCCACGTACTGTGTTACCTTATCTTTTATTTCATTAGGAATGACAGTATTTAGCGCTCTGATAAATGCCGCGGATGATACATTTAACCCAAATGGTAGTTTCCGGAACTGATACGATTTCCCGTAGCACAAGAAAGCAGTGTATTTTCTACACCCCCTGTCTAACTCCATCTGCCAGAAACTCATTCTCAAATCAACTGAGCTGAGAACTCTGATCCCGTGGAACTTTTGTAGCAATTCGTCAAGTGTCAGCGGCCGATCTGTCTCTGGCTCTATGATCTTATTAATCCTTCTTGCGTCCAAAACTAATCTAATTGACCCATCCTTTTTTTCAACACAAACTAAAGGACTGTTGTACGGACTGGATGCTGGTTCGATAATCCCTTGTTGTAGCATGCTTTCGATCTCAGCTTCCACTCTTTCTTTGTACACAACAGGTATCGGGTACACTTGGGCCCTAAACTGTTTATGTGGCTTGACCTTCAATCTATACACAAAATTTCTTATTGTACCCGCAGCATGTTTAAATACCTTTCTATTCTCGTATAAAATTTTCTGCAATTCCCCGTAGACCGTGGCCCCTCGTAAATGCCAGATTTTCTCCCTGATCTCCTCCTCCAAACATTTATGAATTTCCTTCTTCTCTTGTTCGAACCCCGTATTCTGTGCCTGTTTACCGGACTTTACCGCCAGACATAATGCTAAGTGTGCGTTATCTTTACCGTGTAAGCAATCGTCGAATCTTAATGTAATTTCCTCCGAATCTCGTTTCAACTCCATCGAACCATTTCTCATGTTAACGACTGCTTTATATTGGTTCAAAAAATTAACCCCTAATATCCCTTCAACAGTTAGAGATGACACAATCATGAACACTGTACTAAACCTCTTCGCCTGGCACACGAAGTCTACCTGCGCTTGTAACTTCACCTCAATTCCCTTTCCTGTAATTGCCCCTCTCACTGTTGTCCTTTGCAATGGCAACGTTGGCCATGGTTTTGTAAGACTACAACACTTGAACACATCTTCCCTCAAAACACTCATTACACTGCCTGTGTCGATGACACAAGGTACGATTATATTATTTATTTCTACGCTAATTATTGGGTGGACTTCACTCCCCACATCTCCTACCTCCTCTAACAGATTCTCCCTTAGTTTTCCGTAATCGATATACCTAATATTTACATCATTAATAGTCCTGGTTTGTACCCGTCTATCAAGTAGTCACCTTCTTGTCCCTCCGTCATTGTGACAATGATTGTCCTGTCGTGAACCCAATAATTGCCTATCCTCTCTTCGCCCATCATTTTCATTTTCCCTTCTTCTTCCATCTCTGTCCCATCTTCTATCATCCCGGTTTGCTGGTCGATATCCCCATGAATTCTGCACCCTATTTCCTCGCCATCTTCCATTTCCGTCATTCCTCTGATTCCATGCTCTCCTGTCATTCTGATAGTTTCTACCGTTCCTATCCTCAACTCTGTCTGACCTAAGAGTCATGTCGCCGTTCACAATGTTGCTCTCGTTACCCAGTTCCTGTAAGAAGTGCTGAAATGACGCAGAATCGTTCAAGCCTCTGCCTGCTATCACTATATCTCTGCGCAATCTCACTGGCAACTTCGTTATACAGATCCTAATGAGCTCCCCAGTTTCGTATGGCACATCCAAATACCTGTTTCGTCTCAGCATTTCCTGATAACACGACACTGGATCTCTTATACCACCTTCGTTACAATTTGGCATCATCAATATGCTTTGCTTAACCTGGTCCTGCTTACTTTTCGACCAGAATTCATTTAAAAATTTGTCACAAAACATCTTGTAGCTACTACAGTCTTTAATAACTTCCTGCATTTTCGCTCTAGCCTCGTCCCTCAAATGGTTACACACAAACTTCATTTTTAGGAGCGGTCCCCACGATGAAGGTAATGAATCTTGAAATTGAGACAGCCACAGGCATGGATGTTGGTAATTATCAGGATCCGGAAAACAAGTGTACGTTTGTACCGACACGAAGTGTCTCCTACATTCTTCTTCCGCATTTATGTTTTCCGACCTTGGGCTATACCCAGTTGGGTTTGCCACCTGTTTTATCCGACACAACCGTTCTTCTAACTCTCTGAGTTCGTCATCCTCTTTCTGCCTATTTTCGATTTTTGAATTTATCTCACTCTCCCTCCGCAGTCTACCTGGTGGTGTTTCACCTTCGCTTCTGCACGCTAATTGCAACTGTGCTAGTTCTTCCCTATGTTTCCTATTTGTTTCTAATTGTGCCTCTTTAAACTGTAATAGTGATTGTATCTCCTCCTGGTCGGCATAAACCTCTCGCTGCGTACTGTCAGAGCCTGTTTCGCCTCTTATACTGATCTTTTCTACATCTGCGCTAATCGTATTCATTCTGACCACTACCTCCGCAACTTCATCCCTGTGTTTATTTAGCGCCATTTCCTGCCGTGTGACTTGAGCTTCCACGCTGTCTAATGCCCCTTGTTTATCTGCAAGTAAGTCCCCCACTATCTCTTTGATTAGCTCATCCGGCCACACGCCCCTATGTTCTGTAATATCGCTTTCTATTGCACTTATTCGTACCTCCAAATTATTGGCTTTTTCTTTCACAGCATCACATTCTTGCTGCACCGCATCCAGATTCTTCTCCCCCTCATCTAACCGATTATTAACTGCGGACAGACGCTCATCGATAACTGTGTGTAGCTTCCTCATTGCCTCTTTATTTCCCTTATCAATTGCCTCCAATCTTTCCTTATTTGCTTCCAATCTCTCCTTAGTCTCCCTATCCATTGCTTCCAATCTCTCCTTAGCCTACCTATCTCTCTCCTTATTATCTCTATTGATTGCTTCTAATCTTTCGTTAGTTGCTTCAAATCTTTCCTTAGTCTCCCTACTCATCGCTTGTAAAAACTGCAGTATCACATCGTTATTTCCTACTTTCGACGCGCTCACCTCGTTCGCCTGAGAAACCGTAGCTTCGCTAAGGGTAGCTGCACTTTCACCGCACACCTGGCCTAGTCTCGGCTCGCCCGCGTCGTCGGGAAAAGCCCGCGTTTGTGGACAAAGCCCGCCGCATAAAGGTTCCCCTTGCAGCGGTCCACTGAACAATACAGCCCCTTCGGAGCGTTTGTCTTTCTCGCTCATTAACCCATGGTCAACAGCTACTTCCTGCTGCACTGCTACGTCCACCCCAGAATCGCTATTCTCCATGGTGGCTACACTTTTCGACTGCGACCTAGTTACTACGGACATTACGCAAAAAAAATTATGAAACGATCTTCCAGCCTTGTGCGATATAGCAATTAATTACATAAAATAAAATAAAAGATCCTCACCAATCCAGAAAGAATTTGCAAACAGAAAAAATTTTACTTCTTAGCGCTATCACAATACATTCCATAAAAATAATCTTAACAGCAAACCCTAACAACAAAATATCCTAACAAAAACGATCCTGGCAAAGGAATCCTGGCAACAAATTAAATATCCTGGTAACAAAATTATCGTGGCAAAAAACGGAATCCTGGCAACAAATTAAATATCCTGGTAACAAAATTATCGTGGCAAAAAAAAAAACGGAATCCTGGCAACAAATTAAAAATCCTGGTAACAAAATTATCGTGGCAAAAAAACGGAATCCTGGCAACAAATTAAATATCCTGGTAACAAAATTATCGTGGCAAAAAAACGGAATCCTGGCAGGGTCGAAATTATGAGAGGCACCCACTTGCCTTTCTCATACTGTGGCATCAGGCAGTCAGGCCTGCAAGATGAGTGGTTTGCCAAGCGAGTGGAATCTTCCTTAATTTATCGAGCAACATGAATTCTCGTATCTTACTATTTAGTTACAAATTATCCTCCTGTATGAATAATACGCAACGGAAACACGCATCTGACTATCAGTGATTTATAGAACTCTGACTGTACACTACGCACTGGCAATACCACATTTACCTTTTGTCTTTGATTTAACGGCTTTTATATAAATTCGGGACATTACGATAACATACAATTTAATGAAAAAGGCCACCAATCTCTTTCTTTTCACTATTTGATTTATTCCTAAACACACAAATTCTACAACCTACAACAGAATCACATGAGAAATTCCGCCCAGTGGGCATGGCTTTACGTTAGTGAATCTCTATACTATGGTCTCGTAATCTATTTACCGCAACAGTGCACTCCCTGGATCGGATGGTGGATCTTTTATTATACCTCACACTTCGCCTCTCACAATAATCCTCACGAAACTTTCCTCCAGATCGAGCGATACAGAAGGAACAGGCATACCCACAAATCTTTCGAAACTACCTTGCTACTCCCATGCAAAACACACATACCCAAATTACAAGACATACACAACACAACAATATGAAATATTACACAAAGAACGGTTACAACTTCATCACTTTCCGCTTTCCCACTTCAATCAATATTTATCCCAGTTTCACACGACACTGCCCCACTTTGTAATTCTACTTTCCTACTGTGAACTCTGGAGATAAACGCACGTCTTCCTGTGCAATGCAAGCCAAGTGGCGTTGCTGGAAAAACGGCCGACTCACCTTGATTCTCTCTCAGAGTTTAAATTTAGCGTCACACGGAATGATATTTCTTAAATACTTCAACTTATGATACACACGCTATTTCTTAAATATTTCAGCTTATTGTACACACGCTATTAATTCTTAGATATTTCAGCTTATTGTACACACGCTATTAATTCTTAAATATTTCAGCTTAAGCTCACGGAAGTATCTCAACTTATAACTACACGTGGGCTCTTTGTGACCGTTGGTTTACTACAATCCCCTTAAAATTACCTGCCTCACTTTGTAATTTTCCCCACAAAAGGTCCTGTGAAAGAGAAATTATTAATTCTAACTACTCTTAAATATTCCACATCCATACCATGCCTCCACTCTTTCATTACGTAGCACAACAAAAAAAACAGGTCTTTACAGCAGAAGGTTCAGCGGCAGAGTGCTGAAACATGGCCGTATTCTCGATTCTCTCGCACCTCTCTCGAAGTGGGAGAAGCACCCTGCTACCTTATTGGTCAGCCACATTTCAGACGCTCAAAGCTCTGGTAACTTCCATCTCTTTGGTCTCACCAAAGGTAGCCAAAGGATCGACTCAAAGATGATCATATATTCCGATTCACTATCTGTGGTTAGCAGACGACCATACATTCATTCCTTTCACAGATCTCACCAAACTGGATGTAGGGATTTATTTTGAGGGAGTGCACATGTGATCAATTAAATAAATAAATTGTCGTTCTTTCCCACACTGGTATCCGGCTTCGCTGTATTAATTGAAATTGAGTTACTTTTACACAAAAAATGTGTTGTTCTGACAAGAATTTCGTACCTATTTTCAATGTTGGGCGGTACTGTACCCTTTCATTGTAGGGAAATGACGATAATCACAGGTAAATGATTATTAACGATGGGACACTATTGACAAGGACAAGGGTTTTTTAGTTTAATTAAAGGAAGTTATCACTATTGGAATAGTTATGGCTTAATAGTATCTTTTGTACTGAATATTATTTGCATTCTCAAGGAGTATTCACAACCTTACATAATTTAAGTATTTAGCTCAAATGAAATATGTGGCATCTGGATCTAGTATAGTTCTAATAATTGTCGCCAGTTGCTTGTTTTTGATAACTGTTACGACATGACATTTAAATTTGGCTCAACAGCCAGCCTGGTTTATCGGTAGATTCAGATCGTGGCTGAACAACACTTTAGTTACAACACAAGATGGGAAGCACGATTAACTACATTACACATGAAACTGTAAACAATCGTATTTCAATTAAAACAATCTTTGAACTGAGTGCCTTAACTGTCCATTCATGAAAACTAGGTGGAGAATTTCGGAACTTACGCTCACTAAACAATTATGCACTTTACAATTCCACAAAGACTATTGCCTTTTGTCGAGGAAAAATAATTGCTTTTCAGCTCAGTAAAACAGGATACTCGGACTCGGGGTAGCACTTGGGATAACACCCTGTGTACGTAAATGAATAAGGATCAAATACGGTGGCTCAACACAAAGTTAACAGAACACAAAATCATTACTTAAAACGAAACCACACAAGTGATGCGTGCAGTTACGCAGTACTCACCTGCTTACGTGAGATGAAGGTGGGGGCGGCGTCGAGGGCCTGATCTGTTGAAAAAAGGGCGGCAGAACTATCCACGCCTCTTCCTGTGTAGCAGGCTCTGAAAATTCTATTCTCTTCTCAGCGTCGGATTTTCACAGTACAGAGCTAACAAAAGTATGCCGTGAATGATGAGCCGCATTACTTCCGCATCCGAAGCTACACTACTGTTCTCGCCTCTTTCAGATCACAAGATGCGCACCCTCTGCGTGCTCCTACACAGGAGCCTTGCAGTTCGACCGCTCGTCCACCTTTTTTATGCCTGCCTAGCAAGTTCTTTTGTGGAGGGACTTCCCTCCAAGTTTTACATGATTATAAACCTACTTTCCCTATACGTGAACCACTAAAATATGACATTTTAGTTCTTTTTTAGCTCATCGGTTTCGATATTACATTCATAGATTAATTACAATTACGTAAATTACCATAACTATCATATTATCATATAAATATCGTATTATTGCAAATAATCAATAATCAACAAAACATTTACATCAAAGACCGTAGAATACAGAAATCACATTAAGTAAAAACAGACAAAGAAGTTACACAACACCATTAAGGTAATATCAATAGTAGTGTTCACAAACGTCCTTCTGAAATCAAACTTTTCTCCGCTGTTCCGCATTTGTGACCAGACTCTCACAGCTGCTTCAAGCTGTATGGCCCCTTCAGCCTGGCATAAGACAGAAATCGGCTTCATGGTCAAAAACAGATAAATCCTTAATTTCACATACGGTACGTTGTAATTTCTCTCACAGTACTATAGTTCGATTCTTTTATCTTGGCGGTTCGCGCATGCCCGCCCAGACGCGGGAGATTGCTGCGTTGCCACTTGCACGCGCCAAGCAAACTTAAATGTTTAAGGGGGAGCGCGCAGTTCATGAAGTAAAGCCACCACGGCCGCATTAACCCTTTCGCTCCTACAGAGACGTGCTCCCCGCGTTCCGCTCTGTGCGCGATTTTGTCATCACTGCACTGCTCGCCTGTGCAGACACATCGTGTTCCGACTGCTTTGACACTCTTATCATTCGATTTCACAAAAACTATTTGGCCCAAAAATTTGATTTTTACACATTTTCTTGACTGATACCTTCCCCCCCATAAATGACTTAATTTTGTTTCGATGTTCAACGCAGTTATTGTGCAGCATTAAATGTAGTAAATCATTGCACGAAATTTTGAGGAGGTAAAAGCCCATAGCGTATACTTTCCGTATGGTCGATTTTAGTTGCCACTAGAAATTTCAAAAAATTACATTGAAACGAATAAAATTCATGAAGTAAGACACTTCGATATTGTTTTTAAATAAAGAAAATTTATGCGCCGAACAAGGTTTCAACTCGGAATCTTTCACTTAGCAGCCAAATACTATAACCATTATGCTAACGCGGCTCGTTATTCGATGGATTTCCTGAAGGACTTTAAACTAGGACGCAAAATACCGACAAACACTGTTGGTATGACTGTGAATTACTCACGTTTCGTCGAAGTACAATAGGAAATAAACAATTACCGCTGTTCTTTATTGCGGAAAAGCGGTTAGTGAGAATGAATTTCCTTGCTATCGCCTTGATTAGGAGGCTTATTGCTTGTTTGGTTTAATTAAGTAATAGAATATGAAGCAATTGGTATAAAGAATGCTTTTTCCAAACTTTCTATAAAAGGAAGTCTGCTATCAAGACATTGCTTTTATTCAATTACTTTATTTATGACTGAATGTTTCTAAAACTGAAGACACTCGTCCGTGTTCTGCACTGCAGTCGAGCTCTGGCAACGTCGTTCTCTGTTCATTGACTGACTGTGTTTTGTGACGACAGATGCGCAGAACGAACCTAAACTCGGCCGCCGTCGTAAATGACGCGCACTCTAGTAAAATGCATAACATTTAACCTGTAACAAAAATATCATGAATTGTGCACTTTAAGTGCGTGAAGACACACCGGGCTTCGTGGCCCTAGTCACGCGACTTAGATGGTGATTTCAGTAAAACGACGGCACGCGCAGTCTGCGGTGCCTAGGGCGTGCGGTGGCGGCAGAGCGCGCACGGGGCTGCCGGCGGCTCGTTGGCTGTCGAAGAGTCCGCGGCGCAGGTGCGACTCCTACCGGAGTACAGCAGAGGCCGTCAGCGGAGATGCGCGCTGGCCTCTGCGAGAGGACTGCACCAGGCTCCAGTGGCCTGCTGTGGATCTGCCACGCTCCTCGCGGCGCGCGCCTTAAATCCGTCTCCGCGGCATTAATTGGGCCCCGGCGTGGCGCAGCGTGGGCGGACGGCCGCCGGCCGGCTGCCCCGCTGTGCCCTCCCCGTGTCTCTCCCTCGCCGTCTCGCCTCGAGTCTCTCCCATCGTCGCGGCCAGCACGAGTCGGGCCCCTCCTCTGCCCTGCCTTATCGCCGGCCGCCTGCCTTATGGACAAAACGTGCCGAGCACTCGCCAGCAAACTCCTCGCACAGACGTCTGCCGCACCAGGGTGTCTGCAGCCTTGTACGGCCCCAGGGAATGAATAACAACCTGCGAAACTGGTGAACCTGCCTATTGATACTAAAATGTTGACTTTCACGGCCCAAAATATCATGTCCATTATGATTATCCGGGCTGTTATGCCGTGGTCGGTTGATGAATTTTGTCTCAATTCCCAACGTTTCGTCTCCGACTGCGGGAGACATCTTCAAGGGGATCCGTAGCTCGATGGAAGGTCCAACACACCCGCTGGCTCGCTACTGACTGTCGCTAAATTCCGTGTCCGCGCGCTCCCACGCCGCGGCGTGACGTCACGTGTTTTGAAAACGTCGGTGCAATTGGCCGCTGTCCGCTGCCGTCGATCGCCGTTGCCATCACCCAGTAGTGGACGAGTGGTACACATCTTCTTTAACACCGGCATCCATGTACCGTTTAATTTCACGTCCTCCTCCTTTCGGCTGAAATTATTTGGGTGTTTAGCGATTTCGATTGCCTCCCTGTAGAGCCTTTCGTAATATCCGCTTGTGGCCGCTATTACTTGCGTCTCCTCGAAACGATTATGGTGGTTCCCTGGCTGGAAAGCATGCTCCGCAACAGCTGATCGTTCCTTTTCTCCTCTTCTACGATTTCCCTTGTGCTCTTCCAAACGTTTTGAAACAGTTCTTTTAGTGGTTCCCGCATAAACATCTCCACAGCTGTATGGGATCCTATACACTCCAGCTTTTTCCAATCGTTTGCGAGCGTCCCATGTCATTCCAAGCATGTGTGTCAATTTGTACCTGTCTATCTACATTATTCCGTGATTTATTCAGTTTTCAAATTTCTGCTGACTTTTTGATCACCCGGTGTGTCACCCTAAGGTACTCTAAGCTTAGTACCTCCCTTAGTTACAAGATAAGGTATGCCACCCGACATATTTTTTCAAATACGTGATTGACATGTTCCTCCCAATAGAGTTTAGAGTCAATGTGAATACCTAAGAGGTTTACCGACTTATTACCTACTTCATTTGATGTTCCCATTAAAAGTTGTTGGGCTTTATCAGGATTGCACAGGAGCTTATTGGCTGCAAATCAGTCCAGGGCCTTATCAAGTGTTTCTTTTGGTAGTTTATTCAGGTTTGAAATGTTCTGATGTGTGGTAAGTAGTGTTGTATCGTCAGCATAACACACGACGGGGTGGGCTATGTTTTTAGGTAAATCATTAATAGCTACAATGAAGAAGAAGGGTCCAAGGATAGATCCTTGTCGTATACCTGTGCTTATTTCCATTACGCAAGAATTTACATTTCTGGCTGAAACGAATTGTTTTCGGTTACTTAAATAAGAATTTACCACAGCTAAAGTGCTCTCTCTCACCCCATAAAAATCAAGTTTCCCCAGTAGTGCGTCAGCAGGAATGCAATCGAAAGCTTTGCTTAGGTTACATAATACCAGTGACACGATGTTATTGTTTTCAAAAGCTGTTAAGGTTTGGTCAATGATTTACAAGACGGCTCCTGTTGTGTTTTTCCCTTTGAGAAAACCAAACTGATTGCTACATAGGGTATTGTGTTTTTCAAAGAAGCTGCTGATTTGTGTGTGTATCAGTGCCTCAGATATCTTTGAGAATATTGGAACAATGGAGACTGGTCTGTAGCTTTGAGGAAGATGTTTGTCCCCTTTCTTAAAAACTTTTGATACGTTAAGTGCATCTGGAAAAACTCCAAATTCTACAAATTTACTATTTGTCGATCGAGTGTCTTGTCTTTTTAATTATGTTACTTGATAACCAATAACAGTCCAACTTGTCGCCCGACATTCCGAATGTGACAAGAGGCAGCAGAGGAGGTGTTCCGGGCCCATGTGCTGGAGGACAAGGTTCAAAATGCAGTCAGATTAAGCGAGATACCGATAAACATGCAAGTGTAGCGTCCGAAATTGTGAACGGGGAAACTTATGACTCGTGAAAGAAACAAGGGTTATAATGACTTCGATTTATTGCAATAAAAATGATTATTGAACAAGTGGCAAATTAACATGATCAAATCGTTTATAAAGAGACAGCAGTGCAATCACTCACACACAAGAAGAAGATTCAACATAAGCAAATAAATTACATAGCAACACACAACACAAAGTCGCTACTTAAGATCGGAAAATCAAAATTTTCACAGAGCTTTAATAGCGGGGCTCTAAGGAACTGGAAACACGATGGAGGACACGCTCGAATCACAGGGATATGGAATTCTTATGGGAAACCAGGACAGAAGCAATGTCCCCAATATGGTGTAGGATTTATAGTAAACATAAAAAAATAGATTCAGTATCTCATTTCCAAGCAATATCGCCAAGAGCGGCAACTCTGACTTTTAAAACAATGAGCATACCTCGTGCCGTTACAAATGAAAAAAAGAAATTCAAACACACACGAAGGAAGAGAGAGATAAATCTTGGGACCTTCTCCAACAAACTGTGGAATAAATGAAAGCTGTGTACAAATATTATTGGGAGACTTCAACGCCCAGCTGGGAAAAGAAAGGAAATATAAACATACACTATGTGATCAAAGTATCCGGACACTTGGCTGAAAATGACTTACAAGATCGTGGCGCCCTCCATCGGTAATGCTGGAATTCAGTATGGTGTTGGCCCACCCTTAGCCTTGATGACAGCTTCCACTCTCGCAGGCACACTTCAGTCAGGTGCTGGATGGTTTCTTCGGGAATGGCAGCCCATCCTCGAATTGCTCTTCAACAATAGGAAGCAAGAAGGTGCTTAAAACATCCATGTAGGCCTGAGCTGTGATAGTGCCACGCAAAACAACAAGCCCCTCCATGAAAAACACGACCACAACATAGCACCACCGCCTCCGCATTTTACTGTTGGCGCTACACACGCTGACAGATGATGTCCACCGGGTATTCGCCATACCCACACCCTGCCATCGGATCGCCACATTGTGTACCGCGATTCATCACTCCACACAACGTTTTTCCGCTGTTCAATCGTCCAATGTTTACGTTCCTTACACCAGCGAGACGTCGTTTGGCATTTACCAGCGTGATGTGTGGCTTATGAGCAGCCTCTCGACCGTGAAATCCAAGTTTTCTCACCTCCTGCCCAACTGTCATAGTACTTGCAGTGGATCCTGATACCGTTTGAATTTCCTGTGTGATCGTCTGGATAGATGACTGCCTATCACACATTACGACCCTCTTCAACTGCCGGCGGTCTCTGTGAGTCAACAGACGAGGTCAGCCCGTACGCTTTTGTGCTATACGTGTCCCTTCAGGTTTCCACTTCACTGTCACATCGGAAACAGTGGACCTAGCGATGTTTAAGAGTGTGGAAATCTCGCCTACAGACGTATGACACAAGTGACACCCAGTCACCTGACCACGTTCCAAGTCCGTGAGATCTGCGGAGAGCCCCATTCTGCTCTCTCACGATGTCTGATGACTACTGAGGTCGCTGATGTGGAGTACCTAGCAGTAGGTGGCAGCACAATGCACCTAATATCAGAAACGTATGTTTTTGTGGGTGTCCGGATACTTTTGATCATATAGTGTACAACTGGAAAATAGTCGAAGAGTTGTAGAACTTCACAGAGAACACGACCTTTTATCTAAATCAACATACTTCGAGAGGCAGCCAAATAAACTTAAAACCTGGAAATACCCAGGATGGAGGTAGAGGGAGTGGCAGCCAAGTCACGTCTGTTTTCGTAACGTGATACACAACGTTAAAAGTATTGAGAAGAGACACAGGCTCAGACCACTACTGAGTTACAATTAAAATTCAGTTCATTCCATTAAATAAAAAGAATGAAAAAGGTGATAAAACAATGAGGTATGACCCAACACCAGCCAATTAAAAATGACATATACTAACAAATATCACAGATCATTAAAGTGACAGATAATCTAAAAGAACTGGTACCAAGTCACAAGAAATAAGCCGAGATTCTAGCTGCCTTGAAGCCACGAAGAAAACATGCGTGGTGGGGTCTGGAATGTGACAAATTCCATAAAGAAAGGCACAAGCATAGTTAGAGTTTCAGACTCACAAAACAGAAGACAATCACACGAAAAAATTCACATTAAACATTAGCAGAATTAAGAGAGGATTCCATAATGACATAATAAACACTATAGAACATAAGTGCCACAAAACCAGTTCGAGGAACTACTATAAGATCTTTGTGACACAATGACAACAGTATGAGCCCCCGACGCTAATGCTAAAAGATGAAGATGTAAGAATGGCACACAGTAACAAAGAAAATTCCGAAAACATGCAAAAGCGTTTAATTACCTTTTTAATCGTGAAGAACCGAAAGAATTACAAGTTGACGTAAATAACCCTATTAAAACCGAACCTAACAAATTAACCCCCTCCCACCCCCGACTTTCCAAGAAGTAGAAAGAGTCCTCAAAGGACTAAACAATTATGAGGTATGTGGTGGAGATCAAGTTTTTGTTGAAATGTGGAAATATTCGAGTGAAACTCTCAAGACCTCTTTACACACGGGTCTAACAAAAATTTGGATAACAGAAGAACTCCCTGAAGATTGGACTGCTGCCATCATACACCCACTGCACAAGAAGGGACAAAGAGCAGTCCAGACAACCACAGAGGAATCTCTCTCCTAGACTGCACATACAAGATTTTATTCAAGATCCCCTATGAAAGCGTCGAGGAACAACTAGAGCCGGAGCTAGGACACTGGCAGGGAGGTTACAGACCATGGATAAGCTGTGCAGAGTGGATCATCAGTCTAAGATTGATTATGGCATACTACGGGAAACAGGACAAACGTCTGGCAATAACATTCGTAGATTTTAAGAAGGCATATGACTGCCCCTATAGACCTACATAGCAAAAAATTTTAAGGAATCTAGGACTCTCTGCAAAACTAATTAAATTAATAGGGCTTACTCTAATCTAAAGTTAAATTTAGAGGAGAATTTTCTGAACAATTCCTCATAAAAGTAGGCTTAAGGCAAGACGACTGTCTATCAGCATTACTGTTCAACTGTGCACTCTAATACATAATGAGAAAATGGTGCAAGAATAACCCAAAGAACATAAGAATTGGAAGTGCTAAAATGATATAATTATGAACTGCTTGCTGATGATGTTGCTCTCCTAGGCAACAATGTTCAAGAACCAGGCATCAAGTTAAATCACTACAAGAAATAGCAAAGAAAAATGGTCTCAGAATATCATTTGAAAAAACAGAGACTGTGCGAACTGACTCACTACTTGCAAACAAAATTACAATTGGAGAACAAGAAATCAAAATTGATGTTAAATATTTAGGTAAAATCACAACTTACAATCTAAATGAGAAGTCAGCGTGACAAAGTAGGATAAAAAGCAGAACAAAGCAAAATATATGTCCAAGAACAGTTACAACGAAGAAACGTATCCATAGATGCAAAATTAAAACATTATAAAACACAACGAAAAATAACTTACGCAGCTGAAACCATTTTCAAAACAACTATTGCAGCAAAAATTGACGAAATACCAAAGACAGGAAAAAGGATAATTAGCAATGCATAAATAAACAATATCATGTAAATGGATGTTGGAGATTAGCTGCAAATGAAATAGTATTCATTACAATGGAACCAATAATGAGCACGATAAGGAACATCTGAAGAAAATACCAGAATTAGTGAGGGTGATAGAAAAATTGTGGAATAGTGAGAACAACATTAAATGGATAACAGAAATTAACGAACATATAAGAAAAGTGCAAATTACTGTAGACGACTTAAAAAACAAAACATAGAAAACCAGAATAATGCAAGACACACAAACCACGCTAGAAACGAAGATCAATAAAAGGGCTACAGGAAAAAAGATGTGAGAGGAAGAGCGACAGGAAATATCTGAAAGCATGAAGAAGTATTGGGCAGACAGAGGACCAAAACACTCGTTACGCTGAAGAGCCAAAGACACTGATACTTCAGTACCTCCGCGAGCACACAGAAGTGCCGCAACACGACGTGGCATGCACTCGACTGGTGTCTGAAGTGGTGCTGGAGGGAACTGACACCACGAATCCTGCAGAGGTGTGAATAAATCCGTAAGAGCACGAGGCAGTGGAGATCTCTTCTGAACACCACGTCGCAAGGCGTCCCAGATATGCTCAATAATGTTCATGTGTGGGGAGTTTGGTGGTCAGCGGAAGTGTTCAAACTCAGAAGAGGGTTTCTGGTGCCACTCTGTAGCAATTCTGGACGTGTGGGGTGTCGCATTGTCCTGCTGGAATTGCACGAGTCCGTCGGAATGCACAATGGACACGAATGGATGCATGTGATCAGATAGGATGCTTACGTACGTGTCACCTGTTCCCATATCACTCCAGCTGCACACGCCCCAACACCATTACAGAGCTTGAACAGTCCCATGCTGACGTGTACGGTCCTTGGATTCGTGAGGTTGTCTCCATATCCGTACATCCACGGATTCATGAGATTGTCTCGATACCCGTACACTTCCATCTTCTAGATAAAAATTTTAAACGAGACTCGTCCGACCAGGCAACATGTTTCCAGTCATCAACAGCCCAATGTCGGTGTTGACGGGCCTAGGCGAGGCGTAAAGATTTGTGTCGTCCAGTCAGCAAGGTTACAAGTGGGTCTTCAGCTCCTAAGGCGCGTATCAATGATGTTTCGTCGAATGGTTGACATGCTGCCACTTGTTGATAGCGCAGCTTTGAAGTCTGCCGCAGTTTGCGAGGGGTCGCACTTCTGTCACGTTGAACGGTTCTCTTCAGTCGTCGGTGGTCCCGTACTTTCAGGGTCTTTTCCCGGCCGCAGCGATGTCGGAGTTTCGATGTTTTACCGTATTCGTGGTATTTACGGTACACTAGTGACATACCAAATCCCCACTTCATCGCTACCTCGGAGAAGGTGTGTCCCAACGTTCGTGCACCGACTATAACAACACGTTCAAATTCGCTTAAATCTTGATAATCTGCCATCGTAGCAGCAGTAACCGATATAACAGCTGTGCCAGGCACTTGTTGCCGACCGCAGCGCCGTTTACATATTGAATTCGTATAGCGATACCAGTTTCTTTGGCGCTTCAGCGTAAGTACTCAGATCAAATGGGAGTTTAATTAGTGATTTGCATATGTTGTGAGATTGTTTACTGGAAATCTGTCCTGTAACAGAACCAGATAACTGCCGAAAAATGTCGTGACCCAACCAGCATTGGACATGATGAAGCAGACTGTTAATTTTGTCACTGCCAGCGTGTGATTCAAACACAATTATGGCCGTAAGTTGCAAACCATGACAGGAGTATATTGCCTGTCAGTGTGTGTGTGTTTTTACTGCGGGACACCACGCCATACGGTTCTGCACAGGACATTCAGGTTTATCGCTTCTTCGCCATATCCTTCTGACGTGTCACTCACTGATTTCTTCCTCTTTTCTTGTTTGAAAAAAATACGCCAGTGTGCAAAACGCAAGTACGAAAGTATCTTTGGTATGGTGTCACAGTGCAGTTGAGGAGGTAACTGAAGAAGTCACCGTGATTGTCGCTGGTCGCGTGGATACTACAAAAGCCGGGACGCGGTCGTCGCCACAGACGGCAATACACACACGTCTGCAGCGTGCTGCCATCCTGGGCACCAGGTTGTTGAGGATGTCAGGTGGCAGGGCGATCCATTCCTCCAGCATGGCCGTTGGTACCTGTGTACGACTCCCCAAAGAGTGCTACATGTGCTGGATGGGATTAGAATCGTGAAACGGGCAGGACACTCCATCACAAGAATATCGTTCCAAGACCTCCTGCACATTCTCTGTTTGATACGGTCACGCATTGTCATCCTGGAAGGACACACGTTACGAAGGAGTGTAGTGTTGTGAGTGACGTGTGGGTGCTATTCTGTCATTCTGTGCAACTTATTAATCTGAAATGTACCCTTTACCCTGTGGCTCCTGCAAGATGCAATTTCCACCCGCACACTACTACAGAAGTCAGACAGACGCTCCTAACGTTCTAAAGAGAAACGCCCGAAAAACTTTCAGCAGTAAATATCTTCTGGAGTGGTCTGCTGTAAGGAAATGACACAAAAATTCACAAAATTTCTTACGTAACTAGTGGGATACTTGGGTACTGGAGTAGTGCTAGTTAGTGAAACAAAAACATGAAACTAACGAAAATTATTATTTTTTTTGCACAAATTCTGAGAAATCACAATCGCACTTTTAGTTATGAACTGAACAAGTTATTTCCGGGTTCTTTTCGGAATGTGAAGTTACCTTTTAAAGATAGGATTCGCTAATGAAATTTGTATACAAAGTTTAAGATGGCTGTTGACTTGGCAGAATGGCTGAGAGCTGCGCCTACTGAACTCGAATAATTATCCGTTAGAATGTTGCTAGGTACGGTCGAGGGTGTCGCATGTGAAATGCAGTGAAGTGTACTGTTGTGGAGGAAATATGGGCCTCGCTATAGCTGTAGCGCACAATACCATAAGCCACTCGCTGCTGACAAATAAGATAACTCTCGTTCTATCTGGACTGACCTTCGCCAATCAAACTCTCGCTGTGCCTCGATGAAGTCGAGGATTCCTGTTCGCCTGTAGTCTAACTATTGGCGCGATACACAGGTCAGATAATCAGTCCACCACGATGCCAGTCAAAATTCGCTCGCAGGCGTTTAACTACACCTACGTCCGTTCACACCGCACAATAAGTGTGGCGGCCGACACATTGAACGACACTTAATCGCAAGGACTCGATATAGAGTCGCACTCCGATTCGCTCTCGACAGAGGTGCTGTCCCAGTGAAGTACTGAGGAGACACTTGTTCCTCGCTCTTTGAGTACATGTACGAGCGCACACGCTCTCGTTAAGTGTTGCTCCGAGGGAGACAACGGAACGGCCCCTCTCCACGCCAGACGTGAAGGGGTCGGTCTCTTCCATTACTCCTTCAGCTCGAGGCATCAGGAATATTGTCTGCCAATCGGCATTGCTCTTCTAAAACGCGAGAATGATGTTTCGTTTAAGGCGACCAATCTGGATATCTGTAGCTTGGGCGTTTGGCGTTTGCTGTCTCCCTGTGAAAACCTCTGAAACTGCGTGCTATGTCTGTAAAGAATGTTTAGGCTGGACGTTCCCACACAATGTAGCGGAATTTGCTTTTAAGCCGACCACGGGGTCGTTCTCCCCTTTCGCTCTGGCAAACGCTGTCTGCTCTACGGGCGGTCGCCGGCCGACGTAGATAGGTTGACTCGTCCTCTGAAGGGACTGGCCTCCTGGCGTGCGGTCCGCCTCTCCTGAACTAAAAGCCAGTGTGACTGTCGTGTCTTGAACGTGTGTGTGTGTGTACGACAGCCTCGAGTATTTGAATCTCGGTGCGCACTTCCTATTTGCATATCGTTTACATGAATTCATACAACACTGACTTTATCTTAGCGAGTTTGGGTTCGAATGAAGCTACTTGATGTGCGGAATATGTTTGTGAGGGCGGAATATGTAAGCAGTGAAGGTCAGGAGACACCGACGTCTTACAGTGTGGCGATAACGTTGACCAGCGAGTGTACCGTGGTGAACGTTATGCTTCTCCACACCGTAAAACGTGGGACAGCAGAATAATCGTACTCGACAGTGCTAAATAGACCCTCGTATGGCGCCAGGTGACAATACGTAACGCACTGGGGAACACGCCTTAAGCCATGTCCGGCATGTAGGGCTCGTTCCAGTGACGTTCGTGGTGATCGCTCACTGCATTAAGAACCACGTCCGGCCCTCTGTCGTGAATAGTGGCGACTTCAGTGCAATTATTCTCTTCGAATAAAAGCGTCTCTTCTGTGTCGTTGTGGGTTTCTTTCACTTAAGGGAGCTGAGACGTCAAACGGGCCGACCTAGAGCAGGAGAGGCACAACAGGACATTTTAATTTCCACGGTCTACATTTTTACAAATTAATTTAGTAAACTTTGTCAGCACGACCAGGAAGGATTCAGGATTTACACTCATAGCAGTGGGAGTTCAAAAACGTAACGAAATAAATCTTGTTTGCATGTGAAATTTCATCACTTTTTCACTTAGTATTTGCTGCATTTGTTGCTACAGGTACACTTTTCTTCATAAGTAAGAGAAATTCTTCGACGAATTTGGCACAGTATACTAACCATACCTTCACTTGTATAAAATTTTAGAATTTACTTAACTTCGGAACAAATGAATGAGCTGTTACATTTTACACTTCATGTTGAGAAAAAACTCAATATTTATCGTTAATTATCTCAATTTATACCACAGTTTTTAATAGATTTGAAAATTCTAGAGTTTTACATTAAGGAGCTTCTGTTTAATAACCATACCGAGTTTGAAAAAAATAGGATATTTATCTTGGATGTTACATGTACCGAATAGGACAGGAGTTTGTGGCACAACTTGACTAGAAGAAGGGATCGGTTGGTAGGACATGTTCTGAGGCATGAAGGGATCACCAATTTAGTATTGGAGGGCAGCGTGGAGGGTAAAAGTCTTAGGGGGAGACCAAGACATGAATACACCAAGCAGATTCAGAAGGATGTAGGTTGCCGTAGGTACTGGGAGATGAAGAAGCTTGCACAGGATAGAGTAGCATGGAGAGCTGCATCAAACCAGTCTCAGGACTGAAGACCACAACAACAACAATGTACCCAAGTACAGAAATTTGTGTTTTGCGGAAAATGGCCGTTAAAGTTTCTGCTTGTATTTGCTTTCTTTTAGAACTTTCCAGCACGGTAAGTAGGTTCTCTTTCATTTTCTAAATCAGTTCTCTTCCTTTCCACATTCCTATTATGCACTCTTCTTGATTCTATCACCTCCAGAAATGATTTATGTATGTGCTTTCACTACGCGCTCTCTGTCCATCGCATACAAAGCTTTGATGCAGTTCACTGCGGGCTTGATTCCCATTTTCTCTAAAACATATTTCCTGCTTTGCACACCAAAATTAAAACATGAAAATGCACCATAATCACCATTAGCAAGTGCACTTCTTCGCACAAAAATGGTTCTTGGCACTCTTTTCCATATAAATTGGTTAAAATTTTCATTTGGCTTTTGGGTACCGCCATGATCAAATTGCTTCAAAGAAAGTATCAATATCAATAGCCCTTCGTTTCACGTATGACAGCCGGCCGGTGTGGCCGTGCGGTTCTAGGCACTTCAGTCTGGAACTGCGTGACCGCCACGGTCGCAGGTTCGAATCCTGCCTCGGGCACGGATGTGTGTGATGTCCTTAGGTTAGTTAGGTTTAATTAGTTCTAAGTTCTAGGGGACTGATGACCACAGATGTTAAGTCCCATAGTGCTCAGAGCCATTTTTTCACGTATGACAATCTCTGATGTAAACATTCGAATTCTACAGAGCGAAAAACACTTACGTATCACAGAAGAATGCTGTGAAAAGGGGTGTAGCGCTGCCTGTTGGTACACTTAAGACTAAATAACGTGCCTGGCAATCTCTCAAATATCTATGTTTCATACAGTAAACTATTTAAGAAAATGTGTGCTACAAAATAGGCATGTTTCTGAAAAACCGGTATTTTTTATTTATTTTTGACGCCCTACCTCCAGTAACTTCTGTACTAAGCTACACTTCCTTCTATGTACGGTCCAGATTTCGTAGACTTATGTTACTTGGCTGTGACACCTGAAGTGAAAGTTAATTTCGTCCTTACCTTTTGCACACCAATATAACTTTTGCACACCAAGGGAAGGGCGAATTGAATCTTACCCCATTTTGTCATATGGACTGTTGGCAGCCGTCGTTTTTTCGTGTTCGTTATGTGCGATCCTTCCCATTAGTAGCCCGATAGCTTTTGTGCGCTGAGCACTGTTGTTTGACGTTTATTTTCGTCGCGGAGCAGATGACAACTGAGCAACGTGTCCAAGTGATAAAAAGTTACTACAGGAACAGTGAAAGTCCCTGGGCAGCCGTTCTTGAACTGCGTCTGACACTCGGGCTGCTCCAAACCCAACGTCATCAGTTCCGAAGCTGAGCCGGAAGTCTGAGACCACGGGTTCTGTTTCAGACGTTGAGACGTCGTGCGTGACGATGTGACCATAAGCCCCTGACAATCGGTTCGCCGACGAGCTCAACAACTGAATTTATCACAAAGTTCACTGCACGAAATCTTTCTAAAGGTCTGAAAATGCATGCGTACAAGATTCAACTTACACAAGACTTGAAGCCTGCAGATCACGGAAAAAGATATCGATTTTCTCGGTGGGTCTCGGCTCGACAAGCTGAGAACTTCGCAAAATGAGTAATTTTCTCAGATGAGGAGCGCTTTCCACCTCAGCGGGTACGCCAGTAAGCAGAACTGCAGAATGTGGGGTGACGAAAATCCGAGAATGACTCTGGAAGACGAAATGCGTCCACGACGCACGGCTGTGTGGTGTGGGTTCTGGGCTGGACGAGTGATCGGCTCGAAATTTTTTTGAAACTGATGAGGGAGCTGCCGTCACTGTGGACGGCGTCCGTTACCGCAACACTGTTTCTGGCCGGTTTTTCCCCCTTATTGGTGAAAATGACGATTTTTTGTTTCAACAAGATTGTGCGACGTGCCACACATCCCCTGAAACGATTGCTCTGCTGAATGAAAAGTTTCCTCAAAAAATTATTTCGCTGTGTGGTGACCAGGAATGGCCTGCCGGATCATGCGATCTTAAGCATGATCGGCCCTTTTTGTGGTCATTTGTGAAATCAGAAGCGTAAATGAAGAAATCGCAAACACAACACCAACTGAGGGGTGGAACTCAAAGTGTTGTTAACGGCATCCCACAAGATCTTTGTGAACGCGTCATCGAGAACTTGAATGAACGCATTGTCCGTTGCTGCGCGGTCTTGGGTGGTCATATGGAGGATATAATCATTCACACGTATCTACATCTACATCTACATCTACACGGATACTCTGCAGATCACATTTTAGTGCCTGGCAGCTGGTTTATTGAACCACCCTCACAGTTCTCTATTATTGTAATATCGTACAGCGCGCGGAAAGAAGGAACACCTATATCTTTCCGTACGAGCTCTGATTTCCCTTATTTTATCATGGTGATCGTTTCTCCCTATATACGTCGGCGTTAGAAAACTATTTTCGCATTCGGAGGAGAAAGTTGGTGATTGAAATTTCGTGAGAAGATTCGGCCGCAACGAAAAACGCCTTTGCTTTCATCATGTCCAACCCAAATCCTGTATCGTTTCAGTGGCACTCTCTCCCATATTTCGCAATAATTCAAAACGTGCTGCCTTTCTTTGAACTTTTTCGATGTACTCCGTCAATCCTATCTGGTAAGGATCCCACAATGAGCAGCAGTATTCTAAAATAGGACGGACAAGCGTAGTCTCCTTAGATCTGTTACATTTTCCAAGTGTCCTATCAGTAAAACGCAGTCTTTGGTTAGACTTCCCCACAACATTTTCTATGTGTTCGTTACGATTTAAACTATTCGTAATTGTAATATCGAGGTATTTAGTTTAATTTACGGCATTTAGAATTGACATATTTCTCGTGTAACCCAAGTTTAATCCATTCCTTTTAGCACTCATGTGGGTGACCGCACATTTTTCCCTATTTAGGATCAACTGCCAGCTTTCGCACCATACACATATCTTTTCTGATTAGTATTCCAATTTTTTTTTATCTTCTGATGACTTTACTAGTCGATAAACGACAGCGTCATCTGCAAACAGCCGGCCGAAGTGGCCGCGCGGTTCTGGCGCTGCAGTCTGGAACCGCGAGACCGCTACGGTCGCAGGTTCGAATCCTGCCTCGGGCATGGATGTGTGTGATGTCCTTAGGTTAGTTAGGTTTAAGTAGTTCTAAGTTCTAGGGGACTAATGACCTCAGCAGTTGAGTCCCATAGTGCTCAGAGGCATTTGAACCATTTGAGCCATCTGCAAACAATCTAAACGGCTGCTCAGATTGTCTCCCAAATCGTTTATATAGGTGAGGAGCAGCAAAGGGCCTATAACACTACCTTGGTGAACGCCAGAAATCACTTCTGTTATTCTCGATGACTTTCCGTCAATAATTGCGAACTGTGAATTCTTTGAGAGGAAGTCACGAATCCAGCCACATAACCGAGACGATATTCCATAAGCACGCAATTTCACTACAAGTCGCTGGTGCGGTACAGTCTAAAAAGCCTACCAGAAGCCAAGAAATACGGAATTAATTTGAAATCCCTTACCAATAGCACTCAACACTTGATGTGAATAAAGAGCTAGTTGTGTTTCACAAGAACGCTGTTTTCTAAATCCGTGTTGACTGTGTGTCAATAGACTGTTTTGCTCGACGTAATTCATTATGTTCGAACACGCTATATGTTCCAAAATCCTCCTGCATGTTGATGTTAATGATATGGGCCTGTAATTTAGTGGATGACTCCAACTACCTTTCTTGAATATTGCTGTGACATGCGCAACTTTTCCAGTAAGCGTTTGCAAAAAACAAAAACAAACAAAAATATCATTACATTTTCAATATATTTTGTATGTTCTATTTCTGTTAATCTGGTCTTCAGTCCAGGGACTGGTTTGATGCAACTCGCCATATTACTCTATTCTGTGCAAGCTTCTTCAGCTTCCAGTACCTACTGCAACCTACATCCTTCTAAATCAGTTTCGTGTATTCATCTCTTGGTCTCCCTCTTCGATTTTTACCTTCCACGCTGCCCTCCAACACTAAATTGGTGATCCCTTGATGCCTCAGAACATTTTCTACTAACCGATCCCTTCTTCTAGTCAAGGTGTGCCACAAATTTCTCTTCTACCCAATTCTCTTCAGTACCACCACATTAATTACGTGATCTACCCATCTAATCTTCAGCATTCTTCTGTAGCACTATATTTCTGAAGCTTTTTGTCCAAACTATTTATTGTCCATGTTTCACTTCCATACATGGGTACACTCCGTGCAAATACTTCCAGAAACGACTTCAAAATGATTCAAAAGGCTCTGAGCACTATGGGACTCAACTGCTGCGGTCATCAGTCCCCTAGAACTTAGAACTACTTAAACCTAACTAACCTAAGGACATCACACACATCCATGCCCGAGGCAGGATTCGAACCTGCGACCGTAGCAGTCGCACGGTTCCGGACTGCGCGCCTAGAACTGCGAGACCACCGGGGCCGGCCAGAAGTGACTTCCTTGCACTTAAAACTATACTCGGTGTTAACAAATTTCTCTTCTTCAGAAACGTTTTCCTTGCAATTGCCAGTCTACATTTTATATCCTCTTTACTTCGACCATCATCAGTTATTATGCTCCCCAAATAGCAAAACTCCTTTACTACTTTAAGTGTCTCATTTCCTAATCTAATTCCTTCTGCATCACCCGACTTAATTCGACTACATTCCATTATCCTTGTTTTGATTTTGTTGATGTTCATCTTATACCCTCCTTTCAAGACACTGTCCATTCCGTTCAAATGTTCTTCCAAGTCCTTTGCTGTCTCTGACAGAATTACAATGTCATCGGTGAACCTCAAAGTTTTTATTTCTTCTCCATACCTACTTCGAATTTTTGTTTCCTTTTTCTGCTTGCTCAATATACAGATTGAATAACATAGGGGATAGGCTACAACCCTGTCTCACTCCCGTCCCAACCACTGCTTCCCTTTCATGTCCCTCGGCTGTTATAACTGCCATCTGGTTTCTGTAAAAATTGTAAATAGCCTTTCGCTCCCTGTATTTTACCCCTGCTACCTTCAGAATTTGAAAGAGAGTATTCCAGTCAACATTGTCAAAAGCTTTCTCTACAAATTCTAGTAACGTAGGTTTGCCTTTCCTCGATCTATTTTCTAAGATAAGTCGTAGAGTCAGTATTGCCTCACGTGTTCCAAGATTTTTACGGAGTCCAAACTGATCTTACGCGAGGTAGGCTTCTACTAGTTTTTCCATTCGTCTGTAACGAATTCGCCTTAGTATTTTGCAACCGTGGCTTATTAAACTGATAGTCGGTAATTTTCACACCTGTCAGCACCTGCTTTCTTTGGGATTGGAATTATTATACTTGTGGTGTCACCGCCAGACACCACACTTGCTATGTGGTAGCTTTAAATCGGCCGCGGTCCATTAGTACATGTCGGACCCGCGTTCGCCACTGTCAGTGATCGCAGACCGAGCGCCACCACACGGCAGGTCTAGAGAGACTTACTAGCACTCACCCCAGTTGTACGGACGACGTAGCTAGCGATGCAACACTGACGATGCCTCGTTTATTTGCAGAGAAGATAGTTAGAATAGCCTTCAGCTAAGTCAATGGCTACGACCTAGCAAGGCGCCATAGCAAGTGATAGTTATCGTATGAAGCATGTCTCATCAAGAACGATGTATACAAATGATGGATTAAAGTTAAGTATTCCAGAAGCTACGTACTTTTCTTTATAGCATTCATTACGTATCCTGTTTCAGACCTCAGGCCATCCTGCGTGAACTTATAGCGTGCATTTCGGCCTTCTCTAGCAATATAACAATACTCTTCTTGAAGTCTGAGGGTATTTCGCCTGTCTCGTACATCTTGCTCACCAGATGGTAGAGTTTTGTCAGGACTGGCTCTCCCAAGGCCGTCAGTAGTTCTAATGGAATATTGTCTACTCCCGGGGCCTTGTTTCGACTCACGTCTTTCAGTGCTCTGTCAAACTCTTCACGCGGTATCGTATCTCCCATTTCATCTTCATCTACATCCTCTTCCATTTCCATAATATTGTCCTCAAGTGCATCGTCCTTGTATAGACCCTCTATATACTCCTTCCCCTTCTTTGCTTAGAACTGGGTTTCCATCTGAGCTCTTGATACTGAGACAAGTGGTTCCCTTTTCTCCAACGATCTCTTTAATTTTCCTGTAGGCAGTATCTATCTTACCCTTGTAAGATAAGCCTCTACATCCTTACATTTTTCCTCTAGCCATCCCTGCTTAGCCATTTTGCACTTCCTGTCGATATCATTTTTGAGACGTTTGTATTCCTTTTTGCCTGCTTCATTTACTGCATTTTTATATTTTCTCGTGTCATGAATTAAATTCATTATATCTTCTGTTACCCATGGATTTGTTAGCCCTCGTCTTTTTACCTAGTTGATCCTCTGCTTCCTTCACTACTTCATCCCTCAAAGCTACCCATTCTTCTTCTACTGTATTTTTTCCCCTATTCCTGTCAATCGCTCCCTAATGCTCTCCCTGAAACTCTCTACAACCTCTGTTTCTTTCAATTTATCAAGGTCCCATCTCCTTAAATTCCCACCTTTTCGCGGTTTCTTCAGTTTTAGTCTACAGTTCATCTGTCTTACAATTTGAAACCCGGTTCTATAGGCCATTGATATTCGTCGCTAATTTTCAGACAGTCTGTTATTCCGTGACAGGCCTTTCCAGAAATAAGATCAGGCGATTTTCTCGGGGGGGGGGGGGGGGGGGGGGGGACACGTTCCTCAACACCCAGGATGCAGGATTGTACAACCAAGGTCTCCTGTGTGTCATCCGTCGTTGGGAAAAGTGTGTGGCTCTGTGGGGTGAATACGTGGAGAGGCAGTGGCGCCGTCCCCCAGCCTCCGCGACTACCCCTGCAGCAGATGGTGGCAGACGTCGACTGCGCCGGTGATTGCTTCATTTGGTCTCAGCGCCCCTGAGTCGCCCGCTTTCTTTAGGTTCTTTTTCTTTACGGCAGGTGTGTGAGAACAGGCGCCGCCCAAATACGGCGACCAGTGGATTGTAGCGGGGTGCAGGGTTGGGTTTTACGACGCCGCCTTCTAATTGGCCGCTGGTTCGGCCGCCGGCCGGCAGATCGCGCCGTCGTCACAGGACACCGCCCGGCGGTCTCGTTACCGCCGAGCGTGTTTGTCGACCATAAAACGTGCCTGCCTTGTGGGTGAGCGGGGCTGTTGCTCATTAGATAAATACCTTCTGGCACGTAGGGACTCACCCAATAAGAATTATTAATTGTACTTCTGTTTTTATTTCTGAATCGTCAGTCTGCTGACTAGCTTCATGTGGCCCAGCACTCATTCCCATGCGGTGCCAAGATCTTCATCCCCGAGTGCAACTTTGCAACGTAAGACCTGAATTATTTCCCGGATGTACAAGGAAGCATCAAAGAAATTGGTATAGGCACGAGTATTGGAATACAGAGATATGTGAATAGGCAGAACACGGCGCAGCGATCGGCAATGCTTATACAGGCTGTTACAAAAAGATACGGCCAAACTTTCAGGAAACATTCCTCACACACAAATAAAGAAAAGATGTTATGTGGACATGTGTCCGGAAACGCTTAATTTCCATGTTAGAGCTCATTTTAGTTTCGTCAGTATGTACTGTACTTCCTCGATTCACCGCCAGTTGGCCCAATTGAAGGAAGGTAATGTTGACTTCGGTGCTTGTGTTGACATGCGACTCATTGCTCTACAGTACTAGCATCAAGCACATCAGTACGTAGCATCAACAGGTTAGTGTTCATCAGGAACGTGGTTTTCCAGTCAGTGCAATGTTTACAAATGCAGATGCCCATTTAATGTATGGATTAGCACGGGGCAATAGCCGTGGCGCGGCACGTTTGTATCGAGGCAGAATTCCAGAACGAAGGTGTCCCGACATGAAGACGTTCGAAGCAATTGATCGGCGTCTTACGGAGCACCGAACATTGCAGCCTATGACTCGCGACTGGGGAAGACTTAGAATGACGAGGACACCTGCAATGGACGAGGCAATTCTTCGTGCAGTTGACGAGAACTTTAATGTCAGCGTCAGAGAAGTTGCTGCTGTACAGGGTAAAGTTGACCACGTCACTGTATGGAGAGTGCTTCGGGAGAACAAGTTGTTTCCGTACCGTGTACAGCGTGTGCAGGCACTATCAGCAGCTGATTGGCCTCCACGATTACACTTCTGCGAATGGTTCATCCGACAATGTGTCAATCCTCATTTCAGTCCAAATGTCCTCTTTATGAATGAGGCTTCATTACAACGTGATCAAATTGTAAATTTTCACAATCAGCATGTGTGGGCTGACGAGAATTCGCACGCAATTGTGCAAACACGTCATCAACACAGATTTTCTGTGAACGTTCGGGCAGGCATTGTTGGTGATGTCTCGATTGGGCCCCATGTTCTTCCATCTACGCTCAATGGAGCACGTTATCACGATTACATACGGGATACTCTACCTGTTGTGCTAGAACACAACATGTGGTTCGTGCACGATGGAGCTCCTGCACATTTCAGTCGAAGTGTTCGTACGCTTCTCAACAGCAGATTCGGTGACCGATGGATTGGTAGAGGCGGACCAATTCCGTGGCCTCCACGCTCTCCTGACCTCAACCCTCTTGACTTTCATTTATGGGGGCATTTGAAAGCTCTTGTCTACGCAACCCCGCTACCAAATGTAGAGACTCTTCATGCTCATATTGTGGACGGCTGTGATACAATACGCCATTCTCGAGTGCTGCATCAGCGTATCAGGGATTCCATGCGATGGAGTGTGGATGCATGTATCCTCGCTAACGGAGGACATTTTGAACATTTCCTGTAACAAAGTGTTTGGAGTCACGCTGGTACGTTCTGTTGCTGTGTGTTTCCATTCCATGATTAATGTGATTTGAAGAGAAGTAATAAAATGAGCTCTAACATGGAAAGTAAGCGTTTCCGGACACATGTCCACATAACATCTTTTCTTTCTTTGTGTGTGAGGAATGTTTCCTGAAAGTTTGGCCGTACCTTTTTGTAACACCCTGCATAAGACAACGAGTGTCTAGCGCACTTGTTATATCGGTTGCTTCTGCTACAAAGGCAGGTTATCAAGATTTAAGTGAGTTTGAACTTTGTGTTATAGTCGGCGCAGGAGCGATGTGAGACAGCATAGCGATGGCGTTGGTATTTACGGGTAGACCATTTCAGAAGCGTACTGCGAATATCTGGAATCCGCTAAAACACCAAATCTCCGACATCGCTACGACCGGAAAAAAGATCCTACAAGAAGGGGACCGACGACGACTGAAGAGAATCATTCATCGTGAAAGAAGTGCGACCCTTCCGCAAATTGCTGCAGATTTGAATGCTGGGCCATCAGCAAGTGTCAGTGTGCGAAACATTCAACGAAATCATCGATACGGGTTTTCGGAGCCGAAGGCCGACTCTCGTACCCTCGGTGACTGCACGACACAAGGCTTTACTCTTCGCCTGACCCCGTCATCACCGACATTGGACTGTTGATGACTGGAAACATGTTGCCCGGTCGGACGAGTCTCGTTCCAAATTGTATGGAGCGGATGGACGTGTACGGGTTTGCAGACAACCTCATGAATCTATGGACCCGGCATGTCAGCAGGGGACTGTTCAAGTTAGTGGAGGCTCTGTAATGGTGAGGGGCGTGTGCAGTTGGAGTGATATGGGACCCCTGATACGTTTGGATACGACTCTGACAGGTGACACATACGTAAACATCCTGTCTGATTACCTGCATCCATCCGTGTCCATTGTGCATCCCGCGGACTCGGGCAATTCCAGCAGGACCATGTGACAGCCACTTACAGAGTGGCTCCAAGAACACTCTTCTGAATTTAAACACTTCCACTGGGCACCAAACTCCCCAGACAACATTATTGAGCATATCTGGGATGCCTTGCAGCGTGCTGTTCAGAAGAGCTCCCCACCCCCTCTTACGGATTTGTGGACAGCCCTGCAGGATTCATGGTGTCAGATACCTCCAGCACTACTTCAGACATCAGTCGGCTCCATGACACTTCGGTCCTCCCGGGGCCTGCACGATATTACACAGGTGTGCCAGTTTCTTTGGCTCTTCAGTGTATTCCAGTCTCTGTCTTGCCGTAGAGTTTTTACTCTCTGTAGCTCCCTCAACGTTATCCCCTGATGTCCTATGATCTTGCACCTTCTCCTTGACAGTGTTTCCACACAGTTCTTTCCTCGCCGATTCTGCGCAGAACCTCCTCCTTTCTTACCTTATCTGTCCACCCAATTTTCAACATTCTTCTGTAGCACCACTTCTCAAATGCTTCGATTCTCCTCACTTTCGGTATTCCCACTGCCCATCAATCATCGCCACACATCGTCGTGGTCCAAATATACTTCTTCAGAAATTTCTTCCTCAAATTATACCCTTTGTTTGACACCTACAGGCTTCTTTTCGCTCGGTAAGCCGTCTTTGCCTCCACTAGTCTGCTTCTTATTACGTCGTTGCTACGCCAGTCAGACGTATTTGCCTTCATACCGTCTGTTGCGTGGTTGCCAGTCTGTATATTAAGTTTATCGCTAGTTTCGTAGCTGTCACTCTCCATAACTTCTGTCTTTCCTTGGTTTTCACTCAGTCCATACCCTGCTACCCTGTACTTATTAAATTGTTAAAAAAAATGGTCAAATGTGTGTGAAATCTTATGGGACTTAACTGCTAAGGTCATCAGTCCGTAAGCTTACATACTACTTAACCTAAATTATCCTAAGGACAAACACACACACCCATGCCCGAGGGAGGACTCGAACCTCCGCCGGCACCAGCCGCACAGTCCGTGACTGCAGCGCCTCAGACTGCTCGGCTAAACAATTTAAGTTAGTATTGGTTATGGTATGGGATGAGTAGAGGGGATGACCGTGTGTGTGTGTGTGTGTGTGTGTGTGTGTGTGTGTGTGTGTGTGTGTGTGTGTGTGAACTCGCTCTCGGCTATTCTGACAACAGACGTGAAGGTGGAGATGTGCCGCAAATAAGCCGGCAAGCAATGGAATGTGGCCTTAACATGTGTGTTGGACCGCACTGAGTTAAGAAGGTGTCAGACAGAGGACGCGCGGCCTGGCTTGGATAGTCATGTTCGGCGTGTAGGTGATATGAATTTCTCAGATGTTAGGTGCGAATGCGGCTGTGATCAAGTCATGTTTGAGGGGTTGAACAGAGACCTTTGAGTGAATTGAGAGCTGTCGGACGTGTGACTTGGTGTAGGACAGGTTCAATGCGGGCGTCTGTTGAGTTATTTTGCTATGCGTTATTTGGACGGATTACGAGTACTGATGATGTTTACAGTTATGTGTACTGCATTATTTAGGAGCAGTTTGATATTGTGCACTGAAATTAGGAGCTGTTTGCGTGTCTGCCGACTGTGCAACATGACACCAGGTCCGTCAGGGGGAGTGTTTGTTGTTTGAGAGTGATAGATATACTCGATGCCTAAATAAAATGTTGTTAGATCGAATTGCCGAGGCAAGTAGATACGAGAGCGCGAGGGATGTGATTGCAGTATATCTTCGTCTCTCAGCGGTTAACTACAGGTGGGGCGGGCGATGTCCTCGGCTTAGGTACTGGGGGTGTGCTCTGGTCATGTCATAGACCGTGTGGATTGAACAACAGTATTCGGGCCATAGTTTAGCTAGAATATTTACGGAGGAGTATGTCCGACGCGAGTATAAAGGTCCAGGCTGTGACGTGGGCGGTCTCGCGCTCGTGGTGTGTGAGAGAGGCAAAGCCGACGATTTTGAATCATCACAGGTTACTTAGGTTAGTGGCTTCGTCTGCCACAATTTTCTTGTGTTGGTAGCGAAACACAAACTGACCATCTGAATTCAAACTTGGATTATTTGCATAGACAAAATGCGATATACGTTTATGTAGGTTAGTGCACGTTAGTAAACGGCAGTACACATTAGCACATGTTAGCCAACGAACATGGGTCGGTAAGGGTGAAAGGTCCCCTTAGAAAAATTATACATGACTGTGCTTGAACTGACACACAATATTTTTTAGCGCACCGCAATCTGTATTTCAAAAATCCCTACAAAAGAATGGCCCTGACGAACATTAACCTATACGTTTCACAAATCACTTACCTCACAAAAATCTTCGTTACTCGAACTACTGCAATACAGCGAGCGCCAATGCTGCCAGCTAAATAAAAGATTCAAACTACTGAAGGCACTAACTAGTGATAGACATAGTTAGCAAATGAAAGATTTTGATAGAGAACAAACAATGTATTTACCTTAATAGTGTTCAAAAGTCATAATATCTATAGCAGTTCATGACATCCATTCTTACAAATGTACTGTTTCTGATGGACACACGTCCAGATCATCCGCTCCCAAAACTCCGCCATCTCTCTCCCCACATCACCACTGCTGGCGGCTCACCTCAAACTGCGCAACGCTACGCGCTGTTAACAGCCAACTGCCCAACACTACAATGGTGAATATTACAACAATGCCACCGAGCCACAGACTGCACACAGCATAGCGAGTGATTTTCATACACAGCGCTACGTGGCGTTATCAACATAAAAACCTAAACAACCTACTTACAAGGGGACGTGGTGGTCGGTTGGGGCTTTAAGTATTTCAGTCCAAGTCCAGGTGTGTTTCGCTCTGGCGAAAATTGATTCCAAGTCTAGGTGGACATGGCACTTTTTTCTGCATCAGAGAGGTTAATTAATTGATCAATTTAATTAAGTAGTCATGCGAACTTTGTTACATTCACTTGAGGAGGAGTAAGCTAGGCGCGCGCGATGGCTCATATGTCCGGGCGTGTGTTTTCGCGACGATCTTGGATTAGGTGTGTACAGAATGTGGATTGAATAATGAGAGTCAGTTGATCAATTAACTTAGCGATCCGGCCGGAGTGGCCGTGTGGTTCTAGGCGCTACAGTCTGGAACCGTGCTGCTGCTACGGTCGTAGGTTCGAATCCTGCCTCGGGCGTGGATGTGTGTGATGTCCTTAGGTTAGTTAGGTTTAAGTAGTTCTAAGTTCTAGGCGACTGATGACCTCAGAAGTTAAATCGCATAGTGCTCAGAGCCATTTTAACTTAGCAAGGGACGTCGTGGCGAGCACACGTGCTGGACCACCTGTTGTGACGTCATGGCGGATTCCACTCTCGAGCAAACTTTGGCGCCAAATGTGCGGCAGGGCATTCTTTGTCAACCAGGTGCCGGATGAACCGACCTACCGTTACGAAGTCGGCAGGTTCCGAACTGTCCAGCGAACAGCTTTGGCGCCAACTGGTCGGTGGGGGCGGACTCCACTGTCCACGAAAACATGTTTACATCGCGGGCCTGCGAAGCGAGCCGGCGGCAGTAGGCTGTGGCGTGAGCGGCCGCGGACGCATCAGGCGGCCGTCACGTGAGGCGACCGCTCGCTCGCCGGTGGCGCGCTGTCCGGCGGCGACCGTGTGAACTAATTCAGCCGGACTGGGGGCCTCGTGGCGGCTGGACTGCGATCGCTAGGATGTGCACTAACTCCGTTGGAGAACAAGTGCTGACGGTACTGTTTGAAGTAAAGTCCTTTTCCCACGAATTCACAGGAGGTGACTTACGTTAGTAAAAGTGCACTTTATTATTATTTGACGCGATTCTCAAGCTTAGGAGTGAAACAATAAGTGACAGCGAAAAATTCAAACTTCTTACGATGAGGTGGACTTAGGATAGTGCATATAGCCCAATTGGTTTCTTTTTTTTTTTTTTTTCGTGGGTGTGACACATTATCGCGTTTGAATTGGAATTTGTGAAAGATTTTTTGTCATGGATGTAACGGAATTGCTTTCTTGCCACAAAACTCGACCATCTTGAATAAATAATAATAATAATAATAAACGATAATAAATGCTAATAAATGCTAATAAATAATAGCAAATATTAATAATAATAAATAGAAGTACGGTTTTCCAGAGATTATGGCATGTGAATGTGAACATGGAGGGATTTTCTATGGTAGTGGAGGTAGGCCAATGATAATAAATAATAATAAATGATAATAATCCAAAGATGATAAGGATTGGAAGTGCAAAAGATGATATTAGCTTAAACTGCTTGGCATTCGCTGATGATCTTGCTCTCCTAGCCAACACCGTTCAAGAAGCCAGGCAACAAGTGAAATCACTACAAGAAATAGCAGAGAAAGTAGACCTTAGCATAATCTCCGTTTTTTCAAATGATATTCTAACTGATCCACCACTTGCAAACAAAATTACAATAGGAGAACAGGAAATCAAAATTGTTGATAAATTTAAATATTTAGGCGAAATAATAACATACAGTCTAAATGAGAAGCCATCATGGCAGAATAGAATAAAAAAACTGAACTACGCAAACTACATTACCAAAACTACATACAACAAGAAAAGCCTATCTATAGATGCAAAATTAAAACACTATAAAACAGTTACACAACCAGAAATAACGTATGCAGCTGAAACTATCTTCAAAACAACTAATACAGCAGAAAATGACAGAGTACTAAAAATAGAAAGAAGAATAATTAGGACATGTATAAATAAACAATATAAAATAAATGGACATTGGAGAATAGCATCAAATGAAACAGTATATAAGAAAATAGAACCAGTCATCAGCACGATCAGGAAGAAACGCCTCTCATTCTTTGGACATCTGATGAGAACTCCAGAAAACAGAATTAGTGAAAAAATAATACAAAAATTGTGGAATAGCAAGAGCGACATTAAATGGATCACAGAAATTAAGGAAGATATGAAAGAACTCCAAACTACAGTAGATGACCTAAAAAACAAGACAGAGAAAACCAGAATACTGCAAGACCCACAAACTAGACTACAAATGAAAATCAGTAAAAGGAGTACAGGAAGAGTGATCTCAGATGAAGAAAGAAAGAAAATATCTGAATGAATGAAGAAATATTGGGCAGACAGAAGAGCAAAACACCTTTCATATAAGAATAGACTCTAATAATTATATTACCTAAATATCATATTAGGTTACTGTTGAGCCAAGTTGTATCCCTGTGTAACAACTCATTTAAAACTTTGTATTTTTGACTAGAGTGGTCCAATGAAGGCAATAATAGTAATAATAATAATAATAATAATAATAAACCCCGTGGAGGCCCGGGAAAAGAATCGGCCTCCGGTATGTTCTGCCAGTCGTAAAAGGCGACGAAAAGAACAAACCACTAATAGGTCTAACCCCCCTTTTAGTGTGATTAGTTGGTTCAGGACAGAACTAAAGAAGCCTCGGACAAGCGCCGTCATGGTCGGGGACGACGCTTGAACCCTATGCCCGCCCACAATGGTAACGACACTGCTAGCCAACTGGAAAATGATTTAAATCCAAATAGAGGTGTTTTGCAGGATATGCTTCCTGCAACCACCCTAGAAGGAAAACAAAGACAGAGGATGAGATGGTCAGATGAAGTTAATCGACACCTCATGTTGTGTTATTACCAAGCAACAAACCTAGGAACCAACACAACTGGATACAGATCACAAGTATACACAACATTTATTACCAGATACCCAGAATTAAAATTTTTAACAGAACAACGACTAGCTGATCAGATCCGTGTAATAATAAAAAATAACAGGATACCCCAGTCAGAATTAGAAAACATCAAACAACAAGTGCAACAAATACTGGAACAAAATAATGTGCAATCAGAAGAAGAAGAAAATACAGTAATGGACTCAAACATCCCAGAGCAAACAAACAAAGAACAACACGCACCAATTAAACAATCAGAGGAAAACGAAATCTTAAGACAGCCACCAGAACAAGCACAAATAGAACACGAAGTGACACAGATGTTAGATGTAGAAGAAAAATTTCAGCTGACATATATAGAATACAAAGACACAAATACGGACATTAGACCATTCTTGCATAGACCACCAAATAACCCACAAGTCGAAACAACAATAAAAACTGTCAACACAATCATACACAACAAAATAAATGAAAACACAACTACGGAAGAGTTACAACTACTGGTTTATGTAGGAGCACTCACTACACTAAATATACACACTAGGCAGAGATCAGAACCAACCAACACACAGAAGAAACCCACAAAACCAGCATGGCAACACAGGCTACAGATCAAAATAGAAAAACTGAGAAAAGACATCGGACAGCTAACACAATTTATAAGAAATGAAATCTCGGAAAAAAAACGAAAAAAGTTAGGTAAAATCTCACAACAAGAAGCGACAGAGCAATTAGACGAAAAGAAGCAGAAATTACAAGCATTAGCCAAACGACTCAGAAGATACAAAAAAAGTGAAAATAGAAGGAAACAAAACCAAACATTCAACACAAACCAAAAGAAATTTTACCAGACAATAGATAACACACACATTAAAATAAACAATCCACCAAACATAACAGACATGGAACACTTCTGGAGCAACATATGGTCAAACCCGGTACACCATAACAGGCATGCACGGTGGATACAAGCAGAAACAGACACATACAAGATGATACCACGAATGCCTGAAGTGATAATTTTGCAACATGAAGTCACCCAAGCAATTAATTCTACTCACAATTGGAAAGCCCCTGGAAATGACAAAATAGCAAATTTCTGGTTAAAGAAGTTCACCTCAACACATTCACATCTAACTAAATTATTTAACAGTTACATTGCAGACCCATACACATTCCCTCATACACTTACACATGGAATAACTTATCTGAAACCTAAAGATCAAGCAGACACAGCGAACCCAGCTAAATATCGCCCCATAACATGCCTACCAACAATATACAAAATATTAACTTCAGTCATTAAACAGAAACTAGTGACACATACAACACAGAACAAAATTATAAATGAAGAACAAAAAGGCTGTTGCAAAGGAGCACGAGGATGTAAAGAGCAACTGATAATAGATGCAGAGGTGACATATCAAGCTAAAACTAAACAAAGGTCGCTACACTACGCATACATCGATTACCAAAACGCTTTTGATAGTGTACCCCACTCATGGTTACTACAAATATTGGAAATATATAAAGTAGATCTTAAATTGATACAGTTCCTAAACATAGTAATGAAAAACTGGAAAACCACACTTAATATCCAAACAAATTCAAATAATATCACATCACAGCCAATACAGATTAAGCGTGGAATATACCAAGGAGATTCATTAAGTCCTTTCTGGTTCTGCCTTGCTCTGAACCCACTATCCAACATGCTAAATAATACAAATTATGGTTACAATATTACTGGAACATACCCACACAAAATCACACATTTGCTATACATGGATGATCTAAAACTACTGGCAGCAACAAATCAACAACTCAACCAATTACTAAAGATAACAGAAGTATTTAGCAATGATATAAATATGGCTTTTGGAACAGACAAATCTAAGAAAAATAGCATAGTCAAGGGAAAACACACTAAACAAGAAGATTACATATTGGATAACCACAGCGACTGCATAGAAGCGATGGAAAAAACAGATGCCTATAAATATCTAGGATACAGACAAAAAATAGGAATAGATGATAGAAATATTAAGGAAGAGCTAAAAGAAAAATATAGACAAAGACTAACAAAAATACTGAAAACAGAATTGACAGCAAGAAACAAGACAAAAGCTATAAATACCTATGCTATACCAATATTGACCTACTCATTTGGAGTAGTGAAATGGAGTAACACAGACCTAGAAGCACTCAATACACTTACACGATCACAATGCCACAAATAGAGAATACATCACATACATTCAGCAACAGAAAGATTCACATTAAGCAGAAAGGAAGAAGGAAGGGGATTTATCGACATAAAAAACCTACATTACGGACAGGTAGACAATTTAAGAAAATTCTTTCTAGAACGAGCAGAAACTGACAAAATACACTAAGCAATCACCCACATAAATACATCGGCTACACCACTACAATTCCATAACCACCTCTACAACCCTTTAGATCACATAACATCAACAGATACAAAGAAAGTAAATTGGAAAAAGAAAACACTACATGGCAAGCACCCGTATCATCTAACACAGCCACACATCGATCAAGACGCATCCAACACATGGCTAAGAAGAGGCAATATATACAGTGAGACAGAAGGATTCATGATTGCAATACAGGATCAAACAATAAACACCAGATATTACAGCAAGCATATTATTAAAGATCCAAATACCACAACAGATAAATGCAGACTTTGCAAACAACAAATAGAAACAGTAGATCACATCACAAGCGGATGTACAATACTAGCAAATACAGAATACCCCAGAAGACATGACAACGTCGCAAAAATAATACATCAACAGCTTGCCTTACAACATAAACTTTTAAAACAACACGTTCCTGCATACAAGTATACACCACAAAATGTACTGGAGAATGATGAATACAAATTATACTGGAACAGAACCATTATAACAGATAAAACAACGCCACATAACAAACCTGACATCATACTCACCAATAAAAAGAAGAAATTAACACAACTAATTGAAATATCCATACCCAATACAGCAAATATACAGAAGAAAACAGGAGAAAAAATTGAAAAATACATCCAACTGGCTGAGGAAGTCAAGGACATGTGGCATCAGGATAAAGTTGACATTATACCAATTATACTTTCAACTACAGGAGTCATACCACGCAATATCCACCAGTACATCAATGCAATACAGCTACATCCAAACTTATATAAACAACTTCAGAAATCCGTAATTATTGATACATGTTCAATTACCTGAAAGTTCCTAAACGCAATGTAACATATACCGTACAGTTAAAAGGAAGTGACGCTTGATCAAGGTCCGCGTCACTTTCATTCTGAACCAGACCTAAGGTCTGAGAAAGGAAAGATAATAATAATAATAATAAATGATGAATGATAATGAATAATAATAAAGACAAGTATGGTTTTGCAGCCATTATCGTTTTGGAATTTAAATTTGGAGGTATCTAGTAGAGGTAGGCCAATAATAATAAATAATAATAATAAAGAATAAGAAATGATAATAAATGATAATGAATGGTAATGAATAGTAATAAATGATAATCAATAATAATGAATAATAATAATAAATGAACATAAGTAATAATAAATGATAATAAATAATAATGAGAAGCCCACCATTATCCTGTTGGAATTCAAACTTCCCGCCATTTTTCCTTCTGGAGGGTTAGGTTAGGTTAGTGGACATAGCCCAATTGGTCTATTTTCCCGCCAAAATTCAAAATTCCCGCCATTTTTTCTGGAGGTTAGGTTAGTGGACATAGCACAATTGGCCTACTTTCCCGCCAAAAGCCGCCATCTTGGATGACGTCATGCGCTGTTGCCAAGTCTATATGCCGCCATCTTGTATGAGGTCATTTTGCAACAATGGAGAGTGGGGTGACAGCCGCTTTGTCCCACTACTCGTGTTGTGATATGTCTGGAGATGGAAAATCTCGTCTCTAGGATTCGACGTGGGTTCGGGAAACGACGATCGTGTAAAACCCGGCGTACTGCGTCACCCTTTAGATACCACTAACGCCAACCTTGCACCATGTCTCAGTCGTAGGAGATATACCGTATGAGCAAGCTCTATCAGCACTGCAATACGCACATAGGTGGACTCGAATAACCGCACGAAGGTCAACAACTGCACGCGTTGACTTCCTCGACCCACTAATATTTAAAATTCCAAACCACAGCATTCGACGATCTCTTTCAGAGACAATTAGCGTGTTCTCTTTTATATCGTTCTTGATTTGTCATTTGAGGTATAAGGGAAAAGGATCACGTTCTCAATAAACTTCCGATTGTTCCTCAATAAATAACTATTGCGTAGAACGACCGTTCTCTTTAACATAGACTACACATTCAGTGCACCCAACGAGATTTCCTGAATTTGGTATACTGCGACGCTCACGCCGAACTCGCACAATAAATCCTAGCCCAAATATCGACAAATGTCCGGCCCTTAGTGCTTGCGTACACCTATACAGCCACAGTAATACTACGCAACGCTACTATCCCTTTGTGCGTCCTTTAATCCCCAACCACAAAGCAACTAAACGACTTCGCGTGAACGCGTCTATTCACATACACCATCCAACGAAAAATCTCACAAAAATATTGAAACACGGTTCACCTACCATCGCGTGGCTATTAAACGGCACAAAGCACCCAGGAGAAACTGATCCCACGCTTTAATGAATCGGAGCTTTTCCTGTACCTGGTGAGTCTACACACTACCAGAAATCGGCTAAGTAATCATTCCCTGCATAAGCCGGTAATCATTTCAAAGTACCTTCCTAAACGAGGAGGTATTGAATAGAATTGGGCACAACTTGACAAGAAGAAGAGACTGGTTGGTAGGACATGTTCTGAGGCATCAAGGAATCACAAATTTAGCATTGGAGGACAGCGTGGAGGGTAAAAATCGTAGAGGGAGACCAAGAGATGAATACACTAACCAGATTCAGAAGGATGTAGGTTGCAGTAGGTACTGGGAGATGCAGAAGCTTGCACAGGATAGAGTAGCATGGAGAGCTGCATCAAACCAGTCTCAGGACTGAAGACGACAACAACAACAACAACATTCTACACGACTTAGAACTGCTCCGAACACTTTTGAGCTCTATCCCAATTGCAGACTACGCCATGTATCGTCTGAGCCGAACTCACCATGCTCGAGATAATCTCTCTAGAGCAGAGATCGGCAACAGGCCGACCGCGGGAGGTCGAACCTCGGACCGCCGAATATTCTTAAACACAGTCCGACGTCCAAGTATCCCGGAGCCTCGTTCGCATTACGCTAGAAATTTAATCGAGTTCTGAGTAATTCAGTAACTAAACGTGTCTGAACAACAAAAACTTTGTCGAGTAGATTAGCAAATCATTTAGGCGAGTTGATACATTTCGTTCTATTTTTCTCGGACTGGGTGTTGTGTTGTCCTAATCATCATCATTTCATCCCCATCGACGCGCAGGTCGCCGAAGTGGCGTCAAATCGAAAGACCTGCACCAGGCGACCGGTCTACCCGACGGGAGGCCATAGCCACACGACATTTCCATTTTTTCGGCGAGTTGCGCCTCCCACCACGCGCCACTGTTAAACAAGTGCGGACCTGCCGTTTTAGTCAGAGAGAGCGCAGTGGGCGGTCGGTCTGCACTGCGTTTCGTCAATCGCACGCGGGCCGCACAGCAATTATTCATTTGTTTTACAATTTGTCGTGTGAAAAACCTTTTCGTACATACATACCTACATTGATAATGGGTCCTAAAAAGGCGAAAAGTGGACACTGAAAATAGGAGATTTTTTATGACCGAATGGTTTACGCTACCTGATAGGCCTCAAGTGGTTCCAGTTTGCTTAATATGTAATGAAACTGTCGCTGTTATTAAAAGCGGCTATTTAAAGCGACACTGTGAAACAACTCATCAGCAATTCCACAAAAACTTTCCTCTTGGCAGTGAGGCTCGCAAAGAAAAACTCCAGGTAATATAATGCTAAGAGATAATGTATAAATATGATATGTATAACTGCTTTGTAAACTTATCACGATAAAATTTGAATTGCATGAGTGAGCAAGAAAAATCGGCAGAAGCAGCGTTACGTGTGTGTACACTTAGTAAACACCAAAAACCATTTTCAAATTCTGAAATAATGAATGAATGCATGTTGGAAGTAGCCTCGGAACTTTTTGAAGAAAAAAAGGATGTTGTCGCTGTAATTCAAAGCATTCCAATGTCGGCAAGAAGTAATACAAGAAGAACGGATATTTTAGCTACTGATATTAAAAGCATTCTGCTTCAACTTTTGGAAAATACACCATTCTTCGCCATTGCACTTGACGAATCATGTGACATTGTTGATGATGAACAAATATCTATTTTCGTGAGATTTTTCGACATTGAAAATAAGATATTCAGAGAAGAATTGCTCGCAATATTGCCTCTGAAAGGTAACACTCGAGGAGAAGATTTATTCAAAGCTATTGACGAATTTATTAATAATTCCTACATTTGTTATGATAAAATAGTGTCGCTTTCAACTGACGGCGCCCCAGCGGTGATTGACAAAGAAAAAGGTACAGTAAAGAAAATCAGGGATATGAATCCGGGTCTAATATCGTATCAGTGTATGATTCATAAGACTGCCCTTTGTGGAAAACTCAGTGCTACACTGAAAGAAGTAATGAACAGCTTGGTGCAGTTCATTAATTTTATGAGATCTCATTCTTCTCCGATGCCGAAAGTTTGAGAAGTTTCTTTCGGATGTGATGCAGCGTATTCTGACTTATTGCAATACAACAATGTTCGTTGGTTATGTAAAGGTCAAGTTTTTGAACGTTTCTGGCCAATAGAGGAAGATGTAACCTCCTTCTTGCAAATCTTGGATACTCAGGGAGCAAAGAAGCATAACAAACGAGCGCAATATGCTACATGTGACTTTTCTGAAGGATATTCTGAAATATTTAAATGCGCTCAACACAGAGTTACAAGGGAATGGGAAATTAATATGTGATCTGATACAAAGCGAGTCTGCTTTTCGTCGTAAGCTGGATATTTTTGAAAAAAGATATTGCGAGGCACGAATTTATTCATTTCCCAACAATTCTTGAGTATAAAAAAAGAGAACTCTGAAGAAAACATTGCACGTTTGTAAGATTTCTCTCCGATCTAAGGGACGAATTTGCTACAAGATTTCAAGACTTTGCAGAAACTGGAAAGCTGTCTCCATTCCTAAAACTTCCTTATGAAGTCAATGCATCGGCAGAATGGACTGATGTGGCTGCTGAGTTGTTCAGCGTTTCAGAGTCTTCGCTTCGAGTGGAGATAATCGACTTGCAAGAAGATATTTCTTTGCAAATGTATAAAACTGTATCCACTGAATCATTTTGGGGTAAGCATCAATCTGCCATTATGTTTGGTTCGATATATATATATATATATATGCGAATCGTCGTTCTCGAAAATGAATTTTTCGGAGAACACATATCGGTCAAGGTTGACGGACGCCAACCTCGAAGACATACTTCGCATTTGCTGTACCCCTCGAACACTGGACTTTAAAAAACTGGCTCAAGACCGTCGATGTAATTTCTCACATTGAATATACACTACTGCCCATTAAAATTGCCAGACCACGAAGATGACTTTCTACAGACGCGAAACTTAACCGACAGGAAGAAGATGCTGTGATATACAAATGATTAGTTTTTCAGAGCATTCACACAAAGTTGGCGCCAGTGGCGACACCTACAACGTGCTGACATGAGCTCATACACGAACAGCAGTTGACCGGCGTTGCCTGGTGAAACGTTGTTGTGATGCCGCGTGTAAGGAGGAGAAATGCGTACCATCACCTTTCCGACTTTGATAAAGGTCGGATTGTAGCCTATCGCTATTGCGGTTTATCGTATCGCGACATTCCTGTTCGCGTTGGTCGAGATCCAGTGACTGTTAGCAGAATATGGAATCGGTGGTTTCAGGAGGGTAATACGGAACGCCGTGCTGGATCCCAACGGCCTCGTATCACTAGCAGTCGAGATGACAGGCATCTTATCCGCATGGCTGTAACGGAACGTGCAGCCACGTCTCGATCCCTGAGTCGACAGATGGGGACGTTTGCAAGACGACAACCATCTGCACGAACAGTTCGACGACGTTTGCAGCAGCATGGACTATCAGTTCGGAGACGATGGCTGCGGTTACCCTTGACGCTGCATCACAGACAGGAGCGCCTGCGATGGTGTACTCAACGACGAACCTGGTTGCACGAATGGCAAAACGTCATTTTTTCGGATGAATCCAGGTTCTGTTTACAGCATCGTGATGGTCGCATCCGTGATTGGCGACATCGCGGTGAACGCACATTGGAAGCGTGTATTCGTCATCGCCATACTGGCGTATCACCTGGCGTGATGGTATGGGGTGCCATTGGTTACACGTCTTGGTCACCTCTTGTTCGCATTGCCGGCACTCTGAACAGTGGACGTTACATGTGTTACGACCCGTGGCTCTACCCTTAATTCGATCCCTGTGAAACCCTACATTTCAGCAGGATAATGCACGACCGCATGTGGCAGGTCCTGTACGGGCCTTTCTGGATACAGAAAATGTTCGACTGCTGCCCTGGCCAGCACATTCTCCAGATCTAACTGAAAACGTCTGATCAATGGTGCCCGAGCAACTGGCTCGTCACAATACGTCAGTCACTAATCTTGATGAAGTGTGTTATCGTGTTGAAACTGCATGGGCAGCTGTACCTGTACACGCCATCCAAGCTCTGTTTCACTCAATGCCCAGGCGTATCAAGGCCGTTGTTACGGCTAGAGGCGGTTGTTCTGGGTACTGATTTCTCAGGATCTATGCACCAGAATTGCGTGAATATGTAATCACCTGTCAGTTCTAGTATAATATATTTGTCCAATGAATACCCGTTTATCATCTGCATTCCTTCTTGGTGTAGAAATTTTAATGGCCAGTAGTGTATTACAACATTAACTGAGAACTACTTGTTTTACCCTTTTTTTGGAAACTAACCCCACTCGAAAACAAAATAAAATAGAGTACCTTTTAATTATTAGTTTTTTTCTGGACCTCCATAAAAATTTTACACCGAATCCGGAGCCCACTGAAATCTACTTGCCGATCCCTGCTCTAGAGGCTCGTAACTCGAACGATTCCCCGATAGTACTACTGAAATTGTAAAAGGACAAATCAAGAACCTTTGTCTGCGAACAAACATATTGCGCCAATTCTGTCTTTAACAACGTTTCCAGTGGTCAGCTGTTCCGTCGTTGTCATCTTATGCCGCACGCCGCTGTTCAGCAGACTGCTGGGCGTTGCAAACCCGCTCACTTAACACGACGCAGTTTTTATCGACCATCGGGTGTCACGTATCTACAACATTTCAACACGAAAATTTAAGAAAACCATACAAACAACATAATCTCTTCATTCTCCTAGCACATAAAAATCGATGGTAAGTTGAAGCAATACAGACAAGTGATGCGTTTTTTTTTTTTTTTTTTTTTTTTTTTTTTTTTGCTGAAAACTGTTTGGCGCTGTGTTCGCCCACAAGACACGGAAAGCAGCAGATGAAGGCACGCACTTACACCACGTGGTTCCTGACTACTGTTAGATACAGTCCCACACTGCACTCTAATGGGCATCATACGAGTGTGCGAACTATGAGACTCAACTGTGTGACTGGATTAAAAAGTTTATAGCTAACATACCACAAATGTCATTCTGAATTGAGAGATTTAAGACGTAAAACTAGCTCCAGTTTTGTTCTTCTTGCGTTACGGTCTCTGTAGGACCGCGGGTAGCCCCTTTGTGGACTGCATTTTCCACTTCTTCTCCCAGAACCTCTTCATTCTTTCTCTCCCGCTTTTCTTCCAAGATCTTCAGTTTCCGTTTCTTCTGTCGGATCCACTGGTAACGCTCTAATCTTTTCCTGTATTCCTCTCTGTCATTGATCTCCGGCATATTGGTCGGTGTATATTTGTTCCTCCAATTTTCCTTTCCTTCGACCTCGATCCCCAATTTCAACCAGTCCTTCCGAAGTTCAACAATCCACTTGGTTCCTGTCTTTCCCCTTGTTCTCCCTGTTGTTTTCCACACTCTCTTCGTCATTCTGTCCATACTCATCCTAACTACATGTCCAGCAAACCTTGCCCTTTTGAGTCTGATTTCCCCGGATATTGTTCCCTAGGTCTTCGCATCCACCTCTCTCCATCTCTTTTGGGACCTGGTATTTTTCTTAGTATTTTTCTCTCTTCTTTCTCTAGTTATGCCCCATTTCTTCCTAGTGTCATCGTCTCAGCAGCATATAATACCATTGCCTTGTAGTGGCGTATCTTTGCCTCTGTGGATATATTCTCTTTATTCTATATCTCTCTCGTCATGCAGAAGGCCGACCTTACCTTCTTTATCCTCTCTGTTATTCCCTCCTTGCTCCTGTTCCTTCCTGTTATAAATTCTCCCAGGTATTTAAATTTGTCCACCATTTGCACAGTGCCTTCCGGTGTTTCCCAGTCTGCAGTGGTGTTTAGTGTCTTTGTCTTGTTATAGGGACCCTTAGTCCCATCTTTCTGGCTACCTTACTTAAGTTGTCCATTTGTGTCTTCTTCAGTCTCACTTACTATTGCTATGTCATCTGCAAAGGCTAGGCAGTCCACTTGAGCCCTGTTGTCCTATTTGTCCCCCACATGGGTCTTTGGTATTCCCATTTCCTCGTTTATTGCTCTCCACTGCCTGATCACTTCGTCCAGTGCTATATTGAACAACAATGCTGACAATCCATCTCCCTGTTTAACAGCAGTCTTGATCTCAAATTTTTATGACAGTGCTCCTCTGAATCTCACCCTTGCTTTTGTGTCTGTCAGAATTTCTTTTATGAGTTCTTGTGCGATTACATCAAGTCCTCTGTTCTTCAGTTCGAAAGTAGCTAGTTAGTTTTTGTTGTATGGTAATGTATAGTTACATTTACTGGTATTTTGTCTGTGTGATAATGTGATGCTGAACGCGTGATTAGAGAAACAGTTAAGCTTGTATTTAAGTTCGTAACTAACGTCTCGTCATTCTTGAAAAGTGATCAGGAATGGAAAAGTTAGTCAGAAGTACAACATAAAACTGTCTGCTGAATCGCTCGTGGCTAAAGTACAGTCTGTTCTGTCAAATTTAAGAAAACTGCCGTGTTAGCAATAATACAAGGAATGTGATAGCGAGAAAAATATGAAATATTAACTACCAAAAGTGCACTCTGTGAAAAGTATGTCACTGTTGAAATATCACTCGTAAATTATAAATGGCCTACATGTTTGGACAATGAATGAATGCTCTGCTGCTGCCCTCTCCAAACTACTGCGGTTGCTGCTGCTATGTTAGTTAAAAAAAAAAGTCGAAGCTATTAACAAAGAGATGTGCAATGAGTGCTTTAAACTACAGAGACACCCACATAACTTCAGTGCTAATAAATCTCATTAGTGAAACGATCTTTGCCAATTTAAGTTCTGTTACTGAGGACCTCGGAAAACCAAAATTGTATATGTGAAACTTGAAATAGAAGACGAACGCTGATTGATGAAAAAACCACAAAGTAACTATATTAACAGAGCTTTACATAGCTAAGACAAAAAAATTTTAACACTTCAAATATTAAAAATTTACTTTATGTTAATACTGGCAAAACCTGAACAAATTCTCTTTGCTCCCTTACAAACATGTATGCTATTCACCTTTGAAAAAAAAAAAAAAAAGTACAGTGCATCAGACAGTGTTACGTTACAGTAAAATTCTCCAGTTGTAAACGCGTGACCAAATTAATTACTACATCTGGATATCTCGGCACATGCGCTATTATAGTGTTCTAAATGAATTTACAAAACGTCTCTGCATAGCCGGCCACGGTAGCCGAGCGGTTCTAGGCGCTTTAGTCTGGACCCGCCCGACCGCTACTGTCGCAGGTTCGAATCCTGCCTCGGGCATGGATGTGTGTGATGTCCTTTGTTTAGTTAGGTTTAAGTAGTTCTAAGTTCTAGTGGACTGATGACCTCAGATGTTACGTCGCATAGTGCTCAGAGCCATTTGAATCATCTCTCCATAAATGAAAAATTACACAAGAAAATTATTGTCGACACACAGCACGGCGTGAAAGTGTAACTCCATGACAACATACAGCTCGACTCCCGTCTCCACTGACAAGCAGAGGTTCCACTAACAGCGCAACCTCTTTGGCAGAGATGTATCCCTCTGTTACTCAGATGCTATTGAACCTTTACTTTTATGCGTGACATCCAAAATATTACAAAAGTTTCAATTTTCTGTATAAAACAAAAGCCTTACGAAGCTTACTCAGAGAGACCCATTACGTTTTAGCGTAAATACAAATGATCCAAGAGGTAGCGATTATAAGACAGATGCCAGACACAGATTCATTGGAAGAGTCGTCAAGAAGTGTACTCTACCTCTACATCTATATACACACTCCGCAATCCACCATACGGTGCGTGGCGGAGGGTACCTCGTACCACAACTAGAATCTTCTCTCCCTGTTCCACTCCCAAACAGAACGAGGGAAAAATGACTGCCTATATGCCTCTGTACGAGCCCCAATCTCTCTTATCTTATCTTTGTGGCCTTTCCGCGAAATGTAAGTTGCGGCAGTAAAATTGTACTGCAGTCAGCCTCAAATGCTGGTTCTCTAAATTTCCTCAGTAGCGATTCACGAAAAGAACCCCTCGTTTCCTCCAGAGACTCCCACCCGAGTTCCTGAAGCATTTCCGTAACACTCGCGCGATGATCAAACCCACCAGTAACAGACCTAGCAGCCAGCCTCTGAATTGCTTCTATGTCCTCCCTCAATCCGACCTGATAGGGATCCCAAACGCTCGAGCAGTAATCAAGAATAAGTCGTATTAGTGTTTTATAACCGGTCTCCTTTACAGATGAACCACATCTTCCCAAACTTCTACCAATGAACCGAAGACGACTATCCGCCTTCCCCACAACTGCCATTACATGCTTGTCCCACTTCATATCGCTCTGCAGTGTTACGCCCAAATATTTAATCGACGTGACTGTGCCAAGCGCTACACTACTATTGGAGTATTCAAACATTACAGGATTCTTTTTCCTATTCATCTGTATTAATTTACATTTATCTATATTTAGAGTTAGCTGCCATCCTTAACACGAATCACAAATCCTGTCCAAGTCATCTCGTATCCTTCTACAGTCACTCAACGACGACGCCTTCCCGTACACCACAGCATCATCAGCAAACAGCCGCACATTGCTATCCACCCTATCCAAAAGGTCATTTATGTAGATCGAAAACAACAGTGGACCTACCACACTTCCCTGGGGCACTCCAGATGATACCCTCACCTGCGATGAACACTCAGCATCCAGGACAACTTACTGGGTTTTGTTACTTAAGAAGTCTTCGAGCCACTCACGTATTTCGGAACCAATCCAATATGCTGGTCCCTTAGCTAGCAGTCTGCAGTGGGGCACCGAGTCAAACGCTATCCGGAAGTCAAGGAATATGGCATGCGTCTGATACGCTTCGTCCATGGTTCGCAAGATATCATGTGAAAAAAAGGGCGAATTGCGTTTCGCAGGAGCGATGCTTTCTAAAGCCGTGCTGATGCATGGACAGCAACTTCTCTGTCTCAAGGAAATTCTTTATATTCGAACTGAGAATATGTTCGAGAATCCTGTAATAAACCGATGTTAAGGATATTGGTCTGTAATTTTGAGGATCCGTCCTTCTACCCTTCTTATATACAGGCGTCACCTGCACTTTTTTCCAGCCGCTCGGGACTTTACGTTGGGCAAGAGATTCGCGATAAATGCAAGCTAAGTAAGGAGCCAGTGCAGTAGAGTACCCTCTGTAAAACCGAATTGGAATCCCATCAGGTCCTGGCGATTTATTAATTTTCAACCCATTCAGCTGCTTCACAACCCCAGGGATGTCTATCACTATGTCCTCCATACGGGAATCTGTACGGCGGTATGTTTGTACGATCCTCCTGCGTGACAGATCTCTCAAATGCTAAATTTAAAAGTTCAGCTTTCGTTTTGCTGTCTTCCGTCTCCAGGCCAGACTGATCAGTGAGTGACTCGATGGAAGCCTTCGACCCGCTTACCGAGTTTACGTAAGACCAGAATGTCCTTGGGTTTTCAGCAAGATCTTTTGCTACGGTATGACGGTGGTAGTGGTAGAATGCTTCGCGCATCGCTCTTTTTACAGCAGGACGAATCTCTTTCCTGTCCTCGTTCACCCGATCTTTCTTGTACCGCGAGTGCAACTGTCTTTGCTTCCTGAACATTCTCCGAATTGCGCTGTAATCCACCCACAAAGGAAATTGCTTGCAAAACTCTCGTTGGACCAATACTTGAATATTGCTCGTCAGTCCGCGATCCGTACAAGATAAAAGTAACAGAAGAGAGAGAGAAGATTGAAAAGAAGAGCAGCGAGGTTCGTCACAAGTTGAGTTGAAGAGGGGACGATGTGGTTTACATTTAAAGTTTCTGGACTGTAGATTCCTACAAGAGTCAGCAAATATTGTCAAACACTGACTTAATGACTCGTACGGTGTTACGCTTAAGGCTGTTGGGAGTCATCAGAGGCGCTGCAAGGTAGGAAAGGAGACGGCGGGCGCAAGCGGTGGCGCCTACGTTACCGGAGCTAACAAGGGAACCTCCCCATCGCATCCCCCCCAGATTTAGTTACAAGTTGGCACAGTGGATAGGCCTTTAAACACTGAACATAGATCAATCGAGAAAACAGGAAGACGTTGTGTGGAACTACGAAAAAAATAAGCAAAATATACAAACTGAGTATCCTTGATGTGAACGATAGGCAACATCAAGGATAATGTTACTCAGGAGCGCCGTGGTCCCGTGGGTAGCGTGAGCAGCTGCGGAATGAGACGTCCTTGGTTCAAGGCTTCCCTCGACTGAAAAGTTTGATTTTTTTATCTTCAGACAATTTTCAAAGTTCTGGCACTCACACATAATCAACTTCGCTCTCCAAAATTGCAGGACATATTCAGATTTGCTTGGACATATGCAAGATTTGACGGTCTACACGCGGAAAAATTTGAAAACATTAAAAACATATGTTTTGACAGAGCACAGGGAAAACTCTGCGACTGTGAAACTTTTGCATTCATTTGTTGCAGTTTATGTGACACACTCTTATGTTTTCATCACTTTTTTGGGAGTGATTATCTCATCCGCAAGAAAACCTAAATCGGGGAAGGTAGAATCTTTTTGCCCATTCGCCAAATGTACAAGTTAGGTGGGTCGACAACATATTCCTGTCATGTGACGCACATGCCGTCACCAGTGTCGTATAGAATATATTAGACGTGTTTTCCTGTGCAGGAATCGGTTGACCTATGAGCTTCCGATCAAATGTTTTCGGTTCCCATTGGAGAGGCACGTCCTTTCGTCTACTAATCACACGGTTTTGCGGTGCGGTCTCAAAACACATACACTTAACTTATTACAGTGAACAGAGACGTCAGTGAACGAACGCACAGATCATAACTTTGAGAAAATAAAGATAGTAAACTTTTCATTCAAGGAAGGACTTGAACCGAGGACCTCTCTCGTTCCGCAGCTGCTCACGCTAACCACGGGACCACGGCGGTCCTGAGCTCATACTGTCCTTGATGTTGCCTATGTTGCGCATGGACTACTCAGTTTGCATATTTTGCTTATTTTTTTCATAGTTCCACACAACTTCTTCCTGTTTTCTCGATTGATCTGTGTTTGGTTTTTCAAGGCCTATCCACTGTGCCATCTTATAACTAAATCTGAGGGCGGTGCAATGGGGAGGTTGCCTTGTAAGGACAAACACTAGAAACCCGCAAATTACAGACGCTCTGGGCAGGGGAAAAGTTCCACTCCAGAGAATTAACTGGAAAGTCCGTCCATCGCGTAGACACTGTTGTAAAGCGTCCCAGTAGAAGATGGCCCCGAAAAGGCACGCCTCAGCAGAGTCAGAGAGCCGAGGAGTGCAGCGTCAGTCAGTTTACACAGGCCAGGGTGCTGCTCCAGCACGATGGAGGGTGGGGACCCATGACGTAAGACGCTGTGGCAGCTTTCAGCTGAACGCTTGCGAGGTGCCGGGGCTTGCAGTGTATTTAACTGTTGTGTACATAGTTCCGCATAGTCAGCGCGTACACAACTTTCCCACTAGAGCGCGCCCCGCTAAGCACAACAGCGCAGGCGCAGCGCTCGTCCGTCTCCGCACTACGAGATGGCGCTCCCTTAGAGACGGACCAAATGCTGCTTCCTCCGATCTGAGTATTAATATGTCTCGCAGCCAATGAGATTGCTGCTAACGTAGAACCTTTTCTCCTCGCGGATCACACTCGCGCAGTGATATCTGAACACGCGAGGTATTATAACGAGTGTACAGACCTCCGACTAGTCAGTCTGCATTAGGCTGCATTAGTCTGCAATAGTCTATAGTCAAGTTTCAGTCTGCGCCTAATAAGATTACCATATTCCTGTACATAGCCATGAATATAAATGTATAGACACTTTGTCAAGTATCAGAGATATGTGAGAATAAGATTAACATACCAAGACCAAAGGAACTTCAGATTGTCAATTGTAAATAGCATCCAGAACCAAGTTAAGTAATTTTTATGCTTGTTGTTATTTTAATAAATGTGTGTGAAAATTAATGAAGTTCTGTTTAAAATTGGTCAACGTCAATATGTGCTACTCTAAGCATGAAAGAGGCATTTCTATCGTCTGGGCTAACGACAGAAGATAAACACTCCACGATAAGACCACGAGACATATTGCTGACACTCGCCTACTTCGCTAGAGCGACAAGTCAAATAATCTGATGGTGTGTGTACCTAGGGTCTTACAGTACGCACACCACATTAACACTAAATTCTTCTAGAATATTCGTATGGAAATGATGCTCTAAGCCCCCCTTTTCTAAATCCGACTGTTGCTGTTGCACATGGATTAAGAAGAAACGCGAACTGACTGTAATCAACCCTACAAGTGGAGTAGAAAAGAGTTTGGCACCTGCAGTAATTTAATTGGATAGAAATTAATTAGATAAAGGAAAGTTTCATTAGCGAAGTGAGAAATGAATGGGTTGCTCTACCGATTAACAGAAAGAAAGTTCTGTCCAAAATAAAAATTTGATTTATTATGACTAAATTCAAAATAATAAACAAAACACATGAAACATTTACATCAAATAAATGCTGTGAAGGTGAGGTTGTCCATAAACTAGATTGTGACATTTATGACCAAGTGGTATGTGGAGCCAAATCCTTGCAACGAAAATCTCAAGAGAAACTCCCAGCCAACTCAACATTAATTGCTACTACAGTAGTGACTTTAAGAAGAATATAATAATTCCAATCCCAAAGGAAGCAGATGTTGACGGATGTGAAAATTACCGAACAATCAGTTTAATAAGTCACGGATGCAAAATACTAACACGAATTCTTTACAGACGAATCGAAAAACTGGTAGTAGCCGATCTGGGGGAACATCAGTTTCGATTCCGTAGAAATATTGGAACACGTGAGGCAATACTGACCCAAAGGCTTATCTTAGAAGCTAGATTAAGGAAAGGCAAACCTACGTTTCTACCATTTGTAGACTTACAGAAAGCTTTTGACAATGTTGACTGGCATACTCTCTCTCAAATTCTGAAGGTGGCAGGGTAAAACACAGGGAGCGAAAGGCTATTTACAATTTGTACAGAAAGCAGATGACAGTTACAAGAGTCGAGGGACATGAAAGGGAAGCAGTGGTTGGGAAGGGAGTGAGACAGGGTTGTAGCCTGTCCCCGATATTATTCAATCTGTATATTGAGCAAGCAGTAAAGGAAACAAAAGAAAAATTCAGAGTAGGTATTAAAATCCATGGAGAAGAATAAAAACTTTGAGGTTCGCCGATAACATTGTAATTCTGTCAGAGACAGCAAAGGACTTAGAAGAGCAGTTGAACGGAATGGATGGTGTCTTGAAAGGAGGACATAAGATGAACATCAACAAAAGCAAAACGAGGATAATGGAATGTAGTCGAATTAAGTCGGGTGATGCTGAGGGAATTAGATTGGGAAATGAGACAAAGTAGTAAAGGAGTTTTGCTACTTGGGGAGCAAAATAACTGATGATGGTCGAAGAGGAGAGGATATAAAATGTAGACTGGCAATGACAATGAAAGCGTTTCTGAAGAAGAGAAATTTGTTAACATCAATGGTAGATGTAAGTGTCAGGAAGTCGTTTCTGAAAGTATTTGTATGTAAGTGAAATATGGACGATAACTAGTTTGGACAAGAAGAGAGTAGAAGCTTTCGAAATGTGTTGCTACAGAAGAATGCTGAAGATTAGATGAGTAGACTAACTAATGAGGCGATATTGAATAGAATTGGGGAGAAGAGTTTAGCACAACTTGACTAGAAGAAGGGATCGGTTGGTAGGACACGTTCTGAGCCATCAAGGGATCACCAATGTAGTATTGGATTGCAGCGTGGAAGGTAAAAATCGTAGAGGGAGACCAAGAGATGAATTCACTAAGCAGATTGAGAAGGATGTAGGTTGCAGTAGGAACTGGGAGATGATGAAGGTTGCACAGGATAGAGTAGTATGGAGAGTTGCATCAAACCAGTCTCAGGACTAAGACCACAACAACATAACAACAGTAGTGAGAACTCAGACAATGAACACCCAAGACAGAACAAAGTTAGAAAAGCAAAATTCCCTAAACTTCAGGTGCTGCAGACATACATTAGCAAACTGTCTTTTTAACTGCAAGGTCACAATCTGGCGTACCGGTAGCTATGGCTGGTTGCTTCGACGTCCCGTCGTGGTGATGATAATGTCGCGAGTATAGCCCGAAACAAATTATCCTGGTCTGGTTGTTCCAGAATAAAGAATTACTAGCAATACAAATGCACCTTTGAGGGTGACGAAAAGGGCTCGCCACACAATCACTGACGGCACAGTGATTGATTTTAAGAAGGCAAGTTACACAGTAGCTCCGATAGTCAACTTTAGCCAAAACTGCTCAAGACAGACAACATAGGCCGCTTGTACGCAGAACGGTCAATTGCCAACTGTACTCGGCAAGTTACGTTGAAGTCGAAACTTGAGCAACTCCGTCAAACAGTTACAATCAAATAAAAGTATATTAGACAGCCAACGGAAGGCAGCCTGTCCAGAGCAGCGAGAGCTCAGTCTTGTAACCTACACCGACCGAAAGGCGAGAGCCGACTCTCACAAGAGCACCCGTACAAACCGAACACAGAACATTCCCGCCCCCACGACAGTGGCCGTGGTCAAACGTTCCAATCAGCAACACGAAAACCGGCGGAAAATTCCACTCTATTGCCGAAGCACTACCATTCCACCAGTGGATTCTTGGCGCCAATATCTGCGCCGATTTTGCTACGTCACGGAGCTATGCCCTGAGCAAGCCAATCACAGTTACGATTTTGGAGAAAACGCGGGAATTTGCCCGCGAAGACTGCCTGGGAACACAAGACATCCCCACGCCTCACTGGTAGCCCGCCAGAATGTGTTTTCACTACGTTTCTGCGAAGTAACAGAATCTCTAACCCCAGCCGCTCCGTCAGGTCCCTGTGGGCGTGTCGCCGCCGCTCTTATGACAATGTCGGCATCTGGACAGCATCCACTCGACTCCCTCACACCCGTCGGCATAACCTGCCTGTCACCGGACAACCCGGGTGACGAGAGACGCTGCGTGGGAAGTCCGCGTGTGAAGGAATAGCGACTTTACACTGCATGCAATTAGAGAGGAAAATCGAACTACTCAGAGTAAGATAGAAATAAGAGAGGGAGCTCATGCCACCTCTCACGCCGTTGCTTCCAAACTTGGTAAAATCCAGAAGCATCCGCACCAAACAAGTAGGAGAAGGAGAGGAATCTAGATGTGGTTAGCCAGAGGAGCCCCGGAGGTGCACAATGACTCCCCAGATTGGCCGAAGCTGGTTAGGTGCCGGTGGGTTACTGGGTCGAGTATAGGAAGGGAGAGATAGTGCGCCGCCCCGATTCTTTTTTTTTTTTAAAAAAAAGAAAACACGGTTTTTGTATTCAGAGGTGGAGTTGTGGTGAGAGTCAGACCGCTGGGGCGCCGACTCCGTGGCCAGCCTCGGTGAGCTCCGACGTGTCTGTTTTCCTCACTCGGAGTGCTGCTCTCGAATTTGCGCTTACCGTGCTGCCGGTGTTCGCTGTTTCTGTTAGCGACCACGCCCTGTGGACTGATACACTGATACGTGTCGTGCACCTGAGGCGTCGCGCCTTCGCATCGCTCCTGTCACTTGTTAGGACGATATCGTTATAGGCACGACTCATCGACAGATGTCACCACCTGACATGGACCTGAGTTACAGAGCTGCACGTAGTTGTACTAGTAGCCGGCAGAGGTCAGCAGTTGACGGACAGTGCTAGCAGTCGTAGTCAAAGCAATAATGTTTGACTAATATTTAATGTATTTGCATAATTATAGTTGTTTTATATGTGTAGTAATTAGCAGTGTGAGTGTTGTATGAGTGAAGAAGAACAGAAGTAAATGAAAATTGTTTTGTTTATTCACGAAGTACCAGTTAAAAACTATACAGGGGATTTACTATAATTAAATGTGCAGTCAGTTTATGGTACTAATAAATCGTGAGTAGAACACAAATTAATCGGTAATTTCGGAAGGAGTAATTTTATATTTGATACTTTTCTAAATTTATTTATTTAGCAATTGCCATAGAAAGAAATGTTTTACTATGATTGGTCATTGAAGTAAATCGCGGGTTAGCGCGGGATAATACGGCAGCCTGATTTGCTGTTTGTGTTATCAGCCAATCAGAAAATTGCAGAGTCGCGCCAATCTATGCTGGGAACAAAGACTTTGGTGTGACCTAGCAAGTTGGGGCTGAGGGTTCGAACTAGTAACATTTCATTGAAAGTAGCTCCGACAAAAGTACTGTAAAATCGCGGAAAAATGCTAATTACGAGTTGGCGAAGTAGTACAAAGTGTATTTAACTGAACGGTATAGTGGAAGACGTGTGGAATTTCGGACGGAATATCAAAATTATTGCTTTTGACTGTAAGTTAAAACCGCGTGGCGTGTTGTGCGATCTAAGACTGGAATAGGTATTACGTGTAGAGCAGGGTGCACAACATTCGACCGAGCATTTTCATAACTAAACGATCCGGTGAACTCTATTAACTTCGGTAACGGGTGTGGATACCTTAAACTGGCTACGTGTGTGATTGTGGCGTGCGTGGGAGCGTTACATTGTGTAGACACTTAGTACGAACTTGGCAGCATTAACTGTGATCTTTATCGAAAAAATACACCTGAAAATTTACATTGCCAAGTTAAAACTTTTATTTCAGTACTAGCCACATCCCGTTTACCGGACAATTCTATGTATGTTGCGTCCTGCAGTAGACAGTAGTGGTCTAGTATTCCCTACTACAGCTTTTAACCAGACAAATGAACATTGCTGGACACTGGCAGGACGGTAAAAAGTAACGTGCCGCGCCGCACATCCAGCTGCCTCCTCCGCTGTTTCTAGTGTACCCTTCAGTGGGGTAGTTACTCTGCTCGCTAATAAACAGTATTCACCAGACCCCTGGACTCTGCTGCAAGCGCCCTCTCGAGTCCCAGAATCCGCGTCTCCCGCAGCTGTGCTGTGCGAGTGTTGTTTGGCGCTGACCCCAGCCATCACCCTGCCTTCACTGGGAATTCCTTCCTCCACCTTTGCTCCTACCGCTCGGCAGTTTTAGACCGACTTCAGACGCCCCCGACTTCCCTCCATTCTGCGCCAGGTGTAGTGAACGACGCGTTATGACTCAATAATTATTGTCTAAAATATGACCATGTGCAGACTTCGTCACCTACGTCACCTACACTGCAAAAAAAAAAAATTTAAATTCTTTTAAAGTTCTCTATGAAAGATTCTTGAACGAAACTCTAATTAAAACACATTCAGTTGAGTCGTTTGTGCAAAATGACGTCACTCAGTCCAACTGGTTTGCGCAAACTTTTCTAATTTAGATGTCGTTTGTTTCTTCTTGGAAATTATATTCTTGCAAGTTGTCTTATTTTTCCCGTAATAAAAATCAGACTGTAAAACGTTTAAGATTCAAAAATCGAAATCAAACTCTTCTGAAAATTAATATATTGGAAAAATTCAGTAGTAATTCTTCCTCTATATAACTCTTCATAAATAGTTCTCGAACACGCATTTAAGCTTTAGAGCACACACTGTTTTATTGTCTCCGTATATGCGACATACAGATGTGAACATCAGACTCGACAAAACACAACTGAACAAAATACAACACCCACTAAACATTCTGTGACGTCATTACAATGGAAAATTACAAATTTTTATTTATTTGAATGTTGGAGGTTCGACGCAACAACCCGGTCACAGGATCTTCTGCTGCTCTTTGGCCGTTGACCCATGACGCCTAGTGGCCAATAATTTTCTTTCTGGTTCCAGCAGTGAAGATGCTGTTCCCGCCAGTTGCGCTGCTCTCTCCAAACATAGAACATTGTTGTTGTTGTTGTCGTCTTCAGTCCTGAGACTGGTTTCATGCAGCTCTCCATGCTACTCTATCCTATCATCTCCCAGTACTTACTGCAGCCTACATCCTTCTGAATCTGCTTAGTGTATTCATCTCTTGGTCTCCCTCTACGATTTTTACCCTCCACGCTGCCCTCCAATACTAATTTGGTGATCCCTTGATGCCTCAGAACATGTCCTACCAACCGATCCCTTCTTCTGGTCAAGTTGTGCCACAAAATTCTCTCCAATCCTATTCAATACCTCCTCATTAGTTATATGATCTACCCATCTAATCTTCAGTATTCTTCTGTAGCATCACATTTCGAAAGCTTCTATTCTCTTCTTGTCTAAACTATTTATCGTCCATATTTCACTTCCATATATGGCTACACTCCATACAAATACTTTCAGAAACGGCTTCCTGACACTTAAATCTATACTAGATATTAACAAGTTTCTCTTTTTCAGAAATGCTTTCTTTGCCATTGCCAGTCTACATTTTATATCCTCTCTACTTCGACCATCATCATTTATTTTGCTCCCCAAATAGCAAAACTCCTTTACTACTTTAAGTGTCTCATTTGCTAATCTGATTCCCTCAGCATCACCCGACTTAATTCGATTACATTCCATTATTCTCCTTTTGCTTTTGTTGATGTTCATCTTATATCCTCCTTTCAAGACACTATCCATTCCGTTCAACTGCTCTTCCAAGTCCTTTGCTGTCTATGACAGAATAACAATGTTCTCGGTGAACCTCAAAGTTCTTATTTCTTCTCCATGGATTTTAATACCTACTCCGAATTTTTCTTTTGTTTCCTTTACTGCTTGCTCAATATACAGACTGAATAACATCGGGCAGAGGCTACAACACACAAAACAAAAATACAAAACTTTAAATATTTTACAAACACAACAAAATATTTCAAATACATAAACAAAACACTAAATTAAACTTACATTTACCTGCAAACTGAGCTGATCTTTGTAGATGGGTGACGCTTTAATTTCCCGCCCCATTATATAGGACACGACAATATTTTGCATCCTGCTATGGGTATCTCGTGAAGAGAGAGAAAAAAGTTAGATAGATGGCGCCCACAAGAAGGATTACACGCAATACTCCTGCCTGCGAACCATTCGCTAACTGGAGCATGTCTACATCTGCATCCACACGGATACTCTGCAAATCGCATTTGAGTGCCTGGAAAGGCGTTCGTAGAACCACCTTCGCAATTCTCTGTTATTCCAGTCTTGTATAGCGCGTGTCTCTTTCCATGCGAGCTCTGATTTCCCTTATTTCATTATGGCGATCGTTTCTCCCTATGTAGGTCGGCGTCAGCAAGATATTTTCGCATTCGGAGGAGAAAATTGGCGATTGAAACTTCGCGGGAATATTCCGCCGCAACAAAAAACGCCTTTGTTTTAATGATGTCCACCCCAAATCCTGTACCATTTCAGACACAGTCTGTCCCCTATTTCGCGATAATACAAAACATTTTCGATGTACTGCGTCAATCGTATATGGTAAGGATCCCTTACCTTGCAGCAGTATTCTAAAAGAGGGCGGACAAGGGTAGTGTAGGGAGTCTTCTTAGTAGATCTGTTACATTTCCTAAGTGTCCTGCCAATAAAACGCAGTCTTTGGTTAGCCTTCCCCACAACATTTCCTATGTGTTCTTTCCAATTTAAGTTGTTCGTAATTGTCATTCCTAGTTATTTAGTTGAATTTACAGCCTTTAGATTTGACTGATTTATCGCGTAACCGAAGTTTAACGGATTCCTTTCAGCACTCATGTGGACGACGTCACACTTATCGTTATTTAGGGTCAACTGCCAATTTGCGCACCATACAGATATCTTTTCTATATCATTTTGCAATTTGTTTTGATGTTCTGATGACATTATTAGTCCATAAACGACAGCGTCATCTGCAAACAATGGGAGACGGCTGCTCAGATTGTCTCCCAAATCGTTTATATTGATAACGAACAGCAAAGGGTCTATAACATTACCTTGAGGAGCGCCAGAAATCACTTCTGTTTTAGTCGATGACTTTCCGTCAATTACTACGAACTGTGACGTGTCTGACAGCAAATCCCGAATCCAGTCACATAACTGAGACGATATTGCGTAAGCACGCAATTTGACTACAAGCCACTTGTGTGGTACACTGTCAAAAACCTTCTGGAAATCTAGAAATACGGAATCAGTCTGAAATCCTTTGTTACCGGCACTCAACACTTCGTGTCAGTAAAGAGCTAGTTATAATGAAATTTTCACTCTGCAGCGGAGTGTGCGCTGATATGAAACTTCCTGGCAGATTAAAACTGTGTGCCGGAACGAGGCTCGAGCTCGGGACCTTTCCCTTTCGCGGGCAAGTGCTCTACCAACCGAGCTACCCAAGCACGACTCACGCGCCGTCCTCACAGCAGGAGAGCTTTGTGAAGTTTGGAAGGTAGGAGACGAGGTACTGGCGGAATTAAAGTTGTGAGGACAGCGCGTGAGTCGTGCTTGGGTAGCTTAGTTGGTAGAGCACTTGCGCGCGAAAGGCAAAGGTCCCGAGTTCGAGTCTCGGTCCGGCACACAGTTTTAATCTGCCAGGAAGTTTCAAAGAGCTAGTTGTGTTTCACCAGAACGATGTTTTCTACGTCCTTGTTGACTGTGTGTCAATAGACGGTATTGTTCCAGGTAATCCGTAATATCCGAACTCACTGTATGTCCCAAATCATGCTGCATATCGATGTTAATGATATGGGCCTGTGAGTTAGTGGATCACTCGTGCTGCATTTCTTGAATATTGGTGTGACCTGTCCTACTCTCCACTCTTTGGACACGGATCTTTCGTCGAGCGAGCGGTTCTATACGGTTCTGAAGTGTGGAACTATTGTATCAGTATACTCTGAAAGGAACCTAGGGAAACGACAGTGGCGCACAAAGTACCCTCCGCCAGACAACGCAAGATGAGCGCAGAGTAGATGTGGATGAACTAGTCTCAAAATAAAACGTAAGAAGCGAGGCAGAGATGTACTTGCGACTTTGCGTCACATAGGACTGAGCTTACTCTTTGAATCTCTGCTTATTATTTCGTTGCTGCTGGAAGGCGAAAAATCACGGTACGCGCTGCACCAGGTGTGGCAAGTTTTAATCGCCAGCACCGTGTCAAACCGGCAGACGCCGAGTCCGCCACGGGGTGCGTTTAGTGACTGAAAGCGCCGGGTCGGAGATGAGATCGCAAAGCTCAGTATTTCGCACGAGTGGCCACGGTTCAGTTGAGTTGTGTTCAGGGCGGGGGGAAGAGCCCAGCCGCCACCCGCCCTGACCGCAACAGCTGGTGACCCAAGTCGCCCACCCCTCCTCCCTCTTTCCCCTCCCCCCCTCCCCCCCCCCCCCCCCCGCGCCAACGTAAGCCATCTTGGCTGCTGCCCCGCCCCTTTTGTGTAAAAACCCGCCCCCTCGCTTCTGTACCTGCAAGTGATCCACCCCTCGCATAATCGTCCCCCTGCCACACTGACAGCCTGACAACACCAGCCCCATGCATGAGGATCAAACCTGCAATGTTCGGATACAGTATTACAAGTGTCCCGCTTGACACAGTTTAGTTGTTTGAATATCTAGCATAACGTTGCAAAGCGGTATGAAGTGGAACGAGAATGAGAACTGTGCTAGGGAAGGCGACTTCGGTTTAATGGGAGAACTCAAGGAATGAGTAGTTCACATGGAAAGGAGACCGTATATAGAACGCAGGTGCGACGTAGTTTTGAGTACTGCGCGACTGTCTGGGATCCGTACCAGGTGGGATTGAAGGAAGACGTCGAAGCAGTTCAGATGCGAGCTGCTAGATTTGTTACCATCGGTAGCTTCGAACAACAAGTAAGTGTTAACGCAGATATTTTGGAAACTCGTATGGGAATCCGTGCAACGAAGGTGACGTTATTTTCGAAAAATGCTATTGAGAAAATTTAGAGAACCAGCATTTAATTCTGACTGCGAAACCATTCTACTGCGTCCAACACACACTATGTGATCAAACGTATCCGGACACGCCCAAAACCATACGGTTTTAATATTAGGTGCATCGTGCTGCCACCTACTGCCAGGTACTCCATATCAGCCACGTCAGAAGTCATTACACATGGTAAGACAGGAGAACGTGGTCAGGTGACTGGGTGTCACTTGTGTCATACGTCTGTACGCGAGATTTCCACACTCCTAAATATCCCTAGGTCCACTGTTTCCGCCGGCCGTTGTGGCTGAGTGGTTCTAGGCGCTACAGTCTGGAACCGCGCGACCGCTACGGTCGCAGGTTCGAATCCTGCCTCGGGCATGGATGTGTGTGATGTCCTTAGGTTGGTTAGGTTTAAGTAGTTCTATGTTCTACGGGACTGATGACCTCAGGAGTTACGTCGCATAGTGCTCAGAGCCATTTGAACCACTGTTTCCGATGTGATAGTGAAATGGAAACGTGAAGGGACGCGTACAGCACAGAGGCGTACATGCTGACCTCGTCTGTTGACTGACAGAGTCAGCCGTCAGTCGAAAAGGGTCGTAATGTGTAATAGGCAGACATCTATCCAGACCATCACACAGGAAATCCAAACTGCATGAAAAATGTTCAAATCTGTGTGAAATCTTATGGGACTTAACTGCTAAGGTCCTCAGCCCCTAAGCTTACACACTACTTAACCTAAATTATCCTAAGGACAAACACACACACCATGCCAGAGGGAGGACTCGAACCTCCCCCGGGACGAGCCGCACAGTCCATGACTGCAGCGCCCTAGACCGCTCAGCGCGGCAAAAATGCATCAGAATACACTGCAACTACTGTGAAAGTCAGGCGGAAGGTGAGAAAACACGGATTTCACGGTCGAGCGGCTGCTCACAAACCACACATCACGCCTGTAAATGCCAAACGACGCCTCGCTTGGTGTAAGGATTGTAAAAATTGGACCATGTGGCGATCAGATGGCACGGTGTGGGTATGTCAAATATCCGGTGAACGTCATGTGCCAGCGTGTGTAGTGCCAACAGTAAAATTCGGAGGCGGTGGTGTTATGGTGTGGTCGTGTTTTTAATGGAGGGGGCTTGCAGGCCTTGTTGTTTCGCGTGGCACTATCACAGCACAAGGCTACACTGATATTTTAACCACGTTCTCGCTTCCCGCTGTTGAAGAACAAGTTGGGGATTGCGATTGCATCTTTCAACACGATCGAGCACCTGTTTATAATGCACGGCCTGTGGTGGAGTAGTTACACGACAATAACATCCCTGTAATAGACTGTCATGCACAGAGTCCTGGCCTGAATCCGTTGGGATGTTTTGGAACGCCGACTTCGCGCCAGGCATCACCCACCGACATCGATACCCCTCCTCAGTACAGCACCCTGTGAAGAATGGTCTGCCGTTCCCCAAGTAACCTTCCAGCACCTGACTGAACGTATGCCTGCGAGAGTGGAAGTTGTGATCAAGGCTAAGGGTGGGCCAACACCATACTGAATTGCAGCATACCGATGGAGGCGCCACGAACTTGTAAGATATTTTCAGCCAGGTGTCCGGATACTTTTGAAGACACAGTGTTCATTGCGCGTAAGGAGCACGAAGATAAGATACGAGAAGATGGAGTTCTTATGGAGACATATAGACAGCCGTTTTTCCGTCGCTCTGTTCCCGAGTGGAACAGGAAAGAAAACGATTAGTAGCGGTACAGGGTAACCTCCACCAAACGCCGTACAGCGGCTTGTGCAGTATCTCTGTAGTGTAGGTGTAGGTCTCAAATGAGGAAGGATTCCCTCGCCAGCTGGTATACGACTGTGGATCGTGTTATTTTGGGCAGTTTTGTACACAAAGGTCTCGTCTTTTTATATAGGTGACCCTTACTCTTTCTAGTATAGTTAGATATTACACTGTGAGATGTGGTCCGACGATTTGCACGCCATACGTCAGTACTGGCGGGGCGGGGTTTTGGCTCTGAATAGTGCCATTGCTACCTCTAAGCTGAAGAATGTACTGTGTTCTCTACTTCATGGACAGCCATTAGTGCTCGCACTGCTTTCTCTGTTACATGTTTTGTGGAACATTTCGCACTTGTCTGAGTCGGGTTCCCTATGCATTCGAAGTCTTGGTACGATTTTCAGTTTTCTCTCGCGTACGAAGATATCGGCTGATGCTGGTGCTCTTCCTCCATTTCTTAGCGCCATCATTTCTGTTTTTATTTCGAAGCCGTCTCCGACGCACCAATCTTCATTTATTGTTTTTTGTGGCTTTGCAGAGTCCTTTGAATGACATAGGTTTTTGGATATCAACGCAACAAGGGTTCCAGGAATGCTTGCAGCACACGACGAGATTCGAAGCAACGCCATTTCATCTCAAGTGTTAGAGCAGTCTCAGGTCAATGGAGACGTCTTTCCGCCACGGATCGCTACAGATGACGAAACCTGGCTGCATCCGTATGCGGGACGGTATGGGTGGCGAGCGGCAGTGTGGAGTGAGAGTCGCTCGTAGTACTTGTGGCTTCACAGCCGTCGTACTCAGCTGCAAGACGCTCTTCTTAGAGCCGTTGAGAGGGCAGGAGTGGGAAGTGACGTAGTGTCCTCTGAGGTACCGGCGACAGACGGTTTATTCGGCACGTGTGTCGTGAGGAAGACCGCCTAAATTGTGGTTCCTTTTCCCTTCTGGTTGCTGTGGGCCAGAATGATAAACTTCTCTTGCATTTCATACAAAAGCAACTCTCAAAAGCAGGCTATAGTTCTGTTACTTCAAAAGTGTTAATTACCAGTAGAATAATAAACAATAACGGAACGAAAAGTCAGTCGAAGCACTAACTTGGATAGCGGGCGAAGTGATTTGGCTATGAGATCAGAGCTGGTCCGACAGTCTCGTAGAAAAGACCTCTTGTCTGCCTTGGTCGGTTGGTTGGGGGAAGGAGACCAGACAGCGAGGTCGTCGGTCTATTCGAATTAGGGAAGGACGGGGAAGGAAGTCGGCCTTGCCCTTTGAAAGGAACCATCCCGACATTTGCCTGGAGCGATTTAGGGAAAACACGGAAAACCTAAATCAGGATGGCCGGAAGCGGGATTGAACCGTCGTCCTCCTTGGTCGGTATTCGTTAACAACTTAATCAGCAATCTCTGATTATTTGGATGTGTAACTGAGAACGGTTTGATAGTAATTACGCAAATACGCAGTCAATTATTTTGTTGAAGAATGGAAATTATGTGTAATTCGTAAAGTGGAATCTATTGCCGGCCAAAGTGGCCGAGCGGTTCTGGGCGCTACAGTCTGGAACCGCGCGACCGCTACGGTCGCAGGTTCAAATCCTGCCTCGGACATGCATGTGTGTGATGTCCTTAGGTTAGTTAGGTTTACGTAGTTCTAAATTCTAGGGGACTGATGACCTCAGAAATTAAGTCCCATAGTGCTCAGAGACATTTGAACCTTTTTTTAAAAATCTATTGTGCAACTTCTCCTATTCTGCTAATACAAAGCGAGTCGCATCCCGTGTAAACAAACTGATTAAAAATTTTGTTATTCATGCAATATCAGTTCCTCGCTAAGAGTTTCTTACAGCCTCAAGATAATGGATTCCCGAACTACGTGCTTTCTTCTGCGAGAGGGGTAACTATAGAAGGCTGCAGGATCGTGAACAATTATTAGAAGTGAAACGTCCCCTTTGAACAATTATACAGGACTGTGCTTAACCTGACACACAATATTTTTAGCGCAACGCAATCTGACTTTCAAAAATCCCTACAAAAGAATGGCCCTGACTAACATTAAACTATACCTTCCAGAAATCACTTACCTCACAAAAATCTTCATTACTCGAACTACTGCAATACAGCGAGCGCCACTACTGCCAGCTAAATAAAAGATTCAAACTACGGAAGGCACTAACTACTGATAGGGATAGTTAGCAAATGAAAGATATTAATAGAGAACAAACACTGTATTTACCTTAATAGTCATAATATATATAGCAGTTCATGACAAATTACAAAACTCCGCCATCTCTCTCCCCACATCCACCACTGCTGGCAGCTCACCTCCAACTGCGCAACGCTACGCGCTGTTCACAGCCAGCTGCCTAACACTACAATGGCGAGTATTACAACAATGCAAAGCAGCCACAGACTGCACACAGCACAGCCAGTGATTTTCATACATAGGTGGCGTTACCAATAAAAATACCTAAACAGCCTACTTACATAGCCCCCATGCTCCCCACAAAAAATTTTACAAATTGGATTGGGCAGTGGCCAATACAGATTTGAAAAAATTTTTCATAATTACAATAACAAAGAAATCAAATGCACACACTTATTGATACTATGTTGGTCAAAAGCTCAAATTTTCTCACAGTCTATAAAGACAGTCCTGATCGTTCATCACGTTAAAATAGTAGTGTTTTTCTCAAAGTCTGAGCAGTAGAAGAAAATGCACACGGAACGGAAGTAGTGGATTTCCATGCAATCTTGAAGAAGTAGTGTTGTCCTTCCAATGGAAAGACAGTGCTGACTCTTGTCATGCATACAGGTAATGGGCCACAATGGAGCAAACCCACAGCAGAGTCATTCGAAGTTTTGAAGAATATTGGTAGGTAGGTCATCACAGAGCAGACCCACTGGAGTCCTGGTAGAGATTGTGGTATTGGTGGGCCACCAGAGGTGCAGACCCACTGCAGTCCTTGTAGAAATAATGGTATTGGTGGGTCATCAAAAATGCAGACCCACTGTAGTCCCTGTAGAAATAATGGCGTTGGTGGGTCATCATAGATGCAGACCCACTGTAGTCCTTGTAGAGATAATGGTATTGGTGGGCCACCAGAGGTGCAGACCCACTGTAATCCTTGTAGAGATGGCCAGCAGCCATCTGTTGCGATTATGCAGGTGCACATTCACCATCGAAGAGTCTTGCGGAGAATATAGCAAGTCCATAACCACCACTTGTGCACTCACAAAGTTTTTGGAATTGTCCTTAGAACCAGCAATGCTGTTATCCAGTCCCTTGCTGAATTATTAACACACGTGCAAACACTAACAGTCCCAACTTCTCACATACTGTGCATATATTATGACCAACAGAAACGTGGGCAGTGAAATGTAACTTACATGTTAATAATATAATGAACTGGTGTCAAGTACAATTTTATAACATAAGAATACAATTACAAAGGTACAAAATACATCATTAAAGAACATAACAATACAGATAACATTTGTAGTACAGGCTTTACAACAGAATAGAAATAAACAGCATTGTGATACATTCACGCATTTACACACATTTCATAACTCTTAAAGTAAGATTCTTGGTTTCCAACAACCTTTTCCACAAATCAGAGTCCCTAAACACTACTCATTATTCCTTACCACATTATACATATACATATTCATCGACACTTCTTCAATATTTCATCATGAGAAATACGTAGCATAATAAACATTCCTCAACAACATAATACACATCGTCGTCGTAATAATAACATCATAACACCTCAGTCAAATCTCAAAAACGTCGTAGCTCTCTGCAATAATTTCAAACCCTAATAAATATTCTCTGCTTATTTCAATAATGTCATCTACCTCAAACGTACTTTAAAAATCATGATCTCATACCAAATACATCATTCAAAGCTCTCGTAGTATCACAATGGTTCTGAAAAAATATGAGCAGTTCACAAAGTACAGACAAAATACAATTTCATAAGTGTGAAGTTACCCAACTGTGTAATTGTGTAAACATGTGTCACTGATGTAGCAAACAAAAATGTTTATCTCTCAGTTAAATGATCAGATAGCTGTGTAATTCTGTGTTAGAGAAATATGGTACCGATGTGTAAAGTTGTATAAGCAAATACCATATTAGCTAGGGCTCCTCGTGCTTGCCAAACACATGATACACAAAGTAAGCGTGTACCCCCCTGAGGATTAATGTAATTATACCCTCAGGTGTTACAGATTACAGCAATGGAATGAAATATATCACGGAAAACTTTCTTTGTAATTCAAAAATCTTGAAAAATAAATGGCTTAAGTACAAAATCTCTCAAATGCGTGTCCTGTAGCGCTAAATGTGCGTCTTGCTGTCAGATAATCTCTGTGGAAGTGTCGTAGTTATTGTCCTCCGAAAGCTAAGTTCTGCAGAAGCCAATGTACTTACCTCATCATAAACAAAAGTGAAATGCTTTCCGTATAGATATCTTAGTTATTACGCTTATTGCCGTGATGAAGAAAATACTGTGCTGTAATGTATTGTTGTACTACGGAAAAGGCTGTCTCATTGTAGCTATACCACAAAAGTTACTACTAAAACATGTTTTACTTTCCAGAATAAAACAGAAAACTGTGCAGATATAAAACAGATACACCGCAAAAACAACATTGTAAATTGTCACTCTTTAGTAGCGTCGTGATAAAATCGTGTAGCTGTCACATAAACTAACCACTGTGTCATCTGGTATCTCTCAGAAAGCACTTTGAATCCATAATGTATTTTCAAGTAAACCAAAATGTTGCATTAAAATCTCATTAGCAGTACCTGTACATGTTCGAAGTATGTAAGCCTGATAGTCGTTACGTAATCATGCAACTAACAAGCAAGAATGTGCAAATAACAACATTGCGTCGTCTGTTCACTATAACAATGCATTCGTAATTTCTGTTTAAATAAGTTCTCTTGGTTCTTGACTGGACATTTAACTTCAAACATTGTTGCATGTTAACAGTTTCTTAAGTCTGACAAAGCATACTAGAAATGTGAAGTGAAAAGTTTTATGGCAAAGACAAAGTTAAAAAGCAGATTATCTCTCAATAAATGGTTTTACATGTGAAATGTGGTGTAAACCATTACTCTTCCTAGTGCGCAGAGTTTCAGCTTCAACGCAATTATCATGCGGTATACGTCGTTAAACAATACTGGAATTTTTCTTAAGGTTTGCGTCTATGTCATTTTTCTCTGAGCCAGCCGGCGCAAGCGGCTGCCTGCGGTGCGAGTCACTGTCCCTTTGTTGGCGCGCGTCGTTATTGGGATTAGGAGACCTAGCTTCTACAAATTCACGTTGTCGAAAGTGTCCTGCTCTGTTTGAATCCCGCCAGTTCTGATGCAATTCAGGTCTGTCGTTACGAGTATATCGTCTGTCGTCATGTCGGTAGGTTCCGTAGTTTCTTCCTTGTCCATCACGTGGTGGAGAATTTCTCCCTGAATCGTAACTGCGCGCTGGACCGTTGCGTCTAAAGTTATTCTGTCTCCCTTGATAATAATTATTTTGGTTCCCATATTGTCTGTTTCTCTGATTGTCTCTGTGATAGTCATTACCGCGGAGAGGTGATCTTTCCCTGTAATTATTACTACTCTGCCAACGGTTGTCGTACGGGTGGTGTCTATTTTGGTCACGATTTGCGTTGTAAGAATAGACCTGTCGTGTCCAGTTATTGTTTCTGTCGTCACGGAATTGTGACGGATGTGACCTGTAGTGATTGTTTTCCTGTTTTCGCATCCCGCGACTGTCTGTGTCAATTTCTAATTCTTGTAAGAGTCCCTGAAAAGCTTCAATGTCGTCTTTGCAACGTCCTGCTAAAATAATATGTCGTAAATGTTCAGGCAATTTGAGTAAGCAAATGCGGATGAGTTCTGAGGGGCTGTATGGGTTTGACAGGTACTGATTCTTGTGCAACATGTCTTCAAAATATTTCACAAGACGGGAAAATTCAGATTGTTCAAAGTGTTTCATCATCATGATGCTATGTTTTACTCGGTCTTGTGTAGCTTGAGACCAATATGCTGAGAGGAAGGCATGGTAAAATTCTCCTTCACTGTGACAATCGTGAATGACCAATCTCATTCTTACAGCTGGTTCATTCTCTAAATAGCCACACATAAATTCTAATCTGTGTTCTAACGACCAGTTGGGAGGAAAACAATGAGAGAATTGATGGAGCCATCCTTGTGGATGAATGTCATTGCCAGAATTCTAAAATGTTTTGAATTTACGTGTAGTAATGAACGGCTTATAGTAAAAGTCATCATGTCGGCGAGTCGCATATCGGTCATTGTTACGTCGTTTCGGCGGTTCCATTTCAAAATTCGGTGCACCTTGCCAATTTCTTTCATAATTTCCGAAATGCGCTGTGTTATTATTTTGTGGCTGTTCCGTATTTCTATGTCCCTCTTCCCGTATTGGGGCGCGAGTGTCCTCTGAAATACGTAATTCTTGTACTACCTGTGTCAGCTGATCTTGTACTTCGCGGATTTCTCTTTTGTACTGTGTATTAATTTGATTCTGATTTTGTTTGAATTTCCTAATTTGTTCGCACTCTTCTGTGTCATTAAAGACTACAGGTTTTGTGTCATTCAGATTATCATCTACCTTCGTAGATAAATTATTTAGCTGATCCGAAAGTTCAACTACTTTCTCTGATAAAGCACTAATTTTCTCCATGTGTCTTTCTACTGTGTCCTTTAAGTTTTCCTGTGTTTTTGCAAGTTCCGTAACCGAATCGGTAGACGCAACTGAGTCAATTTTAGCTTGCAAGGTCTCATGATTTTCATGAACAATAATTTGCAGTTCTTTTATGGCTGCTTCGTGATTCTGTAATGCATTTTCATGCCGCGAAAAAATAGGTTGAAAATGCTCACAAATTTGAGTTTTTACGTCATTACAGACTTTGTTACATTTCGATTCAATGTTATGTAACTCAGTAGTTAAATCTTCACGCGTTTGTTTAAGAGTTTGTTCCAATGAGTCTAACTTTTGAAGCTGCTGCTGTGTTTGTCTCTGATTTTGTTCCAATGTGTCTAACTTTTGAAGATTTTGTTCCATTGCGTCTAACTTTTGAAGATTTTGTTCCATTGTGTCTAACTTCTGAAGATTTTGTCCCATTTATTTCTGATTTTGTTCAAGCGTTGTGTCTAACTTTTGTAGACTTTGTCCCATTTGTTGCATTAACTGTAATAACAGTGCACTGGTGTCTGAAACATATTCCTCAGTGCTATTCGGCAGCGCATTTGAACCGGCAATATTCGCATTTTGTAAAGCAGAAAATGTGTCTTGATTTATTTGAGAAAACGGTGAGGACGCAAAACCTGAATCTACAGTATTTGCAAGATTGTGTCCTGTCATTTCGGAATCCTGAGGCGAGCTGTTGCTGACCGATCGATCGATAACGCTTCCCTGTTCACTAATTGTTTCACTGCCTACACCATTATTTACAGCCCGCTCCATTTCCCTATGCACAATTACCAAATTACTACTTTGAACATTAGTTAATTCATTACTCTGCGGCGCTAACACACTGCTTTCGTCTTCACTGTCATTTCTCAGTTTACTTTGAAGCCTAGTATTACGTTTTTCACACGCCATTATTGTCACAATATTTCACACGACAACACAGAAATACACAATTTGAAGAGCAAAAATAAGAGAACACATTAACATAGCACTGAAAATAATATCTAGTTAATTGCAAGCGCAGCAGCGAAATACTTGGTGCAAATCTACATGCATGCCACAACTGTTTTACTGTACAACAATGAAAGACTGCAACTACAAAGGAGATTCTCTCTACAATTACGCGCTAGCAATAAACAAAATCTACACTAATTACACAAACTAAAAGAAAAAAATCAGAAGATTCCAGTGAGGTATCCTCGGCTAAGGGTCGACATACGAAACGTCCCCTTTGAACAATTATACAGGACTGTGCTTAACCTGACACACACTATTTTTAGCGCAACGCATTCTGACTTTCAAAAATCCCTACAAAAGGAAGGCCCTGACTAACATTAAACTATACCTTCCAGAAATCACTTAACTCACAAAAATCTTCATTACTCGAACTACTGCAATACAGCGAGCGCCACTACTGCCAGCTAAATAAAAGATTCAAACTACAGAAGGCACTAACTACTGATAGGGATAGTTAGCAAATGAAAGATATTAATAGAGAACAAACACTGTATTTACCTTAATAGTCATAATATATATAGCAGTTCATGACAAATTACAAAACTCCGCCATCTCTCTCCCCACATCCACCACTGCTGGCGGCTCACCTCCAACTGCGCAACGCTACGCGCTGTTCACAGCCAGCTGCCTAACACTACAATGGCGAGTATTACAACAATGCAAAGCAGCCACAGACTGCACACAGCACAGCCAGTGATTTTCATACAGAGGTGGCGTTACCAATAAAAAAACCTAAACAGCCTACTTACAGAAGTTGTGTATTCCACTCAGGACGGTGGAAGCGACTAGGCACATCGCGTGCACTGCAGTCTTAGTACAAACGAGATCAGTGACACCTCATCTGTGGTAACACAGAGGAGGTTTGAAGGAGAGAAATTTTCGAGGTAAGGGATTTGTCAAACACATGCAGATCCCTCTTGATAACTATCTCTCTTTTCGTTTTTTTCTTTCTGTGGCCGGCCGCGGTGGCCGTGCGGTTCTAGGCGCTGCAGTCCGGAACCGCGGGACTGCTACGGTCGGAGGTTCGAATCCTGCCTCGGGCATGGATGTGTGTCATGTCCTTAGGTTAGTTAGGTTTAAGTAGTTCGAAGTTCTAGGGGACTGATGACCTAAGATGTTAAGTCCCATAGTGCTCAGAGCCATTTGGACAATTTTGTTTCTTTCTTTTTCTTCCGACTCGCCTTGTGAAATGCTGGTATGCAAAACCCAAAGATTTAAAGTAACTTTCGCATGCCGTGTCATTACCATTTAGCATGGCCAGATAAAACCTCCACGATACGCGCAAAGAACTGAAAGAGTATAGTAAAGAAGGTAGCGTAATATATGAAATGCAACAAACAAGCACCAAAGTTTTTTAACACAAAATATGGAAAAATAAAAAAAAGGCTTCTCAGTTTAAATACACTTTGGGGGAAATCATACAAGAAAGCGGCCTGGAAAAATCTGCAAAGGAAGATCGCTGTCAAAAACAAAAAAAAAAAACAAAAAAAAAATAAATGCGTTCAGATTAACGCAAAATATTTATAATAAAAAGTCACTTTCTACATTCAGTAAACGTAGTCATTGCGGCACTTTAATCAAACCTGAATGTATATTTTTTGTAAATAAAATCGCCTTTTCCTGCTGCCACTTAATTTATTTTTCCCAGACGCGTTTCGCTTTTATCTTGTTCCAAGGCATCATTACTGGGATCTTCAATGATACAGTTTTGTTATTTTCAGATTATCAAACAGTTCACGTCACGATTTTTTATGTTAAAAAGTAATGACTTTCGATTTGCTGTAATCTGCGTTTCCTCTCATCTGCTCTGGAGGTCGCACTACCACTTTATTACCGACGCAGATGACGGCAAATCGTAAGTAATTACTTTGTAACATAAAAAATCGCGATGTGAACTGTTTGATAATCTAGAAATAACAACACTGTATAGACCCCACTGACGATGCCTTAGAACAAGAAAAAGGCGAAACGTGTCTGGGAAAAATAAATTAAGTGGCAGCAGGAAAAGGTGGTTTTATTTAGAAAACAAGTATTTCTACGTTCGCTGCCGGGGATCGACGCAGAAACAAACTTGTTAAACCCGAATGTCTTTATGGAGCAGAAACTTTAATTTTAAATAGAAAGAGGGATATTGAAGAATTTCAAAAGAATGAAAGAAAGAAAGATTATTAGGAAAATATTAGGCCCCAAAATTACTAACAGAGAAATTTATGGGCTGAGAAGTAATAAGGAAATAGAAGAATGCACAGATATACATGGTGACATGAGAAAACAAAGACTTACATGTTATGTAATAATAACACAAACACGCTAAAGACAAAAGAAAAAATAATGAGCGTGTTAACAGATGATTTACTGTCAATCAATGCAAAATATCAACAACTTCTGAGGAAGTATCAAGAGCTGGAAACGAAATATAAAGCAGTGGATAGGAATTATCGCCTAACTCAAGAGAACGCCGTTGTTAATGGTCATCCCACTACTACATGTAAGTACAGCCCCAGTGATACCGTTATCAAACAAACTCTCAGCACTGGTAGCGGATTGTGGTGACACAACAGACATAAACGAACCACAAAGTAACACAAAACTCCCTCTAAAGAACCAAAAAAGAACATGCCAACCTTAAGATGCACCAAAGGGCTCCTTCTGTTTGCCGACAGTCATGGAAAAGATCTATCCGAAAGTTTTCACGAAAGTATACGTTCAAAGCATTCAGTTTTCGTGGTGATCAAGCCTGGTGCAATGTTAAATGCAGTGGTGGAGAAATTACAACAGAAACAAGTCAATTGAACAAAGACGCTCACGTTGTGAAAGTAGACGGCGGCAACGACGAATACAAAAACGAAAGCTAGACATCCCTGCGGTGTTTCTGTAACATAGGCCCATTACCAAAACCATTTCAAACGAACATTGTCATCACAAACGTGCCAGTGCGACATGATTTACCACTGTGGTCGTGTAGAATCAAAGAGATTCGACACTACAATTCCGAGCTAAAGAAACTGTGTGATAAATTTAGCCATATACATTTGATATACTTAAGTAAGATGTGTCGTGATGAACACATGAAACACGGATCCCACTTAAACAGGAAATGGAAGGCCAAGCTAGTTTCCCACATAAGCAAACTGTGCGAGAAAGACAGTGTGGAGAAAGCTCCAATTGCTCTGGGCTACAACCACGAGACTTTCTTAGAATAAAGGACCATAATAATAGTTTTCAGGGATGTATTTCGGATATGACTGAGTCCCGTTCACGCAAAGAAAAGCCAGGCTGTGAAATAAGTGATCAGTCATTGCAGGACAGTTCTAAAAAACCAGTATATGCAAAATGTCGTAAGAAGTGTAACTCAAAGAATTTTGATTCGTGCAAGATGGTAAATAAACAAGAAGGGTAACACCTTTAAAGTTAATGCACTTAAATGTGCAATATCTCAGAAACAAACTAGACATACTACAAATATTCATAGAGGAACACTTGCCACATGTGCTAGTAGTAACGGAACATGGGCTAAAATGCAGTGAAATAATATATTATAGATTAGAAGGCTACATACTAGCAAATAGTTATTGTGGGCAAACCATAAAAGTGGTGGTGTGGCAGTTTATGTTAATAAGGATATAGAAGCAAAAAAAAATTTCCTTTCTTGAACATCACACCAAAGAAGGATCAATTGAAATGACAGATATTATACTCCACAGTAGTCATCTTAAGTTAATAAAGCATAAAGTGATTGGATTATGTACGCCACCAAATTCTGGTGTAATGCTGTTTATGGATAAACTTAGTAGTATTGTTGCTCAAGCCGGTTCTAATGACCTAACTGTATTAGGTGACTTTAGTATGGATGCAAACTCAAACAGCATAGTAAACTTGAAGCTCAGTGATGTACTGACCTCATACAATCTTGTAACTATAGTGAAGTCTGCTGGGAGGCACCCACATGCCTTGCTCATACTGTGGCATCAAGCAGTCAGGCCTGCAAGATGAGTGGTCTGCCAAGCGAGTGGACTCATTCTTATTTATCGAGTAACATGAACTCTCGTACTCACACTTAAGTTACAAGTTATCCTCCTATATGATTAATACGCAACGGAAACACGCATCTGACTATCAGTGATTTACAGAACTCTGACTGTACACTACGCACTGGCAATACCACATTTTCTTTCTTTTTTTATTTAACGGCTTTTGTCAACACGTGGCCACCGCACTGAATATGAGTGGCGCACACATTATAAATTCGGGACATCATGAAAACATACAATTCGAAGGAAAAGTCCACCAATCTTTTTCTTTTCACTATCTGATTTATTCCGATAAATTCTCTAACCTAGACACACAAATTCTATAACCTACAACAATAACACATGAGAAATTCCGCCCAGTGGGCATGGCTTTACATTGGTGAATCTCTATACTATGGTCTCGTAATTACTTTTAACGCTACAGTGCACTTTCTGGATAGGATGGTGGGTCTTTTATTATTTCTCACACTTCGACTCTCTCAATCATCATCACGAAACTATCCTCCAGACCGAGCAGTACAGAAGGAACAAGCATAACCCACTAATCTTTTGGAACTACCTTGCTACTCTCCCATGCAAACCACACATACCCAAATTACATGACATACATTACACTGCAATAAGAAATATAAAACACTAAATAGTCACAACACTATCACTTTCAGCTTTCCCACTTCAATTAATATTTATCCCAGTTTCATACGACACTGCCCCACTTCGTAATTCTACTTTCCTACTATGAACTCTGGAGATATATGCACGCCTTCCTGTGCAATGCAAGCCAAGTGGCGTTGCTGGATAGACGGCCGACTCACCTTGCTTCTCTCTCAGAGTTTGAATCTAGCGTCACACGGAATCATATCACGCGAAGTAATATTAAGAACGTATTCATCACACACGCGAGTCCTCAACTGATACCATGGACGAGTACTTCTCTTTATCTTTTGTCTCATACACAGATTGAGACTCACACAGTACTCACCACGTGGAAGTACTCGTCTCTAATTTCAAGTCCTGCACACGCCATTTCTTAAATATTTCAACTTATGGTACGCACGCTATTTCTTAAATATTTCAACTTATTGTAAACACGCTAGTAATTCAGCTTAACTTAAGCACACGGAAGTATTTCAACTTATTGCTACGCTTGGTTTCATTGTGACCGTTGGTCACTTCTGAAGATTACTACAATCCCATTAATATTACCTGCCTGACATTTAATTCTCCCCACAAAAGTTCCTGAAATAGAGAAATTATTATTTCAAACTATTCTTAAGTATTCCACATGCATACCATGTCTCCACTCTTTTGTCGTTACGGAGCACAGCTAAAACAGGTCTTAACAGCACAAGATCCAGCGGCTGAGTGCTGAAACATGGCCGTTCTCCAGGTCATCTCGCACCTAACTCGAGGTGGGGGAAGACCATGCTACCGTATTGGTCAGCCACATTTCAGGCGCTCAAAGCTCAGGTAAATTTCATCTCTTTGGTCCCACCAATGGTGGCCACAGGATCGTCTCAAAGATGATCATATATTCACATTCACTATCTGCGGTTAGCAGACGACCATACATTCATTCATTTCACAGATCTCACCAAACTGGATGTAGGGATTTACTTTGTGGGAGTGCACATGTGATCAATTAAATAAATAAATTGTCATTCTTTCCCACACTGGTATCCGGCTTCGCTGTATTAATTGAAATTGAGTTATTTTACAAAAAAATGTGTTGTTCTGACAAAAATAATAAAGTATGTTGTACCTATTTTCAATGTCGCGCGGTACTGTACCATTTCACTGACACCAGAGTTCCACTAGAATGGAGTTCCACTAGAATAGATTATGCTGTAATCAACAAAGATGTTACAGATAAGGTAAATTACAGTAACTTAGATTTTCTTTATTCTGACCACTTCTGTCAGGTGACAGAATACATAAATTCAGTTGTGCCTAAAATAACAAAAATTATGCTTCAGAAACGAATGCTGAATACGTCAAATATCGATGCTCTTAAAGACAAACCAGCGAATGAGAAATGGGATTCTGTGTACCAGGTAAAAGGATCGGATGAGAAATGGAATGAATTCTACTCAACCCTACTGCATCATTATGAATATAGTTGTCCAGCCAGAGAAATCCAGAAGGTAGTTAAACACTGTCAGAATGGAAGTAATCCTAGACTAAAACTCCCACCAAATCTGATTAGGCTCAGGCAGCAAGTACATCATCTAAACCAGCTTTATAAAGGTACTGCTACGCAGGTTTTCAAGGAAAAATACAATAGGGCCAAGCAGACTTTTAAAACTGAAATTGTTAACCTAAGGAAGCAGATTGACAGCAATCCATGAGAGAGAGAGAGAGAATCAGGAGTGCGCTCGTCTTAAATGTTAATTTTCTTTTTTCGTTCCAGGTATGTCAACCGCTCACAGTCCTCGTGCAAGTAAACCAGGTGGCCGGAACAAAGTAAGGTAGGAGGAGTAAGTTCTTACTAGCACAATATAGCGGTTATCGCTTTTCAGTATTCTAAACTTTCGTCCTCACATTGCTCTTCTGTATTCGTGGATCCCCATACGTCATAAAAAGCTGTCATCATTTATATATACAGGGTGAGTCACTAACTGTTGCCATCAAGAATAAATCCGAAAGTATGACAGTAGCTGAAAAGTTTGTGCGAGAAATTTTGCATGGGACAACGGGGGCCATAATATGACGTTCGTTCTTTGTTGCTAGGCGAGGTCGCGTCAGAGATATGAAGGTCAACTACGTTGTTTTTTTTTTAATGGGATGCTATAGCTTGCTACTTATTGTCTGATAGCGGCTATCGAGACGAATCCAATGATGTGTAACAGTAAGGTCTTTGAAGGTCAACGAAGGTCACAAAGGTGGCATGAACGTCCATTTACAGAAGGTGTTCGAAGTGATGACCATTGGTATAAATGCCGTGCTGCGATCTTCTTATCATGCATTGAGTGGTATTCCTTACCACTTCGGCACTTATCGAAGCACACGCTCTGACACGCGTGTATCGTGTAAATAGTAAATATTCGTCGAATACGGCTTATCCATCTAACTTGCCATTGACATGTAAACACCATTCGACGGTTTCGTAAGACAACACTAATAGGAACGGTAAGTCTAGTATCGTCGAATCAAGCGAATGGGAATGATGTATTCCTTCTAAGAACAAGTCGATATGCTTCTCATTTACGGAGAATGCCAATGGCATTAAGTGAGAGCTGCAGACTTATACGCTGAAAGATATCCTCAACGTATTCACTCTACACGTCGATATTTAAATATGTGTATGATAGATTGAGAACAACTGTATCTGTAATGCATCGGAAACATATCCGACAAAAGAAAGTTACTAACGAGGAAACGGAAATTGGTACTCTTGCCAATGTGGTTCGAGATCCTTGCGTTAGTTCACGTCAAATCGCAATTGAATGACGCGGCGTACTGTTCTGCATCGCCATAAATATCATCTTTACCGTATCAGTCTCCACCAAGTATTAACTGTATTAACTGGTACGGGATTGTTTGCGTCGCTTTGAATTCTGCCGATAGGCTCATCTTCAGATTCAGAAGGATGACACATTTATTAATTTGATTTTATTTACTGACTAGGCTACATTCACGAACCATGTAAATGTTAATTTGCGTAACATACGTTATTAGGCAGCTGAAAATCCATGTTGGCTGCGGCAAATTGCATACCATAAACCGTGGTCTGTAAATGTATGGTGTGGCATTCTGAAGGACGGAATCCCCCTATTTCATCGAAGGAAATCTTAATGGTAGGAAGTACACTACATTCCTGCAAGAAACATTAGGGCTGTTATTGGAAGGAATACCTTTAGCCACCCCTGGTGGCCGAACGGTTCTAGGCGCCACAGTCTGCAACCGCGCGACCGCTACGGTCGCAGGTTCGAATCCTGCCTCGGGCATGGATGTGTGTGATGTCCTTAGGTTAGTTAGGTTTAAGTAGTTCTAAGTTCTAGGGGACTGATGACCTCAGAACTTAAGTCCCATAGTGCTCAGAGCCGTTTGAACCATTTTTTGAATACCTTTAGGAAGAGGGAACAGAATGTGGTATGAACACGATGGGTGTCCCCACATTTTTCGCTGACGGCTACAAATGAGTTGGAGAGACAATTCCCAAATCGTTGGATTGGACGCGGAGGAGATGTGTCGTGGCCGGCTCGTTCGCCAGACTTGATGCCTCCGGATTTTTTCTTGTGGGGATTTGTAAAAGATATTGTTTATAAAGACGTTCAAACTACACCTGAAGATATGCGAAAGAGAATTGTCGGAGCATCTGCTTCAATAATTGCCGATGTGATAAGGAATACCACCAATCCACGATAAGAAGATTGCAGCATTGCATTGATACCAATGGTAATCATTTCGAACACCTTCTGTAAATGGACGTTCGCGTCGCCTCTTTGACTTTCGTTGACCTTCAAAGACCTTACTGTTACACGTCATTGCATTCGTCTCGATAGCCGCTAAGAAAATAAGTACCAAACTATAGCATCCCCTAAAAAAAAGCAGTTGCCCTTCATATCTCTGACGCCACCCCACCTAGCAACGTCATTTTATGGCCTCCGTTGCCCCATGCAACATCTGTCCCACCAACTTCTCAGCTACTATCACACTTTTCAGATCTATTTTAGGTGGCAACAGTTAGTGACTCAACCTGTATATAGCGGATAGGGCCGGATACACAAAACTGCTACAGATAACATATAGGGTCCAGCACCTAAGAACGAAAGTAAAGTCTGTACGATAATGTCAGTGTCCATGCAGCTTCCACCCCGTATACGCTGAAGACCCAAAGAAACTGGTACACCTGCCTAATATCGTGTAGGGCCGCCGCGAGCACGCAGAAGTGCCGCAACACGACGTGACATTGACTCGACTAATATCTGGAGTAGTACTGGAGGGGACTGACACCACGAATCCTGCAGGGCTGCCCATAAATCCGTGAGAGTCCGATGGGGTGGAGGTCTCTTCTGAACTGCACTTTGCAAGGCATCCCAGATATAATAATATTGATGTCTGGGGAGTTTGGCGGCCAGCAGAAGTGTTTAAACTCGGAAGAGTGTTCCTGGGGTCATAGCGTAGCAATTCTGGACGTGTGGGGTGTCACGTTGTCCTGCTGGAATTGCCGAAGTCCGTCGGAACGCACAGTGGACAGGGATGGATGCAGGTGATCAGACAGGACGCTTACGTGCGTGTCACATGTCAGAATCGTATCAGGACGTATAAGGGGTCCCATATCACTTCAACTGTACACTACCTACAAGTTAGAGAGCCTGCACCATCTTGAACTGTGCAGGGTCCATGAATTCGACAGACCGTGTCCATGCCCGTACGCGTCCCAACGCTCGACACGATTCGAAACGAGGCTCGTCCGACCAGGCAACATGATTCTAGTCATCAACAATCCGGTGTTGCTGTCGACGGGCCCAGGCGAGGCGTAAAGCTTTGTGTCGTACAGTCATCAGGGGTACACGAGAAGGCGTTCTGCTGCGAAAGCCCATATGGATTATGTTTCTTTGAATGGTTCGGATGCTGACACTTGTTGATGGCCCAGCATTGAAACCTTGTGTCACGTTGAACGATTCTCTTCAGTCGTTGTCGGTCCCGTTCTTGCAGGATCTTTTTCCGGTCGCAGCGATGTCGCAGATTTCATGTTTTATCGGATTCCTGATATTCACGGTACACTCGTGTGAAATGATCGAAGGGGAAAATCTCCACTTCATCGCTACCTCGGAGAAGTCCTATCGCTCGTGCGCCGTCTATAGCACCAATTTCAAACTCACTTAAATCTCGATAACCTACCAGTGCAGCAGCAGTAAACCATCTAAGAACTTCGCCAGACACTTGTCTTTTATCGGGTGCCGGCCGGTGTGGCCGTGCGGTTAAAGGCGCTTCAGTCTGGAACCGCGTGACCGCTACGGTCGCAGGTTCGAATCCTGCCTCGGGCATGGATGTGTGTGATGTCCTTAGGTTAGTTAGGTTTAATTAGTTCTAAGTCCTAGGCGACTGATGACCTCAGAAGTTGAGTCGCATAGTGCTCAGAGCCATTTGAACCATTTTTTTTTATCGGGTTTGCCGACCGCAGCGCCGTATTCTGCCTGTTTACATATCTCTGTATTTGAATACGCATACCTATACCAGTTTCTTTGGCGCTTCAGTGTATTTCGAAGAGAAGCAGCAAGCACTCGAGTTCTGTCCGTATACAGATAAACGTAAAAGTAGTCGGTCGAAGAATTATCTCGATCTGCTTACTCTAACAATATTTTGTATGTGGTTTGGTGTCCGTAATTGCACATCTGAAGCCATGTACCAAGTTCGGTAAGTTGTTCATATTTTTTCTTTTGTTTCCTCGGTACTCTGGTCGGTAGCCTAGTTTCACATTTCTAAGTTGTGGCGAATTGTACACGTAATCTTAACAGTTGTTCCAGGAATAACAGCTACTAACGTCAAAACGTTCGCTGAAATAATATCAGTTCTGTTGAATGAAAATCGATTTCTAGTGTGTTGCAAAGCAAAAGAAATTGGTCTTTGGCTCGAATTTCAGTATACCTTAATATTCGAACATCCACGGAAGCCCACATCTGTTTTGGAAGTATGAAAATGCAGTTACTTTTAGACTTTATTACTGTGGCAAGTTATTACTGTCACTGGAACGACAAAAGAGTAACGGTGACTCTGAGTGCTGTTGCTGAACTAAATACAGATTCAAAGGAATTTTTTTGATGTATAGGAAACTAACGTTTACAAACACTTGGTACCATGTTTTGATTCGTGACAGTGAGACGCGACACGAAATCTGTGGCGTCACCGCCAGACACCACACTTGCTAGGTGGCAGCCTTTAAATCGGACGCGGTCCATTAGTATACGTCGGACCCGCGTGTCGCCACTGTCAGTGATAGCAGACCGAGCGCCACCACACGGCAGGTCTAGAGAGACTTACTAGCACTCGCCCCAGTTGTACAGCCGACTTTGCTAGCGACGCTACACTGACAAATACGCTCTCATTTGCCGAGACGATGGTTAGCATAGCCTTCAGCTACATTTGCTACGACCTAGCAAGGCGCCGTATTCAATTGATATTTATTATGTGAAGCATGTATCATCAAGAGAGATGTTCTACAATTGTGGATTAAAGTTAAGTATTACATCATCTACGTACTTTATTTGCAGTTCTCAAGATATTGTCCTGTTCCAGACCTCAAGCCAGTCAGCGTGTAATTAAACGCGTGCATTTCGGCCTCCTCTAGAAACACAGTGTTGGGTCTTCTGCCAACACTACAAAATCAATCCAAAATTTTTTGGCTGTCTCATCGACTAATGGAGAAAAGCGTGCTGCAAATTGCTGGGAGAAAAGAAAAGCAAATAAATGGATTGGGGAACGGATTACAAAAAGAGATCAATCGAAGCAATTCGTGCAGTGAATTACGATGGCAATCAGTGACAAATATAATGTGCAATAGTGTAGTGTCAATCAACAGCTCCAGCATTACACCAGTGATGCAAGTGAAGCAGCAAGATGATGATATTGTTGTGATCCACATAATCAACCATAAGGAAGAAAACCAGCAGAAGACATCACTGACTTCGATTTCTAGCCATACACTGCCCCCGTCCTTCCCCCTAAATGCCACACCAGCAGCTACAGTAAAAGACAATGGAAAAAGTTCTAGATTAATCTAGTATCTATGTATGTATGTATAAACGCATGAAAATGAACAGAACATGTTAGAAACGCGTTGCATTATGTTAGATTAAGCAGAAAATAAAAAGTGACTGGTAGCAGAAACTTGAAATAAATAATTATCCTACACAGTCACGGTGCACAAACACAGCCATTATGGCTGAAAATACCTGCAGATGTTACTTCCTATAAAAGGAGGAGAACAAACTAGCTCTATACCTACGTGAATTCGGACTAAGGCTCTTTCTTCTTTACCACATTCCATCACTTACGTTATAGCCTTATTCTTCCGTCATAACGTTGTTGTTGTTGTTGTTGTTGTTGTTGTTGTGGTCTTCAGTCCTCAGACTGGTTTGATGCAGCCCTCCATGCTACTCTATCCTGTGCAAGCTTCTTCATCTCCCAGTACCTACTGCAGCCTACATCCTTCTGAATCTGCTTAGTGTACTCATCTCTTGGTCTCCCTCTACGATTTTTACCCTCCACGCTGCCCTCCAATACTAAATTGGTGATCCCTTGATGCCTCAGAACATGTCCTACCAACCGATCCCTTCTTCTAGTCAAGTTGTGCCACAAATTTCTCTTCTCCCCAATCCTATTCAATACCTCCTCATTACTTATGTGATCTACCCATCTAATCTTCAGCATTCTTCTGTAGCACCACATTTCGAAAGCTTCTATTCTCTTCTTGTCCAAACTATTTATCGTCCATGTTTCACTTCTATACATGGCTACACTCCATACAAATACTTTCAGAAACGACTTCCTGACACTTAAACCTATATTCGATGTTAACAGATTTCTCTTCTTCAAAAATGCTTTCCTTGCCATTGCCAGTCTACATTTTATATCCTCTCTACTTCGACCATCATCAGTTATTTTGCTACCCAAATAGCAAAACTCCTTTACTACTTTAAGTGTCTCATTTCCAAATCTAATTCCCTCAGCATCACCCGATTTAATTCGACTACATTCCATTATCCTCGTTTTGCTTTTGTTGATGTTCATCTTATATCCTCCTTTCAAGACTCTATCCATTCCGTTCAACTGCTCTTCCAAGTCCTTTGATGTCTCTGACATAATTACAATGTCATCGGCGAACCTCAAAGTTTTTATTTCTTCTCCATGTTTTTTAATACCTACTCCGAATTTTTCTTTTGTTTCCTTCACTGCTTGCTCAATATACAGATTGAATAACATCGGGGAGAGGCTACAACCCTGTCTCACTCCCTTCCCAACCACTGCTTCCCTTTCATGTCCCTCGTCTCTTATAACTGCCATATGGTTTCTGTACAAATTGTAAATAGCTTTTCGCTCCCTGTATTTTACCTCTGCCACCTTCAGAATTTGAAAGAGAGTATTCCAGTCAACATTGTCAAAAGCTTTCTGTAAGTCTACAAATGCTAGGAACGTGGGTTTGCCTTTCCTTAATCTAGCTTCTAAGATAAGTCGTAGGGTCAGTATTGCCTCACGTGTTCGAATATTTCTACGGAATCCAAACTGATCTTCCGCGAGGTCGGCTTCTACTTGTTTTTCCATTCGTCTGTAAAGAATTCGCGTTAGTATTTTGCAACCGCGACTTATTAAACTGATAGTTCGGTAATTTTCACATCTGTCAACACCTGCTTTCTTTGGGATTGGAATTATTATATTCTTCTTGAAGTCTAATGATATTTCGCCTGTCTCATACATCTTGCTTACCACATGGTAGAGTTTTGTCAGGACTGGCTCTCCCAAGGCTGTCAGTAGTTGTAATGGAATGTTGTCTACTCCCGGGGCCTTGTTTCGACTCAGGTCTTTCAGTGCTCTGTCAAAGTCTTCATGGAGTATCATATCTCCCATTTCATCCTCATGTACGTCCTCTTCCATTTCCATAATATTGTCCTCAAGTACATCGCCCTTGATAGACCATCTATATACTCCTTCCACCTTTCTGCTTTCCATTTTTGCTTATAACTGGGTTTCCACCTGAGCTCTTGATATTCATGCAAGTGGTACTCTTTTCTTCAAACGTTGTCCGTTTTAATTAGCGTGGCTTCAAGATGTCCTGCGCTTTCAGCTCCGGTATATCTTAACCGTGCCTACACTTTGGCCGTATATTAGTACAGCTCTGTCTATGAGTCGCCTCTGACTAATTTTGCGAGTACGTTCTAAATAAAGGTGAAATACGGCATGGTCAGAAGCAGAGTGAAAAGCTTGTAAGTGTATTGCACAGAAGGTTGTGCTGAGAAGTAATTCTTAGACAAAAAACCCTATACGTTTCGCCGTATCAGAGTTAACTGGCTCTGAAGTTAGCCAGTAAGACTGCTGCACGCGCCACAGGCGCCGTCGCCGCACCAGATCTTCGTTTGGTTTCCTTACTTAACACCGAACAGCAGAGAGGCGGTAGTAAGGATCGAACCCGAGCCCACAGCTCAGCAGTCTCGTGCGCTGTCGTCAGGTTGTTCTTGCGCCTTAGAACAAAACAAAACAACAGCGTTGTCCGCCCCATTTTCGTGTCTGCGCCTCTCCCAGGTTTGTCCTTCCTTCAAAGTTTTATATAATTCTATACAATTCTTCAGCCTTTACAGTCTACCACTGCTTTTTTTGAACATTTCAAACATTAATACTCACTGTACCAACGTATAGGAGGATACAAGATGACTTGGACAGGGTTTGTGATTGGTGTAAAGAATGGCAGATAACTCTAAATTTAGATAAATGTAAATCAATGCAGATGAATACGAACAAGAATCCCGTAATGTTTGAATACTCCATTAGTAGTGTAGCGCTTGACACAGTCACGTCGATTAAATATTTGGGCGTAACATTGCAGAGCGATATGAAGTGGGACAAGCGTGTAATGGCAGTTGTGGGGAAGGCGGATAGTCGTCTTCGGTTCATTGGTAGAAGTTTGGGAAGATGTGGTTCATCTGTAAAGGAGACCGCTTATAAAACACTAATACGACCTATTCTTGAGTACTGCTCGAGCGTTTGGGACCCCTATCAGCTCGGATTGAGGGAGGACATAGAAGCAATTCAGAGGCGCGCTGCTACATTTGTTACTGGTAAGTTTGATCACCACGCGAGTGTTGCGAAAATGCTTCAGCAACTCGGGTGGGAATCTCTGGAGGAAAGGAGGCGTTCTTTTCGTGAATCGCTACTGAGGAAATTTAGTGAACCAATATTTGAGGCTGACTGCAGTACAATTTTACTGCCACCAACTTGTATTTCGCGGAAAGACCACAAAGATAAGATAAGAGAGATTAGGGCCCGTACAGAGGCATATAGGCAGTCATTTTTCCGTCGTTCTGTTTGGGAGTGGAACAGGGAGAGAAGATGCTAGTTGTGGTACGAGGTACACTCGGCCACGCACCGTATGGTGGATTGCGGAGAATGGATGTAGATGTAGCTGTAGATGTAGAACGTATTCAGTAACATCTCTTACCCAGTTGACTAGGGGAAGAGAAGGAGTACTTTATGCCTACCCCAAAAGAAGTAAAACAAAAACAGAATTTGTTAGTAGTTGTTGGCAACATACTGTTGACGTGTAAGTAGGACCCCAAATCTGAAAATATTTGATGCATTGTTCATTGTCAAAAGTCACATCTACTACAAAGGTCTGAATTTTTGCATTTAGTTTGTCTCAAAAATTTAAAACATTTGCGGAATCTTGTAAAAGATATCATTAAGAAACAGCAGTATTTTCAAAAGTCCACTCGAAAAGTCGAACCTAAGTAGTGACATGTCTGTCGTTAACACTCTGATGCAAATGGTTTTTATTTGTGTAACAGTGTTCCGAATTTATTGGCAATTTTTATCACTAAATAAATAAAAATAACATGTGGAAATGTATTAAAACTTGGTTTTCCTGCCGCAATTCTAACTCCGTAGCTTCTTTGTTGGTAATCATCAACACTGGTGACAAGTTTTCCTACAGATGAGGTGTGAAGGAATGCCTCTATACGTACCTTGGACAGGAAACTGCCGGCCGGGGTGGCCGAGCGGTTCTAGGCGCTACAGTCTGGAGCCGAGCGACCGCTACGGTCGCAGGTTCGAATCCTGGCTAGGGCATGGATGTGTGTGATGTCCTTAGGTTAGTTAGGTTTAAGTAGTTCTAAGTTCTAGGGGAGTGATGAGCGCTCAGAGCCATTTGTACCACTTTGAAAGGAAACCTTTGTAAGGAAAATGACCACAGAAATTTAAGCAGTAAACGATTTCTGCCTGATTATGTTCTCACTATGGGCTCTGAAAGCGTCCTCCGAATTTAGTTCCACAAGAGAAAAATTGGTATAGCCCCATCAAGACAAATTATCAATCTCTGAGATCCCAGACACGCATTCTCTAAAATTTTCTCTTCGCTGTTCCTCTTGTTGAAGACCACTTTTGGTTTTAGGCCAAGAAATGTGGCCAAAGGAAGAATGACTGCGCTCGGGGGATTGTTAGGGAAGAGGTGAGAAGTAAATGTGGATACTTAGTAGCCCGTACTGATCTAGAAAATGCGGCTGACGGTGTTAGTTGGAGAAAACTCTTCAAGATGTTGGAAGGCTTAAATGTGAACTGGAAAGACAGAACGATATTAACTCTAGCGCTACCAACGCATTTTCCACAATGTGCGTTACCAATGGAGGGTATTTTATGCCCACCATAAAAAAAGTTTTAAAATTCGTTACCGATATTGTTGACATATACTGACAACACTTTTTAAGAAGGGATTGATGTGTTACTAGGGTCCAGAAAATTAAAATACTTCTAGTAACCAGTGAGCAGTACCAACGCACTTTGAATAACGCTTACTGCTCACCCTATAAAAATGAAAAAAACCTAAAGTTCATTAATTGTTGTTGATTTCTACTCACAACATACTTTTGAAAGAGGCACTTTCAGTAGTGCCCACTGCCCACCCAATAAAAATGAAAAAAATGTAAATCTCGTTGATTGTTGTTGACTTGTACTCACAACATACTTTTGAAAGATATACTACATTGTAAGTAGGTTCCTGAACCTGAAAATTTTGAATATGACATGCATTGTGAAATGTGCCATCCGCTACAGAGACTTAAATTTTTGGGTTAAGTTTAACTGAAAAATTTTGAATGTTTATCTAATTGGGAAGAAGAGTTAATTAAAAACGACATACATTTTTTCAAAATTTTAAAATATGAAGTGACTTGATTAGCATTTTTCAAAAGATGGGCGTAAAATACCACGCCTCCTCCCCCCTTTGTATTGCGAGGGTTAATCACAAATACAAATCAGAATGTGAGATCTGATACTTACGCGGAACAATGCAGACACAAAATTAGAAAAGGCTTAAGAAAAGGGTGCTCACATTCTACGAGGATCTTCAGAGGGAAAACGACTGAATAGAATTTCCATTCATAGCCTACGATTCACAAATAATATTGCCTTAATAGGTAATTATAATAAACTTGCGCAAAATATGCTTTCTACATTTTTTCAGTTGTGAAAAAAGATTTAATTTAAAATTAACAGTCTAAAACCAAATTATAATGGTGAGCAACAAGAAGACATACGATACCCTAATGGAAATAAATTAAATGGGGAAAGCAGATAAATTCCTTCACGTTGTCTCTATAATTATAGAAGACAACAGATGCAGCATGCAAATCTGGGAAGAGCGCGTAAATGTGCTTTCAGTGATGAAAAAGAACAAGTCGTTCACCATAGAAAGGAAGAAAGAGCAGTTTTACAGAGGCGCGCTGTGCTAACTGGCCGCGGAAGTAAAGCGCCGAGAAGCGACGGGAAACTGGCTCAGGGGGGAACGGACGGACTGAAAGATGAATCCGATGATGGTGTTCTGAAATGGATCAACGAAAGAAGAAACTTCGTAGTAGCAATGAAAAAGATAAAAACAAAACTTTTTGAACATTAATTTATACAAAATATGTTTCCAGCACACATATTGGAAGGAGAAATTATTGGAAAGAAAATCAAGGAGAGACCAAGAAAGAAAATAGTCGACAATATAATGGAAATAACTAAGTACAAAATCATCAAGCAGTGAAGAAGACAACCAGAAACAGAGGAAAATGATTGCAGCGGCAAGGCGTACTCTTCAGACGGCGACGATAATTCTTCTTGTGAAAATTGTTAAGTTCCCGCTCGTGATACACCGTTTTTAATGCAGCATTTTCTGCCATTTTATCTGAGCGCCACGACTATGTGACTGTTTTTACGGGTGGGTCGAAACAAGGGGATTCTGTTGGTTGCTCAGTTGTTTTTCCATGTCGTGTCCTCAAGGTCCGACTGCCTCAGACTTTTACTGTCTTTGATGCAGAATTGTTTGCGATCTTGCGGGCACTGGAGCACATGAGGCATTCTTCCTCTCCTAAATTTCTTGTCTGTTCCGATTCACTCAGTGCCCTTCACTCATTGCAACGTTTGTATCCGGCAGACAAAATTGTCCAGACCATCCAGGATGCCCTCCTCCGACTACAGCGACTGAGGAAGGTTGCTGCTTTCTGCTGGGTTCCGGGGCATGTCGGCATTGCTGGGAATGAAAGGGCAGATCTCGCAGCCGAGGAGGCGTGTCTCGCCCCACAAGTATCTCAGTGTGCTATCCCCTTGCACGCACTCACCTCGCTGTTGAGCTCACGGGTCATGCGTCGGTGGGAGGGTGAGTGGCTGGAAGTGACTGACAATAAGCTCCGTATAGTCGAGCCCACAACGCGTGTGTGGTGTACTTCCTTTCAGCCCCATCGACGGGACGAGGTTCTCCTCACGCGGCTTCGAATAGGCCACAGCCCTATGACGCATGGCTTCCTGCTCCGGCGAGAGGAGCCTCCAATGTGTGGTGCTTGCGGCGTCCAGGTCACTGTGCGCCACGTTTTATTGGATTGCGTTTTATTTTCTGACTAGCGGGTCGCGGCTGACTTTCCAGCGGACCTGCCGTCTCTTTTAGGCAACACTCGGACGAATGCGGTGAAAGTTTTAAAGTTCTGTGCCCTGTCAAATGTTTCTACAAAGATTTTAGGGAGAGGATTTTAATTTGCTCACTGTGTGACAAGCTCACCCATATTTTATGTAAGCGCCAGCCAATAACAATTTCCTGTGACATTCTTGTTGCTATGTTTCCCCTATCCTTAGGTTTTACTTTCTTATGTAGCATTTTCCTTCTTTTCCTGCTTTCTTTGAGTGTGTGCTTTAGTTTTCTTAGGTCGGTCCACATTCGTTCCTTTTAATGTGTGTCAGGGCGCTGATGACCTCGATGTTGAGCGCCCATAAGCCCCAACACACCACCACCAAAAGGGTAATAAAGGAAAGTTACGTCAAGTGTAGACAGCGAATGATACACTCGAAAAATGTAGTAAAGGAAAGTTAGGTCAAATTCAGACAGCGAATTGAAATTCCGTGAGAAGAAATAGAAGCTTTAGACCTTTACCGATGAGATAATGTAATTGTGCCAGAGAGAAGAAAGGACTTGGAAGAGCAGTTGAACAGAATGGATAGTGTTTTGAAGAGGGATTACAAGATGAACGTCAACAATAGTAAACCTAGGATAATGAAATGTAGTAGAGTTAAATCAGGTCACGAATTGTTTCTATTTGGGCAACAAAATAACTGACGGTAGGTGCAGGGGATGTCAAACGCAGCCTCGCAATAGCAAGAAAAACATTTCTGGAAAAAGAAGCAGGAATCTGTTAATATCTAATGTAGCTTTCTGTTATGATATCTTATGTAAAGGTAGTTGTCTGCAGTGCATCCTTGAACAGAAATAAAACATTGATGGCAGCATTTTGAAGAACCTCATTTCATTTAAAAACCATGCACGTGATGCTGCCTAAGCTATATGCCCGGGAAAGTATTGCTATAGCCTTCAGTGGCAATAAAATAAAATCTGAAGGCACCGGAAAAGCCGTCCGACAACGCGTAATGTATTGTGTTCGCTGACCCGTGCGAATTTCTTGTGTTAACATCAACGTACACACTGTAGCTTATCTGACAGAAAAAAATAATCATTTTCTTTACACCGTTTTCTGCTGTAGGACACGAACACCGCGAGAAGCGTTGGCCACAGTCACCGAACATCGTGCGTAGAGAGTAATGTAATTTGAAATGTGGACAGCCGTCGAAAACAAATCGGTAACAGCGGTATTTATTCCCAACTAGCTGACGCCGCAGATTTTGTTCAAAAAATGGTTCAAATGGCTCTGAGAACTATGGGACTCAACAGATATGCTCATCAGTCCCCTAGAACTCAGAACTACTTAAACCTAACTAACCTAAGGACAGTACACAGCACCCAGTCATCACGAGGCAGAGAAAATCCCTGACCCCGCCGGGAATCGAACCCGGGAACCCAGGCGCAGATTTTGTCCTTTGCAAATTTCAATAAATTTGTTTGTGAGCCAATTGTTAATTTGTGGAAAGCTGCTGAAAATGTGTAAACAAAGTCGAAACGAGGAAAAAAACGAATTTTTGAGTGGGCATTGCACATTAACTATTTTGGCCGTGGGGACTCAATTTCAGGTCGAGTACGTTCGGATGTGCGCCAACGGGAAATTTTACACGCGAGATGAATTCTTACCGCATTACAACGCTGAAGAGGTGGAAATGTGTGATGTGCGTGGAATGTATTAAGATTTTGAATCTTCAAGGTCTCAGTTCAAGTAAGTCACAACTGCATGTCAACCAAGTAACATATTTTATCCGTTAAATTCGAAATCACAATGAATCTCAAGGTGTTTTATTTACATCTCGATTGTAGGATTGATTTTCGAGAAAACAATCAAATCAAGAAACTGCTTTGTTTTGAATGATTTGCTGTGACATCGTTTCGTTCATTGCAGTGCTTCACGATACAGGACTTTTTTTGGCTTGTTGTGTGGCGCGTGAACAAACAAAGCTGATGATATTCCGGTACAGGAACGGGTTACATACAATTAGCCATGCGAGAAGGATGGATTTTTCAGGGTTACTGTCGCACACACTCAATGACTCCCCTTGTAATATGTCTGTTGTCATTGCGAATGCGAGCCGCGCGGGGACCACAATCACAATTCAACTGGAAGTTAATAACCGAATCAGTTTTTCGTGACATGTAACCGACTGGCTTTATTCACAATCTGACTGTGTGCTGTCGCCGGCCGAAGTGGCCGAGCGGTTCTAGGCACTACAGTCTGGAACCGCGCGACCGATACGGTCGCAGGTTCGAATCCTGCCTCGGGCATGAATGTGTGTGATGTCCTTAGGTTAGTTAGGTTTCATTAGTTCTAAGTTCTAGGGGACTGATGACATCAGCAGTTAAGTCCCATAGTGCTCAGAGCCTACGGCGTTTGCGTACTGTCTATTAAACTCAAACAGTAGAATATGTCGGAAATGTTTCGATTTCCCCACTTGGCACTTTATTTTTTAACGTCCACTGCTTCACTCACTATTTCCAAAGGACAAAACGACAAATTGTAAACTCCAATAGCAACAGTGAATTACAAGTAAAAAATGACAATAGATAAATAAACCTATAACAACCAGAACAGCAAAATGAAAACGAAAACACCAATGTAACTTATCTGTTGGACTGATGGCGAAGAAACACAAAAGTAATTTTATTTTAGGTTAGGAAGCATATTTCCAGATTTTTGTCCAGGTCTTTCAGATTTTTCGACATGAGTCATTTTCCATGACTGGTTGGTTAATTTGGGGGAGGGGACCAGACAGCGAGGTCATCGGTCCCATCGTATTAGGGAAGGACGGGGAAGGACGGCGGCCGTGCCCTTTCAAAGGAACCGCCCCGGCATTTGCCCGAAGCGATTTAGGGAAATCACGGAATATCTAAACCAGGATGCCCGGACGCGGGTTTGAACCATCGTCCACCCGAATGCGAGTCCATGCCGAGACCATAAGGACAGGAAAAGAATCAACGAAATTGATCTTTGCTATCGTCAGTTACGGTCGAGAGTACATAAAAGATTATGAATTTAGCAAGTTGTCTGAATTTTCCGATTTCCTCTTGTAATTGCTCAATTTTTTTCCGGGAAAAATATTCCAGGATGATAATGAAGGAAACAAAAAAAAAAAAAAAATTACGCATACCCATCGTTAGAACCGTGAGTTTTTAAAAACTCTCGTTGGAGACAGCACTTTCAACTTTTTCCGGAAATTCCCAATTTTCCAGGCAACTTTTCCGAATTTTTATTTCGCCAAATGAGCTTATACAGAGTATTCCGAACATTTTTTTAATTAGCGAAGTCGGACATGCCGCTGCCAGCTGATGCCTTATCAGGGAACGGCATTTCATTTTTATTGATATGGATAAGAGGTATTGCAGCAGAATGTGGATTTGTTTTTGCTTTATTGTACAGGGTGACAATTATTGAACTGCATGAAATAAAATCGTCACAACGTGTGAACGGATAGCCTTGGGACATTAAAGCTACACGGTTGGCCGCGGGGCATGGTGCGAATTCCTATGATTTAGTTTAGCGACGAAGTCCTCTTTCATTTTGATGGGTTCGTCAATAAGGAAAACTGGCGCATTTGGGGGACTGAGAATCCGCATTTCGCCATCGAGAAGTCTCTTCACCGTCAACGGATGACTGTGTGGTGTGCAGCCTCCAGTCACGGTATAACCGGTCAGATATTCCTCGATGGCACGGTGACTACCAAACGGTACGTGAAGGTTTTGGCAGATGATTTCATCCCCGTTATCCGAAGTGACGCTGATTTCCACAAGATGTGGCGCACCCAGAACACATGTGACTCCTTTTTGTGGGATTGTATTAAAGACAAGGTGTACAGCAGTAACCGCAAAACCATTGCTGACATGAAAACCGCCATTCAGGAGGTCATTGAGAGCATCGGTGTCCTGACACTTCAGCGGGTCATGCAGAATTTCGCTATTCGTCTGCGCCACACCATCGTCAGTGATGGCAGGCATATCGAACGTGTCATAATCTAAATTCGAATGTCTGTAGTGACGTTTACATGGTGAAGAAAGTGTTGCACGCCGTAGTTTGTAAGTAATTTACGTATTTTTTCAAATACACTACTGGCTATTAAAATTGCTACATCACGAAGATGACATGCTACAGACGGGAAATTTAACCGACAGGAAGAAGATACTGTGATGTTCAAATGATTAGCTTAAAAAAGCTAAGCATTCACACAAGGTTGGAGCCGGTGGCGACACGTACAACGTGCTGACATGAGGAAAGTTTCCAACCGATTTCTTATACGCAAACAGCAGCTGACCGGCGTTGCCTGGAGAAACGTTGTTGTGATGCCTCGCGTAAGGAGAAGAAATGCGTACCGTCACGTTTCCGACATCCATAAAGGTCGGATTGTAGCCTATCGCGATTGCGGTTTATCGTATCGCGACATTGCTGTTCGCGTTGGTCGAGATCCAATGACTGTTAGCAGAATATGGATTCGGTGGGTTCAGGAGCGTAATACGGAACGCCGTGCTGGATCCCAACGGCCTCGTATCACTAGCAGTCAAGATGACAGGCATCTTATCCGCATGGCTGTAACGGATCGTGCAGCCACGTCTCGATCCCTGAGTCGACAGATGGGGACGTTTGTAAGACGACAACCATCTGACGAAAAGTTTGACGTTTGCAGCAGCATGGACTATCAGCTCGGAGACCATGGCTGCGGTTACCGTTGACGCTGCATCACAGACAGGAGCGCCGCTCCTGCGATGGTTTACTCAACGACGAACCTGGGTGCACGAATGGCAAAACGTCATTTTTTCGGATGAATCCAGTTTCTGTTTACAGCATCATGATGGTCGCATGCGTGTTTGGTGACATCACGGTGAACGCACATTGGAAGCGTGTATTCGTCATGCCATACACGCGTGATGGTATGGATTAGACGTCTCGGTCACCTCTTGTTCGCATTGACGGCACTTTGAACAGTGGACGTTACATTTCAGATGTGTTACGACCCGTGGCTCTACCCTTCATTCGATCCCTGCGAAACCCTACATTTCAGCAGGATAATGCACGACCGCGTGTTGCAGGTCCTGTAAGGGCCTTTCTGGATACAGAAAATGTTCGACTGCTGCCCTGGCCAGCACATTCTCCAGATCTCTCACCAACTGAAAACGTCTGGTCAATGGTGACCGAGCAACTGGCTCGTCACAATACGCCAGTCACTACTCTTGAAGAACTGTGGTAACGTGTTGAAGCTGCATGGGCAGCTGTACCTGTACACGCCATCCAAGCTCTGTTTGACTCAATGCCCAGGCGTATCAAGGCCGTTATTACGGCCAGAGGTAGTTGTTCTGGGTACTGATTTCTCAGGATCTATGCACCCAAATTGCGTGAAAATGTAATCACATGTCAGCTCTAGTATAATATATGTGTCCAATGAATATCCGTTTATCATCTGCATTTCTTCTTTGTTTAGCAATTTTAATGGCCAGTAGTGTAGTTCCAAAAGTGTGCAATACCAGTTACGTGTTTAAAAAAAAAAAAAGCATCAAACCAGTTTCCTTCAACAGTTGAGGATTTTTGTTTCTGGTTTCCCACCGTCCGCGCTACAGCCCCGCGCCGTCAGCGGTTTTTGTTTACCTGTGATATTAACAGTATTTCGGCCCTTATGTGGCAGTGGAAATGTTAGTTTTGAAATGGCAGTTTGACGGAACGGATGGAAAAAGTGCTAGACAGAGAGGAAATGGCCGGTTGCCACCTCGTCGCCGTAACACCCCCTAATCTCCCTGCCGACCGCCGGGTGTCGGAACAAATGGGCGCCGTTTTTGTGGCCGCTCCGCTCGCGCGTTTTACACCCCTGTCCTCGACCGACCGCGGAAAGAGCCGGCCGCTGATTTCTGCTGAGAGCTTTTTCTCCAACGCCGTCTCGGAGCACTCTGCGTCTTCTTGTACTTTAGTCGGCATTTTGACTTTTGTATTTAATTCCGATGCAATTTCTGTGTTTCATCGTCAGTAAGAAGGTCCAAGGGACACAGTAAACCTGAAGTGAAGCATGGGAATCTAAAACTGCTCTCACAGGAAAGGTTCAAAACATAGACAGTAAGAAGAGTCAGTCTTCTTGTACTTAAGTCGGCATTGTGCCTTTTGTATTTAATTCCGATGCAATTTCTGTGTTTCATCGACAATAAAAAGGTCCAAGGGATACAGTAAACCTGAAGTGATGCATCGATATCTAAAACTGGTCTCACAGGAAGGGCTAAAATAATAGAATGTAAGAACAAACAGTCCTCTTGTACTTAAGTCGGCATTGTGCCTTTTGTATTTAATTTCGATGCAATTTCTGTGTTTCATCGTCAATAAGAAGGTCCAAGGGATACAGTTAACCTGAAGTGAAGTATCGGAATCTAAAACTGATCTCTCAGGAAAGGTTCAAAACCTAGACAGTAAGAAGAGTCAGTCTTCTTGTACTTAAGTCGGCATTGTGCCTTTTGTATTTCATTCCGATGCAATTTCTGTGTTTCATCGTCAATAAGAGGGTCCAAGGGATACAGTAAACCTGAAGTGAAGCACGATATCTAAACCTGGTCTGACAGGAAAGCCTCAAATCATCGAATGTAAGAACAGTCAGTCCTCTTTTACTTAAGTAGGCATTGGCCTTTTGTATTTAATTCCGATGCAATATCTGTGTTTCATCGTCAATACGAAGGTCCAAGGGATACAGTAAACCTGGAGTGAAGCATTGGAATCTAAACCTAGTCCAACAGGAAACGTTCAAAGCATAGACTGTAAAAAGAGTCAGTCTTCTTGTACTTAAGTCGGCATAGTGCCTTTTCCACTTAATTCCGATACAACCTCTGTGTTTCCTCGTCAATAAGAAGGTCCAAGGGATACAGTAAACCAGAAGTAAAGCATCGGAACCTAAAACTGGTCTCACAGTAAAGGTTCAAAACATAGACAGTAAGAAGAGTCAGTCTTCATGTACTTAAGTCAGCATTGTGCCTTTTGTATTTAATTCCGATGCAATTTCTGTGTTTCATCGTCAATAAAAAGGTCCAAGGGATACAGTAAACCTGAAGTGAAGCATCGATATCTAAAACTGGTCTCACAGGAAAGGCTCAATTCATAGAATGTAAGAACAGTCAGTCCTCTTGTACTTAAGTCGGCATTGTGCCTTTGTATTTAATTCCGATGAAATTTCTGTGTTTCATCGTCAATAATAAGGTCCGAGGGAAACAGTAAACCTGAAGTGAAGCATCGGAATCTAAAACTGCTCTCACAGGAAAGGTTCAAATCATAGACAGTGAGAAGAGTCAGTCTTCTTGTACTTAATTCGGCATTGTGCCATTTGTTTTTAATTCCGATGCAATTTCTGCATTTCATCGTCAATAAGAAGGTGCAAGTGATACAGTAAACCTGGAGTGAAGCATCGGAATCTAAAAGTGGTCTCACAGGAAAGGTTCAAACATAGATAGTAAGAAGAGTCAGTCTTCCTGTACTTAGGTCGGCATTGTGCCTATTGTAATTAATTCCGATGCAATTTCTGTGTTTCATCGTCAATAAGAAGGTCCAAGGGGTACAGTAAACCTAAAGTGAAGCATCGGAATCTAAAACTGCTCTCACAGGAAAGGTTCAAAACGTAGACAGTAAGAAGAGCCAGTCTTCTTGTACTTAAGTCGGCAATGTGCCTTTTCTATTTAATTGCGATGCAATTTCTGTGTTTCATAGTCAATATGAACGTCCAAGGGATACAGAAAACCTGAAGTGAAACATCGGAATCTAAAACTGCTCTCAAAGGAAAGGTTCAAAACATAGACAGTAAGGAGCGACATTCCTTTTGTACTTAAGTTGGCATTGTGCCTTTTGTATTTAATTCCGATGCAATTTCTGTGTTTCATCGTCAGTAAGACGGTCCAAGGGATACAGTAAACCTGAAGTGAATCATCGGAATCTAAAACTGGTCTCACAGGAAAGTTTCAAATCATAGACAGTAAGAAGAGACAGTCTTCTTGTACTTAAGTCGGCATTGTGCCTTTTGTGTTTGATTCCGATGCAATTTCTGTGTTTCATCCTCAATAAGAAGGTCCAAGGGATATAGTAAACCTGAAGTGAAGCATCGGAATCTAAGACTGCTCTCACAGGAAAGGTTCAAAACCTAGACAGTAAGAAGAGCCAGCCATCTTGTACTTAAGTCGGCATTGTGCCTTTTGTTTTTAGTTCCCATGCAATTTCTGTGTTCCATCGTCAATAAGAAGGTCCAAGGGATACAGTAAACTTGAAGTGAAGCACGATATCTAAACGTGGTCTCACAGGAAAGCCTCAAATCATAGAATGTAAGAACAGTTAGTCCTTTTTTACTTATGTAGGCATTGGACTTTTGTATTTAATTCCGATGCAATATCTGAGTTTCATCGTCAATAAGAAGGTCCAAGGGATACAGTAAACCTGGAGTGAAGCATTGGAATCTAAACCTGGTCTCACAGGAAAGGTTCAAACATAGATAGTAAGAAGAGTCAGTCTTCCTGTACTTAGGTCAGCATTGTGCCTATTGTATTTAATTCTGATGCAATTTCTGTGTTTCATCGTCAATAAGAAGGTCCAAGGGATATAGTAAACCTGAAGTGAAGCATCGGAATCTAAGACTGCTCTCACAGGAAAGGTTCAAAACCTAGACAGTAAGAAGAGCCAGCCATCTTGTACTTAAGTCGGCATTGTGCCTTTTGTATTTAGTTCCCATGCAATTTCTGTGTTCCATCGTCAATAAGAAGGTCCAAGGGACACAGTAAACCTGAAGTGAAGCATCGATATCTAAAACTGGTCTCACAGGAAAGGCTCAATTCATTGAATGTAAGAACAGTCAGTGCTCTTGTACTTAAGTCGGCATTGTGCCTTTTCTATTTAATTCCGATGCAATATCTGTGTTTCATCGTCAATAAGTAGGCCCAAGGGATACAGTAAACCTGGAGTGAAGCATCGGAATCTAAAACTGGTCCCATAGGAAAGGTTCAAAACATAGACTGTAAGAGGAGTCAGTCTTCTTGTACTTAAGTCGGCATTATGCCTTTTTTATTTAATTACGATGCAATATCTGTGTCTCATCGTCAATAAGAAGGTCCAATGGATACAGTAAACTTGAAGTGAAGCATCGATATCCAAAACTGGTCCCACTGGAAAGGTTGAAAACATAGACAGTAAGAAGAGTCAGTCTTCTTGTACTTAAGTCAGCATTGGGCCTTTTGTATTTAATTCCCAATGCAATTTCTGTGTTTCATCGTCAATAAGAAGGTCCAAGGGATACAGTAAACCTGAAGTGAAGCATCGATATCTAAAACTGGTCTCCCAGGAAAGGCTCAAATCATAGAATGTAAGAACAGTCAGTCCCTGCTGTACTTAAGTCGGCATTGTGCCTTTTGTATTTAATTCCGATGCAATTTCTGTGTTTCATGGTCAATAAGAAGATCCAAGCGATACAGTAAACCTGAAGTGAATCACCGCAATCTATAACTGGTCACACAGGAAAGGTTCAAAACATAGATAGTAAGAAGAGTCAGTCTTCTTATACTTAAGTCGGCATTGTAGCTTTTGTATTTAATTCCGATATGATTTCTGTGTTTCATCGTCAACAAGAAGGTCCAAGGGATACACTAAAGCTGAAGAGAAGCATCGATAGCTAAACCTGGTCTCACAGGATAGGCTCAAATCATAGAATGTAAGAACAGTCAGTCCTCTTGTACTTAAGTCGACATTGTGCCATTTGTATTTAATTCCGATGCATTATCTGTGTTTCATCGTCAATAAGTAGGTCCAAGGGATACAGTAAACGTGGATTGAAGCATCGGAATCTAAAACTGGTCTCACAGGAAAGGTTCAAAATATAGACAGTAAGAAGAGTCAATCTTCTTGTACTTAAGTCAGCATTGTGCCATTTGTATTTATTTGCGAAGCAATTTCTGTGTTTCGTCGTCAATAACAAGGTCCAGGGGATACAGTAAATCTATAGTGAAGCATCGGAATCTAAAACTGGTCTCACAGGAAGGATTCAAAACATAGACAGTAACAAGAGTCAGTCTTCTTGTACTTAAGTCGGCATTTTGCATTTTGTATTTAATTCCGATGCAATATCTGTGTTTCATCGTCAATAAGATGGTCCAAGGGATATAGTAAACCTGAAGTGAAACATGGGAATCTAAAACTGGTCTCACAGGAAAGGTTCAAACATAGACAGTAAGAAGAGTCAGTCGTCTTGTATTTAAGACGGCATTGTGCCTTTTGTATTCAATTCCGATGCAATTTCTGTGTTTCATCGTCAATAAGAAGGTCCAAAGGATACAGTAAACCTGAAGTGAAGCATCAGAATCTAAAACGGGTCTCACAGGAATAGTTCAAAACATAGACAGTAGGAAGAGTCAGTCTTCTTGTACTTAAGTCGGCATTGTGCCTTTTGTATTTAATTGCGATGCAATTTCTGTTGTTCATCTCAATAAGAAGGTCCATGGGATACAGTAAACCTGAAGTGAAGCATCAGAATCTAAAACTGGTCTCACAGGAAAGGCTCAAATCATAGACAGTTACAATAGTCAGTCATCTTGTACTTAAGTCGACATTGTGCCTTTTGTATTTAATTCAGATGCAATTTCTGTTTTTCATCGTCAATATGAATGTCCAAGGGACACAGTAAACCTGAAGTGAAGCATCGGAGTGTAAAACTGGTCTCACAGGGAAGGTTCAAAGCATATACTGTAAGAAGAGTCAGTCTTCTTGTACTTAAGTCGGCATTGTGATTTTTGTATTTAATTCCGATGCAATTTCTGTGTTTCATCGTCTATAAGAAGGTCCAAGGGATATAGTAAACATGAAGTGAAGTATCGATATCTAAAACTGGTCTCACAGGAAATTCTCAAATCAAAGAATGTAAGAACAGTCAGTCCTCTTCTACTTAAATCGGAATTGTTCCTTTTGTATTTAATTCCGATGCAATTTCTGTGTTTCATCGTCAATAAGAAGGTCCAAGGGATACAGTAAAGCTGAAGTGAAGCATCGGAATCTGAAACTGGTCTCACAGGAAAGGTTCAAGGCATAGACTGTAAGAAGAGTCAGTCTTCTTGTACTTAAGTCGGCATTGTGATTTTTGTATTCAATTCCGATGCAATTTCTGTGTTTCATCGTCAATAAGAAGGTCCAAAGGATACAGTAAACCTGATGTGAAGCATCGGAATCTGGAACTGGTCTCACAGGAAAGGTTCAAAGCATAGACAGTAAGAAGAGTCAGTTTTCTTGTTCTTAAGTCCGCATTGTGCCTTTTGTATTTAATTCCGATGCAATTTCTGTGTTTCATCGTCAATAAGAAGGTCCAAGGGATACAGTAAACCTGAAGTGAAGCATGGGAATCTAAAACTGGTCTCACAGGAAAGGTTCAAAGAATAGACAGTAAGAAGAGTCAGTCTTCTTGTACTTAAGTCGGCATTGTGCCTTCTGTATTTAATTCCGATGATATTTCTGTGTTTCATAATCAAGAAGATGGTCCAAGGGATACAGTAAATCAGATGAGAAGCATCGGAATCTAAAACTGGTCTCAGAGAAATGGTTTACAACATAGACAGTAAGAAGAGTCAGTCTTCTTGTTCTTAAGTCGGCATTGTCCCTTTTGTATTTAATTCCGACGCAATTTCTGTGTTTCATCGTCAATAAGAAGGTCCAAGGGGTACAGTAAGCTGAATTGAAGCATCGTAATCTAAAACTAGTCTCACAGGAAAGGTTCAAAACGTAGACAGTAAGAAGAGTCAACCTTCTTGTACGTAAGTGATCATTGTGCATTTTGTATTTAATTCCGATGAAATTTCTGTGTTTCATCGTAAATAACAAGGACCAAGGGTTAAAGTAAACGTGAAGTGAAGCATCGGAATCTAAACTTGGTCTCACAGGAAAGATTCAAAACATACACTGTAAGAAGAGACAGTGTTCTCGCACTTATGTCGGCATTGTGCCTTTTGTGTTTAATTCCGATGCAATTTCTGTGTTTCATCGTCGATAAGAAGGTCCAAGGGATACAGTAAACCTGAAGTGAAGCAGCGGAATCTAAAACTGGTCTCACAGGAAAGGTTGAAACATAGACAGTAAGAAGAGTCAGTCTTCTTGTACTTAAGTCGGCATTGTGACTTTAGTGTTTAATCCCGATGCAATTTCTGTGTCTTATCGTCAATAAGAAGGTCTAAGGGATACAGTAAACCTGAAGTGAAGCATCGATATCTAAAACTGGTCTCACAGGAAAGGCTCAAATCGTAGATTGACAGAATAGTCAGTAATCTTGTACTTAAGTCGGCATTGCGCCTTTTGTATTTAATTCCGATGCAATTTCTGTGACTCATCGTCAATAAGAAGGTCCAAGGGATACAGTAAACCTAAAGTGAAGCATCGGAATCTAAAACTGGTCTCACAGGAAAGGTTCAAAGATAGACAGTAGGAAGAGACATTCCTCTTGTACTTAAGTCGGCGTTGTGCCTATTTTATTTAATTCCGACATATTTTCTGTGTATCATCGTCCATAAGAAGGTCCAAGGGATGCAGTAAACCTGAAGTGAGGCATCGGAATCTAGACCTGGCCTCACAGGAAAGGTTCAAAGCATAGACAGTAGGAAGAGTCAGTCTTCTTGTACTTAAGTCTGCATTGTGCCTTTTGTATTTAATTCCGATTCAGTTTCTGTGTTTCATCGTCAATAATAAGGTCCAAGGGATACAGTAAAACTGAAGTGAAGCAGCGGAATCTAAAACAAGTCTCACAGGAAAGGTTCAAAGCATAGACAATAAGAAGAGTCAGTCTTCTTGTACTTATGTCGGCATTGTGATTTTAATGTTTAATCCCGATGCAATTTCTGTGTTTTATCGTCAATAAGAAGGTCCAAGGGATACAGTAAACCTGAAGTGAAGCATCGATATGAAAAACTGGTCTCACAGGAAAGGCTCAAATAATAGAATGTGAGAAGGGTCAGTCCTCTTGAACTTAAGTTGGCATTGTGCCTGTTGTGTTTAATTCCGATGCAATTTCTGTGTTTCATCGTCAATAAGAAGGGCCAAGGGATACAGTAAACCTGAAGTGAATCATCGATATCTAAACCTGGTCTCACAGGAAAGGTTCAAAACATAGACAGTATGAAGAGTCAGTCTTCTTGTACTTATGGCCGGATTGTGCCTTTTGTATTTATTTCCAATGCAATTTCTATGGTTCATCGTCAATAAGATGGTCCAAGGGATACAGTAAACCTGAAGTAAAACATCGGAATCTAAAACTGGTCTCACAGGAAAGGTTCAAAGCATAGACAGTAAAAAGAGACATTCCTCTTGTACTTAAGGCGGCATTGTGCTTTTTGAATTTAATTCCGATGCAATTTCTGTGTTTCATCGTCAGTAAGACGGTCCAAGGGATACAGTAAACCTGAAGTGAATCATCGGAATCTAAAACTGGTCTCACAGCAAAGGTTCAAATCATAAACAGTAAGACGTGTCAGTCTTCTTGTACTTAAGTCGTCATAGTGCCTTATGTATTTAATTCCGATGCAATTTCTGTGTTTCATCGTCTATAAGAAGGTCCAAGGGATACAGTAAACATGAAGTGAAGCATCGATATCTAAAACTGGTCTCACAGGAAATGCTCAAATCAAAGAATGTAAGAAGAGTCAGTCCTCTTGTACTTAAATCGGCATAGTTCCATTTGTATTTAATTCCGATGCAATTTCTGTGTTTCATCGTCAATAAGAAGGTCCAAGGGATACAGTAAACCTGAAGTGATGCATCGATATCTAAAACTGGTCTCACAGGAAAGGCTAAAATAATAGAATGTAAGAACAGTCAGTCCTCTTTTACTTAAGTAGGCATTGGCCTTTTGTATTTAATTCCGATGCAATATCTGTGTTTCATCGTCAATACGAAGGTCCAAGGGATACAGTAAACCTGGAGTGAAGCATTGGAATCTAAACCTAGTCCAACAGGAAACGTTCAAAACATAGACTGTAAAAAGAGTCAGTCTTCTTGTACTTAAGTCGGCATAGTGCCTTTTCCACTTAATTCCGATACAACCTCTGTGTTTCCTCGTCAATAAGAAGGTCCAAGGGATACAGTAAACCAGAAGTAAAGCATCGGAACCTAAAACTGGTCTCACAGTAAAGGTTCAAAACATAGACAGTAAGAAGAGTCAGTCTTCATGTACTTAAGTCAGCATTGTGCCTTTTGTATTTAATTCTGATGCAATTTCTGTGTTTCATCGTCAATAAAAAGGTCCAAGGGATACAGTAAACCTGAAGTGAAGCATCGATATCTAAAACTGGTCTCACAGGAAAGGCTCAATTCATAGAATGTAAGAACAGTCAGTCCTCTTGTACTTAAGTCGGCATTGTGCCTTTGTATTTAATTCCGATGAAATTTCTGTGTTTCATCGTCAATAATAAGGTCCGAGGGATACAGTAGACCTGAAGTGAAGCATCGGAATCTAAAACTGCTCTCACAGGAAAGGTTCAAATCATAGACAGTGAGAAGAGTCAGTCTTCTTGTACTTAATTCGGCATTGTGCCATTTGTTTTTAATTCCGATGCAATTTCTGCATTTCATCGTCAATAAGAAGGTGCAAGTGATACAGTAAACCTGGAGTGAAGCATCGGAATCTAAAAGTGGTCTCACAGGAAAGGTTCAAACATAGATAGTAAGAAGAGTCAGTCTTCCTGTACTTAGGTCTGCATTGTGCCTATTGTAATTAATTCCGATGCAATTTCTGTGTTTCATCGTCAATAAGAAGGACCAAGGGGTACAGTAAACCTAAAGTGAAGCATCGGAATCTAAAACTGCTCTCACAGGAAAGGTTCAAAACGTAGACAGTAAGAAGAGCCAGTCTTCTTGTACTTAAGTCGGCAATGTGCCTTTTCTATTTAATTGCGATGCAATTTCTGTGTTTCATAGTCAATATGAAGGTCCAAGGGATACAGAAAACCTGAAGTGAAGCATCGGAATCTAAAACTGCTCTCAAAGGAAAGGTTCAAAAAATTGACAGTAAGGAGCGACATTCCTCTTGTACTTAAGTTGGCATTGTGCCTTTTGTATTTAATTCCGATGCAATTTCTGTGTTTCATCGTCAGTAAGACGGTCCAAGGGATACAGTAAACCTGAAGTGAATCATCGGAATCTAAAACTGGTCTCACAGGAAAGATTCAAATCATAGACAGTAAGAAGAGACAGTCTTCTTGTACTTTATTCGGCATTGTGACTTTTGTATTTAATTCCGATGCAATTTCTGTGTTTCATCGTCAATAAGAAGGTCCAAGGGATACAGTAAACCTGAAGTGAAACATCGATATCTAAAACTGGTCTCACAGGAAAGGCTCAAATAATAGAATGTAAGAACAGTCAGTCCTCTTGTACCTAAGTCGGCATTGTGCCTTTTGTATTTAATTACGATGCAATTTCTGTGTTTCATCGTCAATAAGAAGGTCCAAGGGATACAGTAAACCTGAAGTGAAGTATCGGAATCTAAAACTGATCTCTCAGGAAAGGTTCAAAACCTAGACAGAAAGAAGAGTCAGTCTTCTTGTACTTAAGTCGGCATTGTGCCTTTTGTGTTTGATTCCGATGCAATTTCTGTGTTTCATCCTCAATAAGAAGGTCCAAGGGATACAGTAAACCTGAAGTGAAGCACGATATCTAAACGTGGTCTCACAGGAAAGCCTCAAGTCATAGAATGTAAGAACAGTTAGTCCTCTTTTACCTATGTAGGCATTGGACTTTTGTATTTAATTCCGATGCAATATCTGAGTTTAATCGTCAATAAGAAGGTCCAAGGGATACAGTAAACCTGGAGTGAAGCATTGGAATCTAAACCTGGTCTCACAGGAAAGGTTCAAACATAGATAGTAAGAAGAGTCAGTCTTCCTGTACTTAGGTCAGCATTGTGCCTATTGTATTTAATTCTGATGCAATTTCTGTGTTTCATCGTCAATAAGAAGGTCCAAGGGATATAGTAAACCTGAAGTGAAGCATCGGAATCTAAGACTGCTCTCACAGGAAAGGTTCAAAACCTAGACAGTAAGAAGAGCCAGCCATCTTGTACTTAAGTCGGCATTGTGCCGTTTGTATTTAGTTCCCATGCAATTTCTGTGTTCCATCGTCAATAAGAAGGTCCAAGGGATACAGTAAACCTGAAGTGAAGCATCGATATCTAAAACTGGTCTCACAGGAAAGGCTCAATTCATTGAATGTAAGAACAGTCAGTGCTCTTGTACTTAAGTCGGCATTGTGCCTTTTCTATTTAATTCCGATGCAATATCTGTGTTTCATCGTCAATAAGTAGGCCCAAGGGATACAGTAAACCTGGAGTGAAGCATCGGAATCTAAAACTGGTCCCATAGGAAAGGTTCAAAACATAGACTGTAAGAGGAGTCAGTCTTCTTGTACTTAAGCCGGCATTATTCCTTTTGTAGTTAATTGCGATGCAATTTCTGTGTTTCATTGTCAATATGAAGGTCCAAGGGATACAGAAAACCTGAAGTGAAGCATCGGAAACTATAACTGCTCTCAGAGTAAAGGTTGAAAACACAGACAGTAAGTAAAGTCAGTCTTCTTGTACTTAAGTCGGCATTATGCCTTTTCTATTTAATTACGATGCAATATCTGTGTCTCATCGTCAATAAGAAGGTCCAATGGATACAGTAAACTTGAAGTGAAGCATCGATATCCAAAACTGGTCCCACTGGAAAAGTTGAAAACATAGACAGTAAGAAGAGTCAGTCTTCCCTTTCCTAAGTCGGCATTGTCCCTTTTGTATTTATTCCGACGCAATTTCTGTGTTTCATCGTCAATAAGAAGGTCCAAGGGATACAGTAAACCTGAAGTGAAGCAGCGGAATCTAAAACTGGTCTCACAGAAAGGTTGAAACATAGACAGTAAGAAGAGTCAGTCTTCTTGTACTTAAGTCGGCATTGTGACTTTAGTGTTTAATCCCGATGCAATTTCTGTGTCTTATCGTCAATAAGAAGGTCTAAGGGATACAGTAAACCTGAAGTGAAGCATCGATATCTAAAACTGGTCTCACAGGAAAGGCTCAAATCGTAGATTGACAGAATAGTCAGTAATTGTGTACTTAAGTCGGCATTGCGCCTTTTGTATTTAATTCCGATGCAATTTCTGTGACTCATCGTCAATGAGAAGGTCCAAGGGATACAGTAAACCTAAAGTGAAGCATCGGAATCTAAAACTGGTCACACAGGAAAGGTTCAAAGATAGACAGTAGGAAGAGACATTCCTCTTGTACTTAAGTCGGCGTTGTGCCTATTTTATTTAATTCCGACATATTTTCTGTGTATCATCGTCCATAAGAAGGTCCAAGGGATGCAGTAAACCTGAAGTGAGGCATCGGAATCTAGACCTGGCCTCACAGGAAAGGTTCAAAGCATAGACAGTAGGAAGAGTCAGTCTTCTTGTACTTAAGTCTGCATTGTGCCTTTTGTATTTAATTCCGATTCAGTTTCTGTGTTTCGTCGTCAATAATAAGGTCCAAGGGATACAGTAAAACTGAAGTGATGCAGCGGAATCTAAAACAAGTCTCACAGGAAAGGTTCAAAGCATAGACAGTAAGAAGAGTCAGTCTTCTTGTACTTATGTCGGCATTGTGATTTTAATGTTTAATCCCGATGCAATTTCTGTGTTTTATCGTCAATAAGAAGGTCCAAGGGATACAGTAAACCTGAAGTGAAGCATCGATATGAAAAACTGGTCTCACAGGAAAGGCTCAAATAATAGAATGTGAGAAGGGTCAGTCCTCTTGAACTTAAGTTGGCATTGTGCCTGTTGTGTTTAATTCCGATGCAATTTCTGTGTTTCATCGTCAATAAGAAGGGCCAAGGGATACAGTAAACCTGAAGTGAATCATCGATATCTAAACCTGGTCTCACAGGAAAGGTTCAAAACATAGACAGTATGAAGAGTCAGTCTTCTTGTACTTAAGTCCGGATTGTGCCTTTTGTATTTATTTCCAATGCAATTTCTATGGTTCATCGTCAATAAGATGGTCCAAGGGATACAGTAAACCTGAAGTAAAACATCGGAATCTAAAACTGGTCTCACAGGAAAGGTTCAAAGCATAGACAGTAAAAAGAGACATTCCTCTTGTACTTAAGGCGGCATTGTGCTTTTTGAATTTAATTCCGATGCAATTTCTGTGTTTCATCGTCAATAAGAAGGTCCGACGGATACAGTAAACCAGAAGTGAAGCATCGGAATCTAAAACTGGTCTCACAGCAAAGGTTCAAATCATAAACAGTAAGACGTGTCAGTCTTCTTGTACTTAAGTCGGCATAGTGCATTATGTATTTAATTCCGATGCAATTTCTGTGTTTCATGGTCAATAAGAAGGTCCAAGGGATACAGTAAACCTGCAGTGAAGCATCGGAAACTAAAACAGGTCTCACAGGAAAGGCTCAAATCATAGACAGGAAGAAGAGTCTGTCTTCTTTTACTTATGTCAGCATTGTGCCTTTTGTATTTAATTCCGATGAAATTTCTGTGTTTCATGGTCAATAAGAAGGTCCAAGGGATACAGTAAACCTGCAGTGAAGCATCGGAAACTAAAACAGGTCTCACATGAAAGGTTCAAAACATAGACAGTAAGAAGATTCAGTCTTCTTGTACTTCAGTCGCCATTGTGCCTCTTGTATTTACTTCCGATGCAATTTCTGTGTTTCATCGTCAATAAGAAGGTCCAAGGGATGCAGTAAACCTGAAGTGAAGCATCGGAATATAGAACTGGTCTCACAGGAAAGTTTCAAAGCATAGACAGTAAGAAGAGACATTCCTCAGGTACTTAAGTCGCCATTGTGCCTTTTGTATTTAATTCCGATGCAATTTCTGTGTTTCATCGTCAATAAGAAGGTCCAAGGGATACAGTAAACCTGAAGCGAAGCATCGGAATCTAAAACTGGTCTCACAGGAAAGGTTCAAATCATAGAGGGTAAGAAGAGTCAGTCTACTTGTACTTATATGGGCATTGTCCCTTTTGTATTTAATTCTGATGCAATTTCTGTGTTTCACCGTCAATAAGAAGATTCAAGGGATACAGTAACCTTAAGTGAGCATCAGAATTTAAAACTGGTCTCTCAGGAAAGGTTAAAAGCATAGACAATAAGAAGAGTCAGTCTTCTTGTACTTAATTCGGCATTGTGCCTATTGTATTTAATTCCGATGCAATTTCTGTGTTTCATCGTCAATAAGAGGGTCCAAGGAATACAGTAAACCTGAAGTGAGGCATCGGAATCTAAAACTGGTCTCAGAGGAAAGGTTCAAAGCATAGACAATAAGAAGAGGCACAACTCTTGTACTTAAGTCGCCATTGTGCCTTTTGTATTTATTTCCGATGCAATTTCTGTGTTTCATCGTCTATAAGAAGATCCAAGGGATACAGTAAACCAGAAGTGAAGCATCGATATCTGAAACTGGTCTCACAGGAAATGCTCAAATCGTAGAATGTAAGAACAGTCATTCCTCTTGTACTTTAGTCTTCATTGTTCCTTTTGTATTTAATTCCGAAGCAATTTCTGTGTTTCATCGTCAATAAGAAGGTCCAAGGGATACAGTAAAGCTGAAGTGAAGCATCGGAATCACTGGAAAGGTTCAAAACACACACAGTAAGAAGAGTCAGTCTTCTTCTACTTAAGTCGGCATTGTGCCTTTTGTATTTAATTCCAATGCAATTTCTGAGTTTCATCGTCAGTAAGAAGGTCCAAGGGATACAGTAATCCTGAAGTGAAGCATCGGAATATAAAACTGGTCTCACACGAGAGGTTCAAATCATAGACAGTAAGAAGAGTCAGTCATCTTGTACTTTAGTCGGCATTGTGTCTTTGGTATTTAATTCAGATACAATTTCTGTGTTTCATCGTCAATAAGAAGGTCCAAGGGATACACTAAACCTGATGTGAGGCATCGGAATCTAAAACTGGTCTCAGAGAAAAGGTTCAAAGCATAGACAATAAGAAGAGGCATACCTCTTGTACTTAAGTCGCCATTGTGCATTTTGTATTTAATTCCGATGCAATTTCTGTGTTTCATCGTCAATAAGAAGGTCCAAGGGATAAATTAAACCTAAAGTGAAGCATCGGAATCTAAAACTGGTCTCACAGGAAAGGTTCAAAACATAGAAATTAAGAAGAGTCAGTCTTTTTGTACTTATATCGACATTATGCCTTTTGTATTTAATTCCGATGCAATTTATGTTTCATCAACAATATGAAGGTCCAAGGGATACAGTAAACCTGAAGTGAAGCATCGGAATCTATAACTAGTGTCACAGGAATGATTAAAACCAAAGACAGTAAGAAGAGTCAGTTTTCTTGTACTTGAGTCGGCATTGTGCCTTTTGTATTTAATTCCGATGCAATTTCTGTGTTCCATCGTCAATAATAAGGTCCAAGGGATACAGTAAACCTGAAGTCAAGCACCGGAATCTAAAACTGGTCTCACAGGAAAGGTTCAAAACATAGACAGTAAGAAGAGCCAGTCTTCTTGTACTTGAGTCGTTATTGTTCCTTCTGTATTTAATTCCGATGCAATTTCTGTGTTTCATCGTCAATAAGAAGGTCAGAGGGATACAGTAAACCTGAAGTGAAGCTTCGGAATCTACAACTAGTGTCACAGGAATGGTTCAAGGCATAGACAGTATATAGAGTCAGTTTTCTAATAATTAAGTCGGCATTGTGCATTTTGTATCTAATTCCGATGCAATTTCTGTGTTTCATCGTCAATAAGAAGGTCAGGGGGATACAGTAAACCTGAAGTGAACCATCGGAATCTATAACTAGTGTCACAAGAATGGTTCAAAACATAGACAGTAAGAAGAGTCAGTCTTCTTGAACTTAAGTCGGCATTGTGCCTTTTGTTTGTATTCCGATGCAATTTCTGTGTCTCATCGTCAATAAGAAGATCAGAGGGATACAGTAAACCTGAAGTGAAGCTTCGGAATCTACAACTAGTGTCACAGGAATGGTTCAAAGCATAGACAGTACGAAGGGTCAGTTTTGTAATAATTAAGTCGGCATTGTGCCGTTTCTATTGAATTCCGATGTTGAATTCCGATGCAATTTCTGTGTTTCGTCGGCAATAAGAAGGTCCAAGGGATACAGTAAACCTGAAGTGAAGCATCAGAATCTAAAACTGGTCTGACAGGAAAGGTTCAAAACATAGACAGTAAGAAGAGCCAGTCTTCTTGTACTTGAGTCGGCATTGTGCCTTTTGTATTTAGTTCCGATGCAATATCTGCATTTCATCGTCAATAAGAAGGTCAGAGGGATACAGTATACCTGAAGTGAAGCATCGGAATCTATAACTAGTGTCACAGGAATGGTTCAAACATAGACAGCAAGAAGAGTCAGTTTTCCCGTACTTAAGTCGGCAATGTGTCTTTTCTATTTAATTCCGATGCAATTTCTGTGTTTCGTCGTCAATAAGAAGGTCCAAGGGATACAGTAAACCTGAAGCAAAGCATCGGAATCTAAAACCGGTCTCACAGGAAAGGTTCAAAATATAGACAGTAAGAAGAGCCAGTCTTCTTGTATTAGAGTCGGCATTGTGCCTTTTTATTATTTAATTCCGATGCAATTTCTGTGTTTCATCGTCAACAAGAAGGTCAGAGGGATACAGTAAACCTGAAGTGAAGCATCGGAATCTATAACTAATGTCACAGGAATGGTTCAAAAAATAGACATTAAGAAGAGTCAATTTTCTTGTACTTAAATCGGCATTTTGCTTTTTGTAATTAATTCCGATGCAATTTCTGTGTTTCATCGTCAATAAGAAGGTCAGAGGGGTACAGTAAACCTGAAGTGACGCATCGGAATCTATAACTAGTGTCACAGGAATGGTTAAAAACATAGACAGTAAGAAGTGTCAGTTTTCTTGTACTTAAGTCGGCATTGTGCCTTTTCTATTTAATTCCGATGTAATTTCTGTGTTTCATCGTCAATAAGAAGGTCGGAGAGATACAAAAACCCTGAAGTGAAGCATCGGAATCTATAACTAGTGTCACGGGAATGGTTCAAAACATAGAGAGTAAGAAGAGTCAGTTTTCTTGTACACTAATTCGGCATTGTGCCTTTTGTATTTAATTCCGATGCAATTTCTGTGTTACGTAGTCAATAAGATGGTCCAGGGGATACAGTAAACCTGAAGTGAAGCATCGGAATCTAAAACCGGTCTCACAGGAAAGGTTCAAATCATCGACAGTAAGAAGAGCCAGTCTTCTTGTACTAGAGTCGGCATTGTGCCTTTTGTATTTAATTCCGATGCAATTTCTGCGTTTCATCGTCAACAAGAAGGTCAGAGAAATACAGTAAACCTGACGTGAAGCATCGGAATCTATAACTAGTGTCACAGGTATGGTTCAAAACATAGACAGTAAGAAGAGTCAGTTTCCGTGTGCTTAAGTTGGCATTGTGCATTTTCTATTTAATTCCGATCCAATTTCTGTGTTTCGTCTTCAATAAGAAGGTCCAAGGTATACAGTGAACCTGAAGTGAAGCATCGGAATATAAAACCGGTCTCACAGGAAAGGTTCAAAACATAGACAGTAAGAAGAGCCAGTCTTCTGGTACTAGAGTCGGCATTGTGCCATTTGTATTTAATTCCGATGCAATTTCTGTGTTCATCGTCAATAAGACGGTCAGAGGGATACAGTAAACCTGAAGTGAACCATCGGAATCTATAACTAGTGACACAGGAATGGTTCAAAACACAGACAGTAAGAAGAGTCAGTCTTCTTGTACTGAAGTCGGGATTGTGCCTTCTGTTTGTATTCCGATGCAATTTCTGTGTTTAATCGTCATTAAGGTCAGAGGGATGCGGTAAACCTGAAGTGAAGCATCGGAATCTATAACTAGTGACACAGGAAAGGTTCAAAACATAGACAGTAAGAAGAGTCAGTTTTCTTGTCCTTAAGTCTTCATTGTGCCTTTTGTATTGAAGTCCGATGCAATTTCTGTGTTTCGTCGTCAATGAGAAGGTTCAAGGGATACAGTAAACCTGCAGTGAAGCATCGGAATCTAAAACTGGTCTCACAGAAAAGGTTCACAACATAGACAGTAAGAAGAGCCAGTTTTCTTGTACTTGAGTCGGCATTGTGCCTTTTGTATTTAATTCCGATGCAATATCTGTGTTTCATCGTCAATAAGAAAATCAGAGGGATACAGTAAACGTGAAGTGAAGCATCGGAATCTATAGCTAGTGTCACAGGAATGGTTCAAATCATAGACAGTAAGAAGAGTCAGTTTTCTTATAATTAAGTCGCCATTGTGCCTTTTGTATTTAATTCCGATGCAATTTCTTTGTTTCATCGTCAATAAGATGGTGAGAGGGATACTGTAAACCTGTAGTGAAGCATCGGAATCTAAAACCGGTCTCACAGGAAAGGTTCAAATCATCGACAGTAAGAAGAGCCAGTCTTCTTGTACTAGAGTCGGCATTGTGCCTTTTGTATTTAATTCCGATGCAATTTCTGTGTTTCATCGTCAACAAGAATGTCAGAGGGATACAGTAAACCGAAGTGAAGCATCGGAATCTATAACTAGTGTCACAGGTATGGTTCAAAACATAGACAGTAAGAAGAGTCAGTTTCCGTGTGCTTAAGTTGGCATTGTGCCTTTTCTATTTAATTCCGATGATATTTCTGTGTTTCATCGTCAATAAGAAGGTCCAAGGGATACACTAAACCTGAAGTGAGGCATCGGAATCTAAAATTGGTCTCAGAGGAAAGTTTCAAAGCATAGACAATAAGAAGAGGCATACCTCTTGTACTTAAGTCGCCATTGTGCATTTTGTATTTAATTCAGATGCAATTTCTGTGTTTCATCGTCAATAAGAAAGTCCAAGGGATAAATTAAACCTAAAGTGAAGCATGGGAATCTAAAACTGGTCTCACAGGAAAGGTTCAAAACATAGACATTAAGAAGAGTCAGTCTTTTTGTACTTATATCGACATTATGCCTTTTGTATTTAATTCCGATGCAATTTATGTTTCATCAACAATATGAAAGTCCAAGGGAAACAGTAAACCTGAAGTGAAGCATCGGAATCTATAACTAGTGTCACAGGAATGATTAAAACCAAAGACAGTAAGAAGAGTCAGTTTTCTTGTACTTGAGTCGGCATTGTGCGTTTTCTATTTAATTCCAATGCAATTTCTGTGTTTCATCGTCAGTAAGAGCGACAGAGGGATACAGTAAACCTGAAGTGAAGCATCGGAATCTGTAACTAGTGTCACAGGAATGGTTCAAAACATAGACATTAAGAAGAGTCAGTTTTCTTGTACTTAAATCGGCATTTTGCTTTTCGTAATTAATTCCGATGCAATTTCTGTGTTTCATCGTCAATAAGAAGGTCAGAGGGGTACAGTAAACCTGAAGTGACGCATCGGAATCTATAACTAGTATCACAGGAATGGTTAAAATCATAGACAGTAAGAAGTGTCAGTTTTCTTGTACTTAAGTCGGCATTGTGCCTTTTCTATTTAATTCCGATGTAATTTCTGTTTTTCATCGTCAATAAGAAGGTCGGAGGGATACAAAAAACCTGAAGTGAAGCATCGGAATCTATAACTAGTGTCACGGGAATGGTTCAAAACATAGACAGTAAGAAGAGTCAGTTTTCTTGTACACTAATTCGGCATTGTGCATTTTGTATTTAATTCCGATGCAATTTCTGTGTTACGTCGTCAATAAGAAGGTCCAGGGGATACAGTAAACCTGAAGTGAAGCATCGGAATCTAAAACCGGTCTCACAGGAAAGGTTCAAAACATAGACTGTAAGAAGAGCCAGTCTTCATGTACTTGTGTCGGCATTGTGCCTTTTGTATTTAATTCCGATGCAATAACTGTGTTTCAACGTCAATAAGAAGGTCAGAGGGATACAGTAAACCTGAAGCGAAACATCGGAATCTAAAACCGGTCTCACAGGAAAGGTTCAAAATATAGACAGTAAGAAGAGCCAGTCTTCTTGTACTAGAGTCGGCATTGTGCATTTTGTATTTAATTCCTATGCAATTTCTGTGTTTCGTCGTCAATAAGAAGGTCCAAGGGATACAGTATACCTGAAGTGAAGCATCGGAATCTATAACTAGTGTCACAGGATTGGTTCAAAACATAGACAGTAAGAAGAGTCAGTCTTCTTGTACTTCAGTCGGCATTGTGCCTTTAATTTGTATTCCGATACAATTTCTGTGGTTCATCGTCAATAAGATTGTCAGAGTGATACAGTAAACCTGAAGTGAAGCATCGGAATCTATAACTTGTGTCACAGGAATGGTTAAAAACATAGACAGTTAGAAGAATCAGTTTTCTTGTACTTAAGTCGGCATTGTGCCTTTAATTTGTATTCCGATGCAATTTCTGTGTTTCATCGTCAATAAGAAGGTCAGAGGGATACAGTAAACCTGAAGTGAAGCATCGGAATCTATAATTAGTGTCACAGGAATGGTTCAAATCATGGACAGTAAGAAGAGTCAGTTTTCTTGTACCTAATTCGGCATTGTGCCTTTTGTATTTAATTCCGATGCAATTTCTGTGTTTCGTCGTCAATAAGAATGTCCAAGAGATACAGTGAACCTGAAGTGAAGCATCGGAATCTATAACTAGTGTCACAGGAATGGTTCAAAGCATACACAATAAGAAGAGTCAGTTTTCTTATACTTAAGTCGGCATTGTGCCTTTTGTATTTAATTTCGATGCAATTTCTGTGTTTCATCGTCAATAAGAAGGTCAGAGGGATACAGTAAGCCTCAAGTGATGCATCGGAATCTATAACTAGTGTCACAGGAGTGGTTCAAAACATAGACAGTAAGAAGAGTCAGTTTTTATGTACTTAAGTCGACATTGTGCCTTTTCTATTTAATTCCGATGCAGTTTCTGTGTTTCGTCGTCAAAACAAGGTCCAAGGGATACAGTAAACAAGAAGTGAAGCATCCGAAACTAAAACCGGTATCACAGGAAAGGTTCAAAACATAGACACTAAAAAGAGCCAGTCTTCTTGTACTTAATTCGGCATTGTGCATTTGTATTTGATTCCGATGCAATTTCTGTGTTTCATCGCCAATAAGAAGGTCAGAGGGATACAGTAAACCTGAAGTGAACCATCGGAATCTATAACTAGTGTCACAGGAATGGTTCAAAACATAGACAGTAAGAAGAGTCAGTCTTCTCGTACTTAAGTCGGAATTGTGCCTTTTGCTTGTATTCCGAAGCAATTTCTGTGCTTCATCGTCGTTAAGAAGGTCAGAGGGATACAGTAAACCTGAAGTTAAGCATCGCAATCTATAACTAGTGTCACTGGAATGGTTCAAAGCATAGACAGTAAGAAGAGTCTGTTTTCATGTTCTTAAGTCGGCATTGTGCCTCTTCTATTGAATTGCGATGCAATTTCTGTGTTTAGTCGTCAATAAGAACGTCCAAGGGATACAGTAAACCTGAGGTGAAGCATCGGAATCTAAAACTGGTCTCACAGGAAAGGTTCAAAACATAGACAGTAAGAAGAGCCAGTCTTCATGTACTTGTGTCGGCATTGTGCCTTTTGTATTTAATTCCGATGCAATAACTGTGTTTCATCGTCAATAAGAAGGTCAGAGGGATACAGTATACCTGAAGCGAAGCTTCGGAATCTATAACTATTGTCACAGGAATGGTTCAAACATAGACAGTAAGAAGAGTCAGTTTTCTTGTACTTAAGTCGGCATTGTGATTTTTCTATTTAATTCCGATGCAATTTCTGTGTTTCGTCGTCAATAAGAAGGTCCAAGGTATACAGTAAACCTGAAGCGAAACATCGGAATCTAAAACCGGTCTCACAGGAAAGATTCAAAGTATAGACAGTAAGAAGAGCCAGTCTTCTTGTACTAGAGTCGGCATTGTGCATTTTGTATTTAATTCCGATGCAATTTCTGAGTTTCATCGTCAATAAGAGGGTCAGAGGGATACAGTAAACCTGAAGTGAAGCATCGCAATCTATAACTAATGTCACAGGAACGGTTCAAAACATTGACAGTAAGAAGAGTCAGTTTTCTTGTACTTAAGTCGGCATTGTGCCTTTTGTAATTAATTCCGATGCAAGTTCTGTGTTTCATTGTCAATAAGAAGGTCAGAGGGATACAGTAAACCTGAAGTGAAGCATCGGAATCTATAACTAGTGTCACAGGAAAGGTTCAGAACATAGACAGTAAGAAGAGTCAGTTTTCTTGTACTTAAGTCGGCATTGTGCCTTTTCTATTTAATTCCGATGCAATTTCTGTGTTTCATCTTCAATAAGAAGGTCCAAGGGATACAGTAAACCTGAAGTGGAGCATCGGAATCTAAAACTGGTCTCACAGGATGGCTTCAAAACATAGACAGTAAGAAGAGCCAGTCTTCTTGTACTTGAGTCGGCATTGTGCCTTTTGTATTTAATTCCGATGCAATTTCTGTGTTTCATCGCCAATAAGATGGTCAGAGGGATACAGTAAACCTGAAGTGAAACATCGGAATCTCAAGCTAGTGTCACAGGAATGGTTCAATGCATAGACAGTAAGAAGAGTCAGTTTTCATATACTTAAGTCGGCATTGTGCCATTTGTATTTGATTCCGATGCAATTTCTGTGTTTCATCGTCAATAAGAAGGACAGAGGGATACAGTAAACCTGAAGTGAAGCATCGGAGTCTATAACTAGGTTCACAGGAATGGTTCAATGCATAGACAGTAAGTAGAGTCAGTTTTCGTGTACTTAAGTCGGCATTGTGTCTTTTGTATTTAATTCCGATGCAATTTCTGTGTTTCGTCGTCAATAACACGGTTCAAGGGATACAGTATACCTGAAGTGAAGCATCGGAATCTATAACTAGTGTCTCAGGAATGGTTAAAAACATAGACAGTAAGAAGAGTCAGGCTTCTTGTACTTCAGTCGGCATTGGGCCTTTAATTTGTATTCCGATGCAATTTCTGTGTTTCATCGACATTAAGAAGGTCAGAGGGATACAGTAAACCTGAAGTGAAGCATCGGAATGTATAACTAGTGTCACAGGAATGGTTCTGAACATAGACAGTAAGCGGAGTAAGTTTTCTTGATCTTAAGTCGCCATTGTGCCTTTTGTATTTAATTCCGATGCAATTTCTGTGTTTCATCGTCAATAAGAAGGTCAAGGGATACAGTAAGCCTGAAGTGAAGCATCGGAATCTATAACTAGTGTCACAGGAATGGTTCAAAGCATCGACAGTAAGAAGAGTCAGTTTCTTATACTTAAGTCGACATTGTGCCTTTTCTATTTAATTCCGATGTAGTTTCTGTGTTTCATCGTCAATAAGAAGGTCCGAGGGATACAGTAAACCTGAAGTGAAGCATCGGAATCTACAACCGGTATCACGGGAAAGGTTGAAAACATTGACAGTAAGAAGAGCCACTCTTCTTGAACTTGAGTCGGCATTGTGCATTTTGTATTTAATTCCGATGCAATTTCTGTGTTTCATCGTCAATAAGACGGTCAGAGGGATACAGTAAACCTGAAGTGAGGCATCGGAATCTATAACTAGTGTCACAGGAATGGTTAAAAACATAGACAGTAAGAAGAATCAGTTTTTTTTACTTAAGTCGGCATTGTGCCTATCAAATTTAATTCCGATGCAATTTCTGTGCTTCATCGTCAATAAGAAGGTCAGAGGGATATAGTAAACATGAAGTGAAGCATTGGAATCTATAACTAGTGTCACAGGAATGGTTCAAATCATAGACAGTAAGAAGAGTCAGTTTTCTTGTACTTAAGTCGGCATTGTGCCATTTGTATTTAATTCCGAAGCAATTTCTGTGTTTCGTCGTCAATAAGAATGTCCAAGGGATACAGTAAACCTGAAGTGAAGCATCGGAATCTATAACTAGTGTCACAGGAATGGTTCAAAGCATAGACAGTAAGAAGAGTCAGTTTTCTTATACTTAAGTCGGCATTGTGCCTTTTGTATTCAATTCAGATGAAATTTCCGTGTTTCGTCGTCAATAAGACGGTCCAAGGGATACAGTAAACCTGAAGTGAGCATCGGAATCTAAATCCGGTATCACAGAAAAGGTTCAAAACATAGACAGTAAGAAGGGCCAGACGTCTTGTATTTGACTCTTCATTGTGCCTTTTGTACTTAATTCCATGCAATTTCTGTGTTTCATCGTCAATAAGACTGTCAGAGGGATACAGTAAACCTGAAGTGAAGCATCGGAATCTATAACTAGTGTCACAGGAATGGTTCAAACATAGACAGTAAGAAGAGTCAGTTTTCTTGTTCTTAAGTTGGCATTGTGCCTTTTCTATTAATTTCCGATGCAATTTCTGTGTTTCGTCGTCAATAAGAAGGTCCAAGGGATACAGTAAACCAGAAGTGAAGCATCGGAATCTAAAACCGGTCTCACAGGAATGGTTCAAATCATAGACAGTAAGTAGAGTCAGACTTCTTGTACTAGAGTCGGCATTGTGCCTTTTGTATTTATTTCCGATGCAATTTCTGTGATTCATCGTCAATAAGAAGGTCAGAGGGATACAGTAAACCTGAAGTGAAGCATCGGAATCTATAACTAGTGTCACAGGAATGGTGCAAAACGTAGACAGTAAGAAGAGGCAGTCTTCTTGTACTTAAGTCGGCATTGTGCCTTTTATTTGTAGTCCGATGCAAATTCTGCTTTTCATCGTCATTAAGAAGGTCAGAGGGATACAGTAAACCTGAAGTGAAGCATCGGAATCTATAACCAGTGTCACAGGAATGGTTCAGAACATAGACAGTAAGAAGAGTCAGTTTTCTTGCCCTTAAGTCGGCATTGTGCCTTTTCTATTGAATTCCGATGCAACTTCTGTGTTTCGTCGTCAATAAGAAGGTCCAAGGGATACAGTAAACCTGAAGTGAAGCATCGGATAATAAAACTGGTCTCACAGGAAAGATTCAAAACATAGACAGTAAGAAGAACCGGTCTTCTTGTACTTGAGTCTTCATTGTGCCTTTTGTATTTAATTCCGATGCAATTTCTGTGTTTCATCGTCAATAAGACGGTCAGAGGGATACAGTAAACCTGAAGTGAAGCATCGGAAAATATAACTAGTGTCACAGGAATGGTTCAAAACATAGACAGTGAGAAGAATCAGTTTTCTTGTACTTAAGTCGGCTTTGTGCCTTTTGTATTTAATTCCGAAGCAATTACTGTGTTTCATCGTCAATAAGAAGGTCAGAGGGATACAGTAAACCTGAGAGAAGCATCGGAATCTATAACTAGTGTCACAGGAATGGTTCAAAACATAGACAGTAAGAAGAGTCAGTTTTCTTGTACTTAAGGCGGCATTGTGCCTTTTGTATTTAATTCCGATGCAATTTCTGTGTTTCGTCATCAATAAGAAGGTCCAAGGGATACAGTAAACCTGAAGTGAAGCATCCGAATCTATAACTAGTGTCACAGGATAGGATCAAAGCATAGACAGTAAGAAGGGTCAGTTTTCTTATACTTAAGTCGGCATTGTGCCTTTTGTATTTAATTCCGATGCAATTTCTGTGTTTCATCGTCAATAAGAAGGTCAGAGGGATACAGCAAACCTGAAGTGATGCATCGGAATCTATAACTAGTGTCACAGTAATGGTTCAAAACATAGAAAGGAAGAAGAGTCAGTTCTCTTGTAACTTACGTCGGCATTGTGCCTTTTCTGTTTAATTCCGATGCAATTTCTGAGTTTCGTCGTCAATAAGAAGGTACAAGGGATACAGTAAACCTGTAGTGAAGCATCGGAATCTAAAACCGGTATCACAGGAAAGGTTCAAAACATAGACAGAAAGAAGAGCCAGACGTCTTGTACTTGACTCTTCATTGTGCCTTTTGTATTTATTTCCGATGCAATTTCTGTGTTTCATCGTCAATAAGACTGTCAGAGGGATACAGTGAACCTGAAGTGAAGCATCGGATTCTATAACTAGTGTCACACGAATCGTTCAAAACATAGACACTAAGAAGAGTCAGTTTTCTAGTACTTAAGTCGGTATTGTGCCTTTTCTATTTAATTCCAATGGATATTCTGTGTTTCGTCGTCAATAAGAATGTCCAGTGGATACAGTAAACCTGAAGTCACGCATCGGAATCCAAAACTGGTCTTACAGGAAAGGTTCAAAACATAGACAGTAAGAAGAGTCAGTCTTCTTGTACTTGAGTCGGCATTGTGCCTTTTGTATTTAATTCCGATGCAATTACTGTGTTTCATCGTCAATAAGAAGGTCAGAGGGATACAGTAAACATGAAGAGAAGAATCGGAATCTATAACTAGTGTCACAGGGATGGTTCAAGCATAGACAGTAAGAAGAGTCAGTTTTCTTATACTTAAGTCGGCATTGTGCGTTTTGTATTTAATTCCGATGCAATTTCTGTGTTTCATCGTCAATAGGAATGTCAGAGGGATACAGTAAACCTGAAGTGAAGCATCCGAATCTATAACTAGTGTCACAGGATAGGATCAAAGCATAGACAGTAAGAAGGGTCAGTTTTCTTATACTTAAGTCGGCATTGTGCCGTTTGTATTTATATCTGATGCAATCTCTGTGTTTCATCGTCAATAAGAAGGTCAGAGGGATACAATAAACCTGAAGTGAAGCATCGGAATCTATAAATAGTGTCCCAGGGATGGTTCAAATCATAGACAGTAAGAAGAGTCAGTTTTCTTGTACTTAAGTCGGCATTGTGACTTTTGTATTTAATTCCGATGCAATTTCTGTGTTTCGTCGTCATTAAGAAGGTCCAAGGGATACAGTAAACCTGAAGTGAAGCATCGGAGTCTAAAACCGGTCTCACAGGAAAGGCTCAAAACATAGACAGTAAGAAGAGCCAGACTTCTTGTACTAGAGTCGGCATTGTGCCTTTTGTATTTATTTCCGATGCAATTTCTGTGTTTCATCGTCAATAAGAAGGTCAGAGGGATACAGTAAACCTGAAGTGAAGCATCGGAATCTATAACTAGTGTCACAGGAATGGTTCAAAGCATAGGCAGTAAGAAGAGTCAGTTTTCGTGTACTTAAGTCGGCATTGTGTCTTTTGTATTTAATTCCGATGCAATTTCTGTGTTTCGTCGTCAATAACACGGTCCAAGGGATACAGTACATCTGAAGTGAAGCATCGGAATCTATAACTAGTGTCACAGGAATGGTTCAAATCATAGACACTAAGAAGAGTTTGTTTTCTTGTACTTAAGTCGGCATTGTGCGTTTTGTATTTAATTGCGATACTTTTTCTGTGTTTCATCGTCAATAAGAAGGTCAGAGGGATAGAGTAAACCTGAAGTGATGCATCGGAATCTATAACTAGTGTCACAGAAATTGTTAAAAGCATAGATATTAAGAAGGCTCTGTTTTCTTGTACTTATGTCGGCATTGTGCCTTTTCTATTTAATTCCGATGTAATTTCTGTGTTTCGTCGTCACTAAGAAGGTCTAAGGGATACAGTAAACCTGAAGTGAAGCATCGGAATCTAAAACCGGTCTCACAGGAAAGGTTCAAAACATAGACAGTAAGAAGAGCCAGACTTCTTGTACTTGAGTCGGCATTGTGCCTTTTGTTTTTAATACCGAAGCAATTTCTGTGTTTCATCGTCAATAAGAAAGGTCAGAGGGATACAGTAAAACTGAAGTGGAGCATTGGAATCTATAACTAGTGTCACAGGAATGGTTCAAAACATAGACAGTAAGAAGAGACAGTCTTCTTGTACATAAGTCGGCATTGTACCTTTAGTATTTAATTAAGATGCAATTCCTGTGTTTCATTGTCAATAAGGAGGTCGGAGGGATACAGTAAAACTGAAGTGAAGCATCGGAATATATAACTTGTGTCACAGGAATGGTTCAAAACATAGACAGTAAGAAGAGTCAGTCTTCTTGTACTTAAGTCTGCATTGTGCCTTTTGTATTTAATTCCGATGCAATTTCTGTGTTTCATCGTCAATAAGAAGGTCAGAGGGATACAGTAAAACTGAAGTGAAGCATCGGAATCTATAACTAGTGTCACAGGAAAGGTTCAAAGCATAGGCAGTAAGAAGAGTCAGTTTTCGTGTACTTAAGTCGGCATTGTGTCTTTTTTTTGTATTTAATTCCGATGCAATTTCTGTGTTTCGTCGTCAATAACACGGTCCAAGGGATACAGTACATCTGAAGTGAAGCATCGGAATCTATAACTAGTGTCACAGGGATGGTTCAAAACATAGACAGTAAGAAGAGTCAGTCTTCTAGTACTTGAGTTGGCTTTGTGTCTTTTGTATTTAATTCCGATGCAACTTCTGTGTTTCATCGTCAATAAGAAGGTCACAGGGATACAGTAAAACTGAAGTGAAGCATCGGAATCTATTACTAGTGTCACAGGAATGGTTCAAAGCATAGATATTAAGAAGAGTCTGTTTTCTTCTACTTAAGTAGGAACTGTGCCTTTTCTATTTAATTCCGATGCAATTTCTGTGTTTCGTCGTCAATAAGAAGGTCTAAGGGATACAGTAAACCTGAAGTGAAGCATCGCAATATGAAGCCGGTCTCACAGGAAAGGTTCAAAACATAGACAGTAAGATGAGCCAGACTTATGTACCTGAGTGGGCATTGGGCCGTTTGTATTTAATTCCGATGCAATTTCTGTGTTTCATCGTCAATAAGACGGTCAGAGGGATACAGTAAACCTGAAGTGAAGCATCGGAATCTATAACTAGTGTCACAGGAATGGTTCGAAACATAGACAGTAAGAAGAGTCAGTCTTCTTGTATTTAAGTCGGCATTGTGCCTTTTGTATATAATTCGGATGCAATTTCTGTGTTTCATCGTCAACAAGAAGGTCAGAGGGATACAGTTAACCTGAAGTGAAGCATCGGAATCTGTAACTAGTGTCACAGGAATGGTTCAAAACATAGACAATAAGAAGTCAGTCTTCTTGTACTTAAGTCGGCATTGTGCCTTTTGTATTTAATTCCGATGCAATTTCCGTGTTTCATCGTCAATAAGAAGTTCAGCTGGATACAGTAAACCTGAAGTGAAGCATCGGAAACTATAACAAGTGTCACAGGAATGGTTAAAAACATAGACAGGAAGAAGAGTCAGTTTTCTTGTACTTAAGTCGGCATTGTGCCTTTTGTATTTAATTCCGATGCAATTTCCGTGTTTCATCGTCAATAAGAAGTTCAGCTGGATACAGTAAACCTGAAGTGAAGCATCGGAATCTATAACAAGTGTCACAGGAATGGTTAAAAACATAGACAGGAAGAAGAGTCAGTTTTCTTGTACTTAAGTCGGCATTGTACCTTTAGTATTTAATTAAGATGCAATTCCTGTGTTTCATTGTCAATAAGAAGATTGGAGGGATACAGTAAAACTGAAGTGAAGCATCGGAATATATAACTTGTGTCACAGGAATGGTTCAAAACATAGACAGTAAGAAGAGTCAGTCTTCTTGTACTTAAGTCGGCATTGTGCCTTTTGTATTTAATTCCGAAGCAATTTCTGTGTTTCATCGTCAATAAGAAGGTCAGAGGGATACAGTATGCCTGAAGTTAGGCATCGGAATCTATAACTAGTGTGACAGGAATGGTTCAAAGCATAGACAGTAAGGAGAGTCAGTCTTCTTGTACTTAAGTCAGCATTGTGCCTTTTGTTATTAATTAAGATGCAATTAATGTGTTTCATCGTCATTAAGGAGGTCTGAGGGATACAGGAAACCTGAAGTGAAGAATCGGAATCTAAAACTAGTGTCACAGGAATGGTTCAAATAATAGACAGTAGGAAGAGTGAGCCTTTTTGTACTTAAGTCGGCATTGTGCCTTTTGTATTTAATTCCGATGCAATTTCTGTGATTCATCGTCAATAAGAAGGTCAGAGGGATACAGTAAAACTGAAGTGAAGCATCGGAATCTATAACTAGTGTCACAGGAATGGTTCAAATCATAGACAGTAAGAAGAGACAGTCTTCTTGTACTTAAGTCGGCATTGTGCCTTTTGTATTTAATTCCGATGCAATTTCTGTGTTTCATCGTCAATAACAAGGTCACAGGGATACAGTTAACCTGAAGTGAAGCATCGGAATCTACAACTAATGTCACAGGAATGGTTCAAATCATAGACAGTAAGAAGTGTCACTTTTCTTGTACTTAAGTCGCCATCGTGCGTTTTGTATTAATTTCCGATGCAATTTCTGTGTTTCATCGTCAATAAGAAGGTCAGAGGGATACAGTAAACCTGAAGTGAAGTATCGGAATCTATAACTAGTGTCACAGGAATGGTTCAAAACATAGACAGTAAGAAGAGTCAGTCTTCTAGTAGTTGAGTTGGCTTTGTGCCTTTTGTATTTAATTCCGATGCAATTTCTGTGTTTCGGCGTCAATAAGAAGGTCCAAGGGATACAGTAAACCTGAAGTTAAACATCGGAATCTAAAACCGGTCTCACAGGAAAGGTTCAAGTCATAGACAGTAAGAAGAGCCAGTATTCTTGTACTTGAGTCGGCATGTGCCTTTTGTATATAATTCCGATGCAATTTCTGTGTTTCATCGTCTATAAGAATGTCCAAGGGATACAGTAAACCTGAAGTGAAGCATCGGAATCTATAACAAATGTCACAGGAATGGTTCAAAACATAGACAGTAAGAAGAGTCAGTCTTCTAGTACTTGAGTTGGCTTTGTGCCTTTTGTATTTAATTCCGATGCAATTTCTGTGTTTTTCCTATGTCAATAAGAAGGTCAGAGGGATACAGTAAGCCTGAAGTTAGGCATCGGAATCTATAACTAGTGTGACAGGAATGGTTCAAAGCATAGACAGTAAGAAGAGTCAGTCTTCTTGTACTTAAGTCAGCATTGTGCCTTTTGTAATTAATTAAGATGCAATTAATGTGTTTCATCGTCATTAAGGAGGTCTGAGGGATACAGTAAACCTGAAGTGAAGCATTGGAATCTAAAACTAGTGTCACAGGAATGGTTCAAATCATAGACAGTAGGAAGAGTCAGCCTTTTTGTACTTAAGTCGGCATTGTGCCTTGTGTATTTAATTCCGATGCAATTTCTGTGTTTCATCGTTATTAAGAAGGTCAGCTGGAGACAGTAAACCTGAAGTGAAACATCGGAATCTATAACTAGTGTCACAGGAATGATTCAAAACATAGACAGTAAGAAGAGTCAGTCTTCTTCGGCATTGTGCCTTTTGTATTTAATTCCGATGCAATTTCTGTGTTTCATCGTCAATAAGAAGGTCAGAGGGATACAGTAAACCTGAAGTGATGCATCGGAATCTATAACTAGTGTCACAGGAATGGTTCAAAACATAGACAGTAAGAAGTGTCAGTTTTCTTGTACTTAAGTGGGCATTGTGCCTTTTGTATTTAATTCCGATGCAATTTCTGTGTTTCATCGTCAATAACAAGGTCACAGGGATACAGTTAACCTGAAGTGAAGCATCGGAATCTACAACTAATGTCACAGGAATGGTTCAAAACATAGACAGTAAGAAGAGTCAGTCTTCTAGTACTTGAATTGGCTTTGTGCCTTTTGTATTTAATTCCGATGCAATTTCTGGGTTTCGGCGTCAATAAGAAGGTCCAAGGGATACAGTAAACCTGAAGTTAAACATCGGAATCTAAAACCGGTCTCAGAGGAAACGTTCAAGTCACAGACAGTAATAAGAGCCAGTCTTCTTTTACTTGAGTCGGCATGTGCCTTTTGTATTTAATTCCGATGCAACTTGTGTGTTTCGTCGTCTATAAGAAGGTCCAAGGGATACAGTAAACCTGAAGTGAAGCATCGGAATCTATAACTAATGTCACAGGAATGGTTCAAATCATAGACAGTAAGAAGAGTCAGTCTTCTAGTACTTGAGTTGGCTTTGTGCCTTTTGTATTTAATTCCGATGCAATTTCTGTGTTCATCGTCAATAAGAAGGTCAGAGGGATACAGTAAAACTGAAGTGAAGCATCGGAATCTATAACTAGTGTCACAGGAACGGTTCAAAACATAGATATTAAGAAGAGTCTGTTTTCTTGTACTTAAGTAGGACTTGTGCCTTTTCTATTTAATTCCGATGCAATTTCTGTGTTTCGGCGTCAATAAGAAGGTCCAAGGGATACAGTAAACCTGAAGTTAAACATCGGAATCTAAAACCGGTCTCACAGGAAAGGTTCAAGTCATAGACAGTAAGAAGAGCCAGTCTTCTTGTACTTGAGTCGGCATGTGCCTTTTGTATTTAATTCCGATGCAATTTGTGTGTTTCATCGTCTATAAGAAGGTCCAAGGGATACAGTAAACCTGAAGTGAAGCATCGGAATCTATAACTAATGTCACAGGAATGGTTCAAAACATAGTCAGTAAGAAGAGTCAGTCTTCTAGTACTTGAGTTGGCTTTGTGCCTTTTGTATTTCATTCCGATGCAATTTCTGTGTTCATCGTCAATAAGAAGGTCAGAGGGATACAGTAAAACTGAAGTGAAGCATCGGAATCTATAACTAGTGTCACAGGAACGGTTCAAAACATAGATATTAAGAAGGGTCTGTTTTCTTGTACTTAAGTAGGACTTGTGCCTTTTCTATTTAATTCCGATGCAATTTCTGTGTTTCGTCGTCAATAAGAAGGTTTAAGGGATACAGTAAACCTGAAGTGAAGCATCGCAATATGAAGCCGGTCTAACAGGAAAGGTTCAAATCATAGACAGTAAGATGAGCCAGACTTTTGTACCTGAGTCGGCATTGGGCAATTAATGTGTTTCATCATCATTAGGGAGGTCAGAGGGATACAGTAAACCTGAAGTTAAGCATCGGAATCTATAACTAGTGTCACAGGAATGGTTCAAAACATAGACAGTAAGAAGTGTCACTTTTCTTGTACTTAAGTCGCCATCGTGCGTTTTGTATTAATTTCCGATGCAATTTCTGTGTTTCATCGTCAATAAGAAGGTCAGAGGGATACAGTAAACCTGAAGTGAAGTATCGGAATCTATAACTAGTGTCACAGGAAAGGTTCAAGTCATAGACAGTAAGAAGAGCCAGTATTCTTGTACTTGAGTCGGCATGTGCCTTTTGTATATAATTCCGATGCAATTTCTGTGTTTCATCGTCTATAAGAATGTCCAAGGGATACAGTAAACCTGAAGTGAAGCATCGGAACCTATAACAAATGTCACAGGAATGGTTCAAAACATAGACAGTAAGAAGAGTCAGTCTTCTAGTACTTGAGTTGGCTTTGTGCCTTTTGTATTTAATTCCGATGCAATTTCTGTGTTTTTCCTATGTCAATAAGAAGGTCAGAGGGATACAGTAAGCCTGAAGTTAGGCATCGGAATCTATAACTAGTGTGACAGGAATGGTTCAAAGCATAGACAGTAAGAAGAGTCAGTCTTCTTGTACTTAAGTCAGCATTGTGCCTTTTGTAATTAATTAAGATGCAATTAATGTGTTTCATCGTCATTAAGGAGGTCTGAGGGATACAGTAAACCTGAAGTGAAGCATTGGAATCTAAAACTAGTGTCACAGGAATGGTTCATATCATAGACAGTAGGAAGAGTCAGCCTTTTTGTACTTAAGACGGCATTGTGCCTTGTGTATTTAATTCCGATGCAATTTCTGTGTTTCATCGTTATTAAGAAGGTCAGCTGGAGACAGTAAACCTGAAGTGAAACATCGGAATCTATAACTAGTGTCACAGGAATGATTCAAAACATAGACAGTAAGAAGAGTCAGTCTTCTTCGGCATTGTGCCTTTTGTATTTAATTCCGATGCAATTTCTGTGTTTCATCGTCAATAAGAAGGTCAGAGGGATACAGTAAACCTGAAGTGATGCATCGGAATCTATAACTAGTGTCACAGGAATGGTTCAAAACATAGACAGTAAGAAGTGTCAGTTTTCTTGTACTTAAGTCGGCATTGTGCCTTTTGTATTTAATTCCGAAGCAATTTCTGTGTTTCATCGTCAATAAGAAGGTCAGAGGGATACAGTATGCCTGAAGTTAGGCATCGGAATCTATAACTAGTGTGACAGGAATGGTTCAAAGCATAGACAGTAAGGAGAGTCAGTCTTCTTGTACTTAAGTCAGCATTGTGCCTTTTGTTATTAATTAAGATGCAATTAATGTGTTTCATCGTCATTAAGGAGGTCTGAGGGATACAGGAAACCTGAAGTGAAGCATCGGAATCTAAAACTAGTGTCACAGGAATGGTTCAAATAATAGACAGTAGGAAGAGTGAGCCTTTTTGTACTTAAGTCGGCATTGTGCCTTTTGTATTTAATTCCGATGCAATTTCTGTGATTCATCGTCAATAAGAAGGTCAGAGGGATACAGTAAAACTGAAGTGAAGCATCGGAATCTATAACTAGTGTCACAGGAATGGTTCAAAACATAGACAGTAAGAAGAGACAGTCTTCTTGTACTTAAGTCGGCATTGTGCCTTTTGTATTTAATTAAGATGCAATTTCTGTGTTTCATCGTCAATAAGAAGGTCAGAGGGATACAGTAAACCTGAAGTGAAGCATGGGAATCTATAACTAGTGTCACAGGAGTGGTTCAAACATAGACAGTAAGAAGGGCCAGTCTTCTTGTATTTGAGTCGGCATTGTTCCTTTTGTATTTAATTCCGATGCAATTTCTGTGTTTCATCGTCAATAAGAAGGTCAGAGGGATACAGTAAACCTGAAGTTAAGCATCGGAATCTATAACTAGTGTCACAGGAATGGTTCAAAACATAGACAGTAAGAAGTGTCAGTTTTCTTGTACTTAAGTCGGCAATGTGCCTTTTGTATTAATTTCGGATGCAATTTCTGTGTTTCATCGTCAATAAGAAGGTCAGAGGGATACAGTAAACCTGAAGTGAAGTATCGGAATCTATAACTAGTGTCACAGGAATGGTTCAAAACATAGAGAGTAAGAAGAGTCCGTCTTTTGGTACTTAAGTCGGCATTGTGCCTTTTGTATTTAATTCCGATGCAATTTCTGTATTTCATCGTCAATAAGAAGGTCAGAGTGATACAGTAAACCTGAAGTGAAACATCGGAATCTATAACTAGTGTCACAGGAGTAATTCGAAACATAGACAGTAAGAAGAGTCAGTCTTCTTCGGCATTGTGCCTTTTGTATTTAATTCCGATGCAATTTCTGTGTTTCAACGTCAATAAGAAGGACAGAGGGATACAGTAAACCTGAAGTGATGCATCGGAATCTATAACTAGTGTCACAGGAATGGTTCAAAACATAGACAGTAAGAAGAGTCAGTCTTCTAGTACTTGAGTTGGCTTTGTGCCTTTTGTATTTAATTCCGATGCAATTTCTGTGTTTTTCCTATGTCAATAAGAAGGTCAGAGGGATACAGTAAGCCTGAAGTTAGGCATCGGAATCTATAACTAGTGTGACAGGAATGGTTCAAAGCATAGACAGTAAGAAGAGTCAGTCTTCTTGTACTTAAGTCAGCATTGTGCCTTTTGTAATTAATTAAGATGCAATTCATGTGTTTCATCGTCATTAAGGAGGTCTGAGGGATACAGTAAACCTGAAGTGAAGCATTGGAATCTAAAACTAGTGTCACAGGAATGGTTCAAATCATAGACAGTAGGAAGAGTCAGCCTTTTTGTACTTAAGTCGGCATTGTGCCTTTTGTATTTAATTCCGATGCAATTTCTGTGTTTCATCGTCAATAAGAAGGTCAGAGGGATACAGTAAAACTAAAGTGAAGCATCGGAATCTATAACTTGTGTCAAAGGAATGGTTCAAAACATAGACAGTAAGATGACTCAGTTTTCTTGTACTGAAGTCGGCATTGTGCCTTGTGTATTTAATTCCGATGCAATTTCTGTGTTTCATCGTCATTAAGAAGGTCAGCTGGAGACAGTAAACCTGAAGTGATGCATTGGAATCTATAACTAGTGTCACAGGAATGGTTCAAAACATAGACAGTAAGAAGAGCCAGTCTTCTTGTACTTGAGTCGGCATTGTACCTTTTGAATTTAAGTCCGATCAATTTTCTATGTTTGATCGTCAATAGGAAGGTCAGAGGGATACAGTAAACCTGAAGTGAAGCATCGGAATCTATAACTAGTGTCACAGGAATGGTTCAAAACATAGACAGTAAGAAGAGACAGTCTTCTTTTACTTATGTCGGCATTGTGCCTTTCGTATTTAATTAAGATGCAATTTCTGTGTTTCATCGTCAATAAGAAGGTCAGAGGGATACAGTAAACCTGAAGTGCAGCATGGAAATCTATAACTAGTGTCACAGGAGTGGTTCAAACATAGACAGTAAGAAGGGCCAGTCTTCTTGTACTTGAGTCGGCATTGTTCCTTTTGTATGTAATTCCGATGCAATTTCTGTGTTTCATCGTCAATAAGAAGGTCAGAGGGATACAGTAAACCTGAAGTTAAGCATCGGAATCTATAACTAGTGTCACAGGAATGGTTCAAAACATAGACAGTAAGAAGTGTCACTTTTCTTGTACTTAAGTCGCCATCGTGCGTTTTGTATTAATTTCCGATGCAATTTCTGTGTTTCATCGTCAATAAGAAGGTCAGAGGGATACAGTAAACCTGAAGTGAAGTATCGGAATCTATAACTAGTGTCACAGGAATGGTTCAAAACATAGAGAGTAAGAAGAGTCAGTCTTTTGGTACTTAAGTCGGCATGGTGCCTTTTGTATTTAATTCCGATGCAATTTCTGTATTTCATCGTCAATAAGAAGGTCAGAGTGATACAGTTAACCTGAAGTGAAACATTGGAATCTATAACTAGTGTCACAGGAATGATTCAAAGCATAGACAGTAAGAAGAGTCAGTCTTCTTCGGCATTGTGCCTTTTGTATTTAATTCCGATGCAATTTCTGTGTTTCATCGTCAATAAGAAGTTCAGAGGGATACAGTAAACGTGAAGTGATGCATCGGAATCTATAACTAGTGTCACAGGAATGGTTCAAAACATAGACAGTAAGAAGTGTCAGTTTTCTTGTACTTAAGTGGGCATTGTGCCTTTTGTATTTAATTCCGATGCAATTTCTGTGTTTCATCGTCAATAACAAGGTCACAGGGATACAGTTAACCTGAAGTGAAGCATCGGAATCTATAACTAATGTCACAGGAATGGTTCAAAACATAGACAGTAAGAAGAGTCAGTCTTCTAGTACTTGAGTTGGCTTTGTGCGTTTTGTATTTAATTCCGATGCAATTTCTGTGTTTCGGCGTCAATAAGAAGGTCCAAGGGATACAGTAAACCTGAATTTAAACATCGGAATCTAAAACCGGTCTCACAGGAAAGGTTCAAGTCATAGACAGTAAGAAGAGCCAGTCTTCTTGTACTTGAGTCGGCATGTGCCTTTTGTATTTAATTCCGATGCAATTTGTGTGTTTCATCGTCTATAAGAAGGTCCAAGGGATACAGTAAACCTGAAGTGAAGCATCGGAATCTATAACTAATGTCACAGGAATGGTTCAAAACATAGTCAGTAAGAAGAGTCAGTCTTCTAGTACTTGAGTTGGCTTTGTGCCTTTTGTATTTAATTCCGATGCAATTTCTGTGTTCATCGTCAATAAGAAGGTCAGAGGGATACAGTAAAACTGAAGTGAAGCATCGGAATCTATAACTAGTGTCACAGGAACGGTTCAAAACATAGATATTAAGAAGGGTCTGTTTTCTTGTACTTAAGTAGGACTTGTGCCTTTTCTATTTAATTCCGATGCAATTTCTGTGTTTCGTCGTCAATAAGAAGGTTTAAGGGATACAGTAAACCTGAAGTGAAGCATCGCAATATGAAGCCGGTCTAACAGGAAAGGTTCAAATCATAGACAGTAAGATGAGCCAGACTTTTGTACCTGAGTCGGCATTGGGCAATTAATGTGTTTCATCATCATTAGGGAGGTCAGAGGGATACAGTAAAATCTGAAGTTAAGCATAGGAATCTATAACTAGTGTCACAGGAATGGTTCAAAGCATAGACAGTAAGAAGTGTCACTTTTCTTGTACTTAAGTCGCCATCGTGCGTTTTGTATTAATTTCCGATGCAATTTCTGTGTTTCATCGTCAATAAGAAGGTCAGAGGGATACAGTAAACCTGAAGTGAAGTATCGGAATCTATAACTAGTGTCACAGGAATGGTTCAAAACATAGACAGTAAGAAGAGTCAGTCTTCTAGTAGTTGAGTTGGCTTTGTGCCTTTTGTATTTAATTCCGATGCAATTTCTGTGTTTCGGCGTCAATAAGAAGGTCCAAGGGATACAGAAAACCTGAAGTTAAACATCGGAATCTAAAACCGGTCTCACAGGAAAGGTTCAAGTCATAGACAGTAAGAAGAGCCAGTATTCTTGTACTTGAGTCGGCATGTGCCTTTTGTATATAATTCCGATGCAATTTCTGTGTTTCATCGTCTATAAGAATGTCCAAGGGATACAGTAAACCTGAAGTGAAGCATCGGAATCTATAACAAATGTCACAGGAATGGACCAAAACATAGACAGTAAGAAGAGTCAGTCTTCTAGTACTTGAGTTGGCTTCGTGCCTTTTGTATTTAATTCCGATGCAATTTCTGTGTTTTTCCTATGTCAATAAGAAGGTCAGAGGGATACAGTAAGCCTGAAGTTAGGCATCGGAATCTATAACTAGTGTGACAGGAATGGTTCAAAGCATAGACAGTAAGAAGAGTCAGTCTTCTTGTACTTAAGTCAGCATTGTGCCTTTTGTAATTAATTAAGATGCAATTAATGTGTTTCATCGTCATTAAGGAGGTCTGAGGGATACAGTAAACCTGAAGTGAAGCATTGGAATCTAAAACTAGTGTCACAGGAATGGTTCAAATCATAGACAGTAGGAAGAGTCAGCCTTTTTGTACTTAAGTCGGCATTGTGCCTTGTGTATTTAATTCCGATGCAATTTCTGTGTTTCATCGTTATTAAGAAGGTCAGCTGGAGACAGTAAACCTGAAGTGAAACATCGGAATCTATAACTAGTGTCACAGGAATGATTCAAAACATAGACAGTAAGAAGAGTCAGTCTTCTTCGGCATTGTGCCTTTTGTATTTAATTCCGATGCAATTTCTGTGTTTCATCGTCAATAAGAAGGTCAGAGGGATACAGTAAACCTGAAGTGATGCATCGGAATCTATAACTAGTGTCACAGGAATGGTTCAAAACATAGACAGTAAGAAGTGTCAGTTTTCTTGTACTTAAGTGGGCATTGTCCCTTTTGTATTTAATTCCGATGCAATTTCTGTGTTTCATCGTCAATAACAAGGTCACAGGGATACAGTTAACCTGAAGTGAAGCATCGGGATCTACAACTAATGTCACAGGAATGGTTCAAAACATAGACAGTAAGAAGAGTCAGTCTTCTAGTACTTGAATTGGCTTTGTGCCTTTTGTATTTAATTCCGATGCAATTTCTGGGTTTCGGCGTCAATAAGAAGGTCCAAGGGATACAGTAAACCTGAAGTTAAACATCGGAATCTAAAACCGGTCTCAGAGGAAACGTTCAAGTCATAGACAGTAATAAGAGCCAGTCTTCTTTTACTTGAGTCGGCATGTGCCTTTTGTATTTAATTCCGATGCAACTTGTGTGTTTCGTCGTCTATAAGAAGGTCCAAGGGATACAGTAAACCTGAAGTGAAGCATCGGAATCTATAACTAATGTCACAGGAATGGTTCAAATCATAGACAGTAAGAAGAGTCAGTCTTCTAGTACTTGAGTTGGCTTTGTGCCTTTTGTATTTAATTCCGATGCAATTTCTGTGTTCATCGTCAATAAGAAGGTCAGAGGGATACAGTAAAACTGAAGTGAAGCATCGGAATCTATAACTAGTGTCACAGGAACGGTTCAAAACATAGATATTGAGAAGAGTCTGTTTTCTTGTACTTAAGTAGGACTTGTGCCTTTTCTATTTAATTCCGATGCAATTTCTGTGTTTCGGCGTCAATAAGAAGGTCCAAGGGATACAGTAAACCTGAAGTTAAACATCGGAATCTAAAACCGGTCTCACAGGAAAGGTTCAAGTCATAGACAGTAAGAAGAGCCAGTCTTCTTGTACTTGAGTCGGCATGTGCCTTTTGTATTTAATTCCGATGCAATTTGTGTGTTTCATCGTCTATAAGAAGGTCCAAGGGATACAGTAAACCTGAAGTGAAGCATCGGAATCTATAACTAATGTCACAGGAATGGTTCAAAACATAGTCAGTAAGAAGAGTCAGTCTTCTAGTACTTGAGTTGGCTTTGTGCCTTTTGTATTTAATTCCGATGCAATTTCTGTGTTCATCGTCAATAAGAAGGTCAGAGGGATACAGTAAAACTGAAGTGAAGCATCGGAATCTATAACTAGTGTCACAGGAACGGTTCAAAACATAGATATTAAGAAGGGTCTGTTTTCTTGTACTTAAGTAGGACTTGTGCCTTTTCTATTTAATTCCGATGCAATTTCTGTGTTTCGTCGTCAATAAGAAGGTTTAAGGGATACAGTAAACCTGAAGTGAAGCATCGCAATATGAAGCCGGTCTAACAGGAAAGGTTCAAATCATAGACAGTAAGATGAGCCAGACTTTTGTACCTGAGTCGGCATTGGGCAATTAATGTGCATCATCATCATTAGGGAGGTCAGAGGGATACAGTAAAATCTGAAGTTAAGCATAGGAATCTATAACTAGTGTCACAGGAATGGTTCAAAACATAGACAGTAAGAAGTGTCAGTTTTCTTGTACTTAAGTCGCCATCGTGCGTTTTGTATTAATTTCCGATGCAATTTCTGTGTTTCATCGTCAATAAGAAGGTCAGAGGGATACAGTAAACCTGAAGTGAAGTATCGGAATCTATAACTAGTGTCACAGGAATGGTTCAAAACATAGACAGTAAGAAGAGTCAGTCTTCTAGTAGTTGAGTTGGCTTTGTGCCTTTTGTATTTAATTCCGATGCAATTTCTGTGTTTCGGCGTCAATAAGAAGGTCCAAGGGATACAGTAAACCTGAAGTTAAACATCGGAATCTAAAACCGGTCTCACAGGAAAGGTTCAAGTCATAGACAGTAAGAAGAGCCAGAATTCTTGTACTTGAGTCGGCATGTGCCTTTTGTATATAATTCCGATGCAATTTCTGTGTTTCATCGTCTATAAGAATGTCCAAGGGATACAGTAAACCTGAAGTGAAGCATCGGAATCTATAACAAATGTCACAGGAATGGTTCAAAACATAGACAGTAAGAAGAGTCAGTCTTCTAGTACTTGAGTTGGCTTTGTGCCTTTTGTATTTAATTCCGATGCAATTTCTGTGTTTTTCCTATGTCAATAAGAAGGTCAGAGGGATACAGTAAGCCTGAAGTTAGGCATCGGAATCTATAACTAGTGTGACAGGAATGGTTCAAAGCATAGACAGTAAGAAGAGTCAGTCTTCTTGTACCTAAGTCAGCATTGTGCCTTTTGTAATTAATTAAGATGCAATTAATGTGTTTCATCGTCATTAAGGAGGTCTGAGGGATACAGTAAACCTGAAGTGAAGCATTGGAATCTAAAACTAGTGTCACAGGAATGGTTCAAATCATAGACAGTAGGAAGAGTCAGCCTTTTTGTACTTAAGTCGGCATTGTGCCTTGTGTATTTAATTCCGATGCAATTTCTGTGTTTCATCGTTATTAAGAAGGTCAGCTGGAGACAGTAAACCTGAAGTGAAACATCGGAATCTATAACTAGTGTCACAGGAATGATTCAAAACATAGACAGTAAGAAGAGTCAGTCTTCTTCGGCATTGTGCCTTTTGTATTTAATTCCGATGCAATTTCTGTGTTTCATCGTCAATAAGAAGGTCAGAGGGATACAGTAAACCTGAAGTGATGCATCGGAATCTATAACTAGTGTCACAGGAATGGTTCAAAACATAGACAGTAAGAAGTGTCAGTTTTCTTGTACTTAAGTGGGCATTGTGCCTTTTGTATTTAATTCCGACGCAATTTCTGTGTTTCTTCGTCAATAACAAGGTCACAGGGATACAGTTAACCTGAAGTGAAGCATCGGAATCTACAACTAATGTCACAGGAATGGTTCAAAACATAGACAGTAAGAAGAGTCAGTCTTCTAGTAGTTGAGTTGGCTTTGTGCCTTTTGTATTTAATTCCGATGCAATTTCTGTGTTTCGGCGTCAATAAGAAGGTCCAAGGGATACAGAAAACCTGAAGTTAAACATCGGAATCTAAAACCGGTCTCACAGGAAAGGTTCAAGTCATAGACAGTAAGAAGAGCCAGTATTCTTGTACTTGAGTCGGCATGTGCCTTTTGTATATAATTCCGATGCAATTTCTGTGTTTCATCGTCTATAAGAATGTCCAAGGGATACAGTAAACCTGAAGTGAAGCATCGGAATCTATAACAAATGTCACAGGAATGGACCAAAACATAGACAGTAAGAAGAGTCAGTCTTCTAGTACTTGAGTTGGCTTCGTGCCTTTTGTATTTAATTCCGATGCAATTTCTGTGTTTTTCCTATGTCAATAAGAAGGTCAGAGGGATACAGTAAGCCTGAAGTTAGGCATCGGAATCTATAACTAGTGTGACAGGAATGGTTCAAAGCATAGACAGTAAGAAGAGTCAGTCTTCTTGTACTTAAGTCAGCATTGTGCCTTTTGTAATTAATTAAGATGCAATTAATGTGTTTCATCGTCATTAAGGAGGTCTGAGGGATACAGTAAACCTGAAGTGAAGCATTGGAATCTAAAACTAGTGTCACAGGAATGGCTCAAATCATAGACAGTAGGAAGAGTCAGCCTTTTTGTACTTAAGTCGGCATTGTGCCTTGTGTATTTAATTCCGATGCAATTTCTGTGTTTCATCGTTATTAAGAAGGTCAGCTGGAGACAGTAAACCTGAAGTGAAACATCGGAATCTATAACTAGTGTCACAGGAATGATTCAAAACATAGACAGTAAGAAGAGTCAGTCTTCTTCGGCATTGTGCCTTTTGTATTTAATTCCGATGCAATTTCTGTGTTTCATCGTCAATAAGAAGGTCAGAGGGATACAGTAAACCTGAAGTGATGCATCGGAATCTATAACTAGTGTCACAGGAATGGTTCAAAACATAGACAGTAAGAAGTGTCAGTTTTCTTGTACTTAAGTGGGCATTGTCCCTTTTGTATTTAATTCCGATGCAATTTCTGTGTTTCATCGTCAATAACAAGGTCACAGGGATACAGTTAACCTGAAGTGAAGCATCGGGATCTACAACTAATGTCACAGGAATGGTTCAAAACATAGACAGTAAGAAGAGTCAGTCTTCTAGTACTTGAATTGGCTTTGTGCCTTTTGTATTTAATTCCGATGCAATTTCTGGGTTTCGGCGTCAATAAGAAGGTCCAAGGGATACAGTAAACCTGAAGTTAAACATCGGAATCTAAAACCGGTCTCAGAGGAAACGTTCAAGTCATAGACAGTAATAAGAGCCAGTCTTCTTTTACTTGAGTCGGCATGTGCCTTTTGTATTTAATTCCGATGCAACTTGTGTGTTTCGTCGTCTATAAGAAGGTCCAAGGGATACAGTAAACCTGAAGTGAAGCATCGGAATCTATAACTAATGTCACAGGAATGGTTCAAATCATAGACAGTAAGAAGAGTCAGTCTTCTAGTACTTGAGTTGGCTTTGTGCCTTTTGTATTTAATTCCGATGCAATTTCTGTGTTCATCGTCAATAAGAAGGTCAGAGGGATACAGTAAAACTGAAGTGAAGCATCGGAATCTATAACTAGTGTCACAGGAACGGTTCAAAACATAGATATTGAGAAGAGTCTGTTTTCTTGTACTTAAGTAGGACTTGTGCCTTTTCTATTTAATTCCGATGCAATTTCTGTGTTTCGGCCTCAATAAGAAGGTCCAAGGGATACAGTAAACCTGAAGTTAAACATCGGAATCTAAAACCGGTCTCACAGGAAAGGTTCAAGTCATAGACAGTAAGAAGAGCCAGTCTTCTTGTACTTGAGTCGGCATGTGCCTTTTGTATTTAATTCCGATGCAATTTGTGTGTTTCATCGTCTATAAGAAGGTCCAAGGGATACAGTAAACCTGAAGTGAAGCATCGGAATCTATAACTAATGTCACAGGAATGGTTCAAAACATAGTCAGTAAGAAGAGTCAGTCTTCTAGTACTTGAGTTGGCTTTGTGCCTTTTGTATTTAATTCCGATGCAATTTCTGTGTTCATCGTCAATAAGAAGGTCAGAGGGATACAGTAAAACTGAAGTGAAGCATCGGAATCTATAACTAGTGTCACAGGAACGGTTCAAAACATAGATATTAAGAAGGGTCTGTTTTCTTGTACTTAAGTAGGACTTGTGCCTTTTCTATTTAATTCCGATGCAATTTCTGTGTTTCGTCGTCAATAAGAAGGTTTAAGGGATACAGTAAACCTGAAGTGAAGCATCGCAATATGAAGCCGGTCTAACAGGAAAGGTTCAAATCATAGACAGTAAGATGAGCCAGACTTTTGTACCTGAGTCGGCATTGGGCAATTAATGTGTTTCATCATCATTAGGGAGGTCAGAGGGATACAGTAAAATCTGAAGTTAAGCATAGGAATCTATAACTAGTGTCACAGGAATGGTTCAAAACATAGACAGTAAGAAGTGTCAGTTTTCTTGTACTTAAGTCGCCATCGTGCGTTTTGTATTAATTTCCGATGCAATTTCTGTGTTTCATCGTCAATAAGAAGGTCAGAGGGATACAGTAAACCTGAAGTGAAGTATCGGAATCTATAACTAGTGTCACAGGAATGGTTCAAAACATAGACAGTAAGAAGAGTCAGTCTTCTAGTAGTTGAGTTGGCTTTGTGCCTTTTGTATTTAATTCCGATGCAATTTCTGTGTTTCGGCGTCAATAAGAAGGTCCAAGGGATACAGTAAACCTGAAGTTAAACATCGGAATCTAAAACCGGTCTCACAGGAAAGGTTCAAGTCATAGACAGTAAGAAGAGCCAGAATTCTTGTACTTGAGTCGGCATGTGCCTTTTGTATATAATTCCGATGCAATTTCTGTGTTTCATCGTCTATAAGAATGTCCAAGGGATACAGTAAACCTGAAGTGAAGCATCGGAATCTATAACAAATGTCACAGGAATGGTTCAAAACATAGACAGTAAGAAGAGTCAGTCTTCTAGTACTTGAGTTGGCTTTGTGCCTTTTGTATTTAATTCCGATGCAATTTCTGTGTTTTTCCTATGTCAATAAGAAGGTCAGAGGGATACAGTAAGCCTGAAGTTAGGCATCGGAATCTATAACTAGTGTGACAGGAATGGTTCAAAGCATAGACAGTAAGAAGAGTCAGTCTTCTTGTACCTAAGTCAGCATTGTGCCTTTTGTAATTAATTAAGATGCAATTAATGTGTTTCATCGTCATTAAGGAGGTCTGAGGGATACAGTAAACCTGAAGTGAAGCATTGGAATCTAAAACTAGTGTCACAGGAATGGTTCAAATCATAGACAGTAGGAAGAGTCAGCCTTTTTGTACTTAAGTCGGCATTGTGCCTTGTGTATTTAATTCCGATGCAATTTCTGTGTTTCATCGTTATTAAGAAGGTCAGCTGGAGACAGTAAACCTGAAGTGAAACATCGGAATCTATAACTAGTGTCACAGGAATGATTCAAAACATAGACAGTAAGAAGAGTCAGTCTTCTTCGGCATTGTGCCTTTTGTATTTAATTCCGATGCAATTTCTGTGTTTCATCGTCAATAAGAAGGTCAGAGGGATACAGTAAACCTGAAGTGATGCATCGGAATCTATAACTAGTGTCACAGGAATGGTTCAAAACATAGACAGTAAGAAGTGTCAGTTTTCTTGTACTTAAGTGGGCATTGTGCCTTTTGTATTTAATTCCGACGCAATTTCTGTGTTTCATCGTCAATAACAAGGTCACAGGGATACAGTTAACCTGAAGTGAAGCATCGGAATCTACAACTAATGTCACAGGAATGGTTCAAAACATAGACAGTAAGAAGAGTCAGTCTTCTAGTACTTGAATTGGCTTTGTGCCTTTTGTATTTAATTCCGATGCAATTTCTGGGTTTCGGCGTCAATAAGAAGGTCCAAGGGATACAGTAAACCTGAAGTTAAACATCGGAATCTAAAACCGGTCTCAGAGGAAACGTTCAAGTCATAGACAGTAATAAGAGCCAGTCTTCTTTTACTTGAGTCGGCATGTGCCTTTTGTATTTAATTCCGATGCAACTTGTGTGTTTCGTCGTCTATAAGAAGGTCCAAGGGATACAGTAAACCTGAAGTGAAGCATCGGAATCTATAACTAATGTCACAGGAATGGTTCAAATCATAGACAGTAAGAAGAGTCAGTCTTCTAGTACTTGAGTTGGCTTTGTGCCTTTTGTATTTAATTCCGATGCAATTTCTGTGTTCATCGTCAATAAGAAGGTCAGAGGGATACAGTAAAACTGAAGTGAAGCATCGGAATCTATAACTAGTGTCACAGGAACGGTTCAAAACATAGATATTAAGAAGAGTCTGTTTTCTTGTACTTAAGTAGGACTTGTGCCTTTTCTATTTAATTCCGATGCAATTTCTGTGTTTCGGCGTCAATAAGAAGGTCCAAGGGATACAGTAAACCTGAAGTTAAACATCGGAATCTAAAACCGGTCTCACAGGAAAGGTTCAAGTCATAGACAGTAAGAAGAGCCAGTCTTCTTGTACTTGAGTCGGCATGTGCCTTTTGTATTTAATTCCGATGCAATTTGTGTGTTTCATCGTCTATAAGAAGGTCCAAGGGATACAGTAAACCTGAAGTGAAGCATCGGAATCTATAACTAATGTCACAGGAATGGTTCAAAACATAGTCAGTAAGAAGAGTCAGTCTTCTAGTACTTGAGTTGGCTTTGTGCCTTTTGTATTTAATTCCGATGCAATTTCTGTGTTCATCGTCAATAAGAAGGTCAGAGGGATACAGTAAAACTGAAGTGAAGCATCGGAATCTATAACTAGTGTCACAGGAACGGTTCAAAACATAGATATTAAGAAGGGTCTGTTTTCTTGTACATAAGTAGGACTTGTGCCTTTTCTATTTAATTCCGATGCAATTTCTGTGTTTCGTCGTCAATAAGAAGGTTTAAGGGATACAGTAAACCTGAAGTGAAGCATCGCAATATGAAGCCGGTCTAACAGGAAAGGTTCAAATCATAGACAGTAAGATGAGCCAGACTTTTGTACCTGAGTCGGCATTGGGCAATTAATGTGTTTCATCATCATTAGGGAGGTCAGAGGGATACAGTAAACCTGAAGTTAAGCATCGGAATCTATAACTAGTGTCACAGGAATGGTTGAAAACATAGACAGTAAGAAGTGTCACTTTTCTTGTACTTAAGTCGCCATCGTGCGTTTTGTATTAATTTCCGATGCAATTTCTGTGTTTCATCGTCAATAAGAAGGTCAGAGGGATACAGTAAACCTGAAGTGAAGTATCGGAATCTATAACTAGTGTCACAGGAATGGTTCAAAACATAGACAGTAAGAAGAGTCAGTCTTCTAGTAGTTGAGTTGGCTTTGTGCCTTTTGTATTTAATTCCGATGCAATTTCTGTGTTTCGGCGTCAATAAGAAGGTCCAAGGGATACAGTAAACCTGAAGTTAAACATCGGAATCTAAAACCGGTCTCACAGGAAAGGTTCAAGTCATAGACAGTAAGAAGAGCCAGTATTCTTGTACTTGAGTCGGCATGTGCCTTTTGTATATAATTCCGATGCAATTTCTGTGTTTCATCGTCTATAAGAATGTCCAAGGGATACAGTAAACCTGAAGTGAAGCATCGGAATCTATAACAAATGTCACAGGAATGGTTCAAAACATAGACAGTAAGAAGAGTCAGTCTTCTAGTACTTGAGTTGGCTTTGTGCCTTTTGTATTTAATTCCGATGCAATTTCTGTGTTTTTCCTATGTCAATAAGAAGGTCAGAGGGATACAGTAAGCCTGAAGTTAGGCATCGGAATCTATAACTAGTGTGACAGGAATGGTTCAAAGCATAGACAGTAAGAAGAGTCAGTCTTCTTGTACTTAAGTCAGCATTGTGCCTTTTGTAATTAATTAAGATGCAATTAATGTGTTTCATCGTCATTAAGGAGGTCTGAGGTATACAGTAAACCTGAAGTGAAGCATTGGAATCTAAAACTAGTGTCACAGGAATGGTTCATATCATAGACAGTAGGAAGAGTCAGCCTTTTTGTACTTAAGTCGGCATTGTGCCTTGTGTATTTAATTCCGATGCAATTTCTGTGTTTCATCGTTATTAAGAAGGTCAGCTGGAGACAGTAAACCTGAAGTGAAACATCGGAATCTATAACTAGTGTCACAGGAATGATTCAAAACATAGACAGTAAGAAGAGTCAGTCTTCTTCGGCATTGTGCCTTTTGTATTTAATTCCGATGCAATTTCTGTGTTTCGTCGTCAATAAGAAGGTCAGAGGGATACAGTAAACCTGAAGTGATGCATCGGAATCTATAACTAGTGTCACAGGAATGGTTCAAAACATAGACAGTAAGAAGTGTCAGTTTTCTTGTACTTAAGTGGGCATTGTGCCTTTTGTATTTAATTCCGATGCAATTTCTGTGTTTCATCGTCAATAACAAGGTCACAGGGATACAGTTAACCTGAAGTGAAGCATCGGAATCTACAACTAATGTCACAGGAATGGTTCAAAACATAGACAGTAAGAAGAGTCAGTCTTCTAGTACTTGAATTGGCTTTGTGCCTTTTGTATTTAATTCCGATGCAATTTCTGGGTTTCGGCGTCAATAAGAAGGTCCAAGGGATACAGTAAACCTGAAGTTAAACATCGGAATCTAAAACCGGTCTCAGAGGAAACGTTCAAGTCATAGACAGTAATAAGAGCCAGTCTTCTTTTACTTGAGTCGGCATGTGCCTTTTGTATTTAATTCCGATGCAACTTGTGTGTTTCGTCGTCTATAAGAAGGTCCTAGGGATACAGTAAACCTGAAGTAAAGCATCGGAATCTATAACTAATGTCACAGGAATGGTTCAAATCATAGACAGTAAGAAGAGTCAGTCTTCTAGTACTTGAGTTGGCTTTGTGCCTTTTGTATTTAATTCCGATGCAATTTCTGTGTTCATCGTCAATAAGAAGGTCAGAGGGATACAGTAAAACTGAAGTGAAGCATCGGAATCTATAACTAGTGTCACAGGAACGGTTCAAAACATAGATATTAAGAAGAGTCTGTTTTCTTGTACTTAAGTAGGACTTGTGCCTTTTCTATTTAATTCCGATGCAATTTCTGTGTTTCGTCGTCAATAAGAAGGTCTAAGGGATACAGTAAACCTGAAGTGAAGCATCGCAATATGAAGCCGGTCTAACAGGAAAGGTTCAAAACATAGACTGTAAGAAGTGCCAGACTTTTGTACCTGAGTCGGCATTGGGCAATTAATGTGTTTCATCATCATTAAGGAGGTCTGAGGGATACAGTAAACCTGAAGTGAAGCATCGGAATCTAAAACTAGTGTCACAGGAATGGTTCAAATCATTGACAGTAGGAAGAGTCAGCCTTTTTGTACTTAAGTCGGCATTGTGCCTTTTGTATTTGATTCCGATGCAATTTCTGTGTTTCATCGTCAATAAGAAGGTCAGAGGGATACAGTAAACCTGAAGTTAAACATCGGAATCTAAAACCGGTCTCAGAGGAAACGTTCAAGTCATAGACAGTAATAAGAGCCAGTCTTCTTTTACTTGAGTCGGCATGTGCCTTTTGTATTTAATTCCGATGCAACTTGTGTGTTTCGTCGTCTATAAGAAGGTCCAAGGGATACAGTAAACCTGAAGTGAAGCATCGGAATCTATAACTAATGTCACAGGAATGGTTCAAATCATAGACAGTAAGAAGAGTCAGTCTTCTAGTACTTGAGTTGGCTTTGTGCATTTTGTATTTAATTCCGATGCAATTTCTGTGTTCATCGTCAATAAGAAGGTCTAAGGGATACAGTAAACCTGAAGTGAAGCATCGCAATATGAAGCCGGTCTAACAGGAAAGGTTCAAAACATAGACAGTAAGAAGAGCCAGACTTTTGTACCTGAGTCGGCATTGGGCAATTAATGTGTTTCATCATCATTAAGGAGGTCTGAGGGATACAGTAAACCTGAAGTGAAGCATCGGAATCTAAAACTAGTGTCACAGGAATGGTTCAAATCATTGACAGTAGGAAGAGTCAGCCTTTTTGTACTTAAGTCGGCATTGTGCCTTTTGTATTTGATTCCGATGCAATTTCTGTGTTTCATCGTCAATAAGAAGGTCAGAGGGATACAGTAAAACTGAAGTGAAGCATCGGAATCTATAACTAGTGTCACAGGAATGGTTCAAAACATAGACAGTAAGAAGAGACAGTCTTCTTGTACTTAAGTCGGCATTGTGCCTTTTGTATTTAATTAATTTGCAATTTCTGTGTTTCATCGTCAATAAGAGGGTCAGAGGGATACAGTAAATCTGAAGTGAAGCATGGGAATCTATAACTAGTGTCACAGGAGTGGTTCAAACATAGACAGTAAGAAGGGCCAGTCTTCTTGTACTTGAGTCGGCATTGTTCCTTTTGTATTTAATTCCGATGCAATTTCTGTGTTTCATCGTCAATAAGAAGGTCAGAGGGATACAGTAAACCTGAAGTTAAGCATCGGAATCTATAACTAGTGTCACAGGAATGGTTTAAAACATAGACAGTAAGAAGTGTCAGTTTTCTTGTACTTAAGTCGCCATTGTGCGTTTTGTATTAATTTCCGATGCAATTTCTGTGTTTCATCGTCAATAAGAAGGTCAGAGGGATACAGTAAACCTGAAGTGAAGTATCGGAATCTATAACTAGTGTCACAGGAATGGTTAAAAACATAGAGAGTAAGAAGAGTCCGTCTTTTGGTACTTAAGTCGGCATTGTGCCTTTTGTATTTAATTCCGATGCTATTTCCGTTATTTCATCGTCAATAAGAAGGTCAGAGGGATACAGTAAACCTGAAGTGAAACATCGGAATCTAAAACTAGTGTCACAGGAATGGTTCAAAACATAGACAGTAAGAAGAGTCAGTCTTCTTCGGCATTGTGCCTTTTGTATTTAATTCTGATGCAATTTCTGTGTTTCATCGTCAATAAGAAGGTCAGAGGGATACAGTAAACCTGAAGTGATGCATCGGAATCTATAACTAGTGTCACAGGAATGGTTCAAAACATAGACAGTAAGAAGAGCCAGTCTTCTTGTACTTGAGTCGGCATTGTACCTTTTGTATTTAATTCCGATCAATTTTCTGTGTTTGATCGTCAATAGGAAGGTCAGAGGGATACAGTAAACCTGAAGTGAAGCATCGGAATCTATAACTAGTGTCACAGGAATGGTTCAAAACATAGACAGTAAGAAGAGACAGTCTTCTTGTACTTAAGTCGGCATTGTGCCTTTTGTTTTTAATTAAGATGCAATTTCTGTGTTTCATCGTCAATAAGAAGGTCAGAGGGATACAGTAAACCTGAAGTGTAACATCGGAATCTATAACTAGTGTCACAGGAATGGTTCAAAACATAGACAGTAAGAAGAGTCAGTCTTCTTCGGCATTGTGCCTTTTGTATTTAATTCTGATGCAATTTCTGTGTTTCATCGTCAATAAGAAGGTCAGAGGGATACAGTAAACCTGAAGTGAAGTATCGGAATCTATAACTAGTGTCACAGGAATGGTTCAAAACATAGAGAGTAAGAAGAGTCAGTCTTTTGGTACTTATGTCGGCATTGTGCCATTTGTATTTAATTCCGATGCAATTTCTGTATTTCATCGTCAATAAGAAGGTCAGAGTGATACAGTAAACCTGAAGTGAAACATCGGAATCTATAACTAGTGTCACAGGAATGATTCAAAACATAGACAGTAAGAAGAGTCAGTCTTCTTCGGCATTGTGCCTTTTGTATTTAATTCCGATGCAATTTCTGTGTTTCATCGTCAATAAGAAGGTCAGAGGGATACAGTAAACCGGAAGTGATGCATCGGAATCTATAACTAGTGTCACAGGAATGCTTCAAAACATAGACAGTAAGAAGTGTCAGTTTTCTTGTACTTACGTGGGCATTGTGCCTTTTGTATTTAATTCTGATGCAATTTCTGTGTTTCATCGTCAATAACAAGGTCACAGGGATACAGTTAACCTGAAGTGAAGCATCGGAATCTATAACTAATGTCACAGGAATGGTTCAAAACATAGACAGTAAGAAGAGTCAGTCTTCTAGTACTTGAGTTGGCTTTGTGCCTTTTGTATTTAATTCCGATGCAATTTCTGGGTTTCGGCGTCAATAAGAAGGTCCAAGGGATACAGTAAACCTGAAGTTAAACATCGGAATCTAAAACCGGTCTCAGAGGAAAGGTTCAAGTCATAGACAGTAATAAGAGCCAGTCTTCTTGTACTTGAGTCGGCATGTGCCTTTTGTATTTAATTCCGATGCAATTTGTGTGTTTCATCGTCTATAATAAGGTCCAAGGGATACAGTAAACCTGAAGTGAAGCATCGGAATCTATAACTAATGTCATAGGAATGGTTCAAAACATAGACAGTAAGAGGAGTCAGTCTTCTAGTACTTGAGTTGGCTTTGTGCCTTTTGTATTTAATTCCGATGCAATTTCTGTGTTCATCGTCAATAAGAAGGTCAGAGGGATACAGTAAAACTGAAGTGAAGCATCGGAATCTATAACTAGTGTCACAGGAACGGTTCAAAACATAGATATTAAGAAGAGTCTGTTTTCTTGTACATAAGTAGGACTTGTGCCTTTTCTATTTAATTCCGATGCAATTTCGGTGTTTCGTCGTCAATAAGAAGGTCTAAGGGATACAGTAAACCTGAAGTGAAGCATCGCAATATGAAGCCGGTCTAACAGGAAAGGTTCAAAACATAGACAGTAAGATGAGCCAGACTTTTGTACCTGAGTCGGCATTGGGCAATTAATGTGTTTCATCATCTTTAAGGAGGTCTGAGGGATACAGTAAACCTGAAGTGAAGCATCGGAATCTAAAACTAGTGTCACAGGAATGGTTCAAATCATAGACAGTAGGAAGAGTCAGCCCTTTGTACTTAAGTCGGCATTGTGCCTTTTGTATTTGATTCCGATGCAATTTCTGTGTTTCATCGTCAATAAGAAGGTCAGAGGGATACAGTAAACCTGACGTGAAGCATGGGAATCTATAACTAGTGTCACAGGAGTGGTTCAAACATAGACAGTAAGAAGGGCCAGTCTTCTTGTACTTGAGTCGGCATTGTTCCTTTTGTATTTAATTCCGATGCAATTTCTGTGTTTCATCGTCAATAAGAAGGTCAGAGGGATACAGTAAACCTGAAGTTAAGCATCGGAATCTATAACTAGTGTCACAGGAATGGTTCAAAACATTGACAGTAAGAAGTGTCAGTTTTCTTGTACTTAAGTCGCCATTGTGCGTTTTCTATTAATTTCCGATGCAATTTCAGTGTTTCATCGTCAGTAAGAAGGTCAGAGGGATACAGTAAACCTGAAGTGAAGTATCGGAATCTATAACTAGTGTCACAGGAATGGTTCAAAACATAGACAGTAAGAAGAGTCAGTCTTCTTCGGCATTGTGCCTTTTGTATTTAATTCTGATGCAATTTCTGTGTTTCATCGTCAATAAGAAGGTCAGAGGGATACAGTAAAGCTAAAGTGATGCATCGGAATCTATAACTAGTGTCACAGGAATGGTTCAAAACATAGACAGTAAGAAGAGTCACTTTTCTTGTACTTAAGTGGGCATTGTGCCTTTTGTATTTAATTCCGATGCAATTTCTGTGTTTCGGCGTCAATAAGAAGGTCCAAGGGATACAGTAAACCTGAAGTTAAACATCGGAATCTAAAACCGGTCTCACAGGAAAGGTTCAAGTCATAGACAGTAAGAAGAGCCAGTCTTCTTGTACTTGAGTCGGCATGTGCCTTTCGTATATAATTCCGATGCAATTTCTGTGTTTCATCGTCTATAAGAATGTCCAAGGGATACAGTAAACCTGAAGTGAAGCATCGGAATATAACTAATGTCACAGGAATGGTTCAAATCATAGACAGTAAGAAGAGTCAGTCTTCTAGTACTTGAGTTGGCTTTGTGCATTTTGTATTTAATTCCGATGCAATTTCTGTGTTCATCGTCAATAAGAAGGTCAGAGGGATACAGTAAAACTGAAGTGAAGCATCGGAATCTATAACTAATGTCACAGGAACGGTTCAAAACATAGATATTAAGAAGAGTCTGTTTTTTTGTACTTAAGTAGGACTTGTGCCTTTTCTATTTAATCCCGATGCAATTTCTGTGTTTCGTCGTCAATAAGAAGGTCTAAGGGATACAGTAAACCTGAAGTGAAGCATCGCAATATGAAGCCGGTCTAACAGGAAAGGTTCAAAACATAGACAGTAAGAAGAGCCAGACTTTTGTACCTGAGTCGGCATTGGGCAATTAATGTGTTTCATCATCATTAAGGAGGTCTGAGGGATACAGTAAACCTGAAGTGAAGCATCGGAATCTAAAACTAGTGTCACAGGAATGGTTCAAATCATTGACAGTAGGAAGAGTCAGCCTTTTTGTACTTAAGTCGGCATTGTGCCTTTTGTATTTGATTCCGATGCAATTTCTGTGTTTCATCGTCAATAAGAAGGTCAGAGGGATACAGTAAAACTGAAGTGAAGCATCGGAATCTATAACTAGTGTCACAGGAATGGTTCAAAACATAGACAGTAAGAAGAGACAGTCTTCTTGTACTTAAGTCGGCATTGTGCCTTTTGTATTTAATTAATTTGCAATTTCTGTGTTTCATCGTCAATAAGAAGGTCAGAGGGATACAGTAAATCTGAAGTGAAGCATGGGAATCTATAACTAGTGTCACAGGAGTGGTTCAAACATAGACAGTAAGAAGGGCCAGTCTTCTTGTACTTGAGTCGGCATTGTTCCTTTTGTATTTAATTCCGATGCAATTTCTGTGTTTCATCGTCAATAAGAAGGTCAGAGGGATACAGTAAACCTGAAGTTAAGCATCGGAATCTATAACTAGTGTCACAGGAATGGTTTAAAACATAGACAGTAAGAAGTGTCAGTTTTCTTGTACTTAAGTCGCCATTGTGCGTTTTGTATTAATTTCCGATGCAATTTCTGTGTTTCATCGTCAATAAGAAGGTCAGAGGGATACAGTAAACCTGAAGTGAAGTATCGGAATCTATAACTAGTGTCACAGGAATGGTTAAAAACATAGAGAGTAAGAAGAGTCCGTCTTTTGGTACTTAAGTCGGCATTGTGCCTTTTGTATTTAATTCCGATGCAATTTCCGTTATTTCATCGTCAATAAGAAGGTCAGAGGGATACAGTAAACCTGAAGTGAAACATCGGAATCTAAAACTAGTGTCACAGGAATGGTTCAAAACATAGACAGTAAGAAGAGTCAGTCTTCTTCGGCATTGTGCCTTTTGTATTTAATTCTGATGCAATTTCTGTGTTTCATCGTCAATAAGAAGGTCAGAGGGATACAGTAAACCTGAAGTGATGCATCGGAATCTATAACTAGTGTCACAGGAATGGTTCAAAACATAGACAGTAAGAAGAGCCAGTCTTCTTGTACTTGAGTCGGCATTGTACCTTTTGTATTTAATTCCGATCAATTTTCTGTGTTTGATCGTCAATAGGAAGGTCAGAGGGATACAGTAAACCTGAAGTGAAGCATCGGAATCTATAACTAGTGTCACAGGAATGGTTCAAAACATAGACAGTAAGAAGAGACAGTCTTCTTGTACTTAAGTCGGCATTGTGCCTTTTGTTTTTAATTAAGATGCAATTTCTGTGTTTCATCGTCAATAAGAAGGTCAGAGGGATACAGTAAACCTGAAGTGAAACATCGGAATCTATAACTAGTGTCACAGGAATGGTTCAAAACATAGACAGTAAGAAGAGTCAGTCTTCTTCGGCATTGTGCCTTTTGTATTTAATTCTGATGCAATTTCTGTGTTTCATCGTCAATAAGAAGGTCAGAGGGATACAGTAAACCTGAAGTGAAGTATCGGAATCTATAACTAGTGTCACAGGAATGGTTCAAAACATAGAGAGTAAGAAGAGTCAGCCTTTTGGTACTTATGTCGGCATTGTGCCATTTGTATTTAATTCCGATGCAATTTCTGTATTTCATCGTCAATAAGAAGGTCAGAGTGATACAGTAAACCTGAAGTGAAACATCGGAATCTATAACTAGTGTCACAGGAATGATTCAAAACATAGACAGTAAGAAGAGTCAGTCTTCTTCGGCATTGTGCCTTTTGTATTTAATTCCGATGCAATTTCTGTGTTTCATCGTCAATAAGAAGGTCAGAGGGATACAGTAAACCTGAAGTGATGCATCGGAATCTATAACTAGTGTCACAGGAATGGTTCAAAACATAGACAGTAAGAAGTGTCAGTTTTCTTGTACTTACGTGGGCATTGTGCCTTTTGTATTTAATTCTGATGCAATTTCTGTGTTTCATCGTCAATAACAAGGTCACAGGGATACAGTTAACCTGAAGTGAAGCATCGGAATCTATAACTAATGTCACAGGAATGGTTCAAAACATAGACAGTAAGAAGAGTCAGTCTTCTAGTACTTGAGTTGGCTTTGTGCCTTTTGTATTTAATTCCGATGCAATTTCTGGGTTTCGGCGTCAATAAGAAGGTCCAAGGGATACAGTAAACCTGAAGTTAAACATCGGAATCTAAAACCGGTCTCAGAGGAAAGGTTCAAGTCATAGACAGTAATAAGAGCCAGTCTTCTTGTACTTGAGTCGGCATGTGCCTTTTGTATTTAATTCCGATGCAATTTGTGTGTTTCATCGTCTATAATAAGGTCCAAGGGATACAGTAAACCTGAAGTGAAGCATCGGAATCTATAACTAATGTCATAGTAATGGTTCAAAACATAGACAGTAAGAGGAGTCAGTCTTCTAGTACTTGAGTTGGCTTTGTGCCTTTTGTATTTAATTCCGATGCAATTTCTGTGTTCATCGTCAATAAGAAGGTCAGAGGGATACAGTAAAACTGAAGTGAAGCATCGGAATCTATAACTAGTGTCACAGGAACGGTTCAAAACATAGATATTAAGAAGAGTCTGTTTTCTTGTACATAAGTAGGACTTGTGCCTTTTCTATTTAATTCCGATGCAATTTCGGTGTTTCGTCGTCAATAAGAAGGTCTAAGGGATACAGTAAACCTGAAGTGAAGCATCGCAATATGAAGCCGGTCTAACAGGAAAGGTTCAAAACATAGACAGTAAGATGAGCCAGACTTTTGTACCTGAGTCGGCATTGGGCAATTAATGTGTTTCATCATCTTTAAGGAGGTCTGAGGGATACAGTAAACCTGAAGTGAAGCATCGGAATCTAAAACTAGTGTCACAGGAATGGTTCAAATCATAGACAGTAGGAAGAGTCAGCCTTTTGTACTTAAGTCGGCATTGTGCCTTTTGTATTTGATTCCGATGCAATTTCTGTGTTTCATCGTCAATAAGAAGGTCAGAGGGATACAGTAAACCTGACGTGAAGCATGGGAATCTATAACTAGTGTCACAGGAGTGGTTCAAACATAGACAGTAAGAAGGGCCAGTCTTCTTGTACTTGAGTCGGCATTGTTCCTTTTGTATTTAATTCCGATGCAATTTCTGTGTTTCATCGTCAATAAGAAGGTCAGAGGGATACAGTAAACCTGAAGTTAAGCATCGGAATCTATAACTAGTGTCACAGGAATGGTTCAAAACATAGACAGTAAGAAGTGTCAGTTTTCTTGTACTTAAGTCGCCATTGTGCGTTTTCTATTAATTTCCGATGCAATTTCTGTGTTTCATCGTCAATAAGAAGGTCAGAGGGATACAGTAAACCTGAAGTGAAGTATCGGAATCTATAACTAGTGTCACAGGAATGGTTCAAAACATAGACAGTAAGAAGAGTCAGTCTTCTTCGGCATTGTGCCTTTTGTATTTAATTCTGATGCAATTTCTGTGTTTCATCGTCAATAAGAAGGTCAGAGGGATACAGTAAAGCTAAAGTGATGCATCGGAATCTATAACTAGTGTCACAGGAATGGTTCAAAACATAGACAGTAAGAAGAGTCACTTTTCTTGTACTTAAGTGGGCATTGTGCCTTTTGTATTTAATTCCGATGCAATTTCTGTGTTTCGGCGTCAATAAGAAGGTCCAAGGGATACAGTAAACCTGAAGTTAAACATCGGAATCTAAAACCGGTCTCACAGGAAAGGTTCAAGTCATAGACAGTAAGAAGAGCCAGTCTTCTTGTACTTGAGTCGGCATGTGCCTTTCGTATATAATTCCGATGCAATTTCTGTGTTTCATCGTCTATAAGAATGTCCAAGGGATACAGTAAACCTGAAGTGAAGCATCGGAATCTATAACTAATGTCACAGGAATGGTTCAAAACATAGACAGTAAGAAGAGTCAGTCTTCTAGTACTTGAGTTGGTATTGTGCCTTTTGTATTTAATTCCGATGCAATTTCTGTGTTTTTCCTATGTCAATAAGAAGGTCAGATGGATACAGTAAGCCTGAAGTTAGGCATCGGAATCTATAACTTGTGTCAAAGGAATGAGTCAAAACATAGACAGTAAGATGACTCAGTTTTCTTGTAGTGAAGTCGGCATTGTGCCTTGTGTATTTAATTCCGATGCAATTTCCGTGTTTTATCGTCATTAAGAAGGTCAGCTGGAGACAGTAAACCGGAAGTGATGCATCGGAATCTATAACTAGTGTCACAGGAATGGTTCAAAACATAGACAGTAAGAAGAGCCAGTCTTCTTGTACTTGAGTCGGCATTGTACCTTTCGTATTTAATTCCGATCAATTTTCTGTGTTTGATCGTCAATAGGAAGGTCAGAGGGATACAGTAAACCTGAAGTGAAGCATGGGAATCTATAACTAGTGTCACAGGAGTGGTTCAAACATAGACAGTTAGAAGGGCCAGTCTTCTTGTACTTGAGTCGGCATTGTTCCTTTTGTATTTAATTCCGATGCAATTTCTGTGTTTCATCGTCAATAAGAAGGTCAGAGGGATACAGTAAACCTGAAGTTAAGCATCATAATCTATAACTAGTGTCACAGGAATGGTTCAAAGCATAGACAGTAAGAAGAGTCAGTCTTCTTGTACCTAAGTCGGCATTGTGCCTTTTGTATTTAATTAAGATGCAATTTCTGTGTTTCATCGTCAATAAGAAGGTCAGAGGGATACAGTAAACCTGAAGTGAAGCATCGGAATCTATAACTAGTGTCACAGGAATGGTTCGAAACATAGACAGTAAGAAGAGTCAGTCTTCTTGTACTTAAGTCGGCATTGTGCCTTTTGTATATAATTGTCAGTTTTCTTGTACTTAAGTCGCCATCGTGCGTTTTGTATTAATTTCCGATGCAATTTCTGTGTTTCATCGTCAATAAGAAGGTCAGAGGTATACAGTAAACCTGAAGTGAAGTATCGGAATCTATAACTAGTGTCACAGGAATGATTCAAAACATAGACAGTAAGAAGAGTCAGTCTTCTTGTACTTAAGTCGGCATTGTGCCTTTTGTATTTGATTCCGATGCAATTTCTGTGTTTCATCGTCAATAAGAAGGTCAGAGGCATACAGTAAACCTGACGTGAAGCATGGGAATCTATAACTAGTGTCACAGGAGTGGTTCAAACATAGACAGTAAGAAGGGGCAGTCTTCTTGTACTTGAGTCGGCATTGTTCCTTTTGTATTTAATTCCGATGCAATTTCTGTGTTTCATCGTCAATAAGAAGGTCAGAGGGATACAGTAAACCTGAAGTTAAGCATCGGAATCTATAACTAGTGTCACAGGAATGGTTCAAAACATAGACAGTAAGAAGTGTCAGTTTTCTTGTACTTAAGTCGCCATTGTGCGTTTTGTATTAATTTCCGATGCAATTTCTGTGTTTCATCGTCAATAAGAAGGTCAGAGGGATACAGTAAACCTGAAGTGAAGTATCGGAATCTATAACTAGTGTCGCAGGAATGGTTCAAAACATAGACAGTAAGAAGAGTCAGTCTTCTTCGGCATTGTGCCTTTTGTATTTAATTCTGATGCAATTTCTGTGTTTCATCGTCAATAAGAAGGTCAGAGGGATACAGTAAAGCTAAAGTGATGCATCGGAATCTATAACTAGTGTCACAGGAATGGTTCAAAACATAGACAGTAAGAAGAGTCACTTTTCTTGTACTTAAGTGGGCATTGTGCCTTTTGTATTTAATTCCGATGCAATTTCTGTGTTTCATCGTCAATAACAAGGTCACAGGGATACAGTTAACCTGAAGTGAAGCATCGGAATCTATAACTAATGTCACAGGAATGGTTCAAAACATAGACAGTAAGAAGAGTCAGTCTTCTAGTACTTGAGTTGGCTTTGTGCCTTTTGTATTTAATTCCGATGCAATTTCTGTGTTTCGGCGTCAATAAGAAGGTCCAAGGGATACAGTAAACCTGTAGTTAAACATCGGAATCTAAAACCGGTCTCACAGGAAAGGTTCAAGTCATAGACAGTAAGAAGAGCCAGTCTTCTTGTACTTGAGTCGGCATGTGCCTTTCGTATATAATTCCGATGCAATTTCTGTGTTTCATCGTCTATAAGAATGTCCAAGGGATACAGTAAACCTGAAGTGAAGCATCGGAATCTATAACTAATGTCACAGGAATGGTTCAAAACATAGACAGTAAGAAGAGTCAGTCTTCTAGTACTTGAGTTGGTATTGTGCCTTTTGTATTTAATTCCGATGCAATTTCTGTGTTTTTCCTATGTCAATAAGAAGGTCAGATGGATACAGTAAGCCTGAAGTTAGGCATCGGAATCTATAACTTGTGTCAAAGGAATGAGTCAAAACATAGACAGTAAGATGACTCAGTTTTCTTGTAGTGAAGTCGGCATTGTGCCTTGTGTATTTAATTCCGATGCAATTTCCGTGTTTTATCGTCATTAAGAAGGTCAGCTGGAGACAGTAAACCGGAAGTGATGCATCGGAATCTATAACTAGTGTCACAGGAATGGTTCAAAACATAGACAGTAAGAAGAGCCAGTCTTCTTGTACTTGAGTCGGCATTGTACCTTTCGTATTTAATTCCGATCAATTTTCTGTGTTTGATCGTCAATAGGAAGGTCAGAGGGATACAGTAAACCTGAAGTGAAGCATGGGAATCTATAACTAGTGTCACAGGAGTGGTTCAAACATGGACAGTTAGAAGGGCCAGTCTTCTTGTACTTGAGTCGGCATTGTTCCTTTTGTATTTAATTCCGATGCAATTTCTGTGTTTCATCGTCAATGAGAAGGTCAGAGGGATACAGTAAACCTGAAGTTAAGCATCATAATCTATAACTAGTGTCACAGGAATGGTTCAAAACATAGACAGTAAGAAGAGTCAGTCTTCTTGTACCTAAGTCGGCATTGTGCCTTTTGTATTTAATTAAGATGCAATTTCTGTGTTTCATCGTCAATAAGAAGGTCAGAGGGATACAGTAAACCTGAAGTGAAGCTTCGGAATCTATAACTAGTGTCACAGGAATGGTTCGAAACATAGACAGTAAGAAGAGTCAGTCTTCTTGTACTTAAGTCGGCATTGTGCCTTTTGTATATAATTGTCAGTTTTCTTGTACTTAAGTCGCCATCGTGCGTTTTGTATTAATTTCCGATGCAATTTCTGTGTTTCATCGTCAATAAGAAGGTCAGAGGTATACAGTAAACCTGAAGTGAAGTATCGGAATCTATAACTAGTGTCACAGGAATGGTTCAAAACATAGAGAGTAAGAAGAGTCAGTCTTTTGGTACTTAAGTCGGCATTGTGCCTTTTGTATTTAATTCCGATGCAATTTCTGTATTTCATCGTCAATAAGAAGGTCAGAGTGATACAGTAAACCTGAAGTGAAACATCGGAATCTATAACTAGTGTCACAGGAATGATTCAAAACATAGACAGTAAGAAGAGTCAGTCTTCTTCGGCATTGTGCCTTTTGTATTTAATTCCGATGCAGGTTCTGTGTTTTATCGTCAATAAGAAGGTCAGAGGGATACAGTAAACCTGATGTGATGCATCGGAATCTATAACTAGTGTCACAGGAATGGTTCAAAACATAGACAGTAAGAAGTGTCAGTTTTCTTGTACTTAAGAGGGCATTGTGCCTTTTGTATTTAATTCCGATGCAATTTCTGTGTTTCATCGTCAATAACAAGGTCACAGGGATACAGTTAACCTGAAGTGATGCATCGGCATCTATAACTAATGTCACAGGAATGGTTCAAAACATAGACAGTAAGAAGAGTCAGTCTTCTAGTACTTGAGTTGGCTTTGTGCCTTTTGTATTTAATTCCGATGCAATTTCTGGGTTTCGGCGTCAATAAGAAGGTCCAAGGGATACAGTAAACCTGAAGTTAAACATCGGAATCTAAAACCGGTCTCACAGGAAAGGTTCAAGTCATAGACAGTAATAAGAGCCAGTCTTCTTGTACTTGAGTCGGCATGTGCCTTTTATATTTAATTCCGATGCAATTTGTGTGTTTCATCGTCTATAAGAAGGTCCAAGGGATACAGTATTCCTGAAGTGAAGCATCGGAATCTATAACTAATGTCACAGGAATGGTTCAAAACATAGACAGTAAGAAGAGTCAGTCTTCTAGTACTTGAGTTGGCTTTGTGCCTTTTGTATTTAATTCCGATGCAATTTCTGTGTTCATCGTCAATAAGAAGGTCAGAGGGATACAGTAAAACTGAAGTGAAGCATCGGAATCTATAACTAGTGTCACAGGAACGGTTCAAAACATAGAAATTAAGAAGAGTCTGTTTTCTTGTACTTAAGCAGGACTTGTGCCTTTTCTATTTAATTCCGATGCAATTTCTGTGTTTCGTCGTCAATAAGAAGGTCTAAGGGATACAGTAAAACTGAAGTGAAGCATCGCAATATGCAGCCGGTCTCACAGGAAAGGTTCAAAACATAGACAGTAAGATGAGCCAGACTTTTGTACCTGAGTCGGCATTGGGCCTTTTGTATTTAATTCCGATGCAATTTCTGTGTTTCATCGTCAATAAGACGGTCAGAGGGATAAAGTAAACCTGAAGTGAAGCATCGGAATCTATAACTAGTGTCACAGGAATGGTTCAAAGCATAGACAGTAGGAAGAGTCAGTCTTCTTGTACTTAAGTCGGCATTGTGCCTTTTGTATTTAATTCCGATGCAATTTCTGTGTTTCATCGTCAATAAGAAGTTCAGCTGGATACAGTAAACCTGAAGTGAAGCATCGGAAACTATAACTAATGACACAGGAATGGTTAAAACATAGACAGGAAGAAGAGTCAGTTTTCTTGTACTTAAGTCGGCATTGTGCCCTTTCTATTTAATTCCGATGCAATTTCTGTGTCGGTATTGTGCCTTTTCTATTTAATTCCAATGCATATTGCTGTGTTTCGTCGTCAATAAGAAGGTCCAATGGATACAGTAAACCTGAAGTCAAGCATCGGAATCTATAACTAGTGTCACAGGAATGGTTCAAAACATAGATAATAAGAAAAGTCTGTTTTCTTGTACTTAAGTAGGAATTGTGCATTTTTTATTTAATTCCGAATCAATTTCTGTGTTTCGTCGTCAATAAGTAGGTCCAAGGGATACAGTAAACCTGAAGTGAAGCATCGGAATATAAAACCGGTCTCACAGGAAAGGTTCAAAACATAGACAGTAAGAGGAGCCAGACTTTTGTACCTGAGTCGGCATTTGGCCTTTTGTATTTAATTCCGATGCAATTTCTGTGTTTCATCGTCAATAAGACGGTCACAGGGATACAGTAAACCTGAAGTGAAGCATCGGAATCTATAACTAATGACACAGGAATGGTTCAAAACATAGACAGGAAGAAGAGTCAGTTTTCTTGTACTTAAGTCGGCATTGTGCTTTTTCTATTTAATTCAGATGCAATTTCTGTGTTTCGTCGTCACTAAGAAGGTCTAAGGGATACAGTAAACCTGAAGTGAATCATCGGATTCTAAAACCGGTCTCACAGGAAAGGTTCAAAACATAGACAGTAGGAAGAGCCAGACTTCTTGTACTTGAGCCGGCATTGTGCCTTTTGTTTTTAATTCCGTTGCAATTTCTGTGTTTCATCATCAATAAGAATGGTCAGAGGGATACAGCAAAACTGAAGCGAAGCATCAGAATCTATAACTTGTGTCACGGGAATGGTTCAAAACATAGACAGTAGGAAGAGCCAGTCTTCTTGTACTTGAGTGGGCATTGTGCCTTTTGTATTTAATTCCGATGCAATTTCTGTGTTTCATCATCAATACGAAGGTCAGAGGGATACAGTAAACCTGAAGTGAAGGATCGGAATCTATAACTAGTGTCACAGGAATCGTTCAAAACGTAGACAGTAAGAAGAGTCAGTCTTCTTGTACCTAAGTCGGCATTGTGCCTTTTGTATTTAATTAAGATGCAATTTCTGTGTTTCATCGTCAATAAGAAGATCAGAGGGATACAGTAAACCTGAAGTGAATCATCGGAATCTATAACTAGTGTCACAGGAATGGTTCGAAACATAGACAGTAAGAAGAGTCAGTCTTCTTGTACTTAAGTCGGCATTGTGCCTTTTGTATATAATTCCGATGCAATTTCTGTGTTTCATCGTCAATAAGACGGTCAGAGGGATACAGTAAACCTCAAGTGAAGCATCGGAATCGATAACTAGTGTCACAGGAATGGTTCAAAACATAGACAGTAAGAAGAGTCAATCTTCTTGTACTTAAGTCGGCATTGTGCCTTTTGTATCTAATTCCGATGCAATTTCTGTGTTTCATCGTCAATAAGAAGTTCAGCTGGATACAGTAAACCTGAAGTGAAGCATCGGAATGTATAACTAGTGTCACAGGAATGGTTCAAAACATAGACAGGAAGCAGAGTCAGTTTTGTTGTACTTAAGTCGGCATTGTGCCTTTTCTATTTAATTCCGATGGATTTTCTGTGTTTCGTCGTCACTAACAAGGGCTAATGGATACAGTAAACCTGAAGTGAAGCATCGGGATCTAAAACCGGTCTCACAGGAAAGGTTCAAAACATAGACAGTAAGAAGAGCCAGACTTCTTGTACTTGAGTCGGCATTGTGCCTTTTGTTTTTAATACCGATGCAATTTCTGTGTTTCATCGTCAATAAGAAAGGTCAGAGGGATACAGAAAAACTGAAGTGGAGAATCGGAATCTATAACTAGTGTCACAGGAATGGTTCAAAACACAGACAGTAAGAAGAGTCAGTCATCTTGTACTTCAGTCGTCATTGTGCCTTTTGTATTTAATTCTGATGCAATTTCTGTGTTTCATCGTCAATAAGAAGGTCAGAGGGATACAGTAAACCTGATGTGGAGCATCGAAATCTATAACTAGTGTCACGGGAATGGTTCAAAACATAGACAGTAAGAAAAAGCCAGTCTTCTTGTACTTGAGTGGGCATTGTGCCTTTTTTATTTAACTCCGATGCGATTTCTGTGTTTCATCGTCAATAAGAAGGTCAGAGGGATACAGTAAAACTGAAGTGAAGCATCGGAATCTATAACTAGTGTCACGGGAATGGTTCAAAACATAGACAGTAAGAAAAAGCCAGTCTTCTTGTACTTGAGTGGGCATTGTGCCTTTTTTATTTACTTCCGATGCAATTTCTGTGTTTCATCGTCAATAAGAAGGTCAGAGGGATACAGTAAAACTGAAGTGAAGCATCGGAATATATAACATGTGTCACAGGAATGGTTCAAAACATAGACAGTAAGAAGAGCCAGTCGTCTTGTACTTGAGTCCGCATTGTTCCTTTTGTATTTAATTGCGATGCAATTTCCGTGTTTCATCGTTAATAAGAAGGTCAGAGGGATACAGAAAACCTGAAGTGAAGCATCGGAATCTATAAGTAGTGTCACAGGAATGGTTCGAAATATAGACAGTAAGAAGAGTCAGTCTTCTTGTACTTAAATCGGCATTGTGCCTTTTGTATATAATTCCGGTGCAATTTCTGTGTTTCATCGTCAATAAGAAGGTCAGAGGGATACAGTAAAACTGAAGTGAAGCATCGGATTCTATAACTAGTGTCACAGGAATAGTTCAAAACATAGACAGTAAGAAGAGCCAGTCTTCTTGTACTTGAGTCCGCATTGTTCCTTTTGTATTTAATTCCGATGCAATTTCCGTGTTTCATCGTTAATAAGAAGGTCAGAGGGATACAGCAACCTGAAGTGAAGCATCGGAATCTATAACTAGTGAGACAGGAATGGTTCAAAACATAGACAGTAAGAAGAGTCAGTCTTCTTGTACTTAAGTCAGCATTGTGTCTTTTGTAATTAATTAAGATGCAATTTCTGTGTTTCATCGTCATCAAGGAGGTCTGAGGGATACAGTAAATCTGAAGTGACGCATCGGAATCTAAATCTAGTGTCACAGGAATGGTTCAAAACATAGACAGTAGGAAGAGTCAGTCTTTTTGTACTTAAGTCGGCATTGTGCCTGTTGTATTTAATTCCGAAGCAATTTCTGTGTTTGATCGTCAATAAGAAGGTCAGAAGGATACAGTAAAACTGAAGTGAAGCATCGGAATCTATAACTTGTGTCAAAGGAATGGTTCACAACATAGACAGTAAGATGAGTCAGTCTTCTTGTACTTGAGTCGGCATTGTACCTTTTATATTTAATTCCGATCAATTTTCTGTGTTTGATCGTCAATAGGAAGGTCAGAGGGATACGGTAAACCTGAAGTGAAGAATCGGAATCTATAACTAGTGTCACAGGAATGGTTCAAAACATAGACAGTAAGAAGAGACAGTCTTCTTGTACTTAAGTCTGCATTGTGCCTTTTGTATTTAATTAAGATGCAATTTCTGTGGATCATCGTCAATAAGAAAGTCAGAGGGATACAGTAAAACTGAAGTGAAGCATGGGAATCTATAACTAGTGTCACAGGAATGGTTCAAAACATAGACAGTAAGAAGAGACAGTCTTCTTGTACTTAAGTCTGCATTGTGCCTTTTGTATATAATTCCGATGCAATTTCTGTGTTTCATCGTCAATAAGAAGGTCAGAGGGATACAGTAAACCTGAAGTGAGGTATCGGAATCTATAACTAGTGTCACAGGAATGGTTCAAAACATAGAGAGTAAGAAGAGTCAGTCTTTTGGTACTTAAGTCGTCATCGTGCATTTTGTATTTAATTCCGATGCAATTTCTGTATTTCATCGTCAATAAGAAGGTCAGAGTGATACAGTAAACCTGAAGTGAAACATCGGAATCTATAACTAGTGTCACAGGAATGGTTCAAAACATAGACAGTAAGAAGAGTCAGTCTTCTTGTACTTAAGTCGGCATTGTGCCTTTTGTATTTAATTCCGATGCAATTTCTGTGTTTCATCGTCAATAAGAAGGTCACAGGGATACAGTAAACCTGAAGTGAAGCATCGGAATCTATAACTAGTGTCACAGGAATTTTTCAAAACGTAAACCGTAAGAAGAGCCAGTTTTCTTGTACTTAAGTCGGCATTGTGCCTTTTGTATTTAATTCCGATGCAATTTCTGTGATTCATCGTCAATAAGACGGTCAGAGTGATACTGTAAACCTGAAGTGAAGAATCGGAATCTATAACTAGTGTCACAGGAATGATTGAAACGTAGACAGTAAGAAGAGTCAGTTTTCTTGTACTTAAATCGGCATTGGTCCTTTTGTATATAATTCCGATGCAATTTCTGTGTTTCATCGTCAATAAGATGGTCCAAATGATACAGTAAACCTGAAGTGAAGCATCGGAATCTATAACTAGTGTCACAGGAATGGTTTAAAACATAGACAGTAAGAAGAGTCAGTCTTCTTGTACTTAAGTCGGCATTGTGCCTTTTATTTGTATTCCGATGCAATTTCTGTGTTCATCGTCATTATGAAGGTCAGAGGGATACAGTAAACCTGAAGTGAAGCATCGGAATCTATAACTAATGTCAAAGGAATGGTTAAAAACATAGACAGTGAGAAGAATCAGTTTTCTTGTACTTAAGTCGGCATTGTGCCTTTTCTATTGAATTCCGATGCAATTACAGTGTTTCGTCGTCAATAATAAGGTCCAAGGGATACAGTAAACCTGAAGTGAAGCATCGGAATCTAAATCCGGTCTCACAGGAAAGGTTCAAAACATAGACAGTAAGAAGAGCCAGTCCTCTTGTACTAGAGTCAACATTGTGCCTTTTGTATTTAATTCCGATGCAATTTCTGTGTTTCATCGTCAATAAGAAGGTCAGAGGGATACAGTAAACCCGAAGTGAAGCATCGGAATCTACACCTAGTGTCACAGGAATGGTGCAAAGCATAGACAGTAAGAAGAGTCAGTCATCTTGTACTTAATTCGGCATTGTGCCTTTTATTTGTATTCCGATGCAATTTCTGTGTTTCACCGTCATTAAGAAGTTCAGAGGGATACAGTAAACGAGAAGTGAAGCATCGGAATCTATAACTAGTGTCACAGGAATGGTTCAATACATAGAAAGTAAGAAGAGCCAGTCTTCTTGTACTTGAGTCGGCATTGTTCCTTTTGTATTTAATTCCAATGCAATTTCCGTGTTTCATCGTTAATAAGAAGGTCAGAGGGATACAGTAAACCTGAAGTGAAGCATCGGAATATACAACTAGTGTGACAGGAATGGTTCAAAACATAGACAGTAAGAAGAGTCAGTCTTCTTGTACTTAAGTCAGCATTGTGTCTTTTGTAATTAATTAAGATGCAATTTCTGTGTTTCATCGTCATTAAGGAGGTCTGAGGGATACAGTAAACCTGAAGTGAAGCATCGGAATCTAAAACTAGTGTCACAGGAATGGTTCAAAACATAGACAGTAGGAAGAGTCAGTCTTCTAGTACTTGAGTTGGCTTTGTGCCTTTTGTATTTAATTCCGATGCAATTTCTGTGTTCATCGTCAATAAGAAGGTCAGAGGGATGCAGTAAAACTGAAGTGAAGCATCGGCATCTGTAACTAGTGTCACAGGAACGGTTCAAAATATAGAAATTAAGAAGAGTCTGTTTTCTTGTACTTAAGCAGGACTTGTGCCTTTTCTATTTAATTCCGATGCAATTTCTGTGTTTCGTCGTCAATAAGAAGATCTAAGGGATACAGTAAACCTGAAGTGAAGCATCGCAATATGAAGCCGGTCTCACAGGAAAGGTTCAAAACATAGACAGTAAGATGAGCCAGACTTTTGTACCTGAGTCGGCATTGGGCCTTTTGTATTTAATTCCGATGCAATTTCTGTGTTTCATCGTCAATAAGACGGTCAGAGGGATAAAGTAAACCTGAAGTGAAGCATCGGAATCTATAACTAGTGTCACAGGAATGGTTCAAAGCATAGACAGTACGAAGAGTCAGTCTTCTTGTACTTAAGTCGGCATTGTGCCTTTTGTATTTAATTCCGATGCAATTTCTGTGTTTCATCGTCAATAAGAAGTTCAGCTGGATACAGTAAACCTGAAGTGAAGCTTCGGAAACTATAACTAATGACACAGGAATGGTTAAAACATAGACAGGAAGAAGAGTCAGTTTTCTTGTACTTAAGTCGACATTGTGCCCTTTCTATTTAATTCCGATGCAATTTCTGTGTCGGTATTGTGCCTTTTCTATTTAATTCCAATGCATATTGCTGTGTTTCGTCGTCAATAAGATGGTCCAATGGATACAGTAAACCTGAAGTCAAGCATCGGAATCTATAACTAGTGTCACAGGAATGGTTCAAAACATAGATAATAAGAAGAGTCTGTTTTCTTGTACTTAAGTAGGAATTGTGCCTTTTTTATTTAATTCCGAATAAATTTCTGTGTTTCGTCGTCAATAAGAAGGTCCAAGGGATACAGTAAACCTGAAGTGAAGCGTCGGAATATAAAACCGGTCTCACAGGAAAGGTTCAAAACATAGACAGTAAGAAGAGCAAGACTTTTGTATCTGAGTCGGCATTTGGTCTTTTGTATTTAATTCCGATGCAATTTCTGTGTTTCATCGTCAATAAGACGGTCACAGGGATACAGTAAACCTGAAGTGAAGCATCGGAATCTATAACTAATGACACAGGAATGGTTGAAAACATAGACAGGAAGAAGAGTCAGTTTTCTTGTACTTAAGTCGGCATTGTGCCTTTTCTATTTAATTCCGATGCAATTTCTGTGTTTCGTCGTCACTAAGAAGGTCTAAGGGATACAGTAAACCTGAAGTGAATCATCGGATTCTAAAACCGGTCTCACAGGAAAGGTTCAAAACATAGACAGTAAGAAGAGCCAGACTTCTTGTACTTGAGCCGGCATTGTGCCTTTTGTTTTTAATTCCGATGCAATTTCTGTGTTTCATCATCAATAAGAATGGTCAGAGGGATACAGCAAAACTGAAGCGAAGCATCAGAATCTATAACTGGTGTCACGGGAATGGTTCAAAACATAGACAGTAGGAAGAGCCAGTCTTCTTGTACTTGAGTGGGCATTGTGCCTTTTGTATTTAATTCCGATGCAATTTCTGTGTTTCATCATCAATACGAAGGTCAGAGGGATACAGTAAACCTGAAGTGAAGGATCGGAATCTATAACTAGTGTCACAGGAATCGTTCAAAACGTAGACAGTAAGAAGAGTCAGTCTTCTTGTACCTAAGTCGGCATTGTGCCTTTTGTATTTAATTAAGATGCAATTTCTGTGTTTCATCGTCAATAAGAAGATCAGAGGGATACAGTAAACCTGAAGTGAATCATCGGAATCTATAACTAGTGTCACAGGAATGGTTCGAAACATAGACAGTAAGGAGAGTCAGTCTTCTTGTACTTAAGTCGGCATTGTGCCTTTTGTATATAATTCCGATGCAATTTCTGTGTTTCATCGTCAATAAGAAGTTCAGCTGGATACAGTAAACCTGAAGTGAAGCATCGGAATGTATAACTAGTGTCATAGGAATGGTTCAAAACATAGACAGGAAGCAGAGTCAGTTTTGTTGTACTTAAGTCGGCATTGTGCCTTTTCTATTTAATTCCGATGGATTTTCTGTGTTTCGTCGTCACTAACAAGGGCTAATGGATACAGTAAACCTGAAGTGAAGCATCGGGATCTAAAACCGGTCTCACAGGAAAGGTTCAAAACATAGACAGTAAGAAGAGCCAGACTTCTTGTACTTGAGTCGGCATTGTGCCTTTTGTTTTTAATACCGATGCAATTTCTGTGTTTCATCGTCAATAAGAAAGGTCAGAGGGATACAGAAAAACTGAAGTGGAGAATCGGAATCTATAACTAGTGTCACAGGAATGGTTCAAAACATAGACAGTAAGAAGAGTCAGTCATCTTGTACTTCAGTCGTCATTGTGCCTTTTGTATTTAATTCTGATGCAATTTCTGTGTTTCATCGTCAATAAGAAGGTCAGAGGGATACTGTAAACCTGATGTGAAGCATCGAAATCTATAACTAGTGTCACGGGAATGGTTCAAAACATAGACAGTAAGAAAAAGCCAGTCTTCTTGTACTTGAGTGGGCATTGTGCCTTTTTTATTTAATTCCGATGCGATTTCTGTGTTTCATCGTCAATAAGAAGGTCAGAGGGATACAGTAAAACTGAAGTGAAGCATCGGAATCTATAACTAGTGTCACGGGAATGGTTCAAAACATAGACAGTAAGAAAAAGCCAGTCTTCTTGTACTTGAGTGGGCATTGTGCCTTTTTTATTTAATTCCGATGCAATTTCTGTGTTTCATCGTCAATAAGAAGGTCAGAGGGATACAGCAACCTGAAGTGAAGCATCGGAATCTGTAACTAGTGTCACAGGAACGGTTCAAAATATAGAAATTAAGAAGAGTCTGTTTTCTTGTACTTAAGCAGGACTTGTGCCTTTTCTATTTAATTCCGATGCAATTTCTGTGTTTCGTCGTCAATAAGAAGGTCTAAGGGATACAGTAAACCTGAAGTGAAGCATCGCAATATGAAGCCGGTCTCACAGGAAAGGTTCAAAACATAGACAGTAAGATGAGCCAGACTTTTGTACCTGAGTCGGCATTGGGCCTTTTGTATTTAATTCCGATGCAATTTCTGTGTTTCATCGTCAATAAGACGGTCAGAGGGATAAAGTAAACCTGAAGTGAAGCATCGGAATCTATAACTAGTGTCACAGGAATGGTTCAAAGCATAGACAGTACGAAGAGTCAGTCTTCTTGTACTTAAGTCGGCATTGTGCCTTTTGTATTTAATTCCGATGCAATTTCTGTGTTTCATCGTCAATAAGAAGTTCAGCTGGATACAGTAAACCTGAAGTGAAGCTTCGGAAACTATAACTAATGACACAGGAATGGTTAAAACATAGACAGGAAGAAGAGTCAGTTTTCTTGTACTTAAGTCGGCATTGTGCCCTTTCTATTTAATTCCGATGCAATTTCTGTGTCGGTATTGTGCCTTTTCTATTTAATTCCAATGCATATTGCTGTGTTTCGTCGTCAATAAGATGGTCCAATGGATACAGTAAACCTGAAGTCAAGCATCGGAATCTATAACTAGTGTCACAGGAATGGTTCAAAACATAGATAATAAGAAGAGTCTGTTTTCTTGTACTTAAGTAGGAATTGTGCCTTTTTTATTTAATTCCGAATAAATTTCTGTGTTTCGTCGTCAATAAGAAGGTCCAAGGGATACAGTAAACCTGAAGTGAAGCGTCGGAATATAAAACCGGTCTCACAGGAAAGGTTCAAAACATAGACAGTAAGAAGAGCAAGACTTTTGTATCTGAGTCGGCATTTGGTCTTTTGTATTTAATTCCGATGCAATTTCTGTGTTTCATCGTCAATAAGACGGTCACAGGGATACAGTAAACCTGAAGTGAAGCATCGGAATCTATAACTAATGACACAGGAATGGTTGAAAACATAGACAGGAAGAAGAGTCAGTTTTCTTGTACTTAAGTCGGCATTGTGCCTTTTCTATTTAATTCCGATGCAATTTCTGTGTTTCGTCGTCACTAAGAAGGTCTAAGGGATACAGTAAACCTGAAGTGAATCATCGGATTCTAAAACCGGTCTCACAGGAAAGGTTCAAAACATAGACAGTAAGAAGAGCCAGACTTCTTGTACTTGAGCCGGCATTGTGCCTTTTGTTTTTAATTCCGATGCAATTTCTGTGTTTCATCATCAATAAGAATGGTCAGAGGGATACAGCAAAACTGAAGCGAAGCATCAGAATCTATAACTGGTGTCACGGGAATGGTTCAAAACATAGACAGTAGGAAGAGCCAGTCTTCTTGTACTTGAGTGGGCATTGTGCCTTTTGTATTTAATTCCGATGCAATTTCTGTGTTTCATCATCAATACGAAGGTCAGAGGGATACAGTAAACCTGAAGTGAAGGATCGGAATCTATAACTAGTGTCACAGGAATCGTTCAAAACGTAGACAGTAAGAAGAGTCAGTCTTCTTGTACCTAAGTCGGCATTGTGCCTTTTGTATTTAATTAAGATGCAATTTCTGTGTTTCATCGTCAATAAGAAGATCAGAGGGATACAGTAAACCTGAAGTGAATCATCGGAATCTATAACTAGTGTCACAGGAATGGTTCGAAACATAGACAGTAAGGAGAGTCAGTCTTCTTGTACTTAAGTCGGCATTGTGCCTTTTGTATATAATTCCGATGCAATTTCTGTGTTTCATCGTCAATAAGAAGTTCAGCTGGATACAGTAAACCTGAAGTGAAGCATCGGAATGTATAACTAGTGTCACAGGAATGGTTCAAAACATAGACAGGAAGCAGAGTCAGTTTTGTTGTACTTAAGTCGGCATTGTGCCTTTTCTATTTAATTCCGATGGATTTTCTGTGTTTCGTCGTCACTAACAAGGGCTAATGGATACAGTAAACCTGAAGTGAAGCATCGGGATCTAAAACCGGTCTCACAGGAAAGGTTCAAAACATAGACAGTAAGAAGAGCCAGACTTCTTGTACTTGAGTCGGCATTGTGCCTTTTGTTTTTAATACCGATGCAATTTCTGTGTTTCATCGTCAATAAGAAAGGTCAGAGGGATACAGAAAAACTGAAGTGGAGAATCGGAATCTATAACTAGTGTCACAGGAATGGTTCAAAACATAGACAGTAAGAAGAGTCAGTCATCTTGTACTTCAGTCGTCATTGTGCCTTTTGTATTTAATTCTGATGCAATTTCTGTGTTTCATCGTCAATAAGAAGGTCAGAGGGATACTGTAAACCTGATGTGAAGCATCGAAATCTATAACTAGTGTCACGGGAATGGTTCAAAACATAGACAGTAAGAAAAAGCCAGTCTTCTTGTACTTGAGTGGGCATTGTGCCTTTTTTATTTAATTCCGATGCGATTTCTGTGTTTCATCGTCAATAAGAAGGTCAGAGGGATACAGTAAAACTGAAGTGAAGCATCGGAATCTATAACTAGTGTCACGGGAATGGTTCAAAACATAGACAGTAAGAAAAAGCCAGTCTTCTTGTACTTGAGTGGGCATTGTGCCTTTTTTATTTAATTCCGATGCAATTTCTGTGTTTCATCGTCAATAAGAAGGTCAGAGGGATACAGTAAAACTGAAGTGAAGCATCGGAATATATAACATGTGTCACAGGAATGGTTCAAAACATAGACAGTAAGAAGAGCCAGTCTTCTTGTACTTGAGTCCGCATTGTTCCTTTTGTATTTAATTCCGATGCAATTTCCGAGTTTCATCGTTAATAAGAAGGTCAGAGGGATACAGAAAACCTGAAGTGAAGCATCGGAATCTATAAGTAGTGTCACAGGAATGGTTCGAAATATAGACAGTAAGAAGAGTCAGTCTTCATGTACTTGAGTCCGCATTGTTCCTTTTGTATTTAATTCCGATGCAATTTCCGTGTTTCATCGTTAATAAGAAGGTCAGAGGGATACAGCAACCTGAAGTGAAGCATCGGAATCTATAACTAGTGAGACAGGAATGGTTCAAAACATAGACAGTAAGAAGAGTCAGTCTTCTTGTACTTAAGTCAGCATTGTGTCTTTTGTAATTAATTAAGATGGAATTTCTGTGTTTCATCGTCATCAAGGAGGTCTGAGGGATACAGTAAATCTGAAGTGAAGCATCGGAATCTAAATCTAGTGTCACAGGAATGGTTCAAAACATAGACAGTAGGAAGAGTCAGTCTTTTTGTACTTAAGTCGGCATTGTGCCTGTTGTATTTAATTCCGAAGCAATTTCTGTGTTTGATCGTCAATAAGAAGGTCAGAAGGATACAGTAAAACTGAAGTGAAGCATCGGAATCTATAACTTGTGTCAAAGGAATGGTTCAAAACATAGACAGTAAGATGAGTCAGTCTTCTTGTACTTGAGTCGGCATTGTACCTTTTATGTTTAATTAGGATCAATTTTCTGTGTTTGATCGTCAATAGGAAGGTCAGAGGGATACGGTAAACCTGAAGTGAAGAATCGGAATCTATAACTAGTGTCACAGGAATGGTTCAAAACATAGACAGTAAGAAGAGACAGTCTTCTTGTACTTAAGTCTGCATTGTGCCTTTTGTATTTAATTAAGATGCAATTTCTGTGGATCATCGTCAATAAGAAGGTCAGAGGGATACAGTAAACCTGAAGTGAAGCATGGGAATCTATAACTAGTGTCACAGGAATGGTTCAAAACATAGACAGTAAGAAGAGACAGTCTTCTTGTACTTAAGTCTGCATTGTGCCTTTTGTATATAATTCCGATGCAATTTCTGTGTTTCATCGTCAATAAGAAGGTCAGAGGGATACAGTAAACCTGAAGTGAAGTATCGGAATCTATAACTAGTGTCACAGGAATGGTTCAATACATAGAGAGTAAGAAGAGTCAGTCTTTTGGTACTTAAGTCGTCATCGTGCCTTTTGTATTTAATTCCGATGCAATTTCTGTATTTCATCGTCAATAAGAAGGTCAGAGTGATACAGTAAACCTGAAGTGAAACATCGGAATCTATAACTAGTGTCACAGGAATGGTTCAAAACATAGACAGTAAGAAGAGTCAGTCTTCTTGTACTTAAGTCGGCATTGTGCCTTTTGTATTTAATTCCGATGCAATTTCTGTGTTTCATCGTCAATAAGAAGGTCACAGGGATACAGTAAACCTGAAGTGAAGCATCGGAATCTATAATTAGTGTCACAGGAATTTTTCAAAACGTAAACCGTAAGAAGAGCCAGTTTTCTTGTACTTAAGTCGGCATTGTGCCTTTTGTATTTAATTCCGATGCAATTTCTGTGATTCATCGTCAATAAGACGGTCAGAGTGATACTGTAAACCTGAAGTGAAGAATCGGAATCTATAACTTGTGTCACAGGAATGATTGAAACGTAGACAGTAAGAAGAGTCAGTTTTCTTGTACTTAAATCGGCATTGGTCCTTTTGTATATAATTCCGATGCAATTTCTGTGTTTCATCGTCAATAAGATGGTCCAAATGATACAGTAAACCTGAAGTGAAGCATCGGAATCTATAACTAGTGTCACAGGAATTGTTCAAAACATAGACAGTAAGAAGAGTCAGTCTTCTTGTACTTAAGTCGGCATTGTGCCTTTTATTTGTATTCCGATGCAATTTCTGTGTTCATCGTCATTATGAAGGTCAGAGGGATACAGTAAACCTGAAGTGAAGCATCGGAATCTATAACTAATGTCAAAGGAATGGTTAAAAACATAGACAGTGAGAAGAATCAGTTTTCTTGTACTTAAGTCGGCATTGTGCCTTTTCTATTGAATTCCGATGCAATTACAGTGTTTCGTCGTCAATAATAAGGTCCAAGGGATACAGTAAACCTGAAGTGAAGCATCGGAATCTAAATCCGGTCTCACAGGAAAGGTTCAAAACATAGACAGTAAGAAGAGCCAGTCTTCTTGTACTAGAGTCAACATTGTGCCTTTTGTATTTAATTCCGTTGCAATTTCTGTGTTTCATCGTCAATAAGAAGGTCAGAGGGATACAGTAAACCCGAAGTGAAGCATCGGAATCTACACCTAGTGTCACAGGAATGGTGGAAAGCATAGACAGTAAGAAGAGTCAGTCATCTTGTACTTAATTCGGCATTCTGCCTTTTATTTGTATTCCGATGCAATTTCTGTGTTTCACCGTCATTAAGAAGTTCAGAGAGATACAGTAAACGAGAAGTGAAGCATCGGAATCTATAACTAGTGTCACAGGAATGGTTCAAAACATAGACAGTAAGAAGAGCCAGTCTTCTTGTACTTGAGTCGGCATTGTTCCTTTTGTATTTAATTCCGATGCAATTTCCGTGTTTCATCGTTAATAAGAAGGTCAAAGGGATACAGTAAACCTGAAGTGAAGCATCGGAATATACAACTAGTGTGACAGGAATGGTTCAAAACATAGACAGTAAGAAGAGTCAGTCTTCTTGTACTTAAGTCAGCATTGTGTCTTTTGTAATTAATTAAGATGCAATTTCTGTGTTTCATCGTCATTAAGGAGGTCTGAGGGATACAGTAAACCTGAAGTGAAGCATCGGAATCTAAAACTAGTGTCACAGGAATGGTTCAAAACATAGACAGTAGGAAGAGTCAGTCTTTTTGTACTTAAGTCGGCATTGTGCCTGTTGTATTTAATTCCGAAGCAATTTCTGTGTTTCATCGTCAGTAAGAAGGTCAGAAGGATACAGTAAAACTGAAGTGAAGCATCGGAATCTATAACTTGTGTCAAAGGAATGGTTCAAATCATAGACACTAAGATGAGTCAGTCTTCATGTACTTGAGTCGGCATTGTACCTTTTGTATTTAATTCCGATCAATTTTCTGTGTTTGATCGTCAATAGGAAGGTCAGAGGGATATGGTAAACCTGAAGTGAAGCATCGGAATCTATAACTAGTGTCACAGGAATGGTTCAAAACATAGACAGTAAGAAGAGATAGTCATCTTGTACTTAAGTCTGCATTGTGCCTTTTGTATTTAATTAAGATGGAATTTCTGTGTTTCATCGTCAATAAGAAGGTCAGAAGGATACAGTAAACCTGAAGTGAAGCATGGGAATCTATAACTAGTGTCACAAGAATGGGTCAGACATAGACAGTAAGAGGGGCCAGTCTTTTTGTACTTGAGTCGGCATTATTCCTTTTGTATTAAATTCCGATGCAATTTCTGTGTTTCATCGTCAATAAGAAGGTCAGAGGGATACAGTAAACCTGAAGTGAAGCCTCGGAATCTATAACTAGTGTCACAGGAATGATTCAAAACATAGACAGTAAGAAGAGTCAGTTTTCTTGTACTTAAGACGGCATTGGTCCTTTTGTATTTAATTCCGATGCAATTTCTGTGTTTCATCGTCAATAAGCAGGTCCAAACGATACAGTAAACCTGAAGAGAAGCATCGGAATCTATAACTAGTGTCACAGGAATGGTTCAAAACATAGACAGTAAGAAGAGTCAGTCTTCTTTTGCTTAAGTCAGCATTGTGCCTTTTATTTGTATTCCGATGCAATTTCTGTGTTCATCGTCATTATGAAGGTCAGAGGGATACAGTAAAACTGAAGTGAAGCATTGGAATCTAAATGCGGTCTCACAGGAAAGGTTCAAACATAGACACTAAGAAGAGCCAGTCTTCTTGTACTAGAGTCAACATTGTGCCTTTTGTATTTAATTCCGATGCAATTTCTGTGTTTCATCGTCAATAAGAAGGTCAGAGGGAAACAGTAAACCCGAAGTGAAGCATCGGAATCTACTCCTAGTGTCACAGGAACGGTACAAGGCATAGACAGTAAGAGGAGTCATTCATCTTGTACTTAATTCGGCATTGTGCCTTTTATTTGTATTCCGATTCAATTTCTGTGTTTCATCGTCATTAAGAAGTTCAGAGGGATACAGTAAACGTGAAGTGAAGCATCGGAATCTATAACCAGTGTCACAGGAATGGTTCAAAGCATAGAGAGTAAGAAGAGACAGTCTTCTAGTACTTCAGTCGGCATTGTGCCTTTTGTATTTAATTCCGATGCAATTTCTGTGTTTCATCGTCAATAAGAATGTCAGAGGGATACAGTAAGCCTAAAGTGAAGCATCGGAATCTATAACTAGTGTCACAGGAATGGTTCAAAACATAGACAGTAAGAAGAGTCAGTTTTCTTGTACTGCAGTCGGCATTGTGCCTTTTGTATTTAATTCCGATGCAATTTCTGTGTTTCATCGTCAATAAGAAGGTCACAGGGATACAGTAAACCTGAAGTGAAGCATCGGAATCAATAACTAGTGTCACAGGAATTTTTCAAAACGTAAGCCGTAAGAAGAGCCAGTTTTCTTGTACTTAAGTCGGCATTGTGCCTTTTGTATTTAATTCCGATGCAATTTCTGTGTTTCATCGTCAATAAGACGGTCAGAGGGATAGAGTAAACTTGAAGTGAAGCATCGGAATCAACAACTAGTGTCACAGGAATGGTTAAAAGCATAGACAGTAAGAAGAATCAGTTTTCTTTTACTTAAGTCGGCATTGTGCCTTTTGTATTTAATTCCGATGCAATTTCTGTGTTTCATCGTCAATAAGAAGGTCAGAGGGATACAGTAAACCTGAAGTGAAGCATCGGAATGTATAACTAGTGTCAAAGGAATGGTTCAAAACATAGACAGTAAGAAGAGTCAGTTTTCTTGTTCTTAAATCGGCATTGTGCCTTTTCTATTTAATTCCGATGCAATTTCTGTGTTTCGTCGTCAATAAGAAGGTCCAAGGGATACTGTAAACCTGAAGTCAAGCATCGGAATCTAAAACTGGTCTCACAGGAAAGGTTCAAAACATAGACAGTAAGAAGAATCAGTTATCTTGTACTTAAGTCGGCATTGTGCCTTTTGTAATTAATTCCGATGCAATTTCTGTGTTTCATCGTCAATAAGATGGTCAGAGGGATACAGTAAACCTGAAGTGAACCATCGGAATCTATAACTAGTGTCACAGGAATGGTTCAAAACATAGACAGTAAGAAGAGTCGGTTTTCTTGTAAAAGTCGGCATTGTGCCTTTTGTATTTAATTCCGATGCAATTTCTGTGTTTCGTCGACAATAAGAAGGTCCAAGGGATACAGAAAACCCGAAGTGAGCATTGGAATCTATAACTAGTGTCACAGGAATGGTTCAAAGCATAGACAGTAAGAAGAGTCAGTTTTCTTATACTTACGTGGGCATTGTGCCTTTTGTTTTTAATTCCGATACAATTTCTGTGTTTCATCGTCAATAAGAAGGTCTGAGGGATACAGTAAACCTCGAGTGATGCATTGGAATCTATATCTAGTGTCTCAGTAATGGTTCAAAACATAGACAGGAAGAAGAGTCAGTTGTCTTGTACTTGAGTCGGCATTGTGCCTTTTCTATTTAATTCCAATGCATATTCTGTGTTTGGTCGTCAATAAGAAGGTCCAATGGTTACAGTAAACCTGAAGTCAAGCATCTAAATCTAAAACTGGTCTTACATTGAAGGTTCAAAACATAGACATTAAGAAGAGGCAGTCTTCTTGTACATGAGTCGGCATTGTGCCTTTTGTATTTAATTCCGATGCAATTTGTGTGTTTCATCGTCAATAAGAAGGCCAGAGGGATACAATAAACCTGAAGTGAAGCATCGGAATCTATAACTAGTGTCACAGGAATGGTTTAAAATATAGACAGTAAGAAGAGTCCGTCTTCTAGTACTTGAATTGGCTTTGTGCCTTTTGTATTTAATTCCGATGCAATTTCTGTGTTTCATCATCAGTAAGGTCAGAGGGATACAGTAAAACAGAAGTGAAGCATCGGAATCTATAACTAGTGTCACAGGAATGGTTCAAAACATAGACAGTAAGAAGAGTCAGTTTTCTTGTTCTTAAGTCGGCATTGTGCCTTTTCTATTTAATTCCGATGCAATTTCTGTGTTTCGTCGTCAATAAGAAGGTCCAAGGGATACTGTAAACCTGAAGTTAAGCATCGGAATCTAAAACTGGTCTCACAGTAAAGGTTCAAAACATAGACAGTAAGAGGAATCAGTTTTCTTGAACTTAAGTCGGCATGGTGTCTTTTGTAATTAATTCCGATGCAATTTCTGTGTTTCATCGTCAATAAGAAGGTCAGAGGGATACAGTAAACCTGAAGTGAAGCATCGGAATCTATAACTAGTGTCACAGGAATGGTTCAAAACATAGACAGTAAGAAGTGTCAGTTTTCTTGTACTTAAGTCGGCATTGTGCCTTTTGTATTGATTTCCGATGCAATTTCTGTGTTTCATCGTCAATAAGAAGGTCAGAGGGATACAGTAAACCTGAAGTGAAGTATCGGAATCTATAACTAGTGTCACAGGAATGGTTCAAAACATAGAGAGTAAGGAGAGTCAGTCTTTTGGTACTTAAGTCGTCATTGTGCCTTTTGTATTTAATTCCGATGCAATTTCTGTATTTCATCGTCAATAAGAAGGTCAGAGTGATACAGTAAACCTGAAGTGAAACATCGGAATCTATAACTAGTGTCACAGGAATGGTTCAAAGCATAGACAGTAAGAAGGGTCAGTCTTCTTGTACTTAAGTCGGCATTGTGCCCTTTGTATTTAATTCCGATGCAATTTCTGTGTTTCATCGTCAATAAGAAGGTCACAGGGATACAGTAAACCTGAAGTGAAGCATCGGAATCTATAACTAGTGACACAGGAATTTTTCAAAACGTAAACCGTAAGAAGAGCCAGGTTTCTTGTACTTAAGTCGGCATTTTGCCTTTTGTATTTAGTTCCGATGCAATTTCTGTGTTTCATCGTCAATAAGACGGTCAGAGTGATACTGTAAACCTGAAGTGAAGAATCGGAATCTATAACTAGTGTCACAGGAATGATTCAAAACATAGACAGTAAGAAGAGTCAGTTTTTATGTACTTAAGTCGGCATTGGTCCTTTTGTATATAATTCCGATGCAATTTCTGTGTTTCATCGTCAATAAGAAGGTCCAAATGATACAGTAAACCTGAAGTGAAGCATCGGAATCTATAACTAGTGTCACAGGAATTGTTCAAAACATAGACAGTGAGAAGAGTCAGTCTTCCTGTACTTATGTCGGCATTGTGCCTTTTATTTGTATTCCGATGCAATTTCTGTGTTCATCGTCATTATGAAGGTCAGAGGGATACAGTAAACCTGAAGTGAAGCATCGGAATCTATAACTAATGTCAAAGGAATGGTTAAAAACATAGACAGTGAGAAGAATCAGATTTCTTGTACTTAAGTCGGCATTGTGCCTTTTCTATTGAATTCCGATGCAATTTCTGTGTTTCGTCGTCAATAAGAAGGTCCAAGGGATACAGTAAACCTGAAGTGAAGCATCGGAATCTAAATCCGGTCTCACAGGAAAGGTTCAAAACATAGACAGTAAGAAGAGCCAGTCTTCTTGTACTAGAGTCAACATTGTGCATTTTGTATTTAATTCCGATGCAATTACTGTGTTTCATCGTCAATAAGAAGGTCAGAGGGATACAGTAAACCTGAAGTGAAGCATCGGAATCTACACCTAGTGTCACAGGAATGGTTAAAAACATAGACAGTGAGAAGAATCAGATTTCTTGTACTTAAGTCGGCATTGTGCCTTTTCTCTTGAATTCCGATGCAATTTCTGTGTTTCATCGTCAATAAGATGGTCAGAGGGATACAGTAAAACTGTAGTGAAGCATCGGAATCTATAACTAGTGTCACAGGAATGGATCAAAACATAGACAGTAAGAAGAGCCAGTCTTCTTGTACTTGAGTCGGCATTGTTCCTTTTGTATTTAATTCCGATGCAATTTCCGTGTTTCATCGTTAATAAGAAGGTCAGAGGGATACAGTAAACCTGAAGTGAAGCATCGGAATCTATAACTAGTGTGACAGGAATGGTTCAAAACATAGACAGTAAGAAGAGTCAGTCTTCTTGTACTTAAGTCATCATTGTGTCTTTTGTAGTTAATTAAGATGCAATTTCTGTGTTTCATCGTCATTAAGGAGGTCTGAGGGATACAGTAAACCTGAAGTGAAGCATCGGAATCTAAAACTAGTGTCACAGGAATGGTTTAAAACATAGACAGTAAGAAGAGTCAGTCTTCTTGTACTTAAGTCGGCATTGTGCCTTTTGTATTTAATTCCGATGCAATTTCTGTGTTTCATCGTCAATAAGAAGGTCAGAAGGATACAGTAAAACTGAAGTGAAGCATCGGAATCTATAACTTGTGGCAAAGGAATGGTTCAAAACATAGACACTAAAATGAGTCAGTCTTCATGTACTTGAGTCGGCATTGTACCTTTTGTATTTAATTCCGATCAATTTTCTGTGTTTGATCGTCAATAGGAAGGTCAGAGGGATACGGTAAACCTGAAGTGAAGCATCGGAATCTATAACTAGTGTCACAAGAATGGTTCAGACATAGACAATAAGAGGGGCCAGTCTTCTTGTACTTGAGTCGGCATTGTTCCTTTTGTATTTGATTCCGATGCAATTTCTGTGTTTCATCGTCAATAAGAAGGTCAGAGGGATACAGTAAACCTGAAGTGAAGCATCGGAATCTATAACTAGTGTCACAGGAATGGTTCAAAACATAGACAGTAAGTAGTGTCAGTTTTCTTGTACTTAAGTCGGCATTGTGCCTTTTGTATTAATTTCCGATGCAATTTCTGTGTTTCATCGTCAATAACAAGGTCAGAGGGATACAGTAAACCTGAAGTGAAACATCGGAATCCATAACTAGTGTCACAGGAATGGTTCAAAACATAGACAGAAAGAAGAGTCAGTCTTCTTGTACTTAAGTCGGCATTGTGCCTTTTGTATTTAATTCCGATGCAATTTCTCTGTTTCATCGTCAATAAGAAGGTCACAGGGATACAGTAAACCTGAAGTTAAGCATCGGAATCTATAACTAGTGTCACAGGAATTTTTCAAAACGTAAACCGTAATAAGAGCCAGTTTTCTTGTACTTAAGTCGGCATTGTGCCTTTTATTTGTATTCCGATGCAATTTCTGTGTTCATCGTCATTATGAATGTCAGAGGGATACAGCAAACCTGAAGTGAAGCATCGCAATCTATAACTAATGTCAAAGGAATGGTTAAAAACATAGACAGTGAGAAGAATCAGTTTTCTTTTACTTAAGTCGGCATTGTGCCTTTTCTATTGAATTCCGATGCAATTTCTGTGTTTCGTCGTCAATAAGAAGGTGCAAGGGATACAGTAAACCTGAAGTGAAGCATCGGAATCTAAATCCGGTCTCACAGGAAAGGTTCAAAACATAGACAGTAAGAAGAGCCAGTCTTCTTGTACTAGAGTCAACATTGTGCCTTTTGTATTTAATTCCGATGCAATTTCTGTGTTTCATCGTCAATAAGACGGTCAGAGGGATAGAGTAAACTTGAAGTGAAGCATCGGAATCAACAACTAGTGTCACAGGAATGGTTAAAAGCATAGACAGTAAGAAGAATCAGTTTTCTTTTACTTAAGTCGGCATTGTGCCTTTTGTATTTAATTCCGATGCAATTTCTGTGTTTCATCGTCAATAAGAAGGTCAGAGTAATAGAGTAAACCCGAAGTGAAGCATCGGAATCTTCACCTAGTGTCACAGGATTGGTACAAAGCATAGACAGTAAGAAGAGTCAGTCATCTTGTACTTAATTCGGCATTGTGCCTTTTATTTGTATTCCGATGCAATTTCTGTGTTTCATCGTCATTAAGAAGTTCAGAGGGATACAGTAAACGGGAAGTGAAGCATCGGAATCTATAACTAGTGTCACAGCAGTGGTTCAAATCATAGAGAGTAAGAAGAGACAGTCTTTTGGTACTTAAGTCGGCATTGTGCCTTTTGTATTTAATTCCGATGCAATATCTGTGTTTCATCGTCAATAAGAAGATCAGAGGGATACAGTAAACTTGAAGTGAAGCATCGGAATCTATAACTAGTGTGACAGGAATGGTTCAATACATAGAAAGTAAGAAGAGTTAGTCTTCTAGTACTTAAGTCGGCATTGTGCCTTTTGTATTTAATTCCGATGCAATTTCTGTGTTTCATCGTCAATAAGAAGGTCAGAGGGATACATTAAACCTGAAGTGAAGCATCTGAATGAATAACTAGTGTCACAGGAATTTTTCAAAACGTAAACCGTAAGAAGAGCCAGTTTTCTTGTACTTAAGTGGGCATTGTGCCTTTTATATTTAGTTCCGATGCAATTTCTGTGTTTCATCGTCAAAAAGACGGTCAGGGTGGTACAGTAAACCTGAAGTGAAGAATCGGAATCTATAACTAGTGTCACAGGAATGATTCAAAACATAGACAGTAAGAAGAGTCAGTTTTCTTGTACTTAAGTCGGCATTGTTCCTTTTGTATTTAATTCCGAATCAATATCTGTGTTTCATCGTCAATAAGAAGGTCAGAGGGATACAGTAAACCTGAAGTGAAGCATCGGAATATAAAACCGGTCTCACAGGAAAGGTTCAAAACATAGACAGTAAGAAGAGCCAGTCTTCTTGTACTAGAGTCAACATTGTGCCTTTTGTATTTAATTCTGATGCAATTTCTGCGTTTCATCGTCAATAAGAAGGTCAGAGGGATACAGTAAACCCGAAGTGAAGCATCGGAATCCAAACCTAGCGTCACAGGAATGGTACAAATCATAGACAGTAAGAAGAGTCAGTCTTCTTGTACTTAATTCGACATTGTGCCTTTTATTTGTATTCCGATGCAATTGCTGTGTTTCATCGTCATTAAGAAGTTCAGAGGGATACAGTAAACGTTAAGTGAAGCATCGGAATCTATAACTAGTGTCACAGGAATGGTTCAAAACAAAGACAGTAAGAGGATTCAGTTTTCTTGTTCTTAAGTCGGCATTGTGCCTTTTCTCTTGAATTCCAATGCAATTTCTGTGTTTCGTCGTCAAAAAGAAGGTCCAAGGGATACAGTAAACCTGAAGTGAAGCATCGTATTCTAAAATTGGTCTCACAGGAAAGGTTCAAAACATAGACAGTAAGAAGAATCAGTTTTCTTGTACTTAAGTGGGCATTGTGCCTTTTATATTTAGTTCCGATGCAATTTCTGTGTTTCATCGTCAAAAAGACGGTCAGGGTGGTACAGTAAACCTGAAGTGAAGAATCGGAATCTATAACTAGTGTCACAGGAATGATTCAAAACATAGACAGTAAGAAGAATCAGTTTTCTTGTACTTAAGTCGGCATTGTGCCTTTTGTATTTAATTCCGATGCAATTTCTGTGTTTCATCGTCAATAAGAAGGTCAGAGTGATACAGTAATCCTGAAGTGAAGCATCGGAATGTATAACTATTGTCAAAGGAATGGTTCAAAACATAGACAGTAAGTAGAGTCAGTTTTCTTGTCCTTAAATCGGCATTGTGCCTTTTCAATTTAATTCCGATGCAATTTCTGTGTTTCGTCGTCAATAAGAAGGTCCAAGGGATACTGTAAACCTGAAGTCAAGCATCGGAACCTAAAACTGGTCTCACAGGAAAGGTTCAAAACATAGACAGTAAGAAGAATCAGTTTTCTTGTACTTAAGTCGGCATTGTGCCTTTTGTAATTAATTCCGATGCAATTTCTGTGTTTCATCGTCAATAAGATGGTCAGAGGGATACAGTAAACCTGAAGTGAAGCATCGGAATCTATAACTAGTGTCACAGGAATGGTTCAAAACATAGACAGTAAGAAGAGTCGGTTTTCTTGTAATATGTCGGCATTGTGCCTTTTGTATTTAATTCCGATGCAATTTCTGTGTTTCGTCGTCAATAAGAAGGTCCAAGAGATACAGTAAACCTGAAGTGAGCATTGGAATCTATAACTAGTGTCACAGGAATGGTTCAAAGCATAGACAGTAAGAAGAGTCAGTTTTCTTATACTTGCGTGGGCATTGTGCCTTTGGTTTTTAATTCCGATACAATTTCTGTGTTTCATCGTCAATAAGAAGGTCAGAGGGATACAGTAAACCTGGAGTGATGCATCGGAATCTATAACTAGTGTCTCAGTAATGGTTCAAAACATACACAGGAAGAAGAGTCAGTTCTCTTGTACTTGAGTCGGCATTGTGCCTTTTCTATTTAATTCCTATGCATATTCTGTGTTTGGTCGTCAATTAGAAGGTCCAATGGATACAGTAAACCTGAAGTCAAGCATCGAAATCTAAAACTGGTCTTACATTGAAGGTTCAAAACATAGACATTAAGAAGAGGCAGTCTTCTTGTACTTGAGTCATCATTGTGCCTTTTGTATTTAATAGCGATGCAATTTCTGTGTTTCATCGTCAATAAGAAGGTCAGCTGGATACAGTAAACCTGAAGTGAAGCATCGGAATCTATAACTAGTGGCACAGGAATGGTTCAAAACATAGATATTAAGAAGAGTCTGTTTTCTTATACTTAAGAAGGCATTATGCCTTTACTATTTAATTCCGATGCAAATTCTGTGTTTCGTCGTCAATAAGAAGGTCCAAGGGATACAGCAAACCTGAAGTGAAGCATCGGAATCTAAAACCGGACTCAGAGGAAAGGTTCAAAACATAGACAGTAAGAAGAGCCATACTTCTTGTACCTGAGTCGGCATTGTGCATTTTGTATTTAATTTCGAAGCAATTACTGTGTTTCATCGTCAATAAGGCGGTCAGAGGGATACAGTAAACCTGACGTGAAGCATCGGAATCTATAATTAGTGTCACAGGATTGGTTCAAAACATATACAGTAGGAAGAGTCAGTGTTCTTGTACTTAAGTCGGCATTGTGCGTTTTGCATTTAATTCCGATGCAATATCTGTGTTTCATCGTCAATAGGAAGGTCAGCTGGATACAGTAAACCTGAAGTGAAGCATCGGAATCTATAACTAGTGTCACAGGAATGGTTCAAAACATAGACAGGAAGTAGAGTCAGTTTTCTTGTACTCAAGTCGGCATTGTGCCTTTTCTATTTAATTCCGATGCAATTTCTGTGTTTCGTCGTCACTAAGAAGGTCCAAGGGATACAGTAAACCTGAAGTGAAGCATCGGAATCTAAAACCGGTCTCACAGGAAATGTTCAAAACATAGACAGTAAGAAGAGCCAGACTTCTTGTACTTGAGTCGGCATTGTCCCTTTTGTTTTTAATTCCGATGCAATATCTGTGTTTCATTGTCAATAAGACGGTCAGAGGGATACAGTAAAACTGAAGTGAAGCATCGGAATCTATAACTAGTGTCACAGGAATGGTTCAAAACATAGACAGTAAGAAGAGTCAGTTTTCTTGTTCTTAAGTCGGCATTGTGCCTTTTCTATTTAATTCCGATGCAATTTCTGTGTTTCGTCGTCAATAAGAAGGTCCAAGGGATACTGTAAACCTGAAGTCAAGCATCGGAATCTAAAACTGGTCGCACAGGAAAGGTTCAAAACGTAGACAGTAAGAGGAATCAGTTTTCTTGTACTTAAGTCGGCATTGTGCCTTTTGTAATTAATTCCGATGCAATTTCTGTGTTTCATCGTCAATAAGATGGTCAGAGGGATACAGTAAACCAGAAGTGAAGCATCGGAATCTATAACTAGTGTCACAGGAATGGTTCAAAACATAGACAGTAAGAAGAGTCGGTTTTCCTGTAATAAGTCGGCATTGTGCCTTTTGTATATAATTCCGATGCAATTTCTGTGTTTCGTCGTCAATAAGAAGGTCCAAGGGATACAGTAAAGCTGAAGTGAGCATTGGAATCTATAACTAGTGTCACAGGAATGGTACAAAGCATAAACAGTAACAAGAGTCAGTTTTCTTATACTTACGTGGGCATTGTGCGTTTTGTTTTTAATTCCGATACAATTTCAGTGTTTCATCGTCAATAAGAATGTCAGAGGGATACAGAAAACCTGGAGTGATGCATCGGAATCTATAACTAGTGTCACAGTAAAGGTTCAAAACATAGACAAGAAGAAGAGTCAGTTCTCTTGTACTTGAGTCGGAATTGTGCCTTTTCTATTTAATTCCAATGCAATTTCTGTGTTTAATCGTCATTAAGAAGGTCAGAGGGATACAGCAAAGCCTGAAGTTAAGCATCGGAATCTATAACTAGTCTCACAGGAATGGTTCAAAACATAGACAGTAAGAAGATTCAGTTTCCTTGTACTTAAGTCGGCATTGTGCCTTTTCTTTTTAATTCCGATGCTATTTCTGTGTTTCGGCGTCAATAAGAAGGTCCAAGGGATACAGTAAACCTGAAGTGAAGCATCGGAATCTAAAACCGGTCTCACAGGAAAGGTTCAAAGAATAGACAGTAAGAAGAGCCAGTCTTCTTTTACTTGAGTCGGCATGTGCCTTTTGTATTTAATTCCGATGCGATTTCTGTGTTTCATCGTCTATAAGAAGGTCCAATTGATACAGTAAACCTGAAGTGAAGCATCGGAATCTATAACTAGTGACACAGGAGTGGTTCAAATCATCGACAGTAAGAAGAGTCAGTCTTCTTGTACTTAAGTCGGCATTGTGCATTTTACTTGTATTCCGATGCAATTTCTGTGTTTCATCGTCATTAAGAAGGTCAGAGGGATACAGTAAACCTGAAGTGAAGCATCGGAATCTGTAACTACTGTCAGAGGAATGGTTGAAAACATAGACAGTAAGAAGAGTTAGTCTTCTAGTACTTAAGTCGGCATTGTGCCTTTTGTATTTAATTAAGATGGAATTTCTAAGTTTCATCGTCAATAAGAAGGTCAGAGGGATACAGTAAACCTGAAGTGAAGCATGGGAATCTGTAACTAGTGTCACAAGAATGGTTCAGACATAGACAGTAAGAGGGGCCAGTCTTCTTGTACTTGAGTCGGCATTGTTCCTTTTGTATTCAATTCCGATGCAATTTCTGTGTTTCATCGTCAATAAGAAGGTCAGAGGGATACAGTAAAGCTGAAGTGAAGCATCGGAATCTATAACTAGTGTCACAGGAATGGTTCAAAACATAGACAGTAAGAAGTGTCAGTTTTCTTGTACTTAAGTCGGCATTGTGCCTTTTGTATTAATTTCCGATGCAATGTCTGTGTTTCATCGTCAATAAGAACGTCAGAGGGATACAGTAAACCTGAAGTGAAGTATCGGAATCTATAACTAGTGTCACAGGAATGGTTCAAAACATAGAGAGTAAGAAGAGTCAGTCTTTTGGTACTTAAGTCGTCATTTTGCCTTTTGTATTTAATTCCGATGCAATTTCTGTATTTCATCGTCAATAAGAAGGTCAGAGTGATACAGTAAACCTGATGTGAAACATCGGAATCTATAACTAGTGTCACAGGAATGGTTCAAAACATAGACAGTAAGAAGAGTCAGCCATCTTGTACTTAAGTCGGCATTGTGCCTTTTGAATTTAATTCCGATGCAATTTCTGTGTTTCATCGTCAATAAGAAGGTCACAGGGATACAGTAAACCTGAAATGAAGCATCGGAATCTGTAACTAGTGTCACAGGAATTTTTCAAATCATAACCGTAATAAGAGCCAGTTTTCTTGTACTTAAGTCGGCATTGTGCCTTTTATTTGTATTCCGATGCAATTTCTGTGTTCATCGTCATTATGAAGGTCAGAGGGATACAGTAAACCTGAAGTGAAGCATCGCAATCTACAACTAATGTCATAGGAATGGTTAAAAACATAGACAGTGAGAAGAATCGGTTTTCTTGTACTTAAGTCGGCATTGTGCCTTTTCTATTGAATTCCGATGCAATTTCTGTGTTACGTCGTCAATAAGAAGGTCCAAGGGATACAGTAAACCTGAAGTGAAGCATGGGAATCTATAACTAGTGTCACAAGAATGGTTCAGACATAGACAGTAAGAGGGGCCAGTCTTCTTGTACTTGAGTCGGCATTATTCCTTTTGTATTTAATTCCCATGCAATTTCTGTGTTTCATCGTCAATAAGAAGGTCAGAGGGATACAGTAAACCTGAAGTGAAGCATCGGAAACTATAACTAGAGTCACAGGAATGGTTCAAAACATAGACAGTAAGAAGTGTCAGTTTTCTTGTACTTGAGTCGGCATTTTCCTTTTGTATTTAATTCCGATGCAATTTATGTGTTCCATCGTCATTAAGAAGGTCAGAGGGATACAGTAAACGTGAAGTGAAGCATCGGAATCTATAACTAGTGTCATAGGAATGATTCAAAACATAGACAATAAGAAGAGTTAGTCTTCTAGTACTTAAGTCGGCATTGTGCCTTTTGTATTTAATTCCGATGCAATTTCTGTGTTTCATCGTCAATAAGAAGGTCAGAGGGATACAGTAAGCCTGAAGTGAGGCATCGGAATCTATAACTAGTGTCACAGGAATGGTTCAAAGCATAGAAAGTAAGAAGAGTCAGTTTTCTTGTACTTAAGTCGGCATTGTGCCTTTTGTATTTAATTCCGATGCAATTTCTGTGTTTCATCGTCAATAAGAAGGTCACATGGATACAGTAAACCTGAAGTGAAGCATCGGAATCAATAACTAGTGTCACAGGAATTTTTCAAAACGTAAACCGTAAGAACAGCCAGTTTTCTTGTACTTAAGTCGGCATTGTGTCTTTTATATTTAATTCCGATGCAATTTCTGTGTTTCATCGTCAATAAGACGGTCAGAGTGGTACAGTAAACCTGAAGTGAAGAATCGGAATCTATAACTAGTGTCACAGGAATGATTCAAAACATAGACAGTAAGAAGAGTCAGTTTTCTTGTACTTAAGTCGGCATTGTTCCTTTTGTATTTAATTCCGATGCAATTTCTGTGTTTCATCGTCAATAAGAACGTCAGAGGGATACAGAATAACCTGAAGTGGAGCATCGGAATATAAAACCGGTCTCACAGGAAAGGTTCATAACATAGACAGTAAGAAGAGCCAGTCTTCTTGTACTAGAGTCAACATTGTGCCTTTTGTATTTAATTCTGATGCAATTTGTGTGTTTCATCGTCAATAAGAAGGTCAGAGGGATACAGTAAACCCGAAGTGAAGCATCGGAATCTACACCTAGTGTCACAGGAATGGTACAAATCATAGACAGTAAGAAGAGTCAGTCTTCTTGTACTTAATTCGGCATTGTGCCTTTTATTTGTATTCCGATGCAATTTCTGTGTTTCATCGTCATTAAGAAGTTCAGAGGGATACAGTAAACGTGAAGTGAAGCATCGGAATCTATAACTAGTGTCACAGGGATGGTTAAAAACATAGACAGTAAGAAGAATCAGTTTTCTTGTACTTAAGTCGGCATTGTGCCTTTTGTATTTAATTCCGATGCAATTTCTGTGTTTCATCGTCAATAAGAAGGTCAGAGGGATACAGTAAGCCTGAAGTGAAGCATCGGAATCTACACCTAGTGTCACAGGAATGGTTCAAAACAAAGTCAGTAAGAGGATTCAGTTTTCTTGTTCTTAAGTCGGCATTGTGCCTTTTCTCTTGAATTCCAATGCAATTTCTGTGTTTCGTCGTCAAAAAGAAGGTCCAAGGGATACAGTAAACCTGAAGTGAAGCATCGTATTCTAAAATTGGTCTCACAGGAAAGGTTCAAAACATACACAGGAAGAAGGGCCAGTCTTCTTGTACTTGAGTCGGCATTGTGCCTTTTGTATTTAATTCCGATGCAATTTCTGTGTTTCATCGTCAATAAGACGGTCAGAGGGATAGAGTAAACCTGAAGTGAAGCATCGGAATCTATAACTAGTGTCACAGGGATGGTTAAAAACATAGACAGTAAGAAGAATCAGTTTTCTTGTACTTAAGTCGGCATTGTGCCTTTTGTATTTAATTCCGATGCGATTTCTGTGTTTCATCGTCAATAAGAAGGTCAGAGGGATACAGTAAACCTGAAGTGAAGCATCGGAATGTATAACTAGTGTCAAAGGAATGGTTCAAAGCATAGACAGTAAGAAGAGTCAGTTTTCTTGTTCTTAAATCGGCATTGTGCTTTTCTATTTAATTCCGATGCAATTTCTGTGTTTCGTCGTCAATAAGAAGGTCCAAGGGATACAGTAAACCTGAAGTGAGCATTGGAATCTATAACTAGTGTCACAGGAATGGTTCAAAGCATAGACAGTAAGAAGAGTCAGTTTTCTTATACTTACGTGGGCATTGTGCCTTTTGTTTTTAATTCCAATACAATTGCTGTGTATCATCGTCAATAAGAAGGTCAGAGGGATATAGTAAACCTGGAGTTATGCATCGGAATCTATAACTAGTGTCTCAGTAATGGTTCAAAACATACACAGGAAGAAGAGTCAGTTCTCTTGTACTTGAATCGGCATTGTGCCTTTTCTATTTAATTCCAATGCATATTCTGTGTTTGGTCGTCAATAAGAAGGTCCAATGGATACAGTAGAACCTGAAGTCAAGCATCGAAATCTAAAACTGGTCTTACATTGAAGGTTCAAAACATAGACAGTAAGAAGAGCCATACTTCTTGTACCTGAGTCGGCATTGTGCATTTTGTATTTAATTCCCAAGCAATTACTGTGTTTCATCGTCAATAAGGCGGTCAGACGGATACAGTAAACCTGACGTGAAGCATTGGAATCTATAACTAGTGTCACAGGATTGGTTCAAAACATATACAGTAGGAAGAGTCAGTCTTCTTGTACTTAAGTCGGCATTGTGCCTTTTGCATTTAATTCCGATGCAATATCTGTGTTTCATCGTCAATAAGAAGGTCAGCTGAATACAGTAAACCTGAAGTGAAGCATCGGAATCTATAACTAGTGTCACAGGAATGGTTCAAAACATAGACAGTAAGAAGAGCCAGTCTTCTTGTACTTAAATCGGCGTTGTGCCTTTTGTATTTAATTCCGATGCAATTTCTGTGTTTCATCGTCAATAAGATGGTCAGAGGGATACAGTAAGCCTGAAGTGAAGCATCGGAATCTATAACTAGTGTCACAGGAATGGTTCAAAACATAGACAGTAAGAAGAGCCAGTTTTCTTGTACTTAAGTCGGCATTGTGCCTTTTGTATTTAATTCCGATGCAATTTCTTTGTTTCATCGTCAATAAGACGGTCAGAGTGGTACAGTAAACCTGAAGTGAAGAATCGGAATCTATAACTAGTGTCACAGGAATGATTCAAAACATAGACAGTAAGAAGAGTCAGTTTTCTTGTACTTAAGTCGGCATTGTTCCTTTTGTACTTATCTCCGATGCAATTTCTGTGTTTCATCGTCAATAAGAAGGTCAGAGAGATACAGAAAAACTGAAGTGAAGAATCGGAATCTATAACTAGTGTCACAGGAATGGTTTAAAACATAGACAGTAAGAAGAGTCAGTCTTCTAGTACTTGAGTCGGCATTGTGCCTTTTGTATTTAATTCCGATGCAATTTCTGTGTTTCGTCGTCAATAAGAAGGTCCAAGGGATACTGTAAACCTGAAGTCAAGCATCGGAATCGAAAACTGGTCTTATATTGAAGGTTCAAAACGTAGACATTAAGAAGAGGCAGTCTTCTTGTACTTGAGTCGGAATTGTGCCTTTTGTATTTAATTCCGATGCAATTTCTGTGTTTCATCGTCAATAAGAAGGTCAGAGGGATAGAGTAAACATGAAGTGAAGCATCGGAATCTATAACTAGTGTCACAGGAATGGTTCAAATCATAGACAGTAAGAAGAGTCAGTTTTCTTGTACTTAAGTCGGCATTGTGCCTTTTGTATTTAATTCCGATGCAATTTCTGTGTTTCATCGTCAATAAGAAGGTCAGAGGGATACAGTAAACCTGAAGTGAAACATCTGAATCTATAACTAGTGTCATAGGAATGGTTCAAAGCATAGACAGTAAGAGGAGACGGTTTTCTTGTACTTAAGTCGGCATTGTGCCTTTTGTATTTAATTCCGATGCAATTTCTGTGTTTCATCGTCAATAAGAAGGTCAGAGGGATACAGTAAACCTGAAGTGAAGCATCGGAAACTATAACTAGTGTCACATGAATGGTTCAAAACATAGACAGTAAGAAGAGACAGTTATCTTGTACTTAAGTCGCCATTGTGCCTTTTGTATTTTATTCCGATGCTATTTCTGTGTTTCATCGTCATTAAGAAGGTCAGAAGGATACAGCAAAGCCTGAAGTGAAGCATCTGAATCTATAACTAGTCTCACAGGAATGGTTCAAAACATAGACAGTAAGAAGAGTCAGTTTCCTTGTACTTAAGTCGGCATTGTGCCTTTTCTTTTTAATTCCGATGCAATTTCTGTGTTTCGGCGTCAATAAGAAGGTCCAAGGGATACACTAAACTTGAAGTGAAGCATCGGAATCTATAACTAGTGTCACAGGAATGGTTCAAAACATAGAGAGTAAGAAGAGACAGTCTTTTGGTACTTAAGTCGGCATTGTGCATTTTGTATATAATTCCGATGCAATATCTGTGTTTCATCGTCAATAAGAAGATCAGAGGGATACAGTAAACTTGAAGTGAAGCATCGGAATCTATAACTAGTGTCACAGGAATGGTTCAAAACATAGACAGTAAGAAGAGTCAGTTTTCTTGTACTTAAGTCGGCATTGTGCCTTTTGTATTTAATTCCGATGCAATTTCTGTGTTTCATCCTCAATAAGAAGGTCTCAGGGATACAAAAAACCTGAAGTGAAGCATCGGAATATAAAACTGGTCTCACAGGAAAGGTTCAAAACATAGACAGTAAGGAGAGCCAGTCTTCTTGTACTTGAGTCGGCATGTGCCTTTTGTATTTAATTCCGATGCAATTTCTGTGTTTCATCGTCAATATGAAGGTCGAAATGATACAGTAAACCTGAAGTGAAGCATCGGATTCTATAACTAGTGTCACAGGAATGGTTCAAAACATAGACAGCAAGAAGAGTCAGTCTTCTTGTACTTAATTCGGAATTGTACCTTTTATTTGTATTCTGATGCAATTACTGTGTTCATCGCCATTAAGAAGGTCAGAGGGATACAGTAAACCTGAAGTGACGCATCGGAATCTATAACTAATGTCAAAGAAATGGTTAAAAACATAGACAGTGAGAAGAATCAGTTTTCTTGTACTTAAGTCGGCATTGTGCTTTTTCTATTGAATTCCGATGCAATTTCTGTGTTTCGTCGTCAATAAGAAGTTCCAAGGGATACAGTAAACCTGAAGTGAAGTATCGGAATCTAAAACCGGTCTCACAGGAAAGGTTCAAAACATAGACAGTAAGAAGAGCCAGTCTTCTTGTACTAGAGTCAACATTGTGCTTTTGCATTTAATTACGATGCAATTTCTGTGTTTCATCGTCAATAAGATGGTCAGAGGGATAGAGTAAACCTGAAGTGAAGCATCGGAATCTACAACTAGTGTCACAGGAATGGTTAAAAACATAGACAGTAGGAAGAATAAGTTTTCTTGTACTTAAGTCGGCATTGTGCCTTTTGTATTTAATTCCGATGCAATTTCTGTGTTTCATCGTCAATAAAAAGGTCAGAGGGATACAGTATACCTGAAGTGAAGCATCGGAATGTATAACTAGTGTCAAAGGAATGGTTCAAACCATAGACAGTAAGAGGAGTCAGTTTTCTTGTTCTTAATTCGGCATTGTGCCTTTTCTATTTATTTCCGATGCAATTTCTGTGTTTCGTCGTCAATAAGAAGGTCCAAGGGATACTGTAAACCTGAAGTCAAGCATCGGAATCTAAAACTGGTCTCACAGGAAAGGTTCAAAACATAGACAGTAAGAAGAATCAGTTTTCTTGTACTTAAGTCGGCATTGTGCCTTTTGTAATTAATTCCGATGCAATTTCTGTGTTTCATCGTCAATAAGATGGTCAGAGGGATACAGTAAACCTGAAGTGAAGCATCGGAATCTGTAACTACTGTCACAGGAATGGTTGAAAACATAGACAGTAAGAAGAGTTAGTCTTCTAATACTTAAGTCGGCATTGTGCCTTTTGTATTTAATTCCGATGCAATATCGGTGTTTCATCGTCAATAAGAAGAACAGAGGGATACACTAAACTTGAAGTGAAGCATCGGAATCTATAACTAGTGTCACAGGAATGGTTCAAAACATAGAGAGTAAGAAGAGACAGTCTTTTGGTACTTAAGTCGGCATTGTGCATTTTGTATTTAATTCCGATGCAATATCTGTGTTTCATCGTCAATAGGAAGGTCAGAGGGATACAGTAAACGTGAAGTGAAGCATCGGAATCTATAACTAGTGTCACAGGAATGGTTCAAAACATAGATAGTAAGAAGAGCCAGTCTTCTTGTACTTAAGTCGGCATTGTGCCTTTTGTATTTAATTCCGATGCAATTTCTGTGTTTCATCGTCAATAAGATGGTCAGAGGGATACAGTAAACCTGAAGTGAAGCATCGGAATCTATAACTAGTGTCACAGGAATGGTTCAAAACATAGACAGTAAGAAGAGTCAGTTTTCTTGTACTTAAGTCGGCATTGTGCCTTTTGTATTTAATTCCGATGCAATTTCTGTGTTTCATCCTCAATAAGAAGGTCACAGGGATACAGTAAACCTGAAGTGAAGCATGGGAATCTATAACTAGTGTCACAGGAGTTTTTCAAAACGTAAACCGTAAGAAGAGCCAGTTTTCTTGTACTTAAGTCGGCATTGTGCCTTTTGTATTTAATTCCGATGCAATTTCTGTGTTTCATCGTCAATAAGACGGTAAGAGTGGTACAGTAAACCTGAAGTGAAGAATCGGAATCTATAACTAGTGTCACAGGAATGATTCAAAACATAGACAGTAAGAAGTGTCAGTTTTCTTGTACTTAAGTCGGCATTGTTCCTTTTGTACTTAATTCCGATGCAATTTCTGTGTTTCATCGTCAATAAGAAGGTCAGAGGGATACAGTAAACCTGAAGTGAAGCATCGGAATATAAAACCGGTCTCACAGGAAAGGTTCAAAACATAGACAGTAACGAGAGCTAGTCTTCTTGTACTTGAGTCGGCATGTGCCTTTTGTATTTAATTCAGATGCAATTTCTGTGTTTCATCGTCAATATGAAGGTCCAAATGATACAGTAAACCTGAAGTGAAGCATCGGAATCTATAATTAGTGTCACAGGAATGGTTCAAAACATAGACAGTAAGAAGAGTCAGTCTTCTTGTACTTAATTCGGCATTGTACCTTTTATTTGTATTCCGATGCAATTTCTGTGTTCATCGCCATTAAGAAGGTCAGAGGGATACAGTAAACCTGAAGTGAAGCATCGGAATCTATAACTAATGTCAAAGGAATGGTTAAAAACATAGTCAGTGAGAAGAATCAGTTTTCTTGTACTTAAGTCGGCATTGTGCTTTTTCTATTGAATTCCGATGCAATTTCTGTGTTTCGTCGTCAATAAGAAGGTCCAAGGGATACAGTAAACCTGAAGTGAAGCATCGGAATCTAAAACCGGTCTCACAGGAAAGGTTCAAAACATAGGCAGTAAGAAGAGCCAGTCTTCTTGTACTAGAGTCAACATTGTGCTTTTGTATTTAATTCCGATGCAATTTCTGTGTTTCATCGTCAATAAGATGGTCAGAGGGATAGAGTAAACCTGAAGTGAAGCATCGGAATCTACAACTAGTGTCACAGGAATGGTTAAAAACATAGACAGTAGGAAGAATGAGTTTTCTTGTACTTAAGTCGGCATTGTGCCTTTTGTATTTAATTCCGATGCAATTTCTGTGTTTCATCGCCAATAAAAAGGTCAGGGGGATACAGTATACTTGAAGTGAAGAATCGGAATGTATAACTAGTGTCAAAGGAATGGTTCAAACCATAGACAGTAAGAAGAGTCAGTTTTCTTGTTCTTAATTCCGCATTGTGCCTTTTCTATTTAATTCCGATGCAATTTCTGGGTTTCGTCGTCAATAAGAAGGTCCAAGGGATACTGTAAACCTGAAGTCAAGCATCGGAATCTAAAACTGGTCTCACAGGAAAGGTTCAAAACATAGACAGTAAGAAGAATCAGTTTTCTTGTACTTAAGTCGGCATTGTGCCTTTTGTATTTAATTCCGATGCAATTTCTGTGTTTCGTCGTCAATAAGAAGGTCCAAGTGATACAGTAAACCTGAAGTGAGCATTGGAATCTATAACTAGTGTCACAGGAATGGTTCAAAGCATAGACAGTAAGAAGAGTCAGTTTTCTTATATTTACGTGGGCATTGTGCCTTTTGTTGTTAATTCCAATACAATTTCTGTGTTTCATCGTCAATAAGAAGGTCAGAGGGATACAGTAAACCTGGAGTGATGCATCGGAATCTATAACTAGTGTCACAGTAAAGGTTCAAAACATAGACTGGAAGAAGAGTCAGTTCTCTTGTATTTGAGTCGGCATTGTGCCTTTTCTATTTAATTCCAATGCATATTCTGTGTTTGGTCGTCAATAAGAAGGTCCAATGGATACAGTAAACCTGAAGTCAAGCATCGGAATCTAAAACTGGTCTTATATTGAAGGTTCAAAGCGTAGACATTAAGAAGAGGCAGTCTTCTTGTACTTGAGTCGGCATTGTGCCTTTTGTATTTAATTCCGATGCAATTTCTGTGTTTCATCGTCAATAAGAAGGTCAGAGTGATACAATACCTGAAGTGAAGCATCGGAATCTATAACTAGTGTCACAGGAATGGTTCAATACATAGACAGTAAGAAGAGTCAGTCTTCTAGTACTTGAATTGGCTTTGTGCCTTTTGTATTTAATTCCGATGCAATTTCTGTGTTTCATCGTCAATACGAAGGTCAGAGGGATACAGAAAAACTGAAGTGAAGAATCGAAATCTATAACTAGTGTCACAGGAATGGTTTAAAACATAGACAGTAAGAAGAGTCAGTCTTCTAGTACTTGAGTCGGCGTTGTGCCTTTTGTATTTAATTCCGATGCAATTTCTGTGTTTCATCATCAATAAGGTGAGGGGGATACAGTAAAACAGAAGTGAAGCATCGGAATCTATAACTAGTGTCACAGGAATGGTTCAAAAATAGACAGTAAGAAGAGTCAGTTTTCTTGTACCTAAGTCAGCATTGTGCCTTTTGTATTTAGTAGCGATGCATTTTCTGTGTTTCATCGTCAATAAGAAGGTCAGCTGGATACAGTAAACCTGAAGTGAAGCATCGGAATCTATAACTAGTGTCACAGGAATGGTTCAAAACATAGATATTAAGAAGAGTCTGTTTTCTTATACTTAAGAAGGCATTATGCCTTTTCTATTTAATTCCGATGCAAATTCTGTGTTTCGTCGTCAATAAGAATGTCCAAGGGATACAGTAAACCTGAAGTGAAGCATCGGAATCTAAAACCGGACTCAGAGGAAAGGTTCAAAACATAGACAGTAAGAAGAGCCAGTCTTCTTGTACCTGAGTCGGCATTGTGCATTTTGTATTTAATTCCGAAGCAATTTCTGTGTTTCATCGTCAATAAGGCGGTCAGAGGGATGCAGTAAACCTGACGTGAAGCATCGGAATCTATAACTAGTGTCACAGGATTGGTTCAAACATATACAGTAGGAGGAGTCAGTCTTCTTGTACTTAAGTCGGCATTGTGCCTTTTGCATTTAATTCCGATGCAATATCTGTGTTTCATCGTCAATAAGAAGGTCAGCTGGATACAGTAAACCTGAAGTGAAGCATCGGAATCTATAACTAGTGTCACAGGAATGGTTCAAAGCCGAGACAGGAGGTAGAGTCAGTTTTCTTGTACTCAAGTCGGCATTGTGCCTTTTCTATTTAATTCCGATGCAATTTCTGTGTTTCATCGTCACTAAGAAGGTCCAAGGGATACAGTAAACCTGAAGGGAAGCATCGGAATCTAGAACCGGTCTCACAGGAAATGTTCAAAACATAGACAGTAAGAAGAGCCAGACTTCTTGTACTTGAGTCGGCATTGTCCCTTTTGTATTTAATTCCGATGCAATTTCTGTGTTTCATTGTCAATAAGACGGTCAGAGGGATACAGTAAAACTGAAGTGAAGCATCGGAATCTATAACTAGTGTCTTTGGAATGGTTCAAAACATGGACAGTAAGAAGAGTCAGTCTTCTTGTACTTAAGTCGGCATTGTACCTTTTGTATTTAATTCCGATGCAATTTCTGTGTTTCAACGTCAATAAGAAGGTCAGAGGGATACAGTAAACCTGAAGTGAAGCATCGGAATCTATAACTAGTGTCACAGAAATGGTTCAAAACATAGACAGTAAGAAGAGCCAATACTCTTGTACTTGAGTCGGCATTGTTCATTTTGTATTTAATTCCGTTGCAATTTCTGTGTTTCATCGTCAATAAGAAGGTCAGAGGGATACAGTAAACCTGAAGTAAAGCATCGGAATCTATAACTAATGTCACAGGAATGGTTAAAAACATAGACAGTGAGAAGAATCAGTTTTCTTGTACTTAAGTCGGCATTGTGCCTTTTCTATTGAATTCCGATGCAATTTCTGTGTTTCATCCTCAATAAGAAGGTCACAGGGATACAGTATACCTGAAGTGAAGCATCGGAATCTATAACTAGTGTCACAGGAATTTTTCAAAACGTAAACCGTAAGAAGAGCCAGTTTTCTTGTACTTAAGTCGGCATTGTGCCTTTTGTATTTAATTCCGATGCAATTTCTGTGTTTCATCGTCAATAAGACGGTAAGAGTGGTACAGTAAACCTGAAGTGAAGAATCGGAATCTATAACTAGTGTCACAGGAATGATTCAAAACATAGACAGTAAGAAGTGTCAGTTTTCTTGTACTTAAGTCGGCATTGTTCCTTTTGTACTTAATTCCGATGCAATTTCTGTGTTTCATCGTCAATAAGAAGGTCAGAGGGATACAGTAAACCTGAAGTGAAGCATCGGAATATAAAACCGGTCTCACAGGAAAGGTTCAAACATAGACAGTAACGAGAGCTAGTCTTCTTGTACTTGAGTCGGCATGTGCCTTTTGTATTTAATTCAGATGCAATTTCTGTGTTTCATCGTCAATATGAAGGTCCAAATGATACAGTAAACCTGAAGTGAAGCATCGGAATCTATAACTAGTGTCATAGGAATGGTTCAAAACATAGACAGTAAGAAGAGTCAGTCTTCTTGTACTTAATTCGGCATTGTACCTTTTATTTGTATTCCGATGCAATTTCTGTGTTCATCGCCATTAAGAAGGTCAGAGGGATACAGTAAACCTGAAGTGAAGCATCGGAATCTATAACTAATGTCAAAGGAATGGTTAAAAACATAGTCAGTGAGAAGAATCAGTTTTCTTGTACTTAAGTCGGCATTGTGCTTTTTCTATTGAATTCCGATGCAATTTCTGTGTTTCGTCGTCAATAAGAAGGTCCAAGGGATACAGTAAACCTGAAGTGAAGCATCGGAATCTAAAACCGGTCTCACAGGAAAGGTTCAAAACATAGGCAGTAAGAAGAGCCAGTCTTCTTGTACTAGAGTCAACATTGTGCTTTTGTATTTAATTCCGATGCAATTTCTGTGTTTCATCGTCAATAAGATGGTCAGAGGGATAGAGTAAACCTGAAGTGAAGCATCGGAATCTACAACTAGTGTCACAGGAATGGTTAAAAACATAGACAGTAGGAAGAATGAGTTTTCTTGTACTTAAGTCGGCATTGTGCCTTTTGTATTTAATTCCGATGCAATTTCTGTGTTTCATCGCCAATAAAAAGGTCAGGGGGATACAGTATACCTGAAGTGAAGAATCGGAATGTATAACTAGTGTCAAAGGAATGGTTCAAACCATAGACAGTAAGAAGAGTCAGTTTTCTTGTTCTTAATTCCGCATTGTGCCTTTTCTATTTAATTCCGATGCAATTTCTGGGTTTCGTCGTCAATAAGAAGGTCCAAGGGATACTGTAAACCTGAAGTCAAGCATCGGAATCTAAAACTGGTCTCACAGGAAAGGTTCAAAACATAGACAGTAAGAAGAATCAGTTTTCTTGTACTTAAGTCGGCATTGTGCCTTTTGTATTTAATTCCGATGCAATTTCTGTGTTTCGTCGTCAATAAGAAGGTCCAAGTGATACAGTAAACCTGAAGTGAGCATTGGAATCTATAACTAGTGTCACAGGAATGGTTCAAAGCATAGACAGTAAGAAGAGTCAGTTTTCTTATATTTACGTGGGCATTGTGCCTTTTGTTGTTAATTCCAATACAATTTCTGTGTTTCATCGTCAATAAGAAGGTCAGAGGGATACAGTAAACCTGGAGTGATGCATCGGAATCTATAACTAGTGTCACAGTAAAGGTTCAAAACATAGACTGGAAGAAGAGTCAGTTCTCTTGTATTTGAGTCGGCATTGTGCCTTTTCTATTTAATTCCAATGCATATTCTGTGTTTGGTCGTCAATAAGAAGGTCCAATGGATACAGTAAACCTGAAGTCAAGCATCGGAATCTAAAACTGGTCTTATATTGAAGGTTCAAAGCGTAGACATTAAGAAGAGGCAGTCTTCTTGTACTTGAGTCGGCATTGTGCCTTTTGTATTTAATTCCGATGCAATTTCTGTGTTTCATCGTCAATAAGAAGGTCAGAGGGATACAATACCTGAAGTGAAGCATCGGAATCTATAACTAGTGTCACAGGAATGGTTCAATACATAGACAGTAAGAAGAGTCAGTCTTCTAGTACTTGAATTGGCTTTGTGCCTTTTGTATTTAATTCCGATGCAATTTCTGTGTTTCATCGTCAATACGAAGGTCAGAGGGATACAGAAAAACTGAAGTGAAGAATCGAAATCTATAACTAGTGTCACAGGAATGGTTTAAAACATAGACAGTAAGAAGAGTCAGTCTTCTAGTACTTGAGTCGGCGTTGTGCCTTTTGTATTTAATTCCGATGCAATTTCTGTGTTTCATCATCAATAAGGTGAGGGGGATACAGTAAAACAGAAGTGAAGCATCGGAATCTATAACTAGTGTCACAGGAATGGTTCAAAAATAGACAGTAAGAAGAGTCAGTTTTCTTGTACCTAAGTCAGCATTGTGCCTTTTGTATTTAGTAGCGATGCATTTTCTGTGTTTCATCGTCAATAAGAAGGTCAGCTGGATACAGTAAACCTGAAGTGAAGCATCGGAATCTATAACTAGAGTCACAGGAATGGTTCAAAACATAGATATTAAGAAGAGTCTGTTTTCTTATACTTAAGAAGGCATTATGCCTTTTCTATTTAATTCCGATGCAAATTCTGTGTTTCGTCGTCAATAAGAATGTCCAAGGGATACAGTAAACCTGAAGTGAAGCACCGGAATCTAAAACCGGACTCAGAGGAAAGGTTCAAAACATAGACAGTAAGAAGAGCCAGTCTTCTTGTACCTGAGTCGGCATTGTGCATTTTGTATTTAATTCCGAAGCAATTTCTGTGTTTCATCGTCAATAAGGCGGTCAGAGGGATGCAGTAAACCTGACGTGAAGCATCGGAATCTATAACTAGTGTCACAGGATTGGTTCAAACATATACAGTAGGAGGAGTCAGTCTTCTTGTACTTAAGTCGGCATTGTGCCTTTTGCATTTAATTCCGATGCAATATCTGTGTTTCATCGTCAATAAGAAGGTCAGCTGGATACAGTAAACCTGAAGTGAAGCATCGGAATCTATAACTAGTGTCACAGGAATGGTTCAAAGCCGAGACAGGAGGTAGAGTCAGTTTTCTTGTACTCAAGTCGGCATTGTGCCTTTTCTATTTAATTCCGATGCAATTTCTGTGTTTCATCGTCACTAAGAAGGTCCAAGGGATACAGTAAACCTGAAGGGAAGCATCGGAATCTAGAACCGGTCTCACAGGAAATGTTCAAAACATAGACAGTAAGAAGAGCCAGACTTCTTGTACTTGAGTCGGCATTGTCCCTTTTGTATTTAATTCCGATGCAATTTCTGTGTTTCATTGTCAATAAGACGGTCAGAGGGATACAGTAAAACTGAAGTGAAGCATCGGAATCTATAACTAGTGTCTTTGGAATGGTTCAAAACATGGACAGTAAGAAGAGTCAGTCTTCTTGTACTTAAGTCGGCATTGTACCTTTTGTATTTAATTCCGATGCAATTTCTGTGTTTCAACGTCAATAAGAAGGTCAGAGGGATACAGTAAACCTGAAGTGAAGCATCGGAATCTATAACTAGTGTCACAGAAATGGTTCAAAACATAGACAGTAAGAAGAGCCAATACTCTTGTACTTGAGTCGGCATTGTACATTTTGTATTTAATTCCGTTGCAATTTCTGTGTTTCATCGTCAATAAGAAGGTCAGAGGGATACAGTAAACCTGAAGTAAAGCATCGGAATCTATAACTAATGTCACAGGAATGGTTAAAAACATAGACAGTGAGAAGAATCAGTTTTCTTGTACTTAAGTCGGCATTGTGCCTTTTCTATTGAATTCCGATGCAATTTCTGTGTTTCATCCTCAATAAGAAGGTCACAGGGATACAGTATACCTGAAGTGAAGCATCGGAATCTATAACTAGTGTCACAGGAATTTTTCAAAACGTAAACCGTAAGAAGAGCCAGTTTTCTTGTACTTAAGTCGGCATTGTGCCTTTTGTATTTAATTCCGATGCAATTTCTGTGTTTCATCGTCAATAAGACGGTAAGAGTGGTACAGTAAACCTGAAGTGAAGAATCGGAATCTATAACTAGTGTCACAGGAATGATTCAAAACATAGACAGTAAGAAGAGTCAGTTTTCTTGTACTTAAGTCGGCATTGTTCCTTTTGTACTTAATTCCGATGCAATTTCTGTGTTTCATCGCCAATAAGAATGTCAGAGGGATACAGTAAACCTGAAGTGAAGCATCGGAATATAAAACCGGTCTCACAGGAAAGGTTCAAAACATAGACAGTAAGGAGAGCTAGTCTTCTTGTACTTGAGTCGGCATGTGCCTTTTGTATTTAATTCAGATGCAATTTCTGTGTTTCATCGTCAATATGGAGGTCCAAATGATACAGTAAACCTGAAGTGAAGCATCGGAATCTATAACTAATGTCAAAGGAATGGTTAAAAACATAGTCAGTGAGTAGAATCAGTTTTCTTGTACTTAAGTCGGCATTGTGCTTTTTCTATTGAATTCCGATGCAATTTCTGTGTTTCGTCGTCAATAAGAAGGTCCAAGGGATACAGTAAACCTGAAGTGAAGCATCGGAATCTAAAACCGGTCTCACAGGAAAGGTTCAAAACATAGGCAGTAAGAAGAGCCAGTCTTCTTGTACTAGAGTCAACATTGTGCTTTTGTATTTAATTCCGATGCAATTTCGGTGTTTCATCGTCAATAAGATGGTCAGAGGGATAGAGTAAACCTGAAGTGAAGCATCGGAATCTACAACTAGTGTCACAGGAATGGTTAAAAACATAGACAGTAGGAAGAATGAGTTTTCTTGTACTTAAGTCGGCATTGTGCCTTTTGTATTTAATTCCGATGCAATTTCTGTGTTTCATCGTCAATAAAAAGGTCAGGGGGATACAGTATACCTGAAGTGAAGCATCGGAATGTATAACTAGTGTCAAAGGAATGGTTCAAATCATAGACAGTAAGAAGAGCCAGTTTTCTTGTTCTTAATTCCGCATTGTGCCTCTTCTATTTAATTCCGATGCAATTTCTGGGTTTCGTCGTCAATAAGAAGGTCCAAGGGATACTGTAAACCTGAAGTCAAGCATCGGAATCTAAAACTGGTCTCACAGGAAGATTCATAACATAGACAGTAAGAAGAATCAGTTTTCTTGTACTTAAGTCGGCATTGTGCCTTTTGTAATTAATTCCGATGTAATTTCTGTGTTTCATCGTCAATAAGATGGTCAGAATGATACAGTAAACCTGAAGTGAAGCATCGGAATCTATAACTAGTGTTAGAGGAACGGTTCAAAACATAGACAGTAAGAAGAGTCGGTTTTCTTGTAATAAGTCGGCATTGTGCCTTTTGTATTTAATTCCGATGCAATTTCTGTGTTTCGTCGTCAATAAGAAGGTCCAAGTGATACAGTAAACCTGAAGTGAGCATTGGAATCTATAACTAGTGTCACAGGAATGGTTCAAAGCATAGACAGTAAGAAGAGTCAGTTTTCTTATATTTACGTGGGCATTGTGCCTTTTGTTGTTAATTCCAATACAATTTCTGTGTTTCATCGTCAATAAGAAGGTCAGAGGGATACAGTAATCCTGGAGTGATGCATCGGAAACTATAACTAGTGTTACAGTAAAGGTTCAAAACATAGACTGGAAGAAGAGTCAGTTCTCTTGTATTTGAGTCGGCATTGTGCCTTTTCTATTTAATTCCAATGCATATTCTGTGTTTGGTCGTCAATAAGAAGGTCCAATGGATACAGTAAACCTGAAGTCAAGCATCAGAATCTAAAACTGGTCTTATATTGAAGGTTCAAAACGTAGACATTAAGAAGAGGCAGTCTTCTTGTACTTGAGTCGGAATTGTGCTTTTTGTATTTAATTCCGATGCAATTTCTGTGTTTCATCATCAATAAGAAGGTCAGAGGGATACAATACCTGAAGTGAAGCATCGGAATCTATAACTAATGTCACAGGAATGGTTCAATACATAGACAGTAAGAACAGTCAGTTTTCTAGTACTTGAATTGGCTTTGTGCCTTTTGTATTTAATTCCGATGCAATTTCTGTGTTTCATCGTCAATACGAAGGTCAGAGGGATACAGAAAAACTGAAGTGAAGAATCGGAATCTATAACTAGTGTCACAGGAATGGTTTAAAACATAGACAGTAAGAAGAGTCAGTCTTCTAGTACTTGAGTCGGCATTGTGCCTTTTGTATTTAATTCCGATGCAATTTCTGTGTTTCATCATCAATAAGGTCAGGGGGATACAGTAAAACAGAAGTGAAGCATCGGAATCTATAACTAGTGTCACAGGAATGGTTCAAAAATAGACAGTAAGAAGAGTCAGTCTTCTTGTACTTAAGTCAGCATTGTGCCTTTTGTATTTAGTAGCGATGCATTTTTTGTGTTTCATCGTCAATAAGAAGGTCAGCTGGATACAGTAAACCTGAAGTGAAGCATCGGAATCTATAACTAGTGCCACAGGAATGGTTCAAAACATAGATATTAAGAAGAGTCTGTTTTCTTATCTTTAAGAGGGCATTATGCCTTTTCTATTTAATTCCGATGCAAATTCTGTGTTTCGTCGTCAATAAGAATGTCCAAGGGATACAGTAAACCTGAAGTGAAGCATCGGAATCTAAAACCGGACTCAGAGGAAAGGTTCAAAACGTAGACAGTAAGAAGAGCCAGACGTCTTGTACCTGAGTCGGCATTGTGCATTTTGTATTTAATTCCGAAGCAATTTCTGTGTTTCATCGTCAACAAGGCGGTCAGAGGGATGCAGTAAACCTGACGTGAAGCATCGGAATCTATAACTAGTGTCACAGGATTGGTTCAAAACATATACAGTAGGAAGAGTCAGTCTTCTTGTACTTAAGTCGGCATTGTGCCTTTTGCATTTAATTCCGATGCAATATCTGTGTTTCATCGTCAATAAGAAGGTCAGCTGGATACAGTAAACCTGAAGTGAAGCATCGGAATCTATAAATAGTGTCACAGGAATGGTTCAAAGCCTAGACAGGAAGTAGAGTCAGTTTTCTTGTACTCAAGTCGGCATTGTGCCTTTTCTATTTAATTCCGATGCAATTTCTGTGTTTCATCGTCACTAAGAAGGTCCAAGGGATACAGTAAACCTGAAGGGAAGCATCGGAATCTAGAACCGGTCTCACAGGAAATGTTCAAAATATAGACAGTAAGAAGAGCCAGACTTCTTGTACTTGAGTCGGCATTGTCCCTTTTGTATTTAATTCCGATGCAATTTCTGTGTTTCATTGTCAATAAGACGGTCAGAGGGATACAGTAAAACTGAAGTGAAGCATCGGAATCTATAACTAGTGTCACAGGAATGGGTCAAAACATGGACAGTAAGAAGAGTCAGTCTTCTTGTACTTAAGTCGGCATTGTACCTTTTGTATTTAATTCCGATGCAATTTCTGTGTTTCAACGTCAATAAGAAGGTCAGAGGGATACAGTAAACCTGAAGTGAAGCATCGGAATCTATAACTAGTGTCACAGAAATGGTTCAAGACATAGACAGTAAGAAGAGCCAATATTCTTGTACTTGAGTCGGCATTGTTCATTTTGTATTTAATTCCGATGCAATTTCTGTGTTTCATCGTCAATAAGAAGGTCAGAGGGATACAGTAAACCTGAAGTGAAGCATCGGAATCTATAACTAATGTCACAGGAATGGTTAAAAACATAGACAGTGAGAAGAATCAGTTTTCTTGTACTTAAGTCGGCATTGTGCCTTTTCTATTGAATTCCGATGCAATTTCTGTGTTTCGTCGTCAATAAGAAGGTCCAAGGGATACAGTAAACCTGAAGTGAAGCATCGGAATCTAAATCCGGTCTCACAGGATAGGTTCAAAACATAGACATTAAGAAGAGCCAGTCTTCTTACACTAGAGTCAACATTGTGCTTTTTGTATTTAATTCCGATGCAATTTCTGTGTTTCACCGTCAATAAGTAGGTCAGAGGGATACAGTAAACCCGAAGTGAAGACTCGGAATCTACAACTAGTGTCACAGGAATGGTTGAAAGCATAGACAGTAAGAAGAGTCAGTCTTCTTGTACTTAATTCGGCATTGTGCCTTTTATTTGTATTCCGATGCAATTTCTGTGTTTCGTCGTCACTAAGAAGGTCCAAGGGATAAAGTAAACCTGAAGTGAAGCATCGGAATCTAAAACCGGTATCACAGGCAAGGTTCAAAACATAGACAATAAGAAGGGCCAGTCTTCTTGTACTTGAGTCGGCATTGTGCCTTTTGTATTTAATTCCGATGCAATTTCTGTGTTTCATCGTCAATAAGACGGTCAGAGGGATAGAGTAAACCTGAAGTGAAGCATCGGAATCTACAACTAGTGTCACAGTAATGGTTAAAAACATAGACAGTAAGAAGAATCAGTTATCTTGTATTTAAGTCGGCATTGTGCCTTTTGTATTTAATTCCGAAGCAATTTCTGTGTTTCATCGTCAATAAGAAGGTCAGAGGGATACAGTAAACCTGAAGTGATGCATCGGAATCTATAACTAGTGCCACAGTAATGGTTCAAAACATAGACAGTAAGAAGAGTCAGTCTTCTAGTGCTTGAGTCGGCATTGTGCCTTTTGTATTTATTTCCGATGCAATTTCTGTGTTTCATCGTCAATAAGAAGGTCAGAGGAGTACAGTAAAACAGAAGTGAAGCATCCGAATCTATAACTACTGTCACAGGAATGGTTCAAAACTTAGACAGTAAGAAGAGTCAGTCTTCTTGTACTTAAGTCAGCATTGTGCCTTTTGTATTTAATTCCGATGCAATTTGTGTGTTTCATTGTCAATAAGAAGGTCAGAGGGATACAGTAAACCTGAAGTGAAGCATCGGAATCTATAACTAGTGTCACAGGAAAGGTTCAAAACATAGACAGTAAGAAGAGTCACTTTTTTTGTACTTAAGTCGGCATTGTGCCTTTTGTATTTAATTCCGGTGCAATTTCTGTGTTTCATTGTCAATACGAAGATCAGAGGGATACAGTAAACCTGAAGTGAAGTATCGGAATCTATAACTAGTGTCACAGGAATGGTTCAAAACATAGAGAGTAAGAAGAGTCAGTCTTTTTGTACTTAAGTCGGCATTGTGCCTTTTGTATTTAATTCCGATGCAATTTCTGTGTTTCATTGTCAATACAAAGGTCAGAGGGATACAGTAAACCTAAAGTGAAACATCGGAATCTATAACTAGTGTCACAGGAATGGTTCAACTCATAGACAGTAAGAAGAGTCAGTCTTCTTGCACTTAAGTCGGCATTGTGCCTTTTATTTGTATTCCGATTCAATTTCTGCGTTCATCGTCATTAAGATGTTCAGAGGGATACAGTAAACGTGAAGTGAAGCAACGGAATCTATAACTAGAGTCACAGGAATGGTTCAAAACAAAAACAGTAAGAGGATTCAGTTTTCTTGTTCTTAAGTGGGCATTGTGCCTTTTCTATTGAATTCCTATGCAATTTCTGTGTTTCGTCGTCAAAAAGAAGGTCCAAGGGATACAGTAAACCTGAAGTGAAGCATCGTATTCTAAAGTTGGTCTCACAGGAAAGGTTCAAAACATAGACGGGAAGAAGAGCCAGTCTTCTTGTACTTGAGTTGGCAATGTGCCATTTGTATTTAATTCCGATGCAATTTCTTTGTTTCATCGTCAATAAGAAGGTCAGAGGGATACAATAAACATGTAGTGAAGCATCGGAATCTATAACTAGTGTCACAGGAATGGTTCAAAGCATAGACAGTAATAAGAGCCAGTCTTCTTATACTAGAGTCCACATTGTGCCTTTTGTATTTAATTCCGATGCAATTTCTGTGTTTCATCGTCAATAAGTCGGTCAGAGGGATAGAGTAAACCTGAAGTGAAGCATCGGAATCTACAACTAGTGTCACAGGAATTGTTAAAAACATAGACAGTAAGAAGAATCAGTTTTCTTGTTCTTAAGTCGGCATTGTGCCTTTTGTATTTAATTCCGATGCAATTTCTGTGTTTCATCGTCAATAAGAAGGTCAGAGGGATACAGTAAACCTGAAGTGAAGCATCGGAATCTATAACTAGTGTCACAGGAATGGTTCAAAACATAGACAGTAAGAAGAGTCAGTTTTCTTGTACTTAAATCGACATTGTGCCTTTTGTATGTAATTCCGATGCAATTTCTGTGTTTCGTCGTCAATAAGAAGGTCCAAGGGATACAGTAAACCTGAAGTGAAGCATCGAAATCTAAAACCGGTCTTACAGGTAAGGTTCAAAACATAGACAGTAAGTTGAGCAAGTCTTCTTGTACTTGAGTCGGCATTGTGCCTTTGTATTTAATTCCGATACAATTTCTGTGTTTCATCGTCAATAAGAAGGTCAGAGGGATACAGTAAAAATGAAGTGAAGCATCGGAATCTATAACTAGTGTCACAGGAATGGTTCAAAACATAGACAGTAAGAAGAGCCAGACTTCTTGTACTTGAGTCGGCATTGTCCCTTTTGTATTTAATTCCGATGCAATTTCTGTGTTTCATCGTCAATAAGACGGTCAGAGGGATACAGTAAAACTGAAGTGAAGCATCGGAATCTATAACTAGTGTCACAGGAATGGTTCAAAACAAAAACAGTAAGAGGATTCGGTTTTCTTGTTCTTAAGTGGGCATTGTGCCTTTTCTATTGAATTCCTATGCAATTTCTGTGTTTCGTCGTCAAAAAGAAGGTCCAAGGGATACAGTAAACCTGAAATGAAGCATCGTATTTTAAAGTTGGTCTCACAGGAAAGGTTCAAATCATAGACAGGAAGAAGAGCCAGTCTTCTTGTACTTGAGTTGGCAATGTGCCTTTTGTATTTAATTCCGATGCAATTTCTGTGTTTCATCGTCAATAAGGAGGTCAGAGGGATACAGTAAACCTGAAGTGAAGCATCGGAATCTAAAACTAGTGTCACAGGAATGGTTCAAAACATAGGCAGTAGGAAGAGTCATTCCTGTACTTAAGTCGGCATTGTGCCTTTTGTATGTAATTCCGATGCAATTTCTGTGTTTCATCGTCAATAAGAAGGTCCAAGGGATACAGTAAACCTGAAGTGAAGCATCGGAATCTAATACCGGTCTCACAGGAAAGGTTCAAAGCATAGACAGTAAGAAGAGCCAGTCTTCTTATACTAGAGTCAACATTGTACCTTTTGTATTTAATTCCGATGCCATTTCTGTGTTTCATCGTCAATAAGTAGGTGAGAGGGATACAGTAAACCCGAAGTGAAGCATCGAAATCTACAACTAGTGTCACAGGAATGGTACAAAGCGTGGACAGTAAGAAGAGTCAGTCTTCATGTACTTAATTCTGCATTGTGCATTTTATTTGGATTCCGATGCAATTTGTGTGTTTCATCGTCATTAAGAAGTTCAGAGGGCTACAGTAAACGTGAAGTGAAGCATCGGAATCTATAACTAGTGTCACAGGAATGGTTCAAAACAAAAACAGTAAGAGGATTCAGATGTCTTGTTCTTAAGTCGGCATTGTGCCTTTTCTATTGAATTCCGATGCAATTTCTGTGTTTCGTCGTCAAAAAGAAGGTCCAAGAGATACAGTAAACCTGAAGTGAAGCATCGTATTCTAAAATTGGTCTCACAGGAAGGTTCAAAACATAGACAGGAAGAAGAGCCAGTCTTCTTGTACTTGAGTTGGCATTGTGCCTTTTGTATTTAATTCCGATGCAATTTCTTTGTTTCATCGTCAATAAGAAGGTCAGAGGGATACAATAAACCTGTAGTGAAGCATCGGAATCTATAACTAGTGTCACAGGAATGGTTCAAAGCATAGACAGTAAGAAGAGCCAGTCTTCTTATACTAGAGTCAACATTGTGCCTTTTGTATTTAATTCCGATGCAATTTCTGTGTTTCATCGTCAATAAGAAGGTCAGAGGGATACACTAATCCTGAAGTGATGCATCGGAACCTATAACTACTGTCACAGGAATGGTTCAAAACATAGACAGTAAGAAGAGTCAGTTTTCTTGTTCTTAAATCGGCATTGTGCTTTTCTATTTAATTCCGATGCAGTTTCTATGTTTCGTCATCAATAAGTAGGTCCAAGGGATAAAGTAAACCTGAAGTGAAGCATCGGAATCTAAAACCGGTATCACAGGAAAGGTTCAAAACATAGACAGTAAGAAGGGCCAGACATCTTGTACTTGAGTCGGCATTGTGCCTTTTGTATTTAATTCCGATGCAATTTCTGTGTTTCATCGTCAATAAGACGGTCAGAGGGATAGAGTAAACCTGAAGTGAAGCATCGGAATCTACAACTAGTGTCACAGGAATGGTTAAAATCATAGACAGTAAGAAGAATCAGTTTCCTTGTACTTAAGTCGGCATTGTGCGTTTTGTATTTAATTCCGATGCAATTTCTGTGTTTCATCGTCAATAAAAAGGTCAGAGGGATACAGTAAACTTGAAGTGAAGCATGGGAATCTATAACTAGAGTTACAGGAATGGTTTAAAGCATAGACAGTAAGAAGAGTCAGTTTTGTTGTACTTAAGTCGGCATTGTGCCTTTTGTAATTAATTCCGATGCAATTTCTGTGTTTCATCGTCAATAAGATGGTCAGAGGGATATAGTAAACCTGAAGTGAAGCATCGGAATCTATAGCTAGAGTCACAGGAAGGTTTCATAACATAGACAGTAAGAAGAGTCAGTTTTCTTGTAATATGTCGGCAATGTGCTTTTTGTATTTAATTCCGATGCAATTTCTGTGTTTCATCGTCAATAAGAAGGTCAGAGGGATGCAGTAAACCTGAAGTGAAGCATCGGAATCTATAACTAGTGTCACAGGAATGGTTCAAATCATAGACAATAAGAAGAGCCAATTTTGTTGTACTTGAGCCGGCATTGTTCATTTTGTATTTAATTCCGATGCAATTCCTGTGCTTCATCGTCAATAAGAAGGTCAGAGGGATACAGTAATCCTGAAGTGAAGCATCGGAATCTATAACTAGTGTCACAGGAAAGTTTCAAAACATAGACAGTAAGGAGAGTCAGTTTTCCTGTACTTAAGTCGGCATTTTGCCTTTTGTATTTAATTCCGATGCAATTTCTGTGTTTCATCGTCAATACGAAGGTCAGAGGGATACAGTAAACCTGAAGTGAAGCATCGGAATCTATAACTAGTGTCACAGGAATGGTTCAAAACATAGAGAGTAAGAAGAGTCAGTCTTTTTGTACTTAAGTCGGCATTGTGCCTTTTGTATTTAATTCCGATGCAATTGCTGTGTTTCATCGTCAATAAGAAGGTCAGAGGGGTATAGTAAACCTGAAGTGAAGCATCGGAATCTATAACTAGTGTCACAGGAATGGTTCAAAACATAGACAGTAAGAAGAGTCAGTCTTCTTGTACATAAGTCGGCATTGTGCCTTTTATTTGTATTTTGATGCAATTTCTGTGTTCATCGTCATTAAGAAGGCCAGAGGGATACAGTAAACCTGAAGTGATGCATCGGAATCTATAACTAATGTCACAGGAATGGTTAAAAACATAGACAGTGAGAAGAATCAGTTTTCTTGTACTTAAAATGGCATTGTGCCTTTTCTATTGAATTCCGATGCAATTTCTGTGTTTCGTCGTCAATAAGATGGTCCAAGGGATACAGTAAACCTGAAGTGAAGCATCGGAATCTAAAACCGGTCTCACAAGAAAGGTTCAAAACATAGACAGTAAGAAGAGCCAGTCTTCTTGTACTAGAGTAAACATTGTGCCTTTTGTATTTAATTCCGATGCAATTTCTGTGTTTCATCGTCAATAAGAAGGTCAAAGGGATACAGTAAACCCGAAGTGAAGCATCGGAATCTACAACTAGTGTCACAGGAATGGTTCAATGCATAGACAGTAAGAAGAGTCAGTCTTCTTGTACTTAATTCGGCGTTGTGCCTTTTATTTGTATTCCGATGCAATTTCTGTGTTTCATCGTCATTAAGAAGTTCAGAGGGATACAGTAAACGTGAAGTGAAGCATCGGAATCTATAACTAGTGTCACAGGAATAGTTCAAAACAAAGACAGTAAGAGGATTCAATTTTCTTGTTCTTAAGTCGGCATTGTGCCTTTTCTATTGAATTCCGATGCAATTTCTGTGTTTCGTCGTCAAAAAGAAGGTCCAAGGGATACAGTAAACCTGAAGTGAAGCATCGTATTCTAAAATTGGTCTCACAGGAAAGGTTCAAAACATAGACAGGAAGAAGAGCCAGTCTTCTTGTACTTGAGTTGGCATTGTGCCTTTTGTATTTAATTCCGATACAATTTCTTTGTTTCATCGTCAATAAAAAGGTCAGAGGGATACAAAAAACCTGTAGTGAAGCATCGTAATCTATAACTAGTGTCACAGGAATGGTTCAAAGCATAGACAGTAAGAAGAGTCAGTTTTCTTATACTTAAGTCGGCATTGTGCCTTTTGTATTTAATACCGATGCAATTTCTGTATTTCATCGTCAATAAGAAGGTCAGATGGATACACTAAACCTGAAGTGATGCATCGGAACCTATAACTAGTGTCACAGGAATGGTTCAAAACATAGACAGTAAGAAGAATCAGTTGTCTTGTACTTAAGTCTACATTGTGCCATTTTCTATTTAATTCCGACGCAGTTTCTATGTTTCGCCAACAATAAGAAGGTCCAAGGGGTAAAGTATACCTGAAGTGAAGCATCGGAATCTAAAACCGGTATCACAGGAAAGGTTCAAAACATAGACAGTAAGAAGGCCCAGTCTTCTTGTACTTGAGTCGGCATTGTGCCTTTTGTGCACTCCTGGAAATTGAAATAAGAACACCGTGAATTCATTGTCCCAGGAAGGGGAAACTTAATTGACACATTCCTGGGGTCAGATACATCACATGATCACACTGACAGAACCACAGGCACATAGACACAGGCAACAGACCATGCACCATGTCGGCACTAGTACAGTGCATATCCACCTTTCACAGCAATGCAGGCTGCTATTCTCCCATGGAGACCATCGTAGAGATGCTGGATGTAGTCCTGTGGAACGGCTTGCCATGCCATTTCCACCTGGCGCCTCAGTTGGACCAGCGTTCGTGCTGGACGTGCAGACCGCGTGAGACGACGCTTCATCCAGTCCCAAACATGCTCAATGGGGGACAGATCCGGAGATCTTGCTGGCCAGGGTAGTTGACTTACACCTTCTAGAGCACGTTGGGTGGCACGGGATACATGCGGACGTGCAATGTCCTGTTGGAACAGCAAGTTCCCTTGCCGGTCTAGGAATGGTAGAACGATGGGTTCGATGACGGTTTGGATGTACCGTGCACTATTCAGCGTCCCCTCGACGATCACCAGTGGTGTACGGCCAGTGTAGGAGATCGCTCCCCACTCCATGATGCCGGGTGTTGGCCCTGTGTGCCTCGGTCGTATGCAGTCCTGATTGTGGCGCTCACCTGCACGGCGCCAAACACGCATACGACCATCATTGGCACCAAGGCAGAAGCGACTCTCATCGCTGAAGACGACACGTCTCCATTCGTCCCTCCATTCACGCCTGTCGCGACACCACTGGAGGCGGGCTGCACGATGTTGGGGCGTGAGCGGAAGACGGCCTAACGGTGTGCGGGAGCGTAGTCCAGCTTCATGGAGACGGTTTCGAATGGTCCTCGCCGATACCCCAGGAGCAACAGTGTCCCTAATTTGCTGGGAAGTGGCGGTGCGGTCCCCTACGGCACTGCGTAGGATCCTACGGTCTTGGCGTCCATCCGTGCGTCGCTGCGGTCCGGTCCTAGGTCGACGGGCACGTGCACCATCCGCCGACCACTGGCGACAACATCGATGTACTGTGGAGACCTCACGCCCCACGTGTTGAGCAATTCGGCGGTACGTCCACCCGGCCTCCCGCATGCCCACTATACGCCCACGCTCAAAGTCCGTCAACTGCACATACGGTTCACGTCCGCGCTGTCGCGGCATGCTACGTTGAAGACAGCGATGGAGCTCCGTATGCCACGGCAAACTGGCTGACACTGACGGCGGCGGTGCAGAAATGCTGCGCAGCTAGCGCCATTTGACGGCCAAGACCGCGGTTCCTGGTGTGTCCGCTGTGCCGTGCGTGTGATCATTGCTTGTACAGCCCTCTCGCAGTGTCCGGAGCAAGTATGGCGGGTCTGACACACCGGTGTCAATGTGTCCTTTTTTCCATTTCAAGGAGTGTATTTAATTCCGATGCAATATCTGTGTTTCATCGTCAATAAGAGGGTCAGCTGGATACAGTAAACCTGAAGTGAAGCATCGGAATCTATAACTAGTGTCACAGGAATGGTTCAAAACATAGACAGTAAGAAGAGTCAGACCTCTTTTACTTATGTCGGCAATGTGCCTTTTGTATTTAATTAAGATGCAATTTCTGTGTTTCATCGTCAATAAGGAGGTCAGAGGGATACAGTAAACCTGAAGTGAAGCATCGGAATCTAAAACTAGTGTCACAGGAATGGTTCAAAACATAGGCAGTAGGAAGAGTCATTCTTGTACTTAAGTCGGAATTGTGCCTTTTGTATTTACTTCCGATGCAATTTCTGTGTTTCATCGTCAATAAGAAGGTCAGAGGGATACAGTAAACATCCAGTGAAGCATCGGAATATATAACTAGTGTCACAGGAATGGTTCAAAACAAGGACAGTAAGAAGAGTCAGTCTTCTAGTACTTGAATCGGCATTGTGCCTTTTGTATTTAATTCCGATGCAATTTCTGTGTTTCATCATCAATAAGAAGGTCAGAGGGATAAAGTAAAACTGAAGTGAAGCTTCGGAATCTATAACTAGTGTCACAGGAATGGTTCAAAACAATAGACAGTGAGAAGAGTCAGTCTTCTTGTACTTAAGTCGGCATTGTGCCTTTTGTATTTAATTCCGATGCAATTTCTGTGTTTCATCGTCAATAAGAAGGTCAGCTGGATACAGTAGACCTGAAGTGAAGCATCGGAATCTATAACTAGTGTCATGGGAATGGTTCAAAACATAGACAGTAAAGTGAGCCAGTCTTCTTGTACTTGAGTCGGCATTGTGCCTTTTGTAATTAATTCCAATGAAATTTCTGTGTTTGATCGTCAATGAGAAAGTCAGAGGGATACAGAAAACCTGAAGTGAAGCATCGGAATCTATAACTAGTGTCACAGGAATGGTTCGAATAGGCAGTAAGAAGAGTCAGTTTTCTTGTACTTAAGTCGGCATTGTGCCTTTTGTATTTAATTCCGATGCTATTTCTGTGTTTCATCGTGAACAAGGAGGTCAGAGGGATACAGTAAACCTGAAGTGAAGCATCGGAATCTATAACTAGTGTCACACGAATGCTTCAAACATAGACAGTAAAAAGAGTCAGTTTTCTTGTACTTAAGTCGGCATTGTGCCTTTTGTATTTAGTTCCGATGCAATTTCTGTGTTTCATCGTCAATAAGAACGTCAGCTGGATACAGTAATGCTGTAGTGAAGCATTGGAATCTATAACTAGTGTCACAGGAATGGTTCAAAACATAGATATTAAGAAGAGTCTGTTTTCTTGTACTTAAGTCGGCAGTGTGCCTTTTCTATTTAATTCCGATGCAATTTCTGTGTTTCGTCGTCAATAAGAAGGTCCAATTGAGACGGTACACCTGAAGTGAAGAATTCGAATCTAATACCGGTTTCACAGGAAAGGTTCAAATCATAGACAGTAAGAAGAGCCAGATTTCTCGTACCTGAGTCGTCATTGTGCCTTTTGTATTTAATTCCGATGCAGTATCTGTGTTTCATCGACAATAAGACGGTCAGCTGGATACAGTAGACCTGAAGTGAAGCATCGGAATCTATAACTAGTGTCATGGGAACGGTTCAAAACATAGACAGTAAGATGAGCAAGACTTCTTGTACTTGGGTCGGCATTGTCCCTTTTTTATTTAATTCCGATGCTATTTCTGTGTTTCATCGTCAACAACGAGGTCAGAGGATACAGTAAACCTGAAGTGAAGCATCGGAATCTACAATTAGTGTCACAGGAATGGTTCAGAACATAGACAGTAAGAAGGGCCAGTCTTCTTGTACTTGAGTCGGCATTGTGCTTTTGTATTTAATTCCGATGCAATTTCTGTGTTTCATCGTCAATAAGACGGTCGGAGGGATAGAGTAAACCAGAAGTGAAGCATCGGAATCTACAACTAGTGCCACGGGAATGGTTAAAAACATAGACTTTAAGTAGAATCAGTCTTCTCGTACTTAAGTCGGCATTGTGCCTTTTGTATTTAGTTCCGATGCAATTTCTGTGTTTCATCGTCAAGAAGAAGGTCAGAGGGATACAGTAAACCTGAAGTGAAGCATCGGAATCTATAACTAGTGTTACAGGAATGGTTCAAAACATAGACAGTAAGAAGAGTCAGTTTTCTTGTACTTAAGTCGACATTATGGCTTTTGTATTTAATTCCGATGCAATTTCTGTGTTTCGTCGTCAATAAGAAGGTCCAAGGGATACAGTAAACCTGAAGTGAAGCATCGAAATCTAAAACCGGTCTTACAGGAAAGGTTCACAACATAGACAGTAAGTAGAGCAAGGCTTCTTGTACTTGAGTCGGCATTGTGTCTTTTGTATTTAATTCCGATGCAATTTCTGTGTTTCATCGTCAATAAGAAGGTCAGAGGGATACAGTAAACCAGAAGTGAAGCAAGTGAATCTATAACTAGTGTCAAAAGAATGGTTCAAAACATAGACAGTAAGGAGAGTCAGTTTTCTTGTTCTTAAGTCGGCATTGTGCTTTTTCTATTTAATTCCGATGCAATTTCTGTGTTTCGTCGTCAATAAGAAGGTCCAAGGGATACTGTAAACCTGAAGTCAAGCATCGGAATCTAAAACTGGTCTCACAGGAAAGGTTCAAAACATAGACAGTAAGAAGAATCAGTTTTCTTGTACTTAAGTCGGCATTGTGCCTTTTGTAATTAATTCGAAAGCAATTTCTGTGTTTCATCGTCAATAAGATGGTCAGAGGGATACAGTAAACCTGAAGTGAAGCATCGGAATCTATAACTAGTGTCACAGTAATGGTTCAAAACATAGACAGGAAGAAGAGTCAGTTCTCTTGTACTTGAGTCGGCATTGTGTCTTTTGTTTTTCATTCCGATACAATTTCTGTGTTTTATCGTCAATAAGAAGGTCGCAGGGATACAGTAAACCTGAAGTGATGCATCGGAATCTATAACTAGTGTCACAGTAATGGTTCAAAACATAGACAGGAAGAAGATTCAGTTCTCTTGTACTTGAGTCGGCATTGTGTCTTTTCTGTTTAATTCCAATGCATATTCTGTGTTTGGTCGTCAATAAGAAGGTCCAATGGATACAGTGAACCTGAAGTCAAGCATCGGAATCTAAAATTGGTCTTACATTAAGGGTTCAAAACATAGACAGTAAGAAGAGCCAGTCTTCTTGTACTTGAGTCGGCATTGTGATTTTTGAATGTAATTCCGATGCAATTTCTGTGTTTCATCATCAATAAGAGGGTCAGAGGGATAAAGTAAAACTGAAGTGAAGCTTCGGAATCTATAACTAGTGTCACAGGAATGGTTCAAAACATAGACAGTGTTAAGAGTCAGTCTTCTTGTAGTTAAGTCGGCATTGTGCCTTTTGTATTTAATTCCGATGCAATTTCTGTGTTTCATCGTCAATAAGAAGGTCAGCTGGATACAGTAGACCTGAAGTGAAGCATCGGAATCTATAACTAAAGTCATGGGAATGGTTCAAATCATAGACAGTAAAATGAGCCAGTCTTCTTGTACTTGAGTCGGCATTGTGCCTTTTGTAATTAATTCCGATGAAATTTCTGTGTTTGATCGTCAATGAGAAAGTCAGAGGGATACAGAAAACCGGAAGTGAAGCATCGGAATCTATAACTAGTGTCACAGGAATGGTTCGAATAGGCAGTAAGAAGAGTCAGTTTTCTTGTACTTAAGTCGGCATTGTGCCTTTCGTATTTAATTCCGATGCTATTTCTGTGTTTCATCGTGAACAAGGAGGTCAGAGGGATACAGTAAACCTGAAGTGAATCATCGGAATCTATAACTAGTGTCACACGAATGGTTCAAACATAGACAGTAAGAAGAGTCAGTTTTCTATTACTTAAGTCGGCATTGTGCCTTTTGTATTTAGTTCCGATGCAATTTCTGTGTTTCATCGTCAGTAAGAACGTCAGCTGGATACAATAAACCTGTAGTGAAGCATCGGAATCTATAACTAGTGTCACAGGAATGGTTCAAAACATAGATATTAAGAAGAGTCTGTTTTCTTGTACTTAAGTCGGCAGTGTGCCTTTTCTATTTAATTCCGATGCAATTTCTGTGTTTCGTCGCCAATAAGAAGGTCCAATTGAGACAGTACACCTGAAGTGAAGAATCGGAATCTAATACCGGTTTCACAGGAAAGGTTCAAATCATAGACAGTAAGAGGAGCCAGACTTCTCGTACCTGAGTCGTCATTGTGCCTTTTGTATTTAATTCCGATGCAATCTCTGTGTTTCATCGTCAATAAGACGGTCAGCTGGATACAGTAGACCTGAAGTGAAGCATCGGAATCTATAACTAGTGTCATGGGAACGGTTCAAAACATAGACAGTAAGATGAGCAAGACTTCTTGTACTTGGGTCGGCATTGTGCCTTTTGTACTTAATTCCGATGCTATTTCTGTGTTTCATCGTCAACGAGGAGGTCAGAGGGATGCAGTAAACCTGAAGTGAAGCATTGGAATATATAACTAGTGTCACAGGAATGGTTCAGAACATAGACAGTAAGAAGGGCCAGTCTTCTTGTACTTGAGTCGGCATTGTGCCTTTTGTATTTAATTCCGATGCAATTTCTGTGTTTCATCGTCAATAAGACGGTCAGAGGGATAGAGTAAACCTGAAGTGAAGCATCGGAATCTACAACTAGTGTCACAGGAATGGTTAAAAACATAGACTTTAAGTAGAATCAGTCTTCTTGTACTTAAGTCGGCATTGTGCATTTTGTATTTAATTCCGATGCAATTTCTGTGTTTCATCGTCAATAAGAAGGTCAGAGGGATACAGTAAACCTGAAGTGAAGCATCGGAATGTATACCTAGTATCACAGGAATGGTTCAAAACATAGACAGTAAGAAGAGTAAGTTTTCTTGTACTTAAGTCGGCGTTGTGTCTTTTGTATTTAATTCCGATGCAATATCTGGGTTTCATCGTCAATAAGAAGGTCAGAGGGATACAGTAAACCTGAAGTGAAGCATGTGAATCTATAACTAGTGTCAAAGGAATGGTTCAAATCATAGACAGTAAGAAGAGTCAGTTTTCTTGTTCTTAAGTCGGCATTGTGCCTTTTCTATTTAATTCTGATGCAATTTCTGTGTTTCGTCGTCAATAAGAAGGTCAGAGGGATACAGTAAACCTGAAGTAAAGTATCGGAATCTATAACTAGTGACACAGTAATGGTTCAAAACATAGACAGGAAGAAGAGTCAGTTCTCTTGTACTTGAGTCGGCATTGTGTCTTTTGTTTTTCATTCCGATACAATTTCTGTGTTTTATCGTCAATAAGAAGGTCACAGGGATACAGTAAACCTGAAGTGATGCATCGGAATCTATAACTAGTGCCACAGTAATGGTTCAAAACATAGACAGGAAGAAGAGTCAGTTCTCTTGTACTTGAGTCGGCATTGTGTCTTTTCTATTTAATTCCAATGCATATTCTGTGTTTGGTCGTCAATAAGATGGTCCAATGGATACAGTGAACCTGAAGTCAAGCATCGGAATCTAAAATTGGTCTTACATTAAGGGTTCAAAACATAGACAGTAAGAAGAGCCAGTCTTCTTGTACTTGAGTCGGCATTGTGCGTTTTGTATTTAATTCCGATGCAATTTCTATGTTTCATCGTCAATAAGAAGGTCAGAGGGATACAATAAAACTGAAGTGAAGCATCGGAATCTGTAACTAGTGTCACAGGAATGGTTCATAACATAGACAGTAAGAAGAGTCAGTCTGCTAGTACTTTAGTTGGCTTTGTGCTTTTGTATTTAATTCCAATGCAATTTCTGTGTTTCATCGTCAATACGAAGGTCAGAGGGATACAGTAAAACTGAAGTCAAGCATCGGAATCTAAAACTGGTCTCACAGGAAAGGTTCAAAACATAGACAGTAAGAAGAATCAGTTTTCTTGTACCTAAGTCGGCATTGTGCCTTTTGTAATTAATTCCGATGCAATTTCTGTGTTTCATCGTCAATGAGATGGTCAGAGGGATACAGTAAACCTGAAGTGAAGAATCGGAATCTATAACTAGTGTCACAGTAATGGTTCAAAACATAGACAGGAAGAAGAGTCAGTTCTCTTGTACTTGAGTCGGCATTGTGTCTTTTGTTTTTCATTCCGATACAATTTCTGTGTTTTATCGTCAATAAGAAGGTCACAGGGATACAGTAAACCTGAAGTGATGCATCGGAATCTATAACTAGTGTCACAGTAATGGTTCAAAACATAGACAGGAAGAACAGTCAGTTCTCTTGTACTTGAGTCGGCATTGTGTCTTTTCTATTTAATTCCAATGCATATTCTGTGTTTGGTCGTCAACAAGAAGGTCCAATGGATACAGTGAACCTGAAGTCAAGCATCGGAATCTAAAATTGGTCTTACATTAAGGGTTCAAAACATAGACAGTAAGAAGAGCCAGTTTTCTTGTACTTGAGTCGGCATTGTGCCTTTTGTATTTAATTCCGATGTAATTTCTATGTTTCATCGTCAATAAGAAGGTCCGAGGGATACAATAAACCTGAAGTGAAGCATCGGAATCAATAACTAGTGTCACAGGAATGGTTCATAACATAGACAGTAAGAAGAGTCAGTCTGCTAGTATTTGAGTTGGCTTTGTGCCTTTTGTATTTAATTCCGATGCAATTTCTGTGTTTCATCGTCAATAAGAAGGTCAGCTGGATACAGTAAACCTGAAGTGAAGCATCGGAATCTATAACTAGTGTCACAGGAATGGTTCAAAACATAGATATTAAGAAGAGTCTGTTTTCTTATACTTAAGAAGGCATTATGCCTTTTCTATTTAATTCCGATGCAATTTCTGAGTTTCGTCGTCAATAAGAAGGTCCAAGGGATACAGTAAACCTGAAGTGAAGCATCGGAATCTAAAACCGGTCTCAGAGGAAGGTTCAAAACATAGACAGTAAGAAGAGCCAGACTTCTTGTACCTGAGTCGGCATTGTGCCTTTTGTATTTAATTCCGAAGCAATTTCTGTGCTTCATCGTCAATGAGATGGTCAGAGGGATACAGTAAACCTGAAGTGAAGCATCGGAATCTATAACTAGTGTCACAGTAATGGTTCAAAACATAGACAGGAAGAAGAGTCAGTTCTCTTGTACTTGAGTCGGCATTGTGTCTTTTGTTTTTCATTCCGATACAATTTCTGTGTTTTATCGTCAATAAGAAGGTCACAGGGATACAGTAAACCTGAAGTGATGCATCGGAATCTATAACTAGTGTCACAGTAATGGTTCAAACCATTGACAGGAAGAAGAGTCAGTTCTCTTGTACTTGAGTCGGCATTGTGTCTTTTCTATTTAATTCCAATGCATATTCTGTGTTTGGTCGTCAATAAGAAGGTCCAATGGATACAGTGAACTTGAAGTCAAGCATCGGAATTTAAAATTGGTCTTACATTTAGGGTTCAAAACGTAGACAATAAGAAGAGCCAGTCTTCTTGTACTTGAGTCGGCATTGTGCCTTTTGTATTTAATTCCGATGCAATTTCTATGTTTCATCGACAATAAGAGGGTCAGAGGGATACAATAAACCTGAAGTGAAGCATCGGAATCTATAACTAGTGTCACAGGAATGGTTCATAACATAGACAGTAAGAAGAGTCAGTCTGCTAATACTTGAGTTGGCTTTGTACCTTTTGTATTTAATTCCGATGCAATTTCTGTGTTTCATCGTCAATACGAAGGTCAGAGGGATACAGTAAAACTGAAGTCAAGCATCGGAATCTATAACTAGTGTCACAGGAATGGTTTAAAACATAGAAAGTAAGAGGAGTGTGTCTTCTAGTACTTGAGTCGGCATTGTGCATTTTGTATTTAATTCCGATGCAATTTCTGTGTTTCATCGTCAATAAGACGGTCAGAGGGATACAGAAAAACAGAAGTGAAGCATCGGAATCTATTACTAGTGTCACAGGAATGGTTCAAAACATAGACAGTAAGAAGAGTCAGTCTTCTTGTACTTAAGTCAGCATTGTGCTTCTTGTATTTAATTCCGATGCTATTTCTGTGTTTCATCGTCAACAAGGAGGTCAGAGGGTTACTGTAAAACAGAAGTGAAGCATCGGAATCTAAAACTAGTGTCACAGGAATGGTTCAAAACATAGGCAGTAGGAAGAGTCATTCTTGTACTTAAGTTGGAATTGTGCCTTTTGTATTTACCTCCGATGCAATTTCTGTGTTTCATCGTCAATAAGAAGGTCAGAGGGATACAGTAAACCTGAAGTGAAGCATCGCACTCTATAACTAGTGTCACAGGAATTGTTCAAAACATAGAGAGTAAGAAGAGTCAGTCTTTTTGTACTTAAGTCGGCATTGTGCCATTTGTATTTAATTCCGATGCAATTTCTGTGTTTCATCGTCAATAAGAAGGTCAGAGGATACAGTAAACCTGAAGTGAAACATCGGAATCTATAACAAGTGTCACAGGAATGGTTCAAAACATAGACAGTAAGAAGAGTCAGTCTTCTTGTACTTAATTCGGCATTGTGCCTTTTGTATTTAATTCCGATGCAATTTCTGTGTTTCATCGTCAATAAGAAGGTCAGCTGGATACAGTAGACCTGAAGTGAAGCATCGGAATCTATAACTAGTGTCATGGGAATGGTTCAAACCGTAGACAGTAAAATGAGCCAGTCTTCTTGTACCTGAGTCGGCATTGTGCCTTTTGTATTTAGTTCCGATGCAATTTCTGTGTTTCATCGTCAATAAGAACGTCAGCTGGATACAGTAAACCTGTAGTGAAGCATCGGAATCTATAACTAGTGTCACAGGAATGGTTCAAAACATAGATATTAAGAAGAGTCTGTTTTCTTGTACTTAAGTCGGCAGTGTGCCTTTTCTAATTAATTCCGATTCAATTTCTGTGTTTCGTCGTCAGTAAGAAGATCCAATTGAGACAGTACACCTGAAGTGAAGAATCGGAATCTAATACCGGTTTCACAGGAAAGGTTCAAATCATAGACAGTAAGAAGAGCCAGACTTCTCGTACCTGAGTCGTCATTGTGCCTTTTGTATTTAATTCCGATGCAATCTCTGTGTTTCATCGTCAATAAGACGGTCAGCTGGATACAGTTGACCTGAAGTGAAGCATCGGAATCTATAACTAGTGTCATGGGAACGGTTCAAAACATAGACAGTAAGATGAGCCAGACTTCTTGTACTTGGGTCGGCATTGTGCCTTTTGTATGTAATTCCGATGCTATTTCTGTGTTTCATCGTCAACAAGGAGGTCAGGGGGATACAGTAAACCTGAAGTGAAGCATAGGAATCTACAATTAGTGTCACAGGACTAGTTCAGAACATAGACAGTAAGAAGGGCCAGTCTTCTTGTACTTGAGTCGGCATTGTGCCTTTTGTATTTAATTCCGATGCAATTTCTGTGTTTCATCGTCAATAAGACGGTCAGAGGGATAGAGTAAACCTGAAGTGAATCATCGGAATCTACAACTAGTGTCACAGGAATGGTTAAAAACATAGACTTTAAGTAGAATCAGTCTTCTTGTACTTAAGTCGGCATTGTGCCTTTTGTATTTAATTCCGAAGCAATTTCTGTGTTTCATCGTCAATAAGAAGGTCAGAGGGTTACAGTAAACCTGAAGTGAAGCATCGGAATCTATAACTAGTGTTACAGGAATGGTTCAAAGCATAGACAGTAAGAAAAGTCAGTTTTCTTGTACTTAAGTCGACATTATTTCTTTTGTATTTAATTCAGATGCAATTTCTGTGTTTCGTCGTCAATAAGAAGGTCCAAGGGATACAGTAAACCTGAAGTGAAGCATCGAAATCTAAAACCGGTCTTACAGGAAAGGTTCAAAACATAGACAGTAAGTAGAGCAAGTCTTCTTGTACTTGAGTCGGCATTGTGCCTTTTGTATTTAATTCCGATGCAATTTCTGTGTTTCATCGTCAATAAGAAGGTCAGAGGGATACAGTAAACCTGAAGTGAAGCATTTGAATCTATAACTAGTGTCAAAGGAATGGTTCAAAACATAGACAGTAAGAAGAGTCAGTTTTCTTGTTCTTAAGTCGGCATTGAGCCTTTTCCATTTAATTCCGATGCAATTTCTGTGTTTCGTCGTCAATAAGAAGGTCCAAGGGATACTGTAAACCTGAAGTCAAACATCGGAATCTAAAACTGGTCTCAGAGGAAAGGTTCAAAACATAGACAGTAAGAAGAATCAGTTTTCTTGTACTTAAGTCGGCATTGTGCCTTTTGTAATTAATTCCAATGCATATTCTGTGTTTGGTCGTCAATAAGAATGTCCAATGGATACAGTAAACCTGAATTCAAGCATCGGAATCTAAAATTGGTCTTACATTAAGGGTTCAAAACATAGACAGTAAGAAGAGCCAGTCTTCTTGTACTTGAGTCGGCATTGTGCTTTTGTAATTAATTCCGATGCAATTTCTGTGTTTCATCGTCAATAAGACGGTCAGAGGGATACAGTAAAACAGAAGTGAAGCATCGGAATCTATAACTAGTGTCACAGGAATGGTTCAATACATAGACACTAAGAAGAGTCGGTCTTCTTGTACTTAAGTCAGCATTGTGCCTTTTGTATTTAATTCCGATGCAATTTCTGTGTTTCATCGTCAATAAGAAGGTCAGCTGGATACAGTAAACATGAATTGAAGCATCGGAATCTATAACTAGTGTCACAGGAATGGTTCAAAACATAGATATTAAGAAGAGTCTGTTTTCTTATACTTTAGAAGGCATTATGCCTTTTCTATTTAATTCCGATGCAATTTCTGTGTTTTGTCGTCAATAAGAAGGTCCAAGGGATACAGTAAACCTGAAGTGAAGCATCGGAATCTAAAACCGGTCTCAGAGGAAAGGTTCAAAACATAGACAGTAAGAAGAGCCAGACTTCTTGTACCTGAGTCGGCATTGTGCCTTTTGTATTTAATTCCGAAGCAATTTCTGTGCTTCATCGTCAATAAGGCGGTCAGAGGGATACAGTAAACCTGAAGTGAAGCATCGGAATCTATAACTTGTGTAACAGGAATGGTTCAAAACAAAGACAGTAAGAGGATTCACTTTTCTTGTTCTTAAGTCGGCATTGTGCCTTTTGTATTTAATTCCGATGCAATATCTATGTTTCATCGTCAATAAGAAGGTCAGCTGGATACAGTAAACCTGAAGTGAAGCATCGGAATTTAAAACTAGTGTCACAGGAATGGTTCAAAACATAGACAGTAAGAAGAGTCAGACCTCTTGTACTTATGTCGGCAATGTGCCTTTTGTATTTAATTTTGATGCAATTTCTGTGTTTCATCGTCAATAAGGAGGTCAGAGGGATACAGTAAATCTGAAGTGAAGAATCGGAATCTAAAACTAGTGTCACAGGAATGGTTCAAAACATAGGCAGTAGGAAGAGTCACTCTTGTACTTAAGTCGGCATTGTGCCTTTTGTACTTACTTCCGATGCAATTTCTGTGTTTCATCGTCAATAAGAAGGTCAGAGGGATACAGTAAACCTGAAGTGAAGCATCGGAATCTATAACTAGTGTCACTGGAATGGTTCAAAAAATAGAGAGTAAGAAGAGTCAGTCTTTTTGTACTTAAGTCGGCATTGTGCCTTTTGTATTTAATTCCGATGCAATTTCTGTGTTTTGTCGTCAATAAGAAGGTCAGAGGGATACAAAAAACCTGAAGTGAAATATCGGAATCTATAACTAGTGTCACAGGAATGGTTCAAAACATAGACAATAAGAAGAGTCAGTCTTCTTGTACTTAAGTCAGCATTGTGCCTTTTGTATTTAATTCCGATGCAATATCTGTGTTTCATCGTCAATAAGAAGATCAGAGGGATACAGTAAACCTGAAGTGAAGCATCGGAATCTATAACTAGTGTCACAGGAATGATTTATAGCACAGACAGTAAGAAGAGCCAGTCTTCTTGTACTTAAGTCGGCATTGTGCCATTTGTATTTAATTCCGAAGCAATTTCTGTGTTTCATCTTTAATAAGAAGGTCAGAGGGATACAGTAAACCTGAAGTGAAGCATCGGAATCTATAACTAGTGTCACAGGAATGGTTCAAAACATAAACAGTAAGAAGAGTCAGTATTCTTGAATTTATGTTGGCATTGTGCCTTTTCTTTTTAATTCCGATGCAATTTCTGTGTTTCGGCGTCAATAAGAAGGTCCAAGGGGTACAGTAAACCTGAAGTGAAGCATCGGAATCTAAAACCGGTCTCACAGGAAAGGTTTATAGCATAGACAGTGAGAAGAGTCGGTCGTCTTGTACTTAAGTCGGCATTGTGCCTTTTGTATTTAATTCCGATGCAATTTCTGTGTTTCATCGTCAATAAGAAGGTCAGCTGGATACAGTAGACCTGAAGTGAAGCATCGGAATCTATAAATAGTGTCATGGGAATGGTTCAAAACATAGACAGTAAAATGAGGCAGTCTTCTTGTACTTGAGTCGGCATTGTGCCTTTTGTATTTAATTCCGATGAAATTTCTGTGTTTGATCGTCAATGAGAAAGTCAGAGGGATACAGTAAACCTGAGGTAAAGCATCGGAAACTATAACTAGTGTCACAGGAATGGTTCAAAACATAGATATTAAGAAGAGTCTGTTTTCTTGTACTTAAGTCGGCAGTGTGCCTTTTCTATTTAAATCCGATGCAATTTCTGTGTTTCATCGTCAATAAGAAGGTCCAATTGAGACAGTAAACCTCTAGTGAAGAATCGGAATCTAATACCGGTTTCACAGGAAAGGTTCAAATCATAGACAGTAAGAAGAGCCAGACATCTTGTACCTGAGTCGGCGTTGTGCCTTTTGTATTTAATTCCGATGGAATCTCTGTGTTTCATCGTCAATAAGACGGTCAGCTGGATACAGTAGACCTGAAGTGAAGCATCGGAATCTATAACTAGTGTCATGGGAACGGTTCAAAACATAGACAGTAAGATGAGCCAGACTTCTTGTACTTGGGTTGGCATTGTGGCTTTTGTATTTAATTCGGATGCTATTTCTGTGTTTCATCGTCAACAAGGAGGTCAGAGGGATACAGTAAACCTGAAGTGAAGCATCGGAATCTATAACTAGTGTCACACGAATGGTTCAAACATAGAGAGTAAGAAGAGTCAGTTTTCTTGTACATAAGTCGGCATTGTGCTCTTTGTATTTTATTACGATGCGATTTCTGTGTTTCATCGTCAATATGAAGGTCAGCTGGATACAGTAAACCTGAAGTGAAGCATCGGAATCTATAACTAGTGTCACAGGAATGGTTCAAAACATAGACAGTAAGAAGGGCCAGTCTTCTTGTACTTGAGTCGGCATTGTGCCTTTTGTATTGAATTACGATGCAATTTCTTTGTTTCATCGTCAATAAGACGGTCAGAGGGATAGAGTAAACCTGAAGTGACGCATCGGAATCTACAACTAGTGTCACAGGAATGGTTAAAAACATAGACAGTAAGTAGAATCAGTTTTCTTGTACTTAAGTCGGCATTGTGTCTTTTGTATTTAATTCCGATGCAATTTCTGTGTTTCATCGTCAATAAGAAGGTCAGAGGGATACAGTAAACCTAAAGTGAAGCATCGGAATCTATAACTAGTGTTACAGGAATGGTTCAAAACATAGACAGTAAGAAGAGTCAGTTTTCTTGTACTTAAGTCGACATTGTGGCTTTTGTATGTAATTCCGATGCAATTTCTGTGTTTCGTCGTCAATAAGAAGGTCCAAGGGATACAGTAAACCTGAAGTGAAACATCGAAATCTAAAACCGGTCTTACAGGAAAGGTTCAAAACATAGACAGTAAGTAGAGCAACTCTTCTTGTACTTGAGTCGGCATTGTGCCTTTTGTATTTAATTCCGATGCAATTTCTGTGTTTCATCGTCAATAAGAAGGTCAGAGGGATACAGTAAACCTGAAGTGAAGCATGTGAATCTATAACTAGTGTCAAAGGAATGGTTCAAAACATAGACAGTAAGAAGAGTCAGTTTTCTTGTTCTTAAGTCGGCATTGTGCCTTTTCTATTTTATTCCGATGCAATTTCTGTGTATCGTCGTCAATAAGAAGGTCTAAGGGATACAGTAAACCTGAAGTGAGCAGTGGAATCTATAACTAGTGTCACAGGAATGGTTCAAAGCATAGACAGTAGGAAGAGTCAGTTTTCTTATACTTACGTGGGCATTGTGCCTTTTGTTTTTAATTCCGATACAATTTCTGTGTTTCATCGTCAATAAGAATGTCACAGGGATACAGTAAACCTGAAGTGATGCATCGGAATCTATAACTAGTGTCACAGTAATGGATCAAAACATAGACAGGAAGAAGAGTCAGTTCTCTTGTACTTGAGTCGGCATTGTGTCTTTTCTATTTAATTCCAATGCATATTCTGTGTTTGGTCGTCAATAAGAAGGTCCAATGGATACAGTAAACCTGAAGTCAAGCATCGGAATCTAAAACTGGTCTTAGATTCAAGGTTCAAACATAGACAGTAAGAAGAGCCAGTCTTCTTGTACTTGAGTCGGCATTGTGCCTTTTGTATTTAATTCCGATGCAATTTCTGTGTTTCATCGTCAATAAGAAGGTCAGAGGGATACAATAAACCTGAAGTGAAGAATCGGAATCTATAACTAGTGTCACAGGAATGGTTTAAAACATAGACAGTAAGAAGAGTCAGTTTTCTAGTACTTGAGTCGGCATTGTGCCTTTGGTATTTAATTCCGATGCAATTTCTGTGTTTCATCGTCAATAAGACGGTCAGAGGGATACAGTAAAACAGAAGTGAAGCATCGGAATTTATAACTAGTGTCACAGTAATGGTTCGAAACATAGACACTAAGAAGAGTCAGTCTTCTAGTACTTTAGTCAGCATTGTGACTTTTGTATTTAATTCCGATGCAATTTCTGTGTTTCATCGTCAATAAGAAGGTCAGCTGGATACAGTAAACCTAAAGTGAAGCATCGGAATCTATAACTAGTGTCACAGGAATGGTTCAAAACATAGATATTAAGAAGAGTCTGTTTTCTTATACTTAAGAAGGCATTATGCCTTTTCTATTTAATTCCGATGCAATTTCTGTGTTTCGTTGTCAATAAGAAGGTCCAAAGGATACAGTAAACCTGAAGTGAAGCATCGGAATCTAAAACCGGTCTCAGAGGAAAGGTTCAAAACATAGACAGTAAGATGAGCCAGACTTCTTGTACCTGCGTCGGCATTGTGCCTTTTGTATTTAATTCCGAAGCAATTTCTGTGTTTCATCGTCAATAAGGCGGTCAGAGGGATACATTAAACCTGAAGTGAAGCATCGGAATCTATAACTAGAGTCACAGGAATGGTTCAAAACATAGACAGTAGGAAGAGTCAGTCTTCTTGTACTTAAGTCGGCATTGTGCCTTTTGTATTTAATTCCGATGCAATATCTGTGTTTCATCGTCAATACGAAGGTCAGCTGGATACAGTAAACCTGAAGTGAAGCATCGGAATCTATAACTAGTGTCACAGGAATGGTTCAAATCATAGACAGTAAGAAGAGTCAGACCTCTTGTACTTATGTCGGCAATGTGCCTTTTGTATTTAATTAAGATGCAATTTCTGTGTTTCATCGTCAATAAGGAGGTCAGAGGGATACAGTAAACCTGAAGTGAAGCATCGGAATCTAAAACTAGTGTCACAGGAATGGTTCAAAACATAGGCAGTAGGAAGAGTCACTCTTGTACTTAAGTTGGCATTGTGCCTTTTGTAATTACTTCCGATGCAATATCTGTGTTTCATCGTCAATAAGAAGGTCAGAGGGATACAGTAAACCTGAAGTGAAGTATCGGAATCTATAACAAGTGTCACAGGAATGGTTCAAAACATAGAGAGTAAGAAGAGTCAGTCTTTTTGTACTTAAGTCGGCATTGTGCCTTTTGTATTTAATTCCGATGCAATTTCTGTCTTTCATCGTCAATAAGAAGGTCAGATTGATACAGTAAACCTGAAGTGAAACATCGGAATCTATAACTAGTGTCACAGGAATGGTTCAAAACATAGACAGTAAGAAGAGTCAGTCTTCTTGTACTTAAGTCGGCATTGTGCCTTTTGTATTTAATTCCGATGCAATATCTGTGTTTCATCGTCAATAAGAAGATCAGAGGGATACAGTAAACCTGAAGTGAAGCATCGGAATCTATAACTAGTGTCACAGGAATGGTTCAAAGCACAGACAGTAAGAAGAGCCAGTCTTCTTGTACTTAAGTCGGCATTGTGCCATTTGTATTTAATTCCGAAGCAATTTCTGTGTTTCATCGTCAATAAGAGGATCAGAGGGATACAGTAAACCTGAAGTGAAATATCGGAATCTATAACTAGTGTCACAGGAATGGTTCAAAACATAGACAATAAGAAGAGTCAGTCTTCTTGTACTTAAGTCGGCATTGTGACTTTTGTATTTAATTATGATGCAATTTCTGTGTTTCATCGTCAATAAGGAGGTCAGAGGGATACAGTAAACCTGAAGTGAAGCATCGGAATCTAAAACTAGTGTCACAGGAATGGTTCAAAACATAGGCAGTAGGAAGAGTCACTCTTGTACTTAAGTCGGCATTGTGCCTTTTGTATTTACTTCCGATGCAATTTCTGTGTTTCATCGTCAATAAGAAGGTCAGAGGGATACAGTAAACCTGAAGTGAAGCATCGGAATCTGTAACTAGTGTCACTGGAATGGTTCAAAACATAGAGAGTAAGAAGAGTCAGTCTTTTTGTACTTAAGTCGGCATTGTGCCTTTTGTATTTAATTCCGATGCAATTTCTGTGTTTCATCGTCAATAAGAAGGTCAGAGGGATACAGTAAACCTGAAGTGAAATATCGGAACCTATAACTAGTGTCACAGGAATGGTTCAAAACATTGACAATAAGAAGAGTCAGTTTTCTTGTACTTAAGTCGGCATTGTGCCTTTTGTATTTAATTCCGATGCAATATCTGTGTTTAATCGTCAATAGGAAGATTAGAGGGATACAGTAAACCTGAAGTGAAGCATCGGAATCTATAACTAGTGTCACAGGAATGGTTCAAAGCACAGACAGTAAGAAGAGCCAGTCTTCTTGTACTTATGTCGGCATTGTGCCATTTGTATTTAATTCCGAAGCAATTTCTGTGTTTCATCTTTAATAAGAAGGTCAGAGGGATACAGTAAACCTGAAGTGAAGCATCGGAATCTATAACTAGTGTCACAGGAATGGTTCAAAACATAAACAGTAAGAAGAGTCAGTATTCTTGTATTTATGTCGGCATTGTGCCTTTTCTTTTTAATTCCGATGCAATTTCTGTGTTTCGGCGTCAATAAGAAGGTCCAAGGGGTACAGTAAACCTGAAGTGAAGCATCGGAATCTAAAACCGGTCTCACAGGAAAGGTTCAAAACATAGACAGTGAGAAGAGTCAGTATTCTTGTACTTAAGTCGGCATTGTGCCTTTTGTATTTAATTCCGATGCAATTTCTGTGTTTCATCGTCAATAAGAAGGTCAGCTGGATACAGTAGATCTGAAGTGAAGCATCGGAATCTATAACTAGTGTCATGGGAATGGTTCAAAACATAGACAGTAAAAAGAGGCAGTCTTCTTGTACTTGAGTCGGCATTGTGCCTTTTGTATTTAATTCCTATGAAATTTCTGTGTTTCATCTTCAATGAGAAAGTCAGAGGGATACAGAAAACCTGAAGTGAAGCATCGGAATCTATAACTAGTGTCACAGGAATGGTTCAAATAGGCAGTAAGAAGAGTCAGTTTTCTTGTACTAAAGTCGGCATTGTGCCTTTTGTATTTAATTCCGATGCTATTTCTGTGTTTCATCGTCAACAAGGAGGTCAGAGGGATACAGTAAACCTGAAGTGAAGCATCGGAATCTATAACCAGCGTCGGACGAATGGTTCAAACATAGACAGTAAGAAGAGTCAGTTTTCTTGTACTTAAGTCGCCATTGTGCCTTTTGTATTTAATTCCGATGCAATTTCTGTGTTTCATCGTCAATAAGAACGTCAGCTGGATACAGTAAACCTGAGGTAAAGCATCGGAATCTATAACTAGTGTCACAGGAATGGTTCAAAACACAGATATTAAGAAGAGTCTGTTTTCTTGTACTTAAGTCGGCAGTGTGCCTTTTCTATTTAATTCCGATGCAATTTCTGTGTTTCATCGTCAATAAGAAGGTCCAATTGAGACAGTAAACCTGAAGTGAAGAATCGGAATCTAATACCGGTTTCACAGGAAAGGTTAAAAATCATAGCAGTAAGAAGAGCCAGACTTCTTGTACCTGAGTCGGCATTGTGCCTTTTGTATTTAATTCCGATGGAATCTCTGTGTTTCATCGTCAATAAGACGGTCAGCTGGATACAGTAGACCTGAAGTGAAGCATCGGAATCTATAACTAGTGTGACGGGATCGGTTCAAAACATAGACAGTAAGATGAGCCAGACTTCTTGTACCTGGGTTGGCATTGTGGCTTTTGTATTTAATTCCGATGCTATTTCTGTGTTTCATCGTCAACAAGGAGGTCAGAGGGATACAGTAAACCTGAAGTGAAGCATAGGAATCTATAACTAGTGTCACACGAATGGTTCAAACATAGAGAGTAAGAAGAGTCAGTTTTCTTGTACTTAAGTCGCCATTGTGCTCTTCGTATTTAATTACGATGCAATTTCTGTGTTTCATCGTCAATATGAAGGTCAGCTGGATACAGTAAACCTGAAGTGAAGCATCGGAATCTATAACTAGTGTCACAGGAATGGTTCAAAACATAGACAGTAAGAAGGGCCAGTCTTCTTGTACTTGAGTCGGCATTGTGCCTTTTGTATTTAATTCCGATGCAATTTCTTTGTTTCATCGTCAATAAGACGGTCAGAGGGATAGAGTAAACCTGAAGTGAAGCATCGGAATCTACAACTAGTGTCACAGGAATGGTTAAAAACATAGACAGTAAGTAGAATCAGTTTTCTTGTACTTAAGTCGGCATTGTGCCTTTTGTATTTAATTCCGATGCAATTTCTGTGTTTCATCGTCAATAAGAAGGTCAGAGGGATACAGTAAACCTGAAGTGAAGCATCGGAATCTATAACTAGTGTTACAGGAATGGTTCAAAACATAGACAGTAAGAAGAGTCAGTTTTCTTGTACTTAAGTCGACATTGTGGCTTTTGTATTTAATTCCGATGCAATTTCTGTGTTTCGTCGTCAATAAGAAGGTCCAAGGGATACAGTAAACCTGAAGTGAAGCATCGAAATCTAAAACCGGTCTTACAGGAAAGGTTCAAAACATAGACAGTAAGCAGAGCAAGTCTTCTTGTACTTGAGTTTTCATTGTGCCTTTTGTATTTAATTCCGATGCAATTTCTGTGTTTCATCGTCAATAAGAAGGTCAGAGGGATATAGTATGTGGTGTCACCGCCAGACACCACACTTGCTAGGTGGTAGCTTAAATCGGCCGCGGTCCATTTAGTACATGTCGGACCCGCATGTCGCCACTGTGTAATCGCAGACCTAGCGCCACCACCAAGGCATGTCTCGTGATACGAGAGAGCACTCGCCCCAGTTGTACGAGAACCTAGCTACCGCTTAATTGTACGAGAACCTAGCTACCGACCAGATGTACGAAGCCTTTCTCTCTCATTAGCCGAGAGACAGAATAGCCATCAGCTAAGTTAATGGCTCCGAACTAGCAAGGCGCCATTAGCCATACAGTGATTGTACTTAAAGTCTCCTGTGTATCGTCAAGATCGATGTACCACAATGATTGAGTAAAGTTAAGTATTAAACCTGCTCCGTACTTTTCTTCCTAACATTAATTACGTATCCTGTTCCAGTACTTCACACCCGTCTGCGTTAGTCTAGCTTGCCTTTTCAGCCATCTCAACTTCACGGTGTCGGCCCAGCTACCGACACAACACAGTAAACCTGAAGTGAAGCATGTGAATCTATAACTAGTGTCAAAGGAATGGTTCAAAACATAGACAGTAAGAAGAGTCAGTTTTCTTGTACTTAAGTCGGCATTGTGCCTTTTCTATTTTATTCCGATGCAATTTCTGTGTATCGTCGTCAATAAGAAGGTCTAAGGGATACAGTAAACCTGAAGTGAGCAGTGGAATCTATAACTAGTGTCACAGGAATGGTTCAAAGAATAGACAGTAGGAAGAGTCAGTTTTCTTATACTTACGTGGGCATTGTGCCTTTTGTTTTTAATTCCGATACAATTTCTGTGTTTCATCGTCAATAAGAAGGTCACAGGGATACAGTAAACCTGAAGTGATGCATCGGAATCTATAACTAGTGTCACAGTAATGTTCAAAACATAGACAGGAAGAAGAGTCAGTTCTCTTGTACTTGAGTCGGCATTGTGTCTTTTCTATTTAATTCCAATGCATATTCTGTGTTTGGTCGTCAATAAGAAGGTCCAATGGATACAGTAAACCTGAAGTCAAGCATCGGAATCTAAAACTGGTCTTAGATTAAAGGTTCAAAACATAGACAGTAAGAAGAGCCAGTCTTCTTGTACTTGAGTCGGCATTGTGCCTTTTGTATTTAATTCCGATGCAATTTCTGTGTTTCATCGTCAATAAGAAGGTCAGAGGGATACAATAAACCTGAAGTGAAGCATCGGAATCTATAACTAGTGTCACAGGAATGGTTTAAAACATAGACAGTAAGAAGAGTCAGTTTTCTAGTACTTGAGTCGGCATTGTGTCTTTGGTATTTAATTCCGATGCAATTTCTGTGTTTCATCGTCAATAAGACGGTCAGAGGGATACAGTAAAACAGAAGTGAAGCATCGGAATTTATAACTAGTGTCACAGGAATGGTTCTAAACATAGACACTAAGAAGAGTCAGTCTTCTAGTACTTTAGTCAGCATTGTGACTTTTGTATTTAATTCCGATGCAATTTCTGAGTTTCATCGTCAATAAGAAGGTCAGCTGGATACAGTAAACCTAAAGTGAAGCATCGGAATCTATAACTAGTGTCACAGGAATGGTTCAAAACATACATATTAAGAAGAGTCTGTTTTCTTATACTTAAGAAGGCATTATGCCGTTTCTATTTAATTCCGATGCAATTTCTGTGTTTCGTCGTCAATAAGAAGGTCCAAGGGATACAGCAAACCTGAAGTGAAGCATCGGAATCTAAAACCGGTCTCAGAGGAAAGGTTCAAAACATAGACAGTAAGAAGAGCCCGACTTCTTGTACCTGCGTCGGCATTGTGCCTTTTGTATTTAATTCCGAAGCAATTTCTGTGTTTCATCGTCAATAAGGCGGTCAGAGGGATACAGAAAACCTGAAGTGAAGCATCGGAATCTATAACTAGTGTCACAGGAATGGTTCAAAACATAGACAGTAGGAAGAGTCAGTCTTCTTGTACTTAAGTCGGCATTGTGCCTTTTGTATTTAATTCCGATGCAATATCTGTGTTTCATCGTCAATAAGAAGGTCAGCTGGATACAGTAAACCTGAAGTGAAGCATCGGAATCTATAACTAGTGTCACAGGAATGATTCCAAACATAGACAGAAAGAAGAGTCAGACCTCTTGTACTTATGTCGGCAATGTGCCTTTTGTATTTAATTAAGATGCAATTTCTATGTTTCATCGTCAATAAGGAGGTCAGAGGGATACAGTAAACCTGAAGTGAAGCATCAGAATCTAAAACTAGTGTCACAGGAATGGTTCAAAGCATAGGCAGTAGGAAGAGTTATTCTTGTACTTAAGTTGGCATTGTGCCTTTTGTATTTACTTCCGATGCAATATCTGTGTTTCATCGTCAATAAGAAGGTCAGAGGGATACAGTAAACCTGAAGTGAAGCATCGGAATCTATAACAAGTGTCACAGGAATGGTTCAAAACATAGAGAGTAAGAAGAGTCAGTCTTTTTGTACTTAAGTATGCATTGTGCCTTTTGTATTTAATTCCGATGCAATTTCTGTCTTTCATCGTCAATAAGAAGGTCAGAGGGATACAGTAAACCTGAAGTGAAACATCGGAATCTATAACTAGTGTCACAGGAATGGTTCAAAACATAGACAGTAAGAAGAGTCTGTCTTCTTGTACTTAAGTCGGCATTGTGCCTTTTGTATTTAATTCCGATGCAATATCTGTGTTTCATCGTCAATAAGAAGATCAGAGGGATACAGTAAACCTGAAGTGAAGCATCGGAATCTATAACTAGTGTCACAGGAATGGTTCAAAGCACAGACAGAAGAAGAGCCAGTCTTTTTGTACTTAAGTCGGCATTGTGCCATTTGTATTTAATTCCGAAGCAATTTCTGTGTTTCATCGTCAATAAGAAGATCAGAGGGATACAGTAAACCTGAAGTGAAGCATCGGAATCTATAACTAGCGTCACAGGAATGGTTCAAAACATAGACAGTAAGAAGAGTCAGTATTCTTGTATTTAAGTCGGCACTGTGCCCTTTCTTTTTAATTCCGATGCAATTTCTGTGTTTCGGCGTCAATAAGAAGGTCCAAGGGGTACAGTAAACCTGAAGTGAAGCATCGGAATCTAAAACCGGTCTCACAGGAAAGGTTCAAAACATAGACAGTAAGAGAAGCCAGTCTTCTTGTACTTCAGTCGGCATTGTGCCTTTCGTATTTAATTCCGATGCAATTTCTGTGTTTCATCGTCAATGCGACGGTAAGGGGGATACAGTAAACCTGAAGTCAAGCATCGGAATATATAACTAGTGTCGCAGGAATGGTTCAAAACAAAGACAGTAAGAAGACTCAGTCTTCTAGTACTTGAGTCGGCATTGTGCCTTTTGTATTTAATTCCGATGCAATTTCTGTGTTTCATCGTCAATAAGAAGGTCAGCTGAATACAGTAGACCTGAAGTGAAGCATCGGAATCTATAACTAGTGTCATGGGAATGGTTCAAAACATATACAGTAAGATGAGCCAGTCTTCTTGTACTTGAGACGGCATTGTGCCTTTTGTATTTAATTCTTATGAAATTTCTGTGTTTGATCGTCAATGAGAAAGTCAGAGGGATACAGAAAACCTGAAGTGAAGCATCGGAATCTATAACTAGTGTCACAGGAATGGTTCAAATAGGCAGTAAGAAGTGTCAGTTTTCTTGTACTTAAGTCGGCATTGTGCCTTTTGTATTTAATTCCGATGCTATTTCTGTGTGTCATCGTCAACAAGGAGGACAGAGGGATACAGTAAACCTGAAGTGAAGCATCGGAATCTATAACTAGTGTCACACGAATGGTTCAAACATACAAAGTAAGAAGAGTCAGTTTTCTTGAACTTAAGTCGGCATTGTGCCTTTTGTATTTAATTCCGATGTAATCTCTGTGTTTCATAGTTAATAAGACGGTCAGCTGGATACAGTAGACCTGAAGTGAAGCTTCAGAATCTATAACTAGTGTCATGTGAACGTTTCAGAACATAGACAGTAAGACGAGCCAGACTTCTTGTACTTGGGTCGGCATTGTGCCTTTTGTATTTAATTCTGATGCTATTTCTGTGTTTCATCGTCAACAAGGAGGTCAGAGGGATACAGTAAACCTGAAGTGAAGCATCGGAATCTATAACTAGTGTCACACGAATGGTTCAAACATAGAGAGAAAGAAGGGTCAGTTTTCTTGTACTTAAGTCGGCATTGTGTTCTTTGTATTTAATTCCGATCCAATTTTTGTGTTTCATCGTCAATACGAAGGTCAGCTGGATACAGTAAACCTGAAGTGAAGCATCGGAATCTATAACTAGTGTCACAGGAATGGTTCAAAACATAGATATTAAGAAGAGTCTATTTTCTTGTACTTAAGTCGGCATTGTGCCATTTGTATTTAATTCCGATGCAATTTCTGTGTTTCATCGTCAATAAGAAGATCAGAGGGATACAGTAAACCTGAAGTGAAGCATCGGAATCTATAACTAGTGTCACAGGAATGGTTCAAAGCACAGACAGAAGAAGAGCCAGTCTTTTTGTACTTAAGTCGGCATTGTGCCATTTGTATTTAATTCCGAAGCAATTTCTGTGTTTCATCGTCAATAAGAAGATCAGAGGGATACAGTAAACCTGAAGTGAAGCATCGGAATCTATAACTAGCGTCACAGGAATGGTTCAAAACATAGACAGTAAGAAGAGTCAGTATTCTTGTATTTAAGTCGGCATTGTGCCCTTTCTTTTTAATTCCGATGCAATTTCTGTGTTTCGGCGTCAATAAGAAGGTCCAAGGGGTACAGTAAACCTGAAGTGAAGCATCGGAATCTATAACTAGTGTCATGGGAATGGTTCAAAACATATACAGTAAGATGAGCCAGTCTTCTTGTACTTGAGACGGCATTGTGCCTTTTGTATTTAATTCTGATGAAATTTCTGTGTTTGATCGTCAATGAGAAAGTCAGAGGGATACAGAAAACCTGAAGTGAAGCATCGGAATCTATAACTAGTGTCACAGGAATGGTTCAAATAGGCAGTAAGAAGAGTCAGTTTTCTTGTACTTAAGTCGGCATTGTGCCTTTTGTATTTAATTCCGATGCTATTTCTGTGTGTCATCGTCAACAAGGAGGTCAGAGGGATACAGTAAACCTGAAGTGAAGCATCGGAATCTATAACTAGTGTCACACGAATGGTTCAAACATACAAAGTAAGAAGAGTAAGTTTTCTTGAACGTAAGTCGGCATTGTGCATTTTGTATTTAATTCCGATGCAATCTCTGTGTTTCAACGTTAATAAGACGGTCAGCTGGATACAGTAGACCTGAAGTGAAGCTTCGGAATCTATAACTAGTGTCATGTGAACGTTTCAAAACATAGACAGTAAGACGAGCCAGACTTCTTGTACTTGGGTCGGCATTGTGCCTTTTGTATTTAATTCTGATGCTATTCCTGTGTTTCATCGTCAACAAGGAGGTCAGAGGGATACAGTAAACCTGAAGTGAAGCATCGGAATCTATAACTAGTGTCACACGAATGGTTCAAACATAGAGAGAAAGAAGGGTCAGTTTTCTTGTACTTAAGTCGGCATTGTGTTCTTTGTATTTAATTCCGATCCAATTTTTGTGTTTCATCGTCAATACGAAGGTCAGCTGGATACAGTAAACCTGAAGTGAAGCATCGGAATCTATAACTAGTGTCACAGGAATGGTTCAAAACATAGATATTAAGAAGAGTCTATTTTCTTGTACTTAAGTCGGCATTGTGCCATTTGTATTTAATTCCGATGCAATTTCTGTGTTTCATCGTCAATAAGAAGGTCAGCTTGATACAGCAAAACTGAAGAGAAGCGTCGAAATCTATAACTAGTGTCACAGGAATGGTTCAGATCATAGATATTAAGAAGAGTCAGTCTTTTTGTACTTAAGTATGCATTGTGCCCTTTCTTTTTAATTCCGATGCAATTTCTGTGTTTCGGCGTCAATAAGAAGGTCCAAGGGGTACAGTAAACCTGAAGTGAAGCATCGGAATCTAAAACCGGTCTCACAGGAAAGGTTCAAAACATAGACAGTAAGAGAAGCCAGTTTTCTTGTACTTCAGTCGACATTGTGCCTTTCGTATTTAATTCCGATGCAATTTCTGTGTTTCATCGTCAATGCGACGGTAAGGGGGATACAGTAAACCTGTAGTCAAGCATCGGAATATATAACTAGTGTCGCAGGAATGGTTCAAAACAAAGACAGTAAGAAGACTCAGTCTTCTAGTACTTGAGTCGGCATTGTGCCTTTTGTATTTAATTCCGATGCAATTTCTATGTTTCATCGTCAATAAGGAGGTCAGAGGGATACAGTAAACCTGAAGTGAAGCATCGGAATCTAAAACTAGAGTCACAGGAATGGTTCAAAACATAGGCAGTAGGAAGAGTCATTCTTGTACTTAAGTTGGCATTGTGCCTTTTGTATTTACTTCCGATGCAATGTCTGTGTTTCATCGTCAATAAGAAGGTCAGAGGGATACAGTAAACCTGAAGTGAAGCATCGGAATCTATAACAAGTGTCACAGGAATGGTTCAAAACATAGAGAGTAAGAAGAGTCAGTCTTTTTGTACTTAAGTATGCATTGTGCCTTTTGTATTTAATTCCGATGCAATTTCTGTCTTTCACCGTCAATAAGAAGGTCAGAGGGATACAGTAAACCTGAAGTGAAACATCGGAATCTATAACTAGTGTCACAGGAATGGTTCAAAACATAGACAGTAAGAAGAGTCTGTCTTCTTGTACTTAAGTCGGCATTGTGCCTTTTGTATTTAATTCCGATGCAATATCTGTGTTTCATCGTCAATAAGAAGATCAGAGGGATACAGTAAACCTGAAGTGAAGCATCGGAATCTATAACTAGTGTCACAGGAATGGTTCAAAGCACAGACAGAAGAAGAGCCAGTCTTTTTGTACTTAAGTCGGCATTGTGCCATTTGTATTTAATTCCGAAGCAATTTCTGTGTTTCATCGTCAATAAGAAGATCAGAGGGATACAGTAAACCTGAAGTGAAGCATCGGAATCTATAACTAGCGTCACAGGAATGGTTCAAAACATAGACAGTAAGAAGAGTCAGTATTCTTGTATTTAAGTCGGCATTGTGCCCTTTCTTTTTAATTCCGATGCAATTTCTGTGTTTCGGCGTCAATAAGAAGGTCCAAGGGGTACAGTAAACCTGAAGTGAAGCCTCGGAATCTAAAACCGGTCTCACAGGAAAGGTTCAAAACATAGACAGTAAGAGAAGCCAGTCTTCTTGTACTTCAGTCGGCATTGTGCCTTTCGTATTTAATTCCGATGCAATTTCTGTGTTTCATCGTCAATAAGAAGGTCAGCTGGATACAGCAAAACTGAAGAGAAGCGTCGGAATCTATAACTAGTGTCACAGGAATGGTTCAGATCATAGATATTAATAAGAGTCTGTTTCTTGTACTTAAGTCGGCATGGTGCCTTTTCTATTTAATTCCGATGCAATTTCTGTGTTTCGTCGCCAATAAGATGGTCCAAGGGAGACAGTAAACCTGAAGTGAAGCATCGGAATCTAAAACCGGTCTCACAGGAAAGGTTCAAACATAGACAGTAAGAAGAGCCAAACTTCTTGTACCTGAGTCGGCATTATGCCTTTTGTATTTAATTCCGATGCAATTTCTGTGTTTCATCGTCAATAAGACGGTCAGAGGGATACAGTAAAACTGAAGTGAAGCATCGGATTCTATAACTAGTGTCACAGGAATGGTTCAAACATAGACAGTAAGAAGAGTCAGTCTACTTGTACTTATAACTGCATTGTGCTTTTTCTATTTAATTTCGATGCAATTTCTGTGTTTCATCGTCAATAGGACGGTCATCTGGATACAGTAAACCTGAAGTGAAGCATCGGAATCTATAACTAGTGTCACAGAAATGGTTCAAAACATAGACAGTAAGAAGAGCCAGTCATCTTGTACTTGAGTCGGCATTGTGCGTTTTGTATTTAATTCCGATGAATTTTCTGTGTTTGATCGTCAATAAGAAGGTCAGAGGGATACAGTAAAACTGAAGTGAAGCATCGGAACCTATAACTAGTGTCACAGGAATCGTTCAAACCATTGACAGTAAGAAGAGTCAGTCTTCTTGTACTTAAGTCGGCATTGTGCCTTTTGTATATAATTCGGATGCAATTTCTGTGCTTCATCGTCAATAAGAAGGTCAGCTGGATACAGCAAAACTGAAGAGAAGCGTCGGAATCTATAACTAGTGTCACAGGAATGGTTCAGATCATAGATATTAAGAAGAGTCTGTTTTCTTGTACTTAAGTCGGCATGGTGCTTTTTCTATTTAATTCCGACGCAATCTCTGTGTTTCATCGTCAATAAGACGGTCAGAGGGATACAGTAAACCTGAAGTGAAGCATCGGAATCTTTAACTAGTGTCACAGGAATGGTTCAAACGTACACAGTAGGAAGAGTCAGTCTTCTTGTACTTAAGTTGGCATTTTGCCTTTTGTATTTAATTCCGATGCAATTTCTGGGTTTCATCGTCAATACGACGTTCAGCTGGATACAGTAAACCTGAAGTGAAGCATCGGAATCTATAACTAGTGTCACAGGAATGGTTCAAAACATAGACAGTAAGAAGTGTCAGGTTTCTTGTACTTAAGTCGGCATTGTGCCTTTTCTATTTAATTCCGCTGCAATTTCTGTCTTTCGTCGTCAATAAGAAAGTCCAAGGGATACAGTAAACCTAATGTGAAGCATCGGTATCCAAAACCGGTCTCACAGGAAAGATTCATAACATAGATAGTAAGAGGAGCCAGACTTCTTGTACTTGAGTCGGCAATGTGCCTTTTGTATTTAATTCCGATGCAATATCTGTGTTTCATCGTCAATAAGACGGTCTGAGGGATACAGTAAAACTGAAGTGAAGCATCGGATTCTATAACTAGTGTGACAGGAATGATTCAAACATAGACAGTAAGAAGAGTCAGTCTACTTGTACTTATGTCTGCATTGTGCTTTTTGTATTTAATTCCGATGCAATTTCTGTGTTTTATCGTCAATAAGAAGGTCATCTGGATACAGTAAACCTGAAGTGAAGCATCGGAATCTAAAACTAGTGTCACAGGAATGGTTCAAAACATAGGCAGTAGGAAGAGTCATTCTTGTACTTAAGTTGGCATTGTGCCTTTTGTATTTACTTCCGATGCAATATCTGTGTATCATCGTCAATAAGAAGGTCAGAGGGATACAGTAAACCCGAAGTGAAGCATCGGAATCTATAACAAGTGTCACAGGAATGGTTCAAAACATAGAGAGTAAGAAGAGGCAGTCTTTTTGTCCTTAAGTCGGCATTGTGCCTTTTGTATTTAATTCCGATGCAATTTCTGTCTTTCATCGTCAATAAGAAGGTCAGAGGGATACAGTAAACCTTAAGTGAAGCATCGGAATCTATAACTAGTGTCACAGGAATGGTTCAAATCACAGACAGTAAGAAGAGCCAGTCTTCTTGTACTTAAGTCGGCATTGTGCCATTTGTATTTAATTCCGAAGCAATTTCTGTGTTTCATCGTCAATAAGAAGATCAGAGGGATACAGTAAACCTGTAGTGAAGCATCGGAATATATAACTAGTGTCACAGGAATGGTTCAAAACAAAGACAGTAAGAGGACTCAGTCTTCTAGTGCTTGAGTCGGCATTGTGCCTTTTGTATTTAATTCCGATGCAATTTCTGTGTTTCATCGTCAATAAGAAGGTCAGCTGAATACAGTAGACCTGAAGTGAAGCATCGGAATCTATAACTAGTGTCATGGGAATGGGTCAAAACATAGACAGTAAGATGAGCCAGTCTTCTTGTACTTGAGACGGCATTGTGCCTTTTGTATTTAATTCTGATGAAATTTCTGTGTTTGATCGTCAATGAGAAAGTCAGAGGGATACAGAAAACCTGAAGTGAAGCATCGGAATCTATAACTAGTGCCACAGGAATGGTTCAAATAGGCAGTAAGAAGAGTCAGTTTTCTTGTACTTAAGTCGGCATTGTGCCGTTTGTATTTAATTCCGATGCTATTTCTGTGTTTCATCGTCAACAAGGAGGTCAGAGGGATACAGTAAACCTGAAGTGAAGCATCGGAATCTATAACTAGTGTCACACGAATGGTTCAAACATAGAGAGTAAGAAGAGTCAGTTTTCTTGTACTTAAGTCGGCATGGTGCCTTTTCTATTTAATTCCGATGCAATTTCTGTGTTTCGTCGCCAATAAGATGGTCCAAGGGAGACAGTATACCTGAAGTGAAGCATCGGAATCTAAAACTGGTCTCACAGGAAAGGCTCAAACATAGACAGTAAGAGGAGCCAAACTTCTTGTACCTGAGTCGGCATTATGCCTTTTGTATTTAATTCTGACGCAATCTCTGTGTTTCATCGTCAATAAGACGGTCAGAGGGATACAGTAAACCTGAAGTGAAGCATCGGAATCTATAACCAGTGTCACAGGAATGGTTCAAACGTACACAGTAGGAAGAGTCAGTCTTCTTGTACTTAAGTTGGCATTTTGCCTTTTGTATTTAATTCCGATGCAATTTCTGGGTTTCATCGTCAATACGAAGGTCAGCTGGATACAGTAAACCTGAAGTGAAGCATCGGAATCTATAACTAGTGTCACAGGAATGGTTCAAAACATAGACGGTGAGAAGTGTCAGTTTTCTTGTACTTAAGTCGGCATTGTGCCTTTTCTATTTAATTCCGCTGCAATTTCTGTGTTTCGTCGTCAATAAGAAAGTCCAAGGGATACAGTAAACCTAATGTGAAGCATCGGTATCCAAAACCGGACTCACAGGAAAGATTCAAACATAGACAGTAAGAGGAGCCAGACTTCTTGTACTTGAGTCGGCAATGTGCCTTTTGTATTTAATTCCGATGCAATATCTGTGTTTCATCGTCAATAAGAAGGTCATCTGGATACAGTCAACCTGAAGTGAAGCATCGAAATCTATAACTAGTGTCACAGGAATGGTTCAAAGCATAGACAGTAAGAAGATCCAGTCTCCTTGTACTTAAGTCGGCATTGTGCCTTTTGTATTCAATTAAGATGCAATTTCTGTGTTTCATCATCAATAAGGAGGTCAGAGGGATACAGTAAACCTGACGTGAAGCATCGGAATCTAAAACTAGTGTCACAGTAATGGTTCAAAACATAGACATTACGAAGAGTCAGTCTTCTTGTACTTAAGTCGGAATTGTGCCTTTTGTATTTATTTCCGATGCAATTTCTGAGTTTCATCGTCAATAGGAAGGTCAGAGGGATACAGTAAAACTGAAGTGAAGCATCGGAATCTATAACTTCTGTCACAGGAATGGTACAGAACATAGACAGTAAGAAGAGTCAGTCTACTTGTACTTAAGTCAGCATTGTGCCTTTTGTACTTAATTCCGATGCAATTTCTGTGCTTCATCGTCAATACGAAGGTCATCTGGATACAGTAAACCTGAAGTGAAGCATCGGAATCTATAACTAGTGTCACAGGAAAGGTTCAAAACATAGACAGTAAGAAGAGCCAGTCTTCTTGTACTTGAGTCGGTATTGTGCCTTTTGTATTTAATTCCGATCAATTTTCTGTGTTTTGATCGTCAATAAGAAGGTCAGAGGGATACAGTAAACCTGAGGTGGAGCATCGGAATCTATAACTAGTGTCACAGGAATGGTTCAAAACAGAGACAGTAAGAAGAGTCAGTCTTCTTGTACTTAAGTCAGCATTGTGCCTTTTGTATTTAATTAAGATGCAATTTCTGTTCTTCATCGTCAACAAGGAGGTCAGAGGGATACAGTAAACCTGAAGTGAAGCATCGGAATCTATAACTAGTGTCACACGAATGGTTCAAACATAGAGAGTAAGAAGAGTCAGTTTTCTTGTACTTAAGTCGGCATTGTGCACTTTGTATTTAATTCCGATGCAATTTCTGTGTTTCATCGTCAATAAGAAGGTCAGCTGGATACAGTAAACCTTAAGTGAAGCATCGGAATCTATAACTAGTGTCACAGGAATGGTTCAAAACATAGACAGGAAGAAGAGTCAGTTTTCTTGTATTTAAGTCGGCATTGTGCCTTTTCTATTTAATTCCGCTGCAATTTCTGTGTTTCGTCGTCAATAAGAAAGTCCAAGGGATACAGTAAACCTAATGTGAAGCATCGGTATCCATAACCGGTCTCACAGGAAAGATTCAAACATAGACAGTAAGAGGAGCAAGTCTTCTTGTACTTGAGTCGGCATTGTGCCTTTTTTATTTAATTCCGATGCAATTTCTGTGTTTCATCGTCATTAAGTCGGTCAGAGGGATACAGTAAAACTGAAGTGAAGCATCGGATTCTATAACTAGTGTCACAGGAATGGTTCAAACATAGACAGTAAGAAGAGTCAGTCTACTTGTACTTATGTCGGCATTGTGCCTTTTGTATTTAATTCCGATGCAATTTCAGTGTTTCATCGTCAATAAGAACGTCAGATGGATACAGTAGACCTGAAGTGAAGCATCGGAATCTATAACTAGTGTCACGGGGATGGTTCAAAACATAGACAGTAAGAAGAGCCAGTCTTCTTGTACTTGAGTCGGCATTGTGCCTTTTGTATTTATTTCCGATGAAATTTCTGTGTTTGATCGTCAATGAGAAGGTCAGAGTTATACAGTAAACCTGAAGTGAAGCAACGGAATCTATAACTAGTGTCACAGGAATGGTTCAAAACATAGACAGTAGGAAGAGTCAGTCTTCTTGTACTTAAGTCGGTATTGTGCCTTTTGTATTCAAATCCGATGCATTTTGTGTTTTTCATCGTCAATAAGAAGGTCAGAGGGCTACAGTAAAACTGAAGTGAAGCATCGGAATCTATAACTTGTGTCACAGGAATGGTTCAGAACATAGACAGTTAGAAGAGCCAGTCTTCTTGTACTTGAGTCGGCATTGTGCCTTTTGTATTTAATTGCTATCAATTTTCTGTGTTTGATCGTCAATAAGAAGGTCAGAGGGATACAGTAAACCTGAAGTGGAGCATCGAAATCTATAACTAGTGTCACAGGAATGGTTCAAAACATAGCCAGTAATAAGAGTCAGTCTTCTTGTAGTTAAGTCGGCATTGTGCCTTTTGTATTTAATTCCGATGCAATTTCTGTGCTTCATCTTTAATAAGAAGGTCAGCTGGATACAGTAAACCTGAAGTGAAGCATCGGAATCTATAACTAGTGTCACAGGAATGGTTCAAAACATAGACAGTAAGAAGAGCCAGTCTTCTTGTACTTGAGTGGGCATACTGCCTTTTGTATTTAATTCCGATCAATTTTCTGTGTTTGATCGTCAATAAGAAGGTCAGAGGGATACAGTAAACCTAAAGTGAAGCATCGGAATCTATAACTAGTGTCACAAAAGTGGTTCAAAACATAGACAGTAAGAAGAGTCAGTCTTCTTGTACTTAAGTCGGCATTGTGCCTTTTGTATTTAATTAAGATGCAATTTCTGTGATTCATCGTCAGTAGGAAGGTCAGAGGGATACAGTAAACATGAAGTGAAGCATCGGAATCTATAACTAGTGACACCGGAATGGTTCAAATCATAGACAATAGAAAGAGTCAGTGTACATGTACTTCAGTCGGCATTGTGGCTTTTGTATTTAATTCCGATGTAATTTCTGTGTTTCCTCGTCAATAAGAAGGTCAGGGGGATAGAGTAAACCTGAAGTGAAGCATCGGAAACTATAACTAGTGTCACAGGAATGGTTCAAATCATAGACTGTAAGAAGTCTCAGTTTTCTTGTACTTAAGTTGGCGTTGTGCCTTTTGTATTTAATTCCGATGCAATTTCTGTGTTTCATTGTCAATAAGAAGGTCGTAGGGATACAGTAAACCTGCAGTGAAGCATCGGAATCTATAACTAGTGTCACAGGAATGGTTCAAAACATAGACAGTAAGAAGAGTCAGTTTTCTTGTACTTAAGTCGGCATTGTGACTTATGTGTTTAATTCCGATGCAATTTCTGGGTTTCATCGTCAATACGAAGGTCAGCTGGATACAGTAAACCTGAAGTGAAGCATCGGAATCTATAACTAGTGTCACAGGAATGGTTCAAAACATAGACGGTAAGAAGTGTCAGTTTTCTTGTACTTAAGTCGGCATTGTGCCTTTTCTATTAAATTCCGCTGCAATTTCTGTGTTTCGTCGTCAATAAGAAAGTCCAAGGGATACAGTAAACCTAATGTTAAGCATCGGTATCCAAAACCGGTCTCACAGGAAAGATTCAAAAGATAGACAGTAAGAGGAGCCAGACTTCTTGTACTTGAGTCGGCAATGTGCCTTTTGTATTTAATTCGATGCATTATCTGTGTTTCATCGTCAATAAGACGGTCTGATTGATACAGTAAAACTGAAGTGAAGCATCGGATTCTATAACTAGTGTCACAGGAATGGTTCAAACATAGACAGTAAGAAGAGTCAGTCTACTTCAACTTATGTCTGCATTGTGCTTTTTGTATTTAATTCCGATGCAATTTCTGTGTTTCATCGTCAATAAGAAGGTCATCTGGATACAGTCAACCTGAAGTGAAGCATCGAAATCTATAACTAGTGTCACAGGAATGGTTCAAAGCATAGACAGTAAGAAGATCCAGTCTCCTTGTACTTAAGTCGGCATTGTGCCTTTTGTATTCAATTAAGATGCAATTTCTGTGTTTCATCATCAATAAGGAGGTCAGAGGGATACAGTAAACCTGACGTGAAGCATCGGAATCTAAAACTAGTGTCACAGTAATGGTTCAAAACATAGACAGTACGAAGAGTCAGTCTTCTTGTACTTAAGTCGGAATTGTGCCTTTTGCATTTAATTCCGATGCAATTTCTGAGTTTCATCGTCAATAAGAAGGTCAGAGGGATACAATAAACCTGAAGTGAAGCATCGGAATCTATAACTTGTGTCACAGGAATGGTTCAGAACATAGACAGTAAGAAGAGTCAGTCTTCTTGTACTTAAGTCAGCATTGTGCCTTTTGTACTTAATTCCGATGCAATTTCTGTGCTTCATCGTCAATAAGAAGGTCATCTGGATACAGTGAACCTGAAGTGAAGCATCGGAATCTATAACTAGTGTCACAGGAAAGGTTCAAAACATAGACAGTAAGAAGAGCCAGTCTTCTTGTACTTGAGTCGGTATTGTGCCTTTTGTATTTAATTCCGATCAATTTTCTGTGTTTGATCGCCAATAAGAAGGTCAGAGGGATACAGTATACATGAGGTGGAGCATCGGAATCTATAACTAGTGTCACAGGAATGGTTCAAAACATAGACAGTAAGAAGAGTCAGTCTTCTTGTACTTAAGTCGGCATTGTGCACTTTGTATTTAATTCCGATGCAATTTCTGTGTTTCATCGCCAATAAGAAGGTCAGCTGCATACAGCAAACCATAAGTGAAGCATCGGAATCTATAACTAGTGTCACAGGAATGGTTCAAAACATAGACAGGAAGAAGTGTCAGTTTTCTTGTATTTAAGTCGGCATTGTGCCTTTTCTATTTAATTCCGCTGCAATTTCTGTGTTTCGTCGTCAATAAGAAAGTCCAAGGGATACAGTAAACCTAATGTGAAGCATCGGTATCCATAACCGGTCTCACAGGAAAGATTCAAAACATAGACAGTAAGAGGAGCAAGTCTTCTTGTACTTGAGTCGGCATTGTGCCTTTTTTATTTAATTCCGATGCAATTTCTGTGTTTCATCGTCATTAAGTCGGTCAGAGGGATACAGTAAAACTGAAGTGAAGCATCTAATTCTATAACTAGTGTCACAGGAATGGTTCAAACATAGACAGTAAGAAGAGTCAGTCTACTTGTACTTATGTCGGCATTGTGCCTTTCGTATTTAATTCCGATGCAATTTCTGTGTTTCATCGTCATTAAGAACGTCAGATGGATACAGTAGACCTGAAGTGATGCATCGGAATCTATAACTAGTGTCACGGGGATGGTTCAAAACATAGACAGTAAGAAGAGCCAGTCTTCTTGTACTTGAGTCGGCATTGTGCCTTTTGTATTTATTTCCGATGAAATTTCTGTGTTTGATCGTCAATGAGAAGGTCAGAGGTATACAGCAAACCTGAAGTGAAGCAACGGAATCTATAACTAGTGTCACAGGAATGGTTCAAAACATAGACAGTAGGAAGAGTCAGTCTTCTTGTACTTAAGTCGGTATTGTGCCTTTTGTATTTAAATCCGATGCATTTTCTGTGTTTCATCGTCAATAAGAAGGTCAGAGGTATACAGTAAAACTGAAGTGAAGCATCGGAACCTATAACTTGTGTCACAGGAATGGTTCAGAACATAGACAGTTAGAAGAGCCAGTCTTCTTGTACTTGAGTCGGCATTGTGCCTTTTGTATTTAATTGCGATAAATTTTCTGTGTTTGATCGTCAATAAGAAGGTCAGAGGGATATAGTAAACCTGAAGTGGAGCATCGAATTCTATAACTAGTGTCACAGGAATGGTTCAAAACATAGCCAGTAATAAGAGTCAGTCTTCTTGTAGTTAAGTCGGCATTGTGCCTTTTGTATTTAATTCCGATGCAATTTCTGTGCTTCATCTTTAATAAGAAGGTCAGAGGGATACAGTAAACCTGAAGTGAAGCATCGGAATCTATAACTAGTGTCACAGGAGTGGTTCAAAACATAGACAGTAAGAAGAGTCAGTCTTCTTGTACTTAAGTCGACATTGTGCCTTTTGTATTTAATTAAGATGCAATTTCTGTGATTCATCGACAGTAGGAAGGTCAGAGGGATATAGTAAACTTGAAGTGAAGCATCGGAATCTATAACTAGTGACACCGGAATGGTTCAAATCATAGACAATAGAAAGAGTCAGTGTACATGTACTTCAGTCGGCATTGTGGCTTTCGTATTTAATTCCGATGCAATTTCTGTGTTTCATTGTCAATAAGAAGGTCGTAGGGATACAGTAAACCTGCAGTGAAGCATCGGAATCTATAATTAGTGTCACAGGAATGGTTCAAAACATAGACAGTAAGAAGAGTCAGTTTTCTTGTACTTAAGTTTGCATTGTGACTTATGTGTTTAATTCCGATGCAATTTCTGTGTTTCATCGTCAGTAAGAAGGTCAGCTGGATACAGTAAACATGAAGTGAAGCTTCGGAATCTATAACTAGTGTCACAGGAATGATACAAAACATAGACAGTAAGAAGAGTCAGTCTTCTTGTACTTAAGTCTTCATTGTGCCTTTTGTATTTAATTCCAATGCAATATCTGTGCTTCATCGCCAATAAGAAATTCAGCTGGATACAGTAAACCTGAAGTGAAGCATCGCAATATACAACTAGTGTCACAGGAATGGTTCAAAACATAGACAGTAAGAAGAGCTAGTCTACTTGTACTTGAGTCTGCATTGTGCCTTTTGTATTTAATTCCGATTAATTTTCTGTGTTTGTTCGCCATAAGAAGGTCAGAGGGATACAGTACACTTGAAGTGAAGCATCGGAATCTATAACTAGTGTCACAGGAATGGTTCAAACCATAGACAGTAAGAAGAGTCAGTGTTCTTGTACTGAATTCGGCATTGCGCCTTTTGTATTTACTTAAGATGCAATTTCTGTGTTTCATCGTCAATAAGAAGGTCAGAGGGATACAATAAACCTGAAGTGAAGCATTGGAATCTATAACTAGTGTCACAGGAATGGTTCAAAACATAGACAGTAAGAAGAGTTAGTCTTCTTGTACTTAAGTCGGCATTGTGCCGTTTGTATTTAATTCCGATGCAATTTCTGTGTTTGATCGTCAATATGGGGGTCAGAGGGATACAGTAAACCTGAAGTGAAGCATCGGAATCTATAACTAGTGTCACAGGAATGGTTCAAATCATAGACAGTAAGAAGAGTCAGTTTTCCTGTACTTAAGTCGGCATTGTGCATTATGTATTTAATTCCGATGCAATTTCTGTGTCTCATCGTCAATAATAAGGTTAGAGGGATACAGTAAACCTGAAGTGAAGCATCGGAATCTATAACTAGTGTCACAGGAATGGTTCAAAACATAGACAGTAAGAAGATTCAGTTTTCTTGTACTTAAGTCGGCATTGTGACTTATGTGTTTAATTCCGATGCAACTTTTGTGCTTCATCGTCAATAAGAAGGTCAGCTGGATACAGTAAACCTGAAGTGAAGCTTCGGAATCTATAACTAGTGTCACAGGAATGATTCAAAACATAGACAGTAAGAGGAGTCAGTCCTCTTGTACTTAAGCCGGCATTGTGCCTTTTGTATTTAATTCCCATGCAATTTCTGTGCTTCATCGTCAATAAGAAATTCAGCTGGATACAGTAAACCTGAAGTGAAGCATCGCAATCTATAACTAGAGTCACAGGAATGGTTCAAAACATAGACAGTAAGAAGAGCCAGTCTTCTCGTACTTGAGTCGGCATTGTACCTTTTGTATTTAATTCCGATGAATTTTCTGTGTTTGATCGTCAATAAGAAGGTCAGAGGGATACAGTAAACCTGAAGTGAAGCATCGGAATCTATAACTAGTGTCACAGGAATGGTTCAAAACATAGACAGTAAGAAGAGTCAGTCTTCTTGTTCTTAAGTCTGCATTGTGCCATTTGTATATAATTCCGATGCAATTTCTGTGTTTCATCGTTAATAAGCAGTCAGTTGGGTACAGTAAACCTGAAATGAAGCAACGGAATCTATATCCAGTGTCAAAGGAATGGTTCAAAACATAGACAGTAAGAAGAGTCCGTTTTCTTGTACTTACGTCGGCATTGTGCCTTTTGTATTCAATTCCGATTCAATTTATGTGCCTCATCGTCAATAAGAAGGTCAGCTGGATACAGTAAACCTGAAGTAAAGAATAGGAATCTATAACTATTGTCATAGGAATGGTTCAAAACATAGACAGTAAGAAGAGCCAGTCTTCTTGTACTTGAGTCGGCATTGTGCTTTTGTATTTAATTCCGATGAATTTTCTGTGTTTGATCGTCAGTAAGAAGGTCAGAGGGATACAGTAAACCTGGAGTGAAGCATCGGAATCTACAACTAGTGTCACAGGAGTGGTTCAAAACATAGACAGTAAGAAGAGTCAGTCTTCTTGTACTTAAGTCGGCATTGTGTCTTTTGTATTTAATTAAGATGCAATTTCTGTGATTCATCGTCAGTAAGAAGGTCAGAGGCATACAGTAAACCTGAAGTGAAGCATCGGAATCTATAACTAGTGTCACAGGAATGGTTCAAAGCATAGACAGTAAGAAGAGTCAGTCCTCTTGTACTTAAGTCGGCATTGTGCCGTTTGTATTTAATTCCGATGCAATTTCTGTGTTTCATCGTCAATAAGAAGGTCAGAGGGATACAGTAAACCTGAAGTGAAGGATCGGAATCTATAACTAGTGTCACAGGAATGGTTCAAACATTTACAGTAGGAAGAGTCAGTCTTCTTGTACTTAAGTCGGCATTGTGCCTTTTGTATTTACTTCCGATGCAATTTCTGTGTTTCATCGTCAATAAGAAGGTCAGAGGGATACAGTAAACCTGAAGTGAAGCATCGGAATCTATAACTAGTGTCACAGGAATGGTTCAAACATTGACAGTAGGTAGAGTCAGTCTTCTTGTACTTAAGTCGGCATTGTGCTTTTGTATTTATTTCCGATGCAATTTCTGTGTTTCATCGTCAATAAGAAAGTCAGCTGGATACAGTAAACTTGAAGTGAAGCATCGGAATCTGTAACTAGTGTCACAGGAATGGTTCATATCATAGGCAGTAAGAAGAGCCAGTCTTCTTGTACTTGAGTCGGCATTGTGCCTTTTGTATTTAATTCTGATGAAATTTTTGTGTTTGATCGTCAATAAGAAGGTCAGAGGGATACAGTAAACCTGAAGTGAAGCATCAGAATCTATAACTAGTGTCACAGGAATGGTTCAATTCATAGACAGTAAGAAGAGTCAGTTTTCTTGTACTTAAGTCGGCATTGTGCCTTTTGTATTCAATTAAGGTGCAATTTCTGTGTCTCATCGTCAATAAGAAGGTCTAAGGGATACAGTAAACCTGAAGTGAAGCATCGGAATCTATAACTAGTGTCACAGGAATGGTTCAAAACATAGACAGTAAGAAGAGTCAGTCTTCTTGTACTTAAATCGGCATTGTGCCTTTTGTATATAATTCCGATGCAATTTCTGTGTTTCATCGGCAATAAGAAGCTCTGAGGGATACAGTAAACCTGAAATGAAGAATCGGAATCTGTAACTAGTGTCACAGGATCGGTTCAAAGCATAGAAAGTAAAAAGAGTCAGTTTTCTTGTACTTAAGTCGGCATTGTGCTTTTGTATATAATTCCGATGCAATTTCTGTGTTTCATCGTCAGTAAGAAGGTCAGAGGGATACAGTAAACCTGAAGTGTAGCATCGGAATCTATAACTAGTGTCACAGATATGGTTCAAAACATAGGCAGTAAGAAGAGCCAGTCTTCTTGTACTTGAGTCGGCATTGTGCCTTTTGTATTTAATTCCGAAGCAATTTCTGTGTTTCTTCGTCAACAAGAAGGTCAGAGGGATACAGTAAACCTGAAGTGAAGCATCGGAATCTATAACTAGTGTCACAGGAATGGTTCAAACCATAGACAGTAAGAAGTGTCAGTGTTCTTGTACTGAAGTCGGAATTCTGCCTTTTGTATTTAATAAAGCTGCAATTTCTGTGTTTCATCGTCAATAATAAGGTCAGAGGGATACAGTAAACCTGATGTGAAGTATCGGAATCTATAACTAGTGTCACAGAAATGGTTCAGAACATAGACTGTAAGAAGAATGAGTTTTCTTGTACTTAAGTCGGCATGCCTTCTTTTGTATTTAATTGGGATGCAATTTCTGTGTTTCATCGTCAATACGACTGTCAGAGGGATTCAGTAAACCTGAAGTGAAGCATCGGAATCTATTACTAGTGTGACAGGAATGGTTCAAAACGTAGACAGTAAGAAGAGTCAGTTTTCTTGTAATTAAGTCGACATTGTGCCTTATGTATTTATATCCGATGCAATTTCTGTGTTTCATCGTCAATAAGAAGGTCAGCTGCATACAGTAAACATGAAGTGAAGCTTCGGAATCTATAACTAGAGTCACAGGAATGGTTCAAAACATAAACAGTAAGTAGAGTCAGTCTTCTTGTACTTAAGTCGGCATTGTGCCGTTTGTATTTAATTCCGATGCAATTTATGTGCTTCATCGTCAATAAGAAGGTCAGCTGGATACAGTAAACCTGAAGTGAAGCATCGGAATCTATAACTAGTGTCATAGGAATGGTTCAAAACATAGACAGTAAGAAGAGCCAATCTTCCTGTACTTGAGTCAGCATTGTGCCTTTTGTATTTAATTCCGATTAATTTTCTGTGTTTGATCGTCAATAAGAAGGTCAGAGGGATACAGTAACCCGAAGTGAAGCATCGAAATCAATAACTAGTGTCACAGGAATGGTTCAAACCATAGACAGTAGGAAGAGTCAGTGTTCTTATACTGAAGTCGGCATTGTGCCTTTTGTATTTAATTAAGATGCAATTTCTGTGTTTCATCGTCAATAAAAAGGTCAGAGGGATACAGTAAGCCTGAAGTGAAGCATCGGAATTTATAACTAGTGTCACAGAAATGGTTCAAAACGTAGACAGTAAGAAGCGTCAGTCTTCTTGTACTTAAGTCAGCATTGTGCCTTTTGTATATAATTCCGATGCAATATCTGTGTTTCTTAGTCAATATGAAGGTCAGAGGGATACAGTAAACCTGAAGTGAAGCATCGGAATCTATAACTAGTGTCACAGGAATGGTTCAAAGCATAGCCAGTAAGAAGAGTCAGTCCTCTTGTACTTGAGTCGGCATTGTGCCTTTTGTATTTAATTCCGAAGCAATTTCTGTGTTTCTTCGTCAACAAGAAGGTCAGAGGGATACAGTAAACCTGAAGTGAAGCATCGGAATCTATAACTAGTGTCACAGGAATGGTTCAAACCTTAGACAGTAAGAAGTTTCAGTGTTCTTGTACTGAAGTCGGAATTGTGCCTTTTGTATTTAATTAAGCTGCAATTTCTGTGTTTCATCGTCAATAATAAGGTCAGAGGGATACAGTAAACCTGATGTGAAGTATCGGAATCTATAACTAGTGTCACAGAAATGGTTCAGAACATAGACTGTAAGAAGAGTCAGTTTTCTTGTACTTAAGTCGGCATTGTGCCTTTTGTATAAAATTCCGATGCAATTTCTGTGTTTCATCGTCAATAGGAAGGTCAGAAAGATACAGTAAACCTGAAGTGTAGCATCGGAATCTATAACTAGTGTCACAGGAATGGTTCAAAACATAGACAGTAAGAAGAGTCAGTCTTCTTGTACTTAAGTCGGCATTGTGCCTTTTGTATTTAATTCCGATGCAATTTCTGTGTTTCATCGTCAATAAGATGGTCAGAGGGATACAGTAAACCTGAAGTGAAGCATCGGAATCTGTAATTAGTGTCACAGGAATGGTTCAAACATAGACAGTAAGAAGAGTCAGTCTTTTTGTACTTAAGTCCGCATTGTGCGTTTTGTTTTCAATCCCGATGCAATTTCTGTGTTTCATCGTCAATACGAAGGTCAGAGGGATACAGTAAACCTGAAGTGAAGCATCGGAATCTATAACTAGTGTCACAAGAATGGTTCAAACCATAGACAGTAAGAAGAGTCAGTCTTCTTGTACTTAAGTCGGCATTGTGCCATTTGTATTTAATTCCGATGAAATTTCTCTGTTTGATCGTCAATAAGAAGGTCAGAGGGATACAGTAAACCTGAAGTGAAACATCGGAATCTATAACTAATGTCACAGGAATGGTTCAAAGCATGGACAGTAAGAAGAGTCAGTCTTCTTGTACTTAAGTCGGCATTGTGCCGTTTGTATTTAATTCCGATGCAATTTACGTGTTTCATCGTCAATAAGAAGGTCAGAGGGATACAGTAAACCTGAAGTGAAGCATTGGAATCTATAACTAGTGTCACAGGACTGGTTCAAACCATAGACAGTAAGAAGAGTCAGCGTTCTTGTACTGAAGTCGGCATTGTGCCCTTTGTGTTTAATTAAGATGCAATTTCTGTGTTTCATCATCAATAATAAGGTCAGGGGGATACAGTAAACCTGAAGTGAAGTATCGGAATCTATAACTAGTGTCACAGGAATGGTTCAAACCAGAGACAGTAAGAAGAGTCAGTCTTCTTGTACTTAAGTCGGCATTGTGCCGTTTGTATTTAATTCCGATGCAATTTACGTGTTTCATCGTCAATAAGAAGGTCAGAGGGATAGAGTAAACCTGAAGTGAAGCATTGGAATCAATAACTAGTGTCACAGGACTGGTTCAAAACATAGACACTAAGACGAATCAGTTTTTTTGTACTTAAGTCGGCATTCCGCCTTTTGCATTTAATTCCGATGCAATTTCTGTGCTTCATCGTCAATACGACTGTCAGAGGGATACAGTAAACCTGAAGTGAAGCATCGGAATCTATTACTAGTGTGACAGGAATGGTTCAAAACGTAGACAGTAAGAAGAGTCAGTTTTCTTGTAATTAAGTCGATATTGTGCCTTATGTATTTATATCCGGTGCAATTTCTGTGTTCCATCGTCAATAAGAAGGTCAGCTGCATACAGTAAACATGAAGTGAAGCTTCGGAATCTATAACTAGTGTCACAGGAATGGTTCAAAACATAAACAGTAAGTAGAGTCAGTCTTCTTGTACTTAAGTCGGCATTGTGCCGTTTGTATTTAATTCCGATGCAATTTATGTGCTTCATCGTCAATAAGAAGGTCAGCTGGATACAGTAAACCTGAAGTGAAGCATCGGAATCTATAACTAGTGTCATAGGAATGGTTCAAAACATAGACAGTAAGAAGAGCCAATCTTCCTGTACTTGTGTCAGCATTGTGCCTTTTGTATTTAATTCCGATTAATTTTCTGTGTTTGATCGTCAATAAGAAGGTCAGAGGGATACATTAACCCGAAGTGAAGCATCGAAATCAATAACTAGTGTCACAGGAGTGGTTCAAACCATAGACAGTAGGAAGAGTCAGTGTTCTTATACTGAAGTCGGCATTGTGCCTTTTGTATTTAATTAAGATGCAATTTCTGTGTTTCATCGTCAATAAAAAGGTCAGAGGGATACAGTAAGCCTGAAGTGAAGCATCGGAATTTATAACTAGTGTCACAGAAATGGTTCAAAACATAGACAGTAAGAAGCGTCAGTCCTCTTGTACTTAAGTCAGCATTGTGCCTTTTGTATATAATTCCGATGCAATATCTGTGTTTCTTAGTCAATATGAAGGTCAGAGGGATACAGTAAACCTGAAGTGAAGCATCGGAATCTATAACTAGTGTTACAGGAATGGTTCAAAGCATAGCCAGTAAGAAGAGTCAGTCCTCTTGTACTTGAGTCGGCATTGTGCCTTTTGTATTTAATTCCGAAGCAATTTCTGTGTTTCTTCGTCAACAAGAAGGTCAGAGGGATACAGTAAACCTGAAGTGAAGCATCGGAATCTATAACTAGTGTCACAGGAATGGTTCAAACCTTAGACAGTAAGAAGTTTCAGTGTTCTTGTACTGAAGTCGGAATTGTGCCTTTTGTATTTAATTAAGCTGCAATTTCTGTGTTTCATCGTCAATAATAAGGTCAGAGGGATACAGTAAACCTGATGTGAAGTATCGGAATCTACAACTAGTGTCACAGAAATGGTTCAGAACATAGACTGTAAGAAGAGTCAGTTTTCTTGTACTTAAGTCGGCATTGTGCCTTTTGTATTAAATTCCGATGCAATTTCTGTGTTTCATCGTCAATAGGAAGGTCAGAAAGATACAGTAAACCTGAAGTGTAGCATCGGAATCTATAACTAGTGTCACAGGAATGGTTCAAAACATAGACAGTAAGAAGAGTCAGTCTTCTTGTACTTAAGTCGGCATTGTGCCTTTTGTATTTAATTCCGATGCAATTTCTGTGTTTCATCGTCAATAAGATGGTCAGAGGGATACAGTAAACCTGAAGTGAAGCATCGGAATCTGTAATTAGTGTCACAGGAATGGTTCAAACATAGACAGTAAGAAGAGTCAGTCTTTTTGTACTTAAGTCCGCATTGTGCGTTTTCTTTTCAATCCCGATGCAATTTCTGTGTTTCATCGTCAATACGAAGGTCAGAGGGATACAGTAAACCTGAAGTGAAGCATCGGAATCTATAACTAGTGTCACAAGAATGGTTCAAACCATAGACAGTAAGAAGAGTCAGTCTTCTTGTACTTAAGTCGGCAATGTGCCATTTGTATTTAATTCCGATGAAATTTCTCTGTTTGATCGTCAATAAGAAGGTCAGAGGGATACAGTAAACCTGAAGTGAAACATCGGAATCTATAACTAATGTCACAGGAATGGTTCAAAGCATGGACAGTAAGAAGAGTCAGTCTTCTTGTACTTAAGTCGGCATTGTGCCGTTTGTATTTAATTCCGATGCAATTTACGTGTTTCATCGTCAATAAGAAGGTCAGAGGGATACAGTAAACCTGAAGTGAAGCATTGGAATCTATAACTAGTGTCACAGGACTGGTTCAAACCATAGACAGTAAGAAGAGTCAGCGTTCTTGTACTGAAGTCGGCATTGTGTCCTTTGTGTTTAATTAAGATGCAATTTCTGTGTTTCATCATCAATAATAAGGTCAGAGGGATACAGTAAACCTGAAGTGAAGTATCGGAATCTATAACTAGTGTCACAGGAATGGTTCAAACCAGAGACAGTAAGAAGAGTCAGTCTTCTTGTACTTAAGTCGGCATTGTGCTGTTTGTATTTAATTCCGATGCAATTTACGTGTTTCATCGTCAACAAAAAGGTCAGAGGGATAGAGTAAACCTGAAGTGAAGGATCGGAATCTATAACTAGGTGTCACAGGAATGGTTCAAACATCGACAGTAGGAAGAGTCAGTCTTCTTGTACTTAAGTCGGGATTGTGCCTTTTGTATTTACTTCCGATGCAATTTCTGTGTTTCATCGTCAATAAGAAGGTCAGAGGGATACAGTAAACCTGAAGTGAAGCATTGGAATCAATAACTAGTGTCACAGGACTGGTTCAAAACATAGACAGTAACACGAATCAGTTTTTTTGTACTTAAGTCGGCATTCCGCCTTTTGCATTTAATTCCGATGCAATTTCTGTGCTTCATCGTCAATAAGAAGGTCAGAGGGATACAGTAAACCTGAAGTGAAGCATCGGAATCTATTACTAGTGTCAGAGGAATGGTTCAAATCATAGACAGTAAGAAGAGTCAGTTTTCTTGTAATTAAGTCGGCATTGTGCCTTATGAATTTAATTCCGATGCAATTTCTGTGTTTCATCGTCAATAAGAAGGTCAGCTGCATACAGTAAACATGAAGTAAAGCATCGGAATCTATAACTAGTGTCACAGGAATGGTTCAAAACATAAACAGTAAGTAGAGTCAGTCTTCTTGTACTTAAGTCGGCATTGTGCCCTTTGTGTTTAATTAAGATGCAATTTCTGTGTTTCATCATCAATAATAAGGTCAGGGGGATACAGTAAACCTGAAGTGAAGTATCGGAATCTATAACTAGTGTCACAGGAATGGTTCAAACCAGAGACAGTAAGAAGAGTCAGTCTTCTTGTACTTAAGTCGACATTGTGCCGTTTGTATTTAATTCCGATGCAATTTACGTGTTTCATCGTCAATAAGAAGGTCAGAGGGATAGAGTAAACCTGAAGTGAAGCATTGGAATCAATAACTAGTGTCACAGGACTGGTTCAAAACATAGACACTAAGACGAATCAGTTTTTTTGTACTTAAGTCGGCATTCCGCCTTTTGCATTTAATTCCGATGCAATGTCTGTGCTTCATCGTCAATACGACTGTCAGAGGGATACAGTAAACCTGAAGTGAAGCATCGGAATCTATTACTAGTGTGACAGGAATGGTTCAAAACGTAGACAGTAAGAAGAGTCAGTTTTCTTGTAATTAAGTCGACATTGTGCCTTATGTATTTATATCCGATGCAATTTCTGTGTTTCATCGTCAATAAGAAGGTCAGCTGCATACAGTAAACATGAAGTGAAGCTTCGGAATCTATAACTAGTGTCACAGGAATGGTTCAAAACATAAACAGTAAGTAGAGTCAGTCTTCTTGTACTTAAGTCGGCATTGTGCCGTTTGTATTTAATTCCGATGCAATTTATGTGCTTCATCGTCAATAAGAAGGTCAGCTGGATACAGTAAACCTGAAGTGAAGCATCGGAATCTATAACTAGTGTCATAGGAATGGTTCAAAACATAGACAGTAAGAAGAGCCAATCTTCCTGTACTTGAGTCAGCATTGTGCCTTTTGTATTTAATTCCGATTAATTTTCTGTGTTTGATCGTCAATAAGAAGGTCAGAGGGATACAGTAACCCGAAGTGAAGCATCGAAATCAATAACTAGTGTCACAGGAATGGTTCAAACCATAGACAGTAGGAAGAGTCAGTGTTCTTATACTGAAGTCGGCATTGTGCCTTTTGTATTTAATTAAGATGCAATTTCTGTGTTTCATCATCAATAAAAAGGTCAGAGGGATACAGTAAGCCTGAAGTGAAGCATCGGAATTTATAACTAGTGTCACAGAAATGGTTCAAAACATAGACAGTAAGAAGCGTCAGTCTTCTTGTACTTAAGTCAGCATTGTGCCTTTTGTATATAATTCCGATGCAATATCTGTGTTTCTTAGTCAATATGAAGGTCAGAGGGATACAGTAAACCTGAAGTGAAGCATCGGAATCTATAACTAGTGTCACAGGAATGGTTCAAAGCATAGCCAGTAAGAAGAGTCAGTCCTCTTGTACTTGAGTCGGCATTGTGCCTTTTGTATTTAATTCCGAAGCAATTTCTGTGTTTCTTCGTCAACAAGAAGGTCAGAGGGATACAGTAAACCTGAAGTGAAGCATCGGAATCTATAACTAGTGTCACAGGAATGGTTCAAACCTTAGACAGTAAGAAGTTTCAGTGTTCTTGTACTGAAGTCGGAATTGTGCCTTTTGTATTTAATTAAGCTGCAATTTCTGTGATTCATCGTCAATAATAAGGTCAGAGGGATACAGTAAACCTGATGTGAAGTATCGGAATCTATAACTAGTGTCACAGAAATGGTTCAGAACATAGACTGTAAGAAGAGTCAGTTTTCTTGTACTTAAGTCGGCATTGTGCCTTTTGTATTAAATTCCGATGCAATTTCTGTGTTTCATCGTCAATAGGAAGGTCAGAAAGATACAGTAAACCTGAAGTGTAGCATCGGAATCTATAACTAGTGTCACAGGAATGGTTCAAAACATAGACAGTAAGAAGAGTCAGTCTTCTTGTACTTAAGTCGGCATTGTGCCTTTTGTATTTAATTCCGATGCAATTTCTGTGTTTCATCGTCAATAAGATGGTCAGAGGGATACAGTAAACCTGAAGTGAAGCATCGGAATCTGTAATTAGTGTCACAGGAATGGTTCAAACATAGACAGTAAGAAGAGTCAGTCTTTTTGTACTTAAGTCCGCATTGTGCGTTTTGTTTTCAATCCCGATGCAATTTCTGTGTTTCATCGTCAATACGAAGGTCAGAGGGATACAGTAAACCAGAAGTGAAGCATCGGAATCTATAACTAGTGTCACAAGAATGGTTCAAACCATAGACAGTAAGAAGAGTCAGTCTTCTTGTACTTAAGTCGGCATTGTGCCATTTGTATTTAATTCCGATGAAATTTCTCTGTTTGATCGTCAATAAGAAGGTCAGAGGGATACAGTAAACCTGAAGTGAAACATCGGAATCTATAACTAATGTCACAGGAATGGTTCAAAGCTTGGACAGTAAGAAGAGTCAGTCTTCTTGTACTTAAGTCGGCATTGTGCCGTTTGTATTTAATTCCAATGCAATTTACGTGTTTCATCGTCAATAAGAAGGTCAGAGGGATACAGTAAACCTGAAGTGAAGCATTGGAATCTATAACTAGTGTCACAGGACTGGTTCAAACCATAGACAGTAAGAAGAGTCAGCGTTCTTGTACTGAAGTCGGCATTGTGCCCTTTGTGTTTAATTAAGATGCAATTTCTGTGTTTCATCATCAATAATAAGGTCAGAGGGATACAGTAAACCTGAAGTGAAGTATCGGAATCTATAACTAGTGTCACAGGAATGGTTCAAACCAGAGACAGTAAGAAGAGTCAGTCTTCTTGTACTTAAGTCGGCATTGTGGCGTTTGTATTTAATTCCGATGCAATTTACGTGTTTCATCGTCAATAAGAAGGTCAGAGGGATAGAGTAAACCTGAAGTGAAGGATCGGAATCTATAACTAGGTGTCACAGGAATGGTTCAAACATTGACAGTAGGAAGAGTCAGTCTTCTTGTACTTAAGTCGGGATTGTGCCTTTAGTATTTACTTCCGATGCAATTTCTGTGTTTCATCGTCAATAAGAAGGTCAGAGGGATACAGTAAACCTGAAGTGAAGCATCGGAATCTATAACTAGTGTCACAGGAATGGTTCAAACATTGACAGTAGGTAGAGTCAGTCTTCTTGTACTTAAGTCGGCATTGTGCTTTTGTATTTATTTCCGATGCAATTTCTGTGTTTCATCGTCAATAAGAAAGTCAGCTGGATACAGTAAACTTGAAGTGAAGCATCGGAATCTATAACTAGTGTCACAGGAATGGTTCAAACCATAGACAGTAGGAAGAGTCAGTGTTCTTATACTGAAGTCGGCATTGTGCCGTTTGTATTTAATTATGATGCAATTTCTGTGTTTCATCGTCAATAATAAGGTCAGAGGGATACAGTAAAACTGAAGTGAAGCATCGGAATTTATAACTAGTGTCACAGAAATGGTTCAAAACATAGACAGCAAGAAGAGTCAGTCTTCTTGTACTTAAGTCAGCATTGTGCCATTTGTATATAATTCCGATGCAATTTCTGTGTTTCATCGTCAATAAGAAGGTCAGCTGGATACAGTAAACCTGAAGTGAAGCATCGGAATCTATAACTAGTGTCATAGGAATGGTTCAAAACATAGACAGTAAGAAGAGTCAGTCTTCTTGTACTTACGTCAGCATTGTGCCTTTTGTATATAATTCCGATGCAATTTCTGTGTTTCATCGTCAATGAGAAGGTCAGAGGGATACAGCAAACTTGAAGTGAAGCATCGGAATCTATAACTAGTGTCACAGGAATGGTTCAAAACATAGGCAGTAAGAAGAGCAAGTCTTCTTGTACATGAGTCGGCATTGTGCCATTTGTATTAAATTCTGATGAAATTTCTGTGTTTGATCGTCAATAAGAAGGTCGGAATGGTTAAAATCATAGACAGTAAGAAGAGTCAGTGTTCTTATACTGAAGTCGGCATTGTGCCTTTTGTATTTAATTAAGATGCAATTTCTGTGTTTCATCGTCAATAATAAGGTCAGAGGGATACAGTAAACCTGAAGTGAAGCATCGGAATTTATAACTAGTGTCACAGAAATGGTTCAAAACATAGACAGCAAGAAGAGTCAGTCTTCTTGTACTTAAGTCAGCATTGTGCCATTTGTATATAATTCCGATGCAATTTCTGTGTTTCATCGTCAATAAGAAGGTCAGCTGGATACAGTAAACCTGAAGTGAAGCATCGGAATCTATAACTAGTGTCATAGGAATGGTTCAAAACATAGACAGTAAGAAGAGCTAGTCTTCTTGTACTTGAGTCAGCATTGTGCCTCTTGTATTTAATTCCGATGAATTTTCTGTGTTTGATCGTCAATAAGAAGGTCAGAGGGATACAGTAACCCGAAGTTAAGCATCGGAATCAATAACTAGTGTCACAGGAATGGTTCAAACCATAGACAGTAGGAAGAGTCAGTCTTCTTGTACTTAAGTCGGCATTGTGCCGTTTGTATATAATTTCGATGCAATTTACGTGTTTCATCGTCAATAAGAAGGTCAGAGGGATAGAGTAAACCTGAAGTGAAGCATTGGAATCTATAACTAGTGTCACAGGACTGGTTCAAAACATAGACAGTAAGAAGAATCAGTTTTTTTGTACTTAAGTCGGCATTCCGCCTTTTGTATTTAATTCCGATGCAATTTCTGTGTTTCATCGTCAATAAGAAGGTCAGAGGGATACAGTAAACCTGAAGTGAAGCATCGGAATCTATTACTAGTGTCACAGGAATGGTTCAAAACATAGACAGTAAGAAGAGTCAGTTTTCTTGTAATTAAGTCGGCATTGTGCCTTATGTATTTAATTCCGATGCAATTTCTGTGTTTCATCGTCAATAAGAAGGTCAGCTGCATACAGTAAACCTGAAGTGAAGCATCGGAATCTATAACTAGTGTCACAGGAATGGTTCAAAACATAAACAGTAAGTAGAGTCAGTCTTCTTGTACTTATGTCGGCATTGTGCCGTTTGTAATTAATTCCGATGCAATTTATGTGCTTCATCGTCACTAAGAAGGTCAGCTGGTTACAGTAAACCTGAAGTGAAGCATCTGATTCTATAACTAGTGTCATAGGAATGGTTCAAAACATAGACAGTAAGAAGAGCCAGTCTTCTTGAACTTGAGTCAGCATTGTGCCTTTTGTATTTAATCCCGATGAATTTTATGTGTTTGATCGTCAATAAGAAGGTCAGGGGGATACAGTAACCCGAAGTGAAGCATCGGAATCAATAACTAGTGTCATAGGAATGGTTCAAACCATAGACAGTAGGAAGAGTCAGTGTTCTTATACTGAAGTCGGCATTGTGCCGTTTGTATTTAATTAAGATGCAATTTCTGTGTTTAATCGTCAATAATAAGGTCAGAGGGATACAGTAAACCTGAAGTGAAGCATCGGACTCTATCACTAGTGTCACAGAAATGGTTCAAAACATAGACAGTAAGAGGAGTCAGTCTTCTTGTACTTACGTCAGCATTGTGCCTTTTGTATATAATTCCGATGCAATTTCTGTGTTTCATCGTCAATAAGAAGGTCAGAGGGATACTGTAAACTTGAAGTGCAGCATCGGAATCTATAACTAGTGTCACAGGAATGGTTCAAAACATAGGCAGTAAGAAGAGCAAGTCTTCTTGTACATGAGTCGGCATTGTGCCTTTTGTATTTAATTCTGATGAAATTTCTGTGTTTGATCGTCAATAAGAAGGTCGGAATGGTTAAAATCATAGACAGTAAGAAGAGTCAGTGTTCTTATACTGAAGTCGGCATTGTGCCTTTTGTATTTAATTAAGATGCAATTTCTGTGTTTCATCGTCAATAATAAGGTCAGAGGGATACAGTAAACCTGAAGTGAAGCATCGGAATCTATAACTAGTGTCACAGAAATGGTTCAAAACATAGACAGTAAGAAGAGTCAGTCTTATTGTACTTAAGTCAGCATTGTGCCATTTGTATATAATTCCGATGCAATTTCTGTGTTTCATCGTCAATAAGAAGGTCAGCTGGATACAGTAAACCTGAAGTGAAGCATCGGAATCTATAACTAGTGTCATAGGAATGGTTCAAAACATAGACAGTAGGAAGAGCTAGTCTTCTTGTACTTGAGTCAGCATTGTGCCTTTTGTATTTAATTCCGATGAATTTTCTGTGTTTGATCGTCAATAAGAAGGTCAGAGGGATACAGAACCCGTAGTGAAGCATCGGAATCAATAACTAGTGTCACAGGAATGGTTCAAACCATAGACAGTAGGAAGAGTCAGTGTTCTTATACAGAAGTCGGCATTGTGCCATTTGTATATAATTCCGATGCAATTTCTGTGTTTCATCGTCAATAAGAAGGTCAGCTGGATACAGTAAACCTGATGTGAAGCATCGGAATCTATAACTAGTGTCATAGGAATGGTTCAAAACATAGACAGTAGGAAGAGCTAGTCTTCTTGTACTTGAGTCAGCATTGTGCCTTTTGTATATAATTCCGATGCAATTTCTGTGTTTCATCGTCAATGAGAAGGTCAGAGGGATACAGCAAACTTGAAGTGAAGCATCGGAATCTATAACTAGTGTCACAGGAATGGTTCAAAACATAGGCAGTAAGAAGAGCAAGTCTTCTTGTACATGAGTCGGCATTGTGCCATTTGTATTAAATTCTGATGAAATTTCTGTGTTTGATCGTCAATAAGAAGGTCGGAATGGTTAAAATCATAGACAGTAAGAAGAGTCAGTGTTCTTATACTGAAGTCGGCATTGTGCCTTTTGTATTTAATTAAGATGCAATTTCTGTGTTTCATCGTCAATAATAAGGTCAGAGGGATACAGTAAACCTGAAGTGAAGCATCGGAATTTATAACTAGTGTCACAGAAATGGTTCAAAACATAGACAACAAGAAGAGTCAGTCTTCTTGTACTTAAGTCAGCATTGTGCCATTTGTATATAATTCCGATGCAATTTCTGTGTTTCATCGTCAATAAGAAGGTCAGCTGGATACAGTAAACCTGAAGTGAAGCATCGGAATCTATAACTAGTGTCATAGGAATGGTTCAAAACATAGACAGTAAGAAGAGCTAGTCTTCTTGTACTTGAGTCAGCATTGTGCCTCTTGTATTTAATTCCGTTGAATTTTCTGTGTTTGATCGTCAATAAGAAGGTCAGAGGGATACAGTAACCCGAAGTTAAGCATCGGAATCAATAACTAGTGTCACAGGAATGGTTCAAACCATAGACAGTAGGAAGAGTCAGTCTTCTTGTACTTAAGTCGGCATTGTGCCGTTTGTATATAATTTCGATGCAATTTACGTGTTTCATCGTCAATAAGAAGGTCAGAGGGATAGAGTAAACCTGAAGTGAAGCATTGGAATCTATAACTAGTGTCACAGGACTGGTTCAAAACATAGACAGTAAGAAGAATCAGTTTTTTTGTACTTAAGTCGGCATTCCGCCTTTTGTATTTAATTCCGATGCAATTTCTGTGTTTCATCGTCAATAAGAAGGTCAGAGGGATACAGTAAACCTGAAGTGAAGCATCGGAATCTATTACTAGTGTCACAGGAATGGTTCAAAACATAGACAGTAAGAAGAGTCAGTTTTCTTGTAATTAAGTCGGCATTGTGCCTTATGTATTTAATTCCGATGCAATTTCTGTGTTTCATCGTCAATAAGAAGGTCAGCTGCATACAGTAAACCTGAAGTGAAGCATCGGAATCTATAACTAGTGTCACAGGAATGGTTCAAAACATAAACAGTAAGTAGAGTCAGTCTTCTTGTACTTATGTCGGCATTGTGCCGTTTGTAATTAATTCCGATGCAATTTATGTGCTTCATCGTCACTAAGAAGGTCAGCTGGATACAGTAAACCTGAAGTGAAGCATCTGATTCTATAACTAGTGTCATAGGAATGGTTCAAAACATAGACAGTAAGAAGAGCCAGTCTTCTTGAACTTGAGTCAGCATTGTGCCTTTTGTATTTAATTCCGATGAATTTTATGTGTTTGATCGTCAATAAGAAGGTCAGGGGGATACAGTAACCCGAAGTGAAGCATCGGAATCAATAACTAGTGTCATAGGAATGGTTCAAACCATAGACAGTAGGAAGAGTCAGTGTTCTTATACTGAAGTCGGCATTGTGCCGTTTGTATTTAATTAAGATGCAATTTCTGTGTTTAATCGTCAATAATAAGGTCAGAGGGATACAGTAAACCTGAAGTGATGCATCGGAATCTATAACTAGTGTCACAGAAATGGTTCAAAACATAGACAGTAAGAAGAGTCAGTCTTCTTGTACTTAAGTCAGCATTGTGCCTTTTGTATATAATTCCGATGCAATTTCTGTGTTTCATCGTCAATAAGAATGTCAGAGGGATACAGAAAACTTGAAGTGAAGCATCGGAATCTATAACTAGTGTCACAGGAATGGTTCGAAACATAGGTAGTAAGAAGAGCCAGTCTTCTTGTACATGAGTCGGCATTGTGCCTTTTGTATTTAATTCTGATGAAATTTCTTGTTTGATCGTCAATAAGAAGGTCGGAATGGTTCAAATCATAGACAGTAAGAAGAGTCAGTTTTCTTGTACTTAAGTCGGCATTGTGCCTTTTGTATTCAATTAAGATGCAATTTCTGTGTTTCATCGTCAATAAGAAGGTCTAAGGGATACAGTAAACCTGAAGTGAAGCATCGGAATCTATAACTAGTGTCACAGGAATGGTTCAAAACATAAACAGTAAGTAGAGTCTCTCCTCTTGAACTTAAGTCTTCATTGTGCCTTTTGTATTTAATTCCGATGCAATTTATGTGCTCATCGTCAATAAGAAGGTCAACTGGATACAGTAAACCTGAAGTGAAGCATCGGAATCTAAAACTAGTGTCACTGGAATGGTTCAAAACATAGACTGTAAGAAGAGCCAGTCTTCTTGTACTTGAGTCGGCATTGTGCCTTTTGTATTTAATTCCGAGGAATTTTCTGTGTTTGATCGTGGATAAGAAGGTCAGAGGGATACAGTAAACCTGAAGTGAAGCATCGGAATCTATAACTAGTGTCACAGAAATAGTTCAAACCATAGACAGTAAGAAGAGTCAGTGTTCTTGTACTGAAGTCGGCATTGTGCCTTTTGTATCTAATTAAGATGCAATTTCTGTGTTTCATCGTCAATAATAAGGTCAGAGGGATACAGTAAACCTGAAGTGAGGTATGGGAATCTATAACTAGTGTCACAGGAATGATTCAAAACATAGACAATAAGAAGAGTCAGTCCTCTTGTACTTAAGTTGGCATTGTGCGTTTTGAATATAATTCCGTTGCAATTTCTGTGTTTCATCGTCAATAAGAAAGTCAGCTGGATACAGTAAACCTGAAGTGAAGCATCGGAACCTATAACTAGTGTCACAGAAATGGTTTAAAACATAGACAGTAAGAAGAGTCAGTTTTGTTGTACTTAAGTCGGCATTGTGCCTTTTCTATTTAATTCCGATGCTATTTCTGTGTTTCATCGTCAATAAGAAGGTCAGGGGGATTCAGTAAACCTGAAGTGAAGCATCGGAATCTATAACTAGAGTCACAGGCATGGTTCAAAACATAGACAGTAAGAAGAGTCAGTTTTCTTGTAATTAAGTCGGCATTGTGCCTTATGTATTTAATTCCAATGCAATTTCTGTGTTTCATCGTCAATAAGATGGTTAGCTGCATACAGTAAACCTGATGTGAAGCATTGGAATCTGTAACTAGTGCCACAGGACTGGTTCAAAACATAGACAGTAAGAAGAATCAGTTTTCATGTACTTAAGTCGGTATTCCGCCTTTTGTATTTAATTCCGATGCAATTTCTGTGTTTCATCGTCAATAAGAAGGTCAGAGGGATACAGTAAACCTGAAGTGAAGCATCGGAATCTATAACTGGTGTCACAGGAATAGTTCAAACATAGAGAGTAAGGGGAGTCAGTTTTCTTGTAATTAAGTCAGCATTGTGCCTTATGTATTTAATTCCGATGCAATTTCTGTGTTTCATCGTCAATAAGAAGGTCAGCTGGATACAGTAAACCTGAAGTGAAGCAGCGGAATCTATAACTAGTGTCACAGGAATGGTTCAAAACATAAACAGTAAGTAGAGTCAGTCTTCTTGTACTTAAGTCGGCATTGTGCCGTTTGTACTTAATTTCGAAGCAATTTATGTGCTTCATCGTCAATAAGAAGGTCAGCTGGATACAGTAAACCTGAAGTGAAGCATCGGAATCTAAAACTAGTGTCACAGGAATGGTTCAAAACATAGACAGTATGAAGAGTCAGTGTTCTTGTACTGAAGTCGGCATTGTGCCTTTTGTATTTAATTAAGATGCAATTTCTGTGTTTCATCGTCAATAATAAGGTCAGAGGGATACAGCAAACCTGATGTGAAGTATCGGAATCTATAACTAGTGTCACAGAAATGGTTCAGAACATATACAGTAAGAAGAGTCGGTTTTCTTGTACTTAAGTCGGCATTGTGCCTTTTGTATTTAATTCTGATGCAATTTATGTGTTTCATCGTCAATAGGAAGGTCAGAGGGATACAGTAACCTGAAGTGAAGCATCGGAATCTATAACTATTGTCACAGGGATTGTTCAAATCATAGACAGTAAGAAGAGTCAGTCTTCTTGTACTTAAGTCGGCATTGTGCTTTTTGTATGTAATTCCTATGCAATTCCTGTGTTTCATCGTCAATAAGAAGCTCAGAGGGATACAGTAAACCTGAAGTGAAGCAACGGAATTTTTAACTAGTGTCACAGGAATGGTTCAAACCATAGACAGTAAGAAGAGTCAGTGATCTTGTACTGAAGTTGGCGTTGTGCCTTTTGTATTTAATTAAGATGCAATTTCTGTGTTTCATCGTCAATAACAAGGTCAGAGGGATACAGTAAACCTGAAGTGAAGTATCGGAATCTATAATTATAGTCACAGAAGTGGTTGAAAACATAGACAGTAAGAAGAGTCAGTTTTCTTGTACTTAAGTCGGCATTGTGCCTTTTGTATTTAATTCCGATGCAATTTCTGTGTCTCATCGTCAATAGGAAGGTCAGAGGGATACAGTAAACCTGATGTGAAGCATCGGAATCTATAACTAGTGTCACAGGAATGGTTCAAAACATAGACAGTAAGAAGAGTCAGTCTTCTTGTACTTATGTCGGCATTGTGCCTTTTGTATTTAATTAAGATACAATTTCTGTGTTTCATCGTCAATAAGAAGGTCAAAGGGGTACAGTAAACCTAAAGTGAAGCATCGGAATCTATAACTATTGTCACAGGAATGGTTCAAAACATAGACAGTAAGAAGAGTCAGTCTTCTTGTACTTAAGTCGGCATTGCGCTTTTTGTATATAATTCCGATGCAATTTCTGTGTTCCATCGTCAATAGGAAGGTCAGAGGGATACAGTAAACCTGAAGTGAAGCATCGGAATCTATAACTAGTGTCAGAGGAATGGTTCAAAACATAGACAGTAAGATGAGTCATTTTTTTCGTACTTAAGTCGGCATTGTGCCTTTTGTATTTAATTCCGATGCAATTTATGTGCTTCATCGTCAATAAGAAGGTCAGCTGGATACAGTAAACCTGAAGTGAAGCATCGGAATCTATAACTAGTGTCATAGGAATGGTTCGAAACATAGACAGAAAGAAGAGCCAGTCGTCTTGTACTTGAGTCGGCATTGTGCCTTTTGTATTTAATTCCGATGAATTTTCTGTGTTTCATCGTCGATACGAGGGTCAGAGGGATACAGTAAACCTGAAGTGAAGCATCGGAATCTATAACTAGTATCACAGGAATGGTTCAAAGCATAGACAGTAAGAAGGGTCAGTCCTCTTGTACTTAAGTCGGCATTATGCCTTTTGTATTTAATTCCGATGCAATATCTGTGTTTCTTCGTCAATAAGAAGGTCAGAGGGATACAGTAAACCTGAAGTGAAGCATCGGAATCTATATCTAGTTCCACAGAAATGGTTCAAAACATAGACAGTAAGAAGAGTCAGTCTTCTTGTTCTTTAGTCGGCATTGTGCCTTTTGTATTTAATTCCGATTCAATTTACGTGTTTCATCGTCAATAAGAAGGTCAGAGGGATACAGTAAACCTGAAGTGAAGCATTGGAATCTATAACTAGTGTGAGAGGAATGGTTCAAAACATAGACAGTAAGAAGAATCAGTTTTCTTGAACTTAAGTCGGCATTCCGCCTTTTGTATTTAATTCCGATGCAATTTCTGTGTTTCATCGTCAATAAGAACATCAGAGGGATACAATAAACCTGAAGTGTAGCATCGGAATCTCTAACTAGTGTCACAGGAATGGTTCAAACATAGACTGTAAGAAGAGTCAATTTTCTTGTACTTATGTCGGCATTGTGCCTTATGTATTTAATTCCGATGCAATTTCTGTGTTTCATCGTCAATTAGAAGATCAGCTGGATACAGTAAGCCAGAAGTGAAGCATCGGAATCTATATCTAGTTCCACAGAAATGGTTCAAAACATAGACAGTAAGAAGAGTCAGTCTTCTTGTTCTTTAGTCGGCATTGTGCCTTTTGTATTTAATTCCGATGCAATTTATGTGCTTCTTCGTCAATATGATAGTCAACTGGATACAGTAAACCTGAAGTGAAGCATCGGAATCTATAACTAGTGTCACAGGAATGGTTCAAAATATAGACAGTAAAAAGAGTCAGTCTTCTTGTACTTAAGTCGGCATTATGCCTTTTGTATTTAATTCCGATGCACTTTACGTGTTTCATCATCAATAAGAAGGTAAGAGGGACACAGTAAACCTGAAGTGAAGCATAGGAATCTATAACTAGTGTCACAGGAATGGTTCAAAGCATAGGCAGTAAGAAGAATGAGTTTTCTTGTACTTAAGTCGGCAATCCGCCTTTTGTATTTAATTCCGATTCAATTTCTGTGTTTCATCGTCAATAAGAAGGTCAGAGGGATACAGTAAACCTGAAGTGAAGCAACGGAATCTTTAACTAGTGTCACAGGAATGGTTCAAACCATAGACAGTAAGAAGAGTCAGTGTTCTTGTACTGAAGTCGGAATTGTGCCTTTTGTATTTAATTAAGCTGCAATTTCTGTGTTTCATCGTCAATAATAAGGTCAGAGGGATACAGTAAACCTGATGTGAAGTATCGGAATCTATAACTAGTGTCACAGAAATGGTTCAGAACATAGACTGTAAGAAGAGTCAGTTTTCTTTTACTTAGGTCGGCATTGTGCATTTTGTATTAATTTCCGATGCATTTTCTGTGTTTCATCGTCAATAGGAAGGTCAGAAAGATACAGTAAACCTGAAGTGTAGCATCGGAATCTATAACTAGTGTCACAGGAATGGTTCAAAACATAGACAGTAAGAAGGGTCAGTCTTCTTGTACTTAAGTCGGCATTGTGCCTTTTGTATTTAATTAAGATGCAATTTCTGTGTTTCATCGTCAATAAGAAGGTCAAAGGGATACAGTAAACCTGAAGTGAATCATCGGAATCTGTAACTATTGTCACAGGAATGGTTCAAATTATAGACAGTAAGATGAGTCAGTCTTCTTGTACTTAAGTCGGCATTGTGCTTTTTGTATATAATTCCGATGCAATTTCTGTGTTTCATCGTCAAAAAGTAGCTCAGAGGGATACAGTAAAAATGAAGTGAAGCATCGGAATCTATAACTAGTGTCACAGGAATGGTTCAAAACATAGACAGTAAGAAGAGTCAGTATTCTCATACTTAAGTCGACATTGTGCCTTTTGTATTTAATTCCGATGCAATTTATATGCTTCATCGTCAATAAGAACGTCAGCTGGATACACTAAACCTGAAGTGAAGCATCGGAGTCTATAACTAGTGTCATAGGAATGGTTCAAAACATAGACAGTAAGAAGAATCAGTTTTCTTGTACTTAAGTCGGCATTCCGACTTTTGTATTTAATACCGATGCAATGTCTGTGTTTCATCGTCAATAAGAAGGTCAGAGGGATACAGTAAACCTGAAGTGAAGCATCGGAATCTATAACTAGAGCCACAGAAATGGTTCAAAACATAAACAGTAAGAAGAGCCAGTCTTCTTGTACCTGAGTCGGCATTGTGCCTTTTGTATTTAATTCCGATGCTATTTCTGTGTATCATCGTCAATAAGAAGGTCAGAGGGATTCAGTAAACCTGAAGTGAAGCATCGAAATCTATAACTAGTGTCACAGGAATGGTTCAAAACATAGACAGTAAGAAGAGTCAGTCCTCTTGTACTTAAGTCGGCATTGTGCCTTTTGTATTTAATACCGATTCAATTTACGTGTTTCATCGTCAATACGAAGGTCAGAGGGATACAGTAGACCTGAAGTGAAGCATCGGAATCTATAACTAGTGTCACAGGAGTGGTTCAAAACATAGACAGTAAGAAGAATCAGTTTTCTTGTACTTAAGTCGGCATTCCGACTTTTGTATTTAATACCGATGCAATGTCTGTGTTTCATCGTCAATAAGAAGGTCAGAGGGATACAGTAAACTTGAAGTGAAGCATCGGAATCTATAACAAGTGTCACAGGTATGGTTCAAAACATAGACAGTAAGAAGCGTCAGTTTTCTTGTACTTAAGTCAGCATTGTGCCTTATGTATTTAATTCCGATGCAATTTCTGTGTTTCATTGTCAATAAGAAGGTCAGCTGGATACAGTAAACCTGAAGTGAAGCATCGGAATCTAAAACTAGTGTCACAGGAACGGTTCAAAGCATAGACAGTAAGAAGAGCCCGCCTTATTGTACTTGAGTAGGCATTGTGCCTTTTGTATTTAATTCCGATGCAATTTCTGTGTTTCATCGTCAATAAGCAGGTCCGAGGGATTCAGTAAGCCTGAAGTGAAGCATCGGAATCTATAACTAGTGTCAATGGAATGGTTCAAAATATAGACAGTAAGAAGAGTTAGTCTTCTTGTACTTAAGGCGGCATTGTGCCTTTTGTATGTAATTCCGATTCAATTTACGTGTTTCATCGTCATTAAGAAGGTCAGAGGGATACAGTAAACCTGAAGTGAAGCATAGGAATCTACAACTAGTGTCACAGAAATGGTTCAAAACATAGACAGTAAGAAGAGCCAGTCTTCTGGTACTTGAGTCGGCATTGTACCTTTTGTATTTAATTCCGATGCTATTTCTGTGTTTCATCGTCAATAAGAAGGTCAGAGGGATTCAGTAAACCTGAAGTGAAGCATTGGAATCTATAACTAGAGTCACAGGAATGGTTCAAAACATAGGCAGTAAGAGGAGTCATTTTTGTTGTACTTAAGTCGGCATTGTGCCTTTTGTATTAAATTCCGATGTAATTTCTGTGTTTCATCGTCAATAGATAGGTCAGAGGGATACAGTAAACCTGAAGTGAAGCAATGGAATCTATAACTAGTGTCACAGGACTGGTTCAAAACATAGACAGTAAGAAGAATCAGTTTTCTTGTACTTAAGTCGGCATTCCGCCTTTTGTATTTAATTCCGATGCAACTTCTGTCTTTCATCGTCAATAAGAAGGTCAGAGGGATACAGCAAACCTGAAGTGAAGCAACGGAACCATAAACTAGTGTCACAGGAATGGTTCAAACCATAGGTAGTATGAAGAGTCAGTGTTCTTGTACTGAAGTCGGCATTGTGCCTTTTGTATTTATTTAAGATGCAATTTCTGTGTTTCATCGTCAATAATAAGGTCAGAGGGATACAGTAAACCTGATGTGAAGTATCGGAATCTATAACTAGTGTCACAGAAATGGTTCAGAACATAGACAGTGAGAAGAGTCGGTTTTCTTGTACTTAAGTCGGCATTGTGCCTTTTGTATTTACTTCTGATGCAATTTCTGTGTTTCATCGTCAATAGGAAGGTCAGAGGGATACAGTAAACCTGAAGTGAAGCATCGGAATCTATAACTAGTGTCACAGGAATGGTTCAAAACATAGACAGTAATAAGAGTCAGTCTTCTTGTACTTATGTCGGCATTGTGCCTTTTGTATTTAATTAAGATGCAATTTCTGTGTTTCATCGTCAATAAGAAGGTCAAAGGGATACAGTAAACCTCAAGTGAAGCATCGGAATCTATAACTATTGTCACAGGGATGGTTCAAAACATAGACAGTAAGAAGAGTCACTCTTCTTGTACTTAAGTCGGTATTGTGCTTTTTGTATATAATTCCGATGCAATTTCTGTGTTTCATCGTCAATAAGAAAGTGAGCTGGATACAGTAAACCTGAAGTGAAGTATCGAAATCTATAACTAGTTTCACAAAAATTCCTGTGACACTAGTTATAGAGCATAGACAGTAAGAAGAGTCAGTCTTCTAGTACTTAAGTCGGCATTGTGCCTTTTCTATTTAATTCCGATGAAATTTACGTGTTTCGTCCTCAATAAGTAGATCAGAGGGATACAGTAAACCTGAAGTGACGAATAGGAATCTATAACTAGTGTCACAGGAATGGTTCAAAATATAGACAGTAAGAAGTATCAGGTTCTTTTTGAATTTAATTCCAATGCAATTTCTGTGTTTCATCGTCATTAAGAAGGTCAGAGGGATACAGTAAACCTGAAGTGAAGCATCGGAATCTATATGTATTTAATTCCGATGCAATTTCTGTATTTCATCGTCAATAAGGAGGTCAGCTGGATACAGTAAACCTGAAGCGAAGCATCGGAATCTATAACTAGTGCCACAGGAATAGTTCAAAAATAAACAGTAAGTAGAGTCAGTCTTCTTGTACTTAAGTCGGCATTGTTTCTTTTGTATTTAATTCCGATGCAATTTCTGTGTTTCATCGTCAATAGGAAGGTCAGGGGGATACAGTAAACCTGAAGTGAAGCATCGGAATCTATAACTAGTGTCACAGGAATGGTTCAAATCATAGATAGTAAGAAGAGTTAGTCTTCTTGTACTTAAGTCGGCATTGTGCCTTTTGTATTTAATTAAGATGCAATTTCTGTGTCTCATCGTCAATAAGAAGGTCAAAGGGATACAGTAAACCTTAAGTGAAGCATCGGAATCTATAACTATTGTCACAGGAATGGTTCAATACATAGACAGTAAAAAGAGTCAGTCTTCTTGTACTTGAGTCGGCTTTGTGCTTTTTATGTATAATTCCGATGCAATTTCTGTGTTTCGTCGTCAATAAGAAGGTCAGATGGATACAGTAAACCAGAAGTGAAGCATCGGAATCTATAACAAGTGTCACAGGAATGGTTCAAAACATAGACAGTAAGAAGGGTCAGTCTACTTGTACTTAAGTCGGCATTGTGCCTTTTGTATTTAATTCCGATGCAATACCTGTGTTTCTTCGTCAACAAGAGGGTCAGAGGTATACAGTAAAGCTGAAGTGAAGCATCGGAATCTATAACTAGTGTCACAGAAAAGGTTCAAGACACAGACAGTAAGAAGAGCCAGTCTGCTTGTACTTAAGTGGGCATTGTGCCTTTTGTATTTAATTCCGATGCAATTTATGTGTTTCATCGTCAATAAGAAGGTCAGAGGGATACAGTAAACCTGAAGTGAAGCATCGGAATCTATAACTAGTGTCACAGGAATGGTTTAAATCATAGACAGTAAGACGAGTCACTCTTCCTGTACTTAAGTCGGCATTGTGCCTTTTGTATTCAATTAAGATGCGATTTCTGTGTTTCATCGTCAATAAGAAGGTCAAAGGGATACAGTAAGCCTGAAGTGAAGCATCGGAATCTATAACTAGTGTCACAGGAATGGTTCAAAACATAGACAGTAAGAAGGGTCAGTCTTTTTGAAATTAATTCGGCATTGTGCCTTTTATATTTAATTCCGATGCAATTTCTGTGTTTCATCGTCAATACGAAGGTCAGAGGGATACAGTAATTCTGAAGTGAAGCAGCGGAATCTATAACTAGTGTCACAGGAATGGTTCAAAACATAGACAGTAAGAAGGGTCAGTCTTCTTGTACTTAAGTCGGCATTGTGCCTTTTGTATTTAATTCCGATGCAATATCTGTGTTTCTTCGTCAATAAGAAGGTCAGAGGGATACAGTAAACCTGAAGTGAAGAATAGCAATCTATAACTAGTGTCACAGGTATGGTTCAAAGCATAGACAGTAAGAAGTATCAGATTTCTTGTACTTAAGTCGGCATTGTGCCTTTTGTAAATCTTTCCGATGCTATTTCTGTGTTTCATCATCAATAAGATGGTCAGAGGCATTCACTAAACCTGAAGAGAAGCATCGGAATCTATAACTGTTGTCACAGGAATGGTTCAAAACATAGACAGTAAGAAGAGTCAGTCTTCTTGTACTTAAGTCGTCATTGTGCCTTTTGCATTTAATTCCGATGCGATTTATGTGCTTCATCGGCAACAAGAAGGTCAGAGGGATACAGCAAACCCGAAGTGAAGCATCGGGGTATCTATAACTAGTGTCATAGGAAAGGTTCAAAACATAGACAGAAAGAAGAATCAGTTTTCTTGTACTTAAGTCGGCATTGTGCCCTTTGTATTTAATTAAGATGCAATTTCTGTGTTTCATCGTCAATAAGAAGGTCAAAGGGAAACAGTAAACCTGAAGTGAAGCATCGGAATCTATAACTATCGTCACAGGAATGGTTCAATACATGGACAGTAAAAAGAGTCAGTCTTCTTGTACTTAAGTCGGCATTGTGCCTTTTATATATAATTCCGATGCAATTTCTGTGTTTCATCGTCAATAAGAAGGTCAGATGGATACAGTAAACAAGAAGTGAAGCATCGGAATCTATAACAAGTGTCACAGGAATGGTTCAAAACATAGACAGTAAGAATAGTCAGTCTTTTTGTACTTAAGTCGGCATTGTGCCTTTTGTATTTAATTCCGATGCAATTTCTGTGTTTCATCGTCAATACGAAGGTCAGAGGGATACAGTAAACCTGAAGTGAAACATCGGAATCTATAACTAGTGTCACAGGAATGGTTCAAAACATAGACAGTAAGAAGGGTCAGTCTTCTTGTACTTAAGTCGGCATTGTGCCTTTTGTATATCATTCCGATGCTATTTCTGTGTTTCATCATCAATAAGAAGGTCAGAGGGATTCAGTAAACCTGAAGTGAAGCATCGGAATCTATAACTAATGTCACAGGAATGGTTCAAAACATAGACAGTAAGAAGAGTCAGTCTTCTTGTACTTAAGTCGGCATTGTGCCTTTTGTATTCAATTAAGATGCGATTTCAGTGTTTCATCGTCAATACGAAGGTCAAAGGGATACAGTAAACCTGAAGTGGCTGGCTCTGAGCACTATGGGACTCAACTGCTGAGGTCATTAGTCCCCTAGAACGTAGAACTAGTTAAACCTAACTGACCTAAGGACATCACAAACATCCATGCCCGAGGCAGGATTCGAACCTGCGACCGTAGCGGTCTTGCGGTTCCAGACTGCAGCGCCTTTAACCGCACGGCCACTTCGGCCGGCACCTGAAGTGAAGCATCGAAATCTATAACTAGTGTAACAGGAATGGTTCAAAACATAGACAGTAAGAAGAGCCGGTCTTCTTGTACTTCTGTTGGCATTGTGCCTTTTGTATTTAATTGCGATGAATTTCCTGTGTTTGATCGTCAATAAGGTCAGAGGGATACAGTAAACCTGCAGTAAAGCATCGGGATCTATAACTAGTGTCACAGGAATGGTTCAAAACATAGACAGTAAGAAGAGTCAGTCTTCTTGTACTTATGTCGGCATTGTGCCTTTTGTATTTAATTCCGATGCAATTTATATGCTTCATCGTCAATAAGAAGGTCAGAGGGATACAGTAAACCTGAAGTGAAGCATCGGAATCTATAACTAGTGTCACAGGAATTGTTCAAATCATAGGCAGTAGGAAGAGTCAATTTTCTTGTACTTAAGTCGGCATTGTGCCATTTGTATTTAATTCGGATGCAATTTCTGTGTTTCATCGTCAATAAGAAGGTCAGAGGGATACAGTAAACCTGAAGTGAAGCATCGGAATCTATAGCTAGTGTCACAGGAATGGCTCAAAACATGGACAGTAAGAAGAGTCAGTCTTCTTGTACTTAAGTCGGCATTGTGCTTTTATATATAATTCCGATGCAATTTCTGTGTTTCATCGTCAATAAGAAGGTCAGATGGATACAGTAAACCAGAAGTGAAGCATCGGAATCTATAACAAGTGTCACAGGAATGGTTAAAACATAGACAGTAAGAAGAGTCAGTCTACTTGTACTTAAGTCGGCATTGTGCCTTTTGTATATCATTCCGATGCTATTTCTGTGTTTCATCATCAATAAGAAGGTCAGAGGGATACAGTAAACCTGAAGTGAAGCATCGGAATCTATGCCTAATGTCACAGGAATGGTTCAAAACATAGACAGTAAGAAGAGTCAGACTTCTTGTACTTAAGTCGGCATTGTGCCTTTTGTATTTAATTCCGATGCGATTTACGTGTTTCATCGTCAACAAGAAGGTCAGAGGGATACAGTAAACCCGAAGTGAAGCATCGGGGAATCTATAACTAGTGTCACAGGAATGGTTCAAAACATAGACAGCAAGAAGAATCAGTTTTCTTGTACTTAAGTCGGCATTGTGCATTTTGTATTTAATTCCGATGCAATTTCTGTGTTTCATCGTCAATACGAAGGTCAGAGGTATACAGTAAACCTGAAGTGAAGCATCGGAATCTATAACTAGTGTCACAGGAATGGTTCAGAACATAAACAGTAAGTAGAGTCAGTCTTCTTGTACTTATGTCGGCATTGTGCCTTTTGTATTTAATTCCGATGCAATTTATGTGCTTCATCGTCAATAAGAAGGTCAGAGGGATACAGTAAACCTGAAGTGAAGCATCGGAATCTATAACTAGTGTCACAGGAATTGTTCAAATCATAGGCAGTAAGAAGAGTCAGTTTTCTTGTACTTAAGTCGGCATTGTGCCATTTGTATTTAATTCGGATGCAATTTCTGTGTTTCATCGTCAATAAGAAGGTCAGAGGGATACAGTAAACCTGAAGTGAAGCATCGGAATCTATAACTAGTGTCACAGGAATGGTTCAAAACGTACACAGTAAGAAGAGTCAGTCTTTTTGTACTTAAGTCGGCATTATGCCTTTTGTATTTAATTCCGATCCAATTTCTGTGTTTCATCGTCAATACGAAGGTCAGAGGGATACAGTAAACCTGAAGTGAAACATCGGAATCTATAAATAGTGTCACAGGAATGGTTCAAAACATAGACAGTAAGAAGGGTCAGTCTTCCTGTACTTAAGTTGGCATTGTGCCTTTTGTATTTAATTCCGATGCAATATCTGTGTTTCTTCGTCAATAAGAAGGTCAGACGCATACAGTAAGCCTGAAGTGAAGCATCGGAATCTATAACTACTGTCACAGGAATGGTTCAAAACATAGATAGTAAGAAGTATCAGTTTTCTTGTACTTAAGTCGGCATTGTTTCTTTTGTATTTAATTCCGGTGCAACTTCTGTGTTTCATCGTCAATAAGAAGGTCAGAAGGATACAGTAAACCTGAAGTGAAATATCGGAATCTATAACTAGTGTCACAGGAATGGTTCAAAACATAGACAGTAAGAAGAGTCAGTCTGCTTGTACTTAAGTCGGCATTGTGCCTTTTGTATTTAATTAAGATGCAATTTCTGTGTTTCATCGTCAATAAGAAGGTCAAAGGGATACAGTAAACCTGAAGTGAAGAATCGGAATCTATAACTACTGTCACAGGAATGGTTCAAAACGTAGACAGTAAGAAGAGTCAGTCTTCATGTACTTAAGTCGGCATTGTGCTCTTTGTATATAATTCCGATGCAATTTCTATGTGTCATCGTCAATAAGAAGGTCAGAGGGGTACAGTAAACCTGAAGTGAAGAATCGGAATCTATAACTAGTGTCACAGAAATGGTTCAAAACATAGACAGTAAGAAGAGCCACTCTCCTTGTACTTAAGTCGGCATTGTGCCTTTTGTATTTAATTCCGATGCAATTTATGTGCTTCATCGTCAAAAAGAAGGTCAGCTGGATACAGTAAACCTGCAGTAAAGCATCGGGATCTATAACTAGTGTCACAGGAATGGTTCAAAACATAGACAGTAAGAAGAGCCGGTCTTCTTGTACTTCTGTTGGCATTGTGCCTTTTGTATTTAATTGCGATGAATTTCCTGTGTTTGATCGTCAATAAGGTCAGAGGGATACAGTAAACCTGAAGTGAAGCATCGGAATCTATAACTAGTGTCACAGGAATGGTTCAAACCATTGACAGTAAGAAGAGTCAGTGTTCTTGTACCAAAGTCAACTTTGTGCCTTTTGTATTTAATTAAGATGAAATTTCTGTGTTTCATCATCAATAATAAGGTCAGAGGGATACAGTAAACCTGAAGTGAAGTATCGGAATCTATAACTAGTTTCACAGGAATGGTTCAAAGCATAAACAATAAGAAGAGTCAGTCTTCTTGTACTTAAGTCGGCGTTGTGCATTTTGTATTTAATTCCGATGCAATTTCTGTGTTTCATCGTCAATACGAAGGTCAGAGGTATACAGTAAACCTGAAGTGAAGCATCGGAATCTATAACTAGTGTCACAGGAATGGTTCAGAACATAAACAGTAAGTAGAGTCAGTCTTCTTGTACTTATGTCGGCATTGTGCCTTTTGTATTTAATTCCGATGCAATTTATATGCTTCATCGTCAATAAGAAGGTCAGAGGGATACAGTAAACCTGAAGTGAAGCATCGGAATCTATAACTAGTGTCACAGGAGGTGTTCAAATCATAGGCAGTAAGAAGAGTCAGTTTTCTTGTACTTAAGTCGGCATTGTGCCATTTGTATTTAATTCGGATGCAATTTCTGTGTTTCATCGTCAATAAGAAGGTCAGAGGGATACAGTAAACCTGAAGTGAAGCATCGGAATCTATAACTAGTGTCACAGGAATGGTTCAAAACGTACACAGTAAGAAGAGTCAGTCTTTTTGTACTTAAGTCGGCATTATGCCTTTTGTATTTAATTCCGATCCAATTTCTGTGTTTCATCGTCAATACGAAGGTCAGAGGGATACAGTAAACCTGAAGTGAAACATCGGAATCTACAACTAGTGTCACAGGAATGGTTCAAAACATAGACAGTAAGAAGGGTCAGTCTTCTTGTACTTAAGTTGGCATTGTGCCTTTTGTATTTAATTCCGATGCAATATCTGTGTTTCTTCGTCAATAAGAAGGTCAGACGCATACAGTAAGCCTGAAGTGAAGCATCGGAATCTATAACTACTGTCACAGGAATGGTTCAAAACATAGTTAGTAAGAAGTATCAGTTTTCTTGTACTTAAGTCGGCATTGTTTCTTTTGTATTTAATTCCGGTGCAACTTCTGTGTTTCATCGTCAATAAGAAGGTCAGAAGGATACAGTAAACCTGAAGTGAAATATCGGAATCTATAACTAGTGTCACAGGAATGGTTCAAAACATAGACAGTAAGAAGAGTCAGTCTGCTTGTACTTAAGTCGGCATTGTGCCTTTTGTATTTAATTAAGATGCAATTTCTGTGTTTCATCGTCAATAAGAAGGTCAAAGGGATACAGTAAACCTGAAGTGAAGAATCGGAATCTATAACTACTGTCACAGGAATGGTTCAAAACGTAGACAGTAAGAAGAGTCAGTCTTCATGTACTTAAGTCGGCATTGTGCTCTTTGTATATAATTCCGATGCAATTTCTATGTGTCATCGTCAATAAGAAGGTCAGAGGGATACAGTAAACCTGAAGTGAAGAATCGGAATCTATAACTAGTGTCACAGAAATGGTTCAAAACATAGACAGTAAGAAGAGCCACTCTCCTTGTACTTAAGTCGGCATTGTGCCTTTTGTATTTAATTCCGATGCAATTTATGTGCTTCATCGTCAATAAGAAGGTCAGCTGGATACAGTAAACCTGCAGTAAAGCATCGGGATCTATAACTAGTGTCACAGGAATGGTTCAAAACATAGACAGTAAGAAGAGCCGGTCTTCTTGTACTTCTGTTGGCATTGTGCCTTTTGTATTTAATTGCGATGAATTTCCTGTGTTTGATCGTCAATAAGGTCAGAGGGATACAGTAAACCTGCAGTAAAGCATCGGGATCTATAACTAGTGTCACAGGAATGGTTCAAAACATAGACAGTAAGAAGAGTTAGTCTTCTTGTACTTATGTCGGCATTGTGCCTTTTGTATTTAATTCCGATGCAATTTATATGCTTCATCGTCAATAAGAAGGTCAGAGGGATACAGTAAACCTGAAGTGAAGCATCGGAATCTATAACTAGTGTCACAGGAATTGTTCAAATCATAGGCAGTAGGAAGAGTCAGTTTTCTTGTACTTAAGTCGGCATTGTGCCATTTGTATTTAATTCGGATGCAATTTCTGTGTTTCATCGTCAATAAGAAGGTCAGAGGGATACAGTAAACCTGAAGTGAAGCATCGGAATCTATAACTAGTGTCACAGGAATGGTTCAAAACATAGATAGTAAGAAGTATCAGTTTTTTTGTACTTAAGTCGGCATTGTTTCTTTTGTATTTAATTCCGGTGCAACTTCTGTGTTTCATCGTCAATAAGAAGGTCAGAAGGATACAGTAAACCTGAAGTGAAATATCGGAATCTATAACTAGTGTCACAGGAATGGTTCAAAACGTAGACAGTAAGAAGAGTCAGTCTGCTTGTACTTAAGTCGGCATTGTGCCTTTTGTATTTAATTAAGATGCAATTTCTGTGTTTCATCGTCAATAAGAAGGTCAAAGGGATACAGTAAACCTGAAGTGAAGCATCGGAATCTATAACTACTGTCACAGGAATGGTTCAAAACGTAGACAGTAAGAAGAGTCAGTCTTCTTGTACTTAAGTCGGCATTGTGCTCTTTGTACATAATTCCGATGCAATTTCTATGTTTCATCGTCAATAAGAAGGTCAGAGGGATACAGTAAACCTGAAGTGAAGAATCGGAATCTATAACTAGTGTCACAGAAATGGTTCAAAACATAGACAGTAAGAAGAGCCACTCTCCTTGCACTTAAGTCGGCATTGTGCCTTTTGTATTTAATTCCGATGCAATTTATGTGCTTCATCGTCAATAAGAATGTCAGCTGGATACAGTAAACCTGCAGTGAAGCATCGGGATCTATAACTAGTGTCACAGGAATGGTTCAAAACATAGACAGTAAGAAGAGCCGGTCTTCTTGTACTTCTGTTCGCATTGTGCCTTTTGTATTTAATTGCGATGAATTTCCTGTGTTTGATCGTCAATAAGGTCAGAGGGATACAGTAAACCTGAAGTGAAGCATCGGAATATATAACTAGTGTCACAGGAATGGTTCAAACCATTGACAGTAAGAAGAGTCAGTGTTCTTGTACCAAAGTCAACTTTGTGCCTTTTGTATTTAATTAAGATGAAATTTCTGTGTTTCATCATCAATAATAAGGTCAGAAGGATACAGTAAACCTGAAGTGAAGTATCGGAATCTATAACTAGTTTCACAGGAATGGTTCAAAGCATAAACAATAAGAAGAGTCAGTCTTCTTGTACTTAAGTCGGCATTGTGCCTTTTGTATATAATTCCGATGCAAATTCTGTGTTTCATCGTCAATACGAAGGTCAGAGGGATACAGTAAACCCGAAGTGAAGCATCGGAATCTATAACTAGTGTCTCAGGAATGGTTCAAAACATAGACAGTAAGAAGAGTCAGTCCACTTGTACTTAAGTCGGCATTGTGCCTTTTGTATTCAATTAAGATGCGATTTCAGTGTTTCATCGTCAATACGAAGGTCAAAGGGATACAGTAAACCTGAAGTGAAGCATCGGAATCTATAACTAGTGTCACAGGAATGGTTCAAAACATAGACAGTAAGAAGAGTCAGTCTTCTTGTACTTAAGTCGGCATTGTGCCTTTTGTATATAATTCCGATGCAATTTCTGTGTTTCATCGTCAATAAGAAGCTCAGAGGGATACAGTAAACCTGAAGTGAAGCATCGAAATCTATAACTAGTGTAATTGGAATGGTTCAAAACATAGACAGTAACAAGAGTCAGTTATCTCGTACTTAAGTCGTCATTGTGCCATTTGTATTTAATTCGGATGCAATTTCTGTGTTTCATCGTCAATAAGAACGTCAGACGGATACAGTAAACCTGAAGTGAAGCATCGGAATCTAAAACTAGTGTCACAGGAATGATTCAAAACGTAGACAGTAAGAAGAGCAGTCCTTTTGCACTTAAGTCGGCATTATGCGTTTTGTATTTAATTCCGATGCAATTTTTGTGTTTCATCGTCAATACGAAGGTCATAGGGATACAGTAAACCTGAAGTGAAACATCGGAATCTGTAACTAGTGTCACAGGAATCGATCAAATCATAGACAGTAAGAAGGGTCAGTCTTTTTGTACTTAAGTTGGCATTGTGCCTTTTGTATTTAATTCCGATGCAATATCTGTGTTTCTTCGTCAATAAGAAGGTCAGACGCATACAGTAAGTCTGAAGTGAAGGATCGGAATCTATAACTAGTGTCACAGAAATGGTTCTACACATAGACAGTAATAAGAGCCAGTATTCTTGTACTTGAGTCGGCATTGTGCCTTTTGTATTTACTTCCGATGCTATTTCCGTGTTTCATCGCCAATAAGAAGGTCAGAGGGATACAGTAAACCTGAAGTGAAGCATCGGAATCTATAGCTAGTGTCACAGGAATGGTTCAAATCATAGACAGTAAGAAGAGTCAGTCTTCTTGTACTTAAGTCGGCAATGTGCTTTTATATATGATTCCGATGCAATTTCTGTGTTTCATCGTCAATAAGGAGGTCAGATGGATACAGTAAACCAGAAGTGAAGCATCGGAATCTATAACAAGTGTCACAGGAATGGTTAAAACATAGACAGTAAGAAGAGTCAGTCTTCTTGTACTTCAGTCTGCATTGTGCCTTTTGTATATCATTCCGATGCTATTTCTGTGTTTCATCATCAATAAGAAGGTCAGAGGGATACAGTGAACCTGAAGTGAAGCATCGGAATCTATAACTGATGTCACAGGAATGGTTCAAAACATAGACAGTAAGAAGAGTCAGTCTTCTTGTACTTAAGTCGGCATTGTGCCTTTTGTATTTAATTCCGATGCGATTTACGTGTTTCATCGTCAACAAGAAGGTCAGAGGGATACAATAAACCCGAAGTGAAGCATCGGGGAATCTATAACTAGTGTCACAGGAATGGTTCAAAACATAGACTGCATGAAGAATCAGTCTTCTTGTACTTAAGTCGGCATTGTGCCTTTTGTATATAATATCGATGCAATTTCTGTGTTTCATTGTCAATAAGAAGGTCTGCTGGATTCAGTAAACCTGAAGTGAAGCATCGGAATCTACAACGAGTGTCACAAGGAATGGTTCAAAACATAAACAGTAAGTAGAGTCAGTCTTCTTGTACTTACGTCGGCATTGTGCCTTTTGTATTTAATTCCGATGCAATTTATGTGCTTCATCGTCAATAAGAAGGTCAGCTGGATACAGTAAACCTGAAGTGAAGCATCGGAATCTATAACTAGTGTCACGGGAATGGTTCAAATCATAGACAGTAAGAAGAGTCAGTCTTCTTGTACTTAAGTCGGCATTGTGCCTTTTGTATATAATTCCGATGGAATTTCTGTGTTTCATCGTCAATAAGAAGCTCAGAGGGATACAGTAAACCTGAAGTGAAGCATCGGAATCTATAACTAGTGTCACAGGAATGGTTCAAAACATAGACAGTAACAAGAGTCAGTTTTCTTGTACTTAAGTCGGCATTCTGCCATTTGTATTTAATTCGGATGCAATTTCTGTGTTTCAATCTCAATAAGATGGTCAGAGGGATACAGTAAACCTGAAGTGAAGCATCGGAATCTATAACTAGTGTCACAGGAATGGTTCAAAACGTACACAGTAAGAAGAGTCAGTCTTTTTGTACTTAAGTCGGCATTCTGCCTTTTGTATTTAATTCCGATCCAATTTCTGTGTTTCATCGTCAATACGAAGGTCAGAGGGATACAGTAAACCTGAAGTGAAACATCGGAATGTATAACTAGTGTCACAGGAATGGTTCAAAACATAGACAGTAAGAAGAGTCAGTCTTCTTGTACTTATGTCGGCATTGTGCTCTTTGTATATAATTCCGATGCAATTTCTATGTTTCATCGTCAATAAGAAGCTTAGAGGGATACAGTAAACCAGAAGTGAAGCATCGGAATCTATAACTAGTGTCACAGGAATGGTTCAAAACATAGACAGTAAGAGGAGTCAGTTTTCTTGTACTTAAGTCGGCATTGTGCCTTTAGTATTTAATTTCGATGCAATACCTGTGTTTCTTCGTCAATAAGAAGGTCAGAGGGATACAGTAAACCTGAAGTGAAGCATCGGAATCTATAACTAGTGTCACAGAAATGGTTCAAAACATAGACAGTAAGAAGAGCCAGTCTACTTGTACTTGAGTCGGCATTGTGCCTTTTGTGTATAATTCCGATGAATTTTCTATGTTTGATCGACAATAAGAAGATCAGAGGGATACAGTAAACCTGAAGTGAAGAATCGGAATCTATAACTAGTGTCACAGAAATGGTTCAAAACATAGACAGTAAGAAGAGCCAGTCTTCTTGTACTTAAGTCGGCATTGTGCCTTTTGTATTTAATTCCGATGCAATTTATGTGCTTCATCGTCAATAAGAAGGTCAGCTGGATACAGTAAACCTGCAGTGAAGCATCGGGATCTATAACTAGTGTCACAGGAATGGTTCAAAACATAGACAGTAAGTAGAGCCGGTCTTCTTGTACTTGTGTTGGCATTGTGCCTTTTGTATTTAATTGCGATGAATTTCCTGTGTTTGATCGTCAATAAGGTCAGAGGGATACAGTAAACCTGAAGTGAAGCATCGGAATCTATAACTAGTGTCACAGGAATGGTTAAAACATAGACAGTAAGAAGAGTCAGTCTTCTTGTACTTCAGTCTGCATTGTGCCTTTTGTATATAATATCGATGCAATTTCTGTGTTTCATCGTCAATAAGAAGGTCTGCTGGATACAGTAAACCTGAAGTGAAGCATCGGAATCTACAACTAGTGTCACAGGAATGGTTCAAAACATAAACAGTAAGTAGAGTCAGTCTTCTTGTACTTACTTCGGCATTGTGCCTTTTGTATTTAATTCCCATGCAATTTATGTGCTTCATCGTCAATAAGAAGGTCAGCTGGATACAGTAAACCTGCAGTGAAGCATCGGGATCTATAACTAGTGTCACAGGAATGGTTCAAAACATAGACAGTAAGTAGAGCCGGTCTTCTTGTACTTCTGTTGGCATTGTGCCTTTTGTATTTAATTGCGATGAATTTCCTGTGTTTGATCGTCAATAAGGTCAGAGGGATTCAGTAAACCTGAAGTGAAGCATCGGAATATATAACTAGTGTCACAGGAATGGTTCAAACCATTGACAGTAAGAAGAGTCAGTGTTCTTGTACCAAAGTCAACTTTGTGCCTTTTGTATTTAATTAAGATGAAATTTCTGTGTTTCATCATCAATAATAAGGTCAGAGGGATACAGTAAACCTGAAGTGAAGTATCGGAATCTATAACTAGTTTCACAGGAATGGTTCAAAGCATAAACAATAAGAAGAGTCAGTCTTCTTGTACTTAAGTCGGCATTGTGCCTTTTGTATATAATTCCGATGCAAATTCTGTGTTTCATCGTCAATACGAAGGTCAGAGGGATACAGTAAACCCGAAGTGAAGCATCGGAATCTATAACTAGTGTCACAGGAATGGTTGAAAACATAGACAGTAAGAAGAGTCAGTGTTCTTGTACTGAAGTCGGCATTGTGCCTTTTGTATTTAATTGTGATGCACTTTCTGTGTTTCATCGTTAATAATAAGGTCAGAGGGATACAGTAAACCTGAAGTGAAGTATCGGAATCTATAACTAGAGTCACAGGTATGGTTCAAAACATAGACAGTAAGAAGAGTCAGTCTTCTTGTACTTAAGTCGGCATTGTGCCTTTTGTATATAATATCGATGCAATTTCTGTGTTTCATCGTCAATAAGAAGGTCTGCTGGATACAGTAAACCTGAAGTGAAGCATCGGAATCTACAACTAGTGTCACAGGAATGGTTCAAAACATAAACAGTAAGTAGAGTCAGTCTTCTTGTACTTACGTCGGCATTGTGCCTTTTGTATTTAATTCCCATGCAATTTATGTGCTTCATCGTCAATAAGAAGGTCAGCTGGATGCAGTAAACCTGAAGTGAAGCATCGGAATCTATAACTAGTGTCACGGGAATGGTTCAAATCATAGACAGTAAGAAGAGTCAGTCTTCTTGTACTTAAGTCGGCATTGCGCCTTTTGTATTTAATTAAGATGCAATTTCTGCGTTTCATCGTCAATAAGAAGGTCAAGGGGATACAGTAAACCTGAAGTGAAGCATCGGATTCTATAACTAGTGTCACAGGAATGGTTCAATACATAGACAGTAAGAAGAGTCAGTCACCTTGTACTTAAGTCGGCATTGTGCCTTTTGTATATAATTCCGATGCAATATCTGTGTTTCATCGTCAATAAGAAGCTCAGAGTGATACAGTAAACCTGAAGTGAAACGTCGGAATCTATAACTAGTGTCACAGGAATGGTTCAAAACATAGACTGTAAGAAGAGTAGGTTTTCTTGTACTTAAATCGGCATTGTGCCTTTTGTATTTAATGCCGATGCAATTTCTGTGTTTCATCGTCAATAAGACGGTCTGAGGGATACAGTAAACCTGAAGTGAAGCATCGGAATCTATAACTAGTGTCACAGGAATGGTTCAAAACATAGACAGTAAGAAGAGTCAGTCTTTTTGTACTTAAGTCGGCATTGTGCCTTATGTATTTAATTCCGATGCAATTTCTGTGTTTCATCGTCAATACGAAGGTCAGAGGGATACAGTAAACCTGAAGTGATGCATCGGAATCTACAACTAGTGTCACAGGAATGGTTCAAAACATAGACAGTAAGAAGGGTCAGTCTTCTTGTACATAAGTCGGCATTGTGCCTTTTGTATTTAATTCCGATGCAATATCTGTGTTTCTTCGTCAATAAGAAGGTCAGAGGGATACAGTAAACCTGAAGTGAAGCGTCGGAATCTATAACTGGAGTCACAGAAATGATTCAAAACATAGAATGCAAGAAGAGCCAGTGTTCTTGTACTTGAGTCGGCATTGTGCCTTTTGTATTTAATTCCGATGCTATTTCTGTGATTCATCGTCAATAAGAAGGTCAGAGGGATTCAGTAAACCTGAAGTGAAGCATCGGAATCTGTAACTAGTGTCACAGGAATGGTTCAAAACATAGACAGTAAGAAGAGTCAGTCTTCTTGTACATAAGTCGGCATTGTGCCTTTTGTATTTAATTCCTATGCAATTTATGTGCTTCATCGTCAATAAGAAGGTCAGCTGGATACAGTAAACCTGCAGTGAAGCATCGGGATCTATAACTAGTGTCACAGGAATGGTTCAAAACATAGACAGTAAGAAGAGCCGGTCTTCTTGTACTTCTGTTGGCATTGTGCCTTTTGTATTTAATTGCGATGAATTTCCTGTGTTTGATCGTCAATAAGGTCAGAGGGATACAGTAAACCTGAAGTGAAGCATCGGAATCTATAACTAGTGTCACAGGAATGGTTCAAACCATTGACAGTAAGAAGAGTCAGTGTTCTTGTACCAAAGTCAACTTTGTGCCTTTTGTATTTAATTAAGATGAAATTTCTGTGTTTCATCATCAATAATAAGGTCAGAGGGATACAGTAAACCTGAAGTGAAATATCGGAATCCATAACTAGTTTCACAGGAATGGTTCTAAACATAGACAGTAAGAAGAGTCAGTCTTCTTGTACTTAAGTCGGCATTGTGCCTTTTGTATATAATATCGATGCAATTTCTGTGTTTCATCGTGAATAAGAAGGTCTGCTGGATACAGTAAACCTGAAGTGAAGCATCGGAATCTACAACTAGTGTAACAGGAATGGTTCAAAGCATACACAATAAGAAGAGTCAGTCTTCTTGTACTTAAGTCGGCATTGTGCCTTTTGTATATAATTCCGATGCAATTTCTGCGTTGCATCGTCAATAAGAAGGTCAGCTGGATACAGTAAACCTGAAGTGAAGCATCGGAATCTATAACTAGTGTCACAGGAATGGTTCAAAACATAGACAGTAAGAAGAGTCAGTGTTCTTGTACTGAAGTCGGCATTGTGCCTTTTGTATTTAATTATGATGCACTTTCTGTGTTTCATCGTTAACAATAAGGTCAGAGGGATACAGTAAACCTGAAGTGAAGTATCGGAATCTATAACTAGAGTCACAGGAATGGTTCTAAACATAGACAGTAAGAAGAGTCAGTCTTCTTGTACTTAAGTCGGCATTGTGCCTTTTGTATATAATATCGATGCAATTTCTGTGTTTCATCGTGAATAAGAAGGTCTGCTGGATACAGTAAACCTGACGTGAAGCATCGGAATCTACAAATAGTGTCACAGGAATGGTTCAAAACATAAACAGTAAGTAGAGTCAGTCTTCTTGTACTTACGTCGGCATTGTGCCTTCTGTATTTAATTCCCATGCAATTTATGTGCTTCATCGTCAATAAGAAGGTCAGCTGGATGCAGTAAACCTGAAGTGAAGCATCGGAATCTATAACTAGTGTCACGGGAATGGTTCAAATCATAGACAGTAAGACGAGTCAGTCTTCTTGTACTTAAGTCGGCATTGTGCCTTTTGTATTTAATTAAGATGCAATTTCTGCGTTTCATCGTCAATAAGAAGGTCAAAGGGATACAGTAAACCTGAAGTGAAGCATCGGATTCTATAACTAGTGTCACAGGAATGGTTCAATACATAGACAGTAAGAAGAGTCAGTCACCTTGTACTTAAGTCGGCATTGTGCCTTTTGTATATAATTCCGATGCAATTTCTGTGTTTCATCGTCAATAAGAAGCTCAGAGTGATACAGTAAACCTGAAGTGAAACATCGGAATCTATAACTAGTGTCACAGGAATGGTTCAAAGCAATGACAGTAAGAAGAGTCAGTCTTCTTGTACATAAGTCGGCAGTGTGCCTTTTGTATTTAATTCCGATGCAATTTACGTGTTTCATCGTCAATAAGAAGGTCAGAGGGATACAGTGAACCTGAAGTGAAGCATCAAAATCTATAAGTAGTGTCACAGGAATGGTTCAAAACATAGACAGTAAGAAGCGTCAGTCTTTTTGTACTTAAGTCGGCATTGTGCCTGTTGTATGTAATTCCGATGCTATTTCTGTGTTTCATCGTCAATAAGAAGCTCAGAGTGATACAGTAAACCTGAAGTGAAACATCGGAATCTATAACTAGTGTCACAGGAATGGTTCAAAGCAATGACAGTAAGAAGAGTCAGTCTTCTTGTACATAAGTCGGCATTGTGCCTTTTGTATTTAATTCCGATGCAATTTACGTGTTTCATCGTCAATAAGAAGGTCAGAGGGATACAGAAAAACCTGAAGTGAAGCATCGGAATCTATAACTAGTGTGACAGAAATGGTTTAAAACATAGACAGTAACAAGAGCCAGTCTTCTTGTACTTGAGTCGGCATTGTGCCTTTTGTATTTAATTCCGATGCAATTTCTGTGTTTCTTCGTCAATACGAAGGTCAGAGGGATACAGTAAACCTGTGGTGAAACATCGGAATCTATAACTAGTGTCACAGGAATGGTTCAAAGCAATGACAGTAAGAAGAGTCAGTCTTCTTGTACATAAGTCGGCATTGTGCCTTTTGTATTTAATTCCGAAGCAATATCTGTGTTTCATCGTCAATAAGAAGGTCCAAGGGATACAGTAAACGTAAAGTGCAGCATCGGAATCTAAAACCGGTCTCACAGGAAAGGTTCAAATCATAGACAGTAACAAGAGCCAGTCCTCTTGTACTTGAGTCGGCATTGTGCCTTTTGTATATAATTCCGATGCAATTTCTGTGTTTCATCGTCAATACGAAGGTCAGAGGGATACAGTAAACCTGAAGTGAAGCATCGGAATCTAAAACTAGTGTCACAGGAATGATTCAAAACGTAGACAGTAAGAAGAGCAGTCCTTTTGTACTTAAGTCGGCATTGTGCCTTTTGTATATAATTCCGATGCAATTTCTGTGTTTCATCGTCAATACGAAGGTCAGAGGGATACAGTAAACCCGAAGTGAAGCATCGGAATCTATAACTAGTGTCTCAGGAATGGTTCAAAACATAGACAGTAAGAAGAGTCAGTCCACTTGTACTTAAGTCGGCATTGTGCCTTTTGTATTCAATTAAGATGCGATTTCAGTGTTTCATCGTCAATACGAAGGTCAAAGGGATACAGTAAACCTGAAGTGAAGCATCGGAATCTATAACTAGTGTCACAGGAATGGTTCAAAACATAGACAGTAAGAAGAGTCAGTCTTGTTGTACTTAAGTCGGCATTGTGCCTTTTGTATATAATTCCGATGCAATTTCTGTGTTTCATCGTCAATAAGAAGCTCAGAGGGATACAGTAAACCTGAAGTGAAGCATCGAAATCTATAACTAGTGTAACTGGAATGGTTCAAAACACAGACAGTAACAAGAGTCAGTTTTCTTGTACTTAAGTCGTCATTGTGCCATTTGTATTTAATTCGGATGCAATTTCTGTGTTTCATCGTCAATAAGAAGGTCAGAGGGATACAGTAAACCTGAAGTGAAGCATCGGAATCTAAAACTAGTGTCACAGGAATGATTCAAAACGTAGACAGTAAGAAGAGCAGTCCTTTTGTACTTAAGTCGGCATTATGCGTTTTGTATTTAATTCCGATGCAATTTCTGGGTTTCATCGTCAATACGAAGGTCAGAGGGATACAGTAAACCTGAAGTGAAACATCGGAATCTATAACTAGTGTCACAGGAATGGTTCAAAACATAGACAGTAAGAAGGGTCAGTCTTCTTGTACTTAAGTTGGCATTGTGCCTTTTGTATATAATTCCGATGAATTTTCTGTGTTTGATCGTCAATAAGAAGGTCAGAGGGATACAGTAAACCTGAAGTGAAGAATCGGAATCTATAACTAGTGTCACAGAAATGGTTCAAAACATAGACAGTAAGAAGAGCCAGTCTTCTTGTACTTAAGTCGGCATTGTGCCTTTTTTATTTAATTCCGATGCAATTTCTGTGTTTCATCGTCAATAAGAAGGTCAGAGGGATACAGTAAACCTGAAGTGAAGCATCGGAATCTATAACTAGTGTCACAGGAATGGTTCAAAACGTACACAGTAAGAAGAGTCAGTCTTTTTATACTTAAGTCGGCATTATGCATTTTGTATTTAATTCCGATCCAATTTCTGTGTTTCATCGTCAATACGAAGGTCAGAGGGATACAGTAAACCTGAAGTGAAACATCGGAATCAATAACTAGTGTCACAGGAATGGTTCAAAACATAGACAGTAAGAAGGGTCAGTCTTCTTGTACTTAAGTTGGCATTGTGCCTTTTGTATTTAATTCCAATGCAATATCTGTGTTTCTTCGTCAATGAGAAGGTCAGACACATACAGTAAGCCTGAAGTGAAGCATCGGAATCTATAACTAGTGTCACAGAAATGGTTCAAAAACATAGACAGTAATAAGAGCCAGTCTTCTTGTACTTGAGTAGGCATTGTGCCTTTTGTAATTAATTCCGATGCTATTTCTGTCTTTCAACGTCAATAAGAAGGTGAGAGGGATACAGTAAACCTGAAGTGAAGCATCGGAATCTATAACTAGTGTCACAGGAATGGTTCAAAGCATAGACAGTAAGAAGAGTCAGTCTTCTTGTACATAAGTCTTCATTGTGCCTTTTGTATTTAATTCCGATGCAATTTACGTGTGTCATCGTCAATAAGAAGGTCAGAGGGATACAGTAAACCTGAAGTGAAGCATAGGAATCTATAACTAGAGTCACAGGAATGGTTCAAAACATAGATAGTAAGAAGTATCAGTTTTCTTGTACTTAAGTCGGCATTGTTTCTTTTGTATTTAATTCCTTTGCAACTTCTGTGTTTCATCGTCAATAAGAAGGTCAGAGGGATACAGTAAACCTGAAGTGAAATATCGGAATCTATAATTAGTGTCACAGGAATGGTTCAAAACATAGACAGTAAGAAGAGTCAGTTTGCTTGTACTTAAGTCGGCATTGTGCCTTTTGTATTTAATTAAGATGCAATTTCTTTGTTTCATCGTCAATAAGAAGGTCAAAGGGATACAGTAAACCTGAAGTGAAGCATCGGAATCTATAACTATTGTCACAGGAATGGTTCAAAGCATAGACAGTAAGAAGAGTCAGTCTTCTTGTACTTAAGTCGGCATTGTGCTCTTTGTATATAATTCCGATGCAATTTCTATGTTTCATCGTCAATAAGAAGCTTAGAGGGATACAGTAAACCAGAAGTGAAGCATCGGAATCTATAACTAGTGTCACAAGAATGGTTCAAAACATAGACAGTAAGAGGAGTCGGTTTTCTTGTACTTAAGTCGGCATTGTGCCTTTAGTATTTAATTTCGATGCAATACCTGTGTTTCTTCGTCAATAAGAAGGTCAGAGGGATACAGTAAACCTGAAGTGAAGCATCGGAATCTATAACTAGTGTCACAGAAATGGTTCAAAACATAGACAGTAAGAAGAGCCAGTCTACTTGTACTTGAGTCGGCATTGTGCCTTTTGTGTATAATTCCGATGAATTTTCTATGTTTGATCGACAATAAGAAGATCAGAGGGATACAGTAAACCTGAAGTGAAGAATCGGAATCTATAACTAGTGTCACAGAAATGGTTCAAAACATAGACAGTAAGAAGAGCCAGTCTTCTTGTACTTAAGTCGGCATTGTGCCTTTTGTATTTAATTCCGATGCAATTTATGTGCTTCATCGTCAATAAGAAGGTCAGCTGGATACAGTAAACCTGCAGTGAAGCATCGGGATCTATAACTAGTGTCACAGGAATGGTTCAAAACATAGACAGTAAGTAGAGCCGGTCTTCTTGTACTTCTGTTGGCATTGTGCCTTTTGTATTTAATTGCGATGAATTTCCTGTGTTTGATCGTCAATAAGGTCAGAGGGATACAGTAAACCTGAAGTGAAGCATCGGAATCTATAACTAGTGTCACAGGAATGGTTAAAACATAGACAGTAAGAAGAGTCAGTCTTCTTGTACTTCAGTCTGCATTGTGCCTTTTGTATATAATATCGATGCAATTTCTGTGTTTCATCGTCAATAAGAAGGTCTGCTGGATACAGTAAACCTGAAGTGAAGCATCGGAATCTACAACTAGTGTCACAGGAATGGTTCAAAACATAAACAGTAAGTAGAGTCAGTCTTCTTGTACTTACTTCGGCATTGTGCCTTTTGTATTTAATTCCCATGCAATTTATGTGCTTCATCGTCAATAAGAAGGTCAGCTGGATACAGTAAACCTGCAGTGAAGCATCGGGATCTATAACTAGTGTCACAGGAATGGTTCAAAACATAGACAGTAAGTAGAGCCGGTCTTCTTGTACTTCTGTTGGCATTGTGCCTTTTGTATTTAATTGCGATGAATTTCCTGTGTTTGATCGTCAATAAGGTCAGAGGGATACAGTAAACCTGAAGTGAAGCATCGGAATATATAACTAGTGTCACAGGAATGGTTCAAACCATTGACAGTAAGAAGAGTCAGTGTTCTTGTACCAAAGTCAACTTTGTGCCTTTTGTATTTAATTAAGATGAAATTTCTGTGTTTTATCATCAATAATAAGGTCAGAGGGATACAGTAAACCTGAAGTGAAGTATCGGAATCTATAACTAGTTTCACAGGAATGGTTCAAAGCATAAACAATAAGAAGAGTCAGTCTTCTTGTACTTAAGTCGGCATTGTGCCTTTTGTATATAATTCCGATGCAAATTCTGTGTTTCATCGTCAATACGAAGGTCAGAGGGATACAGTAAACCCGAAGTGAAGCATCGGAATCTATAACTAGTGTCACAGGAATGGTTCAAAACATAGACAGTAAGAAGAGTCAGTGTTCTTGTACTGAAGTCGGCATTGTGCCTTTTGTATTTAATTGTGATGCACTTTCTGTGTTTCATCGTTAATAATAAGGTCAGAGGGATACAGTAAACCTGAAGTGAAGTATCGGAATCTATAACTAGAGTCACAGGTATGGTTCAAAACATAGACAGTAAGAAGAGTCAGTCTTCTTGTACTTAAGTCGGCATTGTGCCTTTTGTATATAATATCGATGCAATTTCTGTGTTTCATCGTCAATAAGAAGGTCTGCTGGATACAGTAAACCTGAAGTGAAGCATCGGAATCTACAACTAGTGTCACAGGAATGGTTCAAAACATAAACAGTAAGTAGAGTCAGTCTTCTTGTACTTACGTCGGCATTGTGCCTTTTGTATTTAATTCCCATGCAATTTATGTGCTTCATCGTCAATAAGAAGGTCAGCTGGATGCAGTAAACCTGAAGTGAAGCATCGGAATCTATAACTAGTGTCACGGGAATGGTTCAAATCATAGACAGTAAGAAGAGTCAGTCTTCTTGTACTTAAGTCGGCATTGCGCCTTTTGTATTTAATTAAGATGCAATTTCTGCGTTTCATCGTCAATAAGAAGGTCAAGGGGATACAGTAAACCTGAAGTGAAGCATCGGATTCTATAACTAGTGTCACAGGAATGGTTCAATACATAGACAGTAAGAAGAGTCAGTCACCTTGTACTTAAGTCGGCATTGTGCCTTTTGTATATAATTCCGATGCAATATCTGTGTTTCATCGTCAATAAGAAGCTCAGAGTGATACAGTAAACCTGAAGTGAAACATCGGAATCTATAACTAGTGTCACAGGAATGGTTCAAAACATAGACTGTAAGAAGAGTAGGTTTTCTTGTACTTAAATCGGCATTGTGCCTTTTGTATTTAATGCCGATGCAATTTCTGTGTTTCATCGTCAATAAGACGGTCTGAGGGATACAGTAAACCTGAAGTGAAGCATCGGAATCTATAACTAGTGTCACAGGAATGGTTCAAAACATAGACAGTAAGAAGAGTCAGTCTTTTTGTACTTAAGTCGGCATTGTGCCTTATGTATTTAATTCCGATGCAATTTCTGTGTTTCATCGTCAATACGAAGGTCAGAGGGATACAGTAAACCTGAAGTGATGCATCGGAATCTACAACTAGTGTCACAGGAATGGTTCAAAACATAGACAGTAAGAAAGGTCAGTCTTCTTGTACATAAGTCGGCATTGTGCCGTTTGTATTTAATTCCGATGCAATATCTGTGTTTCTTCGTCAATAAGAAGGTCAGAGGGATACAGTAAACCTGAAGTGAAGCGTCGGAATCTATAACTGGAGTCACAGAAATGATTCAAAACATAGAATGCAAGAAGAGCCAGTGTTCTTGTACTTGAGTCGGCATTGTGCCTTTTGTATTTAATTCCGATGCTATTTCTGTGATTCATCGTCAATAAGAAGGTCAGAGGGATTCAGTAAACCTGAAGTGAAGCATCGGAATCTGTAACTAGTGTCACAGGAATGGTTCAAAACATAGACAGTAGGAAGAGTCAGTCTTCTTGTACATAAGTCGGCATTGTGCCTTTTGTATTTAATTCCTATGCAATTTATGTGCTTCATCGTCAATAAGAAGGTCAGCTGGATACAGTAAACCTGCAGTGAAGCATCGGGATCTATAACTAGTGTCACAGGAATGGTTCAAAACATAGACAGTAAGAAGAGCCGGTCTTCTTGTACTTCTGTTGGCATTGTGCCTTTTGTATTTAATTGCGATGAATTTCCTGTGTTTGATCGTCAATAAGGTCAGAGGGATACAGTAAACCTGAAGTGAAGCATCGGAATCTATAACTAGTGTCACAGGAATGGTTCAAACCATTGACAGTAAGAAGAGTCAGTGTTCTTGTACCAAAGTCAACTTTGTGCCTTTTGTATTTAATTAAGATGAAATTTCTGTGTTTCATCATCAATAATAAGGTCAGAGGGATACAGTAAACCTGAAGTGAAATATCGGAATCCATAACTAGTTTCACAGGAATGGTTCTAAACATAGACAGTAAGAAGAGTCAGTCTTCTTGTACTTAAGTCGGCATTGTGCCATTTGTATATAATATCGATGCAATTTCTGTGTTTCATCGTGAATAAGAAGGTCTGCTGGATACAGTAAACCTGAAGTGAAGCATCGGAATCTACAACTAGTGTCACAGGAATGGTTCAAAGCATAAACAATAAGAAGAGTCAGTCTTCTTGTACTTAAGTCGGCATTGTGCCTTTTGTATATAATTCCGATGCAATTTCTGTGTTGCATCGTCAATAAGAAGGTCAGCTGGATACAGTAAACCTGAAGTGAAGCATCGGAATCTATAACTAGTGTCACAGGAATGGTTCAAAACATAGACAGTAAGAAGAGTCAGTGTTCTTGTACTGAAGTCGGCATTGTGCCTTTTGTATTTAATTATGATGCACTTTCTGTGTTTCATCGTTAACAATAAGGTCAGAGGGATACAGTAAACCTGAAGTGAAGTATCGGAATCTATAACTAGAGTCACAGGAATGGTTCTAAACATAGACAGTAAGAAGAGTCAGTCTTCTTGTACTTAAGTCGGCATTGTGCCTTTTGTATATAATATCGATGCAATTTCTGTGTTTCATCGTGAATAAGAAGGTCTGCTGGATACAGTAAACCTGAAGTGAAGCATCGGAATCTACAACTAGTGTCACAGGAATGGTTCAAAACATAAACAGTAAGTAGAGTCAGTCTTCTTGTACTTACGTCGGCATTGTGCCTTCTGTATTTAATTCCCATGCAATTTATGTGCTTCTTCGTCAATAAGAAGGTCAGCTGGATGCAGTAAACCTGAAGTGAAGCATCGGAATCTATAACTAGTGTCACGGGAATGGTTCAAATCATAGACAGTAAGACGAGTCAGTCTTCTTGTACTTAAGTCGGCATTGTGCCTTTTGTATTTAATTAAGATGCAATTTCTGCGTTTCATCGTCAATAAGAAGGTCAAAGGGATACAGTAAACCTGAAGTGAAGCATCGGATTCTATAACTAGTGTCACAGGAATGGTTCAATACATAGACAGTAAGAAGAGTCAGTCACCTTGTACTTAAGTCGGCATTGTGCCTTTTGTATATAATTCCGATGCAATTTCTGTGTTTCATCGTCAATCAGAAGCTTAGAGTGATACAGTAAACCTGAAGTGAAACATCGGAATCTATAACTAGTGTCACAGGAATGGTTCAAAGCAATGACAGTAAGAAGAGTCAGTCTTCTTGTACATAAGTCGGCATTGTGCCTTTTGTATTTAATTCCGATGCAATTTACGTGTTTCATCGTCAATAAGAAGGTCAGAGGGATACAGAAATACCTGAAGTGAAGCATCGGAATCTATAACTAGTGTGACAGAAATGGTTTAAAACATAGACAGTAACAAGAGCCAGTCTTCTTGTACTTGAGTCGGCATTGTGCCTTTTGTATTTAATTCCGATGCAATTTCTGTGTTTCTTCGTCAATACGAAGGTCAGAGGGATACAGTAAACCTGTAGTGAAACATCGGAATCTATAACTAGTGTCACAGGAATGGTTCAAAGCAATGACAGTAAGAAGAGTCAGTCTTCTTGTACATAAGTCGGCATTGTGCCTTTTGTATTTAATTCCGAAGCAATATCTGTGTTTCATCGTCAATAAGAATGTCCAAGGGATACAGTAAACGTAAAGTGCAGCATCGGAATCTAAAACCGGTCTCACAGGAAAGGTTCAAATCATAGACAGTAACAAGAGCCAGTCTTCTTGTACTTGAGTCGGCATTGTGCCTTTTGTATATAATTCCGATACAATTTCTGTGTTTCATCGTCAATACGAAGGTCAGAGGGATACAGTAAACCTGAAGTGAAGCATCGGAATCTAAAACTAGTGTCACAGGAATGATTCAAAACGTAGACAGTAAGAAGAGCAGTCCTTTTTTACTTAAGTCGGCATTGTGCCTTTTGTATATAATTCCGATGCAATTTCTGTGTTTCATCGTCAATACAAAGTCAGAGGGATACAGTAAACCCGAAGTGAAGCATCGGAATCTATAACTAGTGTCTCAGGAATGGTTCAAAACATAGACAGTAAGAAGAGTCAGTCCACTTGTACTTAAGTCGGCATTGTGCCTTTTGTATTCAAATAAGATGCGATTTCAGTGTTTCATCGTCAATACGAAGGTCAAAGGGATACAGTAAACCTGAAGTGAAGCATCGGAATCTATAACTAGTGTCACAGGAATGGTTCAAAACATAGACAGTAAGAAGAGTCAGTCTTGTTGTACTTAAGTCGGCATTGTGCCTTTTGTATATAATTCCGATGCAATTTCTGTGTTTCATCGTCAATAAGAAGCTCAGAGGGATACAGTAAACCTGAAGTGAAGCATCGAAATCTATAACTAGTGTAACTGGAATGGTTCAAAACACAGACAGTAACAAGAGTCAGTTTTCTTGTACTTAAGTCGTCATTGTGCCATTTGTATTTAATTCGGATGCAATTTCTATGTTTCATCGTCAATAAGAAGGTCAGAGGGATACAGTAAACCTGAAGTGAAGCATCGGAATCTAAAACTAGTGTCACAGGAATGATTCAAAACGTAGACAGTAAGAAGAGCAGTCCTTTTGTACTTAAGTCGGCATTATGCGTTTTGTATTTAATTCCGATGCAGTTTCTGGGTTTCATCGTCAATACGAAGGTCATAGGGATACAGTAAACCTGAAGTGAAACATCGGAATCTGTAACTAGTGTCACAGGAATGGTTCAAAACATAGACAGTAAGAAGGGTCAGTCTTTTTGTACTTAAGTTGGCATTGTGCCTTTTGTATTTAATTCCGATGCAATATCTGTGTTTCTTCGTCAATAAGTAGGTCAGACGCATACAGTAAGCCTGAAGTGAAGGATCGGAATCTATAACATGTGTCACAGAAATGATTCAACACATAGACAGTAATAAGAGCCAGTCTTCTTGTACTTGAATCGGCATTGTGCATTTTGTATTTAATTCCGATGCTATTTCCGTGTTTCATCGTCAATAAGAAGGTCAGAGGGATACAGTAAACCTGAAGTGAAGCATCGGAATCTATAGCTAGTGTCACAGGAATGGTTCAAAACATAGACAGTAAGAAGAGTCAGTCTTCTTGTACTTAAGTCGGCATTGTGCTTTTATATATAATTCCGATGCAATTTCTGTGTTTCATCGTCAATAAGAAGGTCAGATGGATACAGTAAACCAGAAGTGAAGCATCGGAATCTATAACAAGTGTCACAGGAATGGTTAAAACATAGACAGTAAGAAGAGTCAGTCTTCTTGTACTTCAGTCGGCATTGTGCCTTTTGTATATCATTCCGATGCTATTTCTGTGTTTCATCATCAATAAGAAGGTCAGAGGGATACAGTGAACCTGAAGTGAAGCATCGGAATCTATAACTGATGTCACAGGAATGGTTCAAAACATAGACAGTAAGAAGAGTCAGTCTTCTTGTACTTAAGTCGGCATTGTGCCTTTTGTATTTAATTCCGATGCGATTTACGTGTTTCATCGTCAACAAGAAGGTCAGAGGGATACAATAAACCCGAAGTGAAGCATCGGGGAATCTATAACTAGTGTCACAGGAATGGTTCAAAACATAGACAGCATGAAGAATCAGTCTTCTTGTACTTAAGTCGGCATTGTGCCTTTTGTATATAATATCGATGCAATTTCTGTGTTTCATTGTCAATAAGAAGGTCTGCTGGATTCAGTAAACCTGAAGTGAAGCATCGGAATCTACAACGAGTGTCACAGGAATGGTTCAAAACATAAACAGTAAGTAGAGTCAGTCTTCTTGTACTCACGTCGGCATTGTGCCTTTTGTATTTAATTCCGATGCAATTTATGTGCTACATCGTCAATAAGAAGGTCAGCTGGATACAGTAAACCTGAAGTGAAGCATCGGAATCTATAACTAGTGTCACGGGAATGGTTCAAATCATAGACAGTAAGAAGAGTCAGTTTTCTTGTACTTAAGTCGGCATTGTGCCATTTGTATTTAATTCGGATGCAATTTCTGTGTTTCATCGTCAATAAGAAGGTCAGAGGGATACAGTAAACCTGAAGTGAAGCATCGGAATCTATAACTAGTGTCACAGGAATGGTTCAAAACGTACACAGTAAGAAGAGTCAGTCTTTTTATACTTAAGTCGGCATTATGCCTTTTGTATTTAATTCCAATGCAATATCTGTGTTTCTTCGTCAATGAGAAGGTCATACACATACAGTAAGCCTGAAGTGAAGCATCGGAATCTGTAACTAGTGTCACAGAAATGGTTCAAAACATAGACAGTAATAAGAGCCAGTCTTCTTGTACTTGAGTAGGCATTGTGCCTTTTGTAATTAATTCCGATGCTATTTCTGTCTTTCAACGTCAATAAGAAGGTGAGAGGGATACAGTAAACCTGAAGTGAAGCATCGGAATCTATAACTAGTGTCACAGGAATGGTTCAAAGCATAGACTGTAAGAAGAGTCAGTCTTCTTGTACATAAGTCGGCATTGTACCTTTTGTATTTAATTCCGATGCAATTTACGTGTGTCATCGTCAATAAGAAGGTCAGAGGGATACAGTAAACCTGAAGTGAAGCATAGGAATCTATAACTAGAGTCACAGGAATGGTTCAAGACATAGATAGTAAGAAGTATCAGTTTTCTTGTACTTAAGTCACCATTGTTTCTTTTGTATTTAATTCCGATGCAACTTCTGTGTTTCATCGTCAATAAGAAGGTCAGAGGGATACAGTAAACCTGAAGTGAAATATCGGAATCTATAACTAGTGTCACAGGAATGGTTCAAAACATAGACAGTAAGAAGAGTCAGTCTGCTTGTACTTAAGTCGGAATTGTGCCTTTTGTATTTAATTAAGATGCAATTTCTTTGTTTCATCGTCAATAAGAATGTCAAAGGGATACAGTAAACCTGAAGTGAAGCATCGGAATCTATAACTATTGTCACAGGAATGGTTCAAAGCATAGACAGTAAGAAGAGTCAGTCTTCTTGTACTTAAGTCGGCATTGTGTTCTTTGTATATAATTCCGATGCAATTTCTATGTTTCATCGTCAATAAGAAGCTTAGAGGGATAGAGTAAACCAGAAGTGAAGCATCGGAATCTATAACTAGTGTCACAGGAATGGTTCAAAACATAGACAGTAAGAAGAGTCAGTTTTCTTGTACTTAAGTCGGCATTTTGCCTTTAGTATTTAATTTCGATGCAATACCTGTGTTTCTTCGTCAATAAGAAGGTCAGAGGGATACAGTAAACCTGAAGTGAAGCATCGGAATCTATAACTAGTGTCACAGAAATGGTTCAAAACATAGACAGTAAGAAGAGCCAGTCTACTTGTACTTGAGTCGGCATTGTGCCTTTTGTTTATAATTCCGATGAATTTTCTATGTTTGATCGACAATAAGAAGATCAGAGGGATACAGTAAACCTGAAGTGAAGAATCGGAATCTATAACTAGTGTCACAGAAATGGTTCAAAACATAGACAGTAAGAAGAGCCAGTCTTCTTGTACTTAAGTCGGCATTGTGCCTTTTGTATTTAATTCCGATGCAATTTATGTGCTTCATCGTCAATAAGAAGGTCAGCTGGATACAGTAAACCTGCAGTGAAGCATCGGGATCTATAACTAGTGTCACAGGAATGGTTCAAAACATAGACAGTAAGAAGAGCTGGTCTTCTTGTACTTCTGTTGGCATTGTGCCTTTTGTATTTAATTGCGATGAATTTCCTGTGTTTGATCGTCAATAAGGTCAGAGGGATACAGTAAACCTGAAGTGAAGCATCGGAATCTATAACTAGTGTCACAGGAATGGTTCAAACCATTGACAGTAAGAAGAGTCAGTGTTCTTGTACCAAAGTCAACTTTGTGCCTTTTGTATTTAATTAAGATGAAATTTCTGTGTTTCATCATCAATAATAAGGTCAGAGGGATACAGTAAACCTGAAGCGAAATATCGGAATCCATAACTAGTTTCACAGGAATGGTTCAAAGCATAAACAATAAGAAGAGTCAGTCCTCTTGTACTTAAGTCGGCATTGTGCCTTTTGTATTTAATTCCCATGCAATGTATGTGCTTCATCGTCAATAAGAAGGTCAGCTGGATGCAGTAAACCTGAAGTGAAACATCGGAATCTATAACTAGTGTCACGGGAATGGCTGAAATCATAGACAGTAAGAAGAGTCAGTCTTCTTGTACTTAAGTCGGCATTGTGCCTTTCGTATTTAATTAAGATGCAATTTCTGCGTTTCATCGTCAATAAGAAGGTCAAAGGGATACAGTAAACCTGAAGTGAAGCATCGGATTCTATAACTAGTGTCACAGGAATGGTTCAATACATAGACAGTAAGAAGAGTCAGTCACCTTGTACATAAGTCGGCATTGTACCTTTTGTATATAATTCCGATGCAATATCTGTGTTTCATCGTCAATAAGAAGCTCAGAGTGATACAGTAAACCTGAAGTGAAACATCGGAATCTATAACTAGTGTCACAGGAATGGTTCAAAACATAGACAGTAAGAAGAGTCAGTCTTCTTGTACTTAAGTCGGCATTGTGCTTTTATATATAATTCCGATGCAATTTCTGTGTTTCATCGTCAATAAGAAGGTCAGATGGATACAGTAAACCAGAAGTGAAGCATCGGAATCTATAACAAGTGTCACAGGAATGGTTAAAACATAGACAGTAAGAAGAGTCAGTCTTCTTGTACTTCAGTCGGCATTGTGCCTTTTGTATATCATTCCGATGCTATTTCTGTGTTTCATCATCAATAAGAAGGTCAGAGGGATACAGTGAACCTGAAGTGAAGCATCGGAATCTATAACTGATGTCACAGGAATGGTTCAAAACATAGACAGTAAGAAGAGTCAGTCTTCTTGTACTTAAGTCGGCATTGTGCCTTTTGTATTTAATTCCGATGCGATTTACGTGTTTCATCGTCAACAAGAAGGTCAGAGGGATACAATAAACCCGAAGTGAAGCATCGGGGAATCTATAACTAGTGTCACAGGAATGGTTCAAAACATAGACAGCATGAAGAATCAGTCTTCTTGTACTTAAGTCGGCATTGTGCCTTTTGTATATAATATCGATGCAATTTCTGTGTTTCATTGTCAATAAGAAGGTCTGCTGGATTCAGTAAACCTGAAGTGAAGCATCGGAATCTACAACGAGTGTCACAGGAATGGTTCAAATTATAAACAGTAAGTAGAGTCAGTCTTCTTGTACTTACGTCGGCATTGTGCCTTTTGTATTTAATTCCGATGCAATTTATGTGCTTCATCGTCAATAAGAAGGTCAGCTGGATACAGTAAACCTGAAGTGAAGCATAGGAATCTATAACTATTGTCACGGGAATGGTTCAAATCACAGACAGTAAGAAGAGTCATTCTTCTTGCACTTACGTCGGCATTGTGCCTTTTGTATATAATTCCGATGCAATTTCTGTGTTTCATCGTCAATAAGAAGCTCAGAGGGATACAGTAAACCTGAAGTGAAGCATCGGAATCTATAACTAGTGTCACAGGAATGGTTCAAAGCATAGACAGTAACAAGAGTCTGTTTTCTTGTACTTAAGTCGGCATTGTGCCATTTGTATTTAATTCGGATGCAATTTCTGTGTTTCAATCTCAATAAGAAGGTCAGAGGGATACAGTAAACCTGAAGTGAAGCATCGGAATCTATAACTAGTGTCACAGGAATGGTTCAAAACGTACACAGTAAGAAGAGTCAGTCTTTTTGTACTTAAGTCGGCATTATGCCTTTTGTATTCAATTCCGATCCAATTTCTGTGTTTCATCGTCAATACGAAGGTCAGAGGGATACAGTAAACCTGAAGTGAAACATCGGAATCTATAACTAGTGTCACAGGAATGGTTCAAAACATAGACAGTAAGAAGGGACAGTCTTCTTGTACTTAAGTTGGCATTGTGCCTTTTGTATTTAATTCCGATGCAATATCTGTGTTTCTTCGTCAATAAGAAGGTCATACGCATACAGTAAGCCTGAAGTGAAGCAGCGGAATCTATAACTATTGTCACAGGAATGGTTCAAAACATAGACAGTAAGAAGACTCAGTCTTCTTGTACTTAATTCGGCATTGTGCTCTTTGTATATAATTCCGATGCAATTTCTATGTTTCATCGTCAATAAGAAGCTCAGAGGGATACAGTAAACCAGAAGTGAAGCATCGGAATCTATAACTAGTGTCACAGGAATGGTTCAAAACATAGACAGTAAGAAGAGTCAGTTTTCTTGTACTTAAGTCGGCATTGTGCCTTTGTATTTAATTCCGATGCAATACCTGTGTTTCTTCGTCAATAAGAAGGTCAGAGGGATACAGTAAACCTGAAGTGAAGCATCGGAATCTATAACTAGTGTCACAGAAGTGGTTCAAAACATAGACAGTAAGAAGAGCCAGTCTACTTGTACTTGAGTCGGCATTGTGCCTTTTGTATATAATTCCGATGAATTTTCTGTGTTTGATCGTCAATATGAAGGTCAGAGGGATACAGTAAACCTGAAGTGAAGAATCGGAATCTATAACTAGTGTCACAGAAATGGTTAAAAACATAGACAGTAAGAAGAGCCAGTCTTCTTGTACTTAAGTCGGCATTGTGCCTTTTGTATTTAATTCCGATGCAATTTAAGTGCTTCATCGTCAATAAGAAGGTCAGCTGGATACAGTAAACCTGCAGTGAAGCATCGGGATCTATAACTAGTGTCACAGGAATGGTTCAAAACATAGACAGTAAGAAGAGTCAGTTTTCTTGTACTTAAGTCGGCATTGCGCCATTTGTATTTAATTCGGATGCAATTTCTGTGTTTCATCGTCAATAAAGAGGTCAGAGGGATACAGTAAACCTGAAGTGAAGCATCGGAATCTATAACTAGTGTCACAGGAATGGTTCAAAACGTACACAGTAAGAAGAGTCAGTCTTTTTATACTTAAGTCGGCATTATGCCTTTTGTATTTAATTCCGATCCAATTTCTGTGTTTCATCGTCAATACGAAGGTCAGAGGGATACAGTAAACCTGAAGTGAAACATCGGAATCAATAACTAGTGTCACAGGAATGGTTCAAAACATAGACAGTAAGAAGGGTCAGTCTTCTTGTACTTAAGTTGGCATTGTGCCTTTTGTATTTAATTCCAATGCAATATCTGTGTTTCTTCGTCAATGAGAAGGTCAGACACATACAGTAAGCCTGAAGTGAAGCATCGGAATCTATAACTAGTGTCACAGAAATGGTTCAAAAACATAGACAGTAATAAGAGCCAGTCTTCTTGTACTTGAGTAGGCATTGTGCCTTTTGTAATTAATTCCGATGCTATTTCTGTCTTTCAACGTCAATAAGAAGGTGAGAGGGATACAGTAAACCTGAAGTGAAGCATCGGAATCTATAACTAGTGTCACAGGAATGGTTCAAAGCATAGACTGTAAGAAGAGTCAGTCTTCTTGTACATAAGTCGGCATTGTACCTTTTGTATTTAATTCCGATGCAATTTACGTGTGTCATCGTCAATAAGAAGGTCAGAGGGATACAGTAAACCTGAAGTGAAGCATAGGAATCTATAACTAGAGTCACAGGAATGGTTCAAAACATAGATAGTAAGAAGTATCAGTTTTCTTGTACTTAAGTCGGCATTGTTTCTTTTGTATTTAATTCCGATGCAACTTCTGTGTTTCATCGTCAATAAGAAGGTCAGAGGGAAACAGTAAACCTGAAGTGAAATATCGGAATCTATAACTAGTGTCACAGGAATGGTTCAAAACATAGACAGTAAGAAGAGTCAGTCTGCTTGTACTTAAGTCGGCATTGTGCCTTTTGTATTTAATTAAGATGCAATTTCTTTGTTTCATCGTCAATAAGAAGGTCAAAGGGATACAGTAAACCTGAAGTGAAGCATCGGAATCTATAACTATTGTCACAGGAATGGTTCAAAGCATAGACAGTAAGAAGAGTCAGTCTTCTTGTACTTAAGTCGGCATTGTGCTCTTTGTATATAATTCCGATGCAATTTCTATGTTTCATCGTCAATAAGAAGCTTAGAGGGATAGAGTAAACCAGAAGTGAAGCATCGGAATCTATAACTAGTGTCACAGGAATGGTTCAAAACATAGACAGTAAGAAGAGTCAGTTTTCTTGTACTTAAGTCGGCATTTTGCCTTTAGTATTCAATTTCGATGCAAACCTGTGTTTCTTCGTCAATAAGAAGGTCAGAGGGATACAGTAAACCTGAAGTGAAGCATCGGAATCTATAACTAGTGTCACAGGAATGGTTCAAAACATAGACAGTAAGAAGAGTCAGTTTTCTTGTACTTAAGTCGGCATTTTGCCTTTAGTATTTAATTTCGATGCAAACCTGTGTTTCTTCGTCAATAAGAAGGTCAGAGGGATACAGTAAACCTGAAGTGAAGCATCGGAATCTATAACTAGTGTCACAGAAATGGTTCAAAACATAGACAGTAAGAAGAGCCAGTCTACTTGTACTTGAGTCGGCATTGTGCCTTTTGTGTATAATTCCGATGAATTTTCTATGTTTGATCGACAATAAGAAGATCAGAGGGATACAGTAAACCTGAAGTGAAGAATCGGAATCTATAACTAGTGTCACAGAAATGGTTCAAAACATAGACAGTAAGAAGAGCCAGTCTCCTTGTACTTAAGTCGGCATTGTGCCTTTTGTATTTAATTCCGATGCAATTTATGTGCTTCATCGTCAATAAGAAGGTCAGCTGGATACAGTAAACCTGCAGTGAAGCATCGGGATCTATAACTAGTGTCACAGGAATGGTTCAAAACATAGACAGTAAGAAGAGCCGGTCTTCTTGTACTTCTGTTGGCATTGTGCCTTTTGTATTTAATTGCGATGAATTTCCTGTGTTTGATCGTCAATAAGGTCAGAGGGATACAGTAAACCTGAAGTGAAGCATCGGAATCTATAACTAGTGTCACAGGAATGGTTCAAACCATTGACAGTAAGAAGAGTCAGTGTTCTTGTACCAAAGTCAACTTTGTGCCTTTTGTATTTAATTAAGATGAAATTTCTGTGTTTCATCATCAATAATAAGGTCAGAGGGATACAGTAAACCTGAAGCGAAATATCGGAATCCATAACTAGTTTCACAGGAATGGTTCAAAGCATAAACAATGAGAAGAGTCAGTCTTCTTGTACTTAAGTCGGCATTGTGCCTTTTGTATTTAATTCCCATGCAATTTATGTGCTTCATCGTCAATAAGAAGGTCAGCTGGATGCAGTAAACCTGAAGTGAAGCATCGGAATCTATAACTAGTGTCACGGGAATGGCTGAAATCATAGACAGTAAGAAGAGTCAGTCTTCTTGTACTTAAGTCGGCATTGTGCCTTTTGTATTTAATTAAGATGCAATTTCTGCGTTTCATCGTCAATTAGAAGGTCAAAGGGATACAGTAAACCTGAAGTGAAGCATCGGATTCTATAACTAGTGTCACAGGAATGGTTCATTACATAGACAGTAAGAAGAGTCAGTCACCTTGTACATAAGTCGGCATTGTGCCTTTTGTATATAATTCCGATGCAATATCTGTGTTTCATCGTCAATAAGAAGCTCAGAGTGATACAGTAAACCTGAAGTGAAACATCGGAATCTATAACTAGTGTCACAGGAATGGTTCAAAACATAGACTGTAAGAAGAGTAGGTTTTCTTGTACTTAAATCGGCATTGTGCCTTTTGTATTTAATTCCGATGCAATTTCTGTGTTTCATCGTCAATAAGACGGTCTGAGGGATACAGTAAACCTGAAGTGAAGCATCGGAATCTATAACTAGTGTCACAGGAATGGTTCAAAACATAGACAGTAAGAAGAGTCAGTCTTTTTGTACTTAAGTCGGCATTGTGCCTTATGTATTTAATTCCGATGCAAATTCTGTGTTTCATCGTCAATACGAAGGTCAGAGGGATACAGTAAACCTGAAGTGAAGCATCGGAATCTATAACTAGTGTCACAGGAATGGTTCAAAACATAGACAGTAAGGGGGGTCAGTCTTATTGTACTTAAGTCGGCATTGTGCCATTTGTATTTAATTCGGATGCAATTTCTGTGTTTCATCGTCAATAAGAAGGTCAGAGGGATACAGTAAACCTGAAGTGAAGCATCGGAATCTATAACTAGTGTCACAGGAATGGTTCAAAACGTACACAGTAAGAAGAGTCAGTCTTTTTATACCTAAGTCGGCATTATGCCTTTTGTATTTAATTCCGATCCAATTTCTGTGTTTCATCGTCAATACGAAGGTCAGAGGGATACAGTAAACCTGAAGTGAAACATCGGAATCAATAACTAGTGTCACAGGAATGGTTCAAAACATAGACAGTAAGAAGGGTCAGTCTTCTTGTACTTAAGTTGGCATTGTGCCTTTTGTATTTAATTCCAATTCAATATATGTGTTTCTTCGTCAATGAGAAGGTCAGACACATACAGTAAGCCTGAAGTGAAGCATCGGAATCTATAACTAGTGTCACAGAAATGGTTCAAAAACATAGACAGTAATAAGAGCCAGTCTTCTTGTACTTGAGTAGGCATTGTGCCTTTTGTAATTAATTCCGATGCTATTTCTGTCTTTCAACGTCAATAAGAAGGTGAGAGGGATACAGTAAACCTGAAGTGAAGCATCGGAATCTATAACTAGTGTCACAGGAATGGTTCAAAGCATAGACAGTAAGAAGAGTCAGTCTTCTTGTACATAAGTCGGCATTGTGCCTTTTGTATTTAATTCCGATGCAATTTACGTGTGTCATCGTCAATAAGAAGGTCAGAGGGATACAGTAAACCTGAAGTGAAGCATAGGAATCTATAACTAGAGTCACAGGAATGGTTCAAATCATAGATAGTAAGAAGTATCAGTTTTCTTGTACTTAAGTCGGCATTGTTTCTTTTGTATTTAATTCCGACGCAACTTCTGTGTTTCATCGTCAATAAGAAGGTCAGAGGGATACAGTAAACCTGAAGTGAAATATCGGAATCTATAACTAGTGTCACAGGAATGGTTCAAAACATAGACAGTAAGAAGAGTCAGTCTGCTTGCACTTAAGTCGGCATTGTGCCTTTTGTATTTAATTAAGTTGCAATTTCTTTGTTTCATCGTCAATAAGAAGGTCAAAGGGATACAGTAAACCTGAAGTGAAGCATCGGAATCTATAACTATTGTCACAGGAATGGTTCAAAGCATAGACAGTAAGAAGAGTCAGTCTTCTTGTACTTAAGTCGGCATTGTTCTCTTTGTATATAATTCCGATGCAATTTCTATGTTTCATCGTCAATAAGAAGCTAAGAAGGATACAGTATACCAGAAGTGAAGCATCGGAATCTATAACTAGTGTCACAGGAATGGTTCAAAACATAGACAGTAAGAAGAGTCAGTTTTCTTGTACTTAAGTCGGCATTGTGCCTTTAGTATTTAATTTCGATGCAATACCTGTGTTTCTTCGTCAATAAGAAGGTCAGAGGGATACAGTAAATCTGAAGTGAACCATCGGAATCTATAACTAGTGTCACAGAAATGGTTCAAAACATAGACAGTAAGAAGAGCCGGTCTACTTGAACTTGAGTCGGCATTGTGCCTTTTGTGTATAATTCCGATGAATTTTCTATGTTTGATCGACAATAAGAAGATCAGAGGGATACAGTAAACCAGAAGTGAAGAATCGGAATCTATAACTAGTGTCACAGAAATGGTTCAAAACATAGACCGTAAGAAGAGCCAGTCTTCTTGTACTTAAGTCGGCATTGTGCCTTATGTATTTAATTCCGATGAAATTTATGTGCTTCATCGTCAATAAGAAGGTCAGCTGGATACAGTAAACCTGCAGTGACGCATCGGGATCTATAACTAGTGTCACAGGAATGGTTCAAAACGTAGACAGTAAGAAGAGCCGGTCTTCTTGTACTTCTGTTGGCATTGTGCCTTTTGTATTTAATTGCGATGAATTTCCTGTGTTTGATCGTCAATAAGGTCAGAGGGATACAGTAAACCTGAAGTGAAGCATCGGAATCTATAACTAGTGTCACAGGAATGGTTCAAACCATTGACAGTAAGAACAGTCAGTGTTCTTGTACCAAAGTCAACTTTGTGCCTTTTGTATTTAATTAAGATGAAATTTCTGTGTTTCATCATCAATAATAAGGTCAGAGGGATACAGTAAACCTGGAGTGAAATATCGGAATCCATAACTAGTTTCACAGGAATGGTTCAAAGCATAAACAATAAGAAGAGTCAGTCTTCTTGTACATAAGTCGGCATTGTGCCTTTTGTATATAATTCCGATGCAATTTCTGTGTTGCATCGTCAATAAGAAGGTCAGCTGGATACAGTATACCTGAAGTGAAGCATGGGAATCTATAACTAGTGTCACAGGAGTGGTTCAAAACATAGACAGTAAGAATAGTCAGTGTTCTTGTACTGAAGTCGGCATTGTGCCTTTTGTATTTAATTATGATGCACTTTCTGTGTTTCATCGTTAATAATAAGGTCAGAGGGATACAGTAAACCTGAAGTGAAGTATCGGAATCTATAACTAGAGTCACAGGAATGGTTCAAAACATAGACAGTAAGAAGAGTCAGTCTTCTTGTACTTAAGTCGGCATTGTGCCTTTTGTATATAATATCGATGCAATTTCTGTGTTTCTTCGTCAATAAGAAGGTCTGCTGGATACAGTAAACCTGAAGTGAAGCATCGGAATCTACAACTAGTGTCACAGGAATGGTTCAAAACATAAACAGTAAGTAGAGTCAGTCTTCTTGTACTTACGTCGGCATTGTGCCTTTTGTATTTAATTCCCACGCAATTTATGTGCTTCATCGTCAATAAGAAGGTCAGCTGGATGCAGTAAACCTGAAGTGAAGCATCGGAATCTATAACTAGTGTCACGGGAATGGTTCAAATCATAGACAGTAAGAAGAGTCAGTCTTCTTGTACTTAAGTCGGCATTGTGCCTTTTGTATGTAATTTAGATGCAATTTCTGCGTTTCATCGTCAATAAGAAGGTCAAAGGGATACAGTAAACCTGAAGTGAAGCATCGGATTCTATAACTAGTGTCACAGGAATGGTTCAATACATAGACAGTAAGAAGAGTCAGTCACCTTGTACTTAAGTCGGCATTGTGCCTTTTGTATATAATTCCGATGCAATATCTGTGTTTCATCGTCAATAAGAAGCTCAGAGTGATACAGTAAACCTGAAGTGAAACATCGGAATCTATAACTAGTGTCACAGGAATGGTTCAAAACATAGACTGTAAGAAGAGTAGGTTTTCTTGTACTTAAATCGGCCTTGTGCCTTTTGTATTTAATTCCGATGCAATTTCTGTGTTTCATCGTCAATAAGACGGTCTGAGGGATACAGTAAACCTGAAGTGAAGCATCGGAATCTATAACTAGTGTCACAGGAATGGTTCAAAACATAGACAGTAAGAAGAGTCAGGCTTTTTCTACTTAAGTCGGCATTGTGCCTTATGTATTTAATTCCGATGCAATTTCTGTGTTTCATCGTCAATACGAAGGTCAGAGGGATACAGTAAAACTGAAGTGAAGCATCGGAATCTATAACTAGTGTCACAGGAATGGTTCAAAACATAGACAGTAAGAAGGGTCAGTCTTCTTGTACATAAGTCGGCATTGTGCATTTTGTATTTAACTCCGATGCAATATCTGTGTTTCTTCGTCAATAAGAAGGTCAGAGGGATACAGTAAACCTGAAGTGAAGCGTCGGAGTCTATAACTGGTGTCACAGAAATGATTCAAAACATAGAATGTAAGAAGAGCCAGTGTTCTTGTACTTGAGTCGGCATTGTGCCTTTTGTATTTAATTCCGATGCTATTTCTGTGATTCATCGTCAATAAGAAGGTCAGAGGGATTCAGTAAACCTGAAGTGAAGCATCGGAATCTATAACTAGTGTCACAGGAATGGTTCAAAACATAGACAGTAAGAAGAGTCAGTCTTCTTGTACATAAGTCGGCATTGTGCCTTTTGTATTTAATTCCGATGCAATTTACGTGTTTCATCGTCAATAAGAATGTCAGAGGGATACAGTGAACCTGAAGTGAAGCATCAAAATCTATAAGTAGTGTCACAGGAATGGTTCAAAACATAGACAGTAAGAAGAGTCAGTCTTTTTGTACTTAAGTCGGCATTGTGCCTTTTGTATGTAATTCCGATGCTATTTCTGTGTTTCATCGTCAATAAGAAGGTCAGAGGGATTCAGTAATCCTGAAGTGAAGCATCGGAATCTATAACTAGTGTCACAGGAATGGTTCAAAACATAGACTGTAAGAAGAGTCAGTCTTTCTGTACTTAAGTCGGCATTGTGCCTTTTGGATTTAATTCCGATGCAATTTACGTGTTTCATCGTCAATAAGAAGGGCAGAGGGATACAGTAAAGCTGAAGTGAAGCATCGGAATCTATAACTAGTGCCACAGGAATGGTTCAAAACATAGACAGTAAGAAGAGTCAGTCTTCTTGTACTTAAGTCGGTATTGTGCCTTTTGTATGTAATTCCGATGCTATTTCTGTGTTTCATCGTCAATAAGAAGGTCAGAGGGATTCAGTAAACCTGAAGTGAAGCATCGGAATCTATAACTAGTGTCACAGGAATGGTTCAAAACATAGACAGTAAGAAGAGTCAGTCTTCTTGTACATAAGTCGGCATTGTGCCTTTTGTATTTAATTCCGATGCAATTTACGTGTTTCATCGTCAATAAGAATGTCAGAGGGATACAGTGAACCTGAAGTGAAGCATCAAAATCTATAAGTAGTGTCACAGGAATGGTTCAAAACATAGACAGTAAGAAGAGTCAGTCTTTTTGTACTTAAGTCGGCATTGTGCCTTTTGTATGTAATTCCGATGCTATTTCTGTGTTTCATCGTCAATAAGAAGGTCAGAGGGATTCAGTAATCCTGAAGTGAAGCATCGGAATCTATAACTAGTGTCACAGGAATGGTTCAAAACATAGACTGTAAGAAGAGTCAGTCTTTCTGTACTTAAGTCGGCATTGTGCCTTTTGGATTTAATTCCGATGCAATTTACGTGTTTCATCGTCAATAAGAAGGGCAGAGGGATACAGTAAAGCTGAAGTGAAGCATCGGAATCTATAACTAGTGCCACAGGAATGGTTCAAAACATAGACAGTAAGAAGAGTCAGTCTTCTTGTACTTAAGTCGGTATTGTGCCTTTTGTATTTAATTGCGATGCAATTTCTGTGTTTCATCGTCAATAAGAAGGTCACAGGGATACAGTAAACCTGAAGTGAAGCATCGGAATCTATAACTAGTGTCACAGGAATGGTTCGAATATAAACAGTAAGAAGAGTCAGTTTTCCTGTACTTAGGTTGGCATTGTGCCTTTTGTATTTAATTCCGACACAATTTCTGTGTTTCATCGTCAATAAGAAGGTCAGAGGGATACAGAAAAACCTGAAGTGAAGCATCGGAATCTATAATTAGTGTGACAGAAATGGTTTAAAACATAGACAGTAAGAAGAGCCAGTCTTCTTGTACTTGAGTCGGCATTGTGCCTTTTGTATTTAATTCCGATGCAATTTCTGTGTTTCTTCGTCAATACGAAGGTCAGAGGGATACAGTAAACCTGAAGTGAAGCATCGGAATCTATAACTAGTGTCACAGGAATGATTCAGAACATAGACAGTAAGAAGAGCCAGTCTTCTTGTACTTGAGTCGGCATTGTGCTTTTTGTATTTAATTCGGATGCAATTTCTGTGTTTCATCGTCAATAAGAAAGTCAGAGGGATACAGTAAACCTGAAGTGAAGCATCGGAATCTATAACTAGTGTCGCAGGAATGGTCCAAAACATAGACAGTAAGAAGAGTCAGTCTTCTTGTACGTAAGTCGGCATTGTGCCTTTTGTATTTAATTCCGATGCAATATCTGTGTTTCTTCGTCAATAAGAAGGTCAGAGGGATACAGTAAACCTGAAGTGAAGCGTCGGAATCTATAACTAGTGTCACAGGAATGGTTCAAAACATAGACTGTAAGAAGAGTAGGTTTTCTTGTACTTAAATCTGCATTGTGCCTTTTGTATTTAATTCCGATGCAATTTCTGTGTTTCATCGTCAATAAGACGGTCTGAGGGATACAGTAAACCTGAAGTGAAGCATCGGAATCTATAACTAGTGTCACAGGAATGGTTCAAAACATAGACAGTAAGAAGAGTCAGGCTTTTTGTACTTAAGTCGGCATTGTGCCTCATGTATTTAATTCCGATGCAATTTCTGTGTTTCATCGTCAATACGAAGGTCAGAGGGATACAGTAAACCTGAAGTGAAGCATCGGAATCTATAACTAGTGTCACAGGAATGGTTCAAAACATAGACAGTAAGAAGGGTCAGTCTTCTTGTACATAAGTCGGCATTGTGCCTTTTGTATTTAATTCCGATGCAATATCTGTGTTTCTTCGTCAATAAGAAGGTCAGAGGGATACAGTAAACCTGAAGTGAAGCGTCGGAGTCTATAACTGGTGTCACAGAAATGATTCAAAACATAGAATGTAAGAAGAGCCAGTGTTCTTGTACTTGAGTCGGCATTGTGCCTTTTGTATTTAATTCCGATGCTATTTCTGTGATTCATCGTCAATAAGAAGGTCAGAGGGATTCAGTAAACCTGAAGTGAAGCATCGGAATCTATAACTAGTGTCACAGGAATGGTTCAAAACATAGACAGTAAGAAGAGTCAGTCTTCTTGTACATAAGTCGGCATTGTGCCTTTTGTATTTAATTCCGATGCAATTTACGTGTTTCATCGTCAATAAGAAGGTCAGAGGGATACAGTGAAGCTGAAGTGAAGCATCAAAATCTATAAGTAGTGTCACAGGAATGGTTCAAAACATAGACAGTAAGAAGAGTCAGTCTTTTTGTACTTAAGTCGGCATTGTGCCTTTTGTATGTAATTCCGATGCTATTTCTGTGTTTCATCGTCAATAAGAAGGTCAGAGGGATTCAGTAATCCTGAAGTGAAGTATCGGAATCTATAACTAGTGTCACAGGAATGGTTCAAAACATAGACTGTAAGAAGAGTCAGTTATTCTGTACTTAAGTCGGCATTGTGCCTTTTGGATTTAATTCCGATGCAATTTACGTGTTTCATCGTCAATAAGAAGGGCAGAGGGATACAGTAAAGCTGAAGTGAAGCATCGGAATCTATAACTAGTGCCACAGGAATGGTTCAAAACATAGACAGTAAGAAGAGTCAGTCTTCTTGTACTTAAGTCGGTATTGTGCCTTTTGTATTTAATTGCGATGCAATTTCTGTGTTTCATCGTCAATAAGAAGGTCACAGGGATACAGTAAACCTGAAGTGAAGCATCGGAATCTATGACTAGTGTCACAGGAATGGTTCGAATATAAACAGTAAGAAGAGTCAGTTTTCCTGTACTTAGGTTGGCATTGTGCCTTTTGTATTTAATTCCAACACAATTTCTGTGTTTCATCGTCAATAAGAAGGTCAGAGGGATACAGAAAAACCTGAAGTGAAGCATCGGAATCTATAACTAGTGTGACAGAAATGGTTTAAAACATAGACAGTAAGAAGAGCCAGTCTTCTTGTACTTGAGTCGGCATTGTGCCTTTTGTATTTAATTCCGATGCAATTTCTGTGTTTCTTCGTCAATACGAAGGTCAGAGGGATACAGTAAACCTGAAGTGAAGCATCGGAATCTATAACTAGTGTCACAGGAATGATTCAAAACATAGACAGTAAGAAGAGCCAGTCTTCTTGTACTTGAGTCGGCATTGTGCTTTTTGTATTTAATTCGGATGCAATTTCTGTGTTTCATCGTCAATAAGAAGGTCAGAGGGATACAGTAAACCTGAAGTGAAGCATCAAAATCTATAAGTAGTGTCACAGGAATGGTTCAAAACATAGACAGTAAGAAGAGTCAGTCTTTTTGTACTTAAGTCGGCATTGTGCCTTTTGTATGTAATTCCGATGCTATTTCTGTGTTTCATCGTCAATAAGAAGGTCAGAGGGATTCAGTAATCCTGAAGTGAAGCATCGGAATCTATAACTAGTGTCACAGGAATGGTTCAAAACATAGACTGTAAGAAGAGTCAGTCTTTTTGTACTTAAGTCGGCATTGTGCCTTTTGGATTTAATTCCGATGCAATTTACGTGTTTCATTGTCAATAAGAAGGGCAGAGGGATACAGTAAAGCTGAAGTGAAGCATCGGAATCTATAACTAGTGTCGCAGGAATGGTTCAAAACATAGATAGTAAGAAGAGACAGTCTTCTTGTACTTAAGTCGGCATTGTGCCTTTTGTATTTAATTGCGATGCAATTTCTGTGTTTCATCGTCAATAAGAAGGTCACAGGGATACAGTAAACCTGAAGTGAAGCATCGGAATCTATAACTAGTGTCACAGGAATGGTTCGAACATAAACAGTAAGAAGAGTCAGTTTTCCTGTACTTAGGTTGGCATTGTGCCTTTTGTATTTAATTCCGACGCAATTTCTGTGTTTCATCGTCAATAAGAAGGTCAGAGGGATACAGTAAACCTGAAGTGAAGCATCGGAATCTATAACTAGTGTGACAGAAATGGTTTAAAACATAGACAGTAAGAAGAGCCAGTCTTCTTGTACTTGAGTCGGCATTGTGCCTTTTGTATTTAATTCCGATGCAATTTCTGTGTTTCTTCGTCAATACGAAGGTCAGAGGGATACAGTAAACCTGAAGTGAAGCATCGGAATCTATAACTAGTGTCACAGGAATGATTCAAAACATAGACAGTAAGAAGAGCCAGTCTTCTTGTACTTGAGTCGGCATTGTGCCTTTTGTATATAATTCCGATGCAATTTCTGTGTTTCATCGTCAATAAGAAGCTCAGAGTGATACAGTAAACCTGAAGTGAAACATCGGAATCTATAACTAGTGTCACAGGAATGGTTCAAAACATAGACTGTAAGAAGAGTAGGTTTTCTTGTACTTAAATCGGCATTGTGCTTTTGTATTTAATTCCGATGCAATTTCTGTGTTTCATCGTCAATAAGACGGTCTGAGGGATACAGTAAACCTGAAGTGAAGCATCGGAATCTATAACTAGTGTCACAGGAATGGTTCAAAACATAAACAGTAAGAAGAGTCAGTCTTTTTGTACTTAAGTCGGCATTGTGCCTTGTGTATTTAATTCCGATGCAATTTCTGTGTTTCATCGTCAATACGAAGGTCAGAGGGATACAGTAAACCTGAAGTGAAGCATCGGAATGTATAACTAGTGTCACAGGAATGGTTCAAATCATAGACAGTAAGAAGGGTCAGTCTTCTTGTACATAAGTCGGCATTGTGCCTTTTGTATGTAATTCCGATGCAATATCTGTGTTTCTTCGTCAATAAGAAGGTCAGAGGGATACAGTAAACCTGAAGTGAAGCGTCGGAATCTATAACTGGTGTCACAGAAATGATTCAAAACATATAATGTAAGAAGAGCCAGTGTTCTTGTACTTGAGTCGGCATTGTGCCTTTTGTATTTAATTCCGATGCTATTTCTGTGATTCATCGTCAATAAGAAGGTCAGAGGGATTCAGTAAACCTGAAGTGAAGCATCGGAATCTATAACTAGTGTCACAGGAATGGTTCAAAACATAGACAGTAAGAAGAGTCAGTCTTCTTGTACATAAGTCGGCATTGTGCCTTTTGTATTTAATTCCGATGCAATTTACGTGTTTCATCGTCAATAAGAAGGTCAGAGGGATACAGTGATCCTGAAGTAAAGCATCAAAATCTATAAGTAGTGTCACAGGAATGGTTCAAAACATAGACAGTAAGAAGAGTCAGTCTTTTTGTACTTAAGTCGGCATTGTGCCTTTTGTATGTAATTCCGATGCTATTTCTGTGTTTCATCGTCAATAAGAAGGTCAGAGGGAATCAGTAATCCTGAAGTGAAGCATCGGAATCTATAACTAGTGTCACAGGAATGGTTCGAAACATAGACTGTACGAAGAGTCAGTCTTTTTGTACTTAAGTCGGCATTGTGCCTTTTGGATTTAATTCCGATGCAATTTACGTGTTTCATCGTCTTTAAGAAGGGCAGAGGGATACAGTAAAGCTGAAGTGAAGCATCGGAATCTATAACTAGTGTCACAGGAATGGTTCAAAACATAGACAGTAAGAAGAGTCAGTCTTCTTGTACTTAAGTCGGCATTGTGCCTTTTGTATTTAATTGCGATGCAATTTCTGTGTTTCATCGTCAATAAGAAGGTCACAGGGATATAGTTTACCTGAAGTGAAGCATCGGAATCTATAACTAGTGTCACAGGAATGGTTCGAACATAAACAGTAAGAAGAGTCAGTTTTCCTGTACTTAGGTTGGCATTGTGCCTTTTGTATTTAATTCCGACGCAATTTCTGTGTTTCATCGTCAATAAGAAGGTCAGAGGGATACAGTAAACCTGAAGTGAAGCATCGGAATCTATAACTAGTGTGACAGAAATGGTTTAAAACATAGACAGTAAGAAGAGCCAGTCTTCTTGTACTTGAGTCGGCATTGTGCCTTTTGTATTTAATTCCGATGCAATTTCTGTGTTTCTTCGTCAATACGAAGGTCAGAGGGATACAGTAAACCTGAAGTGAAGCATCGGAATCTATAACTAGTGTCACAGGAATGATTCAAACATAGACAGTAAGAAGAGCCAGTCTTCTTGTACTTGAGTCGGCATTGTGCTTTTTGTATTTAATTCGGATGCAATTTCTGTGTTTCATCGTCAATAAGAAGGTCAGAGGGATACAGTAATCCTGAAGTGAAGCATCGGAATCTGTAACTAGTGTCGCAGGAATGGTTCAAAACATAGACAGTAAGAAGAGTCAGTGTTCTTGTACCGAAGTCGGCTTTGTGCCTTTTGTATTGAATTAAGATGCAATTTCTGTGTTTCATCATTAATAATAGGGTCAGAGGGATACAGTAAACTTGACGTGAAGTATCCGAATCTGTAACTAGTTTCACAGGAATGGTTTAAAGCATAGACAGTAAGAAGGGTCTGTGTTCTTGTACTTAAGTCGGCATTGTGCCTTTTGTATATAATTCCGTTGCAATTTCTGTGTTGCATCGTCAATAAGAAGGTGAGCTGGATACAGTAAACATGAAGTGAAGCATTGGAATCTATAACTAGTGTCACAGGAATGGTTCAAACCATAGACAGTAACAAGAGTCAGTGTTCTTGTACTGAAGTCGCCATTGTGCCTTTTGTATTTAATTAAGATGCAATTTCTGTGTTTCATCGTCAATACGTTGGTCAGCTGGATACAGTATACCTGAAGTGAAGCATCGGAATCTATAACTAGTGACACAGGAATGGTTCAAAACATAGACTGTAAGAAGAGTCAGTCTTCTTGTACTTAAGTCGGCATTGTGCCTTTTGTATTTAATTCCGATGCAATTTCTGTGTTTCATCGTCAATAAGAAGGTCACAGGGATACAGTAAACCTGAAGTGAAGCATCGGAATCTATAACTAGTATCACAGGAATGATTCAAAGCATAGACAGGAAGTATAGCCAGTCTTCTTGTACCTGAGTCGGCATTGTGCCTTTTGTATTTAATTCCGATGCAATTTCTGTGTTTCATCGCCAATACGACGGTCAGAGGGATACAGTAAACCTGAAGTGATGCATCGGAATCTATAACTAGTGTCAGAGGAATGGTTCAAAACATGGATATTAAGAAGAGTCTGTTTTCCTGTACTTGAGTCGGCATTGTGCCATTTCTATTTAATTCCGATGCAAATTCTGTATTTCGTCGTCAATAAGAAGGTCACAGGGATACAGTAAACCTGAAGTGAAGCATCGGAATCTATAAGTAGTATCACAGGAATGGTTCAAAGCATAGACAGGAAGTATAGCCAGTCTTCTTGTACTTGAGTCGGCATGTTGCCTTTTGTATTTAATTCCGATGCAATTTCTTTGTTTCATCACCAATACGACGATCAGAGGGATACAGTAAACCTGAAGTGATGCATCGGAAACTATAACTAGTGTCACAGGAATGGTTCAAAACATGGATATTAAGAAGAGTCTGTTGTCTTGTACTTGAGTCGGCATTGTGCCTTTTTTATTTAATTCCGATGCAATTTCTGTGTTTCATCGTCAATAAGAAGGTCACAGGGATACAGTAAACCTGAAGTGAAGCATCGGAATCTATAACTAGTATCACAGGAATGGTTCAAAGCATAGACAGGAAGTATAGCCAGTCTTCTTGTACTTGAGTCGGCATTGTGCCTTTTGTATTTATTTCCGATGCTATTTCTGTGTTTCATCGTCAATACGAAGGTCAGAGGGATACAGTAAACCTGAAGTGAACCATCGGAATCTATAACTAGTGTCACAGAAATGGTTCAAAACATAGACAGTAAGAAGAGCCAGTCTTCTTGTACTTGAGTCGGCATTGTGCCTTTTGTATTTAATTCCGATGCAATTTCTGTGTTTCTTCGTCAATTCGAAGTTCAGAGGGAAACAGTAAACCTGAAGTGAAGCATCGGAATCTATAACTAGTGTCACAGGAATCGTTCAAAACATAGACAGCAAGAAGAGTCAGTCTTCTTGTACTTAAGTCGGCATCGTGCCTTTTGTATTTAATTCCGATGCCATTTCTGTGTTTAATCGTCAATTAGAAAGTCAAAGGGATACAGTAAACCTGAAGTGAAGCATCGGAATCTATAACTAGTGTCACAGGAATGGTTCAATACATAGAGAGTAAGAAGAGTCTGTCACCTTGTACTTAAGTCGGCATTGTGCCTTTTGTATTTAATTCCGATGCAATTTAAGTGTTTCATCTTCAATAAGAAGGTCAGAGGGATACAGTAAACCTGAAGTGAAGCATCGGAATCTATAACTAGTGTGACAGAAATGGTTTAAAACATAGACAGTAAGAAGAGCCAGTCTTCTTGTACTTGAGTCGGCATTGTGCCTTTTGTATTTAATTCCGATGCAATTTCTGTGTTTCTTCGTCAATACGAAGGTCAGAGGGATACAGTAAACCTGAAGTGAAGCATCGGAATCTATAACTAGTGTCACAGGAATGATTCAAAACATAGACAGTAAGAAGAGCCAGTCTTCTTGTACTTGAGTCGGCATTGTGCCTTTTGTATATAATTCCGATGCAATTTCTGTGTTTCATCGTCAATAAGAAGCTCAGAGTGATACAGTAAACCTGAAGTGAAACATCGGAATCTATAACTAGTGTCACAGGAATGGTTCAAAACATAGACTGTAAGAAGAGTAGGTTTTCTTGTACTTAAATCGGCATTGTGCTTTTGTATTTAATTCCGATGCAATTTCTGTGTTTCATCGTCAATAAGACGGTCTGAGGGATACAGTAAACCTGAAGTGAAGCATCGGAATCTATAACTAGTGTCACAGGAATGGTTCAAAACATAAACAGTAAGAAGAGTCAGTCTTTTTGTACTTAAGTCGGCATTGTGCCTTATGTATTTAATTCCGATGCAATTTCTGTGTTTCATCGTCAATACGAAGGTCAGAGGGATACAGTAAACCTGAAGTGAAGCATCGGAATGTATAACTAGTGTCACAGGAATGGTTCAAATCATAGACAGTAAGAAGGGTCAGTCTTCTTGTACATAAGTCGGCATTGTGCCTTTTGTATGTAATTCCGATGCAATATCTGTGTTTCTTCGTCAATAAGAAGGTCAGAGGGATACAGTAAACCTGAAGTGAAGCGTCGGAATCTATAACTGGTGTCACAGAAATGATTCAAAACATATAATGTAAGAAGAGCCAGTGTTCTTGTACTTGAGTCGGCATTGTGCCTTTTGTATTTAATTCCGATGCTATTTCTGTGATTCATCGTCAATAAGAAGGTCAGAGGGATTCAGTAAACCTGAAGTGAAGCATCGGAATCTATAACTAGTGTCACAGGAATGGTTCAAAACATAGACAGTAAGAAGAGTCAGTCTTCTTGTACATAAGTCGGCATTGTGCCTTTTGTATTTAATTCCGATGCAATTTACGTGTTTCATCGTCAATAAGAAGGTCAGAGGGATACAGTGATCCTGAAGTAAAGCATCAAAATCTATAAGTAGTGTCACAGGAATGGTTCAAAACATAGACAGTAAGAAGAGTCAGTCTTTTTGTACTTAAGTCGGCATTGTGCCTTTTGTATGTAATTCCGATGCTATTTCTGTGTTTCATCGTCAATAAGAAGGTCAGAGGGAATCAGTAATCCTGAAGTGAAGCATCGGAATCTATAACTAGTGTCACAGGAATGGTTCGAAACATAGACTGTACGAAGAGTCAGTCTTTTTGTACTTAAGTCGGCATTGTGCCTTTTGGATTTAATTCCGATGCAATTTACGTGTTTCATCGTCTTTAAGAAGGGCAGAGGGATACAGTAAAGCTGAAGTGAAGCATCGGAATCTATAACTAGTGTCACAGGAATGGTTCAAAACATAGACAGTAAGAAGAGTCAGTCTTCTTGTACTTAAGTCGGCATTGTGCCTTTTGTATTTAATTGCGATGCAATTTCTGTGTTTCATCGTCAATAAGAAGGTCACAGGGATATAGTTTACCTGAAGTGAAGCATCGGAATCTATAACTAGTGTCACAGGAATGGTTCGAACATAAACAGTAAGAAGAGTCAGTTTTCCTGTACTTAGGTTGGCATTGTGCCTTTTGTATTTAATTCCGACGCAATTTCTGTGTTTCATCGTCAATAAGAAGGTCAGAGGGATACAGTAAACCTGAAGTGAAGCATCGGAATCTATAACTAGTGTGACAGAAATGGTTTAAAACATAGACAGTAAGAAGAGCCAGTCTTCTTGTACTTGAGTCGGCATTGTGCCTTTTGTATTTAATTCCGATGCAATTTCTGTGTTTCTTCGTCAATACGAAGGTCAGAGGGATACAGTAAACCTGAAGTGAAGCATCGGAATCTATAACTAGTGTCACAGGAATGATTCAAACATAGACAGTAAGAAGAGCCAGTCTTCTTGTACTTGAGTCGGCATTGTGCTTTTTGTATTTAATTCGGATGCAATTTCTGTGTTTCATCGTCAATAAGAAGGTCAGAGGGATACAGTAATCCTGAAGTGAAGCATCGGAATCTATAACTAGTGTCGCAGGAATGGTTCAAAACATAGACAGTAAGAAGAGTCAGTGTTCTTGTACCGAAGTCGGCTTTGTGCCTTTTGTATTGAATTAAGATGCAATTTCTGTGTTTCATCATTAATAATAGGGTCAGAGGGATACAGTAAACTTGACGTGAAGTATCCGAATCTGTAACTAGTTTCACAGGAATGGTTTAAAGCATAGACAGTAAGAAGGGTCTGTGTTCTTGTACTTAAGTCGGCATTGTGCCTTTTGTATATAATTCCGTTGCAATTTCTGTGTTGCATCGTCAATAAGAAGGTGAGCTGGATACAGTAAACATGAAGTGAAGCATTGGAATCTATAACTAGTGTCACAGGAATGGTTCAAACCATAGACAGTAACAAGAGTCAGTGTTCTTGTACTGAAGTCGCCATTGTGCCTTTTGTATTTAATTAAGATGCAATTTCTGTGTTTCATCGTCAATACGTTGGTCAGCTGGATACAGTATACCTGAAGTGAAGCATCGGAATCTATAACTAGTGACACAGGAATGGTTCAAAACATAGACTGTAAGAAGAGTCAGTCTTCTTGTACTTAAGTCGGCATTGTGCCTTTTGTATTTAATTCCGATGCAATTTCTGTGTTTCATCGTCAATAAGAAGGTCACAGGGATACAGTAAACCTGAAGTGAAGCATCGGAATCTATAACTAGTATCACAGGAATGATTCAAAGCATAGACAGGAAGTATAGCCAGTCTTCTTGTACCTGAGTCGGCATTGTGCCTTTTGTATTTAATTCCGATGCAATTTCTGTGTTTCATCGCCAATACGACGGTCAGAGGGATACAGTAAACCTGAAGTGATGCATCGGAATCTATAACTAGTGTCAGAGGAATGGTTCAAAACATGGATATTAAGAAGAGTCTGTTTTCCTGTACTTGAGTCGGCATTGTGCCATTTCTATTTAATTCCGATGCAAATTCTGTATTTCGTCGTCAATAAGAAGGTCACAGGGATACAGTAAACCTGAAGTGAAGCATCGGAATCTATAAGTAGTATCACAGGAATGGTTCAAAGCATAGACAGGAAGTATAGCCAGTCTTCTTGTACTTGAGTCGGCATGTTGCCTTTTGTATTTAATTCCGATGCAATTTCTTTGTTTCATCACCAATACGACGATCAGAGGGATACAGTAAACCTGAAGTGATGCATCGGAAACTATAACTAGTGTCACAGGAATGGTTCAAAACATGGATATTAAGAAGAGTCTGTTGTCTTGTACTTGAGTCGGCATTGTGCCTTTTTTATTTAATTCCGATGCAATTTCTGTGTTTCATCGTCAATAAGAAGGTCACAGGGATACAGTAAACCTGAAGTGAAGCATCGGAATCTATAACTAGTATCACAGGAATGGTTCAAAGCATAGACAGGAAGTATAGCCAGTCTTCTTGTACTTGAGTCGGCATTGTGCCTTTTGTATTTATTTCCGATGCTATTTCTGTGTTTCATCGTCAATACGAAGGTCAGAGGGATACAGTAAACCTGAAGTGAACCATCGGAATCTATAACTAGTGTCACAGAAATGGTTCAAAACATAGACAGTAAGAAGAGCCAGTCTTCTTGTACTTGAGTCGGCATTGTGCCTTTTGTATTTAATTCCGATGCAATTTCTGTGTTTCTTCGTCAATTCGAAGTTCAGAGGGAAACAGTAAACCTGAAGTGAAGCATCGGAATCTATAACTAGTGTCACAGGAATCGTTCAAAACATAGACAGCAAGAAGAGTCAGTCTTCTTGTACTTAAGTCGGCATCGTGCCTTTTGTATTTAATTCCGATGCCATTTCTGTGTTTAATCGTCAATTAGAAAGTCAAAGGGATACAGTAAACCTGAAGTGAAGCATCGGAATCTATAACTAGTGTCACAGGAATGGTTCAATACATAGAGAGTAAGAAGAGTCTGTCACCTTGTACTTAAGTCGGCATTGTGCCTTTTGTATTTAATTCCGATGCAATTTAAGTGTTTCATCTTCAATAAGAAGGTCAGAGAGATACAGTAAACCGGAAGTGAAGCATCGGAATCTATAACTAGTGTCACAGGAATGGTTCAAAACATAGACAGTAAGAAGAGTCAGTCTTTTTGTACTTAAGTCGGCATTGTGCCTTGTGTATGTAATTCCGATGCAGTTTCTGTGTTTCATCGTCAATAAGAAGGTGAGAGGGATTCAGTAATCCTGAAGTGAAGCATCGGAATCTATAACTAGTGACACAGGAATGGTTCAAACATAGACTGTAAGAAGAGACAGTCTTCTTGTACTTAAGTCGGCATTGTGCATTTTGTATTTAATTCCGATGCAATTTCTGTGTTTCATCGTCAATAAGAAGGTCACAGGGATACAGTAAACCTGAAGTGAAGCATCGGAATCTATAACTAGTATCACAGGAATGGTTCAAAGCATAGACAGGAAGTATAGTCAGTCTTCTTATACTTGAGTCGGCATTGTGCCTTTTGTATTTAATTCCGATGCAATTTCTGTGTTTCATCGCCAATACGACGGTCAGAGGGATACAGTAAACCTGAAGTGATGCATCGGAATATATAACTAGTGTCAGAGGAATGGTTCAAAACTTGGATATTAAGAAGAGTCTGTTTTCTTGTCCTTGAGTCGGCATTGTGCTTTTTCTATTTAATTCCGATGCAATTTCTGTGTTTCGACGTCAATAAGAAGGTCCAAGGGATACAGTAAAACTGAAGTGAAGCATCGGAATTTAATACCGGTCTCACAGGAAAGGTTAAAAACATAGACAGTAAGAAGAGCCAGTCTTCTTGTAATTAGGTTGGCATTGTGCCTTTTGTATTTAATTCCGATGCAATTTCTGTGTTTCATCGTCAGTACGACGGTCAGTGGGATACAGAAAACCTGAAGTGAGGCATCAGAATCTATAACTAGTGTCACAGAAATGGTTCAAGACATAGACAGTAAGAAGAGCCAGTCTTCTTTTACTTCAGTCGGCATTTTGCCTTTTGTATATAATTCCGATGCAATTTCTGTGTTTCATCGTCAATAAGAAGCTCAGAGGGATACAGTAAACCTGAAGTGAAGCATCGGAATCTATAACTAGTGTCACAGGAATGGTTCAAAACATAGACAGTAAGAAGAGTCAGTCTTCTTGTACTTATGGCGGCATTGTGCCTTTTGTATTTAATTCCGATGCAATTTACGTGTTTCATCGTCAATAAGAAGCTCAGAGGGATACAGTAAACCTGAAGTGAAGCATCGGAATCTATAACTAGTATCACAGGAATGGTTCAAAACATAGACAGGAAGTATAGCCAGTCTTCTTGTACTTGAGTCGGCATTGTGCCTTTTGTATTTAATTCCGATGCAATTTCTTTGTTTCATTGCCAATACGACGGTCAGAGGGATACAGTAAACCTGAAGTGATGCATCGGAAACTATAACTAGTGTCACAGGAATGGTTCAAAACATAGATATTAAGCAGAGTCGGTTGTCTTGTACTTGAGTCGGCATTGTGCCTTTTCTATTTAATTCCGATGCAATTTCTGTGTTTCATCGTCAATAAGAAGCTCAGAGGGATACAGTAAACCTGAAGTGAAGCATCGGAATCTATAACTAGTGTCACAGGAATGGTTCAAAACATAGACAGTAAGAAGAATCTGTTTTCTTGTACTTAAGTCGGCATTGTGCCTTTTGTATTTAATTCCGATGCAATTTCTGTGTTTCATCGTCAATAAGAAGGTCACAGGGATACAGTAAACCTGAAGTGAAGCATCGGAATCTATAAGTAGTATCACAGGAATGGTTCAAAGCATAGACAGGAAGTATAGCCACTCTTCTTGTACTTGAGTCGGCATGTTGCCTTTTGTATTTAATTCCGATGCAATTTCTTTGTTTCATCACCAATACGACGATCAGAGGGATACAGTAAACCTGAAGTGATGCATCGGAAACTATAACTAGTGTCACAGGAATGGTTCAAAACATGGATATTAAGAAGAGTCTGTTGTCTTGTACTTGAGTCGGCATTGTGCCTTTTTTATTTAATTCCGATGCAATTTCTGTGTTTCATCGTCAATAAGAAGGTCACAGGGATACAGTAAACCTGAAGTGAAGCATCGGAATCTATAACTAGTATCACAGGAATGGTTCAAAGCATAGACAGGAAGTATAGCCAGTCTTCTTGTACTTGAGTCGGCATTGTGCCTTTTGTATTTATTTCCGATGCTATTTCTGTGTTTCATCGTCAATACGAAGGTCAGAGGGATACAGTAAACCTGAAGTGAAGCATCGGAATCTATAACTAGTGTCACAGAAATGGTTCAAAACATAGACAGTAAGAAGAGCCAGTCTTCTTGTACTTGAGTCGGCATTGTGCCTTTTGTATTTAATTCCGATGCAATTTCTGTGTTTCTTCGTCAATCCGAAGGTCAGAGGGAAACAGTAAACCTGAAGTGAAGCATCGGAATCTATAACTAGTGTCACAGGAATCGTTCAAAACATAGACAGCAAGAAGAGTCAGTCTTCTTGTACTTAAATCGGCATCGTGCCTTTTGTATTTAATTCCGATGCCATTTCTGTGTTTAATCGTCAATTAGAAAGTCAAAGGGATACAGTAAACCTGAAGTGAAGCATCGGAATCTATAACTAGTGTCACAGGAATGGTTCAATACATAGAGAGTAAGAAGAGTCTGTCACCTTGTACTTAAGTCGGCATTGTGCCTTTTGTATTTAATTCCGATGCAATTTAAGTGTTTCATCTTCAATAAGAAGGTCAGAGGGATACAGTAAACCGGAAGTGAAGCATCGGAATCTATAACTAGTGTCACAGGAATGGTTCAAAACATAGACAGTAAGAAGAGTCAGTCTTTTTGTACTTAAGTCGGCATTGTGCGTTGTGTATGTAATTCCGATGCAGTTTCTGTGTTTCATCGTCAATAAGAAGGTGAGAGGGATTCAGTAATCCTGAAGTGAAGCATCGGAATCTATAACTAGTGACACAGGAATGGTTCAAACATAGACTGTAAGAAGAGACAGTCTTCTTGTACTTAAGTCGGCATTGTGCATTTTGTATTTAATTCCGATGCAATTTCTGTGTTTCATCGTCAATATGAAGGTCACAGGGATACAGTAAACCTGAAGTGAAACATCGGAATCTATAACTAGTATCACAGGAATGGTTCAAAGCATAGACAGGAAGTATAGTCAGTCTTCTTATACTTGAGTCGGCATTGTGCCTTTTGTATTTAATTCCGATGCAATTTCTGTGTTTCATCGCCAATACCACGGTCAGAGGGATACAGTAAACCTGAAGTGATGCATCGGAATCTATAACTAGTGTCAGAGGAATGGTTCAAAACTTGGATATTAAGAAGAGTCTGTTTTCTTGTCCTTGAGTCGGCATTGTGCTTTTTCTATTTAATTCCGATGCAATTTCTGTGTTTCGACGTCAATAAGAAGGTCCAAGGGATACAGTAAAACTGAAGTGAAGCATCGGAATTTAATACCGGTCTCACAGGAAAGGTTAAAAACATAGACAGTAAGAAGAGCCAGTCTTCTTGTAATTAGGTTGGCATTGTGCCTTTTGTATTTAATTCCGATGCAATTTCTGTGTTTCATCGTCAGTACGACGGTCAGAGGGATACAGAAAACCTGAAGTGAGGCATCAGAATCTATAACTAGTGTCACAGAAATGGTTCAAGACGTAGACAGTAAGAAGAGCCAGTCTTCTTTTACTTCAGTCGGCATTTTGCCTTTTGTATATAATTCCGATGCAATTTCTGTGTTTCATCGTCAATAAGAAGCTCAGAGGGATACAGTAAACCTGAAGTGAAGCATCGGAATCTATAACTAGTGTCACAGGAATGGTTCAAAACATAGACAGTAAGAAGAGTCAGTCTTCTTGTACTTATGGCGGCATTGTGCCTTTTGTATTTAATTCCGATGCAATTTACGTGTTTCATCGTCAATAAGAAGCTCAGAGGGATACAGTAAACCTGAAGTGAAGCATCGGAATCTATAACTAGTATCACAGGAATGGTTCAAAACATAGACAGCAAGTATAGCCAGTCTTCTTGTACTTGAGTCGGCATTGTGCCTTTTGTATTTAATTCCGATGCAATTTCTTTGTTTCATCGCCAATACGACGGTCAGAGGGATACAGTAAACCTGAAGTGATGCATCGGAAACTATAACTAGTGTCACAGGAATGGTTCAAAACATAGATATTAAGAAGAGTCGGTTGTCTTGTACTTGAGTCGGCATTGTGCCTTTTCTATTTAATTCCGATGCAATTTCTGTGTTTCATCGTCAATAAGAAGCTCAGAGGGATACAGTAAACCTGAAGTGAAGCATCGGAATCTATAACTAGTGACACAGGAATGGTTCAAACATAGACTGTAAGAAGAGACAGTCTTCTTGTACTTAAGTCGGCATTGTGCCTTTTGTATTTAATTCCGATGCAATTTCTGTGTTTCATCGTCAATAAGAAGGACACAGGGATACAGTAAACCTGAAGTGAAGCATCGGAATCAATAACTAGTATCACAGGAATGGTTCAAAGCATATACAGGAAGTATAGCCAGTCTTCTTGTACTTGAGTCGGCATTGTGCCTTTTGTATTTAATTCCGATGCAATTTCTTTGTTTCATCGCCAATACGACGGTCAGAGGGATACAGTAAACCTGAAGTGATGCATCGGAAACTATAACTAGTGTCACAGGAATGGTTCAAAACATAGATATTAAGAAGAGTCTGTTGTCTTGTACTTAAGTCGGCATTGTGCCTTTTGTATTTAATTCCGATGCAATTTCTGTGTTTCATCGTCAATAAGAAGGTCCAAGGAATACAAAAAAACCGAAGTGAAGCATCGGAATTTAATACCGGTCTCACAGGAAAGGTTCAAAACATAGACAGTAAGAAGAGCCAGTCTTCTTGTAATTAGGTTGGCATTGTGCCTTTTGTATTTAATTCCGATGCAATTTCTGTGTTTCATCGTCAGTACGACCGTCAGAGGGATACAGAAAACTTGAAGTGAAGCATCGGAATCTATAACTAGTGTCACAGAAATGGTTCAAGACATAGACAGTAAGAAGAGCCAGTCTTCTTTTACTTGAGTCGGCATTTTGCCTTTTGTATATAATTCCGATGCAATTTCTGTGTTTCATCGTCAATAAGAAGCTCAGAGGGATACAGTAAACCTGAAGTGAAGCATCGGAATCTATAACTAGTGTCACAGGAATGGTTCAAAACATAGACAGTAAGAAGAGTCAGTCTTCTTGTACTTATGGCGGCATTGTGCCTTTTGTATTTAATTCCGTTGCAATTTACGTGTTTCATCGTCAATAAGAAGGTCAGAGGGATACAGTAAACCTGAAGTGAAGCATCGGAATCTATAACTAGTGTCACAGGAATGGTTCAAAACATAGACAGTAAGAAGAATCAGTTTTCTTGTACTTAAGTCGGCATTGTGCCTTTCGTATTTAATTCTGATGCAATTTCTGTGTTTCATCGTCAATAAGAAGGTCACAGGGATACAGTAAACCTGAAGTGATGCATCGGAAACTATAACTAGTGTCACAGGAATGGTTCGAACATAAACAGTAAGAAGAGTCAGTTTTCCTGTACTTAGTTTGGCATTGTGCCTTTTGTAATTAATTCCGACGCAATTTCTGTGTTTCATCGTCAATAAGAAGGTCAGAGGGATACAGTAAACCTGAAGTGAAGCATCGGAATCTATAACTAGTGTGACAGAAATGGTTTAAAACATAGACAGTAAGAAGAGCCAGTCTTCTTGTACTTGAGTCGGCATTGTGCCTTTTGTATTTAATTCCGATGCAATTTCTGTGTTTCTTCGTCAATACGAAGGTCAGAGGGATACAGTAAACCTGAAGTGAAGCATCGGAATCTATAACTAGTGTCACAGGAATGATTCAAAACATAGACAGTAAGAAGAGCCAGTCTTCTTGTACTTGAGTCGGCATTGTGCTTTTTGTATTTAAGTCGGATGCAATTTCTGTGTTTCATCGTCAATAAGAAGGTCAGAGGGATACAGTTAACCTGAAGTGATGCATCGGAAACTATAACTAGTGTCACAGGAATGGTTCGAACATAAACAGTAAGAAGAGTCAGTTTTCCTGTACTTAGTTTGGCATTGTGCCTTTTGTAATTAATTCCGACGCAATTTCTGTGTTTCATCGTCAATAAGAAGGTCAGAGGGATACAGTAAACCTGAAGTGAAGCATCGGAATCTATAACTAGTGTCACAGGAATGGTTCAAAACATAGACAGTAAGAAGAGCCAGTCTTCTTGTACTTGAGTCGGCATTGTGCCTTTTGTATTTAGTTTCGATGAATTTTCTGTGTTTTTTATCGTCAATAAGAAAGTCAGAGGGATACAGTAAACCTGAAGTGAAGCATCGGAATCTATAACTAGTGTCACAGGAATGGTTCAAACCATAGACAATAAGAAGAGTCAGTGTTCTTGTACTGAAGTCGGCATTGTCCTTTTGTATTTAATTAAGATGCAATTTCTGTGTTTCATTGTCAATAATAAGGTCAGCTGGATACAGTAAACCTGATGTGAAGTATCGGAATCTATAACTAGTGTCACAGGAATGGTTCAAAACATAGACAGTAAGAAGGGTTAGTCTTCTTGTACATAAGTCGGTATTGCGCCTTTTGTATTTAATTCCGATGCAATATCTGTGATTCTTCGTCAATAAGAAGGTCAGAGGGATACAGAAAACCTGAAGTGAAGCATCCGAATCTAAACCTAGTATCACAGGAATGGTTCAAAACATAAACAGTAAGTAGAGTCAGTCTTCTTGTACTTAAGTCAGCATTGTGCCTTTTGTATTTAATTCCGATGCAATTTATGTGCTTCATCGTCAGTACGATGGTCAGCTGGATACAGTAAACCTGAAGTGAAGCATCGGAATCTATAACTAGTGTCACAGGAATGGTTCAAATCATAGACAGTAAGAAGAGTCAGTTTTCTTGTACTTAAGTCGGCATTGTGCCTTTTGTATATAATTCGGATGCAATTTCTGTGTTTCATCGTCAATAAGAAGCTAAGAGGGATACAGTAAACCTGAAGTGAAGCATCGGAATCTATAACTAGTGTCACAGAAATGGTTCAAAACATAGACAGTAAGAAGGGTTAGTCTTCTTGTACATAAGTCGGTATTGCGCCTTTTGTATTTAATTCCGATGCAATATCTGTGATTCTTCGTCAATAAGAAGGTCAGAGGGATACAGAAAACCTGAAGTGAAGCATCGGAATTTATAACTAGTGTCACAGAAATGATTAAAAACATAGAATGTAAGAAGAGCCAGTCTTCTTGTACTTGAGTCGGCATTGTGCCTTTTGTATTTTATTCCGATGCTATTTCTGTGTTTCATCGTCAATAAGAAGGTCAGAGGGATTCAGTAAACCTGAAGTTAAGCATCGGAATCTATAACTAGTGTCGCAGGAATGGTTAAAACCGTAGACAGTAAGAAGAGTCAATCTTCTTGTACTTAAGTCGGCATTGTGCCTTTTGTATTTAATTCCGATGCAATTTACGTGTTTCATCGTCAATAAGAAGGTCAGAGGGATACAGTAAACCGGAAGTGAAGCATCGGAATCTATAACTAGTGTCACAGGAATGGTTCAAACATAGACAGTAAGAAGAGTCAGTCTTTTTGTACTTAAGTCGGCATTGTGCCTTGTGTATGTAATTCCGATGCAGTTTCTGTGTTTCATCGTCAATAAGAAGGTGAGAGGGATTCAGTAATCCTGAAGTGAAGCATCGGAATCTATAACTAGTGACACAGGAATGGTTCAAAACATAGACTGTAAGAAGAGCCAGTCTTCTTGTACTTGAGTCGGCATTGTGCCTTTTGTATTTAATTCCGATGCAATTTCTGTGTTTCATCGTCAATAAGAAGCACACAGGGATACAGTAAACCTGAAGTGAAGCATCGGAATCAATAACTAGTATCACAGGAATGGTTCAAAGCATAGACAGGAAGTATAGCCAGTCTTCTTATACTTGAGTCGGCATTGTGCCTTTTGTATTTAATTCCGATGCAATTTCTGTGTTTCATCGCCAATACGACGGTCAGAGGGATACAGAAAACCTGAAGTGAAGCATCGGAATCTATAACTAGTGTCACAGAAATGGTTCAAGACATAGACAGTAAGAAGAGCCAGTCTTCATTTACTTCAGTCGGCATTTTGCCTTTTGTATATAATTCCGATGCAATTTCTGTGCTTCATCGTCAATAAGAAGCTCAGAGGGATACAGTAAACCTGAAGTGAAGCATCGGAATCAATAACTAGTGTCAAAGGAATGGTTCAAAACATAGACAGTAAGAAGAGTCAGACTTCTTGTACTTATGGCGGCATTGTGCTTTTGTATTTAGTTCCGATGCGATTTACGTGTTTCATCGTCAATAAGAAGGTCAGAGGGATACAGTAAATCTGAAGTGAAGCATCGGAATCTATAACTAGTGTCACGGGAATGGTTCAAAACATAGACAGTGAGAAGAATCAGTTTTCTTGTACTTAAGTCGGCATTGTGCCTTTCGTATTTAATTCCGATGCAATTTCTGTGTTTCATCGTCAATAAGAAGGTCACAGGGATACAGTAAACCTGAAGTGAAGCATCGGAATCTATAACTAGTATCACAGGAATGGTTCAAAACATAGACAGGAAGTATAGCCAGTCTTCTTGTACTTGAGTCGGCATTGTGCCTTTTGTATTTAATTCCGATGCAATTTCTTTGTTTCATCGCCAATACGACGGTCAGAGGGATACAGTAAACCTGAAGTGATGCATCGGAAACTATAATTAGTGTCACAGGAATGGTTCTAAACACAGATATTAAGAAGAGTCTGTTGGCTTGTACTTGAGTCGGTATTGTGCCTTTTCTATTTAATTCCGATGCAATTTTTGTGTTTCGTCGTCAATAAGAAGGTCCAAGGGATACAGTAAAACTGAAGTGATGCATCGGAATTTAATACCGGTCTCACAGGAAAGGTTCAAAACATAGACAGTAAGAAGAGCCAGTCTTCTTGTAATTAGGTTGGCATTGTGCCTTTTGTATTTAATTCCGATGCAATTTCTGTGTTTCATCGTCAGTACGACCGTCAGAGGGATACAGAAAACCTGAAGTGAAGCATCGGAATCTATAACTAGTGTCACAGAAATGGTTCAAGACATAGACAGTAAGAAGAGCCAGTCTTCTTTTACTTGAGTCGGCATTTTGCCTTTTGTATGTAATTCCGATGCAATTTCTGTGTTTCATCGTCAATAAGAAGGTCACAGGGATACAGTAAACCTTAAGTGAAGCATCGGAATCTATAACTAGTGTCACAGGAATGGTTCGAACATAAACAGTAAGAAGAGTCAGTTTTCCTGTACTTAGTTTGGCATTGTGCCTTTTGTAATCAATTCCGACGCAGTTTCTGTGTTTCATCGTCAATAAGAAGGTCAGAGGGATACAGTAAACCTGAAGTGAAGCATCGGAATCTATAACTAGTGTGACAGAAATGGTTTAAAACATTGACAGTAAGAAGAGCCAGTCTTCTTTTACTTGAGTCGGCATTGTGCCTTTTGTATTTAATTCCGATGCAATTTCTGTGTTTCTTCGTCAATACGAAGGTCAGTGGGATACAGTAAACCTGAAGTGAAGCATCGGAATCTATAACTAGTGTCACAGGAATGATTCAAAACATAGACAGTAAGAAGAGCCAGACTTCTTGTACTTGGGTCGGCATTGTGCTTTTTGTATTTAATTCGGATGCAATTTCTGTGTTTCATCGTCAATAAGAAGGTCAGAGGGATACAGTAAACCTGAAGTGAAGCATCGGAATCTATAACTAGTGTCGCAGGAATGGTTAAAAACATAGACAGTAAGAAGAGTCAGTCTTCTTGTACGTAAGTCGGCATTGTGCCTTTTGTATTTAATTTCGATGAATTTTCTGTGTTTGATCGTCAATAAGAAAGTCAGAGGGATACAGTAAACCTGAAGTGAAGCATCGGAATCTATAACTAGTGTCACAGGAATGGGTAAAACCATTGACAGTAAGAAGAGTCAGGGTTCTTGTACCGAAGTCGGCTTTGTGCCTTTTGTATTGAATTAAGATGCAATTTCTGTGTTTCATCATTAATAATAAGGTCAGAGGGATACAGTAAACTTGACGTGATATATCCGAATCTATAACTAGTTTCACAGGATTGGTTCAAAACATAGACAGTAAGAAGGGTCAGTGTTCTTGTACTTAAGTCGGCATTGTGCCTTTTGTATATAATTCCGTTGCAATTTCTGTGTTGCATCGTCAATAAGAAGGTGAGCTGGATACAGTAAACCTGAATTGAAGCATTGGAATCTATAACTAGTGTCACAGGAATGGTTCAAACCATGGACAGTAAGAAGAGTCAGTGTTCTTGTACTGAAGTCGGCATTGTGCCTTTTGTATTTAATTAAGATGCAATTTCTGTGTTTCATTGTCAATAATAAGGTCAGAGGGATACAGTAAACCTGAAGTGAAGTATCAGAATCTATAACTAGAGTCACAGGAATTGTTCAAAACATAGACAGTAAGAAGTGTCAGTCTTCTTGTACTTAAGTCGGCATTCTGCCTTTTGTGTATCATTCGGATGCAATTTCTGTGGTTCATCGTCAATAAGAATGTCAGCTGGATACAGTAAACCTGAAGTGAAGCATCGGAATCTATAACTAGTGTCACAGGAATGGTTCAAATCATAGATAGTAAGAAGTATCAGTTTTCTTGTACTTAAGTCGGCATTGTGCCTTTTGTATTTAATTCCGATGCAATTTATGTGCTTCATCGTCAATACGATGGTCAGCTGGATACAGTAAACCTGAAGTGAAGCATCGGAATCTATAACTAGTGTCACAGGAATGGTTCAAATCATAGACAGTAAGAAGAGTCAGTTTTCTTGTACTTATGTCGGCATTGTGCCTTTTGTATATAATTCGAATGCAATTTCTGTGTTTCATCGTCAATAAGAAGCTAAGAGGGATACAGTAAACCTGAAGTGAAGCATCGGAATCTATAACTAGTGTCACAGAAATGGTTCAAAACATAGACAGTAAGAAGGGTTAGTCTTCTTGTACATAAGTCGGTATTGCGGCTTTTGTATTTAATTCCGATGCAATATCTGTGATTCTTCGTCAATAAGAAGGTCAGGGGGATACAGAAAACCTGAAGTGAAGCATCGGAATCTATAACTAGTGTCACAGAAATGATTCAAACATAGAATGTAAGAAGAGCCAGTCTTCTTGTACTTTAGTCGGCATTGTGCCTTTTGTATTTAATTCCGATGCAATTTCTGTGTTTCATCGCCAATACGACGGTCAGAGGGATACAGTAAACCTGAAGTGATGCATCGGAATCTATAACTAGTGTCAGAGGAATGGTTCAAAAATGGATATTAAGAAGAGTCTGTTTTCTTGTACTTGAGTCGGCATTGTGCCTTTTCTATTTAATTCCGATGCAATTTCTGTGTTTCGTCGTCAAAAAGAAGGTCCAAGGGATACAGTAAACCTGAAGTGAAGCTTCGGAAATAAAAACCGGTCTCACAGGAAAGGTTCAAAACATAGACAGTAAGAAGAGTCAGTCTTCTTGTAATTAGATTGGCATTTTGCCTTTTGTATTTAATTCCGATGCAATTTCTGTGTTTCATCGTCAGTACGATGGTCAGAGGGATACAGAAATCCTGAAGTGAAGCATCGGAATCTATAACTAGTGTCACAGAAATGGTTCAAGGCATAGACAGTAAGAAGAGCCAGGCTTCTTTTACTTCAGTCGGCATTTTGCCTTTTGTATATAATTCCGATGCAATTTCTGTGTTTCATCGTCAATAAGAAGCACAGAGGGATACAGTAAACCTGAAGTGAAGCATCGGAATCCATAGCTAGTGTCACAGGAATGGTTCAAAACATAGACAGTAAGAAGAATCTGTTTTCTTGTACTTAAGTCGGCATTGTGCCTTTTGTATTTAATTCCGATGCAATTTCTGTGTTTCATCGTCAATAAGAAGGTCACATGGATACAGTAAACCTGAAGTGAAGCATCGGAATCTATAAGTAGTATCACAGGAATGGTTCAAAGCATAGACAGGAATTATAGCCAGTCTTCTTGTACTTGAGTCGGCATTGTGCCTTTTGTATTTAATTCCGATGCAATTTCTTTGTTTCATCACCAATACGACGGTCAGAGGGATACAGTAAACCTGAAGTGATGCATCGGAAACAATAACTAGTGTCACAGGAATGGTTCAAAACATGGATATTAAGAAGAGTCTGTTGTCTTGTACTGGAGTCGGCATTGTGCCTTTTTTATTTAATTCCGATGCAATTTCTGTGTTTCATCGTCAATAAGAAGGTCACAGGGATACAGTAAACCTGAAGTGAAGCATCTGAATCTATAACTAGTATCACAGGAATGGTTCAAAGCATAGACAGGAAGTATAGCCAGTCTTCTTGTACTTGAGTCGGCATTGTGCCTTTTGTATTTATTTCCGATGCAATTTCTGTGTTTCATCGTCAATACGAAGGTCAGAGGGATACAGTAAACCTGAAGTGAAGCATCGGAATCTATAACTAGTGTCACAGAAATGGTTCAAAACATAGACAGTAAGAAGAGCCAGTCTTCTTGTACTTGAGTCGGCATTGTGCCTTTTGTATTTAATTCCGATGCAATTTCTGTGTTTCTTCGTCAATTCGAAGGTCAGAGGGATACAGTAAACCTGAAGTGAAGCATCGGAATCTATAACTAGTGTCACAGGAATCGTTCAAAACATAGACAGCAAGAAGAGTCAGTCTTCTTGTACTTAAGTCGGCATCGTGCCTTTTGTATTTAATTCCGATGCAATTTCTGTGTTTAATCGTCAATTAGAAAGTCAAAGGGATACAGTAAACCTGAAGTGAAGCATCGGAATCTATAACTAGTGTCACAGGAATGGTTCAATACATAGACAGTAAGAAGAGTCTGTCACCTTGTACTTAAGTCGGCATTGTGCCTTTTGTATTTAATTCCGATGCAATTTAAGTGTTTCATCGTCAATAAGAAGGTCAGAGGGATACAGTAAACCGGAAGTGAAGCATCGGAATCTATAACTAGTGTCACAGGAATGGTTCAAAACATAGACAGTAAGAAGAGTCAGCCTTTTTGTACTTAAGTCGGCATTGTGCCTTGTGTATGTTAATCCGATGCAATTTCTGTGTTTCATCGTCAATAAGAAGGTCACAGGGATACAGTAAACCTGAAGTGAAGCATCGGAATCTATAACTAGTATCACAGGAATGGTTCAAAGCATAGACAGGAAGTATAGTCAGTCTTTTTATACTTGAGTCGGCATTGTGCCTTTTGTATTTAATTCCGATGCAATTTCTGTGTTTCATCGTCAATACGACGGTAAGAGGGATACAGTAAACATGAAGTGATGCATCGGAATCTATAACTAGTGTCAGAGGAATGGTTCAAAACATGGATATTAAGAAGTGTCTGTTTTCTTGTACTTGAGTCGGCATTGTGCCTTTTCTATTTAATTCCGATGCAATTTCTGTGTTTCGTTGCCAATAAGAAGGTCCAAGGGATACAGTAAAACTGAAGTGAAGCATCGGAATTTAATACCGGTCTCACAGGAAAGGTTCAAAACATAGACAGTAAGAAGAGCCAGTCTTCTTGTAATTAGGTTGGCATTGTGCCTTTTGTATTTAATTCCGATGCAATTTCTGTGTTTCATCGTCAGTACGACGGTCAGAGGGATACAGAAAACCTGAAGTGAAGCATCGGAATCTATAACTAGTGTCACAGAAATGGTTCAAGACATAGACAGTAAGAAGAGCCAGTCTTCTTTTACTTCAGTCGGCATTTTGCCTTTTGTATATAATTCCGATGCAATTTCTGTGTTTCATCGTCAATAAGAAGCTCAGAGGGATACAGTAAACCTGAAGTGAAGCATCGGAATCTATAACTAGTGTCACAGGAATGGTCAAAACATAGAGAGTAAGTAGAGTCAGTCTTCTTGTACTTATGGCGGCATTGTGCCTTTTGTATTTAATTCCGATGCAATTTACGTGTTTCATCGTCAATAAGAAGCTCAGAGGGATACAGTAAACCTGAAGTGAAGCATCGGAATCTATAACTAGTATCACAGGAATGGTTCAAAACATAGGCAGGAAGTATAGCCAGTCTTCTTGTACTTGAGTCGGCCTTGTGCCTTTTGTATTTAATTCCGCTGCAATTTCTTTGTTTCATCGCCAATACGACGGTCAGAGGGATACAGTAAACCTGAAGTGATGCATCGGAATCTATAACTAGTGTCACAGAAATGGTTCACGACATAGACAGTAAGAAGGGTCAGTCTTCTTGTACATAAGTCGGTATTGTGCCTTTTGTATTTAATTCCGATGCAATATCTGTGATTCATCGTCAATAAGAAGGTCAGAGGGATACAGAAAACCTGAAGTGAAGCATCGGAATCTATAACTAGTGTCACAGAGATGATTAAAAACATAGAATGTAAGAAGAGCCAGTCTTCTTGTACTTGAGTCGGCATTGTGCCTTTTGTATTTCATTCCGATGCAATTTCTGTGTCGCATCGTCAATAAGAAGCTCAGAGGGATACAGTAAAGCTGAAGTGATGCATCGGAATCTATAACTAGTGTCACAGGAATGGTTCAAACATAGACAGTAAGAAGAGTCAGTCTTTTTGTACTTAAGTCGGCATTGTGCCTTGTGTATGTAATTCCGATTCAGTTTCTGTGTTTAATCGTCAATAAGAAGTTCCAAGGGATACAGTAAACCTGATGTGAAGCATCGGAATCTTAAACCGGTCTCACAGGAAAGTTTCAAAACATAGACAGTAAGAAGAGCCAGTCTTCTTGTACTTGAGTCGGCATTGAGCCTTTTGTATTTATTTCCGATGCAATTTCGGTGTTTCATCGTCAATAAGAAGGTCAGAGGGATACAGTAAAGCTGAAGTGATGCATCGGAATCTATAACTAGTGTCACAGGAATGGTTCAAAACATAGACAGTAAGAAGAGTCAGTCTTCTGGTACTTAAGTCGGCATTGTGACTTTTGTATTTAATTCCGATGCAATTTCTGTGTTTCATCGTCAATAAGAAGGTCACAGGGATACAGTAAACCTCAAGTGAAGCATCGGAATCTATAACTAGTGTCACAGGAATGGTTCAAACATAAACAGTAAGAAGAGTCAGTTTTCTTGTACTTAGGTAGGCACGTTGCCTTTTGTATTTAATTCGGACGCAATTTCTGTGTTTCATAGTCAATAAGAAGGTCAGAGGGATACAGTAAACCTGAAGTGAAGCATCGGAATCTATAACTAGTGTCACAGAAATGGTTCAAAACATAGACAGTAAGAAGAGCCAGTCTTCTTGTACTTGAGTCATCATTGTGCCTTTTGTATTTAATTCCGATGCAATTACTGTGTTTTTCGTCAATTCGTAGGTCAGAGGGATACAGTAAACCTGAAGTGAAGCATCGGAATCTATAACTAGTGTCACAGAAATGATCAAGACATAGACAGTAAGAAGAATCAGTTTTCTTGTACTTAAGTCGGCATTTTGCCTTTTGTATATAATTCCGATGCAATTTCTGTGTTTCATCGTCAATAAGAAGCTCAGAGGGATACAGTAAAGCTGAAGTGATGCATCGGAATCTATAACTAGTGTCACAGAAATGCTTCAAAACATAGATATTAAGAAGAGTCAGTTGTCTTGTACTTGAGTCGGCATTGTGCCTTTTGTATTTATTTCCGATGCAATTTCTGTGTTTCATCGTCAATACGAAGGTCAGAGGGATACAGTAAACCTGAAGTGAAGCATCGGAATCTATAACTAGTGTCACAGAAATGGTTCAAAACATAGACAGTAAGAAGAGCCAGTCTTCTTGTACTTGAGTCGGCATTGTGCCTTTTGTATTTAATTCCGATGCAATTTTTGTGTTTCTTCGTCAATTCGAAGGTCAGAGGGATACAGTAAACCTGAAGTGAAGCATCGGAATCTATAACTAGTGTCACAGGAATCGTTCAAAACATAGACAGCAAGAAGAGTCAGTCTTCTTGTACTTAAGTCGGCATCGTGCCTTTTGTATTTAATTCCGATGCAATTTCTGTGTTTAATCGTCAATTAGAAAGTCAAAGGGATACAGTAAACCTGAAGTGAAGCATCGGAATCTATAACTAGTGTCACAGGAATGGTTCAATACATAGACAGTAAGAAGAGTCTGTCACCTTGTACTTAAGTCGGCATTGTGCCTTTTGTATTTAATTCCGATGCAATTTAAGTGTTTCATCGTCAATAAGAAGGTCAGAGGGATACAGTAAACCGGAAGTGAAGCATCGGAATCTATAACTAGTGTCACAGGAATGATTCAAAACATAGACAGTAAGAAGAGTCAGTCTTTTTGTACTTAAGTCGGCATTGTGCCTTGTGTATGTTAATCCGATGCAATTTCTGTGTTTCATCGTCAATAAGAAGGTCACTGGGATACAGTAAACCTGAAGTGAAGCATCGGAATCTATAACTAGTATCACAGGAATGGTTCAAAGCATAGACAGGAAGTATAGTCAGTCTTCTTATACTTGAGTCGGCATTGTGCCTTTTGTATTTAATTCCGATGCAATTTCTGTGTTTCATCGTCAATACGACGGTCAGAGGGATACAGTAAACCTGAAGTGATGCATCGGAATCTATAACTAGTGTCAGAGGAATGGTTCAAAACATGGATATTAAGAAGAGTCTGTTTTCTTGTACTTGAGTCGGCATTGTGCCTTTTCTATTTAATTCCGATGCAATTTCTGTGTTTCGTCGCCAATAAGAAGGTCCAAGGGATACAGTAAAACTGAAGTGAAGCATCGGAATTTAATACCGGTCTCACAGGAAAGGTTCAAAACATAGACAGTAAGAAGAGCCAGTCTTCTTGTAATTAGGTTGGCATTGTGCCTTTTGTATTTAATTCCGATGCAATTTCTGTGTTTCATCGTCAGTACGACGGTCAGAGGGATACAGAAAACCTGAAGTGAAGCATCGGAATCTATAACTAGTGTCACAGAAATGGTTCAAGACATAGACAGTAAGAAGAGCCAGTCTTCTTTTACTTCAGTCGGCATTTTGCCTTTTGTATATAATTCCGATGCAATTTCTGTGTTTCATCGTCAATAAGAAGCTCAGAGGGATACAGTAAACCTGAAGTGAAGCATCGGAATCTATAACTAGTGTCACAGGAATGGTCAAAACATAGACAGTAAGTAGAGTCAGTCTTCTTGTACTTATGGCGGCATTGTGCCTTTTGTATTTAATTCCGATGCAATTTACGTGTTTCATCGTCAATAAGAAGCTCAGAGGGATACAGTAAACCTGAAGTGAAGCATCGGAATCTATAACTAGTATCACAGGAATGGTTCAAAACATAGGCAGGAAGTATAGCCAGTCTTCTTGTACTTGAGTCGGCCTTGTGCCTTTTGTATTTAATTCCGCTGCAATTTCTTTGTTTCATCGCCAATACGACGGTCAGAGGGATACAGTAAACCTGAAGTGATGCATCGGAATCTATAACTAGTGTCACAGAAATGGTTCACGACATAGACAGTAAGAAGGGTTAGTCTTCTTGTACTTAAGTCGGCATCGTGCCTTTTGTATTTAATTCCGATGCAATTTCTGTGTTTAATCGTCAATTAGAAAGTCAAAGGGATACAGTAAACCTGAAGTGAAGCATCGGAATCTATAACTAGTGTCACAGGAATGGTTCAATACATAGACAGTAAGAAGAGTCTGTCACCTTGTACTTAAGTCGGCATTGTGCCTTTTGTATTTAATTCCGATGCAATTTAAGTGTTTCATCGTCAATAAGAAGGTCAGAGGGATACAGTAAACCGGAAGTGAAGCATCGGAATCTATAACTAGTGTCACAGGAATGGTTCAAAACATAGACAGTAAGAAGAGTCAGTCTTTTTGTACTTAAGTCGGCATTGTGCCTTGTGTATGTTAATCCGATGCAATTTCTGTGTTTCATCGTCAATAAGAAGGTCACAGGGATACAGTAAACCTGAAGTGAAGCATCGGAATCTATAACTAGTATCACAGGAATGGTTCAAAGCATAGACAGGAAGTATAGTCAGTCTTCTTATACTTGAGTCGGCATTGTGCCTTTTGTATTTAATTCCGATGCAATTTCTGTGTTTCATCGTCAATACGACGGTCAGAGGGATACAGTAAACCTGAAGTGATGCATCGGAATCTATAACTAGTGTCAGAGGAATGGTTCAAAACATGGATATTAAGAAGAGTCTGTTTTCTTGTACTTGAGTCGGCATTGTGCCTTTTCTATTTAATTCCGATGCAATTTCTGTGTTTCGTCGCCAATAAGAAGGTCCAAGGGATACAGTAAAACTGAAGTGAAGCATCGGAATTTAATACCGGTCTCACAGGAAAGGTTCAAAACATAGACAGTAAGAAGAGCCAGTCTTCTTGTAATTAGGTTGGCATTGTGCCTTTTGTATTTAATTCCGATGCAATTTCTGTGTTTCATCGTCAGTACGACGGTCAGAGGGATACAGAAAACCTGAAGTGAAGCATCGGAATCTATAACTAGTGTCACAGAAATGGTTCAAGACATAGACAGTAAGAAGAGCCAGTCTTCTTTTACTTCAGTCGGCATTTTGCCTTTTGTATATAATTCCGATGCAATTTCTGTGTTTCATCGTCAATAAGAAGCTCAGAGGGATACAGTAAACCTGAAGTGAAGCATCGGAATCTATAACTAGTGTCACAGGAATGGTCAAAACATAGACAGTAAGTAGAGTCAGTCTTCTTGTACTTATGGCGGCATTGTGCCTTTTGTATTTAATTCCGATGCAATTTACGTGTTTCATCGTCAATAAGAAGCTCAGAGGGATACAGTAAACCTGAAGTGAAGCATCGGAATCTATAACTAGTATCACAGGAATGGTTCAAAACATAGGCAGGAAGTATAGCCAGTCTTCTTGTACTTGAGTCGGCCTTGTGCCTTTTGTATTTAATTCCGCTGCAATTTCTTTGTTTCATCGCCAATACGACGGTCAGAGGGATACAGTAAACCTGAAGTGATGCATCGGAATCTATAACTAGTGTCACAGAAATGGTTCACGACATAGACAGTAAGAAGGGTTAGTCTTCTTGTACATAAGTCGGTATTGTGCCTTTTGTATTTAATTCCGATGCAATATCTGTGATTCATCGTCAATAAGAAGGTCAGAGGGATACAGAAAACCTGAAGTGAAGCATCGGAATCTATAACTAGTGTCACAGAAATGATTAAAAACATAGAATGTAAGAAGAGCCAGTCTTCTTGTACTTGAGTCGGCATTGTGCCTTTTGTATTTCATTCCGATGCAATTTCTGTGTCTCATCGTCAATAAGAAGCTCAGAGGGATACAGTAAAGCTGAAGTGATGCATCGGAATCTATAACTAGTGTCACAGGAATGGTTCAAACATAGACAGTAAGAAGAGTCAGTCTTTTTGTACTTAAGTCGGCATTGTGCCTTGTGTATGTAATTCCGATTCAGTTTCTGTGTTTCATCGTCAATAAGAAGTTCCAAGGGATACAGTAAACCTGATGTGAAGCATCGGAATCTTAAACCGGTCTCACAGGAAAGTTTCAAAACATAGACAGTAAGAAGAGCCAGTCTTCTTGTACTTGAGTCGGCATTGAGCCTTTTGTATTTATTTCCGATGCAATTTCGGTGTTTCATCGTCAATAAGAAGGTCAGAGGGATACAGTAAAGCTGAAGTGATGCATCGGAATCTATAACTAGTGTCACAGGAATGGTTCAAAACATAGACAGTAAGAAGAGTCAGTCTTCTGGTACTTAAGTCGGCATTGTGACTTTTGTATTTAATTCCGATGCAATTTCTGTGTTTCATCGTCAATAAGAAGGTCACAGGGATACAGTAAACCTCAAGTGAAGCATCGGAATCTATAACTAGTGTCACAGGAATGGTTCAAACATAAACAGTAAGAAGAGTCAGTTTTCTTGTACTTAGGTAGGCGCGTTGCCTTTTGTATTTAATTCGGACGCAATTTCTGTGTTTCATAGTCAATAAGAAGGTCAGAGGGATACAGTAAACCTGAAGTGAAGCATCGGAATCTATAACTAGTGTCACAGAAATGGTTCAAAACATAGACAGTAAGAAGAGCCAGTCTTCTTGTACTTGAGTCGGCATTGTGCCTTTTGTATTTAATTCCGATGCAATTTCTGTGTTTTTCGTCAATTCGTAGGTCAGTGGGATACAGTAAACCTGATGTGAAGCATCGGAATCTATAACTAGTGTCACAGAAATGATCAAGACATAGACAGTAAGAAGAATCAGTTTTCTTGTACTTAAGTCGGCATTTTGCCTTTTGTATATAATTCCGATGCAATTTCTGTGTTTCATCGTCAATAAGAAGCTCAGAGGGATACAGTAAAGCTGAAGTGATGCATCGGAATCTATAACTAGTGTCACAGAAATGCTTCAAAACGTAGATATTAAGAAGAGTCAGTTGTCTTGTACTTGAGTCGGCATTGTGCCTTTTCTATTTAATTCCGATGCAATTTCTGTGTTTGGTCGTCAATAAGAAGTTCCAAGGGATACAGTAAACCTGATGTGAAGCATCGGAATCTTAAACCGGTCTCACAGGAAAGGTTCAAAACATAGACAGTAAGAAGAGCCAGCCTTCTTGTACTTGAGTCGGCATTGTGCCCTTTGTATTTAATTCCGACGCAATTTCTGTGTTTCATCGTCAATAAGAAGGTCAGAGGGATACAGGAAAGCTGAAGTGAAGCATCGGAATCTATAACTAGTGTCACAGGAATGGTTCAAAGCATAGACAGTAAGAAGAGTCAGTTTTCTTGTACCTAAGTCGGCATTGTGCCTTTTGTATTTAATTCCGATGCAATTTCTGTGTTTCATCGTCAACAGGAAGGTCAGAGGGATCCACTAAACCTGAAGTGAAGCATCGGAATCAATAACTAGTGTCACAGAAATGCTTCAAAACATAGACAGTGAGAAGAGCCAGTCTTCTTGTTCTTGCGTCGGCATTGTGCCATTTGTATTTATTTCCGATGCAATTTCTGTGTTTCATCGTCAATAAGAAGGTCAGAGGGATAGAGTAAAGCTGAAGTGATGCATCGGAATCTATAACTAGTGTCACAGGAATGGTTCAAAGCATAGACAGTAAGAAGAGTCAGTCTTCTTGTACTTAAGTCGGCATTGTGACTTTTGTATGTAATTCCGATGCAATTTCTGTGTTTCATCGTCAATAAGAAGGTCACAGGGATACAGTAAACCTCAAGTGAAGCATCGGAATCTATAACTAGTGTCACAGGAATGGTTCAAACATAAACAGTAAGAAGAGTCAGTTTTCTAATACTTAGGTTGGCACTGTGCCTTTTGTATTTAATTCCGACGCAATTTCTGTGTTTCATCGTCAATAAGAAGGTCAGAGGGATACAGTAAACCTGAAGTGAAGCATCGGAATCAATAACTAGTGTCACAGAAATTGTTCAAAACATAGACAGTAAGAAGAGCCAGTCTTCTTGTTCTTGCGTCGGCATTGTGCCATTTGTATTTATTTCCGATGCAATTTCTGTGTTTCATCGTCAATAAGAAGGTCAGAGGGATAGAGTAAAGCTGAAGTGATGCATCGGAATCTATAACTAGTGTCACAGGAATGGTTCAAAGCATAGACAGTAAGAAGAGCCAGTCTTGTTGTACGTGAGTCGGCATTGTACCTTCTGTATTTAATTCGGATGCAATTTCTGTGTTTCATCGTCAATAAGAAGGTCAGAGGGATACAGTAAACCTGAAGTGATGCATCGGAATCTATAACTAGTGTCACAGGAATGGTTCAAAACATAGACAGTAAGAAGAGTCAGTTTTCCTGTACTTAAGTCGGCATTGTGCCTTATGTATTTAATTTCGATGCAATACCTGTGTTTCTTCGTCAATAAGAAGGTCAGAGGGACACAGTAAACCTGAAGTAAAGCATCGGAATCTATAACTAGTGTCACAGAAATGGTTCAAAACATAGACAGTAAGAAGAGCCAGTCTACTTGTACTTGAGTCGGCATTGTGCCTTTTGTATTTCATTCCGATGCTATTTCTGTGTTTCATCGTCAATAAGAAGGTCAGAGGGAATCAGTAAACCTGAAGTTAAGCATCGGAATCTATAACTATTGTAGCAGGAATGGTTAAAACCATAGACAGTAAGAAGAGTCAATCTTCTTGTACTTAAGTCGGCATTGTGCCTTTTGTATTTAATTCCGATGCAATTTACGTGTTTCATCGTGAATAAGAAGGTCAGAGGGATACAGTAAACCGGAAGTGAAGCATCGGAATCAATAACTAGTGTCACAGGAATGGTTCAAACATAGACAGTAAGAAGAGTCAGTCTTTTTGTACTTAAGTCGGCATTGTGCCTTGTGTATGTAATTCCGATTCAGTTTCTGTGTTTCATCGTCAATAAGAAGGTGAGAGGGATTCAGTAATCCTGAAGTGAAGCATCGGAATCTATAACTAGTGACACAGGAATTGTTCCAATCATAGACTGTAAGAAGTGTCAGTCTTCTTGAACTTAAGTCGGCATTGTGCCTTTTGTATTTAATTCCGATGCAATTTCTGTGTTTCATCGTCAATAAGAAGGTCACAGGGATACAGTAAACCTGAAGTGAAGCATCGGAATCTATCACTAGTATCACAGGAATGGTTCAAAGCATAGACAGGAAGTATAGCCAGTCTTCTTATACTTGAGTCGGCATTGTGCCTTTTGTATTTAATTCCGATGCAATTTCTGTGTTTCATCGCCAATACGACGGTCAGAGGGATACAGTAAACCTGAAGTGATGCATCGAAATCTATAACTAGTGTCAGAGGAATGGTTCAAAACATGGATATTAAGAAGAGTCTGTTTTCTTGTACTTGAGTCGGCATTGTGCCTTTTCTATTTAATTCCGATGCAATTTCTGTGTTTCGTCGTCAATAAGAAGGTCCAAGGGATACAGTAAAACTGAAGTGAAGCATCGGAATTTAAAACCGGTCTCACAGGAAAGGTTCAAAACATAGACAGTAGAAAGAGCCAGTCTTCTTGTAATTAGGTTGGCATTGTGCCTTTTGTATTTAATTCCGATGCAATTTCTGTGTTTCATCGTCAGTACGACGGTCAGAGGGATACAGAAAACCTGAAGTGAAGCATCAGAATCTATAACTAGTGTCACAGAAATGGTTCAAGACATAGACAGTAAGAAGAGCCAGTCTTCTTTTACTTCAGTCGGCATTTTGCCTTTTGTATATAATTCCGATGCAATTTCTGTGTTTCATCGTCAATAAGAAGCTCAGAGGGATACAGTAAAGCTGAAGTGATGCATCGGAATCTATAACTAGTGTCACAGGAATGGTTCAAACATAGACAGTAAGAAGAGTCAGTCTTTTTGTACTTAAGTCGGCATTGTGCCTTGTGTATGTAATTCCGATTCAGTTTCTGTGTTTCATCGTCAATAAGAAGTTCCAAGGGATACAGTAAACCTGATGTGAAGCATCGGAATCTTAAACCGGTCTCACAGGAAAGTTTCAAAACATAGCAGTAAGAAGAGCCAGTGTTCTTGTACTTGAGTCGGCATTGTGCCTTTTGTATTTATTTCCGATGCAATTTCGGTGTTTCATCGTCAATAAGAAGGTCAGAGGGATACAGTAAAGCTGAAGTGATGCATCGGAATCTATAACTAGTGTCACAGGAATGGTTCAAAACATAGACAGTAAGAAGAGTCAGTCTTCTTGTACTTAAGTCGGCATTGTGACTTTTGTATTTAATTCCGATGCAATTTCTGTGTTTCATCGTCAATAAGAAGGTCACAGGGATACAGTAAACCTCAAGTGAAGCATCTGAATCTATAACTAGTGTCACAGGAATGGTTCAAACATAAACAGTAAGAAGAGTCAGTTTTCTTGTACTTAGGTTGGCACTGTGCCTTTTGTATTTAATTCGGACGCAATTTCTGTGTTTCATAGTCAATAAGAAGGTCAGAAAGATACAGTAAACCTGAAGTGAAGCATCGGAATCTATAACTAGTGTCACAGAAATGGTTCAAAACATAGACAGTAAGAAGAGCCAGTCTTCTTGTACTTGAGTCGGCATTGTGCCTTTTGTATTTAATTCCGATGCAATTTCTGTGTTTTTCGTCAATTCGTAGGTCAGAGGGATACAGTAAACCAGAAGTGAAGCATCGGAATCTATAACTAGTGTCACAGAAATGATCAAGACATAGACAGTAAGAAGAATCAGTTTTCTTGTACTTAAGTCGGCATATTGCCTTTTGTATATAATTCCGATGCAATTTCTGTGTTTCATCGTCAATAAGAAGCTCAGAGGGATACAGTAAAGCTGAAGTGATGCATCGGAATCTATAACTAGTGTCACAGGAATGGTTCAAAACATAGACAGTAAGAAGAGTCAGTCTTCTTGTACTTAAGTCGGCATTTTGACTTTTGTATTTAATTCCGATGCAATTTCTGTATTTCATCGTCAATAAGAAGGTCACAGGGATACAGTAAACCTGAAGTGAAGCATCGGAATCTGTAACTAGTATCACAGGAATGGTTCAAAACATAGACAGGAAGTATAGCCAGTCTTCTTGTACTTGAGTCGGCATTGTGCCTTTTGTATTTAATTCCGATGCAATTTCTGTGTTTCATCGCCAATACGACGGTCAGAGGGATACAGTAAACCTGAAGTGATGCATCGGAAACTATAACTAGTGTCACAGGAATGGTTCAAAACATGGATATTAAGAAGAGTCTGTTGTCTTGTACTTGAGTCGGCATTGTGCCTTTTCTATTTAATTCCGATGCAATTTCTGTGTTTGGTCGTCAATAAGAAGTTCCAAGGGATACAGTAAACCTGATGTGAGGCATCGGAATCTTAAACCGGTCTCACAGGAAAGGTTCAAAACATAGACAGTAAGAAGAGCCAGTCTTCTTGTACTTGAGTCGGCATTGTGCCCTTTGTATTTAATTCCGATGCAATTACTGTGTTTCATCGTCAATAAGAAGGTCAGAGGGATACAGGAAAGCTGAAGTGAAGCATCGGAATCTATAACTAGTGTCACAGGAATGGTTCAAAGCATAGACAGTAAGAAGAGTCAGTTTTCTTGTACCTAAGTCGGCATTGTGCCTTTTGTATTTAATTCCGATGCAATTTCTGTGTTTCATCGTCAATAGGAAGGTCAGAGGGATACACTAAACCTGAAGTGAAGCACCGGAATCAATAACTAGTGTCACAGAAATGCTTCAAAACATAGACAGTGAGAAGAGCCAGTCTTCTTGTTCTTGCGTCGGCATTGTGCCATTTGTATTTATTTCCGATGCAATTTCTGTGTTTCATCGTCAATAAAAAGGTCAGAGGGATAGAGTAAAGCTGAAGTGATGCATCGGAATCTATAACTAGTGTCACAGGAATGGTTCAAAGCATAGACAGTAAGAAGAGTCAGTCTTCTTGTACTTAAGTCGGCATTGTGACTTTTGTATGTAATTCCGATGCAATTTCTGTGTTTCATCGTCAATAAGAAGGTCACAGGGATACAGTAAACCTCAAGTGAAGCATCGGAATCTATAACTAGTGTCACAGGAATGGTTCAAACATAAACAGTAAGAAGAGTGAGTTTTCTAGTACTTAGGTTGGCACTGTGCCTTTTGTATTTAATTCCGACGCAATTTCTGTGTTTGATCGTCAATAAGAAGGTCAGAGGGATACAGTAAACCTGAAGTGAAGCATCGGAATCAATAACTAGTGTCACAGAAATTGTTCAAAACATAGACAGTAAGAAGAGCCAGTTTTCTTGTACTTGAGTCGGCATTGTGCCTTTTGCATTTAATTCCGATGCAATTTATGTGCTTCATCATCAATAAGAAGGTCAGCTAGATACAGTAAACCCGAAGTGAAGCATCGGAATCTATAACAAGTGTCACAGGAATGGTTCAAAACATAGACAGTAAGAAGAGCCAGTCTTCTTGTACTTGAGTCGGCATTGTGCCTTCTGTATTTAATTTCGATGAATTTTCTGTGTTTGATCGTCAATAAGAAGGTCAGAGGGATACAGTAAAACTGAAGTGAAGCATCGGAATCTATAACTAGTGTCACAGGAATCGTTCAAAGGATAGACAGCAAGAAGAGTCAGTCTTCTTGTACTTAAGTCGGCATTGTGCCTTTTGTATTTAATTAAGATGCAATTTCTGTGTTTCATCGTCAATACGAAAGTCAAAGGGATACAGTAAACCTGAAGTGAAGCATCGGAATCTATAACTAGTGTCACAGGGATGGTTCAAAACATAGACAGTAAGAAGGGTTAGTCTTCTTGTACATAAGTCGTTATTGTGCCTTTTGTATTTAATTCCGATGTAATTTACGTGTTTCATCGTCAATAAGAAGGTCAATGGGATACAATAAACCTGAGGTGAAGCATCGGAATCTATAACTAGTGTCACAGGAATGGTTCAAAACATAGACAGTAAGAAGAGTCAGGCTTTTTGTACTTATGTCGGCATTGTGCCTTTTGTATGTAATTCCGATGCTATTTCTGTGTTTCATTGTCAATAAGTAGGTCAGAGGGATTCAGTAATCCTGAAGTGAACATCGGAATCTATAACTAGTGACACAGGAATGGTTCAAAGCATAGACAGTAAGAAGAGTCAGTTTTCTTGTACTTAAGTCGGCATTGTGTCTTTTTTATTTAATTCCGATGCAATTTCTGTGTTTCATCGTCAATAAGAAGGTCAGAGGGATACACTAAACCTGAAGTGAAGCATCGGAATCAATAACTAGTGTCACAGAAATTATTCAAAACATAGAATGTAAGTAGAGCCAGTCTTCTTGTACTTGAGTCAGCATTGGCCTTTTGTATTTAATTCCGATGATATTTCGGTGTTTCATCGTCAATAAGAAGGTCAGAGGGATTCAGTAAACCTGAAGTGAAGCATCGGAATCTATAACTAGTGTCACAGGGATGGTTCAAAACATAGACAGCAAGAAGAGTCAGTCTTCTTGTACTTAAGTCGGCATCGTGCCTCCTGTATTTAATTCCGATGCAATTTCTGTGTTTCATCGTCAATAAGAAGGTCAGAGCGATACAGTAAACCTGAAGTGATGCATCGGAATCAACAACTAGTGTCACAGGAATGGTTCAAAACATAGACAGTAAGAAGAGTCAGTTTTCCTGTACTTAAGTCGGCATTGTGCCTTATGTATTTAATTCCGATGCAATTTCTGTGTTTCATCGTCAGTAAGAAGGTCAGCTGGATACAGTAAACCTGAAGTGAAGCATCGGAATCTATAACTATTGTCACAGGAATGGTTCAAATCATTGACAGTAAGAGGAGTCAGTCTTCTTGTACTTAAGTCGGCATTGTTCCTTTTGTATTTAATTGAGATGCAATTTCTGTGTTTCATCGTCAATACGAAAGTCAAAGGGATACAGTAAACCTGATGTGAAGCATTGGAATCTATAACTAGTGTCACAGGAATGGTTCAGTACATAGACAGTAGGAAGAGTCAGTCACCTTGTACTTAAGTCGGCATTGTGCCTTTTGTATATAATTCCGATGCATTTTCTGTGTTTCATCGTCAACAAGATGCTCAGAGGGATACAGTAAACCTGAAGTGAAGCATCGGAATCTATAACTAGTGTCACAGGGATGGTTCAAAGTATAGACAGTAAGAAGGGTTAGTCTTCTTGTACATAAGTCGTTATTGTGCCTTTTGTATTTAATTCCGATGCAATTTACGTGTTTCATCGTCAATAAGAAGGTCAGAGGGATACAGTAAACCTGAAGTGATGCATCGGAATCTATAACTAGTTTCACAGGAATGGTTCAAAACATAGACAGTAAGAAGAGTCAGTCTTTTTGTACTTAAGTCGGCATTGTGCCTTTTGTATGTAATTCCGATGCTATTTCTGTGTTTCATCGTCAATAAGAAGGTCAGAGGGATTCAGTAATCCTGAAGTGAACATCGGAATCTATAACTAGTGACACAGGAATGGTTCAAAGCATAGACAGTAAGAAGAGTCAGTTTTCTTGTACGTAAGTCGGCATTGTGTCTTTTGTATTTAATTCCGATGCAATTTCTGTGTTTCATCGTCAATAAGAAGGTCAGAGGGATACACTAAACCTGAAGTGAAGCATCGGAATCAATAACTAGTGTCACAGAAATGGTTCAAAACATAGACAGTAAGAAGAGCCAGTCTTCTTGTACTTGAGTCGGCATTGTGCCTTTTGTATTTATTTCCGATGCAATTTCTGTGTTTCATCGTCAATAAGAAGGTCAGAGGGATACAGTAAAGCTGAAGTGAAGCATCGGAAACTATAAATAGTGTCACAGGAATGGTTCTAAACATAGACAGTAAGAAGAGTCAATCTTCTTGTACTTTAGTCGGCATTGTGCCTTTTGTGTTAAATTCCGATGCAATTTCTGTGTTTCATCGTCAATAAGAAGGTCACAGGGATACAGTAAACCTGAAGTGAAGCATCGGAATCTATAACTAGTGTCACAGGAATGGTTCAAACATGAACAGTAAGAAGAATCAGTTTTCTTGTACTTAGGTTGGCACTGTGCCTTTTGTATTTAATTCCGACGCAATTTCTGTGTTTCATCGTCAGTAAGAAGGTCAGCTGGATACAGTAAACCTGAAGTGAAGCATCGGAATCTATAACTAGTGTCACAGGAATGGTTCAAAACATAAACAATAAGTAGAGTCAGTCTTCTTGTACTTAAGTCGGCATTGTGCCTTTTGTATTTAATTCCGATGCAATTTATGTGCTTCATCGTCAATAAAAAGGTCAGCTAGATACAGTAAACCTGAAGTGAAGCATCGGAATCTATAACTAGTGTCACAGGAATGGTTCAAAACATAGACAGTAAGAAGAGGCAGTCTTCTTGTACTTGGGTCTGCATTGTGCCTATTGTATTTAATTCCGATGAATTTTCTGTGATTGATCGTCAATAAGAAGGTCAGAGGGATACAGTAAACCTGAATGAAGCATCGGAACCTATAACTAGTGTCACACGAATGGTTCAAACCATTTGCAGTAAGAAGAGTCAGTGTTCTTGTACCGAAGTCAGCTATGTGCCTTTTGTATTTAATTAAGATGCAATTTCTGAGTTTCATCATCAATAATAAGGTCAGAGGGATACAGTAAACCTGAAGTGAAGTATCCGAGTCTATAACTAGTTTCACAGGAATGGTTCAAAGCATAGACAGTAAGAAGAGTCAGTCTTCTTACTGTCTATGCTTTGAACCGTACTCAAGTCAGCATTGTGCCTTTTGTGTATAATTCCGATGCAATTTCTGTGTTGCATCGTCAATAAGAAGGTCAGCTGGATACAGTAAACCTGAAGTGAAGCATTGGAATCTATAACTAGGGTCACAGGAATGGTTCAAACCATAGACAGTAAGAAGAGTCAGTGTTCTTGTACTGAAGTCGGCATTGTGCATTTTGTATTTAATTAAGATGCAATTTCTGTGTTTCATCGTCAATAATAAAGTCAGAGGGATACAGTAAACCTGAAGTGAAGTATCGGAATCTATAACAAGAGTCACAGGAATGGTTCAAAACATAGACAGTGAGAAGAGTCAGTCTTCTTGTACTTAAGTCGGCATTGTGCCTTTTGTATATAATTCGGATGCAATTTCTGTGCTTCATCGTCAATAAGAAGGTCAGCTGGATACAGTAAACCTGAAGTGAAGCATCGGAAACTATAACTAGTGTCACAGGAATGGTTCAAAACATAAACAGTAAGTAGAGTCAGTCTTCTTGTACTTAAGTCGGAATGTGCCTTTTGTATTTAGTTCCGATGCAATTTATGTGCTTCATCGTCAATAAGAAGGTCAGCTGGATGCAGTAAACCTGAAGTGAAGCATCGGAATCTATAACTATTGTCACACGAATGGTTCAAATCATTGACAGTAAGAAGAGTCAGTCTTCTTGTACTTCAGTCAGCATTGTGCCTTTTGTGTATAATTCCGATGCAATTTCTGTGTTGCATCGTCAATAAGAAGGTCAGCTGGACACAGTAAACCTGAAGTGAAGCATCGGAATCTATAACTAGTGTCACAGGAATGGTTCAAAACATAGACAGTAAGAAGGGTTAGTCTTCTTGTACATAAGTCGTTATTTTGCCTTTTGTATTTAATTCCGAGCAATATCTGTGTTTGTTCGTCAATAAGAAGATCAGAGGAATACAGTAAACCTGAAGTGAAGCATCGTAATCTATAACTAGTGTCACAGAAATGATTCAAAACATAGAATGTACGAAGAGCCAGTCTTCTTGTACTTGAGTCGGCATTGTGCCTTTTGTATTTAATTCCGATGCTATTTCTGTGTTTCATCGTCAATAAGAAGGTCAAAGTGGATTCAGTAAACCTGAAGTGAAGCATCGGAATCTATAACTAGTGTCACAGAAATTATTCAAAACATAGAATGTAAGTAGAGCCAGTCTTCTTGTACTTGAGTCAGCATTGGCCTTTTGTATTTAATTCCGATGCTATATCTGTGTTTCATCGTCAATAAGAAGGTCAGAGGGATTCAGTAAACCTGAAGTGAAGCATCGGAATCTATAACTAGTGTCACACGGATGGTTCAAAACATAGACAGTGAGAAGGGTTAGTCTTCTTGTACATAAGTCGTTATTGTGCCTTTTGTATTTAATTCCAATGCAATTTACGTGTTTCATCGTCAATAAGAAGGTCAGAGGGATACAGAAAACCTGAAGTGAAGCATCGGAATCTATAACTAGTGTCACAGGAATGGTTCAAAACATAGACAGTAAGAAGAGTCAGTCTTTTTGTACTTAAGTCGGCATTGTGCCTTTTGTATGTAATTCCGATGCTATTTCTGTGTTTCATCGTCAATAAGAAGGTCAGAGGGATTCAGTAATCCTGAAGTGAAGCATCGGAATCTATAACTAGTGACACAAAAATGGTTCAAAGCATAGACAGTAAGAAGAGTCAGTTTTCTTGTACTCAAGTCGGCATTGTGTCTTTTGTATTTAATTCCGATGCAATTTCTGTGTTTCATCGTCAATAAGAAGGTCAGAGGGATACCCTAAACCTGAAGTGAAGCATCGGAATCAATAACTAGTGTCACAGAAATGGTTCAAAACATAGACAGTAAGAAGAGCCAGTCTTCTTGTACTTGAGTCGGCATTGTGCCTTTTGTATTTATTTCCGATGCAATTTCTGTGTTTCATCGTCAATAAGAAGGTCAGAGGGATACAGTAAAGCTGAAGTGAAGCATCGGAAACTATAACTAGTGTCACAGGAATGGTTCTAAACATAGACAGTAAGAAGAGTCAGTCTTCTTGTACTTTAGTCGGCATTGTGCCTTTTGTGTTTAATTCCGATGCAATTTCTGTGTTTCATCGTCAATAAGAAGGTCACAGGGATACAGTAAACCTGAAGTGAAGCATCGGAATCTATAACTAGTGTCACAGGAATGGTTCAAACATGAACAGTAAGAAGAGTCAGTTTTCTTGTACTTAGGTTTGCACTGTGCCTTTTGTATTTAATTCCGACGCAATTTCTGTGTTTCATAGTCAGTAAGAAGGTCAGGTGGATACAGTAAACCTGAAGTGAAGCATCGGAATCTATAACTAGTGTCACAGGAATGGTTCAAAACATAAACAGTAAGAAGAGTCAGTCTTCTTGTACTTAAGTCGGCATTGCGCCTTTTGTATTTAATTCCGATGCAATTTATGTGCTTCATCGTCAATAAGAAGGTCAGCTAGATACAGTAAACCTGAAGTGAAGCATCGGAATCTATAACTAGTGTCACAGGAATGGTTCAAAACATAGACAGTAAGAAGAGCCAGTCTTCTTGTACTTGAGTCTGCATTGTGCCTTTTGTATTTAATTCCGATGAATTTTCTGTGATTGATCGTCAATAAGAAGGTCAGAGGGATACAGTAAACCTGAATGAAGCATCGGAACCTACAACTAGTGTCACACGAATGGTTCAAACCATTGACAGTAAGAAGAGTCAGTGTTCTTGTACCGAAATCAGCTATGTGCCTTTTGTATTTAATTAAGATGCAATTTCTGTGTTTCATCATCAATAATAAGGTCAGAGGGATACAGTAAACCTGAAGTGAAGTATCCGAGTCAATAACTAGTTTCACAGGAATGGTTCAAAGCATAGACAGTAAGAAGAGTCAGTCTTCTTGTACTTAAGTCAGCATTGTGCCCTTTGTGTATAATTCCGATGCAATTTCTGTGTTGCATCGTCAATAAGAAGGTCAGCTGGATACAGTAAACCTGAAGTGAAGCATTGGAATCTATAACTAGGGTCACAGGAATGGTTCAAACCATAGACAGTAAGAAGAGTCAGTGTTCTTGTACTGAAGTCGGCATTGTGCCTTTTGTATTTAATTAAGATGCAATTTCTGTGCTTCATCGTCAATAAGAAGGTCAGCTGGATACAGTAAACCTGAAGTGAAGCATCGGAATCTATAACTAGTGTCACAGGAATGGTTCAAAACGTAAACAGTAAGTAGAGTCAGTCTTCTTGTACTTAAGTCGGAATGTGTCTTTTGTATTTAGTTCGGATGCAATTTATGTGCTTCATCGTCAATAAGATGGTCAGCTGGATGCAGTAAACCTGAAGTGAAGCATCGGAATCTATAACTATTGTCACACGAATGGTTCAAATCATTGACAGTAAGAAGAGTCAGTCATCTTGTACTTAAGTCAGCATTGTGCCATTTGTGTATAATTCCTATGCAATTTCTCTGTTGCATCGTCAATAAAAAGGTCAGCTGGATACAGTAAACCCGAAGTGAAGCATCGGAATCTATAACTAGTGTCACAGGAATGGTTCAAAACGTAGACAGTAAGAAGGGTTAGTCTTCTTGTACATAAGTCGTTATTTTGCCTTTTGTATTTAATTCCGAGCAATATCTGTGTTTCTTCGTCAATAAGAAGGTCAGAGGAATACAGTAAACCTGAAGTGAAGCATCGTAATCTATAACTAGTGTCACAGAAATGATTCAAAACATAGAATGTAAGAAGAGCCAGTCTTCTTGTACTTGAGTCGGCATTGTGCCTTTTGTATTTAATTCCGATGCTATTTCTGTGTTTCATCGTCAATAAGAAGGTCAAAGTGGATTCAGTAAACCTGAAGTGAAGCATCGGAATCTATAACTAGTGTCACAGAAATGATTCAAAACATAGAATGTAAAAACAGCCAGTCTTCTTGAACTTGAGTCAGCATTGTGCCTTTTGCATTTAATCCGATGCTATTTCTGTGTTTCATCGTCAATAAGAAGGTCAGAGGGATTCAGTAAACCTGAAGTTAAGCATCGGAATCTATAACTAGTGTCACAGGAATGGTTAAAACCATAGACAGTAAGAGGAGTCAATCTTCTTGTACTTAAGTCTGCATAGTGCCTTTTGTATTTAATTCCGATGCAATTTACGTGTTTCATCGTCAATAAGAAGGTCAGAGGGATACAGTAAACCAGAAGTGAAGCATCGGAATCCGTAACTAGTGTCACAGGAATGGTTCAAAACATAGACAGTAAGAAGAGTCAGTCTTTTTGTACTTAAGTCGGCATTGTGCCTTGTGTATGTAATTCCGATGCAGTTTCTGTGTTTCATCGTCAATAAGAAGGTGAGAGGGATTAAGTAATCCTGAAGTGAAGCATCGGAATCTATAACTAGTGACACAGGAATGGTTCAAAACATAGACTGTAAGAAGAGTCAGTCTTCTTGTACTTAAGTCGGCATTGTGCCTTTTGTATTTAATTCCGATGCAATTTACGTGTATCATCGACAATAAGAAGGTCAGGGGGATACAGTAAACCTGACGTGAAGCATCGGAATCTACAGTTAGTGTCACAGGAATGGTTCAAAACATAGACAGTAAGAAGAATCAGTTTTCTTGTACTTAAGTCGGCATTGTGCCTCTTGTATTTAATTCCGATGCAATTTCTGTGTTTCATCGTCAATAAGAAGGTCACAGGTATACAGTAAACCTGAAGTGAAGCATCGGAATCTATAACTAGTATCACAGGAATGGTTCAAACATAGACAGGAAGTATAGCCAGTCTTCTTGTATTTGAGTCGGCATTGTGCCTTTTGTATTTAATTCCGATGCACTTTCTGTGTTTCATCGCCAATACGACGGTCAGAGGGATACAGTAAACCTGAAGTGATGCATCGGAATCTATAACTAGTGTCAGAGGAATGGTTCAAAACATGGATATTAAGAAGAGTCTGTTTCCTTGTACTTGAGTCGGCATTGTGCATTTTCTATTTAATTCCGATGCAATTTCTGTGTTTCGTCGTCAATAGGAAGGTCCAAGGGATACAGTAAACCTGAAGTGAAGCATCAGAATTTAAAACCAGTCTCACAGGAAAGGTTCAAAACATAGACACTAAGAAGAGCCAGTCTTCTTGTAATTAGGTTGGCATTGTGCCTTTTGTATTTAATTCCGATGCAATTTCTATGTTTCATCGTCAGTACGACGGTCAGAGGGATACAGAAAACCTAAAGTGAAGCATCGGAATCTATAACTAGTGTCACAGAAATGATTCAAGACATAGACAGTAAGAAGAGCCAGTCTTCTTTTACTTCAGTCGGCATTTTGCCTTTTGTATATAATTCCGATGCAATTTCTGTGTTTCATCGTCAATAAGAAGGTCAGAGGGATACAGTAAACCTGAAGTGAAGCATCGGAATCTATAACTAGTGTCACAGGAAAGGTTCAAAACATAGGCAGTAAATAGAGTCAGTCTTCTTGTACTTATGGCGGCATTGTGCCTTTTGTATTTAATTCCGATGCAATTTACGTGTTTCATCGTCAATAAGAACGTCAGAGGGATACAGTGAACCCGAAGTGAAGCATCGGAATCTATAACTAGTGTCACATCAATGGTTCAAAACATAGACAGTAAGAAGAATCAGTTTTCTTGTACTTAAGTCGGCATTGTGCCTTTTGTATTTAATTCCGATGCAATTTCTGTGTTTCATCGTCAATAAGAAGGTCACAGGGATACAGTAAACCTGAAGTGAAGCATCGGAATCTATAACTAGTATCACAGGAATGGTTCAAAACATAGACAGGAAGTATAGCCAGTCTTCTTGTACTTGAGTCGGCATTGTGCCTTTTGTATTTAATTCCTATGCAATTTCTTTGTTTCATCGCCAATACGACGGTCAGAGGGATACAGTAAACCTGAAGTGATGCATCGGAAACTATAACTAGTGTCACAGGAATGGTTCAAAACATAGATATTAAGAAGAGTCTGTTGTCTTGTACTTGAGTCGGCATTGTGCCTTTTCTATTTAATTCCGATGCAATTTCTGTGTTTGGTCGTCAATAAGAAGTTCCAAGGGATACAGTAAACCTGATTTGAAGCATCGGAATCTTAAACCGGTCTCACAGGAAAGGTTCAAAACATAGACAGTAAGAAGAGCCAGTCTTCTTGTACTTGAGTCGGCATTGTGCCTTTTGTATTTAATTCCGATGCAATTTCTGTGTTTCATCGTCAATAAGAAGTTCAGAGGGATACAGGAAAGCTGAAGTGAAACATCGGAATCTATAACTAGTGTCACAGGAATGGTTCAAAGCATAGACAGTATGAAGAGTCAGTTTTCTTGTACTTATGTCGGTACTGTGCCTTTTGTATTTTATTCCGATGCAATTTCTGTGTTTCATCGTCAATAAAAAGGTCTGAGGGATGCACTAAACCTGAAGCGAGACATCGGAATCAATAACTAGTGTCACAGAAATGCTTCAAAACATAGACAGTAAGAAGAGCCAGTCTTCTTGTACTTGAGTCGGCATTGTGCCTTTTGTAGTTATTTCCGATGCAATTTCTGTGTTTCATAGTCAATAAGAAGGTCAGAGGGATACAGTAAAGCTGAAGTGATGCATCGGAATCTATAACTGGTGTCACAGGAATGGTTCAAACATAAACAGTAAGACGAGTCAGTTTTCTAGTACTTAGGTTGGCACTGTGCCTTTTGCATTTAATTCCGACGCAATTTCTGTGTTTCATCGTCAATAAGAAGGTCAGAGGGATACAGTAAACCTGAAGTGAAGCATCGGAATCTATAACTAGTGTCACAGAAATTGTTCAAAACATAGACAGTAAGAAGACCCAGTTTTCTTGTACTTGAGTCGGCATTGTGCCTTTTGTATTTAATTCCGATGCAATTTCTGTGTTTCTTCGTCAATTCGAAGGTCAGAGGGATACAGTAAACCTGAAGTGGAGGATGGGAAACTATAACTAGTGTCGCAGGAATGGTTCAAAACATAGACAGTAAGAAGAGCCAGTCTTGTTGTACTTGAGTCGGCATTGTATCTTCTGTATTTAATTCGGATGCAATTTCTGTGTTTCATCGTCAATAAGAAGGTCAGAGGGGTACAGTAAACCTGAAGTGAAGCATCGGAATCTATAACTAGTGTCACAGGAATCGTTCAAAACATAGACAGCAAGAAGAGTCAGTCTTCTTGTACTTAAGTCGGCATCGTGCCTTCTGTATTTAATTCCGATGCAATTTCTGTGTTTCATCGTCAATAAGAAGGTCATAGGGATACAGAAAACCTGAAGTGATGCATCGCAATATATAACTAGTGTCACAGGAATGGTTCAAAACATAGACAGTAAGAAGAGTCAGTTTTCTTGTACTTAAGTCGGCATTGTGCCTTATGTATTTAATTCCGATGCAATTTCTGTGTTTCATCGTCAGTAAGAAGGTCAGCTGGATACAGTAAACCTGAAGTGAAGCATCGGAATCTATAACTAGTGTCACAGGAATGGTTCAAAACATAGACAGTAAGAAGAGTCAGTCTTCTTGTACTTAAGTCGGCATTGTGCCTTTTGTATTTAATTCCGATGCAATTTATGTGCTTCATCATCAATAAGAAGGTCAGCTAGATACAGTAAACCTGAAGTGAAGCATCGGAATCTATAACTAGTGTCACAGGAATGTTTCAAAACATAGACAGTAAGAAGAGCCAGTTTTCTTGTACTTGAGTCGGCATTGTGCCTTTTGTATTTAATTCCGATGAATTTTCTGTGTTTGATCGTCAATAAGAAGGTCAGAGGGATACAGTAAAACTGAAGTGAAGCATCGGAATCTATAACTAGTGTCACAGGAATGGTTCAAACCATTGACAGTAAGAAGAGTCAGTCTTCTTGTACTTAAGTCGGCATTGTGCCTTTTGTATATAATTCGGATGCAATTTCTGTGCTTCATCGTCAATAAGAAGGTCAGCTGTATACAGTAAACCTGAAGTGAAGCATCGGAATCTATAACTAGTGTCACAGGAATGGTTCAAATCATTGACAGTAAGAAGAGTCAGTCTTCTTGTACTTGAGTCGGCATTGTGCCTTTTGTATTTAATTAAGATGCAATTTCTGTGTTTCATCGTCAATACGAAAGTCAAAGGGATACAGTAAACCTGATGTGAAGTATCGGAATCTATAACTAGTGTCACAGGAATGGTTCAGTACATAGACAGTAAGAAGAGTCAGTCACCTTGTACTTAAGTCGGCATTGTGCCTTTTGTATTTAATTCCGATGCAATTTCTGTGTTTCATCGTCAATAAGAAGCTCAGAGGGATACAGTAAACCTGAAGTGAAGCATCGGAATCTATAACTAGTGTCACAGGGATGGTTCAAAACATAGACAGTAAGAAGGGTTAGTCTTCTTGTACATAAGTCGTTATTGTGCCTTTTGTATTTAATTCCGATGCAATTTACGTGTTTCATCGTCAATAAGAAGGTCAGAGGGATACAGTAAACCTGAAGTGAAGCATCGGAATCTATAACTAGTGTCACAGGAATGGTTCAAACCATGGACAGTAAGAAGAGTCAGTCTTTTTGTACTTAAGTCGGCATTGTGCCTTTTGTGTGTAATTCCGATGCTATTTCTGTGTTTCATTGTCAATAAGAAGGTCAGAGGGATTCAGTAATCCTGAAGTGAAGCATCGGAATCTATAACTAGTGACACAGGAATGGTTCAAAGCATAGACAGTAAGAAGAGTCAGTTTTCTTGTACTTAAGTCGGCATTGTGTCTTTTGTATTTAATTCCAATGCAATTTCTGTGTTTCATCGTCAATAAGAATGTCAGAGGGATACACTAAACCTGAAGTGAAGCATCGGAATCAATAACTAGTGTCACAGAAATGGTTCAAAAAATAGACAGTAAGAAGAGCCAGTCTTCTTGTACTTGAGTCGGCATTGTGCCTTTTGTATTTATTTCCGATGCAATTTCTGTGTTTCATCGTCAATAAGAAGGTCAGAGGGATACAGTAAAGCTGAAGTGAAGCATCGGAAACTATAACTAGTGTCACAGGAATGGTTCAAAACATAGACAGTAAGTAGAGTCAGTCTACTTGTACTTAAGTCGGCATTGTGCCTTTTGTATTTAATTCCGATGCAATTTATGTGCTTCATCGTCAATAAGAAGGTCAGCTGGATACAGTAAACCTGAAGTGAAGCATCGGAATCTATAACTATTGTCACAGTAATGGTTCAAATCATTGACAGTAAGAAGAGTCAGTCTTCTTGTACTTGAGTCGGCATTGTGCCTTTTGTATTTAATTAAGATGCAAATTCTGTGTTTCATCGTCAATACGAAAGTCAAAGGGATACAGTAAACCTGATGTGAAGTATCGGAATCTATAACTAGTGTCACAGGAATGGTTCAGTACATAGACAGTAAGAAGAGTCAGTCACCTTGTACTTTAGTCGGCATTGTGCCTTTTGTATTTAATTCCGATGCAATTTCTGTGTTTCATCGTCAATAAGAAGCTTAGAGGGATACAGTAAACCTGAAGTGAAGCATCGGAATCTATAACTAGTGTCACAGGGATGGTTCAAAACATAGACAGTAAGAAGGGTTAGTCTTCTTGTACATAAGTCGTTATTGTGCCTTTTGTATTTAATTCCGATGCAATTTACGTGTTTCATCGTCAATAAGAAGGTCAGAGGGATACAGTAAACCTGAAGTGAAGCATCGGAATCTATAACTAGTGTCACAGGAATGGTTCAAACCATGGACAGTAAGAAGAGTCAGTCTTTTTGTACTTAAGTCGGCATTGTGCCTTTTGTGTGTAATTACGATGCTATTTCTGTGTTTCATTGTCAATAAGAAGGTCAGAGGGATTCAGTAATCCTGAAGTGAAGCATCGGAATCTATAACTAGTGACACAGGAATGGTTCAAAGCATAGACAGTAAGAAGAGTCAGTTTTCATGTACTTAAGTCGGCATTGTGTCTTTTGTATTTAATTCCGATGCAATTTCTGTGTTTCATCGTCAATAAGATGGTCAGAGGGATACAATAAACCTGAAGTGAAGCATCGGAATCAATAACTAGTGCCACAAAAATGGTTCAAAACATAGACAGTAAGAAGAGCCAGTCTTCTTGTACTTGAGTCGGCATTGTGCCTTTTGTATTTATTTCCGATGCAATTTCTGTGTTTCATCGGCAATAAGAAGGTCAGAGGGATACAGTAAAGTTGAAGTGAAGCATCGGAAACTACAACTAGTGTCACAGGAATGGTTCAAAACATAGACAGTAAGAAGAGTCAGTCTTCTTGTACTTTAGTCGGCATTGTGCCTTTTGTATTTAATTCCGATGCAATTTCTGTGTTTCATCGTCAATAAGAACGTCAGAGGGATACAGTAAACCTGAAGTGAAGCATCGGAATCTATAACTAGTGTCACAGGAATGGTTCAAACATGAACAGTAAGAAGAGCCAGTTTTCTTGTACTTGAGCCGGCATTGTGCCTTTTGTATTTAATTCCGATGCAATTTCTGTGTTTCTTCGTCAATTCGAAGGTCAGAAAGCTACAGTAAACCTGAAGTGAAGGATCGGAAACTATAACTAGTGTCGCAGGAATGGTTCAAAACATAGACAGTAAGAAGAGCCAGTATTGTTGTACTTGAGTCGGCATTGTACCTTCTGTATTTAATTCCGATGCAATGTATGTGCTTCATCGTCAATAAGAAGGTCAGCTGGATACAGTAAACCTGAAGTGAAGCATCGGAATCTATAACTATTGTCACAGTAATGGTTCAAATCATTGACAGTAAGAAGAGTCAGTCTTCTTGTACTTGAGTCGGCATTGTGCCTTTTGTATTTAATTCCGATGCAATTTATGTGCTTCATCGTCAATAAGAAGGTCAGCTAGATACAGAAAACCTGAAGTGAATCATCGGAATCTATAACTAGTGTCACAGGAATGGTTCAAAACACAGACAGCAAGAAGAGCCAGTCTTCTTGTACTTGAGTCTGCATTGTGCCTTTTGTATTTAATTCCGATGAATTTTCTGTGATTGATCGTCAATAAGAAGGTCAGAGGGATACAGTAAACCTGAATGAAGCATCGGAACCTATAACTAGTGTCACACGAATGGTTCAAATCATTGACAGTAAGAAGAATCAGTGTTCTTGTACCGAAGTCAGCTATGTGCCTTTTGTATTTAATTAAGATGCAATTTCTGTGTTTCATCATCAATAATAAGGTCAGAGGGATACAGTAAACCTGAAGTGAAGTATCCGAGTCTATAATTAGTTTCACAGGAATGGTTCAAAGCATAGACAGTAAGAAGAGTCAGTCTTCTTGTACTTAAGTCAGCATTGTGCCTTTTGTGTATAATTCCGATGCAATTTCTGTGTTGCATCGTCAATAAGAAGGTCAGCTGGATACAGTAAACCTGAAGTGAAGCATTGGAATCTATAACTAGTGTCACAGGAATGGTTCAAACCATAGACAGTAAGAAGAGTCAGTGTTCTTGTACTGAAGTCGGCATTGTGCCTTTTGTGTTTAATTAAGATGCGATTTCTGTGTTTCATCGTCAATAATAAGGTCAGAGGGATCCAGTAAACCTGAAGTGAAGTATCGGAATCTATAACAAGAGTCACAGGAATGGTTCAAAACATAGACAGTAAGAAGAGTCAGTCTTCTTGTACTTAAGTCGGCATTGTGCCTTTTGTATGTAATTCGGATGCAATTTCTGTGCTTCATCGTCAATAAGAAGGTCAGGTGGATACAGTAAACCTGAAGTGAAGCATCGGAATCAATAGCTAGTGTCACAGGAATGGTTCAAAACATAAACAGTAAGTAGTGTCAGTCTTCTTGTACTTAAGTCGGAATGTGCCTTTTGTATTTAGTTCCGATGCAATTTATGTGCTTCATCGTCAATAAGATGGTCAGCTGGATGCAGTAAACCTGAAGTGAAGCATCGGAATCTATAACTATTGTCACACGAATGGTTCAAATCATTGACAGTAAGAAGAGTCAGTCTTCTTGTACTTAAGTGGGCATTGTGTCTTTTGTATTTAATTAAGATGCAATTTTTGTGTTTCATCGTCAATAACAAAGTCAAAGGGATACAGTACACCTAAAGTGAAGCATCGGAATCTATAACTAGCGTCACAGGAATGGTTCAATACAAAGACAGTAAGAAGAGTCAGTCACCTTGTACTTAAGTTGGCATTGTGCCTTTTATATATAATTCCGATTCAATTTCTGTGTTTCATCGTCAATAAGAAGCTCAGGGGTATACAGTAAACCTGAAGTGAAGCATCGGAATCTATAACTAGTGTCACAGGAATGATTCAAAACATAGACAGTAAGAAGGGTTAGTCTTCTTGTACATAAGTCGTTATTGTGCCATTTGTATTTAATTCCGATGCAATTTATGTGTTTCATCGTCAATAAGAAGGTCAGAGGGATACAGTAAACCTGAAGTGCAGCATCGGAATCTATAACTAGTGTCACAGGAATGGTTCAAAACATAGACAGTAAGAAGAGTCAGTCTTTTGGACTTAAGTCGGCATTGTGCCTTTTGTATGTAATTCCGAAGCTATTTCTGTGTTTCATCGTCAATAAGGAGGTCAGAGGGATTCAGTAATCCTGAAGTGAAGCATCGGGATCTATAACTAGTGACACAGGAATGGTTTTAAAACATAGTCTGTAACAAGAGTCAGTCTTCTTGTACTTAAGTCGGCATTGTGCCTTTTGTATTTAATTCCGATGCAATTTACGTGTTTCATCGTCAATAAGAAGGTCAGAGGGATACAGTAAACCTGAAGTAAAGTATCGGAATCTATAACTAGTGTCACAGGAATTGTTCATATCATAGACAGGAAGTTTAGCCAGTCTTCTTGTACTTGAAGTGGCATTGTGAATTTTGTATTTAATTCCGATACAATTTCTGTGTTTCATCGCCAATACGACGGTCAGAGGGATACAGTGAACCTGAAGTGATGCATCGGAATCTATAACTAGTGTCACAGGAATGGTTCAAATCATAGATATTATGAAGAGTCTGTTTTCTTGTACTTGAGTTGGCATTGTGCATTTTCTATTAATTCCGATGCAATTTCTGTGTTTAATCGTCAATAAGAAGGTCAGAGGGATTCAGTTATCCTGAAGTGAAGCATCGGAATCTATAACTAGTGTCACAGGAATGGTTCAAAACATAGACTGTAAGAAGAGTCTGTCTTCTTGTACTTAAGGCGGCATTGTGCTTTTTGTATTTAATTCCGATGTAATTTACGTGTTTCGTTGTCAATAAGAAGGTCAGAGGGATACAGTAAATCGGAAGTGAAGCATCGGAATCTATGACTAGTGTCGCAGGAATGGTTAAAAACACAGACAGTAAGAAGAATCAGTTTTCTTGTACTTAAGTCGGCATTGTGCCATTTGTATTTAATTCCGATGCAATTTCTGTGTTTCATCAACAATAAGAAGGTCACAGGGATACAGTAAACCTTAAGTGAAGCATCGGAATCTATAACTAGTATCACAGGAATGGTTCAAAACATAGACAGGAAGTATAGCCAGTCTTCTTGTACTTGAGTCGGCATTGTGCCTTTTGTATTTAATTCCGATGAAATTTCTTTGTTTCATCGCCAATACGTCGGTCAGAGGGATACAGTAAACCTGAAGTGATGCATCGGAATCTATAACTAGTGTCGCAGGAATGGTTCAAAACATAGATATTAAGAAGAGCCAGTCTTCTTGTACTTGAGTCGGCATTGTGCTTTTTGTATTTAATTCGGATGCAATTTCTGTGATTCATCGTCAATAAGAATTTCATAGGGAGACAGTAAACCTGAAGTGAAGTATCGGAATCTAAAACCGTTCTCACAGGAAAGGTTCAAAACATAGACAGTAAGACGAGCCAGTCTTCTTGTACTTGAGTTGTCATTGTGCCTTTTGTATTTAATTCCGATGCATTTTCTGTGTTTCATCGTCAATAAGAAAATCAGAGGGATACAGTAAAGGTGAAGTGAAGCATCGGTATCTATAACTAGTGTCACAGGAATGGTTCAAGGCATAGACAGTAAGAAGAGTCAGTTTTCTTGTACTTAAGTCGGCATTGTGCCTTTTGTATTTAATTCCGATGCAATTTCTGTGTTTCATCGTCAATAAGAAGGTCAGAGGGATACAGTAAACCTGAAGTGAAGAATCGGAATCAACAACTAGTGTCACAGAAATGGTTCAAAACATAGATAGTAAGAAGAGCCAGTCTTCTTGTTCTTGAGTCGCCATTGTGCCTTTTGTATTTATTTCCGATGCAATTTCTGTGTTTCATCGTCAATAAGAAGGTCAGAGAGATACAGTAAAGCTGAATTGAAGCATCGGAATCTATAACTAGTGTCACAGGAATGGTTCAAAACATAGACAGTAAGAAGAGACAGTCTTCTTGTACTTAAGTCGGCATTGTGCGTTTTGTATTTAATTGGGATGTAATTTCTGTGTTTCATCGTCAATAAGAAGGTCACAGGGATACAGTAAACCTGAAGTGAAGCATCGGAATCTATAACTAGTGTCACAGGAATGGTTCTAACATAATCAGTAAGAAGAGTCAGTTTTCTTGTACTTAGGTTGGCATTGTGCCTTTTGTATTTAATTCCGACGCAATTTCTGTGTTTCATCGTCAGTAAGAAGGTCAGAAGGATACAGTAAACCTGAAGTAAAGCTTCGGAATCTATAACTAGTGTCACAGAAATGGTTCAAAACATAGACAGTAAGAAGAGCCAGTCTTCTTGTACTTGAGTCGGCATTGTGCCTTTTGTATTTAATTCGGATGCAATTTCTGTGTTTCATCGTCAATAAGAAGGTCAGAGGGATACAGTAAACCTGAAGTGAAGCATCGGAATCTATAACTAGTGTCACAGGAATGGTTCAAACCATAGACAGTAAGAAGAGTCAGTGTTCTTGTACTGAAGTCGGCATAGTGCCTTTTGTATTTAATTAAGATGCAATTTCTGTGTTTCATCGTCAATAATAAGGTCAGAGGGATACAGTAAACCTGAAGTGAAGTATCCGAATCTATAACTAGTTTCACAGGAATGGTTCAAAACATAGACAGCAAGAAGAGTCAGTGTTCTTGTACATAAGTCGGCATTGTGCCTTTTGTATATAATTCCGATGCAATTTCTGTGTTGCATCGTCAATAAGAAGGTCAGCTGGACACAGTACACCTGAAGTGAAGCATTATAATCTATAACTAGTGTCACAGGAATGGTTCAAACCATAGACAGTAAGAAGAGTCAGTGTTCTCGTACTGAAGTCGGCATTGTGCCTTTTGTATTTAATTAAGATGCAATTTCTGTGTTTCATCGTCAATAATAAGGTCAGAGGGATACAGTAAACCTGAAGTGAAGTATCGGAATCTATAACTAGGGTCACAGGAATGGTTCAAAACATAGACAGTAAGAAGAGTCAGTCTTCTTTTACTTAAGTCAGCATTGTGCCTTTTGTATTAAATTCCGATGCAATTTATGTGCTTCATCGTCAATAAGAAGGTCAGCTGGATACAGTAAACCTGAAGTGAAGCATCTGAATCTATAACTAGTGTCACAGGAATGGTTCAAATCATAGACAGTAAGAAGAGTCAGTCTTCTTGTACTTCAGTCGGCATTGTGCATTTTGTATTTAATTCCGATGCAATTTCTGTGTTTCATCGTCAATAAGAAGGTATGAGGGATACAGTAAACCTGAAGTGATGCATCGGAATCTATAACTAGTGTCACAGGAATGGTTCAAAGCATAGACAGTAAGAGGAGCCAGTCATCTTGTACTTGAGTCGGCATTGTGCCTTTTGTATTTAATTCCGACGAATTTTCTGTGTTTGATCGTCAATAAGATGGTCAGAGGGATACAGTAAACCTGAATTGAAGCATCTGAATCTATAACTAGTGTCACAGGAATGGATCAAATCATAGACAGTAAGAAGAGACAGTCTTCTTGTACTTTAGTCGCCATTGTGCCTTTTGAATTTAATTCTGATGCCATTTCTGTGTTTCATCGTCAGTACGACGGTCAGAGGGATACAGTAAACCTGAAGTGAAGCATCGGAATCTATAACTAGTGTCACAGGAATGGTTCAACACATAGACAGTAAGAAGAGTCAGTCTTCTTGTACTTAAGTCGGCATTGTGCCTTTTGTATTTAATTTCGATGCAATATCTGTGTTTCTCCGTCAATAAGAAGGTCAGAGGGATACAGTTAACCTGAAGTGAAGCATCGGAATCTATAACTAGTGTCACAGGAATGGTTCAAAACATAGACAGTCAGAAGAGTCAGTTTTCTTGTACTTAAGTCGGCATTGTGCCTTTTGTATTTAATTCCGATGCAATTTCTGTGTTTCATCGTCAATAAGAAGGTCAGAGGGATACAGTAAACCCAAAGTGAAAAATCTGAATCAATAACTAGTGTCACAAAAATGGTTCAAATCATAGACAGTAAGAAGAGCCAGTCTTCTTGCACTTGAGTCGGCATTGTGCCATTTGTATTTATTTCCGATGCAATTTCATGTGTTTCATCGTCAATAAGAAGGTCAGAGGGATACAGTAAGGCTGAAGTGAAGCATCGGAATCTATAACTAGTGTCACAGGAATGGTTCAAACATAAACAGTAAGAAGAGTCAGTTTTCTTGTACTTCGGTTGGCATTGTGCCTTTTGTATTTAATTGCCGTCGCAATTTCGGTGTTTCATCGTCAATAAGAAGGTCAGAGGGATACAGTAAACCAGAAGTGAAGCATCGGAATCTATCACTAGTGTCACAGAAATGGTTCAAATCATAGACAGTAGGAAGAGCCAGTCTTCTTGTACTTGAGTCAACATTGTGCCTTTTGTATTTAATTCCGATGCAATTTCTGTGTTTCTTCGTCAATACGAAGGTCAGAGGGATACAGTAAACCTGAAGTGAAGCATCGGAATCTATAACTAGTGTCGCAGGAATGGTTCAAACGATAGACAGTAAGAAGAGCCAGTCTTCTTGTACTTGAGTCTGCATTGTGCCTTTTGTATTTAATTCGGATGCAATTTCTGTGTTTCATCGTCAATAAGAAGGTCAGAGGGATACAGTAAACCTGAATTGAAGTATCGGAATCTGTAACTAGTGTCACAGGAATGGTTCAAATCATAGACAGTAAGAAGAGTCAGTTTTCTTGTACTTAATTCGGCATTGTGCCTTATGTATTTAATTCCGATACGATTTCTGTGTTTCATCGTCAATAAGAAGGTCAGCTGGATACAGTAAACCTGAATTGAAGCATCGGAATCTATAACTAGTGTCACGGGAATGGTTCAAAACATAAACAGTAAGTAGAGTCAGTCTTCTTGTACTTATGTCGGCATTGTGCCTTTTGTATTTATTTCCGATGCAATTTCTTTGTTTCATCGTCAATAAGAAGGTCAGAGGGATACAGTAAAGCTGAAGTGAAGCATCGGAATCTATAACTAATGTCACAGAAATGGTTCAAACATAGACAGTAAGAAGAGTCAGTCTTCTTGTACTTAAGTTGGCATTGTGCCTTTTGTATTTAATTCCGATGCAATTTCTGTGTTTCATCGTCAATAAGGATGTCACAGGGATACAGTAAACCTGAAGTGAAGCATCGGAATCTATAACTAGTGTCACAGGAATGGTTCAAACGTAAACACTAAGAAGAGTCAGTTTTCTTGTACTTAGGTTGGCATTGTGCCTTTTGTATTTAATTCCGATGCAATTTCTGTGTTTCATTGTCAATAAGACGGTCAGAGGGATACAGTAAATATGAAGTGAAGCATCGGAATCTATAACTAGTGTCACAGGAATGGTTCAAATCATAGACAGAAAGAAGAGTCAGTTTTCTTGTACTTAAGTCGGCATTGTGCCTTTTGTGTGTAATTCCGATGCAATTTCTGTGTTTCATGGTCAATACGAAGGTCAGATGGATACAGTTAACCTGAAGTGAAGCATCGGAATCTATAACTAGTGTCACAGGAATGGTTCAAACCATAGACAGTAAGAAGAGTCAGTGTTCTTGTACTGAAGTCGGCATAGTGCCTTTTGTATTTAATTAAGATGCAATTTCTGTGTTTCATCGTCAATAATAAGGTCAGAGGGATACAGTAAACCTGAAGTGAAGTATCCGAATCTATAACTAGTTTCACAGGAATGGTTCAAAACATAGACAGTAAGAAGAGTCAGTGTTCTTGTACATAAGTCGGCATTGTGCCTTTTGTATATAATTCCGATGCGATTTCTGTGTTGCATCGTCAATAAGAAGGTCAGCTGGATACAGTACACCTGAAGTGAAGCATTATAATCTATAACTAGTGTCACAGGAATGGTTCAAACCATAGACAGTAAGAAGAGTCAGTGTTCTTGTACTGAAGTCGGCATTGTGCCTTTTGTATTTAATTAAGATGCAATTTCTGTGTTTCATCGTCAATAATAAGGTCAGAGGGATACAGTAAACCTGAAGTGAAGTATCGGAATCTATAACTAAGGTCACAGGAATGGTACAAAACATAGACAGTAAGAAGAGTCAGTCTTCTTGTACTTAAGTCGGCATTGTGCCTTTTGTATATAATTCGGATGCAATATCTGTGCTTCATCGTCAATAAGAAGGTCAGCTGGTCACAGTAAACCTAAAGTGAAGCATCGGAATCTATAACTAGTGTCACAGGAATGGTTCAAAACATAAACAGTAAGTAGAGTCAGTCTTCTTTTACTTAAGTCAGCATTGTGCCTTTTGTATTAAATTCCGATGCAATTTATGTGCTTCATCGTCAATAAGAAGGTCAGCTGGATACAGTAAACCTGAAGTGAAGCAGCTGAATCTATAACTAGTGTCACAGGAATGGTTCAAATCATAGACAGTAAGAAGAGTCAGTCTTCTTGTACTTCAGTCGGCATTGTGCCTTTTGTATTTAATTCCGATGCAATTTCTGTGTTTCATCGTCAATAAGAAGGTATGAGGGATACAGTAAACCTGAAGTGATGCATCGGAATCTATAACTAGTGTCACAGGAATGGTTCAAAGCATAGACAGTAAGAGGAGCCAGTCTTCTTGTACTTGAGTCGGCATTGTGCATTTTGTATTTAATTCCGACGAATTTTCTGTGTTTGATCGTCAATAAGATGGTCAGAGGGATACAGTAAACCTGAATTGAAGCATCTGAATCTATAACTAGTGTCACAGGAATGGATCAAATCATAGACAGTAAGCAGAGTCAGTCTTCTTGTACTTTAGTCGCCATTGTGCCTTTTGAATTTAATTCTGATGCCATTTCTGTGTTTCATCGTCAGTACGACGGTCAGAGGGATACAGTAAACCTGAAGTGAAGCATCGGAATCTATAACTAGTGTCACAGGAATGGTTCAACACATAGACAGTAAGAAGAGTCAGTCTTCTTGTACTTAAGTCGGCATTGTGCCTTTTGTATTTAATTTCGATGCAATATCTGTGTTTCTCCGTCAATAAGAAGGTCAGAGGGATACAGTTAACCTGAAGTGAAGCATCGGAATCTATAACTAGTGTCACAGGAATGGTTCAAAACATAGACAGTAAGGAGAGTCAGTTTTCTTGTACTTAAGTCGGCATTGTGCCTTTTGTATTTAATTCCGATGCAATTTCTGTGTTTCATCGTCAATAAGAAGGTCAGAGGGATACAGTAAACCCAAAGTGAAGCATCGGAATCAATAACTAGTGTCACAAAAATGGTTCAAATCATAGAAAGTAAGAAGAGCCAGTCTTCTTGCACTTGAGTCGGCATTGTGCCATTTGTATTTATTTCCGATGCAATTTCATGTGTTTCATCGTCAATAAGAAGGTCAGAGGGATACAGTAAGGCTGAAGTGAAGCATCGGAATCTATAACTAGTGTCACAGGAATGGTTCAAACATAAACAGTAAGAAGAGTCAGTTTTCTTGTACTTCGGTTGGCATTGTGCCTTTTGTATTTAATTTCCGTCGCAATTTCGGTGTTTCATCGTCAATAAGAAGGTCAGAGGGATACAGTAAACCAGAAGTGAAGCATCGGAATCTATCACTAGTGTCACAGAAATGGTTCAAATCATAGACAGTAGGAAGAGCCAGTCTTCTTGTACTTGAGTCGGCATTGTGCCTTTTGTATTTAATTCCGATGCAATTTCTGTGTTTCTTCGTCAATACGAAGGTCAGAGGGATACAGTAAACCTGAAGTGAAGCATCGGAATCTATAACTAGTGTCGCAGGAATGGTTCAAAAGATAGACAGTAAGAAGAGCCAGTCTTCTTGTACTTGAGTCTGCATTTTGCCTTTTGTATTTAATTCGGATGCAATTTCTGTGTTTCATCGTCAATAAGAAGGTCAGAGGGATACAGTAAACCTGAATTGATGTATCGGAATCTATAACTAGTGTCACAGGAATGGTTCAAATCATAGACAGTAAGAAGAGTCAGTTTTCTTGTACTTAAGTCGGCATTGTGCCTTATGTATTTAATTCCGATGCGATTTCTGTGTTTCATCGTCAATAAGAAGGTCAGCTGGATACAGTAAACCTGAATTGAAGCATCGGAATCTAAAACTAGTGTCACGGGAATGGTTCAAAACATAAACAGTAAGTAGAGTCAGTCTTCTTGTACTTATGTCGGCATTGTGCCTTTTGTATTTATTTCCGATGCAATTTATTTGTTTCATCGTCAATAAGAAGGTCAGAGGGATACAGTAAACCTGAAGTGAAGCATCGGAATCTATAACTAGTGTCACAGGAATGGTTCAAACGTAAACACTAAGAAGAGTCAGTTTTCTTGTACTTAGGTTGGCATTGTGCCTTTTGTATTTAATTCCGATGCAATTTCTGTGTTTCATTGTCAATAACACGGTCAGAGGGATACAGTAAATATGAAGTGAAGCATCGGAATCTATAACTAGTGTCACAGGAATGGTTCAAATCATAGACAGAAAGAAGAGTCAGTTTTCTTGTACTTAAGTCGGCATTGTGCCTTTTGTGTGTAATTCCGATGCAATTTCTGTGTTTCATGGTCAATACGAAGGTCAGAGGGATACAGTTAACCTGAAGTGAAGCATCGGAATCTATAACTAGTGTCACAGGAATGGTTCAAAGCAGAAGAGTCAATTTTCTTGTACTTAAGTCGGCATTGGGCCTTTTCTAATTAATTCCGATGCAATTTCTGTGTTTCGGCGTCATTAAGAAGGTCCAACGGATACAGTAAACCTGAAGTGAAGCATCAGAATCTATAACCAGTGTCACAGGAATGGTTCAATCATAGACAGGAAGTATAGCCAGTCTTCTTGTACGTGAGACGGCATTGTGCCTTTTGTATTTAATTCCGATGCAATTTCTACGTTTCATCGTCAGTACGACGGTCAGAGGAATACAGTAAACCTGAAGTGAAGCATCGGAATCTATAACTAGTGTCACAGAAATGGTTCAAATCATAGGCAGTAATAAGAGCCAGTCTTCTTGTACTTCAGTCGGCATTGTGCCTTGTGTATTTAATTCCGATGCAAATTCTGTGTTTCATCGTCAATAAAAAGGTCAGAGGGATACAGTAAACCTGAAGTGAAGCATCAGAATCTATAACTAGTGTCACAGGAATGGTTCAAATCATAGACAGTAAGAAGAGTCACTCTTCGTGTACTTAAGTCGGCATTGCGCCTTTTGTATTTAATTCCGATGCAATTTCTGTGTTTCATCGTCTATAAGAAGGTCGGAGGGATACAGTAAAAGTGAAGTGAAGCATCGGAATCTATAACTAGTGTCACAGAAATGGTTCAAATCATAGACAGTAAGAAGAGCCAGTCTTCTTGAACTTGAGTCGGCATTGTGCCTTTTGTATTTAATTCCGATGCAATTTCTGTGTTTCTTCGTCAATACAAGGGTCAGAGGGATACAGTAAACCTGAAGTGAAGCATCGGAATCTATAACTAGTGTCGCAGGAATGGTTCAAAAGATAGACAGTAAGAAGAGCCAGTCTTCTTGTACTTAAGTCGGCATTGTGCCTTTTGTATTTAATTCCGATGCAATTTCTGTGTTTAATCGTCAATAAGAAGGTCAGAGGGATACAGTAAAGCTGAAGTGAAGCATCGGAATCTATAACTAATGTCACAGAAATGGTTCAAACATAGACAGTAAGAAGAGTTAGTCTTCTTGTACTTAAGTTGGCATTGTGCCTTTTGTATTTAATTCCGATGCAATTTCTGTGTTTCATCGTCAATAAGAATGTCACAGGGATACAGTGAACCTGAAGTGAAGCATCGGAATCTATAACTAGTGTCACAGGAATGGTTCAAACATAAACACTAAGAAGAGTCAGTTTTCTTGTACTTAGGTTGGCATTGTGCCTTTTGTATTTAATTCCGATGCAATTTCTGTGTTTCATCGTCAATAAGACGGTCAGAGGGATACAGTAAATATTAAGTGAAGCATCGGAATCTATAACTAGTGTCACAGGAATGGTTCAAATCATAGACAGTAAGAAGAGTCAGTTTTCTTGTACTTAAGTCGGCATTGTGCCTTTTGTGTGTAATTCCGATGCAATTTCTGTGTTTCATCGTCAATACGAAGGTCAGAGGGATACAGTTAACTTGAAGTGAAGCATCAGAATCTATAACTAGTGTCACAGGAATGGTTCAAAGCATAGACAGCAAAAAGAGTCAATTTTCTTGTACTTAAGTCGGCATTGGGCCTTCTCTAATTAATTCCGATGCAATTTCTGTGTTTCGGCGTCAATAAGAAGGTCCAAGGGATACAGTAACCCTGAAGTGAAGCATCAGAATCTATAACCAGTGTCACAGGAATGGTTCAATCATAGACAGGAAGTATAGCCAGTCTTCTTGTACGTGAGACGGCATTGTGCATTTTTTTTTTAATTCCGATGCAATTTCTACGTTTCATCGTCTGTACGACGGTCAGAGGAATACAGTAAACCTGAAGTGAAGCATCGGAATCTATAACTAGTGTCACAGAAATGGTTCAAATCATAGGCAGTAATAAGAGCTAGTCTTCTTGTACTTCAGTCGGCATTGTGCCTTGTGTATTTAATTCCGATGCAAATTCTGTGTTTCATCGTCAATAAAAAGGTCAGAGGGATACAGTAAACCTGAAGTGAAACATCATAATCTATAACTAGTGTCACAGGAATGGTTCAAATCATAGACAGTAAGAAGAGTCACTCTTCGTGTACTTAAGTCGGCATTGCGCCTTTGGTATTTAATTCCGATGCAATTTCTGTGTTTCATCTTCTATAAGAAGGTCGGAGGGATACAGTAAAAGTGAAGTGAAGCATCGGAATCTATAACTAGTGTCACAGGAATGGTTCAAAACGTAGACAGTAAGATGAATCAGTCTTTTTGTACTTAAGTTGGCGTTGTGCCTTTTGTATTTAATTCCGATGCAATTTCTGTGTTTCAACGTCAATACGTAGGTCAGAGGGATACAGTAAACCAGAAGTGAAGCTTCGGAATCTATAAGTAGTGTCACAGGAATGGATCAAAACATAGACAGTAAGAAGAGCCAGTCTTCTTGTACTTAAGTCGGCATTGTGCCTTTTGTATTTAATTCCGATGGAATTTCTGTGTTTCATCGTCAATAAGAAGGTAACAGGGATACAGTAAACCTGAAGTGAATCATCGGAATCTATAACTAGTGTCTCATTAATGGTTCAAAACATAAATAGTAAGAAGAGTCAGTTTTCTTGTACTTAGGTCGGCATTGTGCCTTTTGTATTTAATTCCGATGGAATTTCTGTGTTTCATCGTCAATAAGAAGGTAACAGGGATACAGTAAACCTGAAGTGAATCATCGGAATCTATTACTAGTGTCACAGGAATGGTTCAAAACATAGACAGGAAGTATAGCCAGTCTTGTTGTACTTGAGTCGGCATTGTGCCTTTTGTTTTTATTTCCGATGCAATTTCTGTGTTTCATCGTCAATACGACGGTCAGAGGGATACAGTAAACCTGAAGTGAAACATCGGAATCTAAATCTAGTGTCACAGGAATGGTTCAAAGCATAGACAGTCAGAAGAGTCAGTCCTCTTGTACTTAAGTCGGCATTGTGCCTTTTGTATAAAATTCCGATGCAATTTCTGTGTTTCATAGTCAATAAGGAGGTCAGAGGGATACAGTAAACCTGAAGTGAAGCATCGTAATCTATAACTAGTGTCACAGGAATGGTTCAAAACATAGACAGTAGGAAGAGTCAGTCTTCTTGTACTTAAGTCGGCATTGTGCCTTTTGTATAAAATTCCGATGCAATTTCTGTGTTTTATCGTCAATAAGAAGGTCAGCTGGATACAGTAAACCTGAAGTGAAGGATCGGAATCTATAACTAGTGTCACAGGAATGGTTCAAAACATAGACAGCAAAAGGAGTCAGTTATCTTGTACTGAAGTCGGCATTGTGCATTTTCTATTTAATTCCGATGCAATTTCTGTGTTCGTCGTCAATAAGAAGGTCCAAGGGATACAGTAAACCTGAAGTGAAGCATGGGAATCTATAACTAGTGTCACATGAATGGTTCAAATCATAGACAGTAAGAAGAGTCAGTTTTCTTGTACCTAAGTCGGAATTGTGCCTTTTGTATTTAATTCCGATGCAATTTCTGTGTTTCATCGTCAGTACGACGGTCAGAGGGATACAGTAAACCTGAAGTGAAGCTTCAGAATCTATAACTAGTGTCACAGGAATGGTTCAAAACATAGATAGTAGGAAGAGTCAGTCTTCTTGTACTTAAGTCGGCATTGTGCCTTTTGTATTTAATTCCGATGCAATTTCTGTGTTTCATTGTCAGTACGACGGTCGGAGGGATACAGTAAACCTGAAGTGAAGCATCGGAATCTATAACTAGTGTCACAGGAATGGTTCAAACCATAGACAGTAAGAAGAGTCAGTGTACTTGTACTGAGGTCGACATTGTGCCTTTTGTATTTAATTAAGATGCAATTTCTGTGTTTCATCTTCAATAATAAGGTCAGAGAGATGCAGTAAACCTGAAGTGTAGTATCCGAATCTATAACTAGTTTCACAGGAATGGTTCAAAACATAGACAGTAAGAAGAGTCAGTCTTCTTGTACTTAAGTCAGCATTGTGCCTTTTGTATTAAATTCGGATGCAATTTCTGTGTTGCATGGTCAATACGAAGGTCAGCTGGATACAGTAAACCTGAAGTGAAGCATTATAATCTATAACTAGTGTCACAAGAATGGTTCTAACCATAGACAGTAAGAAGAGTCAGTGTTCTTGTACTGAAGTCGGCATTGTGCCTTTTGTATTTAATTAAGATGCAATTTCTGTGTTTCATCGTCAATAATAAGGTGAGAGGGATACAGTAAACCTGAAGTGAAGTATCGGAATCTATAACTAGGGTCACAGGAATAGTTCAAAACATAAACAGTAAGTAGAGTCAGTCTTCTTGTACTTAAGTCAGCATTGTGCCTTTTGTATTAAATTCGGATGCAATTTCTGTGCTTCATCGTCAATAAGAAGGTCAGCTGGATACAGTAAACCTGAAGTGAAGCATCTGAATCTATAACTAGTGTCACAGGAATGGTTTAAAACATAAACAGTAAGTAGAGTCAGTCTTCTTGTACTTAAGTCAGCATTGTGCCTTTGGTATTAAATTCCGATGCAATTTATGTGCTTCATCGTCAATAAGAAGGTCAGCTGGATACAGTAAACCTGAAGTGAAGCATCTGAATCTATAACTAGTGTCAAAGGTATGGTTCAAATCATAGACAGTAAGAAGAGTCAGTCTTGTTGTACTTAAGTCGGCATTGTGCCTTTTGAATTTAATTCTGATGCCATTTGTGTGTTTCATCGTCAGTACGACGGTCAGAGGGATACAGTAAACCTGAAGTGAAGCTTCGGAATCTATAACTAGTGTCACAGGAATGGTTCAAAACATAGACAGTAAGAAGAGTCAGTCTTCTTGTACTTAAGTCGGCATTGTGCCTTTTGTATTTAATTCGGATGCAATTTCTGTGTTTCATCGTCAATAAGAACGTCAGAGGGATACAGTAAACCTGAAGTGAAGCATCAGAATCTATAACTAGTGTCACAGGAATGGTTCCAAACATAGACAGTAAGAAGAGTCAGTCTTCTTGTACTTAAGTCGGCATTGTGCCTTTTGTATTTAATTCCGATGCAATTTCTGTGTTTCATCGTCAATAAGAAGGTATGAGGGATACAGTAAACCTGAAGTGATGCATCGGAATCTATAACTAGTGTCACAGGAATGGTTCAAAGCATAGACAGTAAGAAGAGCCAGTCTTCTTGTACTTGAGTCGGCATTGTGCCTTTTGTATTTAATTCCGATGAATTTTCTGTGTTTGATCGTCAATAAGAAGGTCAGAGGGATACAGTAAACCTGAAGTGAAGCATCTGAATCTAAAACTAGTGTCTCAGGAATGAATCAAATCATAGACAATAAGAAGAGTCAGTGTACTTGTACTTTAGTCGGCATTGTGCATTTTGAATTTAATTCTGATGCCATTTCTGTGTTTCATCGTCAGTACGACGGTCAGAGGGATACAGTAAACCTGAAGTGAAGCATCGGAATCTATAACTAGCGTCACAGGAATGGTTCAACACATAGACAGTAAGAAGAGTTAGTCTTCTTGTACTTAAGTCGGCATTGTGCCTTTTGTATTTAATTTCGATGCAATATCTGTGTTTCTTCGTCAATAAGAAGTTCAGAGGGATACAGTAAACCTGAAGTGAAGCATCGGAATCTGTAACTAGTGTCACAGAAATGGTTCAAAACATAGACTGTAAGAAGAGCCAGTCTTCTTGTACTTCAGTCGGCATTGTGCCTTTTGCATATCATTCCGATGCAATTTCTGTGTTTCATCGTCAATAAGAAGCTCAGAGGGATACAGTTAACCTGAAGTGAAGCATCGGAATCTATAACTAGTGTCACAGGAATGGTTCAAAACATAGACAGTAAGAAGAGTCAGTTTTCTTGTACTTAAGTCGGCATTGTGCCTTTTGTATTTAATTCCGATGCAATTTCTGTCTTTCATCGCCAATAAGAAGGTCAGAGGGATACAGTAAACCCAAAGTGAAGCATCGGAATCAATAACTAGTGTCACAAAAATGGTTCAAATCATAGACAGTAAGAAGAGCCAGTCTTCTTGCACTTGAGTCGGCATTGTGCCATTTGTATTTATTTCCGATGCAATTTCATGTGTTTCATCGTCAATAAGAAGGTCAGAGGGACACAGTAAGGCTGAAGTGAAGCATCGGAATCTATAACTAGTGTCACAGGAATGGTTCAAACATAAACATTAAGAAGAGTCAGTTTTCTTGTACTTAGGTTAGCATTGTGCCTTTTGTATTTAATTTCCGTCGCAATTTCGGTGTTTCATCGTCAATACGAAGGTCAGAGGGATACAGTTAACCTGAAGTGAAGCATCGGAATCTATAACTAGTGTCACAGGAATGGTTCAAAGCATAGACAGTAAGAAGAGTCAGTTTTCTTGTACTTAAGTCGGCATTGTGCCTTTTGTATTTTATTCCGATGAATTTTCTGTGTTTGATCGTCAATAAGAAGGTCAGAGGGATACAGTAAACCTGAAGTGAAGCATCAGAATCTATAACCAGTGTCACAGGAATCGTTCAAACCATTGACAGTAAGAAGAGGCAGTGTTCTTGTACTGATGTCGGCATTGTGCCTTTTGTATTTATTTCCGATGCAATTTCTTTGTTTCATCGTCAATAAGAAGGTCAGAGGGATACAGTAAAGCTGAAGTGAAGCATCGGAATCTATAACTAATGTCACAGAAATGGTTCAAACATAGACAGTAAGAAGAGTCAGTCTTCTTGTACTTAAGTTGGCATTGTGCCTTTTGTATTTAATTCCGATGCAATTTCTGTGTTTCATCGTCAATAAGAATGTCACAGGGATACAGTAAACCTGAAGTGAAGCATCGGAATCTATAACTAGTGTCACAGGAATGGTTCAAACATAAACACTAAGAAGAGTCAGTTTTCTTGTACTTAGGTTGGCATTGGGCCTTTTGTATTTAATTCCGATGCAATTTCTGTGTTTCATCGTCAATAAGACGGTCAGAGGGATACAGTAAACCTGAAGTGAAGCATCGGAATCTATAACTAGTGTCACAGGAATGGTTCAAATCATAGACAGTAAGAAGAGTCAGTTTTCTTGTACTTAAGTCGGCATTGTGCCTTTTGTATTTAATTCCGATGCAATTTCTGTGTTTCATCGTCAATAAGAAGGTATGAGGGATACAGTAAACCTGAAGTGATGCATCGGAATCTATAACTAGTGTCACAGGAATGGTTCAAAGCATAGACAGTAAGAAGAGCCAGTCTTCTTGTACTTGAGTCGGCATTGTGCCTTTTGTATTTAATTCCGATGAATTTTCTGTGTTTGATCGTCAATAAGAAGGTCAGAGGGATACAGTAAACCTGAAGTGAAGCATCTGAATCTAAAACTAGTGTCACAGGAATGAATCAAATCATAGACAATAAGAAGAGTCAGTGTACTTCTACTTTAGTCGGCATTGTGCATTTTGAATTTAATTCTGATGCCATTTCTGTGTTTCATCGTCAGTACGACGGTCAGAGGGACACAGTAAACCTGAAGTGAAGCATCGGAATCTATAACTAGCGTCACAGGAATGGTTCAACACATAGACAGTAAGAAGAGTTAGTCTTCTTGTACTTAAGTCGGCATTGTGCCTTTTGTATTTAATTTCGATGCAATATCTGTGTTTCTTCGTCAATAAGAAGTTCAGAGGGATACAGTAAACCTGAAGTGAAGCATCGGAATCTGTAACTAGTGTCACAGAAATGGTTCAAAACATAGACTGTAAGAAGAGCCAGTCTTCTTGTACTTAAGTCAGCATTGTGCCTTTTGTATTAAATTCGGATGCAATTTCTGTGCTTCATCGTCAATAAGAAGGTCAGCTGGATACAGTAAACCTGAAGTGAAGCATCTGAATCTATAACTAGTGTCACAGGAATGGTTTAAAACATAAACAGTAAGTAGAGTCAGTCTTCTTGTACTTAAGTCAGCATTGTGCCTTTTGTATTAAATTCCGATGCAATTTATGTGCTTCATCGTCAATAAGAAGGTCAGCTGGATACAGTAAACCTGAAGTGAAGCATCTGAATCTATAACTAGTGTCAAAGGAATGGTTCAAATCATAGACAGTAAGAAGAGTCAGTCTTGTTGTACTTAAGTCGGCATTGTGCCTTTTGTATTAAATTCGGATGCAATTTCTGTGTTGCATGGTCAATACGAAGGTCAGCTGGATACAGTAAACCTGAAGTGAAGCATTATAATCTATAACTAGTGTCACAAGAATGGTTCTAACCATAGACAGTAAGAAGAGTCAGTGTTCTTGTACTGAAGTCGGCATTGTGCCTTTTGTATTTAATTAAGATGCAATTTCTGTGTTTCATCGTCAATAATAAGGTGAGAGGGATACAGTAAACCTGAAGTGAAGTATCGGAATCTATAACTAGGGTCACAGGAATGGTTCAAAACATAAACAGTAAGTAGAGTCAGTCTTCTTGTACTTAAGTCAGCATTGTGCCTTTTGTATTAAATTCGGATGCAATTTCTGTGCTTCATCGTCAATAAGAAGGTCAGCTGGATACAGTAAACCTGAAGTGAACCATCTGAATCTATAACTAGTGTCACAGGAATGGTTTAAAACATAAACAGTAAGTAGAGTCAGTCTTCATGTACTTAAGTCAGCATTGTGCCTTTTGTATTAAATTCCGATGCAATTTATGTGCTTCATCGTCAATAAGAAGGTCAGCTGGATACAGTAAACCTGAAGTGAAGCATCTGAATCTATAACTAGTGTCAAAGGAATGGTTCAAATCATAGACAGTAAGAAGAGTCAGTCTTGTTGTACTTAAGTCGGCATTGTGCCTTTTGAATTTAATTCTGATGCCATTTGTGTGTTTCATCGTCAGTACGACGGTCAGAGGGATACAGTAAACCTGAAGTGAAGCTTCGGAATCTATAACTAGTGTCACAGGAATGGTTCAAAACATAGACAGTAAGAAGAGTCAGTCTTCTTGTACTTAAGTCGGCATTGTGCCTTTTGTATTTAATTCGGATGCAATTTCTGTGTTTCATCGTCAATAAGAACGTCAGAGGGATACAGTAAACCTGAAGTGAAGCATCAGAATCTATAACTAGTGTCACAGGAATGGTTCCAAACATAGACAGTAAGAAGAGTCAGTCTTCTTGTACTTAAGTCGGCATTGTGCCTTTTGTATTTAATTCCGATGCAATTTCTGTGTTTCATCGTCAATAAGAAGGTCAGAGGGATACAGTAAACCTGAAGTGATGCATCGGAATCTATAACTAGTGTCACAGGAATGGTTCAAAGCATAGACAGTAAGAAGAGCCAGTCTTCTTGTACTTGAGTCGGCATTGTGCCTTTTGTCTTTAATTCCGATGAATTTTCTGTGTTTGATCGTCAATAAGAAGGTCAGAGGGATACAGTAAACCTGAAGTGAAGCATCTGAATCTAAAACTAGTGTCACAGGAATGAATCAAATCATAGACAATAAGAAGAGTCAGTGTACTTGTACTTTAGTCGGCATTGTGCATTTTGAATTTTATTCTGATGCCATTTCTGTGTTTCATCGTCAGTACGACGGTCAGAGGGATACAGTAAACCTGAAGTGAAGCATCGGAATCTATAACTAGCGTCACAGGAATGGTTCAACGCATAGACAATAAGAAGAGTTAGTCTTCTTGTACTTAAGTCGGCATTGTGCCTTTTGTATTTAATTTCGATGCAATATCTGTGTTTCTTCGTCAATAAGAAGTTCAGAGGGATACAGTAAACCTGTAGTGAAGCATCGGAATCTGTAACTAGTGTCACAAAAATGGTTCAAAACATAGACTGTAAGAAGAGCCAGTCTTCTTGTACTTCAGTCGGCATTGTGCCTTTTGCATATCATTCCGATGCAATTTCTGTGTTTCATCGTCAATAAGAAGCTCAGAGGGATACAGTTAACCTGAAGTGAAGCATCGGAATCTATAACTAGTGTCACAGGAATGGTTCAAAACATAGACAGTAAGAAGAGTCAGTTTTCTTGTACTTAAGTCGGCATTGTGCCTTTTGTATTTAATTCCGATGCAATTTCTGTGTTTCATCGCCAATAAGAAGGTCAGAGGGATACAGTAAACCCAAAGTGAAGCATCGGAATCAATAACTAGTGTCACAAAAATGGTTCAAATCATAGACAGTAAGAAGAGCCAGTCTTCTTGCACTTGAGTCGGCATTGTGCCATTTGTATTTATTTCCGATGCAATTTCATGTGTTTCATCGTCAATAAGAAGGTCAGAGGGATACAGTAAGGCTGAAGTGAAGCATCGGAATCTATAACTAGTGTCACAGGAATGGTTCAAACATAAACATTAAGAAGAGTCAGTTTTCTTGTACTTAGGTTAGCATTGTGCCTTTTGTACTTAATTTCCGTCGCAATTTCGGTGTTTCATCGTCAATACGAAGGTCAGAGGGATACAGTTAACCTGAAGTGAAGCATCGGAATCTATAACTAGTGTCACAGGAATGGTTCAAAGCATAGACAGTAAGAAGAGTCAGTTTTCTTGTACTTAAGTCGGCATTGTGCCTTATGTATTTAATTCCGATGCAATTTATGTGCTTCATCGTCAATAAGAAGGTCAGCTGGATACAGAAAACCTGAAGTGAAGCATAAGAACCTATAACAAGTGTCACAGGAATGGTTCAAAATATAGACAGTAAGAAGAGCCAGTCTTCTTGTACTTAAGTCGGCATTGTGCCTTTTGTATTTCATTCCGATGAATTTTCTGTGTTTGATCGTCAATAAGAAGGTCCGAGGGATACAGTAAACCTGAAGTGAAGCATCGGAATCTATAACCAGTGTCACAGGAATCGTTCAAACCATTGACAGTAAGAAGAGTCAGTGTCCTTGTACTTAATCGGCATTGTGCCTTTTGTATATAATTCCGATGCAATTTCTTTGTTGCATCGTCAATAAGAAGGTCAGCTGGATACAGTAAACCTGAAGTGAAGCATTGGAACCTATAACTAGTGTCACAGGAATGGTTCAAACCATAGACAGTAAGAAGAGTCAGTGTTCTTGTACTGATGTCGGCATTGTGCCTTTTGTATTTATTTCCGATGCAATTTCTGTGTTTCATCGTCAATAAGAATGTCACAGAGATACAGTAAACCTGAAGTGAAGCATCGGAATCTATAACTAGTGTCACAGGAATGGTTCAAACATAAACACTAAGAAGAGTCAGTTTTCTTGTACTTAGGTTGGCATTGTGCCTTTGTATTTAATTCCGATGCAATTTCTGTGTTTCATCGTCAATAAGACGGTCAGAGGGATACAGCAAACCTGAAGTGAAGCATCGGAATCTATAACTTGTGTCACAGGAAAGGTTCAAATCATAGACAGTAAGAAGAGTCAGTTTTCTTGTACTTAAGTCGGCATTGTGCCTTTTGTGTGTAATTCCGATGCAATTTTTGTGTTTCATCGTCAATACGAAGGTCAGAGGGATACAGTTAACCTGAAGTGAAGCATCGGAATCTATAACTAGTGTCACAGGAATGGTTCAAAGCATAGACAGTAAGAAGAGTCAATTTTCTTGTACTTCAGTCGGCATTGGGCCTTTTCTAATTAATTCCGATGCAAGTTCTGTGTTTCGGCGTCAATAAGAAGGTCCAAGGGATACAGTAAACCTGAAGTGAAGCATCGGAATCTATAACCAGTGTCACAGGAATGGTTCAATCATAGACAGGAAGTATAGCCAGTCTTCTTGTACGTGAGACGGCATTGTGCATTTTGTATTTAATTCCGATGCAATTTCTACATTTCATCGTCAGTACGACGGTCAGAGGAATACAGTAAACCTGAAGTGAAGCATCGGAATCCATAACTAGTGTCACAGAAATGGTTCAAATCATAGGCAGTAAGAAGAGCCAGTCTTCTTGTACTTCAGTCGGCATTGTGACTTGTGTATTTAATTCCGATGCAAATTCTGTGTTTCATCGTCAATAAAAAGGTCAGAGGGATACAGTAAACCTGAAGTGAAGCATCAGAATCTATAACTAGTGCCACAGGAATGGTTCAAATCATAGACAGTAAGAAGAGTCACTCTTCGTGTACTTAAGTCGGCATTGCGCCTTTTGTATTTAATCCCGATGCAATTTCTGTGTTTCATCGTCTATAAGAAGGTCGGAGGGATACAGTAAAAGTGAAGTGAAGCATCGGAATCTATAACTAGTGTCACAGGAATGGTTCAAAACATAGACAGTAAGATGAGTCAGTCTTTTTGTACTTAAGGTGGCGTTGTGCCTTTTGTATTTAATTCCGATGCAATTTCTGTGTTTCAACGTCAATACGTAGGTCAGAGGGATACAGTAAACCAGAAGTGAAGCATCGGAATCTATAACTAGTGTCACAGGAATGGATCAAAACATAGACAGTAAGAAGAGCCAGTCTTCTTGTACTTAAATCGGCATTGTGCCTTTTGAATTTAATTCCGATGGAATTTCTGTGTTTCATCGTCAATAAGAAGGTAACAGGGATACAGTAAACCTGAAGTGAATCATCGGAATCTATAACTAGTGTCTCATTTTTGGTTCAAAACATAAACAGTAAGAAGAGTCAGTTTTCTTGTACTTAGGTCGGCATTGTGCCTTTTGTATTTAATTCCGATGCAATTTCTGTGTTTCATCGTCAATAAGAAGGTCAGAGGGATACAGTAAACCTGAAGTGAAGCATAAGAACCTATAACAAGTGTCACAGGAATGGTTCAAAATATAGACTGAAGAAGAGCCAGTCTTCTTGTACTTAAGTCGGCATTGTGCCTATTGTATTTCATTCCGATGATTTTTCTGTGTTTGATCGTCAATAAGAAGGTCAGAGGGATACAGTAAACCTGAAGTGAAGCATCGGAATCTATAACCAGTGTCACAGGAATCGTTCAAACCATTGACAGTAAGAAGAGTCTGTGTTCTTGTACTTAATCGGCATTGTGCCTTTTGTATATAATTCCGATGCAATTTCTGTGTTGCATTGTCATTAAGAAGGTCAGCTGGAAACAGTAAACCTGAAGTGAGGCATTGGAATCTATAACTAGTGTCACAGGAATGGTTCAAACCATAGACAGTAAGAAGAGTCAGTGTTCTTGTACTGATGTAGGCATTGTGCCTTTTGTATTTATTTCCGATGCAATTTCTTTGTTTCATCGTCAATAAGAAGGTCAGAGGGATACAGTAAAGCTGAAGTGAAGCATCGGAATCTATAACTAATGTCACAGAAATGGTTCAAACATAGACAGTAAGAAGAGTCAGTCTTCTTGTACTTAAGTCGGCATTGGGCCTTTTCTAATTAATTCCGATGCAATTTCTGTGTTTCGGCGTCAATAAGAAGGTCCAAGGGATACAGTAAACCTGAAGTGAAGCATCGGAATCTATAACCAGTGTCACAGGAATGGTTCAATCATAGACAGGAAGTATAGCCAGTCTTCTTGTACGTGAGACGGCATTGTGCCTTTTGTATTTAATTCCGATGCAATTTCTACATTTCATCGCCAGTACGACGGTCAGAGGAATACAGTAAACCTGAAGTGAAGCATCGGAATCTATAACTAGTGTCACAGAAATGGTTCAAATCATAGGCAGTAAGAAGAGCCAGTCTTCTTGTACTTCAGTCGGCATTGTGCCTTGTGTATTTAATTCCGATGCAAATTCTGTGTTTCATCGTCAATAAAAACGTCAGAGGGATACAGTAAACCTGAAGTGAAGTATCAGAATCTATAACTAGTGTCACAGGAATGGTTCAAATCATAGACAGTAAGATGAGTCAGTCTTTTTGTACTTAAGTTGGCGTTGTGCCTTTTGTATTTAATTCCGATGCAATTTCTGTGTTTCAACGTCAATACGTAGGTCAGAGGGATACAGTAAACCAGAAGTGAAGCATCGGAATCTATAACTAGTGTCACAGGAATGGATCAAAACATAGACAGTAAGAAGAGCCAGTCTTCTTGTACTTAAGTCGGCATTGTGCCTTTTGTATTTAATTCCGATGGAATTTCTGTTTTTCATCGTCAATAAGAAGGTAACAGGGATACAGTAACCCTGAAGTGAATCATCGGAATCTATAACTAGTGTCTCATTAGTGGTTCAAAACATAAACAGTAAGAAGAGTCAGTTTTCTTGTACTTAGGTCGGCATTGTGCCTTTTGTATTTAATTCCGATGCAATTTCTGTGTTTCATCGTCAATAAGAAGGTCAGAGGGATACAGTAAACCTGAAGTGAAGCATCGGAATCTATAACTAGTGTCACAGGAATGTTTCAAAACATAGACAGTAAGAAGAGTCAGTTTTCTTGTACTTAAGTTGGCATTGTGCCTTTTGTATGTAATTCCGAAGCAATATCTGTGTTTCATCGTCAATAAGAAGGTCCAAGGGATACAGTAAACGTAAAGTGCAGCATCGGAATCTAAAACCGGTCTCACAGGAAAGGTTCAAATCATAGACAGTAAGAAGAGCCAGTCTCCTTGTACTTGAATCGGTATTGTGCCTTTTGTATTTAATTCCGATGCAATTTCTGTGTTTTATCGTCAATAAGAAAGTCAACTGGATACAGTAAACCTGAAGTGAAGCATCGGAATCTATTACTAGTGTCACAGGAATGGTTCAAAACATAGACAGAAAGTATAGCCAGTCTTGTTGTACTTGAGTCGGCATTGTGCCTTTTGTTTTTATTTCCGATGCAATTTCTGTGTTTCATCGTCAATACGACGGTCAGAGGGATACAGTAAACCTGAAGTGAAGCATCGGAATCTATATCTAGTGTCACAGGAATGGTTCAAAGCATAGACAGTCAGATGAGTCAGTCTTCTTGTACTTAAGTCGGCATTGTGCCTTTTGTATGAAATTCCGATGCAATTTCTGTGTTTCATCGTCAATAAGGAGGTCAGAGGGATACAGTAAACCTGAAGTGAAGCATCGTAATCTATAACTAGTGTCACAGGAATGGTTCAAAACATAGACAGTAGGAAGAGTCAGTCTTCTTGTACTTAAGTCGGCATTGTGCCTTTTGTATAAAATTCCGATGCAATTTCTGTGTTTCATCGACAATAAGAAGGTCAGCTGGATACAGTAAACCTGAAGTGAAGGATCGGAATCTATAACTAGTGTCACAGGAATGGTTCAAAACATAGACAGCAAAAGGAGTCAGTTATCTTGTACTGAAGTCGGCAAGGTGCATTTTCTATTTAATTCCGATGCAATTTCTGTGTTCGTCGTCAATAAGATGGTCCAAGGGATACAGTAAACCTGAAGTGAAGCATCACAATCTATAACTAGTGTCACAGGAATGGTTCAAAACATAGATAGTAGGAAGAGTCAGTCTTCTTGTACTTAAGTCGGCATTGTGCCTTTTGCATTTAATTCCGATGCAATTTCTGTGCTTCATTGTCAGTACGACGGTCAGAGGGATACAGTAAACCTGAAGTGAAGCATCGGAATCTATAACTAGTGTCACAGGAATGGTTCAAATCATAGACAGGAAGTATATCCAGTTTTCTTGTACTTGAGTCGGCATTGTGCCTTTTGTATTTAATTCCGATGCAAGTTCTGTGTTTCATCGTCCATACGACGGTCAGAGGGATACAGTAAACCTGAAGTGAAGCATCGGAATCTATAACTAGTGTCACAGGAATGGTTCAAAACGTGGACAGTAAGAAGAGTCAGTTTTCTTGTACTTAAGTCGGCATTGTTCCTTTTGTATTTAATTCCGGTGCAATTTCTGTGTTTCATCGTCAATAATAAGGTCAGAGGGATACAGTATACCTGAAGTAAAGCATCGGAATCTATAACTAGTGTCACAGGAATGGTTCAAAACATAGACAGTAAGAAGAGTCAGTCTCTTTGTATTTAAGTCGGCATTGTGAATTTTGTATTTAATTCCGATGCAATTTCTGTGTTTCATCGTCAATACGAAGGTCAGAGGGACATAGTAAACCTGAAGTGAAGCATCGGAATTTATAACTAGTGTCACAGAAATGGTTCAAAACATAGACAGTAAGAAGAGCCAGTCTTCTTGTACTTCAGTCGGCATTGTGCCTTGTGTATTTACTTACGATGCAAATTCTGTGTTTCATCGTCTATAAGAAGGTCAGAATGATACAGCAAACCTGAAGTGAAGCATCAGAATCTATAACTAGTGTCACAGGAATGGTTCAAAACATAGACAGTAGGAAGAGTCAGTCTTCTTGTACTTAAGTCGGCATTGTGCCTTTTGTATAAAATTCCGATGCAATTTCTGTGTTTCATAGTCAATAAGGAGGTCAGAGGAATACAGTAAACCTGAAGTGAAGCATCGTAATCTATAACTAGTGTCACAGGAATGGTTCAAAACATAGACAGTAGGAAGAGTCAGTCTTCTTGTACTTAAGTCGGCATTGTGCCTTTTGTATAAAATTCCGATGCAATTTCTGTGTTTTATCGTCAATAAGAAGGTCAGCTGGATACAGTAAACCTGAAGTGAAGGATCGGAATCTATAACTAGTGTCACAGGAATGGTTCAAAACATAGACAGCAAAAGGAGTCAGTTATCTTGTACTGAAGTCGGCATTGTGCATTTTCTATTTAATTCCGATGCAATTTCTGTGTTCGTCGTCAATAAGAAGGTCCAATTGATACAGTAAACCTGAAGTGAAGCATCGGAATCTATAACTAGTGTCACATGAATGGTTCAAATCATAGACAGTAAGAAGAGTCAGTTTTCTTGTACCTAAGTCGGAATTGTGCCTTTTGTATTTAATTCCGATGCAATTTCTGTGTCTCATCGTCAGTACGACGGTCAGAGGGATACAGTAAACCTGAAGTGAAGCTTCAGAATCTATAACTAGTGTCACAGGAATGGTTCAAAACATAGATAGTAGGAAGAGTCAGTCTTCTTGTACTTAAGTCGGCATTGTGCCTTTTGTATTTAATTCCGATGCAATTTCTGTGTTTCATTGTCAGTACGACGGTCGGTGGGATACAGTAAACCTGAAGTGAAGCATCGGAATCTATAACTAGTGTCACAGGAATGGTTCAAACCATAGACAGTAAGAAGAGTCAGTGTACTTGTACTGAAGTCGACATTGTGCCTTTTGTATTTAATTAAGATGCAATTTCTGTGTTTCATCTTCAATAATAAGGTCAGAGAGATACAGTAAACCTGAAGTGAAGTATCCGAATCTATAACTAGTTTCACAGGAATGGTTCAAAACATAGACAGTAAGAAGAGTCAGTCTTCTTGTACTTAAGTCAGCATTGTGCCTTTTGTATTAAATTCGGATGCAATTTCTGTGTTGCATGGTCAATACGAAGGTCAGCTGGATACAGTAAACCTGAAGTGAAGGATTATAATCTATAACTAGTGTCACAAGAATGGTTCTAAACATAGACAGTAAGAAGAGTCAGTGTTCTTGTACTGAAGTCGGCATTGTGCCTTTTGTATTTAATTAAGATGCAATTTCTGTGTTTCATCGTCAATAATAAGGTGAGAGGGATACAGTAAACCTGAAGTGAAGTATCGGAATCTATAACTAGGGTCACAGGAATGGTTCAAAACATAAACAGTAAGTAGAGTCAGTCTTCTTGTACTTAAGTCAGCATTGTGCCTTTTGTATTAAATTCGGATGCAATTTCTGTGCTTCATCGTCAATAAGAAGGTCAGCTGGATACAGTAAACCTGAAGTGAAGCATCTGAATCTATAACTAGTGACACAGGAATGGTTTAAAGCATAAACAGTAAGTAGAGTCAGTCTTCTTGTACTTAAGTCAGCATTGTGCCTTTTGTATTAAATTCCGATGCAATTTATGTGCTTCATCGTCAATAAGAAGGTCAGCTGGATACAGTAAACCTGAAGTGAAGCATCTGAATCTATAACTAGTGTCAAAGGAATGGTTCAAATCATAGACAGTAAGAAGAGTCAGTCTTGTTGTACTTAAGTCGGCATTGTGCCTTTTGAATTTAATTCTGATGCCATTTGTGTGTTTCATCGTCAATAAGAACGTCAGAGGGATACAGTAAACCTGAAGTGAAGCATCAGAATCTATAACTAGTGTCACAGGAATGGTTCCAAACATAGACAGTAAGAAGAGTCAGTCTTCTTGTACTTAAGTCGGCATTGTGCCTTTTGTATTTAATTCCGATGCAATTTCTGTGTTTCATCGTCAATAAGAAGGTATGAGGGATACAGTAAACCTGAAGTGATGCATCGGAATCTATAACTAGTGTCACAGGAATGGTTCAAAGCATAGACAGTAAGAAGAGCCAGTCTTCTTGTACTTGAGTCGGCATTGTGCCTTTTGTATTTAATTCCGATGAATTTTCTGTGTTTGATCGTCAATAAGAAGGTCAGAGGGATACAGTAAACCTGAAGTGAAGCATCTGAATCTAAAACTAGTGTCACAGGAATGAATCAAATCATAGACAATAAGAAGAGTCAGTGTACTTGTACTTTAGTCGGCATTGTGCATTTTGAATTTAATTCTGATGCCATTTCTGTGTTTCATCGTCAGTACGACGGTCAGAGGGATACAGTAAACCTGAAGTGAAGCATCGGAATCTATAACTAGCGTCACAGGAATGGTTCAACACATAGACAGTAAGAAGAGTTAGTCTTCTTGTACTTAAGTCGGCATTGTGCCTTTTGTATTTAATTTCGATGCAATATCTGTGTTTCTTCGTCAATAAGATGTTCAGAGGGATACAGTAAACCTGAAGTGAAGCATCGGAATCTGTAACTAGTGTCACAGAAATGGTTCAAAGCATAGACTGTAAGAAGAGCCAGTCTTCTTGTACTTCAGTCGGCATTGTGCCTTTTGCATATCATTCCGATGCAATTTCTGTGTTTCATCGTCAATAAGAAGCTCAGAGGGATACAGTTAACCTGAAGTGAAGCATCGGAATCTATAACTAGTGTCACAGGAATGGTTCAAAACATAGACAGTAAGAAGAGTCAGTTTTCTTGTACTTAAGTCGGCATTGTGCCTTTTGTATTTAATTCCGATGCAATTTCTGTGTTTCATCGCCAATAAGAAGGTCAGAGGGATACAGTAAACCCAAAGTGAAGCATCGGAATCAATAACTAGTGTCACAAAAATGGTTCAAATCATAGACAGTAAGAAGAGCCAGTCTTCTTGCACTTGAGTCGGCAGTGTGCCATTTGTATTTATTTCCGATGCAATTTCATGTGTTTCATCGTCAATAAGAAGGTCAGAGGGATACAGTAAGGCTGAAGTGAAGCATCGGAATTTATAACTAGTGTCACAGGAATGGTTCAAACATAAACATTAAGAAGAGTCAGTTTTCTTGTACTTAGGTTAGCATTGTGCCTTTTGTATTTAATTTCCGTCGCAATTTCGGTGTTTCATCGTCAATACGAAGGTCAGAGGGATACAGTTAACCTGAAGTGAAGCATCGGAATCTATAACTAGTGTCACAGGAATGGTTCAAAGCATAGACAGTAAGAAGAGTCAGTTTTCTTGTACTTAAGTCGGCATTGTGCCTTATGTATTTAATTCCGATGCAATTTATGTGCTTCATCGTCAATAAGAAGGTCAGCTGGATACAGTAAACCTGAAGTGAAGCATAAGAACCTATCACAAGTGTCACAGGAATGGTTCAAAATATAGACAGTAAGAAGAGCCAGTCTTCTTGTACTTAAGTCGGCATTGTGCCTTTTGTATTTCATTCCGATGAATTTTCTGTGTTTGATCGTCAATAAGAAGGTCAGAGGGATACAGTAAACCTGAAGTGAAGCATCGGAATCTATAACCAGTGTCACAGGAATCGTTCAAACCATTGACAGTAAGAAGAGTCAGTGTCCTTGTACTTAATCGGCATTGTGCCTTTTGTATATAATTCCGATGCAATTTCTTTGTTGCATCGTCAATAAGAAGGTCAGCTGGATACAGTAATCCTGAAGTGAAGCATTGGAACCTATAACTAGTGTCACAGGAATGGTTCAAACCATAGACAGTAAGAAGAGTCAGTGTTCTTGTACTGATGTCGGCATTGTGCCTTTTGTATTTATTTCCGATGCAATTTCTTTGTTTCATCGTCAATAAGAAGGTCAGAGGGATACAGTAAAGCTGAAGTGAAGCATCGGAATCTATAACTAATGTCACAGAAATGGTTCAAACATAGACAGTAAGAAGAGTCAGTCTTCTTGTACTTAAGTTGGCATTGTGCCTTTTGTATTTAATTCCGATGCAATTTCTGTGTTTCATCGTCAATAAGAATGTCACAGGGATACAGTAAACCTGAAGTGAAGCATCGGAATCAATAACTAGTGTCACAGGAATGGTTCAAAGCATAGACAGTAAGAAGAGGCAATTTTCTTGTACTTCAGTCGGCATTGGGCCTTTTCTAATTAATTCCGATGCAAGTTCTGTGTTTCGGCGTCAATAAGAAGGTCCAAGGGATACAGTAAACCTGAAGTGAAGCATCGGAATCTATAACCAGTGTCACAGGAATGGTTCAATCATAGACAGGAAGTATAGCCAGTCTTCTTGTACGTGAGACGGCATTGTGCATTTTGTATTTAATTCCGATGCAATTTCTACATTTCATCGTCAGTACGACGGTCAGAGGAATACAGTAAACCTGAAGTGAAGCATCGGAATCTTTAACTAGTGTCACAGAAATGGTTCAAATCATACCCAGTAAAAAGAGCCAGTCTTCTTGTACTTCAGTCGGCATTGTGCCTTGTGTATTTAATTCCGATGCAAATTCTGTGTTTCATCGTCAATAAAAAGGTCAGAGGGATACAGTAAACCTGAAGTGAAGCATCAGAATCTATAACTAGTGCCACAGGAATGGTTCAAATCATAGACAGTAAGAAGAGTCACTCTTCGCGTACTTAAGTCGGCATTGCGCCTTTTGTATTTAATTCCGATGCAATTTCTGGGTTTCATCGTCTATAAGAAGGTCGGAGGGATACAGTAAAGGTGAAGTGAAGCATCGGAATCTATAACTAGTGTCACAGGAATGGTTCAAAACATAGACAGTAAGATGAGTCAGTCTTTTTGTACATAAGGTGGCGTTGTGCCTTTTGTATTTAATTCCGATGCAATTTCTGTGTTTCAACGTCAATACGTAGGTCAGAGGGATACAGTAAACCAGAAGTGAAGCATCGGAATCTATAACTAGTGTCACAGGAATGGATCAAAACATAGACAGTAAGAAGAGCCAGTCTTCTTGTACTTAAATCGGCATTGTGCCTTTTGAATTTAATTCCGATGGAATTTCTGTGTTTCATCGTCAATAAGAAGGTAACAGGGATACAGTAAACCTGAAGTGAATCATCGGAATCTATAACTAGTGTCTCATTTTTGGTTCAAAACATAAACAGTAAGAAGAGTCAGTTTTCTTGTACTTAGGTCGGCATTGTGCCTTTTGTATTTAATTCCGATGCAATTTCTGTGTTTCATCGTCAATAAGAAGGTCAGAGGGATACAGTAAACCTGAAGTGAAGCATCGGAATCTATAACTAGTGTCACAGGAATGTTTCAAAACATAGACAGTAAGAAGAGTCAGTTTTCTGGTACTTAAGTTGGCATTGTGCCTTTTGTATGTAATTCCGAAGCAATATCTGTGTTTCATCGTCAATAAGAAGGTCCAAGGGATACAGTAAACGTAAAGTGCAGCATCGGAATCTAAAACCGGTCTCACAGGAAAGGTTCAAATCATAGACAGTAAGAAGAGCCAGTCTCCTTGTACTTGAGTCGGTATTGTGCCTTTTGTATTTAATTCCGATGCAATTTCTGTGTTTCATCGTCAATAAGAAAGTCAGCTGGATACAGTAAACGTGAAGTGAAGCATCGAAATCTATTACTAGTGTCACAGGAATGGTTCAAAACATAGACAGGAAGTATAGCCAGTCTTGTTGTACTTGAGTCGGCATTGTGCCTTTTGTTTTTATTTCCTATGCAATTTCTGTGTTTCATCGTCAATACGACGGTCAGATTGATACAGTAAACCTGAAGTGATGCATCGGAATCTATATCTAGTGTCACAGGAATAATTCAAAGCATAGACAGTCAGAAGAGTCAGTCTTCTTGTACTTAAGTCGGCATTGTGCCTTTTGTATAAAATTCCGATGCAATTTCTGTGTTTCATCGTCAATAAGGAGGTCAGAGGGATACAGTAAACCTGAAGTGAAGCATCGTAATCTATAACTAGTGTCACAGGAATGTTTCAGAACATAGACAGTAGGAAGAGTCAGTCTTCTTGTACTTAAGTCGGCATTGTGCCTTTTGTATAAAATTCCGATGCAATTTCTGTGTTTCATCGTCAATAAGAAGGTCAGCTGGATACAGTAAACCTGAAGTGAAGGATCGATATCTATAACTAGTGTCACAGGAATGGTTCAAAACATAGACAGCAAATGGAGTCAGTTATCAAGTACTGAAGTCGGCATTGTGTATTTTCTATTTAATTCCGATGCAATTTCTGTGTTCGTCGTCAATAAGAAGGTCCAAGGGATACAGTAAAACTGAAGTGAAGCATCGGAATCTATATCTAGTGTCACATGAATGGTTCAAATCGTAGACAGTAAGAAGAGTCAGTTTTCTTGTACCTAAGTCGGAATTGTGCCTTTTGTATATAATTCCGACGCAATTTCTGTGTTTCATCGTCAGTACGACGGTCAGAGGGATACAGTAAACCTGAAGTGAAACATCAGAATCTATAACTAGTGTCACAGGAATGGTTCAAAACATAGATTGTAGGAAGAGTTAGTCTTCTTGTACTGAAGTCGTTATTGTGCCTTTTGTATATAATTCCGATGCAATTTCTGTGTTTCATCGTCAATAAGAAGGTCAGAGGGATACAGTAAAACTGAAGTGATGCATCTGAATCTATAACTAGTGTCACAGGAATGGTTCAAAGCATAGACAGTAAGAAGAGTCAGTTTTCTTGTACTTAAGTCGGCATTGTGCCTTATGTATTTAATTCCGATGCGATTTCTGTGTTTAATCGTCAATAAGAAGGTCAGCTGGATACAGTAAACCTGAAGAGAAGCATCGGAATCTATAACTAGTGTCACAGGAATGGTTCAAAACATAAACAGTAAGTAGAGTCAGTCTTCTTGTACTTATGTCGGCATTGTGCCTTTTGTATTTAATTCCGATGCAATTTATGTGCTTTATCGTCAATAAGAAGGTCAGCTGGATACAGTAAACCTGAAGTGAAGCATAAGAACCTATAACAAGTGTCACAGGAATGGTTCAAAATATAGACAGTAAGAAGAGCCAGTCTTCTTGTACTTAAGTCGGCATTGTGCCTATTGTATTTCATTCCGATGATTTTTCTGTGTTTGATCGTCAATAAGAAGGTCAGAGGGATACAGTAAACCTGAAGTGAAGCATCGGAATCTATAACCAGTGTCACAGGAATCGTTCAAACCATTGACAGTAAGAAGAGTCAGTGTATTTGTACTTAATCGGCATTGTGCCTTTTGTATATAATTCCGATGCAATTTCTGTGTTGCATTGTCAATAAGAAGGTCAGCTGGAAACAGTAAACCTGAAGTGAGGCATTGGAATCTATAACTAGTGTCACAGGAATGGTTCAAACCATAGACAGTAAGAAGAGTCAGTGTTCTTGTACTGATGTAGGCATTGTGCCTTTTGTATTTATTTCCGATGCAATTTCTTTGTTTCATCGTCAATAAGAAGGTCAGAGGGATACAGTAAAGCTGAAGTGAAGCATCGGAATCTATAACTAATGTCACAGAAATGGTTCAAACATAGACAGTAAGAAGAGTCAGTCTTCTTGTACTTAAGTCGGCATTGGGCCTTTTCTAATTAATTCCGATGCAATTTCTGTGTTTCGGCGTCAATAAGAAGGTCCAAGGGATACAGTAAACCTGAAGTGAAGCATCGGAATCTATAACCAGTGTCACAGGAATGGTTCAATCATAGACAGGAAGTATAGCCAGTCTTCTTGTACGTGAGACGGCATTGTGCCTTTTGTATTTAATTCCGATGCAATTTCTACATTTCATCGCCAGTACGACGGTCAGAGGAATACAGTAAACCTGAAGTGAAGCATCGGAATCTATAACTAGTGTCACAGAAATGGTTCAAATCATAGGCAGTAAGAAGAGCCAGTCTTCTTGTACTTCAGTCACCATTGTGCCTTGTGTATTTAATTCCGATGCAAATTCTGTGTTTCATCGTCAATAAAAACGTCAGAGGGATACAGTAAACCTGAAGTGAAGCATCAGAATCTATAACTAGTGTCACAGGAATGGTTCAAATCATAGACAGTAAGATGAGTCAGTCTTTTTGTACTTAAGTTGGCGTTGTGCCTTTTGTATTTAATTCCGATGCAATTTCTGTGTTTCAACGTCAATACGTAGGTCAGAGGGATACAGTAAACCAGAAGTGAAGCATCGGAATCTATAACTAGTGTCACAGGAATGGATCAAAACATAGACAGTAAGAAGAGCCAGTCTTCTTGTACTTAAGTCGGCATTGTGCCTTTTGTATTTAATTACGATGGAATTTCTGTGTTTCATCGTCAATAAGAAGGTAACAGGGATACAGTAACCCTGATGTGAATCATCGGAATCTATAACTAGTGTCTCATTAGTGGTTCAAAACGTAAACAGTAAGAAGAGTCAGTTTTCTTGTACTTAGGTCGGCATTGTGCCTTTTGTATTTAATTCCGATGCAATTTCTGTGTTTCATCGTCAATAAGAAGGTCAGAGGGATACAGTAAACCTGAAGTGAAGCATCGGAATCTATAACTAGTGTCACAGGAATGTTTCAAAACATAGACAGTAAGAAGAGTCAGTTTTCTTGTACTTAAGTTGGCATTGTGCCTTTTGTATGTAATTCCGAAGCAATATCTGTGTTTCATCGTCAATAAGAAGGTCCAAGGGATACAGTAAACGTAAAGTGCAGCATCGGAATCTAAAACCGGTCTCACAGGAAAGGTTCAAATCATAGACAGTAAGAAGAGCCAGTCTCCTTGTACTTGAGTCGGTATTGTGCCTTTTGTATTTAATTCCGATGCAATTTCTGTGTTTTATCGTCAATAAGAAAGTCAACTGGATACAGTAAACCTGAAGTGAAGCATCGGAATCTATTACTAGTGTCACAGGAATGGTTCAAAACATAGACAGGAAGTATAGCCAGTCTTGTTGTACTTGAGTCGGCATTGTGCCTTTTGTTTTTATTTCCGATGCAATTTCTGTGTTTCATCGTCAATACGACGGTCAGAGGGATACAGTAAACCTGAAGTGAAGCATCGGAATCTATATCTAGTGTCACAGGAATGCTTCAAAGCATAGACAGTCAGAAGAGTCAGTCTTCTTGTACTTAAGTCGGCATTGTGCCTTTTGTATGAAATTCCGATGCAATTTCTGTGTTTCATCGTCAATAAGGAGGTCAGAGGGATACAGTAAACCTCAAGTGAAGCATCGTAATCTATAACTAGTGTCACAGGAATGGTTCAAAACATAGACAGTAGGAAGAGTCAGTCTTCTTGTACTTAAGTCGGCATTGTGCCTTTTGTATAAAATTCCGATGCAATTTCTGTGTTTCATCGTCAATAAGAAGGTCAGCTGGATACAGTAAACCTGAAGTGAAGGATCGGAATCTATAACTAGTGTCACAGGAATGGTTCAAAACATAGACAGCAAAAGGAGTCAGTTATCTTGTACTGAAGTCGGCAAGGTGCATTTTCTATTTAATTCCGATGCAATTTCTGTGTTCGTCGTCAATAAGATGGTCCAAGGGATACAGTAAACCTGAAGTGAAGCATCAGAATCTATAACTAGTGTCACAGGAATGGTTCAAAACATAGATAGTAGGAAGAGTCAGTCTTCTTGTACTTAAGTCGGCATTGTGCCTTTTGTATTTAATTCCGATGCAATTTCTGTGCTTCATTGTCAGTACGACGGTCAGAGGGATACAGTAAACCTGAAGTGAAGCATCGGAATCTATAACTAGTGTCACAGGAATGGTTCAAATCATAGACAGGAAGTATAGCCAGTTTTCTTGTACTTGAGTCGGCATTGTGCCTTTTGTATTTAATTCCGATGCAATTTCTGTGCTTCATTGTCAGTACGACGGTCAGAGGGATACAGTAAACCTGAAGTGAAGCATCAGAATCTATAACTAGTGTCACAGGAATGGTTCAAAACATAGACAGTAAGAAGAGTCAGTCTTTTTGTACTTAAGTCGGCGTTGTGCCTTTTGTATTTAATTCCGATGCAATTTCTGCGTTTCATCATCAGTACGACGGTCAGAGGGATACAGTAAACCTGAAGTGAAGTATCGGAATGTATAACTAGTGTCACAGGAATGGTTCAAAACATAGACAGTAAGGAGAGTCAGTCTTCTTGTACTTAAGTCGGCATTGTGACTTTTGTATTTAATTCCGATGCAATTTCTGTGTTACATTGTCAGTACGACGGTCAGAGAGATACAGTAAAAATGAAGTGAAGCATCGGAATCTATAGCTAGTGTCACAGGAATGGTTCAAATCATGGACAGGAAGTATAGCCAGTCTTCTCGTACTTGAGTCGGCATTGTGCCTTTTGTATTTAATTGCGATGCAATTTCTGTGTTTCATCGTCGGTACGACGGTCAGAGGGATACTGTACACCTGAAGTGACGCATCGAAATCTATAACTAGTCTCACAGGAATGGTTCAAAACATAGACAGTAAGAAGAGTCAGTTTTCTCGTACTTAAGTCGGCATTGTTCCTTTTGTATTTAATTCCGATGCAATTTCTGTGTTTCATCGTCGATAAGAAGGTCAGAGGGATACAGTATACATGAAGTAAAGCATCGGAATCTATAACTAGTGTCACAGGAATGGTTCAAAACATAGACAGTAAGAGGAGTCAGTCTTTTTTACTTAAGTCGGCATTGTGAATTTTGTATTTAATTCCGATGCAATTTCTGTGTTTCATCGTCAATACGGTCGGAGGGATACAGTAAACCCGAAGTGAAGCATGGGAATCTATAACTAGTGTCACAGGAATGGTTCTAAGCATAGACAGTAAGAAGTATCAGTCTTCTTGTACTTAAGTCGGCATTGTGCCTTTTGTATTTAATTCCAATGCAATATCTGCGTTTCTTCGCTAATAAGAAGGTCAGAGGGATACAGTAAACATGAAGTGAAGCATCGGAATCTATAACTAGTGTCACAGAAATGGTTCAAAACATAGACAGTAAGAAGAGCCAGTCTTCTTGTACTTCAGTCGGCATTGTGCCTTGTGTATTTAATTCCGATGCAAATTCTGTGTTTCATCGTCTATAAGAAGGTCAGAGGGATACAGTAAACCTGAAGTGAAGCATCGGAATCAATAACTAGTGTCACAGGATTGGTTCAAAACATAGACAGTAAGAAGAGTCAGTCCTTTTGTACTTAATCGGCGTTGTGCCTTTTGTATTTAATTCCGATGCAATTTCTGTGTTTCATCGTTAGTACGACGGTCAGAGGGATACAGTAAACCTGAAGTGAAGCATCGGAATCTATAACTAGTGTCACAGGAATGGTTGAAACATAGACAGTAAGAAGAGTCAGTTTTCTTGTACTTAATTCGGCATTGTTCCTTTTGTATTTAATTCCGATGCAATTTCTGTGTTTCATCGTCAATAAGAAGGTCAGAGCGATACAGTATACCTGAAGTAAAGCATCGGAATCTATAACTAGTGTCACAGGAATGGTTCAAAACATAGACAGTAAAAGAGTCAGTCTTTTTGTACTTGAGTCGGCATTGTGAATTTTGTGTTTAATTCCGATGCAATTTCTGTGTATCATCGTCAATACGAAGGTCAGAGGGATACAGTAAACCTGAAGTGAAGCATCGGAATCTATAACTAGTATGACAGGAATGGTTCAAAGTATAGACAGTAAGAAGTATCAGTCTTCTTGTACTTAAGCCGGCATTGTGCATTTTGTATTTAATTCCGATGCAATATCTGTGTTTCTTCGTCAATAAGAAGGTCAGAGGGATACAGTAAACCTGAAGTGAAGCATCGGAATCTATAACTAGTGGCACAGGAATGGTTCAAATCATAGACAGTTAGTAGAGTCACTCTTCTTGCACATAAGTCGGCATTGCGCATTTTGCATTTAATTAAGATTCAATTTCTGTGTTTCATCGTCAATAAGAAGGTCAAAGGGATACAGTAAACCTGAAGTGAAGCATCGGAATCTATAACTAGTGTCACAGGAATGGTTCAAAACATAGACAGTAAGAAGAGTCAGTTTTCTTGTACTTAAGTCGGCATTGTGCCTTTTGTATTTAATTCCAATGTAATTTCTGTGTTTCATCGTCCATAAGAAGGTCAGAGGGATACAGTAAACCTGAAGTGAAGCATCGGAATCTATAACTAGTGTCACAGGAATGGTTCAAAACATAGGCAGTAAGAAGAGTCAGTCTTTTTGTACTTAAGTCGGCGTTGTGCCATTTGTATTTAATTCCGATGCAATTTCTGTGTTTCATCGTCAATACGAAGGTCAGAGGGATACAGTAAACCTGAAGTGAAGTATCGGAATCTATAACTAGTGTCACAGGAATGGTTCAAATCATAGACACGAAGTATAGCCAGTCTACTTGTACTTGAGTCGGCATTGTGCCCTTTGTATTTAATTCCGATGCAATTTCTGCGTTTCATCGTCAGTACGACGGTCAGAGGGATACAGTGAACCTGAAGTGAAGCGTCGGAATCTATAACTAGTGTCACAGGAATGGTTCAAAACATAGACAGTAAGAAGAGTCAGTTTTCTTGTACTTAAGTCGGCATTGTTTCTTTTGTATTTAATTCCGATGCAATTTCTGTGTTTCATCGTCAATACGAAGGTCAGAGGGATGCAGTATACCTGAAGTAAAGAATCGGAATCTATAACTAGTGTCACAGGAATGGTTCGAAACATAGACAGTAAGAAGAGTCAGTCTTTTTGTGCTTAAGTCGGCATTGTGAATTTTGTATTTAATTGCGATGCAATTTCTGTGTTTCTTCGTCAATTCGAAGGTCAGAGGGATACAGTAAACCTGAAGTGAAGCATCGGAATCTATATATAGTGTCACAGGAATGGTTCAAAGCATAGACAGTAAGAAGTATCAGTCTTCTTGTACTTAAGTCGGCAGTGGGCCTTTTGTATTTAATTAAGATGCAATTTCTGTGTTTCATCGTCTATAAGAAGGTCAGAGGGATACAGTAAACCTGAAGTAGAGCATCGGAATCTATAACTAGTGTCACAGGAATGGTTCAAATCATAGACAGTAAGAAGAGTCAGTCTTTTTGTACTTAAGTCGGCGTTGTGCCTCTTGTATTTCATTTCGATGCAATTTCTATGTTTCATCGTCAATACGAAGGTCAGAGGGATACAGTAAACCTGAAGTGAAGTATCGGAATCTATAACTAGTGTCACAGGAATGGTTCAAAACATAGACAGTAAGAAGGGTCAGTCTTCTTGTACTTAAGTCAGCATTGTGCCTTTCGTATTTAATTCCGATGCAATATCTGTGTTTCTTCGTCAATAAGAAGGTCAGAGGAATACAGTAAACTTGAAGTGAAGCATCGGAATTTATAACTAGTGTCACAGAAATGGTTCAAAGCATAGTCAGTAAGAAGACCCAGTCTTCTTGTACTTGAGTCGGCATTGTGCCATTTGTATTTAAATCCGATGCAATTTCTGTGTTTCATCGTCAATAAGAAGGTCAGAGGGATACAGTAAACCTGAAGTGAAGCATCGGAATCTATAACAAGTGTCACAGGAATGGTTCAAAGCATAGACAGTAAGAAGAGTCAGTCTTCTTGTACTTAAGTCGGCATTGTGCCTTTTGTATTTAATTCCGATGAAATTTACGTGTTTCATCGTCAATAAGAAGGTCAGAGGGATACAGTAAACCTGAGGTGAAGCATCGGAATCCATAACTAGTGTCACAGGAATGGTTCAAAACATAGACAGTAAGAAGTGTCAGTCTTCTTGTAGTTAAGCCGGCATTGTGCCTTTTGTATTTAATTCCGATGCAATTTCTGTATTTCACCGTCAATAAGAAGGTCACAGGGATACAGTAAACCTGAAGTGAAGCATCATAATCTATAACTAGTGTCACAGGAATGGTTCAAAACATATACAGTAAGAAGAGTCAGTCTTCTTGTACTTAAGTCAGCATTGTGCCTTTCGTATTTAATTCCGATGCAATATCTGTGTTTCTTCGTCAATAAGAAGGTCAGAGGAATACAGTAAACTTGAAGTGAAGCATCGGAATTTATAACTAGTGTCACAGAAATGGTTCAAAGCATAGACAGTAAGACGACCCAGTCATCTTGTACTTGAGTCGGCATTGTGCCTTTTGTATTTAATTCCTATGCAATTTCTGTGTTTTATCGTCAATAAGAAGGTCAGAGGGATACAGAGCAACTGAAGTGAAGCATCGGAATCTATAACTAGTGTCACAGGAATGGTTCAAAACATAGACAGTAAAAGAGTCAGTCTTTTTGTACTTGAGTCGGCATTGTGAATTTTGTGTTTAATTCCGATGCAATTTCTGTGTATCATCGTCAATACGAAGGTCAGAGGGATACAGTAAACCTGAAGTGAAGCATCGGAATCTATAACTAGTATGACAGGAATGGTTCAAAGTATAGACAGTAAGAAGTATCAGTCTTCTTGTACTTAAGCCGGCATTGTGCATTTTGTATTTAATTCCGATGCAATATCTGTGTTTCTTCGTCAATAAGAAGGTCAGAGGGATACAGTAAACCTGAAGTGAAGCATCGGAATCTATAACTAGTGGCACAGGAATGGTTCAAATCATAGACAGTTAGTAGAGTCACTCTTCTTGCACATAAGTCGGCATTGCGCATTTTGCATTTAATTAAGATTCACTTTCTGTGTTTCATCGTCAATAAGAAGGTCAAAGGGATACAGTAAACCTGAAGTGAAGCATCGGAATCTATAACTAGTGTCACAGGAATGGTTCAAAACATAGACAGTAAGAAGAGTCAGTTTTCTTGTACTTAAGTCGGCATTGTGCCTTTTGTATTTAATTCCAATGTAATTTCTGTGTTTCATCGTCTATAAGAAGGTCAGAGGGATACAGTAAACCTGAAGTGAAGCATCGGAATCTATAACTAGTGTCACAGGAATGGTTCAAAACATAGACAGTAAGAAGAGTCAGTCTTTTTGTACTTAAGTCGGCGTTGTGCCATTTGTATTTAATTCCGATGCAATTTCTGTGTTTCATCGTCAATACGAAGGTCAGAGGGATACAGTAAACCTGAAGTGAAGTATCGGAATCTATAACTAGTGTCACAGGAATGGTTCAAATCATAGACAGGAAGTATAGCCAGTCTTCTTGTACTTGAGTCGGCATTGTGCCCTTTGTATTTAATTCCGATGCAATTTCTGCGTTTCATCGTCAGTACGACGGTCAGAGGGATACAGTGAACCTGAAGTGAAGCGTCGGAATCTATAACTAGTGTCACAGGAATGGTTCAAAACATAGACAGAAAGAAGAGTCAGTTTTCTTGTACTTAAGTCGGCATTGTTTCTTTTGTATTTAATTCCGATGCAATTTCTGTGTTTCATCGTCAATACGAAGGTCAGAGGGATGCAGTATACCTGAAGTAAAGAATCGGAATCTATAACTAGTGTCACAGGAATGGTTCGAAACATAGACAGTAAGAAGAGTCAGTCTTTTTGTGCTTAAGTCGGCATTGTGAATTTTGTATTTAATTGCGATGCAATTTATGTGTTTCTTTTCAATTCGAAGGTCAGAGGGATACAGTAAACCTGAAGTGAAGCATCGGAATCTATATATAGTGTCACAGGAATGGTTCAAAGCATAGACAGTAAGAAGTATCAGTCTTCTTGTACTTAAGTCGGCAGTGGGCCTTTTGTATTTAATTAAGATGCAATTTCTGTGTTTCATCGTCTATAAGAAGGTCAGAGGGATACAGTAAACCTGAAGTAGAGCATCGGAATCTATAACTAGTGTCACAGGAATGGTTCAAATCATAGACAGTAAGAAGAGTCAGTCTTTTTGTACTTAAGTCGGCGTTGTGCCTCTTGTATTTCATTTCGATGCAATTTCTATGTTTCATCGTCAATACGAAGGTCAGAGGGATACAGTAAACCTGAAGTGAAGTATCGGAATTTATAACTAGTGTCACAGAAATGGTTCAAAGCATAGTCAGTAAGAAGACCCAGTCTTCTTGTACTTGAGTCGGCATTGTGCCATTTGTATTTAATTCCGATGCAATTTCTGTGTTTCATCGTCAATAAGAAGGTCAGAGGGATACAGTAAACCTGAAGTGAAGCATCGGAATCTATAACAAGTGTCACAGGAATGGTTCAAAGCATAGACAGTAAGAAGAGTCAGTCTTCTTGTAGTTAAGCCGGCATTGTGCCTTTTGTATTTAATTCCGATGCAATTTCTGTATTTCACCGTCAATAAGAAGGTCACAGGGATACAGTAAACCTGAAGTGAAGCATCATAATCTATAACTAGTGTCACAGGAATGGTTCAAAACATATACAGTAAGAAGAGTCAGTCTTCTTGTACTTAAGTCAGCATTGTGCCTTTCGTATTTAATTCCGATGCAATATCTGTGTTTCTTCGTCAATAAGAAGGTCAGAGGAATACAGTAAACTTGAAGTGAAGCATCGGAATTTATAACTAGTGTCACAGAAATGGTTCAAAGCATAGACAGTAAGAAGACCCAGTCATCTTGTACTTGAGTCGGCATTGTGCCTTTTGTATTTAATTCCTATGCAATTTCTGTGTTTTATCGTCAATAAGAAGGTCAGAGGGATACAGAGCAACTGAAGTGAAGCATCGGAATCTATAACTAGTGTCACAGGAATGGTTCAAAACATAGACAGTAAGAAGTGTTAGTCTTCTTGTACTTGAGTCGGCATTGTGCCTTTTGTATTTAATTCCGATGCAATTTCTGTGTTTCATCGTCAATAAGAAGGTCAGAGGGATACAGAGCAACTGAAGTGAAGCATCGGAATCTATAACTAGTGTCACAGGAATGGTTCAAAACATAGACTGTAAGAAGTGTTAGTCCTCTTGTACTTGAGTCGGCATTGTGCCTTTTGTATTTAATTCCGATGCAATTTCTGTGTTTCATCGTCAATAAGAAGGTGAGAGGCATACAGTATAACTGAAGTGAATCATCGGAATCTATAACTAATGTCACAGGAATGGTTCAAAACATAGACAGTAAGAAGATTCAGTCTTCTTGTACTTAAGTCGGCATTGTGCCTTTTGTATTTAATTCCAATGCAATTTCTGTGTTTCATCGTCAATAAGAAGGTAAGCTGGATACAGTAAACATGAAGTGAAGCATCGGAATCTATAACTAGTGTCACAGGAATAGTTCAAAACATAGATGTTAAGAAGAGTTTTTTTTCTTGTACACAAGGCGGCATTGTGTCTTTTCTATTTAATTCCTATGCAATTTCTGTGTTTCGTCGTCAATAAGAAGGTCCAAGGGATACAGTAAACCTGAAGTGAAGCATCGGAATCTAAAGCCGGTGTCACTGGAAAGGTTCAAAACATAGACAGTAAGAAGAGATAGACTTCTTGTACCTGAGTCGGCATTGTGCCTTTTGTATTTAATTCCGATCCAATTTCTGTGTTTCATCGTCAATAAGAAGGTCAGCTGGATACAGTAAACCTGAAGTGAAGCATCGGAATCTACAACTAGTGTCACAGGAATGGTTTAAAACATAGACAGAAATAAGAGTCAGTAATCTTGTACTGAAGTCGGCATTGTGCATTTTCTATTTAATTCCGATGCAATTTCTGTGTTCGTCGTCAATAAGAAGGTCCAAGGGATACAGTAAACCTGAAGTGCAGCATCGGAATCTAAAACAGGTGTCACTGGAAAGGTTCAAAACATAGTCAGTAAGAAGAGATAGACTTCTTGTACCTGAGCCGGCATTGTGCCTTTTGTATTTAATTCCGATCCAATTTCTGTGTTTCATCGTCAATAAGACGGTCAGAGGGATACAGTAAACCTGAAGTGAAGCATCGGAATCTATAACTAGTGTCACAGGAACGGTTCAAAACATAGACAGTAGGAAGAGTCAGTCTTCTTGTACTTAAGTCGGCATTGTGCTTTTTGTATTTAATTTCGATGCAATTTCTGTGTTTCATCGTCAATAAGAAGGTCAGCTGGATACAGTAAACCTGAAGAGAAGCATCGGAATCTATAAGTAGTGTCACAGGAATGGTTTAAAACATAGACAAAAAAAGAGTCAGTTATCTTGTACTGAAGTCGGCATTGTGCATTTTCTATTTAATACCGATGAATTTCTGTGTTCGTCGTCAATAAGAAGGTCCAAGGGATACAATAAACCTGAAGTGAAGCATCGGAATCTAAAATCGGTCTCATAGGAAGGATTCAAATCATAGACAGTAAGAAGAGCCAGACTACTTGACTTGAGGCGGCATTGTGCGTTTTGTATTTATTTACGATGCAATTTCTGTGTCTTGTCGTCAATAAAAAGGTTAGAGGGATACAGTAAACCTGAAGTGAAGCATCGGAATCTATAACTAGTGTCACAGGAACGGTTGAAAACGTTGACAGTAAGATGAGTCAGTTTTCTAGTACTTAAGTCGGCATTGTGCCTTTTGTATTTAATTCCGATGCAATTTCTGTGTTTCATCGTCAATAAGGAGGCCAGAGGGATACAGAAAACCTGAAGTGAAGCATCGGAATCTATAACTAGTGTCACAGGAATGGTTCAAACATAGACAGTAAGAAGAGTCAGTTTTCTTGTACTTAGGTCGGCATTGTGCCTTTTGTATTTAATTCCGATGAAATTTCTGTGTTTCGTCGTCAATAGGAATGTCCAGAGGATACAGTAAACCTGAAGGTAAGCATCGGAATCTAAAACCAGGCTCACACGAAAGGTTCAAAACATAGACAGTAAGAAGAGCCTATCTTCTTGTACTTGAGTCGGCATTGTGCCTTTTGTATTTAATTCCGATGCAATTTTGTGTGTTTCATCGTCAATAAGAAGGTCAGAGGGATACAGTAAACCTGAAGTGAAGCATCGGAATCAATAATTAGTGTCACAGGAATGGTTCAAAACAAAAACAATAAAATGTGTCAGTTTTGTTGTACTTAAGTCGGTATTGTGCCTTTTGTATTTAATTCCGATGAAATTTCTGTGTTTCGTCGTCAATAGGAATGTCCAGAGGATACAGTAAACCTGAAGGTAAGCATCGGAATCTAAAACCAGGCTCACACGAAAGGTTCAAAACATAGACAGTAAGAAGAGCCAGTCTTCTTTTACTTGAATCGGCATTGCGCCTTTTGTATTTAATACCGATGCAATTTCTGTGTTCTATCGTCAATAAGAAGGTCAGAGGGATACAGTAAACCTGTAGTGAAGCATCGGAATCTATAACTAGTGTCACAGGAGTGGTTCAAAACATAGACAGTAAGAAGGGTCTGTTTTCTTGTACTTAAGTCGGCATTGTGCATTTTGTATTTAATTCCGATTCAATTTCTGCGTTTCGTCGTCAATAAGAAGGTCCACCGGATACAGTACACCTGAAGTGAAGCATCGGAATCTATAACTAGTGTCACAGAAATGGTTCAAAACATAGACAGTAAGTACAGTCAGTTTTCTTGTACTTAATTCGGCATTGTGCCTTTTCTATTTAATTCCGAAGCAATTTCTGTGTTTCATAATCAATAAGGAGGTCAGAGGGATACAGTAAACCTGAAGTGAAGCATCGGAATCTAAAACCGGGCTCACAGGATAGGTTCAAAACATGGACAGTTAGAAGAGCCAGTCTTCTTGTACTTGAGCCGGCATTGTGCCTTTGGTATATAATTCCGAAGCAATTTCTGTGTTTCATCGTCAATAAGAAGGTCAGAGGGATACAGTAAACCTGAACTGAAGCATCGTAATGTATAACTAGTGTCACAGGAATGGTTCAAACATAAACAGTAACAAGTGTCAGAGTTCTGGTACTTAAGACGGCATTGTGCCCTTTGTATTCAATTTCGGTGCAATTTCTGCGATTCGTCGTCAGTAAGAAGGTCCACCAGATACAGTAAACCTGAAGTGAAGCATAGCAATCTAAAACCTATCTCACAGGAAAGGTTCAAAACATAGATAGTAAGAAGAGCCAGTCTTCTTGTACTTGAGTTTGCATTGTGCCTTTTGTATTTAATTCCCATGCAATTTCTGTGTTTCATCGTCAATAAGAAGGTCGGAGGGATATAGTAAACCTGAAGTGAAGCATCGGATTCAATTACTAGCGTCACAGGAATGGTTCAAAACATAGACAGTAAAAAGAGCCCGGCATCTTATACTTGAGTTGGCGTTGTGCCTTTTGTATTTAATTCCGATGCAATTTCTGTGATTCATCGTCAATAAGAAGGTCCAAGGGATACAGTAAACCTGAAGTGAAGCATCGGAATCTAAAAGCGGTCTGACAGGAAAGGTTCAAAACATAGACAGTAAGAAGAGCCAGTCTTCTTGTACTTGAGTCGGCATTGTGCCTTTTGTATTTATTTCCGATGCAATTTCTGTGTTTTGTCGTCAATAAAGAGGTTAGAGGGATACATTAAACCTGAAGTGAAGCATCGGAATTTATAACTAGTGTCACAGGAACGGTTGAAAACGTTGACAGTAAGAAGAGTCAGTTTTCTAGTACTTAAGTCGGCATTGTGCCTTTTGTATTTCATTCCGATGCAATTTCTGTGTTTCATCGTCAATAAGGAGGCCAGGGGGATACAGAAAACCTGAAGTGAAGCATCGGAATCTATAACTAGTGTCACAGGAATGGTTCAAACATAGACCGTAAGAAGAGTCAGTTTTCTTGTACTTAAGTCGGCATTGTGCCTTTTGTATTAAATTCCGATGCAATTTCTGTGTTTCGTCGTCAATAGGAATGTCCAGAGGATACAGTAAACCTGAAGGTAAGCATCGGAAGCTAAAACCAGGCTCACACGAAAGGTTCAAAACATAGACAGTAAGAGGAGCCCATCTTCTTGTACTTGAGTCGGCATTGTGCCTTTTGTATTTAATTCCGATGCAATTTTGTGTGTTTCATCGTCAATAAGAAGGTCAGAGGGATACAGTAAACCTGAAGTGAAGCATCGGAATCAATAACTAGTGTCACAGGAATGGTTCAAAACAAAAACAATAAGATGTATCAGTTTTGTTGTACTTAAGTCGGTATTCTGCCTTTTGTATTTAATTCCGATGCAATTTCTGTGTTTCGTCGTCAATGAGAAGGTCCATGGGATGCAGTAAACCAGAAGTGAAGCAACGGAATCTAAAACCTGTCACACAGGAAAGGTTGAAAACATAGACAGTAAGAAGAGCCAGTCTTCTTTTACTTGAATCGGCATTGCGCCTTTTGTATTTAATTCCGATGCAATTTCTGTGTTTTATCGTCAATAAGAAGGTCAGAGGGATACAGTAAACCTGTAGTGAAGCATCGGAATCTATAACTAGTGTCACAGGAATGGTTCAAAACATACACAGTAAGAAGGGTCTGTTTTCTTGCACTTAATTCAGCATTGTGCCTTTTGTATTTAATTCCGATGCAATTTCTGTGTTTCATCGTCAATCAGGAGGTCAGAGGGATACAGTAAGCCTAAAGTGAAGCATCGGGATCTATAACTTGTGTCACAGGAATGGTTCAAACATAGACCGTAAGAAGAGTCAGTTTTCTTGTACTTAAGTCGGCATTGTGCCTTTTGTATTAAATTCCGATGCAATTTCTGTGTTTCGTCGTCAATAGGAATGTCCAGAGGATACAGTAAACCTGAAGGTAAGCATCGGAAGCTAAAACCAGGCTCACACGAAAGGTTCAAAACATAGACAGTAAGAGGAGCCCATCTTCTTGTACTTGAGTCGGCATTGTGCCTTTTGTATTTAATTCCGATGCAATTTTGTGTGTTTCATCGTCAATAAGAAGGTCAGAGGGATACAGTAAACCTGAAGTGAAGCATCGGAATCAATAACTAGTGTCACAGGAATGGTTCAAAACAAAAACAATAAGATGTATCAGTTTTGTTGTACTTAAGTCGGTATTCTGCCTTTTGTATTTAATTCCGATGCAATTTCTGTGTTTCGTCGTCAATGAGAAGGTCCACGGGATACAGTAAACCTGAAGTGAAGCATCGGAATCTATAACTAGTGTCACAGGAATGGTTCAAAACATAGACAGTAAGTACAGTCAGTTTTCTTGTACTTAATTCGGCATTGTGCCTTTTCTATTTAATTCCGAAGCAATTTCTGTGTTTCATCGTCAATAAGGAGGTCAGAGGGATACAGTAAACCTGAAGTGAAGCATCGGATTCTAAAACCGGGCTCACAGGATAGGTTCAAAACATGGACAGTAAGAAGAGCCAGTCTTCTTGTACTTGAGCCGGCATTGTGCCTTTGGTATATAATTCCGATGCAATTTCTGTGTTTCATCGTCAATAAGAAGGTCAGAGGGATACAGTAAACCTGAAGTGAAACATCGTAATGTATAACTAGTGTCGCAGGAATGGTTCAAACATAAACAGTAAGAAGTGTCAGAGTTCTGGTACTTAAGTCGGCATTGTGCCTTTTGTATTCAATTTCGGTGCAATTTCTGCGTTTCGTCGTCAGTAAGAAGGTCCACCAGATACAGTAAACCTGAAGTGAAGCATAGCAATCTAAAACCTGTCTCACAGGAAAGGTTCAAAACATAGACAGTAAGAAGAGCCAGTTTTCTTGTACTTGAGTCGGCATTGTGCCTTTTGTATTTAATTCCGTTGCAATTTCTGTGTTTCATCGTCAATAAGATGGTCGGAGGGATACAGTAAACCTGAAGTGAAGCATCGGATTCAATTACTAGTGTCACAGGAATGGTTCAAAAAATAGACAGTAAGAAGAGTCAGTTTTCTTAAACTTAAGTCGGTATTGTGCCATTTGTTTTTAATTCCGATCAATTTTCTGTGTTTGATCGTCAATAAGAAGGTCAGAGGAATACAGTAAACCTGTAGTGAAGCATCGGAATCTAAAACCGGTCTCACAGGAGAGGTTCAAAGCATAGACAGTAAGAAGAGCCAGACTACTTGTACTTGAGTCGTAATTGGACTTTTTGTATTTAATTCCGATGCAATTTCTGTGTTTCATCGTCAATAAGACGGTCAGAGGGATACAGTAAAACTGAAGTGAAGCATCGGAATCTATAACTAGTGTCACAGGAATGGTTCAAAACATAGACAGTAATAAGAGTCAGTTTTCTTCTACTTAAGTCGGCATTGTGCTTTTTGTATCTAATTCCGATGCAATTTCTGTGTTTCATCGCCAATAAGAAGGTCAGCTGGATACAGTAAACCTGTAGTGAAGCATCGGAATCTATAACTAGTGTCACAGGAATGGTTCAAAACAGAGACAGAAGGAAGAGTCAGTCTTCTTGTACTTAAATCGGCATTGTGCATTTTGTATTTAATTCCGATGCAATTTTGTGTGTTTCATCGTCAATAAGAAGGTCAGAGGGATACAGTAAACCTGAAGCGAAGCATCGGAATCTGAAACTGGTCACACAGGAAAGGCTCAAATCATAGAATGTAAGTCGGCATTGTGCCTTTTTTATTCAATTCCGATGCAATTTCTGTGTTTCATCGTCAATAAGAAGGTCAGAGGGATACAGTAAACCTGAAGTGAAGCATCGGAATCTAAAACCTGTCTCACAGGAAAGGTTCAAAACATAGACAGTAAGAAGAGCCAGTCTTCTTGTACTTGAGTCGGCATTGTGCCTTTCGTATTTAATTCCGATACAATTTCTGTGTTTCATTGTCAATTAGAAGGTCAGAGGGATACAGTAAACCTGAAGTGAAGCATCGGAATCTATAACTAGTGTCACTGGAATGGTTCAAAACATAGACAGTAAGAAGAGTCCGTTTTCTTGTACTGAAGTCGGCATTGTGCCTTTCGAGTTTAATTCCGAGGCACTTTCGGTGTTTCATCGTCAATAAGAAGGTCAGAGGGATACAGTAAACCTGAAGTGAAGCATCAGAATCTATAACTAGTGTCACAGGAATGGTTCAAAACATAGACAGTCAGAAGAGTCCGTTTTCTTGTATTTAAGTCGGCATTGTGCCTTATGTATTTAATCCCGATGCAATTTCTATGTTTTATCGTCAATAAGGTCAGAGGGATACAGTAAACCTGAAGTGAAGCATCGGAATTTAAAACATGTCTCACAGGAAAGGTTCAAAACATAGACAGGAAGAAGAGTAAGTCTTCTTGTACTTGAGTCGGCATTGTGCGTTTTTTATTTAATTCCGATGCAATATCTGTGTTTTATCGTCAATAAGAAGGTCAGAGGGATACAGTAAACCTGAAGTGAAGCATCAGAATCTATAAATAGTGTCACAGGAATGGTTCAAAACATAGACAGTAAGAAGAGACAGTTTTCTGGTACTTAATTCGGCATTGTGCCTTTTCTATTTAATTCCGAAGCAATTTCTGTGTTTCATCGTCAATAAGGAGGTCAGAGGGATACAGTAAACCTGATGTGAAGCATCGGAATCTATAACTAGTGCCACAGGAATGGCTCAAACATAGACAGTAAGAAGAGTCAGTTTTCTTGAACTTAAGTCGGTATTGTGCCTTTTGTATTTAATTCCGATGCATTTTCTGTGTTCCATCGTCAATAAGAAGGTCAGCGGGATACAGTAAAGCTGAAGTGAAAAATCGGAATGTATAACTAGTGTCACAGGAATGGTTCAAAACATAGACAGTAAGAAGTGTCAGATTTCTTTAAGTCGGCATTGTGCCTTTTGTATTCAATTCCGATGCAATTTCTGCGTTTCGTCGTCAATAAGAAGGTCCACCGGATGCAGTAAGCCTGAAGTCAAGTATCGGAATCTAAAACCGGTCTCACAGGAAAGGCTCAAAACATAGACAGTAAGAAGAGCCAGTCTTCTTGTACTTGAGTCGGCATTGAGCCTTTTTATTTAATTTCGATGCAATTTCTGTGTTTCAGCGTCAATAAGAAAGTCGGAGGGATACAGTAAACCTGAAGTGAAGCATCGGATTCTATAACTAGTGTCACAGGAATGGTTCAAAACATAGACAGTAAGGAGAGTCAGTTTTCTTGAACTTAAGTCGGTATTGTGCCTTTTGTATTTAATTCCGATGCAATATCTGTGTTTCGTCGTCAATACGAAGGTCCATGGGATACAGTAAACCTGAAGTGAAGCATCGGAATTTAAAACCCGTCTCACAGGAACGGTTCAAAACATAAACAGTAAGGAGAGTAAGTTTTCTTGTACTTAAGTCGGAATTGTGCCTTTTCTATTTAATTCCTATGCAATTTCTGTGTTTCGTCGTCAATAAGAAGGTCCACGGGATACAGTAAACCTGAAGTGAAGCATCGGAATCTAAAACCGGTCTCACAGGAAAGGTTCATAACAAAGACAGTAAGAAGAGCCAGTCTTCTTGTACTTGAGTTGGCATTGTGCCTTTTTTATTTAATTCCGATGCAATTTCTGTGTTTCATCGTCAATAAGAAGGTCAGAGGGATACAGTAAACCTGAAGTGAAGCATCGGAATCTATAACTAGTGTCACTGGAATGGTTCAAAACATAGACAGTAAGAAGAGCCAGTCTTCTTGTACTTGAGTCGACATTGTGCCTTTTGTATTTAATTCCGTTGCATTTTCTGTGTTTGATCGTCAATAAGAATGTCAGAGGGATACAGTGAACCCGAAATGAAGCATCGGAATCTATAACTAGTGTCACAGGAATGGTTCAAAAACATAGACAGTAAGAAGAGTCCGTTTTCTTGTACTGAAGTCGGCATTGTGCCTTTTGAGTTTAATTCCGATGCACTTTCGGTGTTTCATCGTCAATAAGAAGGTCAGAGGGATACAGTAAACCTGAAGTGAAGCATCAGAATCTATAACTAGTGTCACAGGAATGGTTTAAAACAAAGACAGTCAGAAGAGTCCGTTTTCTTGTACTTAAGTCGGCATTGTGCCTTATGTATTTAATCCCGATGCAATATCTATGTTTCATCGTCAATTAGAAGGTCAGAGGGATACAGTAACCTGAAGTGAAGCATCGGAATCTAAAACATGTCTCACAGGAAAGGTTCAAAACATAGACAGTAAGAAGAGTCAGTCTTCTTGTACTTGAGTCGGCAGTGTGCCTTTTTTATTTAATTCCGATGCAATTTCTGTGTTTTATCGTCAATAAGAAGGTCAGAGGGATACAGTAAACCTGAAGTGAAGCATCGGAATCTATAAATAGTGTCACAGGGATGGTTCAAAATATAGACAGTAAGAAGAGACAGTTTTCTTGTCCTTAATTCGGCCTTGTGCCTTTTCTGTTTAATTCCGAAGCAATTTCTGTGTTTCATCGTCAATAAGGAGGTCAGAGGGATACAGTAAACCTGAAGTGAAGCATCGGAATCTATAACTAGTGTCACAGGAATGGTTCAAACATAGACAGTAAGAAGAGTCAGTTTTCTTGTACTTAAGTCGGCATACCCCCCCATGAACCATGGACCTTGCCGTTGGTGGGGAGGCTTGCGTGCCTCAGCGATACAGATAGCCGTACCGTAGGTGCAACCACAATGGAGGGGTATCTGATGAGAGGCCAGACAAACGTGTGGTTCCTGAAGAGGGGCAGCAGCCTTTTCAGTAGTTGCAAGGGCAACAGTCTGGATGATTGACTGATCTGGCCTTGTAACAATAACCAAAACGGCCTTGCTGTGCTGGTACTGCGAACGGCTGAAAGCAAGGGGAAACTACAGCCGTAATTTTTCCCGAGGGCATGCAGCTTTACTGTATGATTACATGATGATGGCGTCCTCTTGGGTAAAATATTCCGGAGGTAAAATAGTCCCCCATTCTGATCTCCGGGCGGGGACTACTCAAGAGGATGTCATTATCAGGAGAAAGAAAACTGGCGTTCTACGGATCGGAGCGCGGAATGTCAGATCCCTTAATCGGGCAGGTAGGTAAGAAAATTTAAAAAGGGAAATGGATAGGTTGAAGTTAGATATAGTGGGAGTTAGTGAAGTTCGGTGGCAAGAGGAACAAGACTTCTGGTCAGGTGACTACAGGGTTATAAACACAAAATCAAATAGGGGTAATGCAGGAGTAGGTTTAATAATTAATAGGAAAATAGGAATGCGGGTAAGCTACTACAAACAGCATAGTGAACGCATTATTGTGGCCAAGATAGATACGAAGCCCACACCTACTACAGTAGTACAAGTTTATATGCCAACTAGCTCTGCAGATGACGAAGAAATTGAAGAAATGTATGATGAAATAAAAGAAATTATCCAGATTGTGAAGGGAGACGAAAATTTAATAGTCATGGGTGACTGGAATTCGAGTGTAGGAAAAGGGAGAGAAGGTAACATAGTAGGTGAATATGGATTGGGGGACAGAAATGAAAGAGGAAGCCGCCTGGTCGAATTTTGCACAGAGCACAACATAATCATAACTAACACTTGGTTTAAGAATCATGAAAGAAGGTTGTATACCTGGAAGAACTCTGGAGATACTAAAAGGTATCAGATAGATTATATAATGGTAAGACAGAGATTTAGGAACCAGGTTTTAAATTGTAAGACATTTCCAGGGGCAGATGTGGACTCTGACCACAATCTATTGGTTATGACCCGTAGATTAAAACTGAAGAAACTGCAAAAAGGTGGGAATTTAAGGAGATGGGACCTGGATAAACCAGAGGTTGTACAGAGATTCAGGGAGAGCATAAGGGAGCAATTGACAGGAATGGGGGAAATAAATACAGTAGAAGAAGAATGGGTAGCTTTGAGGGATGAAGTAGTGAAGGCAGCAGAGGATCAAGTAGGTAAAAAGACGAGGGCTAGTAGAAATCCTTGGGTAACAGAAGAAATATTGAATTTAATTGATGAAAGGAGAAAATATAAAAATGAAGTAAGTGAAACAGGCAAAAAGGAATACAAACGTCTCAAAAATGAGATCGGCAGGAAGTGCAAAATGGCTAAGCAGGGATGGCTAGAGGACAAATGTAAGGATGTAGAGGCCTATCTCACTAGGGGTAAGATAGATACCGCCTACAGGAAAATTAAAGAGACCTTTGGAGATAAGAGAACGACTTGTATGAATATCAAGAGCTCAGATGGAAACCCAGTTCTAAGCAAAGAAGGGAAAGCAGAAAGGTGGAAGGAGTATATAGAGGGTCTATACAAGGGCGATGTACTTGAGGACAATATTATGGAAATGGAAGAGGATGTAGATGAAGATGAAATGGGAGATACGATACTGCGTGAAGAGTTTGACAGAGCACTGAAAGACCTGAGTCGAAACAAGGCCCCCAGAGTAGACAATATTCCATTGGAACTACTGACGGCCGTGGGAGAGCCAGTCCTGACAAAACTCTACCATCTGGTGAGCAAGATGTATGAAACAGGCGAAATACCCTCAGACTTCAAGAAGAATATAATAATTCCAATCCCAAAGAAAGCAGGTGTTGACAGATGTGAAAATTACCGAACTATCAGCTTAATAAGTCACAGCTGCAAAATACTAACACGAATTCTTTACAGACGAATGGAAAAACTAGTAGAAGAAAACCTCGGGGAAGATCAGTTTGGATTCCGTAGAAACACTGGAACACGTGAGGCAATACTGACCTTACGACTTATCTTAGAAGAAAGATTAAGGAAAGGCAAACCTACGTTTCTAGCATTTGTAGACTTAGAGAAAGCTTTTGACAATGTTGACTGGAATACTCTCTTTCAAATTCTAAAGGTGGCAGGGGTAAAATACAGGGAGCGAAAGGCTATTTACAATTTGCACAGAAACCAGATGGCAGTTATAAGAGTCGAGGGACATGAAAGGGAAGCAGTGGTTGGGAAGGGAGTAAGACAGGGTTGTAGCCTCTCCCCGATGTTGTTCAATCTGTATATTGAGCAAGCAGTAAAGGAAACAAAAGAAAAATTCGGAGTAGGTATTAAAATTCTTGGAGAAGAAATAAAAACTTTGAGGTTCGCCGATGACATTGTAATTCTGTCAGAGACAGCAATGGACTTGGAAGAGCAGTTGAATGGAATGGACAGTGTCTTGAAAGGAGGATATAAGATGAAGATCAACAAAAGCAAAACAAGGATAATGGAATGTAGTCTAATTAAGTCGGGTGATGCTGAGGGAATTAGATTAGGAAATGAGGCACTTAAAGTAGTAAAGGAGTTTTGCTATTTGGGGAGCAAAATAACTGATGATGGTCGAAGTAGAGAGGATATAAAATGTAGGCTGGCAATGGCAAGGAAAGCGTTTCTGAAGAAGAGAAATTTGTTAACATCCAGTATTGATTTAAGTGTCAGGAAGTCATTTCTGAAAGTATTCGTATGGAGTGTAGCCATGTATGGAAGTGAAACATGGACGATAAATAGTTCGGACAAGAAGAGAATAGAAGCTTTCGAAATGTGGTGCTACAGAAGAATGCTGAAAATTAGATGGGTAGATCACATAACTAATAAGGAAGTATTGAATAGGATTGGGGAGAAGAGAAGTTTGTGGCACAACTTGACCAGATGAAGGGATCGGTTGGTAGGACATGTTCTGAGGCATCATGGGATCACCAATTTAGTATTGGAGGGCAGCGTGGAGGGTAAAAATCGTAGAGGGAGACCAAGAGATGAATACACTAAGCAGATTCAGAAGGATGTAGGTTGCAGTAGGTAATGGGAGATGAAAAAGCTTGCACAGGATAGAGTAGCATGGAGAGCTGCATCAAACCAGTGGACTGCAGACCACAACAACAACAAGTCGGCATTGTGCCTTTTGTATTTAATTCCGATGCAATTTCTGAGTTTCGTCGTCAATAAGAATGTCCATGGGATACAGTAAACCTGAAGTGAAGCATCGGAATCTAAAACCGGGCTCACAGGAAAGTTTCAAAACATAGACAGTAAGAAGAGCCAGTCTTCTTGTACTTGAGTCGGCATTGTGATTTGGTATATAATTCCGATGCAATTTCTGTGCTTCATCGTCAATAAGAAGGTCAGAGGGATACAGTAAACCTGAAGTGAAGCATCGGAATCTATAACTAGTGTCCCAGGAATGGTTCAAACATAGACAGTAAGATGAGTAAGTTTTCTTGTACTTAAGTCGGCATTGAGCCTTTTGTATTTAATTCCGATGCAATTTCTGTATTTCATCGTCAATAAGAAGGTCAGAGGGATACAGTAAACCCGAAGTGAAGCATCGGAATCTATAACTAGTGTCACAGGAATGGTTCAAAACATAGACAGTAAGAAGTGTCAGTTTTCTTGTACTTAAGTCGGCATTGTGCCTTTTGTATTTAATTCCGATGCAATTTCTGTGTTTCGTCGTCAATTAGAAGGTCCATGGGATACAGTAAACCAGAAGTGAGGCAACGGAATCTGAATCCTGCCTCACAGGAAAGGATCAAAACACAGACAGTAAGAAGAGCCAGTCTTCTTGTACTTGAGTCGGCATTGTGCCTTTTGTATTTAATTCCGATGCAATTTCTGTGTTTCATCGTCAATAAGAAGGTCAGAGGGATACAGTAAACCTGAAGTGAAGCATTGGAATCTATAACTAGTGTCACACGAATGGTTCAAAACATAGACAGTAAGAAGAGTCAGTTTTCTTGTACTTAAGTCGGCATTGTGCCTTTTGTATTTAATCCCGATGCAATTTCTATGTTTCGTCGTCAATAAGAAGGTCCATGGGATACAGTAAACCAGAAGTGAGGCAACGGAATCTGAATCCTGCCTCACAGGAAAGGATCAAAACACAGACAGTAAGAAGAGCCAGTCTTCTTGTACTTGAGTCGGCATTGTGCCTTTTGTATTTAATTCCGATGCAATTTCTGTGTTTCATCGTCAATAAGAAGGTCAGAGGGATACAGTAAACCTGAAGTGAAGCATTGGAATCTATAACTAGTGTCACACGAATGGTTCAAAACATAGACAGTAAGAAGAGCCAGTCTTCTTGTACTTGAGTCGGCATTGTGCCTTTTTATTTAATTTCGATGCAATTTCTGTGTTTCATCGTCAATAAGAAAGTCGGAGGGATACAGTAAACCTGAAGTGAAGCATCGGATTCTATAACTAGTGTCACAGGAATGGTTCAAAACATAGACAGTAAGGAGAGTCAGTTTTCTTGAACTTAAGTCGGTATTGTGCCTTTTGTATTTAATTCCGATGCAATATCTGTGTTTCGTCGTCAATACGAAGGTCCATGGGATACAGTAAACCTGAAGTGAAGCATCGGAATTTAAAACCCGTCTCACAGGAACGGTTCAAAACATAAACAGTAAGAAGAGTAAGTTTTCTTGTACTTAAGTCGGAATTGTGCCTTTTCTATTTAATTCCGATGCAATTTCTGTGTTTCGTCGTCAATAAGAAGGTCCACGGGATACATTAAACCTGAAGTGAAGCATCGGAATCTAAAAGCGGTCTCACAGGAAAGGTTCATAACAAAGACAGTAAGAAGAGCCAGTCTTCTTGTACTTGGGTCGGCATTGTGCGTTTTTTATTTAATTCCGATGCAATTTCTGTGTTTTATCGTCAATAAGGAGGTCAGAGGGATACAGTAAACCTGAAGTGAAGCATCGGAATCTATAAATAGTGTCACAGGAATGGTTCAAAATATAGACAGTAAGAAGAGACAGTTTTCTTGTCCTTAATTCGGCCTTGTGCCTTTTCTGTTTAATTCCGAAGCAATTTCTGTGTTTCATCGTCAATAAGGAGGTCAGAGGGATACAGTAAACCTGAAGTGAAGCATCGGAATCTATAACTAGTGTCACAGGAATGGTTCAAACATAGACAGTAAGAAGAGTCAGTTTTCTTGTACTTAAGTCGGCATACCCCCCCATGAACCATGGACCTTGCCGTTGGTGGGGAGGCTTGCGTGCCTCAGCGATACAGATAGCCGTACCGTAGGTGCAACCACAATGGAGGGGTATCTGATGAGAGGCCAGACAAACGTGTGGTTCCTGAAGAGGGGCAGCAGCCTTTTCAGTAGTTGCAAGGGCAAGAGTCTGGATGATTGACTGATCTGGCCTTGTAACAATAACCAAAACGGCCTTGCTGTGCTGGTACTGCGAACGGCTGAAAGCAAGGGGAAACTACAGCCGTAATTTTTCCCGAGGGCATGCAGCTTTACTGTATGATTACATGATGATGGCGTCCTCTTGGGTAAAATATTCCGGAGGTAAAATAGTCCCCCATTCTGATCTCCGGGCGGGGACTACTCAAGAGGATGTCATTATCAGGAGAAAGAAAACTGGCGTTCTACGGATCGGAGCGCGGAATGTCAGATCCCTTAATCGGGCAGGTAGGTTAGAAAATTTAAAAAGGGAAATGGATAGGTTGAAGTTAGATATAGTGGGAGTTAGTGAAGTTCGGTGGCAAGAGGAACAAGACTTCTGGTCAGGTGACTACAGGGTTATAAACACAAAATCAAATAGGGGTAATGCAGGAGTAGGTTTAATAATTAATAGGAAAATAGGAATGCGGGTAAGCTACTACAAACAGCATAGTGAACGCATTATTGTGGCCAAGATAGATACGAAGCCCACACCTACTACAGTAGTACAAGTTTATATGCCAACTAGCTCTGCAGATGACGAAGAAATTGAAGAAATGTATGATGAAATAAAAGAAATTATCCAGATTGTGAAGGGAGACGAAAATTTAATAGTCATGGGTGACTGGAATTCGAGTGTAGGAAAAGGGAGAGAAGGTAACATAGTAGGTGAATATGGATTGGGGGACAGAAATGAAAGAGGAAGCCGCCTGGTCGAATTTTGCACAGAGCACAACATAATCATAACTAACACATGGTTTAAGAATCATGAAAGAAGGTTGTATACCTGGAAGAACCCTGGAGATACTAAAAGGTATCAGATAGATGATATAATGGTAAGACAGAGATTTAGGAGCCAGGTTTTAAATTGTAAGACATTTCCAGGGGCAGATGTGGACTCTGACCACAATCTATTGGTTATGACCCGTAGATTAAAACTGAAGAAACTGCAAAAAGGTGGGAATTTAAGGAGATGGGACCTGGATAAACCAGAGGTTGTACAGAGATTCAGGGAGAGCATAAGGGAGCAATTGACAGGAATGGGGGAAATAAATACAGTAGAAGAAGAATGGGTAGCTTTGAGGGATGAAGTAGTGAAGGCAGCAGAGGATCAAGTAGGTAAAAAGACGAGGGCTAGTAGAAATCCTTAGGTAACAGAAGAAATATTGAATTTAATTGATGAAAGGAGAAAATATAAAAATGAAGTAAGTGAAACAGGCAAAAAGGAATACAAACGTCTCAAAAATGAGATCGGCAGGAAGTGCAAAATGGCTAAGCAGGGATGGCTAGAGGACAAATGTAAGGATGTAGAGGCCTATCTCACTAGGGGTAAGATAGATACCGCCTACAGGAAAATTAAAGAGACCTTTGGAGATAAGAGAACGACTTGTATGAATATCAAGAGCTCAGATGGAAACCCAGTTCTAAGCAAAGAAGGGAAAGCAGAAAGGTGGAAGGAGTATATAGAGGGTCTATACAAGGGCGATGTACTTGAGGACAATATTATGGAAATGGAAGAGGATGTAGATGAAGATGAAATGGGAGATACGATACTGCGTGAAGAGTTTGACAGAGCACTGAAAGACCTGAGTCGAAACAAGGCCCCCAGAGTAGACAATATTCCATTGGAACTACTGACGGCCGTGGGAGAGCCAGTCCTGACAAAACTCTACCATCTGGTGAGCAAGATGTATGAAACAGGCGAAATACCCTCAGACTTCAAGAAGAATATAATAATTCCAATCCCAAAGAAAGCAGGTGTTGACAGATGTGAAAATTACCGAACTATCAGCTTAATAAGTCACAGCTGCAAAATACTAACACGAATTCTTTACAGACGAATGGAAAAACTAGTAGAAGAAAACCTCGGGGAAGATCAGTTTGGATTCCGTAGAAACACTGGAACACGTGAGGCAATACTGACCTTACGACTTATCTTAGAAGAAAGATTAAGGAAAGGCAAACCTACGTTTCTAGCATTTGTAGACTTAGAGAAAGCTTTTGACAATGTTGACTGGAATACTCTCTTTCAAATTCTAAAGGTGGCAGGGGTAAAATACAGGGAGCGAAAGGCTATTTACAATTTGCACAGAAACCAGATGGCAGTTATAAGAGTCGAGGGACATGAAAGGGAAGCAGTGGTTGGGAAGGGAGTAAGACAGGGTTGTAGCCTCTCCCCGATGTTGTTCAATCTGTATATTGAGCAAGCAGTAAAGGAAACAAAAGAAAAATTCGGAGTAGGTATTAAAATTCTTGGAGAAGAAATAAAAACTTTGAGGTTCGCCGATGACATTGTAATTCTGTCAGAGACAGCAATGGACTTGGAAGAGCAGTTGAATGGAATGGACAGTGTCTTGAAAGGAGGATATAAGATGAAGATCAACAAAAGCAAAACAAGGATAATGGAATGTAGTCTAATTAAGTCGGGTGATGCTGAGGGAATTAGATTAGGAAATGAGGCACTTAAAGTAGTAAAGGAGTTTTGCTATTTGGGGAGCAAAATAACTGATGATGGTCGAAGTAGAGAGGATATAAAATGTAGGCTGGCAATGGCAAGGAAAGCGTTTCTGAAGAAGAGAATTTTTGTTAACATCCAGTATTGATTTAAGTGTCAGGAAGTCATTTCTGAAAGTATTCGTATGGAGTGTAGCCATGTATGGAAGTGAAACATGGACGATAAATAGTTCGGACAAGAAGAGAATAGAAGCTTTCGAAATGTGGTGCTACAGAAGAATGCTGAAAATTAGATGGGTAGATCACATAACTAATAAGGAAGTATTGAATAGGATTGGGGAGAAGAGAAGTTTGTGGCACAACTTGACCAGAAGAAGGGATCGGTTGGTAGGACATGTTCTGAGGCATCATGGGATCACCAATTTAGTATTCGAGGGCAGCGTGGAGGGTAAAAATCGTAGAGGGAGACCAAGAGATGAATACACTAAGCAGATTCAGAAGGATGTAGGTTGCAGTAGGTAATGGGAGATGAAAAAGCTTGCACAGGATAGAGTAGCATGGAGAGCTGCATCAAACCAGTGGACTGCAGACCGCAACAACAACAAGTCGGCATTGTGCCTTTTGTATTTAATTCCGATGCAATTTCTGTGTTTCGTCGTCAATAAGAATGTTCATGGGATACAGTAAACCTGAAGTGAAGCATCGGAATCTAAAACCGGGCTCACAGGAAAGTTTCAAAACATAGACAGTAAGAAGAGCCAGTCTTCTTGTACTTGAGTCGGCATTGTGATTTGGTATATAATTCCGATGCAATTTCTGTGCTTCATCGTCAATAAGAAGGTCAGAGGGATACAGTAAACCTGAAGTGAAGCATCGGAATCTATAACTAGTGTCCCAGGAATGGTTCAAACATAGACAGTAAGATGAGTCAGTTTTCTTGTACTTAAGTCGGCATTGAGCCTTTTGTATTTAATTCCGATGCAATTTCTGTATTTCATCGTCAATAAGAAGGTCAGAGGGATACAGTAAACCTGAAGTGAAGCATCGGAATCTATAACTAGTGTCACAGGAACAGTTCAAAACATAGACAGTAAGAAGTGTCAGTTTTCTTGTACTTAAGTCGGCATTGTGCCTTTTGTATTTAATTCCGATGCAATTTCTGTGTTTCGTCGTCAATAAGAAGGTCCATGGGATACAGTAAACCAGAAGTGAGGCAACGGAATCTGAATCCTGTCTCACAGGAAAGGTTCAAAACACAGACAGTAAGAAGAGCCAGTCTTCTTGTACTTGAGTCGGCATTGTGCCTTTTGTATTTAATTCCGATGCAATTTCTGTGTTTCATCGTCAATAAGAAGGTCAGAGGGATACAGTAAACCTGAAGTGAAGCATTGGAATCTATAACTAGTGTCACACGAATGGTTCAAAACATAGACAGTAAGAAGAGTCAGTTTTCTTGTACTTAAGTCGGCATTATGCCTTTTGTATTTAATCCCGATGCAATTTCTATGTTTCATAGTCATTAAGAAAGTCAGAGGGATACAGTAAACCTGTAGTGAAGCATCGGAATCTAAAACCGGTCTCACAGGAAAGGTTCAAACATAGACAGTAAGAAGAACCAGTCTTCTTGTACTTGAGTCGGCATTGTGCCTTTTGTATTTAATTCCGACGCAATTTCTGTGTTTTATCGTCAATAAGAAGCTCAGAGGGATACAGTAAACCTGAAGTGAAGCATCGGAATCTATAACTAGTATCACAGGAATGGTTCAAATATAGACTGTAAGAAGAGTCAGTTTTCTTGTACTTAATTCGGCATTGTGCCTTTTGTATTTAATTCCGATGCAATTTCTGTGTTTCATCGTCAGTAAGGAGGTCAGAGGGATAAAGTAAACCTGAAAAGAAGCATCGGAATCTATAACTAGTGTCACAGGAATGGTTCAAACATAGACAGTAGGATTAGTCAGTTTTCTTGTACTTAAGTCGGCATTGTGCATTTTGTATTAAATTCCGATGCAATTTCTGTGTTTCATCGTCAACAGATAGGTCAGAGGGATACTGAAAACCTGAAGTGATGCATCGGAATCTATAACTAGTGTCGCAGGAATGGTTCAAAACATAAACAGTAAGAAGAGTCAGTTTTCTTTTACTAAAGTCGGCATTGAGCCTTTTGTATTTAATTCCGATGCAATGTCTGTGTTTCATCGCCAATAAGAAGGTCAGAGGGATACAGTAAACCTGAAGTGAAGCATGGAAATGTATAACTAGTGTCACAGGAATGGTTCAAAACATAGACAGTAAGGAGTGTGAGCTTTCTTGTACTTAAGTCGGCATTGTGCCTTTTGTATTGAATTCCGATGCAATTTCTGCGTTTCGTCGTCAATAAGAAGGTCCACCGGATACAGTAAACCTGAAGTGAAACATCGGAATCTAAAACCGGTCTCACAGGAAAGGTTCAAAACATAGACAGTAAGAAGAGCCAGCCTTCTTGAACTTGAGATGGCATTGTGCCTTTTGTATTTAATTCCGATGCAATTTCTGTGTTTCTTCGTCAATAAGAAGGTCAGAGGGGTACAGTAAACCTGAAGTGAAGCATCGGAATCTATAACTAGTGTCACAGGAATGGTTCAAAACATAGACAGTAAGAAGGGTCCGCTTTCTTGTACTGAAGTCGGCATTGTGCCTTTTGTATTTAATCCCGATGCAATTTCTATGTTTCATAGTCATTAAGAAGGCCAGAGGGATACAGTAAACCTGAAGTGAAAGATCGGAATCTAAAACCGGTCTCACAGGAAAGGTTCAAAACATAGACACAAGAAGAGCCAGTCTTCTAGTACTTGAGTCGGCATTGTTCCTTTTGTATTTAATTCCGACGCAATTTCTGTGTTTCATCGTCAATAAGGTCAGAGGGATACAGTAAAACTGAAGTGAAGCATCGGAATCTATAACTAGTGTTACAGGAATGGTTCAAAACATAGACAGTAAGAAGAGTCCGTTTTCTTGTACTTAAGTCGGCATTGTGCATTTTTAGTTTACTTCCGATGCACTTTCTGTGTTTCATCGTCAATAAGAAGGTCAGAGAGATATAGTATACCTGAAGTGAAGCATCGGAATCTATAACTAGTGTCACAGGAATGGTTCAAAAGATACACAGTAAGAAGAGCACGCTTTCTTGTACTTAAGTCAGCATTGTGCTTTTTGTATTTAATCCCGATTCAATTTCTATGTTTCATCGTCAATAAGAAGGTCAGTGGGATACAGTAAACCTGAAGTGAAGCATCGGAATCTATAACTAGTGTCACAGGAATGGTTCAAAACATAGACAGTAAGAAGAGTCAGTTTTCTTGTACTTAATTCGGCATTGTGCCTCTTGTATTTAATTCCGATGCAATTTCTGTGTTTCATCGTCAATAAGGAGGTCAGAGGGATACAGTAAACCTGAAGTGAAGCATCGGAATCTGTAACTAGTGTCACAGGAATGGTTCAAACATAGACAGTAAGAAGAGTCAGTTTTCTTGTACTTAAGTCGGCATTGTGCCTTTTGTATTTAATTCCGATGCAATTTCTGTGTTTATTCGTCAATAAGAATGTCCAAGGGATACAGTAAACCTGAAGTGAAGCATCGAAATCTAAAAACGGGCTCACAGGAAAGGTTCAAAACATAGACAGTAAGAAGAGCCAGTCATCTAGTACTTGAGTCGGCATTGTGCCTTTTGTATTTAATTCCGACGCAATTTCTGTGTTTTATCGTCAATAAGAAGGTCAGAGGGATACAGTAAACCTGAAGTGAAGCATCGGAATCTATAACTAGTGTCACACGAATGGTTCAAAACATAGACAGTAAGAAGAGTCAGTTTTCTTGTACTTAAGTCGGCATTGTGCCTTTTATATTAAATTCCGATGCAATTTCTGTGTTTATTCATCAATAAGAATGTCCAAGGGATACAGTAAACTTGAAGTGATGCATCGGAATCTAAAAACGGGCTCACAGGAAAGGTTCTAAACATAGACAGTAAGAAGAGCCAGTCTTCTTGTACTTGAGTCGGCATTGTGCCTTTTGTATATAATTCCGATGCAATTTCTGTGTTTCATCGTCAATAAGAAGGTCAGAGGCATACAGTTAACCTGAAGTGAAGCATCGGAATCTATAACAAGTGTCGCAGGAATGGTTCAAAACATAAACAGTAAGAAGAGTCAGTTTTCTTTTACTTAAGTCGGCATTGAGCCTTTTGTATTTAATTCCGATGCAATGTCTGTGTTTCATCGCCAATAAGAAGGTCAGAGGGATACAGTAAACTTGAAGTGAAGCATCGAAATGTATAACTAGTGTCACAGGAAATGTTCAAATCATAGACAGTAAGAAGAGTCAGTTTTCTTGTACTTAAGTCGGTATTGTGCCTTTTGTATTTAATTCCGATGCAATATCTGTGTTTCAACGTCAATAAGAACGTCCATGGGATACAGTAAACCTGAAGTGAGGCAACGGAATCTAAAACCTGTCTCAAAGGAATGGTTCAAAACACAGACAGTAAGAAGAGCCAGTCTTCTTGTACTTGAGTCGGCATTGTACCTCTTGTATTTAATTCCGATGGAATTTCTGTGTTTCATCGTCAATAAGGTCAGAGGGATACAGTAAAACTGAAGTGAAGCATCGGAATCTATAACTAGTGTTACAGGAATGGTTCAAAACATAGACAATAAGAAGAGTCCGTTTTCTTGTACTTAAGTCGGCATTGTGCATTTTTAGTTTACTTCCGATGCACTTTCTGTGTTTCATCGTCAATAAGAAGGTCAGAGGGATATAGTAAACCTGAAGTGAAGCATCGGAATCTATAACTAGTGTCACAGGAATGGTTCAAACATACACAGTAAGAAGAGCCCGTTTTCTTGTACTTAAGTCAGCATTGTGCCTTTTGTATTTAATCCCGATTCAATTTCTATGTTTCATCGTCAATAAGAAGGTCAGAGGGATACAGTAAACCTGAAGTGAAGCATCGGAATCTATAACTAGTGTCACAGGAATGGTTCAAAACATAGACAGTAAGAAGAGTCCGTTTTCTTGTACTTAAGTCGGCATTGTGCCTTTTGTATTTAATCCCGATGCAATTTCTATGTTTCATAGTCATTAAGAAGGCCGGAGGGATACAGTAAACCTGAAGTGAAGCATCGGAATCTATAACTAGTGTCACAGGAATGGTTCAAAACATAGACTGTAAGAAGAGTCAGTTTTCTTGTACTTAATTCGGCATTGTGCCTCTTGTATTTAATTCCGATGCAATTTCTGTGTTTCATCGTCAATAAGGAGGTCAGAGGGATACAGTAAACCTGAAGTGAAGCATCGGAATCTGTAACTAGTGTCACAGGAATGGTTCAAACATAGACAGTAAGAAGAGTCAGTTTTCTTGTACTTAAGTCGGCATTGTGCCTTTTGTATTTAATTCCGATGCAATTTCTGTGTTTATTCGTCAATAAGAATGTCCAAGGGATACAGTAAACCTGAAGTGAAGCATCGAAATCTAAAAACGGGCTCACAGGAAAGGTTCAAAACATAGACAGTAAGAAGAGCCAGTCTTCTAGTACTTGAGTCGGCATTGTGCCTTTTGTATATAATTCCGATGCAATTTCTGTGTTTCATCGTCAATTAGAAGGTCAGAGGGATACAGTAAACCTGAAATGTAGCATCGGAATCTATAGATAGTGTTACAGGAATGGTTCAAAACATAGACAGTAAGAAGAGTCAGTTTTCTTGTACTTAAGTCGGCATTGTGCCTTTTGTATTTAATTCCGATGCAATTTCTGTGTTTCATCGTCAATAAGAAGGTCATAGGGATACAGTAAACCTGAAGTGAAGCATCGGAATCTATAACTAGTGTCACAGGAATTGTTCAAACATAGACAGTAAGAAGAGTCAGTTTTCTTGTACTTGAGTCGGCATTGTGCCTTTTGTATTTAATTCCGATGCAATTTCTGCGTTTCGTCGTCAGCAAGAAGGTCCTCCGGATACAGTAAACCAGAAGTGAAGCATCGGAATCTAAAACCCATCTCACAGGAAAGGTTCAAAACATAGACAGTAAGAAGAGCCAGTCTTCTTGTACTTGAGTCGACATTGTGCCTTTTGTATTTAATTCAGATGCAATTTCTGTGTTCCATCGTCAATAAGAAGGTCAGAGGGATACAGTAAACCTGACGTGAAGCATCGGAATCTATAACTAGTGTCACAGGAATGGTTCATAACATAGACAGTAAGAACAGTCAGTTTTCTTGTACATACGTCGGCATTGTGCCTTTTGTTTTTAATTCCGATGCAATATCTGTGTTTCGACGTCAATAGGAATGTCCAAGGGAGACAGTAAACCTGAAGTGAAGCATCGGAAACTAAAAACGGGCTCACAGGAAAGGTTCAAAACATAGACAGTAAGAAGAGCCAGTCTTCTTGTACTTGAGTTGGCATTGTTCCTTTTGTATTTAATTCCGATGCAATTTCTGTGTTTCATCGTCATTAAGAAGGTCAGAGGGATACAGTAAACCTGAAGTGAAGCATCGAAATCTATAACTAGTGTCACAGGAATGGTTCAAAACATAGACAGTAAGAAGAGTCAGTTTTCTTGTACTTAAGTCGATATTGTGCCTTTTGTATTTAATTCCGATGCAATTTCTGTGTTTCGTCGTCAATAAGAAGGTCCATGGGATACAGTAAACCAGAAGTGAGGCAAACGGAATCTGAATCCTGTCTCACAGGAAAGGTTCAAAACACAGACAGTAAGTAGAGCCAGTCTTCTTGTACTTGAGTCGGCATTGTGCCTTTTGTATTTAATTCCGATGCAATTTCTGTGTTTCATCGTCAATAAGAAGGTCAGAGGGATACTGTAAACCTGAAGTGAAGCATCGGAATCTATAACTAGTGTCACACGAATGGTTCATCACATAGACAGTAAGAAGAGTCGGTTTTCTTGCACTTAAGTCGGCATTGTGCCTTTTGTATTTAATACCGATGCAATTTCTATGTTTCATAGTCATTAAGAAAGTCAGAGGGATACAGTAAACCTGTAGTGAAGCATCGGAATCTAAAACCGGTCTCACAGGAAAGGTTCAAACATAGACAGTAAGAGGAGCCAGTCTTCTTGTACTTGAGTCGGCATTGTGCCTTTTCTATATAATTCGGATGCAATTTCTGTGTTTCATCGTCAATAAGAAGGTCAGAGGCATACAGTTAACCTGAAGTGAAGCATCGGAATCTATAACTAGTGTCACACGAATGGTTCATCACATAGACAGTAAGAAGAGTCAGTTTTCTTGTACTTAAGTCGGCATTGTGCCTTTTGTATTAAATTCCGATGCAATTTCTGTGTTTATTCGTCAATAAGAATGTCCAAGGGATACAGTAAACCTGAAGTGAAGCATCGGAATCTAAAAACGGGCTCACAGGAAAGGTTCTAAACATAGACAGTAAGAAGAGCCAGTCTTCTTGTACTTGAGTCGGCATTGTGCCTTTTCTATATAATTCGGATGCAATTTCTGTGTTTCATCGTCAATAAGAAGGTCAGAGGCATACAGTTAACCTGAAGTGAAGCATCGGAATCTATAACAAGTGTCGCAGGAATGGTTCAAAACATAAACAGTGAGAAGAGTCAGTTTTCTTTTACTTAAGACGGCATTGAGCCTTTTGTATATAATTCCGATGCAATGTCTGTGTTTAATCGCCAATAAGAAGGTCAGAGGGATACAGTAAACTTGAAGTGAAGCATCGAAATGTATAACTAGTGTCACAGGAAATGTTCAAAACATAAACAGTAAGAAGAGTCAGTTTTCTTGTACTTAAGTCGGTATTGTGCCTTTTGTATTTAATTCCGATGCAATTTCTGTGTTTCATCGTCAATAAGAAGGTCCATGGGATACAGTAAACCTGAAGTGAGGCAACGGAATCTAAAACCTGTCTCACAGGAATGGTTCAAAACACAGACAGTAAGAAGAGTCAGTTTTCTTGTACTTAATTCGGCATTGTGCCTTTGTATTTAATTCCGATGCAATTTCTGTGTTTCATCGTCAATAAGGAGGTCAGAGATATACAGTAAACCTGAAGTGAAGCATCGGAATCTATAACTAGTGTCACAGGAATGGTTCAAACATAGACAGTAAGAAGAGTCAGTTTTCTTGTACTTAAGTCGGCATTGTGCCTTTTGTATTTAATTCCGATGCCATTTGTGTGTTTATTCGTCAATAAGAATGTCCAAGGGATACAGTAAACCTGAAGTGAAGCATCGAAATCTAAAAACGGGCTCACAGGAAAGGTTCAAATCATAGACAGTAAGAAGAGCCACTCTTCTAGTACTTGAGTCGGCTTTGTCTTTTGTATATAATTCCGATGCAATTTCTGTGTTTCATCGTCAATAAGAAGGTCAGAGGGATACAGTAAACCTGAAGTGAAGCAGCGGAATCTATAACTAGTGTCACAGGAACGGTTCAAAACATAGACAGTAAAAAGAGTCAGTTTTCTTGTACTTAAGCCGGCATTGTTCCTTTTGTATTTAATTCGGATGCAATTTCTGTGTGTCATCGTCAATAAGGAGGCCAGAGGGATACAGTAAACCTGAAGTGAAGCATCGGAATCTATAACTAGTGTCACAGGAAAGGTTCAAACATAGACAGTAAGAAGAGTCAGTTTTCTTATACTTAAGTAAGCATTGTGCATTTTTAGTTTAATTCCGATGCACTTTCTGTGTTTCATCGTCAATAAGAAGGTCAGAGGGATATAGTAAACCTGAAGTGAAGCATCGGAATCTATAACTAGTGTCACAGGAATGGTTCAAAACATACACAGTAAGAAGAGCCCGTTTTCTTGTACTTAAGTCAGCATTGTGCCTTTTGTATTTAATCCCGATTCAATTTCTATGTTTCATCGTCAATAAGAAGGTCAGAGGGATACAGTAAACCTGAAGTGAAGCATCGGAATCTATAACTAGTGTCACAGGAATGGTTCAAAACATAGACAGTAAGAAGAGTCCGTTTTCTTGTACTGAAGTCGGCATTGTGCCTTTTGTATTTAATCCCGATGCAATCTCTATGTTTCATAGTCATTAAGAAGGCCAGAGGGATACAGTAAACCTGAAGTGAAGCATCGGAATCTAAAACCGGTCTCACAGGAAAGGTTCAAAACATAGACACAAGAAGAGCCAGTCTTCTTGTACTTGAGTCGGCATTGTGCCTTTTGTGTTTAATTCCGATGCAATTTCTGTGTTTCATCGTCAATAAGAAGGTCAGAGGGATACAGCAAACCTGAAGTGAAGAATCGGAATCTATAACTAGTGTCACAGGAATGGTTCAAAACATAGACTGTAAGAAGAGTCAGTTTTCTTGTACTTAATTCGGCATTGTGCCTTTGTATTTAATTCCGATGCAATTTCTGTGTTTCATCGTCAATAAGGAGGTCAGAGATATACAGTAAACCTGAAGTGAAGCATCGGAATCTATAACTAGTGTCACAGGAATGGTTCAAACATAGACAGTAAGAAGAGTCAGTTTTCTTGTACTTAAATCGGCATTGTGCCTTTTGTATTTAATTCCGATGCAATTTGTGTGTTTATTCGTCAATAAGAATGTCCAAGGGATACAGGAAACCTGAAGTGATGCATCGAAATCTAAAAACGGGCTCACAGGAAAGGTTCAAAACATAGACAGTAAGAAGAGCCAGTCTTCTAGTACTTGAGTCGGCATTGTGCCTTTTGTATATAATTCCGATGCAATTTCTGTGTTTCATCGTCAATAAGAAGGTCAGAGGGATACAGTAAACCTGAAGTGAAGCATCGGAATCTATAACTAGTGTCACAGGAACAGTTCAAAACATAGACAGTAAAAAGAGTCAGTTTTCTTGTACTTAAGCCGGCATTGTTCCTTTTGTATTTAATTCGGATGCAATTTCTGTGTGTCATCGTCAATAAGGAGGCCAGAGGGATACAGTAAACCTGAAGTGAAGCATCGGAATCTATAACTAGTGTCACAGGAAAGGTTCAAACATAGTAAGAAGAGTCAGTTTTCTTATACTTAAGTCGGCATTGTGCATTTTTAGTTTAATTCCGATGCACTTTCTGTGTTTCATCATCAATAAGAAGGTCAGAGGGATATAGTAAACCTGAAGTGAAGCATCGGAATCTATAACTAGTGTCACAGGAATGGTTCAAAACATACACAGTAAGAAGAGCCCGTTTTCTTGTACTTAAGTCAGCATTGTGCCTTTTGTATTTAATCCCGATTCAATTTCTATGTTTCATCGTCAATAAGAAGGTCAGAGGGATACATTAAACCTGAAGTGAAGCATCGGAATCTATAACTAGTGTCACAGGAATGGTTCAAAACATAGACAGTAAGAAGAGTCCGTTTTCTTGTAGTTAATTCGGCATTGTGCCTTTTGTATTTAATCCCGATGCAATTTCTATGTTTCATAGTCATTAAGAAGGCCGGAGGGATACAGTAAACCTGAAGAGAAGCATCGGAATCTAAAACCGGTCTCACAGGAAAGGTTCAAAACATAGACAGTGAGAAGAGCCAGTCTTGTTGTACTTGAGTCGACATTGTGTCTTATGTGCTTAATTCCGATGCAATTTCTGTGTTTTATCGTCAATAACAAGGTCAGAGGGATACAGTAAACCTGAAGTGAAGCATCGGAATGTATAACTAATGTCACAGGAATGGTTCAAAACATAGACTGTTAGAAGAGTCAGTTATCTTGTACTTAAGTCGGCATTGTGCCTTTTGTATTTAATTCCGATGCAATTTCTGTGTTTATTCGTCAATAAGAATGTCCAAGCCATACAGTGAACCTGAGGTGAAGCATCGAAATCTAAAAACGGGCTCACAGGAATGGTTCAAAACATAGGCAGTAAGAAGAGCCAGTCTTCTAGTACTTGAGTCGGCATTGTGCCTTTTGTATATAATTCCGATGCAATTTCTGTGTTTCATCGTCAATAAGAAGGACAGAGGAATACAGTAAACCTGAAGTGAAGCATCGGAATCTATAACTAGTGTCACAGGAATTGTTCAAACATAGACAGTAAGAAGAGTCAGTTTTCTTGTACTTGAGTCGGCATTGTGCCTTTTGTATTTCATTCCGATGCAATTCCTGCATTTCGTCGTCAGCAAGAAGTTCCTCCGGATACAGTATCCTGAAGTGAAGCATCGGAATCTATAACTAGTGTCACAGGAATGGTTCATAACATAGACAGTAAGAAGAGTCAGTTTTCTTGTACTTACGTCGGCATTGTGCCTTTTGTAATTAATTCCGATGCAATTTCTGTGTGTCACCGTCAATTAGGAGGCCAGAGGGATACAGTAAACCTGAAGTGAAGCATCGGAATCTATAACTAGTGTCACAGGAATGGTTCAAATATAGACAGTAAGAAGAGTCAGTTTTCTTGTACTTAAGTCGGCATTGTGCCTTTTGTTTTTAATTCTGATGCAATTTCTGTGTTTCGCCGTCAATAGGAATGTCCAAGGGATACAGTAAACCTGAAGTGAAGCATCGGAAACTAAAATCGGACTCACAGGATAGGTTCAAAACATAGACAGTAAAAAGAGCCAGTCTTCTTGTACTTGAGTTGGCATTGTGCTTTTTGTATTTAATTCCGATGCAATTTCTGTGTTTCATCGTCAATAAGAAGGTCAGAGGGATACAGTAAACCTGAAGTGAAGCATCGGAATCTATAACTAGTGTCACGCGAATGGTTCAAATCATAGACAGTAAGAAGAGTCCGTTTTCTTGTACTTAAGTCGGCATTGTGCCTTTTGAGTTTAAATTTGATGCACTTTCTGTGTTTCATCGTCTATAAGAAGGTCAGAGGGATACAGTAAAGCTGAAGTGAAGCATCGGAATCTATAACTAGTGTGACAGGAATGGTTCAAAACATAGTCAGTAAGAAGAGTCCGTTTTCTTGTACTTAATTCGGCATTGTGCCTTTTGAATTTAATTCCGATGCAATTTCTGTGTTTCATCGTCAATAAGGAGGTCAGAGGGATACAGTAAACCTGAAGAGAAGCATCGGAATCTATAACAAGTGTCACAGGAATGGTTCAAAACATAGACAGTAAGAAGAGTCAGTTTTCTTGAACTTAAGTCGGCATTGTGCCTTTTGTATTTAATTCCGATGCAATTTCTGTGTTTCATCGTCAATAAGAAGGTCAGAGGGATACAGTAAACCTGAAGTGAAGCATCGGAATCTATAACTACTGTCACAGGAATGTTTGAAAACATAAACAGTAAGAAGAGACAGTTTTCTTGTACTTAAGTCGGCATTGAGCCTTTTGTATTTAATTCCGATGCAATGTCTGTGTTTCATCGTCAATAAGAAGGTCAGAGGGTTACAGTAAACCTGAAGTGAAGCATCGGAATGTATAACTAGTGTCACAGGAATGGTTCAAAACATAGACAGTAAGAAGTGTCAGATTTCTTGTACTTAGTCGGCATTGTGCCTTTTGTATTGAATTCCGATGCAATTTCTGCGTTTCGTCGTCAATAAGAAGGTCCACCGGATACAGTAAACCTGAAGTGAAGCAAAGGAATCTAAAACCTATCTCACAGGAAAGGTTCAAAGCATAGACAGTAAGAAGAGCCAGTCTTGTTGTACTTGAGTCGGCATTGTGCCTTTTGTATTTAATTCCGATGCAATTTCTGTGTTTCATCGTCAATTAGAAGGTCAGCGAGATTCAGTAAACCTCAAGTAAAGAATTGGAATCTATAACTAGTGTCACAGGAATGGTTCAAAACATAGACAGTAAGAAAAGTCAGTCTTCTTGTACTGAAATCGGCATTGTGCCTTTTGTATTTAATTCCGATGCAATTTCTGGGTTTCATCGTCAATAAGAAGGTCAGAGGGATACAGTAAGCTTGAAGGGAAGCATCGGAATCTATAACTAGTGTCACAGGAATTGTTCAAACATAGACAGTAAGAAGAGTCAGTTTTCTTGTACTTGAGTCGGCATTGTGCATTTTGTATTTAATTCCGATGCAATTTCTGCGTTTCGTCGTCAGCAAGAAGGTCCTCCGGATACAGTAACCTGAAGTGAAGCATCGGAATCTAAAACACATCACACAGGAAAGGTTCAAAACATAGACAGTAAGAAGAGCCAGTCATCTTGTACATACGTCGGCATTGTGCCTTTTGTTTTTAATTCCGATGCAATTTCTGTGTTTCGTCGTCAATAGAAATGTCCAAGGGAGACAGTAAACCTGAAGTGAAGCATCAGAAACTAAAAACGGGCTCACAGGAAAGGTTCAAAACATAGACAGTAAGAAGAGCCAGTCTTCTTGTACTTGAGTTGGCATTGTGCCTTTTGTATTTAATTCCGATGCAATTTCTGTGTTTCATCGTCATTAAGAAGGTCAGAGGGATACAGTAAACCTGAAGTGAAGCATCGAAATGTATAACTAGTGTCACAGGAATGGTTCAAAACATAAACAGTAATAAGAGTCAGTTTTCTTTTACTTATGTCGGCATTGAGCCTTTTGTATTTAATTCCGATGCAATGTCTGTGTTTCATCGCCAATAAGAAGGTCAGAGGGATACAGTAAACCTGAAGTGAAGCATCGAAATGTATAACTAGTGTCACAGGAATGGTTCAAAACATAGACAGTAAGGAGTGTCAGATTTCTTGTACTTAAGTCGGCATTGTGCCTTTTGTATTGAATTCCGATGCAATTTCTGCGTTTTGTCGTCAATAAGAAGGTCCACCGGATACAGTAAACCTGAAGTGAAACATCGGAATCTAAAACCGGCCTCACAGGAAAGGTTCAAAACATAGACAGTAAGAAGAGCCAGCCTTCTTGAACTTGAGTTGGCATTGAGCTTTTTGTATTTAATTCCGATGCAATCTCTGTGTTTCATCGTCAATAAGAAGGTCAGAGGGATACAGTACACCTGAAGTGAAGCATCGGAATCTATAACTAGTGTCACAGGAATGGTTCAAAACATAGACAGTAAGAAGGGTCCGCTTTCTTGTACTTAAGTCGGCATTGTGCCTTTTGTATTTAATCCCGATGCAATTTCTATGTTTCATACTCATTAAGAAGGCCAGAGAGATACAGTAAACCTGAAGTGAGGCATCGGAATCTAAAACCGGTGTCACAGGAAAGGTTCAAAAGATAGACACAAGAAGAGCCAGTCTTCTTGTACTTGAGTCGGCATTGTGCCTTTTGTGTTTAATTCCGATGCAATTTCTGTGTAGATAGACACAAGAAGAGCCAGTCTTCTTGTACTTGAGTCGGCATTGTGCCTTTTGTGTTTAATTCCGATGCAATTTCTGTGTTTCATCGACAATAAGAAGGTCAGAGGGATACAGTAAACCTGAAGTGAAGAATCGGAATCTATAACTAGTGTCACAGGAATGGTTCAAAGCATAGACTGTAAGAAGAGTCAGTTTTCTTGTACTTAATTCGGCATTGTGCCTTTGTATTTAATTCCGATGCAATTTCTGTGTTTCATCGTCAATAAGGAGGTCAGAGATATACAGTAAACCTGAAGTGAAGCATCGAAATCTATAACTAGTGTCACAGGAATGGTTCAAACATAGACAGTAAGAAGAGTCAGTTTTCTTGTACTTAAGTCGGCATTGTGCCTTTTGTATTTAATTCCGGTGCAATTTGTGTGTTTATTCGTCAATAAGAATGTCTAAGGGATACAGTAAACCTGAAGTGAAGCATCGAAATCTAAAAACGGTCTCACAGGAAAGGTTCAAAACATAGACAGTGAGAAGAGCCAGTCTTCTAGTACTTGAGTCGGCATTGTGCCTTTTGTATATAATTCCGATGCAATTTCTGTGTTTCATCGTCAATAAGAAGGTCAGAGGGATACAGTAAACCTGAAGTGAAGCATCGGAATCTATAACTAGTGTCACAGGAACGGTTCAAAACATAGACAGTAAAAAGAGTCAGTTTTCTTGTACTTAAGCCGGCATTGTGCCTTTTGTATTTAATTCGGATGCAATTTCTGTGTGTCATCGTCAATAAGGAGGCCAGAGGGATACAGTAAACCTGAAGTGAAGCATCGGAATCTATAACTAGTGTCACAGGAAAGGTTCAAACATAGACAGTAAGAAGAGTCAGTTTTCTTATACTTAAGTTGGCATTGTGGCTTTTGTATTTAATTCCGATGCAATTTCTCTGTTTCGTCGTCAATAAGAAGGTCCATGGGATACAGTAAACCTGAAGTGAAGTAACGGAATCTAAAACTTCTCTCACAGGAAAGGTTCAAAACATAGACAGTAAGAAGAGCCAGTCTTCTTGTACTTGAGTCGGCATTGTACCTTTTGTATTTAATTCCGATGCAATTTCTGTGTTTCATCGTCAATAAGGAGGTCACAGGGATACAGTAAACCTGAAGTGAAGCATCGGAATCCGTAACTAGTGTCACAGGAATGGTTCAAACATAGACAGTAAGAAGAGTCAGTTTTCTTGTACTTAAGTCGGCATTGTGCCTTTTGTATTTAATTTCGATGCCATTTCTGTGTTTATTCGTCAATAAGAATGTCCAAGGGATACAGTAAACCTGAAGTGAAGCATCGAAATCTAAAAACGGGCTCACAGGAAAGGTTCAAAAAATAGACAGTAAGAAGAGCCAGTCTTGTAGTACTTGAGTCGGCATTGTGCCTTTTGTATATAATTCCGATGCAATTTCTGTGTTTCATCGTCAATTAGAAGGTCAGAGGGATACAGTAAACCTGAAGTGAAGCATCGGAATCTATAAATGGTGTTACAGGAATGGTTCGAAACATAGACAGTAAGAAGAGTCAGTTTTCTTGTACGTAAGTCGGCATTGTGCCTTCTGTATTTAATTCCGATGCAATTTCTGTGTTTCATCGTCAATAAGAAGGTCATAGGGATACAGTAAACCTGAAGTGAAGCATCGGAATCTATAACTAGTGTCACAGGAATTGTTCAAACATAGACAGTAAGAAGAGTCAGTTTTCTTGTACTTGAGTCGGCATTGTGCATTTTGTATTTAATTCCGATGCAATTTCTGCGTTTCGTCGTCAGCAAGAAGGTCCTCCGGATACAGTAAACCTGAAGTGAAGCATCGGAATCTAAAACACATCACACAGGAAAGGTTCAAAACATAGACAGTAAGAAGAGCCAGTCATCTTGTACATATGTCGGCATTGTGCCTTTTGTTTTTAATTCCGATGCAATTTCTGTGTTTCGTCGTCAATAGGAATGTCCAAGGGAGACAGTAAACCTGAAGTGAAGCATCGGAAACTAAAAACGGGCTCACAGGAAAGGTTCAAAACATAGACAGTAAGAAGAGCCAGTCTTCTTGTACTTGAGTTGGCATTGTGCCTTTTGTATTTAACTCCGATGCAATTTCTGTGTTTCATCGTCATTAAGAAGGTCAGAGGGATACAGTAAACCTGAAGTGAAGCATCGAAATCTATAACTAGTGTCACAGGAATGGTTCAAAACATAGACAGTAAGAAGAGTCAGTTTTCTTGTACTTAAGTCGGTATTGTGCCTTTTGTATTTAATTCCGATGCAATTTCTGTGTTTCGTCGTCAATAAGAAGGTCCATGGGATACAGTAAACCAAAAGTGAGGCAACGGAATCTGAATCCTGTCTTACAGGAAAGGTTCAAAACACAGACAGTAAGAAGAGCCAGTCTTCTTGTACTTGAGTCGGCATTGTGCCTTTTGTATTTAATTCCGACGCAATTTCTGTCTTTTATCGTCAATAAGAAGGTCAGAGGTATACAGTAAACCTGAAGTGAAGCATCGGAATCTATAACTAGTGTCACACGAATGGTTCAAAACATAGACAGTAAGAAGAGTCAGTTTTCTTGTACTTAAGTCGGCATTGTGCCTTTTGTATATAATTCCGATGCAATTTCTGTGTTTCATCGTCAATAAGAAGGTCAGAGGCATACAGTTAACCTGAGGTGAAGCATCGGAATCTATAACAAGTGTCGCAGGAATGGTTCAAAACATAAACAGTAAGAAGAGTCAGTTTTCTTTTACTTAAGTCGGCATTGAGCCTTTTGTATTTAATTCCGATGCAATGTCTGTGTTTCATCGCCAATAAGAAGGTCAGAGGGATACAGTAAACCTGAAGTGAAGCATCGAAATGTATAACTAGTGTCACAGGAATGGTTCAAAACATAGACAGTAAGGAGTGTCAGATTTCTTGTACTTAAGTCGGCATTGTGCCTTTTGTATTGAATTCCGATGCAATTTCTGCGTTTTGTCGTCAATAAGAAGGTCCACCGGATACAGTAAACCTGAAGTGAAACATCGGAATCTAAAACCGGTCTCACAGGAAAGGTTCAAAACATAGACAGTAAGAAGAGCCAGCCTTCTTGAACTTGAGTTGGCATTGAGCTTTTTGTATTTAATTCCGATGCAATTTCTGTGTTTCATCGTCAATAAGGAGGTCAGAGATATACAGTAAACCTGAAGTGAAGCATCGAAATCTATAACTAGTGTCACAGGAATTGTTCAAACATAGACAGTAAGAAGAGTCAGTTTTCTTGTACTTAAGTCGGCATTGTGCCTTTTGTATTTAATTCCGATGCAATTTGTGTGTTTAATCGTCAATAAGAATGTCCAAGGGATACAGTAAACCTGAAGTGAAGCATCGGAATCTATAACTAGTGTCACAGGAAAGGTTCAAACATAGACAGTAAGAAGAGTCAGTTTTCTTATACTTAAGTCGGCATTGTGGCTTTTGTATTTAATTCCGATGCAATTTCTCTGTTTCGTCGTCAATAAGAAGGTCCATGGGATACAGTAAACCTGAAGTGAAGTAACGGAATCTAAAACTTCTCTCACAGGAAAGGTTCAAAACATAGACAGTAAGAAGAGCCAGTCTTCTTGTACTTGAGTCGGCATTGTACCTTTTGTATTTAATTCCGATGCAATTTCTGTGTTTCATCGTCAATAAGGTCAGAGGGATACAGTAAACCTGAAGTGAAGCATCGGAATCTATAACTAGTGTCACAGGAATGGTTCAAAACATAGACAGTAAGAAGAGTCCGTTTTCTTGTACTTAAGTCGGCATTGTGCCTTTTGTATTTAGTCCCGATGCAATTTGTATGTTTCAAAGTCATTAAGAAGGCCGGAGGGATACAGTAAACCTGAAGTGAAGCATCGAAATCTAAAACCGGTCTCACAGGAAAGGTTCAAAGCATAGACAGTGAGAAGAGCCAGTCTGCTTGTACTTGAGTCGGCATTGTGCCTTTTGTGTTTAATTCCGATGCAATTTCTGTGTTTTATCGTCAATAACATGGTCAGAGGGGTACAGTAAACCTGAAGTGAAGCATCGGAATGTATAACTAATGTCACAGGAATGGTTCAAAACATAGACTGTTAGAAGAGTCAGTTTTCTTGTACTTAATTCGGCATTGTGTCTTTTGTATTTAATTCCGATTCAATTTTCTGTGTTTCATCGTCAATAAAGAGGTCAGAGGGATACAGTAAACCTGAAGTGAAGCATCTTAATCTATAACTAGTGTCACAGGATTGGTTCAAACATAGACAGTAAGAAGAGTCAGTTTTCTTGTACTTAATTCGGCATTGTTCCTTTTGTATTTAATTGCGATGCAATTTCTGTGTTTCATCGTCAATAAGAAGGTCAGAGCGATACAGTATACCTGAAGTAAAGCATCGGAATCTATAACTAGTGTCACAGGAATGGTTCAAATCATAGACAGTAAGAAGAGCCAGTCTTCTAGTACTTGAGTCGGCATTGTGCCTTTTGTATTTAATTCCGATGCAATTTCTGTGTTTATTCGTCAATAAGAATGTCCAAGCCATACAGTAAACCTGAAGTGAAGCATCGAAATCTATAACTAGTGTCATAGGAATTGTTCAAACATAGACAGTGAGAAGTGTCAGTTTTCTTGTACTTGAGTCGGCATTGTGCCTTTTGTATTTAATTCCGATGCAATTTCTGCGTTTCGTCGTCAGCAAGAAGTTCCTCCGGATACAGTAACCTGAAGTGAAGCATCGGAATCTATATTTAGTGTCACAGGATTGGTTCATAACATAGACAGTAAGAAGAGTCAGTTTTCCTGTACTTACGTCGGCATTGTGCCTTTTGTAATTAATTCCGATGCAATTTCTGTGTGTCATCGTCAATTAGGAGGCCAGAGGGATACAGTAAACCTGAAGTGAAGCATCGGAATCTATAACTAGTGTCACAGGAATGGTTCAAATATAGACAGTAAGAGGAGTCAGTTTTCTTGTACTTAAGTCGGCATTGTGCCTTTTGTTTTTAATTCCGATGCAATTTCTGTGTTTCGCCGTCAATAGGAATATCCAAGGGATACAGTAAACCTGAAGTGAAGCATCGGAAACTAAAATCGGGCTCACAGGATAGGTTCAAAACATAGACAGTAAAAAGAGCCAGTCTTCTTGTACTTGAGTTGGCATTGTGCATTTTGTATTTAATTCCGATGCAATTTCTGTGTTTCATCGTCAATAAGAAGGTCAGAGCGATACAGTAAACCTGAAGTGAAGCATCGGAATCTATAACTAGTGTCACAGGAATGGTTCAAAACATAGACAGTAAGAAGAGTCAGTTTTCTTGTACTTAAGTCGGTATTGTGCCTTTTGTATTTAATTCCGATGCAATTTCTGCGTTTCGTCGTCAATAAGAAGTTCCATGGGATACAGAAAACCAGAAGTGAGGCAACGGAATCTAAATCCTGTCTCACAGGAAAGGTTCAAACACAGACAGTAAGAAGAGCCAGTCTTCTTGTACTTGAGTCGGCATTGTGCCTTTTGTATTTAATTCAGATTTAATTTCTGTGCTTCATCGTCAATAAGAAGGTCAGAGGTATACAGTAAATCTGACGTGAAGCATCGGAATCTATAACTAGTGTCACACGAATGGTTCAAAGCATAGACAGTAAGAAGAGTCCGTTTTCTTGTACTTAAGTCGGCATTGTGCCTTTTGAGTTTAAATTTGATACACTTTCTGTGTTTCATCGTCAATAAGGAGGTCGGAGGGATACAGTAAACCTGAAGAGAAGCATCGGAATCTATAACTAGTGCCACAGGAATGGTTCAAACATAGACAGTAAGAAGAGTCAGTTTTCTTGTACTTAAGTCGGCATTGTGCCTTTTGTATTTAATTCCGATGCAATTTCTATGTTTATTCGTCAATAAGAACGTCCAAGGGATACAGTAAACCTGAAGTGAAACATCGGAATCTAAAAACGGGCTCACAGGAAAGGTTCAAAACATAGACAGTAAGAAGAGCCAGTCTTCTTGTACTTGCTCGGCATTGTGACTTTTGTATATAATTCCGATGCAATTTTGTGTGTTTCATCGTCAATAAGAAGGTCAGAGGCATACAGTTAACCTGAAGTGAAGCATCGGTATCTATAAAAAGTGTCACAGGAATGGTTCAAAACATAGACAGTAAGAAGAGCCAGTTTTCTTGTACTTAAGTCGGCATTGTGCCTTTTATATTTATTTCCGATGTAATTTCTGTGTTTCATCGTCAATAAGAAGGTCAGAGGGATACAGTAAAACTGAAGGGAAGCATCGGAATCTATAAGTAGTGTCACAGGAATAGTTCAAAACATAGACAGTAAGAAGAGTCTGTTTTCTTGTACTTAAGTCGGCATTGTGCCTTTTGTATTTAATTCCGATGCAATTCCTGTGTTTCATCGTCAATAAGAAGGTCAGAGGGATACAGTAAACCTGAAGTGAAGCGTCGGAATCTATATCTAGTGTCACAGGATTGGTTCAAAACATAGACAGTAAGAAGTGTCAGTTTTCTTGTACTGAAGTCGGCATTGTGCCTTTTGTATTTAATTCCGATGCAAATTCTGTGTTTCGTCGTCAATACGAAGGTCCAAGGGATACAGTAAACCTGAAGTGAAGCATCGGAAACTATAACTAGTGTCACATGAATGGTTCAAAACATAGACAGTAAGAAGAGTCAGTTTTCTTGTACTTAATTCGGCATTGTGCCTTTTGCATTTAATTCCGATGCAATTTCAGTGTTTCATCGTCAATAAGAAGGTCAGAGGGATACAGTAAACCTGAAGTGAAGCATCGGAATCGATAACTAGTGTCACAGGAATGGTTCAAAACATAGGCAGTAAGAAGAGTCAGTTTTCTTGTACTTAAGTCGGCATTGTGCTTTTGTATTTAATTCCGTTGCAATTTCTGTGTTTCATCGTCAATAAGAAGGTCAGCGAGATTCAGTAAACCTCAAATGAAGAATTGGAATCTATAACTAGTGTCACAGGAATGGTTCAAAACATAGACAGTAAGAAAAGTCAGTCTTCTTGTACTTAAATCGGCATTGTGCCTTTTGTATTTAATTCGGATGCAATTTCTGCGTTTCATCGTCAATAAGAAGGTCAGAGGGATACAGTAAGCTTGAAGGGAAGCATCGGAATCTATAACTTGTGTCACAGGAATGGTTCAAAACAAAGACAGTAAGAAAATTAAGTTTTCTTGTCCTTAAGTCGGCATTGTGCTTTTGTATCTAATTCCGATGCAATTTCTGTGTTTCATCGTCAATAAGAAGGTCAGAGGGATACAGTAAACCTGAAGTGAAGCATCGGAATCTATAACTAGTGTCACAAGAATGGTTCAAAACAAAGACTTTAAGAAGAGTCAGTTTTCCTGTACTTAAGACGGCATTGTGCCTTTTGTATGTAATTCCGGTGCAATTTGTATGTTTCATCGTCAATAAGAAGATCAGAGGGATACAGTAAACCTGAAGTGAAGCATCGGAATCTATAACTAGTGACACAGGAATGGTTCAAAACATAGACAGTAAGAAGAGTCAGTTTTCTTGTACTTAAGTCGGCATTGTGCCTTTTGCATTTAATTCCGATGCAATTTTTATGTTTCGTCGTCCATAATACGGTCCAAGAGATGCAGTAATCCTGAAGTGAAGCATCGGAATCTAAAACCGGTCACACAGGAAAGGTTCATAGCATAGACAGTAAGAAGAGCCAGTCTTCTTGTATTTGAGTCGCCATTGTGCCTTTTGTATTTAATTCCGCTGAAAGTTCTGTGTTTTATCGTCAATAAGAAGGTCAAAGGGATACAGTAAACCTGAAGTGAAGCATCGGAATCTATAACTAGTGTCACAGGAATTGTCCAAACATAGACAGAAAGAAGAGTCAGTTTTCTTGTACTTAAGTCGGCATTGTGCCTTTCGAGTTTAATTCCGATGCACTTTCTGTGTTTCATCGTCTATAAGGTCAGAGGGATACAGTTAACCTGAAGTGAAGCATCGGAATCTATAACTAGTGTCACAGGAATGGTTCAAAACATAGACAGTAAGAAGAGTCCGTTTTCTTGTACTTAAGTCGGCATTGTGCCTCTTGTATTTAATCCCGATGCAATTTCTATGTTTCATAGTCATTAAGAAAGTCAGAGGGATACAGTAAACCTGAAGTGAAGCATAGGAATCTAAAACCGGCCTCACAGGAAAGGGTCAAACATAGACAGTAAGAAGAGCCAGTCTTCTTGTACTTGGGTCGGCATTGTGCCTTTTGTATTTAATTCCGATTTAATTTCTGTGTTTTATCGTCAATAAGAAGGTCAGAGGGATACAGTAAACCCGAAGTGAAGCATCGGAATCTATAACTAGTGTCACAGGGATGGTTCAAAACATAGACAGTAAGAAGAGTCGGTTTTCTTGTACTTAATTCGGCATTGTGCCTTTTGTATTTAATTCCGATGCAATTTCTGTGTTTCATCGTCAATAAGGAGGTCAGAGGGATACAGTAAACCTGAAGTGAAGCATCGGAATCTATAACTAGTGTCACAGGAATGGATCAGACATAGACACTAAGAAGAGTCAGTCTTCTTGTACTTAAGTCGGCATTGTGCCTTTTGTATTTAATTCCGATGCAATTTCTGTGTTTATTCGTCAATAAGAATGTCCAAGGGATACAGTAAACATGAAGTGAACCATCGGAATCTAAAAACGGGCTCACAGGAAAGGTTCAAAACATAGACAGTAAGAAGACCCAGTCTTCTTGTACTTGAGTCGGCATTGTGCCTTTTGTATATAATTCCGATGCAATTTCTGTGTTTCATCGTCAATAAAAAGGTCAGAGGGATACAGTAAACCTGAAGTGAAGCGTCGGAATCTTTAACAAGTGTCACAGGAATGGTTCAAAGCATAGACAGTAGGAAGAGTCTGTTTTCTTGTACTTAAGAAGGCATTGTGCGTTTTGTATTTAATTCCGATGCAATTTCTGTGTTTCATCGTCAATAAGAAGGTCAGAGGGATACAGTAAACCAGAAGTGAAGCATCGGAATCTATAACTAGTGTCACAGGAATGGTTCAAAACATAAACACTAAGAAGAGCCAAGCTTTTTGTACTTGAGACGGCATTGTACCTTTTGTATTTAATTCCGATGCAATCTCTGTGTTTCATCGTCAATACGAAGGTCAGAGGGATACAGTAAACCTGAAGTGAAACATCGGAATCTATAACTAGTGTCACAGGAATGGTTCAAAACATAGACAGTAAGAATAGTCAGTTTTCTTGACTTAAGTCGTCTTTGTGCCTTTTGTATTTAATTCCGCAGCAATTTCTGTGTTTCGTCGTCAATAAGAAGGTCCAAGGGATACAGTAAACCTAAAGTGAAGCATCGGAATCTAAAACCTGTCTCACAGGAAAGGTTCAAAACATAGACAGTAAGAAGAGCCAGTCTTCTTGTACTTGAGTGGGCATTGTGCCTCTTGTATTTAATTCCGATGCAATTTCTGTGTTTCATCGTCAATAAGAAGGTCAGCGAGATTCTGTAAACCTGAAGTGAAGAATTGGAACCTATAACTAGTGTCACAGGAATGGTTCAAAACATAGACAGTAAGAGAAGTCGGTCTTCTTGTACTTAAGTCGGCATTGTGCCCTTTGTATTTAATTCCGATGCAATTTCTGTGTTTCATCGTCAATAACAAGGTCAGAGGGATACAGTAAGCTTGAAGGGAAGCATCGGAATCTATAACTAGTGTCACAGGAATGGTTCAAAACAAAGACAGTAAGAGAAGTAAGTTTTCTTGTCCGTAAGTCGGCATTGTGCCTTTTGTATCTAATTCCGATGCAATCTCTGTGTGTCATCGTCAATAAGGAGGCCAGAGGGATAAAGTAAACCTGAAGCGAAGCATCGGAATCTATAACTAGTGTCACAGGAATGGTTTAAACATAGACAGTAAGAAAAGTCGGTTTTCTTGCACTTAAGTCGGCATTGTGCCTTTTGTTTTTAATTCTAATGCAATTTCTGTGTTTCGTCGTCAATAGGAACGTCCAAGGGATACAGTAAACCTGAAGTGAAGCATCGGAATCTAAAAACGGGCTCACAGGAAAGGTTCAAAACATTGACAGTAAGAAGAGCCAGTCTTCTTGTACTTAAGTCGGCATTGTGCCTTTTGTATTTAATTCCGATGCAATTTCTGTGTTTTATCGTCAATAAGAAGGTCAGTGGGATACAGTAAACCTGAAGTGAAGCATCGGAATCTATAACTAGTGTCACAGGAATGGTTCAAAACATAGACTGTAAGAAGAGTCAGTTTTCTTGTACTTAATTAGGCATACTGACATTTGTATTTAATTCCGATGCAATCTCTGTGTTTCATCGTCAATAAGGAGGTCAGAGGGATACAGTAAACCTGAAGTGAAGCATCGTAATCTAAAACCGGTCTCACAGGAAAGGTTCAATCATAGACAGTAAGAAGAGCCAGTCTTCTTGTACTTGAGTCGGCATTCTGCCTTTTGTATTTAATTCCGATGCAATTTCTGTGTTTTATCGTCAATAAGAAGGTCAGAGGGTTACAGTAAACCTGAAGTGAAGCATCGGTATCTATAACTAGTGTCACAGGAATGGTTCAAAACATAGATTGTAAGAAGAGTCAGTTTTCTTGTACTTAATTCGGCATTGTGCCTTTTGTATTTAATTCCGATGCAATTTTTTGTGTTTCATCGTCAATAAGGAGGTCAGAGGAATACAGTAAACCTGAAGTGAAGCATCGGAATCTATAACTAGTGTCAGAGGAATGGTTCAAAACATAAACAGTAAGAAGAGTCAGTTTTCTTGTACTTAAGGCGGCATTGAGCCATTTGTATTTAATTCCGATGCAATGTCTGTGTTTCATCGTCAATAAGAAGGTCAGAGGGATACAGTAAACCTGAAGTGAAGCATCGGCATCTATAACTATTGCCACAGGAATGGTTCAAAACATAGACGTTTAGAAGAGTCAATTTCTTGAACTTAAGTCGTTATTGTGCCTTTTGTATTTAATTCCGAAGCAATGTCTGTGTTTCGTCGTCAATAAGAAGGTCCAAGGGATACAGTAAACCTGAAGTGAAGCAAAGGAATCTAAAACCTGTCTCACAGGAAAGGTTCAAATCATAGACAGTAAGAAGAGCCAGTCTTGTTGTACTTGAGTCGGCATTGTGCCTTTTGTATTTAATTCCGATGCAATTTTTATGTTTCGTTGTCAATAATACGGACCAAGGGATACAGTTAACCTGAAGTGAAGCATCGGAATCTAAAACCGGTCTCACAGGAAAGGTTCATAGCATAGACAGTAACAAGAGCCAGTCTTTTTGTATTTGAGTCGCCATTGTGCCTTTTGTATTTAATTCCGCTGCAATTTCTATGATTTATCGTCAACAAGAAGGTCAAAGGGATACAGAAAACCTGAAGTGAAGCATCGGAATCTATAACTAGTGTCACAGGAATTGTCCAAACATAGACAGAAAGAGGAGTCAGTTTTCTTGTACTTAAGTCGTCATTGTGCCTTTCGAGTTTAATTCCGATGCACTTTCTGTGTTTCATCGTCTATAAGGTCAGAGGGATACAGTAAACCTGAAGTGAGGCATCGGAATCTATAACTAGTGTCACAGGAATGGTTCAAAACATAGACAGTAAGAAGAGTCCTATTTCTTGTACTTAAGTCGGCATTGTGCCTCTTGTATTTAATCCTGATGCAATTTCTATGTTTCATAGTCATTAAGAAAGTCAGAGGGATACAGTAAACCTGAAGTGAAGCATCGGAATCCTAAACCGGCCCCACAGGAAGGGGTCAAACATAGACAGTAAGAAGAGCCAGTCTTCTTGTACTTGAGTCGGCATTGTGCCTTTTGTATTTAATTCCAATGCAATTTCTGTGTTTCATCGTCAATAAGAAGGTCAGAGGGATACAGTAAACATGAAGTGAAGCATCGGAATCTGTAACTAGTGTCACAGGAATGGTTCAAAACATAGACAGTAAGAAGAGCCAGTTCTCTTGTACTTAATTCGGCATTGTGCCTTTTGTATTTAATTCCGATGCAATTTCTATGTTTCATCGTCAATCAGAAGGTCAGAGGGATACAGTAAACCTGAAGTGAAGCATCGGAATCTATAACTAGTGTCACAGGAATGGTTGAAACATAGACAGTAAGAAGAGTCAGTTTTCTTGTACTTAAGCCGGCATTGTGCCTTTTGTATTTAGTTCCGATGCAATTTCTGTGTTTCATCGTCAATAAGAAGGTCAGAGGGATACAGTAAACCTGAAGTGAAACATCGGAATCTATAACTAGTGTCAAAGGAATGGTTCAAAAAATAGACAGTAAGAATAGTCAGTTTTCTTGAACTTAAGTCGTCTTTGTGCCTTTTGTATTTAATTCCGAAGCAATTTCTGTGTTTCGTCGTCAATAAGAAGGTCCAGGGGTTGCAGTAAACCTGAAGTGAAGCATCGGAATCTATAACAAGTGTCACAGGAATGGTTCAAAACATAGACAGTAGGAAGAGTCAGTTTTCTTGTAATTAAGTCGGCATTGTGCGTTTTGTATTTAATTCCGATACAATTTCTGTGTTTCATCGTCAATAAGAAGGTCAGAGGGATACAGTAAACCTGAAGTGAAGCATCGGAATCTATAACTAGTGTCACAGGAATGGTTCAAAACATAAACACTAAGAAGATACAAGCTTCTTGTACTTGAGTCGGCATTGTGCCTTTTGTATTTAATTCCGATGCAATTTCTGTGTTTCATCGTCAATAAGAAGGTCAGAGGGATACAGTAAAACTGAAGTGAAACATCGGAATCTATAACTAGTGTCACAGGAATGGTACAAAACATAGACAGTAAGAATAGTCAGTTTTCTTGAATTTAAGTCGTCTTTGTGCCTTTTGTATTTAATTCTGAAGCAATTTCTCTGTTTCGTTGTCAATAAGAAGGTCCAAGGGATACAGTAAACCTGAAGTGAAGCATCGGACTCTAAAACCTGTCTCACAGGAAAGGTTCAAAACATAGACAGTAAGAATAGCCAGTCTTCTTGTACTTGAGTCGGCATTGTGCCTTTTGTATTTAATTCCGATGCAATTTCTGTGTTTCATCGTCAATAAGAAGGTCAGCGAGATTCAGTAAACCTGAAGTGAAGAATTGGAATCAATAACTAGTGTCACAGGAATGGTTCAAAACATAGACAGTAAGAGAAGTCAGTCTTGTACTTAAGTCGGCATTGTGCCTTTTGTATTTAATTCCGATGCAATTTCTGTGTTTCATCGTCAATAAGAAGGTCAGAGGGATACAGTAAGCTTGAAGGGAAGCATCGGAATCTATAACTAGTGTCACAGGAATGGTTCAAAACAAAGACAGTAAGAAAAGTAAGTTTTCTTGTCCGTAAGTCGGCATTGTGCCTTTTGTATCTAATTCCGATGCAATCTCTGTGTGTCATCGTCAATAAGGAGGCCAGAGGGATAAAGTAAACCTGAAGCGAAGCATCAGAATCTATAACTAGTGTCACAGGAATGGTTTAAACATAGACAGGAAGAAAAGTCGGTTTTCTTGCACTTAAGTCGGCATTGTGCCTTTTGTTTTTAATTCTAATGCAATTTCTGTTTTTCGTCGTCAATAGGAAAGTCCAAGGGATACAGTAAACCTGAAGTGAAGCATCGGAATGTATAACTAGTGTCACAGGAATGGTTCAAAACATAGACAGTAAGAAGTGTCAGAATTCTTGTACTTAAGTCGGCATTGTGCCTTTTGTATTGAATTCCGATGCAATTTCTGCGTTTCGTCGTCAATAAAAAGGTCCACCGGATACAGTAAACCTGAAGTGAAGCATCGGAATCTAAAACCGGTCTCACAGGAAAGGTTCAAAACATAGACAGTAAGAAGAGCCAGTCTTCTTGTACGTGAGTCGGCATTGTGCCTTTTGTATTTAATTCCGATGCAATTTCTGTGTTTCATCGTCAATAAGAATGTCAGAGAGATACAGTAAACCTGAAGTGAAGCATCGGAATCTATAACTGTTCTCACAGGAATGGTTCAAAACATAGACGTTTAGAAGAGTCAATTTCTTGAACTTAAGTCGTTATTGTGCCTTTTGTATGCAATTCCGATGGAATTTGTATGTTTCATCGTCAATAAGAAGGTCCAAGGGATACAGTAAACCTGAAGTGAAGCATCGGAATCTAAAACCTGTCTCACAGGAAAGGTTCAAAACATAGACAGTAAGAAGTTCGAGTGTTCTTGTACTTGAGTCGGTATTGTGCCTTTTGTATTTAATTCCGATGCAATTTCTGTGTTTCATCGTGAATACGAAGGTCAGCGAGATTCAGTAAACCTGAAGTGAAGCATCGGAATCTAAAATCGGGCTCACAGGAATGGTTCAAATCATAGACAGTAAGAAGAGTCAGCCTTCTTTTACTTGAGTTGGCATTGTGCTTTTTGTATTTAATTCCGATGCAATTTCTGTGTTTCATCGTCAATAAGAAGGTCAGAGTGATACAGTAAACCTGAAGTGAAGCATCGGAATCTATAACTAGTGTCACAGGATTGGTTCAAAACATAGACAGTAAGAAGAGTCCGTTTTTTTGTATTTAAGTCGGTATTGTGCCTTTTGTATTTAATTCCGATGCAATTTCTGTGTTTCATGGACAATAAGAAGGTCTATGGGATACCGTAAACCTGAAGTGAGGCAACGGAATCTAAAACCTGTCTCACAGAAAAGGTACAAACCACAGACAGTAAGAAGAGCCAGTCTACTTGTACTTGAGTCGGCATTGTGCCTTTTGTATTTAATTCCGATGCAATTTCTGTGTTTTATCGTCAATAAGAAGGTCAGTGGGATACAGTAAACCTGAAGTGAAGCATCGGAATCTATAACTAGTGTCACAGGAATGGTTCAAAACATAGACTGTAAGAAGAGTCAGTTTTCTTGTACTTAATTCGGCATTGTGCCTTTTGTATTTAATTCCGATGCAATCTCTGTGTTTCATCGTCAATAAGGAGGTCAGAGGGATACAGTAAACCTGAAGTGAAGCATCGGAATCTACAACTAGTGTCACAGGAATGGTTCAAACATAGACAGTAAGAAGAGTTAGTTTTCTTCTACTTAAGTCGGCAATGTGCCTTTTGTATTTAATTCCGATGCAATTTCTGTGTTTATTCGTCAGTAAGAGTGTCCAAATGATACAGTAAGCCTGACGTGAAGCATCGTAATCGAAAACCGGTCTCACAGGAAAGGTTCAATTATAGACAGTAAGAAGAGCCAGTCTTCTTGTACTTGAGTCGGCATTCTGCCTTTTGTATTTAATTCCGATGCAATTTCTGTGTTTTATCGTCAATAAGAAGGTCAGAGGGATACAGTAAACCTGAAGTGAAGCATCGGAATCTATAACTAGTGTCAGAGGAATGGTTCAAAACATAAACAGTAAGAAGAGTCAGTTTTCTTGTACTTAAGTCGGCATTGAGCCTTTTGTATTTAATTCCGATGCAATGTCTGTGTTTCATTGTCAATAAGAAGGTCAGAGGGATACAGTAAACCTGAAGTGGAGCGTCGGAATCTATAACTAGTGTCACAGGCATGGTCAAAACATAGACAGTAAGAAGAGTCAGTTTTCTTGTACTTAAGTCGGCATTGTGCCTTTTGTATTTAATTCCGATTCAAATTCTGTGTTTCATCGTCAATAAGAAGGTCAGAGGGATACAGTAAACCTGAAGTGAAGCATCGGAATCTATAACTAGTGACAGAGGAATGGTTCAAAACATAAACAGTAAGAAGAGACAGTTTTCTTGTACTTAAGTCGGCATTGAGCCTTTTGTATTTAATTCCGATGCAATGTCTGTGTTTCATCGTCAATAAGAAGGTCAGAGGGATACAGTAAACCTGAAGTGAAGCATCGGAATGTATAACTAGTGTCACAGGAATGGTTCAAAACATAGACAGTAAGAAGTGTCAGAATTCTTGTACTTAAGTCGGCATTGTGCCTTTTGTATTGAATTCCGATGCAATTTCTGCGTTTCGTCGTCAATAAGAAGGTCCACCGGATACAGTAAACCTGAAGTGAAGCATCGGAATCTAAAACCGGTCTCACAGGAAAGGTTCAAAACATAGACAGTAAGAAGAGCCAGTCTTCTTGTACTTGAGTCGGCATTGTGCCTCTTGTATTTAATTCCGATGCAATTTCTGTGTTTCATCGTCAATAAGAATGTCAGAGAGATACATTAATCCTGAAGTGAAGCATCGGAATCTATAACTATTCTCACAGGAATGGTTCAAAAGATAGATGTTTAGAAGAGTCAATTTCTTGAACTTAAGTCGTTATTGTGCCTTTTGTATGCAATTCCGATGGAATTTGTATGTTTCATCGTCAATAAGAAGGTCCAAGGGATACAGTAAACCTGAAGTGAAGCATCGGAATCTAAAACCTGTCTCACAGGAAAGGTTCAAAACATAGACAGTAAGAAGTTCGAGTGTTCTTGTACTTGAGTCGGTATTGAGCCTTTTGTATTTAATTCCGATGCAATTTCTGTGTTTCATCGTCAATACGAAGGTCAGCGAGATTCAGTAAACCTGAAGTGACGAATCGGAATCTATAACTAGTTTCACAGGAATGGTTCAAAACATAGACAGTAAGAAGAGTCAGCTTTCTTGTACTTAAATCGGCATTTTGCCTTTTGTCTTTAATTCCGAGGCAATTTCAGTGTTTCTTCGTCAATAAGATGGTCAGAGGTATACAGTAAACCTGAAGTGAAGCATCGGAATCTATAACTAGTGTCACAGGAATGGTTCAAACATAGACAGAAAGAGGAGTCAGTTTTCTTGTACTTAAGTCGGCATTGTGCCTTTTGTATTTAATTACGATGCAATTTCTGTGTTTCATCGTCAATAAGAAGGTCAGAGGTATACAGTAAACCTGAAGTGAAACATCGGAATCTATAACTAGTGTCACAGGAATGGTAGAAAACATAGACAGTAAGAATAGTCAGTTCCCTTGAACTTAAGTCGTCTTTGTGCCTTTTGTATTTAATTCCGATGCAATTTTTGTGTTTATTCGTCAGTAAGAATGTCCAAATGATACAGTGAACCTGACGTGAAGCATCGTTATCTAAAACCGGTCTCACAGGAAAGGTTCAATCATAGACAGTAAGAAGAGCCAGTCTTCTTGTACTTGAGTCGGCATTCTGCCTTTTGTATTTAATTCCGATGCAATTTCTGTGTTTTATCGTCAATAAGAAGGTCAGAGGGATACAGTAAACCTGAAGTGAAGCATCGGAATCTATACTAGTGACACAGGAATGGTTCAAAACATAGACTGTAAGAAGAGTCAGTTTTCTTGTACTTAATTCGGCATTGTGCCTTTTTTATTTAATTCCGATGCAATTTTTTGTGTTTCATCGTCAATAAGGAGGTCAGAGGGATACAGTAAACCTGCAGTGAAGCATCGGAATCTATAACTAGTGTCACAGGAATGGTTCAAACATAGACAGTAAGAAGAGTTAGTTTTCTTGTACTTAAGTCGGCATTGTGCCTTTTGGATTTAATCCCGATGCAATTTCTGTGTTTATTCGTCAATATGAATGTCCAAGGGATACAGTAAACCTGAAGTGAAGCATCGGAAACTAAAAACGGGCTCTCAGGAAAGGTTCAAAACATAGACAGTAAGAAGAGCCAGTCTTCTTGTACTTGAGTTGGCATTGTGCCTTTTGTATATAATTCCGATGCAATTTCTGTGTTTCATCGTCAATAAGATGGTCAGAGGGATACAGTAAACCTGGAGTGAAGCGTCGGAATCTATAACTAGTGTCACAGGAATGGTTCAAATCATAGACAGTAAGAAGAGTTAGTTTTCTTGTACTTGAGACAGCATTGTGCCTTTTGTATTTAATTCCGATGCAATTTCGGTGTTTCATCGTCAACAACAAGGTCAGGGGGATACAGTAAACCTGAAGTGAAGCATCGGAATCTATAACTAGTGTCACAGGAATGGTTCAAAACATAGACAGTAAGAAGAGTTAGTTTTCTTGTACTTAAGTCGTCATTGTGCCTTTTGTATTTAATTCCGATGCAATTTCTGTGTTTCATGGCCAATAAGAAGGTCAGAGGGAGACAGTAAACCTGAAGTGAAGCATCGGAATCTATAACTAGTGTCACAGGAATAGTTCAAAACATAGACAGTAAGAAGAGCCAGTCTTCTTGTTCTTGAGTCGGCATTGTGCCTTTTGTATTTAATTCCGATGCAATTTCTGTGTTTCGTCGTCAATAAGAAGGTCCACGGTATACAGTAAACCTGAAGTGAAGCATCGGAATCTAAAACCTGTCTCACAGGAAGGGTTCATAACATGTACAGTAAGAAGAGCCAACCTTCTTGTATTTGGGTCGGCGTTGTGCCTTTTGTATTTAATTTCGATGCATTTTCTGTGTTTCATCGTCAATAAGAAGCTCAGCGAGATTCAGTAAACCTGAAGTGAAGATTCGGAATCTATAACTAGTGTCACAGGAATATTTCAAAACATAGACAGTAAGAAGAGTCAGTCTTCTTGTACTTAAGTCGGCATTGTGCCTTTTGTATTTAATTCCGATGCAATTTCTATGTTTCATCGTCGATAAGACGGTCAGAGTAATACAGTAAAAAGAAGTGAAGCATCGGAATCTATAACTAATGTCACAGGAATGGTTTAAAACATAGACAGTAAGAAGAGTCAGTTTTCTTGTACTTAAGTCGGCATTGTGCCTTTTGTATTTAATTCCGATGCGATTTCTGTGTTTCGCCGTCAATAAGAAGGTCCACGGTATACAGATAAACTAAAGTGAAGCATCGGCATCTGATACCGGTCTCACAGGAAGGGTTCATAACATAGACAGTAAGAAGAGCCAGTCTTATTGTATTTGGGTCTGCGTTGTGCTTTTTGTATTTAATTCCGATGCAATTTCTGTGTTTCATCGTCAATAACACGATCAGCGAGATTCAGTAAACCTGAAGTGAAGAATCGGAATCTATAACTAGTGTCACAGGAATGGTTCAAAACGTAGACACTAAGAAGAGTCACTCTTCTTGTACTTAAGTCGGCATTTTGCCTTTTGTATTTAATTCCGATGCAATTTCTGTGCTTCATCGTCAATAAGAAGGTCAGAGGGATACAGTAACCTTGAAGGGAAGCATCGGAATCTATGACTAGTGTAACAGGAATGGTTCAAAACAAAGACAGTAAGAAAAGTAAGTTTTCTTGTACTTAAGTCGCCATTGTGGCTTTTGTATCTAATTCCGATGCAATTGCTGTGTTTCATCGACAATAAGGAGGACAGAGGGATACAGTAAACCTGAAGTGAAGCATCGGAATCTATAACTGGTGTTACAGGAATAGTTCAAAACATAGACAGTAAGAAGAGTCAATTTTCTTGTACTTAAGACGGCATTGTGCCTTTTGTATTTCATTCCGATGCAATTGCTGTGTTTCATCGCCAATAAGAAGGTCAGAGAGAGACAGTGAACCTGAAGTCGAGCATCCTTATCTATAACTAGTGTCACATGAATGGTTCAAAACTTAGTTTTTAAGAAGAGTCAGTTTTCCTGTAGTTAAGACGGCATTGTGGCTTTTGTATGTAATTCCGATGCAATTTCTATGTTTCAGCGTCATTAAGAAGGTCAGAGGGATACAGTAAACCTGAAGTGAAGCATCGGAATCAATAACTAGTGTCACAGGAATGGTTCAAAACATAGACAGTAAGAAGAGTCAGTTTTCTTGTACTTAAGTAGGCATTGTGCCTTTTGTATTTAAGTCCGATGCAATTTCTGTGTTTCATCGCCAATAAGAAGGTCAGAGGGAGAGAGTGAACCTGAAGTCGAGCATCCGAATCTATAACTAGTGTCACAGGAATGGTTCAAAACATAGACAGAAAGAAGAGTCAGTTATCTTGTACTTAAGTTGGCATTGCGCCTTTTGTATTTAATTCCGATGCAACATCTGTGATTCATCGTCAATAAGAAGGTCAGAGGGATACAGTAAACCTGAAGTGAAGCATCGCAATCTATTACTAGTGTCACAGGAATGGTTCAAAACATAGACAGTAAGAAGAGTCAGTTTTCTTGTACTTAAGTCGCCATTGTGCCTTTTGAATTTAATTCCGATGCAATTTCTGTGTTTCATCGACAATAAGGAGGTCAGAGGGATACAGTAAACCTGAAGTGAAGCATCGGAATCTATAACTGGTGTCACAGGAAAGGTTCAAAACATAGACAGTAAGAAGAGTCAGTCTTTTTGTACTTAAGTCGGCATTGTTCCTTTTGTATTTAATTCCGATGCAATTTCTGTGTTTCATCGTCGATAAGAAGGTCAGAGGGATACAGTAAACAGAAGTGAAGCATCGGAATCTATAACTAATGTCACAGGAATGGTTTAAAATATAGACAGTAAGAAGAGTCATTTTTCTTGTACTTAAGTCGGCATTGTGCCTTTTGTATTTAATTCCGATGCAATTTCTGTGTTTCGCCGTCAATAAGAAGGTCCACTGTATACAGTAAACCTGAAGTGAAGCATCGGAATCTAAAACCGGTCTCACAGGAAGGGTTCATAACATAGACAGTAAGAAGAGCTAGTCTTCTCGTATTTGGATCGGCGTTGTGCCTTTTGTATTTAATTCCGATGCAATTTCTGTGTTTCATCGTCAATATAAGGTCAGCGAGATTCAGTAAACCTGAAGTGAAGAATCGGAATCTATAACTAGTGCCACAGGAATGGTTCAAAACATAGACAGTAAGAAGAGCCAGTCTTCTCGTTCTTGAGTCGGAATTGTGCATTTTGTATTTAAGTCCGATGCAATTTCTGTGTTTCATCGCCAATAAGAAGGTCGGAGGGAGACATTGAACCTGAAGTCGAGCATCCGATTCTATAACTAGTGTCACAAGAATGGTTCAAAACATAGACTTTAAGAAGGGTCAGTTTTCCTGTACATAAGACGGCATTGTGGCTTTTGTATGTAATTCCGATGCAATTTCTATGTTTCATCTTCAATAAGAAGGTCAGAGGGATACAGTAAACCTAAAGTGTAGCATCGGAATCAATAACTAGTGTCACAGGAATGGTTCAAAACATAGACAGTAAGAAGAGTCAGATTTCTTGTACTTAAGTAGGCATTCTGCCTTTTGAATTTAACTCCGATGCAATTTCTGTGATTCATCGCCAATAAGAAGGTCAGAGGGAGACAGTGAACCTGAAGTCGAGCATCCGAATCTATAACTAGTGTAACAGGAATGGCTCAAACATAGACAGTAAAAAGAGCCATTCTTCTTGTACTTGAGTCGCCATTGTGCCTTTTGTATTTAATTCCGATGCAATTTCTGTGTTTCATCGACAATAAGGGGGTCCGAGGGATACAGTAAACCTGAACTGAAGCATCGGAATCTATAACTAGTGTCACAGGAATGGTTCAAAACATAGACAGTAAGAAGAGCCAGTCTTCTCGTTCTTGAGTCGGAATTGTGCATTTTGTATTTAATTCCGATGCAATTTCTGTGTTTCATCGTCAATAAGAAGGTCAGCGGGATACAGTAAAGCTGAAGTGAAGTATCGGAACCTATAACTAGTGTCACAGGAATGGTTCAAAGCATAGAAAGTAAGAGGAGACAGTCTTCTTGTACTTAAGTCGGCATTGAGCCTTTTGGATTTAATTCCGATGCAATTTCTGTGTTTCATCGCCAATATAAGGTCAGAGGGATACAGTAAACCTGAAGTGAAGCATCGGAGTCTATAACTAGTGTCACAGGAATGGTTCAAAACATAGACAGTAAGAAGAGTCAGTTTTCTTGTACATAAGTCGGCATTGTGCCTTTTCTATCTAATTCCGATGCAATTTCTGTGTTTCATCGTCAATAAGAAGGTCAGAGGGATACAGTAAACCTGAAGTAAAGCATCCGGATCCATAACTAGTGTCACAGGAATGGTTCAAAACATAGACAGTATGAAGAGTCAGTTTTCTTGTACATAAGTCTGCATTGTGCCTTTTGTATTTAATTCCGATGCAATTTCTGTGTTTCATCGTCAATAAGAAGGTCAGAGGGTTACAGTAAAGCTGAAGTAAAGCATCGGAATCAATAACTAGTGTCACAGGAATGGTTCAAAACATAGACAGTAATAAGAGTCAGTTTTCTTGCACTTATGTCGGCATTGTGCATTTTGTATTTATTTCCGATGCAATTTCTGTGTTTAATCGCCAATAAGAAGGTCAGAGGGAGACAGTGAACCTGAAGTCGATAATCCGAATCTATAACTAGTGTGACAGGAATGGTTCAAATCATAGACAGTAAGAAGAGTCAGTCTTCTTGTACTTGAGTCGGCATTGTGCCTTTTGTATTTAATTGCATTGCAATTTCTGTGTTTCATCGACAATAAGGAGGTCAGAGGGATACAGTAAACCTGAAGTGAAGCATCGGAATCTAAAACAGGTCTCACAGGAAAGGTTCAAAACATAGACAGTATGAAGAGCCAGTCTTCTTGTACTTGAGTCGGCATTGTGCCCTTTGTATTTCATTCCGATGCAATTTCTGTGTTTCATCGTCAATAAGAAGGTCAGAGGGACACAGTAAACCTGAAGTGAAGCATCGGAATCTAAATCTAGTGTCACAGGATAGGTTCAAAACACAGACAGTAAGAAGAGTCAGTTTTCTTGTACTTAAGTCGGCATTGTGCCTTTTGTATTTAATTCCGATGCAAATTCTGTGTTTCGTCGTCAATAAGAAGGTCCAAGGGATACAGAAAACCTGAAGTGAAGCATCGGAATCTATAACTAGTGTCACATGTATTGTTCAAAACATAGACAGTAAGAAGAGTCAGATTTCTTGTACTTCAGTCGGCATTGCGCCTTTTGTATTTAATTCCGATGCAATTTTTGTGTTTCGTCGTCTATAATAAGGTCCAAGGGATACAGAAAACCTGAAGTGAAGCATCGGAATCTAAAACCGGTATCACAGGAAAGTTTCATATAATAGACAATAAGAAGAGCCAGTCTTCTAGTATTTGAGTCGCCATTGTGCCTTTTGTATTTAATTCCGATGCAATTTCTGTGTTTCATCGGCAATAAGAAGGTCAGCGGGATTCAGTAAACCTGAAGTGAAGAATCGGAATCAATAACTAGTGTCACAGGAATGGTTCAAAACATACACAGTAAGAAGAGTCAGTTTTCTTGTACTTAAGTCGGCATTTTGCCTTTTGTCTCTAATTCCGATGCAATTTCAGTGTTTCATCGTCTATAAGAAGGTCAGAGGTATACAGTAAACCTGAAGTGAAGCATTGGAATCTATAACTAGTGTCACAGGAATGGTTCAAAGCATAGACATTAAGAAGAGTCAATTTTCTTGTACTTAGGTCGGCATTGTGCCTTTTGTATTTAATTCCGATGCAATTTCTGTGTTTCATTGTCAATAAGAAGGTCAGAGGGATACAGTAAACCTGAAGTGAAGCATCGGAATCTATAACTACTTTCACAGGAATGGTTCAAAACATAGACAATAATAAGAGTGAGTTTTCTTGTACTTATGTCGGCATTGTGAATTTTGTATTTGATTCCGATGCAATTTCTGTGTTTCATCGCCAATAAGAAGGTCAGAGGGAGACAGTGAACCTGAAGTCGATCATCCGAATCTATAACTAGTGTCACAGGAATGGTTCAAATCATAGACAGTAAGAAGGGTCAATCTTCTTGTACTTGAGTCGGCATTGTGCCTTTTGTATTTAATTGCAATGCAATTTCTGTGTTTCATCGACAATAAGGAGGTCAGAGGGATACAGTAAACCTGAAGTGAAGCATCGGAATCTAAAACAGGTCTCACAGGAAAGGTTCAAAACATAGACAGTATGAAGAGCCAGTCTTCTTGTACTTGAGTCGGCATTGTGCCCTTTGTATTTCATTCCGATGCAAGTGTTGTGTTTCATCGTCAATAAGAAGTTCAGGGGGATACAGTAAACCTGAAGTGAAGCATCGCAATCTATAACTAGTGTCACAGGAATGGTTCAAACATAGACAGTAAGAAGGGTCTGTTTTCTTGTACTGAAGTCGGTATTGTGCCTTTTGTATTTAATTCCGATGCAATTCCTGTGTTTCATCGTCAATAAGAAGGTTAGAGGGATACAGTAAACTCAAAGTGAAGCATCGGAATCTAAATCTAGTGTCACAGGATTGGTTCAAAACACAGACAGTAAGAAGAGTCAGTTTTCTTGTACTTAAGTCGGCATTGTGCCTTTTGTATTTAATTCCGATGCAAATTCTGTGTTTTGTCGTCAATAAGAAGGTCCAAGGGATACAGAAAACCTGAAGTGAAGCATCGGAATCTATAACTAGTGTCACATGAATGGTTCAAAACATAGACAGTAAGAAGAGTCAGATTTCTTGTACTTAAGTCGGCATTGTGCCTTTTGTATTTAATTCCGATGCAATTTTTGTGTTTCGTCGTCTATAATAAGGTCCAAGGGATACAGTAAATTTGAAGTGAAGCATCGGAATCTAAAACCGGTCTCACAGGAAAGGTTCATTTTATAGACAGTAAGAAGTGCCAGTCTTCTAGTATTTGAGTCGCCATTGTGCCTTTTGTATTTAATTCCGATGCAATTTCTGTGTTTCATCAGCAATAAGAAGGTCAGCGGGATACAGTAAACCTGAAGTGAAGAATCGGAATCAATAACTAGTGTCACAGGAATGGTTCAAAACATAGACAGTAAGAAGAGTCAGTTTTCTTGTACTTAAGTCGGCTTTTGCCTTTTGTCTTTAATTCCGATGCAATTTCAGTGTTTCATCGTCTATAAGAAGGTCAGAGGTATACAGTAAACCTGAAGTGAACCATTGGAATCTATAACTAGTGTCACAGGAATAGTTCAAAGCATAGACAGTAAGAAGAGTCAATTTTCTTGTACTTAGGTCGGCATTGTGCCTTTTGTATTTAATTCCCATGCAATTTCTGTGTTTCGTCGTCAATAAGAAGGTCAGAGGGATGCAGTAAACCTGAAGTGAAGCATCGGAATCTATAACTAGTGTCACAGGAATGGTTCAGAACATAGACAGTATGAAGAGTCAGTTTTCTTGTACTTGAGTCAGCATTGTGCCTTTTGTATTTAATTCCGATGCAATTTCTGTGTTTCATCGACAATAAGAAGGTCAGAGGGATACAGTAAAGCTGAAGTGAAGCATCGGAATCTCTAACTAGTGTCACAGGAATGGTCCAAAAAAATAGAGGGTAAGATGAGCCAGTCATCTTGTACTTAAGTCGGCATTGAGCCTTATGTATTTAATTCCGATGAAATTTCTGTGTTTCATCGTCAGTATAAGGTCAGAGGGATACAGTAAACCTGAAGTGAAACATCGGAATCTAAAATCCATCTCACAGGAAAGGTTCAACACATAGACAGTAAGAAGAGTCAGTTTTCTTGGACATAAGTCGGCATTGTGTGTTTTGTATTTAATTCCGATGCAATGTCTGTGTTTCATCGTCAATAAGAAGGTCAGAGGGATACAGTAAACCTGAAGAGAAGCATCGGAATCTATAACTAGTGTCACAGGAATTGTTCAAAACATAGACAGTAAGAAGAGTCAGTTTTCTTGTACCTAAGTCGGCATTGTGCCTTTTGTATTTAATTCCGATGAAATTTCTGTGTTTCATCGTCAATAAGAAGGTCAGAGGGATACAGTAAACCTGAAGTGAAGCATCGGAATCTATATCTAGTGTCACATGATTGGTTCAAAACATAGACAGTAAGAAGAGTCAGTTTTCTTGTACTCAATTCGGCATTGTGCCTTTTGTATGTAGTTCCGATGAAAATTCTGTGTTTCGTCGTCAATACGAAGGTCCAAGGGATACAGTAATCCTGAAGTGAAGCATCGGAATCTATAACCAGTGTCACATGAATGGTTCAAAGCATAGACAGTAAGAAGAGTCAGTTTTCTTGTACTTAATTCGGCATTGTGGCTTTTGCATTTAAATCCGATGCAATTTCTGTGTTTCATCGTCAATAAGAAGGTCAGAGGGATACAGTAAACCGGTAGTGAAGCATCGGAATCGATAACTAGTGTCACAGGAATGGTTCAAAACATAGACAGTAAGAAGAGTCAATTTTCTTGTACTTAAGTCGGCATTGTGCCTTTTGTATTTAATTCCGTTGCAATTTCTGTGTTTCATCGTCAATAAGAAGGTCAGTGGGATACAGTAAACCTGAAGTGAAGCATCGGAATCTATAACTAGTGTCACAGGAATGGTTCAAAACATAGTCAGTAAGAAGAGTCAGTTTTCTTGTACTTAAGTCGGCATTGTGCCTTTTGTATTTAATTCCGATGCAATTTCTGTGTTTCATCGTCAATAAGAAGATCCGAGGGATACAGTAAACCTGAAGTGAAGCATCGGAATCTATAACTAGTGTCAAAGGAATGGTTCAAAACATAGACAGTAGGAAGAGTCAGTTTTCTTGTACATTAGTCGGCATTGTGCCTTTTGTATTTAATTCCGATGCAATTTCTGTGTTTCATCGTCAATACGAAGGTCAGAGGGAAACAGTAAACCTGAAGTGAAGCATTTGAATCTATAACTAGTGTCACAGGAATAGTTCAAAGTATAGACAGTAAGAAGAGTCAATTTTCTTGTACTTAGGTCGGCATTGTGTTTTTTGTATTTAATTCCGATTCAATTTCAGTGTTTCACCGTCAATAAGAAGGTCAGAGGTATACAGTAAACCTGAAGTGAAGCATCGGAATCTAAAACAGGTCTCACAGGAAAGGTTCAAAACATAGACAGTATGAAGAGCCAGTCTTCTTTTACATAAGTCGGCATTGTGCCCTTTGTATTTCATTCCGATGCAAGTTCTGTGTTTCATCGTAAATAAGAAGTTCAGAGGGATACAGTAAACCTGAAGTGAAGCATCGCAATCTATAACTAGTGTCACAGGAATGGTTCAAACATAGACAGTAAGAAGGGTCTGTTTTCTTGTACTGAAGTCGGTATTGTGCCTTTTGTATTTATTTCCAATGCAATTCCTGTGTTTCATCGTCAATAAGAAGGTCAGAGGGATACAGTAAACCTGAAGTGAAGCATTGGAATCTATAACTAGTGTCACAGGAATGGTTAAAGCTTAGACAGTAAGAAGAGTCAGTTTTCTTGTGCTTAAGTCGGCATTGTGCCTTTTGTATTTAATTCCGAAGCAATTTCTGTGATTCATCGTCAAAAAGAAGGTCGGAGGGATACAGTAAACTTTGAGTAAAGCATCGGAGTCTATGACTAGTGTCACATGAATGGTTCAAAACATACACAGTAAGAAGAGTCAGTTTTCTTGTACATAAGTTGGCATTGTGATTTTGTATTTAATTCCGATTCAAATTCAGTGTTTCACCGTCAATAAGAAGGTCAGAGGTATACAGGAAACCTGAAGTGAAGCATCGGAATCTATAACTAGTTTCACAGGAATGATTCAAAACATAGACAGTAAGAAGAGTCAATTTTCTTGTACTTAAGTCGGCATTGTGCCGTTTGTATTTAATTCGAATGCAATTTCTGTGTTTCATCGTCAATAAGAAGGTCAGAGGGATACAGTAAACCTGAAGCCAAGCATCGGAATCTATAACTAGTGTCACAGGAATGGTTCAAAACAAAGACAGTAATAAGAGACAGTTTTCTTGTACTTATGTCGGCATTGTGCATTTTGTATTTAATTCCGATGCAATTTCTGTGTTTCATCGCCAATAAGAAGGTCAGAGGGAGACAGTGAACGTGAAGTCGAGCTTCCGAATCTATAACTATTGTCACAGGAAGGGTTCAAATCATAGACAGTAAGATGAGCCAGTCTTCTTGTACTTCAGTCGGCATTGTGCCTTTTGTATTTAATTCCGATGCAATTTCTGTATTTCATCGACAATAAGGAGGTCAGAGGGATACAGTAAACATAAAGTGAACCATCGGAATCTATAACTAGTGTCACAGGAATGGTTCAAAACATAGACAGTAAGAAGAGCCAGTCTACTTGTACTTGAGTCGGAATTGTGCCTTTTGTATTTAATTCCGATGCAATTTCTGTGTTTCATCGTCAATAAGAAGGTCACAGTGATACAGTAAAGCTGAAGTGAAGCATCGGAATCTCTAACTAGTGTCACAGGAACGGTCCAAAGAATAGAGAGTAAGATGAGACAGTCTTCTAGTACTTAAGTCGGCATTGAGTCTTATATATTTAATTCCGATGCAATTTCTGTGTTTCATCGTCAGTATAAGGTCAGAGGGCTACAGTAAACCTGAAGTGAAGCTTCGGAATCTAAAACCCATCTCACAGGAAAGGTTCAAAACATAGACAGTAAGAAGAGTCAGTTTTCTTGTACATAAGTCGGCATTGTGCCTTTTGTATTTAATTCCGATGCAATTTCTGTGTTTCATCGTCAATAAGAAGGTCAGAGGGATACAGTAAACCTGAAGTGAAGCATCGGAATCTATAACTAGTGTCACAGGAATGGTTCAAAACATAGACAGTAAGAAGAGTCAGTTTTCTTGTACTTAAGTCGGCATTGTGCCTTTTATTTTTATTTCCGATGTAATTTCTGTGTTTCATCGTCAATAAGAAGGTCAGAGGGATACAGTAAACCTGAAGGGAAGCATCGGAATCTATAACTAGTGTCACAGGAATGGTTCAAACATAGACAGTAAGAAGAGTCTGTTTTCTTGTACTTACGTCGGCATTGTGCCTTTTGTATTTAATTCCGATGCAATTCCTGTGTTTCATCGTCAATAAGAAGGTCAGTGGGATACAATAAACCTGAAGTGAAGCATCGGAATCTATATCTAGTGTCACAGGATTGGTTCAAAACATAGACAGTAAGAAGAGTCAGTTTTCTTGTATTCAAGTCGGCATTGTGCCTTTTGTATTTAATTCCGATGCAAATTCTGTGTTTCGTCGTCAATACGAAGGTCCAAGGGATACAGTAAACCTGAAGTGAAGCATCGGAATCTATAACTAGTGTCACATGAATGGTTCAAATCATAGACAGTAAGAAGAGTCAGTTTTCTTGTACTTAATTCGGCATTGTGCCTTTTGCATGTAATTCCGATGCAATTTCTGTGTTTCATCGTCAATAAGATGGTCAGAGGGATACAGTAAACCTGAAGTGAAGCACCGTAATCTATAACTAGTGTCATAGGAATGGTTCAAAACATAGACAGTAAGAAGAGTCAGTTTTCTTGTACTTAAGTCGGCATTGTGCCTTTTGTAATTAATTCCGATGCAATTTCTGTGTTTCATCTACAATAAGAAGGTCAGAGGGATACAGTAAACCTGAAGTGAAGCATCGGAATCTATAACTAGTGTCACAGGAGGGTTCAAAGCTTAGACAGTAAGAAGAGTCAGTTTTCTTGTGCTTAAGTCGGCATTGTGCCTTTTGTATTTAATTCCGAAGCAATTTCTGTGATTCATCGTCAAAAAGAAGGTCGGAGGGATAAAGTAAACTTTGAGTAAAGCATCGGAGTCTATGACTAGTGTCACATGAATGGTTCAAAACATACACAGTAAGAAGAGTCAGTTTTCTTGTACTTAAGTCGGCATTGTGTTTTTTGTATTTCATTCCGATTCAATTTCAGTGTTTCACCGTCAATAAGAAGGTCAGAGGTATACAGTAAACCTGAAGTGAAGCATCGGAATCTATAACTAGTTTCACAGGAATGATTCAAAACATAGACAGTAAGAAGAGTCAGTTTTCTTGTACTTAAGTCATCATTGTGCCGATTGTATTTAATTCCGATGCAATTTCTGTGTTTCATCGTCAATAAGAAGGTCAGAGGGATACAGTAAACCTGAAGCCAAGCATCGGAATCAATAACTAGTGTCACAGGAATGGTTCAAAACAAAGACAGTAATAAGAGTCAGTTTTCTTGTTCTTATGTCGGCATTGTGCATTTTGTATTTAATTCCGATGCAATTTCTGTGTTTCATCGCCAATAAGAAGATCAGAGGGAGACAGTGAACGTGAAGTCGAGCATCCGAATCCATAACTATTGTCACAGGAATGGTTCAAAGCATAGACAGTAAGATGAGCCAGTCTTCTTGTACTTCAGTCGGCATTGTGCCTTTTGTATTTAATTCCGATGCAATTTCTGTGTTTCATCGACAATAAGGAGGTCAGAGGGATACAGTAAACATGAAGTGAACCATCGGAATCTATAACTAGTGTCACAGGAATGGTTCAAAACATAGACAGTAAGAAGAGCCAGTCTTCTTGTCCTTGAGTAGGAATTGTGCCTTTTGTATTTAATTCCGATGCAATTTCTGTGTTTCATCGTCAATAAGAAGGTCACAGTGATACAGTAAAGCTGAAGTGAAGCATCGGAATCTCTAACTAGTGTCACAGGAATGGTCCAAAGAATAGAGAGTAAGATGAGACAGTCTTCTAGTACTTAAGTCGGCATTGAGTCTTATGTATTTAATTCCGATGCAATTTCTGTGTTTCATCGTCAGTATAAGGTCAGAGGGCTACAGTAAACCTGAAGTGAAGCTTCGGAATCTAAAACCCATCTCACAGGAAAGGTTCAAAACATAGACAGTAAGAAGAGTCAGTTTTCTTGTACATAAGTCGGCATTGTGCCTTTTGTATTTAATTCCGATGCAATTCCTGTGTTTCATCGACAATAAGAAGGTCAGAGGGATACAGTAAACCTAAAGTGAAGCATCGGAATCTATAACTAGTGTCACAGGAATGGTTCAAAACAAAGACAGTAAGAAGAGTCAGTTTTCTTGTACTTAAGTCGGCATTGTGCCTTTTATATTTATTTCCGATGTAATTTCTGTGTTTCATCGTCAATAAGACGGTCAGAGGGATACAGTAAACCTGAAGGGAAGCATCGGAATCTATAACTAGTGTCACAGGAATGGTTCAAACATAGACAGTAAGAAGAGTCTGTTTTCTTGTACTTAAGTCGGCATTGTGCCTTTTGAATTTAATTCCGATGCAATTCCTGTGTTTCATCGTCAATAAGAAGGTCAGAGGGATACAGTAATCCTGAAGTGAAGCATCGGAATCTATATCTAGTGTCACAGGATTGGTTCAAAACATAGACAGTAAGAAGAGTCAGTTATCTTGTACTTAAGTCGGCATTGTGCCATTTATATTTATTTCCGATGTAATTTCTGTGTTTCATCGTCAATAAGAAGGTCAGAGGGATACAGTAAACCTGAAGGGAAGCATCGGAATCTATAACTAGTGTCACAGGAATGGTTCAAACATAGACAGTAAGAAGAGTCTGTTTTCTTGTACTTAAGTCGGCATTGTGCCTTTTGTATTTAATTCCGATGCAATTCCTGTGTTTCATCGTCAATAAGAAGGTCAGAGGGATACAGTAAACCTGAAGTGAAGCATCGGAATCTATATCTAGTGTCACAGGAATGGTTCAAACATAGACAGTAAGAAGAGTCAGTTTTCTTGTACTTAATTCGGCATTGTGCCTTTTGCATTTAATTCCGATGCAATTTCAGTGTTTCATCGTCAATAAGAAGGTGAGAGGGATACAGTAAACCTGAAGTGAAGCATCGGAATCGATAACTAGTGTCACAGGAATGGTTCAAACATAGACAGTAAGAAGAGTCAGTTTTCTTGTACTTAAGTCGGCATTGTGCCTTTTGTATTTAATTCCGTTGCAATTTCTGTGTTTCATCGTCAATAAGAATGTCAGTGGGATACAGCAAACCTGAAGTGAAGCATCGGAATCTATAACTAGTGTCACAGGAATGGTTCAAAACATAGTCAGTAAGAAGAGTCAGTTTTCTTGTACTTAAGTCGGCATTGTGTCTTTTGTATTTAATTCCGATGCAATTTCTGTGTTTCATCGTCAATAAGAAGGTCCGAGGGATACAGTAAACCTGAAGTGAAGCATCCTAATCTATAGCTAGTGTCACAGGAATGGTTCAAAACATAGACAGTAGGAAGAGCCAGTCTTCTTGTACTTGAGTCGGAATTGTGCCTTTTGTATTTAATTCCGATGCAATTTCAGTGTTTCATCGTCAATAAGAAGGTCACAGTGATACAGTAAAGCTGAAGTGAAGCATCGGAATCTCTAACTAGTGTCACAGGAATGGTCCAAAGAATAGAGAGTAAGATGAGACAGTCTTCTTGTACTTAAGTCGGCATTGAGTCTTATGTATTTAATTCCGATGGAATTTCTGTGTTTCATCGTCAGTATAAGGTCAGAGGGATACAGTAAACCTGAAGTGAAGCTTCGGAATCTAAAACCCATCTTACAGGAAAGGTTCAAAACATAGAGAGTAAGAAGAGTCAGTTTTCTTGTACATAAGTCGGCATTGTGCATTTTGTATTTAATTCCGATGCAATTTCTGTGTTTCATCGTCAATAAGAAGGTCAGAGGGATACAGTAAACCTGAAGTGAAGCATCGGAATCTATAACTAGTGTCACAGGAATGGTTCAAAACATAGACAGTAAGAAGAGTCAGTTTTCTTGTACTTAAGTCGGCATTGTGCCTTTTATATTTATTTCCGATGTAATTTCTGTGTTTCATCGTCAATAAGAAGGTCAGAGGGATACAGTAAACCTGAAGGGAAGCTTCGGAATCTATAACTAGTGTCACAGGAATGGTTCAAAACATAGACAGTAAGAAGAGTCTGTTTTCTTGTACTTAAGTCGGCATTGTGCCTTTTGTATGTAATTCCGATGCAATTCCTGTGTTTCATCGTCAATAAGAAGGTCAGAGGGATACAGTAAACCTGAAGTGAAGCATCGGAATCTGTATCTGGTGTCACAGGATTGGTTCAAAACATAGACAGTAAGAAGAGTCAGTTTTCTTGTACTGAAGTCGGCATTGTGCCTTTTGTATTTAATTCCGATGCAAATTCTGTGTTTCGTCGTCAATACGAAGGTCCAAGGGATACAGTAAACCTGAAGTGAAGCATCGGAAACTATAACTAGTGTCACATGAATGGTTCAAAACATAGACAGTAAGAACAGTCAGTTTTCTTGTACTTAAGTCGGCATTGTGTCTTTTGTATTTAATTCCGATGCAATTTCTGTGTTTCATCGTCAATAAGAAGGTCCGAGGGATACAGTAAACCTGATGTGAAGCATCCTAATCTATAGCTAGTGTCACAGGAATGGTTCAAAACATAGACAGTAAGAAGAGCCAGTCTTCTTGTACTTGAGTCGGAATTGTGCCTTTTGTATTTAATTCCGATGCAATTTCTGTGTTTCATCGTCAATAAGAAGGTCACAGTGATACAGTAAAGCTGAAGTGAAGCATCGGAATCTCTAACTAGTGTCACAGGAATGGTCCAAAGAATAGAGAGTAAGATGAGACAGTCTTCTTGTACTTAAGTCGGCATTGAGCCTTATGTATTTAATTCCGATGCAATCTCTGTGTTTCATCGTCAGTATAAGGTCAGAGGGATACAGTAAAACTGAAGTGAAGCATCGGAATCGATAACTAGTGTCACAGGAATGGTTCAAAACATAGACAGTAAGAAGAGTCAGTTTTCTTGTACTTAAGTCGGCATTGTGCCTTTTGTATTTAATTCCGTTGCAATTTCTGTGTTTCATCGTCAATAAGAAGGTCAGTGGGATACAGTAAACCTGAAGTGAAGCATCGGAATCTATAACTAGTGTCACAGGAATGGTTCAAAACATAGTCAGTAAGAAGAGTCAGTTTTCTTGTACTTAAGTCGGCATTGTGTCTTTGTATTTAATTCCGATGCAATTTCTGTGTTTCATCGTCAATAAGAAGGTCCGAGGGATACAGTAAACCTGAAGTGAAGCATCCTAATCTATAGCTAGTGTCACAGGAATGGTTCAAAACATAGACAGTAAGAAGAGCCAGTCTTCTTGTACTTGAGTCGGAATTGTGCCTTTTGTATTTAATTCCGATGCAATTTCTGGGTTTCATCGTCAATAAGAAGGTCACAGTGATACAGTAAAGCTGAAGTGAAGCATCGGAATCTCTAACTAGTGTCACAGGAATAGTCCAAAGAATAGAGAGGAAGATGAGACAGTCTTCTTGTACTTAAGTCGGCATTGAGCCTTATGTATTTAATTCCGATGCAATCTCTGTGTTTCATCGTCAGTATAAGGTCACAGGGATACAGTAAACCTGATGTGAAGCATCGGAATCTAAAACCCATCTCACAGGAAAAGTTCAAAACATAGACATTAAGAAGAGTCAGTTTTCTTGTACATAAGTCGGCATTGTGCCTTTTGTATTTAATTCCGATGCAATTTCTGTGTTTCATCGACAATAAGAAGGTCAGAGGGATGCAGTAAACCTGAAGGGAAGCATCGGAATCTATAACTAGTGTCACAGGAATGGTTCAAAACATAGACAGTAAGAAGAGTCAGTTTTCTTGTACTTAAGTCGGCATTGTGCATTTTGTATTTAATTCCGATGAAATTTCTGTGTTTCATCGCCAATAAGAAGGTCAGAGGGAGACAGTGAGCCTGAAGTCGAGCATCCGAATCTATAACTATTGTCACAGGAATGGTTCAAATCGTAGACAGTAAGATGAGCCAGTCTTCTTGTACTTGAGTCGGCATTGTGCCTTTTGTATTTAATTCCGATGCAATTTCAATGTTTCATCGACAATAAGGAGGTCAGAGGGATACAGTAAACATGAAGTGAACCATCGGAATCTATAACTAGTGTCACAGGAATGGTTCAAATCATAGACAGTAAGAAGAGATAGTCTTCTTGTACTTGAGTCGGAATTGTGCCATTTGTATTTAATTCCGATGCAATTTCTGTGTTTCATCGTCAATAAGAAGGTCAGAGGGATTCAGTAATCCTGAAGTGAAGCATCGGAATCTATAACTAGTGTCACATGAATGGTTCAAAACATAGACAGTAAGAAGAGTCAGTTTTCTTGTACTTAAGTCGGCATTGTGCCTTTTGTATTTAATTCCGTTGCAATTTCTGTGTTTCATCGTCAATAAGAAGGTCAGTGGGATACAGTAAACCTGAAGTGAAGCATCGGAATCTATAACTAGTGTCACAGGAATGGTTCAAAACATAGTCAGTAAGAAGAGTCAGTTTTCTTGTACTTAAGTCGGCATTGTGTCTTTGTATTTAATTCCGATGCAATTTCTGTGTTTCATCGTCAATAAGAAGGTCCGAGGGATACAGTAAACCTGAAGTGAAGCATCCTAATCTATAGCTAGTGTCACAGGAATGGTTCAAAACATAGACAGTAAGAAGAGCCAGTCTTCTTGTACTTGAGTCGGAATTGTGCCTTTTGTATTTAATTCCGATGCAATTTCTGTGTTTCATCGTCAATAAGAAGGTCACAGTGATACAGTAAAGCTGAAGTGAAGCATCGGAATCTCTAACTAGTGTCACAGGAATGGTCCAAAGAATAGAGAGGAAGATGAGACAGTCTTCTTGTACTTAAGTCGGCATTGAGCCTTATGTATTTAATTCCGATGCAATCTCTGTGTTTCATCGTCAGTATACGGTCAGAGGGATACAGTAAACCTGATGTGAAGCATCGGAATCTAAAACCCATCTCACAGGAAAAGTTCAAAACATAGACAGTAAGAAGAGTCAGTTTTCTTGTACATAAGTCGGCATTGTGCCTTTTGTATTTAATTCCGATGCAATTTCTGTGTTTCATCGTCAATAAGAAGGTCAGAGGGATGCAGTAAACCTGAAGGGAAGCATCGGAATCTATAACTAGTGTCACAGGAATGGTTCAAAACATAGACAGTAAGAAGAGTTAGTTTTCTTGTACTTAAGTCGGCATTGTGCATTTTGTATTTAATTCCGATGAAATTTCTGTGTTTCATCGCCAATAAGAAGGTCAGAGGGAGACAGTGAGCCTGAAGTCGAGCATCCGAATCTATAACTATTGTCACAGGAATGGTTCAAATCATAGACAGTAAGATGAGCCAGTCTTCTTGTACTTGAGTCGGCATTGTGCCTTTTGTATTTAATTCCGATGCAATTTCTATGTTTCATCGTCAATAAGAAGGTCAGAGAGATACAGTAAAGCTGAAGTGAAGCATCGGAATCTCTAACTAGTGTCACAGGAATGGTCCAAAGAATAGAGGGTAAGATGAGACAGTCTTCTTGTACTTAAGTCGGCATTGAGCCTTATGTATTTAATTCCGATGCAATTTCTGTGTTTCATCGTCAGTATAAGGTCAGAGGGATACAGTAAACCTGAAGTGAAGCTTCGGAATCTAAAACCCATCTCACAGGAAATGTTCAAAACATAGACAGTAAGAAGAGTCAGTTTTCTTGTACATAAGTCGGCATTGTGCCTTTTGTATTTAATTCCGATGCAATTTCTGTGTTTCATCGTCAATAAGAAGGTCAGAGGGATACAGTAAACCTGAAGTGAAGCATCGGAATATATAACTAGTGTCACAGGAATGGTTCAAAACATAGACAGTAAGAAGAGTCAGTTTTCTTGTACTTAAGTCGGCATTGTGCCATTTGTATTTAATTCCGATGAAATTTCTGTGTTTCATCGTCAATAAGAAGGTCAGAGGGATACAGTAAACCTGAAGTGAAGCATCGGTATCTGTAACTAGTGTCACAGGAAGGGTTCAAATCTTAGACAGTAAGAAGAGTCAGTTTTCTTGTACTTAAGTCGGCATTGTGCCTTTTATATTTATTTCCGATGTAATTTCTGTGTTTCATCGTCAATAAGAAGGTCAGAGGGATACAGTACATCTGAAGGGAAGCATCGGAATCTATAACTAGTGTCACAGGAATGGTTCAAACATAGACAGTAAGAAGAGTCTGTTTTCTTGTACTGAAGTCGGCATTGTGCCTTTTGTATTTAATTCCGATGCAATTCTTGTGTTTCATCGTCAATAAGAAGGTCAGAGGGATACAGTAAACCTGAAGTGAAGCATCGGAATCTATAACTAGTGTCACATGAATGGTTCAAAACATAGACAGTAAGAAGAGTCAGTTTTCATGTACTTAATTCGGCATTGTGCCTTTTGCATTTAATTCCGATGTAATTTCTGTGTTTCATCGTCAATAAGAAGGTCAGAGGGATACAGTAAACCTGAAGTGAAGCATCGGAATCGATAACTAGTGTCACAGGAATGGTTCAAAACATAGACAGTAAGAAGCGTCAGAGTTCTTGTACTTCAGTCGGCATTGTGCCTTTTGTATTTAATTCCGTTGCAATTTCTGTGTTTCATCGTCAATAAGAAGGTTAGTGGGATACAGTAAACCTGAAGTGAAGCATCGGAATATATAACTAGTGTCACAGGAATGGTTCAAAACATAGTCAGTAAGAAGAGTCAGTTTTCTTGTACTTAAGTCGGCATTGTGCCTTTTGTATTTAATTCCGGTGCAATTTCTGTGTTTCATCGTCAATAAGAAGGTCCGAGGGATACAGTAAACCTGAAGTGAAGCATCGGAATCTATAGCTAGTGTCACAGGAATGGTTCAAAACATATCAGTAAGAAGAGCCAGTCTTCTTGTACTTGAGTCGGAATTGTGCCTTTTGTATTTAATTCCGTTGCAATTTCTGTGTTTCATCGTCAATAAGAAGGTCACAGTGATACAGTAAAGCTGAAGTGAAGCATCGGAATCTCTAACTAGTGTCACAGGAATGGTCCAAGAATAGAGAGTAAGATGAGACAGTCTTGTTGTACTTAAGTCGACATTGAGCCTTATGTATTTAATTCCGATGCAATTTCTGTGTTTCATCGTCAGTATAAGGTCAGAGGGATACAGTAAACCTGAAGTGAAGCATCGGAATCTAAAACCCATCTCACAGGAAAGGTTCAAAACATAGACAGTAGGAAGAGTCAGTTTTCTTGTACATAAGTCGGCATTGTGCCTTTTGTATTTAATTCCGATGCTATTTCTGTGTTTCATCGTCAATAAGAAGGTCAGAGGGATGCAGTAAACCTGAAGTGAAGCATCGGAATCTATAACTAGTGTCACAGAATGGTTCAAAACATAGACAGTAAGAAGAGTCAGTTTTCTTGTACTTAAGTCGGCATTGTGCCTTTTGTATTTAATTCCGATGCAATTTCTGTGTTTCATCGACAATAAGGAGGTCAGAGGGACACAGTAAGCATGAAGTGAACCATCGGAATCTATAACTAGTGCCACAGGAATGGTTCAAAACATAGACAGTGAGAAGAGCCAGTCTTCTTGTACATAAGTCGGCATTGTGCCTTTTGTATTTAATTCCGATGCAATTTCTGTGTTTCATCGTCAATAAGAAGGTCAGAGGAATACAGTGAACCTGAAGTGAAGCATCGGAATCTATAACTAGTGTCACAGTAATGGTTCAAAACATAGACAGTAAGAAGAGTCAGTTTTCTTGTACTTAAGTCGGCATTGTGCCTTTTGTATTTAATTCTGATGAAATTTCTGTGTTTCATCGTCAATAAGAAGATCAGAGGGATACAGTAAACGTGAAGTGAAGCATCGGAATCTATAACTAGTGTAACAGGAAGGGTTCAAAACTTAGACAGTAATAAGAGTCAGTTTTCTTGTACTTAAGTCGGCATTGTGCCTTTTATATTTATTTCCGATGTAATTTCTGTATTTCATCGTCTATAAGAAGGTCAGAGGGTTACAGTAAACCTGAAGGGAAGCATCGGAATCTATAACTAGTGCCACAGGCATGGTTCAAACATAGACAATAAGAAGAGTCTGTTTTCTTGTACTTAAGTCGGCATTGTGCATTTTGTATTTAATTCCGATGCAATTCCTGTGCTTCATCGTCAATGAGAAGGTCAGAGGGATACAGTAAACCTGAAGTGAAGCATCGGAATCTATATCTAGTGCCACAGGATTGGTTCAAAACATAGACAGTAAGAAGAGTCAGTTTTCTTGTACTCAAGTCGGCATTGTGCCTTTTGTATTTAATTCCGATGCAAATTCTGTGTTTCGTCGTCAATACGAAGGTCCAAGGGATACAGTAAACCTGAAGTGAAGCATCGGAATCAATAACTAGTGTCACATGAATGGTTCAAAACATAGACAGTATGAAGAGTCAGTTTTCTTGTACTTAATTCGGCATTGTGCCTTTTGTATTTAATTCCGGTGCAATTTCTGTGTTTCATCGTCAATAAGAAGGTCAGTGGGATACAGTAAACCTGAAGTGAAGCATCGGAATCTATAACTAGTGTCACAGGAATGGCCCAAAACATAGTCAGTAAGAAGAGTCAGTTTTCTTGTACTTAAGTCGGCATTGTGCCTTTTGTATTTAATTCCGGTGCAATTTCTGTGTTTCATCGTCAATAAGAAGGTCCAGGGGATACAGTAAACCTGAAGTGAAGCATCGGAATCTATAGCTAGTGTCACAGGAATGGTTCAAAACAATGACAGTAAGAAGAGCCAGTCTTCTTCTCCTTGAGTCGGGATTGTGCCTTTTGTATTTAATTCCGATGCAATTTCTGTGTTTCATCGTCAATAAGAAGGTCACAGTGATACAGTAAAGCTGAAGTGAAACATCGGAATCTCTAACTAGTGTCACAGGAATGGTCCAAAGAATAGAGGGTAAGATGAGACAGTCTTCTTGTACTTAAGTCGGCATTGAGCCTAATGTATTTAATTCCGATGCAATTTCTGTGTTTCATCGTCAGTATAAGGTCAGGGGGATACAGTAAACCTGAAGTGAAACATCGGAATCTAAAACCCATCTCACAGGAAAGGTTCAAAACATAGACAGTAAGAAGAGTCAGTTTTCTTGTACATAAGTCGGCATTGTGCCTTTTGTATTTAATTCCGATGCAATTTCTGTGTTTCATCGTCAATAAGAAGGTCAGAGGGATGCAGTAAAATTGAAGTGAAGCATCGGAATCTATAACTAGTGTCACAGGAATGGTTCAATTCATAGACAGTAAGAAGAGTCAGTTTTCTTGTACTTAAGTCGGCATTGTGCCTTTTGTATTGTATTCCGATGAAATTTCTGTGTTTCATCGCCAATAAGAAGGTCAGAGGGAGACAGTGAACCTGAAATCGAGCATCCGAATCTATAACTATTGTCACAGGAATGGTACAAATCATAGACAGTAAGATGAGCCAGCCTTCTTGTACTTGAGTCGGCATTGTGCCTTTTGTATTTAATTCCGATGCAATTTCTGTGTTTCATCGACAATAAGGAGGTCAGAGGGACACAGTAAACATGAAGTGAACCATCGGAATCTATAACTAGTGTCACAGGAATGGTTCAAAACATAGACAGTAAGAAGAGCCAGTCTTCTTGTACTTGAGTCGGAATTGTGCCTTTTGTATTCAATTCCGATGCAATTTCTGTGTTTCATCGTCAATAAGAAGGTCACAGTGATTCAGTAAAGCTGAAGTGAAGCATCGGAATCTCAAACTAGTGTCACAGGAATGGTCCAAAGAATAGAGAGTAAGATGAGACAGTCTTCTTGTACTTAAGACGGCATTGAGCCTTATGTATTTAATTCCGATGCAATTTCTGTGTTTCATCGTCAGTATAAGGTCAGTGGGATACAGTAAACCTGAAGTGAAGCTTCGGAATCTAAAACCCATCTCACGGGAAACGTTAAAAACATAGAAAGTCAGAAGAGTCAGTTTTCTTGTACATAGGTCTGCATTGTGCCTTTTGTATTTAATTCCGATGCAATTTCTGTGTTTCGTCGTCAATACGAAGGTCCAAGGGATACAGTAAACCTGAAGTGAAGCATCGGAATCTATAACTAGTGCCACAGGAATGGTTCAAAACATAGACAGTGAGAAGAGCCAGTCTTCTTGTACATAAGTCGGCATTGTGCCTTTTGTATTTAATTCCGATGCAATTTCTGTGTTTCATCGTCAATAAGAAGGTCAGAGGAATACAGTGAACCTGAAGTGAAGCATCGGAATCTATAACTAGTGTCACAGTAATGGTTCAAAACATAGACAGTAAGAAGAGTCAGTTTTCTTGTACTTAAGTCGGCATTGTGCCTTTTGTATTTAATTCTGATGAAATTTCTGTGTTTCATCGTCAATAAGAAGATCAGAGGGATACAGTAAACGTGAAGTGAAGCATCGGAATCTATAACTAGTGTAACAGGAAGGGTTCAAAACTTAGACAGTAATAAGAGTCAGTTTTCTTGTACTTAAGTCGGCATTGTGCCTTTTATATTTATTTCCGATGTAATTTCTGTATTTCATCGTCTATAAGAAGGTCAGAGGGTTACAGTAAACCTGAAGGGAAGCATCGGAATCTATAACTAGTGCCACAGGCATGGTTCAAACATAGACAATAAGAAGAGTCTGTTTTCTTGTACTTAAGTCGGCATTGTGCATTTTGTATTTAATTCCGATGCAATTCCTGTGCTTCATCGTCAATGAGAAGGTCAGAGGGATACAGTAAACCTGAAGTGAAGCATCGGAATCTATATCTAGTGCCACAGGATTGGTTCAAAACATAGACAGTAAGAAGAGTCAGTTTTCTTGTACTCAAGTCGGCATTGTGCCTTTTGTATTTAATTCCGATGCAAATTCTGTGTTTCGTCGTCAATACGAAGGTCCAAGGGATACAGTAAACCTGAAGTGAAGCATCGGAATCAATAACTAGTGTCACATGAATGGTTCAAAACATAGACAGTATGAAGAGTCAGTTTTCTTGTACTTAATTCGGCATTGTGCCTTTTGTATTTAATTCCGGTGCAATTTCTGTGTTTCATCGTCAATAAGAAGGTCAGTGGGATACAGTAAACCTGAAGTGAAGCATCGGAATCTATAACTAGTGTCACAGGAATGGCCCAAAACATAGTCAGTAAGAAGAGTCAGTTTTCTTGTACTTAAGTCGGCATTGTGCCTTTTGTATTTAATTCCGGTGCAATTTCTGTGTTTCATCGTCAATAAGAAGGTCCAGGGGATACAGTAAACCTGAAGTGAAGCATCGGAATCTATAGCTAGTGTCACAGGAATGGTTCAAAACAATGACAGTAAGAAGAGCCAGTCTTCTTCTCCTTGAGTCGGGATTGTGCCTTTTGTATTTAATTCCGATGCAATTTCTGTGTTTCATCGTCAATAAGAAGGTCACAGTGATACAGTAAAGCTGAAGTGAAACATCGGAATCTCTAACTAGTGTCACAGGAATGGTCCAAAGAATAGAGGGTAAGATGAGACAGTCTTCTTGTACTTAAGTCGGCATTGAGCCTAATGTATTTAATTCCGATGCAATTTCTGTGTTTCATCGTCAGTATAAGGTCAGGGGGATACAGTAAACCTGAAGTGAAACATCGGAATCTAAAACCCATCTCACAGGAAAGGTTCAAAACATAGACAGTAAGAAGAGTCAGTTTTCTTGTACATAAGTCGGCATTGTGCCTTTTGTATTTAATTCCGATGCAATTTCTGTGTTTCATCGTCAATAAGAAGGTCAGAGGGATGCAGTAAAATTGAAGTGAAGCATCGGAATCTATAACTAGTGTCACAGGAATGGTTCAATTCATAGACAGTAAGAAGAGTCAGTTTTCTTGTACTTAAGTCGGCATTGTGCCTTTTGTATTGTATTCCGATGAAATTTCTGTGTTTCATCGCCAATAAGAAGGTCAGAGGGAGACAGTGAACCTGAAATCGAGCATCCGAATCTATAACTATTGTCACAGGAATGGTACAAATCATAGACAGTAAGATGAGCCAGCCTTCTTGTACTTGAGTCGGCATTGTGCCTTTTGTATTTAATTCCGATGCAATTTCTGTGTTTCATCGACAATAAGGAGGTCAGAGGGACACAGTAAACATGAAGTGAACCATCGGAATCTATAACTAGTGTCACAGGAATGGTTCAAAACATAGACAGTAAGAAGAGCCAGTCTTCTTGTACTTGAGTCGGAATTGTGCCTTTTGTATTCAATTCCGATGCAATTTCTGTGTTTCATCGTCAATAAGAAGGTCACAGTGATTCAGTAAAGCTGAAGTGAAGCATCGGAATCTCAAACTAGTGTCACAGGAATGGTCCAAAGAATAGAGAGTAAGATGAGACAGTCTTCTTGTACTTAAGACGGCATTGAGCCTTATGTATTTAATTCCGATGCAATTTCTGTGTTTCATCGTCAGTATAAGGTCAGTGGGATACAGTAAACCTGAAGTGAAGCTTCGGAATCTAAAACCCATCTCACGGGAAACGTTAAAAACATAGAAAGTCAGAAGAGTCAGTTTTCTTGTACATAGGTCTGCATTGTGCCTTTTGTATTTAATTCCGATGCAATTTCTGTGTTTCGTCGTCAATACGAAGGTCCAAGGGATACAGTAAACCTGAAGTGAAGCATCGGAATCTATAACTAGTGTCACATGAATGGTTCAAAACATAGACAGTAAGAAGGGTCAGTTTTCTAGTACTTAATTCGGCATTGTGCCTTTTGCATTTAATTCCGATGCAATTTCTGTGTTTCATCGTCAATAAGAAGGTCAGAGGGATGCAGTAAACCTGAAGTGAAGCATCGGAATCGATAACTAGTGTCACAGGAATGGTTCAAAACATAGACAGTAAGAAGAGTCAGTTTTCTTGTACTTAAGTCGGCATTGTGCCGTTTGTTTTTAATTCCGTTGCAATTTCTGTGTTTCATCGTCAATAAGATGGTCAGTGGGATACAGTAAACCTGAAGTGAAGCATCGGAATCTATAACTAGTGTCACAGGAATGTTTCAAAACATAGTCAGTAAGAAGAGTCGGTTTTCTTGTACTTAAGTCGGCATTGTGCCTTTTGTATTTAATTCCGGTGCAATTTCTGTGTTTCATTGTCAATAAGAAGGTCCGAGGGATACAGAAAACCTGAAGTGAAGCATCGGAATCTATAGCTAGTGTCACAGGAATGGTTCAAAACATAGACAGTAAGAAGAGCCAGTCTTCTTGTACTTGAGTCGGAATTGTGCCTTTTGTATTTAATTCCGATGCAATTTCTGAGTTTCATCGTCAATAAGAAGGTCACAGTGATACAGTAAAGCTGAAGTGAAGCATCGGAATCTCTAACTAGTGTCACAGGAATGGTCCAAAGAATAGAGAGTAAGATGAGACAGTCTTCTTGTACTTAAGTCGGCATTGAGCCTAATGTATTTAATTCCGATGCAATTTCTGTGTTTCGTCGTCAATATAAGGTCAGAGGGATACAGTAAACCTGAAGTGAAGCATCGGAATTTAAAACCCATCTCACAGGAAAGGTTCAAAACATAGACAGTAAGAAGAGTCAGTTTTCTTGTACATAAGTCGGCATTGTGCCTTTTGCATTTATTTCCGATGCAATTTCTGTGTTTCGTCGTCAATACGAAGGTCCAAGGGATACAGAAAACCTGAAGTGAAGCATCGGAATCTATAACTAGTGTCACAGGAATGGTTCAAACAAAGACAGTAAGAAGAGTCAGTTTTCTTGTACTTAAGTCGGCATTGTGCCTTTTGTATTTAATTCCGATGAAATTCCTGTGTTTCATCGTCAATAAGAAGGTCAGAGGGATACAGTAAACCTGAAGTGTAGCATCGGAATCTATATCTAGTGTCACTGGATTGGTTCAAAACATAGACAGCAAGAAGAGTCAGTTTTCTTGTACTCAAGTCGGCATTGTGCCTTTTGTATTTAACACCGATGCAAATTTTGTGTTTCGTCGTCAATACGAAGGTCCAAGGGATACAGAAAACCTGAAGTGAAGCATCGGAATCTATAACTAGTGTCACATGAATGGTTCATAACATAGACAGTAAGAAGAGTCAGTTTTCTTGTACTTAATTCGGCATTGTGCCTTTTGCATTTAATTCCGATGCAATTTCTGTGTTTCATCGTCAATAAGAAGGTCAGAGGGATACAGTAAACCTGAAGTGAAGCATCGGAATCGATAACTAGTGTCACAGGAATGGTTCAAACATAGTCAGTAAGAAGAGTCAAATTTCTTGCATTTAAGTCGGCATTGTGCCTTTTGTATTTAATTCCGATGCAATTTCTGTGTTTCATCGTCAATAAGAAGGTCAGAGGGATACAGTAAACCTGAAGTGAAGCATCGGAATCTGTAACTAGTGTCACAGGAATGGTTCAAAACATAGAGAGTAAGAAGAGTCAGTTATCTTGTACTTAAGTCGGCATTGTGCCTTTTGTATTTAATTCCGATGCAATTGCTGTGTTTCATCGTCAATAAGACGGTCAGAGGGATACAGTAAACCTGAAGTGAAGCATCGGAATCTATAACTAGTGTCACATGAATGGTTCAAAACGTAGACAGTAAGAAGAGTCAGTTTTCTTGTACTTAATTCGGCATTGTGCCATTTGCATTTAATTCCGATGCAATTTCTGTGTTTCATCGTCAATAAGAGGGTCAGAGGGATACAGTAAACCTGAAGTGAAGCATCGGAATCGATAACTAGTGTCACAGGAATGGTTCAAAACAAAGACAGTAAGAAGAGTCATTTTTCTTGTACTTAAGTCGGCATTGTGCCTTTTGTATTTAATTCCGTTGCAATTTCTGTGTTTCATCGTCAATAAGAAGGTCAGTGGGATACAGTAAACCTGAAGTGAAGCATCGGAATCTGTAAGTAGTGTCACAGGAATGGTTCAAAACATAGTCAGTAAGAAGGGTCAGTTCTCTTGTACTTAAGACGGCATTGTGCCTTTTGTATTTAATTCCGATGCAAGTTCTGTGTTTCATCGTCAATAAGAAGGTCCGAGGGATACAGTAAACCTGAAGTGAAGCATCTGAATCTATAACTAGTGTCAAAGGAATGGTTCAAAACATAGACAGTAAGAAGAGTCAGTTTTCTTGTACTTAAGTCGGCATTGTGCCTTTTGTATATAATTCCGGTGCAATTTCTGTGTTTCATCGTCAATAAGAAGGTCAGAGGGATACAGTAAACCTGAAGTGAAGCATCGTAATCTATAACTAGTGTCACAGGAATGGTTCAAACATAGTCAGCAAGGAGAGTCAGTTTTCTTGTATTTTAGTCGGCATTGTGCCTTTTGTATTTAATTCCGATGCAATTTCTGTGTTTCATCGTCAATAAGAAGGTCAGAGGGATACAGTAAACCTGAAGTGAAGCATCGGAATCTATAACTAGTGTCACAGGAATAGTTCAAAACATTGACAGTAAGAAGAGTCAGTTTTCTTGTACTTACGTCGACATTGTGCCTTTCGTATTTAATTCCGTTGCAATTTCTGTGTTTTATCGTCAGTAAGAAGGTCAGAGGGATACAGTAAACCTGAGGTGAAGCATTGGAATCTATTACTAGTGTCACAGGAATGGTTCAAAGCATAGACAGTAAGAAGAGTCAGTTTTCTTGTACTTAAGTCGGCATTGCGCCTTTTGTATTTAATTCCGATGCAATTTCTGTGTTTCATCGTCAATAAGAAGGTCAGAGGGATACAGTAAACCTGAAGTGAAGCATCGGAATCTACAACTAGTGTCATAGGAATCGTTCAAACATAGACACTAAGAAGAGTCAGTTTTCTTGTACTTATGTCGGCATTGTGCCTTTTGTATTTAATTCCGTTGCAATTTCTGTGTTTCATCGTCAATAAGAAGGTCAGTGGGATACAGTAAACCTGAAGTGAAGCATCGGAATCTATAACTAGTGTCACAGGAATGGTTCAAAACATAGTCAGTAAGAAGAGTCAGTTTTCTTGTACTTAAGTCGGCATTTTGTCTTTTGTATTTAATTCCGGTGCAATTTCTGTGTTTCATCGTCAATAAGAAGGTCCGAGGGATACAGTAAACCTGAAGTGAAGCATCGGAATCTATAGCTAGTGTCACAGGAACGGTTCAAAACATAGACAGTAAGAAGAGCCAGTCTTCTTGTACTTGAGTCGGAATTGTGCCTTTTGTATTTAATTCCGATGCAATTTCTGTGTTTCATCGTCAACAAGAAGGACACAGTGATACAGTAAAGCTGAAGTGAAGCATCGGAATCTCTAACTAGTGTCACAGGAATGGTCCAAAGAATAGAGAGTAAGATGAGACAGTCTTCTTGTAGTTAAGTCGGCATTGAGCCTTATGTATTTAATTCCGATGCAATTTCTGTGTTTCGTCGTCAGTATAAGGTCAGAGGGATACAGTAAACCGGAAGTGAAGCATCGGAATTTAAAACCCATCTCACAGGAAAGGTTCAAAACATAGACAGTAAGAAGAGTCAGTTTTCTTGTACATAAGTCGGGATTGTGCCTTTTGCATTTATTTCCGATGCAATTTCTGCGTTTCATCGTCAATACGAAGGTCAGAGGGATACAGTAAACCTGAAGTGAAGCATCGGAATCTATAACTAGTGTCACAGGAATGGTTGAAACAAAGACAGTAAGAAGAGTCTGTTTTCTCGTACTTAAGTCGGCATTGTGCCTTTTGTATTTAATTACTATGCAATTCCTGTGTTTCATCGTCAATAAGAAGGTCAGAGGGATACAGTAAACCTGAAGTGTAGCATCGGAATCTATATCTAGCGTCACGGGATTGGTTCAAAACATAGACAGGAAGAAGAGTCAGTTTTCTTGTACTTAAGTCGGCATTGTGCCTTTTGTATTTAATTCCGATGCAAATTTTGTGTTTCGTCGTCAATACGAAGGTCCAAGGGATACAGTAAACCTTAAGTGAAGCATCGGAATCTATAACTAGTGTCACATGAATGGTTCATAACATAGACAGTAAGAAGAGTCAGTTTTCTTCTACTTAATTCGGCATTGCGCCTTTTGCATTTAATTCCGATGCAATTTCTGTTTTTCATCGTCAATAAGAGGGTCAGAGGGAAACAGTAAACCTGAAGTGAAGCGTCGGAATCGACAACTAGTTTCACAGGAATGGTTCAAAACATAGACAGTAAGAAGAGTCAGCTTTCTTGTACTTAAGTCGGCATTGTGCATTTTGTATTTAATTCCGTTGCAATTTCTGTGTTTCATCGTCAATAAGAGGGTCAGTGGGATATAGTAAACCTGAAGTGAAGCATCGGAATCTATAACTAGTGTCACAGGAATGGTTCAAACATAGTCAGTAAGAAGAGTCAATTTTCTTGTATTTAAGGCGGCATTGTGCCTTATGTATTTAATTCCGATGCATTTTCTGTGTTTCATCGTCAATAAGAAGGTCAGAGGGATACAGTAAACCTGAAGTGAAGCATCGGAATCTGTAACTAGTGTCACAGGAATGGTTCAAAACATAGAGAGTAAGAAGAGTCAGTTGTCTTGAACTTAAGTCGGCATTGTGCCTTTTGTATTTAATTCCGATGCAATTTCTGTGTTTCATCGTCAATAAGAAGGTCAGAGGGATACAGTAAACCTGAAGTGAAGCATCGGAATCTATAACTAGGGTCACATGAATGGTTCAAAACATAGACAGTAAGAAGAGTCAGTTTTCTTGTACTTAATTCGGCATTGTACCATTTGCATTTAATTCCGATGCAATTTCTGTGTTTCATCGTCAATAAGAGGGTCAGAGGGATACAGTAAACCTGAAGTGAAGCATCGGAATCGATAACTAGTATCACAGGAATGGTTCAAAACATAGACAGTAAGAAGAGTCAGTTTTCTTGTACTTAAGTCGGCAATGTGCCTTTTGTATTTAATTCCGTTGCAATTTCTGTGTTACATCGTCAATAAGAAGGTCAGTGGGATACAGTAAACCTGAAGTGAAGCTTCGGAATCTATAAGTAGTGTCACAGGAATGGTTCAAAGCATAGTCAGTAAGAAGAGTCAGTTCTCTTGTACTTAAGTCGGCATTGTGCCTTTTGTATTTAATTCCGATGCAACTTCTGTGTTTCATCGTCAATAAGAAGGTCCGAGGGATACAGTAAACCTGAAGTGAAGCATCGGAATCTATAACTAGTGTCAAAGGAATGGTTCAAAACATAGACAGTAAGAAGAGTCAGTTTTGTTGTACTTAAGTCGGCATTGTGCCTTTTGTATATAATTCCGGTGCAATTTCTGTGTTTCATCGTCAGTAAGAAGGTCAGAGGGATACAGTAAACCTGAGGTGAAGCATTGGAATCTATTACTAGTGTCACAGGAATGGTTCAAAACATAGACAGTAAGAAGAGTCAGTTTTCTTGTACTTAAGTCAGCATTGTGCCTTTTGTATTTAATTCCGATGCAATTTCTGTGTTTCATCGTCAATAGGAAGGTCAGAGGGATACAGTAAACCTGAAGTGAAGCATCGGAATCTATAACTAGTGTCACAGGAATCGTTCAAACATAGACAGTAAGAAGAGTCAGTTTTCTTGTACTTAAGTCGGCATTGTGCCTTTTGTATTTAATTCCGAAGCAATTTCTGTGTTTCATCGTCAATAAGAAGGTCAGAGGGATACAGTAAACCTGAAGTGAAGCATCGGAATCTATAACTAGTGTCACATGAATGGTTCAAAACATAGACAGTAAGAAGAGTCAATTATCTTGTACTTAAGTCGGCATTGTGCCCTTTGTATTTAATTCCGATGCTATTTCTTTGTTTCTTCGTCAATAAGAAGTCAGAGGGATACAGTAAACCTGAAGTGAAGCATCGGAATCTATAACTAGTGTCACAGGAATGGTTCAAACATAGACAGTATGAAGAGTCAGTTTTCTTGTACTTAAGTCGGCATTGTGCCTTTTGTATTTAATTCCGATGCAATTTCAGTGTTTCATCGTCAATAAGTTGGTCAGAGGGATACAGTAAAACTGAAGTGAAGCATGGGAATCTATAACTAGTGTCACATGAATAGTTCAAAACATAGACAGTAAGAAGAGTCAGTCTTCTTGTACTTAAGTCGGCATTGTGCCTTTTGTATTTAATTCCGATGCAATTTCTGTGTTTCATCGTCAATAAGAAGGTCACAGTGATACAGTAAAGCTGAAGTGAAGCATCGGAATCTCTAACTAGTGTCACAGGAATGGTCCAAAGAATAGAGAGTAAGATGAGACAGTCTTCTTGTAGTTAAGTCGGCATTGAGCCTTATGTATTTAATTCCGATGCAATTTCTGTGTTTCGTCGTCAGTATAAGGTCAGAGGGATACAGTAAACCGGAAGTGAAGCATCGGAATTTAAAACCCATCTCACAGGAAAGGTTCAAAACATAGACAGTAAGAAGAGTCAGTTTTCTTGTACATAAGTCGAGATTGTGCCTTTTGCATTTATTTCCGATGCAATTTCTGCGTTTCATCGTCAATAGGAAGGTCAGAGGGATACAGTAAACCTGAAGTGAAGCATCGGAATCTATAACTAGTGTCACAGGAATGGTTGAAACAAAGACAGTAAGAAGAGTCTGTTTTCTCGTACTTAAGTCGGCATTGTGCCTTTTGTATTTAATTACTATGCAATTCCTGTGTTTCATCGTCAATAAGAAGGTCAGAGGGATACAGTAAACCTGAAGTGTAGCAACGGAATCTATATCTAGTGTCACGGGATTGGTTCAAAACATAGACAGGAAGAAGAGTCAGTTATCTTGTACTCAAGTCGGCATTGTGCCTTTTGTATTTAATTCCGACGCAAATTTTGTGTTTCGTCGTCAATACGAAGGTCCAAGGGATACAGTAAACCTTAAGTGAAGCATCGGAATCTATAACTAGTGTCACATGAATGGTTCATAACATAGACAGTAAGAAGAGTCAGTTTTCTTCTACTTAATTCGGCATTGCGCCTTTTGCATTTAATTCCGATGCAATTTCTGTTTTTCATCGTCAATAAGAGGGTCAGAGGGAAACAGTAAACCTGAAGTGAAGCATCGGAATCGACAACTAGTTTCACAGGAATGGTTCAAAACATGGACAGTAAGAAGAGTCAGCTTTCTTGTACTTAAGTCGGCATTGTGCCTTTTGTATTTAATTCCGTTGCAATTTCTGTGTTTCATCGTCAATAAGAGGGTCAGTGGGATATAGTAAACCTGAAGTGAAGCATCGGAATCTATAACTAGTGTCACAGGAATGGTTCAAACATAGTCAGTAAGAAGAGTCAATTTTCTTGTATTTAAGGCGGCATTGTGCCTTATGTATTTAATTCCGATGCATTTTCTGTGTTTCATCGTCAATAAGAAGGTCAGAAGGATACAGTAAACCTGAAGTGAAGCATCGGAATCTGTAACTAGTGTCACAGGAATGGTTCAAAACATAGAGAGTAAGAAGAGTCAGTTGTCTTGTACTTAAGTCGGCATTGTGCCTTTTGTATTTAATTCCGATGCAATTTCTGTGTTTCATCGTCAATAAGAAGGTCAGAGGGATACAGTAAACCTGAAGTGAAGCATCGGAATCTATAACTAGGGTCACATGAATGGTTCAAAACATAGACAGTAAGAAGAGTCAGTTTTCTTGTACTTAATTCGGCATTGTGCCATTTGCATTTAATTCCGATGCAATTTCTGTGTTTCATCGTCAATAAGTGGGTCAGAGGGATACAGTAAACCTGAAGTGAAGCATCGGAATCGATAACTAGTATCACAGGAATGGTTCAAAACATAGACAGTAAGAAGAGTCAGTTTTCTTGTACTTAAGTCGGCAATGTGCCTTTTGTATTTAATTCCGTTCGAATTTCTGTGTTTCATCGTCAATAAGAAGGTCAGTGGGATACAGTAATCCTGAAGTGAAGCTTCGGAATCTATAAGTAGTGTCACAGGAATGGTTCAAAACATAGTCAGTAAGAAGAGTCAGTTCTCTTGTACTTAAGTCGGCATTGTGCCTTTTGTATTTAATTCCGATGCAACTTCTGTGTTTCATCGTCAATAAGAAGGTCCGAGGGATACAGTAAACCTGAAGTGAAGCATCGGAATCTATAACTAGTGACAAAGGGATGGTTCAAAACATAGACAGTAAGAAGAGTCAGTTTTGTTGTACTTAAGTCGGCATTGTGCCTTTTGTATATAATTCCGGTGCAATTTCTGTGTTTCATCGTCAGTAAGGAGGTCAGAGGGATACAGTAAACCTGAGGTGAAGCATTGGAATCTATTACTAGTGTCACAGGAATGGTTCAAAACATAGACAGTAAGAAGAGTCAGTTTTCTTGTACTTAAGTCAGCATTGTGCCTTTTGTATTTAATTCCGATGCAATTTCTGTGTTTCATCGTCAATAGGAAGGTCAGAGGGATACAGTAAACCTGAAGTGAAGCATCGGAATCTATAACTAGTGTCACAGGAATCGTTCAAACATAGACAGTAAGAAGAGTCAGTTTTCTTGTACTTAAGTCGGCATTGTGCCTTTTGTATTTAATTCCGAAGCAATTTCTGTGTTTCATCGTCAATAAGAAGGTCAGAGGGATACAGTAAACCTGAAGTGAAGCATCGGAATCTATAACTAGTGTCACATGAATGGTTCAAAACATAGACAGTAAGAAGAGTCAATTATCTTGTACTTAAGTCGGCATTGTGCCCTTTGTATTTAATTCCGATGCTATTTCTGTGTTTCATCGTCAATAAGAAGTCAGAGGGATACAGTAAACCTGAAGTGAAGCATCGGAATCTATAACTAGTGTCACAGGAATGGTTCAAACATAGACAGTATGAAGAGTCAGTTTTCTTGTACTTAAGTCGGCATTGTGCCTTTTGTATTTGATTCCGATGCAATTTCAGTGTTTCATCGTCAATAAGTTGGTCAGAGGGATACAGTAAAACTGAAGTGAAGCATGGGAATCTATAACTAGTGTCACATGAATAGTTCAAAACATAGACAGTAAGAAGAGTCAGTCTTCTTGTACTTAAGTCGGCATTGTGCCTTTTGTATTTAATTCCAATGCTGTTTCTGTGTATTATCGTCAATAAGAAGGTCAAAGGGATACAGTAAACCTGAAGTGAAGCATCGGAATCTGTAACTAGCGTCAAAGGAATGGTTCAAGACATAGAGAGTAAGAAGAGACAGTTTTCTTCTACTTAAGTCTTCATTGTGAATTTCGTATTTAATTCCATTGCAATTTCTGTGTTTCATCGTCAATAAGAAGGTCAGAGGGATACAGTAAACCTGAGGTGAAGCATCGGAATCTATTACTAGTGTCACAGGAATGGTTCAAAGCATAGACAGTAAGATGAGTCAGTTTTCTTGTACTTAAGTCGGCATTGTGCCTTTTGTATTTAATTCCGATGCTATTTCTGTAATTCATCGTGAATAAGAAGGTCAGAGGGATACAGTAAACCTGAAGTGAAGCATCGGAATCTGTAACTAGTGTCACAGGAATGGTTCAAAACATAGACAGTAAGAAGAGTCAGTTTTCTTTTACTTAAGTCGGCATTGTGCCTTTTGTATTTAATTTCGATGCAATTTCTGTGTTTCATCGTCAATAAGAATGTCAGAGGGATACAGTAAACCTGAAGTGAAGCATCGGAATCTATAACTAGTGTCACATGAATGGTTCAAAACATAGACAGTAAGGAGAGTCAGTTATCTTGTACTTAAGTCGGCATTGTGCCTTTTATATATAATTCCGATGCTGTTTCTGTGTTTCATCGCTAATAAGAAAGTCAGAGGAATACAGTAAACCTGAAGTAAAGCATTGTAATCTATAACTAGTGTCACTGGAATGGTTCAAAACATAGACAGTAAGAAGAGTCAGTTTTCTTGTACTTAAGTAGGCATTGTGCCTTTTGTATTTAATTCCGATGCAATTTCTGTGTTTCATCAACAATAAGAAGGTCAGAGGGATACAGTAAACCTGAAGTGAAGCATCGGAATCTATAACTAGTGTCACAGGAATGGTTCAAAGCTTAGACAGTAAGAAGAGTCAGTTTTCTTGTACTTAATTCGGCATTGTGTCTTTTGTATTTAATTCCGAAGCAATTTCTGTGATTCAGCGTCAAAAAGAAGGTCGGAGGGATACAGTAAACTTGGAGTAAAGCATCGAAGTCCATAACTAGTGTGACATGAATAGTTCAAAACATAGACAGTAAGAAGAGTCAGTTTTCTTGTACTTAAGTCGCATTGTGTTTTTTGTATTTAATTCCGATGCAATTTCTGTGTTTTATCGTCAATAAGAAGGTCAGAGGGATACAGTAAACCTGAAGTGAAGCATCGGAATCTATAACTAGTGTCACAGGATTGGTTCAAACCATAGACAGTAAGAAGTGTCAGTTTTCTTGCACTTAAGTCGCCGTTGTGACTTTTGTGTTTCATTCCGATGCAATTTCTGTGTTTCATCGTCAATAAGAAGGTCAGAGGGATACAGTAAACCTGAAGTGAAGCATAGGAATCTATAACTAGTGTCACAGGAATGATTCAAAACATAGACAGTAAGAAGAGTCAGTTTTCTTGTACTTAAGTCGGCATTGTGCCTTTTGTATTTAATTCCGATGCAATTTCTGTGTTTCATCGTCAATAAGAAGGTCAGAGGGATACAGTAAACCTGAAGTGAAACATCGGAATCTATAACTAGTGTCACAGGAACGGTTCAAAGCATAGACAGTAAGAAGAGTCAGTTTTCTTGTACTTAAGTCGGCGTTGTGCATTTTGTATTTAATTCCGATGAAATTTCTGTGTTTCATCGTCAATAAGAAGGTCAGAGGGATACAGTAAACATGAAGTGAAGCATCGGAATCTATAACTAGTGTCACAGGAATGGTTCAAAACATAGACAGTAAGAAGAGTCAGTTTTCTTGTACTTAAGTCGGCATTGTGCCTTTTGTATTTAATTCCGATGCAATTTCTGTGTTTCATCGTCAATAAGAAGGTCAGAGGGATACAGTAAACCTGAAGTGAAACATCTGAATCTATAACTAGTGTCACATGAATGGTTCAAAACATAGACAGTAAGAAGAGACAGTTATCTTGTACTTAAGTCGGCATTGTGCCTTTTGTATTTTATTCCGATGCTATTTCTGTGTTTCATCGACAATAAGAAGGTCAGAGGGATACAGTAAACCTGAAGTGAAGCATCGGAATCTATAACTAATGTCACAGGAATGGTTCAAACATAGACAGTAAGAAGAGTCAGTTTTCTTGTACTTAAGTCGGCATTGTGCCTTTTGTATTTAATTCCGATGCAATTTCTGTGTTTCATCGTCAATAAGAAGGTCAGAGGGATACAGTAAACCTGAAGTGAAGCATCGGAATCTATAACTAGTGTCACAGGAATGGTTCAAAACATAGACAGTAAGAAGAGTCAGTTTTCTTGTACTTAAGTCGGCATTGTGCCTTTTGTATTTAATTCCGATGCAATTTCTGTGTTTCATCAACAATAAGAAGGTCAGAGGGATACAGTAAACCTGTAGTGAAGCATCGGAATCTATAACTAGTGTCACAGGAATGTTTCAAAACATAGACAGTAAGAAGAGTCAGTTTTCTTGTGCTTAAGTCGGCATTGTGCCATTTGTATTTAATTGCGATGCAATTTCTGTGTTTCATCGACAATAAGAAGGTCAGTGGGATACAGTAAACCTGAAGTGAAGCATCAGAATCTATAACTAGTGTCACAGGAATGGTTCAAAACATAGACAGTAAGAAGAGTCAGTTTTCTTGTACTTAAATCGGCATTGTGACTTTTGTATTTAATTCCTATGAAATATCTGAGTTTCATCGTCAATAAGAAGGTCAGAGGGATACAGTAAACCTGAAGTAAAGCATCGGAATCTATAACTAGTGTCACAGGAATGTTTCAAAACGTAGTAAGAAGAGTCAGTTTTCTTGTACTTAAGTCGGCATTGTGCCTTTTGTATTTAATTCCGATGCAATTTCTGTGTTTCATCGTCAATAAGAAGGTCAGAGGGATACAGTAAAACTGAAGTGAAGCATCGGAATCTATAACTAGTGTCACATGAATGGTTCAAAACATATACAGTAAGAAGAGTCAGTTTTCTTGTACTTAATTCGGCATTGTGCCTTTTGCATTTAATTCCGATGCAATTTCTGTGTTTCATCGTCAATAAGAGGGTCAGAGGGATACAGTAAACCTGAAGTGTAGCATCGGAATCGATAACTAGTGTCACAGGAATGGTTCAAAACGTAGACAGTAAGAAGAGTCAGTTTTCTTGTACTTAAGTCGGCATTGTGCCTTTTGTATTTAATTCCGTTGCAATTTTTGTGTTTCATCGTCAATAAGAAGGTCAGTGGGATACAGTAAACCTGAAGTGAAGCATCGGAATCAATAAGTAGTGTCACAGGAATCGTTCAAAACATAGCCAGTAAGAAGAGTCAGTTTTCTTGTACTTAAGTCGGCATTGTGCCTTTTGTATTTAATTCCGATGCAATTTCTGTGTTTCATTGTCAATAAGAAGGTCAGAAGGATGCAGTAAACCTGAAGTGAAGCATCGGAATCTGTAACTAGTGTCACAGGAATGGTTCAAAAGATAGAGAGTAAGAAGAGTCAGTTTTCTTGTACCTAAGTCGGCATTGTGCCTTTTGTATTTAATTCCGATGCAATTTCTGTATTTCATCGTCAATAAGAAGGTCAGAGGGATACAGAAAACCTGAAGTGAAGCATCTGAATCTATAACTAGTGTCACAGGAATGGTTCAAAACATTGACAGTAAGAAGAGTCAGTTTTCTTGTACTTAAGTCGGCATTGTGCCTTTCGTATTTAATTCCGTTGCAATTTCTGTGTTTCATTGTCAGTAAGAAGGTCAGAGGGATACAGTAAACCTGAGGTGAAGCATTGGAATCTTTTACTAGTGTCACAGGAATCGTTCAAACATAGACAGTAAGAAGAGTCAGTTTTCTTGTACTTAAGTCGGCATTGTTCCTTTTGTATTTAATTCCGATGCAATTTCTGCGTTTCATCGTCAATAAGAAGGTCAGAGGGATACAGTAAACCGGAAGTGAAGCATCGGAATCTATAATTAGTGTCACAGGAATGGTTCAAACATAGACATTAAGAAGAGTCAGTTTTCTTGTACGTAAGTCGGCATTGTGCCTTTTGTATTTAATTCCGATGCAATTTCTGTGTTTCATCGTCAATAAGATGGTCAGAGGGATACAGTAAACCTGAAGTGAAGCATCGGAATCTGTAATTAGTGTCACAGGAGTGGTTCAAAACATAGAGAGTAAGAAGAGTCAGTTATCTTGTACTTAAGTCGGCATAGTGCCTTTTGTATTTAATTCCGATGCAATTTCTGTGTTTCATCGTCAATAAGATGGTCAGAGGGATACAGTAAACCTGAAGTGAAGCCTCGGAATCTATAACTAGTGTCACATGAATAGTTCAAAACATAGACAGTAAGAAGAGTCAGTCTTCTTTTACTTAAGTCGGCATTGTGCCTTTTGTATTTAATTCCGATGCTGTTTCTGTGTTTCATCGTCAATAAGAAGGTCAGAGGGATACAGTAAACCTGAAGTGAAGCATCGGAATCTGTAACTAGTGTCACAGGAATGGTTCAAAACATAGAGAGTAAGAAGAGTCAGTTTTCTTGTACTTAAGTCGGCATTGTGCCTTTTGTATTTAATTCCGATGCAATTTCTGTGTTTTATCGTCAATAAGAAGGTCAGAGGGATACAGTAAACCTGAAGTGAAGCATCGGAATCTATAACTAGTGTCACAGGAATGGTTCAAAACATAGACAGTAAGAAGAGTCAGTTTTCTTGTACTTAAGTCGGCATTATGCTTTTCGTATTTAATTCCATTGCAATTTCTGTGTTTCATCGTCAATAAGAAGGTCAGAGGGATACAGTAAACCTGAGGTGAAGCATCGGAATCAATTACTAGTGTCACAGGAATGGTTCAAAACATAGACAGTAAGAAGAGTCAGCTTTCTTGTACTTAAGTCGGCATTGTGCCTTTTGTATTTAATTCCGATGCAATATCTGTGTTTCATCGTCAATAAGAATGTCAGAGGGATACAGCAAACCTGAAGTGAAGCATCGGAATCTATAACTAGTGTCACATGAATAGTTCAATACATAGACAGTAAGAAGAGTCAGTTTTCTTGTACTTAAGTCGGCATTGTGCCTTTTGTATTTAATTCCGATGCAATTTCTGTGTTTCATCAACAATAAGAAGGTCAGAGGGATACAGTGAACCTGAAGTGAAGCATCGGAATCTATAACTTGTGTCACAGGAATGGTTCAAAGCTTAGACAGTAAGAAGAGTCAGTTTTCTTGTACTTAACTCGGCATTATGCCTTTTGTATTTAATTGCGAAGCAATTTCTGTGATCAGCGTCAAAAAGAAGGTCGGAGGGATACAGTAAACTTGGATTAAAGCATCGGAGTCTATAACTAGTGTCACATGAATAGTTCAAAACATAGACAGTAAGAAGTGTCAGTTTTCTTGTACTTAGGTCGGCATTGTGTTTTTTGTATTCAATTCCGATGCAATTTCTGTGTTTTATCGTCAATAAGAAGGTCAGAGGGATACAGTAAACCTGAGGTGAAGCATCGCAATCTATAACTAGTGTCACAGGAATGGTTCAAAACATAGACAGTAAGAAGAGTCAGTTTTCTTGTACTTTAGTCGGCATTATGCCTTTCGTATTTAATTCCATTGCAATTTCTGTGTTTCATCGTCAATAAGAAGGTCAGGAGGATACAGAAAACCTGAAGTGAAGCATCGGAATCTATAACTAGTGTCACACGAATGGTTCAAACATTGACAGTGAGAAGGGTAAGTTTTCTTGTACTTAAGTCGGCATTGTGCCTTTCGTATTTAATTCTGTTGCAATTTCTGTGTTTCATCGTCAGTAAGAAGGTCAGAGGGATACAGTAAACCTGAGGTGAAGCATTGGAATCTATTACTAGTGTCACAGGAATGGTTCAAAACATAGACAGTAAGAAGAGCCAGTTTTCTTGTACTTAAGTCGGCATTGAGCCTTTTGTATTTAATTCCGATGCAATTTCTGTGTTTCATCGTCAATAAGAAGGTCAGAGGGATACAGTAAACCTGAAGTGAAGCATCGGAATCTATAACTAGTGTCACAGGAATCGTTCAAACTTAGACAGTAAGAAGAGTCAGTTTTCTTGTACTTAAGTCGGCATTGTGCCTTTTGTATTTAATTCCGATGCAATTTCTGTGTTTCATCGTCAATAAGAAGGTCAGAGGGATACAGTAAACCGGAAGTGAAGCATCGGAATCTATAACTAGTGTCACATGAATGGTTCAAAACATAGACAGTAAGAAGAGTCAATTATCTTGTACTTAAGTCGGCGTTGTGCCTTTTGTATTTAATTCCGATGCTATTTCTGTGTTTCATCGTCAATAAGAAGGTCAGAGGGATACAGTAAACTGAAGTGAAGCATCGGAATCTATAACTAGTGTCACAGGAATGGTTCAAACATAGACAGTAAGAAGAGTCAGTTTTCTTGTACGTAAGTCGGCATTGTGCCTTTTGTATTTAATTCCGATGCAATTTCTGTGTTTCATCGTCAATAAGATGGTCAGAGGGATACAGTAAACCTGAAGTGAAGCCTCGGAATCTATAACTAGTGTCACATGAATAGTTCAAAACATAGACAGTAAGAAGAGTCAGTCTTCTTGTACTTAAGTCGGCGTTGTGCCTTTTGTATTTAATTCCGATGCTGTTTCTGTATTTCATCGTCAATAAGAAGGTCAGAGGGATACAGTAAACCTGAAGTGAAGCATCGGAATCTGTAACTAGTGTCACAGGAATGGTTCAAAACATAGAGAGTAAGAAGAGTCAGTTTTCTTGTACTTAAGTCGGCATTGTGCCTTTTGTATTTAATTCCGATGCAATTTCTTTGTTTCATCGTCAATAAGATGGTCAGAGGGATACAGTAAACCTGAAGTGAAGCCTCGGAATCTATAACTAGTGTCACATGAATAGTTCAAAACATAGACAGTAAGAAGAGTCAGTCTTCTTTTACTTAAGTCGGCATTGTGCCTTTTGTATTTAATTCCGATGCTGTTTCTGTGTTTCATCGTCAATAAGAAGGTCAGAGGGATACAGTAAACCTGAAGTGAAGCATCGGAATCTGTAACTAGTGTCACAGGAATGGTTCAAAACATAGAGAGTAAGAAGAGTCAGTTTTCTTGTACTTAAGTCGGCATTGTGCCTTTTGTATTTAATTCCGATGCAATTTCTGTGTTTCATCGTCAATAAGAAGGTCAGAGGGATACAGTAAACCTGAAGTGAAGCATCGGAATCTATAACTAGTGTCACAGGAATGGTTCAAAACATAGACAGCAAGAAGAGTCAGTTTTCTTGTACTTAAGTCGGCATTATGCCTTTCGTATTTAATTCCATTGCAATTTCTGTGTTTCATCGTCAATAAGAAGGTCAGAGGGATACAGTAAACCTGAGGTGAAGCATCGGAATCAATTACTAGTGTCACAGGAATGGTTCAAAACATAGACAGTAAGAAGAGTCAGCTTTCTTGTACTTAAGTCGGCATTGTTCCTTTTGTATTTAATTCCGATGCAATTTCTGTGTTTCATCGTCAATACGAATGTCAGAGGGATACAGTAACCCTGAAGTGAAGCATTGGAATTTATAACTCGTGTCACATGAATGGTTCAAACATAGACAGTAAGAAGAGTCAGTTATCTTGTACTTAAGTCGGCATTGTGCCTTTTGTATTTAATTCCGATGCTATTTCTGTGTTTCATCGTCAATAAGAATGTCGGAGGGATACAGTAAACCTGAAGTGAAGCATCGGAATCTATAACTAGTGTCACAGGAATGGTTCAAACATAAACAGTAAGAAGAGTCAGTTTTCGTGTACTTAAGTCGGCATTGTGCCTTTTGTATTTAATTCCGATGCAATTTCTTTGTTTCATCGTCAATAAGATGGTCAGAGGGATACAGTAAACCTAAAGTGAAGCATCGGAATCTATAACTAGTGTCACATGAATAGTTCAACACATAGACAGTAAGAAGAGTCAGTTTTCTTGTACTTAAGTCGGCATTGTGCCTTTTGTATTTAATTCCGATGCAATTTCTGTGTTTTATCAACAATAAGAAGGTCAGAGGGATACAGTAAACCTGAAGTGAAGCATCGGAATCTATAACTTGTGTCACAGGAATGGTTCAAAGCTTAGACAGTAAGAAGAGTCAGTTTTCTTGTACTTAACTCGGCAGTATGTCTTTTGTATTTAATTCCGAAGCAATTTCTGTGATCAGCGTCAAAAAGAAGGTCGGAGGGATACAGTAAACTTGGATTAAAGCATCGGAGTCTATAACTAGTGTCACATGAATAGTTCAACACATCGACTGTAAGTAGAGTCTGTATTCTTGTACTTAAGGCGGCATTGTGCGTTTTGGATTTAATTACGATGCGATTTCTGTGTTTCATCGTCAATGTGAAGGTCCAAGGAATACATTGAACTTGCAGTGGTGTATCGGAAACTAATACTGGTCTCACAGGGAATGCTCAAAGCACCGACTGTAAGAAGAGTCTCTATTCTTGTACTTAAGGCGGCATTGTTCCTTTTGTATTTAATTCCGATGTAATTTCGGTGTTTCATCGTCAATGTGTATGTCCAAGGAATAAACTGAACCTGCAGTGGTGTATCGGATACTATTACTGGTCTCACAGGGAATGCTCAAAGCACCGTCTGTAAGAAGAGTCTCTATTCTTGTACTTAAGACGGCATTGTGCCTTTTGTATTTAATTCCGATGCCATTTTTGTGTTTCATCGTCAATGTGAAGGTCCAAGGAATAAACTGAACCTGCAGGGTTGTAGCGGAAACTAATACTGGTCTCACAGGGAATTCTCAAAGCACCGACTGTAAGAAGAGTCTCTATTCTTGTACTTAAGGCGGCATTGTGCCTTTTGTATTTAATTCCGATGCCATTTCTGTGTTTCATCGTCAATGTGAAGGTCCAAGGAAAACACTGAACCTGCAGAGGTGTAGCGGAAACTAATACTGGTCTCACAGGGAATGCTCAAAGCACCGACTGTAAGAAGAGTCTCTATTCTTGTACTTAAGGCGGCTTTGTTCCGTTTGTATTTAATTCCGATGTAATTTCTGTGTTTCATCGTCAATGTGAAAGTCCAAGGAATACATTGAACCTGCAGTGGTGTATCGGTTACTATTACTGGTCTCACAGGGAATGCTCAAAGCTCCGACTGTAAGAAGAGTCTCTATTCTTGTACTTAAGGCGGCATTGTGCCTTTTGTATTTCATTCCGATGCGATTTCTATGTTTCATCGTCAATGTGAAGGTCCAAGGAATACATTGAACCTGCAGTGGTGTATCGGATACTATTACTGGTCTCACAGGGAATGCTCAAAGCACCGACTGTAAGAAGAGTCTCAATTCTTGTACTTAAGGCGGCATTGTGCCTTTTGTATCTAATTCCGATGCCATTTTTGTGTTTCATCGTCAATGTGAAGGTCCAAGGAATAAACTGAACCTGCAGGGGTGTAGCGGAAACTAATACTGGTCTCACAGGGAATTCTCAAAGCACCGACTGTAAGAAGAGTCCCTATTCTAGTACTTAAGGCGGCATTTTGCCTTTTGTATTTAATTCCGATGCCATTTCTGTGTTTCATCGTCAATGTGAAGGTCCTAGGAATACATTGAACCTGCAGTGGTGTATCGGTTACTATTACTGGTCTCACAGGGAATGCTCAAAGCACCGACTGTAAGAAGAGTCTCTATTCTTGTACTTAAGGCGGCATTGTGCCTTTTGTATTTAATTCCGATGCGATTTCTATGTTTCATCGTCAATGTGAAGGTCCAAGGAATACATTGAACCTGCAGTGGTGTATCGGATATTATTACTGGTCTCACAGGGAATGCTCAAAGCACCGACTGTAAGAAGAGTCTCTATTCTTGTACTTAAGGCGGCATTGTGCCTTTTGTATTTAATGCCGATGCCATTTCTGTGTTTCATCGTCAATGTAAAGGTCCAAGGAATAAACTGAACCTGCAGAGGTGTAGCGGAAACTAATACTGGTCTCACAGGGAATGCTCAAAGCACCGACTGTAAGAAGAGTCTCTATTCTAGTACTTAAGGCGGCATTGTGCCATTTGTATTTAGTTCCGATGCGATTTCTGTGTATCATCGTCAATTTGAAGCTCCTAGGAATACACTGAACCTGCAGTGGCGTATCGGAAACTAATACTGGTCTCACAGGGAATGCTCAAAGCACCGACTGTAAGAAGAGTCTCTATTCTTGTACTTAAGGCGGCATTGTGCCTGTTGTATTTAATTCCGATGCGATTTCTGTGTATCATCGTCAATTTGACGGTCCAAGGAATACATTGAACCTGCAGTGGTGTATCGGAAACTAATACTAGTCTCACAGGGAATGCTCAAAGCACCGACAGTAAGAAGAGTCTCTATTCTTGTACTTAAGGCGGCATTGTGCCTTTTGTATTTAATTCCGATGCGATTTCTGTGTATCATCGTCATTTTGAAGGTCCAAGGAATACATTGAACCTGCAGTGGTGTATCGGAAACTAATACTGGTCTCACAGGGAATGCTCAAAGCACCGACTGTAAGAAGAGTCTCTATTCTTGTACTTAAGGCGGCATTGTGCCTTTTGTATTTAATTCCGATGCGATATCTGTGTTTCATCGTCAATGTGAAGGTCCAAGGAATACATTGAACCTGCAGTGGTGTATCGGAAACTAATACTGTTCTCACAGGGAATGCTCAAAGCATCGACTGTAAGATGAGTGTCTATTCATGTACTTAAGGCGGAATTGTGCCATTTGTATTTAATTCCGATGCGATTTCTTTGTATCATCGTCAATTCGAAGGTCCAAGGAATACATTGACCCGGCAGTGGCGTATCGGAAACTAATACTGCTCTCACAGGGAATGTTTAAAGCACCGACTGTAAGAAGAGTCTCTATTCTTGTACATAAGGCATCATTGTTTCTTTTGTATTTAATTCCGATGTAATTTCAGTGTTTCATCGTCAATGTGTATGTCCAAGGAATAGATTGAACCTGCAGTGGTGTATCGGATACTATTACTGGTCTCACAGGGAATGTTCAAAGCACCAACTGTAAGAAGAGTCTCTATTCTTGTACTTAAGGCGGCATTGTGCCTTTTGTATTTAATTCCGATGCGATTTCTGTGTTTCATCGTCAATGTGAAGGTCCAAGGAATACATTGAACCTGCAGAGGTGTATCGGAAACTAATACAGGTCTCACAGGGAATGCTCAAAGCACCGACGGTAATAAGAGTCTATATTCTTGTACTTATGGCGGCATTGTACCTTTTGTATTTAATTCCGATGTAATTTCAGTGTTTCATCGTCAATGTGTATGTCCAAGGAATAGATTGAACCTGCAGTGGTGTATCGGATACTATTACTGGTCTCACAGATAACGTTCAAAGCACCAACTGTAAGAAGAGTCTCTATTCTTGTACTTAAGGCGGCATTGTGATTTTTGTATTTGATTCCGATGCGATTTCTGTAGTTCATCGTCAATGTGAAGGTCCAAGGAATACATTGAACTTGCAGTGGTGTATCGGAAACTAATACTGGTCTCACAGGGAATGCTCAAAGCACCGACTGTAAGAAGAGTCTCTATTCTTGTACTTAAGGCGGCATTGTGCCTTTTGTATTTAATTCCGATGCCATTTTTGTGTTTCATCGTCAATGTGAAGGTCCAAGGAGTAAGCTGAACCTGCAGGGGTGTACCGGAAGCTAATACTGGTCTCACAGGGAATTCTCAAACACCGACTGTAAGAAGAGTCTCTATTCTTGGACTTAAGGCGGCATTGTGCCTTTTGTATTTAATTCCGAAGCCATTTCTGTATTTCATCGTCAATGTGAAAGTCCAAGGATTACATTGAACCTGCAGTGGTGTATCGGTTACTATTACTGGTCTCACAGGGAATGCTCAAAGCTCCGACTGTAAGAAGAGTCTCTATTCTTGTACTTAAGGCGGCATTGTGCCTTTTGTATTTGATTCCGATGCGATTTCTATGTTTCATCGTCAATGTGAAGGTCCAAGGAATACATTGAACCTGCAGTGGTGTATCGGATACTATTACTGGTCTCAAAGGGAATGCTCAAAGCACCGACTGTAAGAAGAGTCTCTATTCTTGTACTTAAGGCGGCATTGTGCCTTTTGTATTTAATTCCGATGCCATTTTTGTGTTTCATCGTCAATGTGAAGGTCCAAGGAATAAACTGAACCTGCAGGGGTGTAGCGGAAACTAATACTGGTCTCACAGGGAATTCTCAAAGCACCGACTGTAAGAAGAGTCTCTATTCTTGTACTTAAGGCGGCATTGTGCCTTTTGTATTTAATTCCGATGCCATTTCTGTGTTTCATCCTCAATGTGAACGTCCAAGGAATACATTGAACCTGCAGTGGTGTATCGGTTACTATTACTGGTCTCACAGGGAATGCTCAAAGCACCGACTGTAAGAAGAGTCTCTATTCTTGTACTTAAGGCGGCATTGTGCCTTTTGTATTTAATTCCGATGCGATTTCTATATTTCATCGTCAATGTGAAGGTCCAAGGAATACATTGAACTTGCAGTGGTGTATCGGATATTATTACTGGTCTCACAGGGAATGTTCAAAGCACCGACTGTAAGAAGAGTCTCTATTCTTGTACTTAAGGCGGCATTGTGCCTTTTGTATTTAATGCCGATGCCATATCTGTGTTTCATCGTCAATGTAAAGGTCCAAGGAATAAACTGAACCTGCAGAGGTGTAGCGGAAACTAATACTGGTCTCACAGGGAATGCTCAAAGCACCGACTGTAAGAAGAGTCTCTATTCTAGTACTTAAGGCGGCATTGTGCCTTTTGTATTTAGTTCCGATGCGATTTCTGTGTATCATCGTCAATTTGAAGGTCCTAGGAACACACTGAACCTGCAGTGGCGTATCGGAAACTAATACTGGCCTCACAGGGAATGCTCAAAGCACCGACTGTAAGAAGAGTCTCTATTCTTGTACTTAAGGCGGCATTGTGCCTTTTGTATTTAATTCCGATGCGATTTCTGTGTATCATCGTCAATTTGAAGGTCCAAGGAACACATTGAACCTGCAGTGGTGTATCGGAAACTAATACTGGTCTCACAGGGAATGCTCAAAGCATCGACTGTAAGATGAGTGTCTATTCATGTACTTAATGCGGAATTGTGCCATTTGCATTTAATTCCGATGCGATTTCTTTGTATCATCGTCAATTCGAAGGTCCAAGGAATACATTGACCCGGCAGTGGCGTATCGGAAACTAATACTGCTCTCACAGGGAATGTTTAAAGCACCGACTGTAAGAAGAGTCTTTATTCTTGTACTTAAGGCGGCATTGTGCCTTTCGTATTTAATTCCGATGCGATTTCTGCGTTTCATCGTCAATGTGAAGGTCCAAGGAATACATTGAACCTGCAGAGGTGTATCGGAAACTAAAACTGGTCTCACAGGGAATGCTCAAAGCACCGACTGTAAGAAGAGTCTATATTCTTGTACTTAAGGCGGCATTGTTCCTTTTGTATTTAATTCCGATGTAATTTCAGCGTTTCATCGTCAATGTGTATGTCCAAGGAATAGATTGAACCTGCAGTGGTGTATCGGATACTATTACTGGTCTCACAGGGAATGTTCAAAGCACCAACTGTAAGAAGAGTCTCTATTCTTGTACTTAAGGCGGCATTGTGCTTTTTGTATTTGATTCCGATGCGATTTCTCTAGTTCATCGTCAATGTGAAGGTCCAAGGAATATATTGAACCTGCAGTGGTGTATCGGAAACTAATACTGGTCTCACAGGGAATGCTCAAAACATCGACTGTAAGTAGAGTCTGTATTCTTGTACTTAAGGCGGCATTGTGCGTTTTGGATTTAATTACGATGCGATTTCTGTGTTTCATCGTCAATGTGAAGGTCCAAGGAATACATTGAACTTGTAGTGGTGTATTGGAAACTAATACAGGTCTCACAGGGAATGCTCAAAGCACCGACTGTAAGAAGAGTCTCTATTCTTGTACTTAAGGCGGCATTGTGCCTTTTCTAATTAATTCCGATGCCATTTCTGTGTTTCATCCTCAATGTGAAGGTCCAAGGAATAAACTGAACCTGCAGAGGTGGACCGTAAACTAATACTGGTCTCACAGGGAATGCTCAAGGCACCGACTGTGAGAAGAGTCTCTATTCTTGTACTTAAGGCGGCATTGTGGCTTTTGTATTTAATTCCGATGCCATTTCTGTGTTTCATCGTCAATGTGAAGTTCCAAGGAATAAACTGAACCTGCAGAGGTGTAGCGGAAACTAATACTGGTCTCACAGGGAATGCTCAATGCACCGACGGTAAGAAGAGTCTCTATTCTTGTACTTAAGGCGGCATTGTACCTTTTGTATTTAATTCCGATGTAATTTCAGTGTTTCATCGTCAATGTGTATGTCCAAGGAATAGATTGAACCTGCAGTGGTGTATAGGATACTATTACTGGTCTCACAGGGAATGCTCAAAGCACCGACTGTAAGAAGAGTCTCTATTCTTGTACTTAAGGCGGCATTGTGCCTTTTGTATTTCATTCCGATGCGATTTCTGTATTTCATTGTCAATGTGAAGGTCCAAGGAATACATTGAACCTGCAGTGGTGTATCGGAAACTAATACTGGTCCCACAGGGAATGCTCAAAGCACCGACTGTAAGTAGAGTCTGTATTCTTGTACTTAAGGCGGCATTGTGCGTTTTGTATTTAATTCCGATGCGATATCTGTGTTTCATCGTCAATGTGAAGGTCCAAGGAATACATTGAACCTGCAGTGGTGTATCGGAAACTAATACTGGTCTCACAGGGAATGCTGAAAGCACCGACTGTAAGAAGAGTCTCTATTCTGGTACTTAAGGCGGCATTGTGCCTTTTGTATTTAATTCCGATGCCATTTCTGTGTTTCATCGTCAATGTGAAGGTCCAAGGAATACATTGAACCTGCAGTGGTGTATCGGAAACTAATACTGGTCTCACAGGTAATGCTCAAAGCACCGACTGCAAGAAGAGTGTCTATTCTCGTACTTAAGCGGCATTATGCCTTTTGTATTTAATTCCGATGCCATTTCTGTGTTTCTACGTCAATGTGAAGGTCCAAGGAATAAGCTGAACTTGCAGAGGTGTAGCGGAAACTAATATTGGTCTCACAGGGAATGCTCAAAGCACCGACGGTAAGAAGAGTCTCTATTCTGGTACTTAAGGCGGAATTGTACCTTTTGTATTTAATTCCGATGTAATTTCAGTGTTTCATCGTCAATGTGAATGTCCAAGGAATTTATTGAACCTCCAGTGGTGTATCGGAAACTAATACTGGTCTCACAGGAAATGCTCAAAGCACGGACGGTATGAGGAGTCTCTATTCTTGTACTTGAGGCGGCATTGTTCCTTTTGTATTTAATTCCGATGTAATTTCAGTGTTTCATCGTCAATGTGTATGTCCAAGGAATAGATTGAACCTGTAGTGGTGTATCGGATACTATTACTGGTCTCACAGGGAATGCTCAAAGCACCGACAGTAAGAAGAGTCTCTATTCTTGTACTTAAGGCGGCATTGTGCCTTTTGTATTTGATTCCGATGCGATTTCTGTATTTCATCGTCAATGTGAAGGTCCAAGGAATACATTGAACCTGCAGTGGAGTATTGGAAACTAATACTGGTCTCACAGGGAATGATCAAAAAACCGACTGTAAGAAGAGTCTCTATTCTTGTACTTAAGGCGGCATTGTGCCTTTTGTATTTAATTCCTATGCGATTTCTGTGTATCATCGTCAATTTGAAGGTCCAAGGAATACATTGAACCTGCAGAGGTGTAGCGGAAACTAATTCTGGTCTCACAGGGAATGCTCAAAGCACCGACTGTAAGAAGAGTCTCTATTCTTGTACTTATGGCGGCATTGTGCCTTTTGTATTTAATTCCGATGCCATTTCTGTGTTTCATCGTCAAAGTGAAGGTTCAAGGAATAGATTGAACCTGCAGTGGTGTATCGGATACTATTACTGGTCTCACAGGGAATGTTCAAAGCACCAACTGTAAGAAGTGTCTCTATTCTTGTACTTAAGGCGGCATTGTGCTTTTTGTATTTGATTCCGATGCGATTTCTCTAGTTCATCGTCAATGTGAAGGTCCAAGGAATATATTGAACCTGCAGTGGTGTATCGGAAACTAATACTGGTCTCACAGGGAATGCTCAAAACATCGACTGTAAGTAGAGTCTGTATTCTTGTACTTAAGGCGGCATTGTGCGTTTTGGATTTAATTACGATGCGATTTCTGTGTTTCATCGTCAATGTGAAGGTCCAAGGAATACATTGAACCTGTAGTGGTGTATTGGAAACTAATACTGGTCTCACAGGGAATGCTCAAAGCACCGACTGTAAGAAGAGTCTCTATTCTTGTACTTAAGGCGGCATTGTGCCTTTTCTAATTAATTCCGATGCCATTTCTGTGTTTCATCCTCAATGTGAAGGTTGTAGCGTTGCTCTTGGGGGGACAAAAATAAAAAGAATTGTTACTTTTTTTTAATGTCGAAAAAGTGAATATTTTGGTGGGCCACTTGGCAACAGAATCAGGGATTTATTACGCTATTATAATAACATACGTTGACCATTAAATACCTGAATAAGAGCAGCATATTGATATATATATATATTTGAGATCGCTCGGAAGAAACATTATCATTTCTGTGCATTTTTATAGTCGCGATGTAGTCATACCCGGATCAACACTAAGGGACCAGAAGATTTATAGACTTTAAAAGAAATGCAACACTACACAAAAAAGTTGGTTCAGAAATAATAGGAAAACGATAATGTTCCTTCTGCCTCATGCTGCGTTCGGCCCATCAGCGTGATCGTAATTTCTGATGAAGTAACACAAAAATAATTATCATTCAGTTAAATAAGGAGATGGAATCATCAAGGTTAATTTACGAAAATAAGCACACTTATCTTTAACACACGTTTTTTTTAATGCTACGTACCTTTTCATATTAAATTACAATAGATGACCATTGTGGTTAAATACTTTATACATAACAGTCAAAATGTCCTCTGGATGCTGTCTGTTCGATATCAGTTACAAGAAACTACATCTTTTCTGATTGGAAAAAAATAACAATTAGCATATTCACTAAATAATTTCACATAAAATATAAAATACAGTTGCGGAACGCAGCAAGTCCGCGTCCGCCTCTCATGGAATACAATCAGTAAAAGGTGAGGCGCCAAAAGCCTCATTTGTCTTGAAACAACAGAATTCTTTTTTATACCATTAATCGATACATGTACATAGAGATTTACTGGCACCGCGCAAGAACGGCAAAGATAAAGAATAATAGTTTCTGTCGATGCTATGCGATGGTTCATTTCTTTTACTTTACAATTGTTCGATAACTTTAGGCCATCAGGCGTTTACTATTGAGCGTATATTAATGTTTGTGAGGCGAAAATTACTAATATTACACTGCCTCCCATGAGGAGGGAAGGAATACCGAAGGTATTACTTTCATCCTCATGCACATTGGAATATTTGTAATTTTCGAGTGTAACATACAGGTTATTAAAAGTTTCATTTTATATTCATTCCATAATAAAAGAATTAACGTTTCAATTTGTAATTACTGACGGTGGATCATTGTGAATTTGTTCTGTATGTCTATCAGTGTTTGTATGAATTCAGTCTATCTTGATGATTCTTAAAATTAAGGCTATAAGTACACATATTTACAAGATTTATAAGGAAATAGAGTCACACTTCATTTTTCATCGTTGCAAAAGTAATTTGACTATCACAACTGGTACACAACTTTCAGTTTTGACAGTATTCATTATATTGTCATCGTCTTGTCGATTGATTGCCTTGTCCGTCGTCGCATTTAATTATACATTTATTTTCGTCGCACATACACTATTTATGATAGACTTGGATTGTAGGGCGGCCACTGGTGATGGCTTCGAAAAGGAAGTCCATATCTTTCACTTTCAGGGCTCGAGTGTGGCTCTCCGAATTATTTCACATATGAAACAGATAAAATGTCTTATATTAGAATAGCTTACAAAACTAATTTTATATACATGTGGGATGGGATATAGGAAGGATCGGATCCTTTGACGTATTTTCGTGTGCTTATTTTCATTCGTATCGTGACCTCTCGTCAAAGTTTACATTTCAACAGTGTTCAGAGGTGACCTTGTGACTTGTCTCTGTGTACAATCAGTCATTATAATAATTACGTTAACTTCTCTATTTTAGAGTCTCTCGGAAGGTTTATGATACATACAAAATGTTTCAGTACTGGGTGTGAATGTTTTTGCTACAGAATGTAGCGCACAGCAACTGTGTTGTCGGTTGAACGTTTACATTATTTCGTCACGTGGTGGCTGTCCGCCTCCACTGTTGCGAGCAATCTTGAAATTCATTCTGTGCGCGCGCACGTGACCGGAGCTTTCTTGCAGAGCGTTGATTTCGCGCTTGAGGTGCCGTGCGTCGCTTTTGTTCGGCGGATCGTGGCTTTGTGCTTTTTTAGATTGCTGGAGGGAGCTTCTGCCACCGAAACTGCCTCACATCACTTCCTGTCCACTATCCAGTTACGGATTCACAGGTAAGTGGTAGTTACCGCTGCAACTGCATGTGTGGAATGACACTGATTATTACACACTGCACACATCAACGAAATTTTCACACATATGGTGCAGTAGAATACTGCCACTGACAATCGTCGAACTTTAAAACTTCACTTGCACTGCGGTGAGCGTCTGCGTGAACGGTGTATTAAAAGAAATTCTCGCGTCATAACATCACACGGTGTTTACAAGTTGATTTACATACTAATATTTACAAGAGTTCATTTAAATCGATAAATAATCTAATTGACCACTTTGAATCAAAACAATTGTTTCTCAATTAGTCTTTTTTTTATTTAAGCCTACGGTCACAGGTAGGCTATTATAAGTACTTTTTCTTTGACCAAATCCATTCCAATCTCCTTTACAAATTAATTTCATTCATAGTAATCTTTATCACGCTTGCTTATTCATTTTGTAGGACCAATACTTTCCTTTTTTTTAGTGCTCGTCTTGTTTAGTGTCAAAAGTTTTTCTCGTATGTGCTTGTCTTTAAAGAAAGTTCGAGGACAGATTTGAAAATAGCAATTCCGCCTCTGAGTTTCGTGTAGAAATACAAACAGTCGAAAAAAAAAATGGGAAAAGCGGGCCTACTCGCGGATCGTCGACAGAATCTAAATTACTCCTCAACCAGGTCGAAAATTTAATTTACCTTGCGCATTACAAAAGCAATATGCGCGTCGCGAACCTACTCATTTTTATATGTAGTGCCTCACTTCCTAAGCACACGTGCATCTTTACAAGTTGATCCTGAGGAGTGGATAGGATCAAGGATCTTAAAGGATTTGCACTTAGGAAAGGGATTCAATAATCACAGAGAAAACAATAAATATTGCAGTGCACACTTAAAATAAAATCTATCACTTCAAGCATATATATCTAATATGTATCTTGCTGCAGCTTGCTTACTACTCTTTGCTCATTTCTTAGACTAAGCCAAGTTTATGCATTACGCATTTGGGTATTACTTATCATTTGTATATATAAGCCTCTCACTAGAGTGTTGTTGTTTGCTGCTGTCGCTACCTGTGAAGCTTGGGCGAGATCCTTATTCTATGTGCTGCTAGCTTGTGAATTTGCAGTATCGCTAATGCTCAATAGTACCGTGAAGTTGCCATAATAAACCATGTTACTCATATCTTCTTTTACTCAGCTTGTTTATAGTCTGGACTCATCTTACTTTGCGTTATATAATAAACTTCCTTTTTATTCCATCACGCTTTTACTTAAGGTTAACGTCAGGCCTTTTTAGAACAATTGCACTGCGTCATCAATCTGTTCATGCTTAATCCTAGGTATCTGTTCACTTCAAAGAGATGTTATTTTATCGCTGGCACAGCACTGTGCTGGAATTTACAAGTTAAATCTACCGACTGTTTTACGCTAACAGGTGGTGCCTTATTTACGTCACATTTGAAAATAGGGAATAACCTCATGGAATCGAATCTTTTCTTACAACTTTCCTATTTTGTCTGGACGTTTAAGTATTTCCTTTTAAAACAGGTCATTAATTTGTCCTCGATTACATTTCACTTACTAATACTAAGCACATATAATCATCATTTTCATATTACTATTTAGTGAGAGAAGTGCATTATTCGCTCCTTCCTGCTCATTCTCAAATTACTATTTAGCGAGAGAAGTGCATTATTCGCTCCTTCCTCTTTCCTCATTTTAGTACCTCGGGGCTAATTAATACCTCTCGAGTACATCATTTTCCTTACATACTAACTTATAACTAAAATTGAAAATCGCCTCTAGGACATGTCCTCCTGTTTACATAAAGATTATTCATGTAAATACTTGTCTGCAACTTATTCTGTATTTTGTTTTCCAGACACTTTGTTTTGATACATAAGGTTTCCTTTTAGCACCGGCTAACGTCCGTAGTCAGTTCAGTTCCGTTCTTGTTACCCATTGGTTAATCCTGATCTCCAATACCTTAGAATTTTCTTACAGCTTAAATTAACTTAATTCCTGGCGTTATAAAATTTTCTTAAATCCTGATGGTGGAACAATCCTTTGATTTTATTCGTGGCAGGGTCAGATAACAAATAGCTACCAATGTGTGGTTTCCTCATTAACACAAAGGGACCTTCATAAATGTGTTGCCACTTACGATTCTTCTTTAACAACAGGGATGGTTTAAAGTGAGTCCTGACTAATACCTTTTCTCCTTCTTTGAAATCTATAACTCTGTTTATCTTCTTATCAAATGCCTTTTTTCGGAGGTTAGCATACGTTGTCAATGATATGAGAGCTTGCCTGATTTTTGCGTCTAGGTCCAATTCGTTGTCTTGTAACTTTGGAAGGGGGTCTATCCATTCATTCCTCTCTTTTGATCTTGACATTAACTCATGTGGCGTGAATCCGGTCGACAGATGAGGAAGGTGGTTTACAATCTGTTCGAATGGTGTTACGAAGTCTACCCACTTAGATTGCTTATTCGGAATGTACGTCCTTATAAATCTGTTAAATTCTTTGAAGATTCTTTCTGTCGGATTCGATTGCGGTCGAAAAAGGGATATCAAAATTTGTTTGATTCTATGGCGAGCAAGAAATGCACGCCACGGGCGTGATGTGAAATTTGAAGCATTATCAGACAAAATTGATTCTGGAACCCCGAATCGTGGGAAATAATCATTTTCAATGCGACGAATTATTGGATTTGCACAAGAAGATTTTACTGCGTACAGTCTTATGTGCTTAGAAAAATTGTCCAGGATTGCTACTAAGTATTTAGCGCCTCCCCTACCGGTGGGTAGTGGACCTGCTAAATCAATACTAAGAAGCTGGTTTGGCCTTTCAGCAACTATTGGATTTAGTGGAACTGAAGTGGAAATGTTTAGGGATTTTGCCTTTTGACAGATGACACAGTTTCTCAATAATTTATGAATTCTCTGGTGTAGATTCGGAACATAACAGTAAGCCGAGATTTTCCTTTTACATTTTTCTGGTCCGTAGTGACCCCATGAAATGTGAGTGTACCACAGAAGATGTTCAATGAAATTTCGAGGGATGCAAACACACCACCTCTCAGATGACTCAGACGTCTTATGAAATAGCACTTGGTTATGAACTTTATAAAACTTGGACAACTTGTGGGCTGGATTTTCGTGAAGAATTTGTATAACCTTTTTCCATTTTGGATCTGTATTTTGAAGAATCTGAATCTGCCTACATAACTGAAGAAAATACTTTCTGTGAATTGGATCTTTCATTAACAAAACTTTATAATTAGACATTTGTTCCACCAGTTCGCTGGTTTCTAGTAAGCCCTCAGGTGAGCGAGAAAGTGCGTCTGCTATAACATTATCTTTACCTTTTATGTATACAATGTCAAAGTCATATTCCTGCAGGAATAAGCACCATCGAGTAAGACGAGGGTGTTGCAACTTGCATGTAAGGAGGAATGATAAGGCTTGATGGTCTGAATAGACTTTAATTTTTCTTCCATAGATATAATAGTTAAATCGCCTAAAAGCCCATATTACGGCAAGTGCCTCCAACTCCGTAACCGAATAAGACTTCTCACACTCTGATAACACTCGACTCGCAAAGCTAATCACTTGGATTTGCTCGTGTCCATTTACTAATTGAATCTGGAAAAGACAAGCGCCGATACCCACAAAGGAAGCGTCTGCAGTAATACAAAATTCCTTATCCATCTGAGGATGATGGAGAATGTTACTGTTAACCAGACTGTCTTTAATTTTCTTAAATCCGTCTTGGCATTCCGGCGTCCAATTCCAATGTGAATTCTTTTTTAAAAGGTTGTGAAGAGCGGGATTGTTCAATACCTGATTGGGAACAAAACGTCTGAAAAATGACGTAAGACCGATAAATCCTCTCAGTTGCCTTTTTGTAACAGGGGTTGGAAAGTTTTTTATAGCAGATAATTTTTCCGGGTCGGGTTTAATTCCTTCAGGGGTGATGATGTGCCCTAAAAATTTAATTTCACTTTTTCCAAACTTGGATTTCTTAAGATTTGCTGTAACACCATACTCTCTGAATCGTTGAAATATCTTTTGCAGAAGGGCCACATGATCTTCCCAATTTTTCGATGCTACAAGAACGTCATCCACATAGACTGTTACCTCATCTAAAAGTTCAGGACCTAGTACATAGTCAAGGGCAGAAATAAAAATTCCGGAACTCACATTTAGTCCAAACGGTACAACTTTGAAATGGTAAGATCTACCTGCAAATATAAACGCAGTGTACTTCCTAGACTCCTGCGCAAGTTTTACTTGCCAGTAACTGCTTTTCAAATCAAGGGTACTCAAATACTTAACTCCATGAAACTTCTGCAGATGCTCTTCAAGAGCCTCTGGTCTCGTTCTTATGGGTACTATAGTTTTATTGATTAATCTTGCATCTAGGACTAGCCTTACGCTACCATCTGATTTTAGCACAGACAATAAAGGACTCGAATAAGGTGAATGAGATACTTCTATCACATTCCAGCGTAACATTTTCTTGATCTCGCACTTGACAGCTTCGCGTCTCGCATATGGAATGGAATAGCTTGTTCTACAGTAGGTTGAATGGGGCAGGACATCCATTCGATATTCAAAGCCTTTTATTAGTCCAGGTTTCTTAGAAAATACTTGAACGTAATCTGTTAACAAATTGTAAAGCTCATTCTTCTGTTGTTTAGATAATTCAATGGACTCACTAGCTTTACCGTATAATTCATTCTGACCGGGAATTAGGTCTTTATACTCATCGTCATTAACACTTTCAAGATCTGTCATGTCTTCTGTCTGACTGTACTGTTGTCTTTTAGTCCATGGCCGTACTGCTGTTTGAAGCACCCCAAAGTTTGTCTTCACCTTACTTCTTAACAAATTTACAGTTACTTGTTGCTGGCTCGCTACTAGAGTACAGATTCCACACTCGATGTCAATTTTAGCTTTCGTCTGCCTCAAGAATCCCATACTCAGGATACATGTCACTGATAGGTTTTTAACAATAAGAAAAATGCACGTTACTGAAATAGACTCTATCTGGATTTGAAGCTGAGTCTGAAGATTTACACGTTGTGTTAGTGGACCAATTGCTCCCGATATGGTGCAACCTTGAATTGGAAGTGATAAAACTTTGCATACAGAGGATATTTGCTTAAATAAACATAAAGATAAGACATTTATATTAGCTCCTGTATCTACAATAGCTGTTACAGGTATGTTGGCAATTGATATCCTTATGGAAGCTTAAACTTGTTCGTCCCATACGTCATCATTGTCTTTCGTCTCAGTGTCTGCTACTAGATCATCCCGTAAGTTTGTCTCTTTGTCATACCTAATTGCTTTAATTTCGGGTGGACTAAGGGACAGGGTGCCCCCATTCAAACCTGCAGCATCCTCTAGGAGGCTCAAAGGTGCTGCTTTTAATTTTCCGCTCGACGCTTACTTTCCTGCTGATTTATATTTCTTAATGTTTCTTCCGTCTGGAACTGGTGTTGGTTTTGTGGTACGAACTCGGTTGGAAACGGATCTTGTTGTCCTGGCGTATTCGCTTGCGCATAATAAATTTGCGTATTATGCGGGCGTTTAGGCTTCAGAGTTCCCGAAGGTCCGTTCGCTTGTGGCTGAACAGTATTTTGCTGTGGCTTGTGTTGATTGTAACCGTTAGTGAAAGGTGTACATTGGTCTTCACCTTGATTATGCCATTTATTTCTTTTCCACTGACGATTTGAATCGTAAGACTGATCGTTTTGATAATTACCGTTGATCGGTTGCGTGTTTCCATATTGCTGGGGCTGTGTGCTATAATGTGTATTTTCGTACTGAGGTGGTGACGAATTATATATTGGATTGTATCTCTGGCCGTTATTGTACTTATTTTTGTATTTGCTGTTGGAGTACGTAGTGTGTTTATTTTTGAAACCGTTGTGGGGTTGGTACTGGCTGTCGCTGTGACGCGCTTTCGCTCGGCCACCATTGTTGCCTACGTATTCTGTATTGTGCTGGCCGCCTGCACTGAAGTGGGCGTTGCCAACATCAACTCTAGCGTCCTCGTAAATCAGATCTAACGAGTCTAACACAGATAGGAAAGTGTCCGTATCGTCCTCAGACACGTTTACTAACTTTTCTCTGATCGCAATCGGTAGCTTAGTTTTTAGAATCATAATAACGTCTTTGGCGGTGATCGGCGAATCCCAGAACTTGATTTTCGCTAAATACTTTTCAAAATATCTTCTCAAACTACCGCGCTTACTGTTAAACACTTCGGCGTTGTAAACCTCTTTTCTCAGGCGCTGCTGCACACCAGAACTCCAGAATTTAGCTAAAAACATCTGTTCAAACTCTTTGTAACTTTTACAAGAGTCGACCATTTCGGTTCCCCATAAGGCAGCATCGCCTACGATAAATCCACTAACAAATTGAATTCGCTGGCGGTCACTCCAGCTACTCGGGAAAATTCCTGAAAAATTTCGGAGGAACACTATAGGATGAATTTCTCTTTTCTGTGGGTGAAAGGTCGGAAAAATACGATGTTTGATCACGCTTTCCTCCTGCATCAAACTGACAAAAGTGGATGGGCTGGTAGTCTGGTTAACTTGTGCTTCTATAGAACTATGAGTTTGAGCGTTATCAAATGGTGAACGGTAATGTACCTGCTGTTGTTCATTACTTCGTGGTGAATTATTCCAGTCTCCTGACACGGGTGGCAGGGAATTTTCAACTTGACATTTTAGTGTACGAACTTCATCAACTATCTGTTGACGCCATTCAGGTAAATCTTGAGCTAACGCTCGTCTTATCTGGCCTAATTCTGACATAACCGTGTCTCCTGTTTTTCCAGGGGCTGCCAATATTTCAAAGGTCATGTTTTTGACAGTTTCCCTGAGTTCGTTCTTGACCTTGTTTTCTATGAATCCGTCTTTGTTTTTAATCCACTCTTGGTAGTGATCAGACAATGCTTCAGCATGTGCCTTAACAGTATTCTTTATTTGGTCCTCTACATTAAGAGTCTCAATCTGTTTCGAAAGATCATCAACAACATTCTCGATCGTGTCTACTGCGGTTTTAACTCTTTTGACCTCATCAGAGATTGCAGTATAATCTTCTTTTAAGGTCGCAGCTTGTTTTTGATATTCTATCACTTTTGAATTTATCTCCCCCTTGGCTGCTTCGATTTTTTCATCTAACCGTTTTGAAATATCCTCTATTTTTGACTCTACTTGTGTGTCAATTTCTAGCCTCATGATCGTGATCTGACTGCTGATTTGGCTTTGGACATTACCCAACAGGGTATTTAAATCAGCTGTTATGTCTGCCTTTAGTTCGGCCTTTACCGAATTTAACCGTGTATTTAGGTCATTTATCTCCGTTTGCAGATCTGTTTTTACTGAATTTATGTCTGTTTTTACCGAATTTATTTCTGTTTTTACTGAATTTATGTCTTCTTTTACTGAGTTGCACAGATTTGTAAGGACCTGATTTTTATTATGCCGTCTTTCGGCCTTCTCTTTTTCTTCGCGGGCCTTTTCATCTAATTTTTCCTGCTTTTCACGTTCCTGTCTTTGCGCCTCTCTCTGTCTTTGACTTTCGAACTTGCGTTCCATTATTGCTTCGATCATTGCAGCCAAGTCATTTTTTTCAAAAGCGGGAATAGTTTGCACACTAGGACCAGCTTCTAAAACTTCGGTCGAGGCTGCTTCTGCCTCCGCTCGTGTACCTATCGCGCGTGATCGTAATGGATAGTGAGGTCCATTCGCATCACCGCTGTCGTCTGGTTTTGTTTGTGTCCGCTGTTTACCGTCAGCCATGTTCATGAATTATTTGTCAAACGTCAAAATGCTACAGATATTGTTTGTCACTGCCGTCAGTCGTTTGTCTGTGACGTAGTGCTATGGCTTACTGGGACCTAAGATAAAATTTTAACTCTGGGTAACAACTGACGTTCATTTACGCCAAGAAGACAAGATGGTTCCTACTAATTACAAACAAATGAAATATCACACGTTTTATCAGTTTTGAGCGTAGTTATCCGCCATATCGTAATTTTTTTATGCACTGACAACAATGGTACACTTTCACTGAATTTAACTACATAGGAATGGACTATGGACAAATTGAAATAAAGCTGTTTCAAGGCAAGGAAAGACAGGTTTACGTTCTGATCAACTCGAAAGATGCTACGTCACTACGAAAGCTTGGCTACTGCGTATAAAAATTTGACTTACTATGGCTGTCTTGACGGTGATACAGCTGGATACTCGCGTTTTTTTGGTAATTTCATCAATGGTTCTTCTGAATTAATTAAAAGGTTTTCCCACTTCTCTTTCTCGGTTGAATTGTATCCACATGAAAAAATGAAACAGTTATTAGAACAAGCAAAGAAAATTTTTTAAACACATACATGAAATGATTTTTTGATCAAGTCCCTGTTCGGGCGCCAAGTGTAGCGTTGCTCTTGGGGGGACAAAAATAAAAAGAATTGTTACTTTCTTTTAATGTCGAAAAAGTGAATATTTTGGTGGGCCACTTGGCAACAGAATCAGGGATTTATTACGCTATTATAATAACATACGTTGACCATTAAATACCTGAATAAGAGCAGCATATTGATATATATATATATTTGAGATCGCTCGGAAGAAACATTATCATTTCTGTGCATTTTTATAGTCGCGATGTAGTCATACCCGGATCAACACTAAGGGACCAGAAGATTTATAGACTTTAAAAGAAATGCAACACTACACAAAAAAGTTGGTTCAGAAATAATAGGAAAACGATAATGTTCCTTCTGCCTCATGCTGCGTTCGGCCCATCAGCGTGATCGTAATTTCTGATGAAGTAACACAAAAATAATTATCATTCAGTTAAATAAGGAGATGGAATCATCAAGGTTAATTTACGAAAATAAGCACACTTATCTTTAACACACGTTTTTTTTAATGCTACGTACCTTTTCATATTAAATTACAATAGATGACCATTGTGGTTAAATACTTTATACATAACAGTCAAAATGTCCTCTGGATGCTGTCTGTTCGATATCAGTTACAAGAAACTACATCTTTTCTGATTGGAAAAAAATAACAATTAGCATATTCACTAAATATTTTCACATAAAATATAAAATACAGTTGCGGAACGCAGCAAGTCCGCGTCCGCCTCTCATGGAATACAATCAGTAAAAGGTGAGGCGCCAAAAGCCTCATTTGTCTTGAAACAACAGAATTCTTTTTTATACCATTAATCGATACATGTACATAGAGATTTACTGGCACCGCGCAAGAACGGCAAAGATAAAGAATAATAGTTTCTGTCGATGCTATGCGATGGTTCATTTCTTTTACTTTACAATTGTTCGATAACTTTAGGCCATCAGGCGTTTACTATTGAGCGTATATTAATGTTTGTGAGGCGAAAATTACTAATATTACAAGGTCCAAGGAATAAACTGAACCTGCAGAGGTGGACCGTAAACTAATACTGGTCTCACAGGGAATGCTCAAGGCACCGACTGTGAGAAGAGTCTCTATTCTTGTACTTAAGGCGGCATTGTGGCTTTTGTATTTAATTCCGATGCCATTTCTGTGTTTCATCGTCAATGTGAAGTACCAAGGAATAAACTGAACCTGCAGAGGTGTAGCGGAAACTAATACTGGTCTCACAGGGAATGCTCAAAGCACCGACGGTATGAAGAGTCTCTATTCTTGTACTTAAGGCGGCATTGTACCTTTTGTATTTAATTCCGATGTAATTTCAGTGTTTCATCGTCAATGTGTATGTCCAAGGAATAGATTGAACCAGCAGTGGTGTATCGGAAAGTAATACTGGTCTCACAGGGAATGCTACAAGCACCGACTGTAAGAAGAGTCTCTATTCTTGTACTTAAGGCGGCATTGTGCCTTTTGTATTTGATTCCGATGCGATTTCTGTATTTCATCGTCAATGTGAAGGTCCAAGGAATACATTGAACCTGCAGTGGTGTATCGGAAACTAATACTGGTCCCACAGGGAATGCTCAAAGCACCGACTGTAAGTAGAGTCTGTATTCTTGTACTTAAGGCGGCATTGTGCGTTTTGTATTTAATTCCGATGCGATATCTGTGTTTCATCGTCAATGTGAAGGTCCAAGGAATACATTGAACCTGCAGTGGTGTATCGGAAACTAATACTGGTCTCACAGGGAATGCTGAAAGCACCGACTGTAAGAAGAGTCTCTATTCTGGTACTTAAGGCGGCATTGTGCCTTTTGTATTTAATTCCGATGCCATTTCTGTGTTTCATCGTCAATGTGAAGGTCCAAGGAATACATTGAACCTGCAGTGGTGTATCGGAAACTAATACTGGTCTCACAGGTAATGCTCAAAGCACCGACTGCAAGAAGAGTGTCTATTCTCGTACTTAAGCGGCATTATGCCTTTTGTATTTAATTCCGATGCCATTTCTGTGTTTCTACGTCAATGTGAAGGTCCAAGGAATAAGCTGAACTTGCAGAGGTGTAGCGGAAACTAATACTGGTCTCACAGGGAATGCTCAAAGCACCGACGGTAAGAAGAGTCTCTATTCTGGTACTTAAGGCGGAATTGTACCTTTTGTATTTAATTCCGATGTAATTTCAGTGTTTCATCGTCAGTGTGAATGTCCAAGGAATTTATTGAACCTCCAGTGGTGTATCGGAAACTAATACTGGTCTCACAGGAAATGCTCAAAGCACGGACGGTATGAGGAGTCTCTATTCTTGAACTTGAGGCGGCATTGTTCCTTTTGTATTTAATTCCGATGTAATTTCAGTGTTTCATCGTCAATGTGTACTTCCAAGGAATAGATTGAACCTGTAGTGGTGTATCGGATACTATTACTGGTCTCACAGGGAATGCTCAAAGCACCGACAGTAAGAAGAGTCTCTATTCTTGTACTTAAGGCGGCATTGTGCCTTTTGTATTTGATTCCGATGCGATTTCTGTATTTCATCGTCAATGTGAAGGTCCAAGGAATACATTGAACCTGCAGTGGAGTATTGGAAACTAATACTGGTCTCACAGGGAATGCTCAAAAAACCGACTGTAAGAAGAGTCTCTATTCTTGTACTTAAGGCGGCATTGTGCCTTTTGTATTTAATTCCTATGCGATTTCTGTGTATCATCGTCAATTTGAAGGTCCAAGGAATACATTGAACCTGCAGAGGTGTAGCGGAAACTAATTCTGGTCTCACAGGGAATGCTCAAAGCACCGACTGTAAGAAGAGTCTCTATTCTTGTACTTATGGCGGCATTGTGCCTTTTGTATTTAATTCCGATGCCATTTCTGTGTTTCATCGTCAAAGTGAAGGTTCAAGGAATACATTGAACCTGCAGTGGTGTATCGGAAACTAATACTGGTCTCACAGGGAATGCTCAAACACCGACTGTAAGAAGAGTCTCTATTCCTGTACTTAAGGCGGCATTGTGCCTTTTGTATTTAATTCCGATGCCGTTTCTGTGTTTCATCGTCAATGTGAAGGTCCAAGGAATAAACTGAACCTGCAGAGGTGTAGCGGAAACTAATACTGGTCTCACAGGGAATGCTCAAAGCACCGACTGTAAGATGAGTCTCTATTCTTGTACTTATGGCGGCATTGTGCCTTTTGTATGTAATTCCGATGGGATTTCTGTGTTTCATCGTCAATGTGAAGGTCCAAGGAATACATTGAACCTGCAGTGGTGTATCGGAAACTAATACTGATCTCACATGGAATGCTCAAAGCACCGACTGTAAGAAGAGTCTCTATTCTTGTACTTAAGGCGGCATTGTGCCTTTTGTATTTAATTCCGATGCCATTTCTGTGTTTCATCGTCACAGTGAAAGTCCAAGGAATACATTGAACCTGCAGTGGTGTATCGGAAACTAATACTGGTCTCACAGGGAATGCTCAAAGCACCGACTGTAAGAAGAGTCTCTATTCTTGTACTTAAGGCGGCATTGTGCCTTTTGTATTTAATTCAGATCCCATTTCTGTGTTTCATCGTCAATGTGAAAGTCCAAGGAATACATTGAACCTGCAGTGGTGTATCGGAAACTAATACTGGTCTCACAGGGAATGCTCAAAGCACCGACTGGAAGAAGAGTCTCTATTCTTGTACTTAAGGCGGCATTGTGCCTTTTGTATTTAATTCCGATGCCATTTCTGTGTTTCATCGTCAATGTGAAGGTCCAAGGAATACATTGAACCTGCAGAGATGTAGCGGATAGTAATACTGGTCTCACAGGGAATGCTCAAAGCACCGACTGTTAGAAGAGTCTCTATTCTTGTACTTAAGGCGGCATTGTGCCTTTTGTATTTAGTTCCGATGCGATTTCTGTGTATCATCGTCAATTTGGAGGTCCTAGGAATACACTGAACCTGCAGTGGCGTATCGGAAACTAATACTGGTCTCACAGGGAATGCTCAAAGCACCGACTGTAAGAAGAGTCTCTATTCTTGTACTTAAGGCGGCATTGTGCCTTTTGTATTTAATTCCGATGCGATTTCTGTGTATCATCGTCAATTTGAAGGTCCAAGGAACACATTGAACCTGCAGTGGTGTATCGGAAACTAATACTGGTCTCACAGGGAATGCTCAAAGCACCGACAGTAAGAAGAGTCTCTATTCTTGTACTTAAGGCGGCATTGTGCCTTTTGTATTTAATTCCGATGCGATTTCTGTGTATCATCGTCAATTTGAAAGTCCAAGGAATACATTGAACCTGCAGTGGTGTATCGGAAACTAATACTGGTCTCACAGGGAATGCTCAAAGAACCGACTGTAAGAAGAGTCTCTATTCTTGTACTTAAGGCGGCATTGTGCCTTTTGTATTTAATTCCGATGCGATTTCTGTGTTTCATCGTCAATGTGAAGGTCCAAGGAATACATTGAAAGTGCAGTGGTGTATCGGAAACTAATACTGGTCTCACAGGGAATGCTCAAAGCATCGACTGTAAGATGAGTGTATATTCATGTACTTAAGGCGGAATTGTGCCATTTGTATTTAATTCCGATGCGATTTCTTTGTATCATCGTCAATTCGAAGGTCCAAGGAATACATTGACCCGGCAGTGGCGCATCGGAAACTAATACTGCTCTCACAGGGAATGTTTAAATCACCGACTGTAAGAAGAGTCTCTATTCTTGTACTTAAGGCGGCATTGTGCCTTTTGTATTTAATTCCGATGCGATTTCTGCGTTTCATCGTCAATGTGAAGGTCCAAGGAATACATTGAACCTGCAGAGGTGTATCGGGAACTAATACTGGCCTCACAGGGAATGCTCAAAGCACCGACGGTAAGAAGAGTCTATATTCTTGTACTTAAGGCGGCATTGTTCCTTTTGTATTTAATTCCGATGTAATTTCAGTGTTTCATCGTCAATGTGTATGTCCAAGGAATAGATTGAACCTGCAGTGGTGTATCGGATACTATTACTGGTCTCACAGGGAATGTTCAAAGCACCAACTGTAAGAAGAGTCTGTATTCTTGTACTTAAGGCGGCATTGTGCTTTTTGTATTTGATTCCGATGCGATTTCTGTAGTTCATCGTCAATGTGAAGGTCCAAGGAATATATTGAACCTGCAGTGGTGTATCGGAAACTAATACTGGTCTCACAGGGAATGCTCATAACACCGACTGTAAGTAGAGTCAGTGTTCTTGTACTTAAGGCGGCATTGTGCGTTTTGGATTTAATTACGATGCGATTTCTGTGTTTCATCGTCAATGTGAAGGTCCAAGGAATAACTTGAACCTGCAGAGGTGTAGCGGGAACTAATACTGGTCTCACAGGGAATGCTCAAAGCACCGGCTGTAAGAAGAGTCTCTATTATTGTACTTAAGGTGGCATTGTGCCTTTTGTATTTAATTCTGATGCGATTTCTGTGTTTCATCCTCAATGTGAAGGTCCAAGGAATAAACTGAACCTGCAGAGGTGTAGCGTAAACTAATACTGGTCTCACAGGGAATGCTCAAGGCACCGACTGTAAGAAGAGTCTCTATTCTTGTACTTAAGGCGGCATTGTGGCTTTTGTATTTAATTCCGATGCCATTTCTGTGTTTCATCGTCAATGTGAAGGTCCAAGGAATAAACTGAATCTGCAGTGGTGTATAGGATACTATTACTGGTCTCACAGGGAATGCTGAAAGCACCGACTGTAAGAAGAGTCTCTATTCTTATACTTAAGGCGGCATTGTGCCTTTTGTATTTAATTCTGATGCCATTTCTGTGTTTCTACGTCAATGTGAAGGTCCAAGGAATAAACTGAACTTGCAGAGGTGTAGCGGAAACTAATACTGGTCTCACAGGGAATGCTCAAAGCACCGACGGTAAGAAGAGTCTCTATTCTGGTACTTAAGGCGGAATTGTACCTTTTGTATTTAATTCCGATGTAATTTCAGTGTTTCATCGTCAATGTGATTGTCCAAGGAATTTATTGAACCTCCAGTGGTGTATCGGAAACTAATACTGGTCTCACAGGAAATGCTCAAAGCACCGACGGTATGAGGAGTCTCTATTCTTGTACTTGAGGCGGCATTGTTCCTTTTGTATTTAATTCCGATGTAATTTCAGTGTTTCATCGTCAATGTGTATGTCCAAGGAATAGATTGAACCTGCAGTGGTGTATCGGATACTATTACTGGTCTCACAGGGAATGCTCAAAGCACCGACAGTAAGAAAAGTTTCTATTCTTCTACTTAAGGCGGCATTGTGCCTTTTGTATTTCATTCCGATGCGATTTCTGTATTTCATCGTCAATGTGAAGGTCCAAGTCATACATTGAACCTGCAGTGGAGTATTGGAAACTAATACTGGTCTTACAGGGAATGCTCAAAGCACCTACTGTAAGTAGAGTCTCTATTCTTATACTTAAGGCGGCATAGTGCGTTTTGGATTTAATTCCGATTCGATTTCTGTGTTTCATCGTCAATGTGAAGGTCCAAGGAATACATTGAACCTGCAGTGGTGTATCGGAAACTAATATTGGTCTCACAGGGAATGCTCAAAGCACCGACTGTAAGAAGAGTCTGTGTTTTCGTACTTAAGGTGGCATTTTGCCTTTTGTATTTACTTCCGATGTCATTTCTGTGTTTCATCGTCACTGTGATGGTCCAAGGAATAAACGGAACCTGCAGAGGTGTAGCGGAAACTAATACTGGTCTCACAGGGAATGCTCAAAGCACCGACGGTAAGAGGAGCCTCTATTCTTGTACTTAAGGCGGCATTGTTCTTTTGGATTTAATTCCGATGTAATTTCATTGTTTCATCGTCAATGTGTATGTCCAAGGAATAGATTGAACTTGCAGTGGTGTATCGGATACTATTACTGGTCTCACAGGGAATGCTCAAAGCACCGACTGTAAGAAGAGTCTCTATTCTTGTACCTAAGGCGGCATTGTGCCTTTTGTATTTGATTCCGATGCCATTTCTGTATTTCATCGTCAATGTGAAGGTCCAAGGAATAATTTGAACCTGCAGTGGTGTATCGGAAACTAATACTGGTCTCACAGGGAATGCTCAAAGCACCGACTGTAAGTGGAGTCTGTCTTCTTGTACTTAAGGCGGCATTGTGCGTTTTGGATTAATTCCGATGCGATTTCTGTGTTTCATGGTCAATGTGAAGGTCCAAGAAATACATTGAACCCGCGGTGGTGTATCGGAAACTAATACTGGTCTCACAGGGAATGCTCAAAAAACCGACTGTAAGAAGAGTCTCTATTCTTGTACTTAAGGCGGCATTGTGCGTTTTGTATTTAATTCCTATGCGATTTCTGTGTATCATCGTCAATTTGAAGGCCCAAGGAATACATTGAACCTGCAGAGGTGTAGCGGAAACTAATACTGGTCTCACAGGGAATGCTCAAAGCACCGACTGTAAGAAGAGTCTCTATTCTTGTACTTATGGCGGCATTGTGCCTTTTGTATTGAATTCCGATGCCATTTCTGTGTTTCATCGTCAAAGTGAAGGTTCAAGGAATACATTGAACCTGCAGTGGTGTATCGGAAACTAATACTGGTCTCACAGGGAATGCTCAAAGCACCGACTGTAAGAAGAGTCTCTATTCTTGTACTTAAGGCGGCATTGTGCCTTTTGTATTTAATTCCGATGCCATTTCTGTGTTTCATCGTCAATGTGAAGGTCCAAGGAATACATTGAACCTGCAGTGGTGTATCGGAAACTATTACTGGTCTCACAGGGAATGCTCAAACACCGACAGTAAGAAGAGTCTCTATTCCTGTACTTAAGGCGGCATTGTGCCTTTTGTATTTAATTCCGATGCCATTTCTGTGTTTCATCGTCAATGTGAAGGTCCAAGGAATAAACTGAACCTGCAGAGGTGTAGCGGAAACTAATACTGGTCTCACAGGGAATGCTCAAAGCACCGACTGTAAGATGAGTCTCTATTCTTGTACTTATGGCGGCATTGTGCCTTTTGTATTTAATTCCGATGGGATTTCTGTGTTTCATCGTCAATGTGAAGGTCCAAGGAATACATTGAACCTGCAGTGGTGTATCGGAAACTAATACTGATCTCACAGGGAATGCTCAAAGCACCGACTGTAAGAAGAGTCTCTATTCTTGTACTTAAGGCGGCATTGTGCCTTTTGTATTTAATTCCGATGCCATTTGTGTGTTTCATCGTCAATGTGAAAGTCCAAGGAATACATTGAACCTGCAGTGGTGTATCGGAAACTAATACTGGTCTCACAGGGAATGCTCAAAGCACCGACTGTAGGAAGAGTCTCTATTCTTGTACTTAAGGCGGCATTGTGCCTTTTGTATTTAATTCAGATGCCATTTCTGTGTTTCATCGTCAATGTGAAAGTCCAAGGAATACATTGAACCTGCAGTGGTGTATCGGAAACTAATACTGATCTCACAGGGAATGCTCAAAGCACCGACTGGAAGAAGAGTCTCTATTCTTGTACTTAAGGCGGCATTGTGCCTTTTGTATTTAATTCCGATGCCATTTCTGTGTTTCATCGTCAATGTGAAGATCCAAGGAATACATTGAACCTGCAGAGATGTAGCGGAAACTAATACTGGTCTCACAGGGAATGCTCAAAGCACCGACTGTTAGAAGAGTCTCCATTCTTGTACTTAAGGTGGCATTGTGCCTTTTGTATTTAATTCCGATGCCATTTCTGTGTTTCATCGTCAAAGTGAAGGTTCAAGGAATACATTGAACCTGCAGTGGTGTATCGGAAACTAATACTGGTCTCACAGGGAATGCTCAAAGCACCGACTGTAAGAAGAGTCTCTATTCTTGTACTTAAGGCGGCATTGTGCCTTTTGTATTTAATTCCGATGCCATTTCTGTGTTTCATCGTCAATGTGAAGGTCCAAGGAATACATTGAACCTGCAGTGGTGTATCGGAAACTATTACTGGTCTCACAGGGAATGCTCAAACACCGACAGTAAGAAGAGTCTCTATTCCTGTACTTAAGGCGGCATTGTGCCTTTTGTATTTAATTCCGATGCCATTTCTGTGTTTCATCGTCAATGTGAAGGTCCAAGGAATAAACTGAACCTGCAGAGGTGTAGCGGAAACTAATACTGGTCTCACAGGGAATGCTCAAAGCACCGACTGTAAGATGAGTCTCTATTCTTGTACTTATGGCGGCATTGTGCCTTTTGTATTTAATTCCGATGGGATTTCTGTGTTTCATCGTCAATGTGAAGGTCCAAGGAATACATTGAACCTGCAGTGGTGTATCGGAAACTAATACTGATCTCACAGGGAATGCTCAAAGCACCGACTGTAAGAAGAGTCTCTATTCTTGTACTTAAGGCGGCATTGTGCCTTTTGTATTTAATTCCGATGCCATTTGTGTGTTTCATCGTCAATGTGAAAGTCCAAGGAATACATTGAACCTGCAGTGGTGTATCGGAAACTAATACTGGTCTCACAGGGAATGCTCAAAGCACCGACTGTAGGAAGAGTCTCTATTCTTGTACTTAAGGCGGCATTGTGCCTTTTGTATTTAATTCAGATGCCATTTCTGTGTTTCATCGTCAATGTGAAAGTCCAAGGAATACATTGAACCTGCAGTGGTGTATCGGAAACTAATACTGATCTCACAGGGAATGCTCAAAGCACCGACGGTAAGAAGAGTCTATATTCTTGTACTTAAGGCGGCATTGTTCCTTTTGTATTTAATTCCGATGTAATTTCAGTGTTTCATCGTCAATGTGTATGTCCAAGGAATAGATTGAACCTGCAGTGGTGTATCGGATACTATTACTGGTCTCACAGGGAATGTTCAAAGCACCAACTGTAAGAAGAGTCTGTATTCTTGTACTTAAGGCGGCATTGTGCTTTTTGTATTTGATTCCGATGCGATTTCTGTAGTTCATCGTCAATGTGAAGGTCCAAGGAATATATTGAACCTGCAGTGGTGTATCGGAAACTAATACTGGTCTCACAGGGAATGCTCATAACACCGACTGTAAGTAGAGTCAGTGTTCTTGTACTTAAGGCGGCATTGTGCGTTTTGGATTTAATTACGATGCGATTTCTGTGTTTCATCGTCAATGTGAAGGTCCAAGGAATAACTTGAACCTGCAGAGGTGTAGCGGGAACTAATACTGGTCTCACAGGGAATGCTCAAAGCACCGGCTGTAAGAAGAGTCTCTATTATTGTACTTAAGGTGGCATTGTGCCTTTTGTATTTAATTCTGATGCGATTTCTGTGTTTCATCCTCAATGTGAAGGTCCAAGGAATAAACTGAACCTGCAGAGGTGTAGCGTAAACTAATACTGGTCTCACAGGGAATGCTCAAGGCACCGACTGTAAGAAGAGTCTCTATTCTTGTACTTAAGGCGGCATTGTGGCTTTTGTATTTAATTCCGATGCCATTTCTGTGTTTCATCGTCAATGTGAAGGTCCAAGGAATAAACTGAATCTGCAGTGGTGTATAGGATACTATTACTGGTCTCACAGGGAATGCTGAAAGCACCGACTGTAAGAAGAGTCTCTATTCTTATACTTAAGGCGGCATTGTGCCTTTTGTATTTAATTCTGATGCCATTTCTGTGTTTCTACGTCAATGTGAAGGTCCAAGGAATAAACTGAACTTGCAGAGGTGTAGCGGAAACTAATACTGGTCTCACAGGGAATGCTCAAAGCACCGACGGTAAGAAGAGTCTCTATTCTGGTACTTAAGGCGGAATTGTACCTTTTGTATTTAATTCCGATGTAATTTCAGTGTTTCATCGTCAATGTGAATGTCCAAGGAATTTATTGAACCTCCAGTGGTGTATCGGAAACTAATACTGGTCTCACAGGAAATGCTCAAAGCACCGACTGTAAGAAGAGTCTCTATTCTTGTACTTAAGGCGGCATTGTGCCTTTTGTATTTAATTCCGATGCCATTTGTGTGTTTCATCGTAAATGTGAAGGTCCAAGGAATACATTGAACCTGCAGTGGTGTATCGGAAACTAATACTGGTCTCACAGGGAATGCTCAAAACACCGACGGTAAGAAGACTCTCTATTCTTGTACTTAAGGCGGCATTGTGCCTTTTGTATTTACTTCCGATGCCATATCTGTGTTTCATCGTCAATGTAAAGGTCCAAGGAATAATCTGAACCTGCAGTGGTGTATCGGAAACTAATACTGGTCTCACAGGGAATGTTCAAAGCACCGACTGTAAGAAAAGGCTCTATTCTTGTACTTAAGGCGGCATTGTGCCTTTTGTATCTAATTCCGATGCCATTTCTGTGTTTCATCGTCAATGTGAGGGTCCAAGGAATAAACTGAACCTGCAGAGGAGTATCAGAAGCTAATACTGGTCTCACAGGGAATGCTCAAAGCACCGACTGTAAGAAGATTCTCTATTCTTGTACTTAAGGCGGCATTGTGCCTTTTGTATTTAATTCCGATGCGATTTCTGTGTTTCATCGTCAATGTGAAGTTCCAAGGAATACATTGAACCTGCAGTGGTGTATCGGAAACTAATACTCGTCTGACAGGGAATGCTCAAAGCACCGACTGTAAGAAGAGTTTCTATTCTTGTACTTAAGGAGGCATTGTGCCTTTTGTATTTAATTCCGATGCCATTTCTGTGTTTCATCGTCAATGTGAAGGTCGAAGGAATAAACTGAACCTGCAGAGGAGTATCGGAAGCTAATACTGGTCTCACAGGGAATGCTCAAAGCACCGACTGTAAGAAGAGTCTCTATTCTTGTACTTAAGGCGGCATTGTGCCTTTTGTATTTGATTCCCATGCGATTTCTGTGTTTCATCGTCAATGTGAAGTTCCAAGGAATACACTGAACCAGCAGTGGTGTATCGGAAACTAATACTGGTCTCACAGGGAATGCTCAAAGCACCGACTGTGGGAAGAGTCTCTATTCTTGTACTTAAGGCGGCATTGTGCCTTTTGTATTTAATTCCGATGCGATTTCTGTGTTTCATCGTCAATGTGAAGGTCCAAGGAATACATTGAACCTGCAGTGGTGCATCGGAAACTAATACTGGTCTCACAGGGAATGCTCAAAGCACCGACTGTAAGAAGAGTCTCTATTCTTGTACTTAAGGCGGCATTGTGCCTTTTGTATTTAATTCCGATGCGATTTCTGTGTATCATCGTCAATGTGAAGGTCCAAGGAATACATCGAACCTGCAGAGGTGTAGCGGGAACTAATACTCGTCTTACAGGGAATGCTCAAAGCACCGACTGTAAGAAGAGTCTCTATTCTTGTACTTAAGGCGGCATTGTGCCTTCTGTATTTATTTCCGATGCGATTTCTGTGTTTCATCGTCAATGTGAAGGTCCAAGGAATAAACTGAACCTGCAGAGGTGTAGCGGAAACTAATACTGGTCTCACAGGAAATGCTCAAAGCCCCGACTGTAAGAAGAGTCTCTATTCTTGTACTTAAGGCGGCATTGTGCCTTTTGTATTTAATTCCGATGCGATTTCTGTGTTTCACTCTCAATGTGAAGGTCCAAGGAATACATTGAACCTGCAGTGGTGTATCGGAAACTAATACTGGTCTCACAGGAAATGCTAAAAGCACCGACTGTAAGAAGAGTCTCTATTCTTGTACTTAAGGCGGCGTTGTGCGTTTTGTATTTAATTCCGATGCCATTTCTGTGTTTCATCGTCAATGTGAAGGTCCAAGGAATAAACTGAACGTGCAGAGGTGTAGCGGAAACTAATACTGGTCTCACAGGTTATGCTCAAAGCACCGACTGTAAGAAGAGTCTCTATTCTTGTACTTAAGGCGGCATCGTGCCTTTTGTATTTAATTCCGATGCGACTTCTAGGTTTCATCGTCAATGTGAAGGTCCAAGGAATAAACTGAACCTGCAGAGGTGTACCGGAAACTAATACTGGTCGCACAGGGAATGCTCAAAGCACCGACTGTAAGAAGAATCTCTATTCCTGTACTTAAGGCGGCATTGTGGCTTTTGTATTTAATTTCGATGCCATTTCTGTGTTTCATCGTCAATGTGAAGGTCCAAGGAATAAACTGAACCTGCAGAGGTGTAGCGGAAACTAATACTGGTCTCACAGGGAATGCTCAAAGCACCGACTGTAAGAAGAGTCTCTATTCTTGTACTTAAGGCGGCATTGTGCCTTTTGTATTTAATTCCGATGCGATTTATGTGTTTCATCGTCAATGTGATGTTCCAAGGAATACATTGAACCTGCAGTGGTGTATCGGAAACTAATACTGGTCTCACAGGGAATGCTCAAAGCACCGACTGTAAGAAGAGTCTCTATTCTTGTACTTAAGGCGGCATTGTGCCATTTGTATTTAATTCCGATGCCATTTCTGTGTTTCATCGTCAATGTGAAGGTCCAAGGAATAAACTGAACCTGCAGAGGTGTACCGGAAACTAATACTGGTCTCACAGGGAATGCTCAAAGCACCGACTGTAAGAAGATTCTCTATTCTTGTACTTAAGGCGGCATTGTGCCTTTTGTATTTAATTCCGATGCGATTTCTGTGTTTCATCGTCAATGTGAAGTTCCAAGGAATACATTGAACCTGCAGTGGTGTATCGGAAACTAATACTCGTCTGACAGGGAATGCTCAAAGCACCGACTGTAAGAAGAGTTTCTATTCTTGTACTTAAGGCGGCATTGTGCCTTTTGTATTTAATTCCGATGCCATTTCTGTGTTTCATCGTCAATGTGAAGGTCCAAAGAATAAACTGAACCTGCAGAGGTGTAGCGGAAACTAATACTGGTCTCACAGGGAGTGCTCAAAGCACCGACTGTAAGAAGAGGCTCTATTCTTGTACTTAAGGCGGCATTGTGCGTTTTGTATTTAATTCCGATGCCATTTCTGTGTTTTATCGTCAATGTGAAGGTCCAAGGCATACATTGAACCTGCAGTGGTGTATCGGAAACTAATACTGGTCTCACAGGGAATGCTCAAATCACCGACCGTATGAAGAGTCTCTATTCTTGTACTTAATTCGGCATTGTGTCTTTTGTATTTAATTCCGATGCCATTTCTGTGTTTCATCGTTAATGTGAAAGTCCAAGGAATACATTGAACCTGCAGTGGTGTATCGGAAACTAATACTGGTCTCACAGGGAATGCTCAAAGCACCGACTGTAAGAAGAGTCTCTATTCTTGTACTTAAGGCGGCATTGTGCCTTTTGTATTTAATTCCGATGCCATTTCTGTGTTTCATCGTCAATGTGAAGGTCCAAAGAATACATTGAACCTGCAGTGGTGTATCGGAAACTAATACTGGTCTCACAGGGAATGCTCAAAGCACCGACTGTAAAAAGAGTCTCTATTCTTGTACTTAAGGCGGCATTGTGCCTTTTGTACTTAATTCCTATGCGATTTCTGTGTATCATCGTCAATGTGAAGATCCAAGGAATACATTGAACCTGCAGAGGTGTAGCGGTAACTAATACTGGTCTCACAGGGAATGCTCAAAGCAGCGACTGTAAGAAGAGTCTCTATTCTTGTACATAAGGCGGCATTGTGCGTTTTGTATTTAATTCCGATGCCATTTCTGTGTTTCATCGTCAATGTGAAGGTCCAAGGAATACTTTGAACCTGCTGTGGTGTATCGGAAACTAATACTGGTCTCACAGGGAATGCTCAAAGCACCGACTTCAAGAAGAGTCTCTATTCTTGTACTTAAGGCGGCATTGCGCCTTTTGTATTTGATTCCGATGCGATTTCTGTGTTTCATCGTCAGTGTGAAGTTCCAAGGAATACATTGAACCTGCAGTGGTGTATCGGAAACTAATACTGGTCTCATAGGGAATGCTCAAAGCACCGACTGTAAGAAGGGTCTCTATTCTTGTACTTAAGGCGGCGTTGTGCCTTTTGTATTTAATTCCGATGCCATCTCTGTGTTTCATCGTCAATGTGAAGGTCCAAGGAATAAACTGAACCTGCAGAGGTGTAGCGGAAACTAATACGGGTCTCACAGGGAATGCTCAAAGCACCGACTGTAAGAAGAGTCTCCATTCTTGTACTTAAGGCGGCATTGTGCCTTTTGTATTTAATTCCGATGCCATTTCGGTGTTTCATCGTCAATGTGAAGGTCTAAGGAATAAACTGAACCTACAGTGGTGTAGCGGAAACTAATACTGGTCTCACAGGGAATGCTCAAAGCACCGACGGTAAGAAGATTCTCCATTCTTGTACTTAAGGCGGCATTGTGCCTTTTGTATTTACTTCCGATGCCATTTCTGTGTTTCATCGTCAATGTGAAGGTCCAAGGAATAATCTGAACCTGCAGAGGTGTAGCGGAAACTAATACTGGTCTCACAGGGAATGCTCAAAGCACCGACTGTAAGAAGAGTCTCTATTCTTGTACATAAGGCGGCATTGGGCCTTTTGTATTTAATTCCGATGCGATTTCTGAGTTTCATCGTCAATGTGAAGGTCCAAGGAATACATTGAACCTGCAGTGGTGTATCGGAAACTAATACTGGTCTCACAGGGAATGCTCAAAGCACCGACTGTAAGACGAGTCTCTATTCTTGTACTTAAGGCGGCATTGTGCGTTTTGTATTTAATTCCGATGCCATTTCTGTGTTTTATCGTCAAGGTGAAGGTCCTAGGAATAAACTGAACCTGCAGAGGTGTACCGGAAAGTAATACTGGTCTCACAGGGAATGCTCAAAGCACCGACTGTAAGAAGAGTCTCTATTCATGTACTTAAGGCGGCATTGTGCCTTTCGTATATAATTCCCATGCCATTTCTGTGTTTCATCGTCAATGTTAAGGTCCAAGAAATACATTGAACCTGCAGTGGTGTATTGGAAACTAATACTGGTCTCACAGGGAATGCTCAAAGCACTGACTGTAAGAAGAGTCTCCATTCGTGTACTTAAGGCGGCATTGTGCCTTTTGTATTTAATTCCTATGCCATTTCTGTGTTTCTTCGTCAATGTGAAGGTCCAAGGAATACATTGAACCTGCAGAGGTGTAGCGGAAACTAATACTGGTCTCACAGGGAATGCTCAAAGCACCGACTGTAAGAAGAGTCTCTATTCTTGTACTTAAGGTGGCATTGTGCCTTTTGTATTTAATTCCGATGCGATTTCTGTGTTTCATCGTCAACGTGAAGATCCAAGGAATATACTGAACCTGCAGAGGTGTAGCGAAAACTAATACTGGTCTCACAGGGAATGCTCAAAGCAACGACTGTAAGAAGAGTCTCTATTCTGGTACTTAAGGCGGCATTGTGCCTTTTGTACTTAATTCCGATGCGATTTCTGTGTATCATCGTCAATGTGAAGATCCAAGGAATACATTGAACCTGCAGAGGTGTAGCGGTAACTAATACTGGTCTCACAGGGAATGCTCAAAGCACCGACTGTAAGAAGAGTCTTTATTCTTGTACATAAGGTGGCATTGTGCGTTTTGCATTTAATTCCGATGCGATTCCTGTGTTTCATCGTCAATGTGAAGGTCCAAGGAATACTTCGAACCTGCAGTGGTGTATCGGAAACTAATACTGGTCTCACAGGGAATGCTCAAAGCACCGACTGCAAGAAGAGTCTCTATTCTCGTACTTAAGGCGGCATTGCGCCTTTTGTATTTGATTCCGATGCGATTTCTGTGTTTCATCGTCAGAGTGAAGTTCCAAGGAATACATTGAACCTGCAGTGGTGTATCGGAAACTAATACTGGTCTCACAGGGAATGCTCAAAGCACCGACTGTAAGAAGAGTCTCTATTCTTGTAATTAAGGCGGCATTGTGCCTTTTGTATTTAATTCCGATGCCATTTCTGTGTTTCATCGTCAATGTGAAGGTCCAAGGAATAAACTGCACCTGCAGAGGTGTAGCGGAAACTAATACGGGTCTCACAGGGAATGCTCAAAGCACCGACTGTGAGAAGAGTCTCCATTCTTGTACTTAAGGCGGCATTGTGCCTTTTGTATTTAATTCCGATGCCATTTCGGTGTTTCATCGTCAATGTGAACGTCTAAGGAATAAACTGAACCTGCAGTGGTGTAGCGGAAACTAATACTGGTCTCACAGGGAATGCTCAAAGCACCGACTGTAAGACGAGTCCCTATTCTTGTACTTAAGGTGCCATTGGGCGTTTTGTATTTAATTACGATGCCATTACTGTGGTTTATCGTCAATGTGAAGGTCCTAGGAATAAACTGAACCTGCAGAGGTGTACCGGAAACTAATACTGGTCTCACAGGGAATGCTCAAAGCACCGACTGTAAGAAGAGTCTCTATTCTTGTGCTTATGGCGGCATTGTGCATTTTGTATTTAATTCCGATGCGATCTCTGTGTTTCATCGTCAATGCGAAGGTCCAAGGAATACATGGAACCCGCAGTGGTGTATCGGAAACTAATACTGGTCTCACAGGGAATGCTCAAAGAACCGACTGTAAGAAGAGTCTCTAGTCTTGTACTTAAGGCGGCATTGTGCCTTTTGTATTTAATTCCGATGCCATTTTTGTGTTTCATCGTCAATGTGAAGGTCCAAGGAATAATCTGAACCTGCAGAGGTGTAGCGGAAACTAATACTGGTCTCACAGGGAATGCTCAAAGCACCGACTGTAAGAAGATTCTCCATTCTTGTACTTAAGGCTGCATTGTACCTTTTGTACTTAATTCCGATGCGATTTCTGTGTATCATCGTCAATGTGAAGATCCAAGGAATACATTGAACCTGCAGAGGTGTAGCGGTAACTAATACTGGTCTCACAGGGAATGCTCAAAGCACCGACTGTAAGAAGAGTCTTTATTCTTGTACATAAGGTGGCATTGTGCGTTTTGTATTTAATTCCGATGCGATTTCTGTGTTTCATCGTCAATGTGATGGTCCAAGGAATACTTTGAACCTGCAGTGGTGTATCGGAAACTAATACTGGTCTCACAGGGAATGCTCAAAGCACCGACTGCAAGAAGAGTCTCTATTCTCGTACTTAAGGCGGCATTGCGCCTTTTGTATTTGATTCCGATGCGATTTCTGTGTTTCATCGTCAGAGTGAAGTTCCAAGGAATACATTGAACCTGCAGTGGTGTATCGGAAACTAATACTGGTCTCACAGGGAATGCTCAAAGCACCGACTGTAAGAAGAGTCTCTATTCTTGTAATTAAGGCGGCATTGTGCCTTTTGTATTTAATTCCGATGCCATTTCTGTGTTTCATCGCCAATGTGAAGGTCCAAGGAATAAACTGCACCTGCAGAGGTGTAGCGGAAACTAATACGGGTCTCACAGGGAATGCTCAAAGCACCGACTGTAAGAAGAGTCTCCATTCTTGTACTTAGGGCGGCATTGTGCCTTTTGTATTTAATTCCGATGCCATTTCTGCGTTTCATCGTCAATGTGAAGGTCCAAGGAATAAACTGCACCTGCAGAGGTGTAGCGGAAACTAATACGGGTCTCACAGGGAATGCTCAAAGCACCGACTGTAAGAAGAGTCTCCATTCTTGTACTTAAGGCGGCATTGTGCCTTTTGTATTTAATTCCGATGCCATTTCGGTCTTTCATCGTCAATGTGAAAGTCTATGGAATAAACAGAACCTGCAGTGGTGTAGCGGAAACTAATACTGGTCTCACAGGGAATGCTCAAAGCACCGACGGTAAGAAGATTCTCCATTCTTGTACTTAAGGCCGCATTGTGCCTTTTGTATTTACTTCCGATGCCATTTCTGTGTTTCATCGTCAATGTGAAGGTCCAAGGAATAATCTGAACCTGCAGAGGTGTAGCGGAAACTAATACTGGTCTCACAGGGAATGCTCAAAGCACCGACTGTAAGAAGAGTCTCTATTCTTGTACTTAAGACGGCATTGTGCCTTTTGTATTTAATTCCGATGCGATTTCTGAGTTTCATCGTGAATGTGAAGGTCCAAGGAATACATTGAACCTGCAGTGGTGTATCGGAAACTAATACTGGTCTCACAGGGAGTGCTCAAAGCACCGACTGTAAGAAGAGTCTCCATTCTTGTACTTAAGGCGGCATTGTGCCTTTTGTATTTAATTCCGATGTGATTTCTGTGTTTCATCGTCAATGTGAAGGTCCAAGGAATACATTGAACCTGCAGAGGTGTAGCGGAAACTAATACTGGTCTCACAGGGAATGCTCAAAGCACCGACTGTAAGAAGAGTCTCTATTCTTGTACTTAAGGTGGCATTGTGCCTTTTGTATTTAATTCCGATGCGATTTCTGTGTTTCATCGACAACGTGAAGATCCAAGGAATATACTGAACCTGCAGAGGTGTAGCGGAAACTAATACTGGTCTCACAGGGAATGCTCAAAGCAACGACTGTAAGAAGAGTCTCTATTCTTGTACTTAAGGCGGCATTGTGCCTTTTGTACTTAATTCCGATGCGATTTCTGAGTATCATCGTCAATGTGAAGATCCAAGGAATACAATGAACCTGCAGAGGTGTAGCGGTAACTAATACTTGTCTCACAGGGAATGCTCAAAGCACCGACTGTAAGAAGAGTCTTTATTCTTGTACATAAGGTGGCATTGTGCGTTTTGTATTTAATTCCGATGCGATTTCTGTGTTTCATCGTCAATGTGAAGGTCCAAGGAATACTTTGAACCTGCAGTGGTGTATCGGAAACTAATACTGGTCTCACAGGGAATGCTCAAAGCACCGACTGCAAGAAGAGTCTCTTTTCTTGTACTTAAGGCGGCATTGCGCCTTTTGTATTTGATTCCGATGCGATTTCTGTGTTTCATCGTCAGTGTGAAGTTCCAAGGAATACATTGAACCTGCAGTGGTGTATCGGAAACTAATACTGGTCTCACAGGGAATGCTCAAAGCACCGACTGTAAGAAGAGTCTCTATTCTTGTACTTAAGGCGGCATTGTGCCTTTTGTATTTAATTCCGATGCCATTTCTGTGTTTCATCGTCAATGTGAAGGTCCAAGGAATAAACTGCACCTGCAGAGGTGTAGCGGAAACTAATACGGGTCTCACAGGGAATGCTCAAAGCACCGACTGTAAGAAGAGTCTCCATTCTTGTACTTAAGGCGGCATTGTGCCTTTTGTATTTAATTCCGATGCCATTTCGGTGTTTCATCGTCAATGTGAACGTCTAAGGAATAAACTGAACCTGCAGTGGTGTAGCGGAAACTAATACTGGTCTCACAGGGAATGCTCAAAGCACCGACGGTAAGAAGAGTGTCCATTCTTGTACTTAAGGCGGCATTGTGCCTTTTGTATTTACTTCCGATGCCATTTCTGTGTTTCATCGTCAATGTGAAGGTCCAAGGAATAATCTGAACCTGCAGAGGTGTAGCGGAAACTAATACTGGTCTCACAGGGAATGCTCAAAGCACCGACTGTAAGAAGAGTCTCTATTCTTGTACTTAAGGCGGCATTGTGCCTTTTGAACTTAATTCCGATGCGATTTCTGAGTTTCATCGTCAATGTGAAGGTCCAAGGAATACATTGAACCTGCAGTGGTGTATCGGAAACTAATACTGGTCTCACAGGGAATGCTCAAAGCACCGACTTTAAGACGAGTCTCTATTCTTGTACTTAAGGCGGCATTGTGCGTTTTGTATTTAATTCCGATGCCATTTCTGTGTTTTATCGTCAATGTGAAGGTCCTAGGAATAAACGGAACCTGCAGAGGTGTACCGGAAACTAATACTGGTCTCACAGGGAATGCTCAAAGCACCGACTGTAAGAAGAGTCTCTATTCTTGTACTTAAGGCGGCATTGTGCATTTTGTATTTAATTCCAATGCGATTTCTGTGTTTCATCGTCAATGCGAAGGTCCAAGGAATACATGGAACCTGCAGTGGTGTATCGGAAACTAATACTGGTCTCACAGGGAATGCTCAAAGAACCGACTGTAAGAAGAGTCTCTTTTCTTGTACTTAAGGCGGCATTGTGCCTTTTGTATTTAATTCCGATTCCATTTCTGTGTTTCATCGTCAATGTGAAGGTCCAAGGAATAAACTGAACCTGCAGAGGTCTAGCGGAAACTAATACTGGTCTCACAGGGAATGCTCAAAGCATCGACTGTAAGAAGAGTCTCTATTCTTGTACTTAAGGCGGCATTGTGCCCTTTGTATTTAATTCCGATGCCATTTCTGTGATTCATCGTCAATGTGAAGGTCCAAGGAATAAACTGAACCTGCAGAGGTGTAGCGGAAACTAATACTGGTCTCACAGGGAATGCTCAAAGCACCGACTGTAAGAAGAGTCTCTATTCTTCTACTTAAAGCGGCATTGTGCCTTTTGTACTTATTTCTGATGCGATTTCTGTGTATCATCGTCAATGTGAAGGTCCCAGGAATACATTGAACCTGCAGTGGTGTATCGGAAACTAATACTGGTCTCACAGGGAATGCTCAAAGAACCGACTGTAAGAAGAGTCTCTATTCTTGTACTTAAGGCGGCATTGTGCCTTTTGTATTTAATTCCGATGCCATTTCTGTGTTTCATCGTCAATGTGAAGGTCCAAGGAATAAACTGAACCTGCAGAGGTGTAGCGGAAACTAATACTGGTCTCACAGGGAATGCTCAAAGCATCGACTGTAAGAAGAGTCTCTATTCTTGTACTTAAGGCGGCATTGTGCCTTTTGTATTTAATTCCGATGCGATTTCTGTGTTTCATCGTCAATGTGAAGGTCCAAGGAATATACTGAACCTGCAGAGGTGTAGCGGAAACTAATACTGGTCTCACAGGGAATGCTCAAAGCACCGACTGTAAGGAGAGTCTCTATTCTTGTACTTAAGGCGGCATTGTGCCTTTTGTACTTAATTCCGATGCGATTTCTGTGTATCATCGTCAATGTGAAGGTCCAAGGAATACATTGAACCTGCAGAGGTGTAGCGGAAACTAATACTGGTCTCACAGGGAATGCTCAAAGTATCGACTGTAAGAAGAGTCTCTATTCTTGTACTTAAGGCGGCCTTGTGCGTTTTGTATTTAATTCCGATGCGATTTCTGTGTTTCATCGTCAATGTGAAGGTCCAAGGAATACATTGAACCTGCAGTGGTGTATCGGAAACTAATACTGGTCTCACAGGGAATGCTCAAAGCACCGACTGTAAGAAGAGTCTCTATTCTTGTACTTAAGGCGGCATTGTGCCTTTTGTATTTAATTTCGATGCGATTTCTGTGTTTTATCGTCAATGTGAAGGTCCAAGGAATAAACTGAACCTGCAGAGGTGTATCGGAAACTAATACTGGTCTCACAGGGAATGCTCAAAGCACCGACTGTAAGAAGAGTCTCTACTCTTGTACTTAAGACGGCATTGTGCCTTTTGTATTTGATTCCGATGCGATTTCTATGTTTCATCGTCAGTGTGAAGTTCCAAGGAATACATTGAACCTGCAGTGGTGTATCGGAAACTAATACTGGTCTCACAGGGAATGCTCAAAGCACCGACTGTAAGAAGAGTCGCTATTCTTGTACTTAAGGCGGCATTGTGCCTTTTGTATTTAATTCCGATGCCATTTCTGTGTTTCATCGTCAATGTGAAGGCCCAAGGAATACATTGAACCTGCAGTGGTGTATCGGAAACTAATACTGGTCTCACAGGGAATGCTCAAAGCACCGGCTGTAAGAAGAGTATCTATTCTTGTACTTAAGGCGGCATTGTGCCTTTTGTACTTATTTCCTACGCGATTTCTGTGTATCATCTTCAATGTGAAGGTCCAAGGAATACATTGAACCTGCAGAGGTGTAGCGGAATCTAATACTGGTCTCACAGGGAATGCTCAAAGCACCGACTGTAAGAAGAGTCTCTATTCTTGTACATAAGGCGGCATTGTGCGGTTTGTATTTAATTCCGATGCGATTTCTGTGTTTCATCGTCAATGTGAAGGTCCAAGGAATACATTGAACCTGCAGTGGTGTATCGGAAACTAATACTGGTCTCACAGGGAATGCTCAAAGCACCGACTGTAAGAAGAGTCTCTATTCTTGTACTTAAGGCGGCATTGTGCCTTTTGTATTTGATTCCGATGCGATTTCTGTGTTTCATCGTCAGTGTGAAGTTCCAAGGAATACATTGAACCTGCAGTGGTGTATCGGAAACTAATACTGGTCTCACAGAGAATGCTCAAAGCACCGACTGTAAGAAGAGTCTCTATTCTTGTACTTATGGCGGCATTGTGCCTTTTGTATTTAATTCCGACTCCATTTCTGTGTTTCATCGTCAATGTGAAGGTCCAAGGAATAAACTGCACCTGCAGAGGTCTAGCGGAAACTAATACGGGTCTCACAGGGAATGCTCAAAGCACCGACTGTAAGAAGAGTCTCCATTCTTGTACTTAAGGCGGCATTGTGCCTTTTGTATTTAATTACGATGCCATTTCGGTGTTTCATCGTCAATGTGAAGGTCTAAGGAATAAACTGAACCTGCAGTGGTGTAGCGGAAACTAATACTGGTCTCACAGGGAATGCTCAAAGCACCGACGGTAAGAAGAGTCTCTATTCTTGTACTTAAGGCGGCATTGTGCCTTTTGTATTTACTTCCGATGCCATTTCTGTGTTTCATCGTCAATGTGAAGGTCCAAGGAATAATCTGAACCTGCAGAGGTGTAGCGGAAACTGATACTGGTCTCACAGGGAATGCTCAAAGCACCGACTGTAAGAAGAGTCTCTATTCTTGTACTTAAGGCGGCATTGTGCCTTTTGTATTTAATTCCGATGCGATTTCTGTGTTTCATCGTCAATGTGAAGGTCCAAGGAATACATTGAACCTGCAGTGGTGTAGCGGAAACTAATACTGGTCTCACAGGGAATGCTCAAAGCACCGACTGTAAGAAGAGTCTCTATTCTTTTACTTAAGGCGGCATTGTGCCTTTTGTATTTAATTCCGATGCGATTTCTGTGTTTCATCGTCAATGTGAAGTTCCAAGGAATACATTGAACCTGCTGTGGTGTATCGGAAACTAATACTGGTCTCACAGGGAATGCTCAAAGCACCGACTGTTAAATGAGTCTCTATTCTTGTACTTAAGGCGGCATTGTGCCATTTGTATTTAATTCCGATGCCATTTCTGTGTTTCATCGTCAATGTGAAGGTCCAAGGAGTAAAGTGAACCTGCAGAGGAGTATCGGAAACTAATACTGGTCTCACAGGGAATGCTCAAAGCACCGACTGTAAGAAGATTCTCTATTCTTGTACATAAATCGGCATTGTGCTTTTGTATTTAATTCCGAGCGATTTCTGTGTTTCATCGTCAATTTGAAGTTCCAAGGAATACATTGAACCGGCAGTGGTGTATCGGAAACTAATACTGGTCTCACAGGGAATGCTCAAAGCACCGACTGTAAGAAGAGTCTCTATTCTTGTACTTAAGGCGGCATTGTGCCTTTTGTATTTAATTCCGTTGCCATTTCTGTGTTTCATCGTCAATGTGAAGGTCCAAAGAATAAACTGAACCTGCAGAGGTGTAGCGGAAACTAATACTGGTCTCACAGGGAATGCTCAAAGCACCGACTGTAAGAAGAGTCTTTATTCTTGTACTTAAGGCGGCATTGTGCCTTTTGTATTTAATTCCGATGCCATTTCTGTGTTTTATCGTCAATGTGAAGGTCCAAGGAATAAACTGAACCTGCAGAGGTGTAGCGGAAACTAATACTGGTCTCACAGGGAATGCTCAAAGCACCGACTGTAAGAAGAGTCTCTATTCTTGTACTTAAGGCGGCATTGTGCCTTTTGTATTTAATTCCGATGCGATTTCTGTGTTTCATCGTCAATGCGAAGGTCCAAGGAATACATTGAACCAGCAGTGGTTTATCGGAAACTAATACTGGTCTCACAGGGAATGCTCAAAGCACCGACTGTAAGAAGAGTCTCTATTCTTGTACTTAAGGCGGCATTGTGCAATTTGTATTTAATTCCGATGCCATTTCTGTGTTTCATCGTCAATGTGAAGGTCCAAGAAATAAACTGAACCTGCAGAGGTGTAGCGGAAACTAATACTGGTCTCACAGGGAATGCTCAAAGCACCGACTGCAAGAAGAGTCTCTATTCTTGTACTTAAGGCGGCATTGTGCATTTTGTATTTAATTCCAATGCGATTTCTGTGTTTCATCGTCATTGCGAAGGTCCAAGGAATACATGGAACCTGCAGTGGTGTATCGGAAACTAATACTGGTCTCACAGGGAATGCTCAAAGAACCGACTGTGAGAAGAGTCTCTATTCTTGTACTTAAGGCGGCATTGTGCCTTTTGTATTTAATTCCGATGCCATTTCTGTGTTTCATCGTCAATGTGAAGGTCCAAGGAATAAACTGAATCTGCAGAGGTGTAGCGGAAACTAATACTGGTCTCACAGGGAATGCTCAAAGCATCGACTGTAAGAAGAGTCTCTATTCTTGTACTTAAGGCGGCATTGTGCCTTTTGTATTTAATTCCGATGCCATTTCTGTGTTTCATCGTCAATGTGAAGGTCCAAGGAATATACTGAACCTGCAGAGGTGTAGCGGAAACTAATACTGGTCTCACAGGGAATGCTCAAAGCACCGACTGTAAGAAGAGTCTCTATTCTTGTACTTAAGGCGGCATTGTGCCTTTTGTACTTATTTCTGATGCGATTTCTGTGTATCATCGTCAATGTGAAGGTCCAAGGAATACATTGAACCTGCAGAGGTGTAGCGGTAACTAATACTGGTCTCACAGGGAATGCTCAAAGCACCGACTGAAAGAAGAGTCTCTATTCTTGTACATAAGGCGGCATTGTGCGTTTTGTATTTAATTCCGATGCGATTTCTGTGTTTCATCGTCAATGTGAAGGTCCAAGGAATACATTGAACCTGCAGTGGTGTATCGGAAACTAATACTGGTCTCACAGGGAATGCTCAAAGCACCGACTGCAAGAAGAGTCTCTATTCTTGTACTTAAGGCGGCATTGTGGCTTTTGTATTTCATTCCGATGCGATTTTTGTGTTTCATCGTCAGTGTGAAGTTCCAAGGAATACATTGAACCTGCAGTGGTGTATCAGAAACTAATACTGGTCTCACAGGGAATGCTCAAAGCACCGACTGTAAGAAGAGTCTCTATCCTATTACTTAAGGCGGCATTGCGCCTTTTGTATTTGATTCCGATGCGACTTCTGTGTTTCATCGTCAGTGTGAAGGTCCAAGGAATAAACTGCACCTGCAGAGGTGTAGCGGAAACTAATACGGGTCTCACATCGAATGCTCAAAGCACCGACTGTAAGAAGTGTCTCCATTCTTGTACTTAAGGCGGCACTGTGCCTGTTGTATTTAATTCCGATGCCATTTCGGTGTTTCATCGTCAATTTGAAGGTCTAAGGAATAAACTGAACCTGCAGTGGTGTAGCGGAAACTAATACTGGTCTCACAGGGAATGTTCAAAGCACCGACGGTAAGAAGAGTCTCTATTCTTGTACTTAAGGCGGCGTTGTGCCTTTTGTATTTACTTCCGATGCCATTTCTGTGTTTCATCGTCAATGTGAAGGTCCAAGGAATAATCTGAACCTGCAGAGGTGTATCGGAAAATAATACTTGTCTCACAGGGTATGCTCAAAGCACCGACTGTAAGAAGAGTCTCTATTCTTGTACTTAAGGCGGCATTGTGCCTTTTGTATTTAATTCCGATGCGATTTCTGTGTTTCATCGTAAATGTGAAGGTCCAAGGAACACATTGAACCTGCAGTGGTGTATCGGAAACTAATACTGGTCTCACAGGGAATGCTCAAAGCACCGACTGTAAGAAGAGGCTCTGTTCTTGTACTTAAGGCGGCATTGTGTGTTTTGTATTTAATTCCGATGCCATTTCTGTGTTTCATCGTCAATGTGAGGGTCCAAGGAATAAACTGAACCTGCAGAGGAGTATCGGAAACTAATACTGGTCTGACAGGGAATGCTCAAAGCACCGGCTGTAAGATGAGTCTCTATTCTTGTACTTAAGGCGGCATTGTGCCTTTTGTATTTAATTCCGATGCGATATCTGTGTTTCATCGTCAATGCGAAGGTCCAAGGAATACATTGAACCTGCAGTGGTGTATTGGAAACTAATACTGGTCTCACATGGAATGCTCAAAGCACCGACTGCAAGAAGAGTCTCTATTCTTATACTTAAGGCGGTATTGTGTCTTTTGTATTTAATTCCGATGCCATTTCTGTGTTTCATCGTCAATGTGAAAGTCCAAGGAATACATTGAACCTGCAGTGGTGTATCGGAAACTAATACTGGTCTTACAAGGAATGCCCAAAGCACCGACTGTAAGAAGAGTCTCTATTCTTGTACTTAAGGCGGCATTTTGCCTTTTGTATTTAATTCCGATGCCATTTCTGTGTTTCATCGTCAATGTGAAGGTCCAAGGAATACATTGAACCTGCAGTGGTGTATCGGAAACTAATACTGGTCTCACAGGGAATGCTCAAAGCACCGACTGTAAGAAGAGTCTCTATTCTTGTACTTAAGGCTTCATTGTGCCTTTTGTATTTAATTCCGATGCCATTTCTGTGTTTCATCGTCAATGTGAAGTTCCAAGGAATACATAGAACCTGCAGAGGTGTAGCGGAACCTAATACTGGTCTCACAGGGAATGCTCAAAGCACCGACTGTAAGGAGAGTCTCTATTCTTGTACTTAAGGCGGCATTGTGCCTTTTGTACTTAATTCCGATGCGATTTCTGTGTTTCATCGTCAATGTGAAGGTCCAAGGAATACATTGAACCTGCAGAGGTGTAGCGGAAACTAATACTGGTCTCACAGCAAATGCTCAAAGCACCGACTGTAAGAAGAGTCTCTACTCTTGTACTTAAGACGGCATTGTGCCTTTTATATTTGATTCCGATGCGATTTCTGTGTTTCATCGTCAGTGTGAAGTTCCAAGGAATACATTGAACCTGCAGTGGTGTATCGGAAACTAATACTGGTCTCACAGGGAATGCTCAAAACACCGACTGTAAGAAGAGTCTCTATTCTTGTACTTAAGGCGGCATTGTGCCTTTTGTATTTAATTCCGATGCGATTTCTGTGTTTCATCGTCAATGTGAAGGTCCAAGGAATACATTGAACCTGCAGTGGTGTATCAGAAACTAATACTGGTCTCACAGGGAATGCTCAAAGCACCGACTGTAAGAAGAGTCTCTATCCTAGTACTTAAGGCGGCATTGCGCCTTTTGTATTTGATTCCGATGCGACTTCTGTGTTTCATCGTCAGTGTGAAGGTCCAAGGAATAAACTGCACCTGCAGAGGTGTAGCGGAAACTAATACGGGTCTCACAGGGAATGCTCAAAGCACCGACTGTAAGAAGAGTCTCCATTCTTGTACATAAGGCGGCGCTGTGCCTGTTGTATTTAATTCCGATGCCATTTCGGTGTTTCATCGTCAATGTGAAGGTCTAAGGAATAAACTGAACCTGCAGTGGTGTAGCGGAAACTAATACTGGTCTCACAGGGAATGTTCAAAGCACCGACGGTAAGAAGAGTCTCTATTCTTGTACTTAAGGCGGCATTGTGCCTTTTGTACTTAATTCCGATGAGATTTCTGTGTATCATCGTCAATGTGAAGGTCCAAGGAATACATTGAACCTGCAGAGGTGTAGCGGAAACTAATACTGGTCTCACAGGGAATGCTCAAAGCATCGACTGTAAGAAGAGTCTCTATTCTTGTACTTAAAGCGGCATTGTGCGTTTTGTATTTAATTCCGATGCGATTTCTGTGTTTCATCGTCAATGTGAAGGTCTAAGGAATAAACTGAACCTGCAGTGGTGTAGCGGAAACTAATACTGGTCTCACAGGGAATGCTCAAAGCACCGACTGTAAGAAGAGGCTCTATTCTTGTACTTAAGGCGGCATTGTGCGTTTTGTATTTAATTCCGATGCCATTTCTGTGTTTCATCGTCAATGTGAGGGTCCAAGGAATAAACTGAACCTGCAGAGGAGTATCGGAAACTAATACTGGTCTGACAGGGAATGCTCAAAGCACCGACTGTAAGATGAGTCTCTATTCTTGTACTTAAGGCGGCATTGTGCCTTTTGTATTTAATTCCGATGCCATTTCTGTGTTTCATCGTCAATGTGAAGTTCCAAGGAATACATTGAACCTGCAGAGGTGTAGCGGAAACTAATACTGGTCTCACAGGGAATGCTCAAAGCACCAACTGTAAGAAGAGTCTCTATTCTTGTACTTAAGGTGGCATTGTGCCTTTTGTATTTAATTCCGATGCGATTTCTGTGTTTCATCGTCAATGTGAAGGTCCAAGGAATATACTGAACCTGCAGAGGTGTAGCGGAAACTAATACTGGTCTCACAGGGAATGCTCAAAGCACCGACTGTAAGGAGAGTCTCTATTCTTGTACTTAAGGCGGCATTGTGCCTTTTGTACTTAATTCCGATGCGATTTCTGTGTATCATCGTCAATGTGAAGGTCCAAGGAATACATTGAACCTGCAGAGGTGTAGCGGAAACTAATACTGGTCTCACAGCAAATGCTCAAAGCACCGACTGTAAGAAGAGTCTCTACTCTTGTACTTAAGACGGCATTGTGACTTTTATATTTGATTCCGATGCGATTTCTGTGTTTCATCGTCAGTGTGAAGTTCCAAGGAATACATTGAACCTGCAGTGGTGTATCGGAAACTAATACTGGTCTCACAGGGAATGCTCAAAACACCGACTGTAAGAAGAGTCTCTATTCTTGTACTTAAGGCGGCATTGTGCCTTTTGTATTTAATTCCGATGCGATTTCTGTGTTTCATCGTCAATGTGAAGGTCCAAGGAATACATTGAACCTGCAGTGGTGTATCAGAAACTAATACTGGTCTCACAGGGAATGCTCAAAGCACCGACTGTAAGAAGAGTCTCTATCCTAGTACTTAAGGCGGCATTGCGCCTTTTGTATTTGATTCCGATGCGACTTCTGTGTTTCATCGTCAGTGTGAAGGTCCAAGGAATTAACTGCACCTGCAGAGGTGTAGCGGAAACTAATACGGGTCTCACAGGGAATGCTCAAAGCACCGACTGTAAGAAGAGTCTCCATTCTTGTACTTAAGGCGGCACTGTGCCTGTTGTATTTAATTCCGATGCCATTTCGGTGTTTCATCGTCAATGTGAAGGTCTAAGGAATAAACTGAACCTGCAGTGGTGTAGCGGAAACTAATACTGGTCTCACAGGGAATGTTCAAAGCACCGACGGTAAGAAGAGTCTCTATTCTTGTACTTAAGGCGGCATTGTGCCTTTTGTACTTAATTCCGATGAGATTTCTGTGTATCATCGTCAATGTGAAGGTCCAAGGAATACATTGAACCTGCAGAGGTGTAGCGGAAACTAATACTGGTCTCACAGGGAATGCTCAAAGCATCGACTGTAAGAAGAAACTCTATTCTTGTACTTAAAGCGGCATTGTGCGTTTTGTATTTAATTCCGATGCGATTTCTGTGTTTCATCGTCAATGTGAAGGTCTAAGGAATAAACTGAACCTGCAGTGGTGTAGCGGAAACTAATACTGGTCTCACAGGGAATGCTCAAAGCACCGACTGTAAGAAGAGGCTCTATTCTTGTACTTAAGGCGGCATTGTGCGTTTTGTATTTAATTCCGATGCCATTTCTGTGTTTCATCGTCAATGTGAGGGTCCAAGGAATAAACTGAACCTGCAGAGGAGTATCGGAAACTAATACTGGTCTGACAGGGAATGCTCAAAGCACCGACTGTAAGATGAGTCTCTATTCTTGTACTTAAGGCGGCATTGTGCCTTTTGTATTTAATTCCGATGCCATTTCTGTGTTTCATCGTCAATGTGAAGTTCCAAGGAATACATTGAACCTGCAGAGGTGTAGCGGAAACTAATACTGGTCTCACAGGGAATGCTCAAAGCACCAACTGTAAGAAGAGTCTCTATTCTTGTACTTAAGGTGGCATTGTGCCTTTTGTATTTAATTCCGATGCGATTTCTGTGTTTCATCGTCAATGTGAAGGTCCAAGGAATATACTGAACCTGCAGAGGTGTAGCGGAAACTAATACTGGTCTCACAGGGAATGCTCAAAGCACCGACTGTAAGGAGAGTCTCTATTCTTGTACTTAAGGCGGCATTGTGCCTTTTGTACTTAATTCCGATGCGATTTCTGTGTATCATCGTCAATGTGAAGGTCCAAGGAATACATTGAACCTGCAGAGGTGTAGCGGAAACTAATACTGGTCTCACAGCAAATGCTCAAAGCACCGACTGTACGAAGAGTCTCTACTCTTGTACTTAAGACGGCATTGTGCCTTTTATATTTGATTCCGATGCGATTTCTGTGTTTCATCGTCAGTGTGAAGTTCCAAGGAATACATTGAACCTGCAGTGGTGTATCGGAAACTAATACTGGTCTCACAGGGAATGCTCAAAACACCGACTGTAAGATGAGTCTCTATTCTTGTACTTAAGGCGGCATTGTGCCTTTTGTATTTAATTCCGATGCGATTTCTGTGTTTCATCGTCAATGTGAAGGTCCAAGGAATACATTGAACCTGCAGTGGTGTATCAGAAACTAATACTGGTCTCACAGGGAATGCTCAAAGCACCGACTGTAAGAAGAGTCTCTATCCTAGTACTTAAGGCGGCATTGCGCCTTTTGTATTTGATTCCGATGCGACTTCTGTGTTTCATCGTCAGTGTGAAGGTCCAAGGAATAAACTGCACCTGCAGAGGTGTAGCGGAAACTAATACGGGTCTCACAGGGAATGCTCAAAGCACCGACTGTAAGAAGAGTCTCCATTCTTGTACTTAAGGCGGCACTGTGCCTGTTGTATTTAATTCCGATGCCATTTCGGTGTTTCATCGTCAATGTGAAGGTCTAAGGAATAAACTGAACCTGCAGTGGTGTAGCGGAAACTAATACTGGTCTCACAGGGAATGTTCAAAGCACCGACGGTAAGAAGAGTCTCTATTCTTGTACTTAAGGCGGCATTGTGCCTTTTGTACTTAATTCCGATGAGATTTCTGTGTATCATCGTCAATGTGAAGGTCCAAGGAATACATTGAACCTGCAGAGGTGTAGCGGAAACTAATACTGGTCTCACAGGGAATGCTCAAAGCATCGACTGTAAGAAGAGTCTCTATTCTTGTACTTAAAGCGGCATTGTGCGTTTTGTATTTAATTCCGATGCGATTTCTGTGTTTCATCGTCAATGTGAAGGTCTAAGGAATAAACTGAACCTGCAGTGGTGTAGCGGAAACTAATACTGGTCTCACAGGGAATGCTCAAAGCACCGACTGTAAGAAGAGGCTCTATTCTTGTACTTAAGGCGGCATTGTGCGTTTTGTATTTAATTCCGATGCCATTTCTGTGTTTCATCGTCAATGTGAGGGTCCAAGGAATAAACTGAACCTGCAGAGGAGTATCGGAAACTAATACTGGTCTGACAGGGAATGCTCAAAGCACCGACTGTAAGATGAGTCTCTATTCTTGTACTTAAGGCGGCATTGTGCCTTTTGTATTTAATTCCGATGCGATATCTGTGTTTCATCGTCAATGCAAAGGTCCAAGGAATACATTGAACCTGCAGTGGTGTATTGGAAACTAATACTGGTCTCACATGGAATGCTCAAAGCACCGACTGCAAGAAGAGTCTCTATTCTTATACTTAAGGCGGTATTGTGTCTTTTGTATATAATTCCGATGCCATTTCTGTGTTTCATCGTCAATGTGAAAGTTTAAGGAATACATTGAACCTGCAGTGGTGTATCGGAAACTAATACTGGTCTTACAAGGAATGCCCAAAGCACCGACTGTAAGAAGAGTCTCTATTCTTGTACTTAAGGCGGCATTGTGCCTTTTGTATTTAATTCCGATGCCATTTCTGTGTTTCATCGTCAATGTGAAGGTCCAAGGAATACATTGAACCTGTAGTGGTGTATCGGAAACTAATACTGGTCTCACAGGGAATGCTCAAAGCACCGACTGTAAGAAGAGTCTCTATTCTTGTACTTAAGGCTTCATTGTGCCTTTTGTATTTAAGTCCGATGCCATTTCTGTGTTTCATCGTCAATGTGAAGTTCCAAGGAATACATTGAACCTGCAGAGGTGTAGCGGAAACTAATACTGGTCTCACAGGGAATGCTCAAAGCACCAACTGTAAGAAGAGTCTCTATTCTTGTACTTAAGGTGGCATTGTGCCTTTTGTATTTAATTCCGATGCGATTTCTGTGTTTCATCGTCAATGTCAAGGTCCAAGGAATATACTGAACCTGCAGAGGTGTAGCGGAAACTAATACTGGTCTCACAGGGAATGCTCAAAGCACCGACTGTTAGGAGAGTTTCTATTCTTGTACTTAAGGCGGCATTGTGCCTTTTGTACTTAATTACGATGCGATTTCTGTGTATCATCGTCAATGTGAAGGTCCAAGGAATAAACTGCACCTGCAGAGGTGTAGCGGAAACTAATACGGGTCTCACAGGGAATGCTCAAAGCACCGACTGTAAGAAGAGTCTCCAGTCTTGTACTTAAGGCGGCATTGTGCCTTTTGTATTTAATTCCGATGCCATTTCGGTGTTTCATCGTCAATGTGAAAGTCTATGGAATAAACAGAACCTGCAGTGGTGTAGCGGAAACTAATACTGGTCTCACAGGGAATGCTCAAAGCACCGACGGTAAGAAGATTCTCCATTCTTGTACTTAAGGCGGCATTGTGCCTTTTGTATTTACTTCCGATGCCATTTCTGTGTTTCATCGTCAATGTGAAGGTCCAAGGAATAATCTGCACCTGCAGAGGTGTACCGGAAACTAATACTGGTCTCACAGGGAATGCTCAAAGCACCGACTGTAAGAAGAGTCTCTATTCTTGTACTTAAGACGGCATTGTGCCTTTTGTATTTAATTCCGATGCGATTTCTGAGTTTCGTCGTGAATGTGAAGGTCCAAGGAATACATTGAACCTGCAGTGGTGTATCGGAAACTAATACTGGTCTCACAGGGAATGCTCAAAGCACCGACTGTAAGAAGAGTCTCCATTCTTGTACTTAAGGCGGCATTGTGCCTTTTGTATTTAATTCCGATGTGATTTCTGTGTTTCATCGTCAATGTGAAGGTCCAAGGAATACATTGAACCTGCAGAGGTGTAGCGGAAACTAATACTGGTCTCACAGGGAATGCTCAAAGCACCGACTGTAAGAAGAGTCTCTATTCTTGTACTTAAGGTGGCATTGTGCCTTTTGTATTTAATTCCGATGCGATTTCTGTGTTTCATCGTCAACGTGAAGATCCAAGGAATATACTGAACCTGCAGAGGTGTAGCGGAAACTAATACTGGTCTCACAGGGAATGCTCAAAGCAACAACTGTAAGAAGAGTCTCTATTCTTGTACTTAAGGCGGCATTGTGCCTTTTGTACTTAATTCCGATGCGATTTCTGAGTATCATCGTCAATGTGAAGATCCAAGGAATACATTGAACCTGCAGAGGTGTAGCGGTAACTAATACTGGTCTCACAGGGAATGCTCAAAGCACCGACTGTAAGAAGAGTCTTTATTCTTGTACATAAGGTGGCATTGTGCGTTTTGTATTTAATTCCGATGCGATTTCTGTGTTTCATCGTCAATGTGAAGGTCCAAGGAATACTTTGAACCTGCAGTGGTGTATCGGAAACTAATACTGGTCTCACAGGGAATGCTCAAAGCACCGACTGCAAGAAGAGTCTCTATTCTAGTACTTAAGGCGGCATTGCGCCTTCTGTATTTGATTCCGATGCGATTTCTGTGTTTCATCGTCAGTGTGAAGTTCCAAGGAATACATTGAACCTGCAGTGGTGTATCGGAAACTAATACTGGTCTCACAGGGAATGCTCAAAGCACCGACTGTAAGAAGAGTCTCTATTCTTGTACTTAAGGCGGCATTGTGCCTTTTGTATTTAATTCCGATGCCATTTCTGTGTTTCATCGTCAATGTGAAGGTCCAAGGAATAAACTGCACCTGCGGAGGTGTAGCGGAAACTAATACGGGTCTCACAGGGAATGCTCAAAGCACCGACTGTAAGAAGAGTCTCCATTCTTGTACTTAAGGCGGCATTGTGCCTTTTGTATTTAATTCCGATGCCATTTCGGTGTTTCATCGTCAATGTGAACGTCTAAGGAATAAACTGAACCTGCAGTGGTGTAGCGGAAACTAATACTGGTCTCACAGGGAATGCTCAAAGCACCGACGGTAAGAAGAGTGTCCATTCTTGTACTTAAGGCGGCATTGTGCCTTTTGTATTTACTTCCGATGCCATTTCTGTGTTTCATCGTCAATGTGAAGGTCCAAGGAATAATCTGAACCTGCAGAGGTGTAGCGGAAACTAATACTGGTCTCACAGGGAATGCTCAAAGCACCGACTGTAAGAAGAGTCTCTATTCTTGTACTTAAGGCGGCATTGTGCCTTTTGTATTTAATTCCGATGCGATTTCTGAGTTTCATCGTCAATGTGAAGGTCCAAGGAATACATTGAACCTGCAGTGGTGTATCGGAAACTAATACTGGTCTCACAGGGAATGCTCAAAGCACCGACTGTAAGACGAGTCTCTATTCTTGTACTTAAGGCGGCATTGTGCGTTTTGTATTTAATTCCGATGCCATTTCTGTGTTTTATCGTCAATGTGAAGGTCCTAGGAATAAACGGAACCTGCAGAGGTGTACCGGAAACTAATACTGGTCTCACAGGGAATGCTCAAAGCACCGACTGTAAGAAGAGTCTCTATTCTTGTACTTAAGGCGGCATTGTGCATTTTGTATTTAATTCCAATGCGATTTCTGTGTTTCATCGTCAATGCGAAGGTCCAAGGAATACATGGAACCTGCAGTGGTGTATCGGAAACTAATACTGGTCTCACAGGGAATGCTCAAAGAACCGACTGTAAGAAGAGTCTCTTTTCTTGTACTTAAGGCGGCATTGTGCCTTTTGTATTTAATTCCGATGCCATTTCTGTGTTTCATCGTCAATGTGAAGGTCCAAGGAATAAACTGAACCTGCAGAGGTGTAGCGGAAACTAATACTGGTCTCACAGGGAATGCTCAAAGCATCGACTGTAAGAAGAGTCTCTATTCTTGTACTTAAGGCGGCATTGTGCCCTTTGTATTTAATTCCGATGCCATTTCTGTGTTTCATCGTCAATGTGAAGGTCCAAGGAATAAACTGAACCTGCAGAGGTGTAGCGGAAACTAATACTGGTCTCACAGGGAGCGCTCAAAGCACCGACTGTAAGAAGAGTCTCTATTCTTGTACTTAAGGCGGCATTGTGCCTTTTGTACTTATTTCTGATGCGATTTCTGTGTATCATCGTCAATGTGAAGGTCCAAGGAATACATTGAACCTGCAGTGGTGTATCGGAAACTAATACTGGTCTCACAGGGAATGCTCAAAGAACCGACTGTAAGAAGAGTCTCTATTCTTGTACTTAAGGCGGCATTGTGCCTTTTGTATTTAATTCCGATGCCATTTCTGTGTTTCATCGTCAATGTGAAGGTCCAAGGAATAAACTGAACCTGCAGAGGTGTAGCGGAAACTAATACTGGTCTCACAGGGAATGCTCAAAGCATCGACTGTAAGAAGAGTCTCTATTCTTGTACTTAAGGCGGCATTGTGCCTTTTGAATTTAATTCCGATGCGATTTCTGTGTTTCATCGTCAATGTGAAGGTCCAAGGAATATACTGAACCTGCAGAGGTGTAGCGGAAACTAATACTGGTCTCACAGGGAATGCTCAAATCACCGACTGTAAGGAGAGTCTCTATTCTTGTACTTAAGGCGGCATTGTGCCTTTTGTACTTAATTCCGATACGATTTCTGTGTATCATCGTCAATGTGAAGGTCCAAGGAATTCATTGAACCTGCAGAGGTGTAGCGGAAACTAATACTGGTCTCACAGGGAATGCTCAAAGTATCGACTGTAAGAAGAGTCTCTATTCTTGTACTTAAGGCGGCCTTGTGCGTTTTGTATTTAATTCCGATGCGATTTCTGTGTTTCATCGTCAATGTGAAGGTCCAAGGAATACATTGAACCTGCAGTGGTGTATCGGAAACTAATACTGGTCTCACAGGGAATGCTCAAAGCACCGACTGTAAGAAGAGTCTCTATTCTTGTACTTAAGGCGGCATTGTGCCTTTTGTATTTAATTTCGATGCGATTTCTGCGTTTCATCGTCAATGTGAAGGTCCAAAGAATAAACTGAACCTGCAGAGGTGTATCGAAAACTAATACTGGTCTCACAGGGAATGCTCAAAGCACCGACTGTAAGAAGAGGCTCTACTCTTGTACTTAAGACGGCATTGTGCCTTTTGTATTTGATTCCGATGCGATTTCTGTGTTTCATCGTCAGTGTGAAGTTCCAAGGAATACATTGAACCTGCAGTGGTGTATCGGAAACTAATGCTGGTCTCACAGGGAATGCTCAAAGCACCGACTGTAAGAAGAGTCGCTATTCTTGTACTTAAGACGGCATTGTGCCTTTTGTATTTAATTCCGATGCCATTTCTGTGTTTCATCGTCAATGTGAAGGCCCAAGGAATACATTGAACCTGCAGTGGTGTATCGGAAACTAATACTGGTCTCACAGGGAATGCTCAAAGCACCGGCTGTAAGAAGAGTATCTATTCTTGTACTTAAGACGGCTTTGTGCCTTTTGAATTTAATTCCGATGCGATTTCTGTGTTTCATCGTCAATGTGAAGGTCCAAGGAATATACTGAACCTGCAGAGGTGTAGCGGAAACTAATACTGGTCTCACAGGGAATGCTCAAATCACCGACTGTAAGGAGAGTCTCTATTCTTGTACTTAAGGCGGCATTGTGCCTTTTGTACTTAATTCCGATACGATTTCTGTGTATCATCGTCAATGTGAAGGTCCAAGGAATTCATTGAACCTGCAGAGGTGTAGCGGAAACTAATACTGGCCTCACAGGGAATGCTCAAAGTATCGACTGTAAGAAGAGTCTCTATTCTTGTACTTAAGGCGGCCTTGTGCGTTTTGTATTTAATTCCGATGCGATTTCTGTGTTTCATCGTCAATGTGAAGGTCCAAGGAATACATTGAACCTGCAGAGGTGTAGCGGAATCTAATACTGGTCTCACAGGGAATGCTCAAAGCACCGACTGTAAGAAGAGTCTCTATTCTTGTACATAAGGCGGCATTGTGCGGTTTGTATTTAATTCCGATGCGATTTCTGTGTTTCATCGTCAATGTGAAGGTCCAAGGAATACATTGAACCTGCAGTGGTGTATCGGAACCTAATACTGGTCTCACAGGGAATGCTCAAAGCACCGACTGTAAGAAGAGTCTCTATTCTTGTACTTAAGGCGGCATTGTGCCTTTTGTATTTGATTAAGATGCGATTTCTGTGTTTCATCGTCAGTGTGAAGTTCCAAGGAATACATTGAACCTATAGTGGTGTATCGGAAACTAATACTGGTCTCACAGAGAATGCTCAAAGCACCGACTGTAAGAAGAGTCTCCATTCTTGTACTTAAGGCGGCATTGTGCCTTTTGTATTTAATTACGATGCCATTTCGGTGTTTCATCGTCAATGTGAAGGTCTAAGGAATAAACTGAACCTGCAGTGGCGTAGCGGAAACTAATACTGGTCTCACAGGGAATGCTCAAAGCACCGACGGTAAGAAGAGTCTCTATTCCTGTACTTAAGGCGGCATTGTGCCTTTTGTATTTACTTCCGATGCCATTTCTGTGTTTCATCGTCAATGTGAAGGTCCAAGGAATAATCTGAACCTGCAGAGGTGTAGCGGAAACTGATACTGGTCTCACAGGGAATGCTCAAAGCACCGACTGTAAGAAGAGTCTCTATTCTTGTACTTAAGGCGGCATTGTGCCTTTTGTATTTAATTCCGATGCGATTTCTGTGTTTCATCGTCAATGTGAAGGTCCAAGGAATACATTGAACCTGCAGTGGTGTAGCGGAAACTAATACTGGTCTCACAGGGAATGCTCAAAGCACCGACTGTAAGAAGAGTCTCTATTCTTTTACTTAAGGCGGCATTGTGCCTTTTGTATTTAATTCCGATGCGATTTCTGTGTTTCATCGTCAATGTGAAGTTCGAAGGAATACATTGAACCTGCTGTGGTGTATCGGAAACTAATACTGGTCTCACAGGGAATGCTCAAAGCACCGACTGTTAAATGAGTCTCTATTCTTGTACTTAAGGCGGCATTGTGCCATTTGTATTTAATTCGGATGCCATTTCTGTGTTTCATCGTCAATGTGAAGGTCCAAGGAGTAAAGTGAACCTGCAGAGGAGTATCGGAAACTAATACTGGTCTCACAGGGAATGCTCAAAGCACCGACTGTAAGAAGATTCTCTATTCTTGTACATAAATCGGCATTGTGCTTTTGTATTTAATTCCGAGCGATTTCTGTGTTTCATCGTCAATTTGAAGTTCCAAGGAATACATTGAACCGGCAGTGGTGTATCGGAAACTAATACTGGTCTCACAGGGAATGCTCAAAGCACCGACTGTAGGAAGAGTCTCTATTCTTGTACTTAAGGCGGCATTGTGCCTTTTGTATTTAATTCCGATGCCATTTCTGTGTTTCATCGTCAATGTGAAGGTCCAAAGAATAAACTGAACCTGCAGAGGTGTAGCGGAAACTAATACTGGTCTCACAGGGAATGCTCAAAGCACCGACTGTAAGAAGAGTCTTTATTCTTGTACTTAAGGCGGCATTGTGCCTTTTGTATTTAATTCCGATGCCATTTCTGTGTTTTATCGTCAATGTGAAGGTCCAAGGAATAAACTGAACCTGCAGAGGTGTAGCGGAAACTAATACTGGTCTCACAGGGAATGCTCAAAGCACCGACTGTAAGAAGAGTCTCTATTCTTGTACTTAAGGCGGCATTGTGCCTTTTGTATTTAATTCCGATGCGATTTCTGTGTTTCATCGTCAATGCGAAGGTCCAAGGAATACATTGAACCAGCAGCGGTTTATCGGAAACTAATACTGGTCTCACAGGGAATGCTCAAAGCACCGACTGTAAGAAGAGTCTCTATTCTTGTACTTAAGGCGGCATTGTGCCTTTTGTATTTAATTCCGATGCCATTTCTGTGTTTCATCGTCAATGTGAAGGTCCAAAGAATAAACTGAACCTGCAGAGGTGTAGCGGAAACTAATACTGGTCTCACAGGGAATGCTCAAAGCACCGACTGTAAGAAGAGTCTTTATTCTTGTACTTAAGGCGGCATTGTGCCTTTTGTATTTAATTCCGATGCCATTTCTGTGTTTTATCGTCAATGTGAAGGTCCAAGGAATAAACTGAACCTGCAGAGGTGTAGCGGAAACTAATACTGGTCTCACAGGGAATGCTCAAAGCACCGACTGTAAGAAGAGTCTCTATTCTTGTACTTAAGGCGGCATTGTGCCTTTTGTATTTAATTCCGATGCGATTTCTGTGTTTCATCGTCAATGCGAAGGTCCAAGGAATACATTGAACCAGCAGCGGTTTATCGGAAACTAATACTGGTCTCACAGGGAATGCTCAAAGCACCGACTGTAAGAAGAGTCTCTATTCTTGTACTTAAGGCGGCATTGTGCAATTTGTATTTAATTCCGATGCCATTTCTGTGTTTCATCGTCAATGTGAAGGTCCAAGAAATAAACGGAACCTGCAGAGGTGTACCGGAAACTAATACTGGTCTCACAGGGAATGCTCAAAGCACCGACTGCAAGAAGAGTCTCTATTCTTGTACTTAAGGCGGCATTGTGCATTTTGTATTTAATTCCAATGCGATTTCTGTGTTTCATCGTCATTGCGAAGGTCCAAGGAATACATGGAACCTGCAGTGGTGTATCGGAAACTAATACTGGTCTCACAGGGAATGCTCAAAGAACCGACTGTGAGAAGAGTCTCTATTCTTGTACTTAAGGCGGCATTGTGCCTTTTGTATTTAATTCCGATGCCATTTCTGTGTTTCATCGTCAATGTGAAGGTCCAAGGAATAAACTGAACCTGCAGAGGTGTAGCGGAAACTAATACTGGTCTCACAGGGAATGCTCAAAGCATCGACTGTAAGAAGAGTCTCTATTCTTGTACTTGAGGCGGCATTGTGCCTTTTGTATTTAATTCCGATGCCATTTCTGTGTTTCATCGTCAATGTGAAGGTCCAAGGAATATACTGAACCTGCAGAGGTGTAGCGGAAACTAATACTGGTCTCACAGGGAATGCTCAAAGCACCGACTGTAAGAAGAGTCTCTATTCTTGTACTTAAGGCGGCATTGTGCCTTTTGTACTTATTTCTGATGCGATATCTGTGTATCATCGTCAATGTGAAGGTCCAAGGAATACATTGAACCTGCAGAGGTGTAGCGGTAACTAATACTGGTCTCACAGGGAATGCTCATAGCACCGACTGAAAGAAGAGTCTCTATTCTTGTACATAAGGCGGCATTGTGCGTTTTGTATTTAATTCCGATGCGATTTCTGTGTTTCATCGTCAATGTGAAGGTCCAAGGAATACACTGAACCTGCAGTGGTGTATCGGAAACTAATACTGGTCTCACAGGGAATGCTCAAAGCACCGACTGCAAGAAGAGTCTCTATTCTTGTACTTAAGCGGCATTGTGCCTTTTGTATTTCATTCCGATGCGATTTTTGTGTTTCATCGTCAGTGTGAAGTTCGAAGGAGTACATTGAACCTGCAGTGGTGTATCAGAAACTAATACTGGTCTCACAGGGAATGCTCAAAGCACCGACTGTAAGAAGAGTCTCTATCCTAGTACTTAAGGCGGCATTGCGCCTTTTGTATTTGATTCCGATGCGACTTCTGTGTTTCATCGTCAGTGTGAAGGTCCAAGGAATAAACTGCACCTGCAGAGGTGTAGCGGAAACTAATACGGGTCTCACAGGGAATGCTCAAAGCACCGACTGTAAGAAGTGCCTCCATTCTTGTACTTAAGGCGGCACTGTGCCTGTTGTATTTAATTCCGATGCCATTTCGGTGTTTCATCGTCAATGTGAAGGTCTAAGGAATAAACTGAACCTGCAGTGGTGTAGCGGAAACTAATACTGGTCTCAAAGGGAATGTTCAAAGCACCGACGGTAAGAAGAGTCTCTATTCTTGTACTTAAGGCGGCGTTGTGCCTTTTGTATTTACTTCCGATGCCATTTCTGTGTTTCATCGTCAATGTGAAGGTCCAAGGAATAATCTGAACCTGCAGAGGTGTATCGGAAACTAATACTTGTCTCACAGGGTATGCTCAAAGCACCGACTGTAAGAAGAGTCTCTATTCTTGTACTTAAGGCGGCATTGTGCCTTTTGTATTTAATTCCGATGCGATTTCTGTGTTTCATCGTAAATGTGACGGTCCAAGGAATACATTGAACCTATAGTGGTGTATCGGAAACTAATACTGGTCTCACAGAGAATGCTCAAAGCACCGACTGTAAGAAGAGTCTCTATTCCTGTACTTAAGGCGGCATTGTGCCTTTTGTATTTACTTCCGATGCCATTTCTGTGTTTCATCGTCAATGTGAAGGTCCAAGGAATAATCTGAACCTGCAGAGGTGTAGCGGAAACTGATACTGGTCTCACAGGGAATGCTCAAAGCACCGACGGTAAGAAGAGTCTCTATTCCTGTACTTAAGGCGGCATTGTGCCTTTTGTATTTACTTCCGATGCCATTTCTGTGTTTCATCGTCAATGTGAAGGTCCAAGGAATAATCTGAACCTGCAGAGGTGTAGCGGAAACTGATACTGGTCTCACAGGGAATGCTCAAAGCACCGACTGTAAGAAGAGTCTCTATTCTTGTACTTAAGGCGGCATTGTGCCTTTTGTATTTAATTCCGATGCGATTTCTGTGTTTCATCGTCAATGTGAAGGTCCAAGGAATACATTGAACCTGCAGTGGTGTAGCGGAAACTAATACTGGTCTCACAGGGAATGCTCAAAGCACCGACTGTAAGAAGAGTCTCTATTCTTTTACTTAAGGCGGCATTGTGCCTTTTGTATTTAATTCCGATGCGATTTCTGTGTTTCATCGTCAATGTGAAGTTCGAAGGAATACATTGAACCTGCTGTGGTGTATCGGAAACTAATACTGGTCTCACAGGGAATGCTCAAAGCACCGACTGTTAAATGAGTCTCTATTCTTGTACTTAAGGCGGCATTGTGCCATTTGTATTTAATTCCGATGCCATTTCTGTGTTTCATCGTCAATGTGAAGGTCCAAGGAGTAAAGTGAACCTGCAGAGGAGTATCGGAAACTAATACTGGTCTCACAGGGAATGCTCAAAGCACCGACTGTAAGAAGATTCTCTATTCTTGTACATAAATCGGCATTGTGCTTTTGTATTTAATTCCGAGCGATTTCTGTGTTTCATCGTCAATTTGAAGTTCCAAGGAATACATTGAACCGGCAGTGGTGTATCGGAAACTAATACTGGTCTCACAGGGAATGCTCAAAGCACCGACTGTAAGAAGAGTCTCTATTCTTGTACTTAAGGCGGCATTGTGCCTTTTGTATTTAATTCCGATGCCATTTCTGTGTTTCATCGTCAATGTGAAGGTCCAAAGAATAAACTGAACCTGCAGAGGTGTAGCGGAAACTAATACTGGTCTCACAGGGAATGCTCAAAGCACCGACTGTAAGAAGAGTCTCTATTCTTGTACTTAAGGCGGCATTGTGCCTTTTGTATTTAATTCCGATGCCATTTCTGTGTTTTATCGTCAATGTGAAGGTCCAAGGAATAAACTGAACCTGCAGAGGTGTAGCGGAAACTAATACTGGTCTCACAGGGAATGCTCAAAGCACCGACTGTAAGAAGAGTCTCTATTCTTGTACTTAAGGCGGCATTGTGCCTTTTGTATTTAATTCCGATGCGATTTCTGTGTTTCATCGTCAATGCGAAGGTCCAAGGAATACATTGAACCAGCAGCGGTTTATCGGAAACTAATACTGGTCTCACAGGGAATGCTCAAAGCACCGACTGTAAGAAGAGTCTCTATTCTTGTACTTAAGGCGGCATTGTGCCTTTTGTATTTAATTCCGATGCCATTTCTGTGTTTCATCGTCAATGTGAAGGTCCAAAGAATAAACTGAACCTGCAGAGGTGTAGCGGAAACTAATACTGGTCTCACAGGGAATGCTCAAAGCACCGACTGTAAGAAGAGTCTTTATTCTTGTACTTAAGGCGGCATTGTGCCTTTTGTATTTAATTCCGATGCCATTTCTGTGTTTTATCGTCAATGTGAAGGTCCAAGGAATAAACTGAACCTGCAGAGGTGTAGCGGAAACTAATACTGGTCTCACAGGGAATGCTCAAAGCACCGACTGTAAGAAGAGTCTCTATTCTTGTACTTAAGGCGGCATTGTGCCTTTTGTATTTAATTCCGATGCGATTTCTGTGTTTCATCGTCAATGCGAAGGTCCAAGGAATACATTGAACCAGCAGCGGTTTATCGGAAACTAATACTGGTCTCACAGGGAATGCTCAAAGCACCGACTGTAAGAAGAGTCTCTATTCTTGTACTTAAGGCGGCATTGTGCAATTTGTATTTAATTCCGATGCCATTTCTGTGTTTCATCGTCAATGTGAAGGTCCAAGAAATAAACGGAACCTGCAGAGGTGTACCGGAAACTAATACTGGTCTCACAGGGAATGCTCAAAGCACCGACTGCAAGAAGAGTCTCTATTCTTGTACTTAAGGCGGCATTGTGCATTTTGTATTTAATTCCAATGCGATTTCTGTGTTTCATCGTCATTGCGAAGGTCCAAGGAATACATGGAACCTGCAGTGGTGTATCGGAAACTAATACTGGTCTCACAGGGAATGCTCAAAGAACCGACTGTGAGAAGAGTCTCTATTCTTGTACTTAAGGCGGCATTGTGCCTTTTGTATTTAATTCCGATGCCATTTCTGTGTTTCATCGTCAATGTGAAGGTCCAAGGAATAAACTGAACCTGCAGAGGTGTAGCGGAAACTAATACTGGTCTCACAGGGAATGCTCAAAGCATCGACTGTAAGAAGAGTCTCTATTCTTGTACTTGAGGCGGCATTGTGCCTTTTGTATTTAATTCCGATGCCATTTCTGTGTTTCATCGTCAATGTGAAGGTCCAAGGAATATACTGAACCTGCAGAGGTGTAGCGGAAACTAATACTGGTCTCACAGGGAATGCTCAAAGCACCGACTGTAAGAAGAGTCTCTATTCTTGTACTTAAGGCGGCATTGTGCCTTTTGTACTTATTTCTGATGCGATATCTGTGTATCATCGTCAATGTGAAGGTCCAAGGAATACATTGAACCTGCAGAGGTGTAGCGGTAACTAATACTGGTCTCACAGGGAATGCTCATAGCACCGACTGAAAGAAGAGTCTCTATTCTTGTACATAAGGCGGCATTGTGCGTTTTGTATTTAATTCCGATGCGATTTCTGTGTTTCATCGTCAATGTGAAGGTCCAAGGAATACACTGAACCTGCAGTGGTGTATCGGAAACTAATACTGGTCTCACAGGGAATGCTCAAAGCACCGACTGCAAGAAGAGTCTCTATTCTTGTACTTAAGCGGCATTGTGCCTTTTGTATTTCATTCCGATGCGATTTTTGTGTTTCATCGTCAGTGTGAAGTTCGAAGGAGTACATTGAACCTGCAGTGGTGTATCAGAAACTAATACTGGTCTCACAGGGAATGCTCAAAGCACCGACTGTAAGAAGAGTCTCTATCCTAGTACTTAAGGCGGCATTGCGCCTTTCGTATTTGATTCCGATGCGACTTCTGTGTTTCATCGTCAGTGTGAAGGTCCAAGGAATAAACTGCACCTGCAGAGGTGTAGCGGAAACTAATACGGGTCTCACAGGGAATGCTCAAAGCACCGACTGTAAGAAGTGCCTCCATTCTTGTACTTAAGGCGGCACTGTGCCTGTTGTATTTAATTCCGATGCCATTTCGGTGTTTCATCGTCAATGTGAAGGTCTAAGGAATAAACTGAACCTGCAGTGGTGTAGCGGAAACTAATACTGGTCTCAAAGGGAATGTTCAAAGCACCGACGGTAAGAAGAGTCTCTATTCTTGTACTTAAGGCGGCGTTGTGCCTTTTGTATTTACTTCCGATGCCATTTCTGTGTTTCATCGTCAATGTGAAGGTCCAAGGAATAATCTGAACCTGCAGAGGTGTATCGGAAACTAATACTTGTCTCACAGGGTATGCTCAAAGCACCGACTGTAAGAAGAGTCTCTATTCTTGTACTTAAGGCGGCATTGTGCCTTTTGTATTTAATTCCGATGCGATTTCTGTGTTTCATCGTAAATGTGACGGTCCAAGGAACACATTGAACCTGCAGTGGTGTATCGGAAACTAATACTGGTCTCACAGGGAATGCTCAAAGCACCGACTGTAAGAAGAGGCTCTATTCTTGTACTTAAGGCGGCATTGTGCGTTTTGTATTTAATTCCGATGCCATTTCTGTGTTTCATCGTCAATGTGAGGGTCCAAGGAATAAACTGAACCTGCAGAGGAGTATCGGAAACTAATACTGGTCTGACAGGGAATGCTCAAAGCACCGACTGTAAGATGAGTCTCTATTCTAGTACTTAAGGCGGCATTGTGCCTTTTGTATTTAATTCCGATGCGATATCTGTGTGTCATCGTCAATGCGAAGGTCCAAGGAATACATTGAACCTGCAGTGGTGTATTGGAAACTAATACTGGTCTCACATGGAATGCTCAAAGCACCGACTGCAAGAAGAGTCTCTATTCTTATACTTAAGGCGGTATTGTGTCTTTTGTATTTAATTCCGATGCCATTTCTGTGTTTCATCGTCAATGTGAAAGTCCAAGGAATACATTGAACCTGCAGTGGTGTATCGGAAACTAATACTGGTCTTACAAGGAATGCCCAAAGCACCGACTGTAAGAAGAGTTTCTATTCTTGTACTTAAGGCGGCATTGTACCTTTTGTATTTAATTCCGATGCCATTTCTGTGTTTCATCGTCAATGTGAAGGTCCAAGGAATACATTGAACCTGCAGTGGTGTATCGGAAGCTAATACTGGTCTCACAGGGAATGCTCAAAGCACCGACTGTAAGAAGAGTCTCTATTCTTGTACTTAAGGCTTAATTGTGCCTTTTGTATTTAATTCCGATGCCATTTCTGTGTTTCATCGTCAATGTGAAGTTCCAAGGAATACATTGAACCTGCAGAGGTGTAGCGGAAACTAATACTGGTCTCACAGGGAATGCTCAAAGCACCAACTGTAAGAAGAGTCTCTATTCTTGTACTTAAGGTGGCATTGTGCCTTTTGTATTTAATTCCGATGCGATTTCTGTGTTTCATCGTCAATGTGAAGGTCCAAGGAATATACTGAACCTGCAGAGGTGTAGCGGAAACTAATACTGGTCTCACAGGGAATGCTCAAAGCACCGACTGTAAGGAGAGTCTCTATTCTTGTACTTAAGGCGGCATTGTGCCTTTTGTACTTAATTCCGATGCGATTTCTGTGTATCATCGTCAATGTGAAGGTCCAAGGAATACATTGAACCTGCAGAGGTGTAGCGGAAACTAATACTGGTCTCACAGCAAATGCTCAAAGCACCGACTGTAAGAAGAGTCTCTACTCTTGTACTTAAGACGGCATTGTGCCTTTTATATTTGATTCCGATGCGATTTCTGTGTTTCATCGTCAGTGTGAAGTTCCAAGGAATACATTGAACCTGCAGTGGTGTATCGGAAACTAATACTGGTCACACAGGGAATGCTCAAAGCACCGACTGTAAGAAGAGTCTCTATTCTTGTACTTAAGGCGGCATTGTGCCTTTTGTATTTAATTCCGATGCGATTTCTGTGTTTCATCGTCAATGTGAAGGCCCAAGGAATACATTGAACCTGCAGTGGTGTATCAGAAACTAATACTGGGCTCACAGGGAATGCTCAAAGCACCGACTGTAAGAAGAGTCTCTATCCTAGTACTTAAGGCGGCATTGCGCCTTTTGTATTTGATTCCGATGCGACTTCTGTGTTTCATCGTCAGTGTGAAGGTCCAAGGAATAAACTGCACCTGCAGAGGTGTAGCGGAAACTAATACGGGTCTCACAGGGAATGCTCAAAGCACCGACTGTAAGAAGAGTCTCCATTCTTGTACTTAAGGCGGCACTGTGCCTGTTGTATTTAATTCCGATGCCATTTCGGTGTTTCATCGTCAATGTGAAGGTCTAAGGAATAAACTGAACCTGCAGTGGTGTAGCGGAAACTAATACTGGTCTCACAGGGAATGTTCAAAGCACCGACGGTAAGAAGAGTCTCTATTCTTGTACTTAAGGCGGCATTGTGCCTTTTGTACTTAATTCCGATGAGATTTCTGTGTATCATCGTCAATGCAAAGGTCCAAGGAATACATTGAACCTGCAGTGGTGTATTGGAAACTAATACTGGTCTCACATGGAATGCTCAAAGCACCGACTGCAAGAAGAGTCTCTATTCTTGTACTTAAGGCTTCATTGTGCCTTTTGTATTTAATTCCGATGCCATTTCTGTGTTTCATCGTCAATGTGAAGTTCCAAGGAATACATTGAACCTGCAGAGGTGTAGCGGAAACTAATACTGGTCTCACAGGGAATGCTCAAAGCACCAACTGTAAGAAGAGTCTCTATTCTTGTACTTAAGGTGGCATTGTGCCTTTTGTATTTAATTCCGATGCGATTTCTGTGTTTCATCGTCAATGTGAAGGTCCAAGGAATATACTGAACCTGCAGAGGTGTAGCGGAAACTAATACTGGTTTCACAGGGAATGCTCAAAGCACCGACTGTAAGGAGAGTTTCTATTCTTGTACTTAAGGCGGCATTGTGCCTTTTGTACTTAATTCCGATGCGATTTCTGTGTATCATCGTCAATGTGAAGGTCCAAGGAATACATTGAACCTGCAGAGGAGTAGCGGAAACTAATACTGGTCTCACAGGGAATGCTCAAAGCATCGACTGTAAGAAGAGTCTCTATTCTTGTACTTAAAGCGGCATTGTGCGTTTTGTATTTAATTCCGATGCGATTTCTGTGTTTCATCGTCAATGTGAAGGTCCAAGGAATACATTGAACCTGCAGTGGTGTATCGGAAACTAATACTGGTCTCACAGGGAATGCTCAAAGCACTGACTGTAAGAAGAGTCTCTATTCTTGTACTTAAGGCGGCATTGTGCCTTTTGTATTTAATTTCGATGCGATTTCTGTGTTTCATCGTCAATGTGAAGGTCCAAGGAATAAAGTGAACCTGCAGAGGTGTATCGGAAACTAATACTGGTCTCACAGCAAATGCTCAAAGCACCGACTGTAAGAAGAGTCTCTACTCTTGTACTTAAGACGGTATTGTGCCTTTTATATTTGATTCCGATGCGATTTCTGTGTTTCATCGTCAGTGTGAAGTTCCAAGGAATACATTGAACCTGCAGTGGTGTATCGGAAACTAATACTGGTCTCACAGGGAATGCTCAAAGCACCGACTGTAAGAAGAGTCTCTATTCTTGTACTTAAGGCGGCATTGTGCCTTTTGTATTTAATTCCGATGCGATTTCTGTGTTTCATCGTCAATGTGAAGGCCCAAGGAATACATTGAACCTGCAGTGGTGTATCGGAAACTAATACTGGTCTCACAGGGAATGCTCAAAGCACCGGCTGTAAGAAGAGTCTCTATTCTTGTACTTAAGGCGGCATTGTGCCTTTTGTACTTATTTCCGATGCGATTTCTGTGTATCATCGTCAATGTGAAGGTCCAAGGAATACATTGAACCTGCAGAGGTGTAGCGGAATCTAATACTGGTCTCACAGGGAATGCTCAAAGCACCGACTGTAAGAAGAGTCTCTATTCTTGTACATAAGGCGGCATTGTGCGGTTTGTATTTAATTCCGATGCGATTTCTGTGTTTCATCGTCAGTGTGAAGTTCCAAGGAATACATTGAACCTGCAGTGGTGTATCGGAAACTAATACTGGTCTCACAGGGAATGCTCAAAGCACAAACTGTAAGAAGAGTCTCTATTCTTGTACTTAAGGCGACATTGTGCCTTTTGTATTTAATTCCGACGCCATTTCTGTGTTTCATCGTCAATGTGAAGGTCCAAGGAATAAACTGCACCTGCAGAGGTGTAGCGGAAACTAATACGGGTGTCACAGGGAATGCTGAAATCACCGACTGTAAGAAGAGTCTCCATTCTTGTACTTATGGCGGCATTGTGCCTTCTGTATTTAATTACGATGCCATTTCGGTGTTTCATCGTCAATGTGAAGGTCTAAGGAATAAACTGAACCTGCAGTGGTGTAGCGGAAACTAATACTGGTCTCACAGGGAATGCTCAAAGCACCGACGGTAAGAAGAGTCTCTATTCTTGTATTTAAGGCGGCATTGTGCCTTTTGTATTTACTTCCGATGCCATTTCTGTGTTTCATCGTCAATGTGAAGGTCCAAGGAATAATCTGAACCTGCAGTGGTGTAGCGGAAACTAATACTGGTCTCACAGGGAATGCTCAAAGCACCGACTGTAAGAAGAGTCTCTATTCTTGTACTTAAGGCTGCATTGTGCCTTTTGTATTTAATTCCGATGCGATTTCTGTGTTTCATCGTCAATGTGAAGGTCCAAGGAATACATTGAACCTGCAGTGGTGTAGCGGAAACTAATACTGGTCTCACAGGGATGCTCAAAGCACCGACTGTAAGAAGAGTCTCTATTTTTGTACTTAAGGCGGCATTGTGCCTTTTGTATTTAATTCCGATGTGATTTCTGTGTCTCATCGTCAATGTGAAGTTCCAAGGAATACATTGAACCTGCTGTGGTGTATCGGAAACTAATACTGGTCTCACAGGGAATGCTCAAAGCACCGACTGTTAAATGAGTCTCTATTCTTGTACTTAAGGCGGCATTGTGCCATTTGTATTTAATTCCGATGCCATTTCTGTGTTTCATCGTCAATGTGAAGGTCCAAGGAGTAAAGTGAACCTGCAGAGGAGTATCGGAAACTAATACTGGTCTCACAGGGAATGCTCAAAGCACCGACTGTAAGAAGATTCTCTATTCTTGTACATAAATCGGCATTGTGCTTTTGTATTTAATTCCGAGAGATTTCTGTGTTTCATCGTCAATTTGAAGGTCCAAAGAATAAACTGAACCTGCAGAGGTGTAGCGGAAACTAATACTGGTCTCACAGGGAATGCTCAAAGCACCGACTGTAAGAAGAGTCTTTATTCTTGTACTTAAGGCGGCATTGTGCCTTTTGTATTTAATTCCGATGCCATTTCTGTGTTTTATCGTCAATGTGAAGGTCCAAGGAATAAACTGAACCTGCAGAGGTGTAGCGGAAACTAATACTGGTCTCACAGGGAATGCTCAAAGCACCGACAGTAAGAAGAGTCTCTATTCTTGTACTTAAGGCGGCATTGTGCCTTTTGTATTTAATTCCGATGGGATTTCTGTGTTTCATCGACAATGTGAAGGTCCAAGGAATAAAAAGAACCTGCAGAGGTGTAGCGGAAACTAATACTGGTCTCACAGGGAAAGCTCAAAGCACCGACTGTAAGATGAGTCTCTATTCTTGTACTTAAGGCGCATTGTGCCTTTTGTATTTAATTCCGATGCCATTTCTGTGTTTCATCGTCAATATGAAGGTCCAAGGAATAAACTGAACTTGCAGAGGTGTAGCGGAAACTAATACTGGTCTCACAGGGAATGCTCAAAACACCGACTGTAAGAAGAGTCTCTATCCTTTTACTTAAGGCGGCATTGTGCCTTTTGTATTTGATTCCCTTGCGATTTCTGTGTTTCATCGTCAATGTGAAGTTCCAAGTAATACATTGAACCTGCAGTGGTGTATCGGAAACTAATACTGGTCTCAAAGGGAATGCACAAAGCACCGACTGTAAGAAGAGTCTCTATTCTTGTACTTAAGGCGGCATTGTGCCTTTTGTATTTAATTCCGATGCGATTTCTGTGTATCATCGTCAATGTGAAGGTCCAAGGAATACATTGAACCTGCAGAGGTGTAGGGGAAACTAATACTCGTCTGACAGAGAATGCTCAAAGCACCGACTGTAAGAAGAGTCTCTATTCCAGTACTTAAGGCGGCATTGTGCGTTTTGTATTTAATTCCGATGCGATTTCTGTGTTTCATCGTCAATGTGAAGGTCCAAGGAATACAATGAACTTGCAGTGGTGTATCGGAAACTAATACTGGTCTCACAGGGAATGCTCAAAGCACCGACTGTAAGAAGAGTCTCTATTCTTGTACTTATGGCGGCATTGTGCCTTTTGTATTTAATTCCGATGCCATTTCTGTGTTTCATCGTCAATGTGAAGGTCCAAGGAATAAACTGAACCTGCAGAGGTGTATTGGAAACTAATACTGGTCTCACAGGGAATGCTCAAAGCACCGACTGTAAGAAGAGTCTCTATTCTTGTACTTAAGGCGGCATTGTGCCATTTGTATTTAATTCCGATGCCATTTCTGTGTTTCATCGTCAATGTGAAGGTGCAAGGAATTAACTTAACCTGCAGATGTGTAGCGGAAGCTAATACTGGTCTTACAGGGAATGCTCAAAGCACCGACTGTAAGAAGAGTCTCTATTCTTGTACTTAAGGCGGCATTGTGCCATTTGTGTTTAATTCCGATGCGATTTCTGTGTTTCATCGTCAATGTGAAGTTCCAAGGAATACATTCAACCTGCAGTGGTGTATCGGAAACTAATACTGGTCTCACAGGGAATGCTCAAAGCACCGACTGTAAGAAGAGCCTCTATTCTTGTACTTAAGGCGGCATTGTGCCTTTTGTATTTAATTCCGATGCCATTTCTGTGTTTCATCGTCAATGTGAAGGTCCAAGGAAAAAAACTGAACCTGCTGAGGTGTAGCGGAAACTAATACTGGTCTCACAGGGAATGCTCAAAGCACCGACTGTAAGAAGAATCTCTATTCTTGTACTTAAGGCGGCATTGTGCCATTTGTATTTAATTCCGATGCCATTTCTTTGTTTCATCGTCAATGTGAAGGTCCAAGGAATAAACTGAACCTGCAGAGGTGTAGCGGAATCTAATACTGGTCTCACAGGGAATGCTCAAAGCACCGACTGTAAGAGGAGTCTCTATTCTTGTACTTAAGGCGGCATTGTGCCTTTTGTATTTAATTCCGATGCGATTTCTGTGTTTCATCGTCAATGTGAAGTTCCAAGGAATACATTGAACCTGCAGTGGTGTATCGGAAACTAATACTGGTCTCACAGGGAATGCTGAAAGCACCGACTGTAAGAAGAGTCTCTATTCTTGTACTTATGGCACCATTGTGCCTTTTGTATTTAATTCCGATGCCATTTCTGTGTTTCATCGTCAATGTGAAGGTCCAAGGAATAATCTGAACCTGCAGAGGTGTAGCGGAAACTAATACTGGTCTCACAGGGAATGCTCAAAGCACCGACTGTAAGAAGAGTCTCTATTCTTGTACTTAAGGCGGCATTGTGCCTTTTGTATTTAATTCCGATGGGATTTCTGTGTTTCATCGTCAATGTGAAGGTCCAAGGAATAAAAAGAACCTGCAGAGGTGTAGCGGAAACAAATACTGGTCTCACAGGGAATGCTCAAAGCACCGACTGTAAGAAGAGTCTCTATTCTTGTACTTAAGGCCCATTGTGCCTTTTGTACTTCATTCCGATGCCATTTCTGTGTTTCATCGTCAATGTGAAGGTCCAAGGAATAAACTGAACCTGCTGAGGTGTAGCGGATACTAATACTGGTCTCACAGGGAATGCTCAAAGCACCGACTGTAAGAAGAGTCTCTATTCTTGTACTTAAGGCGGCATTGTGCCTTTTGTATTTAATTCCGATGCGATTTCTGTGTTTCATCGTCAATGTGAAGTTCCAAGGAGTACATTGAACCTGCAGTGGTGTATCGGAAACTAATACTGGTCTCACAGAGAATGCTCAAAGCACCGACTTTAAGAAGAGGCTCTATTCTTGTACTTAAGGCGGCATTGTGCCTTTTGTATTTAATTCCGATGCCATTTCTGTGTTTCATCGTCAATGTGAAAGTCCAAGGAATACATTGAACCTGCAGTGGTGCATCGGAAACTAATACTGGCCTCACAGGGAATGCTCAAAGCACCGATTGTAAGAAGAGTCTCTATTCTTGTACTTAAGGAGGCATTGTGCCTTTTGTATTTAATTCCGATGCCATTTCTGTGTTTCACCGTCAATGTGAAGGTCCAAGGAATAAACTGAACCTGCAGAGGTGTATCGGAAACTAATACTGGTCTCACAGGGAATGCTCAAAGCACCGACTGTAAGAAGAGTCTCTATTCTTGTACTTATGGCGGCATTGTGCCTTTTGTATTTGATTCCGATGCGATTTCTGTGTTTCATCGTCAATGTGAAGTTCCAAGGAATACATTGAACCTGCAGTGGTGTATCGGAAACTAATACTGGTCTCAAAGGGAATGCTCAAAGCACCGACTGTAAGAAGAGTCTCTATTCTTGTACTTAAGGCGGCATTGTGCCTTTTGTATTTAATTCCGATGCGATTTCTGTGTATCATCGTCAATGTGAAGGTCCAAGGAATACATTGAACCTGCAGAGGTGTAGCGGAAACTAATACTGGTCGCACAGAGAATGCTCAAAGCACCGACTATAAGAAGAGTCTCTATTCCTGTACTTATGGCGGCATTGTGCGTTTTGTATTTAATTCCGATGCGATTTCTGTGTTTCATTGTCAATGTGAAGATCCAAGGAATACATTCAACCTGCAGTGGTGTATCGGAAACTAATACTGGTCTCACAGGGAATGCCTAAAGCACCGACTGTAAGAAGAGTCTCTATTCTTGTACCTAAGGCGGCATTGTGCCTTTTGTATTTAATGACGATGCCATTTCTGTGTTTCATCGTCAATGTGAAGGTCCAAGGAATAAACTGAACCTGCAGAGGTGTAGCGGAAACTAATACTGGTCTCACAGGGAATGCTCAAAGCACCGACTGTAAGAAGAGTCTCTGTTCTTGTACTTAAGGCAGGATTGTGCCTTTTGTATTTAATTCCGATGCGATTTCTGTGTTTCATCATCAATGCGAAGGTCCAAGGAATACATTAAAATTGCAGTGGTGTATCGGAAACTAATACTGGTCTCACAGGGAATGCGTAAAGCACCTACTGTAAGAAGAGTCTCAATTCTTGTACTTAAGGCGGCATTGTGCCATTTGTATTTAATTCCGATGACATTTCTGTGTTTCATCGTCAATGTGAAGGTCCAAGGAATAAACTGAACTTGCAGAGGTGTAGCGGAAACTAATACTGGTCTTACAGGGAATGCTCAAACACCGACTGTAAGAAGAGTCTCTATTCTTGTACTTAAGGCGGCATTGTGCCATTTGTATTTAATTCCGATGCGATTTCTGTGTTTCACCGTCAATGGGAAGTTCCAAGGAATACATTAACCTGCAGTGGTGTATCGGAAACTAATACTGGTCTCACAGGGAATGCTCAAAGAACCGACTGTAAGAAGAGTCTCTATTCTTGTACTTAAGGCGGCATTGTGCCTTTTGTATTTAATTCCGATGCCATTTCTGTGTTTCATCGTCAATGTGAAGGTCCAAGGAAAAAAACTGAACCTGCTGAGGTGTAGCGGAGACTAATACTGGTCTCACAGGGAATGCTCAAAGCACCGACTGTAAGAAGAATCTCTATTCTTGTACTTAAGGCGGCATTGTTCCTTTTGTATTTAATTCCGATGTAATTTCTGTGTTTCATCGTCAATGTGTATGTCCAAGGAATAGATTGAACCTGCAGTGGTGTATCGGATACTATTACTGGTCTCACAGGGAATGCTCAAAGCACCGACTGTAAGAAGAGTCTCTATTCTTGTACTTATGGCGCCATTGTGCCTTTTGTATTTAATTCCGATGCCATTTCTGTGTTTCATCGTCAATGTGAAGGTCCAAGGAATAAACTGAACCTGCAGAGGTGTAGCGGAAACTAATACTGGTCTTACAGGGAATGCTCAAAGCACCGACTGTAAGAAGAGTCTCTATTCTTGTACTTAAGGCGGCATTGTGCCATTTGTATTTAATTCCGATGCCATTTCTGTGTTTCATCGTCAATGTGATGGTCCAAGGAATAAACTGAACCTGCAGAGGAGTATCGGAAACTAATACTGGTCTGACAGGGAATGCTCAAAGCACCGACTGTAAGATGAGTCTCTATTCTTGTACTTAAGGCGGCATTGTGCCTTTTGTATTTAATTCCGATGCGATTTCTGTGTTTCATCGTCATTGCGAAGGTCCAAGGAATACATTGAACCTGCAGTGGTGTATTGGAAACTAAAACTGGTCTCACATGGAATGCTCAAAGCACCGACTGCAAGAAGAGTCTCTATTCTTGTACTTAAGGCGGTATTGTGTCTTTTGTATTTAATTCCGATGCCATTTCTGTGTTTCATCGTCAATGTGAAAGTCCAAGGAATACATTGAACCTGCAGTGGTGTATCGGAAACTAATACTGGTCTTACAAGGAATGCCCAAAGCACCGACTGTAAGAAGAGTCTCTATTCTTGTACTTAAGGCGGCATTGTGCCTTTTGTATTTAATTCCGATGCCATTTCTGTGTTTCATCGTCAATGTGAAGGTCCAAGGAATACATTGAACCTGCAGTGGTGTATCGGAAACTAATACTGGTCTCACAGGGAATGCTCAAAGCACCGACTGTAAGAAGAGTCTCTATTCTTGTACTTAAGGCTTCATTGTGCTTTTTGTATTTAATTCCGATGCCATTTCTGTGTTACATCGTCAATGTGAAGTTCCAAGGAATACATTGAACCTGCAGAGGTGTAGCGGAAACTAATACTGGTCTCACAGGGAATGCTCAAAGCACCAACTGTAAGAAGAGTCTCTATTCTTGTACTTAAGGTGGCATTGTGCCTTTTGTATTTAATTCCGATGCGATTTCTGTGTTTCATCGTCAATGTGAAGGTCCAAGGAATATACTGAACCTGCAGAGGTGTAGCGGAAACTAATACTGGTCTCACAGGGAATGCTCAAAGCACCGACTGAAAGGAGAGTCTCTATTCTTGTACTTAAGGCGGCATTGTGCCTTTTGTACTTAATTCCGATGCGATTTCTGTGTATCATCGTCAATGTGAAGGTCCAAGGAATACATTGAACCTGCAGAGGTGTATCGGAAACTAATACTGGTCTCACAGGGAATGCTCAAAGCACCGACTGTAAGAAGAGTCTCTACTCTTGTACTTAAGACGGCATTGTGCCTTTTGTATTTGATTCCGATGCGATTTCTGTGTTTCATCGTCAGTGTGAAGTTCCAAGGAATACATTGAACCTCCAGTGGTGTATCGGAAACTAATACTGGTCTCACAGGGAATGCTCAAAGCACCGACTGTAAGAAGAGTCTCTATTCTTGTATTTAAGGCGGCATTGTGCCTTTTGTATTTGATTCCGATGCGATTTCTGTGTTTCAACGTCAGTGTGAAGTTCCAAGGAATACATTGAACCTGCAGTGGTGTATCGGAAACTAATACTGGTCTCACAGGGAATGCTCAAAGCACCGACTGTAAGAAGAGTCTCTATTCTTGTACTTAAGGCGGCATTGTGATTTTGTATTTAATTCCGACGCCATTTCTGTGTTTCATCGTCAATGTGAAGGTCCAAGGAATAAACTGCACCTGCAGAGGTGTAGCGGAAACTAATACGGGTCTCACAGGGAATGCTCAAAGCACCGACTGTAAGAAGAGTCTCCATTCTTGTACTTAAGGCGGCATTGTGCCTTTTGTATTTAATTATGATGCCATTTCGGTGTTCCATCGACAATGGGAAGGTCTAAGGAATAAACTGAACCTGCAGTGGTGTAGCGGAAACTAATACTGGTCTCACAGGGAATGCTCAAAGCACCGACAGTAAGAAGAGTCTCTATTCTTGTACTTAAGGCGGCATTGTGCCTTTTGTATTTACTTCCGATGCCATTTCTGTGTTTCTTCATCAATGTGAAGGTCCAAGGAATAATCTGAACCTGCAGAGGTGTAGCGGAAACTAATACTGGTCTCACAGGGAATGCTCAAAGCACCGACTGTAAGAAGAGTCTCTATTCTTGTACTTAAGGCGGCATTGTGCCTTTTGTATTTAATTCCGATGCGATTTCTGTGTTTCATCGTCAATGTGAAGGTCCAAGGAATACATTGAACCTGCAGTGGTGTAGCGGAAACTAATACTGGTCTCACAGGGAATGCTCAAAGCACCGACTGTAAGAAGAGTCTCCATTCTTGCACTTAAGGCGGCATTGTGCCTTTTGTATTTAATTCCGATGCGATTTCTGTGTTTCATCGTCAATGTGAAGTTCCAAGGAATACATTGAACCTGCTGTGGTGTATCGGAAACTAATACTGGTCTCACAGGGAATGCTCAAAGCACCGACTGTTAAATGAGTCTCTATTCCTGTACTTAAGGCGGCATTGTGCCATTTGTATTTAATTCCGATGCCATTTCTGTGTTTCATCGTCAATGTGAAGGTCCAAAGGATAAACTGAACCTGCAGAGGTGTAGCGGAAACTAATACTGGTCTCACAGGGAATGCTCAAAGCACCGACTGTAAGAAGAGTCTTTATTCTTGTACTTAAGGCGGCATTGTGCCTTTTGTATTTAATTCCGATGCCATTTCTGTGTTTTATCGTCAATGTGAAGGTCCAAGGAATAAACTGAACCTGCAGAGGTGTAGCGGAAACTAATACTGGTCTCACAGCGAATGCTCAAAGCACCGACTGTAAGAAGAGTCTCTATTCTTGTACTTAAGGCGGCATTGTGCCTTTTGTATTTAATTCCGATGCGATTTCTGTGTTTCATCGTCAATGCGAAGGTCCAAGGAATACATTGAACCAGCAGTGGTGTATCGGAAACTAATACTGGTCCCACAGGGAATGCTCAAAGCACCGACTGTAAGAAGAGTCTCTATTCTTGTACTTAAGGCGGCATTGTGCACTTTGTATTTAATTCCGATGCCATTTCTGTGTTTCATCGTCAATGTGAAGGTCCAAGGAATAAACTGAACCTGCAGAGGTGTAGCGGAAACTAATACTGGTCTCACAGGGAATGCTCAAAGCACCGACTGCAAGAAGAGTCTCTATTCTTGTACGTAAGGCGGCATTGTGCCTTTTGTATTTATTTCCGATGCGATTTCTGTGTTTCATCGTCAATGTGAAGTTCCAAGGAATACATTGAACCTGCAGTGGTGTATCGGAAAGTAATACTGGTCTCACAGGGAATGCTCAAAGCACCGACTGTAAGAAGAGTCTCTATTCTTGTACTTAAGGCGGCATTGTGCCTTTTGTATTTAATTCCGATGCCATTTCTTCGTTTCATCGTCAATGTGAAGGTCCAAGGAATAAACTGAACCTGCAGAGGTGTAGCGGAAACTAATACTGGTCTCACATTGAATGCTCAAAGCACCGACTGTAAGAAGAGTCTCTATTCTTGTACTTAAGGCGGCATTGTGCCTTTTGTATTTAATTCCGATGGGATTTCTGTGTTTCATCGACAATGTGAAGGTCCAAGGAATAAAAAGAACCTGCAGAGGTGTAGCGGAAACTAATACTGGTCTCACAGGGAAAGCTCAAAGCACCGACTATAAGAAGAGTCTCTATTCTTGTACTTAAGGCGCATTGTGCCTTTTGTATTTAATTCCGATGCCATTTCTGTGTTTCATCGTCAATGTGAAGGTCCAAGGAATAAACTGAACCTGCAGAGGTGTAGCGGAAACTAATATTGGTCTCACAGGGAATGCTCAAAGCACCGACTGTAAGAAGAGTCTCTATTCTTTTACTTAAGGCGGCATTGTGCCTTTTGTATTTGATTCCCATGCGATTTCTGTGTTTCATCGTCAATGTGAAGTTCCAAGTAATACATTGAACCTGCAGAGGTGTATCGGAAACTAATACTGGTCTCAAAGGGAATGCTCAAAGCACCGACTGTAAAAAGAGTCTCTATTCTTGTACTTAAGGCGGCATTGTGCCTTTTGTATTTAATTCCGATGCGATTTCTGTGTATCATCGTCAATGTGAAGGTCCAAGGAATACATTGAACCTGCAGAGGTGTAGGGGAAACTAATACTGGTCTGACAGAGAATGCTCAAAGCACCGACTGTAAGAAGAGTTTCTATTCCAGTACTTAAGGCGGCATTGTGCGTTTTGTATTTAATTCCGATGCGATTTCTGTGTTTCATCGTCAATGTGAAGGTCCAAGGAATACAATGAACCTGCATTGGTGTATCGGAAACTAATACTGGTCTCACAGGGAATGCTCAAAGCACCGACTGTAAGAAGAGTCTCTATTCTTGTACTTAAGGCGGCATTGTGCCTTTTGTATTTAAGTCCGATGCCATTTCTGTGTTTCATCGTCAATGTGAAGGTCCAAGGAATAAACTGAACCTGCAGAGGTGTATCGGAAACTAATACTGGTCTCACAGGGGATGCTCAAAGCACCGACTGTAAGAAGAGTCTCTATTCTTGTACTTAAGGCGGCATTGTGCCATTTGTATTTAATTCCGATGCCATTTCTGTGTTTCATTGTCAATGTGAAGGTCCAAGGAATTAACTTAACCTGCAGAGGTGTAGCGGAAACTAATACTGGTCTTACAGGGAATGCTCAAAGCACCGACTGTAAGAAGAGTCTCTATTCTTGTACTTAAGGCGGCATTGTGCCATTTGTGTTTAATTCCGATGCGATTTCTGTGTTTCATCGTCAATGTGAAGTTCCAAGGAATACATTCAACCTGCAGTGGTGTATCGGAAACTAATACTGGTCTCACAGGGAATGCTCAAAGCACCGACTGTAAGAAGAGCCTCTATTCTTGTACTTAAGGCGGCATTGTGCCTTTTGTATTTAATTCCGATGCCATTTCTGTGTTTCATCGTCAATGTGAAGGTCCAAGGAAAAAAACTGAACCTGCTGAGGTGTAGCGGAAACTAATACTGGTCTCACAGGGAATGCTCAAAGCACCGACTGTAAGAAGAATCTCTATTCTTGTACTTAAGGCGGCATTGTGCCTTTTGTATTTAATTCCGATGGCATTTCTTTGTTTCATCGTCAATGTGAAGGTCCAAGGAATAAACTGAACCTGCAGAGGTGTAGCGGAATCTAATACTGGTCTCACAGGGAATGCTCAAAGCACCGACTGTAAGAAGAGTCTCTATTCTTGTACTTAAGGCGGCATTGTGCCTTTTGTATTTAATTCCGATGCGATTTCTGTGTTTCATCGTCAATGTGAAGTTCCAAGGAATACATTGAACCTGCAGTGGTGTATCGGAAACTAATACTGGTCTCACAGGGAATGCTGAAAGCACCGACTGTAAGAAGAGTCTCTATTCTTGTACTTATGGCACCATTGTGCCTTTTGTATTTAATTCCGATGCCATTTCTGTGTTTCATCGTCAATGTGAAGGTCCAAGGAATAATCTGAACCTGCAGAGGTGTAGCGGAAACTAATACTGGTCTCACAGGGAATGCTCAAAGCACCGACTGTAAGAAGAGTCTCTATTCTTGTACTTAAGGCGGCATTGTGCCTTTTGTATTTAATTCCGATGGGATTTCTGTGTTTCATCGTCAATGTGAAGGTCCAAGGAATAAAAAGAACCTGCAGAGGTGTAGCGGAAACAAATACTGGTCTAACAGGGAATGCTCAAAGCACCGACTGTAAGAAGAGTCTCTATTCTTGTACTTAAGGCGCATTGTACCTTTTGTATTTCATTCCGATGCCATTTCTGTGTTTCATCGTCAATGTGAAGGTCCAAGGAATAAACTGAACCTGCTGAGGTGTAGCGGAAACTAATACTGGTCTCACAGGGAATGCTCAAAGCACCGACTGTAAGAATAGTCTCTATTCTTGTACCTAAGGCGGCATTGAGCCTTTTGTATTTAATTCCGATGCGATTTCTGTGTTTCATCGTCAATGTGAAGTTCCAAGGAATACATTGAACCTGCAGTGGTGTATCGGAAACTAATACTGGTCTCACAGAGAATGCTCAAAGCACCGACTGTAAGAAGAGGCTCTATTCTTGTACTTAAGGCGGCATTGTGCCTTTTGTATTTAATTCCGATGCCATTTCTGTGTTTCATCGTCAATGTGAAAGTCGAAGGAATACATTGAACCTGCAGTGGTGCATCGGAAACTAATACTGGCCTCACAGGGAATGCTCAAAGCACCGACTGTAAGAAGAGTCTCTATTCTTGTACTTAAGGCGGCATTGTGCCTTTTGTATTTAATTCCGATGCCATTTCTGTGTTTCATCGTCAATGTGAAGGTCCAAGGAATAAACTGAACCTGCAGAGGTGTATCGGAAACTAATACTGGTCTCACAGGGAATGCTCAAAGCACCGACTGTAAGAAGAGTCTCTATTCTTGTACTTAAGGCGGCATTGTGCCATTTGTATTTAATTCCGATGCCATTTCTGTGTTTCATCGTCAATGTGAAGGTCCAAGGAATTAACTTAACCTGCAGATGTGTAGCGGAAACTAATACTGGTCTTACAGGGAATGCTCAAAGCACCGACTGTAAGAAGAGTCTCTATTCTTGTACTTAAGGCGGCATTGTGCCATTTGTGTTTAATTCCGATGCGATTTCTGTGTTTCATCGTCAATGTGAAGTTGCAAGGAATACATTCAACCTGCAGTGGTGTATCGGAAACTAATACTGGTCTCAAAGGGAATGCTCCAAGCACCGACTGTAAGAAGAGCCTCTATTCTTGTACTTAAGGCGGCATTGTGCCTTTTGTATTTAATTCCGATGCCATTTCTGTGTTTCATCGTCAATGTGAAGGTCCAAGGAAAAAAACTGAACCTGCTGAGGTGTAGCGGAAACTAATACTGGTCTCACAGGGAATGCTCAAAGCACCGACTGTAAGAAGAATCTCTATTCTTGTACTTAAGGCGGCATTGTGCCTTTTGTATTTAATTCCGATGCCATTTCTTTGTTTCATCGTCAATGTGAAGGTCCAAGGAATAAACTGAACCTGCAGAGGTGTAGCGGAATCTAATACTGGTCTCACAGGGAATGCTCAAAGCACCGACTGTAAGAAGAGTCTCTATTCTTGTACTTAAGGCGGCATTGTGCCTTTTGTATTTAATTCCGATGCGATTTCTGTGTTTCATCGTCAATGTGACGTTCCAAGGAATACATTGAACCTGCAGTGGTGTATCGGAAACTAATACTGGTCTCACAGGGAATGCTGAAAGCACCGACTGTAAGAAGAGTCTCTATTCTTGTACTTATGGCACCATTGTGCCTTTTGTATTTAAGTCCGATGCCATTTCTGTGTTTCATCGTCAATGTGAAGGTCCAAGGAATAATCTGAACCTGCAGAGGTGTAGCGGAAACTAATACTGGTCTCACAGGGAATGCTCAAAGCACCGACTGTGAGAAGAGTCTCTATTCTTGTACTTAAGGCGGCATTGTGCCTTTTGTATTTAATTCCGATGCCATTTCTGTGTTTCATCGTCAATGTGAAGGTCCAAGGAATAAACTGAACCTGCAGAGGTGTATGGGAAACTAATACTGGTCTCAAAGGGAATGCTCAAAGCACCGACTGTAAGAAGAATCTCTATTCTTGTACTTAAGGCGGCATTGTTCCTTTTGTATTTAATTCCTATGTAATTTCTGTGTTTCATCGTCAATGTGTATGTCCAAGGAATAGATTGAACCTGCAGTGGTGTATCGGATACTATTACTGGTCTCACAGGGAATGCTCAAAGCACTGACTGTAAGAAGAGTCTCTATTCTTGTACTTATGGCGCCATTGTGCCTTTTGTATTTAATTCCGATGCCATTTCTGTGTTTCATCGTCAATGTGAAGGTCCAAGGAATAAAAAGAACCTGCAGAGGTGTAGCGGAAAGTAATACTGGTCTCACAGGGAATGCTCAAAGCACCGACTGTAAGAAGAGGCTCTATTCTTGTACTTAAGGCAGCATTGTGCCTTTTGTATTTAATTCCGATGCCATTTCTGTGTTTCATCGTCAATGTGAAGGTCCAAGGAATAAACTGAACCTGCAGAGGTGTATCGGAAAAATAATAATGGTCTCACAGGGAATGCTCAAAGCACCGACTGCAAGAAGAGTCTCTGTTCTTGTACTTAAGGCGGCATTGTGCCTTTTTATTTGATTCCGATGCGATTTCTGTGTTTCATCGTCAATGTGAAGTTCCAAAGAATACATTGAACCTGCAGTGGTGTATGGGAAACTAATACTGGTCTCAAAGGGAATGCTCAAAGCACCGACTGTAAGAAGAGTCTCTATTCTTGTACTTAAGGCGGCATTGTGCCTCTTGTACTTAATTCCGATTCGATTTCTGTGTATCATCGTCAATGTGAAGGTCCAAGGAATACATTGAACCCGCAGAGGTGTAGCGGAAACTAATACTGGTCTCACAGGGAATGCTCAAAGCACCGACTGTAAGAAGAGTCTCTATTCCTGTACTTATGGCGGCATTGTGCGTTTTGTATTTAATTCCGATGCGATTTCTGTGTTTCATTGTGAATGTGAAGATCCAAGGAATACATTCAACCTGCAGTGGTGTATCGGAAACTAATACTGGTCTCACAGGGAATGCCCAAAGCACCGACTGTAAGAAGAGTCTCTATTCTTGTACTTATGGCACCATTGTGCCTTTTGTATTTAATTCCGATGCCATTTCTGTGTTTCATCGTCAATGTGAAGGTCCAAGAAATAAAAAGAACCTGCAGAGGTGTAGCGGAAACTAATACTGGTCTCACAGGGAATGCTCAAAGCACCGACTGTAAGAAGAGTCTCTATACTTGTACTTATGGCGCCATTGTGCCTTTTGTATTTAATTCCGATGCCATTTCTGTGTTTCATCGTCAAAGTGAAGGTCCAACGAAAAAAACTGAACCTGCTGAGGTGTAGCGGAAACTAATACTGGTCTCACAGTGAATGCTCAAAGCACCGACTGTAAGAAGAATCTCTATTCTTGTACTTAAGGCGGCATTGTTCCTTTTGTATTTAATTCCGATGTAATTTCTGTGTTTCATCGTCAATGTGTATGTCCAAGGAATAGATTTAACCTGCAGTGGTGTATCGGATACTATTACTGGTCTCACAGGGAATGCTCAAATCACCGACTGTAAGAAGAGTCTCTATTCTTGTACTTATGGCGCCATTGTGCCTATTGTATTTAATTCCGATGCCATTTCTGTGTTTCATCGTCAATGTGAAGGTCCAAGGAATAAAAAGAACCTGCAGAAGTGTAGCGGAAACTAATACTGGTCTCACAGGGAATGCTCAAAGCACCGACTGTAAGAAGAGGCTCTATTCTTGTACTTAAGGCGGCATTGTGCCTTTTCTATTTAATTCCGATGCCATTTCTGTGTATCATCGTCAATGTGAAGGTCCAAGGAATACATTGAACCTGCAGAGGTGTAGCGGAAACTAATACTGGTCTCACAGGGAATGCTCAAAGCACCGACTGTAAGAAGAGTCTCTATTCCTGTTATTATGGCGGCATTGTGCGTTTTGTATTTAATTCCGATGCGATTTCTCTGTTTCATTGTCAATGTGTAGGTCCAAGGAGTAAAAAGAACCTGCAGAGGTGTAGCGGAAACAAATACTGGTCTCACAGGGAATGCTCAAAGCACCGACTGTAAGAAGAGTCTCTTATCTTGTACTTAAGGCGCATTGTGCCTTTTGTATTTCATTCCGATGCCATTTCTGTGTCTCATTGTCAATGTGAAGGTCCAAAGAATAAACTGAACCTGCTGAGGTGTAGCGGAAACTAATACTGGTCTCACAGGGAATGCTCAAAGCACCGACTGTAAGAAGAGTCTCTATTCTTGTACTTAAGGCGGCATTGTGCCTTTTGTATTTAATTCCGATGCGATTTCTGTGTTTCATCGTCAATGTGAAGTTCCAAGGAATACATTAAACTTGCAGTGGTGTATCGGAAACTAATACTGGTCTCACAGGGAATGCTCAAAGCACCGACTGTAAGAAGAGGCTCTATTCTTGTACTTAAGGCGGCATTGTGCCTTTTGTATTTAATTCCGAGGCCATTTCTGTGTTTCATCGTCAATGTGAAAGTCCAAGGAATACATTGAACCTGCAGTGGTGCATCGGAAACTAATACTGGCCTCACAGGGAATGCTCAAAGCACCGATTGTAAGAAGAGTCTCTATTCTTGTACTTAAGGCGGCATTGTGCCTTTTGTATTTAATTCCGATGCCATTTCTGTGTTTCATCGTCAATGTGAAGATCCAAGGAATACATTCAACCTGCAGTGGTGTATCGGAAACTAATACTGGTCTCACAGGGAATGCCCAAAGCACCGACTGTAAGAAGAGTCTCTATTCTCTTACCTAAGTCGGCATTGTGCCTTTTGTATTTAATGACGATGCCATTTCTGTGTTTCATCGTCAATGTGAAGGTCCAAGGAATAAAAAGAACCTGCAGAGGTGTAGCGGAAACTAATACTGGTCTCACAGGGAATGCTCAAAGCACCGACTGTAAGAAGAGGCTCTATTCTTGTACTTAAGGCGGCATTGTGCCTTTTGTATTTAATTCCGATGCGATTTCTGTGTATCATCGTCAATGTGTAGGTCCAAGGAATACATTGAACCTGCAGAAGTGTAGCGGAAACTAATACTGGTCTCACAGGGAATGCTCAAAGCACCGACTGTAAGAAGAGTCTCTATTCCTGTACTTATGGCGGCATTGTGCGTTTTGTATTTAATTCCGATGCGATTTCTGTGTTTCATTGTCAATGTGAAGATCCAAGGAATACATTCAACCTGCAGTGGTGTATCGGAAACTAATACTGGTCTCACAGGGAATGCCCAAAGCAGCGACTGTTAGAAGAGTCTCTATTCATGTACTTATGGCGCCATTGTGCCTTTTGTATTTAATTCTGATGCCATTTCTGTGTTTCATCGTCAATGTGAAGGTCCAAGGAATAAAAAGAACCTGCAGAGGTGTAGCGGAAACTAATACTGGTCTCACAGGGGATGCTCAAAGCACCGACTGTAAGAAGAGTCTCTATTCTTGTACTTATGGCGCCATTGTGCCTTTTGTATTTAATTCCGATGCCATTTCTGTGTTTCATCGTCAAAGTGAAGGTCCAAGGAAAAAAACTGAACCTGCTGAGGTGTAGCGGAAACTAATACTGGTCTCACAGGGAATGCTCAAAGCACCGACTGTAAGAAGAATCTCTATTCTTGTACTTAAGGCGGCATTGTTCCTTTTGTATTTAATTCCGATGTAATTTCTGTGTTTCATCGTCAATGTGTATGTCCAAGGAATAGATTGAACCTGCAGTGGTGTATCGGATACTATTACCGGTCTCACAGGGAATGCTCAAAGCACCGACTGTAAGAAGAGTCTCTATTCTTGTACTTATGGCGCCATAGTGCTTTCTGTATTTAATTCCGATGCCATTTCTGTGTTTCATCGTCAATGTGAAGGTCCAAGGAATAAAAAGAACCTGCAGAGGTTTAGCGGAAACTAATACTGGTCTCACAGGGAATGCTCAAAGCACCGACTGTAAGAAGAGGCTCTATTCTTGTACTTAAGGCAGCATTGTGCCTTTTGTATTTAATTCCGATGCCATTTCTGTGTTTCATCGTCAATGTGAAGGTCCAAGGAATAAACTGAAGCTGCAGAGGTGTATCGGAAACTAATAATTGTCTCACAGGGAATGCTCAAAGCACCGACTGTAAGAAGAGTCTCTATTCTTGTACTTAAGGCGGCATTGTGCCTTTTGTATTTGATTCCGATGCGATTTCTGTGTTTCATCGTCAATGTGAAGTTCCAAGGAATACATTGAACCTGCAGTGGTGTATGGGAAACTAATACTGGCCTCAAAGGGAATGCTCAAAGCATCGACTGTAAGAAGAGTCTCTATTCTTGTACTTAAGGCGGCATTGTGCCTTTTGTATTTAATTCCGATGCGATTTCTGTGTATCATCGTCAATGTGAAGGTCCAAGGAATACATTGAACCTGCAGAGGTGTAGCGGAAACTAATACTGGTCTCACAGGGATTGCTCAAAGCACCGACTGTAAGAAGAGTCTCTATTCCTGTACTTATGGCGGCATTGTGCGTTTTGTATTTAATTCCGATGCGATTTCTGTGTTTCATTGTCAATGTGAAGATCCAAGGAATACATTCAACCTGCAGTGGTGTAGCGGAAACTAATACTGGTCTCACAGGGAATGCTCAAAGCACCGACTGTAAGAAAAGTCTCTATTCTTGTACTTAAGGCGGCATTGTGCCTTTTGAATTTAATTCCGATGCGATTTCTGTGTTTCATCGTCAATGTGAAGTTCCGAGGAATACATTCAACCTGCAGTGGTGTATCGGAAACTAATACTGGTCTGACAGGGAATGCTCAAAGCACCGACTGTAAGAAGAGTCTCTATTCTTGTATTTAAGGCGGCATTGTGCCTTTTGTATTTAATTCCGATGCGATTTCTTTGTTTCATCATCAATGTGAAGGTCCAAGGAATACATTGAATCTGCAGTGTTGTATCAGAAACTAATACTGGTCTCAGAGGGAATGCTCAAAGCACCGACTGTAAGTAGAGTCTCTATTCTTGTACTTAAGGCGGCATTGTGCCTTTTGTATTTAATTCCGATGCGATTTCTGTGTTTCATCGTCAATGTGAAGTTCCAAGGAATACATTCAACCTGCAGTGGTGTATCGGAAACTAATACTGGTCTCACAGGGAATGCTCAAAGCACTGACTGTTAGAAGAGTCTCTGTTCTTGTACTTAAGGCGGCATTGTGCCTTTTGTATTTAATTCCGATGCCATTTCTGTGTTTCATCGTCAATGTGAAGGTCCAAGGAATAAACTTAACCTGCTGAGGTGTAGCGGAAACTAATACTGGTCTCACAGGGAATGCTCAAAGCACCGAATGTAAAAAGAATCTCTATTCTTGTACTTAAGGCGGCATTGTGCTTTTTGTATTTAATGACGATGCCATTTCTGTGTTTCATCGTCAATGTGAAGGTATAAAGAATAATCTGAACCTGCAGAGGTGTAGCGGAACCTAATACTGGTCTCACAGGGAATGCTCAAAGCACCGACTGTAAGAAGAGTCTCTATTCTTGTGCTTAAGGCGGCATTGTGCCTTTTGTATTTAATTCCGATGCGATATCTGTGTTTCATCATCAATGCGAAGGTCCAAGGAATACATTGAATCTGCAGTGGTGTATCGGAAACTAATACTGGTCTCACAGGGAATGCTCAAAACACCGACTGTAAGAAGAGTCTCTATTCTTGTACTTAAGGCGGCATTGTGCCTTTTGTATCTAATTCCGATGCCATTTCTGTGTTTCATCGTCAATGTGAAGGTCCAAGGAATAAACTGAACCTGCAGAGGTGTAGCGGAAACTAATACTGGTCTCACAGGGATTGCTCAAAGCACCGACTGTAAAAAGAGTCTCTATTCCTGTACTTATGGCGGCATTGTGCGTTTTGTATTTAATTCCGATGCGATTTCTGTGTTTCATTGTCAGTGTGAAGATCCAAGGAATACATTCAACCTGCAGTGGTGTATCGGAAACTAATACTGGTCTCACAGGGAATGCTCAAAGCACCGACTGTAAGAAGAGTCTCTATTCTTGTACTTAAGGCGGCATTGTGCCTTTTGTATTTAATTCCGATGCCATTTCTGTGTTTCATCGTGAATGTGAAGGTCCAAGGAATAAACTGAACCTGCAAAGGTGTATCGGAAACTAATACTGGTCTCACAGGGAATGCTCAAAGCACCGACTGTAAGAAGAGTCTCTATTCTTGTACTTAAGGCTTCATTGTGCCTTTTGTATTTGATTCCGATGCCATTTCTGTGTTTCATCGTCAATGTGAAGTTCCAAGGAAAACATTGAACCTGCAGTGGTGTATCGGAAACTAATACTGGTCTCACAGGGAATGCTCGAAGCACCGACTGTAAGAAGAGTCTCTATTCTTGTACTTAAGGCGGCATTGTGTCTTTCGTATTTAATTCCGATGCGATTTCTGTGTTTCATCGTCAATGTGAAGGTCCAAGGAATAAACTGAACCTGCAGAGGTGTAGCGGAAACTAATACTGGTCTCACAGGGAATGCTCAAAGCACCGACTATAAGAAGAGTCTCTATTCTTGTACTTAAAGCGGCATTGTGCCTTTTGTATTTAATTCCGATGCGATTTCTGTGTTTCATCGTCAATGAGAAGTTCCAAGGAATACATTCAACCTGCAGTGGTGTATCGGAAACTAATACTGGTCTGACAGGGAATGCTCAAAGCACCGACTGTAAGAAGGGTCTCTATTCTTGTACTTAAGGCGGCATTGTGCCTTTTGTATTTAATTCCGATGCGATTTCTGTGTTTCATCATCAATGCGAAGGTCCAAGGAATACATTGAATCTGCAGTGGTGTATCGGAAACTAATACTGGTCTCACAGGGAATGCTCAAAGCACCGACTGTAAGAAGAGTCTCTATTCTTGTACTTAAGGCAGCATTGTGCCTTTTGTATTTAATTCCGATGCCATTTCTGTGTTTCATCGTCAATGTGAAGATCCAAGGAATACATTCAACCTGCAGTGGTGTATCGGAAACTAATACTGGTCTCACAGGGAATGCCCAAAGCACCGACTGTAAGAAGAGTCTCTATTCTCTTACCTAAGTCGGCATTGTGCCTTTTGTATTTAATGACGATGCCATTTCTGTGTTTCATCGTCAATGTGAAGGTCCAAGGAATAAAAAGAACCTGCAGAGGTGTAGCGGAAACTAATACTGGTCTCACAGGGAATGCCCAAAGCAGCGACTGTTAGAAGAGTCTCTATTCATGTACTTATGGCGCCATTGTGCCTTTTGTATTTAATTCTGATGCCATTTCTGTGTTTCATCGTCAATGTGAAGGTCCAAGGAATAAAAAGAACCTGCAGAGGTGTAGCGGAAACTAATACTGGTCTCACAGGGGATGCTCAAAGCACCGACTGTAAGAAGAGTCTCTATTCTTGTACTTATGGCGCCATTGTGCCTTTTGTATTTAATTCCGATGCCATTTCTGTGTTTCATCGTCAAAGTGAAGGTCCAAGGAAAAAAACTGAACCTGCTGAGGTGTAGCGGAAACTAATACTGGTCTCACAGGGAATGCTCAAAGCACCGACTGTAAGAAGAATCTCTATTCTTGTACTTAAGGCGGCATTGTTCCTTTTGTATTTAATTCCGATGTAATTTCTGTGTTTCATCGTCAATGTGTATGTCCAAGGAATAGATTGAACCTGCAGTGGTGTATCGGATACTACTACCGGTCTCACAGGGAATGCTCAAAGCACCGACTGTAAGAAGAGTCTCTATTCTTGTACTTATGGCGCCATAGTGCTTTCTGTATTTAATTCCGATGCAATTTCTGTGTTTCATCGTCAATGTGAAGGTCCAAGGAATAAAAAGAACCTGCAGAGGTTTAGCGGAAACTAATACTGGTCTCACAGGGAATGCTCAAAGCACCGACTGTAAGAAGAGGCACTATTCTTGTACTTAAGGCAGCATTGTGCCTTTTGTATTTAATTCCGATGCCATTTCTGTGTTTCATCGTCAATGTGAAGGTCCAAGGAATAAACTGAAGCTGCAGAGGTGTATCGGAAACTAATAATTGTCTCACAGGGAATGCTCAAAGCACCGACTGTAAGAAGAGTCTCTATTCTTGTACTTAAGGCGGCATTGTGCCTTTTGTATTTGATTCCGATGCGATTTCTGTGTTTCATCGTCAATGTGAAGTTCCAAGGAATACATTGAACCTGCAGTGGTGTATGGGAAACTAATACTGGCCTCAAAGGGAATGCTCAAAGCACCGACTGTAAGAAGAGTCTCTATTCTTGTACTTAAGGCGGCATTGTGCCTTTTGTATTTAATTCCGATGCGATTTCTGTGTATCATCGTCAATGTGAAGGTCCAAGGAATACATTGAACCTGCAGAGGTGTAGCGGAAACTAATACTGGTCTCACAGGGATTGCTCAAAGCACCGACTGTAAGAAGAGTCTCTATTCCTGTACTTATGGCAGCATTGTGCGTTTTGTATTTAATTCCGATGCGATTTCTGTGTTTCATTGTCAATGTGAAGATCCAAGGAATACATTCAACCTGCAGTGGTGTAGCGGAAACTAATACTGGTCTCACAGGGAATGCTCAAAGCACCGACTGTAAGAAGAGTCTCTATTGTTGTACTTAAGGCGGCATTGTGCCTTTTGAATTTAATTCCGATGCGATTTCTGTGTTTCATCGTCAATGTGAAGTTCCGAGGAATACATTCAACCTGCAGTGGTGTATCGGAAACTAATACTGGTCTGACAGGGAATGCTCAAAGCACCGACTGTAAGAAGAGTCTCTATTCTTGTATTTAAGGCGGCATTGTGCCTTTTGTATTTAATTCCGATGCGATTTCTGTGTTTCATCATCAATGCGAAGGTCCAAGGAATACATTGAATCTGCAGTGGTGTATCGGAAACTAATACTGGTCTCACAGGGAATGCTCAAAGCACCGACTGTAAGAAGAGTCTCTATTCTTGTACTTAAGGCAGCATTGTGCCTTTTGTATTTAATTCCGATGCCATTTCTGTGTTTCATCGTCAATGTGAAGATCCAAGGAATACATTCAACCTGCAGTGGTGTATCGGAAACTAATACTGGTCTCACAGGGAATGCCCAAAGCACCGACGGTAAGAAGAGTCTCTATTCTCTTACCTAAGTCGGCATTGTGCGTTTTGTATTTAATGACGATGCCATTTCTGTGTTTCATCGTCAATGTGAAGGTCCAAGGAATAAAAAGAACCTGCAGAGGTGTAGCGGAAACTAATACTGGTCTCACAGGGAATGCTCAAAGCACCGACTGTAAGAAGAGGCTCTATTCTTGTACTTAAGGCAGCATTGTGCCTTTTGTATTTAATTCCGATGCCATTTCTGTGTTTCATCGTCAATGTGAAGGTCCAAGGAATAAACTGAACCTGCAGAGGTGTATCGGAAACTAATAATGGTCTCACAGGGAATGCTCAAAGCACCGACTGTAAGAAGAGTCTCTATTCTTGTACTTAAGGCGGCATTGTGCCTTTTGTATTTGATTCCGATGCGATTTCTGTGTTTCATCGTCAATGTGAAGTTCCAAGGAATGCATTGAACCTGCAGTGGTGTATGGGAAACTAATACTGGTCTCAAAGGGAATGCTCAAAGCACCGACTGTAAGAAGAGTCTCTATTCTTGTACTTAAGGCGGCATTGTGCCTTTTGTATTTAATTCCGATGCGATTTCTGTGTATCATCGTCAATGTGAAGTTCCAAGGAATACATTGAACCTGCAGAAGTGTAGCGGAAACTAATACTGGTCTCACAGGGAATGCTCATAGCACCGACTGTAAGAAGAGTCTCTATTCCTGTACTTATGGCGGCATTGTGCGTTTTGTATTTAATTCCGATGCGATTTCTGTGTTTCATTGTCAATGTGAAGATCCAAGGAATACATTCAACCTGCAGTGGTGTATCGGAAACTAATACTGGTCTCACAGGGAATGCCCAAAGCACCGACTGTTAGAAGAGTCTCTATTCATGTACTTATGGCGCCATTGTGCCTTTTGTATTTAATTCTGATGCCATTTCTGTGTTTCATCGTCAATGTGAAGGTCCAAGGAATAAAAAGAACCTGCAGAGGTGTAGCGGAAACTAATACTGGTCTCACAGGGGATGCTCAAAGCACCGACTGTAAGAAGAGTCTCTATTCTTGTACTTATGGCGCCATTGTGCCTTTTGTATTTAATTCCGATGCCATTTCTGTGTTTCATCGTCAAAGTAAAGGTCCAAGGAAAAAAACTGAACCTGCTGAGGTGTAGCGGAAACTAATACTGGTCTCACAGGGAATGCTCAAAGCACCGACTGTAAGAAGAATCTCTATTCTTGTACTTAAGGCGGCATTGTTCCTTTTGTATTTAATTCTGATGTAATTTCTGTGTTTCATCGTCAATGTGTATGTCCAAGGAATAGATTGAACCTGCAGTGGTGTATCGGATACTATTACCGGTCTCACAGGGAATGCTCAAAGCACCGACTGTAAGAAGAGTCTCTATTCTTGTACTTATGGCGCCATAGTGCTTTCTGTATTTAATTCCGATGACATTTCTGTGTTTCATCGTCAATGTGAAGGTCCAAGGAATAAAAAGAACCTGCAGAGGTTTAGCGGAAACTAATACTGGTCTCACAGGGAATGCTCAAAGCACCGACTGTAAGAAGAGGCTCTATTCTTGTACTTAAGGCAGCATTGTGCCTTTTGTATTTAATTCCGATGCCATTTCTGTGTTTCATCGTCAATGTGAAGGTCCAAGGAATAAACTGAAGCTGCAGAGGTGTATCGGAAACTAATAATTGTCTCACAGGGAATGCTCAAAGCACCGACTGTAAGAAGAGTCTCTATTCCTGTACTTAAGGCGGCATTGTGCCTTTTGTATTTGATTCCGATGCGATTTCTGTGTTTCAGCGTCAATGTGAAGTTCCAAGGAATACATTGAACCTGCAGTGGTGTATGGGAAACTAATACTGGCCTCAAAGGGAATGCTCAAAGCACCGACTGTAAGAAGAGTCTCTATTCTTGTACTTAAGGCGGCATTGTGGCTTTTGTATTTAATTCCGATGCGATTTCACTGTATCATCGTCAATGTGAAGGTCCAAGGAATACATTGAACCTGCAGAGGTGTAGCGGAAACTAATACTGGTCTCACAGGGATTGCTCAAAGCACCGACTGTAAGAAGAGTCTCTATTCCTGTACTTATGGCGGCATTGTGCGTTTTGTATTTAATTCCGATGCGATTTCTGTGTTTCATTGTCAATGTGAAGATCCAAGGAATACATTCAACCTGCAGTGGTGTAGCGGAAACTAATACTGGTCTCACAGGGAATGCTCAAAGCACCGACTGTAAGAAGAGTCTCTATTCTTGTACTTAAGGCGGCATTGTGCCTTTTGAATTTAATTCCGATGCGATTTCTGTGTTTCATCGTCAATGTGAAGGTCCAAGGAATAAACTTAATCTGCTGAGGTGTAGCGGAAACTAATACTGGTCTCACAGGGAATGCTCAAAGCACCGAATGTAAGAAGAATCTCTATTCTTGTACTTAAGGCGGCATTGTGCTTTTTGTATTTAATGACGATGCCATTTCTGTGTTTCATCGTCAATGTGAAGGTATAAAGAATAATCTGAACCTGCACAGGTGTAGCGGAAACTAATACTGGTCTCACAGGGAATGCTCAAAGTACCGACTGTAAGAAGAGTCTCTATTCTTGTACTTAAGGCGGCATTGTGCCTTTTGTATTTAATTCCGATGCGATTTCTGTGTTTCATCATCAATGCGAAGGTCCAAGGAATACATTGAATCTGCAGTGGTGTATCGGAAACTAATACTGGTCTCACAGGGAATGCTCAAAACACCGACTGTAAGAAGAGTCTCTATTCTTGTACTTAAGGCGGCATTGTGCCTTTTGTATTTAATTCCGATGCCATTTCTGTGTTTCATCGTCAATGTGAAGGTCCAAGGAATAAACTGAACCCGCAGAGGTGTAGCGGAAACTGATACTGGTCTCACAGGGATTGCTCAAAGCACTGACTGTAAAAACAGTCTCTATTCCTGTACTTATGGCGGCATTGTGCGTTTTGTATTTAATTCCGATGCGATTTCTGTGTTTCATTGTCAATGTGAAGATCCAAGGAATACATTCATCCTGCAGTGGTGTATCGGAAACTAATACTGGTCTCACAGGGAATGCCCAAAGCACCGACTGTAAGAAGAGTCTCTATTCTTGTACTTAAGGCGGCATTGTGCCTTTTGTATTTAATTCCGATGCCATTTCTGTGTTTCATCGTGAATGTGAAGGTCCAAGGAATAAACTGAACCTGCAGAGGTGTATCGGAAACTAATACTGGTCTCACAGGGAATGCTCAAAGCACCGACTGTAAGAAGAGTCTCTATTCTTGTACTTAAGGCTTCATTGTGCCTTTTGTATTTCATTCCGATGCCATTTCTGTGTTTCATCGTCAATGTGAAGTTCCAAGGAAAACATTGAACCTGCAGTGGTGTATCGGAATCTAATACTGGTCTCACAGGGAATGCTCGAAGCACCGACTGTAAGAAGAGTCTCTATTCTTGTACTTAAGGCGGCATTGTGTCTTTTGTATTTAATTCCGATGCGATTTCTGTGTTTCATCGTCAATGTGAAGGTCCAAGGAATAAACTGAACCTGCAGAGGTGTAGCGGAAACTAATACTGGTCTCACAGGGAATGCTCAAAGCACCGACTGTAAGAAGAGTCTCTATTCTTGTACTTAAGGCGGCATTGTGCCTTTTGTATTTAATTCCGATGCGATTTCTGTGTTTCATCGTCAATGAGAAGTTCCAAGGAATACATTCAACCTGCAGTGGTGTATCGGAAACTAATACTGGTCTGACAGGGAATGCTCAAAGCACCGACTGTAAGAAGGGTCTCTATTCTTGTACTTAAGGCGGCATTGTGCCTTTTGTATTTAATTCCGATGCGATTTCTGTGTTTCATCATCAATGCGAAGGTCCAAGGAATACATTGAATCTGCAGTGTTGTATCGGAAACTAATACTGGTCTCACAGGGAATGCTCAAAGCACCGACTGTAAAAAGAGTCTCTATTCTTGTACTTAAGGCGGCATTGTGCCTTATGTATTTAATTCCGATGCCATTTCTGTGTTTCATCGTCAATGAGAAGGTCCAAGGAGTAAACTGAACCTGCAGAGGTGTAGCGGAAACTAATACTGGCCTCACAGGGAATGATCAAAGCACCGACTGTAAGAAGAGTCTCTATTCTTGTACTTAAGGCGGCATTGTGATTTTTGTATTTAATTCCGATGCGATTTCTGTGTTTCATCGTCAATGTGAAGTTCCAAGGAATACATTCAACCTGCAGTGGTGTATCGGAAACTAATACTGCTCTCACAGGGAATGCTCAAAGCACCGATTGTAAGAAGAATCTCTATTCCTGTACTTAAGGCGGCATTGTGCCTTTTGTATTTAATGACGATGCCATTTCTGTGTTTCATCGTCAATGTGAAGGTCCAAAGAATAATCTGAACCTGCAGAGGTGTAGCGGAAACTAATACTGGTCTCACAGGGAATGCTCAAAGCAGCGACTGTAAGAAGAGTCTCTATTCTTGTACTTAAGGCGGCATTGTGCCTTTTGTATTCAATTCCGATGCGATTTCTGTGTTTCATCATCAATGCGAAGGTCCAAGGAATACATTGAATCTGCAGTGGTGTATCGGAAACTAATACTGGTCTCACAGGGAATGCTCAAAACACCGACTGTAAGAAGAGTCTCTATTCTTGTACTTAAGGCGTCATTGTGCCTTTTGTATTTAATTCCGATGCCATTTCTGTGTTTCATCGTCAATGTGAAGGTCCAAGGAATAAACTGAACCTGCAGAGGTGTAGCGGAAACTAATACTGGTCTCACAGGGAATGATCAAAGTACCGACTGTAAGAAGAGTCTCTATTCTTGTACTTAAGGCGGCAATGTGCCTTTTGTATTTAATTCCGATGCGATTTCTGTGTTTCATCGTCAATGTGAAGTTCCAAGGAATACATTGAACCTGCAGTGGTGTATTGGAAACTAATACTGGTCTCACAGGGAATGCTCAAAGCACCGACTGTAAGAAGAGTCTCTATTCTTGTACTTTAGGCGGCTATGTGCCTTTTGTATTTAATTCCGATGCCATTTCTGTGTTTCATCGTCAATGTGAAGGTCCAAGGAATAAACTGAACCTGCAGAGGTGTAGCGGAAACTAATACTGGTCTCACAGGGAATGCTCAAAGCACCGATTGTAAGAAGAGTCTCTTTTCATGTACTTAAGGCGGCATTGTGCCTTTTGTATTTAATTCCGATGCCATTTCTGTGTTTCAGCATCAATGTGTAGGTCCTAGGAATAAACTGAACCTGCAGAGGTGTAGCGGAAACTAATACTGGTCTCACAGGGAATGCTCAAAGCACCGACTGTAAGAAGAGTCTCTATTCTTAAACTTAAGGCGGCATTGTGCCTTTTGTATTTAATTCCGATGCGATTTCTGTGTTTCATCGTCAATGTGAAGTTCCAAGGAATACATTGAACCTGCAGTGGTGTATCGGAAACTAATACTGGTCTCACAGGGAATGCTCAAAGCACCGACTGTAAGAAGAGTCTCTATTCTTGTACTTAAGGCGGCATTGTGCTTTTTGTATTTAATTCCGATGCCATATCTGTGTTTCATCGTCAATGTGAAGGTCCAAGGAATAAACTGAAGCTGCAGAGGTGTAGCGGAAACTAATACTGGTCTCACAGGGAATGCTCAAAGCACCGACTGTAAGATGAGTCTCTATTCTTGTACTTAAGGCGGCATTGTGCCTTTTGTATTTAATTCTGATGCCATTTCTGTGTTTCATCGTCAATGTGAAGGTCCAAGGAATAAACTGAACCTGCAGAGGTGTAGCGGAAACTAATACTGGTCTCACAGGGAATGCTCAAAGCACCGACTGTAAGAAGAGTCTCTATTCTTGTACTTAAGGCGGCATTGTGCCTTTTGTATATAATTCCGATGCGATTTCTGTGTTTCATCGTCAATGTGAAGTTCCAAGGAATACGTTGAACCTGCAGTGGTGTATCGAAAACTAATACTGGTCTCACAGGGAATGCTCAAAGCACCGACTGTAAGAATAGTCTCAATTCTTGTACTTAAGGCGGCATTGTGCCTTTTGTATTTAATTCCGATGCGATTTCTGTGTTTCATCGACAATGTGAAGGTCCAAGGAATAAACTGAACCTGCAGAGGTGTAGCGGAAACTAATACTCGTCTCACAGGGATTGCTCAAAGCACCGACTGTAAGAAGAGTCTCTATTCTTGTACTTAAGGCGGCATTGCGCCTTTTGTATTTAATTCCGATGCGATTTCTGTGTATCATCGTCAATGTGAAGGTCCAAGGAATACATTGAACCTGACGAGGTGTAGCGGAAACTAATACTGGTCTCACAGGGATTGCTCAAAGCACCGACTGTAAGAAGAGTCTCTATTCTTGTACTTAAGGCGGCATTGTGCGTTTTGTATTTAATTCCGATGCGATTTCTTTGTTTCATCGTCAATGTGAAGGTCCAAGGAATACATTGAACCTGCAGTGGTGTATAGGAAACTAATACTGGTCTCACAGGGAATGCGCAAAGCACCGACTGTAAGAAGAGTCTCTATTCTTGTACTTAAGGCGGCATTGTGCCTTTTGTATTTCATTCCGATGCCATATCTGTGTTTCATCGTCAATGTGAAGGTCCAAGGAATAAACTGAACCTGCAGAGGTGTATCGGAAACTAATACTGGTCTCACAGGGAATGCTCAAAGCACCGACTGTAAGAATAGTCTCTATTCTTGTACTTAAGGCGGCATTGTGCCTTTTGTATTTGATTCCGATGCGATTTCTGTGTTTCATCGTCAATGTGAAGTTCCAAGGAATACATTGAACCTGCAGTGGTGTATCAGAAACTAGTACTGGTCTCACAGGGAATGCTCAAATCACCGACTGTAAGAAGAGTCTCTATTCTTGTACTTAAGGCGGCATTGTACCTTTTGTATTTAATTCCGATGCCATTTCTGTGTTTCATCGTCAATGTGAAGGTCCAAGGAATAAACTGAACCTGCAGAGGTGTAGCGGAAACTAATACTGGTCTCACAGGGAATGCTCAAAGCACCGACTGTAAGAAGAGTCTCTATTCTTGTATTTAAGGCGGCATTGTGCCTTTTGTATTTAATTCCGATGCGATTTCTGTGTTTCATCGTCAATGTGAAGTTCCAAGGAATACATTGAACCTGCAGTGGTGTATCGGAAACTAATACTGGTCTCACAGGGAATGCTCAAAGCACCGACTGTAAGAAGAGTCTCTATTCTTGTACTTAAGGCGGCATTATGACTTTTGTATTTAATTCCGATGCCATATCTGTGTTTCATCGTCAATGTGAAGGTCCAAGGAATAAACTGAACCTGCAGAGGTGTATCGGAAACTAATACTGGTCTCACAGGGAATGCTCAAAGCACCGACTGTAAGAAGAGTCTCTATTCTTGTACTTAAAGCTTCATTGTGGCGTTTGTATTTGATTCCGATGCGATTTCTGTGTTTCATCGTCAATGTGAAGTTCCAAGGAATACATTGAACCTGCAGTGGTGTATCGGAAACTAATACTCGTCTCAGAGGGAATGCTCAAAGAACCGAATGTAAGAAGGGTCTCTATTCTTGTACTTAAGGCGGCATTGTGCCTTTTGTATTTAATTCCGATGCGATTTCTGTGTATCATCGTCAATGTGAAGGTCCAAGGAATACATTGAACCTGACGAGGTGTAGCGGAAACTAATACTGGTCTCACAGGGAATGCTCAAAGCACCGACTGTAAGAACAGTCTCTATTCTTGTACTTAAGGCGGCATTGTGCCTTTTGTATTTGATTCCGATGCGATTTCTGTGTTTCATCGTCAATGTGAAGTTCCAAGGAATACATTGAACCTGCAGTGGTGTATCAGAAACTAATACTGGTCTCACAGGGAATGCTCAAATCACCGACTGTAAGAAGAGTCTCTATTCTTGTACTTAAGGCGGCATTGTGCCTTTTGTATTTAATTCCGATGCCATTTCTGTGTTTCATCGTCAATGTGAAGGTCCAAGGAATGAACTGAACCTGCAGAGGTGTAGCGGAAACTAATACTAGTCTCACAGGGAATGCTCAAAGCACCGACTGTAAGAAGAGTCTCTATTCTTGTACGTAAGGCGGCATTGTGCCTTTTGTATTTAAATCCGATGCAATTTCTGTGTTTCATCGTCAATGTGCAGGTCCAAGGAATAAACTGAACCTCCTTAGGTGTAGCGGAAACCAATACTGCTCTCACAGGGAATGCTAAAAGCACCGACTGTAAGAAGAGTCTCTATTCTTGTACTTAAGGCGGCATTGTGCCTTTTGTATTTAATTCCGATGCCATTTCTGTGTTTCATCGTCAATGTGAAGGTCCAAGGAATAAACTGAACCTGCAGAGGTGTAGCGGAAACTAATACTGGTCTCACAGGGAATGCTCAAAGCACCGACTGTAAGTAGAGTCTCTATTCTTGTACTTAAGGGGGCATTGTGCCTTTTGTATTTAATTCCGATGCGATTTCTGTGTTTCATCGTCAATGTGAAGTTCCAAGGAATACATTGAACCTGCAGTGGTGTATCGGAAACTAATACTGGTCTCACAGGGAATGCTCAAACCACCGACTGTAAGAAGAGTCTCTATTCTTGTACTTAAGGCGGCATTGTGCCTTTTGCATTTAATTCCGATGCGATTTCTGTGTATCATCGTCAATGTGAAGGTCCAAGGAATACATTGAACCTGACGACGTGTAGCGGAAACTAATACTGGTCTCACAGGGAATGCTCAAAGCACCGACTGTAAGAAGAGTCTCTATTCTTGTACTTAAGGCGGCATTGTGCCTTTTGTATTTAATTCCGATGCCATTTCTGTGTTTCATCGTCAATGTGAAGGTCCAAGGAAGAAACTGAACCTCCTTAGGTGTAGCGGAAACCAATACTGGTCTCACAGGCAATGCCGAAAGTACCGACTGTAAGAAGAGTCTCTATTCTTGTACTTAAGGCGGCATTGTGCCTTTTGTATTTAATTCCGATGCCATTTCTGTGTTTCATCGTCAATGTGAAGGTCCAAGGAATAAACTGAATCTGCAGAGGTGTAGCGGAAACTAATACTGGTCTCACAGGGAATGCTCAAAGCAGAGACTGTAAGAAGAGTCTCTATTCTTGTACTTAAGGCGGCATTGTGCCTTTTGTATTTAATTCCGATACGATTTCTGTGTTTCATCGTCAATGTGAAGTTCCAAGGAATACATTGAACCTGCAGTGGTGTATCGGAAACTAATACTGGTCTCACAGGGAATGCTCAAAGCACCGACTGTAAGAAGTGTCTCTTTTCTTGTACTTAAGGCGGCATTGTGCCTTTTGTATTTAATTCCGATGCCATTTCTGTGTTTCATCGTCAATGTGAGGGTCCAAGGAATAAACTGAACCTGCAGAGGTGTATCGGAAACTAATACTGGTCTCACACGGAATGCTCAAAGCACCGACTGTAAGAAGAGTCTCTATTCTTGTACTTAAAGCAGCATTGTGGCTTTTGTATTTGATTCCGATGCGATTTCTGTGTTTCATCGTCAATGTGAAGTTCCAAGGAATACATTGAACCTGCAGTGGTGTATCGGAAACTAATACTCGTCTCACAGGGAATGCTCAAACCACCGACTGTAAGAAGAGTCTCTATTCTTGTACTTAAGGCGGCATTGTGCCTTTTGCATTTAATTCCGATGCGATTTCTGTGTATCATCGTCAATGTGAAGGTCCAAGGAATACATTGAACCTGACGAGGTGTAGCGGAAACTAATACTGGTCTCACAGAGAATGCTCAAAGCACCGACTGTAAGAAGAGTCTCTATTCCTGTACTTAAGGCGGCATTGTGCGTTTTGTATTTATTTCCGATGCGATTTCTTTGTTTTATCGTCAATGTGAAGGTCCAAGGAATACATTGAACCTGCAGTGGTGTATAGGAAACTAATACTGGTCTCACAGGGAATGCGCAAAGCACCGACTGTAAGAAGAGTCTCTATTCTTGTACTTAAGGCGGAATTGTTCGTTTTGTATTTAATTCCGATGCCATTTCTGTGTTTCATCGTCAATGTGAAGGTCCAAGGAATAAACTGAACCTGCAGAGGTGTAGCGGAAACTAATTCTGGCCTCACAGAAATTCTCAAAACACCGACTGTAAGAAGAGTCTCTATTCTTGTACGTAAGGCGGCATTGTGCCTTTTGTATTTAATTCCGATGCCATATCTGTGTTTCATCGTCAATGTGAAGGTCCAAGGAATAAACTGAACCTCCTTAGGTGTAGCGGAAACCAATACTGGTCTCACAGGCAATGCCCAAAGTACCGACTGTAAGATGAGTCTCTATTCTTGTACTTAAGGCGGCATTGTGCCTTTTGTATTTAATTCCGATGCCATTTCTGTGTTTCATCGTCAATGTGAAGGTCCAAGGAATAAACTGAACCTGCAGAGGTGTAGCGGAAACTAATACTGGTCTCACAGGGAATGCTCAAAGCAGAGACTGTAAGAAGAGTCTCTATTCTTGTACTTAAGGCGGCATTGTGCCTTTTGTATTTAATTCCGATGCGATTTCTGTGTTTCATCGTCAATGTGATGTTCCAAGGAATACATTGAACCTGCAGTGGTGTATCGGAAACTAATACTGGTCTCACAGGGAATGCTCAAAGCACCGACTGTAAGAAGTGTCTCTTTTCTTGTACTTAAGGCGGCATTGTGCCTTTTGTATTTAATTCCGATGCCATTTCTGTGTTTCATCATCAATGTAAAGGTCCAAGGATTAAACTGAACCTGCAGAGGTGTATCGGAAACTGATACTGGTCTCACAGGGAATGCTCAAAGCACCGACTGTAAGAAGAGTCTCTATACTTGTACTTAAGGCGGCATTGTGCCTTTTGTAGTTAATTCCGATGCGATTTCTGTGTTTCATCGTCAATGTGAAGGTCCAAGGAATACATTGAACCTGCAGTGGTGTATCGGAAACTGATACTGGTCTCACAGGGAATGATCAAAGCACCGACTGTAAGAGGAGTCTCTATTGTTGTACTTAAGGCGGCATTGTTCGTTTTGTATTTAATTCCTATGCCATTTCTGTGTTTCATCGTCAATGTGAAGGTCCAAGGAATAAACTGAACCTGCAGAGGTGTAACGGAAACTAATACTGGCCTCACAGAGAATGCTCAAAACACCGACTGTAAGAAGAGTCTCTATTCTTGTACGTAAGGCGGCATTGTGCCTTTTGTATTTAAATCGGATGCCATTTCTGTGTTTCATCGTCAATGTGAAGGTCCAAGGAATAAACTGAACCTCCTTAGGTGTAGCGGAAACCAATACTGGTCTCACAGGGAATGCTCATAGCACCGACTGTAGGAAGAGTCTCTATTCTTGTACGTAAGGCGGCATTGTGCCTTTTGTATTTAAATCCGATGCAATTTCCGTGTTTCATCGTCAATGTGCAGGTCCAAGGAATAAACTGAACCTCCTTAGGTGTAGCGGAAACCAATACTGGTCTCACAGGGAATGCTAAAAGCACCGACTGTAAGAAGAGTCTCTATTCTTGTACTTAAGGCGGCATTGTGCCTTTTGTATTTAATTCCGATGCCATTTCTGTGTTTCATCGTCAATGTGAAGGTCCAAGGAATAAACTGAACCTGCAGAGGTGTAGCGGAAACTAATACTGGTCTCACAGGGAATGCTCAAAGCACCGACTGTAAGTAGAGTCTCTATTCTTGTACTTAAGGCGGCATTGTGCCTTTTGTATTTAATTCCGATGCAATTTCTGTGTTTCATCGTCAATGTGAAGTTCCAAGGAATACATTGAACCTGCAGTGGTGTATCGGAAACTAATACTGGTCTCACAGGGAATGCTCAAAGCACCGACTGTAAGAAGAGTCTCTATTCTTGTACTTAAGGCGGCATTGTGCCTTATGTATTTAATTCCGATGCCATTTCTGTATTCCATCGTCAATGTGAAGGTCCAAGGATTAAACTGAACCTGCAGAGGTGTAGCGGAAACTAATACTGGTCTCACAGGGAATGCCCAAAGCACCGACTGTAGGAAGAGTCCCTATTCTTGTACTTAAGGCGGCATTGTGCCTTTTGTATTTAATTCCGATGCGATTTCTGTGTTTCATCGTCAATGTGAAGTTCCAAGGAATACATTGAACCTGCAGTGGTGTATCGGAAACTAATACTCGTCTCAGAGGGAATGCTCAAAGCACCGACTGTAAGAAGAGACTCTATTCTTGTACTTAAGGCGGCATTGTGCCTTTTGTATTTAATTCCGATGCCATTTCTGTGTTTCATCGTCAATGTGAAGGTCCAAGGAATAAACTGAACCTGCAGAGGTGTAGCGGAAACTAATACTGGTCTCACAGGGAATGCTCAAAGCACCGACTGTAAGAAGAGTCTCTATTGTTGTACTTAAGGCGGAATTGTTCGTTTTGTATTTAATTCCGATGCCATTTCCGTGTTTCATCGTCAATGTGAAGTTCCAAGGAATAAACTGAACCTGCAGAGGTGTAGCGGAAACTAATACTGGCCTCACAGGGAATGCTCAAAACACCGACTGTAAGAAGAGTCTCTATTCTTGTACGTAAGGCGGCATTGTGCCTTTTGTATTTAATTCCGATGCCATTTCCGTGTTTCATCGTCAATGTGAAGGTCCAAGGAATAAACTGATCTCCTTAGGTGTAGCGGAAACCAATACTGGTCTCACAGGCAATGCCCAAAGTACCGACTGCAAGAAGAGTCTCTATTCTTGTACTTACGGCGGCATTGTGCCTTTTGTATTTAATTCCGATGCCATTTCTGTGTTTCATCGTCAATGTGAAGGTCCAAGGAATAAACTGAACCTGCAGAAGTGTAGCGGAAACTAATACTGGTCTCACAGGGAATGCTCAAAGCAGAGACTGTAAGAAGAGTCTCTATTCTTGTACTTAAGGCGGCATTGTGCCTTTTGTATTTAATTCCGATACGATTTCTGTGTTTCATCGTCAATGTGAAGTTCCAAGGAATACATTGAACCTGCAGTGGTGTATCGGAAACTAATACTGGTCTCACAGGGAGTGCTCAAAGCACCGACTGTAAGAAGTGTCTCTTTTCTTGTACTTAAGGCGGCATTGTGCCTTTTGTATTTAATTCCGATGCCATTTCTGTGTTTCATCGTCAATGTGAAGGTCCAAGGAATAAACTGAACCTGCAGAGGTGTATCGGAAACTAATACTGGTCTCACACGGAATGCTCAAAGCACCGACTGTAAGAGGAGTCTCTATTCTTGTACTTAAAGCAGCATTGTGCCTTTTGCATTTAATTCCGATGCGATTTCTGTGTATCATCATCAATGTGAAGGTCCAAGGAATACATTGAACCTGACGGGGTGTAGCGGAAACTAATACTGGTCTCACAGGAAATGCTCAAAGCACCGACTGTAAGAAGAGTCTCTATTCTTGTACTTAAGGCGGCATTGTGCGTATTGTATTTATTTCCGATGCGATTTCTTTGTTTCATCGTCAATGTGAAGGTCCAAGGAATACATTGAACCTGCAGTGGTGTATAGGAAACTAATACTGGTCTCACAGGGAATGCGCAAATCACCGACTGTAAGAAGAGTCTCTATTCTTGTACTTAAGGCGGCATTGTGCCTTTTGCATTTAATTCCGATGCGATTTCTGTGTATCATCGTCAATGTGAAGGTCCAAGGAATACATTGAACCTGACGAGGTGTAGCGGAAACTAATACTGGTCTCACAGGGAATGCTCAAAGCACCGACTGTAAGAAGTGTCTCTTTTCTTGTACTTAAGGCGGCATTGTGCCTTTTGTATTTAATTCCGATGCCATTTCTGTGTTTCATCGTCAATGTGAGGGTCCAAGGAATAAACTGAACCTGCAGAGGTGTATCGGAAACTAATACTGGTCTCACAGGGAATGCTCAAAGCACCGACTGTAAGAAGAGTCTCTATTCTTGTACTTAAAGCAGCATTGTGGCTTTTGTATTTGATTCCGATGCGATTTCTGTGTTTCATCGTCAATGTGAAGTTCCAAGGAATACATTGAACCTGCAGTGGTGTATCGGAAACTAATACTCGTCTCACAGGGAATGCTCAAACCACCGACTGTAAGAAGAGTCTCTATTCTTGTACTTAAGGCGGCATTGTGCCTTTTGCATTTAATTCCGATGCGATTTCTGTGTATCATCGTCAATGTGAAGGTCCAAGGAATACATTGAACCTGACGAGGTGTAGCGGAAACTAATACTGGTCTCACAGAGAATGCTCAAAGCACCGACTGTAAGAAGAGTCTCTATTCTTGTACTTAAGGCGGCATTGTGCGTTTTGTATTTATTTCCGATGCGATTTCTTTGTTTTATCGTCAATGTGAAGGTCCAAGGAATACATTGAACCTGCAGTGGTGTATAGGAAAGTAATACTGGTCTCACAGGGAATGCGCAAAGCACCGACTGTAAGAAGAGTCTCTATTCTTGTACTTAAGGCGGAATTGTTCGTTTTGTATTTAATTCCGATGCCATTTCTGTGTTTCATCGTCAATGTGAAGGTCCAAGGAATAAACTGAACCTGCAGAGGTGTAGCGGAAACTAATACTTGCCTCACAGAAATTCTCAAAACACCGACTGTAAGAAGAGTCTCTATTCTTGTACGTAAGGCGGCATTGTGCCTTTTGTATTTAATTCCGATGCCATATCTGTGTTTCATCGTCAATGTGAAGGTCCAAGGAATAAACTGAACCTCCTTAGGTGTAGCGGAAACCAATACTGGTCTCACAGGCAATGCCCAAAGTACCGACTGTAAGAAGAGTCTCTATTCTTGTACTTAAGGCGGCATTGTGCCTTTTGTATTTAATTCCGATGCCATTTCTGTGTTTCATCGTCAATGTGAAGGTCCAAGGAATAAACTGAACCTGCAGAGGTGTAGCGGAAACTAATACTGGTCTCACAGGGAATGCTCAAAGCAGAGACTGTAAGAAGAGTCTCTATTCTTGTACTTAAGGCGGCATTGTGCCTTTTGTATTTAATTCCGATGCGATTTCTGTGTTTCATCGTCAATGTGATGTTCCAAGGAATACATTGAACCTGCAGTGGTGTATCGGAAACTAATACTGGTCTCACAGGGAATGCTCAAAGCACCGACTGTAAGAAGTGTCTCTTTTCTTGTACTTAAGGCGGCATTGTGCCTTTTGTATTTAATTCCGATGCCATTTCTGTGTTTCATCGTCAATGTGAAGGTCCAAGGAATAAACTGAACCTGCATAGGTGAATCGGAAACTAATACTGGTCTCACAGGGAATGCTCAAAGCACCGACTGTAAGAAGAGTCTCTATTCTTGTACTTAAAGCAGCATTGTGGCTTTTGTATTTGATTCCGATGCGATTTCTGTGTTTCATCGTCAATGTGAAGTTCCAAGGGATACATTGAACCTGCAGTGGTGTATCGGAAACTAATACTCGTCTCACAGGGAATGCTCAAACCACCGACTGTAAGAAGAGTCTCTATTCTTGTACATAAGGTGGCATTGTTCCTTTTGTATTTAATTCCGATGCGATTTCTGTGTATCATCGTCAATGTGAAGGTCCAAGGAATACATTGAACCTGACGAGGTGTAGCGGAAACTAATACTGGTCTCACAGGGAATGCTCAAAGCACCGACTGTAAGAAGAGTCTCTATTCTTGTACTTAAGGCGGCATTGTGCGTTTTGTATTTATTTCCGATGCGACTTCTTTGTTTCATCGCCAATGTGAAGGTCCAAGGAATACATTGAACCTGCAGTGGTGTATAGGAAACTAATACTGGTCTCACAGGGAATGCGCAAAGCACCGACTGTAAGAAGAGTCGCTATTCTTGTACTTAAGGCGGCAATGTGCCTTTTGTATTTCATTCCGATGCCATTTCTGTGTTTCATCATCAATGTAAAGGTCCAAGGATTAAACTGAACCTGCAGAGGTGTATCGGAAACTAATACTGGTCTCACAGGGAATGCTCAAAGCACCGACTGTAAGAAGAGTCTCTATACTTGTACTTAAGGCGGCATTGTGCCTTTTGTAGTTAATTCCGATGCGATTTCTGTGTTTCATCGTCAATGTGAAGGTCCAAGGAATACATTGAACCTGCAGTGGTGTATCGGAAACTGATACCGGTCTCACAGGGAATGATCAAAGCACCGACTGTAAGAGGAGTCTCTATTGTTGTACTTAAGGCGGCATTGTTCGTTTTGTATTTAATTCCTATGCCATTTCTGTGTTTCATCGTCAATGTGAAGGTCCAAGGAATAAACTGAACCTGCAGAGGTGTAACGGAAACTAATACTGGCCTCACAGAGAATGCTCAAAACACCGACTGTAAGAAGAGTCTCTATTCTTGTACGTAAGGCGGCATTGTGCCTTTTGTATTTAAATCGGATGCCATTTCTGTGTTTCATCGTCAATGTGAAGGTCCAAGGAATAAACTGAACCTCCTTAGGTGTAGCGGAAACCAATACTGGTCTCACAGGGAATGCTCAAAGCACCGACTGTAAGAAGAGTCTCTATTCTTGTACGTAAGGCGGCATTGTGCCTTTTGTATTTAAATCCGATGCAATTTCCGTGTTTCATCGTCAATGTGCAGGTCCAAGGAATAAACTGAACCTCCTTAGGTGTAGCGGAAACCAATACTGGTCTCACAGGGAATGCTAAAAGCACCGACTGTAAGAAGAGTCTCTATTCTTGTACTTAAGGCGGCATTGTGCCTTTTGTATTTAATTCCGATGCCATTTCTGTGTTTCATCGTCAATGTGAAGGTCCAAGGAATAAACTGAACCTGCAGAGGTGTAGCGGAAACTAATACTGGTCTCACAGGGAATGCTCAAAGCACCGACTGTAAGTAGAGTCTCTATTCTTGTACTTAAGGCGGCATTGTGCCTTTTGTATTTAATTCCGATGCAATTTCTGTGTTTCATCGTCAATGTGAAGTTCCAAGGAATACATTGAACCTGCAGTGGTGTATCGGAAACTAATACTGGTCTCACAGGGAATGCTCAAAGCACCGACTGTAAGAAGAGTCTCTATTCTTGTACTTAAGGCGGCATTGTGCCTTATGTATTTAATTCCGATGCCATTTCTGTATTCCATCGTCAATGTGAAGGTCCAAGGAATAAACTGAACCTGCAGAGGTGTAGCGGAAACTAATACTGGTCTCACAGGGAATGCCCAAAGCACCGACTGTAGGAAGAGTCCCTATTCTTGTACTTAAGGCGGCATTGTGCCTTTTGTATTTAATTCCGATGCGATTTCTGTGTTTCATCGTCAATGTGAAGTTCCAAGGAATACATTGAACCTGCAGTGGTGTATCGGAAACTAATACTCGTCTCAGAGGGAATGCTCAAAGCACCGACTGTAAGAAGAGACTCTATTCTTGTACTTAAGGCGGCATTGTGCCTTTTGTATTTAATTCCGATGCCATTTCTGTGTTTCATCGTCAATGTGAAGGTCCAAGGAATAAACTGAACCTGCAGAGGTGTAGCGGAAACTAATACTGGTCTCACAGGGAATGCTCAAAGCACCGACTGTAAGAAGGGTCTCTATTGTTGTACTTAAGGCGGAATTGTTCGTTTTGTATTTAATTCCGATGCCATTTCCGTGTTTCATCGTCAATGTGAAGTTCCAAGGAATAAACTGAACCTGCAGAGGTGTAGCGGAAACTAATACTGGCCTCACAGGGAATGCTCAAAACACCGACTGTAAGAAGAGTCTCTATTCTTGTACGTATTCGGCATTGTGCCTTTTGTATTTAATTCCGATGCCATTTCCGTGTTTCATCGTCAATGTGAAGGTCCAAGGAATAAACTGATCTCCTTAGGTGTAGCGGAAACCAATACTGGTCTCACAGGCAATGCCCAAAGTACCGACTGCAAGAAGAGTCTCTATTCTTGTACTTACGGCGGCATTGTGCCTTTTGTATTTAATTCCGATGCCATTTCTGTGTTTCATCGTCAATGTGAAGGTCCAAGGAATAAACTGAACCTGCAGAAGTGTAGCGGAAACTAATACTGGTCTCACAGGGAATGCTCAAAGCAGAGACTGTAAGAAGAGTCTCTATTCTTGTACTTAAGGCGGCATTGTGCCTTTTGTATTTAATTCCGATACGATTTCTGTGTTTCATCGTCAATGTGAAGTTCCAAGGAATACATTGAACCTGCAGTGGTGTATCGGAAACTAATACTGGTCTCACAGGGAGTGCTCAAAGCACCGACTGTAAGAAGTGTCTCTTTTCTTGTACTTAAGGCGGCATTGTGCCTTTTGTATTTAATTCCGATGCCATTTCTGTGTTTCATCGTCAATGTGAAGGTCCAAGGAATAAACTGAACCTGCAGAGGTGTATCGGAAACTAATACTGGTCTCACACGGAATGCTCAAAGCACCGACTGTAAGAGGAGTCTCTATTCTTGTACTTAAAGCAGCATTGTGCCTTTTGCATTTAATTCCGATGCGATTTCTGTGTATCATCATCAATGTGAAGGTCCAAGGAATACATTGAACCTGACGGGGTGTAGCGGAAACTAATACTGGTCTCACAGGAAATGCTCAAAGCACCGACTGTAAGAAGAGTCTCTATTCTTGTACTTAAGGCGGCATTGTGCGTATTGTATTTATTTCCGATGCGATTTCTTTGTTTCATCGTCAATGTGAAGGTCCAAGGAATACATTGAACCTGCAGTGGTGTATAGGAAACTAATACTGGTCTCACAGGGAATGCGCAAATCACCGACTGTAAGAAGAGTCTCTATTCTTGTACTTAAGGCGGAATTGTTCGTTTTGTATTTAATTCCGATGCCATTTCTGTGTTTCATCGTCAATGTGAAGGTCCAAAGAATAAACTGAACCTGCAGAGGTGTAGCGGAAACTAATACTGGCCTCACAGAAATTCTCAAAACACCGACTGTAAGAATAGTCTCTATTCTTGTACGTAAGGCGGCATTGTGACTTTTGTATTTAATTCCGATGCCATATCTGTGTATCATCGTCAATGTGAAGGTCCAAGGAATAAACTGAACCTCCTTAGGTGTAGCGGAAACCAATACTGGTCTCACAGGCAATGCCCAAAGTACCGACTGTACGAAGAGTCTCTATTCTTGTACTTAAGGCGGCATTGTGCCTTTTGTATTTAATTCCGATGCCATTTCTGTGTTTCATCGTCAATGTGAAGGTCCAAGGAATTCATTGAACCTGCAGTTGTGTATCGGAAACTAATACTGGTCTCACAGGGAATGCTCAAAGCACCGACTGTAAGAAGAGTCTCTATTCTCGTACTTATTGCGGCATTGTGCATATTGTATTTAGTTCCGATGCGACTTCTGTGTTTCATCGTCAATGCGAAGGTCCATGGAATACATTGAACCTGCCGTGGTGTATCGGAAACTAATACTGGTCTCACAGGAAAGGATCAAAGCACAGACTCAAAGAAGTCTCACTCACCTTGCAGTTATATCGGCATTGTTCCTTTTGTATTTAATTCCGATGTAATTTCAGTGTTTCATCGTTAATGAGTATGTCCAGGGAAAACATTGAACCTGGAGTGGTGTATCGGAAACTAATACTAGTCTCACAGGGAATGCTCAAAGCACCGACTGTAAGAAGAGTCTCTATTCTTGTACGATAGGCGGCATTGTGCCTTTTGTATTTAATTCCGATGCGAGTTCTGTGTTTCATCGTCAATGTGTATGTCCAAGGAATGCATTGAACCTGCGGTGGTGTATCGGAAACTAATACTGGTCTCACAGGGAATGCTCAAAGCACCGACTGTAAGAAGAGTCTCTATTCTTGTACGAAAGGCGGCATTGTGCCTTTTGTATTTAATTCCGATGCGAGTTCTGTGTTTCATCGTCAATGTGTATGTCCAAGGAATGCATTGAACCTGCGGTGGTGTATCGGAAACTAATACTGGTCTCACAGGGAATGCTCAAATCACCGACTATAAGAAGAGTCTCTATTCTTGTACTTAAGGCGGCATTGTGCCTTTTGCATTTAATTCCGATGCGATTTCTGTGTTTCATCGTCTATGTGAAGGTCCAAGGAATACATTGTACCTTGCAGTGGTGTATCGGAAACTAATACTGGTCTCACAGGGAATGCTCAAAGCACCCACTGTAAGAAGTGTCTCTATTCTTGCACTTATGGCGGCATTGTGGCTTTTGTATTTAATTACAATGTAATTTCAGTGTTTCTTCGGCAATGTGTATGTCTAAGGAATACATTGAACCTGCAGTGGTGTATCGGAAACTAATACTGGTCTCACTGGGAAAGCTCAAAGCACCGACTGTAAGGAGAGTCTCTATTCTTGCACTTATGGCGGCATTGTGCCTTTTGTATTTACTTCCGATGTAATTTCAGTGTTTCATCGTCAATGTGTATGTCTAAGGAATTCATTAAACCTGCAGTGGTGTATCGGAAACTAATACTGGTCTCACAGGGAATGCTCAAACCACCGACTGTAAGCAGAGTCTCTATTCTTGTACTTATTGCGGCATTGTGCATTTTGTATTTAGTTCCGATGCGATTTCTGTGTTTCATCGTCAATGCCAAGGTCCATGGAATACATTGAACATGCAGTGGTGTATCGGAAACTAATACTGGTCTCACAGGAAAGGATCAAAGCACAGACTCAAAGAAGTCTCACTCATCTTGCAGTTAAGGCGGTATTGATCCTTTTGTATTTAATTCCGATGTAATTTCAGTGTTTCATCGCCAATGAGTATGTCCAAGGAATACATTGAACCTGGAGTGGCGTATCGGAAACTAATACTGGTCTCACAGGGAATGCTCAAAGCACCGACTGTAAGAAGACTCTCTATTCTTGTACGTAAGGCGGCATTGTGCCATTTGTATTTATTTCCGATGCGATTTCTGTGTTTCATCGTCAATGTGTATGTCCAAGGAATACATTGAACCTGCAGTGCTGTATCAGAAACTAATACTGGTCTCACAGGAAATGCTCAAAGCACCGACTGTTAGAAGAGTCTCTATTCTTGTACTTAAGGCGGCATTGTGCCTTTTGTATTTAATTCCGATGCGATTTCTGTGTTTCATCGTCAATGTGAAGGTACAAGGAATACATTGTACCTGCAGTGGTGTATCGGAACCTAATACTGGTCTCACTGGGAAAGCTCAAAACACCGACTGTAAGAAGAGTCTCTATTCTTGCACTTATGGCGGCATTGTGCCTTTTGTATTTAATTCCGATGTAATTTGAGTGTTTCATCGTCAATATGGATGTCTAAGGAATTCATTGAACCTGCAGTGGTGTATCGGAAACTAATACTGGTCTCACAGGGAATGCTCAAAGCACCGACTGTAAGGAGAGTCTCTATTCTTGTACTTATTGCGGCATTGTGCATTTTGTATTTAGTTCCGATGCGATATCTGTGTTTCATCGTCAATGCGAAGGTCCATGGAATACATTGAACCTGCAGTGGTTTATCGGAAACTAATACTGGTCTCACAGGAAAGGATCAAAGCACAGACTCAAAGAAGTCTCACTCATCTTGCAGTGAAGGCGGTTTTGTTCCTTTTGTATTTAATTCCGATGTAATTTCAGTGTTTCATCGTCAATGAGTATGTCCAAGGAATACATTGAACCTGGAGTGTGTGATATTCGCTATTTTTGGCTTAATTAAAACAGCAAATTCAGGCACAAGGCAAATACTTGTTTATAAAGAATGATTAATATATAATAAGGCGTCGCATGGCGACGGTGGAATTTTCTAGATAATGTAATTCGTTGTCTTTGGGCGGCAATATAAACAGAAAAGTACGGATGGATATGCGATCCTTCACTATTTTGTTCGCTGGAGAACAAATGAAGCCTTGAGCGCTAAAAAGACTTTTACTGATTTTCTCGAGTAAGACGGACGCAGATTTGTGGCGGTCTGATCTAATTATTTTTACTAAATAAATAAAAACGTGTTCCGTCTAAGTTTTGAGTGAAGTGTAGGAAGAAGGACTGTTGTAACTTACCGTGACGAAGCACGAGCGACTCAAGAGGACAATGGCTACATAAAAGAGCGCTCAATGGACATGATATGGACATAAAAATCTACCGTCATTGTAGTATTAAGCTTAAGGTACGCTATATGTTTTAGTTATAATAAATATTTGTTCTGGGAATACTGAATCATTTAGCAGTGCTCATTTCTATTATCTCCTCAGTATTATTTTCATTTTAATTATGCAATTTGCTAATATTACAGACTCCAAGATCAGCAGTCCAATGTGCGTGTTACATTGATAAAAAGAAAACTGTTTTATCGTCTTCTTCCATCAGCTTTAATATTGAATTTCTCTTTTGTGTGATGTTACGGTTGTTTTTGCGCCTTTAAGATCTTTCTGGTCCCTTAGGAAATTTTTTTTGTCATAACAATAACTTCACAACCGGGTATGATCGTATCTACGATCATGAAGTAATTAGAAAGACGATAACGCAACTTCTTAATCAATAGCACGCTAGTTGTGACTGCCTCAAGCCACACGAAACCGCAAGTAAAACTATTCACATCTCATAATGCAATATTTTATGACAATGGTCAATCCATGATTCTTACGCCAATTGTGATTGATAAAACAGTTAGTTAAATCTCAATTTCCAACTTTCCATTGAATAGCAACATCACTTCTATTTTGTACCATCACACTTGGCGCCCGAACAGGGACTTGACCAAAAATTAGTTCAAATTCTTGGAAAATTTCTATGTGCTTGTGTTAATATATGTTCTGTCGTTTCATGTACACATCATCTCTCTGTGAGAATGCCAGAAAATACGCTGGTCGATAACGCAGTTTAATTATCGAGAGAAAGGAAAAGAAAAGAGATGCGAATTTGCTGAGACAACATAGCGGTAACCAAGCCATCAAAAAGTAAGTCAGAATTTTGCATACGCAGTGTAGTGCTTCAGTAGCAACGTTGCTTTTCCAAGTCGATCCACATCCTTTCTATCTTCTTCCCGCTATAGAAAATCTGCTTTATTTTATCTTTCAAAGTAAAATTCTTCGTAGTCTGATAATAGAAATTATTTCTCCCCATTGTTAGTATACCTGTATTGCATTTTCAACATGGTGGATAGTGTGCACAATTTGCAGTGAAGAGCATCTTCATTCATTTGTCTGAAACGGTTAGGTTCCATCTTGTCTTCTCGCCAGATAGAGTTTCATTTGTTGCTCACGCGAGAGCGGTGCTCTTAGCGGACTCACCACGTCACTGACAAACGACGAAAGCCTTGCGTAGCACCTGATTTACTGACGAAAATGGCAGATAGTAAACAGAGACAGGTGACAACAGGAGACGGGAGTGAAGACGTTAATAGTATTCCATACCCTTTACGATCGCGAATGGTAGGTTCCCGTGTGGAAACTGAACTAACCATGTCTGTATCAGGGGAAAGTGACCCTGAAGTCCAAACTCGTCCCGCTGCAGCTACAAATGACCTCGGTGCGTTAATGGAAATGCTGAAACAACAGTTTGACGCAGTAAATGAGAATATAAAAACACAAAATGAGACTATAAAAACACAAAATGAGATTGTTAACGCCCGACTAGATGCTGTAAGCGAATCATTAAAAACAGAGCTAGGCACAATCAAAACAGATCTGCATAAAGAAATTACGGCTGAATTAAATACCCATTTGGGTGAGGTGCAAACTAAGATCAGTGATCAAATTCAGAAAATGCAGAAACAGGTGAAAAGTGAAATAGCTGAAGTATCTGGAACATTAAACACAAAAATTCAGGCAGCTACCAAAGAAATAAACTCAGTTAGAAATGCAGTATCTGACATTGAAGGTGTAGTAGAGGATCTGTCGAGGCAGATAGACTCAATCAATATCGAGGAACAGGTTAAGAGCACCGTGAAAGCACACGCGGAGGCATTGTCGGAACACTACAGTGAATGGATAAAGGGTAAAGATATTTTTATCGAAAAGAAGGTCAGGGAGGAGCTTAGGGAGACTGTCAAGGATGTAACTTATGAAATCTTAGCTGCTCCTGGTAAGTCGGGAGACACAGTAGTTTCTGAATTGGGACAGATTCGGAGGACACTTACACGGGATCTTCCCGAGTGGAAGCAGCAAGTAGTGGACGAAGTCAGAATGCTGAGAAACTGGGTAGAAAATCCGCACACACATACGCAAACTATAGGGAACAACTCTTTAGACGTTGACGAATGTCAGTCAACTCCTTATCGTTCACCGCCTGATTACATGCAAAACGACAGTCATGTTGAGTCCCGAGTAGGGAAAATAAATGATCCGCCCACAATTGTGAGTTTAATGCAAGAGGAAAGTGTGATTAAGCATCGCACTTTTCCTGTTTTTCATCCGCAGAAGCGAGAAATACACCCCATCGTGTTCCTAAAGAATTTTTCCGGCATATTTCCCAGGAGCTGGACAGACAGACAGCGTATTCAGTTCGTCACTGGCTTTATTTCTGGTGATGCAGCATTATGGGGAACGGAAATGGTAGACACGTGTAGGAATTATGAAGAGTTTGAGAAAATGTTCTTGGCAAAATTTTGGAGTAATGGGGTACAGCAAAGATTAAGGAAGGAGGTGTATGGTGCGGAAATTTTCAATGAGAAGCATGGAAGTCTCCGGCGATACTTTGAGAAGTATCTAGCAAAAATTAAATTCTGGGATTCTCCGATTTCTTCCAAGGACGTAATTATGATTCTCAAAAGCAAACTCCCTGTGTCTATTAGAGAGAAACTAGTAAATGTGTCCGAAGAAGACACGAATGCATTCCTTTCTGCGCTGGATTCCTTGGATTTAATTAGCGAGGATGTGCGCTCCAAGGTTGGCAGCGGCAAATTCTTCCCTGGCAGCCAGCAGAATGCATCGCACGCGGACAACAATGCGCCCAAGGAGAGAGCGAGCTACTGCGACCGCTGTTACCAACCTGCCAGCGGTTATCAAAACGCAAACGGCAATAACTTTAAAGGGAAGCAGAAAACCAATTACAGTAATCAGCAGAGATACCACCCAATTTACAACCACCAGGTACAACATCAGTACGGAAACCCACCCTTAATTCTGCGCCTGAGCAGTATGGAAATTCTCCACAAACGATTGGTAATTTTTCAAATGGGCCAGTGTACAATCAAAGTTATAGGTCGATATATAGTAAGTGGCATGGGCCAGGCGGAGGCCACCCAGCACATCAGAACAACTTTTCACAGAATAGAGGACCGCGGAACAATTTTCAAATGGCACCAAATGCGAACTTTCCTTCACAAGGAAATGGTTTTGCCGGCAACCAAAAGATCGGGCGACAGCAGCCGTCTCAAGTATTTTATTCACAAGTGAATGCACCCAGTGGATTTTACCCCTCTACACCGGCATTTGTACCACATAACCAGCACCAATATGAAACGGAACAAACACTTAAGGCCATGAATAACAAACAGGTTAAACATCCTGCGGAAAATTTGAGACAGCGCCTCTCAGCCTCAAAGAGGTCGCTGCGAATTTTGAGTGGGGGCACTAAGGAATCCTCTGATTCTGAGTATGTTAATGCGATACGGTACGACCATGAGACCGACTTACGAGATGACCTTGCACCTGACAAAGCTCAAGACATTAACGACATTTATGATGAACAGGTCCAGGCTTCGATTAAGATTTCTATTACTAACATTCCTGTCACAGCCGTTGTTGATACAGGAACAAACATCAATGTCATGTCACCATGTCTCTTCAGACAGGTGTCTTCTGTTTCAAAAGTTTTATCATTGCCGATTCAGGGGTGCTCCATATCGGGAGCGATTGGTCCATTGAAACAGAGAGTTAGTTTACAGACGCAGCTTCAACTGCAGATAAAATCTGTTTCGGTTTCCTGCCTCTTGCTTACTGGAAATTTCCTTGTGTGAACTGTTAATAATAAGTATTGTGTTGAACAGCGCACTGATTACATGGTAACGGCTACTACATGTAAACTTTAAGTATTAAATGCTATGTATGGAAAAATTGTTTGTAGTGATGGACATTGAACTGATATTTCTTCAACAAGCTGAAGCAGGAAATAGGGGTTGCACCAATAATTTCAATTTAATTTTAAGTTAGTAATAAGAAAAAAAGTGCTTTCGAGGTGATTGCCCGGAGCTAAATAATATGTAAAGGTGAGAAATGGAGAAGGATGCGTAAATAAGCACTTCTCTCGCGGTACAAGAAGATTTATAGATTTATTTTTAGTAATGTAAGTACTTGAAGTTCTGTTGTAAAAGCCCAAATTACCTGCTTAAAAAAAAAAAAAAAAGGTACATGGTCAAACAGTCCAGACAGTGGACAGGAGTAGAAGATATAGCTTAAAGTTCAGTTAAAGCGTGCTGTTAAATGGAAAAACAAGTGGTAACCCACATGTGTTCACGCAAGGAGACAATAAGCTGTAGTAAACTAAGTTAGGTGAAATACAGTACAAATAGAGGCAAACCATGAAGCATCAATAATGTAGCGTAAGTACTCCACGAGGCCATTAATTGCTATGAAAGTAAACTATATCCCTGCGATCTGTGCCCAATGTAAAGAGTATATGAGGAATGTTAGCTGACGAATTGATTTCAGTAGAATAAAGGTACTAAATAACCACACAGCAAGCCCCCTGTATCATAAATAAGTCCAAGTAAAGATCTTCAGAAATTTGTAGTGTAATCTAGCGACCATTCAATACCCTAATTGAAGGCTAATCTAAAGAACAAGCAATGCAGTGATATTTAAACATAATACTGACTATAACCAGAGTAAGACGTAGAAGTAGCAAAGCATGCTGTAATGAAAGAGGTTGAAATTTATATATGTGCCTATGTTTATTATGATAATTTGATTTACATGAAGATTTTATTGCAAAAATGTCTCCTAAGACACTCCTCTTATGAAATCCATTTTCCTTGTGCCCGTTCCTTTTGATCTTGGTTCATTAACCCACACCAAGGGTCGACTTGTAAAAGGCACATGTGCTTCGGGGCAAAGCAGTGCTTATGAGAAATGAGACACGTAGCGTGATGAACTTCGCTAGCTTTGGTAATGTTTGTTATGGACCGGTTGTGTAAACCCAGTGAACTGTCGGTAATTCCATTCATGCGAAAAATAGTAGACACGCGTTACCCTATTTTTTTTAACAGAGAACGATTGCTGAGTACATGAAGCGAAGAGGGAGACCTATTGTTATCCAGTCTGCCCTCAGATATAAAAAAAAGATTTGGCAAGCACAAAAAAAAGATTCAGCGTTAAATGTGTACTCGTTAAGTAGTAGATATGCTGCGTGGCAGTAGAAAATGATCTTGGGTGCACTAAAGAATAAATGCAACGAGTGTTGCGAAACCTGTAGTTTTCATAATGAGGAGATGAGCCCTTAAAAGAAAGTTTGAAAGAATATTTTTAGGTTCACTAGTGAAAGCAAATCTTGAGATATAAAGAGTCCATTCATAAAGCAGTTGTTCACTGGACTTAACAAAAGGAGTGACCATTAATTGTAAATATTAGCTCGTAAGGGATATTTTGTAAATAGTAGAATATAAGTCTTTCTATACCAGTGGAGGAAACGTGCAAAATTGATTGTTTTGTAAATGAACTCTATCGGCGAAGGAACTAAGCACGAATGCTGTGTGAAGATGCACACTAAAGTGCGACGTGCATAATAAAAATAACTGTTCACTGTATACTAGTGGTAGTGTTGTACTGCAAGTGTAAAAAAGAAAGCCAAGGCTACGACAACAGGTGCAACGCAAAGTTCAGTGTTGTTCTAAGTGCAGCGACAGCTAAAACATTCTTCGTCACTTACCTGTGAGCCTCATGGGAGGCAGTTGACAGAGAAGTATGGAGGCAGCTTCAGTGTCCGGCTCCTCCGGTGGAAAACGCGCGCGAGGTGTTTGTAGCGATGCACTCGTGTGATACGAAGTTCACAAAAAAAAAAAAAAAAGGGAGCAATCGACGACGAGCAGCTCTGTTACAGCCTGAGCGCGAACGGATACTAAGTATTGGAGCTCACGCAACACTGTGCAGCCGCTGTGAGTGGCTCACGTGTGGGTGACGAAACAATCCAAACTTTAAACTGCTAACCGCCATGACTTCAATCGTACATACTGGAGGAAAGACATTTGTACACTTGTGTGACTACATTTTCATATGTAAATTAAGCGATTTTCTTGAGTTGAAGTTAAGATGAGTGAGAAGTAAATTGTTAGATTACTGAGACCTTAAAGCCATTAATACCGGCACTCCTGAACACTGCTAAAATGAATTATAAACCTGTCTCTTGATGGACAAAGAAAATGAATGTGCACTATAGGAAGACCCTAAACTCCAGACCAGTCCCGATCCTTAACAAATGTATCCAATAGGTTATAAGTTATACTAATAATTTTCCACTTCTTCTGTTTCATATTGTAAATAAAAACTGGGGAAGCCGCATGAATTCCTGGCACCACAGCGGAAAGGACAGATGTACTGCAAGATGAACGCCGTAGACAGCTAACACAGAAAGTGAAAGCATCATGAAGTGTAGTGCTACGTTATTAAACTGTAATTGAACCACAATGAGTCAACAGATGCTCGAACATTGTCCACTCTAGTTTAGTGAAAATAAGCACTCACTGTACTCATGTATTAGTTGTTAAGCTCAAGAGAAAGTAATTCCTGAATTCTATCCCCTGAAGTGCGAAATGAACGTTCACTTATTGTTATAAGCAAATATGGACCAAACTTAAATATGCACATAAATGTTAATCTTGGTATTATGGAATGAAGTGACTGATGAACAAAGAATGAAAAACTTTATTTTGAAATATGATAAATATCGGATATATGTTTATAAATGTGATTTCAATTTATGTACTTTGTACGCCAGTAACGTTATGTAAATGTCACACCAAAAATCACGAATATCTCATGAGGACATGAGGATCGAGGTAATCCTTCGGCATTCCCTCTCTCCTCATGGGAGGCAATGTGATATTCGCTATTTTTGGCTTAATTAAAACAGCAAATTCAGCCAGAAGGCAAATACTTGTTTATAAAGAATGATTAATATATAATAAGGCGTCGCATGGCGACGGTGAAATTTTCTAGATAATGTAATTCGTCGTCTTTGGGCGGCAATATAAACAGAAAAGTACGGATGGATATGCGATCCTTCACTATTTTGTTCGCTGGAGAACAAATGAAGCCTTGAGCGCTAAAAAGACTTTTACTGTTTTTCTCGAGTAAGACGGACGCAGATTTGTGGCGGTCTGATCTAATTATTTTTACTAAATAAATAAAAACGTGTTCCGTCTAAGTTTTGAGTGAAGTGAAGGAAGAAGAACTGTTGTAACTTACCGTGACGAAGCACGAGCGACTCAAGAGGACAATGGCTATATAAAAGAGCGCTCAATGGACATGATATGGACATAAAAATCTACCGTCATTGTAGTATTAAGTTTAAGGTACGATATATGTTTTAGTTATAATAAATATTTGTTCTGGGAATACTGAATCATTTAGCAGTGCTCATTTCTATTATCTCCTCAGTATTATTTTCATTTTAATTATGCATTTTGCTAATATTACAGACTCCAAGATAAGCAGTCCAATGTGCGTGTTACATTGATAAAAAGAAAACTGTTTTATCGTCTTCTTCCATCAGCTTTAATATTGAATTTCTCTTTTGTGTGATGTTACAGTTGTTTTTGCGCCCTTAAGAACTTTCTGGTCCCTTAGGAAATATTTTTTGTCATAACAATAACTTCACAACCGGGTATGATCGTATCTACGATCATGAAGTAATTAGAAAGACGATAACGCAACTTCTTAATCAATAGCACGCTAGTTGTGACTGCCTCAAGCCATGCGAAACCGCAAGTAAAAACTATTCACATCTCATAATGCAATATTTTATGACAATGGTCAATCCATGATTCTTACGCCAATTGTGATTGATAAAATAGTTAGTTAAATCTCAATTTCCAACTTTCCATTGAATAGCAACATCACTTCTATTTTGTAACATCACAAGTGGTGTATCGGAAACTAATACTGGTCTCACAGGGAATGCTCAAAGCACCGACTGTAAGAAGAGTCTCTATTCTTGTACGTAAGGCGGCATTGTGCCTTTTGTATTTAATTCCGATGCGATTTCTGTGTTTCATCGTCAATGTGTATGTCCAAGGAATACATTGAACCTGCAGTGGTGTATCAGAAACTAATACTTGTCTCACAGGGAATGCTCAAAGCACCGACTGTAAGAAGAGTCTCTATTCTTGTACGTAAGGCGGCATTGTGCCTTTTGTATTTAATTCCGATGCGATTTCTGTGTTTCATCGTCAATGTGTATGTCCAAGGAATACATTGAACCTTCAGTGGTGTATCAGAAACTAATACTGGTCTCACAGGGAATGCTCAAAGCACCGACTGTAAGAAGAGTCTTTATTCTTGTACTTAAGGCGGCATTGTGCCTTTTGTATTTAATTCCGATGCGATTTCTGTGTTTCATCGTCAATGTGAAGGTACAAGGAATACATTGTACCTGCAGTGGTGTATCGGAAAATAATACTGGTCTCAGAGGGAATGCTCAAAGCACCGACTGTAAGAGGAGTCTCTATTCTTGCACTTATGGCGGCATTGAGCCATTTGTATTTAATTCCGATGTAGTTTCAGTGTTTCATCGTCAATGTGTATGTCTGAGGAATAAATTGAACCTGCAGTGGTGTATCGGAAACTAATACTGGTCTCACAGGGAATGCTCAAATCACCGACTGTAAGAAGAGGCTCTATTCTTGTACTCATTGCGGCATTGTGCCTTTTGTATTTAGTTCCGATTCGATTTCTGTGTTTCATCGTCAATGCGAAGGTCCAAGGAATACATTGAACCTGCAGTGGTGTATCGGAAACTAATACTGGTCTCACAGGAAAGGATCAAAGCACAGACTCTAAGAAGTCTTACTCATCTTGCCGTTAAGGCGGCATTATTCCTTTTGTATTAAATTCCGATGTAATTTCAGTGTTTCATCGTCAATGAGTATGTCCAAGGAATACATTGAACCTGCAGTGGTGTATCGGAAACTAATACTGGTCTCACTGGGAAAGGTCAAAGCACCGACTGTAAGAAGTGTGTCTATTCTTGCACTTATGGCGGCATTGTGCCTTTTGTATTTAATTCCGATGTCATTTCAGTGTTTCATCGTCAATGTGTATGTCTAAGGAATTCATTGAACCTGCAGTGGTGTATCGGAAACTAATACTGGTCTCACAGGGAATGCTCAAAGCACCGACTGTAAGAAGAGCCTCTATTCTTGTACTTATTGCGGAATTGTGCATTTTGTATTTAGTTCCGATGCGATTTCAATGTTTCATCGTCAATGCGAAGGACCATGGAATACATTGAACCTGCAGTGGTGTATCGGAAACTAATACTGGTCTCACAGGAAAGGATCAAAGCACAGAGTCAAAGAAGTCTCACTCATCTTGCAGTTAAGGCGGTATTGTTCGTTTTGTATTTATTCCGATGTAATTTCAGTGTTTCATCGTCAATGAGTATGTCCAAGGAATACATTGAACCTGGAGTGGTGTATCGGAAACTAATACTTGTCTCACAGGGAATGCTCAAAGCACCGACTGTAAGAAGAGTCTCTATTCTTGTAGGTAAGGCGGCATTGTGCCTTTTGTAATTAATTCCGATGCGATTTCTGTGTTTCATCGTCCATGTGTATGTCCAAGGAATACATTGAACCTTCAGTGGTGTATCAGAAACTAATACTGGTCTCACAGGGAATGCTCAAAGAACCGACTGTAAGAGGAATCTCTATTCTTGCACTTAAGGCGGCATTGTGCCATTTGTATTTAATTACGATGTAATTGCAGTGTTCCATCGTCAATGTGTATGTCTAAGGAATACATTGAACCTGCAGTGGTGTATCGGAAACTAATACTGGCCTCACAGGGAATGCTCAAAGCATCGACTGTAGGAAGAGTCTCAATTCTTGTACTTAAGGCGGCATTGTGCCTTTTGTATTTAATTCCGATGCGATTCCTGTGTTTCATCGTCAATGTGAAGGTACAAGGAATACATTGTACCTGCAGTGGTGTATCGGAAACTAATACTGGTCTCACAGGGAATGCTCGAATCACCGACTGTAAGAGGAGTCTCTATTCTTGCAGTTATGGCGGAATTGTGCCATTTGTATCTAATTCCGATGTAATATCAGTGTTTCATCGTCAATGTGTATGTCTAAGGAATACATTGAACCTGCAGTGGTGCATCGGAAACTACTACTGGCCTCACAGGGAATGCTCAAAACACCGACTGTAAGAAGAGTCTCTATTCTTGTACTTATTGCGGCATTGTGCCTTTTGTATTTAGTTCCGATTCGATCTCTGTGTTTCATCGTCAATGTGATGGTCCAAGGAATACATTGCACCTGCAGTGGTGTATCGGAAACTAATACTGGTCTCACAGGAAAGGATCAAAGCACAGACTCTAGGAAGTCTCATTCTTCTTGCACTTCAGGCGGCATTGTTCCTTTTGTATTTAATTCCGATGTAATTTCAGTGTTTCATCGTCAATGTGTATGTCCTAGGAATACATGGAATCTGCAGTGGTGTATCGGAAACTAATACTGGTCTCACAGGGAATGCTCAAAGCACCGACTGTAAGTAGAGTCCACATTCTTGTACTTAAGGCGGCATTGTGCCATTTGTATCTAATTCCGATGCCATATCTGTATTCCATCGTCAACGTGAAGGTCTAAGGAATACATTGAACTGGGAGTGGTGTATCGGAAACTAATACTGGTCTCACAGGGAATGTTCAAAGCACCGACTGTAAGAAGAGCCTCTATTCTTGAACGTAAGGCGGCATTGTGCCTTTTGTATTTAATTCCGATGCGATTTTTGTGTTTCATCGTCAATGTGAAGGTACAAGGAATACATTGTACCTGCAGTGGTGTATCGGAAACTAATACTGGTCTCACAGGGAATGCTCAAAGCACCGACTGTAAGAGGAGTCTCTATTCTTGCACTTATGGCGGCATTGTGCCATTTGTATTTAATTCCGATGTAATTTCAATGTTTCACCGCCAATGTGTATGTCTAAGGAATACATTGAACCTGCAGTGGTGTATCGGAAACTAATACTCGTCTCACAGGGAATGCTCAAAGCACCGACTGTAAGAGGAGTCTCTATTCTTGCACTTATGGCGGCATTGAGCCATTTGTATTTAATTCCGATGTAATTTCAGTGTTTCATCGTCAATGTGTATGTCTGAGGAATAAATTGAACCTGCAGTGGTGTATCGGAAACTAATACTGGTCTCACAGGGAATGCTCAAATCACCGACTGTAAGAAGAGGCTCTATTCTTGTACTTATTGCGGCATTGTGCCTTTTGTATTTAGTTCCGATTCGATTTCTGTGTTTCATCGTCAATGCGAAGGTCCAAGGAATACATTGAACCTGCAGTGGTGTATCGGAAACTAATACTGGTCTCACAGGAAAGGATCAAAGCACAGACTCTAAGAAGTCTTACTCATCTTGCCGTTAAGGCATCATTATTCCTTTTGTATTAAATTCCGATGTAATTTCAGTGTTTCATCGTCAATGAGTATGTCCAAGGAATACATTGAACCTGCAGTGGTGTATCGGAAACTAATACTGGTCTCACTGGGAAAGGTCAAAGCACCGACTGTAAGAAGAGTGTCTATTCTTGCACTTATGGCGGCATTGTGCCTTTTGTATTTAATTCCGATGTCATTTCAGTGTTTCATCGTCAATGTGTATGTCTAAGGAATTCATTGAACCTGCAGTGGCGTATCGGAAACTAATACTGGTCTCACAGGGAATGCTCAAAGCACCGACTGTAAGAAGAGCCTCTATTCTTGTACTTATTGCGGAATTGTGCATTTTGTATTAAGTTCCGATGCGATTTCAATGTTTCATCGTCAATGCGAAGGACCATGGAATACATTGAACCTGCAGTGGTGTATCGGAAACTAATACTGGTCTCACAGGAAAGGATCAAAGCACAGACTCAAAGAAGTCTCACTCATCTTGCAGTTAAGGCGGTATTGTTCGTTTTGTATTTAATTCCGATGTAATTTCAGTGTTTCATCGTCAATGAGTATGTCCAAGGAATACATTGAACCTGGAGTGGTGTATCGGAAACTAATACTTGTCTCACAGGGAATGCTCAAAGCACCGACTGTAAGAAGAGTCTCTATTCTTGTACGTAAGGCGGCATTGTGCCTTTTGTAATTAATTCCGATGCGATTTCTGTGTTTCATCGTCCATGTGTATGTCCAAGGAATACATTGAACCTTCAGTGGTGTATCAGAAACTAATACTGGTCTCACAGGGAATGCTCAAAGAACCGACTGTAAGAGGAATCTCTATTCTTGCACTTAAGGCGGCATTGTGCCATTTGTATTTAATTCCGATGTAATTTCAGTGTTCCATCGTCAATGTGTATGTCTAAGGAATACATTGAACCTGCAGTGGTGTATCGGAAGCTAATGCTGGTCTCACAGGGAATGCTCAAATCACCGACTGTAAGAAGAGGCTCTATTCTTGTACTTATTGCGGCATTGTGCCTTTTGTATTTAGTTCCGATTCGATTTCTGTGTTTCATCGTCAATGCGAAGGTCCAAGGAATACATTGAACCTGCAGTGGTGTATCGGAAACTAATACTGGTCTCACAGGAAAGGATCAAAGCACAGACTCTAAGAAGTCTTACTCATCTTGCCGTTAAGGCGGCATTGTTCCTTTTGTATTAAATTCCGATGTAATTTCAGTGTTTCATCGTCAATTAGTATGTCCAAGGAATACATTGAACCTGATGTGGTGTATCGGAAACTAATACTGGTCTCACAGGGAAAGCTCAAAGCACCGACTGTAAGAAGAGTCTCTATTCTTGCACTAATGGCGGCATTGTGCCTTTTGTATTTAATTCCGATGTAATTTCAGTGTTTCATCGTCAATGTGTATGTCTAAGGAATTCATTGAACCTGCAGTGGTGTATCGGAAACTAATACTGGTCTCACAGGGAATGCTCAAAGCACCGACTGTAAGAAGAGTCTCTATTCTTGTACTTATTGCGGCATTGTGCATTTTATATTTAGTTCCGATGTGATTTCTGTGTTTCATCGTGAATGCGAAGGTCCAAGGAATACACTGAACCTGCAGTGGTGTATCGGAAACTAATACCGGTCTCACAGGAAAGGATCAATGCACAGACTCTAAGAAGTCTCACTCATCTTGCATTTAAGGCGGCATTGTTCCTTTTGTATTTAATTCCGATGTAATTTCAGGGTTTCATCGTCATTGAGTGTGTCCAAGGAATACATTGAACCTGGAGTGGTGTATCGGAAACTAATACTGGTCTCACAGGGAATGCTCAAAGCACCGACTGTAAGAAGAATCCCTATTCTTGTACGTAAGGTGGCATTGTGCCTTTTGTATTTAATTCCGATGCGATTTCTGTGTTTCATCGTCAATGCGTATGTCCAAGGAATACATTGAACCTGCAGTGGTGTATCAGAAACTAATACTGGTCTCACAGGGAATGCTCAAAGCTCCGACTGTAAGAAGAGTCTCTATTCTTGTACTTAAGGCGGCATTGTGCCTTTTGTATTTAATTCCGATGCGATTCCTGTGTTTCATCGTCAATGTGAAGGTACAAGGAATACATTGTACCTGCAGTGGTGTATCGGAAACTAATACTGGTCTCACAGGGAATGCTCGAATCACCGACTGTAAGAGGAGTCTCTATTCTTGCAGTTATGGCGGCATTGTGCCATTTGTATCTAATTCCGATGTAATATCAGTGTTTCATCGTCAATGTGTATGTCTAAGGAATACATTGAACCTGCAGTGGTGCATCGGAAACTACTACTGGCCTCACAGGGAATGCTCAAAACACCGACTGTAAGAAGAGTCTCTATTCTTGTACTTATTGCGGCATTGTGCCTTTTGTATTTAGTTCCGATTCGATCTCTGTGTTTCATCGTCAATGTGATGGTCCAAGGAATACATTGCACCTGCAGTGGTGTATCGGAAACTAATACTGGTCTCACAGGAAAGGTTCAAAGCACAGACTCTAAGAAGTCTCATTCTTCTTGCACTTCAGGCGGCATTGTTCCTTTTGTATTTAATTCCGATGTAATTTCAGTGTTTCATCGTCAATGTGTATGTCCTAGGAATACATGGAATCTGCAGTGGTGTATCGGAAACTAATACTGGTCTCACAGGGAATGCTCATAGCACCGACTGTAAGTAGAGTCCACATTCTTGTACTTAAGGCGGCATTGTGCCATTTGTATCTAATTCCGATGCCATATCTGTGTTCCATCGTCAACGTGAAGGTCTAAGGAATACATTGAACTGGGAGTGGTGTATCGGAAACTAATACTGGTCTCACAGGGAATGTTCAAAGCACCGACTGTAAGAAGAGCCTCTATTCTTGAACGTAAGGCGGCATTGTGCCTTTTGTATTTAATTCCGATGCGATTTTTGTGTTTCATCGTCAATGTGAAGGTACAAGGAATACATTGTACCTGCAGTGGTGTATCGGAAACTAATGCTGGTCTCACAGGGAATGCTCAAAGCACCGACTGTAAGTAGAGTCTCTATTCTTGCACTTATGGCGGCATTGTGCCATTTGTATTTAATTCCGATGTAATTTCAATGTTTCACCGCCAATGTGTATGTCTAAGGAATACATTGAACCTGCAGTGGTGTATCGGAAACTAATACTGGTCTCACAGGGAATGCTCATAGCACCGACTGTAAGAAGAGTCTCTATTCTTGTACTTAAAGCGGCATTGTGCCATTTGTATTTAATTCCGATGCGATTTCTGTGTTTCATCGTCAATGTGAAGTTCCAAGAAATACATTGTACCTGCTGAGGTGTATCGGAATCTAATACTGGTCTCACAGGGAATGCTCAAAGCACCGACTGTAAGAAGAGCCTCTATTCTTGTACTTATTGCGGCATTGTGCCTTTTGTATTTATTTCCGATTCGATTTCTGTGTTTCATTGTCAATGCGAAGGTCCAAGGAATACATTGAACCTGCAGTGGTGTATCGGAAACTAATACTGGTCTCACAGGAAAGGATCAAAGCACAGACCTTAAGAAGTCTTACTCATCTTGGCGTTAAGGCGGCATTGTTCCTTTTGTATTTAATTCCGATGTAATTTCAGTGTTTCATCGTCAATGAGTATGTCTAAGGAGTACATTGAACCTGGAGTGGTGTATCGGAAACTAATACTGGTCTCACAGGAAAGGATCAAAGCAAAGACTCTAAGAAGTCTCACTCATCTTGCAGTTAAGGCGGCATTGTTCCTTTTGCATTTAATTCCGATGTAATTTCAGTGTTTCATCGTCAATGAGTATGTCCAAGCAATACATTGAACCTGCAGTGGTATATCGGAAACTAATACTGGTCTCACAGGAAATGCTCAAAGCACCGACTGTAAGAAGAGACTCTATTCTTGTACTGAAGGCGGCATTATGCCTTTAGTATTTAATTCCGATGCAAATTCTGTGTTTCATCGTCAATGTGAAGGTACAAGGAATACATTGTACCTGCAGTGGTGTATCGGAAACTAATATTGGTCTCACAGGGAATGCTCAAAGCACCGACTGTAAGAGGAGTCTCCATTCTTGCACTTATGGCGGCATTGTGCCATTTGTATTTAATTCCGATGTAATATCGGTGTTTCATCGTCAATGTGTATGTCTAAGGAATACATTGAACCTGCAGTGGTGTATCGGAAACTAATATTGGTCTCACAGGGAATGCTCAAAGCACCGACTGTAAGAAGAGTCTCTATTCTTGTACTTATTGCGGCATTGTGCCTTTTGTATTTAGTTCCGATTCGATCTCAATGTTTCATCGTCAATGCGATGGTCCAAGGAATACATTGAACCTGCAATGGTGTATCGGAAACTAATACTGGTCTCACAGGAAAATATCAAAGCACAGACTCTAAGAAGCCTCACTTATCTTGCCGTTAAGGCGGCATTGTTCCGTTTGAATTTAATTCCGATGTAATTTCAGTGTTCCATCGTCAATGGGTATGTCCAAGGAATACATTGAACCTGGTGTGGTGTATCGGAAACTATTACTGGTCTCACAGGCAATGCTCAAAGTACCGACTGTAAGAAGAGTCTCTATTCTTGTACTTATTGCGGCATTGTGCCTTTTGTATTTATTTCCGATTCGATTTCTGTGTTTCATTGTCAATGCGAAGGTCCAAGGAAAACATTGAACCTGCAGTGGTGTATCGGAAACTAATACTGGTCTCACAGGAAAGGATCAAAGCACAGACCTTAAGAAGTCTTACTCATCTTGCCGTTAAGGCGGCATTGTTCCTTTTGTATTTAATTCCGATGTAATTTCAGTGTTTCATGGTCAATGAGTATGTCCAAGGAATACATTGAACCTGGAGTGGTGTATCGGAAACTAATACTGGTCTCACAGGAAAGGATCAAAGCAAAGACTCTAAGAAGTCTCACTCTTCTTGCAGTTAAGGCGGCATTGTTCCTTTTGTATTTAATTCCGATGTAATTTCAGTGTTTCATCGTCAATGAGTATGTCCAAGCAATACATTGAACCTGCAGTGGTATATCGGAAACTAATACTGGTCTCACAGGAAATGCTCAAAGCACCGACTGTAAGAAGAGTCTCTATTCTTGTACTTAAGGCGGCATTGTGCCTTTTGCATTTAATTCCGATGCGATTTCTGTGTTTCATCGTCAATGTGAAGGTACAAGAAATACATTGTACCTGCTTTGGTGTATCGGAAACTAATACTGATCTCACAGGGAATGCTCAAAGCACCGACTGTAAGACGAGTCTCTATACTTGCACTTATGGTGGCATTGTGCCTTTTGTATTTAATTCCAATGTAATTTCAGTATTTCATCGTCAATGTGTATGTCTAAGGAATACATTGAACCTTCAGTGGTGTATCGGAAACTAATACTGGTCTCACAGGAAATGCTCAAAGCACCGACTGTAAGAAGAGTCTCTATTCTTGTGCTTATTGCGGCATTGTGCCTTTTGTATTAATTCCGAGGCGATTTCTGTGTTTCATCGTCAATGCGTATGTCCAAGGAATCCATTGAACCTGCAGTGGTGTATCGGAAACTAATACTGGCCTCACAGGGAATGCTCAAAGCATCGACTGTAGGAAGAGTCTCAATTCTTGTACTTAAGGCGGCATTGTGCCTTTTGTATTTAATTCCGATGCGATTTCTGTGTTTCATCGTCAATGTGAAGTTACAAGGAATACATTGTACCTGCTGAGGTGTATCAGAAACTAATACTGGTCTCACAGGGAATGCTCAAAGCACCGACTGTAAGAAGGGTCTCTATTCTGGCACTTATGGCGGCATTGTGCCTTTTGAGTTTAATTCCGATGCGATATCTGTGTTTCATTGTCAATGTGTATGTCTAAGGAATACATTGAACCTGCAGTGGTGTATCGGAAACTAATACCGGTCTCACAGGGAATGCTCAAAGCACCGAATGTTAGAAGAGTCTCTATTCTTGTACGTAGGGCTTCATTGTGCCTTTTGTATTTAATTCGGATGCGATTTCTGTGTTTCATCGTCAATGCGTATGTCCAAGGAATACATTGAACCTGCAGTGGTATATCGGAAACTAATACTGGTCTCACAGGGAATGCTCAAAGCACCGACTGTAAGAAGGGTCTCTATTCCTGTACTTAAGGCAGCATTGTGCCTTTTGTATTTAATTCCGATGCGATTTCTGTGTTTCATCGTCAATGCGAAGGTCCAAGGAATACATTGAACCTGCAGTGGTGTATCGGAAACTAATACTGGTCTCACAGGAAAGGATCAAAGCACAGACTCTAAGAAGTCTTACTCATCTTGTAGTTAAGGCTTCATTGTTCCTTTTGTATTTAATTCCGATGTAATTTCAGTGTTTCATCGTCAATGAGTATGTCCAAGGAATACATTGAACTTGGAGTGGTGTATCGGAAACTAATACTGGTCTCACAGGGAATGCTCAAAGCACCGACTGTAAGAAGAGTCTCTATTCTTGTACGAAAGGCGGCATTGTGCCTTTTGTATTTAATTCCGATGCGATTTCTGTGTATCATCGTCAATGTGTATGTCCAAGGAATACATTGAACCTGCAGTGGTGTATCAGAAACTAATACCGGTCTCACAGGGAATGCTCAAATCACCGACTGTAAGAGGCGTCTCTATTCTTGCACTTATGGCGGCATTGTGCCATTTGTATTTAATTCCGATGTAATTTCAATGTTTCATCGCCAATGTGTATGTTTAAGGAAGACATTGAACCTGCAGTGGTGTATCGGAAACTAATACTGGTCTCACAGGGAATGCTCAAAGCACCGACTGTAAGAAGAGTCTCTATTCTTGTACTTATTGCGGCATTGTGCCTTTTGTATTTAGTTCCGATTCGATTTCTGTGTTTCATTGCCAATGCGAAGGTCCAAGGAATACATTGAACCTGCAGTGGAGTATCGGAAACTAATACTGGTCTCACAGGAAAGGATCAAAGCACAGACCTTAAGAAGTCTTACTCATCTTGCCGTTAAGGCGGCATTGTTCCTTTTGTATTTACTTCCGATGTAATTTTAGTGTTTCATCGTCAATGAGTATGTCCAAGGAATACATTGAACCTGGAGTGGTGTATCGGAAACTAATACTGGTCTCACAGGGAATGCTCAAAGCACCGACTGTAAGAAGAGTCTCTATTCTTGCACTTATGGCGGCATTGTGCCTTTTGTATTTAATTCCGATGTAATTTCAGTGTTTCATCGTCAATGTGTATGTCTAAGGAATTCATTGAACCTGCAGTGGTGTATCGGAAACTAATACTGGTCTCACAGGGAATGCTCAAGGCACCGACTGTAAGAAGAGTCTCTACTCTTGTACTTATTGCGGTATTGTGCATTTTCTATTTAGTTCCGATGTGATTTCTGTGTTTCATCGTCAATGCGAAGGTCCGAGGAATACATTGAACCTGCAGTGGTGTATCGGAAACTAATACAGGTCTCACAGGAAAGGATCAAAGCACAGACTCTAAGAAGTCCCACTCATCTTGCGGTTAAGGCGGCACTGTTCCTTTTGTATTTCATTCCGATGTAATTTCAGTGTTTCATCGTCATTGAGTATGTCCAAGGAATACATTGAACCTGGAGTGGTGTATCGGAAACTAATACTGGTCTCACAGGGAATGCTCAAAGCACCGACTGTAAGAAGAGTATCTATTCTTGTATGTAAGGCGGCATTGTGCCTTTTGTATTTAATTCCGATGCGATTTCTGAGTTTCATCGTCAATGTGTATGCCCAAACAATACATTGAACCTGCAGTGGTGTATCGGAAACCAACACTGGTCTCACAGGGAATGCTCAAAGCACCGACTGTAAGAAGAGTCTCTATTCTTGTACTTAAGGCTGCATTGTGCCTTTTGTATTTGATTCCGATGCGATTTCTGTGTTTCTTCGTCAATGTGAAGGTACAAGGAATACATTGTACCTGCAGTGGTGTATCGGAAACTAATATTGGTCTCACAGGGAATGCTCAAAGCACCGACTGTAATAGGAGTCTCTATTCTTGCAGTTATGGCGGCATTGTGCCATTTGTATTTAATTCCGATGTAATATCAGCGTTTCATCGTCAATGTGTATGTCTAAGGAATACATTGAACCTGCAGTGATGTAACGGAAACTAATACTGGTCTCACAGGGAATGCTCAAGGCACCGACTGTAAGAAGAGTCTCTACTCTTGTACTTATTGCGGCATTGTGCCTTTTGTATTTAGTTCCGATTCGATCTCTGTGTTTCATCGTCAATGCGATGGCCCAAGGATTACATTGTACCTGCAATGGTGTATTGGAAACTAATACTGGTCTCACAGGAAAGGAACAAAGCACAGACTCTAAGAAGCCTCACTTATCTTGCCGTTAAGGCGGCATTGTTCCTTTTGAATTTAATTCCGATGTAATTTCAGTGTTCCATCGTCAATGAGTATGTCCAAGGAATACATTGAACCTGGTGTGGTGTATCGGAAACTAATACTGGTCTCACAGGGAATGCTCAAAGCACCGACTGTAAGATGAGTCTCTATTCTTGTACGTTAGGCGGCATTGTGCCTTTTGTATTTAATTCCGATGCGATTTCTATGTTTCATCGTCAGTGTGTATGTCCAAGCAATACATTGAACCTGCAGTGGTGTATCGGAAACTAATACTGGTCTCACAGGAAATGCTCAAAGCACCGACTGTAAGAAGAGACTCTATTCTTGTACTTTAGGCGGCATTGTGCCTTTTGTATTGGACTCCGATGCGATTTCTGTGTTTCATCGTCAATGTGAAGGTCCAAGGAATACATTGAACCTGCAGTGGTGTATCGGATACTATTACTGGTCTCACAGGCAATGCTCAAGCACCGACTGTAAGAAGAGTCTCTATTCTTGTACTTAAGGCGGCATTGTGCCTTTTGCATTTAATTCCGATGCGATTTCTGTGTTTCATCGTCAATGTGAAGGTACAAGGAATACATTGTACCTGCTGTGGTGAATCGGAATCTAATACTGATCTCACAGGGAATGCTCAAAGCACCTACTGTAAGAGGAGTCTCTATACTTGCACTTATGGTGGCATTGTGCCTTTTGTATTTAATTCCAATGTAATTTCAGTGTTTCATCGTCAATGTGTATGTCTAAGGAATACATTGAACCTGCAGTGGTGTATCGGAAACTAATACTGGTCTCACAGGAAATGCTCAAAGCACCGACTGTAAGAAGTGTCTCTATTCTTGTGCTTATTGCGGCATTGTGCCTTTTGTATTAATTCCGAGGCGATTTCTGTGTTTCATCGTCAATGCGTATGTCCAAGGAATCCATTGAACCTGCAGTGGTGTATCGGAAACTAATACTGGTCTCACAGGGAATGCTCAAAGCATCGACTGTAGGAAGAGTCTCAATTCTTGTACTTAAGGCGGCATTGTGCCTTTTGTATTTAATTCCGATGCGATTTCTGTGTTTCACCGTCAATGTGAAGTTCCAAGGAATACATTGTACATGCTGAGGTGTATCGGAAACTAATACTGGTCTCACAGGGAATGCTCAAAGCACCGACTGTAAGAATGGTCTCTATTCTGGCACTTATGGCGGCATTGTGCCTTTTGAGTTTAATTCCGATGCGATTTCTGTGTTTCATTGTCAATGTGTATGTCTAAGGAATACATTGAACCTGCAGTGGTGTATCGGAAACTAATACCGGTCTCACAGGGATTGCTCAAAACACCGAATGTAAGAAGAGTTTCTATTCTTGTACGTAGGGCGGCATTGTGCCTTTTGTATTTAATTCCGATGCGATTTCTGTGTTTCATCGTCAATGCGTATGTCCAAGGAATACATTGAACCTGCAGTGGTATATCGGAAACTAATACTGGTCTCACAGGGAATGCTCAAAGCACCGACTGTAAGAAGAGTCTCTATTCCGGTACTTAAGGCGGCATTGTGCCTTTTGTATTTAATTCCGATGTGATTTCTGTGTTTCATCGTCAATGCGAAGGTCCAAGGAATACATTGAACCGGCAGTGGTGTATCGGAAACTAATACTGGTCTCACAGGAAAGGATCAAAGCACAGACTCTAAGAAGTCTCACTCATCTTGCAGTTAAGGGGGCATTGTTCCTTTTCTATTTAATTCCGATGTAATTTCAGAGTTTCATCGTCAATGAGTATGTCCAAGGAATACATTGAACCTGGAGTTGTGTATCGGAAACTAATACTTGTCTCACAGGGAATGCTCAAAGCACCGACTGTAAGAAGAGTCTCTATTCTTGTACGAAAGGCGGCATTGTGCCTTTTGTATTTAATTCCGATGCGATTTCTGTGTTTCATCGTCAATGTGTATGTCCAAGGAATCCATTGAACCTGCAGTGGTGTATCAGAAACTAATACTGGTCTCACAGGGAATGCTCAAAGCACCGACTGTAAGAAGAGTCTCTATTCTTGTACTTAAAGCGGCATTGTGCCTTTTGTATTTAATTCCGATGCGATTTCTGTGTTTCATCGTCAATGTGAAGGTACAAGGAATACATTGTACCTGCAGTGGTGTATCGGAAACTAATACTGGTCACACAGGGAATGCTCAAAGCACCGACTGTAAGAGGAGTCTCTATTCTTGCACTTATGGCGGCATTGTGCCATTAGTATTTAATTCCGATGTAATTTCAATGTTTCATCGCCAATGTGTATGTCTAAGGAATACATTGAACCTGCAGTGGTGTATCGGAAACTAATACAGGTCTCACAGGGAATGCTCAAAGCACCGACTGTCAGAAGAGTCTCTATTCTTGTACTTATTGCGGCATTGTGCCTATTGTATTTAGTTCCGATTCGATTTCTGTGTTTCACTGTCAATGCGAAGGTCCAAGGAATACATTGAACCTGCAGTGGTGTATCGGAAACTAATACTGGTCTCACAGGAAAGGATCAAAGCACAGACTCTAAGAAGTCTCACTCATCTTGCAGTTAAGGCGGTATTGTTGCTTTTGTATTTAATTCCGATGTAATTTCAGTGTTTCATCGTCAATGAGTATGTCCAAGGAATACATTGAACGCGGAGTGGTGTATCGGAAACTAATACTGGTCTCACAGGGAATGCTCAAAGCACCGACTGTAAGAAGAGTCTCTATTCTTGTACGAAAGGCGGCATTGTGCCTTTTGTATTTAATTCCGATGCGATTTCTGTGTTTCATCGTCAATGTGTATGTCCAAGGAATACAATGAACCTGCAGTGGTGTATCAGAAACTAATACTGGCCTCACATGGAATGCTCAAAGCACCGACTGTATGAAGAGTCTCTATTCTTGTACTTAAGGCGGCATTGTGCCTTTTGTATTTAATTCCGATGCGATTTCTGTGTTTCATCGTCAATGTGAAGGTACAAGGAATACATTGTACCTGCAGTGGTGTATCGGAAACTAATACTGGTCTCACAGGGAATGCTCAAAGCACCGACTGTAAGAAGGGTCTCTATTCTGGCACTTATGGCGGCATTGTGCCTTTTGAGTTTAATTCCGATGCGATTTCTGTGTTTCATTGTCAATGTGTATGTCTAAGGAATACATGGAACCTGCAGTGGTGTATCGGAAACTAATACCGGTCTCACAGGGAATGCTCAAAGCACCGACTGTAAGAAGAGTCTCTATTCTTGTACGAAAGGCGGCATTGTGCCTTTTGTATTTAATTCCGATGCGATTTCTGTGTTTCATCGTCAATGTGTATGTCCAAGGAATACAATGAACCTGCAGTGGTGTATCAGAAACTAATACTGGCCTCACAGGGAATGCTCAAAGCACCGACTGTAAGAAGAGTCTCTATTCTTGTACGTAGGGCGGCATTGTGCCTTTTGTATTTAATTCCGATGCGATTTCTGTGTTTCATCGTCAATGCGTATGTCCAAGGAATACATTGAACCTGCAGTGGTATATCGGAAACTAATACTGGTCTCACAGGGAAAGCTCAAAGCACCGACTGTAAGAAGAGTCTCTATTCCTGTACTTAAGGCGGCATTGTGCCTTTTGTATTTAATTCCGATGCGATTTCTGTGTTTCATCGTCAATGCGAAGGTCCAAGGAATACATTGAACCTGCAGTGGTGTATCGGAAACTAATACTAGTCTCACAGGAAAGGATCAAAGCACAGACTCTAAGAAGTCTCACTCATCTTGCAGTTAAGGCGGCATTGTTCATTTTGTATTTAATTCCGATGTAATTTCAGTGTTTCATCGTCAATGAGTATGTCCAAGGAATACATTGAACCTGGAGTGGTGTATCGGAAACTAATACTGGTCTCACAGGGAATGCTCAAAGCACCGACTGTAAGAAGAGTCTCTATTCTTGTACGAAAGGCGGCATTGTGCCTTTTGTATTTAATTCCGATGCGATTTCTGTGTTTCATCGTCAATGTGTATGTCCAAGGAATACATTGAACCTGCAGTGGTGTATCAGAAACTAATACTGGTCTCACAGGGAATGCTCAAAGCACCGACTGTAAGAAGAGTCTCTATTCTTGTACTTAAAGCGGCATTGTGCCTCTTGTATTTAATTCCGATGCGATTTCTGTGTTTCATCGTCAATGTGAAGGTACAAGGAATACATTGTACCTGCAGTGGTGTATCGGAAACTATTACTGGTCTCACAGGGAATGCTCAAAGCACCGACTGTAAGAGGAGTCTCTATTCTTGCACTTATGGCGGCATTGTGCCATTTGTATTTAATTCCGATGTAATTTCAATGTTTCATCGCCAATGTGTATGTCTAAGGAATACATTGAACCTGCAGTGGTGTATCGGAAACTAATACTGGTCTCACAGGGAATGCTCAAAGCACCGACTGTAAGAAGAGTCTCTATTCTTGTACTTATTGCGGCATTGTGCCTTTTGTATTTAGTTCCGATTCGATTTCTGTGTTTCATTGTCAATGCGAAGGTCCAAGGAATACATGGAACCTGCAGTGGTGTATCGGAAACTAATACTGGTCTCACAGGAGATGATCAAAGCACAGACCTTAAGAAGCCTTACTCATCTTGCCGTTAAGGCGGCATTGTTCCTTTTGTATTTAATTCCGTTGTAATTTCAGTGTTTCATCGTCAATGAGTATGTCCAAGGAATACATTGAACCTGGAGTGGTGTATCGGAAACTATTACTGGTCTCACAGGGAAAGCTCAAAGCACCGACTGTAAGAAAAGTCTCTATTCTTGCACTTATGGCGGCATTGTGCCTTTTGTATATAATTCCGATGTAATTTCAGTGTTTCATCGTCAATGTGTATGTCTAAGGAATTCATTGAACCTGCAGTGGTGTATCGGAAACTAATACTGGTCTCACAGGGAATGCTCAAGGCACCGACTGTAAGAAGAGTCTCTACTCTTGTACTTATTGCGGTATTGTGCATTTTGTATTTAGTTCCGATGTGATTTCTGTGTTTCATCGTCAATGCGAAGGTCCAAGGAATACATTGACCTGCAGTGGTGTATCGGAAACTAATACAGGTCTCACAGGTAAGGATCAAAGGACAGACTCTAAGAAGTCTCACTTATCTTGCAGTTAAGGCGGCATTGTTCCTTTTGTATTTAATTCCGATGTAATTTCAGTGTTTCATCGTCAATGAGTATGTCCAAGGAATACATTGAACCTGGAGTGGTGTATCGGAAACTAATACTGGTCTCACAGGGAATGCTCAAAGCACCGACTGTAAGAAGAGTCTCTATTCTTGTACTTACGGCGGCATTGTGCCTTTTGTACTTAATTCCGATGCGATTTCTGTGATTCATCGTCAATGTGTATGTCCAAGCAATACATTGAAACTGCAGTGGTGTATCGGAAACTAATACTGGTCTCACAGGAAATGCTCAAAGCACCGACTGTAAGAAGAGACTCTATTCTTGTACTGAAGGCGGCATTATGCCTTTAGTATTTAATTCCGATGCAAATTCTGTGTTTCATCGTCAATGTGAAGGTACAAGGAATATATTGTACCTGCAGTGGTGTATCGGAAACTAATATTGGTCTCACAGGGAATGCTCAAAGCACCGGCTGTAAGAGGAGTCTCTATTCTTGCACTTATGTGGGCATTGTGCCATTTGTATTTAATTCCGATGTTATATCAGTGTTTCATCGTCAATGTGTATGTCTAAGGAATACATTAAACCAGCAGTGGTGTATCGGAAACTAATACTGGTCTCACAGGGAATGCTCAAAGCACCGACTGTAAGAAGAGTCTCTATTTTTGTACTTATTGCGGCATTGTGCCTTTTGTATTTAGTTCCGATTCGATCTCTGTGTTTCATCGTCAATGCGATGGTCCAAGGAATACATTGAACCCGCAATGGTGTATCGGAAACTAATACTGGTCTCACAGGAAAGGATCAAAGCACAGACTCTAAGAAGCCTCACTTATCTTGCCGTTAAAGCGGCATTGTTCCTTTTGAATTTAATTCCGATGTAATTTCATTGTTCCATCGTCAATGAGTATGTCCAAGGAATACATTGAACCTGGTGTGGTGTATCGGAAACTAATACTGGTCTCACAGGGAATGCTCAAAGCACCGACTGTAAGATGAGCCTCTAGTCTTGTACGTAAGGCGGCATTGTGCCTTTTGTATTTAATTCCGATTCGATTACTATGTTTCATCGTCAGTGTGTATGTCCAAGCAATACATTGAAACTGCAGTGGTGTATCGGAAACTAATACTGGTCTCACAGGAAATGCTCAAAGCACCGACTGTAAGAAGAGACTCTATTCTTGTACTGAAGGCGGCATTATGCCTTTAGTATTTAATTCCGATGCGAATTCTGTGTTTCATCGTCAATGTGAAGGTCCAAGGAATACATTGAACCTGCAGTGGTGTATCGGAAACTAATACTGGTCTCACAGGGAAAGCTCAAAGAACCGACTGTAAGAAGAGTCTCTATTCTTGTACTTAAGGCGGCATTGTGCCTTTTGTATTTGATTCCGATGCGATTTCTGTGTTTCATCGTCAATGTGAAGGTCCAAGGAATACATTGAACCTGCAGTGGTGTATCGGATACTATTACTGGTCTCACAGGCAATGCTCAAAGCACCGACTGTAAGAAGGGTCTCTATTCTGGCACTTATGGCGGCATTGTGCCTTTTGAGTTTAATTCCGATGCGATTTCTGTGTTTCATTGTCAATGTGTATGTCTAAGGAATACATTGAACCTGGAGTGGTGTATCGGAAACAAATACTGGTCTCACAGGGAATGCTCAAAGCACCGACTGTAAGAAGAGTCTCTATTCTTGTACGAAAGGCGGCATTGTGCCTTTTGTATTTAATTCCGATGCGATTTCTGTGTTTCATCGTCAATGTGTATGTCCAAGGAATACATTGAACCTTCAGTGGTGTATCAGAAACTAATACTGGTCTCACAGGGAATGCTCAAAACACCGACTGTAAGAAAAGTCTCTATTCTTGTACTTAAAGCGGCATTGTGCCTTTTGTATTTAATTCCGATGCGATTTCTGTGTTTCATCGTCAATGTGAAGTTCCAAGGAATACATTGTACCTGCTGAGGTGTATCGGAATCTAATACTGGTCTCACAGGGAATGCTCAAAGCACCGACTGTAAGAAGAATCGCTATTCTTGTACTTATTGCGGTATTGAGCCTTTTGTATTTAGTTCCGATTCGATTTCTGTGTTTCATTGTCAGTGCGAAGGTCCAAGGAAAACATTGAACCTGTAGTGGTGTATCGGAAACTAATACTGGTCTCACAGGGAAAGCTCAAAGAACCGACTGTAAGAAGAGTCTCTATTCTAGTACTTAAGGCGGCATTGTGCCTTTTGTATTTGATTCCGATGCGATTTCTATGTTTCATCGTCAATGCGAAGGTCCAAGGAATACATTGAACCTGCAGTGGTGTATTGGATACTATTACTGGTCTCACAGGCAATGCTCAAATCACCGACTGTAAGAAGGGTCTCTATTCTGGCACTTATGGCGGCATTGTGCCTTTTGAGTTTAATTCCGATGCGATTTCTGTGTTTCATTGTCAATTTGTATGTCTAAGGAATACATTGAACCTGCAGTGGTGTATCGGAAACTAATACCGGTCTCACAGGGAATGCTCAAAGCACCGAATGTAAGAAGAGTCTCTATTCTTGTACGTAGGGCGGCATTGTGCCATTTGTATTTAATTCCGATGCGATTTCTGTGTTTCATCGTCAATGCGTATGTCCAAGGAATACATTGAACCTGCAGTGGTATATCGGAAACTAATACTGGTCTCACAAGGAATGCTCAAAGCACCGACTGTAAGAAGAGTCTCTATTCCTGTACTTAAGGCGCCATTGTGCCTTTTGTATTTAATTCCGATGCGATTTCTGTGTTTCATCGTCAATGCGAAGGTCCAAGGAATACATTGAACCTGCAGTAGTGTATCGGAAACTAATATTGGTCTCACAGGAAAGGATCAAAGCACAGACTCTAAGAAGTCTCACTCATCTTGCAGTTAAGGCGGCATTGTTCCTTTTGTATTTAATTCCGATGTAATTTCAGTGTTTCATCGTCAATGAGTATGTCCAAGGAATACATTGAACCTGGAGTGGTGTATCGGAAACTAACACTGGTCTCACAGGGAATGCTCAAAGCACCGACTGTAAGAAGAGTCTCTATTCTTGTACGAAAGGCGGCATTGTGCCTTTTGTATTTAATTCCGATGCGATTTCTGTGTTTCATCGTCAATGTGTATGTCCAAGGAATACATTGAACCTGCAGTGGTGTATCAGAAACTAATACTGGTCTCACAGGGAATGCTCAAAGCACCGACTGTAAGAAGAGTCTCTATTCTTGTACTTAAAGCGGCATTGTGCCTTTTGTATTTAATTCCGATGCGATTTCTGTGTTTCATCGTCAATGCGAAGGTCCAAGGAATACATTGAACCTGCAGTGGTGTATCGGAAACTAATACTTGTCTCACAGGAAAGGATCAAAGCACAGACCTTAAGAGGTCTTACTCATCTTGCCGTTAAGGCGGCATTGTTCCTTTTGTATTTAATTCCGATGTAATTTCAGTGTTTCATCGTCAATGAGTATGTCCAAGGAATACATTGAACCTGGAGTGGTGTATCGGAAAGTAATACTGGTCCCACAGGAAAGGATCAAAGCACAGACTCTAAGAAGTCTCACTCATCTTGCAGTTAAGGCGGCATTGTTCCTTTTGTATTTATTTCCGATGTAATTTCAGTGTTTCATCGTCAATGAGTATGTCCAAGCAATACATTGAACCTGCAGTGGTGTATGGGAAACTAATACTGGTCTCACAGGAAATGCTCAAAGCACCGACTGTAAGAAGAGACTCTATTCTTGTACTGAAGGCGGCATTATGCCTTTAGTATTTAATTCCGATGCAAATTCTGTGTTTCATCGTCAATGTGAAGGTACAAGGAATACATTGTACCTGCAGTGGTGTATCGGAAACTAATATTGGTCTCACACGGAATGCTCAAAGCACCGACTGTAAGAGGAGTCTCTATTCTTGCACTTATGGCGGCATTGTGCCATTTGTATTTAATTCCGATGTAATATCAGTGTTTCATCGTCAATGTGTATGTCTAAGGAATACATTGAACCTGCAGTGGTGTATCGGAAACTAATACTGGTCTCACATGGAATGCTCAAGGCACCGACTGTAAAGAGAGTCTCTGTTCTTGTACTTACTGCGGCATTGTGCCTTTTGTAGTTAGTTCCGATTCGATCTCTGTGTTTCATCGTCAATGCGATGGTCCAAGGAATACATTGAACCTGCAATGGTGTATCGGAAACTAATACTGGTCTCACAGGAAAGGATCAACGCACAGACTCTAAGAAGCCTCACTTATCTTGCCGTTAAGGCGACATTGTTCCTTTTGAATTTAATTCCGATGTAATTTCAGTATTCCATCGTCAATGAGTATGTCCAAGGAATACATTGAACCTGGTGTGGTGTATCGGAAACTAATACTGGTCTCACAGGGAATGCTCAAAGCACCGACTGTAAGATGAGTCTCTATTCTTGTACGTAAGGCGGCATTGTGCCTTTTGTATTTAATTCCGATGCGATTTCTATGTTTCATCGTCAGTGTGTATGTCCAAGCAATACATTGAAGCTGCAGTGGTGTATCGGAAACTAATACTGGTCTCACAGGGAATGCTCAAAGCACCGACTGTAAGAAGAGTCTCTATTCCTGTACTTAAGGCGGCATTGTGCCTTTTGTATTTAATTCCGATGCGATTTCTGTGTTTCATCGTCAATGCGAAGGTCCAAGGAATACATTGAACCTGCAGTAGTGTATCGGAAACTAATATTGGTCTCACAGGAAAGGATCAAAGCACAGACTCTAAGAAGTCTCACTCATCTTGCAGTTAAGGCGGCATTGTTCTTTTTGTATTTATTTCCGATGTAATTTCAGTGTTTCATCGTCAATGAGTATGTCCGAGGAATACATTGAACCTGGAGTGGTGTATCGGAAACTAATACTGGTCTCACAGGGAATGCTCAAAGCACTGACTGTAAGAAGAGTCTCTATTCTTGTACGAAACGCGGCATTGTGCCTTTTGTATTTAATTCCGATGCGATTTCTGTGTTTCATCGTCAATGTGTATGTCCAAGGAATACATTGAGCCTGCAGTGGTGTATCAGAAACTAATACTGGTCACACAGGGAATGCTCAAAGCACCGACTGTAAGAAGAGTCTCTATTCTTGTACTTAAAGCGGCATTGTGCCTTTTGTATTTAATTCCGATGCGATTTCTGCGTTTCATCGTCAATTTGAAGTTCCAAGGAATACATTGTACCTGCTGAGGTGTATCGGAATCTAATACTGGTCTCACAGGGAATGCTCAAAGCACCGACTGTAAGAAGAATCTCTATTCTTGTACTTATTGCGGCATTGAGCCTTTTGTATTTAGTTCCGATTCGATTTCTGTGTTTCATTGTCAATGCGAAGGTCCAAGGAATACATTGAACCTGCAGTGGTGTATCGGAAACTAATACTGGTCTCACAGGGAAAGCTCAAAGAACCGACTGTAAGAAGAGTCTCTATTCTTGTACTTAAGGCGGTATTGTGCCTTTTGTATTTGATTCCGATGCGATTTCTGTGTTTCATCGTCAATGTGAGGGTCCAAGGAATACATTGAACCTGCAGTGGTGTATCGGATACTATTACTGGTCTCACAGGCAATGCTCAAAGCACCGACTGTAAGAAGGGTCTCTATTCTGGCACTTATGGCGGCATTGTGCCTTTTGAGTTTAATTCCGATGCGATTTCTGTGTTTCATTGTCAATGTGTATGTCTAAGGAATACATTGAACCTGCAGTGGTGTATCGGAAACTAATACCGGTCTCACAGGGAATGCTCAAAGCACCGAATGTAAGAAGAGTCTCTATTCTTGTACGTAGGGCGGCATTGTGCCATTTGTATTTAATTCCGATGCGATTTCTGTGTTTCATCGTCAATGCGTATGTCCAAGGAATACATTGAACCTGCAGTGGTATATCGGAGACTAATACTGGTCTCACAGGGAATGCTCAAAGCACCGACTGTAAGAAGAGTCTCTATTCCTGTACTTAAGGCGGGATTGTGCCTTTTGTATTTACTTTCGATGCGATTTTTGTGTTTCATCGTCAATGCGAAGGTCCAAGGAATACATTGAACCTGCAGTAGTGTATCGGAAACTAATATTGGTCTCACAGGAAAGGATCAAAGCACAGACTCTAAGAAGTCTCACTCATCTTGCAGTTAAGGCGGCATTGTTCCTTTTGTATTTAATTCCGATGTAATTTCAGTGTTTCATCGTCAATGAGTATGTCCAAGGAATACATTGAACCTGGAGTAGTGTATCGGAAACTAATACTGGTCTCACAGGGAATGCTCAAAGCACCGACTGTAAGAAGAGTCTCTATTCTTGTACGAAAGGCGGCATTGTTCCTTTTGTATTTAATTCCGATGCGATTTCTGTGTTTCATCGTCAATGTGTATGTCCAAGGAATACATTGAACCTGCAGTGGTGTATCAGAAACTAATACTGGTCTCACAGGGAATGCTCAAAGCACCGACTGTAAGAAGAGTCTCTATTCTTGTACTTAAAGCGGCATTGTGCCTTTAGTATTTAATTCCGACGCGATTTCTGTGTTTCATCGTCAATGTGAAGGTCCAAGGAATACATTGAACCTGCAGTGGTGTATCGGAAACTAATACTGGTCTCACAGGAAAGGATCAAAGCACAGACCTTAAGAAGTATTACTCATCTTGCCGTTAAGGCGGCATTGTTCCTTTTGTATTTAATTCCTATGTAATTTCAGTGTTTCATCGTCAATGAGTATGTCCAAGGAATACATTGAACCTGGAGTGGTGTATCGGAAACTAATACTGTTCCCACAGGAAAGGATCAAAGCACAGACTCTAAGAAGTCTCACTCATCTTGCAGTTAAGGCGGCATTGTTCCTTTTGTATTTAATTCCGATGTAATTTCAGTGTTTCATCGTCAATGAGTATGTCCAAGCAATACATTGAACCTGCAGTGGTGTACCGGAAACTAATACTCGTCTCACAGGAAATGCTCAAAGCACCGACTGTAAGAAGAGACTCTATTCTTGTACTGAAGGCGGCATTATGCCTTTAGTATTTAATTCCGATGCAAATTCTGTGTTTCATCGTCAATGTGAAGGTATAAGGAATACATTGTACCTGCAGTGGTGTATCGGAAACTAATACTGGTCTCACACGGAATGCTCAAAGCACCGACTGTAAGAGGAGTCTCTATTCTTGCACTTATGGCGGCATTGTGCCATTTGTATTTAATTCCGATGTAATATCAGTGTTTCATCGTCAATGTGTATGTCTAAGGGATACATTGAACCTGCAGTGGTGTATCGGAAACTAATACTGGTCTCACAGGGAATGCTCAAAGCACCGACTGTAAGAAGAGTCTCTATTCTTGTACTTACTGCGGCATTGTGCCTTTTGTAGTTAGTTCCGATTCGATCTCTGTGTTTCATCGTCAATGCGATGGTCCAAGGAATACATTGAACCTGCAATGGTGTATCGGAAACTAATACTGGTCTCACAGGAAAGGATCAAAGCACAGACTCTAAGAAGCCTCACTTATCTTGCCGTTAAGGCGACATTGTTCGTTTTGAATTTAATTCCGATGTAATTTCAGTGTTCCATCGTCAATGAGTATGTCCAAGGAATACATTGAACCTGGTGTGGTGTATCGGAAACTAATACTGGTCTCACAGGGAATGCTCAAAGCACCGACTGTAAGATGAGTCTCTATTCTTGTACGTAAGGCGGCATTGTGCCTTTTGTATTTAATTCCGATGCGATTTCTATGTTTCATCGTCAGTGTGTATGTCCAAGCAATACATTGAACCTGCAGTGGTGTATCGGAAACTAATGCTGGTCTCACAGGAAATGCTCAAAGCACCGACTGTAAGAAGAGACTCTATTCTTGTACTAAAGGCAGCATTATGCCTTCAGTATTTAATTCCGATGCGAATTTTGTGTTTCATCGTCAATGTGAAGGTCCAAGGAATACATTGATCCTGCAGTGGTGTATCGGAAACTAATACTGGTCTCACAGGGAAAGCTCAAAAACCGACTGTAAGAAGAGTCTCTATTCTTGTACTTAAGGCGGCATTGTGCCTTTTGTATTTGATTCCGATGCGATTTCTGTGTTTCATCGTCAATGTGAAGGTCCAAGGAATACATTCAACCTGCAGTGGTGTATCGGATACTATTACTGGTCTCACAGGCAATGCTCAAAGCACCGACTGTAAGAAGAGTCTCTATTCTTGAACTTAAGGCGGCATTGTGCCTTTCGCATTAAATTCCGATGCGATTTCTGTGTTTCATCGTCAATGTGAAGGTACAAGGAATACATTGTACCTGCAATGGTGTATCGGAAGCTAATACTGATCTCACAGGGAATGCTCAAAGCACCGACTGTAAGAGGAGTCTCTATACTTGCACTTATGGTGGCATTGTGCCTTTTGTATTTAATTCCAATGTAATTTCAGTGTTTCATCGTCAATGTGTATGTCTAAGGAATACATTGAACCTGCAGTGGTGTATCGGAAACTAATACTGGTCTCACAGGAAATGCTCAAAGCACCGACTGTAAGAAGAGTCTCTATTCTTGTGCTTATTGCGGCATTGTGCCTTTTGTATTAATTCCGAGGCGATTTCTGTGTTTCATCGTCAATGTGAAGTTCCAAGGAATATATTGTACCTGCTGAGGTGTATCGGAATCTAATACTGGTCTCACAGGGAATGCTCAAAGCACCGACTGTAAGAAGAGTCTCAATTCTTGTACTTATTGCGGCATTGTGCCTTTTGTATTTAGTTCCGATTCGATTTCTGTGTTTCATTGTCAATGCGAAGGTCCAAGGAATACATTGAACCTGCAGTGGTGTATCGGAAACTAATACTGGTCTCACAGGAAAAGATCAAAGCACAGACCTTAAGAGGTCTTACTCATCTTGCCGTTAAGGCGGCATTGTTCCTTTTGTATTTAATTCCGATGTAATTTCAGTGTTTCATCGTCAATGAGTATGTCCAAGGAATACATTGAACCTGCAGTGGTGTATCGGAAACTAATACTGGTCTCACAGGAAATGCTCAAAGCACCGACTGTAAGAAGAGACTCTATTCTTGTACTGAAGGCGGCATTATGCCTTTAGTATTTAATTCCGATGCAAATTCTGTGTTTCATCGCCAATGTGAAGGTACAAGGAATACATTGTACCTGCAGTGGTGTATCGGAAACTAATATTGGTCTCACACGGAATGCTCAAAGCACCGACTGTAAGAGGAGTCTCTATTCTTGCACTTATGGCGGCATTGTGCCATTTGTATTTAATTCCGATGTAATATCAGTGTTTCATCGTCAATGTGTATGTCTAAGGAATACATTGAACCTGCAGTGGTGAATCGGAAACTAATACTGGTCTCACAGGGAATGCTCAAAGCACCGACTGTAAGAAGAGTCTCTATTCTTGTACTTACTGCGGCATTGTGCCTTTTGTATTTAGTTCCGATTCGATCACTGTGTTCCATCGTCAATGCGATGGTCCAAGGAATACATTGAAATTGCAATGGTGTATCGGAAACTAATACTGGTCTCACAGGAAAGGATCAAAGCACAGACTCTAAGAAGCCTCACTTATCTTGCCGTTAAGGCGGCATTGTTCCTTTTGAATTTAATTCCGATGAAATTTCAGTGTTCCATCGTCAATGAGTATGTCCAAGGAATACATTGAACCTGGTGTGGTGTATCGGAAACTAATACTGGTCTCACAGGAAATGCTCAAAGCACCGACTGTAAGAAGAGACTCTATTCTTGTACTGAAGGCGGCATTATGCCTTTTGTATTTAATTCCGATGCGATTTCTATGTTTCATCGTCAGTGTGCATGTCCAAGCAATACTTTGAACCTGCAGTGGTGTATCGGACACTAATACTGGTCTCACAGGAAATGCTCAAAGCATCAACTGTAAGAAGAGACCCTATTCTTGTACTGAAGGCGGCATTATGCCTTTAGTATTTCATTCCGATGCGAATTCTGTGTTTCATCGTCAATGTGAAGGTCCAAGGAATACATTGATCCTGCAGTGGTGTATCGGAAACTAATACTGGTCTCACAGGGAAAGCTCAAAGAACCGACTGTAAGAAGAGTCTCTATTCTTGTACTTAAGGCGGCATTGTGCCTTTTGTATTTGATTCCGATGCGATTTCTGTGTTTCATCGTCAATGTGAAGGTCCAAGGAATACATTGAACCTGCAGTGGTGTATCGGATACTATTACTGGTCTCACAGGCAATGCTCAAAGCACCGATTGTAAGAAGAGTCTCTATTCTTGTACTTAAGGCGGCATTGTGCCTTTTGCATTTAATTCCGATGCGATTTCTGTGTTTCATCGTCAATGTGAAGGTACAAGGAATACATTGTAATTGCAGTGGTGTATCGGAAACTAATACTGATCTCACAGGGAATGCTCAAAGCACCGACTGTAAGAGGAGTCTCTATACTTGCACTTATGGTGGCATTGTGCCTTTTGTATTTAATTCCAATGTAATTTCAGTTTTTCATCGTCAATGTGTATGTCTAAGGAATACATTGAACCTGCAGTGGTGTATCGGAAACTAATACTGGTCTCACAGGAAATGCTCAAAGCACCGACTGTAAGAAGAGTCTCTATTCTTGTGCTTATTGCGGCATTGTGCCTTTTGTGTTAATTCCGAGGCGATTTCTGTGTTTCATCGTCAATGTGAAGTTCCAAGGAATACATTGTACCTGCTGAGGTGTATCGGAATCTAATACTGGTCTCACAGGGAATGCTCAAAGCACCGACTGTAAGAAGAGTCTCTATTCTTGTACTTATTGCGGCATTGTGCCTTTTGTATTTAGTTCCGATTCGATTTCTGTGTTTCATTGTCAATGCGAAGGTCCAAGGAATACATTGAACCTGCAGTGGTGTATCGGAAACTAATACTGGTCTCACAGGAAAGGATCAAAGCACAGACCTTAAGAAGTCTTACTCATCTTGCCGTTAAGGCGGCATTGTTCCTTTTGTATTTAATTCCGATGTAATTTCAGTGTTTCATCGTCAATGAGTATGTCCAAGGAATACATTGAACCTGGAGTGGTGTATCGGAAACTAATACTGGTCCCACAGGAAAGGATCAAAGCACAGACTCTAAGAAGTCTCACTCATCTTGCAGTTAAGGCGGCATTGTTCCTTTTGTATTTAATTCCGATGTAATTTCAGTGTTTCATCGTCAATGAGTATGTCCAAGCAATACATTGAACCTGCAGTGGTGCATCGGAAGCTAATACTGGTCTCACAGGGAATGCTCAAAGCACCGACTGTATGATGAGTCTCTATTCTTGTACGTAAGGCGGCATTGTGCCTTTTGTATTTAATTCCGATGCGATTTATATGTTTCATCGTCAGTGTGTATGTCCAAGCAATACATTGAACCTGCAGTGGTGTATCGGAAACTAATACTGGTCTCACAGGGAAAGCTTAAAGAACCGACTGTAAGAAGAGTCTCTATTCTTGTACTTAAGGCGGCATTGTGCCTTTTGTATTTGATTCCGATGCGATTTCTGTGTTTCATCGTCAATGTGAAGGTCCAAGGAATACATTGAACCTGCAGTGGTGTATCGGATACTATTACTGGTCTCACAGGCAATGCTCAAAGCACCGACTGTAAGAAGAGTCTCTATTCTTGTACTTAAGGCGGCATTGTGCCTTTTGTATTTAATTCCGATGCGATTTCTGTGTTTCATCGTCAATGTGATGGTACAAGGAATACATTGTACCTGCAGTGGTGTATCGGAAACTAATACTGATCTTACAGGGAATGCTCAAAGCACCGACAGTAAGAGGAGTCTCTATACTTGCACTTATGGTGGCATTGTGCCTTTTGTATTTAATTCCAATGTAATTTCAGTGTTTCATCGTCAATGTGTATGTCTAAGTAATACATTGAACCTGCAGTGGTGTATCGGAAACTAATACTGGTCTCACAGGAAATGCTCAAAGCACCGACTGTAAGAAGAGTCTCTATTCTTGTGCTTATTGCGGCATTGTGCCTTTTGTATTAATTCCGAGGCGATTTCTGTGTTTCATCGTCAATGTGAAGTTCCAAGGAATATATTGTACCTGCTGAGGTGTATCGGAATCTAATACTGGTCTCACAGGGAATGCTCAAAGCACCGACTGTAAGAAGAGTCTCTATTCTTGTACTTATTGCGGCATTGTGCCTTTTGTATTTAGTTCCGATTCGATTTCTGTGTTTCATTGTCAATGCGAAGGTCCAAGGAATACATTAAACCTGCAGTGGTGTATCGGAAACTAATACTGGTCTCACAGGAAAGGATCAAAGCACAGACCTTAAGATGTCTTACTCATCTTGCCGTTAAGGCGGCATTGTTCCTTTTGTATTTAATTCCGATGTAATTTCAGTGTTTCATCGTCAATGAGTATGTCCAAGGAATACATTGAACCTACAGTGGTGTATCGGAAACTAATACTGGTCTCACAGGAAATGCTCAAAGCACCGACTGTAAGAAGAGAATCTATTCTTGTACTGAAGGCGGCATTATGCCTTTAGTATTTAATTCCGATGCAAATTCTGTGTTTCATCGTCAATGTGAAGGTACAAGGAATACATTGTACCTGCAGTGGTGTATCGGAAACTAATATTGGTCTCACACGGAATGCTCAAAGCACCGACTGTAAGAGGAGTCTCTATTCTTGCACTTATGGCGGCATTGTGCCATTTGTATTTAATTCCGATGTAATATCAGTGTTTCATCGTCAATGTGTATGTCTAAGGAATACATTGAACCTGCAGTGGTGTATCGGAAACTAATACTGGTCTCACAGGGAATGCTCAAAGCACCGACTGTAAGAAGAGTCTCTATTCTTGTACTTATTGCGGCATTGTGCCTTTTGTATTTAGTTCCGATTCGATCTCTGTGTTTCATCGTCAATGCGATGGTCCAAGGAATACATTGAAACTGCAATGGTGTATCGGAAACTAATACTGGTCTCACAGGAAAGGATCAAAGCACAGACTCTAAGAAGCCTCACTTATCTTGCCGATAAGGCGGCATTGTTCCTTTTGAATTTAATTCCGATGTAATTTCAGTGTTCCATCGTCAATGAGTATGTCCAAGGAATACATTGAACCTGGTGTGGTGTATCGGAAACTAATACTGGTCTCACAGGGAATGCTCAAAGCACCGACTGTAAGATGAGTCTCTATTCTTGTACGTAAGGCGGCATTGTGCCTTTTGTATTTAATTCCGATGCGATTTCTATGTTTCATCGTCAGTGTGTATGTCCAAGCAATACATTGAACCTGCAGTGGTGTATCGGAAACTAATACTGGTCTAACAGGAAATGCTCAAAGCAGCAACTGTAGGATGAGACTCTATTCTTGTACTGAAGGCGGCATTATGCCTTTAGTATTTAATTCCGATGCGAATTCTGTGTTTCATCGTCAATGTGAAGGTCCAAGGAATACATTGATCCTGCAGTGGTGTATCGGAAACTAATACTGGTCTCACAGGGAAAGCTCAAAGAACCGACTGTAAGAAGAGTCTCTATTCTTGTACTTAAGACGGCATTGTGCCTTTTGTATTTGATTCCGATGCGATTTCTGTGTTTCATCGTCAATGTGAAGGTCCAAGGAATACATTGAACCTGCAGTGGTGTATCGGATACTATTACTGGTCTCACAGGCAATGCTCAAAGCACCGACTGTAAGAAGAGTTTCTATTCTTGTACTTAAGGCGGCATTGTGCCTTTTGCATTTAATTCCGATGCGATTTCTGTGTTTCATCGTCAATGTGAAGGTACAAGGAATACATTGTACCTGCAGTGGTGTATCGGAAACTAATACTGATCTCACAGGGAATGCTCAAAGCACCGACTGTAAGAGGAGTCTCTATTCTTGCACTTATGGCGGCATTGTGCCATTTGTATTTAATTCCGATGTAATATCAGTGTTTCATCGTCAATGTGTATGTCTAAGGAATACATTGAACCTGCAGTGGTGTATCGGAAACTAATACTGGTCTCACAGGGAATGCTCAAAGCACCGACTGTAAGAAGAGTCTCTATTCTTGTACTTATTGCGGCATTGTGCCTTTTGTATTTAGTTCCGATTCGATCTCTGTGTTTCATCGTCAATGCGATGGTCCAAGGAATACATTGAAACTGCAATGGTGTATCGGAAACTAATACTGGTCTCACAGGAAAGGATCAAAGCACAGACTCTAAGAAGCCTCACTTATCTTGCCGATAAGGCGGCATTGTTCCTTTTGAATTTAATTCCGATGTAATTTCAGTGTTCCATCGTCAATGAGTATGTCCAAGGAATACATTGAACCTGGTGTGGTGTATCGGAAACTAATACTGGTCTCACAGGGAATGCTCAAAGCACCGACTGTAAGATGAGTCTCTATTCTTGTACGTAAGGCGGCATTGTGCCTTTTGTATTTAATTCCGATGCGATTTCTATGTTTCATCGTCAGTGTGTATGTCCAAGCAATACATTGAACCTGCAGTGGTGTATCGGAAACTAATACTGGTCTAACAGGAAATGCTCAAAGCAGCAACTGTAGGATGAGACTCTATTCTTGTACTGAAGGCGGCATTATGCCTTTAGTATTTAATTCCGATGCGAATTCTGTGTTTCATCGTCAATGTGAAGGTCCAAGGAATACATTGATCCTGCAGTGGTGTATCGGAAACTAATACTGGTCTCACAGGGAAAGCTCAAAGAACCGACTGTAAGAAGAGTCTCTATTCTTGTACTTAAGACGGCATTGTGCCTTTTGTATTTGATTCCGATGCGATTTCTGTGTTTCATCGTCAATGTGAAGGTCCAAGGAATACATTGAACCTGCAGTGGTGTATCGGATACTATTACTGGTCTCACAGGCAATGCTCAAAGCACCGACTGTAAGAAGAGTTTCTATTCTTGTACTTAAGGCGGCATTGTGCCTTTTGCATTTAATTCCGATGCGATTTCTGTGTTTCATCGTCAATGTGAAGGTACAAGGAATACATTGTACCTGCAGTGGTGTATCGGAAACTAATACTGATCTCACAGGGAATGCTCAAAGCACCGACTGTAAGAGGAGTCTCTATACTTGCACTTATGGTGGCATTGTGCCTTTTGTATTTAATTCCAATGTAATTTCAGTGTTTCATCGTCAATGTGTATGTCTAAGGAATACATTGAACCTGCAGTGGTGTATCGGAAATTAATACTGGTCTCACAGGAAATGCTCAAAGCACCGACTGTAAGAAGAGTCTCTATTCTTGTGCTTATTGCGGCATTGTGCCTTTTGTATTAATTCCGAGGCGATTTCTGTGTTTCATCGTCAATGTGAAGTTCCAAGGAATACATTGTACCTGCTGAGGTGTATCGGAATCTAATACTGGTCTCACAGGGAATGCTCAAAGCACCGACTGTAAGAAGAGTCTCTATTCTTGTACTTATTGCGGCATTGTGCCTTTTGTATTTAGTTCCGATTCGATTTCTGTGCTTCATTGTCAATGCGAAGGTCCAAGGAATACATTGAACCTGTAGTGGTGTATCGGAAACTAATACTGGTCTCACAGGAAAGGATTAAAGCACAGACCTTAAGAAGTCATACTCATCTTGCCGTTAAGGCGGCATTGTTCCTTTTGTATTTAATTCCGATGTAATTTCAGTGTTTCATCGTCAATGAGTATGTCCAAGGAATACATTGAACCTGGAGTGGTGTATCGGAAACTAATACTGGTCTCACAGGGAATGCTCAAAGCACCGACTGTAAAATGAGTCTCTATTCTTGTACATAAGGCGGCATTGTGCCTTTTGTATTTAATTCCGATGCGATTTCTATGTTTCATCGTCAGTGTGTATGTCCAAGCAATACATTGAACCTGCAGTGGTGTATCGGAAACTAATACTTTTCTCACAGGAAATGCTCAAAGCACCGACTGTAAGAAGAGACTCTATTCTTGTACTGAAGGCGGCATTATGCCTTTAGTATTTAATTCCGATGCGAATTCTGTGTTTCATCGTCAATGTGAAGGTCCAAGGAATACATTGATCCTGCAGTGGTGTATCGGAAACTAATACTGGTCTCACAGGGAAAGCTCAAAGAACCGACTGTATTAAGAGTCTCTATTCTTGTACTTAAGGCGGCATTGTGCCTTTTGTATTTGATTCCGATGCGATTTCTGTGTTTCATCGTCAATCTGAAGGTCCAAAGAATACATTGAACCTGCAGTGGTGTATCGGATACTATTACTGGTCTCACAGGCAATGCTCAAAGCACCGACTGTAAGAAGAGTCTCTATTCTTGTACTTAAGGCGGCATTGTGCCTTTGGCATTTAATTCCGATGCGATTTCTGTGTTTCATCGTCAATGTGAAGGTACAAGGAATACATTGAACATGCAGTGGTGTATCGGTAACTAATACTGATCTCACAGGGAATGCTCAAAGCACCGACTGTAAGAGGAGTCTCTATACTTGCACTTATGGTGGCATTGTGCCTTTTGTATTTAATTCCAATGTAATTTCAGTGTTTCATCGTCAATATGTATGTCTAGGGAATACATTGAACCTGCAGTGGTGTATCGGAAACTAATACTGGTCTCACAGGAAATGCTCAAAGCACCGACTGTAAGAAGAGTCTCTATTCTTGTGCTTATTGCGGCATTGTGCCTTTTGTATTAATTCCGAGGCGATTTCTGTGTTTTATCGACAACGCGTATGTCCAAGGAATCCATTGAACCTGCAGTGGTGTATCGGAAACTAATACTGGTCTCACAGGGAATGCTCAAAGCATCGACTGTAGGAAGAGTCTCAATTCTTGTACTTAAGGCGGCATTGTGCCTTTTGTATTTAATTCCGATGCGATTTCTGTGTTTCATCGTCAATGTGAAGTTCCAAGGAATACATTGTAGCTGCTGAGGTGTATCGGAAACTAATACTGGTCTCACAGGGAATGCTCAAAGCACCGACTGTAAGAAGAGTCTCTATTCCTGTACTTAAGGCGGCATTGTGCCTTTTGTATTTAATTCCGATGCAATTTCTGTGTTTCATCGTCAATGCGAAGGTCCAAGGAATACATTGAACCTGCAGTGGTGTATCGGAAACTAATACTGGTCTCACAGGAAAGGATCAAAGCACAGACTCTAAGAAGTCTCACTCATCTTGAAGTTAAGGCGGCATTGTTCCTTTTGTATTTAATTCCGATGTAATTTCAGTGTTTCATCGTCAATGAGTATGTCCAAGGAATACATTGAACCTGGAGTGGTGTATCGGAAACTAATACTGGTCTCACAGGGAATGCTCAAAGCACCGACTGTAAGAAGAGTCTCTATTCTTGTACGAAAGGCGGCATTGTGCTTTTTGTATTTAATTCCGATGCGATTTCTGTGTTTCATCGTGAATGTGAAGGTACAAGGAATACATTGTACCTGCAGTGGTGTATCGGAAACTAATACTGGTCTCACAGGGAATGCTCAAAGAACCGACTGTAAGAGGAGTCTCTATTCTTGCACTTATGGCGGCATTGTGCCATTTGTATTTAATTCCGATGTAATTTCAATGTTTCATCGCCAATGTGTATGTCTAAGGAATACATTGAACCTGCAGTGGTGTATCGGAAACTAATACTGGTCTCACAGGGAATGCTCAAAGCACCGGCTGTAAGAAGAGTCTCTATTCTTGTACTTATTGCGGCATTGTGCCTTTTGTATTTAGTTCCGATTCGATTTCTGTGTTTCATTGTCAATGCGAAGGTCCAAGGAATACATTGAACCTGCAGTGGTGTATCGGAAACTAATCCTGGTCTCACAGGAAAGGATCAAAGCACAGACCTTAAGAAGTCTTACTCATCTTGCCGTTAAGGCGGCATTGTTCCTTTTGTATTTAATTCCGATGTAATTTCAGTGTTTCATCGTCAATGAGTATGTCCAAGGAATACATTGAACCTGGAGTGGTGTATCGGAAACTAATACTGGTCCCACAGGAAAGGATCAAAGCACAGACTCTAAGAAGTCTCACTCATCTTGCAGTTAAGGCGGCATTGTTCCTTTTGTATTTAATTCCGATGTAATTTCAGTGTTTCATCGTCAATGAGTATGTCCAAGCAATACATTGAACCTGCAATGGTGTATCGGAAACTAATACTGGTCTCACAGGGAACGCTCAAGGCACCGACTGTAAGAAGAGTCTCTACTCTTGTACTTATTGCGGTATTGTGCATTTTGTATTTAGTTCCGATGTGATTTCTGTGTTTCATCGTCAATGCGAAGGTCCAAGGAATACATTGAACCTGCAGTGGTGTATCGGAAACTAATACAGGTCTCACAGGAAAGGATCAAAGCACAGACTCTAAGAAGTCTCACTCATCTTGCAGTTAAGGCGGCACTGTTCCTTTTGTATTTAATTCCGATGTAATTTCAGTGTTTCATCGTCATTGAGTATGTCCAAGGAATACATTGAACCTGGAGTGGTGTATCGCAAACTAATACTGGTCTCACAGGGAATGCTCAAAGCACCGACTGTAAGAAGAGTCTCTATTCTTGTACGTAAGGCGGCATTGTGCCTCTTGTATTTAATTCAGATGCGATTTATGTGTGTCATCGTCAATGCGTATGTCCAAGGAATACATTGAACCAGCAGTGGTGTATCAGAAACTAATATTGGTCTCACAGGGAATGCTCAAAGCACCGACTGTAAGAAGAGTCTCTATTCTTGTACTTAAGGCGGCATTGTGCCTTTTGTATTTAATTCCGATGCGATTTCTGTGTTTCATCGTCAATGTGTATGTCCAAGCAATACATTGTACCTGCAGTTGTGTATCGGATACTTATACTGGTCTCACAGGAAATGCTCAAAGCACCGACTGTAAGAAGAGACTCTATTCTTGTACTGAAGGCTGCATTATGCCTTTAGTATTTAATTCCGATGCAAATTCTGTGTTTCATCGTCAATGTGAAGGTACAAGGAATACATTGTACCTGCAGTGGTGTATCGGAAACTAATATTGGTCTCACAGGGAATGCTCAAAGCACCGACTGTAAGAGGAGACTCTATTCTTGCACTTATGGCGGCATTGTGCCATTTGTATTTAATTCCGATGTAATATCAGTGTTTCATCGTCAATGTGTATGTCTAAGGAATACATTGAACCTTGAGTGGTGTATCGGAAACTAATACTGGTCTCACAGGGAATGCTCAAAGCACCGACTGTAAGAAGAGTCTCTATTCTTGTACTTATTGCGGCATTGTGCCTTTTGTATTTAGTTCCGATTCGATCTCTGTGTTTCATCGTCAATGCGATGGTCCAAGGAATACATTGAACCTCCAATGGTGTATCGGAAACTAATACTGGTCTCACAGGAAAAGATCAAAGCACAGTCTCTAAGAAGCCTCACTTATCTTGCCGTTAAGGCGGCATTGTTCTTTTTGAATTTAATTCCGATGTAATTTACGTGTTCCATCGTCAATGAGTATGTCCAAGAAATACATTGAACCTGGTGTGGTGTATCGGAAACTAATACTGGTCTCACAGGGAATGCTCAAAGCACCGACTGTAAAATGAGTCTCTATTCTTGTACGTAAGGCGGCATTGTGCCTTTTGTATTTAATTCCGATGCGGTATCTATGTTTCATCGTCAGTGTGTATGTCCAAGCAATACATTGAACCTGCAGTGGTGTATCGGAAACAAATACTGGTCTCACAGGAAATGCTCAAAGCACCGACTGTAAGAAGAGTCTCTATTCTTGTACTGAAGGCGGCATTAGGCCTTTAGTATTTAATTCCGATGCGAATTCTGTGTTTCATCGTCAATGTGAAGGTCCAAGGAATACATTGAACCAGCAGTGGTGTATCGGAAACTAATACTGGTCTCACAGGGAAAGCTCAAAGAACCGACTGTAAGAAGAGTCTCTATTCTTGTACTTAAGGCGGCATTGTGCCTTTTGTATTTCATTCCGATGCGATTTCTGTGTTTCATCGTCAATGTGAAGGTCGAAGGAATACATTGAACCTGCAGTGGTGTATCGGATACTATTACTGGTCTCACAGGAAATGCTCAAAGCACCGACTGTGAGAAGAGTCACTATTCTTGTGCTTATTGCGGCATTGTGCCTTTTGTATTAATTCCGAGGCGATTTCTGTGTTTCATCGTCAATGCGTATGTCCAAGGAATGCATTGAACCTGCAGTGGTGTATCGGAAACTAATACTGGTCTCACAGGGAATGCTCAAAGCATCGACTGTACGAAGAGTCTCAATTCTTGTACTTAAGGCGGCATTGTGCCTTTTGTATTTAATTCCGATGCGATTTCTGTGTTTCATCGTCAATGTGAAGTTCCAAGGAATACATTGTACCTGCTGAGGTGTATCGGAAACGAATACTGGTATCACAGGGAATGCTCAAAGCACCGACTGCAAGAACGGTCACTATTCTGGCACTTATGGCGGCATTGTGCCTTTTGAGTTTAATTCCGATTCGATTTCTGTGTTTCATCGTCAATGCGTATGTCCAAGGAATACATTGAACCTGCAGTGGTATATCGGAAACTAATACTGGTCTCACAGGGAATGCTCAAAGCACCGACTGTAAGAAGAGTCTCTATTCCTGTACTTAAGGCGGCATTGTGCCAGTTGTATTTAATTCCGATGCGATTTCTGTGTTTCATCGTCACTGCGAAGGTCCAAGGAATACATTGAACCTGCAGTGGTGTATCGGAAGCTAATACTGGGCTCACAGGAAAGGATCAAAGCATAGACTCTAAGAAGTCTCACTCATCTTGCAGTTAAGGCGGCATTGTTCCTTTTGTATTTAATTCCGATGTAATATCAGTGTTTCATCGTCAATGAGTATGTCCAAGGAATACATTGAACCTTGAGTGGTGTATCGGAAACTAATACTGGTCTCACAGGGAATGCTCAAAGCACCGACTGTAAGAAGAGTCTCTATTCTTGTACGAAAGGCGGCATTGTGCCTTTTGTATTTAATTCCGATGCGATTTCTGAGTTTCATCGTCAATGTGAAGTTCCAAGGAATACATTGTACCTGCTGAGGTGTATCGGAATCTAATACTGGTCTCACAGGGAAAGCTCAAAGCACCGACTGTAAGAAGGGTCTCTATTCTGGCACTTATGGCGGCATTGTGCCTTTTGTGTTTAATTCCGATGCGATTTCTGTGTTTCATTGTCAATGTGTATGTCTAAGGAATACATTGCACCTGCAGTGGTGTATCTGAAACTAATACCGGTCTCACAGGGATTGCTCAAAGCACCGACTGTAAGAAGACTCTCTATTCTTGTACTTAAAGCGGCATTGTGCCTTTTGTATTTAATTCCGATGCGATTTCTGTTTTTCATCGTCAATGTGAAGTTCCAAGGAATACATCGAACCTGCAGTGGTATATCGGAAACTAATACTGGTCTCACAGGGAATGCTCAAAGCACCGACTGTAAGAAGAGTCTCTATTCCTGTACTTAAGGCGGCATTGTGCCTTTTGTATTTAATTCCGATGCGATTTCTGTGTTTCACCGTCAATGCGAAGGTCCAAGGAATACATTGAACCTGCAGTGGTGTATCGGAAACTAATTCTGGTCTCACAGGAAAGGATCAAGGCACAGACTCTAAGATGTCTCACTCATCTTGCAGTTAAGGCGGCATTGTTCCTTTTGTATTTAATTCCGATGTAATTTCAGTGTTTCATCGTCAATGAGTATGTCCAAGGAATACATTGAACCTGGAGTGGTGTATCGGAAACTAATACTGGTCTCACAGGGAAAGCTCAAAGCACCGGCTGTAAGAAGAGTCTCTATTCATGCACGTATGGCGGCATTGTGCCTTTTGTATTTAATTCCGATGTAATTTCAGTGATTCATCGTCAATGTGTATGTCTAAGCAATACATTGAACCTGCAGTGGTGTATCGGAAGCTAATACTGGTTTCACAGGGAATGCTCAAAGCACCGACTGTAAGAAGAGTCTCTATTCTTGTACTGAAGGCGGCATTATGCCTTTAGTATTTAATTCCGATGCAAATTCTGTGTTTCATCCTCAATGTGAAGGTACAAGGAATACATTGTACCTGCAGTGGTGTATCGGAAACTAATATTGGTCTCACAAGGAATGCTCAAAGCACCGACTGTAAGAGGAGTCTCTATTCTTGCACTTATGGCGGCATTGTGCCATTTGTATTTAATTCCGATGTAATATCAGTGTTTCATCGTCAATGTGTATGTCTAAGGAATACATTGAACGTGCAGTGGTGTATCGGAAACTAATACTGGTCTCACAGGGAATGCTCAAAGCACCGACTGTAAGAAGAGTCTCTATTCTTGTGCTTACTGCGGCATTGTGCCTTTTGTATTTAGTTCCGATTCGATCTCTGTGTTTCATCGTCAATGCGATGGTCCAAGGAATACATTGAACCTGCAGTGGTGTATCGGAAGCTAATACTGGTTTCACAGGGAATGCTCAAAGCACCGACTGTAAGAAGAGTCTCTATTCTTGTACTGAAGGCGGCATTATGCCTTTAGTATTTAATTCCGATGCGAATTCTGTGTTTCATCGTCAATGTGAAGGTCCAAGGAATACATTGATTCTGCAGTGGTGTATCGGAAACTAATACTGGTCTCACAGGGAAAGCTCAAAGAACCGACTGTAAGAAGAGTCTCTATTCTTGTACTTAAGGCGGCATTGTGCCTTTTGTATTTGATTCCGATGCGATTTCTGTGTTTCATCGTCAATGTGAAGGTCCAAGGAATACATTGAACCTGCAGTGGTGTATCGGATACTATTACTGGTCTCACAGGCAATGCTCAAAGCACCGAGTGTAAGTAGTGGAGCAATGGGGCTTCAAGCACCAGCGACGTCACAGCCTATCTCTGACGTCACAACAACGTAATGATGACGTCACAATGACGTAATGATGATGTCATAATGATGTAATTATGACATCACATTCTCAACCTATCTATGACGTCATAATGACGTAACTATGACGTCATAGTGACGTCATGCTTATTTCCACATGTTTTGATACTGACCTTACATAATATGACATCTTTAGCTCAATGCAAAAATTTTTTTTATGAAGTTATGATATACTTGGTGGACTTTTGCCAACAGCGTTGACCTTATTTCCACATGTTTTGATACTGACCTTCTTGTACTTAAGGCGGCATTGTGCCTTTTGCATTTAATTCCGATGCGATTTCTTTGTTTCATCGTCAATGTGAAGGTACAAGGAATACATTGTACCTGCAGTGGTGTATCGGAAACTAATACTGATCTCACAGGGAATGCTCAAAGCACCGACTGTAAGAGGAGTCTCTATACTTGCACTTATGGTGGCATTGTGCCTTTTGTATTTAATTCCAATGTAATTTCAGTGTTTCATCGTCAATGTGTATGTCTAAGGAATACATTGAACCTGCAGTGGTGTATCGGAAACTAATACTGGTCTCACAGGAAATGCTCAAAGCACCGACTGTAAGAAGAGTCTCTATTCTTGTGCTTATTGCGGCATTGTGCCTTTTGTATTAATTCCGAGGCGATTTCTGTGTTTCATCGTCAATGCGTATGTCCAAGGAATCCATTGTACCTGCAGTGGTGTATCGGAAACTAATACTGGTCTCACAGGGAATGCTCAAAGCACCGACTGTAAGAAGAGTCTCTATTCCTGTTTTTAAGGCGGCATTGTGCCTTTTGTATTTAATTCCGATGCAATTTCTGTGTTTCATCGTCAATGCGAAGGTCCAAGGAATACATTGAACCTGCAGTGGTGTATTGGAAACTAATACTGGTCTCACAGGAAAGGATCAAAGCACAGACTCTAAGAAGTCTCACTCATCTTGCAGTTAAGGCGGCATTGTTCCTTTTGTATTTAATTCCGATGTAATTTCAGTGTTTCATCGTCAATGAGTATGTCCAAGGAATACATTGAACCTGGAGTGGTGTATCGGTAACTAATACTGGTCACACAGGGAATGCTCAAAGCACCGACTGTAAGAAGAGTCTCTATTCTTGTACGAAAGGCGGCATTGTGCCTTTTGTATTTAATTCCGATGCGATTTCTGTGTTTCATCGTGAATGTGAAGGTACAAGGAATACATTGTACCTGCAGTGGAGTATCGGAAACTAATACTGGTCTCACAGGAAATGCTCAAAGCACCGAATGTAAGAGGAGTCTCTATTCTTGCACTTATGGCGGCATTGTGATATTTGTATTTAATTCCGATGTAATTTCAATGTTTCATCGCCAATGTGTATGTCTAAGGAATACATTGAACCTGCAGTGGTGTATCGGAAACTAATACTGGTCTCACAGGGAACGCTCAAAGCACCGACTGTAAGAAGAGTCTCTATTCTTGTACGTAAGGCGGCATTGTGCCTTTTGTATTTAATTCAGATGCGATTTATGTGTGTCATCGGCAATGCGTATGTCCAAGGAATACATTGAACCAGCAGTGGTGTATCAGAAACTAATACTGGTCACACAGGGAATGCTCAAAGCACCGACTGTAAGAAGAGTCTCTATTCTTGTACTTAAGGCGGCATTGTGCCTTTTGTATTTAATTCCCATGCGATTTCTGTGTTTCATCGTCAATGTGTATGTCCAAGCAATACATTGAACCTGCAGTTGTGTATCGGAAACTAAAACTGGTCTCACAGGAAATGCTCAAATCACCGACTGTAAGAAGAGACTCTATTCTTGTACTGAAGGCTGCATTATGCCTTTAGTATTTAATTCCGATGCAAATTCTGTGTTTCATCGTCAATGTGAAGGTACAAGGAATACATTGTACCTGCAGTGGTGTATCGGAAACTAATATCGGTCTCACAGGGAATGCTCAAAGCACCGACTGTAAGAGGAGTCTCTATTCTTGCACTTATGGCGGCATTGTGCCATTTGTATTTAATTCCGATGTAATATCAGTGTTTCATCGTCAAAATGTATGTCTAAGGAATACATTGAACCTTGAGTGGTGTATCGGAAACTAATACTGGTCTCACAGGGAATGCTCCAAGCACCGACTGTAAGAAGAGTCTCTATTCTTGTACTTATTGCGGCATTGTGCCTTTTGTATTTAGTTGCGATTCGATCTCTGTGTTTCATCGTCAATTCGATGGTCCAAGGAATACATTGAACCTGCAATGGTGTATCGGAAACTAATACTGGTCTCACAGGAAAGGATCAAAGCACAGTCTCTAAGAAGCCTCAATTATCTTGCCGTTAAGGCGGCATTGTTCCTTTTGAATTTAATTCCGATGTAATTTCAGTGTTCCATCGTCAATGAGTATGTCCAAGGAATACTTTGAAATTGGTGTGGTGTATCGGAAACTAATACTGGTCTCACAGGGAATGCTCAAAGCACCGACTGTAAGAAGAGTCTCTATTCCTGTACTTAAGGCAGCATTGTGCCTTTTGTATTTAATTCCGATGCGATTTCTGTGTTTCATCGTCAATGCGAAGGTCCAAGGAATACATTGAACCTGCAGTGGTGTATCGGAAACTAATACTGGGCTCACAGGAAAGGATCAAAGCACAGACTCTAAGAAGTCTCATTCATCTTGCAGTTAAGGCGGCATTGTTCCTTTTGTATTTAATTCCGATGTAATTTCAGTGTTTCATCGTCAATGAGTATGTCCAAGGAATACATTGAACCTGGAGTGGTGTATCGGAAACTAATACTGGTCTCACAGGGAAAGCTCAAAGCACCGGCTGTAAGAAGAGTCTCTATTCATGCACGTATGGCGGCATTGTGCCTTTTGTATTTAATTCCGATGTAATTTCAGTGATTCATCGTCAATGTGTATGTCTAAGGAATACATTGAACCTGCAGTGGTGTGTCGGAAACTAGTACTGGTCTCACAGGGAAAGCTCAAAACACCGACTGTAAGAAGAGTCACTATTCTTGTACTTAAGGCGGCATTATGCCTTTTGTATTTAATTCCAATGCGATTTCTGTGTTTCATCATCAATGTGAAGGTCCAAGGAATACATTGCACCTGCAGTGGTGTATCGGAAACTAATACTGGTCTCACAGGAAAGGATCAAAGCACAGACTCTAAGAAGTCTCATTCTTCTTGCACTTACGGCGGCATTGTTCCTTTTGTATTAAATTCCGATGTAATTTCAGTGTTTCATCGTCAATGTGTATGTCTTAGGAATACATGGAATCTGCAGTGGTGTATCGGAAGCTAATACTGGTTTCACAGGGAATGCTCAAAGCACCGACTGTAAGAAGAGTCTACGTTCTTGCACTTATGGCGGCATTGTGACTTTTGTATTTAATTCCGATGTAATTTCAGTGTTTCATTTTCAATGTGTATGTCTAAGGAATACATTGAACCTGCAGTGGTGCATCAGAAACTAATACTGGTCTCACAGGGATTGCTCAAAGCACCGACTGTAAGAAAAGTCTCTATTCTTGTACGTAAGGCGGCATTGTGCATTTTGTATTTCATTCCGATGCGATTTCTGTGTTTCATCGTCAATGTGTATGTCCAAGGAATACACTGAACATGCAGTGGTGTATCGGAAACTAATACTGGTCTCTTAGGCAATGCTCAAAGCACCGACTGTAAGAAGAGTCTCTATTCTTGTACTTAAGGCGGCATTGTGCCTTTTGCATTTAATTCCGATGCGATTTCTGTGTTTCATCGTCAATGTTAAGGTACAAGGAATACATTGTACCAGCAGTGGTGTATCGGAAACTAATACTGGTCTCACAGGGAGTGCTCAAAGCACCGACTGTGAGAGGAGTCTCTATTCTTGCACTTATGGTGGCATTGTGCCTTTTGTATTTAATTCCAATGTAATTTCAGTGTTCTTTCGTCAATGTGTATGTATAAGGAATACATTGATCCTGCAGTGGTGTATCGGAAACTAATACTGGTCTCACAGGGAATGCTCAAAGCACCGTCTGTAAGAAGGGTCTTTATTCTTGTACGTAAGGCGGCATTGTCCCTTTTGTATTAATTCCGAGGCGATTTCAGCGTTTCATCGTCAATGCGTACGTCCAAGGAATCCATTGAACCTGCAGTGGTGTATCGGAAGCTAATACTGGTCTCACAGGGAATGCTCAAAGCATCGACTGTAGGAAGAGTCTCAATTCTTGTACTTAAGGCGGCATTGTGCCTTTTGTATTTAATTCCCATGCGATTTCTGTGTTTCATCGTCAATGTGATGTTCCAAGGAATACATTGAACCTGCAGTGGTGTATCGGAAACCAATACTGGTCTCAAAGAGAATGCTCAAAGCACCGACTGTAAGAAGAGTCTCTATTCTTGTACTTAAAGCGGCATTGTGCCTTTTGTATTTAATTCCGATGCGATTTCTGTGTTTCATCGTCAATGTGAAGGTCCAAGGAATACATTGAACCAGCAGTGGTGTATCGGAAACTAATACTGGTCTCACAGGAAAGGATCAAAGCACAGACTCTAAGAAGTCTCACTCATCTTGCAGTTAAGGCGGCATTGTTCCTTTTGTATTTAATTCCGATGTAATTTCAGTGTTTCATCGTTAATGAGTATGTCCAAGGAATACATTGAACTTGGATTGGTGTATCGGAAACTAATACTGGTCTCACAGGGAATGCTCAAAGCACCGACTGTAAGGGGAGTCTTTATTATTGCACTAATGGCGGCATTGTTCCTTTTGTATTTAATTCCGATGTAATTTCAGTGTTTCATCGTCAATGTGTATGTCTAAAGAATACATAGAACCTGCAGTGGTGTATCGGAAACTAATACTGGTCTCACAAGGAATGCTCAAAGCACCGGCTGTAAGAAGAGTCTCTATTCTTGTACTTAAGGCAGCATTGTGCATTTTGTATTTAATTCCGATGCGATTTTTGTGTTTCCTCGTCAATTTGAAGGTCCAAGGAATACAGTGTACCTGCAGTGGTGTATCGGAAACTAATACTGGCCTCACAGGGAATGCTCAAAACACCGACTGTAAGAAGAGTCTCGATTCATGCACGTATGGCGGCATTGTGCCTTTTGTATTTAATTCCGATGTAATTTCAGTCTTTCATCATCAATGTGTATGTCTAAGGAATACATTGAACCTGCAGTGGTGTACCATAAACTGATACTGGTCTCACAGGGAATGCTCAAAGCACCGACTGTAACAAGAGTCTCTATTTTTGTACGTAAGGCGGCATTGTGCCTTTTGTATTTAATTCCGATACGATTTCTGTGTTTCATCGTCAATGCGTATGTCGAAGGAATACATTGAACCTGCAGTGGTATATCGGAAACTAATACTGGTCTCACAGGGAGTGCTCAAAGCACCGACTGTAAGAGGAGTCTCTATACTTGTACTTAAGGCGGCATTGTGCCTTTTGTATTTAATTCCGATGCGATTTCTGTGTTTCATCGTCAATGTGTATGTCTAAGGAATACATTGAACCTGCAGTGGTGTATCGGAAACTAATACTGGTCTCACAATGAATGCTCAAAGCACCGACTGTAAGAAGAGTCTCTATTCTTGTACAAAGGGCGGCATTGTGCCTTTTGTATTTAATTCCGATGTAATTTCAGTGTTTCATCGTCAATGTGTATGTCCAAGGAATACATTAAACCTGGAGTGGTGTATCGGAAACTAATACTGGTCTGACAGGGAATGCTAAAAGCACCGACTGTAAGATGAGTCTCTATTCTTGTACGTAAGGCGGCATTGTGCCTTTTGTATTTAATTCCGATGCGATTTCTGTGTTTCATCGTCAATGTGTATGTCCAAGCAATACATTGAACCAGCAGTGGTGTATCGGAAACTAATAATGGTCTCACAGGAAATACTCAAAGCACCGACTGTAAGAAGAGTCTCTATTCTTGTCCTGAAGGCGGCATTATGCCTTCAGTATTTAATTTCGATGCGAATTCTGTGTTTCATCGTCAAAGTGAAGGTCCAAGGAATACTTTGAACCTGCAGTGGTGTATCGGAAACTAATACTGGTCTCACAGGGAATGCTCAAAGCACCGACTGCAAGAAGAGTCTCTATTCTTGTACTTATGGCGGCATTGTGCCTTTTTTATTAAATTCCGATGCAATATCTGTGTTTCATCGTCAATGTGTATGTCCATGGAATACATTGAACCTGCAGTGGTGTATCGGAAACTAATACTGGTCTCACAGGGTAAGCTCAAAGCACCGACTGTAAGAAGAGTCTCTATTCTTGTACTTAAGGCGGCATTGTGCCTTTTGTATTTAATTCCAATGCGATTTCTGTGTTTCATCGTCAATGTGAAGGTCCAAGGAATACATTGCACCTGCAGTGGTGTATGGGAAACTAATACTGGTCTCACAGGAAAGGATCAAAGCACAGACTCTAAGAAGTCTCATTCTTCTTGCACTTAAGACGGCGTTGTTCCTTTTGTATTTAATACCGATGTAATTTCAGTGTTTCATCGTCAATGTGTATCTCCTAGGAATACATGGAATCTGCAGTGGTGTATCGGAAGCTAATACTGGTCTAACAGGGAATGCTCAAAGCACCGACTGTAAGAAGAGTCTCTATTCTTGTCCTTAAGGCGGCATTGTGCCATTTGTATTTAATTCCGATGCCATTTCTGTGTTCCATCGTCAATGTGAAGGTCCAAGGAATACATTGTACCTGCAGTGGTGTATCGGAAACTAGTACTGGTCTCGCAGGGAATGCTCAAAGCACTGACTGTAATAAGAGTCTATGGTCTTGCACTTATGGCGGCATTGTGCCATTTGTATTTAATTCCGATGTAATTTCAGTGTTTCATCGTCAATGTGTATGTCTAAGGAATACATAGAACCTGCAGTGGTGTATCGGAAACTAATACTGACCTCACAGGGAATGCTCAAAGCACCGACTGTAAGAAGAGTCTCTATTCTTGTACGAAAGGCGGCATTGTGCATTTTGTATTTAATTCCGATGCGATTTCTGTGTTTCATTGTCAATGAGTATGTCCAAGGAATGCATTGAACCTGGAGTGGTGTATCGGAAACTAATTCTGGTCTCACAGGGAATGCTCAAAGCACCGACTGTAAGAAGAGTCTCTATTCTTGTACTTAAGGGGGCATTGTGCCTTTTGTATTTAATTCCGATGCGATTTCTGTGTTTCATCGTCAATGCGAAGGTCCAAGGAATACATTGAACCGGCAGTGGTGTATCGGAAACTAATACTGGTCTCACAGGAGAGGATCAAAGCACAGACTCTAAGAAGTCTCACTCATCTTGCAGTTAAGGCGGCATTGTTCCTTTTGTATTTAATTCCTATGTAATTTCAGTGTTTCATCGTCAATGAGTATGTCCAAGGAGTACATTGAACCTGGAGTGGTGTATCGGAAACTAATACTGGTCTCACAGGGAATGCTCAAAACACCGACTGTAAGAAGAGTCTCTATTCTTGTACGAAAGGCGGCATTGTGCCTTTTGTATTTAATTCCGATGCGATTTCTGTGTTTCATTGTCAATGAGTATGTCCAAGGAAAACATTGAACCTGCAGTGGTGTATCGGAAACTAATACTGGTCTCACAGGAATGGATCAAAGCACAGACTCTAAGAAGTCTTACTCATCTTGCCGTTAAGGCGGCATAGTTCCTTTTGTATCTAATTCAGAAGTAATTTCAGTGTTTCATCGTCAATGCGAAGGTCCAAGGAATACATTGAACCTGCAGTGGTGTATCGGAAACTAATACTGGTCTCACAGGAAAGGATCAAAGCACAGACTCTAGGAAGTCTTACTCATCTTGCCGTTAAGGCGGCATAGTTCCTTTTGTATTTAATTCCGAAGTAATTTCAGTGTTTCATCGTCAATGAGTATGTCCAAGGAATACATTGAACCTGGAGTGGTGTATCGGAAACTAATACTGGTCTCACAGGGAAAGCTCAAAGCACCGACTGTAAGAAGAATCTCTATTCTTGCTCTTATGGCGGCATTGTGCCTTTTGTATTTAATTCCGATGTAATTTCAGTGTTTCATCGTCAATGTGTATGTCTAAGGAATTCATTGAATCTGCAGTGGTGTATCGGAATCTAATACTGGTCTCACAGGGAATGCTCAAAGCACCAACTGTAAGAAGAGTCTCTATTCTTGTACTTAGGGCGGCATTGTGCCTTTTGTATTTAATTGCGATGCGATTTCTGTGTTTCATCGTCAATGTGAAGGTACATGGAATACATTGTACCAGCAGTGGTGTATCGGAAACTAATACTGGTCTCACAGGGAATGCTCAAAGCACCGACTGTAAGAGGAGTCTCTATTCTTGCACTTATGGCGGCATTGTGCCATTTGTAATTAATTCCGATGTAATTTCAGTGTTTCATCGTCAATGTGTATGTCTAAAGAATACATTGAACCTGCAGTGGTGTATCGGAATCTAATACTGGTCTCACAGAGATTGCTCAAAGCACCGACTGTAAGAAGAGTCTCCATTCTTGTACTTATTGCGGCATTGTGCCTTTTGTATTTAGTTCCGATTCGATCTCTGTGTTTCATCGTCAATGCGAAGATCCAAGGAATACATTGAACCTGCAGTGGTGTATCGGAAACTAATAATGATCTCACAGGAAAGGATCAAAGCACAGACTCTAAGAAGTCTCACTCATCTTGCCGTTAAGGCGGCATTGTTCCTTTTGTATTTAATTCCGATGTAAATTCAGTGTTTCATCGTCAATGAGTATGTCTAAGGAATACATTGAACCTCGATTGGTGTATCGGAAACTAATACTGGTCTCACAGGGAATGCTAAAAGCACCGACTGTTATTTGAGTCTCAATTCTTGTACGTAAGGCGGCATTGTACCTTTTGTATTTAATTCCGATGCGATTTCTGTGTTTCATCGTCAATGTGGATGTCCAAGCAATACATTGAACCCGCAGTGGTGTATCGGAAACTAATATTGGTCTCACACGAAATGCTCAAAGCACCGACTGTAAGAAAAGTCTCTTTTCTTGTACTGAAGGCGGCATTATGCCTTTAGTATTTAATTCCGATGCGAATTCTGTGTTTCATCGTCAATGTCAAGGTCCAAGGAATACATTGAACCTGGAGTGGTATATCGGTAACTAATACTGGTCTCACAGGGAATGCTCAAAGTACCGACTGTAAGAAGAGTCTCTATTCATGTACTTATGGCGGCATTGTGCCTTTTTTATTAAATTCCGATGCAATATCTGTGTTTCATCGTCGATGTGTATGTCCAAGGAATACATTGAACCTGCAGTGGTGTATGGGAAACTAATACTGGTCTCACAGGGAAAGCTCAAAGCACCGACTGTAAGAAGAGTCTCTATACTTCTACTTAAGGCGGCATTGTGCCTTTTGTATTTAATTCCAATGCGAATTCTGTGTTTCATCGTCAATGAGAAGGTCCAAGGAATACATTGCACCTGCAGTGGTGTATCGGAAACAAATACTGGTCTCACAGGAAAGGATCAAAGCACAGACTCTAAGAAGTCTCAATCTTCTTGCACTTAAGGCGGCATTGTTCCTGTTGTATTTAATACCGATGTAATATCAGTGTTTCGTTGTCAATGTGTATGTCTAAGGAATACATTGAACCAGCAGTGGTGTATCAGAAACTACTACTGGTCTCACAGGGAATGCTCAAAGCAACGACTGTAAGAAGAGTCCCTAGTCTTGTGCTTATTGCGGCATTGTGCCTTTTGTATTTAGTTCCGATGTGATTTCTGTGTTTCTTCGTCAATGCGAAGGTGCAAGGAATACATTGAACCTGCAGTGGTGTATCGGAAACTAATACTGGTCTCACATGAAAGGATCAAAGCACAGACTCTAAGAAGTCTCACTCATCTTGCAGATAAGGCGGCATTGTTCCTTTTGTATTTAATACCGATGTAATTTCAGTGTTTCATCGTCAATGAGTATGTCCAAGGAATACATTGAACCTGATGTGGTGTATCGGAAACTAATACTGGTCTCACAGCGAATGCTCAAAGCACCGACTGTAAGAAGAGTCTCTATTCTTGTACGTAAGGCGGCATTGTGCCTTTTGTATTTAGTTTCGATTCAGTTTCTGTGTTTCATCGTCAATGCGAAGGTCCAAGGAACACATTGAACCTGCAGTGGTGTATCGGAAAATAATACTGGTCTCACATTGAGTGCTTAAAGCACCGACTGTAAGAAGAGTCTCTATTCTTGTACTTATTGCGGCATTGTGCCTTTTGTATTTAGTTCCGATTCGATTTCTGTGTTTCATCGTCAATGCGAAGGTCCAAGGAACACATTGAACCTGCAGTGGTGTATCGGAAAATAATACTGGCCTCACAGGAAAGGATCAATGCACAGACCCTAAGAAGTCTTACTCATCTTGCCGTTAAGGCGGCATTGTTCCTTTTGTATTTAATTCCGATGTAATTTCAGTGTTTCATCGTCAATGAGTATGTCCAAGGAATACATTGAACCTGGAGTGGTGTATCGGAAACTAATACTGGTCTCACAGCGAATGCTCAAAGCACCGAGTGTAAGAAGAGGCTCTAATCTTGTATGTAAGGCGGCATTGTGCCTTTTGTATTAATTCCGAGGCGATTTCTGTGTTTCATCGTAAATGTGTATGTCCATGGAATCCATTGAACCTGTAGTGGTGTATCGGAAACTAATACTTTTCTCACAGGGAATGCTCAAAGCACCGACTGTAAGAAGGGTCTCTATTCTGGCACTTATGGCGGCATTGTGCCTTTTGTGTTTCATTCCGATGCGATTTCTGTGTTTCATTGTCAATGTCTATGTCCAAGGAATACATTGAACCTGCAGTGGTGTATCGGAAAACAATACTGGTCTCAAAGGGAATGCTCAAAGCACCGACTGTTAGAAGAGCCTCTATTCTTGTACTTATGGCGGCATTGTGCCTTTTGTATTTCATTCCGATGTAATTTCAGTGCTTCATCGTCAAGGTGTACGTCTAAGGAATAAATTGAACCTGCAGTGGTGTATCGGAAACTAATACTGGTCTCACAGGGAATGCTCAAAGCACCGACTGTAAGAAGAGTCTTTATTCTTGTACGTAAGGCGGCATTGTGCCTTTTGTATTTAATTCCGATGCGATTTCTGTGTTTCATCGTCAATGCGTATGTCCAAGGAATACATTGAACCTGCAGTGGTATATCGGAAACTAATACTGGTCTCACAGGGAATGCTCAAAGCATCGACTGTAAGAATAGTCTCTATTCTTGTACTTAAGGCGGCATTGTGCCTTTCGTATTTAATTCCCATGTGACTTCTATGTTTCATCGTCAATGTGAAGGTCCAATGAACACATTGACCCTGCAGTGATGTATCGGAAACTAATACTGGTCTCACAGGAAAGGATCAAAGCACGGACTCTAAGAAGTCTCACACATCTTGCACTCAAGGCGGCATTGTCCCTTTTGTATTTCATTCCGATTTAATTTCAGTGGTTCATCGTCAATGTGTAAGTCCAAGGAATACATTGAACCTGGAGTGGTGTGTCGGGAACTAATACTGGTCTCACAGGTAATGTTCAAAGCACCGACTGTAAGAAGAGTCTCCATACTTGTACTAATTTCATGGTCTCACAGGGAATGCTCGAAACACCGACTGTAAGACTGTAAGAAGAGTCTCTATTCTTGTACTTAAGGGGGCATTGTGCCTTTTGTATTTAATTCCGATGCGATTTATGTGTTTCATCGTCAAGGTGTATGTCCAAGGAATACATTGAACCTGCAGTGGTGAATCGGAAACTAATACTGGTCTCACAGGAAAGGATCAAAGCACAGACTCAAAGAAGTCTCTCTTTACTTGTACTTAAGGCGGCATTGTGCCTTTTGTATTTAATTCCGATGTAATTTCAGGGTTTCATCGTCAATGTGTATGTCTAAGGAATACATTGGACCTGCAGTGGTGTATCGGAAACTAATACTGGTCTCACAGGGATTGCTCGAACACCGACTGTAAGAAGAGTCTCTATTCTTGTACTTAAGGCGGCATTGCGCCTTTTGTATTTAATTCCGATGCGATTTCGGTGTATCATCGTCAATGTGAAGGTCCAAGGAATACATTGAACTTGCTGTGGTGTATCGGAAACTAATACTGGTGTCACAGGGAATACTCAAACAACGACTATAAGAAGAGTCTCTATTCCTGTACATAAGGCGGCATTGTGCCTTTTGTATTTAATTCCGATGCGATTTCTGTGTTTCGTCGTCAATGTGTATGTCCAAGGAATACATTGAACCTGCAGTGGCGTACCGGAAGCTAATACTCGTCTCACAGGAATGGATCAAAGCACAGACTCTAAGAAGTCCCACTCTTCTTGCACTTAAGGCGGCATTGTGCGTTTTGTATTGAATTCCGATGTAATTTCAGTGTTTCATCGTCAATGTGTATGTCCATGGAATACATTGGACCTGCAGTGGTGTATCGCAAGCTAATACTGGTCTCACGGGGAATGCTCGAAGCACCGACTGTAAGAAGAGTCTCTATTCTTGTACTTAAGGCGGCATTGTGCCCTTAGTATTTAATTCCGATGCGATTTCTGTGTTTCATCGTCATTGTGAAGGTCCAAGGAATTTACTGAACCTGCTATGGTGTATCGGAAACTAATACTGGTCTCAAAGGGAATGCTCAAAGAACCGACTGTAAGAAGAGTCTCTATTCTTGTACTTAAGGTGGCATTGTGCATTTTGTATTTAATTCCGATGCGAATTCTGTGTTACATCGTCAATGTGAAGGTCCAAAGAATTCATTGAACCGGCAATGGTGTATCGGAAACTAATACTGGTCTCACAGGGAATGCTCAATGCACCGACTGTAAGAAGAGTCTCTATTCCTGTACTTAAAGCGGCATTGTGCCTTTTGTATTTAATGCCGATGCGATTTCGGTGTTTCATCGTCAATGTGAAGGTCCAAGGAATACATTGAACCTGTAGTGGTGTATCGGAAACTAATACTGGTCTCAAAGGGAATGCTCAAAGAACCGACTGTAAGAAGAGTCTCTATTCTTGTACTTAAGGTGGCATTGTGCATTTTGTATTTAATTCCGATGCGAATTCTGTGTTACATCGTCAATGTGAAGGTCCAAAGAATTCATTGAACCGGCAATGGTGTATCGGAAACTAATACTTGTCTCACAGGGAATGCTCAATGCACCGACTATAAGAAGGGTCTCTATTCTTGTACTTAAGGCGGCATTGTGCCTTTTGTATTTAATTCCGATGCGATTATGGTAATTCATCGTCTATGTGAAGGTCCAAGGAATACATTGAACCTGCAGTGGTGTATCGGAAACTAATACTGGTCTCACAGGAAAGGATCAAAGCACAGATTTTAAGAAGTTTCACTCTTCTTGCACTTAAGGCGGAATTGTTCCTTTTGTATTTAATTCCGATGTAATTTCAGTGTTTCATTGTCATTGTGTATGTCCAAGGAATACATTGAACCTGCAGTGGTGTATCGGCAACTAATACTGGTCTCACAGGGAATGCTCAAAGAACAGCCTGTTATATAAGTCTGCATTATTGTCCTTAAGGCTGCATTGTTTCTTTTGTATTTTATTCCGATGCGGTTTCGGTGTTTCATCGTCAATGTGAAGGTCCAAGGAATACATTGAACCTGTAGTGGTGTATCGGAAACTAATACTGGTCTCACAGGAAAGGATCAAAGCACAGAATTTAAGAAGTTTCACTCTTCTTGCACTTAAGGCGGAATTGTTCCTTTTGTATTTAATTCCGATGTAATTTCAGTGTTTCATTGTCATTGTGTACGTCCAAGGAATACATAGAACCTGCAGTGGTGTATCGGAAACTAATACTGGTCTCACACGGAATGCTCAAAGCACCGACTTTAAGAGGAGTCTCTATTCTTGTACTTAAGGCGGCATTGTGCCTTTTCTATTTAATTCCGATGCGATTTCTGTGTTTCATCGTCAATGTGTATGTCCAAGGAATACATTGAACCTGCAGTGGCGTATCGGAAGCGAATACTGGTCTCACAGGAATGGATCAAATCACAGACTCTAAGAAGTCCCACTCTTCTTGCACTTATGGCGGCATTGTGCGTTTTGTAATTAATTTCGATGTAATTTCAGTGTTTCATCGTCAATGTGTATGTCCATATAATACATTGGACCTGCAGTGGTGTATCGCAAGCTAATACTGGTCTCACGGGGAATGCTCGAAGCACCGACTGTAAGAAGAGTCTCTATTCTTGTACTTAAGGCGGCATTGTGCCGTTTGTATTTAATTCCGATGCGATTTCTGTGTTTCATCGTCATTGTGAAGGTCCAAGGAATTTACTGAACCTGCTATGGTGTATCGGAAACTAATACTGGTCTCAAAGGGAATGCTCAAAGAACCGACTGTAAGAAGAGTCTCTATTCTTGTACTTAAGGTGGCATTGTGCATTTTGTATTTAATTCCGATGCGAATTCTGTGTTTTATCGTCAATGTGAAGGTCCAAAGAATTCATTGAACCGGCAATGGTGTATCGGAAACTAATACTGGTCTCACAGGGAATGCTCAATGCACCGACTGTAAGAAGAGTCTCTATTCCTGTACTTAAAGCGGCATTGTGCCTTTTGTATTTAATGCCGATGCGATTTCTGTGTTTCATCGTCAATGTGAAGGTCCATGGAATACATAGACCCTGCAGTGGTGTATAGGAAACTAATACTGTTCTCACAGGGAATGCTCAAAGTACCGACTAAGAAGACTCTCTATTCTTGTACTTAAGGCGGCATTGTGCTATTTGTATTTAATTCCGATGCCATTTCTGTGTTCCATCGGCAATGTGAATGTCCAAGGAATGCATTGTACCTGCAGTTGTGTATCGGAAACTAGTACTGGTCTCGCAGGGAATGCTCAAAGCACCGACTGTAAGAAGAGTCTATGTTCTAGCACTTATGGCAGCATTGTGACTTTTGTATTTAATTCCGATGTAATTTTAGTGTTTCATTGTCAATGTGTATGTCTAAGGAATACATTGAACCTGCAGTGGTGTATCAGAAACTAATACTGGTCACACAGGGAATGCTCAAAGCACCGACTGTAAGAGGAGTCTCCATTCTTGTACGTAAGGCGGCATTGTGCCTTTCGAATTTAGTTCCACTGCGATTTCTGTGTTTCTTCGTCAATGCGAAGGTCCAAGGAATACAATGAACCTGCAGTGGTATTTCGAAAACTAATACAGGTCTCACACGAAAGGATCAAAGCACAGACTCTAAGAAGTCTCACTCATCTTGCAGTTAAGGCGGCATTGTCCCTTTTGTATTTAATACCGATGTAATATCAGTGTTTCATCGTCAATGAGTATGTCCAAGGAATACATTGAACCTGGAGTGGTGTATCGGAAACTAATACTGGTCTCACAGCGAATGCTCAAAGCACCGAGTGTAAGACGAGGCTCTATTCTTGTATGTAAGGCGGCATTGTGACTTTTGTATTAATTCCGAGGCGATTTCTGTGTTTCATCGTAAATGTGTATGTCCAAGGAATCCATTGAACCTGCAGTTGTGTATCGGAAACTAATGCTGGTCTCACAGGGAATGATCAAAGCATCGACGGTAGGAAGATTCTCAATTCATGTACTTAAGGCGGCATTGTGAATTTTGTATTTAATTCCGATGCGATTTCTGTGTTTCATCGTCAATTGGAAGTTCCAACTAATACATTGTACCTTCTGTGGTGTATCGGAAACTAATACTGGTCTCACAATGAATGCTCAAAGCACAGACTGTAAGAAGGGTCTCTATACTGGCACTTATGGCGGCATTGTGCCTTTTGTGTTTAATTCCGACGCGATTTCTGTGTTTCATTGTCAATGTGTATGTCCAAGGAATACATTGAACCTGCAGTGGTGTATCGGAAAACAATACTGGTCTCAGAGGGAATGTTCAAAGCACCGACTGTAAGACGAGTCTCTAATCTTGTACTTAAGGCGGCATTGTGCATTTTGTATTTAATTCCGATGCGATTTCTGTGTTTTATCGTCAATTTGAAGGTCCAAGGAATACATTGTACCTGCAGTGGTGTATCGGAAACTAATACTGGTCTCACAGGGATTGCTCAAACACCGACTGTAAGAAGAGTCTCTATTCTTGTACTTAAGGCGGCATTGCGCCTTTTGTATTTAATTCCGATGCGTTTTCGGTGTTTCATCGTCAATGTGAAGGTCCAAGGAATACATTGAACCTGCAGTGGTGTATCGGAAACTAATACAGGTCTCACAGGAAAGGATCAAAGCACAGACTCAAAGATGACTCACTTTTCTCGTAATTAAGGCGGCATTGTGCCTTTTGTATTTATTTACGATGTAATTTCAGTGTTTCATCGTCAATGTGTAAGTCTAAGGAATATATTGAAACTGTAGTGGTGTAACAGAAACTGATACTGGTCTCACAGGGAATGCTCAAAGCACCGACTGTAAGAAGAGACTTTATTCTTGCACTTAAGGCGGCATTCCGCCTTTTGTATTTAATATCGATGCGTTTCTGTGTTTCATCGTCAATGTGAAGGTCCAAGGGGTACATTGAACTTGCTGTGGTGTAACGGAAACTAATACTGGTCTCACAGGGAATGCTCAATCAACGACTGTAAGAAGAGTCTCTATTCCTGTACATACGGCGGCATTGTGCCTTTTGTATTTAATTCCGATGCGATTTCTGTGTTTCATCGTCAATGTGTATGTCCAAGGAATACATTGAAACTGCAGTGGCGTATCGGAAGCTAATACTGGTCTCACAGGAATGGATCAAAGCACAGACTCTAAGAAGTCCCACTCTTCTTGCACTTAAGGCGGCATTGTGCGTTTTGTATTTAATTCCGATGTAATTTCAGTGTTTCATCGTCAATGTGTATGTCCATGGAATACATTGGACCTGCAGTGGTGTATCGGAAGCTAATACTGGTCTCACGGGGAATGCTCAAAGCACCGACTGTAAGAAGAGTCTCTATTCTTGTACTGAAGGCGGCATTGTGCCGTTTGTGTTTAATTCCGATGCGATTTCTGTGTTTCATCGTCAATGTGTATGTCCAAGGAATACATTGAATCTGCAGTGGTGTATCGGAAACTAATACTGGTCTCACAGGGAATGCTCAAAGCACAGCCTGTAAGATGAGTCTGCATTCTTGTCCTTAAGGCTACATTGTTTCTTTTGTATTTTATTCCGATGCGATTTCGGTGTTTCATCGTCAATGTGAAGGTCCAAGGAATATATTGAACCTGTAGTGGTGTATCGGAAACTAATACTGGTCTCACAGGAAAGGATCAAAGCACAGATTTTAAAAAGTTTCACTCTTCTTTCACTTAAGGCGGAATTGTTCCTCTTGTATTTAAATCCGATGTAATTTCAGTGTTTCATTGTCATTGTGTACGTCCAAGGAATACATAGAAACTGCAGTGGTGTATCGGAAACTAATACTGGTCTCACACGGAATGCTCAAAGCACCGACATCAAGAGGAGTCTCTATTCTTGTACTTAAGGCGGCATTGTGCCTTTTCTATTTAATTCCGATGCGATTTCTGTGTTTCATCGTCAATGTGTATGTCCAAGGAATACATTGAACCTGCAGTGGTGTATGGGAAACTAATACTGGTCTCACACGAAATGCTCAAAGCACCGACTTCTGGAAGAGTCTCTTTTCTTGTACTTAAGGTGGCATTGTGCCTTTTGTATTTAATTCCGATGCGATTTCTGTGATTCATCGTCAATGTGTATGTCCAAGGAATACATTGAACCTGCAGTGGTGTATCGGAAACTAATACTGTTCTCACAGGAACGGATCAAAGCACAGTCTCTAAGAAGTCTCACTCTTCTTGCACTTAAGGCGGCTTTGTGCCTTTTGTATTTAATTCCGATGTAATTTCAGTGTTTGATCGTCAATGTGTATGTCCAAGGAATAACTTGAACCTGCTGTGGTGTATCGGAAACTAATACTGGTCTCACAGGGAATGATCAAAGCACCGACTGTAAGAAGAGTCTCTATTCTTGTGATTAAGGCGGCATTGTGCCTTTTGTATTTAATTCCGATCCGATTTCTGTGTCTCATCGTCAATTTGAATTTCCATGGAATACATTGAACCTGCAGTGGTGTATCGGAAACTAATACTGGTCTCACAGGGAATGCTCAAAGATCCGACTGTAAGAAATGTCACTCTTCTTGCACTTATGGCGGTATTGTGCCATTTGTATTTAATTCCGATGCGATTTCAGTGTTTCATCGTCAATTTGAAAGTCCGTGGAATACATTGAACCAGCAGTGCAGTATCGGAAACTAATACTGGTCTCACAGGAAAGGATCAAAGCACAGACACTAAGAAGTCTCACTCTTCTTGCACTTAAGGCGGCATTGTGCCTTTTGTATTTAATTCCGATGTAATTTCAGTTTTCCATCGTCAATGTGTATGTCCAAGAAATACATTGAACCTGCAGTGGTGTATCGGAAACTAATACTGGTCTCACAGGGAATGGTCATAGCACCGACTGTAAGAAGAGTCTCTATTCTTGTACTTAAAGCGGCATTGTGCATTTTGTATTTAATTCCGATGCGATTTCTGTGTTTCATCGTCAATTTGAAGGTCCAAGGAATACATTGTACCTGCAGTGGTGTATCGGAAACTTATACTGGCCTCACAGGGAATGCTCAAAGCACCGACTGTAAGAAGAGTCTCTATTCTTGTACGTAAGGCGGCATTGTGCCTTTTGTATTTATTTACGATTTAATTTCAGTGTTTCATCGTCAATGTGTATGTCCAAGGAATACATGGAACCTGGAGTGGTGTGTCGGAAACTAATACTGGTCTCACAGGGAATGCTCAAAGCACCGACTGTAAGAAGAGTCTCCATACTTGTACTAATTTCATGGTCTCACAGGGAATGCTCAAAACACCGACTGTAAGACTGTAAGAAGAGTCTCTATTCTCGTACTTAAGGCGGCATTGTGCCTTTTTTATTTATTTACGATGTAATTTCAGTGTTTCATCGTCAATGTGTAAGTCTAAGGAATATATTGATACTGTAGTGGTGTAACGGAAACTGATACTGGTCTCACAGGGAATGCTCAAAGCACCGACTGTAAGAAGAGACTTTATTCTTGCATTTAAGGCGGCATTTCGCCTTTTGTATTTAATATCGATGCGTTTCTGTGTTTCATCGTCAATGTGAAGGTCCAAGGAGTACATTGAACTTGCTGTGGTGTAACGGAAACTAACACTGGTCTCACAGGGAATGCTCAATCAACGACTGTAAGAAGAGTCTCTATTCCTGTACATAAGGCGGCATTGTGCCTTTTGTATTTAATTCCGATGCGATTTCTGTGTTTCATCGTCAATGTGTATGTCCAAGGAATACATTGAAACTGCAGTGGCGTATCTGAAGCTAATACTGGTCTCACAGGAATGGATCAAAGCACAGACTCTAAGAAGTCCCACTCTTCTTGCACTTAAGGCGGCATTGTGCGTTTTGTATTTAATTCCGATGTAATTTCAGTGTTTCATCGTCAATGTGTATGTCCATGGAATACATTGGACCTGCAGTGGTGTATCGGAAGCTAATACTGGTCTCACGGGGAATGCTCAAAGCACCGACTGTAAGAAGAGTCTCTATTCTTGTACTTAAGGCGGCATTGTGCCGTTTTTGTTTAATTCCGATGCGATTTCTGTGTTTCATCGTCAATGTGTATGTCCAAGGAATACATTGAATCTGCAGTGATGTATCGGAAACTAATACTGGTCTCACAGGGAATGCTCAAAGCACAGCCTGTAAGATGAGTCTGCATTCTTGTCCTTAAGGCTGCATTGTTTCTTTTGTATTTTATTCCGACGCGATTTTGGTGTTTCATCGTCAATGTGAAGGTCCAAGGAATATATTGAACCTGTAGTGGTGTATCGGAAACTAATACTCGTCTCACAGGAAAGGATCAAAGCACAGATTTTAAAAAGTTTCACTCTTCTTGCACTTAAGGCGGAATTGTTCCTCTTGTATTTTATTCCGATGTAATTTCAGTGTTTCATTGTCATTGTGTATGTCCAAGGAATACATAGAAACTGCAGTGGTGTATCGGAAACTAATACTGGTCTCACACGGAATGCTCAAAGCACCGACATTAAGAGGAGTCTCTATTCTTGTACTTAAGGCGGCATTGTGCCTTTTCTATTTAATTCCGATGCGATTTCTGTGTTTCATCGTCAATGTGTATGTCCAAGGAATACATTGAACCTGCAGTGGTGTATAGGAAACTAATACTGGTCTCACACGGAATGCTCAAAGCACCGACTTCTGGAAGAGTCTTTTTTCTTGTACTTAAGGTGGCATTGTGCCTTTTGTATTTAATTCCGATGCGATTTCTGTGTTTCATCGTCAATGTGTATGTCCAAGGAATACATTGAACCTGCAGTGGTGTATCGGAAACTAATACTGTTCTCACAGGAACGGATCAAAGCACAGTCTCTAAGAAGTCTCACTCTTCTTGCACTTAAGGCGGCTTTGTGCCTTTTGTATTTAATTCCGATGTAATTTCAGTGTTTGATCGTCAATGTGAATTTCCATGGAATACATTGAACCTGCAGTGGTGTATCGGAAACTAATACTGGTCTCACAGGGAATGCTCAAAGATCCGACTGTAAGAAATGTCACTCTTCTTGCACTTAAGGCGGTATTGTGCCATTTGTATTTCATTCCAATGCGATTTCAGTGTTTCATCGTCAATTTGAAAGTCCGTGGAATACATTGAACCTGCAGTGCAGTATCGGAAACTAATACTGGTCTCACAGGAAAGGATCAAAGCACAGACACTAAGAAGTCTCACTCTTCTTGCACTTAAGGCGGCATTGTGCCTTTTGTATTTAATTCCGATGTAATTTCAGTTTTCCATCGTCAATGTGTATGTCCAAGAAATACATTGAACCTGCAGTGGTGTATCGGAAACTAATACTGGTCTCACAGGGAATGGTCATAGCACCGACTGTAAGAAGAGTCTCTATTCTTGTACTTAAGTCGGCATTGTGATTTTTGTATTTAATTCCGATGCGATTTCTGTGTTTCATCGTCAATGTGATGGTCCAAGGAATACATTGAACTTGCAGTGGTGTACCGGAATCGAATACTGGTCTCACAGGGTATGTCCAAAGCACCGACTGTAAGAAGAGTCTCTATTCTTGCACTTAAGGCGACATTGTGCCTTTTGTATTTAATTTCGCTGCGATTTCTGTGTTTCATTGTCAATGTGATGCTCCAAAGAATACATTGAACCTGCAGTGGTGTATCGGAAACATACTGGTCTCACAGCAAAGGATCAAATCACAGACTTTAAGAAGTCTCACTCTTCTTGCACTTAAGGCGGCATTGTGCCTTTTGTATCTAATTCCGATTTAATTTCAGTGTTTCTCCGTCAATGTGTGTGTCTAAGGAATACATTGAACCTGCAATAGTGTATCGGAAACTAATACTGGTCTCTCAGGGAATGCTCAAAGCACCGACTGTAAGAAGAGTCTCTATTCTTGTAGTTATGGAGGCATTGTACATTTTGTATTTAATTCCGATGCCATTTCTGTGTTTCATCGTCAATGTGATGGTCAAAGGAATACACGGAACCTGCAGTGGTGTATCGGAAACTAATAATGGTCTCACAGGGAATGCTCTAACAACGACTGTAAGAAGAGTCTCTATTCTTGTACTTAAGGCGGCATTGTGCTTTTTGTGTTTAATTCCGATGCGATTTCTGTGTTTCATCGTCAATGTGAAGGCCCAAGGAATACATTGAACCTGCAGTGGTATATCGGAAACTAATACTGGTGTCACAGGGAATGCTCAAAGCACCGACTGTAAGAAAAGTCTCTATTCTTGTACTTAAGGCGGCATTGTGCCATTTGTATTTAATTCCGATGCGATTTCTATGTTTCATCGACAATGTGAATGTCCAAGGAATACATTGAACCTGCAGTGGTGTATCGGAAACATACTGGTCTCACAGCAAAGGATCAAATCACAGACTTTAAGAAGTCTCACTCTTCTTGCACTTAAGGCGGCATTGTGCCTTTTGTATCTAATTCCGATTTAATTTCAGTGTTTCTCCGTCAATGTGTGCGTCTAAGGAATACATTGAACCTGCAATAGTGTATCGGAAACTAATACTGGTCTCTCAGGGAATGCTCAAAGCACCGACATCAAGAGGAGTCTCTATTCTTGTACTTAAGGCGGCATTGTGCCTTTTCTATTTAATTCCGATGCGATTTCTGTGTTTCATCGTCAATGTGTATGTCCAAGGAATACATTGAACCTGCAGTGGTGTATGGGAAACTAATACTGGTCTCACACGAAATGCTCAAAGCACCGACTTCTGGAAGAGTCTCTTTTCTTGTACTTAAGGTGGCATTGTGCCTTTTGTATTTAATTCCGATGCAATTTCTGTGTTTCATCGTCAATGTGTATGTCCAAGGAATACATTGAACCTGCAGTGGTGTATCGGAAACTAATACTGTTCTCACAGGAACGGATCAAAGCACAGTCTCTAAGAAGTCTCACTCTTCTTGCACTTAAGGCGGCTTTGTGCCTTTTGTATTTAATTCCGATGTAATTTCAGTGTTTGATCGTCAATGTGTATGTCCAAGGAATAACTTGAACCTGCTGTGGTGTATCGGAAACTAATACTGGTCTCACAGGGAATGATCAAAGCACCGACTGTAAGAAGAGTCTCTATTCTTGTGATTAAGGCGGCATTGTGCCTTTTGTATTTAATTCCGATCCGATTTCTGTGTCTCATCGTCAATTTGAATTTCCATGGAATACATTGAACCTGCAGTGGTGTATCGGAAACTAATACTGGTCTCACAGGGAATGCTCAAAGATCCGACTGTAAGAAATGTCACTCTTCTTGCACTTATGGCGGTATTGTGCCATTTGTATTTAATTCCGATGCGATTTCAGTGTTTCATCGTCAATTTGAAAGTCCGTGGAATACATTGAACCTGCAGTGCAGTATCGGAAACTAATACTGGTCTCACAGGAAAGGATCAAAGCACAGACACTAAGAAGTCTCACTCTTCTTGCACTTAAGGCGGCATTGTGCCTTTTGTATTTAATTCCGATGTAATTTCAGTTTTCCATCGTCAATGTGTATGTCCAAGAAATACATTGAACCTGCAGTGGTGTATCGGAAACTAATACTGGTCTCACAGGGAATGGTCATAGCACCGACTGTAAGAAGAGTCTCTATTCTTGTACTTAAAGCGGCATTGTGCATTTTGTATTTAATTCCGATGCGATTTCTGTGTTTCATCGTCAATTTGAAGGTCCAAGGAATACATTGTACCTGCAGTGGTGTATCGGAAACTTATACTGGCCTCACAGGGAATGCTCAAAGCACCGACTGTAAGAAGAGTCTCTATTCTTGTACGTAAGGCGGCATTGTGCCTTTTGTATTTATTTACGATTTAATTTCAGTGTTTCATCGTCAATGTGTATGTCCAAGGAATACATGGAACCTGGAGTGGTGTGTCGGAAACTAATACTGGTCTCACAGGGAATGCTCAAAGCACCGACTGTAAGAAGAGTCTCCATACTTGTACTAATTTCATGGTCTCACAGGGAATGCTCAAAACACCGACTGTAAGACTGTAAGAAGAGTCTCTATTCTCGTACTTAAGGCGGCATTGTGCCTTTTTTATTTATTTACGATGTAATTTCAGTGTTTCATCGTCAATGTGTAAGTCTAAGGAATATATTGATACTGTAGTGGTGTAACGGAAACTGATACTGGTCTCACAGGGAATGCTCAAAGCACCGACTGTAAGAAGAGACTTTATTCTTGCATTTAAGGCGGCATTTCGCCTTTTGTATTTAATATCGATGCGTTTCTGTGTTTCATCGTCAATGTGAAGGTCCAAGGAGTACATTGAACTTGCTGTGGTGTAACGGAAACTAACACTGGTCTCACAGGGAATGCTCAATCAACGACTGTAAGAAGAGTCTCTATTCCTGTACATAAGGCGGCATTGTGCCTTTTGTATTTAACTCCGATGCGATTTCTGTGTTTCATCGTCAATGTGTATGTCCAAGGAATACATTGAAACTGCAGTGGCGTATCGGAAGCTAATACTGGTCTCACAGGAATGGATCAAAGCACAGACTCTAAGAAGTCCCACTCTTCTTGCACTTAAGGCGGCATTGTGCGTTTTGTATTTAATTCCGATGTAATTTCAGTGTTTCATCGTCAATGTGTATGTCCATGGAATACATTGGACCTGCAGTGGTGTATCGGAAGCTAATACTGGTCTCACGGGGAATGCTCAAAGCACCGACTGTAAGAAGAGTCTCTATTCTTGTACTTAAGGCGGCATTGTGCCGTTTGTGTTTAATTCCGATGCGATTTCTGTGTTTCATCGTCAATGTGTATGTCCAAGGAATACATTGAATCTGCAGTGGTGTATCGGAAACTAATACTGGTCTCACAGGGAATGCTCAAAGCACAGCCTGTAAGATGAGTCTGCATTCTTGTCCTTAAGGCTGCATTGTTTCTTTTGTATTTTATTCCGATGCGATTTCGGTGTTTCATCGTCAATGTGAAGGTCCAAGGAATATATTGAACCTGTAGTGGTGTATCGGAAACTAATACTCGTCTCACAGGAAAGGATCAAAGCACAGATTTTAAAAAGTTTCACTCTTCTTGCACTTAAGGCGGAATTGTTCCTCTTGTATTTTATTCCGATGTAATTTCAGTGTTTCATTGTCATTGTGTATGTCCAAGGAATACATAGAAACTGCAGTGGTGTATCGGAAACTAATACTGGTCTCACACGAAATGCTCAAAGCACCGACATTAAGAGGAGTCTCTATTCTTGTACTTAAGGCGGCATTGTGCCTTTTCTATTTAATTCCGATGCGATTTCTGTGTTTCATCGTCAATGTGTATGTCCAAGGAATACATTGAACCTGCAGTGGTGTATAGGAAACTAATACTGGTCTCACACGGAATGCTCAAAGCACCGACTTCTGGAAGAGTCTTTTTTCTTGTACTTAAGGTGGCATTGTGCCTTTTGTATTTAATTCCGATGCGATTTCTGTGTTTCATCGTCAATGTGTATGTCCAAGGAATACATTGAACCTGCAGTGGTGTATCGGAAACTAATACTGTTCTCACAGGAACGGATCAAAGCACAGTCTCTAAGAAGTCTCACTCTTCTTGCACTTAAGGCGGCTTTGTGCCTTTTGTATTTAATTCCGATGTAATTTCAGTGTTTGATCGTCAATGTGTATGTCCAAGGAATAACTTGAACCTGCTGTGGTGTATCGGAAACTAATACTGGTCTCACAGGGAATGATCAAAGCACCGACTGTAAGAAGAATCTCTATTCTTGTGCTTAAGGCGGCATTGTGATTTTTGTATTTAATTCCGATGCGATTTCTGTGTTTCATCGTCAATGTGATGGTCCAAGGAATACATTGAACTTGCAGTGGTGTATCGGAATCGAATACTGGTCTCACAGGGTATGTCCAAAGCACCGACTGTAAGAAGAGTCTCTATTCTTGCACTTAAGGCGACATTGTGCCTTTTGTATTTAATTTCGCTGCGATTTCTGTGTTTCATTGTCAATGTGATGCTCCAAAGAATACATTGAACCTGCAGTGGTGTATCGGAAACATACTGGTCTCACAGCAAAGGATCAAATCACAGACTTTAAGAAGTCTCACTCTTCTTGCACTTAAGGCGGCATTGTGCCTTTTGTATCTAATTCCGATTTAATTTCAGTGTTTCTCCGTCAATGTGTGTGTCTAAGGAATACATTGAACCTGCAATAGTGTATCGGAAACTAATACTGGTCTCTCAGGGAATGCTCAAAGCACCGACTGTAAGAAGAGTCTCTATTCTTGTAGTTATGGAGGCATTGTACATTTTGTATTTAATTCCGATGCCATTTCTGTGTTTCATCGTCAATGTGATGGTCAAAGGAATACACGGAACCTGCAGTGGTGTATCGGAAACTAATAATTGTCTCACAGGGAATGCTCTAACAACGACTGTAAGAAGAGTCTCTATTCTTGTACTTAAGGCGGCATTGTGCTTTTTGTGTTTAATTCCGATGCGATTTCTGTGTTTCATCGTCAATGTGAAGGCCCAAGGAATACATTGAACCTGCAGTGGTACATCGGAAACTAATACTGGTGTCACAGGGAATGCTCAAAGCACCGACTGTAAGAAAAGTCTCTATTCTTGTACTTAAGGCGGCATTGTGCCATTTGTATTTAATTCCGATGCGATTTCTATGTTTCATCGACAATGTGAATGTCCAAGGAATACATTGAACCTGCAGTGGTGTATCGGAAACATACTGGTCTCACAGCAAAGGATCAAATCACAGACTTTAAGAAGTCTCACTCTTCTTGCACTTATGGCGGCATTGTGCCTTTTGTATCTAATTCCGATTTAATTTCAGTGTTTCTCCGTCAATGTGTGTGTCTAAGGAATACATTGAACCTGCAATAGTGTATCGGAAACTAATACTGGTCTCTCAGGGAATGCTCAAAGCACCGACTGTAAGAAGAGTCTCTATTCTTGTAGTTATGGAGGCATTGTACATTTTGTATTTAATTCCGATGCCATTTCTGTGTTTCATCGTCAATGTGATGGTCAAAGGAATACACGGAACCTGCAGTGGTGTATCGGAAACTAATAATGGTCTCACAGGGAATGCTCTAACAACGACTGTAAGAAGAGTCTCTATTCTTGTACTTAAGGCGGCATTGTGCTTTTTGTGTTTAATTCCGATGCGATTTCTGTGTTTCATCGTCAATGTGAAGGCCCAAGGAATACATTGAACCTGCAGTGGTATATCGGAAACTAATACTGGTGTCACAGGGAATGCTCAAAGCACCGACTGTAAGAAAAGTCTCTATTCTTGTACTTAAGGCGGCATTGTGCCATTTGTATTTAATTCCGATGCGATTTCTATGTTTCATCGACAATGTGAATGTCCAAGGAATACATTGAACCTGCAGTGGCGTATCGGCAACTAATACTGGTCGCACAGGAAAGGATGAAAGCACAGACTCTAAGAAGACTTACTCTTCTTGCTCTTAAGGCGGCATTGTACCTTTTGTATTTATTTACGATGTAATTCCCGTGTTTCATCGTCAATGTATATGTCCAAGGGATACATTGAATCTGCAGTGGTGTATCGGAAACTAAAACTGGTCTCACAGGAAAGGATCAAAGCACAGACTCTAAGAAGACTCACTCTTCTTGCACTTAGGGCGGCATTGTGCCTTTTGTATTTAATTCCGATGTAATTTCAGTGTTTCATCGTCAACGTGTATGTCCAAGGAATACATTGTACCTGCAGTGGTGTATCGGAAACTAATACTGGTCTCACAGGAAAGGATCAAAGCACAGATTTTATGAAGTTTCACACTTCTTGCACTTAGGGCGGAATTAATTTCAGTGTTTCATTGTCAATGTGTATGTCCAAGGAATACATTGAATCTGCAGTGGTATCGGAAACTAACACTGATCTCACAGGGAGAGCTCAAAGCACCGACTGTAAGAAGAGTCTCTATTCTTGTACTTAAGGCGGCATTGTGCCTTTTGTATTTAATTCCAATGCAATTTCTGTGCTTCATCGTCAGTGTGTATGGTCAAGGAATACATTGAACCTGCAGTGGTGTATCGGAAATTAATACTAGTCTCACACGGAATGCCTAAGCACCGACTTTAAGAAGAGTCTCTATTCTTGTACTTAAGGGGGCATTGTGCCTTTTGTATTTAATTCCGATGCGATTTCTGTGTTTCATCGTCAATGTGAAGGTCTAAGGAATACAATGAACCTGCAGTGGTGTATCGGAAATTAATACTGGTCTCACAATGAATGCTCAAATCACCGACCGTATGAAGAGTCTCTATTCTTGTACTTACGGCGGCATTGTGCCTTTTGTATTCAATTCTGATGTAATTTCAGTGTTTCATCGTCAATGTGTATGTCCAAGGAATACATTTAACCTGGAGTTGTGTGTCGGAAACTAATCCTGGTCTCACAGGGAATGCTCAAAGCACCGGCTGTAAGAAGAGTAGCTATACTTGTACTTATTTCATGGTCTCACAGGGAATGCTCAAAACACCGACTGTAAGACTGTAAGAAAAGTCTCTATTCTTGTACTTAAGTCGGCACTGTGCCTTTTGTGTTTAAGTCCGATGCGATTTCTGTGTTTCATCGTCAAGGTGTATGTCCAAGGAATACATTGAACCTGCAGTGGTGTATCGGAAACTAATACTGGTGTCACAGGGAATGCTCAAAACACCGACTGTAAGAAGAGTCTCTATTCTTGCACTTAAGGCGGCATTGTGCCTTTTGTATTTAATTCCGATGCGATTTCTGTGTTTCATCGTCAATGTGTATGTCCAAGGAATACATTGAACCTGCAGTGGAATGCTCAAAGCACCGACTGTAAGAAGAGTCTCTATTCTTGCACTTATGGCGGCATTGTGCCTTTTGTATTTAATTCCGATGTAATTTCAGTGTTTCATGGTCAATGTGTATGTCTAAGGAATACATAGAACCTGCAGTGATGTATCGGAAACTAATACTGGTCTGACAGGGTATGCTCAAAGCACCGACTATAAGAAGAGACTCTATTCGTGTACCTAAGGCGGCATTGTAATTTTTGTATTTAATTCCGATGCGATATCTGTGTTTCATCGTCAATGTGTATGTCCAAGGAATACATTGAACCTGCAGTGGTGTATCGGAAACTAATACTGGTCTCAAAGGGAATGCTCAAAGCAACGACTGTAAGAAGAGTCTCTATTCTTTTACTTGAGGCGGCATTGTGCCTTTTGTATTTAATTCCGATGTGATTTCTGTGTTTCATCGACAATGTGAAGGTCCAAGGAATACATTAAACCTGCAGTGGTGTATCGGAAACTAATACTGGTCTCACAGAAAAGGATCAAAGCGCAGACTCTACGAAGTATCACCCTTCTTGCACTTAAGGCGGCATTGTGCGTTTTGTATGTAATTCCGATGTAATTTCAGTGTTTCATCGTCAGTGTGTATGTCCAAGGAATACATTGAACCTGCAGTGGTGTATCGAAAGCTAATACTGGTCTCACGGGGAATGCTCAAGGCACCGACTGTAAGAAGAGTCTCTATTCTTGTACTTAAGGCGGCATTGTGCCGTTTGTATTTAATTCCGATGCGATTTCTGTGTTTCATCGTCAATTGGAAGTTCCAAGGAATACATTGTACCTGCTGTGGTGTATGGGAAACTAATACTGGTCTCACAGGGAATGCTCAAAGCACCGACTGTAAGAAGGGTCTCTATTATGGCACTTATAGCGGCATTGTACCTTTTGTGTTTAATTCCGATGCCATTTCTGTGTTTCATTGTCAATGTGTATGTCCAAGGAATACATTGAACCTGCAGTGGTGTATCGGAAAACAATACTGGTCTCAAAGGGAATGCTCAAAGCACCAACTGTAAGAAGAGTCTCTATTCTTGTACGTAAGGCGGCATTGTGCATTTTGTATTTAATTCCGATGCGATTTCTGTGTTTCATCGTCAATTTGAATGTCCAAGGAATACATTGTACCTGCAGTGGTGTATCGGAAACTAATACTGGCCTCACAGGGAATGCTCAAAGCACCGACTGTAAGAAGAGTCTTTATTCATGCACTTATGGCGGCATTGTGCCTTTTGTATTTCATTCCGATGTAATTTCAGTGTTTCATCGTCAAGGTGTAAGTCTAAGGAATATATTGAAGCTGCAGTGGAGTAACGGAAACTGATACTGGTCTCACAGGAAATGCTCAAAGCACCGACTGTAAGTAGAGACTATTTTCTTGCACTTAAGGCGGCATTGTGCCTTTTGTATTTAATACCGATGCGTTACTGTGTTTCATCGTCAATGTGAAGGTCCAAGGTGTACATTGAACCTGCAGTGGTATATCGGAAACTAATACTGGTCTCACAGGGAATGCTCAAAGCACCGACTGTAAGAAGAGTCTCTATTCTTGTACTTAAGGCGGCATTGTGCCTTTTGTATTTAATTCCCATGTGACTTCTATGTTTCATCGTCAATGTGAAGGTCCAAGGAACACATTGAACCTGCAGTGATGTATCGGAAACTAATTCTGGTCTCACAGGAAAGGATCAAAGCACGGACTCTAAGAAGTCTCACACATCTTGCACTTAAGGCGGCAATGTCCCTTTTGTATTTCATTCCGATTTAATTTCAGTGTTTCATCGTCAATGTGTATGTCCAAGGAATACATTGAACCTGGAGTGGTGTGTCGGAAACTAATACTGGTCTCACAGGGAATGCTCAAAGCACCGACTGTAAGAAGAGTCTCCATACTTGTACTAATTTCATGGTCTCACAGGGAATGCTCAAAACACCGACTGTAAGACTGTAAGAAGAGTCTCTATTCTTGTACTTAAGGGGGCATTGTGCCTTTTGTATTTAATTCCGAATCGATTTCTGTGTTTCATCGTCAAGGTGTATGTCCAAGGAATACATTGAACCTGCAGCGGTGAATCGGAAACTAATACTGGTCTCACAGGAAAGGATCAAAGCACAGACTCAAAGAAGTCTCACTTTTCTTGTACTTAAGGCGGCATTGTGCCTTTTGTACTTAATTCCTATGTAATTTCAGGGTTTCATTGTCAATGTGTATGTCTAAGGAATACATTGGACCTGCAGTGGTGTATCGGAAACTAATACTGGTCTCACAGCGATTGCTCAAACACCGACTGTAAGAAGAGTCCCTATTCTTGTACTTTAGGCGGCATTGCGCCTTTTGTATTTAATTCCGATGCGATTTCGGTGTTTCATCGTCAATGTGAATGTCCAAGGAATACATTGAACCTGCAGTGGTGTATCGGAAACTAACACTGGTCTCACAGGAAAGGATCAAAGCACAGTCTCAAAGAAGACTCACTTTTCTCGTACTTAAGGCGGCATTGAGCCTTTTGTATTTAATTCCGATGTAATTTCAGTGTTTCATCGTCAATGTGTAAGTCTAAGGAATATATTGATGCTGCTGTGGAGTAACGGAAACTGATACTGGTCTCACAGGAAATGCTCAAAGCACCGACTGTAAGAAGAGACTTTTTTCTTGCACTTAAGGCGGCATTGTGCATTTTGTATTTAATGCCGATGCGTTACTGTGTTTCATCGTCAATGTGATGGTCCAAGGAGTACATTGAACTTGCTGTGGCGTATCGGAAACTAATACTGGACTCACAGGGAATGCTCAAACAACGACTGTAAGAAGAGTCTCTATTCCTGTACATAAGGCGGCATTGTGCCTTTTGTATTTAATTCCGATGCGATTTCTGTGTTTCATCGTCAATGTATATGTCCAAGGAATACATTGGACCTGCAGTCGTGTATCGCAAGCTAATACTTGTCTCACGGGGAATGCTCATAGCACCGACAGTAAGAAGAGTCTCTATTCTTGTACTTAAGGCGGCATTGTGCCGTTTGTATTTAATTCCGATGCGATTTCTGTGTTTCATCGTCAATGTGAAGGTCCAAGGAATACACTGAACCTGCTATGGTGTATCGGAAACTAATACTGGTCTCAAAGGGAATGCTCAAAGAACCGACTGTAAGAAGAGTCTCTATTCTTGTACTTAAGGTGACATTGTGCCATTTGTATTTAATTCCGATTGGAATTCTGTGTTACATCGTGAATGTGAAGGTCCAAAGAATTCATTGAACCGACAATGGTGTATCGTAAACTAATACTGGTCTCACGGGGAATGCTCAAAGCACCGACAGTAAGAAGAGTCTCTATTCGTGTTCTTAAGGCGGCATTGTGCCATTTGTATTTAATTCCGATGCGATTCCTGTGTTTCATCGACTATGTGAAGGTCGAAGGGATACATTGAACCTGCAGTGGCGTATCGGAAACTTATACTGGTCGCACAGGAATGGATAAAAGGACAGACTCTAAGAAGTCTCACTCTTCTTGCACTTAAGGCGGCATTGTACCTTTTGTATTTAATTACGATGTAATTTCAGTGTTTCATCGTCAATGTGTATGTGCAAGGAATACATCGAACCTGCAGTGGTGTATCGGAAACTAATACTGGTCTCACAGGGAATGCTCAAAACACCGACTGTAATAAGAGTCTCTACTCTTGTACTTAAGGCGACATTATGCATTTTGTATTTAATTCCGATGCGATTTCTGTGTTTCATCGTCAATGTGTATGTCCAAGGAATACATTGAACCTGCAGTGGCGTACCGGAAGCTAATACTCGTCTCACAGGAATGGATCAAAGCACAGACTCTAAGAAGTCCCACTCTTCTTGCACTTAAGGCGGCATTGTGCGTTTTGTATTTAATTCCGATGTAATTTCAGTGTTTCATAGTCAATGTGTATGTCCATGGAATACATTGGACCTGCAGTGGTGTATCGCAAGCTAATACTGGTCTCACGGGGAATGCTCAAAGCACCGACTGAAAGAAGAGTCTCTATTCTTGTACTTAAGGCGGCATTGTGCATTTGTATTTAATTCCGATGCGATTTCTGTGTTTCATAGTCAATGTGAAGGTCCAAGGAATTCACTGAACCTGCTATGGTGTATCGGAAACTAATACTGGTCTCAAAGGGAATGCTCAAAGAACCGACTGTAAGAAGAGTCTCTGTTCTTGTACTTAAGGTGGCATTGTGCATTTTGTATTTAATTCCGATGCGAATTCTGTGTTACATCGTCAATGTGAAGGTCCAAAGAATTCATTGCACCGGCAATGGTGTATCGGAAACTAATACTTGTCTCACAGGGAATGCACAATGCACCGACTATAAGAAGAGTCTCTATTCTTGTGCTTAAGGCGGCATTGTGCCTTTTGTATTTAATTCCGATGCGATTCCGGTGTTTCATCGTCTATGTGAAGGTCCGAGGAATACATTGAACCTGCAGTGGTGTATCGGAAACTAATACTGGTCTCACAGGAAAGGATCAAAGCACAGATTTTAAGAAGTTTCACTCTTCTTGCACTTAAGGCGGAATTGTTCCTTTTGTATTTAATTCCGATGTAATTTCAGTGTTTCATTGTCATTGTGTATGTCCAAGGAATACATTGAACCTGCAGTGGTGTATCGGAAAGTAATACTGGTCTCACAGGGAATGCTCAAAGCACAGCCTGTAATATGAGTCTGCATTATTGTCCTTAAGGCTGCATTGTTTCTTTTGTATTTTATTCCGATGCGGTTTCGGTGTTTCATCGTCAATGTGAAGGTCCAAGGAATACATTGAACCTGTAGTGGTGTATCGGAAACTAATACTGGTCTCACAGGAAAGGATCAAAGCACAGATTTTAAGAAGTTTCACTCTTCTTGCACTTAAGGCGGAATTGTTCCTTTTGTATTTAATTCCGATGTAATTTCAGTGTTTCATTGTCATTGTGTATGTCCAAGGAATACATAGAACCTGCAGTGGTGTATCGGAAACTAATACTGGTCTCACACGGAATGCTCAAAGCACCGACTTTAAGAGGAGTCTCTATTCTTGTACTTAAGGCGGCATTGTGCCTTTTCTATTTAATTCCGATGCGATTTCTGTGTTTCATCGTCAATGTGTATGTCCAAGGAATACATTGAACCTGCAGTGGCGTATCGGAAACTAGTACTGGTCTCGCAGGGAATGCTCAAAGCACCGACTGTAAGAAGAGTCTATGTTCTAGCACTTATGGCAGCATTGTGACTTTTGTATTTAATTCCGATGTAATTTCAGTGTTTCATTGTCAATGTGTATGTCTAAGGAATACATTGAACCTGCAGTGGTGTATCAGAAACTAATACTGGTCTCACAGGGAATGCTCAAAGCACCGACTGTAAGAGGAGTCTCTATTCTTGTACGTAAGGCGGCATTGTGCCTTTCGAATTTAGTTCCACTGCGATTTCTGTGTCTCTTCGTCAATGCGAAGGTCCAAGGAATACAATGAACCTGCAGTGGTATTTCGGAAACTAATACAGGTCTCACACGAAAGGATCAAAGCATTGACTCTAAGAAGTCTCACTCATCTTGCAGTTAAGGCGGCATTGTCCCTTTTGTATTTAATACCGATGTAATATCAGTGTTTCATCGTCAATGAGTATGTCCAAGGAATACATTGAACCTGGAGTGGTGTATCGGAAACTAATACTGGTCACACAGCGAATGCTCAAAGCACCGAGTGTAAGAAGAGGCTCTATTCTTGTATGTAAGGCGGCATTGTGACTTTTGTATTAATTCCGAGGCGATTTCTGTGTTTCATCGTAAATGTGTATGTCCAAGGAATCCATTGAACCTGCAGTGGTGTATCGGAAACTAATACTGGTCTCACAGTGAATGATCAAAACATCGACGGTAGGAAGATTCTCAATTCATGTACTTAAGGCGGCATTGTGAATTTTGTATTTAATTCCGATGCGATTTCTGTGTTTCATCGTCAATTGGAAGTTCCAACGAATACATTGTACCTTCTGTGGTGTATCGGAAACTAATACTGGTCTCACAGGGAATGCTCAAAGCACAGACTGTAAGTAGGGTCTCTATACTGGCACTTATGGCGGCATTGTGCCTTTTGTGTTTAATTCCGATGCGATTTCTGTGTTTCATTGTCAATGTGTATGTCCAAGGAATACATTGAACCTGCAGTGGTGTATCGGAAAACAATACTGGTCTCAGAGGGAATGCTCAAAGCACCGACTGTAAGAAGAGTCTCTATTCTTGTACTTAAGGCGGCATTGTGCATTTTGTATTTAATTCCGATGCGATTTCTGTGTTTCATCGTCAATTTGAAGGTCCAAGGAATACATTGTACCTGCAGTGGTGTATCGGAAACTTATACTGGCCTCACAGAGAATGCTCAAAGCACCGACTGTAAGAAGAGTCTCTATACATGTACTTATGGCGGCATTGTGCCTTTTGTATTTCATTCCGATGTAATTTCAGTGTTTCATCGTCAAGCTGTATGTCTAAGGAATACATTGAATTTGCAGTGGTGTATCGGAAACTAATACTGGTCTCACAGGGAATGCACAAAGCACCGACTGTAAGAAGAGTCTCTATTCTTGTACGTTAGGCGGCATTGTGCCTTTTGTATTTAATTCCGATGCGATTTCTGTGTTTCATCGTCAATGCGTATGTCCAAGTAATGCATTGAACCTGCAGTGGTATATCGGAAACTAATACTGGTCTCACAGGGAATGCTCAAAGCACCGACTGTAAGAAGAGTCTCTATTCTTGTACTTAAGACGGCATTGTGCCTTTTGTATTTAATTCCCATGTGACTTCTATGTTTCATCGTCAATGTGAAGGTCCAAGGAACACATTGAACCTGCAGTGATGTATCGGAAACTAATACTGGTCTCACAGGAAAGGATCAAAGCACAGACTCAAAGATGACTCACTTTTCTCGTACTTAAGGCGGCATTGTGCCTTTTGTATTTATTTACGATTTAATTCCAGTGTTTCAACGTCAATGTGTATGTCCAAGGAATACATGGAACCTGGAGTGGTGTGTCGGAAACTAATACTGGTCTCACAGGGAATGCTCAAAGCACCGACTGTAAGAAGAGTCTCCATACTTGTACTAATTTCATGGTCTCACAGGGAATGCTCAAAACACCGACTGTAAGACTGTAAGAAGATTCTCTATTCTTGTACTTGAGGGGGCATTGTGCCTTTTGTATTTAATTCCGATGCGATTTCTGTGTTTCATCGTCAAGGTTTATGTCCAAGGAATACATTGAACCTGCAGTGGTGAATCGGAAACTAATACTGGTCTCACAGGAAAGGATCAAAGTACAGACTCTAAGAAGTCTCACTTTACTTGTACTTAAGGCGGCATTGTGCCTTTTGTATTTAATTCCGATGTAATTTCCGGGTTTCATCGACAATGTGTATGTCTAAGTAAAACATTGGACCTGCAGTGGTGTATCGGAAACTAATACTGGTCTCACAGGGATTGCTCAAACACCGACTGTAAGAAGAGTCTCTATTCTTGTACTTAAGGCGGCATTGCGCCTTTTGTATTTAATTCCGATGCGATTTCGGTGTTTCATCGTCAATGTGAAGGTCCAAGGAATACATTGAACCTGCAGTGGTGTATCGGAAACTAATACTGGTCTCACAGGAAAGGATCAAAGCACAGACTCAAAGATGACTCACTTTTCTCGTACTTAAGGCGGCATTGTGCCTTTTGTATTTATTTACGATGTAATTTCAGTGTTTCATCGTCAATGTGTAAGTCTAAGGAATATATTGAAACTGTAGTGGTGTAACGGAAACTGATACTGGTCTCACAGGGAATGCTCAAAGCACCGACTGTAAGAAGAGACTTTATTCTTGCACTTAAGGCGGCATTTCGCCTTTTGTATTTAATATCGATGCGTTTCTGTGTTTCATCGTCAATGTGAAGGTCCAAGGAGTACATTGAACTTGCGGTGGTGTAACGGAAACTAATACTGGTCTCACAGGGAATGCTCAAACAACGACTGTAAGAAGAGTCTCTATTCCTGTACATAAGGCGGCATTGTGCCTTTTGCATTTAATTCCGATGCGATTTCTGTGTTTCATCATCAATGTGTATGTCCAAGGAATACATTGAAACTGCAGTGGCGTATCGGAAGCTAATACTGGTCTCACAGGAATGGATCAAAGCACAGACTCTAAGAAGTCCCACTCTTCTTGCACTTAAGGCGGCATTGTGCGTTTTGTATTTAATTCCGATGTAATTTCAGTGTTTCATCGTCAATGTGTATGTCCATGGAATGTATTGGACCTGCAGTGGTGTATCGGAAGCTAATACTGGTCTCACGGGGAATGCTCAAAGCACCGACTGTAAGAAGAGTCTCTATTCTTGTACTAAAGGCGGCATTGTGCCGTTTGTGTTTAATTCCGATGCGATTTCTGTGTTTCATCGTCAATGTGAAGGTCCAAGGAATTCACTGAACCTGCTATGGTGTATCGGAAACTAATACTGGTCTCAAAGGGAATGCTCAAAAAACCGACTGTAAGAAGAGTCTCTATTCTTGTACTTAAGGCGCCATTGTGCCTTTTGTATTTAATTCCGATGCGATTCCGGTGTTTCATCGTCTATGTGAAGGTCCATGGAATACATTGAACCTGCAGTGGGGTATCGGAAACTGATACTGGTCGCACAGGAATGGATAAAAGCACAGACTCTAAGAAGTCTCACTCTTGTTGCACTTAAGGCAGCATTGTACCTTTTGTATTTAATTACGATGTATTTTCAGTGTTTCATCGTCAATGTGTATGTCCAAGGAATACATCGAACCTGCAGTGGTGTATGGGAAACTAATACTGGTCTCACAGGGAATGCTCAAAACACCGACTGTAAGAAGAGTCTCTATTCTTCTACTTAAGGCAGCATTGTGCCTTTTGTATTTAATTCCGATGCGATTTCTGTGTTTCATCGTCAATGTGTATGTCCAAGGAATACATTGAATCTGCAGTGGTGTATCGGAAACTAATACTGGTCTCACAGGGAATGCTCAAAGCACAGCCTGTAAGATGAGTCTGCATTCTTGTCCTTAAGGCTGCATTGTTTCTTTTGTATTTTATTCCGATGCGATTTCGGTGTTTCATCGTCAATGTGAAGGTCCAAGGAGTACATTGAACTTGCGGTGGTGTAACGGAAACTAATACTGGTCTCACATTGAATGCTCAAACAACGACTGTAAGAAGAGTCTCTATTCCTGTACATAAGGCGGCATTGTGCCTTTTGTATTTAATTCCGATGCGATTTCTGTGTTTCATCGTCAATGTGTATGTCCAAGGAATACATTGAAACTGCAGTGGCGTATCGGAAACTAATACTGGTCTCACAGGAAAGGATCAAAGCACAGATTTTAAAAAGTTTCACTCTTCTTGCACTTAAGGCGGAATTGTTCCTCTTGTATTTAATTCCGATGTAATTTCAGTGTTTCATTGCCATTGTGTATGTCCAAGGAATACATAGAACCTGCAGTGGTGTATCGGAAACTAATACTGGTCTCACACGGAATGCTCAAAGCACCGACATTAAGAGGAGTCTCTATTCTTGTACTTAAGGCGGCATTGTGCCTTTTCTATTTAATTCCGATGCGATTTCTGTGTTTCATCGTCAATGTGTATGTCCAAGGAGTACATTGAACCTGCAGTGGTGTATGGGAAACTAATACTGGTCTCACACGGAATGCTCAAAGCACCGACTTCTGGAAGAGTCTGTATTCTTGTACTTCAGGTGGCATTGTGCCTTTTGTATTTAATTCCGATGCGATTTCTGTGTTTCATCGTCAATGTGTATGTCCAAGGAATACATTGAACCTGCAGTGGTGTATCGGAAACTAATACTGTTCTCACAGGAACGGATCAAAGCACAGTCTCTAAGAAGTCTCACTCTTCTTGCACTTAAGGCGGCTTTGTGCCTTTTGTATTTAATTCCGATGTAATTTCAGTGTTTGATCGTCAATGTGTATGTCCAAGGAATAACTTGAACGTGCTGTGGTGTATCGGAAACTAATACTGGTCTCACAGGGAATGATCAAAGCACCGACTGTAAGAAGAATCTCTATTCTTGTGCTTAAGGCGGCATTGTGCCTTTTGTATTTAATTCCGATCCGATTTCTGTGTCTCATCGTCAATGTGAATTTCCATGGAATACATTGAACCTGCAGTGGTGTATCGGAAACTAATACTGGTCTCACAGGGAATGCTCAAAGATCCGACTGTAAGAAATGTCACTCTTCTTGCACTTAAGGCGGTATTGTGCCATTTGTATTTAATTCCGATGCGATTTCAGTGTTTCATCGTCAATTTGAAAGTCCGTGGAATACATTGAACCTGCAGTTCAGTATCGGAAACTAATACTGGTCTCACAGGAAAGGATCAAAGCACAGACACTAAGAAGTCTCACTCTTCTTGCACTTAAGGCGGCATTGTGCCTTTTGTATTTAATTCCGATGTAATTTCAGTTTTCCATCGTCAATGTGTATGTCCAAGAAATACATTGAACCTGCAGTGGTGTATCGGAAACTAATACTGGTCTCACAGGGAATGGTCATAGCACCGACTGTAAGAAGAGTCTCTATTCTTGTACTTAAGTCGGCATTGTGATTTTTGTATTTAATTCCGATGCGATTTCTGTCTTTCATCGTCAATGTGATGGTCCAAGGAATACATTGAACCTGCAGTGGTGTATCGGAAACATACTGGTCTCACAGCAAAGGATCAAATCACAGACTTTAAGAAGTCTCACTCTTCTTGCACTTAAGGCGGCATTGTGCTTTTTGTATCTATTTCCGATTTAATTTCAGTGTTTCTCCGTCAATGTGTGTGTCTAAGGTATACATTGAACCTGCAGTGGTGTAACGGAAACTAATACTCGTCTTGCAGGAAATGCTCAAAGCACCGACTGTGCGAAGAGTCTCTATCCTTGTACTTATGGTGGCATTGTGCCTTTTGTATTTAATTCCGATGCGATTTCTGTGTTTCATCGTCAATATGAAGGTCCAAGGAACACATTGAACCTGCAGTGGTGTATCACAAGCTAATACTGGTCTCACAGGGAATGCTCAAAGCACCGACTGTAAGAAGAGTCTCTATTCTTGTACTTACGGCGGCATTGTGCCTTTTGTATTTAATTCCAATGCGATTCTGTGTTTCATCGTCAACGTGAAGGTCCAAGGAATACATTGAACCTGCAATGGTGTATCGGAAACTAATACTGGTCTCTCAGGGAATGCTCAAAGCACCGACTGTAAGAAGAGTCTCTATTCTTGTAGTTATGGAGGCATTGTACATTTTGTATTTAATTCCGATGCCATTTCTGTGTTTCATCGTCAATGTGATGATCAAAGGAATACACGGAACCTGCAGTGGTGTATCGGAAACTAATAATGGTCTCACAGGGAATGCTCTATCAACGACTGTAAGAAGAGTCTCTATTCTTGTACTTAAGGCGGCATTGTGCTTTTTGTGTTTAATTCCGATGCGATTTCTGTGTTTCATCGTCAATGTGAAGGCCCAAGGAATACATTGAACCTGCAGTGGTATATCGGATACTAATACTGGTGTCACAGGGAATGCTCAAAGCACCGACTGTAAGAAAAGTCTCTATTCTTGTACTTAAGGCGGCATTGTGCCATTTGTATTTAATTCCGATGCGATTTCTATGTTTCATCGACAATGTGAATGTCCAAGGAATACATTGAACCTGCAGTGGCGTATCGGCAACTAATACTGGTCGCACAGGAAAGGATGAAAGCACAGACTCTAAGAAGACTTACTCTTCTTGCTCTTAAGGCGGCATTGTACCTTTTGTATTTATTTACGATGTAATTCCTGTGTTTCATCGTCAATGTATATGTCCAAGGAATACATTGAATCTGCAGTGGTGTATCGGAAACTAAAACTGGTCTCACAGGAAAGGATCAAAGCACAGACTCTAAGAAGACTCACTCTTCTTGCACTTATGGCGGCATTGTGCCTTTTGTATTTAATTCCGATGTAATTTCAGTGTTTCATCGTCAACGTGTATGTCCAAGGAATACATTGTACCTGCAGTGGTGTATCGGAAACTAATACTGGTCTCACAGGAAAGGATCAAAACACAGATTTTAAGAAGTTTCACACTTCTTGCACTTAGGGCGGAATTAAATTCAGTGTTTCATTGTCAATGTGTATGTCCAAGGAATACATTGAACCTGCAGTGGTATCGGAAACTAACACTGATCTCACAGGGAGAGCTCAAAGCACCGACTGTAAGAAGAGTCTCTATTCTTGTACTTAAGGCGGCATTGTGCCTTTTGTATTTAATTCCAATGCAATTTCTGTGCTTCATCGTCAATGTGTATGTCCAAGGAATACATTGAACCTGCAGTGGTGTATCGGAAATTAATACTAGTCTCACACGGAATGCCTAAGCACCGACTTTAAGAAGAGTCTCTATTCTTGTACTTAAGGGGGCATTGTGCCTTTTGTATTTAAGTCCGATGCGATTTCTGTGTTTCATCGTCAAGGTGTATGTCCAAGGAATACATTGAACCTGCAGTGGTGTATCGGAAACTAATACTGGTGTCACAGGGAATGCTCAAAACACCGACTGTAAGAAGAGTCTCTATTCTTGTACTTACGGCGGCATTGTGCCTTTTGTATTTAATTCCGATGTAATTTCAGTGTTTCATCGTCAATGTGTATGTCCAAGGAATACATTGAACCTGGAGTTGTGTGTCGGAAACTAATACTGGTCTCACAGGGAATGCTCAAAGCACCGACTGTAAGAAGAGTAGCTATACTTGTATTTATTTCATGGTCTCACAGGGAATGCTCAAAACACCGACTGTAAGACTGTAAGAAAAGTCTCTATTCTTGTACTTAAGTCGGCACTGTGCCTTTTGTATTTAAGTCCGATGCGATTTCTGTGTTTCATCGTCAAGGTGTATGTCCAAGGAATACATTGAACCTGCAGTGGTGTATCGCAAACTAATACTGGTGTCACAGGGAATGCTCAAAACACCGACTGTAAGAAGAGTCTCTATTCTTGCACTTAAGGCGGCATTGTGCCTTTTGTATTTAATTCCGGTGCGATTTCTGTGTTTCATCGTCAATGTGTATGTCCAAGGAATACATTGAACCTGCAGTGGAAAGCTCAAAGCACCGACTGTAGGAAGAGTCTCTATTCTTGCACTTATGGCGGCATTGTGCCTTTTGTATTTAATTCCGATGTAATTTCAGTGTTTCATGGTCAATGTGTATGTCTAAGGAATACATTGAACCTGCAGTGGTGTATCGGAAACTAATACTGGTCGGACAGGGAATGCTCAAAGAACCGACTATAAGAAGAGTCTCTATTCGTGTACCTAAGGCGGCATTGTGATTTTTGTATTTAATTCCGATGCGATATCTGTGTTTCATCGTCAATGTGTATGTCCAAGGAATACATTGAACCTGCAGTGGTGTATCGGAAACTAATACTGGTCTCAAAGGGAATGCTCAAAGCACCGACTGTAAGAAGATTCACTATTCTTGTACTTGAGGCGGCATTGTGCCTTTTGTATTTAATTCCGATGTGATTTCTGTGTTTCATCGTCAATGTGAAGGTCCAAGGAATACATTAAACCTGCAGTGGTGTATCGGAAACTAATACTGGTCTCACAGGAAAGGATCAAAGCGCAAACTCTAAGAAGTCTCACTCTTCTCGCACTTAAGGGCGCTTTGTGCCTTTTGTATTTAATTCCGATGCAATTTCAGTGTTTGATCGTCAATGTGTATGTCCAAGGAATACCTTGAATTTGCTGTGGTGTATCGGAAACTAATACTGGTCTCACAGGGAATGCTCAAAGAACCGACTGTACGAAGTGTCACTCTTCTTGCACTGAAGGCGGTATTGTGCCTTTCGTATTTAATTCCGATGCGATTTCAGTGTTTCATCGTCAATTGAAAGTCCGTGGAATACATTGAACCTGCAGTGCTGTATCGGAAACTAATACTGGTCTCACAGGAAAGGATCAAAGCACAGACTCTAAGAAGTCTCACTCTTCTTGCACTTAAGGCGGCATTGTGCCTTTTGTATTTAATTCCGATGTAATTTCAGTTTTCCATCGTCAATGTGTATGTCCAAGAAATACATGAAACCTGCAGTGGTGTATCGGAAACTAATACTGGTCTCACAGGGAATGGGCATAGCACCGACTGTAAGAAGAGTCTCTATTCTTGTACTTAAGTTGGCATTGTGATTTTTGTATTTAATTCCAATGCGATTTCTGTGTTTCATCGTCAATGTGATGGTCCAAGGAATACATTGAACTTGCAGTGGTGTATCGGAATCGAATACTGGTCTCACGGAGTATGTCCAAAGCACCGACTGTAAGAAGAGTCTCTATTCTTGTACTTAAGGCAGCATTGTGCCTTTTGTATTTAATTCCCATGCGATATCTGTGTTTCATTGTCAATGTGATGGTCCAAAGAATGCATTGAAGCTGCAGTGGTGTATCGGAAACATACTGGTCTCACAGCAAATGAACAAATCACAGACTTTAAGACGTCTCACTCTTCTTGCACTTAAGGCGGCATTTAGCCTTTTGTATCTAATTCCGATTTAATTTCAGTGTTTCTTCGTCAATGTGTGTGTCTAAGGTACCCATTGAACCTGCAGTGGTGTATCGGAAACTAATACTCGTCTTGCAGGTAATGCTCAAAGCACCGACTGTAAGATGAGTCTCTATTCTTGTACTTATGGTGGCATTGTGCCTTTTGTATTTAATTCCGATGCGATTTCTGTGTTTCATCATCATTATGAAGGTCCAAGGAACACATTGAACCTGCTGTGGTGTATCACAAGCTAATAGTGGTCTCACAGGGAATGCTCAAAGCACCGACTGTAAGAAGAGGCTCTATTCTTGTACTTAAGGCGGCATTGTGAATTTTGTATTTAATTCCGATGCGACTTCTGTGTTTCAGCGACAATGTGAAGGTCCAGGGAATACATTGAACCTGCAGTGGCGTATCGGCAACTAATACTGGTCGCACAGGAAAGGATAAAAGCACAGAATCTAAGAAGACTCACTCTTCTTGCACTTAGGGCGGCATTGTGCCTTTTGTATTTAATTCCGATGTAATTTCAGTGTTTCATCGTCAACGTGTATGTCCAAGGAATACATTGTACCTGCAGTGGTGATCGGAAATTAATACTGGTCTCACAGGAAAGGATCAAAGCACAGATTTTAAGAAGTTTCACTCTTCTTGCACTCTGGGCGGAATTAACTTCAGTGTTTCATTGTCAAAGTGTATGTCCAAGGAATACATTGAACCTGCAGTGGTATCGGAAACTAACACTGATCTCACAGGGAGTGCTCAAAGCACCGACTGTAAGAAGAGTCTCTATTCTTGTACTTAAGGCGGCATTGTGCCTTTTGTATTTAATTCCGATACGATTTCTGTGCTTCATCGTCAATGTATATGTCCAAGGAATACATTGAACCTGCAGTGGTGATCGGAAATTAATACTGGTCTCACACGGAATGCCTAAGCACCGACATTAAGAAGAGTCTCTATACTTGTACTTAAGGGGGCATAGTGCCTTTTGTATTTAATTCCGATGCGATTTCTGTGTTTCATCGTCAATGTGAAGGTCCAAGGAATACATTGAACCTGCAGTGGTGTATCGGAAACTAATACTGGTCTCACAATGAATGTTCAAAGCACCGACTGTATGAAGAGTCTCTATTCTTGTACTTACGGCGGCATTGTGCCTTTTGTATTTAATTCCGATGTAATTTCAGTGTTTCATCGACAATGTGTATGTCCAAGGAATACATTGAACCAGGAATGGTGTGTCGGAAACTAATACTGGTCTCACAGGGAATGCTCAAAGCACCGACTGTAAGAAGAGTAGCTATACTTGTACTTATTTCATGGCCTCACGGGGAATGCTCAAAACACCGACTGTAAGACTGTAAGAAAAGTCTCTATTCTTGTCCTTAAGTCGGCATTGTGCCTTTTGTATTTAATTCCGATGCGATTTCTGTGTTTCATCGTTAAGGTGTATGTCCAAGAAATACATTGAACCTGCAGTGGTGTATCGGAAACTAATACTGATGTCACAGGGAATGCTCAAAACACCGACTGTAAGAAGAGTCTCTATTCTTCTACTTAAGGCGGCATTGTGCCTCTTGTATTTAATTCCGATGCGATTTCTGTGTTTCGTCGTCAATGTGTATGTCCAAGGAATACATTGAACCTGCAGTGGAATGCTAAAAGCACCGACTGCAAGAAGAGTCTCTATTCTTGCACTTATGGCGGCATTGTGCTTTTTGTATTTAATTCCGATGTAATTTCAGTGTTTCATCATCAATGTGTATGTCCAAGGAATACATTTAACCTGCAGTGGTGATCGGAAATTAATACTGGTCTCACACGGAATGCCAAGCACCGACTTTAAGAAGAGTCTCTATACTTGTACTTAAGGGGGCATAGTGTTTTTTGTATTTAATTCCGATGCGATTTCTGTGTTTCATCGTCAATGTGAAGGTCCAAGGAATACACTGAACCTGCTATGGTGTATCGGATACTAATACTGGTCTCAGAGGGAATGCTCAAAGATCCGACTGTAAGAAGAGTCTCTATTCTTGTACTTAATACGGCATTGTGCCTTTTGTATTTAATTGCGATGCGATTTCTGTGTTACATCGTCAATGTGAAAGTCCAAAGAATACATTATACCTGCAGTGGTGTATCGGAAACTAATACTGGTCTCACAGGGAATGCTCAAAGCACCGACTGTAAGAAGAGTCTCTGTTCTTGTACTTAAGGCGGCATTGTGCCATTTGTATTTAATTCCGATGCGATTTCTGTGTTTCATCGTCAATATGAAGGTCCAAGGATTACGTTGAACCTGCAGTGGCGTATCGGAAACTGATACTGGTCGCACAGGAAAGGATAAAATCACAGACTCTAAGAAGTCTCACTCTTCTTGCACTTAAGGCGGCATTGTACCTTTTGTATTTAATTACTATGTAATTTCAGTGTTTCATCGTCAATGAGTATGTCCAAGGAATACATTGAACGTGAAGTGGTGTATCGGAAACTAATACTGGTCCTGCAGGGAATGCTCAAACACCGACTGTAAGAAGAGTCTCCACTCTTGCACTTAAGGCGGCATTGTGCCTTTTGTATTTAATTCCGACGTAATTTCAGTGTTTCATCGTCAACGTGTATGTCCAAAGAACACATTGAACCTGCAGTGGTGTATCGGAAACTAATACTGGTCTCACAGGGAATGCTCAAAACACCGACTGTAAGAAGAGTCTCTATTCTTCTACTTAGGGCGGCACTGTGCCTTTTGTATTTAATTCCGATGCGATTTCAGTTTTTCATCGTCAATTTGAAAGTCCGTGGAATACATGGAACCTGCAGTGCTGTATCGGAAACTAATACTGGTCTCACAGGAAAGGATCAAAGCACAGACTCTAAGAAGTCTCACTCTTCTTGCACTTAAGGCGGCATTGTTCCTTTTGTATTTAATTCCGATGTAATTTCAGTGTTTCATCGTCAATGTGTATGTCCAAGGAATACATTGAACCTGGAGTGGTGTGTCAGAAGCTAATACTGGTCTCACAGGGAATGCTCAAAGCACCGACTGTAAGCAGAGTCTCTGTTCTTGTACTTAAGGCGGCATAGTGCCTTTTGTATTTTATTCCGATGCGATTTCTGTGTTTCATCGTCAATGTGTATGTCCAAGGAATACATTGAACCTGCAGTGGTGTATGGGAAACTTATACTGGTCTCACGCGGAATGCTCAAAGCACCGACTTCAAGAAGAGTCTCTAATTTTGTACTTAAGGCGGCATTGTGCCTTTTGTATTTAATTCCGATTCTATTTCTGTGTTTCATCGTCAATGTGCATGTCCAAGGAATACATTGAACCTGCAGTGGTGTATCGGAAACTAATACTGGTCTCACAGGAAAGGATCAGAGCACTGACTCTAAGATGTCTCACTCTTCTAGCATTTAAGGAGGCATTGTGCCTTTTGTATTTAATTCCGATGTAATTTCGGTGTTTCATCGTCAATGTGTATGTCCAAATAATACAATGAACCTGCCGTGGTGTATCGGAAACTAATACTGGTCTCACAGGGAATGCTCAAAGCACCGACTGTAAACAGAGTCTCTATTCTTGTACTTAAGGCGGCATAGTGCCTTTTGTATTTTATTCCGATGCGATTTCTTTGTTTCATCGTCAATGTGAAGGTCCAAGGAATACATTGAACCTGCAGTGGTGTATCGGAAACTAATACTGGTCTCACTGGAAAGGATCAAAGCACAGACTCCAAGAAGTGTCACTCTTCTTGCAATTAAGGCGACATTGTGCCTTTTGTATTTAATTACGATGCGATTTCAGTTTTTCATCGTCAATTTGAAAGTCCGTGGAATACATTGAACCTGCAGTGCTGTATCGGAAACTAATACTGGTCTCACAGGAAAGGATCAAAGCACAGACTCTAAGAAGTCTCACTCTTCTTGCACTTAAGGCGGCATTGTACCTTTTGTATTTAATTACGATGTAATTTCTGTGTTTCATCGTCAATGTGTATGTCCAAGGAATACATTGAACCTGCAGTGGTGTATCGGAAACTAATACTGGTCTCTCAGGGAATGCTCAAAGCACCTACTGTAAGAAGAGTCTCTATTATTGTAGTTAAGGCGGCATTGTACATTTTTTATTTAATTCCGATGCCATTTCTGTGTTTCATCGTCAATGTGATGAACCAAGGAATACACGGAACCTGCAGTGGTGTATCGGAAACTAATAATGGTCTCACAGGGAATGATCTAAGCACCGACTGTAAGAAGAGTCTCTATTCTTGTACTTAAGGCGGCATTGTGAATTTTGTGTTTAATTCCGATACGATCTCTGTATTTCATCGTCAATGTGAAGGACCAAGGAATACATTGAACCTGCAGTAGTGTATCGGAAACTAATGCTGGTGTCACAGGGAATGCTCAAAGCACCGACTGTAAGAAGAGTCTCTACTCTTGTACTTAAGGCGGCATTGTGCCATTTGTATTTAATTCCGATGCCATTTCTGTGTTTCTTCGACAATGTGAAGGTCCAAGGAATACATTGAACCTGCAGTGGCGTATCGGAAACTAATACTGGTCGCACAGGAAAGGATGAAGGCACAGACTCTAAGGATTCTCACTCTTGTTGCACTTAAGGCGGCATTGAACCTTTTGTATTTATTTTTGATGTAATTTCTGTGTTTCATCGTCAATGTGTATGTCCAAGGAATACATTGAACCTGCAGTGGTGTATCGGAAACTAATACTGGTCCCGCAGGGTATGCTCAAAGCACCGACAGTAAGAAGAGTCTCTACTCTTGCACTTAAGGCGCCATTGTGCCTTTTGTATTTAATTCCGATGTAATTTCAGTGATTCATCGTCAATGTGTATGTCCATGGAATACATTGAACCTGCAGTGGTGTATCGGACTCTAGTACTGGTCTCACAGGGAATGCTCAAATCACCGACTGTAAGAAGAGTCTGTATTCTTGTACTTAAGCCTGCATTGTGCCTTTTGTATTTTATTCCGATGCGATTTCCGTATTTCATCGTCAATGTGAAGGTCCAAGGAATACATTGAACGTGCAGTGGTGTATCGGAAACAAATACTGGTCTCACAGAGAATGCTCAAAGCACCGACTGTAAGAGGAGCCTCTATTCTTGCACTTAAGGCAGCATTGTGCCTATTGTATTTAATTCCCATGTAATTTCAGTGTTTCATCGTCAATGTGTATGTTCAAGGAATACATTGAACTGGCAGTGGTATATCGGAAACTAATACTGGTCTCAAACGGAATGCTCAAAGCCCCGACTGTAAGCAGAGTCTCTATTATTCTACTTAGGGCAGCACTCTGCCTCTTGTATTTAATTCCGATGCGATTTCTGTGTTTCATCGTCAATGTGTATGTCCAAGGAATACATTGAACCTGCAGTGGCGTATTGGAAGCTAATACTGGTCTCAAAGGAATGGATGAAAGCACAGACTGTAAGAAGTCTCACTCTTCTTGCACTTAAGGCGGCATTGTGCGTTTTGTATTTAAATCCGATGTAATTTCAGTGTTTCATCGTCAATGTGTATGTCCAAGGAGTACATTGAACCTGCAGTGGTGTATCGCAAGCTAATACTGGTCTCACGGGGAATGCTCAAAACACCGACTGTAAGAAGAGTCTCTATTCTTGTACTTAAGGCGGCATTGTGCCGTTTGTATTTAATTCCGATGCGATTTCTGTGTTTCATCGTCAATGTGAAGGTCCAAGGAATACACTGAACCTGCTATGGTGTATCGGAAACTAATACTGGCCTCAAAGGGAATGCTCAAAGAACCGACTGTAAGAAGAGTCTCTATTCTTCTACTTAAGGCAGCATTCTGCCTCTTGTATTCAATTCCGATGCAATTTCTGTGTTACATCGTCAATGTGAAGGTCCAAAGAACACATTGAACCTGTAGTGGTATATCGGAAACTAATACTGGTCTCACAGGAAAGGATCAAAGCACAGATTTTAAGAAGTTTCACTCTTCTTGCACTTAAGGCGGAATTGTTCCTTTTGTATTTAATTCCCATGTAATTTCAGTGTTACATCGTCAAAGTGTATGTTCAAGGAATACATTGATCTGGCAGTGGTATATCGGAAACTAATACTGATCTCACACGGAATGCGCAAAGCACCGACTTCAAGAAGAGTCTCTATTCTTGTACTTAAGGCTTAATTGTGAATTTTGTATTTAATTCCGATGCGATTTCTGTGTTTCATCGTCAATGTGAAGGTCCAAAGAATACATTGAATCTGCAGTGGTGTATCGGAAACTAATACTGGTCTCACAGGAAAGGATCAAAGCACAGACTCTAAGAAGTCTCACTCTTCTTGCACTTAAGGCGGCCTTGTGCGTTTTGTATTTAATTCCGATGTAATTTCAGTGTTTCATCGTCAATGTGTATGTCCAAGGAATACATTGAACCTCCAGTGGTGTATCGCAAGCTAATTCTGGTCTCACGGGCAATGCTCAAAGCACCGATTGCAAGAAGAGTCCCTATTCCTGTACTTAAGTCGGCATTGTGCCGTTTGTATTTAATTCCGATGCGATTTCTCTGTTTCATCGTCAATGTGAAGGTCCAAGGAATACATTGAACCTGCAGTGGCGTATCGGAAACTAATAATGGTCTCGCAGGGAATGCTCAAACACCGACTGTAAGAAGAGTCTCTATTCTTGTACTTAAGGGGGCATTGTGACTTTTGTATTTCATTCCGATGCGATTTCTGTGTTTCATCGTCAATGTGAAGGTCCAAGGAATACATTGAACCTGCTATGGTGTATCGGAAACTAATACTGGTCTCAAAGGGAATGCTCAAAGAACCGACTGTAAGAAGAGTCTCTTTTCTTGTACTTAAGGCGGCATTGTGCCTTTTGTATTGAATTCGGATGCGATTTCTGTGTTACATCGTCAATGTGAAGGTCCAAAGAATACATTGAACCTGCAGTGGTGTATCGGAAACTTATACTGGTCTCACAGGGAATGCTCAAAGCACCGACTGTAAGAAGAGTCTCTATTCTTGTACTTAAGGCGGCATTGTGCCATTTGTATTTAATTCCGATGCGATTTCTGTGTTTCATCGTCAATGTGTATGTCCAAGGAATACATTGAACCTGCAGTGGCGTATCGGAAACTGATACTGGTCGCGCAGGAAAGGATAAAAGCACAGACTCTAAGAAGTCTCACTCTTCTTGCACTTAAGACGGCATTATACCTTTTGTATTTAATTACGACGTAATTTCAGTGTTTCATCGTCAATGTGTATGTCCAAGGAATACATTGAACGTGCAGTGGTGTATCGGAATCTAATACTGGTCTCCACGGAATGCTCAAAGCACCGACTTCAAGAAGAGTCTCTATTCTTGTACTTAAGGCGTCATTGTGCCTTTTGTATTTAATTCCGATGCGATTTCAGTGTTTCATCGTCAATGTGTATGTCCAAGGAATACATTGAAACTGCTGTGGAGTATCGGAAACTAATACTGTTCTTACAGGAAAGGATCAAAGCACAGACTCTAAGAAGTCTCACGCTTCTTGCTCTTGATGCGACTTTGTGCCTTTTGTATTTAATTCCGATGTAATTTCGGTGTTTGATCGTCAATGTGTATGTCCAAGGAATACATTGAACCTGCTGTGGTGTATCGGAAACTAATAGTGGTCTCAGACGGAATGCTCAAAGCACCGACCTTAAGAAGAGTCTCTATTCTTGTACTTAAGGAGGCATTGTGCCTTTTGTACTTAATTCCGATGCGATTTCTGTGTTTCATCGTCAATGTGTATGTCCAAGGAATACATTGAACCTGCAGTGGTGTATGGGAAACTAATACTGGTCTCAATGGGAATGCTCAAAACACCGACTGTAAGAAGAGTCTCTATTCTTGTACTTAGGGCGGCATTGTGCCTTTTGTTTTTAATTCCAATGCGATTTCTGTGTTTCATCGTCAATGTGAAGGTCCAAGGAACACATTGAACCTGCAGTGATGTATCGGAAACCAATACTGGTCTCAGAGGAAAGGATCAAAGCACAGACTCTAAGAAGTCTCAAATATCTTGCACTTAAGGCGGCATTTTTCTCTTGTATTTAATTCCGATGTAATTTCAGTGATTCATTGTCATTGTGTATGTCCAAGGAATTCATTGAACCTGCAGTGGTGTATCGGAAACTAATACTGGTCTCACACGGAATGCTCAAAGCACCAACCTTAAGATGAGTCTCTATTCTTGTACTTATGGCGGCATGGTGCCTTTTGTATTTAATTCCGATGCGATTTCTGTGTTTCATCGTCAATGTGTATGTCCAAGGAAAACATTGAACCTGCAGTGGTGTATGGGAAACTAATACTGGTCTCACACGGAATGCTCAAAGCACCGACTTCAAGAAGAGTCTCTATTCTTGTACTTATGGCGGCATTGTGCCTTTTGTATTTAATTCCGATGCGATTTCTGTGTTTCATCATCAATGTGTATGTCCAAGGAATACATTGAACCTACTGTGGAGTGTCGGAAACTAATACTGTTCTTACAGGAAAGGATCAAAACACAGACTCTAAGAAGTCTCACGCTTCTTGCACTTGATGCGGCTTTGTGCCTTTTGTATTTAATTCCGATGTAATTTCAGTGTTTGATCGTCGATGTGTATGTCCAAGGAATACATTGAACCTGCTGTGGTGTATCGGAAACTAATACTGGTCTCACAGGGAATGCTCAAAGCACCGACTGTAAGAAGAGTCTCTATTCTTGTGCTTAAGGCGGCATTGTGCCTTATGTATTTAATTCCGATCTGATTTCTGTGTCTCATCGTCAATGTGAATTTCCAAGGAATACATTGAACCTGCAGTGGTGTATCGGGAACTAATACTGGCCTCACAGGGAATGCTCAAAGCACCGACTGTAAGAAGAGTCTATATTCTTGTACTTAAGGCGGCATTGTAACTTTTGTATTTAATTCCGATGCGATTTCTGTGCTTCATCGTCAATGTGAAGGTCCAAGGAATACATTGAGCCTGAAGTGGTGTATGGGAAACTAATACTGGACTCACACGGAAGGCTCAAAGCAGCGACTTCAAGAAGAGTCTCTATTCTTGTACTTACGGAGCATTGTGCCTTTTGTACTTTATTCCGATGGGATTTCTGTGTTTCATCGTCAATGTGTATGTCCAAGGAATACATTGAACCTGCAGTGGTGTATGGGAAATTAATACTGGTCTCACACGGATCGCTCAAAGCACCGTCTTCAAGAAGAGTCTCTATTCTTGTACTTAAGGCGGCATAGTGCCTTTTGTATTTTATTACGATGCGATTTCTGTGTTTCATCGTCAATATGAAGGTCCAAGGAATACATTGAACCTGCAGTGGTGTATCGGAAACTAATACTGGTCTCACAGGAAAGGATCAAAGCACAGACTCCAAGAAGTGTCACGCTTCTTGCACTTAAGGCGGCTTGTGCCTTTTGTATTTCATACCGATGCTATTTCAGTGTTTCATCGTCAATTTGAAAGTCCGTGGAATACATTGAATCTGCAGTGGGGTATCGGAAACTAATACCGGTCTCACAGGAAAGGATCAAAGCACAGATTTTAAGAAGTTTCACTCTCCATTTGTATTTAATTCAGATGTAATTTCAGTGATTCATTGTCATTGTGTATGTCCAATGAATACATTGAACCTGCAGTGGTGTATCGGAAACTAATACTGGTCTCACACGGAGTGCTCAAAGCAACAACCTTAAGAAGAGTGTCTATTCTTGTACTTATGGCGGCATTGTCCCTTTTGTATTTAATTCCGATGCGATTTCTGTCTTTCATCGTCAATGTGTATGTCCAATGAATACATTGAACCTGCAGTGGTGTATGGGAAACTAATACTGGTCTCACGGGGAATGCTCATAGCACCGACTGCAAGAAGAGTCCCTATTCCTGTACTTAAGGCGGCATTGTGGAGTTTGTATTTAATTCCGATGCGATTTCTGTGTTTCATCGTCAATGTGAAGGTCCAAGGAATACATTGAACCTGCAGTGGCGTATCGGAAACTAATAATGGTCTCGCAGGGAATGCTCAAACACCGACTGTAAGGAGAGTCTCTATTCTTGTACTTAAGGCGGCATTGTGCCTTTTGTATTTCATTCCGATGCGATTTCTGTGTTTCATCGTCAATGTGAAGGTCCAAGGAATACATTGAACCTGCTATGGTGTATCGGAAACTAATACTGGTCTCAAAGGGAATGCTCAAAGAACCGACTGTAAGAAGAGTCTCTATTCTTGTACTTAAGGCGGCATTGTGCCTTTTGTATTGAATTCGGATGCGATTTCTGTGTTACATCGTCAATGTGAAGGTTCAAAGGATACATTGAACCTGCAGTGGTGTATCGAAAACTTATACTGGTCTCACAGGGAATGCTCAAAGCACCGACTGTAAGAAGAGTCTCTATTCTTGTACTTAAGGCGGCATTGTGCCTTTTGTATTTAATTCCGATGTAATTTCGGTGTTTGATCGTCAATGTGTATGTCCAAGGAATACATTGAACCTGCTGTGGTGTATCGGAAACTAATACTGGTCTCACAGGGACTGCTCAAAGCACCGACTGTAAGAAGAGTCTCTATTCCTGTACTTAAGGCGGCATTGTAACTTTTGTATTTAATTCCGATGCGATTTCTGTGCTTCATCATCAATCTGAAGGTCCAAGAAATACATTGAACCTGAAGTGGTGTACCGGAATCTAATACTCGTCTCGCAGGAAAGGATCAAAGAACAGACTCTAAGAAGACTCACTCTTCTTGCACTTAGGGCGCCATTGTGCCTCTTGTATTTAATTCCGATGCTATTTCTGTGTTTCATCGTCAATGTGTATGTCCAAATAATACATTGAACCTGCAGTGGTGTATCGGAAACTAATACTGGTCTCACAGGAATAGATCAAAGCACAGACTATAAGAAGTCTCACTCTTCTTGTATTTAAGGAGTCATTGTGCCTTTTGTATTTAATTCCTTTGTTATTTCGGTGTTTCATCGTCAATGTGTATGTCCAAGGAATACAATGAACCTGCTCTGGTGTATCGGAAACTAATACTGGTCTCACAGGGAATGCTCAAACACCGACTGTAAGAAGAGTCTCTACTCTAGCACTTAAGGCGGCATTGTGCCTTTTATATTTAATTCCGATGTAATTTCAGTGTTTCTTCGTCTACGTGTATGTCCAAGGAATACATTGAACCTGCAGTGGTGTATCGGAATCCAATACTGGTCTCGCAGGAAAGGAACAAAGCACAGACTCTAAGAAGTCTCACATAGCTTGCACTTAAGGCTGCATTGTCCCTTTTGTATTTAATTCCGATGTAATTTCAGTGTTTCATCGTTAATGTATATGTCCAAGGAATACATTGAACCTGGAGTGGTGTATCGGAAACTAATACTGGTCTCACAGGAAAGGATCAAAGCACAGATTTTAAGAAGTTTCACTCTTCTAGCACTTAAGGCGGAATTGTTCCATTTGTATTTAATTCTGATGTAATTTCAGTGTTTCATTGTCATTGTGTATGTCCAAGGAATACATTGAACCTGCAGTGGTGTATCGGAAACTAATACTGGTCTCACAGGGAATGCTCAAAGCACCGACTGTAAGGAGAGTCTCTATTCTTGTACTTACGGCGGCATCGTGCCTTTTGTATTTAATTCCGATGCCATTTCTGTGTTTCATCGTCAATGTGAAGGTCCAAGGAATAAACTGAAAATGCAGAGGTGTAGCGGAAACTAATACTGGTCTCACAGGGAATGCTCAAATCACCGACTGTAAGAAGAGTCTCTATTCTTGTACTTAAGGCGGCATTGTGCCATGTGTATTTAATTCCGATGCGATTTCTGTGTTTCATCGTCAATGTGAAGGTCCAAGGAATACATTGAACCTGCAGTGGCGTATCGGAAACTGATACTGGTCGCGCAGAAAAGGATAAAAGCACAGACTCTAAGAAGTCTCACTCTTCTTGCACTTAAGACGGCATTATACCTTTTGTATTTAATTACGATGTAATTTCAGTGTTTCATCGTCAATGTGTATGTCCAAGGAATACATTGAACGTGCAGTGGTGTATCGGAATCTAATACTGGTCTCACACGGAATGCTCAAAGCACCGACTTCAAGAAGAGTCTCTATTCTTGTACTTAAGGCGGCATTGTGCCTTTTGTATTTAATTCCGATGTAATTTCGGTGTTTGATCGTCAATGTGTATGTCCAAGGAATACATTGAACCTGCTGTGGTGTATCGGAAACTAATACTGGTCTCACAGGGACTGCTAAAAGCACCGACTGTAAGAAGAGTCTCTATTCCTGTACTTAAGGCGGCATTGTAACTTTTGTATTTAATTCCGATGCGATTTCTGTGCTTCATCATCAATCTGAAGGTACAAGGAATACATTGAACCTGAAGTGGTGTACCGGAATCTAATACTCGTCTCGCAGGAAAGGATCAAAGAACAGACTCTAAGAAGACTCACTCTTCTTGCACTTAGGGCGCCATTGTGCCTTTTGTATTTAATTCCGATGCTATTTCTGTGTTTCATCGTCAATGTGTATGTCCAAGGAATCCATTGAACCTGCAGTGGTGTATCGGAAACTAATACTGGTCTCACAGGAATAGATCAAAGCACAGACTAAAAGAAGTCTCACTCTTCTTGTATTTAAGGAGTCATTGTGCCTTTTGTATTTAATTCCGTTGTTATTTCGGTGTTTCATCGTCAATGTGTATGTCCAAGGAATACAATGAACCTGCTCTGGTGTATCGGAAACTAATACTGGTCTCACAGGGAATGCTCAAACACCGACTGTAAGAAGAGTCTATACTCTAGCACTTAAGGCGGCATTGTGCCTTTTATACTTAATTCCGATGTAATTTCAGTGTTTCTTCGTCTACGTGTATGTCCAAGGAATACATTGAACCTGCAGTAATGTATCGGAATCTAATACTGGTCTCGCAGGAAAGGAACAAAGCACAGACTCTAAGAAGTCTCACATAGCTTGCACTTGAGGCTGCATTGTCCCTTTTGTATTTAATTCCGATGTAATTTCAGTGTTTCATCGTTAATGTATATGTCCAAGGAATACATTGAACCTGGAGTGGTGTATCGGAAACTAATACTGGTCTCACAGGAAAGGATCAAAGCACAGATTTTAAGAAGTTTCACTCTTCTAGCACTTAAGGCGGAATTGTTCCATTTGTATTTAATTCTGATGTAATTTCAGTGTTTCATTGTCATTGTGTATGTCCAAGGAATACATTGAACCTGCAGTGGTGTATCGGAAACTAATACTGGTCTCACAGGGAATGCTCAAAGCACCGACTGTAAGAAGAGTCTCTATTCTTGTACTTAAGGCGGCATTGTGCCTTTTGTATTTAATTCCGATGCCATTTCTGTGTTTCAACGTCAATGTGAAGGTCCAAGGAATAAACTGAACCTGCAGAGGTGTAGCGGAAACTAATACTGGTCTCACAGGGAATGCTCAAATCACCGACTGTAAGAAGAGTCTCTATTCTTGTACTTAAGGCGGCATTGTGCCTTTTGTATTTAATTCCGATGCCATTTCTGTGTTTCATCGTCAATGTGAAGGTCCAAGGAATAAACTGAACCTGCAGAGGTGTAGCGGAAACTAATACTGGTCTCACAGGGAATGCTCAAAGCACCGACGGTAAGAACAGTCTCTATTCTTGTACTTAAGGCGGCATTTTGAATTTTGTATTTAATTCCGATGTAATTTCAGTGTTTCATCGTCAATGTGAATGTCCAAGGAATTCATTGAACATCCAGTGGTGTATCGGAAACTAATACTTGTCTCACAGGGAATGCTCAAAGCACCGACGGTAAGAAGAGTCTCTATTCTTGTACTTAAGGCGGCATTGTCCCTTTTGTATATAATTCCGATGTAATTTCAGTGTTTCATCGTCAATGTGTATGTCCAAGGAATAGATTGAACCTGCAGTGGTGTATCGGATACTATTACTGGTCTCACAGGGAATGCTCAAAGCACCGACTGTAAGAAGAGACTCTATTCTTGTACTTAAGGCGGCATTGTGCCTTTTGTATTTGATTCCGATGCGATTTCTGTGTTTCATCGTCAATGTGAAGGTCCAAGGAATACATTGAACCTGCAGTGGTGTATCGGAAACTAATACTGGTCTCACAGGGAATGCTCAAAGCACCGACTGTGAGAAGAGTCTCTATTTTTGTACTTAAGGCGGCATTGTGCCTTTTGTATTTAATTCCGATGCCATTTCTGTGTTTCATCGTCAATGTGAAGGTCCAAGGAATAAACTGAACCTGCGGAGGTTTAGCGGAAACTAATACTGGTCTCACAGGGAATGCTCGAAGCACCGACTGTAAGAAGAGTCTCTATTCTTGTACTTAAGGCGGCATTGTGTCTTTTGTATTTAATTCCGATGCCATTTCTGTGTTTCATCGTCAATGTGAAGGTACAAGGAATACATTGAACCTGCAGTGGTGTATCGGAAACTAATACTGGTCTCACAGGGAATGCTCAAAGCACCGACTGTAAGAAGAGTGTCTATTCTTGTACTTAAGGCGGCATTGTGCCTTTTGTATTTAATTCCGATGCGATTTCTGTGTATCATCGCCAATTTGAAGGTCCAAGGAATACATTGAACCTGCAGTGGCGTATCGGAAACTAATACTGGTCTCACAGAGAATGTTCAAAGCACCGACTGTAAGAAGAGTCTCTATTCTTGTACTTAAGGCGGCATTGTACCTTTTGTATTTAATTCCGATGCGATTTCTGCGTTTCATCGTCAATGTGAAGGTCCAAGGAATACATTGAACCTGCAGAGGTGTAGCGGAAAGTAATCCTGGTCTCACAGGGAATGCTCAAAGCACCGACTGTAAGTAGAGTCTCTTTTCTTGTACATAAGGCGGCATTGTGCCTTTTGTATTTGCTTCCGATGCGATTTCTGTGTATCATCGTCAAATTCAAGGTCCAAGGAATACATTGAACCGGCAGTGGTGTGTCGGAAACTAATACTGGTCTCACAGGGAATGCTCAAAGCACCGACTGTAAGAAGAGTCTCTATTCCTATACTTATGGCTGCATTGTGCGTTTTGTATTTAATTCCGATGCGATTTCTGTGTTTCATCGTCAATGTGAAGGTCCAAGGAATACATTGAACCTGCAGTGGTGTATCGGAAACTAATACTGGTCTCACAGGGAATGCTCAAAACACCGACTGTAAGAAGAGTCTCTATTCTTGTACTTAAGGCGGCATTGTTCCTTTTGTATTTAATTCCGATGTCATTTCTGTGTTTCATCGTCAATGTGAAGGTCCAAGGAATAAACTGAACCTGCAGAGGTGTAGCGGAAACAAATACTGGTCTCACAGGGAATGCTCAAAGCACCGACTGTAAGAAGAGTCTCTATTCTTGTACTTAAGGCTGCATTGTGCCTTTTGTATTTGATTCCGATGCGATTTCTGTGTTTCATCGTCAATGTGAAGGTCCAAGGAATACATTGAAACTGCAGTGGCGTATCGAAAACTAATACAGGTCGCACAGGAAAGGATCAAAACAAAGTCTCACTCTTCTTGCACTTATGGCGGCATTGTGCCATTTGTATTTAATTCCGATGTGATATCAGTATTTCATCGTCAATGTGTATGTCCGAGGAATACATTGAACCTGCAGTGGTGTATCAGAAACTAATACTGGTCTCACAGGGAATGCTCAAAGCACCGACTGTAAGAAGTGTATCTATTCTTGTACTTAAGGCGGCATTGTGCCTTTTGTATTTAATTCCGATGTAATTTCAGTGTCTCATCGTCAACGTGAATGTCCAAGGAATTCATTGAACCTCCAGTGGTGTAGCGGAAACTAATACTGGTCTCACAGGAAATGCTCAAAGCACCGGCTGTAAGAAGAGTCTCTATTCTTGTACTTAAGGCGGCGTTGTGCCTTTTGTGTTTAATTCCGATGCCATTTCTGTGATTCATTGTCAATGTGAAGGTCCAAGGAATAAACTGAACCTGCAGAGGTGTAGCGAAAACTAATACTGGTCTCACAGGGAATGCTCATAGCACCGACTGTAAGAAGAGTCTCTATTCTTGTATTTAAGGCGCATTGAGCTTTTGTATTTAATTCCGATGCCATTTCTGTGTTTCATCGTCAATGTGAAGGTCCAAGGAATAAACTGAACCTGCAGAGGTGTAGCGGAAACTAATACTGGTCTCACAGGGAATGCTCAAAGCACCGACTGTAAGAAGAGTCTCTATTCTTGTACTTAAGGCGACAATTTGCCTTTTGTATTTAATTCCGATGCGATTTTTGTGTTTCATCGTCAATGTGAAGTTCCAAGGAATACATTGAACCTGCAGTGGTGTATCGGAAACTAATACTGGTCTCAGAGGGTATGCTCAAAGCTCCGACTGTAAGAAGAGTCTCTATTCTTCTACTTAAGGCGGTATTGTGCATTTTGTATTTAATTCCGATGCCATTTCTGTGTTTCATTGTCAATGTGAAGGTCCAAGGAATAAACTGAACATGCAGAGGTGTAGCGGAAACTAATACTGGTCTCACAGGGAATGCTCAAAGCACCGACTGTAAGAGGGGTCTCTATTCTTGTACTTAAGGCGGCATTGTGCCTTTTGTATTTAATTCCGATGCCATTTCTGTGTTTCATCGTCAATGTGCAGGTCCAAGGAATAAACTGAACCTGCAGTGGTGTAGCGGAATCTAATACTGGTCTCACAGGGAATGCTCAAAGCACCGACTGTAAGAAGAGTCTCTATTCTTGTACTTAAGGCGGCATTGCGCCTTTTGTATTTAATTCCGATGCGATTTCTATGTTTTATCGTCAATGTGAAGTTTCAAGGAACACATTGAACCCGCAGTGGTGTATCGGAAACTAATACGGGTCTCACAGGGAATGCTCAAACACCGACTGTAAGAAGAGTCTCTATTCTTGTACTTAAGGCGGCATTGTGCCTTTTGTATTTAATTCCGATGCCATTTCTGTGTTTCATCGTCAATGTGAAGGTCCAAGGAATGAACTGAACCTGCAGAGGTGTAGCGGAAACTAATACTGGTCTCACAGGGAATGCTCAAAGCACCGACTGTAAGAAGAGTCTCTATTCTTGTACTGAAGGCGGCATTGTGAATTTTGTATTTAATTCCGATGTAATTTCAGTGTTTCATCGTCAATGTGAATGTCCAAAGAATTCATTGAACCTCCAGTGGTGTATCGGAAACTAATACTAGTCTCACAGGGAATGCTCAAAGCACCGACGGTAAGAAGAGTCTCTATTCTTGTACTTAAGACGGCATTGTCCCTTTTGTATTTAATTCCGATGTAATTTCAGTGTTTCATCGTCAATGTGTATGTCCAAGGAATAGATTGAACCTGCAGTGGTGTATCGGATACTATTACTGGTCTCACAGGGAATGCTCAAAGCACCGACTGTAAGAAGAGTCTCTATTCTCGTACTTAAGGCTGCATTGTGCCTTTTGTATTTGCTTCCGATGCGATTTCTGTGTTTCATCGTCATTGTGAAGGTCCAAGGAATACATTGAACCTGCAGTGGTGTATCGGAAACTAATACTGGTCTCACAGGGGATGCTCAAAGCACCGACTGTAAGTAAAGTCTGTAATCTTGTACATAAGGCGGCATTGAGCGTTTTGGGTTTAATTCCGATGCGATTTGTGTGTTTCATCGTCAATGTGAAGGTCCAAGGAATACATTGAACCTGCAGTGGTGTATCGGAAACTAATACTGCTCTCACAGGGAATGCTCAAATCACAGACTGTGAGAAGAGTCTCTATTCTTGTACTTAAGGCGGCATTTTGCCTTTTGTATTTAATTCCGATGCCATTTCTGTGTTTCATCGTCAATGGGAAGGTCCAAGGAATACATTGAACCTGCAGTGGCGTATCAAAAACTAATACACGTCGCACAGGAAAGGATCAAAACACAGACTCTAAGAAGTCTCACTCTTCTTGCACTTATGGCGGTATTGTGCCTTTTGTATTTAATTCCGATGTGATATCAGTATTTCATCGTCAATGTGTATGTCCGAGGAATACATTGAACCTGCATTGGTGTATCGGAAACTAATACTGGTCTCACAGGGAATGCTCAAAGCACCGACTGTAAGAAGAGTCTCTATTCTTGTACTTAAGGCGGCATTGTGCCTTTTGTATTTAATTCCGATGTAATTTCAGTGTCGCATCGTCAATGTGAATGTCCAAGGAATTCATTGAACCTCCAGTGGTGTATCGGAAGCTAATACTGGTCTCACAGGGAATGCTCAAAGCACCGACGGTAAGAAGAGTCTCTCTTCTTGTACTTAAGGCGGCATTGTCCCTTTTGTATTTAATTCCGATGTAATTTCAGTGTTTCATCGTCAATGTGTATGTCCAAGGAATAGATTGAACCTGCAGTGGTGTATCGGATACTATTACTGGTCTCACAGGGAATGCTCAAAGCACCGACTGTGAAAAGAGTCTCTATTCTTGTACTTAAGGCGGCATTTTGCCTTTTGTATTTAATTCTGATGCCATTTCTGTGTTTCATCGTCAATGTGAAGGTCCAAGGAGTAAACTGAACCTGCGGAGGTGTAGCGGAAACTAATACTGGTCTCACAGGGAATGCTCAAAGCACCGACTGTAAGAAGAGTCTCTATTCTTGTACTTAAGGCGGCATTGTGTCTTTTGTATTTAATTCCCATGCCATTTCTGTGTTTCATCGTCAATGTGAAGGTCCAAGGAATACATTGAACCTGCAGTGGTGTATCGGAAACTAATACTGGTCTCACAGGGAATGCTCAAAGCACCGACTGTAAGAAGAGTGTCTATTCTTGTACTTAAGGCGGCATTGTCCCTTTTGTATTTAATTCCGATGTAATTTCAGTGTTTCATCGTCAATGTGTATGTCCAAGGAATAGATTGAACCTGCAGTGGAGTATCGGATACTATTACTGGTCTCAGAGGGAATGCTCAAAGCACCGACTGTAAGAAGAGTCAGTATTCTTGTACATAAGGCGGCATTGAGCGTTTTGGATTTAATTCTGATGCGATTTCTGTGTTTCATCGTCAATGTGGAGGTCCAAGGAATACATTGAACCTGCAGTGGTGTATCGGAAACTAATACTGCTCTCACAGGGAATGCTCAAAGCACCGACTGTGAAAAGAGTCTCTATTCTTGTACTTAAGGCGGCATTTTGCCTTTTGTATTTAATTCCGATGCCATTTCTGTGTTTCATCGTCAATGTGAAGGTCCAAGGAATAAACTGAACCTGCGGAGGTGTAGCGGAAACTAATACTGGTCTCACAGGGAATGCTCAAAGCACCGACTGTAAGAAGAGTCTCTATTCTTGTACTTAAGGCGGAATTGTGTCTTTTGTATTTAATTCCGATGCCATTTCTGTGTTTCATCGTCAATGTGAAGGTCCAAGGAATACATTGAACCTGCAGTGGCGTATCAAAAACTAATACACGTCGCACAGGAAAGGATCAAAACACAGACTCTAAGAAGTCTCACTCTTCTTGCACTTATGGCGGTATTGTGCCTTTTGTATTTAATTCCGATGTGATATCAGTATTTCATCGTCAATGTGTAAGTCCGAGGAATACATTGAACCTGCATTGGTGTATCGGAAACTAATACTGGTCTCACAGGGAATGCTCAAAGCACCGACTGTAAGAAGAGTCTCTATTCTTGTACTTAAGGCGGCATTGTGCCTTTTGTATTTAATTCCGATGTAATTTCAGTGTCGCATCGTCAATGTGAATGTCCAAGGAATTCATTGAACCTCCAGTGGTGTATCGGAAGCTAATACTGGTCTCACAGGGAATGCTCAAAGCACCGACGGTAAGAAGAGTCTCTATTCTTGTACTTAAGGCGGCATTGTCCCTTTTGTATTTAATTCCGATGTAATTTCAGTGTTTCATCGTCAATGTGTATGTCCAAGGAATAGATTGTACCTGCAGTGGTGTATCGGATACTATTACTGGTCTCACAGGGAATGCTCAAAGCACCGACTGTAAGAAGAGTCTCTATTCTTGTACTTAAGGCGGCATTGTGCCTTTATATTTAATTCCGATGCCATTACTGTGTTTCATCGTCAATGTGAAGGTCCAAGGAATAAACTGAATCTGCAGTGGTGTATCGGAAACTAATACTGGTCTCACAGGGAATGCTCAAAGCACCGACTGTAAGAAGAGTCTCTATTCTTGTACTTAAGGCGGCATTGTGCCTTTTGTATTTAATTCCGATGCCATTTCTGTGTTTCATCGTCAATGTGAAGGTCCAACGAGTAAACTGAACCTGCAGAGGTGTAGCGGAAACTAATACTGGTCTCACAGGGATTGATCATAGCACCGACTGTAAGAAGAGTCTCTATTCTTGAACTTAAGGCGCATTGTGCCTTTTGTATTTAATTCCGATGCCATTTCTGTGTTTCATCGTCAATGAGAAGGTCCAAGGAATAAACTGAACCTGCAGAGGTGTAGCGGAAACTAATACTGGTCTCACAGGGAATGCTCAAAGCACCGACTGTAAGAAGAGTCTCTATTCTTGTACTTAAGGCGGCATTGTGCCTTTTGTATTTAATTCCGATGCGATTTCTGTGTTTCATCGTCAATGTGAAGTTCCAAGGAATACATTGAACCTGCAGTGGTGTATCGGAAACTAATACTGGTCCCACAGGGAATGCTCAAAGCTCCGACTGTAAGAAGAGTCTCTATTCTTGTACTTAAGGCGGCATTGTGCATTTTGTATTTAATTCCGATGCCATTTCTGTGTTTCATCGTCAATGTGAAGGTCCAAGGAATAAACTGAACCTGCAGAGGTGTAGCGGAAACTAATACTGGTCTCACAGGGAATGCTCAAAGCACAGACTGTAAGAGGAGTCTCTATTCTTGTACTTAAGGCGGCATTGTGCCTTTTGTATTTAATTCCGATGCCATTTCTGTGTTTCATCCTCAATGTGCAGGTCCAAGGAATAAACTGAACCTGCAGTGGTGTATCGGAAACTAATACTGGACTCACAGGGAATGCTCAAAGCACCGACTGTAAGAAGAGTCTCTATTCTTGTACTTAAGGCAGCATTGTGCCTTTTGTATTTAATTCCGATGCCATTTCTGTGTTTCATCGTCAATGTGAAGGTCCAAGGAATAAACTGAACCTGCAGAGGTGTAGCGGAAACTAATACTGGTCTCACAGGGAATGCTCAAAACACCGACTGTAAGAAGAGTCTCTATTCTTGTACTTAAGGCGGCATTGTCCCTTTTGTATTTAATTCCGATGCGATTTCTGTGTTTCATCGTAATGTGAAGGTCCAAGGAATACATTGAACCTGCAGTGGTGTATCGGAAACTAATACTGGTCTCACAGGGAATGCTCAAAGCACCGATTGTGAGAAGAGTCTCTATTCTTGTACTTAAGGCGGCGTTTTGCCTTTTGTATTTAATTCCGATGCCATTTCTGTGTTTCATCGTCAATGTGAAGGTCCAATGAATAATTTGAACCTGCGGAGGTGTAGCGGAAACTAATACTGGTCACACAGGGAATGCTCAAAGCACCGACTGTAAGAAGAGTCTCTATTCTTGTACTTAAGGCGGCATTGTGTCTTTTGTATTTAATTCCGATGCCATTTCTGTGTTTTATCGTCAATGTGAAGGTCCAAGGAATACATTGAACATGCAGTGGTGTATCTGAAACTAATACTGGTCTCACAGGGAATGCTCAAAGCACCGACTGTAAGAAGAGTGTCTATTCTTGTACTTAAGGCGGCATTGTGCCTTTTGTATTTAATTCCGATGCGATTTCTGTGTATCATCGTCAAATTTGAAGGTTCAAGGAATACATTGAACCTGCAGTGGTGTATCGGAAACTAATACTGGTCTCACAGGGAATGCTCAAAGCACCGATTGTGAGAAGAGTCTCTATTCTTGTACTTAAGGCGGCATTTTGCCTTTTGTGTTTAATTCCGATGCCATTTCTGTGTTTCATCGTCAATGTGAAGGTCCAAGGAATAATCTGAACCTGCGGAGGTGTAGCGGAAACTAATACTGGTCTCACAGGGAATGCTCAAAGCACCGACTGTAAGAAGAGTCTCTATTCTTGTACTTAAGGCGGCATTGTGTCTTTTGTATTTAATTCCGATGCCATTTCTGTGTTTCATCGTCAATGTGAAGGTCCAAGGAATACATTGAACCTGCAGTGGTGTATCGGAAACTAATACTGGTCTCACAGGGAATGCTCAAAGCACCGACTGTAAGAAGAGTCTCTATTCTTGTACTTAAGGCGGCATTGTTCCTTTTGTATTTAATTCCGATGCCATTTCTGTGTTTCAACGTCAATGTGAAGGTCCAAAGAATAAACTGAACCTGCAGAGGTGTAGCGGAAACTAATACTGGTCCCACAGGGAATGCTCAAAGCACCGACTGTAAGAAGAGTCTCTATTCTTGTACTTAAGGCTGCATTGTGCCTTTTGTATTTGATTCCGATGCGATTTCTGTGTTTCATCGTCAATGTGAAGGTCCAAGGAATACATTGAACCTGCAGTGGCGTATCGAAAACTAATACAGGTCGCACAGGAATGGATCAAAACACAGACTCTAAGAAGTCTCACTCTTCTTGCACTTATGGCGGCATTGTGCCTTTTGTATTTAATTCCGATGTAATTTCAGTGTCTCATCGTCAATGTGATATCCAAGGAATACATTGAACCTGCAATGGTGTATCGGAATCTAATACTGGTCTCACAGGGAATGCTCCAAGCACCGACTGGAAGAAAAGTCTCTATTCTTGTACATAAGGCGGCATTGTTCCTATTGTATTTCATTCCGATGCGATTTATGTGCTTCATCCTCAATGTGAAGGTCCAAGGAATACACTGAAATTGCAGTGGTGTATCGGAAACTAATACTGGTCTCACAAGGAATGCTCAAAGCCCCGACTGTAAGAAGGGTCTCTATTCTTGTACTTATGGCGGCATTGTGCTTCTTGTATTTAATTCCGATGCGATTTCTGTGTTTCATCGTCAATGCGAAGGTCCATGGAATACACTGAACCTGCACTAATGTATTGGAAACTAATACTGGTCTCACAGGGAATGCTCAAAGCACCGATTGTAAGAAGAGTCTCTATATTTGTACTTAAGGCGGCTTTGCGGCTTTTGTATTTAATTCCGATGCGATTTCTTTGTTTAATCGTCAATGTGAAGGTCCAAGGAATACATTGAACCTGCAGTCGTGTATCGGAAACTAATACTGGTCTCACAGGGAATGCTCAAAGCATCGACTGTAAGAAGAGTCTCTATTCTTGTACTTATGGCGGCATTGTGGCTTTTGCATTGAATTCCGATGTAATTTCAGTATTTCATCGTCAATGTGTATGTCCAAGGAATACATGCAATCTGCAATGGTGGATTGGAAGCTAATACTGGTCTCACAGGAATGCTCAAAGCACCGACTGTAAGAAGTGTCTCTATTCTTGTAATTAAGGCGGCATTGTGCCATTTGTATTTAATTCCGATGCCATTTCTGTACCTCATCGTCAATGTGAAGGTCCAAGGAATACATTGAACCTGCAGTGGTGTATGGGAAACTAAAACTGGTCTCACAGGGAATGCCCAAAACACCGACTGTAAGAAGACTCTCTATTCTTGTACTTAAGGCGACATTGTGCCATTTGTGTTTAATTCCGATGCCATTTCTGTGTTTCATCGACAATGTGAAGGTCCAAGGAATACATTGTACCTGCAGTGGTGTATCGGAAACTAATACTGGCCTCGCAGGGAATGCTCAAAACACCGACTGGAAGAAGAGTCTCTATTCTTGCACTTATGGCGGCATTGTGCCTTTTGTATTTAAATCCGAAGTAATTTCAGTGTTGCATTGTCAATGTGTATGTCTAAGAAATACATTGAACCTGCAGTGGTGTATCGGAAACTAATACTGGTCTCACAGGAGAGGATCAAATCACAGACTCTAAGATGTCTCACTCATCTTTCAGTTAAGGCGGCATTGTTCCTTTTGTATTTAATTCCGATGTAATTTCAGTGTTCCATCGTCAATGAGTATGTCCAAGGAATACATTGAACCTGGAGTGGTGTATCGGAAACTGATACTGGTCTCACAGGGAATGGTCAAAGCATCGACTGGAAGAAGATTCTCTATTCTCGCACGTATGGCGGCATTTTGCCTTTTGTATTTAATTCCGATGTAATATCAGTGTTTCATCGTCAATGTGTATGTCTACGGAATACATTGAACCTGCAGTGGAATATCGGAAACTAATACTGGTCCCAAAGGGAATGCTCAAAGCACCAACTGTAAGAAGAGCCCCCTATTCTTGTACTTATTGCGGCATTGTGCTTTTGTATTTAGTTCCGATGCGATTTCTGTGTTTCATCGTCAATGCGAAGGTCCAAGGAATACATTGAACCTGCAGTGGTGTATCGGAAACAAATAATGGTCTCACAGGAAAGGATCAAAGCACAGACTCTATGAAGTCTCACTCATCTTGCAGTTAAGGCGGCATTGTTCCTTTTGTATTTAATTCCGATGTAATTTCAGTGTTTCATCGTCAATGAGTATGTCCGAGGAATACATTGAACCTGGTGTGGTGTATCGGAAACTAATACTGGTCTCACAGGTAATGCTCAAAGCACCGACCGTAAGAAGAGTCTCTATTCTTGTACGTAAGGCGGCATTGTGCCTTTTGTATTTAATTCCGATGTGATTTCTGTGCTTCATCGTCAATGTGTATGTCCAAGGAATACATTGAATGTGCAGTGGTGTATCGGAAACTAATACTGGTCTCACAGGGAATGCTCAAACACCGACTGTAGAAGAGTCTCTATTCTTGTACTTAAGGCGGCATTGTGCCTTTTGTATTTCATTCCGATATGATTTCTGGGTTTCATCGTCAATGCGAAGGTCCAAGGAATACATTTAACCTGCAGTGGTGTATCGGAAACTAACACTGGTCTCACAGGAAAGGATCAAAGCACAGACTCTAAGAAGTCTCACTCACCTTGCTGTTATATCCACATTGTTCCTTTTGTATTTAATTCCGATGTAATTTCAGTGTTTCATCGTCAATGTGTATGTCTAAGGAATTCATTGAACCTGCAGTGGTGTATCGGAAACTAATACTGGTCTCACAGGGAATGCTCAAAGCTCGGACTGTAAGAAGAGTCTCTATTCTTGTACTTATTGCGGCATTGTGCATTTTGAATTCAGTTCCGATGCGATTTCTGTGTTTCATCGTCAATGCGAAGGTCCGTGGAATACATTGAACCTGCATTGGTGTATCGGAAACTAATACTGGTCTCACAGGAAAGGATCAAAGCACAGACTCAAAGAAGTCTCACTCATCTTGCTGTTAAGGCAGTATTGTTCCGTTTGTATTTAATTCCGATGTAATTTCAGTGTTTCATCGTCAATGAGTATGTCCAAGGAATACATTGAACCTGGAGTGGTGTATCGGAAACTAATACTGGTCTCACAGGTTATGCTCAAAGCACGGACCGTAAGAAGAGTCTCTATTCTTGTACGTAAGATGTAAGGCGGCATTGTGCCTTTTGTATGTAATTCCGATGTGATTTCTGTGTTTCTTCGGCAATGTGTATGTCTAAGGAATACATTGAACCTGCAGTGGTGTATCGGAAACTAATACTGGTCTCACAGGGAATGCTCAAAGCACCGACTGTAAGACGAGTCTCTATTCTTGTACTTATTGCGGCATTGTGCATTTTGTATTTAGTTCCGATGCGATTTCTGTGTTTCATCGTCAATGCGAAGGTCCATGGAATACATTGAACCTGCAGTGGTGTATCGGAAACTAATACTGGTCTCACAGGAAAGGATCAAAGCACAGACTCAAAGAAGTCTCACTCATCTTGCAGTTAAGGCGGTATTGTTCTTTTGTATTTAATTCCGATGTAATTTAAGTGTTTAATCGTCAATGAGTATGTCCAAGGAATACATTGAACCTGGAGTGGTGTATCGGAAACTTATACTGGTCTCACAGGGGATGGTCAAAGCACCGTCTGTAAGAAGAGTCTCTATTCTTGTACGTAAGGCGGCATTGTGCCTTTTGTATTTAATTCCGATGCGATTTCTGTGTTTCATCGTCAATGTGTATGTCCAAGGAATACATTGAACCTGCAGTGGTGTATCAGAAACTAAAACTGGTCTCACAGGGAATGCTCAAAGCACCGACTGTTAGAACAGTCTCTATTCTTGTACTTAAGGCGGCATTGTGCCTTTTGTATTTAATTCCGATGCGATTTCTGTGTGAAGGTACAAGGAATACATTGTACCTGCAGTGGAGTATCGGAAACTAATATTGGTCTCACAGGGAATGCTCAAAGCACCGACTGTAAGAGGGGTCTCTATTCTTGCACTTATGGCGGCATTGTGCCATTTGTATTTAATTCCGATGTAATTTCAGTGTATCATCGTCAATGTGTATGTCTAAGGAATACATTGAACCTGCAGTGGTGTATCGGAAACTAATACTGGTCTCACAGGGAATGCTCAAAGCACCGACTGTAAGAAGAGTCTCTATTCTTGTACTTATTGCGGCATTGTGCCTTTTGTATTTAGCGCCGATTCGATTTCGTGTTTCATCGTCAATGCGAAGGTCCAAGGAATACATGGAACCTGCAGTGGTGTATCGGAAACTAATACTGGTCTCACAGAAGAAAGGATCAAAGCACAGACTCTAAGAAGTCTCACTCATCTTGCAGTTAAGGCGGCATTGTTTCTTTTGTATTTAATTCCAATGTAATTTCAGTGTTTCATCGTCAATGAGTATGTCCAAGGAATACATTGAACCTGGAGTGGCGTATCGGAAACTAATACTGGTCTCACAGGGAATGCTCAAACACCGACTGTAAGAAGAGTCTCTATTCTTGTACTTAAGGCTGCATTGTGCTTTTTGTATTTCATTCCGATATGATTTCTGTTTTCATCGTCAATGCGAAGGTCCAAAGAATACATTGAACGTGCAGTGGTGTATCGGAAACTAATACTGGTCTCACAGGAAAGGATCAAAGCACAGACTCTAAGAAGTCTCACTCACCTTGCACTTATATCGGCATTGTTCCCTTTGTATTTAATTCCGATGTAATTTCAGTGTTTCATCGTCAATGAGTATGTCCAGGGAAAACATTGAACCTGGAGTGGTGTATCGGAAACTAATACTGGTCTCACAGGGAATGCTCAAAGCACCGACTGTAAGAAGAGTCTCTATTCTTGTACGAAAGGTGGCATTGTGCCTTGTGTATTTAATTCCGATGCGAGTTCTGTGTTTCATCGACAATGTGTATGTCCAAGGAATGCATTGAACCTGCGGTGGTGTATCGGAAACTAATACTGGTCTCACAGGGAATGCTCAAAGCACCGACTGTAAGAAGAGTCTCTATTCTTGTACTTAAGGCGGCATTGTGCCTTTTGCATTTAATTCCGATGCGATTTCTGTGTTTCATCGTCTATGTGAAGGTCCAAGGAATACATTGTACCTGCAGTGGTGTATCGGAAACTAATACTGGTCTCACAGGGAATGCTCAAAGCACCGACTATAAGAAGAGTCCCTATTCTTGCACTTATGGCGGCATTGTGACTTTTGTATTTAATTCCAATGTAATTTCGGTGTTTCTTCGGCAATGTGTATGTCTAAGGAATACATTGTACCTGCAGTGGTGTATCGGAAACTAATACTGGTCTCAGAGGGAATGCTCAAACCACCGACTGTAAGAGGAGTCTCTATTCTTGCACTTATGGTTTCATTGTGCCATTTGTATTTAATTCCGATGTAATTTCAGTGTTTCATCGTCAATGTGTATGTCTAAGGAATACATTGAACCTGCTGTGGTGTATCGGAAACTAATACAGGTCTCACAGGGAATGCTCAAAGCACCGACTGTAAGAAGAGTCTCTATTCTTGTACTTATTGCGGCATTGTGCCTTTTGTATTTAGTTCCGATTCGATTTCTGTGTTTCATCGTCGATGTGAAGGTACAAGGAATACACTGTACCTGCTGTGGTGTATCGGAAACTAATACTGGTCTCACAGGGAATGCTCAAAGCACCGACTGTAAGAGGAGTCTCTATTCTTGCACCTATGGCGACATTGTGCCATTTGTATTTAATTCCGATGTAATTTCAGTGTTTCATCGTCAATGAGTATATCCAAGGAATACATTGAACCTGGAGTGGTGTATCGGAAACTAATACTGGTCTCACAGGTAATGCTCAAAGCACCGACCGTAAGAAGAGTCTCTCCTCTTGTACGTATGGCGACATTGTGCCTTTTGTATTTAATTCCGATGTGATTTCTGTGTTTCATCGTCAATGTGTATGTCCAAGAAATACATTGAATCTGCAGTGGTGTATCGGAAACTAATACTGGTCTCACAGGGAATGCTCAAACACCGACTGTAAGAAGAGTCTCTATTCTTGTACGAAAGGTGGCATTGTGCCTTTTGTATTTAATTCCGACGCGAGTTCTGTGTTTCATCGACAATGTGTATGTCCAAGGAATACATTGTACCTGCAGTGGTGTATCGGAAACTAATACTGGTCTCAGAGGGAATGCTCAAAGCACCGACTGTAAGAGGAGTCTCTATTCTTGCACTTATGGCGGCATTGTGCCATTTGTATTTAATTCCGATGTAATTTCAGTGTTTCATCGTCAATGTGTATGTCTAAGGAATACTTTGAACCTGCAGTGGTGTATCGGAAACTAATACTGGTCTCGCAGGGAATGCTCAAAGCACCGACTGTAAGAAGAGTCTCTATTCTTGTACTTATTGCGGCATTGTGCCTTTTGTATTTAGTTCCCATTCGATTTCTGTGTTTCATCGTCAATGCGAAGGTCCAAGGAATACATTGAACCTGCAATGGTGTATCGGAAACTAATACTGGTCTCACAGTAGAAAGGATCAAAGCACAGACTCTAAGAAGTCTCACTCATCTTGCAGTTAAGGCGGCATTGTTCCTTTTGTATTTAATTCCGATGTAATTTCAGTGTTTCATCGTCAATGAGTATGTCCAAGGAATACATTGAACCTTTAGTGGTGTATCGGGAACTAACACTGGTCTCACAGGGAATGCTCAAAGCACCGACTGTAAGAAGAGTCTCTATTCTTGTACGAAAGGCGGCATTGTGCCTTTTGTATTTAATTCCGATGCGAGTTCTGTGTTTCATCGTCAATGTGTATGTCCAAGGAATGCATTGAACCTGCGGTGGTATATCGGAAACTAATACTGGTCTCATAGGGAATGCTCAAAGCACCGACTGTAAGAAGAGTCTCTATTCTAGTACTTAAGGCGGCATTGTGCCTTTTGCATTTAATTCCAATGCGATTTCTGTGTTTCATCGTCAATGTGAAGGTCCAAGGAATACATTGAACCTGCAGTGGCGTATCGAAAACTAATACAGGTCGCACAGGAATGGATCAAAACACAGACTCTAAGAAGTCTCACTCTTCTTGCACTTATGGCGGCATTGTGCCTTTTGTATTTAATTCCGATGTGATATCAGTATTTCATCGTCCATGTGTATGTCCGAGGAATACATTGAACCGGCAGTGGTGTATCGGAAACTGATACTGGTCTCACAGGGAATGCTCAAAGCACCGACTGTAAGAAGAGTCTCTATTCTTGTACTTAAGACGGCATTGTGACTTTTGTATTTAATTCCGATGTAATTTCAGTGTCTCATCGTCAATGTGATATCCAAGGAATACATTGAACCTGCAATGGTGTATCGGAATCTAATACTGGTCTCACAGGGAATGCTCCAAGCACCGACTGGAAGAAAAGTCTCTATTCTTGTACATAAGGCGGCATTGTTCCTATTGTATTTCATTCCGATGCGATTTATGTGCTTCATCCTCAATGTGAAGGTCCAAGGAATACACTGAAATTGCAGTGGTGTATCGGAAACTAATACTGGTCTCACAAGGAATGCTCAAAGCCCCGACTGTAAGAAGGGTCTCTATTCTTGTACTTATGGCGGCATTGTGCTTCTTGTATTTAATTCCGATGCGATTTCTGTGTTTCATCGTCAATGCGAAGGTCCATGGAATACACTGAACCTGCACTAATGTATTGGAAACTAATACTGGTCTCACAGGGAATGCTCATAGCACCGATTGTAAGAAGAGTCTCTATATTTGTACTTAAGGCGGCTTTGCGGCTTTTGTATTTAATTCCGATGCGATTTCTTTGTTTAATCGTCAATGTGAAGGTCCAAGGAATACATTGAACCTGCAGTCGTGTATCGGAAACTAATACTGGTCTCACAGGGAATGCTCAAAGCATCGACTGTAAGAAGAGTCTCTATTCTTGTACTTATGGCGGCATTGTGGCTTTTGCATTGAATTCCGATGTAATTTCAGTATTTCATCGTCAATGTGTATGTCCAAGGAATACATGCAATCTGCAATGGTGGATTGGAAGCTAATACTGGTCTCACAGGAATGCTCAAAGCACCGACTGTAAGAAGTGTCTCTATTCTTGTACTTAAGGCGGCATTGTGCCATTTGTATTTAATTCCGATGCCATTTCTGTACCTCATCGTCAATGTGAAGGTCCAAGGAATACATTGAACCTGCAGTGGTGTATGGGAAACTAAAACTGGTCTCACAGGGAATGCCCAAAACACCGACTGTAAGAAGACTCTCTATTCTTGTACTTAAGGCGACATTGTGCCATTTGTGTTTAATTCCGATGCCATTTCTGTGTTTCATCGACAATGTGAAGGTCCAAGGAATACATTGTACCTGCAGTGGTGTATCGGAAACTAATACTGGCCTCGCAGGGAATGCTCAAAACACCGACTGGAAGAAGAGTCTCTATTCTTGCACTTATGGCGGCATTGTGCCTTTTGTATTTAAATCCGAAGTAATTTCAGTGTTGCATTGTCAATGTGTATGTCTAAGAAATACATTGAACCTGCAGTGGTGTATCGGAAACTAATACTGGTCTCACAGGAGAGGATCAAATCACAGACTCTAAGATGTCTCACTCATCTTTCAGTTAAGGCGGCATTGTTCCTTTTGTATTTAATAGCGATGTAATTTCAGTGTTTCATCGTCAATGAATATGTCCAAGGAATACACTGAACTTGGAGTGGTGTATCGGAAACTAATACTGGTCTCACAGGGAATGCTCAAAGCACCGACTGTAGGAAGGGTCTCTATTCTTGTACTTAAAGCGGCATTGTGCCTTTTGTATTTAATTCCGATGCGATGTGTGTGTTTCATCGTCAATGTGAAGGTCCAAGGAATACATTGTATTTGCTGTAGTGTATCGGAAACTAATACTGGTCTCACAGGGAATGGTCAAAGCACCGACTGGAAGAAGATTCTCTATTCTCGCACGTATGGCGGCATTTTGCCTTTTGTATTTAATTCCGATGCGATATCTGTTTTTCATCGTCAACGTGTATGTCCAAGGAATACATTGAACCTGCAGTGGTGTATCAGAAACTAATACTGGTCTCACAGGAAATGCTCAAAGCACCGACTGTTAGAAGAGTCTCTAATCTTGTACTTAAGGCGGTATTGTGCCTTTTGTATTTAATTCCGATGCGATTTCTGTGTTTCATCGTCAATGTGAAGGTACAAGGAATACATTGAACCTGGAGTGGTGTATCGGAAACTGATACTGGTCTCACAGGGAATGGTCAAAGCATCGACTGGAAGAAGATTCTCTATTCTCGCACGTATGGCGGCATTTTGCCTTTTGTATTTAATTCCGATGTAATATCAGTGTTTCATCGTCAATGTGTATGTCTACGGAATACATTGAACCTGCAGTGGAATATCGGAAACTAATACTGGTCCCAAAGGGAATGCTCAAAGCACCAACTGTAAGAGGAGTCCCTATTCTTGTACTTATTGCGGCATTGTGCTTTTGTATTTAGTTCCGATGCGATTTCTGTGTTTCATCGTCAATGCGAAGGTCCAAGGAATACATTGAACCTGCAGTGGTGTATCGGAAACAAATAATGGTCTCACAGGAAAGGATCAAAGCACAGACTCTATGAAGTCTCACTCATCTTGCAGTTAAGGCGGCATTGTTCCTTTTGTATTTAATTCCGATGTAATTTCAGTGTTTCATCGTCAATGAGTATGTCCGAGGAATACATTGAACCTGGTGTGGTGTATCGGAAACTAATACTGGTCTCACAGGTAATGCTCAAAGCACCGACCGTAAGAAGAGTCTCTATTCTTGTACGTAAGGCGGCATTGTGCCTTTTGTATTTAATTCCGATGTGATTTCTGTGCTTCATCGTCAATGTGTATGTCCAAGGAATACATTGAATGTGCAGTGGTGTATCGGAAACTAATACTGGTCTCACAGGGAATGCTCAAACACCGACTGTAGTAGAGTCTCTATTCTTGTACTTAAGGCGGCATTGTGCCTATTGTATTTCATTCCGATATGATTTCTGGGTTTCATCGTCAATGCGAAGGTCCAAGGAATACATTTAACCTGCAGTGGTGTATCGGAAACTAACACTGGTCTCACAGGAAAGGATCAAAGCACAGACTCTAAGAAGTCTCACTCACCTTGCTGTTATATCCACATTGTTCCTTTTGTATTTAATTCCGATGTAATTTCAGTGTTTCATCGTCAATGTGTATGTCTAAGGAATTCATTGAACCTGCAGTGGTGTATCGGAAACTAATACTGGTCTCACAGGGAATGCTCAAAGCTCGGACTGTAAGAAGAGTCTCTATTCTTGTACTTATTGCGGCATTGTGCATTTTGAATTCAGTTCCGATGCGATTTCCGTGTTTCATCGTCAATGCGAAGGTCCGTGGAATACATTGAACCTGCATTGGTGTATCGGAAACTAATACTGGTCTCACAGGAAAGGATCAAAGCACAGACTCAAAGAAGTCTCACTCATCTTGCTGTTAAGGCAGTATTGTTCCGTTTGTATTTAATTCCGATGTAATTTCAGTGTTTCATCGTCAATGAGTATGTCCAAGGAATACATTGAACCTGGAGTGGTGTATCGGAAACTAATACTGGTCTCACAGGTTATGCTCAAAGCACGGACCGTAAGAAGAGTCTCTATTCTTGTACGTAAGATGTAAGGCGGCATTGTGCCTTTTGTATGTAATTCCGATGTGATTTATGTGTTTCTTCGGCAATGTGTATGTCTAAGGAATACATTGAACCTGCAGTGGTGTATCGGAAACTAATACTGGTCTCACAGGGAATGCTCAAAGCACCGACTGTAAGACGAGTCTCAATTCTTGTACTTATTGCGGCATTGTGCATTTTGTATTTAGTTCCGATGCGATTTCTGTGTTTCATCGTCAATGCGAAGGTCCATGGAATACATTGAACCCGCAGTGGTGTATCGGAAACTAATACTGGTCTCACAGGAAAGGATCAAAGCACAGACTCAAAGAAGTCTCACTCATCTTGCAGTTAAGGCGGTATTGTTCTTTTGTATTTAATTCCGATGTAATTTAAGTGTTTCATCGTCAATGAGTATGTCCAAGGAATACATTGAACCTGGAGTGGTGTATCGGAAACTTATACTGGTCTCACAGGGGATGGTCAAAGCACCGTCTGTAAGAAGAGTCTCTATTCTTGTACGTAAGGCGGCATTGTGCCTTTTGTATTTAATTCCGATGCGATTTCTGTGTTTCATCGTCAATGTGTATGTCCAAGGAATACATTGAACCTGCAGTGGTGTATCAGAAACTAAAACTGGTCTCACAGGGAATGCTCAAAGCACCGACTGTTAGAACAGTCTCTATTCTTGTACTTAAGGCGGCATTGTGCCTTTTGTATTTAATTCCGATGCGATTTCTGTGTGAAGGTACAAGGAATACATTGTACCTGCAGTGGAGTATCGGAAACTAATATTGGTCTCACAGGGAATGCTCAAAGCACCGACTGTAAGAGGGGTCTCTATTCTTGCACTTATGGCGGCATTGTGCCATTTGTATTTAATTCCGATGTAATTTCAGTGTATCATCGTCAATGTGTATGTCTAAGGAATACGTTGAACCTGCGGTGGTGTATCGGAAACTAATACTGGTCTCACAGGGAATGCTCAAAGCACCGACTGTAAGAAGAGTCTCTATTCTTGTACTTATTGCGGCATTGTGCCTTTTGTATTTAGCTCCGATTCGATTTCGTGTTTCATCGTCAATGCGAAGGTCCAAGGAATACATGGAACCTGCAGTGGTGTATCGGAAACTAATACTGGTCTCACAGAAGAAAGGATCAAAGCACAGACTCTAAGAAGTCTCACTCATCTTGCAGTTAAGGCGGCATTGTTTCTTTTGTATTTAATTCCAATGTAATTTCAGTGTTTCATCGTCAATGAGTATGTCCAAGGAATACATTGAACCTGGAGTGGCGTATCGGAAACTAATACTGGTCTCACAGGGAATGCTCAAACACCGACTGTAAGAAGAGTCTCTATTCTTGTACTTAAGGCTGCATTGTGCTTTTTGTATTTCATTCCGATATGATTTCTGTTTTCATCGTCAATGCGGAGGTCCAAAGAATACATTGATCGTGCAGTGGTGTATCGGAAACTAATACTGGTCTCACAGGAAAGGATCAAAGCACAGACTCTAAGAAGTCTCACTCACCTTGCACTTATATCGGCATTGTTCCCTTTGTATTTAATTCCGATGTAATTTCAGTGTTTCATCGTCAATGAGTATGTCCAGGGAAAACATTGAACCTGGAGTGGTGTATCGGAAACTAATACTGGTCTCACAGGGAATGCTCAAAGCACCGACTGTAAGAAGAGTCTCTATTCTTGTACGAAAGGTGGCATTGTGCCTTGTGTATTTAATTCCGATGCGGGTTCTGTGTTTCATCGACAATGTGTATGTCCAAGGAATGCATTGAACCTGCGGTGGTGTATCGGAAACTAATACTGGTCTCACAGGGAATGCTCAAAGCACCGACTGTAAGAAGAGTCTCTATTCTTGTACTTAAGGCGGCATTGTGCCTTTTGCATTTAATTCCGATGCGATTTCTGTGTTTCATCGTCTATGTGAAGGTCCAAGGAATACATTGTACCTGCAGTGGTGTATCGGAAACTAATACTGGTCTCACAGGGAATGCTCAAAGCACCGACTATAAGAAGAGTCCCTATTCTTGCACTTATGGCGGCATTGTGACTTTTGTATTTAATTCCAATGTAATTTCGGTGTTTCTTCGGCAATGTGTATGTCTAAGGAATACATTGAACCTGCTGTGGTGTATCGGAAACTAATACAGGTATCACAGGGAATGCTCAAAGCACCGACTGTAAGAAGAGTCTCTATTCTTGTACTTATTGCGGCATTGTGCCTTTTGTATTTAGTTCCGATTCGATTTCTGTGTTTCATCGTCAATGCGAAGGGCCAAGGAGTACATTGAACCTGCAGTGGTGTATCGGAAACTAATACTGGTCTCACAGTAGAAAGGATCAAAGCACAGACTCTAAGAAGTCTCACTCATCTTGCATTTAAGGCGGCATTGTTCCTTTTGTATTTAATTCCGATGTAATTTCAGTGTTTCATCGTCAATGAGTATGTCCAAGGAATACATTGAACTTTGAGTGGTGTATCGGAAACTAATACTGGTCTCACAACTAATGCTCAAAGCACCGACTGTAAGAAGAGTCTCTATTCTTGTACGTAAGGCGGCATTGTGCCTTTTGTATTTAATTCCGATGCGATATCTGTGTTTCATCGTCAATGTGTATGTCCAAGGAATACATTGAACCTGCTGTGGTGTATCGGAAACTAATACAGGTATCACAGGGAATGCTCAAAGCACCGACTGTTAGAAGAGTCTCTATTCTTGTACTTAAGGCGGCATTGTGCCTTTTGTATTTAATTCCGATGCGATTTCTTTGTTTCATCGTCGATGTGAAGGTACAAGGAATACACTGTACCTGCTGTGGTGTATCGGAAACTAATACTGGTCTCACAGGGAATGCTCAAAGCACCGACTGTAAGAGGAGTCTCTATTCTTGCACCTATGGCGACATTGTGCCATTTGTATTTAATTCCGATGTAATTTCAGTGTTTCATCGTCAATGAGTATGTCCAAGGAATACATTGAACCTGGAGTGGTGTATCGGAAACTAATACTGGTCTCACAGGTAATGCTCAAAGCACCGACCGTAAGAAGAGTCTCTCCTCTTGTACGTATGGCGACATTGTGCCTTTTGTATTTAATTCCGATGTGATTTCTGTGTTTCATCGTCAATGTGTATGTCCAAGAAATACATTGAATCTGCAGTGGTGTATCGGAAACTAATACTGGTCTCACAGGGAATGCTCAAACACCGACTGTAAGAAGAGTCTCTATTCTTGTACGAAAGGTGGCATTGTGCCTTTTGTATTTAATTCCGACGCGAGTTCTGTGTTTCATCGACAATGTGTATGTCCAAGGAATACATTGTACCTGCAGTGGTGTATCGGAAACTAATACTGGTCTCAGAGGGAATGCTCAAAGCACCGACTGTAAGAGGAGTCTCTATTCTTGCACTTATGGCGGCATTGTGCCATTTGTATTTAATTCCGATGTAATTTCAGTGTTTCATCGTCAATGTGTATGTCTAAGGAACACTTTGAACCTGCAGTGGTGTATCGGAAACTAATACTGGTCTCGCAGGGAATGCTCAAAGCACCGACTGTAAGAAGAGTCTCTATTCTTGTACTTATTGCGGCATTGTGCCTTTTGTATTTAGTTCCCATTCGATTTCTGTGTTTCATCGTCAATGCGAAGGTCCAAGGAATACATTGAACCTGCAATGGTGTATCGGAAACTAATACTGGTCTCACAGTAGAAAGGATCAAAGCACAGACTCTAAGAAGTCTCACTCATCTTGCAGTTAAGGCGGCATTGTTCCTTTTGTATTTAATTCCGATGTAATTTCAGTGTTTCATCGTCAATGAGTATGTCCAAGGAATACATTGAACCTTTAGTGGTGTATCGGGAACTAATACTGGTCTCACAGGGAATGCTCAAAGCACCGACTGTAAGAAGAGTCTCTATTCTTGTACGAAAGGCGGCATTGTGCCTTTTGTATTTAATTCCGATGCGAGTTCTGTGTTTCATCGTCAATGTGTATGTCCAAGGAATGCATTGAACCTGCGGTGGTATATCGGAAACTAATACTGGTCTCATAGGGAATGCTCAAAGCACCGACTGTAAGAAGAGTCTCTATTCTAGTACTTAAGGCGGCATTGTGCCTTTTGCATTTAATTCCAATGCGATTTCTGTGTTTCATCGTCTATGTGAAGGTCCAAGGAATACATTGTACCTGCAGTGGTGTATCGGAAACTAATACTGGTCTCACAGGGAATGCTCAAAGCACCGACTGTAAGAAAATTCTCTATTCTTGCACTTATGGCGGCATTGTGACTTTTGTATTTAATTCCAATGTAATTTCAGTGTTTCTCCGGCAATGTGTATGTCTAAGGAATACATTGTACCTGCAGTGGTGTATCGGAAACTAATACTGGTCTCACTGGGAAAGCTCAAAGCACCGACTGTAAGAAGAGTCTCTATTCTTGCACTTATGGCGGCATTGTGCCTTTTGTATTTAATTCCGATGTAATTTCAGTGTTTCATCGTCAATGTGTATGTCTAAGGAATTCATTGAACCTGCAGTGGTGTATTGGAAACTAATACTGGTCTCACAGGGAATGCTCAAAGCACCGACTGTAAGAAGAGTCTCTATTCTTGTACTTATTGCGGCATTGTGCATATTGTATTTAGTTCCGATGCGATTTCTGTGTTTCATCGTCAATGCGAAGGTCCATGGAATACATTGAACCTGCAGTGGTGTATCGGAAACTAATACTGGTCTCAAAGTAGAAAGGATCAAAGCACAGACTCTAAGAAGTCTCACTCATCTTGCTGTTAAGGTGGCATTGTTCCTTGTGTAATTAATTCCGATGTAATTTCAGTGTTTCATCGTCAATGAGTATGTCCAAGGAATACATTGAACCTTGAGTGGTGTATCGGAAACTAATACTGGTCTCACAGGTAATGCTCAAAGCACCGACTGTAAGAAGAGTCTCTATTCTTGTACGTAAGGCGGCATTGTGCCTTCTGTATTTAATTCCGATGCGATATCTGTGTTTCATCGTCAATGTGTATGTCCAAGGAATACATTGAACCTGCAGTGGTGTATCAGAAACTAATACTGGTCTCACAGGGAATGCTCAAAGCACCGACTGTTAGAAGAGTCTCTATTCTTGTACTTAAGGCGGCATTGTGCCTTTTGTATTTAATTCCGATGCGATTTCTGTGTTTCATCGTCGATGTGAAGGTACAAGGAATACACTGTACCTGCTGTGGTGTATCGGAAACTAATACTTGTCTCACAGGGAATGCTCAAAGCACCGACTGTAAGAGGAGTCTCTCTTCTTGCACCTATGGCGACATTGTGCCATTTGTATTTAATTCCGATGTAATTTCAGTGTTTCATCGTCAATGAGTATGTCCAAGGAATACATTGAACCTGGAGTGGTGTATCGGAAACTAATACTGGTCTCACAGGTAATGCTCAAAGCACCGACCGTAAGAAGAGTCTCTCCTCTTGTACGTAAGGCGGCATTGTGCCTTTTGTATTTAATTCCGATGTGATTTCTGTGTTTCATTGTCAATGTGTATGTCCAAGAAATACATTGAATCTGCAGTGGTGTATCGGAAACTAATACTGGTCTCACAGGGAATGCTCAAACACCGACTGTAAGAAGAGTCTCTATTCTTGTACTTAAGGCTGCATTGTGCCTTTTGTATTTCATTCCGATATGATTTCTGTGTTTCATCGTCAATGCGAAGGTCCAAAGAATACATTGAACCTGCAGTGGTGTATCGGAAACTAATACTGGTCTCACAGGAAAGGATCAAATCACAGACTCTAAGAAGTCTCACTCACCTTGCAGTTATATCGGCATTGTTCCTTTTGTATTTAATTCCGTTGTAATTTCAGTGTTCCATCGTCAATGAGTATGTCCAGGGAATACTTTTAAACCTGGAGTGGTGTATCGGAAACTAATACTGGTCTCACAGGGAATGCTCAAAGCCCCGACTGTAAGAAGTGTCTCTATTATTGTACGAAAGGTGGCATTGTGCCTTTTGTATTTAATTCCGATTCGAGTTCTGTGTTTCTTCGACAATGTGTATGTCTAAGGAATACATTGTACCTGCAGTGGTGTATCGGAAACTAATACTGGTCTCAGAGGGAATGCTCAAAGCACCGACTGTAAGAGGAGTCTCTATTCTTGCACTTATGGCGGCATTGTGCCATTTGTATTTAATTCCGATGTAATTTCAGTGTTTCATCGTCAATGTGTATGTCTAAGGAATACTTTGAACCTGCAGTGGTGTATCGGAAGCTAATACAGGTCTCACAGGGAATGCTCAAATCACCGACTGTAAGAAGAGTCTCTATTCTTGTACTTATTGCGGCATTGTGCATTTTGTATTTAGTTCCGATTCGATTTCTGTGTTTCATCGTCAATGCGAAGGTCTAAGGAATACATTGAACCTGCAATGGTGTATCGGAAACTAATACTGGTCTCACAGTAGAAAGGATCAAAGCACAGACTCTAAGAAGTCTCACTCATCTTGCAGTTAAGGCGGCATTGTTCCTTTTGTATTTAATTCCGATGTAATTTCAGTGTTTCATCGTCAATGAGTAAGTCCAAGGAATACATTGAACCTGGAGTGGTGTATCGGGAACTAATACTGGTCTCACAGGTAATGCTCAAAGCACCGACCGTAAGAAGAGTCTCCATTGTTGTACGTAAGGCGGCATTGTGCCTTTTGTTTTTAATTAGGATGTGATTTCTGTGTTTCATCGTCAATGTGTATGTCCAAGGAATACATTGAATCTGCAGTGGTGTATCGGAAACTAATACTGGTCTCACAGGGAATGCTCAAACACCGACTGTAAGAAGAGTCTCTATTCTTGTACTTAAGGCGGCATTGTGCCTTTTGTATTTCATTCCGATATGATTTCTGTGTTTCATCGTCAATGCGAAGGTCCAAATAATACATTGAACCTGCAGTGGTGTATCGGAAACTAATACTGGTCTCACAGGAAAAGATCAAAGCACAGACTCTAAGAAGTCTCACTCACCTTGCAGTTATATCGGCATTGTTCCTTTTGTATTTAATTCCAATGCGATTTCTGTGTTTCATCGTCTATGTGAAGGTCCAAGGAATACATTGTACCTGCAGTGGTGTATCGGAAACTAATACTGGTCTCACAGGACATGCTCAAACCACCGACTGTAAGAAGAGTCCCTATTCTTGTACGAAACGCGGCATTGTGCCTTTTGTATTTAATTCCGATGCGAGTTCTGTGTTTCATCGTCAATGTGTATGTCCAAGGAATGCATTGAACCTGCGGTGGTATATCGGAAACTAATACTGGTCTCACAGGGAATGCTCACAGCACCGACTGTAAGAAGAGTCTCTATTCTTGTACTTAAGGCGGCATTGTGCCTTTTGCATTTAATTCCAATGCGATTTCTGTGTTTCATCGTCTATGTGAAGGTCCAAGGAATACATTGTACCTGCAGTGGTGTATCGGAAACTAATACTGGTCTCACAGGGAATGCTCAAAGCACCGACTGTAAGAAAATTCTCTATTCTTGCACTTATGGCGGCTTTGTGACTTTTGTATTTAATTCCAATGTAATTTCAGTGTTTCTTCGGCAATGTGTATGTCTAAGGAATACATTGTACCTGCAGTGGTGTATCGGAAACTAATACTGGTCTCACTGGGATAGCTCAAAGCACCGACTGTAAGAAGAGTCTCTATTCTTGCACTTATGGCGGCATTGTGCCATTTGTATTTAATTCCGGTGTAATTTCAGTGTTTCATCGTCAATGTGTATGTCTAAGGAATTCATTGAAACTGCAGTGGTGTATCGGAAATTAATACTGGTCTCACAGGGAATGCTCAAAGCACCGACTGTAAGAAGAGTCTCTATTCTTGTACTTATTGCGGCATTGTGCATGTTGTATTTAGTTCCGATGCGATTTCTGTGTTTCATCGTCAATGCGAAGGTCCATGGAATACATTGAACCTGCAGTGGTGTATCGGAAACTAATACTGGTCTCACAGGAAAGGATCAAAGCACAGACTCAAAGAAGTCTCACTCACCTTGCAGTTATATCGGCATTGTTCCTTTTGTATTTAATTCCGATGTAATTTCAGTGTTTCATCGTTAATGAGTATGTCCAGGGAAAACATTGAACCTGGAGTGGTGTATCGGAAACTAATACTGGTCTCACAGGGAATGCTCAAAGCACCGACTATAAGAAGAGTCTCTATTCTTGTACTTAAGGCGGCATTGTGCCTTTTGCATTTAATTCCGATGCGATTTCTGTGTTTCATCGTCTATGTCAAGGTCCAAGGAATACATTGTACCTGCAGTGGTGTATCGGAAACTAATACTGGTCTCACAGGGAATGCTCAAAGCACCGACTGTAAGAAGTGTCTCTATTCTTGCACTTATGGCGGCATTGTGACTTTTGTATTTAATTCCAATGTATTTTCAGTGTTTCTTCGGCAATGTGTATGTCTTAGGAATACATTGAACCTGCAGTGGTGTATCGGAAACTAAAACTGGTGTCACTGGGAAAGCTCAAAGCACCGACTGTAAGGAGAGTCTCTATTCTTGCACTTATGGCGGCATTGTGCCTTTTGTATTTACTTCCGATGTAATTTCAGTGTTTCATCGACAATGTGTATGTCTAAGGAATTCATTAAACCAGCAGTGGTGTATCGGAAACTAATACTGGTCTCACAGGGAATGCTCAAACCACCGACTGAAAGAAGAGTCTCTATTCTTGTACTTATTGCGGCATTGTGCATTTTGTATTTAGTTCCGATGCGATTTCTGAGTTTCATCGTCAATGCGAAGGTCCATGGAATACATTGAACATGCAGTGGTGTATCGGAAACTAATACTGGTCTCACAGGAAAGGATCAAAGCACAGACTCAAAGAAGTCTCACTCATCTTGCAGTTAAGGCGGTATTGTTCCTTTTGTATTTAATTCCGATGTAATTTCAGTGTTTCATCGTCAATGAGTATGTCCAAGGAATACATTGAACCTGGAGTGGTGTATCAGAAACTAATACTTGTCTCACAGGGAATGCTCAAAGCACCGACTGTTAGAAGAGTCTCTATTCTTGTACTTAAGGCGGCATTGTGCCTTTTGTATTTAATTCCGATGCGATTTCTGTGTTTCGTCGTCAATGTGAAGGTACATGGAATACATTGTACCTGCAGTGGTGTATCGGAAACTAATACTGGTCTCACAGGGAATGCTCAAAGCACCGACTGTAAGAGGAGTCTCTATTCTTGCACTTATGGCGGCATTGTGCCATTTGTATTTAATTCCGATGTAATTTCAGTGTTTCTTCGGCAATGTGTATGTCTAAGGAATACATTGAACCTGCAGTGGTGTATCGGAACCTAATACTGGTCTCACTGGGAAAGCTCAAAGCACCGACTGTAAGATGAGTCTCTATTCTTGCACTTATGGCGGCATTGTGCCTTTTGTATTTAATTCCGATGTAATTTCAGTGTTTCATCGTCAATATGTATGTCTAAGGAATTCATTGAACCTGCAGTGGTGTATCGGAAACTAATACTGGTCTCACAGGGAATGCTCAAAGCACCGACTGTAAGAAGAGTCTCTATTCTTGTACTTATTGCGGCATTGTGCATTTTGTATTTAGTTCCGATGCGATATCTGTGTTTCATCGTCAATGCGAAGGTCCATGGAATACATTGAACCTGCAGTGGTTTATCGGAAACTAATACTGGTCTCACAGGAAAGGATCAAAGCACAGACTCAAAGAAGTCTCACTCATCTTGCAGTGAAGGCGGTATTGTTCCTTTTGTATTTAATTCCGATGTAATTTCAGTGTTTCATCGTCAATGAGTATGTCCAAGGAATACATTGAACCTGGAGTGTGTGATATTCGCTATTTTTGGCTTAATTAAAACAGCAAATTCAGGCAGAAGGCAAATACTTGTTTATAAAGAATGATTAATATATAATAAGGCGTCGCATGGCGACGGTGGAATTTTTCTAGATAATGTAGTTCGTCGTCTTTGGGCGGCAATATAAACAGAAAAGTACGGATGGATATGCGATCCTTCACTATTTTGTTCGCTATAGAACAAATGAAGCCTTGAGCGCTAAAAAGACTTTTACTGATTTTCTCGAGTAAGACGGACGCAGATTTGTGGCGGTCTGATCTAATTATTTTTACTAAATAAATAAAAACGTGTTCCGTCTAAGTTTTGAGTGAAGTGTAGGAAGAAGAACTGTTGTAACTTACCGTGACGAAGCACGAGCGACTCAAGAGGACAATGGCTACATAAAAGAGCGCTCAATGGACATGATATGGACATAAAAATCTACCGTCATTGTAGTATTAAGCTTAAGGTACGATATATGTTTTAGTTATAATAAATATTTGTTCTGGGAATACTGAATCATTTAGCAGTGCTCATTTCTATTATCTCCTCAGTATTATTTTCATTTTAATTATGCAATTTGCTAATATTACAGACTCCAAGATCAGCAGTCCAATGTGCGTGTTACATTGATAAAAAGAAAACTGTTTTATCGTCTTCTTGCATCAGCTTTAATATTGAATTTCTCTTTTGTGTGATGTTACAGTTGTTTTTGCGCCCTTAAGAACTTTCTGGTCCCTTAGGAAATTTTTTTTGTCATAACAATAACTTCACAACCGGGTATGATCGTATCTACGATCATGAAGTAATTAGAAAGACGATAACGCAACTTCTTAATCAATAGCACGCTAGTTGTGACTGCCTCAAGCCACGCGAAACCGCAAGTAAAACTATTCACATCTCATAATGCAATATTTTATGACAATGGTCAATCCATGATTCTTACGCCAATTGTAATTGATAAAACAGTTAGTTAAATCTCAATTTCCAACTTTCCATTGAATAGCAACATCACTTCTATTTTGTAACATCACACTTGGCGCCCGAACAGGGACTTGACCAAAAATTAGTTCAAATTCTTGGAAAATTTCTATGTGCTTGTGTTAATATATGTTCTGTCGTTTCATGTACACATCATCTCTCTGTGAGAATGCCAGAAAATACGCTGGTCGATAACGCAGTTTAATTATCGAGAGAAAGGAAAAGAAAAGAGATGCGAATTTGCTGAGACAACATAGCGGTAACCAAGCCATCAAAAAGTAAGTCAGAATTTTGCATACGCAGTGTAGTGCTTCAGTAGCAACGTTGCTTTTCCAAGTCGATCCACATCCCTTCTATCTCCTTCCCGCTATAGAAAATCTGCTTTATTTTATATTTCAAAGTAAAATTCTTCGTAGTCTGATAATAGAAATTATTTCTCCCCATTGTTAGTATACCTGTATTGCATTTTCAACATGGTGGATAGTGTGCGCAATTTGCAGTGAAGAGCATCTTCATTCATTTGTCTGAAACGGTTAGGTTCCATCTTGTCTTCTCGCCAGATAGAGTTTCATTTGTTGCTCACGCGAGAGCGGTGCTCTTAGCGGACTCACCACGTCACTGACAAACGACGAAAGCCTTGCGTAGCACCTGATTTACTGACGAAAATGGCAGATAGTAAACAGAGACAGGTGACAACAGGAGACGGGAGTGAAGACGTTAATAGTATTCCATACCCTTTACGATCGCGAATGGTAGGTTCCCGTGTGGAAACTGAACTAACCATGTCTGTATCAGGGGAAAGTGACCCTGAAGTCCAAACTCGTCCCGCTGCAGCTACAAATGACCTCGGTGCGTTAATGGAAATGCTGAAACAACAGTTTGACGCAGTAAATGAGAATATAAAAACACAAAATGAGACTATAAAAACACAAAATGAGATTGTTAACGCCCGACTAGATGCTGTAAGCGAATCATTAAAAACAGAGCTAGGCACAATCAAAACAGATCTGCATAAAGAAATTACGGCTGAATTAAATACCCATTTGGGTGAGGTGCAAACTAAGATCAGTGATCAAATTCAGAAAATGCAGAAACAGGTGAAAAGTGAAATAGCTGAAGTATCTGGAACATTAAACACAAAAATTCAGGCAGCTACCAAAGAAATAAACTCAGTTAGAAATGCAGTATCTGACATTGAAGGTGTAGTAGAGGATCTGTCGAGGCAGATAGACTCAATCAATATCGAGGAACAGGTTAAGAGCACCGTGAAAGCACACGCGGAGGCATTGTCGGAACACTACAGTGAATGGATAAAGGGTAAAGATATTTTTATCGAAAAGAAGGTCAGGGAGGAGCTTAGGGAGACTGTCAAGGATGTAACTTATGAAATCTTAGCTGCTCCTGGTAAGTCGGGAGACACAGTAGTTTCTGAATTGGGACAGATTCGGAGGACACTTACACGGGATCTTCCCGAGTGGAAGCAGCAAGTAGTGGACGAAGTCAGAATGCTGAGAAACTGGGTAGAAAATCCGCACACACATACGCAAACTATAGGGAACAACTCTTTAGACGGTGACGAATGTCAGTCAACTCCTTATCGTTCACCGCCTGATTACATGCAAAACGACAGTCATGTTGAGTCCCGAGTAGGGAAAATAAATGATCCGCCCACAATTGTGAGTTTAATGCAAGAGGAAAGTGTGATTAAGCATCGCACTTTTCCTGTTTTTCATCCGCAGAAGCGAGAAATACACCCCATCGTGTTCCTAAAGAATTTTTCCGGCATATTTCCCAGGAGCTGGACAGACAGACAGCGTATTCAGTTCGTCACTGGCTTTATTTCTGGTGATGCAGCATTATGGGGAACGGAAATGGTAGACACGTGTAGGAATTATGAAGAGTTTGAGAAAATGTTCTTGGCAAAATTTTGGAGTAATGGGGTACAGCAAAGATTAAGGAAGGAGGTGTATGGTGCGGAAATTTTCAATGAGAAGCATGGAAGTCTCCGGCGATACTTTGAGTAGTATCTAGCAAAAATTAAATTCTGGGATTCTCCGATTTCTTCCAAGGACGTAATTATGATTCTCAAAAGCAAACTCCCTGTGTCTATTAGAGAGAAACTAGTAAATGTGTCCGAAGAAGACACGAATGCATTCCTTTCTGCGCTGGATTCCTTGGATTTAATTAGCGAGGATGTGCACTCCAAGGTTGGCAGCGGCAAATTCTTCCCTGGCAGCCAGCAGAATGCATCGCACGCGGACAACAATGCGCCCAAGGAGAGAGCGAGCTACTGCGACCGCTGTTACCAACCTGCCAGCGGTTATCAAAACGCAAACGGCAATAACTTTAAAGGGAAGCAGAAAACCAATTACAGTAATCAGCAGAGATACCACCCAATTTACAACCACCAGGTACAACATCAGTACGGAAACCCACCCTTTAATTCTGCGCCTGAGCAGTATGGAAATTCTCCACAAACGATTGGTAATTTTTCAAATGGGCCAGTGTACAATCAAAGTTATAGGTCGAAATATAGTAAGTGGCATGGGCCAGGCGGAGGCCACCCAGCACATCAGAACAACTTTTCACAGAATAGAGGACCGCGGAACAATTTTCAAATGGCACCAAATGCGAACTTTCCTTCACAAGGAAATGGTTTTGCCGGCAACCAAAAGATCGGGCGACAGCAGCCGTCTCAAGTATTTTATTCACAAGTGAATGCACCCAGTGGATTTTACCCCTCTACACCGGCATTTGTACCACATAACCAGCACCAATATGAAACGGAACAAACACTTAAGGCCATGAATAACAAACAGGTTAAACATCCTGCGGAAAATTAGAGGCAGCGCCTCTCAGCCTCAAAGAGGTCGCTGCGAATTTTGAGTGGGGGCACTAAGGAATCCTCTGATTCTGAGTATGTTAATGCGATACGGTAGGACCATGAGACCGACTTACGAGATGACCTTGCACCTGACAAAGCTCAAGACATTAACGACATTTATGATGAACAGGTCCAGGCTTCGATTAAGATTTCTATTACTAACATTCCTGTCACAGCCGTTGTTGATACAGGAACAAACATCAATGTCATGTCACCATGTCTCTTCAGACAGGTGTCTTCTGTTTCAAAAGTTTTATCATTGCCGATTCAGGGGTGCTCCATATCGGGAGCGATTGGTCTATTGAAACAGAGAGTTAGTTTACAGACGCAGCTTCAACTGCAGATAGAATCTGTTTCGGTTTCCTGCCTCTTGCTTACTGGAAATTTCCTTGTGTGAACTGTTAATAATAAGTATTGTGTTGAACAGCACACTGATTACATGGTAACGGCTACTACATGTAAACTTTAAGTATTAAATGCTATGTATGGAAAAATTGTTTGTAGTGATGGACATTGAACTGATATTTCTTCAACAAGCTGAAGCAGGAAATAGGGGTTGCACCAATAATTTCAATTTAATTTTAAGTTAGTAATAAGAAAAAAAGTGCTTGCGAGGTGATTGCCCGGAGCTAAATAAATATGTAAAGGTGAGAAATGGAGAAGGATGCGTAAATAAGCACTTCTCTCACGGTACAAGAAGATTTATAGATTTATTTTTAGTAATGTAAGTACTTGAAGTTCTGTTGTAAAAGCCCAAATTACCTGCTTAAAAAAAAAAAAAAAAAAGGTACATGGTCAAACAGTCCAGACAGTGGACAGGAGTAGAAGAAATAGCTTAAAGTTCAGTTAAAGCGTGCTGTTAAATGGAAAAACAAGTGGTAACCCACATGTGTTCACGCAAGGAGACAATAAGCTGTAGTAAACTAAGTTAGGTGAAATACAGTACAAATAGAGGCAAACCATGAAGCATCAATAATGTAGCGTAAGTACTCCACGAGGCCATTAATTGCTATGAAAGTAAACTATTTCCCTGCGATCTGTGCCCAATGTAAAGAGTATATGAGGAATGTTAGCTGACGAATTGATTTCAGTAGAATAAAGGTACTAAATAACCACACAGCAAGCCCCCTGTATCATAAATAAGTCCAAGTAAAGATCTTCAGAAATTTGTAGTGTAATCTAGCGACCATTCAATACCCTAATTGAAGGCTAATCTAAAGAACAAGCAATGCAGTGATATTTAAACATAATACTGACTATAACCAGAGTAAGACGTAGAAGTAGCAAAGCATGCTGTAATGAAAGAGGTTGAAATTTATATATGTGCCTATGTTTATTATGATAATTTGATTTACATGAAGATTTTATTGCAAAAATGTCTCCTAAGACACTCCTCTTATGAAATCCATTTTCCTTGTGCCCGTTCCTTTTGATCTTGGTTCATTAACCCACACCAAGGGTCGACTTGTAAAAGGCACATGTGCTTCGGGGCAAAGCAGTGCTTATGAGAAATGAGACACGTAGCGTGATGAACTTCGCTAGCTTTGGTAATGTTTGTTATGGACCGGTTGTGTAAACCCAGTGAACTGTCGGTAATTCCATTCATGCGAAAAATAGTAGACACGCGTTACCCTATTTTTTTTTAACAGAGAACGATTGCTGAGTACATGAAGCGAAGAGGGAGACCTATTGTTATCCAGTCTGCCCTCAAATATAAAAAAAAGATTTGGCAAGCACAAAAAAAAAGATTCAGCGTTAAATGTGTACTCGTTAAGTAGTAGATATGCTGCGTGGCAGTAGAAAATGATCTTGGGTGCACTAAAGAATAAATGCAACGAGTGTTGCGAAACCTGTAGTTTTCATAATGAGGAGATGAGCCCTTAAAAGAAAGTTTGAAAGAATATTTTTAGGTTCACTAGTGAAAGCAAATCTTGAGATATAAAGAGTCCATTCATAAAGCAGTTGTTCACTGGACTTAACAAAAGGAGTGACCATTAATTGTAAATATTAGCTCGTAAGTGATATTTTGTAAATAGTAGAATATAAGTCTTTCTATACCAGTGGAGGAAACGTGCAAAATTGATTGTTTTGTAAATGAACTCTATCGGCGAAGGAACTAAGCACGAATGCTGTGTGAAGATGCACACTAAAGTGCGACGTGCATAATAAAAATAACTGTTCACTGTATACTAGTGGTAGTGTTGTACTGCAAGTGTAAAAAAGGAAGTCAAGGCTACGACAACAGGTGCAACGCAAAGTTCAGTGTTGTTCTAAGTGCAGCGACAGCTAAAACATTCTTCGTCACTTACCTGTGAGCCTCATGGGAGGCAGTTGACAGAGAAGTATGGAGGCAGCTTCAGTGTCCGGCTCCTCCGGTGGAAAACGCGCGCGAGGTGTTTGTAGCGATGCACTCGTGTGATACGAAGTTCACAAAAAAAAAAAAAAAGGGAGCAATCGACGACGAGCAGCTCTGTTACAGCCTGAGCGCGAACGGATACTAAGTATTGGAGCTCACGCAACACTGTGCAGCCGCTGTGAGTGGCTCACGTGTGGGTGACGAAACAATCCAAACTTTAAACTGCTAACCGCCATGACTTCAATCGTACATACTGGAGGAAAGACATTTGTACACTTGTGTGACTACATTTTCATATGTAAATTAAGCGATTTTCTTGAGTTGAAGTTAAGATGAGTGAGAAGTAAATTGTTAGATTACTGAGACCTTAAAGCCATTAATACCGGCACTCCTGAACACTGCTAAAATGAATTATAAACCTGTCTCTTGATGGACAAAGAAAATGAATGTGCACTATAGGAAGACCCTAAACTCCAGACCAGTCCCGATCCTTAACAAATGTATCCAATAGGTTATAAGTTATACTAATAATTTTCCACTTCTTCTGTTTCATATTGTAAATAAAAACCCGGGAAGCCGCATGAATTCCTGGCACCACAGCGGAAAGGACAGATGTACCGCATGATGAACGCCGTAGACAGCTAACACAGAAAGTGAAAGCATCATGAAGTGTAGTGCTACGTTATTAAACTGTAATTGAACCACAATGAGTCAACAGATGCTCGAACATTGTCCACTCTAGTTTAGTGAAAATAAGCACTCACTGTACTCATGTATTAGTTGTTAAGCTCAAGAGAAAGTAATTCCTGAATTCTATCCCCTGAAGTGCGAAATGAACGTTCACTTATTGTTATAAGCAAATATGGACCAAACTTAAATATGCACATAAATGTTAATCTTGGTATTATGGAATGAAGTGACTGATGAACAAAGAATGAAAAACTTTATTTTGAAATATGATAAATATCGGATATATGTTTATAAATGTGATTTCAATTTATGTACTTTGTACGCCAGTAACGTTATGTAAATGTCACACCAAAAATCACGAATATCTCATGAGGACATGAGGATCGAGGTAATCCTTCGGCATTCCCTCTCTCCTCATGGGAGGCAATGTGATATTCGCTATTTTTGGCTTAATTAAAACAGCAAATTCAGCCAGAAGGCAAATACTTGTTTATAAAGAATGATTAATATATAATAAGGCGTCGCATGGCGACGGTGGAATTTTCTAGATAATGTAATTCGTCGTCTTTGGGCGGCAATATAAACAGAAAAGTACGGATGGATATGCGATCCTTCACTATTTTGTTCGCTGGAGAACAAATGAAGCCTTGAGCGCTAAAAAGACTTTTACTGTTTTTCTCGAGTAAGACGGACGCAGATTTGTGGCGGTCTGATCTAATTATTTTTACTAAATAAATAAAAACGTGTTCCGTCTAAGTTTTGAGTGAAGTGTAGGAAGAAGAACTGTTGTAACTTACCGTGACGAAGCACGAGCGACTCAAGAGGACAATGGCTATATAAAAGAGCGCTCAATGGACATGATATGGACATAAAAATCTACCGTCATTGTAGTATTAAGCTTAAGGTACGATATATGTTTTAGTTATAATAAATATTTGTTCTGGGAATACTGAATCATTTAGCAGTGCTCATTTCTATTATCTCCTCAGTATTATTTTCATTTTAATTATGCATTTTGCTAATATTACAGACTCCAAGATAAGCAGTCCAATGTGCGTGTTACATTGATAAAAAGAAAACTGTTTTATCGTCTTCTTGCATCAGCTTTAATATTGAATTTCTCTTTTGTGTGATGTTACAGTTGTTTTTGCGCCCTTAAGAACTTTCTGGCCCCTTAGGAAATATTTTTTGTCATAACAAAAACTTCACAACCGGGTATGATCGTATCTACGATCATGAAGTAATTAGAAAGACGATAACGCAACTTCTTAATCAATAGCACGCTAGTTGTGACTGCCTCAAGCCACACGAAACCGCAAGTAAAAACTATTCACATCTCATAATGCAATATTTTATGACAATGGTCAATCCATGATTCTTACGCCAATTGTGATTGATAAAATAGTTAGTTAAATCTCAATTTCCAACTTTCCATTGAATAGCAACATCACTTCTATTTTGTAACATCACAAGTGGTGTATCGGAAACTAATACTGGTCTCACAGGGAATGCTCAAAGCACCGACTGTAAGAAGAGTCTCTATTCTTGTACTTAAGGCGGCATTGTGCCTTTTGTATTTAATTCCGATGCGATTTCTGTGTTTCATCGTCAATGTAAAGGTACAAGGAATACATTGTACCTGCAGTGGTGTATCGGAAACTAATACTGGTCTCACAGGGAATGCTCAAAGCACCGACTGTAAGAGGAGTCTCTATTCTTGCACTTATGGCGGCATTGTGCCATTTGTATTTAATTCCGATGTAATTTCAGTGTTTCATCGTCAATGTGTATGTCTAAGGAATACATTGAACCTGCAGTGGTGTATCGGAAACTAATACTGGTCTCACAGGGAATGCTCAAATCACCGACTGTAAGAAGAGGCTCTATTCTTGTACTTATTGCGGCATTGTGCCTTTTGTATTTAGTTCCGATTCGATTTCTGTGTTTCATCGTCAATGCGAAGGTCCAAGGAATACATTGAACCTGCAGTGGTATATCGGAAACTAATACTGGTCTCACAGGAAAGGATCAAAGCACAGACTCTAAGAAGTCTTACTCATCTTGCCGTTAAGGCGGCATTGTTCCTTTTGTATTAAATTCCGATGTAATTTCAGTGTTTCATCGTCAATGAGTATGTCCAAGGAATACACTGAACCTGGAGTGGTGTATCGGAAACTAATACTGGTCTCACAGGGAAAGCTCAAAGCACCGACTGTAAGAAGAGTCTCTATTCTTGCACTTATGGCGGCATTGTGCCTTTTGTATTTAATTCCGATGTAATTTCAATGTTTCATCGTCAATGTGTATGTCTAAGGAATTCTTTGAACCTGCAGTGGTGTATCGGAAACTAATACTGGTCTCACAGGGAATGCTCAAAGCACCGACTGTAAGATGAGTCTCTATTCTTGTACTTATTGCGGCATTGTGCATTTTGTATTTAGTTCCAACGTGATTTCAGTGTTTCATCGTCAATGCGAAGGTCCAAGGAATACATTGAAACTGCAGTGGTGTATCGGAAACTAATACCGGTCTCACAGGAAAGGATCAAAGCACGGACTCTAAGAAGTCTCACTCATCTTGCAGTTAAGGCGGCATAGTTCCTTTTGTATTTAATTCCGATGTAATTTCAGTGTTTCATCGTCATTGAGTATGTCCAAGAAATACATTGAACCTGCAGTGGTGTATCAGAAACTAATACTGGTCTCACAGGGAATGCTCAAAGCACCGACTGTAAGAAGAGTCTCTATTCTTGTACTTAAGGCGGCATTGTGCCTTTTGTATTTAATTCCGATGCGATTCCTGTGTTTCATCGTCAATGTGAAGGTACAAGGAATACATTGAACCTGCAGTGGTGTATCGGAAACTAATACTGGTCTCACAGGGAATGCTCAAAGCACCGACTGTAAGAAGAGTCTCTATTCTTGCACTTATGGCGGCATTGTGACGTTTGTATTTAATTCCAATGTAATTTCAGTGTACCTTCGGCAATGTGTATGTCTAAGGAATACATTGAACCTGCAGTGGTGTATCGGAAACTAATACTGGTCTCACTGGGAAAGGTCAAAGCACCGACTGTAAGAAGAGTCTCTATTCTTGCATTTATGGTGGCATTGTGCCTTTTGTATTTAATTCCGATGTCATTTCAGTGTTTCATCGTCAATGTGTATGTCTAAGGAATTCATTGAACCTGCAGTGGTGTATCGGAAACTAATACTGGTCTCACAGGGAATGCTCAAAGCACCGACTGTAAGAAGAGCCTCTATTCTTGTACTTATTGCGGCATTGTGCATTTTTTATTTAGTTCCGATGCGATTTCTGTGTTTCATCGTCAATGCGAAGGTCCATGGAATACATTGAACCTGCAGTGGTGTATCGGAAACTAATACTGGTCTCACAGGAAAGGATCAAAGCACAGACTCAAAGAAGTCTCACTCATCTTGCAGTTAAGGCGGTATTGTTCGTTTTGTATTTAATTCCGATGTAATTTCAGTGTTTCATCGTCAATGAGTATGTCTAAGGAATTCATTGAACCTGCAGTGGTGTATCGGAAACTAATACTGGTCTCACAGGGAATGCTCAAAGCACCGGCTGTAAGAAGAGTCTCTATTCTTGTACTTATTGCGGCATTGTGCCTTTTGTATTTAATTCCGATGCGATTCCTGTGTTTCATCGTCAATGTGAAGGTACAAGGAATACATTGTACCTGCAGTGGTGTATCGAAAACTAATACTGGTCTCACAGGGAATGCTCGAAGCACCGACTGTAAGAGGAGTCTCTATTCTTGCAGTTATGGCAGCATTGTGCCATTTGTATTTAATTCCGATGTAATATCAGTGTTTCATCGTCAATGTGTATGTCTAAGGAATACATTGAACCTGCAGTGGTGCATCGGAAACTACTACTGGCCTCACAGGGAATGCTCAAAGCACCGACTGTAAGAAGAGTCTCTATTCCTGTACTTATTGCGGCATTGTGCCTTTTGTATTTAGTTCCGATTCGATCTCTGTGTCTCATCGTCAATGTGAAGGTCCAAGGAATACATTGCACCTGCAGTGGTGTATCGGAAACTAATACTGGTCTCACAGGAAAGGATCAAAGCACAGACTCTAAGAAGTCTCATTCTTCTTCCACTTCAGGCGGCATTGTTCCTTTTGTATTTAATTCCGATGTAATTTCAGTGTTTCATCGTCAATGTGTATGTCCTAGGAATACATGGAATCTGCAGTGGTGTATCGGAAACTAATACTGGTCTCACAGGGAATGCTCAAAGCACCGACTGTAAGAAGAGTCCACATTCTTGTACTTAAGGCGGCATTGTGCCATTTGTATCTAATTCCGATGCCATATCTGTGTTCCATCGTCAATGTGAAGGTCTAAGGAATACGTTGAACCGGGAGTGGTGTATCGGAAACTAATACTGGTCTCACAGGGAATGCTCAAAAGCACCGACTGTAAGAAGAGTCTCTATTCTTGTATTTAAGGCGGCATTGTGCCTTTTGTATTTAATTCCGATGCGATTCCTGTGTTTCATCGTCAATGAGAAGGTACAAGGAATACATTGTACCTGTAGTGGTGTATCGGAAACTAATACTGGTCTCACAGGGAATGCTCAAAGCACCGACTGTAAGAGGAGTCTCTATTCTTGCACTTATGGCGGCATTGTGCCATTTGTATTTAATTCCGATGTAATATCAGTGTTTCATCGTCAATGTGTATGTCTAAGGAATACATTGAACCTGCAGTGGTGCATCGGAAACTACTACTGGCCTCACAGGGAATGCTCAAAGCACCGACTGTAAGAAGAGTCTCTATTCCTGTACTTATTGCGGCATTGTGCCTTTTGTATTTAGTTCCGATTCGATCTCTGTGTCTCATCGTCAATGTGAAGGTCCAAGGAATACATTGCACCTGCAGTGGTGTATCGGAAACTAATACTGGTCTCACAGGAAAGGATCAAAGCACAGACTCTAAGAAGTCTCATTCTTCTTCCACTTCAGGCGGCATTGTTCCTTTTGTATTTAATTCCGATGTAATTTCAGTGTTTCATCGTCAATGTGTATGTCCTAGGAATACATGGAATCTGCAGTGGTGTATCGGAAACTAATACTGGTCTCACAGGGAATGCTCAAAGCACCGACTGTAAGAAGAGTCCACATTCTTGTACTTAAGGCGGCATTGTGCCATTTGTATCTAATTCCGATGCCATATCTGTGTTCCATCGTCAATGTGAAGGTCTAAGGAATACGTTGAACCGGGAGTGGTGTATCGGAAACTAATACTGGTCTCACAGGGAATGCTCAAAAGCACCGACTGTAAGAAGAGTCTCTATTCTTGTATTTAAGGCGGCATTGTGCCTTTTGTATTTAGTTCCGATTCGATCTCTGTGTTTCATCGTCAATGTGAAGGTCCAAGGAATACATTGAACCTGCAGTGGTGTATCGGAAACTAATACTGGTTTCACAGGAAATGATCAAAGCACCGACTGTAAAAAGAGACTCTATTCTTGTACTGAAGGCGGCATTATGCCTTTAGTATTTAATTCCGATGCGAATTCTGTGTTTCATCGTCAATGTGAACGTCCAAGGAATACATTGAACCTGCAGTGGTGTATCGGAAACTAATACTGGTCTCACAGGAATTGCTCAAAGCACCGACTGTAAGAAGAGACTCTATTCTTGTACTGAAGGCGGCATTATGCCTTTAGAATTTAATTCCCATGCGAATTATGTGTTTCATCGTCAATGTGAAGGTCCAAGGAATACATTGAACCTGCAGTGGTGTATCGGAAACTAATACTGGTCTCACAGGGAAAGCTCAAAGAACCGACTGTAAGAAGAGTCTCTATTCTTGTACTTAAGGCGGCATTGTGCCTTTTGTATTTGATTCCGATGCGATTTCTGTGTTTCATCGTCAAGGTGAAAGTCCAAGGAATACATTGAACCTGCAGTGGTGTATCGGATACTATTACTGGTCTCACAGGCAATGCTCAAAGCACCGACTGTAAGAAGAGTCTCTATTCTTGTACTTAATTCGGCATTGTGCCTTTTGCATTTAATTCCGATGCGATTTCTGTGTTTCATCGTCAATGTGAAGGTACAAGGAATACATTGTACCTGCAGTGGTGTATCGGAAACTAATACTGATCTCACAGGGAATGCTCAAAGCACCGACTGTAAGAGGAGTCTCTATACTTGCACTTATGGTGGCATTGTGCCTTTTGTATTTAATTCCAATGTAATTTCAGTGTTTCATCGTCAATGTGTGTGTCTAAGTAATACATTGAACCTGCAGTGGTGTATCGAAAACTAATACTGGTCTCACAGGAAATGCTCAAAGCACCGACTGTAAGAAGAGTTTATATTCTTGTACTTATTGCGGCATTGTGCCTTTTGTATTTAGTTCCGATTCGATCTCTGTGTTTCATCGTCAATGTGAAGGTCCAAGGAATACATTGAACCTGCAGTGGTGTATCGGAAACTAATACTGGTTTCACAGGAAATGATCAAAGCACCGACTGTAAGAAGAGACTCTATTCTTGTACTGAAGGCGGCATTATGCCTTTAGTATTTAATTCCGATGCGAATTCTGTGTTTCATCGTCAATGTGAACGTCCAAGGAATACATTGAACCTGCAGTGGTGTATCGGAAACTAATACTGGTCTCACAGGAATTGCTCAAAGCACCGACTGTAAGAAGAGACTCTATTCTTGTACAGAAGGCGGCATTATGCCTTTAGAATTTAATTCCCATGCGAATTATGTGTTTCATCGTCAATGTGAAGGTCCAAGGAATACATTGAACCTGCAGTGGTGTATCGGAAACTAATACTGGTCTCACAGGGAAAGCTCAAAGAACCGACTGTAAGAAGAGTCTCTATTCTTGTACTTAAGGCGGCATTGTGCCTTTTGTATTTGATTCCGATGCGATTTCTGTGTTTCATCGTCAATGTGAAAGTCCAAGGAATACATTGAACCTGCAGTGGTGTATCGGATACTATTACTGGTCTCACAGGCAATGCTCAAAGCACCGACTGTAAGAAGAGTCTCTATTCTTGTACTTAAGGCGGCATTGTGCCTTTTGCATTTAATTCCGATGCGATTTCTGTGTTTCATCGTCAATGTGAAGGTACAAGGAATACATTGTACCTGCAGTGGTGTATCGGAAACTAATACTGATCTCACAGGGAATGCTCAAAGCACCGACTGTAAGAGGAGTCTCTATACTTGCACTTATGGTGGCATTGTGCCTTTTGTATTTAATTCCAATGTAATTTCAGTGTTTCATCGTCAATGTGTGTGTCTAAGTAATACATTGAACCTGCAGTGGTGTATCGAAAACTAATACTGGTCTCACAGGAAATGCTCAAAGCACCGACTGTAAGAAGAGTTTATATTCTTGTACTTATTGCGGCATTGTGCCTTTTGTATTTAGTTCCGATTCGATCTCTGTGTTTCATCGTCAATGTGAAGGTCCAAGGAATACATTGAACCTGCAGTGGTGTATCGGAAACTAATACTGGTCTCACAGGAAATGATCAAAGCACCGACTGTAAGAAGAGACTCTATTCTTGTACTGAAGGCGGCATTATGCCATTAGTATTTAATTCCGATGCGAATTCTGTGTTTCATCGTCAATGTGAAGGTCCAAGGAATACATTGAACCTGCAGTGGTGTATTGGAAACTAATACTGGTCTCACAGGAATTGCTCAAAGCACCGACTGTAAGAAGAGACTCTATTCTTGTACTGAAGGCGGCATTATGCCGTTAGAATTTAATTCCCATGCGAATTCTGTGTTTCATCGTCAATGTGAAGGTCCAAGGAATACATTGAACCTGCAGTGGTGTATCGGAAACTAATACTGGTCTCACAGGGAAAGCTCAAAGAACCGACTGTAAGAAGAGTCTCTATTCTTGTACTTAAGGCGGCATTGTGCCTTTTGTATTTGATTCCGATGCGATTTCTGTGTTTCATCGTCAATGTGAAAGTCCAAGGAATACATTGAACCTGCAGTGGTGTATCGGATACTATTACTGGTCTCACAGGCAATGCTCAAAGCACCGACTGTAAGAAGAGTCTCTATTCTTGTTCTTAAGGCGGCATTGTGCCTTTTGCATTTAATTCCGATGCGATTTCTGTGTTTCATTGTCAATGTGTATGTGTATGGAATACATTGAACCTGCAGTGGTGTATCGGTAACTAATACCGGTCTCACAGGGAATGCTCAAAGCACCGACTGTAAGAAGAGTCTCTATTCTTGTACTTAAGGCGGCATTGTGCTTTTTGCATTTAATTCCGATGCGATTTCTGTGTTTCATCGTCAATGTGAAGGTACAAGGAATACATTGTACCTGCAGTGGTGTATCGGAAACTAATACTGATCTCACAGGGAATGCTCAAAGCACCGACTGTAAGAGGAGTCTCTATACTTGCACTTATGGTGGCATTGTTCCTTTTGTATTTAATTCCGATGTAATTTCAGTGTTTCATCGTCAATGAGTATGTCCAAGGAATACATTGAACTTGGAGTGGTGTATCGGAAACTAATACTGGTCTCACAGGGAATGCTCAAAGCACCGACTGTAAGAAGAGTCTCTATTCTTGTACGAAAGGCGGCATTGTGCCCTTTGTATTTAATTCGGATGCGATTTCTGTGTTTCATCGTCAATGTGTATGTCCAAGGAATACATTGAACCTGCAGTGGTGTATCAGAAACTAATACTGGTCTCACAGGGAATGCTCAAAGCACCGACTGTAAGAAGAGTCTCTATTCTTGTACTTAAGGCGGCATTGTGCCTTTTGTATTTAATTCCGATGCGATATCTGTGTTTCATCGTCAATGTGAAGGTACAAGCAATACATTGTACATGCAGTGGTGTATCGGAAACTAATACTGGTCTCACAGGGAATGCTCAAATCACCGACTGTAAGAGGCGTCTCTATTCTTGCACTTATGGCGGCATTGTGCCATTTGTATTTAATTCCGATGTAATTTCAATGTTTCATCGCCAATGTGTATGTCTAAGGAATAAATTTAACCTGCAGTGGTGTATCGGAAACTAATACTGGTCTCACAGGGAATGCTGAAAGCACCGACTGTAAGAAGAGTCTCTATTCTTGTACTTATTGCGGCATTGTGCCTTTTGTATTTAGTTCCGATTCGATTTCTGTGTTTCATTGCCAATGCGAAGGTCCAAGGAATACATTGAACCTGCAGTGGTGTATCGGAAACTAATACTGGTCTCACAGGAAAGGATGAAAGCACAGACCTTAAGAAGTCTTTCTCATCTTGACGTTAAGGTGGCATTGTTCCTTTTGTATTTAATTCCGATGTAATTTCAGTGTTTCATCGTCAATGTGAAGTTCCAAGGAATACATTGTACCTGCTGAGGTGTATCAGAAACTAATACTGGTCTCACAGGGAATGCTCAAAGCACCGACTGTAAGAAGGGTCTCTATTCTGGCACTTATGGCGGCATTGTGCCTTTTGAGTTTAATTCCGATGCGATTTCTGTGTTTCATTGTCAATGTGTATGTCTAAGGAATACATTGAACCTGCAGTGGTGTATCAGAAACTAATACCGGTCTCACAGGGAATGCTCAAAGCACCGAATGTAAGAAGAGTCTCTATTCTTGTACGTAGGGCTTCATTGTGCCTTTTGTATTTAATTCCGATGCGATTTCTGTGTTTCATCGTCAATGCGTATGTCCAAGGAATACATTGAACCTGCAGTGGTATATCGGAAACTAATACTGGTCACACAGGGAATGCTCAAAGCACCGACTGTAAGAAGAGTCTCTTTTCCTGTACTTAAGGCGGCATTGTGCCTATTGTATTTAATTCCGATGCGATTTCTGTGTTTCATCGTCAATGCGAAGGTCCAAGGAATACATTGAACCTGCAGTGGTGTATCGGAAACCAATACTGGTCCACAGGGAATGCTCAAAGCACCGACTGTAAGAAGAGTCTCTATTCTTGTACTTATTGCGGCATTGTTCCTTTTGTATTTAGTTCCGATTCGATCTCTGTGTTTCATCGTCAATGCGATGGTCCAAGGAAAACATTGAACCTGCAATGGTGTATCGGAAACTAATACTGGTCTCACAGGAAAGGATCAAAGCACAGACTCTAAGAAGCCTCACTTATCTTGCCGTTAAGGCGGCATTGTTCCTTTTGAATTTAATTCCGATGTAATTTCAGTGTTCCATCGTCAGTGAGTATGTCCAAGGAATACATTGAACCTGGTGTGGTGTATCGGAAACTATTACTGGTCTCACAGGCAATGCTCAAAGCACCGACTGTAAGAAGAGTCTCTATTTTTGTACTTATTGCGGCATTGTGCCTTTTGTATTTATTTCCGATTCGATTTCTGTGTTTCATTGTCAATGGGAAGGTCCAAGGAATACATTGAACCTGCAGTGATGTATCGGAAACTAATACTGGTCTCACAGGAAAGGATCAAATCACAGACCTTAAGAAGTCTTACTCATCTTGCCGTTAAGGCGGCATTGTTCCTTTTGTATTTAATTCCGACGTAATTTCAGTGTTTCATCGTCAATGAGTATGTCCAAGGAATACATTGAACCTGGAGTGGTGTATCGGAGACTAATACTGGTCTCACAGGAAAGGATCAAAGCAAAGACTCTAAGAAGTCTCACTCATCTTGCAGTTAAGGCGGCATTGTTCCTTTTGTATTTAATTCCGATGTAATTTCAGTGTTTCATCGTCAATGAGTATGTCCAAGCAATACATTGAACCTGCAGTGGTATATCGGAAACTAATACTGGTCTCACAGGAACTGCTCAAAGCACCGACTGTAAGAAGAGTCTCAATTCCTGTACTTAAGGCGGCATTGTGCCTTTTGTATTTAATTCCGATGCGATTTCTGTGTTTCATCGTCAATGCGAAGGTCCAAGGAATACATTGAACCTGCAGTGGTGTATCGGAAACTAATACTGGTCTCACAGGAAAGGATCAAAGCACAGACTCTAAGAAGTCTCACTCATCTTGCAGTTAAGGCGGCATTGTTCCTTTTGTATTTAATTCCGATGTAATTTCAGTGTTTCATCGTCAATGAGTATGTCCAAGGAATACATTGAACTTGGAGTGGTGTATCGGAAACTAATACTGGTCTCACAGGGAATGCTCAAAGCACCGACTGTAAGAAGAGTCTCTATTCTTGTACGAAAGGCGGCATTGTGCCTTTTGTATTTAATTCCGATGCGATTTCTGTGTTTCATCGTCAATGTGTATGTCCAAGGAATACATTGAACCTGCAGTGGTGTATCAGAAACTAATACTGGTCTCACAGGGAATGCTCAAAGCACCGACTGTAAGAAGAGTCTCTATTCTTGTACTTAAGGCGGCATTGTGCCTTTTGTATTTAATTCCGATGCGATTTCTGTGTTTCATCGTCAATGTGAAGTTACAAGGAATACATTGTACATGCAGTGGTGTATCGGAAACTAATACTGGTCTCACAGGGAATGCTCAAATCACCGACTGTAAGAGGCGTCTCTATTCTTGCACTTATGGCGGCATTGTGCCATTTGTATTTAATTCCGATGTAATTTCAATGTTTCATCGCCAATGTGTATGTCTAAGGAGTACATTGAACCTGCAGTGGTGTATCGGAAACTAATTCTGGTCTCACAGGGAATGCTCAAGGCACCGACTGTAAGAAGAGTCTCTATTCTTGTACTTATTGCGGCATTGTGCCTTTTGTATTTAGTTCCGATTCGATTTCTGTGTTTCATTGCCAATGCGAAGGTCCAAGGAATACATTGAACCTGCAGTGGTGTATCGGAAACTAATACTGGTCTCACAGGAAAGGATGAAAGCACAGACCTTAAGAAGTCTTACTCATCTTGCCGTTAAGGTGGCATTGTTCCTTTTGTATGTAATTCCGATGTAATTTCAGGTTTCATCGTCAATGAGTATGTCCAAGGAATACATTGAACCTGGAGTGGTGTATCGGAAACTAATACTGGTCTCACAGGGAAAGCTCAAAGCACCGACTGTAAGAAGAGTCTCTATTCTTGCACTTATGGCGGCATTGTGCCTTTTGTATTTAATTCCGATGTAATTTCAGTGTTTCATCGTCAATGTGTATGTCTAAGGAATTTATTGAACCTGCAGTGGTGTATCGGAAACTAATACTGGTCTCACAGGGAATGCTCAAGCCACCGACTGTAAGAAGAGTCTCTACTCTTGTACTTATTGCGGTATTGTGCATTTTGTATTTAGTTCCGATGTGATTTCTGTGTTTCATCGTCAATGCGAAGGCCCAAGGAATACATTGAACCTGCAGTGTTGTATCGGAAACTAATACAGATCTCACAGGAAAGGATCAAAGCACAGACTCTAAGAAGTCCCACTCATCTTGCGGTTAAGGCGGCACTGTTCCTTTTGTAAATAATTTCGATGTAATTTCAGTGTTTCATCGTCATTGAGTATGTCCAAGGAATACATTGAACCTGGAGTGGTGTATCGGAAACTAATACTGGTCTCACAGGGAATGCTCAAAGCACCGACTGTAAGAAGAGTCTCTATTCTTGTACGTAAGGCGGCATTGTGCCTTTTGTATTTAATTCAGATGCGATTTATGTGTGTCATCGTCAATGCGTATGTCCAAGGAATACATTGAACCAGCAGTGGTGTATCAGAAACTAATACTGGTCTCACAGGGAATGCTCAAAGCACCGACTGTAAGAAGAGTCTCTATTCTTGTATGTAAGGCGGCATTGTGCCTTTTGTATTTAATTCCGATGAAATTTCTGTGTTTCATCGTCAATGTGTATGTCCAAACAATACATTGAACATGCAGTGGTGTATCGGAAACTAATACTGGGCTCACAGGAAATGCTCAAAGCACCGACTGTAAGAAGAGACTCTATTCTTGTACTGAAGGCGGCATTATGCCTTTAGTATTTAATTCCGATGCAAATTCTGTGTTTCATCGTCAATGTGAAGGTACAAGGAATACATTGAACCTGCAGTGGTGTATCGGAAACTAATATTGTTCTCACAGGGAATGCTCAAAGCACCGAGTGTAATAGGAGTCTCCATTCTTGCACTTATGGCGGCATTGTGCCATTTGTATTTAATTCCGATGTAATATCAGCGTTTCATCGTCAATGTGTATGTCTAAGGAATACATTGAACCTGCAGTGATGTATCGGAAACTAATACTGGTCTCACAGGGAATGCTCAAAGCACCGACTGTAAGCAGAGTCTCTATTCTTGTACTTATTGCGGCATTGTGCCTTTTGTATTTAGTTCCGATTCGATCTCTGTGTTTCATCGTCAATGCGATGGTCCAAGGAATACATTGTACCTGCAATGGTGTATTGGAAACTAATACTGGTCTTACAGGAAAGGATCAAAGCACAGACTCTAAGAACCCTCACTTATATTGCCGTTAAGGCGCATTGTTCCTTTTGAATTTAATTCCGATGTAATTTCAGTGTTCCATCGTCAATGAGTATGTCCAAGGAATACATTGAACCTGGTGTGGTGTATCGGAAACTAATACTGGTCTCACAGGGAATGCTCAAAGCACCGACTGTAAGATGAGTCTCTATTCTTGTACGTAAGGCGGCATTGTGCCTTTTGTATTTAATTCCGATGCGATTTCTATGTTTCATCGTCAGTGTGTATGTCCAAGCAATACATTGAACCTGCAGTGGTGTATCGGAAACTAATACTGGTCTCACAGGAAATGCTCAAAGCACCGACTGTAAGAAGAGACTCTATTCTTGTACTGAAGGCGGCATTATGCCTTTAGTATTTAATTCCGATGCGAATTCTGTGTTTCATCGTCAATGTGAAGGTCCAAGGAATACATTGAACCTGCAGTGGTGTATCGGAAACTAATACTGTTCTCACAGGGAAAGCTCAAAGAACCGCTCGTAAGAAGAGTCTCTATTCTTGTACTTTAGGCGGCATTGTGCCTTTTGTATTTGACTCCGATGCGATTTCTGTGTTTCATCGTCAATGTGAAGGTCCAAGGAATACATTGAACCTGCAGTGGTGTATCGGATACTATTACTGGTCTCACAGGCATTGCTCAAAGCACCAACTGTAAGAAGAGTCTCTATTCTTGTACTTAAGGCGGCATTGTGCCTTTTGCATTTAATTCCGATGCGATTTCTGTGTTTCATCGTCAATGTGAAGGTACAAGGAATACATTGTACCTGCAGTGGTGTATCGAAAACTAATACTGATCTCACAGGGAATGCTCAAAGCACCGACTGTAAGAGGAGTCTCTATACTTGCACTTATGGTGGCATTGTGCCTTTTGTATTTAATTCCAATGTAATTTCAGTGTTTCATCGTCAATGTGTATGTCTAAGGAATACATTGAACCTGCAGTGGTGTATCGGAAACTAATACCGGTCTCACAGGGAATGCTCAAAGCACCGAATGTAAGAAGAGTCTCTATTCTTGTACGTAGGGCGGCATTGTGCCTTTTGTATTTAATTCCGATGCGATTTCTGTGTTTCATCGTCAATGCGTATGTCCAAGCAATACATTGAACCTGCAGTGGTATATCGGAAACTAATACTGGTCTCACAGGGAATGCTCAAAGCACCGACTGTAAGAAGAGTCTCTATTCCTGTACTTAAGGCGGCATTGTGCCTTTTGTATTTAATTCCGATGCGATTTCTGTGTTTCATCGTCAATGCGAAGGTCCAAGGAATACATTGAACCTGCAGTGGTGTATCAGAAACTAATACTGGTCTCACAGGAAAGGATCAAAGCACAGACTCTAAGAAGTCTCACTCATCTTGCAGTTAAGAGGGCATTGTTCCTTTTGTATTTAATTCCGATGTAATTTCAGTGTTTCATCGTCAATGAGTATGTCCAAGGAATACATTGAACCTGGAGTGGTGTATCGGAAACTAATACTGGTCTCACAGGGAATGCTCAAAGCACCGACTGTAAGAAGAGTCTCTATTCTTGTACGAAAGGCGGCATTGTGCCTTTTGTATTTAATTCCGATGCGATTTCTGTGTTTCATCGTCAATGTGTATGTCCAAGGAATACATTGAACCTGCAGTGGTGTATCAGAAACTAATACTGGTCTCACAGGGAATGCTCAAAGCACCGACTGTAAGAAGAGTGTCTATTCTTGTACTTAAAGCGGCATTGTGCCTTTTGTATTTAATTCCGATGCGATTTCTGTGTTTCATCGTCAATATGAAGGTCCAAGGAATACATTGAAGCTGCAGTGGTGTATCGGAAACTAATACTGGTCTCACAGGGAATGCTCAAAGCACCGACAGTAAGAAGAGTCTCTATTCTTGTACGAAAGGCGGCATTGTGCCTTTTGTATTTAATTCCGATGCGATTTCTGTGTTTCATCGTCAATGTGTATGTCCAAGGAATACATTGAACCTGCAGTGGTGTATCGGAAACTAATACTGGTCTCACAGGGAAAGCTCAAAGCACCGACTGTAAGAAGAGTCTCTATTCTTGCACTTATGGCGGCATTGTGCCATTTGTATTTAATTCCGATGTAATTTCAATGTTTCATCGCCAATGTGTATGTCTAAGGAATACATTGAACCTGCAGTGGTGTATCGGAAACTAATACAGGTCTCACAGGGAATGCTCAAAGCACCGACTGTAAGAAGAGTCTCTATTCTTGTACTTATTGCGGCATTGTGCCTTTTGTATTTAGTTCCGATTCGATTTCTGTGTTTCATTGTCAATGCGAAGGTCCAAGGAATACATTGAACCTGCAGTGGTGTATCGGAAACTAATACTGGTCTCACAGGAAAGGATCAAAGCACAGACCTTAAGAAGTCTTACTCATCTTGCCGTTAAGGCGGCATTGTTCCCTTTGTATTTAATTCCGATGTAATTTCAGTGTTTCATCGTCAATGAGTATGTCCAAGGAATACATTGAACCTGGAGTGGTGTATCGGAAACTAATACTGGTCTCACAGGGAAAGCTCAAAGCACCGACTGTAAGAAGAGTCTCTATTCTTGCACTTATGGCGGCATTGTGACTTTTGTATTTAATTCCGATGTACTTTCAGTGTTTCATCGTCAATGTGTATGTCTAAGGAATTCATTGAACCTGCAGTGGTGTATCGGAAACTAATACTGGTCTCACAGGGAATCCTCACGGCACCGACTGTTAGAAGAGTCTCTACTCTTGTGCTTATTGCGGTATTGTGCATTTTGAATTTAGTTCCGATGTGATTTCTGTGTTTCATCGTCAATGCGAAGGTCCAAGGAATACATTGAACCTGCAGTGGTGTATCGGAAACTAATACAGGTCTCACAGGAAAGGATCAAAGCACAGACTCTAAGAAGTCTCACTCATCTTGCAGTTAAGGCGGCATTGTTCCTTTTGTATTTAATTCCGATGTAATTTCAGTGTTTCATCGTCAATGAGTATGTCCAAGGAATACATTGAACCTGGAGTGGTGTATCGGAAACTAATACTGGTCTCACAGGGAATGCTCAAAGCACCGACTGTAAGAAGAGTCTCTATTCTTGTACCTTAGGCGACATTGTGCCTTTTGTATTTAATTCCGATGCGATTTCTGTGTTTCATCGTCAATGTGAAGGTACAAGGAATACATTGTACCTGCAGTGGTGTATCGGAAACTAATACTGGTCTCACAGGGAATGCTCAAAGCACCGACTGTAAGAAGGGTCACTATTCTGGCACTTATGGCGGCATTGTACCTTTCGAGTTTAATTCCGATGCGATTTCTGTGTTTCATTGTCAATGTGTATGTCTAAGGAATACATTGAACCTGCAGTGGTGTATCGGAAACTAATACCGGTCTCACAGGGAATGCTCAAAGCACCGAATGTAAGAAGAGTCTCTATTCTTGTACGTAGGGCGGCATTGTGCCTTTTGTATTTAATTCCGATGCGATTTCTGTGTTTCATCGTCAATGCGTATGTCCAAGGAATACATTGAACCTGCAGTGGTATATCGGAAACTAATACTGGTCTCACAGGGAATGCTCAAAGCACCGACTGTAAGAAGTGTCTCTATTCTTGTACGAAAGGCGGCATTGTGCCTTTTGTATTTAATTCCGATGCGATTTCTGTGTTTCATCGTCAATGTGTGTGTCCAAGGAATACATTGAACCTGCAGTGGTGTATCAGAAACTAATACTGGTCTCACAGGGAATGCTCAAAGCACCGACTGTAAGAAGAGTCTCTATTCTTGTACTTAAGGCGGCATTGTGCCTTTTGTATTTAATTCCGATGCGATTTCTGTGTTTCATCGTCAATGTGTATGTCCAAGGAATACGTTGTACCTGCAGTGGTGTATCGGAAACTAATACTGGTCTCACAGGGAATGCTTAAAGCACCGACTGTAAGAAGGGTCTCTATTCTGGCACTTATGGCGGCATTGGCCCTTTTGAGTTTAATTCCGATGCGATTTCTGTGTTTCATTGTCAATGTGTATGTCTAAGGAATACATTGAACCTGCAGTGGTGTATCGGAAACTAATACCGGTCTCACAGGGAATGCTCAAAGCACCGAATGTAAGAAGAGTCTCTATTCTTGTACGTAGGGCGGCATTGTGCCTTTTGTATTTAATTCCGATGCGATTTCTGTGTTTCATCGTCAATGCGTATGTCCAAGGAATACATTGAACCTGCAGTGGTATATCGGAAACTAATACTGGTCTCACACTGAATGCTCAAAGCACCGACTGTAAGAAAAGTCTCTATTCCTGTACTTAAGGCGGCATTGTGCCTTTTGTATTTAATTCCGATGCGAATTCTGTGTTTCATCGTCAATGCGAAGGTCCAAGGAATACATTGAACCGGCAGTGGTGTATCGGAAACTAATACTGGTCTCACAGGAAAGGATCAAAGCACAGACTCTAAGATGTCTCACTCATCTTGCAGTTAAGGCGGCAGTGTTCCTTTTGTATTTAATTCCGATGTAATTTCAGTGTTTCATCGTCAATGAGTATGTCCAAGGAATACATTGAACCTGGAGTGGTGTATCGGAAACTAATACTGGTCTCACAGGGAATGCTCAAAGCACCGACTGTAAGAAGAGTCTCTATTCTTGTACGAAAGGCGGCATTATGCCTTTTGTATTTAATTCCGATGCGATTTCTGTGTTTCATCGTCAATGTGTATGTCCAAGGAATACATTGAACGTGCAGTGGTGTATCAGAAACTAATACTGGTCTCACAGGGAATGCTCAAAGCACCGACTGTTAGAAGAGTCTCTATTCTTGTACTTAAGGCGGCATTGTGCCTTTTGTATTTATTTCCGATGCGATTTCTGTGTTTCATCGTCAATGTGAATGTACAAGGAATACATTGTACCTGCAGTAATGTATCGGAAACAAATACTGGTCTCACAGGGAATGCTCAAAGCACCGACTGTAAGAGGAGTCTCCATTCTTGCACTTATGGCGGCATTGTGCCATTTGTATTTAATTCCGATGTAATTTCAATGTTTCATAGCCAATGTGTATGTCTAAGGAATACATTGAACCTGCAGTGGTGTATCGGAAACTAATACTGGTCTCACGGGGAATGCTCAAAGCACCGACTGTAAGAAGAATCTCTATTCTTGTACTTATTGCGGCATTGTGCCTTTTGTATGTAGCTCCGATTCGATTTCTGTGTTTCATTGTCAATGCGAAGGTCCAAGGAATACATTGAACCTGCAGTGGTGTATCGGAAAATTAATACTGGTCACACAGGAAAGGATGAAAGCACTGACCTTAAGAAGTCTTACTCATCTTGCCGTTAAGGCGGCATTGTTCGTTTTGTATTTAATTCCGATGTAATTTCAGTGTTTCATCGTCAATGAGTATGTCCAAGGAATACATTGAACCTGGAGTGGTGTATCGGAAACTAATACTGGTCTCACAGGGAAAGCTCAAAGCACCGACTGTAAGAAGAGTCTCTATTCTTGCACTTATGGCGGCATTGTGACTTTTGTATTTAATTCCGATGTAATTTCAGTGTTTCATCGTCAATGTGTATGTCTAAGGAATTCTTTGAACCTGCAGTGGTGTATCGGAAACTAATACTGGTCTCACAGGGAATGCTCACGGCACCGACTGCTAGAAGAGTCTCTACTCTTGTACTTATTGCGGTATTGTGCATTTTGAATTTAGTTCCGATGTGATGTCTGTGTTTCATCGTCAATGCGAAGGTCCAAGGAATACATTGAACCTGCAGTGGTGTATCGGAAACTAATACAGGTCTCACAGGAAAGGATCAAAGCACAGACTCTAAGAAGTCTCACTCATCTTGCAGTTAAGGCGGCATTCTTCCTTTTGTATTTAATTCCGATGTAATTTCAGTGTTTCATCGTCAATGAGTATGTCCAAGGAATACATTGAACCTGGAGTGGTGTATCGGAAACTAATACTGGTCTCACAGGGAATGCTCAAAGCACCGATGTAAGAAGAGTCTCTATTCTTGTACGAAAGGCGGCATTGTGCCTTTTGTATTTAATTCCGATGCGATTTCTGTGTTTCATCGTCAATGTGTATGTCCAAGGAATACATTGAACCTGCAGTGGTGTATCAGAAACTAATACTGGTCTCACAGGGAATGCTCAAAGCACCGACTGTAAGTAGAGTCTCTATTCTTGTACTTAAGGCGACATTGTGCCTTTTGTATTTAATTCCGATGCGATTTCTGTGTTTCATCGTCAATGTGAAGGTACAAGGAATACATTGTACCTGCAGTGGTGTATCGGAAACTAATACTGGTCTCACAGGGAATGCTCAAAGCACCGACTGTAAGAAGGGTCGCTATTCTGGCACTTATGGCGGCATTGTACTTTTCGAGTTTAATTCCGATGCGATATCTGTGTTTCATTGTCAATGTGTATGTCTAAGGAATACATTGAACCTGCAGTGGTGTATCGGAAACTAATACCGGTCTCACAGGGAATGCTCAAAGCACCGAATGTAAGAAGAGTCTCTATTCTTGTACGTAGGGCGGCATTGTGCCTTTTGTATTTAATTCCGATGCGATTTCTGTGTTTCATCGTCAATGCGTATGTCCAAGGAATACATTGAACCTGCAGTGGTATATCGGAAACTAATACTGGTCCCACAGGGAATGCTCAAAGCACCGACTGTAAGAAGAGTCTCTATTCTTGTACGAAAGGCGGCATTGTGCCTTTTGTATTTAATTCCGATGCGATTTCTGTGTTTCATCGTCAATGTGTATGTCCAAGGAATACATTGAACCTGCAGTGGTGTATGAGAAACTAATACTGGTCTCACAGGGAATGCTCAAAGCACCGTCTGTAAGAAGAGTCTCTATTCTTGTACATAAGGCGGCATTGTGCCTTTTGTATTTAATTCCGATGCGATTTCTGTGTTTCATCGTCAATGTGAAGGTACAAGGAATACATTGTACCTGCAGTAATGTATCGGAAACTAATACTGGTCTCACAGGGAATGCTCAAAGCACCGACTGTAAGAGGAGTCTCTATTTTTGCACTTATGGTAGCATTGTGCCATTTGTATTTAATTCCGATGTAATTTCTATGTTTCATCGCCAATGTGTATGTCTAAGGAATACATTGAACCTGCAGTGGTGTATCGGAAACTAATACTGGTCTCACGGGGAATGCTCAAAGCACCGACTGTAAGATAAGTCTCTATTCTTGTACTTATTGCGGCATTGTGCCTTTTGTATTTAGTTCCGATTCGATTTCTGTGTTTCATTGTCAATGCGAAGGTCCAAGGAATACATTGAACCTGCAGTGGTGTATCGGAAACTAATACTGGTCTCACAGGAAAGGATCAAAGCACAGACCTTAAGAAGTCTTACTCATCTTTCCGATAAGGCGGCATTGTTCCTTTTGTATTTAATTCCGATGTAATTTCAGTGTTTCATCGTCAATGAGTATGTCCAAGGAATACATTGAACCTGGAGTGGTGTATCGGAAACTAATACTGGTCTGACTGGAAAATCTCAAAGCACCGACTGTAAGAAGAGTCTCTATTCTTGCACTTATGGCGGCATTGTGCCTTTTGTATTTAATTCCGATGTAATTTCAGTGTTTCATCGTCAATGTGTATGTCTAAGGAATTCATTGAACCTGCAGTGGTGTATCGGAAACTAATACTGGTCTCACAGGGAATGCTCAAGGCACCGACTGTTAGAAGAGTCTCTACTCTTGTACTTATTGCGGTATTGTGCATTTTGTATTTAGTTCCGATGTGATTTCTGTGTTTCATCGTCAATGCGAAGGTCCAAGGAATACATTGAACCTGCAGTGGTGTATCGGAAACTAATACAGGTCTCACAGGAAAGGATCAAAGCACAGACTCTAAGAAGTCTCACTCATTTTGCAGTTAAGGCGGCATTGTTCCTTTTGTATTTAATTTCGATGTAATTTCAGTGTTTCATTGTCAATGAGTATGTCCAAGGAATACATTGAACCTGGAGTGGTGTATCGGAAACTAATACTGGTCTCACAGGGAATGCTCATAGCACCGACTGTAAGAAGAGTCTCTATTCTTGTACGAAAGGCGGCATGTGCCTTTTGTATTTAATTCCGATGCGATTTCTGTGTTTCATCGTCAATGTGTATGTCCAAGGAATACATTGTACCTGCAGTGGTGTATCGGAAACTAATACTGGTCTCACAGGGAATGCTCAAAGCACCGACTGTAAAAAGGGTCTCTATTCTGGCACTTATGGCGGCATTGTGCCTTTTGAGTTTAATTCCGATGCGATTTCTGTGTTTCATTGTCAATGTGTATGTCTAAGGAATACATTGAACCTGCAGTGGTGTATCGGAAACTAATACCGGTATCACAGGGAATGCTCAAAGCACCGAATGTAAGAAGAGTCTCTATTCTTGTACGTAGGGCGGCATTGTGCCTTTTGTATTTAATTCCGATGCGATTTCTGTGTTTCATCGTCAATGCGTATGTCCAAGGAATACATTGAACCTGCAGTGGTATATCGGAAACTAATACTGGTCTCACACTGAATGCTCAAAGCACCGACTGTAAGAAGAGTCTCTATTCCTGTACTTAAGGCGGCATTGTGCCTTTTGTATTTAATTCCGATGCGAATTCTGTGTTTCATCGTCAATGCGAAGGTCCAAGGAATACATTGAACCTGCAGTGGTGTATCGGAAACTAATACTGGTCTCACAGGAAAGGATCAAAGCACAGACTCTAAGAAGTCTCACTCATCTTGCAGTTAAGGCGGTATTGTTCCTTTTGTATTTAATTCCGATGTAATTTCAGTGTCTCATCGTCAATGAGTATGTCCAAGGAATACATTGAACCTGGAGTGGTGTATCGGAAACTAATACTGGTCTCACAGGGAATGCTCAAAGCACCGACTGTAAGAAGAGTCTCTATTCTTGTACGAAAGGCGGCATTATGCCTTTTGTATTTAATTCCGATGCGATTTCTGTGTTTCATCGTCAATGAGTATGTCCAAGGAATACATTGAACGTGCAGTGGTGTATCAGAAACTAATACTGGTCTCACAGGGAATGCTCAAAGCACCGACTGTAAGAAGAGTCTCTATTCTTGTACTTAAAGCGGCATTGTGCCTTTTGTATTTAATTCCGATGCGATTTCTGTGTTTCATCGTCAATGTGAAGGTACAAGGAATACATTGTACCTGCAGTGGTGTATCGGAAACTATTACTGGTCTCACAGGGAATGCTCAAAGCGCCGACTGTAAGAGGAGTCTCTATTCTTGCACTTATGGCGGCATTGTGCCATTTGTATTTAATTCCGATGTAATTTCAATGTTTCATCGCCAATGTGTATGTCTAAGGAATACATTGAACCTGCAGTGGTGTATCGGAAACTAATACTGGTCTCACAGGGAATGCTCAAAGCACCGACTGTAAGAAGAGTCTCTATTCTTGTACTTATTGCGGCATTGTGCCTTTTGTATTTAGTTCCGATTCGATTTCTGTGTTTCATTGTCAATGCGAAGGTCCCAGGAATACATTGAATCTGCAGTGGTGTATCGGAAACTAATACTGGTCTCACAGTAAATGATCAAAGCACAGACCTTAAGAAGTCTTACTCATCTTGCCGTTAAGGCGGCATTGTTCCTTTTGTATTTAATTACGATGTAATTTCAGTGTTTCATCGTCAATGAGTATGTCCAAGGAATACATTGAACCTGGAGTGGTGTATCGGAAACTATTACTGGTCTCACAGGGAAAGCTCAAAGCAACGACTGTAAGAAGAGTCTCTATTCTTGCACTTATGGCGGCATTGTGCCTTTTGTATTTAATTCCGATGTAATTTCAGTGTTTCATCGTCAATGTGTATGTCTAAGGAATTCATTGAACCTGCAGTGGTGTATCGGAAACTAATACTGGTCTCACAGGGAATGCTCAAGGCACCGACTGTAAGAAGAGTCTCTACTCTTGTACTTATTGCGGTATTGTGCATTTTGTATTTAGTTCCGATGTGATTTCTGTGTTTCATCGTCAATGCGAAGGTCCAAGGAATACATTGAACCTGCAGTGGTGTATCGGAAACTAATACAGGTCTCTCAGGAAAGGATCAAAGCACAGACTCTAAGAAGTCTCACTCATCTTGCAGTTAAGGCGGCATTGTTCCTTTTGTATTTAATTCCGATGTAATTTCAGTGTTTCATGGTCAATGAGTATGTCCAAGGAATACATTGAACCTGGAGTGGTGTATCGGAAACTAATACTGGTCTCACAGGGAATGCTCAAAGCACCGACTGTAAGAAGAGTCTCTATTCTTGTACGAAAGGCGGCATTGTGCCTTTTGTATTTAATTCCGATGCGATTTCTGTGTTTCATCGTCAATGTGTATGTCCAAGGAATACATTGTACCTGCAGTGGTGTATCGGAAACTAATACTGGTCTCACAGGGAATGCTCAAAGCACCGACTGTAGGAAGGGTCTCTATTCTGGCACTTATGGCGGCATTGTGCCTTTTGAGTTTAATTCCGATGCGATGTCTGTGTTTCATTGTCAATGTGTATGTCTAAGGAATACATTGAACCTGCAGTGGTGTATCGGAAACTAATACCGGTCTCACAGGGAATGCTCAAAGCACCGAATGTAAGAAGAGTCTCTATTCTTGTACGTAGGGCGGCATTGTGCCTTTTGTATTTAATTCCGATGCGATTTCTGTGTTTCATTGTCAATGCGTATGTCCAAGGAATACATTGAACTTGCAGTGGTATATCGGAAACTAATACTGGTCTCACAGGGAATGCTCAAAGCACCGACTGTAAGAAGAGTCTCTATTCCTGTACTTAAGGCGGCATTGTGCCTTTTGTATTTAATTACGATGCGATTTCTGTGTTTCATCGTCAATGCGAAGGTCCAAGGAATACATTGAACCTGCAGTGGTGTATCGGAAACTAATACTGGTCTCACAGGAAAGGATCAAAGCACAGACTCTAAGAAGTCTCACTCATCTTGCAGTTAAGGCGGCGTTGTTCCTTTTGTATTTAATTCCGATGTAATTTCAGTGTTTCATCGTCAATGAGTATGTCCAAGGAATACATTGAACCTGGAGTGGCGTATCGGACACTAATACTGGTCTCACAGGGAATGCTCAAAGCACCGACTGTAAGAAGAGTCTCTATTCTTGTACGAAAGGCTGCATTGTGCCTTTTGTATTTAATTCCGATGCGATTTCTGTGATTCATCGTCAATGTGTATGTCCAAGGAACACATTGAACCTGCAGTGGTGTATCAGAAACTAATACTGGTCTCACAGCTAATGCTCAAAGCACCGACTGTAAGAAGAGTCTCTATTCTTGTACTTAAAGCGGCATTGTGCCTTTTGTATTTAATTCCGATGTGATTTCTGTGTTTCATCGTCAATGTGAAGGTACAAGGAATACATTGTACCTGCAGTGGTGTATCGGAAACAATTACTGGTCTCACAGGGAATGCTCAAAGCACCGACTGTAAGAGGAGTCTCTATTCTTGCACTTATGGCGGCATTGTGCCATTTGTATTTAATTCCGATGTAATTTCAATGTTTCATCGCCAATGTGTATATCTAAGGAATACATTGAACCTGCAGTGGTGTATCGGAAACTAATTCTGGTCTCACAGGGAATGCTCAAAGCACCGACTGTTAGAAGAGTCTCTACTCTTGTACTTATTGCGGTATTGTGCATTTTGTATTTAGTTCCGATGTGATTTCTGTGTTTCATCGTCAATGCGAAGGTCCAAGGAATACATTGAACCTGCAGTGGTGTATCGGAAACTAGTACAGGTCTCACAGGAAAGGATCAAAGCACAGACTCTAAGAAGTCTCACTCATCTTGCAGTTAAGGCGGCATTGTTCCTTTTGTATTTAATTTCGATGTAATTTCAGTGTTTCATTGTCAATGAGTATGTCCAAGGAATACATTGAACCTGGAGTGGTGTATCGGAAACTAATACTGGTCTCACAGGGAATGCTGAAAGCACCGACTGTAAGAAGGGTCTCTATTCTGGCACTTATGGCGGCATTGTGCCTTTTGAGTTTAATTCCGATGCGATTTCTGTGTTTCATTGTCAATGTGTATGTCTAAGGAATACATTGAACCTGCAGTGGTGTATCGGAAACTAATACCGGTCTCACAGGGAATGCTCAAAGCACCGAATGTAAGAAGAGTCTCTATTCTTGTACGTAGGGCGGCATTGTGCCTTTTGTATTTAATTCCGATGCGATTTCTGTGTTTCATCGTCAATGCGTATGTCCAAGGAATACATTGAACCTGCAGTGGTATATCGAAAACTAATACTGGTCTCACACTGAATGCTCAAAGCACCGACTGTAAGAAGAGTCTCTATTCCTGTACTTAAGGCGGCATTGTGCCTTTTGTATTTAATTCCGATGCGAATTCTGTGTTTCATCGTCAATGCGAAGGTCCAAGGAATACATTGAACCAGCAGTGGTGTATCGGAAACTAATACTGGTCTCACAGGAAAGGATCAAAGCACAGACTCTAAGAAGGCTCACTCATCTTGCAGTTAAGGCGGCAGTGTTCCTTTTGTATTTAATTCCGATGAAATTTCAGTGTTTCATCGTCAATGAGTATGTCCAAGGAATACATTGAACCTGGAGTGGTGTATCGGAAACTAATACTGGTCTCACAGGGAATGCTCAAAGCACCGACTGTAAGAAGAGTCTCTATTCTTGTACGAAAGGCGGCATTATGCCTTTTGTATTTAATTCCGATGCGATTTCTGTGTTTCATCGTCAATGTGTATGTCCAAGGAATACATTGAACGTGCAGTGGTGTATCAGAAACTAATACTGGTCTCACAGGGAATGCTCAAAGCACCGACTGTTAGAAGAGTCTCTATTCTTGTACTTAAGGCGGCATTGTGCCTTTTGTATTTATTTCCGATGCGATTTCTGTGTTTCATCGTCAATGTGAATGTACAAGGAATACATTGTACCTGCAGTAATGTATCGGAAACAAATACTGGTCTCACAGGGAATGCTCAAAGCACCGACTGTAAGAGGAGTCTCTATTCTTGCACTTATGGCGGCATTGTGCCATTTGTATTTAATTCCGATGTAATTTCAATGTTTCATCGCCAATGTGTATGTCTAAGGAATACATTGAACCTGCAGTGGTGTATCGGAAACTAATACTGGTCTCACGGGGAATGCTCAAAGCACCGACTGTAAGAAGAGTCTCTATTCTTGTACTTATTGCGGCATTGTGCCTTTTGTATGTAGTTCCGATTCGATTTCTGTGTTTCATTGTCAATGCGAAGGTCCAAGGAATACATTGAACCTGCAGTGGTGTATCGGAAAATTAATACTGGTCACACAGGGAGGATCAAAGCATTGACCTTAAGAAGTCTTTCTCATCTTGCCGTTAAGGCGGCATTGTTCGTTTTGTATTTAATTCCGATGTAATTTCAGTGTTTCATCGTCAATGAGTATGTCCAAGGAATACATTGAACCTGGAGTGGTGTATCGGAAACTAATACTGGTCTCACAGGGAAAGCTCAAAGCACCGACTGTAAGAAGAGTCTCTATTCTTGCACTTATGGCGGCATTGTGACTTTTGTATTTAATTCCGATGTAATTTCAGTGTTTCATCGTCAATGTGTATGTCTAAGGAATTCATTGAACCTGCAGTGGTGTATCGGAAACTAATACTGGTCTCACAGGGAATGCTCACGGCACCGACTGCTAGAAGAGTCTCTACTCTTGTACTTATTGCGGTATTGTGCATTTTGAATTTAGTTCCGATGTGATTTCTGTGTTTCATCGTCAATGCGAAGGTCCAAGGAATACATTGAACCTGCAGTGGTGTATCGGAAACTAATACAGGTCTCACAGGAAAGGATCAAAGCACAGACTCTAAGAAGTCTCACTCATCTTGCAGTTAAGGCGGCATTGTTCCTTTTGTATTTAATTCCGATGTAATTTCAGTGTTTCATCGTCAATGAGTATGTCCAAGGAATACATTGAACCTGGAGTGGTGTATCGGAAACTAATACTGGTCTCACAGGGAATGCTCAAAGCACCGACTGTAAGAAGAGTCTCTATTCTTGTACGAAAGGCGGCATTGTGCCTTTTGTATTTAATTCCGATGCGATTTCTGTGTTTCATCGTCAATGTGTATGTCCAAGGAATACATTGAACCTGCAGTGGTGTATCAGAAACTAATACTGGTCTCACAGGGAATGCTCAAAGCACCGACTGTAAGTAGAGTCTCTATTCTTGTACTTAAGGCGACATTGTGCCTTTTGTATTTAATTCCGATGCGATTTCTGTGTTTCATCGTCAATGTGAAGGTACAAGGAATACATTGTACCTGCAGTGGTGTATCGGAAACTAATACTGGTCTCACAGGGAATGCTCAAAGCACCGACTGTAAGAAGGGTCGCTATTCTGGCACTTATGGCGGCATTGTACCTTTCGAGTTTAATTCCGATGCGATTTCTGTGTTTCATTGTCAATGTGTATGTCTCAGGAATACATTGAACCTGCAGTGGTGTATCGGAAACTAATACCGGTCTCACAGGGAATGCTCAAAGCACCGAATGTAAGAAGAGTCTCTATTCTTGTACGTAGGGCGGCATTGTGCCTTTTGTATTTAATTCCGATGCGATTTCTGTGTTTCATCGTCAATGCGTATGTCCAAGGAATACATTGAACCTGCAGTGGTATATCGGAAACTAATACTGGTCCCACAGGGAATGCTCATAGCACCGACTGTAAGAAGAGTCTCTATTCTTGTACGAAAGGCGGCATTGTGCCTTTTGTATTTAATTCCGATGCGATTTCTGTGTTTCATCGTCAATGTGTATGTCCAAGGAATACATTGAACCTGCAGTGGTGTATGAGAAACTAATACTGGTCTCACAGGGAATGCTCAAAGCACCGTCTGTAAGAAGAGTCTCTATTCTTGTACATAAGGCGGCATTGTGCCTTTTGTATTTAATTTCGATGCGATTTCTGTGTTTCATCGTCAATGTGAAGGTACAAGGAATACATTGTACCTGCAGTAATGTATCGGAAACTAATACTGGTCTCACAGGGAATGCTCAAAGCACCGACTGTAAGAGGAGTCTCTATTTTTGCACTTATGGCAGCATTGTGCCATTTGTATTTAATTCCGATGTAATTTCTATGTTTCATCGCCAATGTGTATGTCTAAGGAATACATTGAACCTGCAGTGGTGTATCGGAAACTAATACTGGTCTCACGGGGAATGCTCAAAGCACCGACTGTAACATGAGTCTCTATTCTTGTACTTATTGGGGCATTGTGCCTTTTGTATTTAGTTCCGATTCGATTTCTGTGTTTCATTGTCAATGCAAAGGTCCAAGGAATACATTGAACCTGCAGTGGTGTATCGGAAACTAATACTGGTCTCACAGGAAAGGATCAAAGCACAGACCTTAAGAAGTCTTACTCACCTTGCCGATAAGGCGGCATTGTTCCTTTTGTATTTAATTCCGATGTAATTTCAGTGTTTCATCGTCAATGAGTATGTCCAAGGAATACATTGAACCTGGGGTGGTGTATCGGAAACTAATACTGGTCTGACTGGAAAATCTCAAAGCACCGACTGTAAGAAGAGTCTCTATTCTTGCACTTATGGCGGCATTGTGCCTTTTGTATTTAATTCCGATGTAATTTCAGTGTTTCATCGTCAATGTGTATGTCTAAGGAATTCATTGAACCTGCAGTGGTGTATCGGAAACTAATACTGGTCTCACAGGGAATGCTCAAGGCACCGACTGTTAGAAGAGTCTCTACTCTTATACTTATTGCGGTATTGTGCATTTTGTATTTAGTTCCGATGTGAATTCTGTGTTTCATCGTCAATGCGAAGGTCCAAGGAATACATTGAACCTGCAGTGGTGTATCGGAAACTAATACAGGTCTCACAGGAAAGGATCAAAGCACAGACTCTAAGAAGTCTCACTCATCTTGCAGTTAAGGCGGCATTGTTCCTTTTGTATTTAATTTCGATGTAATTTCAGTGTTTCATTGTCAATGAGTATGTCCAAGGAATACATTGAACCTGGAGTGGTGTATCGGAAACTAATACTGGTCTCACAGGGAATGCTCAAAGCACCGACTGTAAGAAGAGTCTCTATTCTTGTACGAAAGGCGGCATGTGCCTTTTGTATTTAATTCCGATGCGATTTCTGTGTTTCATCGTCAATGTGTATGTCCAAGGAATACATTGTACCTGCAGTGGTGTATCGGAAACTAATACTGGTCTCACAGGGAATGCTCAAAGCACCGACTGTAAGAAGGGTCTCTATTCTGGCACTTATGGCGGCATTGTGCCTTTTGAGTTTAATTCCGATGCGATTTCTGTGTTTCATTGTCAATGTGTATGTCTAAGGAATACATTGAACCTGCAGTGGTGTATCGGAAACTAATACCGGTCTCACAGGGAATGCTCAAAGCACCGAATGTAAGAAGAGTCTCTATTCTTGTACGTAGGGCGGCATTGTGCCTTTTGTATTTAATTCCGATGCGATTTCTGTGTTTCATCGTCAATGCGTATGTCCAAGGAATACATTGAACCTGCAGTGGTATATCGGAAACTAATACTGGTCTCACACTGAATGCTCAAAGCACCGACTGTAAGAAGAGTCTCTATTCCTGTACTTAAGGCGGCATTGTGCCTTTTGTATTTAATTCCGATGCGAATTCTGTGTTTCATCGTCAATGAGTATGTCCAAGGAATACATTGAACCTGGAGTGGTGTATCGGAAACTAATACTGGTCTCACAGGGAATGCTCAAAGCACCGACTGTAAGAAGAGTCTCTATTCTTGTACTTATTGCGGCATTGTGCCTTTTGTATTTAGTTCCGATTCGATTTCTGTGTTTCATCGTCAATGCGAAGGTCCAAGGAATACATTGAACCTGCAGTGGTGTATCGGAAACTAATACAGGTCTCACAGGAAAGGATCAAAGCACAGACTCTAAGAAGTCTCACTCATCTTGCAGTTAAGGCGGCATTGTTCCTTTTGTATTTAATTCCGACGTAATTTCAGTGTTTCATGGTCAATGAGTATGTCCAAGGAATACATTGAACCTGGAGTGGTGTATCGGAAACTAATACTGGTCTCACAGGGAATGCTCAAAGCACCGACTGTAAGAAGAGTCTCTATTCTTGTACGAAAGGCGGCATTGTGCCTTTTGTATTTAATTCCGATGCGATTTCTGTGTTTCATCGTCAATGTGTATGTCCAAGGAATACATTGTACCTGCAGTGGTGTATCGGAAACTAATACTGGTCTCACAGGGAATGCTCAAAGCACCGACTGTAGGAAGGGTCTCTATTCTGGCACTTATGGCGGCATTGTGCCTTTTGAGTTTAATTCCGATGCGATTTCTGTGTTTCATTGTCAATGTGTATGTCTAAGGAATACATTGAACCTGCAGTGGTGTATCGGAAACTAATACCGGTCTCACAGGGAATGCTCAAAGCACCGAATGTAAGAAGAGTCTCTATTCTTGTACGTAGGGCGGCATTGTGCCTTTTGTATTTAATTCCGATGCGACTTCTGTGTTTCATCGTCAATGCGTATGTCCAAGGAATACATTGAACCTGCAGTGGTATATCGGAAACTAATACTGGTCTCACACTGAATGCTCAAGGCACCGACTGTAGGAAGAGTCTCTATTCCTGTACTTAAGGCGGCATTGTGCCTTTTGTATTTAATTCCGATGCGAATTCTGTGTTTCATCGTCAATGAGTATGTCCAAGGAATACATTGAACCTGGAGTGGTGTATCGGAAACTAATACTGGTCTCACAGGGAATGCTCAAAGCACCGACTGTAAGAAGAGTCTCTATTCTTGTACGAAAGGCGGCATTATGCCTTTTGTATTTAATTCCGATGCGATTTCTGTGTTTCATCGTCAATGAGTATGTCCAAGGAATACATTGAACGTGCAGTGGTGTATCAGAAACTAATACTGGTCTCACAGGGAATGCTCAAAGCACCGACTGTAAGAAGAGTCTCTATTCTTGTACTTATTGCGGCATTGTGCCTTTTATATTTAGTTCCGATTCGATTTCTGTGTTTCATTGTCAATGCGAAGGTCCAAGGAATACATTGAATCTGCAGTGGTGTATCGGAAACTAATACTGGTCTCACAGGAAATGATCAAAGCACAGACCTTAAGAAGTCTTACTCATCTTGCCGTTAAGGCGGCATTGTTCCTTTTGTATTTAATTACGATGTAATTTCAGTGTTTCATCGTCAATGAGTATGTCCAAGGAATACATTGAACCTGGAGTGGTGTATCGGAAACTATTACTGGTCTCACAGGGAAAGCTCAAAGCACCGACTGTAAGAAGAGTCTCTATTCTTGCACTTATGGCGGCATTGTGCCTTTTGTATTTAATTCCGATGTAATTTCAGTGTTTCATCGTCAATGTGTATGTCTAAGGAACTCATTGAACCTGCAGTGGTGTATCGGAAACTAATACTGGTCTCACAGGGAATGCTCAAGGCACCGACTGTAAGAAGAGTCTCTACTCTTGTACTTATTGCGGTATTGTGCATTTTGTATTTAGTTCCGATGTGATTTCTGTGTTTCATCGTCAATGCGAAGGTCCAAGGAATACATTGAACCTGCAGTTGTGTATCGGAAACTAATACAGGTCTCACAGGAAAGGATCAAAGCACAGACTCTAAGAAGTCTCACTCATCTTGCAGTTAAGGCGGCATTGTTCCTTTTGTATTTAATTCCGATGTAATTTCAGTGTTTCATGGTCAATGAGTATGTCCAAGGAATACATTGAACCTGGAGTGGTGTATCGGAAACTAATACTGGTCTCACAGGGAATGCTCAAAGCACCGACTGTAAGAAGAGTCTCTATTCTTGTACGAAAGGCGGCATTGTGCCTTTTGTATTTAATTCCGATGCGATTTCTGTGTTTCATCGTCAATGTGTATGTCCAAGGAATACATTGTACCTGCAGTGGTGTATCGGAAACTAATACTGGTCTCACAGGGAATGCTCAAAGCACCGATTGTAGGAAGGGTCTCTATTCTGGCACTTATGGCGGCATTGTGCCTTTTGAGTTTAATTCCGATGCGATTTCTGTGTTTCATTGTCAATGTGTATGTCTAAGGAATACATTGAACCTGCAGTGGTGTATCGGAAACTAATACCGGTCTCACAGGGAATGCTCAAAGCACCGAATGTAAGAAGAGTCTCTATTCTTGAACGTAGGGCGGCATTGTGCCTTTTGTATTTAATTCCGATGCGATTTCTGTGTTTCATTGTCAATGCGTATGTCCAAGGAATACATTGAACCTGCAGTGGTATATCGGAAACTAATACTGGTCTCACAGGGAATGCTCAAAGCACCGACTGTAAGAAGAGTCTCTATTCCTGTACTTAAGGCGGCACTGTGCCTTTTGTATTTAATTACGATGCGATTTCTGTGTTTCATCGTCAATGCGAAGGTCCAAGGAATCCATTGAACCTGCAGTGGTGTATCGGAAACTAATACTGGTCTCACAGGAAAGGATCAAAGCACAGACTCTAAGAAGTCTCACTCATCTTGCAGTTGAGGCGGCATTGTTCCTTTTGTATTTAATTCCGATGTAATTTCAGTGTTTCATCGTCAATGAGTATGTCCAAGGAATACATTGAACCTGGAGTGGCGTATCGGACACTAATACTGGTCTCACAGGGAATGCTCAAAGCACCGACTGTAAGAAGAGTCTCTATTCTTGTACGAAAGGCTGCATTGTGCCTTTTGTATTTAATTCCGATGCGATTTCTGTGTTTCATCGTCAATGTGTATGTCCAAGGAACACATTGAACCTGCAGTGGTGTATCAGAAACTAATACTGGTCTCACAGCTAATGCTCAAAGCACCGACTGTAAGAAAAGTCTCTATTCTTGTACTTAAAGCGGCATTGTGCCTTTTGTATTTAATTCCGATGTGATTTCTGTGTTTCATCGTCAATGTGAAGGTACAAGGAATACATTGAATCTGCAGTGGTGTATCGGAAACTAATACTGGTCTCACAGGAAATGATCAAAGCACAGACCTTAAGAAGTCTTACTCATCTTGCCGTTAAGGCGGCATTGTTCCTTTTGTATTTAATTACGATGTAATTTCAGTGTTTCATCGTCAATGAGTATGTCCAAGGAATACATTGAACCTGGAGTGGTGTATCGGAAACTATTACTGGTCTCACAGGGAAAGCTCAAAGCACCGACTGTAAGAAGAGTCTCTATTCTTGCACTTATGGCGGCATTGTGCCTTTTGTATTTAATTCCGATGTAATTTCAGTGTTTCATCGTCAATGTGTATGTTTAAGGAATTCATTGAACCTGCAGTGGTGTATCGGAAACTAATACTGGTCTCACAGGGAATGCTCAAGGCACCGACTGTAAGAAGAGTCTCTACTCTTGTACTTATTGCGGTATTGTGCATTTTGTATTTAGTTCCGATGTGATTTCTGTGTTTCATCGTCAATGCGAAGGTCCAAGGAATACATTGAACCTGCAGTGGTGTATCGGAAACTAATACAGGTCTCACAGGAAAGGATCAAAGCACAGACTCTAAGAAGTCTCACTCAACTTGCAGTTAAGGCGGCATTGTTCCTTTTGTATTTAATTCCGATGTAATTTCAGTGTTTCATGGTCAATGAGTATGTCCAAGGAGTACATTGAACCTGGAGTGGTGTATCGGAAACTAATATTGGTCTCACAGGGAATGCTCAAAGCACCGACTGTAAGGAGAGTCTCTATTCTTGTACGAAAGGCGGCATTGTGCCTTTTGTATTTAATTCCGATGCGATTTCTGTGTTTCATCGTCAATGTGTATGTCCAAGGAATACATTGTACCTGCAGTGGTGTATCGGAAACTAATACTGGTCTCACAGGGAATGCTCAAAGCACCGATTGTAGGAAGGGTCTCTATTCTGGCACTTATGGCGGCATTGTGCCTTTTGAGTTTAATTCCGATGCGATTTCTGTGTTTCATTGTCAATGTGTATGTCTAAGGAATACATTGAACCTGCAGTGGTGTATCGGAAACTAATACCGGTCTCACAGGGAATGCTCAAAGCACCGAATGTAAGAAGAGTCTCTATTCTTGTACTTATTGCGGCATTGTGCCTTTTGTATTTAGTTCCGATTCGATTTCTGTGTTTCATTGTCAATGCGAAGGTCCAAGGAATACATTGAACCTGCAGTGGTGTATCGGAAACTAATACTGGTCTCACAGGAAATGATCAAAGCACAGACCTTAAGAAGTCCTACTCATCTTGCCGTTAAGGCGGCATTGTTCCTTTTGTATTTAATTCCGATGTAATTTCAGTGTTTCATCGTCAATGAGTATGTCCAAGGAATACATTGAACCTGGAGTGGTGTATCGGAAAGTAATACTGGTCTCACAGGGAATGCTCAAAGCACCGACTGTAAGAAGAGTCTCTATTCTTGTACGAAAGGCGGCATTGTGCCATTTGTATTTAATTCCGATGCGATTTCTGTGTTTCATCGTCAATGTGTATGTCTAAGGAATTCATTGAACCTGCACTGGTGTATCGGAAACTAATACTGGTCTCACAGGAAAGGATCAAAGCACAGACCTTAAGAAGTCCTACTCATCTTGCCGTTAAGGCGGCATTGTTCCTTTTGTATTTAATTCCGAATAAAATTTCAGTGTTTCATCGTCAATGAGTATGTCCATGGAATACATTGAACCTGGAGTGGTGTATCGGAAACTAATACTGGTCTCACAGGGAAAGCTCAAAGCACCGACTGTAAGAAGAGTCTCTATTCTTGCACTTATGGCGGCATTGTGCCTTTTGTATTTAATTCCGATGTAATTTCAGTGTTTCATCGTCAATGTGTATGTCTAAGGAATTCATTGAACCTGCAGTGGTGTATCGGAAACTAATACTGGTCTCACAGGGAATGCTCACGGCACCGACTGTTAGAAGAGTCTCTACTCTTGTACTTATTGCGGTATTGTGCATTTTGTATTTAGTTCCGATGTGATTTCTGTGTTTCATCCTCAATGCGAAGGTCCAAGGAATACATTGAACCTGGAGTGGTGTATCGGAAACTAATACTGGTCTCACAGGGAATACTAAAGCACCGACTGTAAGAAGAGTCTCTATTCTTGTACGAAAGGCGGCATTGTGCCTTTTGTATTTAATTCCGATGCGATTTCTGTGTTTCATCGTCAATGTGTATGTCCAAGGAATACATTGAACCTGCAGTGGTGTATCAGAAACTAATACTGGTCTCACAGGGAATGCTCAAAGCACCGACTGTAAGAAGAGTCTCTATTCTTGTACTTAAGGCGACCTTGTGCCTTTTGTATTTAATTCCGATGCGATTTCTGTGTTTCATCGACAATGTGAAGGTACAAGAAATACATTGTACCTGCAGTGGTGTATCGGAAACTAATACTGGTCTCACAGGGAATGCTCAAAGCACCGACTGTAAAAAGGGTCGCTATTCTGGCACTTATGGCGGCATTGTGCCTTTCGAGTTTAATTCCGATGCGATTTCTGTGTTTCATTGTCAATGTGTATGTCTAAGGAATACATTGAACCTGCAGTGGTGTATCGGAAACTAATACCGGTCTCACAGGGAATGCTCAAAGCACCGAATGTAAGAAGAGTCTCTATTCTTGTACGTAGGGCGGCATTGTGCCTTTTGTATTTAATTCCGATGCGATTTCTGTGTTACATCGTCAATGCGTATGTCCAAGGAATACATTGGACCTGCAGTGGTATATCGGAAACTAATACTGGACTCACAGGAAATGCTCAAAGCACCGACTGTAAGAAGAGTCTCTATTCTTGTACGAAAGGCGGCATTGTGCCTTTTGTATTTAATTCCGATGCGATTCCTGTGTTTCATCGTCAATGTGTATGTCCAAGGAATACATTGAACCTGCAGTGGTGTATGAGAAACTAATACTGGTCTCACAGGGAATGCTCAAAGCACCGACTGTAAGAAGAGTCTCTATTCTTGTACTTAAGGCGACCTTGTGCCTTTTGTATTTAATTCCGATGCGATTTCTGTGTTTCATCGTCAATGTGAAGGTACAAGGAATTCATTGTACCTGCAGTGGTGTATCGGAAACTAATACTGGTATCACAGGGAATGCTCAAAGCACCGACTGTAAGAAGGGTCGCTATTCTGGCACTTATGGTGGCATTAAACCTTTCGAGTTTAATTCCGATGCGATTTCTGTGTTTCATTGTCAATGTGTATGTCTAAGGAATACATTGATCCTGCAGTGGTGTATCGGAAACTAATACCGGTCTCACAGGGAATGCTCAAAGCACCGAATGTAAGAAGAGTCTCTATTCTTGTACGTAGGGCGGCATTGTGCCTTTTGTATTTAATTCCGATGCGATTTCTGTGTTACATCGTCAATGCGTATGTCCAAGGAATACATTGAACCTCCAGTGGTATATCGGAAACTAATACTGGTCCCACAGGGAATGCTCAAAGCACCGACTGTAAGAAGAGTCTCTATTCTTGTACGAAAGGCGGCATTGTGCCTTTTGTATTTAATTCCGATGCGATTACTGTGTTTCATCGTCAATGTGTATGTCCAAGGAATACATTGAACCTGCAGTGGTGTATCAGAAACTAATACTGGTCTCACAGGGAATGCTCAAAGCACCGACTGTAAGAAGAGTCTCTATTCTTGTACTTAAGACGGCATTGTGCCTTTTGTATTTAATTCCGATGCGATTTCTGTGTTTCTTCGTCAATGTGAAGGTACAAGGAATACATTGTACCTGCAGTAATGTATCGGAAACTAATACTGGTCTCACAGGGAATGCTCAATGCACCGACTGTAAGAGGAGTCTATATTCTTGCACTTATGGCGGCATTGTGCCATTTGTATTTAATTCCGATGTAATTTCAATGTTTCATCGCCAATGTGTATGTCTAAGGAATACATTGAACCTGCAGTGGTGTATCGGAAACTAATACTGGTCTCACGGGGAATGCTCAAAGCACCGACTGTAAGAAGAGTCTCTATTCTTGTACTTATTGCGGCATTGTGCCTTTTGTATTTAGTTCCGATTCGATTTCTGTGTTTCATTGTCAATGCGAAGGTCCAAGGAATACATTGACCCTGCAGTGGTGTATTGGAAACTAATACTGTCTCACAGGAAAGGATCAAAGCACAGACCTTAAGAAGTCTTACTCATCTTGCCGTTAAGGCGGCATTGTTCCCTTTGTATTTAATTCCGATGTAATTTCAGTGTTTCATCGTCAATGAGTATGTCCAAGGAATACATTGAACCTGGAGTGGTGTATCGGAAACTAATACTGGTCTCACAGGGAAATCTCAAAGCACCGACTGTAAGAAGAGTCTCTATTCTTGCACTTATGGCGGCATTGTGCCTTATGTATTTAATTCCGATGTAATTTCAGTGTTTCATCGTCAATGTGTATGTCTAAGGAATTCATTGAACCTGCAGTAGTGTATCGGAAACTAATACTGGTCTCACAGGGAATGCTCAAGGCACCGACTGTTAGAAGAGTCTCTACTCTTGTACTTATTGCGGTATTGTGCATTTTGTATTTAGTTCCGATGTGATTTCTGTGTCTCATCGTCAATGCGAAGGTCCAAGGAATACATTGAACCTGCAGTGGTGTATCGGAAACTAATACAGGTCTCACAGGAAAGGATCAAAGCACTGACTCTAAGAAGTCTCACTCATCTTGCAGTTAATTCGGCATTGTTCCTTTTGTATTTAATTCCGATGTAATTTCAGTGTTTCATCGTCAATGAGTATGTCCAAGGAATACATTGAACCTGGAGTGGTGTATCGGAAACTAATACTGGTCTCACAGGGAATGCTCAAAGCACCGACTGTAAGAAGAGTCTCTATTCTTGTACGAAAGGCGGCATTGTGCCTTTTGTATTTAATTCCGATGCGATTTCTGTGTTTCATAGTCAATGTGTATGTCCAAGGAATACAATGAACCTGCAGTGGTGTATCAGATACTAATACTGGTCTCACAGGGAATGCTCAAAGCACCGACTGTAAGAAGAGTCTCTATTCTTGTACTTAAGGCGGCATTGTGCCTTTTGTATTTAATTCCGATGCGATTTCTGTGTTTCATCGTCAATGTGAAGGTACAAGGAATACATTGTACCTGCAGTGGTGTATCGGAAACTAATATTGGTCTCACAGGGAATGCTCAAAGCACCGACTGTAAGAAGGGTCTCTATTCTGGCACTTATGGCGGCATTGTGCCTTTTGAGTTTAATTCCGATGCGATTTCTGTGTTTCATTGTCAATGTGTATGTCTAAGGAATACATTGAACCTGCAGTGGTGTATCGGAAACTAATACCGGTCTCACAGGGAATGCTCAAAGCACCGAATGTAAGAAGAGTCTCTATTCTTGTACGTAGGGCGGCATTGTGCCTTTTTTATTTAATTCCGATGCGATTTCTGTGTTTCATCGTCAATGCGTATGTCCAAGGAATACATTGAACCTGCAGTGGTATATCGGAAACTAATACTGGTCTCACAGGGAATGCTCAAAGCACCGACTGTAACAAGAGTCTCTATTCCTGTACTTAAGGCGGCATTGTGCCTTTTGTATTTAATTCCGATGCGATTTCTGTGTTTCATCGTCAATGCGAAGGTCCAAGGAATACATTGAACCTGCAGTGGTGTATCGGAAACTAATACTGGTCTCACAGGAAAGGATCAAAGCACAGACTCTAGGAAGTCTCACTCATCTTGCAGTTAAGGCGGCATTGTTCCTTTTGTATTTAATTCCGACGTAATTTCAGTGTTTCATCGTCAATGAGTATGTCCAAGGAATACATTGAACCTGGAGTGGTGAATCGGAAACTAATACTGGTCTCACAGGGAATGCTCAGAGCACCGACTGTAAGAAGAGTCTCTATTCTTGTACGAAAGGCGGCATTGTGCCTTTTGTATTTAATTCCGATGCGATTTCTGTGTTTCATCGTCAATGTGTATGTCTAAGGAATACATTGAACCTGCAGTGGTGTATCAGAAACTAATACTGGTCTCACAGGGAATGCTCAAAGCACCGACTGTAAGAAGAGTCTCTATTCTTGTACTTAAAGCGGCATTGTGCCTTTTGTATTTAATTCCGATGCGATTTCTGTGTTTCATCGTCAATGTGAAGGTACAAGGAATACATTGAACCTGCAGTGGTGTATCGGAAACTATTACTGGTCTCACAGGGAATGCTCAAAGCACCGACTGTAAGAGGAGCCTCTATTCTTGCACTTATGGCGGCATTGTGCCATTTGTATTTAATTCCGATGTAATTTCAATGTTTCATCGCCAATGTGTATGTCTCAGGAATACATTGAACCTGCAGTGGTGTATCGGAAACTAATACTGGTCTCACAGGGAATGCTCAAAGCACCGACTGTAACAAGAGTCTCTATTCCTGTACTTAAGGCGGCATTGTGCCTTTTGTATTTAATTCCGATGCGATTTCTGTGTTTCATCGTCAATGCGAAGGTCCAAGGAATACATTGAACCTGCAGTGGTGTATCGGAAACTAATACTGGTCTCACAGGAAAGGATCAAAGCACAGACTCTAGGAAGTCTCACTCATCTTGCAGTTAAGGCGGCATTGTTCCTTTTGTATTTAATTCCGATGTAATTTCAGTGTTTCATCGTCAATGAGTATGTCCAAGGAATACATTGAACCTGGAGTGGTGAATCGGAAACTAATACTGGTCTCACAGGGAATGCTCAGAGCACCGACTGTAAGAAGAGTCTCTATTCTTGTACGAAAGGCGGCATTGTGCCTTTTGTATTTAATTCCGATGCGATTTCTGTGTTTCATCGTCAATGTGTATGTCTAAGGAATACATTGAACCTGCAGTGGTGTATCAGAAACTAATACTGGTCTCACAGGGAATGCTCAAAGCACCGACTGTAAGAAGAGTCTCTATTCTTGTACTTAAAGCGGCATTGTGCCTTTTGTATTTAATTCCGATGCGATTTCTGTGTTTCATCGTCAATGTGAAGGTACAAGGAATACATTGTACCTGCAGTGGTGTATCGGAAACTATTACTGGTCTCACAGGGAATGCTCAAAACACCGACTGTATGAGGAGCCTCTATTCTTGCACTTATGGCGGCATTGTGCCATTTGTATTTAATTCCGATGTAATTTCAATGTTTCATCGCCAATGTGTATGTCTCAGGAATACATTGAACCTGCAGTGGTGTATCGGAAACTAATACTGGTCTCACAGGGAATGCTCAAAGCACCGACTGTAAGAAGAGTGTCTATTCTTGTACTTATTGCGGCATTGTGCCTTTTGTATTTAGTTCCGATTCGATTTCTGTGTTTCATTGTCAATGCGAAGGTCAAAGGAATACATTGAACCTGCAGTGGTGTATCGGGAACTAATACAGGTCTCACAGGAAAGGATCAAAGCACAGACTCTAAGAAGTCTCACACATCTTGCAGTTAAGGCGGCACTGTTCCTTTTGTATTTAATTCCGATGTAATTTCAGTGTTTCATCGTCATTGAGTATGTCCAAGGAATACATTGAACCTGGAGTGGTGAATCGGAAACTAATACTGGTCTCACAGGGAATGCTCAAAGCAGCGACTGTAAGAAGAGTCTCTTTTCTTGTACGTAAGGCGGCCTTGTGCTTTTGTATTTAATTCAGATGCGATTTATGTGTGTCATCGTCAATGCGGATGTCCAAGGAATACATTGAACCAGCAGTGGTGTATCAGAAACTAATACTGGTCTCACAGGGAATGCTCAAAGCACCGACTGTAAGAAGAGTCTCTATTCTTGTACTGAAGGCGGCATAATGCCTTTAGTATTTAATTCCGATGCAAATTCTGTGTTTCATCCTCAATGGGAAGGTACAAGGAATATATTGTACCTGCAGTGGTGTATCGGAAACTAATATTGGTCTCACAGGGAATGCTCAAAGCACCGACTGTAAGAGGAGTCTCTATTCTTGCACTTATGGGGGCATTGTGCCATTTGTATTTAATTCCGATGTTATATCAGTGTTTCATCGTCAATGTGTATGTCTAAGGAATACATTAAACCTGCAGTGGTGTATCGGAAACTAATACTGGTCTCACAGGGAATGCTCAAAGCACCGACAGTAAGAAGAGTCTCTATTCTTGTCCTTATTGCGGCATTGTGCCTTTTGTATTTAGTTCATATTCGATCTCTGTGTTTCATCGTCAATGCGATGGTCCAAGGAATACATTGAACCTTCAATGGTGTATTGGAAACTAATACTGGTCTCACAGGAAAGGATCAAAGCACAGACTCTAAGAAGCCTCACTTATCTTGCCGTTAAGGCGGCATTGTTCCTTTTGTATTTAATTCCGATGTAATTTCAGTGTTCCATCGTCAATGAGTATGTCCAAGGAATACATTGAACCTGGTGTGGTGTATCGGAAACTAATACTGGTCTCACAGGGAATGCTCAAAGCACCGACTGTAAGATGAGTCTCTATTCTTGTACTTAAGGCGGCATTGTGCCTTTTGTATTTGATTCCGATGCGATTTCTGTGTTTCATTGTCAATGTGAAGGTCCAAGGAATACATTGAACCTGCAGTGGTGTATCGGATACTATTACTGGTCTCACAGGCAATGCTCAAAACACCGACTGTAAGAAGAGTCTCTATTCTTGTACTTAAGGCGGCATTGTGCCTTTTGCATTTAATTCCGATGCGATTTCTGTGTTTCATCGTCAATGTGAAGGTACAAGGAATACATTGTACCTGCAGTGGTGTATCGGAAACTAATACTGATCTCACAGGGAATGCTCAAAGCACCGACTGTAAGAGGAGTCTCTATACTTGCATTTATGGTGGCATTGTGCCTTTTGTATTTAATTCCAATGTAATTTCAGTGTTTCATCGTCAAAGTGTATGTCTAAGGAATACATTGTCCCTGCAGTGGTGTATCGGAAACTAATACTGGTCTCACAGGAAATGCTCAAAGCACCGACTGTAAGAAGAGTCTCTATTCTTGTGCTTATTGCGGCATTGTGCATTTTGTATTAATTCCGAGGCGATTTCTGTGTTTCATCGTCAATGCGTATGTCCAAGGAATCCATTGAACCTGCAGTGGTGTATCGGAAACTAATACTGGTCTCACAGGGAATGCTCAAAGCATCGACTGTAGGAAGAGTCTCAATTCTTGTACTTAAGGCGGCATTGTGCCTTTTGTATTTAATTCCGATGCGATTTCTGTGTTTCATCGTCAATGTGAAGTTCCAAGGAATACATTGTACCTGCTAAGGTGTATCGGAAACTAAGACTAATCTCACAGGGAATGCTCAAAGCACCGACTGTAAGAAGGGTCTCTATTCTGGCACTTATGGCGGCATTGTGCCTTTTGAGTTTAATTCCGATGCGATTTCTGTGTATCATTGTCAATGTGTATGTCTAAGGAATACATTGAACCTGCAGTGGTGTATCGGAAACTAATACCGGTCTCACAGGGAATGCTCAAAGCACCGAATGTAAGAAGAGTCTCTATTCTTGTACGTAGGGCGGCATTGTGCCTTTTGTATTTAATTCCGATGCGATTTCTGTGTTTCATCGTCAATGCGTATGTCCAAGGAATACATTGATCCTGCAGTGGTATATCGGAAACTAATACTGGTCTCACAGGGAATGCTCAAAGCACGGACTGTAAGAAGAGTCTCTATTCCTGTACTTAAGGCGGCATTGTGCCTTTTGTATTTAATTCTGATGCGATTTCTGTGTTTCATCGTCAATGCGAAGGTCCAAGGAATACATTGAACCTGCAGTAGTGTATCGGAAACTAATACTGGTCTCACAGGAAAGGATCAAAGCACAGACTCTAAGAAGTCTCACTCATCTTGCAATTAAGGCGGCATTGTTCCTTTTGTATTTAATTCCGTTGTAATTTCAGTGTTTTATCGTCAATGAGTATGTCCAAGGAATACATTGAACCTGGAGTGGTGTATCGGAAACTAATACTGGTCTCACAGGGAATGCTCAAAGCACCGACTGTAAGAAGAGTCTCTTTTCTTGTACGAAAGGCGGCATTGTGCCTTTTGTATTTAATTCCAATGCGATTTCTGTGTTTCAGCGTCAATGTGTATGTCCAAGGAATACATTGAACCTGCAGTGGTGTATCAGAAACTAATACTGGTCTCACAGGGAATGCTCAAAGCACCGACTGTAAGAAGAGTCTCTATTCTTGTACTTAAAGCAGCATTGTGCTTTTTGTATTTAATTCCGATGCGATTTCTGTGTTTCATCGTCAATGTGAAGTTCCAAGGAATACATTGTACCTGCTGAGGTGTATCGGAATCTAATACTGGTCTCACAGGGAATGCTCAAAGCACCGACTGTAAGAAGAGTCTCTATTCTTGTACTTATTGCGGCAATTTGCCTTTTGTATTTGGTTCCGATTCGATTTCTGTCTTTCATTGTCAATGCGAAGGTCCAAGGAATACATTGAACCTGCAGTGGTGTATCGGAAACTAATACTGGTCTCACAGGAAAGGATCAAAGCACAGACCTTAAGAAGTCTCACTCATCTTGCCGTTAAGGCGGCATTGTTCCTTTTGTATTTAATTCCGATGTAATTTCAGTGTTTCATCGTCAATGAGTATGTCCAAGGAATACATTGAACCTGGAGTGGTGTATCGGAAACTAATACCGGTCCCACAGGAAAGGATCAAAGCACAGACTCTAAGAAGTCTCACTCATGTTGCAGTTAAGGCGGCATTGTTCCTTTTGTATTTAATTCCGATGTAATTTCAGTGTTTCATCGTCAATGAGTATGTCCAAGCAATACATTGAACCTGCAGTGGTGTATCGGAAACTAATACTGATCTCACAGGGAATGCTCATAGCACCGACTGTAAGAGGAGTTTCTATACTTGCACTTATGGTGACATTGTGCCTTTTGTATTATTTCCGAGGCGATTTCTGTGTTTCATCGTCAATGCGTATGTCCAAGGAATCCATTGAACCTGCAGTGGTGTATCGGAAACTAATACTGGTCTCACAGGGAATGCTCAAAGCATCGACTGTAGGAAGAGTCTCAATTCTTGTACTTAAGGCGGCATTGTGCCTTTTGTATTTAATTCCGATGCGATTTCTGTGTTTCATCGTCAATGTGAAGTTCCAAGGAATACATTGTACCTGCTGAGGTGTATCGGAAACTAATACTGGTCTCACAGGGCATGCTCAAAGCACCGACAGTATGAAGGGTCTCTATTCTGGCACTTATGGCGGCATTGTGCCTTTTGTGTTTAATTCCGATGCGATTTCTGTGTTTCATTGTCAATGTGTATGTCTAAGGAATACATTGAACCTGCAGTGGTGTATCGGAAACTAATACCGGTCTCACAGGGAATGCTCAAAGCACCTAATGTAAGAAGAGTCTCTATTCTTGTACGTAGGGCGGCATTGTGCCTTTTGTATTTAATTCCGATGCGATTTCTGTGTTTCATCGTCAATGCGTATGTCCAAGGAATACATTGAACCTGCAGTGGTATATCGGAAACTAATACTGGTCTCACAGGGAATGCTCAAAGCACCGACTGTAAGAAGAGTCTCTATTCCTGTACTTAAGGCGGCATTGTGCCTTTTGTATTTAATTCCGATGCGATTTCTGTGTTTCATCGTCAATGCGAAGGTCGAAGGAATACATTGAACCTGCAGTGGTGTATCGGAAACTAATACTGGTCTCACAGGATAGGATCAAAGCACAGACTCTAAGAAGTCTCACTCATCTTGCAGTTAAGGCGGCATTGTTCCTTTTGTATTTAATTCCGATGTAATTTCAGTGTTTCATCGTCAATGAGTATGTCCAAGGAATACATTGAACCTGGAGTGGTGTATCGGAAACTAATACTGGTCTCACAGGGAATGCTCAAAGCACCGACTGTAAGAAGAGTCCCTATTCTTGTACGAAAGGCGGCATTGTGCCTTTTGTATTTAATTCCGATGCGATTTCTGTGTTTCATCGTGAATGTGAAGGTACAAGGAATACATTGTACCTGCAGTGGTGTATCGGAAACTAATACTGGTCTCACAGGGAATGCTCAAAGCACCGACTGTAAGAGGAGTCCCTATTCTTGCACTTGTGGCGGCATTGTGCCATTTGTGTTTAATTCCGATGTAATTTCAATGTTTCATCGCCAATGTGTATGTCTAAGGAATACATTGAACCTGCAGTGGTGTATCGGAAACTAATACTGGTCTCACAGGGAATGCTCAAAGCACCGGCTGTAAGAAGAGTCTCTATTCTTGTACTTATTGCGGCATTGTGCCTTTTGTATTTAGTTCCGATTCGATTTCTGTGTTTCATTGTCAATGCGAAGGTCCAAGGAATACATTGAACCTGCAGTGGTGTATCGGAAACTAATCCTGGTCTCACAGGAAAGGATCAAAGCACAGACCTTAAGAAGTCTTACTCATCTTGCCGTTAAGGCGGCATTGTTCCTTTTGTATTTAATTCCGATGTAATTTCAGTGTTTCATCGTCAATGAGAATGTCCAAGGAATACATTGAACCTGGAGTGGTGTATCGGAAACTAATACTGGTCTCACAGGGAATGCTCAAAGCACCGACTGCAAGAAGAGTCTCTATTCTTGTACGTAAGGCGGCATTGTGCCTTTTGTATTTAATTCAGATGCGATTTATGTGTGTCATCGTCAATGCGTATGTCCAAGGAATACATTGAACCAGCAGTGGTGTATCAGAAACTAATACTGGTCTCACAGGGAATGCTCAAAGCACCTACTGTAAGAAGAGTCTCTATTCTTGTACTTAAGGCGACATTGTGCCTTTTGTATTTAATTCCGATGCGATTTCTGTGTTTCATCGTCAATGTGTATGTCCAAGCAATACATTGAACCTGCAGTTGTGTATCGGAAACTAATACTGGTCTCACAGGAAATGCTCAAAGCACCGACTGTAAGAAGAGACTCTATTCTTGTACTGAAGGCGGCATTATGCCTTTAGTATTTAATTCCGATGCAAATTCTGTGTTTCATCGACAATGTAAAGGTACAAGGAATACATTGTACCTGCAGTGGTGTATCGGAAACTAATATTGGTCTCACAGGGAATGCTCAAAGCACCGACTGTAAGAGGAGTCTCTATTCTTGCACTTATGGCGGCATTGTGCCATTTGTATTTAATTCCGATGTAATATCAGTGTTTCATCGTCAATGTGTATGGCTAAGGAATAAATTGAACATTGAGTGGTGTATCGGAAACTAATACTGGTCTCACAGGGAATGCTCAAAGCACCGACTGTAAGAAGGGTCTCTATTCTTGTACTTATTGCGGCATTGTGCCTTTTGTATTTAGTTCCGATTCGATCTCTGTGTATCATCGTCAATGCGATGGTCCAAGGAATACATTGAACCTGCAATGGTGTATCGGAAACTAATACTGGTCTCACAGGAAAGGATCAAAGCACAGTCTCTAAGAAGCCTCTCTTATCTTGCCGTTAAGGCGGCATTGTTCCTTTTGAATTTAATTCCGATGTAATTTCAGTGTTCCATCATCAATGAGTATGTCCAAGGAATACATTGAACCTGGTGTGGTGTATCGGAAACTAATACTGGTCTCACAGGGAATGCTCAAAGCACCGACTGTAAGATGAGTCTCTATTCTTGTACGTAAGGCGGCATTGTGCTTTTTTTGTATTTAATTCCGATGCGATTTCTATGTTTCATCGTCAGTGTGTATGTCCAAGCAATACATTTAACCTGCAGTGGTGTATCGGAAACTAATACTGGTCTCACAGGAAATGCTCAAAGCACCGACTGTAAGAAGAGTCTCTATTCTTGTACTGAAGGCGGCATTGTGCCTTTTGCATTTAATTCCGATGCGATTTCTGTGTTTCATCGTCAATGTGAAGGTGCAAGGAATACATTGTACCTGCAGTGGTGTATCGGAAACTAATACTGATCTCACAGGGAATGCTCAAAGCACCGAATGTAAGAAGAGTCTCTATTCTTGTACGTAGGGCGGCATTGTGCCTTTTGTATTTAATTCCGATGCGATTTCTGTGTTTCATCGTCAATGCGTATGTCCAAGGAATACATTGATCCTGCAGTGGTATATCGGAAACTAATACTGGTCTCACAGGGAATGCTCAAAGCACCGACTGTAAGAAGAGTCTCTATTCTTGTACTTAAGGCGGCATTGTGCCTTTTGTATTTAATTCCGATGCGATTTCTGTGTTTCATCGTCAATGCGAAGGTCCAAGGAATACATTGAACCTGCAGTGGTGTATCGGAAACTAATACTGGTCTCACAGGAAAGGATCAAAGCACAGACTCTAAGAAGTCTCATTCTTCTTGCACTTACGGCGGCATTGTTCCTTTTGTATTAAATTCCGATGTAATTTCAGTGTTTCATCGTCAATGTGTATGTCCTAGGAATACATGGAATCTGCAGTGGTGTATCGGAAGCTAATACTGGTTTCACAGGGAATGCTCAAAGCACCGACTGTAAGAAGAGTCTATGTTCTTGCACTTATGGCGGCATTGTGACTTTTGTATTTAATTCCGATGTAATTTCAGCGTTTCATTGTCAATGTGTATGTCTAAGGAATACATTGAACCTGCAGTGGTGCATCAGAAACTAATACTGGTCTCACAGGGAATGCTCTAAGCACCGACTGTAAGAAAAGTCTCTATTCTTGTACGTAAGGCGGCATTGTGCATTTTGTATTTCATTCCGATGCGATTTCTGTGTTTCATCGTCAATGTGTATGTCCAAGGAATACACTGAACCTGCAGTGGTGTATCGGAAACTAATACCGGTCTCTTAGGCAATGCTCAAAACACCGACTGTAAGAAGAGTCTCTATTCTTGTACTTAAGGCGGCATTGTGCCTTTTGCATTTAATTCCGATGCGATTTCTGTGTTTCATCGTCAATGTGAAGGTACAAGGAATACATTGTACCAGCAGTGGTGTATCGGAAACTAATACTGGTCTCACAGGGAATGCTCAAAGCACCGACTGTAAGAGGAGTCTCTATTCTTGCACTTATGGTGGCATTGTGCCTTTTGTATTTAATTCCAATGTAATTTCAGTGTTTCTTCGTCAATGTGTATGTCTAAGGAATACATTGATCCTGCAGTGGTGTATCGGAAACTAATACTGGTCTCACAGGGAATGCTCAAAGCACCGTCTGTAAGAAGAGTCTTTATTCTTGTACGTAAGGCGGCATTGTCCCTTTTGTATTAATTCCGAGGCGATTTCTGTGTTTCATCGTCAATGCGTATGTCCAAGGAATCCATTGAACCTGCAGTGGTGTATCGGAAGCTAATACTGGCCTCACAGGGAATGCTCAAAGCATCGACTGTAGGAAGAGTCTCAATTCTTGTACTTAAGGCGGCATTGTGCCTTTTGTATTTAATTCCGATGCGATTTCTGTGTTTCATCGTCAATGTGATGTTCCAAGGAATACATTGAACCTGCAGTGGTGTATCGGAAACCAATACTGGTCTCAAAGAGAATGCTCAAAGCACCGACTGTAAGAAGAGTCTCTATTCTTGTACTTAAAGCGGCATTGTGCCTTTTGTATTTAATTCCGATGCGATTTCTGTGCTTCATCGTCAATGTGAAGTTCCAAGGAATACATTGTACCTGCTGAGGTGTATCGGAATCTAATAATGGTCTCACAGGGAATGCTCAAAGCACCGACTGTAAGAAGGGTCTCTATTCTGGCACTTATGGCGGCATTGTGCCTTTTGTGTTTAATTCCGATGCGATTTCTGTGTTTCATTGTCAATGTGTATGTCTAAGGAATACATTGCACCTGCAGTGGTGTATCGGAAACTAATACCGGTCTCACAGGGATTGCTCAAAGCACCGACTGTAACAAGAGTCTCTATTCTTGCACTTAAAGCGGCATTGTGCCTTTTGTATTTAATTCCGATGCGATTTCTGTATTTCATCGTCAATGTGAAGTTCCAAGGAATACATTGAACCAGCAGTGGTATATCGGAAACTAATACTGGTCTCACAGGGAATGCTCAAAGCACCGACTGTAAGAAGAGTCTCTATTCCTGTACTTAAGGCGGCATTGTGCCTTTTGTATTTAATTCCGATGCGATTTCTGTGTTTACCGTCAATGCGAAGGTCCAAGGAATACATTGAACCTGCAGTGGTGTATCGGAAACTAACACTGGTCTCACAGGAAAGGATCAAAGCACAGACTCTAAGAAGTCTCACTCATCTTGCAGTTAAGGCGGCATTGATCCTTTTGTATTTAATTCCGATGTAATTTCAGTGTTTCATCGTCAATGAGTATGTCCAAGGAATACATTGAACCTGGAGTGGTGTATCGGAAACTAATACTGGTCTCACAGGGAATGCTCAAAGCACCGGCTGTAGGAAGAGTCTCTATTCATGCACGTATGGCGGCATTGTGCCTTTTGTATTTAATTCCGATGTAATTTCAGTGATTCGTCGTCAATGTGTATGTCTAAGGAATACATTGAACCTGCAGTGGTGTATCGGATTCTAGAACTGGTCTCACAGGGAAAGCTCAAAGCACCGACTGTAAGAAGAGTCACTATTCTTGTACTTAAGGCGGCATTATGCCATTTGTATTTAATTCCAATGCGATTTCTGTGTTTCATCATCAATGTGAAGGTCCAAGGAATAAATTGCACCTTCGGTGGTGTATCGGAAACTAATACTGGTCTCACAGGAAAGGATCAAAGCACAGACTCTAAGAAGTCTCATTCTTCTTGCACTTAAGGCGGCATTGTTCCTTTTGTATTAAATTCCGATGTAATTTCAGTGTTTCATCGTCAATGTGTATGTCCTAGGAATACATGGAATCTACAGTGGTGTATCGGAAGCTAATACTGGATTCACAGGGAATGCTCAAAGCACCGACTGTAGGAAGAGTCTCAATTCTTGTACTTAAGGCGGCATTGTGCCTTTTGTATTTAATTCCGATGCGATTTCTGTGTTTCATCGTCAATGTGATGTTCCAAGGAATACATTGAACCTGCAGTGGTGTATCGGAAACCAATACTGGTCTCAAAGAGAATGCTCAAAGCACCGACTGTAAGAAGAGTCTCTATTCTTGTACTTAAAGCGGCATTGTGCCTTTTGTATTTAATTCCGATGCGATTTCTGTGCTTCATCGTCAATGTGAAGTTCCAAGGAATACATTGTACCTGCTGAGGTGTATCGGAATCTAATAATGGTCTCACAGGGAATGCTCAAAGCACCGACTGTAAGAAGGGTCTCTATTCTGGCACTTATGGCGGCATTGTGCCTTTTGTGTTTAATTCCGATGCGATTTCTGTGTTTCATTGTCAATGTGTATGTCTAAGGAATACATTGCACCTGCAGTGGTGTATCGGAAACTAATACCGGTCTCACAGGGATTGCTCAAAGCACCGACTGTAACAAGAGTCTCTATTCTTGCACTTAAAGCGGCATTGTGCCTTTTGTATTTAATTCCGATGCGATTTCTGTATTTCATCGTCAATGTGAAGTTCCAAGGAATACATTGAACCAGCAGTGGTATATCGGAAACTAATACTGGTCTCACAGGGAATGCTCAAAGCACCGACTGTAAGAAGAGTCTCTATTCCTGTACTTAAGGCGGCATTGTGCCTTTTGTATTTAATTCCGATGCGATTTCTGTGTTTACCGTCAATGCGAAGGTCCAAGGAATACATTGAACCTGCAGTGGTGTATCGGAAACTAACACTGGTCTCACAGGAAAGGATCAAAGCACAGACTGTAAGAAGTCTCACTCATCTTGCAGTTAAGGCGGCATTGATCCTTTTGTATTTAATTCCGATGTAATTTCAGTGTTTCATCGTCAATGAGTATGTCCAAGGAATACATTGAACCTGGAGTGGTGTATCGGAAACTAATACTGGTCTCACAGGGAATGCTCAAAGCACCGGCTGTAGGAAGAGTCTCTATTCATGCACGTATGGCGGCATTGTGCCTTTTGTATTTAATTCCGATGTAATTTCAGTGATTCGTCGTCAATGTGTATGTCTAAGGAATACATTGAACCTGCAGTGGTGTATCGGATTCTAGAACTGGTCTCACAGGGAAAGCTCAAAGCACCGACTGTAAGAAGAGTCACTATTCTTGTACTTAAGGCGGCATTATGCCATTTGTATTTAATTCCAATGCGATTTCTGTGTTTCATCATCAATGTGAAGGTCCAAGGAATAAATTGCACCTTCGGTGGTGTATCGGAAACTAATACTGGTCTCACAGGAAAGGATCAAAGCACAGACTCTAAGAAGTCTCATTCTTCTTGCACTTAAGGCGGCATTGTTCCTTTTGTATTAAATTCCGATGTAATTTCAGTGTTTCATCGTCAATGTGTATGTCCTAGGAATACATGGAATCTACAGTGGTGTATCGGAAGCTAATACTGGATTCACAGGGAATGCTCAAAGCACCGACTGTAAGAAGAGTCTCTATTCTTGTACTTAAGGCGGCATTGTGCCTTTTGTATTTAATTCCGATGCGATTTCTGTGTTTCATCGTCAATGCGAAGGTCCAAGGAATACATTGAACCTGCAGTGGTGTATCGGAAACTAATACTGGTCTCACAGGAAAGGATCAAAGCACAGACTCTAAGAAGTCTCATTCTTCTTGCACTTACGGCGGCATTGTTCCTTTTGCATTAAATTCCGATGTAATTTCAGTGTTTCATCGTCAATGTGTATGTCCTAGGAATACATGGAATCTGCAGTGGTGTATCGGAAGCTAATACTGGTTTCACAGGGAATGCTCAAAGCACCGACTGTAAGAAGAGTCTATGTTCTTGCACTTATGGCGGCATTGTGACTTTTGTATTTAATTCCGATGTAATTTCAGTGTTTCATTGTCAATGTGTATGTCTAAGGAATACATTGAACCTGCAGTGGTGCATCAGAAACTAATACTGGTCTCACAGGGAATGCTCTAAGCACCGACTGTAAGTAAAGTCTCTATTCTTGTACGTAAGGCGGCATTGTGCATTTTGTATTTCATTCCGATGCGATTTCTGTGTTTCATCGTCAATGTGTATGTCCAAGGAATACACTGAACCTGCAGTGGTGTATCGGAAACTAATACTGGTCTCTTAGGCAATGCTCAAAACACCGACTGTAAGAAGAGTCTCTATTCTTGTACTTAAGGCGGCATTGTGCCTTTTGCATTTAATTCCGATGCGATTTCTGTGTTTCATCGTCAATGTGAAGGTACAAGGAATACATTGTACCAGCAGTGGTGTATCGGAAACTAATACTGGTCTCACAGGGAATGCTCAAAGCACCGACTGTAAGAGGAGTCTCTATTCTTGCACTTATGGTGGCATTGTGCCTTTTGTATTTAATTCCAATGTAATTTCAGTGTTTCTTCGTCAATGTGTATGTCTAAGGAATACATTGATCCTGCAGTGGTGTATCGGAAACTAATACTGGTCTCACAGGGAATGCTCAAAGCACCGTCTGTAAGAAGAGTCTTTATTATTGTACGTAAGGCGGCATTGTCCCTTTTGTATTAATTCCGAGGCGATTTCTGTGTTTCATCGTCAATGCGTATGTCCAAGGAATCCATTGAACCTGCAGTGGTGTATCGGAAGCTAATACTGGCCTCACAGGGAATGCTCAAAGCATCGACTGTAGGAAGAGTCTCAATTCTTGTACTTAAGGCGGCATTGTGCCTTTTGTATTTAATTCCGATGCGATTTCTGTGTTTCATCGTCAATGTGATGTTCCAAGGAATACATTGAACCTGCAGTGGTGTATCGGAAACTAATACTGGTCTCAAAGAGAATGCTCAAAGCACCGACTGTAAGAAGAGTCTCTATTCTTGTACTTAAAGCGGCATTGTGCCTTTTGTATTTAATTCCGATGCGATTTCTGTGCTTCATCGTCAATGTGAAGTTCCAAGGAATACATTGTACCTGCTGAGGTGTATCGGAATCTAATAATGGTCTCACAGGGAATGCTCAAAGCACAGACTGTAAGAAGGGTCTCTATTCTGGCACTTATGGCGGCATTGTGCCTTTTGTGTTTAATTCCGATGCGATTTCTGTGTTTCATTGTCAATGTGTATGTCTAAGGAATACATTGCACCTGCAGTGGTGTATCGGAAACTAATACCGGTCTCACAGGGATTGCTCAAAGCACCGACTGTAACAAGAGTCTCTATTCTTGCACTTAAAGCGGCATTGTGCCTTTTGTATTTAATTCCGATGCGATTTCTGTATTTCATCGTCAATGTGAAGTTCCAAGGAATACATTGAACCAGCAGTGGTATATCGGAAACTAATACTGGTCTCACAGGGAATGCTCAAAGCACCGACTGTAAGAAGAGTCTCTATTCCTGTACTTAAGGCGGCATTGTGCCTTTTGTATTTAATTCCGATGCGATTTCTGTGTTTACCGTCAATGCGAAGGTCCAAGGAATACAATGAACCTGCAGTGGTGTATCGGAAACTAATACAGGTCTCACAGGAAAGGATCAAAGCACTGACTCTAAGATGTCTCACTCATCTTGCAGTTAAGGCGGCATTGTCCCTTTTGTATTTAATACCGATGTAATATCAGTGTTTCATCGTCAATGAGTATGTCCAACGAATACATTGAACCTGGAGTGGTGTATCGGAAACTAATACTGGTCTCACAGCGAATGCTCAAAGCACCGAGTGTAAGAAGAGGCTCTATTCTTGTATGTAAGGCGGCATTGTGCCTTTTGTATTAATTCCGTGGCGATTTCTGTGTTTCATCGTAAATGTGTATGTCCATGGAATCCATTGAACCTGCAGTGGTGTATCGGAAACTAATACTGGTCTCACAGGAAATGATCAAAGCATCGACGGTAGGAAGAGTCTCAATTCATGTATTTAAGGCGGCATTGTACCTTTTGTATGTAATTTCGATGCGATTTCTGTGTTACATCGTCAATTTGAAGGTCCAAGGAATACATTGTACCTGCAGTGGTGTATCGGAAACTAATACTGGCCTCACAGGTAATGCTCAAAGCACCGACTGTAAGAAGAGTCGCTATTCATGCACTTATGGCGGCATTGTGCCTTTTGTATATGATTCCGATCTAATTTCAGTGTTTCATCGTCAAGGTGTATGTCTAAGGAATACATTGAACCTGCAGTGGTGTATCGGAAACTAATACTGGTCTCACAGGGAATGCTCAAAGCACCGACTGTAAGAAGAGTCCCTATTCTTGTACGTAAGGCGGCATTGTGCCTTTTGTATTTAATTCCGATGCGATTTCTGTGTTTCATCGTCAAGGTGTATGTCCAAGGAATACATTGAACCTGCAGTGGTGAATCGGAAACTAATACTGGTCTCACAGGAAAGGATCAAAGCACAGACTCAAAGAAGTCTCACTTTACTTGTACTTAAGGCGGCATTGTGCCTTTTGTATTTAATTCCGATGTAATTTCAGGGCTTCATCGCCAATGTGTATGTCCAAGGAATACATTGAACTTGCTGTGGTGTATCGGAAACTAATACTGGTCTCACAGGGAATGCTCAAACAACGACTGTAAGAAGAATCTCTATTCCTGTACATAAGGCGGCTTTGTGCCTTTTGTATTTAATTCCGATACGATTTCTGTGTTTCATCGTCAATGTGTATGTCCAAGGAATACATTGAACCTGCAGTGGCGTACCGGAATCTAATACTCGTCTCACAGGAATGGATCAAAGCACAGACTCTAAGAAGTCCCACTCTTCTTGCACTTAAGGCGGCATTGTGCGTTTTGGATTTTATTCCGATGTAATTTCAGTGTTTCATCGTCAATGTGTATGTCCACGGAATACATTGGACCTGCAGTGGTGTATCGCAAGCTAATACTGGTCTCACGGGGAATGCTCAAAGCACCGACTGTAAGAAGAGTCTCTATTCTTGTACTTAAGGCGGCATTGTGCCGTTTGTATTTAATTCCGATGCGATTTCGGTGTTTCATAGTCAATGTGAAGGTCCAAGGAATTCACTGAACCTGCTATGGTGTATCGGAAACTAATACTGGTCTCAAAGGGAATGCTCAAAGAACCGACTGTAAGAAGAGTCTCTATTCTTGTACTTAAGGTCGCATTGTGCATTTTGTATTTAATTCCGATGCGAATTCTGTGTTACATCGTCAATGTGAAGGTCCAAAGAATTCATTGAACCGGCAATGGTGTATCGGAAACTAATACTTGTCTCACAGGGAATGCTCAATGCACCGACTATACGAAGAGTCTCTATTCTTGTACTTAAGGCGGCATTGTGCCTTTTGTATTTAATTCCGATGCGATTCCGGTGTTTAATCGTCTATGTGAAGGTCCAAGGAATACATTGCACCTGCAGTGGTGTATCGGAAACTAATACTGGTCTCACAGGAAAGGATCAAAGCACAGATTTTATGAAGTTTCACTCTTCTTGCACTTAAGGCAGAATTGTTCCTTTTGTATTTAATTTCGATGTAATTTCAGTGTTTCATTGTCATTGTGTATGTCCAAGGAATACATTGAACCTGCAGTGGTGTATCGGAAACTAATACTGGTCTCACAGGGAATGCTCAAAGCACAGCCTGTAATATGAGTCTGCATTCATGTCCTTAAGGCTGCATTGTTTCTTTTGTATTTTATTCCGATGCGGTTTCGGTGTTTCATCGTCAATGTGAAGGTCCAAGGAATACATTGAACCTGTAGTGGTGTATCGGAAACTAATACTGGTCTCACAGGAAAGGATCAAAGCACAGATTTTAAGAAGTTTCACTCTTCTTCCACTTAAGGCGGAATTGTTCCTTTTGTATTTAATTCCGATGTAATTTCAGTGTTTCATTGTCATTGTGTATGTCCAAGGAATACATTGAACCTGCGGTGGTGTATCGGAAACTAATACTGGTCTCACACGGAATGCTCAAAGCACCGACTTTAAGAGGAGTCTCTATTCTTGTACTTAAGGCGGCATTGTGCCTTTTCTATTTAATTTCGATGCGATTTCTGTGTTTCATCGTCAATGTGTATGTCCAAGGAATACATTGAACCTGCAGTGGCGTATCGGAAGCTAATACTGGTCTCACAGGAATGCATCAAAGCACAGACTCGAAGAAGTCCCACTCTTCTTGCACTTATGGCGGCATTGTGCGTTTTGTATTTAATTCCGATGTAATTTCAGTGTTTCATCGTTAATGTGTATGTCCATGGAATACATTGGACCTGCAGTGGTGTATCGCTAGCTAATACTGGTCTCACGGGGAATGCTCGAAGCACCGACTGTAAGAAGAGTCTCTATTCTTGTACTTAAGGTGGCATTGTGCCGTTTGTATTTAATTCCGATGCGATTTCTGTGTTTCATCGTTAATGTGTATGTCCATGGAATACATTGGACCTGCAGTGGTGTATCGCTAGCTAATACTGGTCTCACAGGGAATGCTCAATGCACCGACTGTAAGAACAGTCTCTATTCTTGTACTTAAGGCGGCATTGTGCCATTTGTATTTAATGCTGATGCGATTTCTGTGTTTCATCTTCAATGTGAAGGTCCATGGAATACATAGACCCTGCAGTGGTGTATAGGAAACTAATACTGTTCTCACAGGGAATGCTCAAAGTACCGACTAAGAAGACTCTCTATTCTTGTACTTAAGGCGGCATTGTGCAATTTGTATTTAATTCCGATGCCATTTCTGTGTTCCATCGGCAATGTGAATGTCCAAGGAATACATTGTACCTGCAGTTGTGTATCGGAAACTAGTACTGGTCTCGCAGGGAATGCTCAAAGCACCGACTGTAAGAAGAGTCTATGTTCTAGCACTTATGGCAGCATTGTGACCTTTGTATTTAATTCCGATGTAATTTCAGTGTTTCATTGTCAATGTGTATGTCTAAGGAATACATTGAACCTGCAGTGGTGTATCAGAAACTAATACTGGTCTCACTGGGAATGCTCAATGCACCGACTGTAAGAGGAGTCTCTATTCTAGTACGTAAGGCGGCATTGTGCCTTTCGAATTTAGTTCCACTGCGATTTCTGTGTTTCTTCGTCAATGCGAAGGTCCAAGGAATACAATGAACCTGCAGTGGTATTTCGGAAACTAATACAGGTCTCACACGAAAGGATCAAAGCACAGACTCTAAGAAGTCTCACTCATCTTGCAGTTAAGGCGGCATTGTCCCTTTTGTATTTAATACCGATGTATTATCAGTGTTTCATCGTCAATGAGTATGTCCAAGGAATACATTGAACCTGGAGTGGTGTATCGGAAACTAATACTGGTCTCACAGCGAATGCTCAAAGCACCGAGTGTAAGAAGAGGCTCTATTCTTGTATGTAAGGCGGCATTGTTCCTTTTGTATTAATTCCGAGGCGATTTCTGTGTTTCATCGTAAATGTGTATGTCCAAGGAATCCATTGAACCTGCAGTGGTGTATCGGAAACTAATACTGGTCTCACAGGGAATGATCAAAGCATCGACGGTAGGAAGAGTCTCAATTCATGTACTTAAGGCGGCATTGTGAATTTTGTATTTAATTCCTATGCGATTTCTGTGTTTCATCGTCAATTGGAAGTTCCAAGGAATACATTGTACCTGCTGTGGTGTATCGGAAACTAATACTGGTCTCACAGGGAATGCTCAAAGCACAGACTGTAAGAAGGGTCTCTATTCTGGCACTTATGGCGGCACTGTGCCTTTTGTGATTAATTCCGATGCGATTTCTGTGTTTCATTGTCAATGTGTATGTCCAAGGAATACATTGAACCTGCAGTGGTGTATCGGAAAGCAATACTGGCCTCAGAGGGAATGCTCAAAGCACCGACTGTAAGAAGAGTCTCTATTCTTGTACTTAAGGCGGCATTGTGCATTTTGTATTTAATTCCGATGCGATTTCTGTGTTTCATCGTCAATTTGAAGGTCCAAGGAATACATTGTTTCTGCAGTGGTGTATCGGAAACTTATACCGGCCTCACAGGGAATGCTCAAAGCACCGACTGTAAGAAGAGTCTCTATACATGTACTTATGGCGGCATTGTGCCTTTTGTATTTCATTCCGATGTAATTTCAGTGTTTCATCGTCAAGGTGTATGACTAAGGAATACGTTGAATTTGCAGTGGTGTATCGGAAACTAATACTGGTCTCACAGGGAATGCTCAAAGCACCTACTGTAAGCAGAGTCTCTGTTCTTGTACGTAAGGCGGCATTGTGCCTTTTGTATTTAATTCCGATGCGATTTCTGTGTTTCATCGTCAATGCGTATGTCCAAGTAATACATTGAACCTGCAGTGGTATATCGGAAACTAATACTGGTCTCACAGGGAATGCTCAAAGCACCGACTGTAAGAAGAGTCTCTATTCTTGTACTTAAGGCGGCATTGTGCGTTTTGTATTTAATTCCCATGTGACTTCTATGTTTCATCGTCAATGTGAAGGTCCAAGGAACACATTGAACCTGCAGTGATGTATCGGAAACTAATACTGGTCTCACAGGAAAGGATCAAAGCACAGACTCAAAGATGACTCACTTTTCTCGTACTTAAGGCGGCATTGTGCCTTTTGTATTTATTTACGATTTAATTTCAGTGTTTCATCGACAATGTGTATGTGCAAGGAATACATGGAACCTGGAGTGGTGTGTCGGAAACTAATACTGGTCTCACAGGGAATGCTCAAAGCACCGACTGTAAGAAGAGTCTCCATACTTGTACTAATTTCATGGTCTCACAGGGAATGCTGAAAACACCGACTGTAAGACTGTAAGAAGAGTCTCTATTCTTGTACTTAAGGCGGCATTGTGCGTTTGTGTTTAATTCCGATGCGATTTCTGTGTTTCATCGTCAATGTGAAGGTCCAAGGAATTCACTGAACCTGCTATGGTGTATCGGAAACTAATACTGGTCTCAAAGGGAATGCTCAAAAAACCGACTGTAAGAAGAGTCTCTATTCTTGTACTTAAGGTGGCATTGTGCATTTTGTATTTAATTCCGATGCGAAATCTGTGTTACATCGTCAATGTGAAGGTCCAAAGAATTCATTGAACCGGCAATGGTGTATCGGAAACTAATACTTGTCTCACAGGGAATGCTCAATGCACCGACTATAAGAAGAGTCTCTATTCTTGTACTTAAGGCGGCATTGTGCCTTTTGTATTTAATTCCGATGCGATTCCGGTGTTTAATCGTCAATGTGAAGGTCCAAGGAATTCACTGAACCTGCTATGGTGTATCGGAAACTAATACTGGTCTCAAAGGGAATGCTCAAAAAACCGACTGTAAGAAGAGTCTCCATTCTTGTACTTAAGGTGGCATTGTGCGTTTTGTATTTAGTTCCGATGCGATTTCTGTGTTTCATCGTCAATGTGTATGTCCAAGGAATACATTGAACCTGCAGTGGTGTATCGGAAACTAATACTGTTCTCACAGGAACGGATCAAAGCACAGTCTCTAAGAAGTCTCACTCTTCTTGCACTTAAGGCGGCTTTGTGCCTTTTGTAATTAATTCCGATGTAATTTCAGTGTTTGATCGTCAATGTGTATGTCCAAGGAATTCCTTGAACCTGCTGTGGTGTATCGGAAACTAATACTGGTCTCACAGGGAATGATCAAAGCACCGACTGTAAGAAGAATCTCTATTCTTGTGGTTAAGGCGGCATTGTGCCTTTTGTTTTTAATTCCGATCTGATTTCTTCGTCTCATCGTCAATGTGAATTTCCATGGAATACATTGTACCTGCAGTGGTGTATCGGAAACTAATACTGGTCTCACAGGGAATGCTCAAAGATCCGACTGTAAGAAATGTCACTCTTCTTGCACTTAAGGCGGTATTGTGCCATTTGTATTTAATTCCGATGCGATTTCAGTGTTTCATCGTCAATTTGAAAGTCCGTGGAATACATTGAACCTGCAGTGCTGTATCGGAAACTAATACTGGTCTCACAGGAAAGGATCAAAGCACAGACACTAAGAAGTCTCACTCTTCTTGCACTTAAGGCGGCATTGTGCCTTTTGTATCTAATTCCGATTTAATTTCAGTGTTTCTCCGTCAATGTGTGTGTCTAAGGTATACATTGAACCTGCAGTGGTGTAACGGAAACTAATACTCGTCTTGCAGGAAATGCTCAAAGCACCGACTGTACTAAGAGTCTCTATTCTTGTACTTATGGTGGCATTGTGCCTTTTGTATTTAATTCCGATGCTATTTCTGTGTTTCATCGTCAATATGAAGTTCCAAGGAACAGATTGAACCTGCAGTGGTGTATCACAAGCTAATACTGGTCTCACAGGGAATACTCAAAGCACCGACTGTAAGAAGAGTCTCTATTCTTGTACTTACGGCGGCATTGTGCCTTTTGTATTTAATTCCAATGCGATTCTGTGTTTCATCGTCAACGTGAAGGTCCAAGGAATACATTGAACCTGCAATGGTGTATCGGAAACTAATACTGGTATCTCAGGGAATGCTCAAACCACCGACTGTAAGAAGAGTCTCTATTCTTGTAGTTATGGAGGCATTGTACATTTTGTATTTAATTCCGTTGCCATTTCTGTGTTTCATCGTCAATGTGATGGTCCAAGGAATACACGGAAACTGCAGTGGTGTATCGGAAACTAATAATGGTCTCACAGGGAATGCTCTAACAACGACTGTAAGAAGAGTCTCTATTTTTGTACTTAAGGCGGCATTGTGCTTTTTGTGTTTAATTCCAATGCGATTTCTGTGTTTCATCGTCAATGTGAAGGTCCAAGGAATACATTGAACCTGCAGTGGTATATCGGAAACTAATACTGGTGTCACAGGGAATGCTCAAAGCACCGACTGTAAGTAAAGTCTCTATTCTTGTACTTAAGGCGGTATTGTGCCATTTGTATTTAATTCCGATGCGATTTCTATGTTTCATCGACAATGTGAATGTCCAAGGAATACATTGAACCTGCAGTGGCGTATCGGCAACTAATACTGGTCGCACAGGAAAGGATGAAAGCACAGACTCTAAGAAGACTTACTCTTCTTGCTCTTAAGGCGGCATTGTACCTTTTGTATTTATTTACGATGTAATTTCTGTGTTTCATCGTCAATGTGTATGTCCAAGGAATACATTGAATCTGCAGTGGTGTATCGGAAACTAAAACTGATCTCACAGGAAAGGATCAAAGCACAGACTCTAAGAAGACTCACTCTTCTTGCACTTAGGGCGGCATTGTGCCTTTTGTATTTAATTCCGATGTAATTTCAGTGTTTCATCGTCAACGTGTATGTCCAAGGAATACATTGTACCTGCAGTGGTGTATCGGAAACTAATACTGGTCTCACAGGAAAGGATCGAAGAACAGATTTTAAGAAGTTTCACACTTCTTGCACTTATGGCGGAATTAATTTCAGTGTTTCATTGTCAATGTGTATGTCCAAGGAATACATTGAACCTGCAGTGATATCGGAAACTAACACTGATCTCACAGGGAGAGCTCAAAGCACCGACTTTAAGAAGAGTCTCTATTCTTGTACTTAAGGGGGCATTGTGCCTTTTCTATTTAATTCCGATGCGATTTCTGTGTTTCATCGTCAATGTGAAGGTCTAAGGAATACATTGAACCTGCAGTGGTGTATCGGAAACTAATACTGGTCTCACAATGAATGCTCAAAGCACCGACCGTATGAAGAGTCTATTATTGTACTTACGGCGGCATTGTGCCTTTTGTATTCAATTCCGATGTAATTTCAGTGTTTCATCGTCAATGTGTATGTCCAAGGAATACATTGAACCTGGAGTTGTTTGTCGGAAACTAATACTGGTCTCACAGGGAATGCTCAAAACACCGACTGTAAGACTGTAAGAAAAGTCTCTATTCTTGTACTTAAGTCGGCACTGTGCCTTTTGTATTTAAGTCCGATGCGATTTCTGTGTTTCATCATCAAGGTGTATGTCCAAGGAATACATTGAACCTGCAGTGGTGTATCGGAAACTAATACTGGTGTCACAGGGAATGCTCAAAACACCGACTGTAAGAAGAGTCTCCATTCTTGCACTTAAGGCGGCATTGTGCCTTTTGTATTTAATTCCGATGCGATTTCTGTGTTTCATCGTCAATGTGTATGTCCAAGGAATACATTGAACCTGCAGTGGAATGCTCAAAGCACCGACTGTAAGAAGAGTCTCTATTCTTGCACTTATGGCGGCATTGTGCCTTTTGTATTTAATTCCGATGTAATTTCAGTGATTCATGGTCAATGTGTATTTCTAAGGAATACATTGAACCTGCAGTGGTGTATCGGAAACTAATACTGGTCTGACAGGGAATGCTCAAAGCACCGACTATAAGAAGAGTCTCTATTCTTGTACGTAAGGCGGCATTGTGATTTTTGTATTTAATTCCGATGCGATATCTGTGTTTCATCGTCAATGTGTATGTCCAAGGAATACATTGAACCTGCAGTGGTGTATCGGAAACTAATACTGGTCTCAAAGGGAATGCTCAAAGCACCGACTGTAAGAAGAGTCTCTATTCTTGTACTTGAGGCGGCATTGTGCCTTTTGTATTTAATTCCGATGTGATTTCTGAGTTTCATCGTCAATGTAAAGGTCCAAGGAATACATTAAACCTGCAGTGGTGTATCGGAAACTAATACTGGTTTCACAAGAAAGGATCAAAGCGCAGACTCTACGAAGTATCACTCTTCTTGCACTTAAGGCGGCATTGTGCGTTTTGTATGTACTTCCGATGTAATTTCAGTGTTTCATCGTCAATGTGTATGTCCAAGGAATACATTGAACCTGCAGTGGTGTATCGCAAGCTAATACTGGTCTCACGGGGAATGCTCAAGGCACCGACTGTAAGAAGAGTCTCTATTCTTGTACTTAAGGCGGTATTGTGCCGTTTGTATTTAATTCCGATGCGTTTTCTGTGTTTTATCGTCAATGTGAAGGTCCAAGGAATACACTGAACCTGCTATGGTGTATCGGAAACTAATACTGGTCTCAAAGGGAATGCTCAAAGTACCGACTGAAGGAAGAGTCTCAATTCATGTACTTAAGGCGGCATTGTGCCTTTTGTATTTAATTTCGATGCGATTTCTGTGTTTCATCGTCAATTGGAAGTTCCAAGGAATACATTGTATCTGCTGTGGTGTATCGGAAACTAATACTGGTGTCACAGGGAATGCTCAAAGCACCGACTGTAAGAAGGGTCTCTATTATGGCACTTATAGCGGCATTGTGCCTTTTGTGTTTAATTCCGATGCCATTTCTGTGTTTCATTGTCAATGTGTATGTCCAAGGAATACATTGAACCTGCAGTGGTGTATCGGAAAACAATACTGGTCTCAAAGGGAATGCTCAAAACACCGACTGTAAGAAGAGTCTCTATTCTTGTACGTAAGGCGGCATTGTGCATTTTGTATTTAATTCCGATGAGATTTCTGTGTTTCATCGTCAATTTGAATGTCCAAGGGATACATTGTACCTGCAGTGGTGTATCGGAAACTAATACTGGCCTCACAGGGAATGCTCAAAGCACCGACTGTAAGAAGAGTCTTTATTCATGCACTTATGGCGGCATTGTGCCTTTTGTATTTCATTCCGATGTAATTTCAGTGTTTCATCGTCAAGGTGTATGTCTAAGGAATACATTGAAGCTGCAGTGGAGTAACGGAAACTGATACTAATCTCACAGGAAATGCTCAAAGCACCGACTGTAAGAAGAGACTTTTTTCTTGCACTTAAGGCGGCATTGTGCCTTTTGTATTTAATACCGATGCGTTACTGTGTTTCATCGTCAATGTGAAGGTCCAAGGAACACATTGAACCTGCAGTGATGTATCGGAAACTAATACTGGTCTCACAGGAAAGGATCAAAGCACGGACTCTAAGAAGTCTCACACATCTTGCACTTAAGGCGGCAATGTCCCTTTTGTATTTCATTCCGATTTAATTTCAGTGTTTCATCGTCAATGTGTATGTCCAAGGAATACATTGAACCTGGAGTGGTGTGTCGGAAACTAATACTGGTCTCACAGGGAATGCTCAAAGCACCGACTGTAAGAAGAGTCTCCATACTTGTACTAATTTCATGGTCTCACAGGGAATGCTCAAAACACCGGCTGTAAGACTGTAAGAAGAGTCTCTATTCTTGTACTTAAGGGGGCATTGTGCCTTTTGTATTTAATTCCGATTCGATTTCTGTGTTTCATCGTCAAGGTGTATGTCCAAGGAGTACATTGAACCTGCAGTGGTGAATCGGAAACTAATACTGGTCTCACAGGAAAGGATCAAAGCACAGACTCAAAGAAGTCTCACTTTTCTTGTACTTAAGGCGGCATTGTGCCTTTTGTATTTATTTCCTATGTAATTTCAGGGTTTCATCGTCAATGTGTATGTCTAAGGAATACATTGGACCTGCAGTGGTGTATCGGAAACTAATACTGGTCTCACCGGGATTGCTCAAACACCGACTGTAAGAAGAATCTCTATTCTTGAACTTAAGGCGTCATTGCGCCTTTTGTATTTAATTCCGATGTGATTTCGGTGTTTCATCGTCAATGTGAATGTCCAAGGAATACATTGAACCTGCAGTGGTGTATCGGAAACTAATACTGGTCTCACAGGAAAGGATCAAAGCACAGTCTCAAAGAAGACTCACTTTTCTCGTACTTAAGGCGGCATTGAGCCTTTTGTATTTAATTCCGATGTAATTTCAGTGTTTCATCGTCAATGTATATGTCCAAGGAATACATTGGACCTGCAGTGGTGTATCGCAAGCTAATACTGGTCTCACGGCGAATGCTCAAAGCACCGACAGTAAGAAGAGTCTCTATTCTTGTACTTAAGGCGGCATTGTAACGTTTGTATTTAATTCCGATGCGATTTCTGTGTTTCATCGTCAATGTGAAGGTCCAAGGAATACACTGAACCTGCTATGGTGTATCGGAAAGTAATACTGGTCTCAAAGGGAATGCTCAAAAACCGACTGTAAGAAGAGTCTCTATTCTTGTAGTTAAGGTGACATTGTGCCTTTTGTATTTAATTCCGATGCGAATTCTGTGTTACATCGTCAATGTGAAGGTCCAAAGATTTCATTGAACCGGCAATGGTGTATCGGAAACTAATACTGGTCTCACAGGGAATGCTCAAAGCACCGACTGTAACAAGAGTCTCTATTCTTGTACTTAAGGCGGCATTGTGCCATTTGTATTTAATTCCGATGCGATTCCTGTGTTTCATCGTCTATGTGAAGGTCGAAGGAACACATTGAACCTGCAGTGGCGTATCGGAAACTGATACTGGTCGCACAGGAATGGATAAAAGACAGACTCTAAGAAGTCTCACTCTTCTTGCACTTAAGGTGGCATTGTATCTTTTGTATTTAATTACGATGTAATTTCAGTGTTTCATCGTCAATGTGTATGTCCAAGGAATACATCGAACCTGCAGTGGTGTATCGGAAACTAATACTGGTCTCACAGGGAATGCTCAAAACACCGACTGTAAGAAGAGTCTCTACTCTTGTACTTAAGGCGACATTGTGCTTTTTGTATTTAATTCCGATGCGATTTCTGTGTTTCATCGTCAATGTATATGCCCAAGGAATACATTGAACCTGCAGCGGTGTATCGGAAACTAATACTGGTCTCATAGGGAATGCTCAAAGCACAGCCTGTAAGATGAGTCTGCATTCTTGTACTTAAGGCTGCAGTGTGTCTTTTGTATTTTATACCGTTGCGATTTCGGTGTTTCATCGTCAATGTGTATGTCCAAGAAATACGTTGAACCTGCAGTGCTGTATCGGAAACTAATACTGTTCTCACAGGAAGGGATCAAAGCACAGACTCTAAGAAGTCTCACTCTTCTTGCACTTAAGGCCGCTTTGTGCCTTTTGTATTTAATTCCGATGTAATTTCAGTGTTTGATCGTCAATGTGTATGTCCGCGGAATACCTTGAACCTGCTGTGGTGTCTAGGAAACTAATACTGGTCTCACAGGGAATGCTCAAAGCACCGACTGTAAGAAGAGTCTCTATTCTTGTGCTTAAGGCGGCATTGTGCCTTTTGTATTTAATTCCGTTCCGATATCTGTGTCTCATCGCCAATGTGAATTTCCATGGAATACATTGAACCTGCAGTGGTGTATCGGAAACTAATACTGGTCTCACAGGGAATGCTGAAAGAACCAACTGTAAGAAGTGTCACTCTTCTTGCACTGAAGGCGGTATTGTGCCTTTCGTATTTAATTCCGATGCGATTTCAGTGTTTCATCGTCAATTGAAAGTCCGTGGAATACATTGAACCTGCAGTGCTGTATCGGAAACTAATACTGGTCTCACAGGAAAGGATCAAAGCACAGACTCTAAGAAGTCTCACTCTTCTTGCACTTAAGGCGGCATTGTGCCTTTTGTATTTAATTCCGATGTAATTTCAGTTTTCCATCGTCAATGTGTATGTCCAAGAAATACATTGAACCTGCAGTGGTGTATCGGAAACTAATACTGGCCTCACAGGGAATGCTCATAGCACCGACTGTAAGAAGAGTCTCTATTCTTGTACTTAAGTCGGCATTGTGATTTTTGTATTTAATTCCAATGCGATTTCTGTGTTTCATCGTCAATGTGATGGTCCAAGGAATACATTGAACTTGCAGCGGTGTATCGGAATCGAATACTGGTCTCACGGAGAATGTCCAAAGCACCGACTGTAAGAAGAGTCTCTATTCTTGTACTTAAGGCGGCATTGTGCCTTTTGTATTTAATTCCGATGCGATTTCTGTGTTTCATTGTCAATGTGATGGTCCAAAGAATACATTGAACCTGCAGTGGTGTATCGGAAACATACTGGTCTCACAGCAAATGATCAAATCACAGACTTTAAGACGTCTCCCTATTCTTGCACTTAAGGCAGCATTTAGCCTTTTGTATGTAATTCCGATTTAATTTCAGTGTTTCTTCGTCAATGTGTGTGTCTAAGGTATACATTGAACCTGCAGTGGTGTATCGGAAACTAATACTCGTCTTGCAGGTAATCCTCAAAGCACCGACTGTAAGATGAGTCTCTATTCTTGTACTTATGGTGGCATTGTGCCTTTTGTATTTAATTCCGATGCGATTTCTGTGCTTCATCGTCAATGTGTATGTCCAAGGAATACATTGAACCTGCAGTGGTGTATCACAAGCTAATAGTGGTCTCACAGGGAATGCTCAAAGCACCGACTGTAAGAAGACTCACTCTTCTTGCACTTAAGGCGGCATTGTACCTTTTGTATTTATTTGCGATGTAATTTCTGTGTTTCATCGTCAATGCGTATGTCCAAGGAATACATTGAATCTGCAGTGGTGTATCGGAAACCAAAACTGGTCTCACAGGAAAGGATCAAAGCACAGAATCTAAGAAGACTCACTCTTCTTGCACTTAGGGCGGCATTGTGCCTATTGTATTTAATTCCGATGTAATTTCAGTGTTTCATCGTCAACGTGTATGTCCAAGGAATACATTGTACCTGCAGTGGTGTATCGGAAACTAATACTGGTCTCACAGGAAAGGATCAAAGCACAGATTTTAAGAAGTTTCACTCTTCTTGCACTTAGGGCGGAATTAATTTCATTGTTTCATTGTCAATGTGTATGTCCAAGGAATACATTTAACCTGCAGTGGTATCGGAAACTAACACTGATCTCACAGGGTGTGCTCAAAGCACCGACTGTAAGAAGAGTCTCTATTCTTGTACTTAAGGCGGCATTGTGCCTTTTGTATTTAATTCCGATGCGATTTCTGTGCTTCATCGTCAATGTGTATGTCCAAGGAATACATTGAACCTGCAGTGGTGTATCGGAAACTAATACTGGTCTCAAAGGGAATGCTCAATGCACCGACTGTAAGAAGAGTCTCTATTCTTGTACTTAAGGCGGCATTGTGCCTTTTGTATTTAATTCAGATGTGATTTCTGTGTTTCATCGTCAATGGGAAGGTCCAACTAATACATTAAACCTGCAGTGGTGTATCGGAAGCTAATAGTGGTCTGACAGGAAAGGATCAAAGCACAGACTCTAAGAAGTCTCAATCTTCTTGCACTTAAGGCGGCATTGTGCCTTTTGTATAAAATTCCGATGTAATTTCGGTGTTTCATCGTCAATGTGTATGTCGAAGGAGTACATTGAACCTGCAGTGGTGTATCGGAAACTAATACTGGTCTCACAGGGAATGCTCAAACCACCGACTGTAAGAAGTGACTTTATTCTTGCACTTAAGGCGGCATTGTGCCTTTTGTATTTAATACCGTTGCGTTTCTGTGTTTCATCGTCAATGAGAAGGTCCAAGGAAAACATTGAACCTGCTGTGGTGTATCGGAAACTAATACTTGCCTCACAGGGAATGCTCAAACACCGACTGTAAGAAGAGTCTCTAATCTTGTACTTAAGGCGGCATTGTGCCCTTTGTATTTAATTCCGATGCGATGTCAGTGTTTCATCGTCAATGTGTATGTCAAAGAAATGCATTGAACCTGCAGTGGCGTATCGGAAACTAATACTGGTCTCAGAGGAATGGATCAAAGCACGAGACTCTAAGAAGTCTCACTCTTCTTGCACTTAAGGCGGCATTGTGCGTTTTGTATGTAATTCCGATGTAATTTCAGTGTTTCATCGTCAATGTGTATGTCCAAGGAATACATTGAACCGGCAGTGGTGTATCGCAAGCTAATACTGGTCTCACGGGGAATGCTCAAAGAACCGACTGTTAGAAGAGTCTCTATTCTTGTACTTAAGGCGGCATTGTGCCTTTTGTATTTAATTGCGAAGAGTTTCTGTCTTACATCGTCAATGTGAAGGTCCAAAGAATACATTGAACCTGCAGTGGTGTATCGGAAACTAATACTGATCTCACAGGGAATGCTCAAAACACCGACTGTAAGAAGAGTCTCTATTCTTCTACTTAGGGCGGCATTGTGCCTTGTGTATTTAATTCCAATGCGATTTCTGTGTTTCATTGTCAATGTGAAGGTCCAAGGAACACATTGAACCCGCAGTGATGTATCGGAAACTAATACTGGTCTCACAGGAAAGGATCAATGCACAGACTCTAAGAAGTCTCACTCTTCTTGCACTTAAGGCGGCATTGTTCCTTTTGTATTTAATTCCGATGTAATTTCAGTGTTTCATCGTCAATGTGTATGTCCAAGGAATACATTGAACCTGGAGTGGTGTGTCGGAAACTAATACAGGTGTCACAGGGAATGCTCAAAGCACCGACTGTAAGAAAAGTCTCTATTCTTGTACTTAAGGCGGCATTGTGCCATTTGTATTTAATTCCGATGCGATTTCTGTGTTTCATCGACAATGTGAAGGTCCAAGGAATACATTGAACCTGCAGTGGCGTATCGGCAACTAATACTGGTCGCACAGGAAAGGATAAAAGCACAGACTCTAAGGAGACTCACTCTTCTTGCACTGAAGGCGGCATTGTACCTTTTGTATTTATTTACGATGTAATTTCTGTTGTTCATCGTCAATGTGTATGTCCAAGGAATACATTGAATCTGCAGTGGTGTATCGGAAACTGAAACTGGTCTCACAGGATAGGATCAAAGCACAGACTCTAAGAAGACTCACTCTTCTTGCACTTAGGGCGGCGTTGTGCCTTTTGTACTTAATTCCGATGTAATTTCAGTGTTTCATCGTCAACGTGTATGTCCAAGGAATACATTGAACCTGCAGTGGTATCGGAAACTAACACTGATCTCACAGGGAGTGCTAAAAGCACCGACTGTAAGAAGAGTCTCTATTCTTGTACTTAAGGCGGCATTGTGCCTTTTGTATTTAATTCCGATACGATTTCTGTGCTTCATCGTCAATGTGTATGTCCAAGGAATACATTGAACCTGCAGTGGTGATCGGAAATTAATACTGGTCTCACACGGAATGCCTATGCACCGACTTTAAGAAGAGTCTCTATACTTGTACTTAAGGGGGCATAGTGCCTTTTGTATTTAATTCCGATGCGATTTCTGTGTTTCATCGTCAATGTGAAGGTCCAAGGAATACATTGAACCTGCAGTGGTGTATCGGAAACTAATACTGGTCTCACAATGAATGTTCAAAGCACCGACTGTATGAAGAGTCTCTATTCTTGTACTTACGGCGGCATTGTGCCTTTTGTATTTAATTCCGATGTAATTTCAGTGTTTCATCGACAATGTGTATGTCCAAGGAATACATTGAACCTGGAGTGGTGTGTCGGAAACTAATACTGGTCTCACAGGGAATGCTCAAAGCACCGACTGTAAGAAGAGTAGCTATACTTGTACTTATTTCATGGTCTCACAGGGAATGCTCAAAACACCGACTGTAAGACTGTAAGATAAGTCTGAATTCTTGTACTTAAGTCGGCATTGTGCCTTTTGTATTTAATTCCGATGCGATTTCTGTGTTTCATCGTTAAGGCGTATGTCCAAGGAATACATTGAACCAGCAGTGGTGTATCGGAAACTAATACTGATGTCACAGGGAATGCTCAAAACACCGACTGTAAGAAGAGTCTCTATTCTTGTACTTAAGGCGGCATTGTGCCTTTTGTATTTAATTCCGATGCGATTTCTGTGTTTCGTCGTCAATGTGTATGTCCAAGGAATACATTGAACCTGCAGTGGAATGCTAAAAGCACCGACTGTAAGAAGAGTCTCTATTCTTCCACTTATGGCGGCATTGTGCTTTTGTATTTAATTCCGATGTAATTTCAGTGTTTCATCGTCAATGTGTATGTTCAAGGAATACATTGAACCTGCAGTGGTGTATCGCAAGCTGATACTGTTCTCACGGGGAATGCTCAATGCACCGACTCTAAGAAGAGTCTCTATTCTTGTACTTAAGGTGGCATTGTGCCGTTTGTATTTAATTCCGATGCGATTTCTGTGTTTCATCGCCAATGTGAAAGTCCAAGGAATACACTGAACCTGCTATGGTGTATCGGATACTAATACTGGTCTCAGAGGGAATGCTCAAAGAACCGACTGTAAGAAGAGTCTCTATTCTTGTACTAAAGACGGCATTGTGCCTTTTGTATTTAATTGCGATGCGATTTCTGTGTTACATTGTCAATGTGAAAGTCCAAAGAATACATTATACCTGCAGTGGTGTATCGGAAACTAATACTGGTCTCACAGGGAATGCTCAAAGCACCGACTGTAAGAAGAGTCTCTATTCTTCTACTTAGGGCGCCATTGTGACTTTTGTATCTAATTACGATGCGATTTCAGTTTTTCATCGTCAATTTGAAAGTCCGTGGAATACGTTGAACCTGCAGTGCTGTATCGGAAACTAATACTGGTCTCACAGGAAAGGATCAAAGCACAGACTCTAAGAAGTCTCACTCTTCTTGCACTTAAGGCGGCATTGTTCCTTTTGTATTTAATTCCGATGTAATTTCAGTGTTTCATCGTCAATGTGTATGTCCAAGGAATACATTGAACCTGGAGTGGTGTGTCAGAAACTAATACTGGTCTCACAGGGAATGCTCAAAGCACCGACTGTAAGCAGAGTCTCTATTCTTGTACTTAAGGCGGCATAGTGCCTTTTGTATTTTATTCCAATGCGATTTGTGTGTTTCATCGTCAATGTGTATGTCCAAGGAATACATTGAACCTGCAGTGGTGTATGGGAAACTTATACTGGTCTCACACGGAATGCTCAAAGCACCGACTTCAAGAAGAGTCTCTAATCTTGTACTTAAGGCGGCATTGTGCCTTTTGTATTTAATTCCGATTCTATTACTGTGTTTCATCGTCAATGTGTATGTCCAAGGAATACATTGAACCTGCAGTGGTGTATCGGAAACTAATACTGGTCTCACAGGAAAGGATCAGAGCACAGACTCTAAGATGTCTCACTCTTCTAGCATTTAAGGAGGCATTGTGCCTTTTGTATTTAATTCAATTGTAATTTCGGTGTTTCATCGTCAATGTGTATGTCCAAATAATACAATGAACCTGCTGTGGTGTATCGGAAACTAATACTGGTCTCACAGGGAATGCTCAAAGCACCGACTGTAAGCAGAGTCTCTATTCTTGTACTTAAGGCGGCATAGTGCCTTTTGTATTTTATTCCGATGCGATTTCTGTGTTTCATCGTCAATGTGAAGGTCCAAGGAATACATTGAACCTGCAGTGGTGTATCGGAAACTAATACTGGTCTCACAGGAAAGGATCAAAGCACAGACTCCAAGAAGTGTCACTCTTCTTGCACTTAAGGCGACATTGTGCCTTTTGTATTTAATTCCGATGCGATTTCAGTTTTTCATCGTCAATTTGAAAGTCCGTGGAATACATTGAACCTGCAGTGCTGTATCGGAAACTAATACTGGTCTCACAGGAAAGGATCAAAGCACAGACTCTAAGAAGTCTCACTCTTCTTGCACTTAAGGCGGCATTGTACCTTTTGTATTTAATTACGATGTAATTTCTGTGTTTCATCGTCAATGTGTATGTCCAGGGAATACATTGAACCTGCAGTGGTGTATCGGAAATTAATACTGGTCTCTCAGGGAATGCTCAAAGCACCTACTGTAAGAAGAGTCTCTATTATTGTAGTTAAGGCGGCATTGTACATTTTTTATTTAATTCCGATGCCATTTCTGTGTTTCATCGTCAATGTGATGAACCAAGGAATACACGGAACCTGCAGTGGTGTATCGGAAACTAATAATGGTCTCACAGGGAATGATCTAAGCACCGACTGTAAGAAGAGTCTCTATTCTTGCACATAAGGCGGCATTGTGAATTTTGTGTTTAATTCCGATGCGATCTCTGTATTTCATCGTCAATGTGAAGGTCCAAGGAATACATTGAACCTGCAGTAGTGTATCGGAAACTAATGCTGGTGTCACAGGGAATGCTCAAAGCACCGACTGTAAGAAGAGTCTCTACTCTTGCACTTAAGGCAACATTGTACCTTTTGTATTTATTTTTGATGTAATTTCTGTGTTTCATCGTCAATGTGTATGTCCAAGGAACACATTGAACCTGCAGTGGTGTATCGGAAACTAATAGTGGTCCCGTAGGGTATGCTCAAAGCACCGACTGTAAGAAGAGTCTCTACTCCTGCACTTAAGGCGGCATTGTGCCTTTTGTATTTAATTCCGATGTAATTTCAGTGTTTCATCGTCAATGTGTATGTCCAAGGAATACATTGAACCTGCAGTGGTGTATCGGACTCTAATACTGGTCTCACAGGGAATGCTCAAATCACCGACTGTAAGAAGAGTCTGTATTCTTGTACTTAAGGCTGCATTGTGCCTTTTGTATTTTATTCCGTAGCGATTTCTGTGTATCATCGTCAACGTGAAGGTCCAAGGAATACATTGAACGTGCAGTAGTGTATCGGAAACAAATACTGGTCTCACAGAGAATGCTCAAAGCACCGACTGTAAGAGGAGCCTCTATTCTTGCACTTAAGGCAGCATTGTGCCTATTTTATTTAATTCCCATGTAATTTCAGTGTTTCATCGTCAATGTGTATGTTCAAGGAATACATTGAACTGGCAGTGGTATATCGATACTAATACTGGTCTCAAACGGAATGCTCAAAGCCCCGACTGTAAGAAGAGTCTCTATTCTTGTACTTAAGGCGGCATTGTGCCTTTTTGTATTTCATTCCCATGCGATTTCTGTGTTTCATCGTCAATGTGTATGTCCAAGGAATACATTGAACCTGCAGTGGCGTATTGGAAGCTAATACTGGTCACACAGGAATGGATCAAAGCACAGACTCTAAGAAGTCTCACTCTTCTTGCACTTAAGGCGGCATTGTGCGTTTTGTATTTAAATCCGATGTAATTTCAGTGTTTCATCGTCAATGTGTATGTCTAAGGAATACATTGAACCTGCAGTGGTGTATCGCAAGCTAATACTGGTCTCACGGGGAATGCTCAAAACACCGACTGTAAGAAGAGTCTCTATTCTTGTACTTAAGGCGGCATTGTGCCGTTTGTATTTAATTCCGATGCGATTTCTGTATTTCATCGTCATTGTGAAGGTCCAAGGAATACACTGAATCTGCCATGGTGTATCGGAAACTAATACTGGCCTCAAAGGGAATGCTCAAAGAACCGACTGTAAGAAGAGTCTCTATTCTTGTACTTAAGGCAGCATTCTGCCTCTTGTATTTAATTCCGATGCGATTTCTTTGTTACATCGTCAATGTGAAGGTCCAAAGAACACATTGAACCTGTAGTGGTGTGTCGGAAACTAATACTGGTCACAAAGGAAAGGATCAAAGCACAGATTTTAAGAAGTTTCACTCTTCTTGCACTTAAGGCGGAATTGTTCCTTTTGTATTTAATTCCCATGTAGTTTCAGTGTTTCATCGTCAATGTGTATGTTCAAGGAATACATTGATCTGGCAGTGGTATATCGGAAACTAATACTGATCTCACACGGAATGCGCAAAGCGCCGACTTCAAGAAAAGTCTCTATTCTTGTACTTAAGGCTTAATTGTGATTTTTGTATTTAATTCCGATGCGATTTCTGTGTTTCATCGTCAATGTGAAGGTCCAAGGAATACATTGAATCTGCAGTGGTGTATCGGAAACTAGTACTAGTCTCACAGGAAAGGATCAAAGCACAGACTCTAAGAAGTCTCACTCTTTTTGCACTTAAGGCGGCCTTGTGCGTTTAGTATTTAATTCCGATGTAATTTCAGTGTTTCATCGTCAATGTGTATGTCCAAGGATTACATTGAACCTCCAGTGGTGTATCGCAAGCTAATACTGGTCTCACGGGCAATGCTCAAATCACCGACTGCAAGAAGAGTCCCTATTCCTGTACTTAAGGGGGCATTGTGCCTTTTGTGTTTCATTCCGATGCGATTTCTGTGTTTCATCGTCAATGTGAAGGTCCAAGGAATACATTGAACCTGCTATGGTGTATCGGAAACTAATACTGGTCTCATAGGGAATGCTCAAAGAACCGACTGTAAGAAGAGTCTCTTTTCTTGTACTTAAGGCGGCATTGTGCCTTTTGTATTGAATTCGGATGCGATTTCTGTGTTTCATCGTCAATGTGAAGGTCCAAGGAATACATTGAACCTGCAGTGGCGTATCGGAAACTGATACTGGTCGCGCAGGAAAGGATGAAAGCACAGACTCTAAGAAGTCTCACTCTTCTTGCACTTAAGACGGCATTATACCTTTTGTATTTAATTACGATGTAATTTCAGTGTTTCATCGTCAATGTGTATGTCCAAGGAATACATTGAACGTGCAGTGGTGTATCGGAATCTAATACTGGTCTCACACGGAATGCTCAAAGCACCGACTTCAAGAAGAGTAACTATTCTTGTACATAAGGCGGCATTGTGCCTTTTGTATTTAATTCCGATGCGATTTCAGTGTTTCATCGTCAATGTGTATGTCCAAGGAATACATTGAAACTGCTGTGGAGTATCGGAAACTAATACTGTTCTTACAGGAAAGGATCAAAGCACAGACTCTAAGAAGTCTCACGCTTCTTGCACTTGATGCGACTTTGTGCCTTTTGTATTTAATTCCGATGTAATTTCGGTGTTTGATCGTCAATGTGTATGTCCAAGGAATACTTTGAACCTGCTGTGGTGTAACGGAAACTAATACTCTTCTCACAGGGAATGCTCAAAGCACCGACTGTAAGAAGAGTCTCTATTCTTGTGCTTAAGGCGGCATTGTGCCTTATGTATTTAATTCCGATCCGATTTCTGTGTCTCATCGTCAATGTGAATTTCCAAGGAATACATTGAACCTGCAGTGGTGTATCGGACACTAATACTGGTCTCACAGGGAATGCTCAAAGCACCGACTGTAAGAAGAGTCTCTATTCTTGTACTTAAGGCGGCATTGTAACTTTTGTATTTAATTCCGATGCGATTTCTGTGCTTCATCGTCAATCTGAAGCTCGAAGGAATACATTGAACCTGAAGTGGTGTACCGGAATCTAATACTGGTCTCGCAGGAAAGGATCAAAGAACAGACTCTAAGAAGACTCACTCTTCTTTCACTTAGGGCGCCATTGTTCCTTTTGTATTTAATTCCGATGATAATTCTGTGTTTGATCGTCAATGTGTATGTCCAAGGAATACATTGAACCTGCAGTGGTGTATCGCAAACTAATACTGGTCTCACAGGAATAGATCAAAGCACAGACTATAAGAAGTCTCACTCGTCTTGCATTTAAGGAGTCATTGTGCCTTTTGTATTTAATTCCGATGTAATTTCGGTGTTTCATCGTCAATGTGTATGTCCAAGGAATACAATGACCCTGCTGTGGTGTATCGGAAACTAATAATGGTCTCACAGGGAATGCTCAAAGCACCGACTTTAAGAAGAGTCTCTACTCTTGCACTTAAGGCGGCATTGTGCCTTTTATATTTAATTCCGATGTAATTTCAGTGTTTCATCGTCAATGTGTATGTAAAAGGAATACATTGAACCTGGAGTGGTGTATCGGAAGCTAATACTGGTCTCACAGGAAAGGATCAAGGCACAGATTTTAAGAAGTTTCACTCTTCTAGCACTCAAGGCGGAATTTTTCCATTTGTATTTAATTCTGATGTAATTTCAGTGTTTCATTGTCATTTTGTATGTCCAAGGAATACATTGAACCTCCAGTGGTGTATCGCAAGCTAATACTGGTCTCACGGGGAATGCTCAAAGCACCGACTGCAAGAAGAGTCCCTATTCCTGTACTTAAGGCGGCATTGTGCAGTTTGTATTTAATTCCGATGCGATTTCTGTGTTTCATCGTCAATGTGAAGGTCCAACGAATACATTGAACCTGCAGTGGCGTATCGGAAACTAATAATGGTCTCGCAGGGAATGCCCAAACACCGACTGTAAGATGAGTCTCTATTCTTGTACTTAAGGCGGCAATGTGCCTTTTGTATTTCATTCCGATGCGATTTCTGTGTTTCATCGTCAATGTGTATGTCCAAGGAATACATTGAACCTGCTGTGGAGTATCGGAAACTAATACTGTTCTTACAGGAAAGGATCAAAGCACAGACTCTAAGAAGTCTCATGCTTCTTGCACTTGATGCGGATTTGTGCCTTTTGTATTTAATTCCGATGTAATTTCAGTGTTTCATCGTCAATGTGAATGTCCAAGGAATACATTGAACCTGGAGTGGTGTATCGGAAACTAATACTGGTCTCACAGGAAAGGAACAAAGCACAGATTTTAAGAAGTTTCACTCTTTTAGCACTTAAGGCGGAATTGTTCCATTTGTATTTAATTCTGATGTAATTTCAGTGTTTCATTGTCATTGTGTATGTCCAAGGAATACATTGAACCTGCAGTGGTGTATCGGAAACTAATAGTGGTCTCACAGGGAATGCTCAAAGCACCGACTGTAAGAAGAGTCTCTATTCTTGTACTTAAGGCGGCATTTTGCCTTTTGTATTTAATACCGATGCGTTTCTGTGTTTCATCGTCAATGTGAAGGTCCAAGAAATACATTGAACCTTCTGTGGTGTATCGGAAACTAATACTGGTCTCGCAGGGAATGCTCAAACACCGACTCTAAGAAGAGTCACTATTCTTGTACTTAAGGCGGCATTGTGCCTTTTGTATTTCATTCCGATGCGATTTGTGTGTCTCATCGTCAATGTGTACGTCCAAAGAATACATTGAACCTGCAATTGCGTATCGGAAGCTGGTACTGGTCTCACAGGAACGGATCAGAGCACAGACTCTAAGAAGTCTCACTCTTCTTGCACTTAAGGCGGCCTTGTGCGTTTTGTATTTAATCGCGATGTAATATAAGTGTTTCATCGTCAATGTGTATGTCCAAGGAATACATTGAACCTCCAGTGGTGTATCGCAAGCTAACACTGGTCTCACAGGGAATGCTCAAAGCACCGACTGTAAGAAGAGTCTCTATTCCTGTACTTAAGGCGGCATTGTGCCGTTTGTATTTAATTCCGATGCGATTTCTGTGCTTCATCGTCTATGTGAAGGTCCAAGGAATACACTGAACCTGCTATGGTGTATCGGAAACTAATACTGGTCTCAAAGGGAATGATCAATATACCGACTGTAAGAAGAGTCTCTAATCTTGTACTTAAGGCGGCATTGTGCCTTTTTTATTGATTTCGGATGCGATTTCTGTGTTACAACGTCAATGTGAAGCTCCAAAGAATACATTGAAGCGGCAGTGGTGTAGCGGAAACTAATACTGGTCTCACAGGGAATGCTCAAAACACCGACTTCAAGATGAGTCTTTATTGTTGTACATAAGGCGGCATTGTGCCATTTGTATTTAATTCCGATGTGATTTCTGTGTTTCATCGTCATTGTGAAGGTCCAAGGAATACATTGAACCTGCAGTGGCGTATCGGAAACTGATACTGGTCGCGCAGGAAATTATAAAAGCACAGACTCTAAGAAGTCTCACTGTTCTTGCACTTAAGACGGCATTGTACACTTTGTATTTAATTACGATGTAATTTCAGTGTTTCATCGTCAATGTGTATGTCCAATGAATGCATTGAACCTGCAGTGGTGTATCGGAAACTAATACTGGTCTCACACGGAGTGCTCAAAGCACCAACCTTAAGAAGAGTCTCTATTCTTGTACTTATGGCCGCATTGTCCCTTTTGTATTTAATTCCGATGCGATTTCTGTGTTTCATCGTCAATGTGTATGTCCAATGAATACATTGAACCTGCAGTGGTGTATGGGAAACTAATACTGGTCTCACAGGGAATGCTCAAAGCACCGACTGTAAGAAGAGTCTCTACTCTTGTGCTTAAGGCGGCATTGTGCCTTATGTATTTAATTCCGATCCGCTTTCTGTGTCTCATCGTCAATGTGAATTTCCAAGGAATACATTGAACTTGCAGTGGTGTATCGGAAACTAATACTGCTCTCACAGGGAATGCTCAAAGCACCGACTGTAAGAAGAGCCTCTATTCTTGTACTTAAGGCGGCATTGTAACTTTTGTATTTAATTCCGATGCGATTTCTGTGCTTCATCGTCAATGTGAAGGTCCAAGGAATACATTGAACCTGAAGTGGTGTATCGAAATCTAATACTGGTCTCTCAGGAAAGGATCAAAGAACAGACTCTAAGAAGACTCACTCTTCTTGCACTTAGGGCGCCATTGTGACTTTTGTAATTAATTCCGATGCTATTTCTGTGTTTCATCGTCAATGTGTATGTCCAAGGTATACATTGAACCTGCAGTGGTGTAACGGAAACTATTACTGGTCTCACAGGAAAGGATCAAAGCACAGATTTTAAGAAGTTTCACTCTCCATTTGTATTTAATTCTGATGGAATTTCAGTGTTTCATTGTCATTGTGTATGTCCAAGGAATACATTGAACCTGCAGTGGAGTATCGGAAACTAATAGTGGTCTCACACGGAATGCTCAAAGCACCGACCTTAAGAAGAGTCTCTACTCTTGTACTTAAGGCGGCATAGTGCCTTTTGAATTTTATTCCGATGCGCTTTCTGTGTTTCATCGTCAATATGAAGGTCCAAGGAATACACTGAACCTGAAGTGGTGTATCGGAAACTTAATACTGGTCTCACAGGAAAGGATCAAAGCACAGATTTTAAGAAGTTTCACTCTCCATTTGTATTTAATTCAGATGTAATTTCAGTGTTTCATTGTCATTGTGTATGTCCAAGGAATACATTGAACCTGCAGTGGTGTATCGGAAACTAATAGTGGTCTCACACGGAATGCTCAAAGCACCGACCTTAAGAAGAGTCTCTATTCTAGTACTTAAGGGGGCATTGTGCCTTTTGTACTTAATTCCGATGCGATTTCTGTGTTTCATCGTCAATGTGTATGTCCAAGGAATACATTGAACCTGCTGTGGAGTATCGGAAAATAATACTGTTCTTACAGGAAAGGACCAAAGCACAGACTCTAAGAAGTCTCACGCTTCTTGCACTTGATGCGGCTTTGTGCCTTTTGTATTTAATTCCGATGTAATTTCGGTGTTTGATCGTCAATGTGTATGTCCAAGTAATACATTGAACCTGCTGTGGTGTATCGGAAACTAATACTGCTCTCACAGAGAATGCTCAAAGCACCGACTGTAAGAAGAGTCTCTATTCTTGTGCTTAAGGCGGCATTGTGCCTTATGTATTTAATTCCGATCCGATTTCTGTGTCTCATCGTCAATGTGAATTTCCAAGGAATACATTGAACCTGCAGTGGTGTATCGGGAACTAATACTGGTCTCACAGGGAATGCTCAAAGCACCGACTGTAAGAAGAGTCTATATTCTTGTACTTAAGGCGGCATTGTAACTTTTGTATTTAATTCCGATGCGATTTCTGTGCTTCATCGTCAATGTGAAGGTCCAAGGTATACATTGTACCTGAAGTGGTGTATCGGAACCTAATACTGGTTTCGCAGGAAAGGATCAAAGAACGGACTCTAAGAAGACTCACTCTTCTTGCACTAAGGGCGCCATTGTGCCTTTTGTATTTAATTCCGTTGCTATTTCTGTGTTTCATCGTCAATGTGTATGTCCAAGGAATACATTGAACCTGCAGTGGTGTATTGGAAACTAATACTAGTCTCACAGGAAAGGATCAAAGCACAGACTCTAAGAAGTCTCACTCTTCTTGCATTTAAGGAGGCATTGTGGCTTTTGTATTTAATTCCGGTGTAATTTCGGTGTTTCATCGTCAATGTGTATGTCCAAGGAATACAATGAATCTGCTGTGGTGTATCGGAAACTAATACTGATCTCACAGGGAATGCTCAAAGCACCGACTGTAAGAAGAGTCTCTACTCTTGCACTTAAAGCGGCATTGTGCCTTTTATATTTAATTCCGATGTAATTTCAGTGTTTCATCGTCAACGTGTATGTCCAAGGAATACATTGAACCTGCAGTGGTGTATTGGAAACTAATACTGGTCTCACAGGGAACGCTCAAAACACCGACTGTAAGAAGAGTCTCTATTCTTGTACTTAGGGCGGCATTGTGCCTTTTGTATTTAATTCCTATGCGATTTCTGTGTTTCATCGTCAATGTGAAGGTCGAAGGAACACATTGAACCTGCAGTGATGTTTCGGAAACTAATACCGGTCTCACAGGAAAGGATCAAAACACAGACTCTAAGAAGTCTCACATAGCTTGCACTTATGGCGGCATTGTTCCTTTTGTATTTATTTTCGATGTAATTTCAGTGTTTCATCGTCAATGTGTATGTCCAAGTAATACATTGAACCTGCTGTGGTGTATCGGAAACTAATACTGCTCTCACAGAGAATGCTCAAAACACCGACTGTAAGAAGAGTCTCTATTCATGTGCTTAAGGCGGCATTGTGCCTTATGTATTTAATTCCGATCCGATTTCTGTGTCTCATCGTCAATGTGAATTTCCAAGGAATACATTGAACCTGCAGTGGTGTATCGGGAACTAATACTGGTCTCACAGGGAATGCTCAAAGCACCGACTGTAAGAAGAGTCTATATTCTCGTACTTAAGGCGGCATTGTAACTTTTGTATTTAATTCCGATGCGATTTCTGTGCTTCATCGTCAATGTGAAGGTCCAAGGTATACATTGTACCTGAAGTGGTGTATCGGAATCTACTACTGGTCTCGCAGGAAAGGATCAAAGAACAGACTCTAAGAAGACTCACTCTTCTTGCACTTAGGGCGCCATTGTGCCATTTGTATTTAATTCCGATGCTATTTCTGTGTTTCATCGTCAATGTGTATGTCCAAGGATTACATTGAACCTGCAGTGGTGTATCGGAAACTAATAATGGTCTCACAGGAAAGGATCAAAGCACAGACTCTAAGAAGTCTCACATAGCTTGCACTTAAGGCAGCATTGTTCCTTTTGTATTTAATTTCGATGTAATTTCAGTGTTTCATCGTCAATGTGTATGTCCAAGGAATACATTGACCCTGTAGTGTTGTATCGGAAACTAATACTGCTCTCACAGGAAAGTATCAAAGCACAGATTTTAAGAAGTTTCACTCTTCTTGCACTTAAGGCGGATTTAATTTCATTGTTTCATTGTCAATGTGTATGTCCAAGGAATACATTGAACCTGCAGTGGTATCGGAAACTAATACTGATCTCACAGGGAATGCTCAAAGCTCCAACTGTAAGAAGAGTCTCTATTCTTGTACTTAAGCCGGCATTGTGCCTTTTGTATTTAATTCCGATGCGATTTCTGTGTTTCATCGTCAATGTGTATGTCCAAGGAATACATTGAACCTGCTGTGGAGTATCGGAAACTAATACTGTTCTTACAGGAAAGGACCAAAGCACAGACTCTAAGAAGTCTCACGCTTCTTGCACTTGATGCGGCTTTGTGCCTTTTGTATTTAATTCCGATGTAATTTCGGTGTTTGATCGTCAATGTGTATGTCCAAGTAATACATTGAACCTGCTGTGGTGTATCGGAAACTAATACTGCTCTCACAGAGAATGCTCAAAACACCGACTGTAAGAAGAGTCTCTATTCATGTGCTTAAGGCGGCATTGTGCCTTATGTATTTAATTCCGATCCGATTTCTGTGTCTCATCGTCAATGTGAATTTCCAAGGAATACATTGAACCTGCAGTGGTGTATCGGGAACTAATACTGGTCTCACAGGGAATGCTCAAAGCACCGACTGTAAGAAGAGTCTCTATACTTGTACTTAAGGCGGCATTGTACCTTTTGTATCTAATTCCGATGCGATTTCCGTGTTTCATCGTCAATGTGTATGTCAAAGGAATACATTGAACCTGCAGTGGTGTATCGGAAACCAGAACTGGTCTCACAGGGAATGCTCAAAGCACAGACTGTAAGAAGAGCCTGTATTCTTGTACTTAAGGCTGCATTGTGTCTTTTGTATTTTATTCCGATGCGATTTCGGTGTTTCATCGTCAATTTGAAGGTCCAAGGAATACATTGACTTTGTAGTGGTGTATCGGAAACTAATACTGGCCTCACAGGAAAGGATCAAAGCACAGATATTAAGAAGTTTCACTCTTTTTGCACTTAAGGCGGAATTGTTCCATTTGTATTTAATTCTGATTTAATTTCAGTGTTTCATTGTCATTGTGTATGTCCAAGGAATACATTGAACCTGCAGTGGTGTATCGGAAACTAATAGTGGTCTCACACAGAATGGTCAAAGCACCGACCTTAAGAAGAGTCTCTATTCTTGTACTTAAGGAGGCATTGTGCCTTTTGTACTTAATTCCGATGCGATTTCTGTGTTTCATCGTCAATGTGTATGTCCAAGAAATACATTGAACCTGCAGTGGTGTATCGGAAACTAATACTGGTCTCACAGGAAAGGATCAAAGCACAGACTTCAAGAAGTGTCACTCATCTTGCACTTAAGGCGGCTTGTGCCTTTTGTATTTAATTCCGATGCGATTTCAGTGTTTCATCGTCAATTTCAAAGTCCGTGGAATACATTGAATCTGCAGTGGTGTATCGGAAACTAATACTTTTCTCACACTAAAGGATCAAAGCACAGACGTTAAGAAGACCCACTCTTCATGCACTTAAGTCGGCATTGTGCCTTTTGTATTTAATTCCGATGTAATTTCAGTGTTTCATCGTCAATGTGTATGTCCAAGGAATACACTGTACCTGCAGTGGTGTATCGGAAACTAATACTGGTCTGACAGGGAATGCTCTAAGCACCGACTGTAAGAAGAGTCTCTATTCTTGTACTTAAGGCGGCATTGTGCCTTTTGTATTTAATTCCGATGCGATTTCGGTGATTCATCGTCAATGTAAAGGTCCAAGGAATACATTGACCCTGTAGTGGTGTATCGGAAACTAATACTGCTCTCACAGGAAAGTATCAAAGCACAGATTTTAAGAAGTTTCACTCTTCTTGCACTTAAGGCGGATTAAATTTCAGTGTTTCATTGTCAATGTGTATGTCCAAGGAATACATTGAACCTGCATTGGTATCGGAAACTAATACTGATCTCACAGGATTGCTCAAAGCTCCAACTGTAAGAAGAGTCTCTATTCTTGTACTTAAGGCGGCATTGTGCCTTTTGTATTTAATTCCGATGCGATTTCTGTGTTTCGTCGACAGTGTGTATGTCCAAGAAATACATTGAACCTGCAGTGGTATATCGGAAATTAATACTGGTGTCACACGGAATGCTCAGAACACCGACTTTAAGAAGAGTCTCTATTCTTGTACTTATGGCGGCATTGTGCCTTTTGTATTTAATTCCGATGCGATTTCTGTGTTTCATCGTCAATGTGTATGTCCAAGGAATACATTGAACCTGCTGTGGAGCATCGGAAACTAATACTGTTCTTACAGGAAAGGACCAAAGCACAGACTCTGAGAAGTCTCACGCTTCTTGCACTTGATGCGGCTTTGTGCCTTTTGTATTTAATTCCGATGTAATTTCGGTGTTTGATCGTCAATGTGTATGTTAAAGTAATACATTGAACCTGCTGTGGTGTATCGGAAACTAATACTGCTCTCACAGAGAATGCTCAAAGCACCCACTGTAAGAAGAGTCTCTATTCTTGTGCTTAAGGTGGCATTGTGCCTTATGTATTTAATTCCGATCCGATTTCTGTGTCTCATCGTCAATGTGAATTTCCAAGGAATACATTGAACCTGCAGTGGTGTATCGGGTACTAATACTGGTCTCACAGGGAATGCTCAAAGCACCGACTGTAAGAAGAGTCTATATTCTTGTACTTAAGGCGGCATTGTAACTTTTGTATTTAATTCCGATGCGATATCAGTGCTTCATCGTCAATGTGAAGGTCCAAGGTATACATTGTACCTGAAGTGGTGTATCGGAATCTAATACTGGTGTCCCAGGAAAGGAACAAAGAACAGACTCTTAGAAGACTCACTCTTCTTGCACTTAGGGCGCCATTGTGCCATTTGTATTTAATTCCGATGCTATTTCTGTGTTTCATCGTCAATGTGTATGTCCAAGGAATACAATGAATCTGCTGTGGTGTATCGGAAACTAATACTGGTCTCACAGGGAATGCTTAAAGCACCGACTGTAAGAAGAGTCTCTACTCTTGCACTTAAAGCGGCATTGTGCCTTTTATATTTAATTCCGATGTAATTTCAGTGTTTCATCGTCAACGTGTGTGTCCAAGGAATAAATTGAACCTGCAGTGGTGTATTGGAAACTAATACTGGTCTCACAGGGAATGCTCAAAACACCGACTGTAAGAAGAGTCTCTATTCTTGAACTTAGGGCGGCGTTGTGCCTTTTGTATTTAATTCCAATGCGATTTCTGTGTTTCATCGTCTATGTGAAGGTCCAAGAAACACATTGAACCTGCAGTTATGTTTCGGAAACTAATACCGGTCTCACAGGAAAGGATCAAAACACAGACTCTAAGAAGTCTCACATAGCTTGCACTTAAGGCGGCATTGTTCCTTTTGTATTTAATTTCGATGTAATTTCAGTGTTTCATCGTCAATGTGTATGTCCAAGGAATACATTGAACCTGGAGTGGTGTGTCGGAAACTAATACTGGTCGCACAGGGAATGCTCAAAGCACCGACTGTAAGAAGAGTCTCTATACTTGTACTTAAGGCGGCATTGTACCTTTTGTATTTAATTCCGATGCGATTTCTGTGTTTCATCGTCAATGTGTATGTCCAAGGAATACATTGAACCTGCAGTGGTGTGTCGGAAACCAATACTGGTCTCACAGGGAATGCTCAAAGCACAGACTGTAAGAAGAGCCTGTATTCTTGTACTTAAGGCTGCATTGTGTCTTTTGTATTTTATTCCGATGCGAATTCGGTGTTTCATCGTCAATTTGAAGGTCCAAGGAATACATTGACTTTGTAGTGGTGTATCGGAAACTAATACTGGCCTCACAGGAAAGGATCAAAGCACAGATATTAAGAAGTTTCACTCTTTTTGCACTTAAGGCGGAATTGTTCCATTTGTACTTAATTCTGATGTAATTTCATTGTTTCATTGTCGTTGTGTATATCCAAGGAATACATTGAACCTGCAGTGGTGTATCGGAAACTAATAGTGGTCTCACACGGAATGCTCAAAGCACCGACCTTAAGGAGAGTCTCTATTCTTGTTCTTAAGGAGGCATTGTGCCTTTTGACTTAATTCCGATGCGATTTCTGTGTTTCATCGTCAATGTGTATGTCCAAGAAATACATTGAACCTGCAGTGGTGTATCGGAAACTAATACTGGTCTCACAGGAAAGGATCAAAGCACAGACTCCAAGAAGTGTCACTCTTCTTGCACTTATGGCGGCTTGTGCCTTTTGTATTTATTTCCGATGCGATTTCAGTGTTTCATCGTTAATGTGTATGTCCAAGGAATACACTGTACCTGCAGTGGTGTATCGGAAACTAATACTGGTCTCACAGGGAATGCTCAAAGCACCGACTGTAAGAAGAGTCTCTATTCTTGTACTTAAGGCGGCATTGTGCTTTTTGCATTTAATTCCGATGCGATTTCGGTGATTCATCGTCAATGTGTATGTCCAAGGAATACATTGACCCTGTAGTGGTGTATCGGAAACTAATACTGCTCTCACAGGAAAGTATCAAAGCACAGATTTTAAGAAATTTCACTCTTCTTGCACTTAAGGCGGATTTAATTTCAGTGTTTCATTGTCAATATGTATGTCCAAGGAATACATTGAACCTGCAGTGGTATCGGAAACTAATACTGATCTCACAGGGACTGCTCAGAGCTCCAACTGTAAGAAGAGTCTCTATTCTTGTACTTAAGGCGGCATTGTGCCTTTTGTATTTAATTCCGATGCGATTTCTGTGTTTCATCGTCAATGTGTATGTCCAAGAAATACATTGAACCTGCAGTGGTATATCGGAAATTAATACTGGTGTCACACGGAATGCTCAAAGCTCCGACTTTAAGAAGAGTCTCTATTCTTGTACTTAAGGCGGCATTGTGCCTTTTGTATTTAATTCCGATGCGATTTCTGTGTTTCTTCGTCAAAGTGAAGGTCGAAGGAACACATTGAACCTGCAGTGATGTTTCGGAAACTAATACCGGTCTCACAGGAAAGGATCAAAACACAGACTGTAAGAAGTCTCACTCTTCTTGCATTTAAGGAGGCATTGTGCCTTTTGTATTTAATTCCGATGTAATTTCGGTGTTTGATCATCAATGTGTATGTCCAAGGAATACAATGAATCTGCTGTGGTGTATCGGAAACTAATACTGGTCTCACAGGAAAGGATTAAAGCACAGACTCTAAGAAGTCTCACTCTTCTTGCATTTAAGGAGGCATTGTGCCTTTTGTATTTAATTCCGATGTAATTTAGGTGTTTCATCATCAATGTGTATGTCCAAGGAATACAATGAATCTGCTGTGGTGTATCGGAAACTAATACTGGTCTCACAGGGAATGCTCAAAGCACCGACTGTAAGAAGAGTCTCTACTCTTGCACTTAAAGCGGCATTGTGTCTTTTATATTTAATTGCGATGTAATTTCAGTGTTTCATCGTCAACGTGTATGTCCAAGGAATACATTGAACCTGCAGTGGTGTATCGGAAACTAACACTGGTCTCACAGGGAATGCTCAAAACACCGACTGTAAGAAGAGTCTCTATTCTTGTACTTAGGGCGGCATTGTGCCTTTTGTATTTAATTCCGATGCTATTTCCTTGTTTCATCGTCAATGTGAAGGTCCAAGGAACACACTGAACCTGCAGTGATGTATCGGAAACTAATACCGGTCTCACAGGAAAGGATCAAAGCACAGACTCTAAGAAGTCTCACATACCTTGCACTTAAGGCGGCATTGTACCTTTTGTATTTAATTCCGATGTAATTTCAGTGTTTCATCGTCAATGCGTATGTCCAAGGAATACATTGAACCTGGAGTGGTGTGTCGGAAACTAATACAGGTCTCACAGGGAATGCTCAAAGCACAGACTGTAAGAAGTGTCTCTATACTTGAACTTAAGGCGGCATTGTACCATTTGTATTTAATTCCGATGCGATTTCTGTGTTTCATCGTCAATGTGTATGTCCAAGGAACACACTGAACCTGCAGTGATGTATCGGAAACTAATACCGGTCTCACAGGAAAGGATCAAAGCACAGACTCTAAGAAGTCTCACATACCTTGCACTTAAGGCGGCATTGTTCCTTTTGTATTTAATTCCGATGCGATTTCTGTGCTTCATCGTCAATGTGTATGTCCAAGGAATACATTGAACCTGCAGTGGTGTGTCGGAAACCAATACTGGTCTCACAGGGAATGCTCGAAGCACCGACTGTAAGAAGAGCCTGTATTCTTGCAGTTAAGGCTGCATTGTGTCTTTTGTATTTTATTCCGATGCGATTTCGGTGCTTCATCGTCAATTTGAAGGTCCAAGGAATACATTGATTTTGAAGTGGTGTATCGGAAACTAATACTGGCCTCACAGGAAAGGATCATGGCACAGATATTAAGAAGTTTCACTCTTTTTGCACTTAAGACGGAATTGTTCCATTTGTATTTAATTCCAATGTAATTTCAGTGTTTCATTGTCAATGTGTATGACCAAAGAATACACTGAACCTGCAGTGGTGTATCGGAAACTAATACTGGTCTCACAGGTAATGCTCAAAGCACCGACTGTAAGAACAGTCTCTATTCTTGTAGTTATGGTGGCATTGTGCCTTTTGTATTTAATTCCGATGCGATTTCTGTGTTTCATCGTCAATGTGAAGGTCCGAGGAATACACTGAACCTGCAGTGGTGTATCGGAAACTAATACTGGTCTCACAGGGAATGCTCAAAGCACCCAATGTAAGAAAAGTTTCTAGTGTTGTACTTAAGGCGGCTTTGTGCATTTTATATTTAATTCCGATGCGATTTCTGTGTTTCATCGTCAATATGAAGGTCCAAGGAACACATTGAACCTGCAGTGGTGTATCGGAAACTAACACTGGTCTCACAGGGAAAGCCCAAAGCACCGACTGTAAGCAGAATCAATATTCTTGTACTTAAGGCGTCATTGTGCGTTTTGTATTTAATTCGTATGCGATTTCTGTGTTTCATCGTTAATGTCAAGGTCCAAGAAATACATTGAACCAGGAGTGGTGTATCAGCAACTAATACTGGTCTCACAGGGAATGCTCAAAGCACCGACTGTAAGGAGAGCCTCTATTCTTGTACTTAAGGCGGCATAGTGCCTTTTGTATTTTATTCCGATGCGATTTCTGTGTTTCATCGTCCATGTGAAGGTCCAAGGAATACATTGAACCTGCAGTGGTGTATCGGAAACTAATTATGGTCTCACAGGAAAGGATCAAGGCACAGACCCCAAGATGTGTCACTCTTCTTGCACTTAAGGCGGCATTGTGCCTTTTGTATTTAATTGCGATGCGATTACAGTGTTTCATCGTCAATGTGTAAGTCCGAGGAATACATTGAACCTGCAGTGCTGTATCGGAAACTAATACTGGTCTCACAGGAATGGATCAAAGCACAGACTCTAAGAAGTCTCACTCTTCTTGCACTTAGGGCGGCATTGTGCCTTTTGTATTTAATTCCGATGTAATTTCAGTGTTCCATCGACAATGTGTATGTCCAAGGAATACATTGAACCTGCAGTGGTGTATCGGAGACTAATACTGGACAGACAGGGAATGCTCAAAGCACCGACTGTACGAAGAGTCACAATTCTTGTACTTGTGGCGGCATTGTGCCTTTTGTATTTAATTCCGATGCGATTTCCCTGTTTCATCGTCAATGTGAAGATCCAAGGAATACATTGAACATGCAGTGGTGTATCGGAAACTAATACTGGTCTCACAGGAAAGGATCAAAGCACAGACTCTAAGAAGTCTCACTCTTCTGGCACTTAAGGCGGCATTGTGCCTTTTATATTTAATTCCGATGTAATTTCGGTGTTTCATCGTCAATGTGTATGTATAAGGAATACATTGAACCTTCTGTGGTGTATCGGAAACTAATATTGGTCTCACAGGGAATGCTCAATGCACCGACTATAAGCAGAATCTCCATTCTTGTTCTTAAGGCGTCATTGTGCCTTTTGTATTTAACTCCGATGCGATTTCAGTGTTTTATCGTCAGTGTGTAAGTCCGAGGAATACATTGAACCTGCAATGCTGTATCGGAAACTAATACTGGTCTCACAGGAAAGGATCAAAGCACAGACTCTAAGAAGTCCCACTCTTCTTGCACTTTGGCGGCATTGTGCCTTTTGTATTTAATTCCGATGTAATTTCAGTGTTCCATAGTCAATGTGTACGTCCAAGGAATACATTGAACCTGCAGTGGTGTATCGGAAACTAATACTGCTCTCACAGGGAATGCTCAAAGCACCGACTGTTAGAAGAGTCTATATTCTTGTACTTAAGTCGGCATTGTGCCTTTTGTATTTTATTCCGATGCGATTTCTGTGTTTCATCATCAATGAGATGGTCCAAGGAATACATTGAACCTGCAGTGGTGTATCGGAAACTAATACTGGTCTCACAGTGTATGCTCAAAAGCACCGACTGTAAGAAGAGTCTCTATTCTTGTACTTAAGGCGGCATTGAGCATTTTGTATTTAATTCCGATGCGATTTCAGTGTTTCATCGTCAATGTGTATGTCCAGTTAATACATTGAAAGTGGAGTGCTGTATCGGAAAATAATACTGGCCTCACAGGGAATGCTCAAAGCACCGACTGTACGAAGAGTCACTATTCTTGTACTTGTGGCGGCATTGTACCTTTTGTATTTAATTCCGATGCGATTTCCCTGTTTCAACGTCAATGTGAAGATCCAAGGAATACATTGAACCTGCAGTGGTGTATCAGAAACTAATACTGGTCTCACAGGGAATGCTCAAATCACCGACAGTAAGAAGAGTCTATATTGTTGTACTTAAGGCGGCATTGTGCCTTATGTATTTAATTCCGATTCGATTTCTGTGCTTCATTGTCAATGTGAAGGTCCAAGGAATACATTGAACGTGCAGTGGTGTATCGGAAACTATTACTGGTCTCACAGGAAAGGATAAAAACACAGACTCTAAGAAGTCTCATTCTTCTTGTACTTAAGGCTGCACTGAGTCTTTTGTATTTAATTCCGATGTAATTTCAGAATTTCATCGTCAATGTGTATGTCCAAGGAATACATTGAACCTGCAGTGGTGCATCGGAAACTAATACTGGTCTCACAGGGAATGCTCAAAGCACCGACTGTAAGAAGAGCCTCTATTCTTGTACTTAAGGCGGCATAGTGCCTTTTGTATTTTATTCCGATGCGATTTCTGTGTTTCATCGTCAATGTGAAGGTCCTAGGAATACATTGAACCTGCAGTGGTGTATCGGAAACTAATTATGGTCTCACAGGAAAGGATAAAGGCACAGACTCCAAGAAGTGTCACTCTTCTTGCACTTATGGCGGCTTTGTGCCTTTTGTATTTAATTCCGATGCGATTTCAGTGTTTCATCGTCAATGTGTAAGTCCGAGGAATACATTGAAGCTGCAGTGGTGTATCGGAAACTAATACTGGTCTCACAGGAAAGGATAAAAGCACAGACTCTAAGAAGTCTCATTCTTCTTGTACTTAAGGCGGCACTGAGTCTTTTGTATTTAATTCCGATGTAATTTCAGAGTTTCATCGTCAATGTGTATGTCCAAGGAATACATTGAACCTGCAGTGGTGCATCGGAAACTAATACTGGTCTCACAGGGAATGCTCAAAGCACCGATTGTAAGAACAGTCTCTATTCTTGTACTTATGGTGGCATTGTGCCTTTTGTATTTAATTCCGATGCGATTTCTGTGTTTCATCGTCAATGTGAAGGTCCGAGGAATACACTGAACCTGCAATGGTGTATCGGAAACTAATACTGGTCTCACAGGGAATGCTCAAAGCGTCCACTGTAAGAAAAGTTTCTAATCATGTACTTAAGGCGGTTTTGTGCCTTTTGTATTTAATTACGATGCGATTTCTGTGTTTCATCGTCAATGTGAAGGTCCAAGGAATACATTGAACCTGCAGTGGTGTATCAGAAACTAATGCTGGTCTCACATGGAATGCGCAAAGCACCGACTGTAAGAAGAGTCACTATTCTTGTACATAAGGCGGCATTGTGCCATTTGTATTTAATTCCGATGCGATTTCTGTGTTTCATCGTCAATGTGAAGGACCAAAGAATACATTGAACCTGCAGTGGTGTATCGGAAACTAATACTGGTCTCACAGGAAAGATTCAAAGCACGGACTCTAAGGAGTCTCACTCATCTTGCACTTATGGCGGAATTGTTCGTTTTGTATTTAATTCCGATGTAATTTCAGTGTTTCATTGCCAATGTGTATGTCCAAAGAATACACTGAACCTGCAGTGGTGTATCGGAATCTAATACTGGTCTCACAAGGAATGCTCAAAGCACCGACTGTAAGAAGAGCCTCTATTCTTGTACTTAAGGCGGCATAGTGCCTTTTGTATTTTATTCCGATGCTATTTCTGTGTTTCTTCGTCAATGTGATGGTCCTAGGAATACATTGAACCTGCAGTGGTGTATCGGAAACTAATACTGGTCTCACAGGAAAGGATAAAAGCAAAGACTCTAAGAAGTCTCATTCTTCTTGTACTTAAGGTGGCATTGAGTCTTTTGTATTTAATTCCGATGTAATTTCAGTGTTTCATCGTCAATGTGTATGTCCAAGGAATACATTGAACCTGCAGTGTGCTGTCGGAAACTAATACTGGTCTCACAGGGAATGCTCAAAGCACCGACTGTAAGAACAGTCTCTATTCTTGTACTTATGGTGGCTTTGTGCCTTTTGTATTTAATTCCGATGCGATTTCCCTGTTTCATCGTCAATGTGAAGATCCAAGGAATACATTGAGCATGCAGTGGTGTATCAGAAACTAATACTGGTCTCACAGGGAATGCTCAAATCACTGACTGTTAGAAGAGTCTATATTCTAGTACTTAAGGCGGCATTGTGCCTTTTATATTTAATTCCGATTCAATTTCTGTATTTCATCGTCAATATGAAGGCCCAAGGAATACATTGAACCTGCGGTGGTGTATCGGAAAGTAATACTGGTCTCATAGGAATGGATAAAAGCACAGACTCTAAGAAGTCTCATTCTTCTTGTACTTAAGGCGGCATTAAGTCTTTTGTATTTAATTCCGATTCGATTTCTGTGTTTCATCGTCAATGTGAAGGTCCGGGTAAAACACTGAACCTACAATGGTGTATCGGAAACTAATACTGGTCTCACAGGGAATGCTCAAAGCACCCATTGTGAGAAAAGTTTCTAATCTTGTACTTAAGGCGGCTTTATGCCTTTTGTATTTAATTCCGATGCGATTTCCGTGTTTCGCCGCCAATGTGAAGGTCCAAAGAATACATTGAACCTGCAGTGGTGTATCGGATACTAATACTGGTCTCACAGGGAATGCGCAAAGCACCGACTGTAAGAAGAGTCTGTATTGTTGTACTTAAGGCGGCATTTTGCATTTTCTATTTAATTCCGATGCGATTTCTATGTTTCTTCGTCAATGTGAAGGTCCTAGGAATACATTGAACCTGCAGTGGTGTATCGGAAACTAATACTGGTCTCACAGGAAAGGATCAAAGCACAGACTCTAAGAAGTCTCACCCTTCTTGCCCTTACGGCGGAATTGTTCGTATTGTATTTAATTCCGATGTAATTTCAGTGTTTCATTGTTAATGTGTATGTCCAAAGAATATACTGAACCTGCAGTGGTGTATCGGAAACTAATACTGGTCTCTCAGGAAATGCTCAATGCACCGACTGTAAGAAGAGTCTCTATTCCTGTACTTAAGGCGGCATTGTGCCTTTTTGTATTTAATTCCGATGCGATTTCTGTGTTTCATCGTCAATGTGTATGTCCAAGGAATACATTGAACCTGCAGTGGTGTATCGGAAACTAATTCTGGTCTCACACGGAATTCTCAAATCACCGACTGCAAGAAGAGTCTCTATTCTTGTACTTAAGGCGGCACTGTGCCTTTTGTATTTAATTCCGATGCTATTTCAGTGTTTCATCGTCAATGTGTAAGTCCGAGGAATACATTGAACCTGCGCTGGAGAATCGGAAACTAATACTGGTCTCACAGGAAAGGATCAAAGCACAGACTCTAAGAAGTCTCACTCTTCTGGCACTTATGGCGGCATTGTGCCTTTTATATTTAATTCCGATATAATTTCGGTGTTTCATCGTCAATGTGTATGTCCAAGGAATACATTGAACCTTCTGTGGTGTATCGGAAACTAATATTGGTCTCACAGGGAATGCTCAAAGCACCGACTGTAAGCAGAATCTCTATTCTTGTTCTTAAGGCGTCATTGTGCCTTTTGTATTTAATTCCGATGCGATTTCAGTGTTTCATCGTCAAGGTGTAAGTCCGAGGAATACATTGAACCTGCAATGCTGTATCGGAAACTAATACTGGCCTCACAGGAAAGGATCAAAGCACAGACTCTAAGAAGTCCCACTCTTCTTGCACTTATGGCGGCATTGTGCCTTTTGTATTTAATTCCGATGTAATTTCAGTGTTCCATCGTCAATGTGTACGTCCAAGGAATACATTGAACCTGCAGTGGTGTATCGGAAACTAATACTGCTCTCACAGGGAATGCTCAAAGCACCGACTGTTAGAAGAGGCTATATTCTTGTACTTAAGTCGGCAATGTGCCTTTTGTATTTTATTCCGATGCGATTTCTGTGTTTCATCACCAATGAGATGGTGCAAGGAATACATTGAACCTGCAGTGGTGTATCGGAAACTAATTCTGGTCTCACAGTGTATGCTCAAAAGCACCGACTGTAAGAAGAGCCTCTATTCTTGTACTTAAGGGGCATTGTGCATTTTGTATTTAATTCCGATGCGATTTCTGTGTTTCATCGTCAATGTGAAGGTCCGCGGAATACACTGAACCAGCAGTGGTGTATCGGAAACTATTACTGGTCTCACAGGAAAGGATAAAAACACAGACTCTAAGAAGTCTCATTCTTCTTGTACTTAAGGCGGCATTGAGTCTTTTGTATTTAATTCCGATGTAATTTCAGTGTTTCATCGTCAATGTGTATGTCCAAGGAATACATTGAACCTGCAGTGGTGTATCGCAAACTAACACTGGTCTGACGGGGAATGCTCAAAGCACCGACTGTAGAACAGTCTCTATTCTTGTAGTTATGGCGGCATTGTGCCTTTTGTATTTAATTCCGATGCGATTTCTGTGTTTCATCGTCAATGTGAAGGTCCGCGGAATACACTGAACCAGCAGTGGTGTATCGGAAACTAATACTGGTCTCACAGGGATTGCTCAAAGCACCCAATGTAAGAAAAGTTTCTAATGTTGTACTTAACACGGCTTTGTGCATTTTGTATTTAATTCCGATGCGATTTCTGTGTTTCTTCGTCAATGTGAAGGTTCAAGGAATACATTGAACCAGCAGTTGTGTAACGGAAACTAATACTGGTCTCACAGGGAAAGCTCAAAGCACCGACTGTAAGCTGAATCAATATTCTTGTTCTTAAGGCGTCATTGTGCCTTTTGTATTTAATTCGGATGCGATTTCTGTGTTTCATCGTCAATGTCAAGGTCCAAGGAATACATTGAACCAGGAGTGGTGTATCGGAAACTAATACTGGTCTCACAGGGAATGCTCAAAGCACCGACTGTAAGAAGAGCCTCTATTCTTGTACTTAAGGCGGCATAGTGCCTTTTGTATTTTATTCCGATGCGATTTCTGTGTTTCATCGTCAATGTGAAGGTCCTAGGAATACATTGAACCTGCAGTGGTGGTTCGGAAACTCATTATGGTCTCACAGGAAAGGATCAAGGCACAGACTCCAAGAAGTGTCACTCTTCTTGCACTTATGGCGGCATTGTGCCTTTTGTATTTAATTCCGATGCGATTTCAGTGTTTCATCGTCAATGTGTAAGTCCGAGGAATACATTGAACCTGCAGTGCTGTATCGGAAACTAATACTGGTCTCACAGGAAAGGATAAAGCACAGACTCTAAGAAGTCTCATTCTTCTTGTACTTAAGGCGGCACTGAGTCTTTTGTATTTAATTCCGATGTAATTTCAGAGTTTCATCGTCAATGTGTATGTCCAAGGAATACATTGAACCTGCAGTGGTGTATCGGAAACTAATACTGGTCTCACAGGGAATGCTCAAAGCGCCCACTGTAAGAAGAGTTTCTAATCATGTACTTAAGGCGGTTTTGTGCCTTTTGTATTTAATTGCGATGAGATTTCTGTGTTTCATCGTCAATGTGAAGGTCCAAGGAATACATTGAACCTGCAGTGGTGTATCAGGAACTAATACTGGTCTCACATGGAATGCGCAAAGCACCGACTGTAAGAAGAGTCTCTATTCTTGTACATAAGGCGGCATTGTGCCTTTTGTATTTAATTCCGATGCGATTTCTGTGTTTCATCGTCAATGTGAAGGACCAAGGAATACATTGAACCTGCAGTGGTGTATCGGAAACAAATACTGGTCTCACAGGAAAGAATCAAAGCACGGACTCTAAGAAGTCCCACTCATCTTGCACTTATGGCGGAATTGTTCGTTTTGTATTTAATTCCGATGTAATTTCAGTGTTTCATTGCCAATGTGTATGTCCAAAGAATACACTGAACCTGCAGTGGTGTATCGGAATTTAATACTGGTCTCACAGGGAATGCTCAAAGCACCGACTCCAAGAAGAGCCTCTATTCTTGTACTTAAGGCGTCATAGTGCCTTTTGTATTTTATTCCGATGTGATTTCTGTGTTTCTTCGTCAATGTGATGGTCCTAGGAATACATTGAACCTGCAGTGGTGTATCGGAAACTAATTATGGTCTCACAGGAAAGGATCGAGGCACAGACTCCAAGAAGTGTCACTCTTCTTGCACTTAAGGCGGCATTGTTACTTTTGTATTTAATTCCGATGCGATTTCAGTGTTTCATCATCAATGTGTAAGTCCGAGGAATACATTGAACCTGCAGTGCTGTATCGGAAACTAATACTGGTCTCACAGGAAAGGATAATAGCAAAGACTCTGAGAAGTCTCATTCTTCTTGTACTTAAGGCGGCATTGAGTCTTTTGTATTTAATTCCGATTCGATCTCTGTGATTCATCGTCAATGAGAAGGTCCTGAGAATACACTGAACCTACAATGGTGTATCGGAAACTAATACTGGTCTCACAGGGAATGCTCAAAGCACCCACTGTGAGAAAATTTTCTAATCTTATACTTAAGGCGGCTTGATGCCTTTTCTATTTAATTCCGATGCGATTTCTGTGTTTCGTCGCCAATGTGAAGGTCCAAGGAATACATTGAACCTGCAGTGGTGTATCGGATACTAATACTGGTCTCACACGGAATTCTCAAATCACCGACTGTATGAAGAGTCTCTATTCTTGTACTTAAGGCGGCACTGTGCCTTTTGTATTTAATTCCGATGTAATTTCGGTGTTTCATCGTCAATGTGTATGTCCAAGGAATACATTTAACCTGCAGTGGTGTATCGGAGACTAATTCTGGTCTCACACGGAATTCTCAAATCACCGACTGTATGAAGAGTCTCTATTCTTGTACTTAAGGCGGCACTGTGCCTTTTGTATTTAATTCCGATGTAATTTCGGTGTTTCATCGTCAATGTGTATGTCCAAGAAATACATTGAACCTGCTGTGGTGTATCGGAAACTAATATTGGTCTCACAGGGAATGCTCAAATCACCGAAAGTGAGAAGAGTCTATATTCTTGTACTTAAGGCGGCATTGTGCCTTATGTATTTAATTACGATTCGATTTCTGTATTTCATCGTCAATATGAAGGGCCAAGGAATACATTGAACCGACAGTGGTGTATGGGAAACTAATACTGGTCTCACAGGAAAGGATAAAAACACAGACGCTAGGAAGTCTCATTCTTCTTGTACTTAAGGTGGCATTGAGTCTTTTGTATTTAATTCTGATGTAATTTCAGTGTTTCATCGTCAATGTGTACGTCCAAGGAATACATTGAACCTGCAGTGGTGTATCGGAAACTAATACTGGTCTGACAGGGAATGCTCAAACCACCGACTGTAAGAACAGTCTCTATTCTTGTAGTTATGGTGGCATTGTGCCATTTGTATTTAATTCCGATGCGATTTCTGTGTTTAATCGTCAATGTGAATGTCCGCGGAATACACTGAACCTGCAGTGGTGTATCGGAAACTAATACTGGTCTCACAGGGATTGCTCAAAGCACCCAATGTAAGAAAAGTTTCCAATGTTGTACTTAACGCGGCTTTGTGCATTTTGTATTTAATTCCGATGCGATTTCTGTGTTTCATCGTCAATGTGAAGGTCCAAGGAATACATTGAACCTGCAGTGGTGTATCGGAAACTAATACTGGTCTCACAGGGAAAGCTCAAAGCACCGACTGTAAGCTGAATCAATATTCTTGTTCTTAAGGCGTCATTGTGCCTTTTGTATTTAATTCGGATGCGATATCTGTGTTTCTTCGTCAATGTCAAGGTCCAAGGAATACATTGAACCAGGAGCGGTATATCGGAAACTAATACTGGTCTCACAGGGAATGCTCAAAGCACCAACTGTAAGAAGAGCCTCTATTCTTGTACTTAAGGCGGCATAGTGCCTTTTGTATTTTATTCCGATGCGATTTCTGAGTTTCATCGTCAATGTGATGGTCCTAGGAATACATTGAACCTGCAGTGGTGTATCGGAAACTAATTATGGTCTCACAGGAAAGGATCAAGGCACAGACTCCAAGAAGTGTCACTCTTCTTGCACTTAAGGCGGCATTGTGCCTTTTGTATTTAATTCCGATGCGATTTCAGTGTTTCATCGTCAATGTGTAAGTCCGAGGAATACATTGAACCTGCAGTGCTGTATCGGAAACTAATACTGGTCTCACAGGAAAGGATCAAAGCACAGACTCTAAGAAGTCTCACTCTTCTTGCACTTAAGGCGGCATTGTGCCTTTTATATTTAATTCCGATGTAATTTCGGTGTTTCATCGTCAATGTGATGGTCCCAGGAATACATTGAGCCTGCAGTGGTGTATCGGAAACTAATACTGGTCTCACAGGGTATGCTCAAAACACCGACTGTAAGAAGAGTCTCTATTCTTGTACTTAAGTTGGCATTGTGCCTTTTGTATTTAATTCCGATGCGATTTCTCTGTTTCATCGTCAATGTGATGGTCCCAGGAATACATTGAGCCTGCAGTGGTGTATCGGAAACTAATACCGGTCTCACAGGGTATGCTCAAAACACCGACTGTAAGAAGAGTCTCTATTCTTGTACTTAAGGCGGCATTGTGCCTTTTGTATTTAATTCCGATTCGATTTCTGTATTTCATTGTCAATATGAAGGGCCAAGGAATACATTGAACTTGCAGTGGTGTATCGGAAACTAATACTGGTCTCACAGGAAAGGATAAAATCACAGACTCTAAGAAGTCTCATTCTTCTTGTACTTAAGGCGGCATTGAGTCTTTTGTATTTAATTCCGATGTAATTTCAGTGTTTCATCGTCAATGTGTATGTCCAAGGAATACATTGAACCTGCAGTGGTGTATCGGAAACTAATACTGGTCTCACAGGGAATGCTCAAAGCACCGACTGTAAGAACAGTCTCTATTTCTGTACTTAAGGCGGCATTGTGCCTTTTGTATTTATTCCGTTGCGATTTCTGTGTTTCATCGTCAATGTGTATGTCCAAGGAATACATTGAACCTGCAGTGTTGTATCGGAAACTAATTCTGGTCTCACACGGAATGCTCAAAGCACCGACTGTAAGAAGAGACCCTATTCTTGTACTGAAGGCGGCATTGAGCATATTGTATTTAGTTCCGATGCGATTTCTGTGTATCATCGTCAATGTGAAGGTCCTAGGAACACATTGAACCTGCAGTGGTGTATCGGAAACTAATACTGGTCTCACAGGAAAGGATCAATTCACAGACTCCAAGAAGTGACACTCTTCATGCCCTTATGGCGGTATTGTGCCTTTTGTATTTAATTTCGATGTAAATTCAGTGTCCCATCGTCAATGTGTATGTCCAAGGAACACATTGAACCTGCAGTGGTGTATCGGAAACTAATACTGGTCCCACAGGGAATGCTCAAAGCACCGATTGTAAGAACAGTCCCTATTCTTGTACTTATGGTGGCATTGTGCATTTTGTATTTAATTTCGATGCGATTTCTGTGTTTCATCGTCAAGGTGTATGTCCACGGAATACATTGAACCTGCAGTGGTGTATCGGAATCTAATACTGGTCTCACAGGGAATGCTCAAAGCACCGACTGTAAGAAGAGTCTCTATTCTTGTACTTAAGTCGGCATTGTGCCTTATGTATTTAATTCCGATGCGATTTCTGTGTTTCATAGTCAATGTGAAGATCCAAGGAATACATTGAACCTGCAGTGGTGTATCGGAAACTAATACTCGTCTCCCAGGAAAGGATAAAAACACAGACTCTAAGAAGTCTCATTCTTCTTGTACTTAAGGCGGCATTGAGTCTTTTGTATTTAATTCCGATGTAATTTCAGTGTTTCATCGTCAATGTGTATGTCCAAGGAACAGATTGAACCTGCAGTGGTGTATCGGAAACTAATACTGGTCTCACAGGGAATGCTCAAAGCACCGACTGTAAGAACAGTCCCTATTCTTGTACTTATGGTGGCATTGTGCATTTTATATTTAATTTCGATGCGATTTCTGTGTTTCATCGTCAATGTGAAGGTCCGAGGAATACACTGAACCTGCAGTGGTGTATCGGAACTAATACTGGTCTCACAGGGAATGCTCAAAGCACCCACTGTATAAAAAGTTTCTAATATTGTATTAGGGCGGCTTTGTGCCTTCTGTATTTAATTCTAATGCGATTTATGTTTTTCATCGTCAATGTGAATGTCCAAGAAATACATTGAACCTGCAGTGGTGTATCGGAAACTAATACTGGTCTCACAGTCAATGCGCAAAGCTCCGACTGTAAGAAGAGTCTGTATTGTTGTACTTATGGCGGCATTTTGCCTTTTCTATTTAATTCCGATGCGATTTCTATGTTTTTTTCGTCAATGTGAAGGTACTAGGAATACATTGAACCTGCAGTGGTGTTTCGGGAACTAATACTGGTCCCACAGGGAATGCTCAAAGCACCGACTGTAAGAAGAGTCTCTATTCTTGTACTTAAGGCGGCATTGTGCCTTTTGTATTTAATTCACATGCGATTTCTGTGTTTCATCGTCAATGTGAAGGTCGAAGGAATACATTGAACCTGCAGTGGTGTATAGGAAACTAATACTGGTCTCACAGGGAATGCTCAAAGCACCGATTGTAAGAAGAGTCTCTATTATTGTACTGAAGGCGGCATTTAGCATTATGTATTTAATTCCGATGCGATTTCTATGTTTCATCGTCAATGTGAAGGTCCAAGGAATACATAGCACCTGCAGTGGTGTATCGGAAACTAATTCTGGTCTCACACGGAATGCTGAAAGCTCCGACTGTAAGAAGAGTCTCTATTTTTGTACTGAAAGTGGCATTGAGCAATTTGTATTTAATTCCGATGCGATTTCTGTGTTTCATCGTCAATGTGAAGGTCCAAGGAATACATTGAACCTGCAGTGGTGTATCGGAAACTAATACTGGTCTCACAGGAAAGGATTAAACACAGACTCTAAGAAGTCTCACTCTTCTTGCACTTATGGCGGAATTGTTCGTTTTGTATTTAATTCCGATGCGATTTCTGTGTTTCTTCGTCAATGTGAAGGTCATAGGAATACATTGAACCTGCAGTGGTCTATCGGAAACTAATACTGGTCTCACAGAAAATGCTTAAAGCACCGACTGTAAGAAGAGTCTCTATTCTTGTACTTAAGGCGGCATTGTGCCTTTTGTATTTAATCCCGATGCGATTTCTGTGCTTCATCGTCAATGTGAAGGTCCAAGGAATACATTGAACCTGCAGTTGTGTATCGGAAACTAATACTGGTCTCACAGGGAATGCTCAAAGCACCTACTCTAAAAAGAGTCTCTATTCCTGTACTTACGCGGCAGTTTGCCTTTTGTATTTCATTCCGATGCGATTTCTGTTTTTCATCGTCAATGTGAATTTCCAAGGAATACATTGAACCTAAAGTGGTGTATCGGAAACTAATTCTGGTCTCACAGGGAAAGCTCAAAGCACCGACTGTAAGAAGAGTCTCTATTCTTGCACTCAAGGCGGCATTGTGCCTTTTGTATTTAATTCCGATGTAATTTCAGTGTTCCATCGTCAATGTGTATGTCCAAGGAATACACTGAACCTGCAGTGGTGTATCGGAAACTAATACTGGTCTCACAGGGAATGCTCAAAGCACCGACTGTAAGAAGAGTATCTATTCTTGTACTTAATGCGGCATTGTGCCTTTTGTATTTAATTCCGATTCGATTTCTGTATTTCATCGTCAATATGAAGGGCCAAGGAATACACTGAACCTGCAGTGGTGTATCGGAAACTAATACTGGTCTCGCAGGAAAAGATAAAAGCACAGACTCTAAGAAGTCTCATTCTTCTTGTACTTAAGGCGGCATTGAGTCTTTTGTCTTTAATTCCGATGTAATTTCAGTGTTTCATCGTCAATGTGTATGTCCAAGGAACACATTGAACCTGCAGTGGTGTATCGGAAACTAATACTGGTCTCACAGGGAATGCTCAAAGCACGGACTGTAAGAACAGTCCCTATTCTTGTACTTATGGTGGCATTGTGCATTTTGTAAGTTCGATGCGATTTCTGTGTTTCATTGTCAACGTGAAGGTCCGAGGAATACATTGAACCTGCAGTGGTGTATCGGAAACTAATACTGGTCTCACAGGGAATGCTCAAAGCACCCACTGTAAGAAAAGTATCTAATCTTGTACTTAAGGCGGCTTTGTGCCTTTTGTATTTAATTCTGATGCGATTGCTGTTTTTCATCGTCAATGTGAGGGTCCAAGGAATACATTGAACCTGCAGTGGTGTATCGGAAACTAATACTGGTCTCACAGTCAATGCGCAAAACCCCGACTGTAAGAAGAGTCTGTATTGTTGTACTTAAGGCGGCATTTTGCCTTTTCTATTTAATTCCGATGCGATTTCTATGTTTCTTCGTCAATGTGAAGGTCCTAGGAATACATTGAACCTGCAGTGGTGTATCGGAACCTAATACTGGTCTCACATATAATGCTCAAAGCACCGACTGTAAGAAGAGTTTCTATACTTGTACTTAAGGCGGCATTTAGCATTATGTATTTAATTCGGATGCGATTTCTATGTTTCATCGTCAATGTGAAGGTCCAAGAAATACATAGCACCTGCAGTGGTGTATCGGAAACTAATTCTGGTCTCACACGGAATGCTGAAAGCACCGACTGTAAGAAGAGTCTCTATTCTTGTACTGAAAGCGGCATTGAGCATTTTGTATTTAATTCCGATGCGATTTCTGTGTTTCATCGTCAATGAGAAGGTCCAAGGAATACATTGCACATGCAATGGTGTATCGGAAACTAATACTGGTCTCACCGGGAATGCTCAAAGCACCGACTGTAAGAAGTGTCTCTGTTATTGTACTTATGGTGGCATTGTGCCTTTTGTATTTAATTGCGATGCGATTTCTGTGTTTCACCGTTAATGTGAAGGTCCAAAGAATACACTGAACCTGCAGTGGCGTATCGGAAACTAATACTGGTCACACAGGGAATGCTCAAAGCACCGACTGTAAGAAAAGTTTCTAATCTTGTACTTGAGTCGGCTTTGTGCTTTTGTATTTAATTCCGATGCGATTTCTGTGTTTCATCGTCAATGTGAAGGTCCAAGGAATACATAGCACCTGCAGTGGTGTATATTAAACTAATACTGGTCTCACAGGGAATGTCAAAGCATCGACTGTAAGAAGTGTCTCTATTCTTGTACTTATGGTGGCATTGTGCCTTTTGTATTTAATTCCGATGCGATTTCTGTGTTTCATCGTCAATGTGAAGGTCCAAGGAATACACTGAAACTGCAGTGGTCTATCTGAAACTAATACTGGTCACACAATTAATGCACAAAGCACCGACTGTAAGAAAAGTTTCTAATCTTGTACTTGAGGCGGCTTTGTGCCTTTTGTATTTAATTGCGATGCGATTTCTGTGTTTCATCGTCAATGTGAAGGTCCAAGGGATACATTAAACCTGCAGTGGTGTATCGGAAACTAATACTGGTCTCACAGGGAATGCGCAAGGCACCGACAGTAAGAAGAGTCTGTATTCTTGTTTTCAAGGCGGCATTGTGCCTTTTGTATTTAATTCCGATGCGATTTCTATGTTTCTTCGTCAATGTGAAGGTCATAGGAATACATTGAACCTGCAGTGGTCTATCGGAAACTAATACTGGTCTCACAGGGAGTGCTCAAAGCACCGACTGTAAGAAGTGTCTCTGTTATTGTACTTATGGTGGCATTGTGCCTTTTGTATTTAATTGCGATGCGATTTCTGTGTTTCACCGTTAATGTGAAGGTCCAAAGAATACACTGAACCTGCAGTGGCGTATCGGAAACTAATACTGGTCACACAGGGAATGCTCAAAGCACCGACTGTAAGAAAAGTTTCTAATCTTGTACTTGAGTCGGCTTTGTGCTTTTGTATTTAATTCCGATGCGATTTCTGTGTTTCATCGTCAATGTGAAGGTCCAAGGAATACATAGCACCTGCAGTGGTGTATATTAAACTAATACTGGTCTCACAGGGAATGTCAAAGCATCGACTGTAAGAAGTGTCTCTATTCTTGTACTTATGGTGGCATTGTGCCTTTTGTATTTAATTCCGATGCGATTTCTGTGTTTCATCGTCAATGTGAAGGTCCAAGGAATACACTGAAACTGCAGTGGTCTATCTGAAACTAATACTGGTCACACAATTAATGCACAAAGCACCGACTGTAAGAAAAGTTTCTAATCTTGTACTTGAGGCGGCTTTGTGCCTTTTGTATTTAATCCCGATGCGATTTCTGTGCTTCATCGTCAATGTGAAGGTCCAAGGAATACATTGAACCTGCAGTTGTGTATCGGAAACTAATACTGGTCTCACAGGGAATGCTCAAAGCACCTACTCTAAAAAGAGTCTCTATTCCTGTACTTACGCGGCAGTTTGCCTTTTGTATTTCATTCCGATGCGATTTCTGTTTTTCATCGTCAATGTGAATTTCCAAGGAATACATTGAACCTAAAGTGGTGTATCGGAAACTAATTCTGGTCTCACAGGGAAAGCTCAAAGCACCGACTGTAAGAAGAGTCTCTATTCTTGCACTCAAGGCGGCATTGTGCCTTTTGTATTTAATTCCGATGTAATTTCAGTGTTCCATCGTCAATGTGTATGTCCAAGGAATACACTGAACCTGCAGTGGTGTATCGGAAACTAATACTGGTCTCACAGGGAATGCTCAAAGCACCGACTGTAAGAAGAGTATCTATTCTTGTACTTAAGGCGGCATTGTGCCTTTTGTATTTAATTCCGATTCGATTTCTGTATTTCATCGTCAATATGAAGGGCCAAGGAATACACTGAACCTGCAGTGGTGTATCGGAAACTAATACTGGTCTCGCAGGAAAAGATAAAAGCACAGACTCTAAGAAGTCTCATTCTTCTTGTACTTAAGGCGGCATTGAGTCTTTTGTCTTTAATTCCGATGTAATTTCAGTGTTTCATCGTCAATGTGTATGTCCAAGGAACACATTGAACCTGCAGTGGTGTATCGGAAACTAATACTGGTCTCACAGGGAATGCTCAAAGCACGGACTGTAAGAACAGTCCCTATTCTTGTACTTATGGTGGCATAGTGCATTTTGTAAGTTCGATGCGATTTCTGTGTTTCATTGTCAACGTGAAGGTCCGAGGAATACATTGAACCTGCAGTGGTGTATCGGAAACTAATACTGGTCTCACAGGGAATGCTCAAAGCACCCACTGTAAGAAAAGTATCTAATCTTGTACTTAAGGCGGCTTTGTGCCTTTTGTATTTAATTCCGATGCGATTTCTGTGTTTCATCGTCAATGTGAAGGTCCAAGGAATACACTGAAACTGCAGTGGTCTATCTGAAACTAATACTGGTCACACAATTAATGCACAAAGCACCGACTGTAAGAAAAGTTTCTAATCTTGTACTTGAGGCGGCTTTGTGCCTTTTGTATTTAATTGCGATGCGATTTCTGTGTTTCATCGTCAATGTGAAGGTCCAAGGGATACATTAAACCTGCAGTGGTGTATCGGAAACTAATACTGGTCTCACAGGGAATGCGCAAGGCACCGACAGTAAGAAGAGTCTGTATTCTTGTTTTCAAGGCGGCATTGTGCCTTTTGTATTTAATTCCGATGCGATTTCTATGTTTCTTCGTCAATGTGAAGGTCATAGGAATACATTGAACCTGCAGTGGTCTATCGGAAACTAATACTGGTCTCACAGGGAGTGCTCAAAGCACCGACTGCAAGAAGAGTCTCTATTCTTGCACTTAAGGCGGCATTGTGCCTCTTGTTTTTAATTCCGATATAATATCTGTTTTTCATCGGCGATGTGTATGTCCAAGGAATACATTATACCTGCAGTGGTGTATTGGAAACTAATACTGGTCTCACAGGGAATGCTCAAAGCACCGACTGTAAGAAGGGTCTCTATTCTTGTACTTATGGCGGCATTGTGCCTTTTGTATTTAATTCCAATGTAAATTCAGTGTTTCATCGTCAATGTGTGTGTCCAGTCAATACATTGAACCAGCAGTGGTGTATCGGAAACTAATACTGGTCTCACAGGGAATGCTCAAGGCACCGACTGTACGAAGAGTCACTATTCTTGTACTTGAGTCAACATTGTGCCTTTTGTATTTAATTCCGATGCAATTTCTGTGTTTCATCGTCAATGTGAAGATCCAAGGAATACATTGAACCTGCAGCGGTGTATCGGAACTAATACTGGTCTCACAGGGAATGCTCAAAGCACCGTCTGTAAGAAGAGTCTATATTCTTGTACCTAAGGCGGCATTGTGCCTTTTGTATTTAATACCTTTGCAATTTCTGTATTTCATCGTCAATGTGAATTTCCAAGGAATACATTGAACCTGGAGTGATGTATCGGAAACTAATTCTGGTCTCACAGGGAATGCTCAAAGCACCGACTGTAAGAAGAGTCCCTATTCTTGCACTCAAGGCGGCATTGTGCCTTTTGTATTTAATTCCGATGTAATTTCAGTGTTCCATCGTCAATGTGTATGTCCAAGGAATACGTTGAACCTGCAGTGGTGTATCGGAAACTAATACTGGTCTCACAAGGAATGCTCAAAGCACCGACTGTTAGAAGAGTCTCTATTCTTGTACTTAAGGCAGCATTGTGCTTTTGTATTTAATACCGATTCGATTTCTGTATTTCATCGTCAATATGAAGGGCCAAGGAATACATTGAACCTGCAGTGGTGTATCGGAAACTAATACTGGTCTCCCAGGAAAGGATAAAAGCACAGACTCTAAGAAGTCTCATTCTTCTTGTACTTATGGTGGCATTGAGTCCTTTGTATTTAATTCCGATGCGATTTCTATGTTTCTTCGTCAATGTGAAGGTCCTAGGAATACATTGAACCTGCAGTATTCTATCGGAAACTAATACTGGTCTCACAGGGAATGCTCAAAGCACCGACTGTAAGAAGAGTCTCTATTCTTGCACTTAAGGCGGCATTGTGCCTCTTGTATTTAATTCCGATATAATTTCTGTTCTTCAACGGCAATGTGTATGTCCAAGGAATACAATGAACCTGCAGTGGTGTATTGGGAACTAATACTGGTCTCACAGGGAATGCTCAAAGCACCGACTGTAAGGAGAGTCTCTAATCTTGTACTTAAGGCGGCATTGTGCCTTTTGTATTAAATTCCGATGTAAATTCAGTGTTTCATCGACAATGTGTATGTCCAGTCAATACATTGAACCTGCAGTGGTGTATCGGAAACTAATACTGGTCTCACAGGGAATGCTCAAGGCACCGACTGTACGAAGAGACACTATTCTTGTACTTGAGGCGACATTGTGCCTTTTGTATTTATTTCCGATGCAATTTCTGTGTTTCATCGTCATTGTGAAGATCCAAGGAATACATTGAACCTGCAGTGGTGTATCGGAAACTAATACTGGTCTCACAGGGAATGCTCAAAGCACTGACTGTAAGACGAGTCTCTATCCTTGAAGTTACGCGGCAGTTTGCCTTTTGTATTTAATTCAGATGCGATTTCTGTGTTTCATCGTCTGTGTAAAGGTCCAAGGAATACATTGCACCGGCAGTGGTGTATAGGAAACTAATACTGGTCTCACAGGGAATGTCAAACCATCGACTGTAAGAAGTGTCTCTATTCTTGTACTTATGGTGGCATTGTGCCTCTTGTATTTAATTCCGATACGATTTCTGTGTTTCATCGTCAATGTGAAGGTCCAAGGAATACACTGAAACGGCAGTGGTGTATCGGAAACTAATACTGGTCACACAGTTAATGCTCAAAGCACCGACTGTAAGAAAAGTTTCTAATCTTGTACTTGATGCGGCTCTTTGCCTTTTGTATTTAATTCCGATGCGATATCTGTGTTTCATCGTCAATGTGAAGGTCCAAGGAATACATTAAACCTGCAGTGGTGTATCGGAAACTAATACTGGTCTCACAGGGAATGCGCAAGGCACCGACTGTATAAAGAGTCTGTATTCTTGTTTTTAAGGCGGCATTTTGCCTTTTGTATTTAATTCCGATACGATTTCTGTGTTTCATCGTCAATGTGAAGGTCCAAGGAATACACTGAAACGGCAGTGGTGTATCGGAAACTAATACTGGTCTCACAGGGAATGCTCAAGGCACCGACTGTACGAAGAGTCACTATTCTTGTACTTGAGTCAACATTGTGCCTTTTGTATTTAATTCCGATGCAATTTCTGTATTTCATCGTCAATGAGAAGGACCAAGGAATACCTTGAACTTGCAGAGGTGTATCGGAAACTAATACTGGTCTCACAGGAAAGGATAAAAACACAGACTCTAAGAAGTCTCACTCTTCTTGTACTTAAGGCGGCATTGAGTCTTTTGTATTTAATTCCGATGTAACTTCAGTGTTTCATCGTCAATGTGTATGTCCAAGGAATACATTGAACCTGCAGTGGCGTATCGGAAACTAATACTGGTCTCACAGGGAGTACTCAAAATACCGACTGTAAGAAGAGTCTCTACTCTTGTACTGAAGGCGGCATTGATTATTATGTATTTAATTCCGATGCGATTTCTATGTCTCATCGTCAATGTGAAGGTCCAAGGAATACATTGCACCTGCAGTGGTGTATCGGAACTAATACTTGTCTCACAGGGAATGCTCAAAGCACCGACTGTAAGAAGAGTCTATATTCTTGTACATAAGGCGGCATTGTGCCTTTTGTATTTAATTCCGATGCAATCTCCGTGTTTCATCGTCAATGTGAAGGACCAAGGAGTACATTGAACTTGCAGAGGTGTATCGGAAACTAATACTGGTCTCACAGGAAAGGATAAAAACACATACTTTAAGAAGTCCCACTCTTCTTGTACTTAAGGCGGCATTTAGTATTTTATATTTAATTCCGATGTAAATTCAGTGGTTCATCGTCAATGTGTATGTCCAAGGAATACATTGAACCTGCAGTGGGGTATCGGAAACTAATACTGGTCTCACAGGGAATACTCAAAATACCAACTGTTTGAAGAGTCTCTATTCTTGTATTTAAGGCGTCATTGCGCCTTTTGTATTTAATTCCGATGCGATATCTGTGTTTCATCGTCAATTTGAAGCTCCGAGGAATACATTGAACTTGCAGTGGTGTACCGGAAACTAATACTGGTCTCACAGGGAATGCTCAAAGCTCCGAAAGTAAGAGGAGTCTCTATTCTTGTACTTAAGGCGGCATTATGCCTTTTGTATTTAATTCCGATGCAATTTCTGTGTTTCATCGTCAATGTTAAGGACCAACGAATACATTGAACCTGCAGTGGTGTATCGGAAACTAATACTGGTCTCATAGGAAAGGATAAAAACACAGACTCTAAGAAGTCTCACTCTTTTGTACTTAAGGCGGCATTGAGACTTTTGTATTTAATACCGATGTAATTCCAGTGTTTCGTCGTCAATGTGTATGTCCAAGGAATACATTGAACCTGCAGTGGTGTATCGGAAACTAACACTGGTCTCACAGGGAATGCTCAAAGCACCGACTGAAGGAAGAGTATCTATTCTTGTACTTATGGTGGCATTGTGCCATTTGTATTTAATTCCGATGCGGTTTCTGTGTTTCATCGTCAATGTGAAGGTCCAAGGAATACACTGAACCTGCAGTGGTGTATCGGAAACTAATACTGGTCTCACAGGGAATGCTCAAAGCACCGACTGTAAGAAAAGTTTCTAATCTTGAACTTAAGGCGGCTTTGTGTCTTTTGTATTTAATTCCGATGCGATATCTTTGTTTCATCGTCAATGTGAAGGTCCAAGGAATACATTAAACCTGCAGTGGTGTATCGGAAACTAATACTGGTCACACAGGGAATGCGGAAAACCCCGACTGTAAGAAGAGTCTGTATTCTTGTACTTAAGGCGGCATTTTGCCTTTTGTATTTAATTCCGATGCGATTTCTGTGTTTCTTCGTCAATGTGAAGGTCCTAGGAATACATTGAACCTGCAGTGGTCTATCAGAAACTAATACTGGTCTCACAGGGAATGCTCAGAGCACCGACTGTAAGAAGGGTCTCTATTCTTGCACTTAAGGCGGCATTGTGCCTTTTGTATTTAATTCCCATTAAATTTCTGTTTTTCATCGGCAATGTGTATGTCCAAGGAATACATTGAACCTGCAGTGGTGTATTGGAAACTAATACTGGTCTCACATGCAATGCTCAAAGCACCGACTGTAAGAAGAGTCTCTATTCTTGTACTTAAGGCGGCATTGTGCCTTTTGTATTTAATTCCGATGTAATTTCAGTGTTTCATAGTAAATGTGTATGTCCAGTCAATTCATTGAACCTGCAGTGGTGTATCGGAAACTAATACTGGTCTCACAGGGAATGCTCAAAGCACCGACTGTACGAAGAGTCACTATTGTTGTACTTGAGGCGGCATTGTGCCTTTTGTATTCAATTCCGATGCGATTTCTCTTTTTCATCGTCAATGTGAAGATCCAAGGAATACATTTAACCTGCAGTGGTGTATCAGAAACTAATACTGGTCCCACAGGGAATGCTCAATGCACCGACTGTAAGAAGAGTCTATATTCTTGTACCTAAGGCGGCATTGTGCCTTTTGTATTTAATTCCCATTCGATTTCTGTATTTCATCGTCAATCTGAAGGACCAAGGAATACATTGAACTTGCGGTGGTGTATCGGAAACTAATACTGGTCTCATAGGAAAGGATAAAAACACAGACTCTAAGAAGTCTCACTCCTCTTGTACTTTAGGCGGCATTGAGTCTTTTGTATTTAAATCCGATGCAATTTCAGTGTTTCATCGTCAATGTGTATGTCCGAGGAATACATTGAACCTGCAGTGGTGTATTGGAATTAATACTGGTCTCACAGGGAATGCTCAAAACACCGACCGTAAGAAGAGTCTCTATTCTTGTACTTAAGGCGACATTTTGCCTTTTGTATTTAATTCCGATGCTATTTCTGTGTTTCATCGTCAATGTGATGGTCCAAGGAATACATTGAACCTGCAGTGGTGTATCGGAAACTAATTTTGGTCTCACAGGGAATGCTCAAAGCACCGACTGTAAGAAGAGTCTCTATTCTTGTACTTAATGCGGCATTGTGACTTTTGTATGTAATTCCGATATAATTTCTGTTTTTCATCGGCAATGTGTAGGTCCAAGGAATACATTGAACCTGCAGTGGTGTATTGGAAACTAATACTGGTGTCACAGGAAATGCTCAAAGCACCGACTGTAAGAAGAGTCTCTATTCTTGTACTTAAGGCGGCATTGTGCCTTTTGTATTTAATTCCATTGTAATTTCTGTATTTCATCGTCAATGTGAAGGATCAAGGAATACATTGAACTTGCAGAGGTGTATAGGAAACTAATACTGGTCTCACAGGAAAGGATAAAAACACAGACTTTAAGAAGTCTCACTCTTCTTGTACTTAAGGCGGCATTGAGTCTTTTATATTTAATTCCGATGTAATTTCAGTGTTTCATCGTCAATGTGTATGTCCAGTCAATACATTGAACCAGCAGGGGTGTATCGGAAACTAATACTGGTCTCACAGGGAATGCTCAAGGCACCGACTGTACGAAGAGTCACTATTCTTGTACTTGAGGCGACATTGTGCGGTTTGTATTTATTTCCGATGCAATTTCTGTGTTTCATCGTCAATGTGAAGATCCAAGGACTACATTGAACCTGCAGTGGTGTATCGGAACTGATACTGGTCTCACAGGGAATGCTCAAAGCACCGACTGTAAGAAGAGTCTATATTCTTGTACATAAGGCGGCATTGTGCCTTTTGTATTTAATTCCGATGCAATTTCTGTGTTTCATCGTCAATGTGAAGATCCAAGGAATACATTGAACCTGCAGTGGTGTATCGGAACTAATACTGGTCTCACAGGGAATGCTCAAAGCACCGACTGTAAGAAGAGTCTATATTCTTGTACATAAGGCGGCATTGTGCCTTTTGTATTTAATTCCGATGTAAATTCAGTGTTTCATCGTCAATGTGTATGTCCAGTCAATACATTGAACCAGCAGTGGTGTATCGGAAACTAATACTGGTCTCACAGGGAATGCTCAAGGCACCGACTGTACGAAGAGTCACTATTCTTGTACTTGAGGCGACATTGTGCCTTTTGTATTTAATTCCGATGCAATTTTTGTGTTTCATCGTCAATGTGAAGATCCAAGGAATACATTGAACCTGCAGTGGTGTATCGGAACTAATACTGGTCTCACAGGGAATGCTCAAAGCACCGACTGTCAGAAGAGTCTATATTCTTGTACATAAGGCGGCATTGTGCCTTTTGTATTTAATTCCGATGCAATTTCTGTATTTCATCGTCAATGTGAAGGACCAAGGAATACATTGAACTTGCAGAGGTGTATCGGAAACTAATTCTGGTCTCACAGGAAAGGATAAAAACACAGACTTTAAGAAGTCTCACTCTTCTTGTACTTAGGGCGGCATTGAGTCTTTTATATTTAATTCCGATGTAATTTCAGTGTTTCATCGTCAATGTGTACGTCCAAGGAATACATTGGACCTGCTGAGGTGTATCGGAAACTAATTTTGGTCTCACAGGGAATGCTCAAAGCACCGACTGTAGGAAGAGTCTCTATTCTTGCACTTAAGGCGGCATTGTGACTTTTGTATTTAATTCCGATATAATTTCTGTTTTTCATCGGCAATGTGTAGGTCCAAGGAATACATTGAACCTGCAGTGGTGTATTGGAAACTAATACTGGTGTCACAGGAAATGCTCAAAGCACCGACTGTAAGAAGAGTCTCTATTCTTGTACTTAAGGCGGCAATGTGCCTTTTGTATTTAATTCCAATGTAATTTCTGTGTTTCATCGTCAATGTGAAGGTCCGAGGAATACATTGAACCTGCAATGGTGTATCGGAAACTAATACTGGTCTCGCAGGGAATGGTCAAAGCACCGACCGTAAGAAGAGTCTCTATTCTTGTACTCAAGGCGGCTTTGTGCTTATGTATTTAATTCCGATTCCATTTCTGTGTTTCATCGTCAATGTGAAGGTCCAAGGAATACATTGAACCTGCAGTGGTGTATCGGGAGCTAATACTGGTCTCACATGGAATGCTGAAAGCACCGACTGTAAGAAGAGTCTCTATTCTTGTACTTAAGGCGGCATTGTGCCATTTATATTTAATTCCGAAGCGATTTCTGTGTTTCATCGTCAATGTGAAGGTCCTAGGAATACATTGAACCTGCATAGGTGTATCGGAAACTAATACTGGTCTCACATGGAATGCTGATAGCACCGACTGTAAGAAGAGTCTCTATTCTTGTATTTAAGACGGCATTGTGCTTTTGTATTTAATTCCGATGCGATTTCTGTGTTTCATCGTCAATGTGAAGGTCCAAGGAATACATTGAACCTGCAGTGGTGTATCGGAAACTAATCCTGGTCTCTCAGGGAATGCTCAAAGCATCGACTGTAAGAAGAGTCTCTATTCTTGTACTTAAGGCGACATTGTGCCTTTTGTATTTAATTCCGATGCGATTTCTGTGTTTCATCGTCAATGTGAAGGTCCTAGGAATACATGGAACCTGCTGAGGTGTATCGAAAGCTAATACTGGTGTCACAGGGAATGCTGAAAGTACCGACTGTAAGAAGAGTCTCTATTCTTGTACATACGCGACATTTTGCCTTTCGTATTTCATGCCGATGCGATATCTGTGTTTCATCGTCAATGTGAATGTCCAAGGAATACATTGAACCTAGAGTGGTGTATCGGAAACTAATTCTGGTCTCACAGGGAATGCTCAAAGCACCGACTGTAAGAAGAGTCTCTATTCTTGTAGTTAAGGCGGCATTGCGCCTTTTGTATTTAATTCCGATGCGATTTCTGTGTTTCATCGTCAATGTGAAGGTCCTAGGAATACATTGAACCTGCTGAGGTGTATCGGAAGCTAATACTGGTCTCACAGGGAATGCTGAAAGCACCGACTGTAAGAAGAGTCTCTATTCTTGTACTTATGCGGCAGTTTGACTTTTGTGTTTCATTCCGATGCGATTTCTGTGTTTCATCGTCAATGTGAAGGTCCAAGGATTACATTGAACCTGCAGTGGTGTATCGGAAACTAATACTGGTCTCACAGGGAATGCCCAAAGCACCGACTGTAAGAAGAGTCACTATTTTTGTACTTAAGGCGACATTGTGCCTTTTGTATTTAATTCCGATGCGATTTCTGTGTTTCATCGTCAACGTGAAGGTCCTACGAATACATTGAACCTGCTGAGGTGTATCGGAAACTAATACTGGTCTCACAGGGGATGCTGAAAGCACCGACTGTAAGAAGAGTCTCTATTCTTGTACTTACGCGGCAGTTTGCCCTTTGTATTTCATTCCGATGCGATTTCTGTGTTTCATCGTCAATGTGAAGGTACAAGGAATACATTGAACCTGGAGTGGTGTTTCGGAAACTAATTCTGGTCTCACAGGGAATGCTCAAAGCACCGACTGTAAGAAGAGTTTCTATTCTTGTACTTAAGGCAACATTGTGCTTTTTGTATTTAATTCCGATGCGATTTCTGTGTTTCATCGTCAATGTGAAGGTCCTAGGAATACATTGAGCCTGCTGAGGTGTATGGGAAACTAATACTGGTCTCACAGGGAAAGCTGAAAGCACCGACTGTATCAAGAGTCTCTACTCTTGTACTTACGAGGCTGTTTGCCTTTTGTATTTCATTCCGATGCGATTTCTGTGTTTCATCGTCAATGTGAATGTCCAAGGAATACATTGAACCTGGAGTGGTGTATCGGAAATTAATACTGGTCTCACCGGGAATGCTCAAAGCACAGACTGTAAGAAGAGTCTCTATTCTTGTACTTAAGGCGACATTGTGCCCTTTGTATTTAATTCCAATGCGATTTCTGTGTTTCATTGTCAATGTGAAGGTCCAAGGAACACATTGAACCTGCAGTGATGTATCGGAAACTAATACTGGTCTCACAGGAAAGAATCAAAGCACAGACTCTAAGAAGTCTCACTCTTCTTGCACTTAAGGCGGCATTGTTCCTTTTGTATTTAATTCCGATGTAATTTCAGTGTTTCATCGTCAATGTGAAGGTCCAAGCAATACATTGAACCTGGAGTGGTGTATCGGAAACTAATACTGGTCTCACAGGGAGTGCTCAAAACACCGACTGTAAGAAGAGTCTCTATTCTTGAACTTAAAGCGACATTGTGCCTTTTGTATTTAATTCCGATGCGATTTCTGTGTTTCATCGTCAATGTGAAGGTTCTAGGAATACATTGAACCTGCAGTGTTGTATCGGAAACTAATACTGGTCTCACAGGGAGTGCTCAAATCACCGACTGTAGGAAGAGTCTTTATTTTTGTACTTAAGGCGACATTGTGCTTTTTGTATTTAATTCCGATGCGATTTCAGTGTTTCATCGTCAATATGAAGGTCCTAGGATAACATTGAACCTGCTGAGGAGTATCGGAAACTAATACTGGTCTCACAGGGACTGCTGAAAGCACCGACTGTATGAAGAGTCTCTGTTCTTGTACTTACGCGGCAGTTTGCCTTTTGTATTTCATTCCGATGCGATTTCTGTGTTTCATCGTCAATGTGAATGTCTAAGGAATAGATTGAACCTGGAGTGGTGTATCGGAAACTAATTTTGGTCTCACACTGAATTCTCAAAGCACCGACTGTAAGGAGTCTCTATTCTTGTACTTAAGGCGGCATTGCGCCTTTTGTATTTAATTACGATGCGATTTCTGTGTTTCATCGTCAATGTGAAGGTCCTAGGAATACATTGACCGTGCTGAGGTGTATCAGAAACTAATACTGGTCTCACAGGGAATGCTGAAAGCACCGACTGTAAGAAGAGTCTCTGTTCTTGTACTTACGCGGCAGTTTGCCTTTTGTATTTCATTCGGATGCGATTTCTGTGTTTCATCGTCAATGTGAAGGTCCAAGGAATATATTGAACCTGCAGTGGTGTATCGGAAACTAATACTGGTCTCTCAGGGAATGCTCAAATCACCGACTGTAAGAAGAGTCTTTATTCTTGTACTTAAGGCGAAATTGTGCCTTTTGTATTTAATTCCGATGCGATTTCTGTGTTTCATCGTCATTGTGAAGATCTTAGGAATACATTGAACCTGCTGAGGTGTATCGGAAGCTAATACTGGTCTCACAGGGAATGCCGAAAGCACCGACTGTAAGAAGAGTCTCTATTCTTGTACTTACGCGGCATTTTGCTTTTTGTATTTCATTCCGATGCGATATCTGTGTTTCGTCGTCAATGTGAATGTCCAAGGAATACATTGAACCTGGAGTGGTGTATCGGAAACTAATTCTGGTCTCACAGGGAATGCTCAAAGCACCGACTGTAAGAAGAGTCTCTATTCTTGTAGTTAAGGCGGCATTGCGCCTTTTGTATTTAATTCCGATGCGATTTCTGTGTTTCATCGTCAATGTGAAGGTCCTAGCAATACACTGAACTTGCTGAGGTGTATCGGAAACTAATACTGGTCTCACAGGGAATGCTGAAAACACCGACTGTAAGAAGAGTCTCTATTCTTGTACTTACGCCGCAGTTTGCCCTATTTATTTCATTCCGATGCGATTTCTGTGTTTCATCGTCAATGTGAAAGTACAAGGAATACATTGAACCTGGAGTGGTGTATCGGAAACTAATTCTGGTCTCACAGGGAATGCTCAAACCACCGACTGTAAGAAGAGTTTCTATTCTTGTACTTAAGGCGACATTGTGCTGTTTGTATTTAATTCCGATGCGATTTCTGTGTTTCATCGTCAATGTGAAGGTCCTAGGAATACATTGAACTTGCTGAGGTGTATCGGAAACTAATACTGGTCTCACAGGGAAAGCTGAAAGCACCGACTGTAAGAAGAGTCTCTATTCTGGTACTTACGCGGCTGTTTGCAATTTGTATTTCATTCCGATGTGATATCTGTGTTTCATCGTCAATGTGAATGTCCAAGGAATACATTGAACCTGGAGTGGTGTATCGGAAATTAATACTGGTCTCACCGGGAATGCTCAAAGCACAGACTGTAAGAAGAGTCTCTATTCTTGTACTTAAGGCGACTTTGTGCCCTTTGTATTTAATTCCGATGCGATTTCTGTGTTTCATTGTCAATGTTAAGGTCCAAGGAACACATTGAACCTGCAGTGATGTATCGGAAACTAAGACTGGTCTCACAGGAAAGAATAAAAGCACAGACTCTAAGAGGTCTCACTCTTCCTGCACTTAAGGCGGCATTGTTCCTTTTGTATTTAATTCCGATGTAATTTCAGTGCTTCATCGTCAATGTGAAGGTCCAAGGAATACATTGAACCTGGAGTGGTGTGTCGGAAACTAATACTGGTCTCACAGGGAGTGCTCAAAGCACCGACTGTAAGAAGAGTCTCTATTCATGAACTTAAAGCGACATTGTGCCTTTTATATTTAATTCCGATGCGATTTCTGTGTTTCATCGTCAATGTGAAGGTTCTAGGAAGACATTGAACCTGCAGTGTTGTATCGGAAACTAATACTGGTCTCACAGGGAATGCTCAAATCACCGACTGTAAGAAGAGTCTCTATTTTTGTACTTAAGGCGACATTGTGCTTTTTGTATTTAATTCCGATGCGATTTCTGTGTTTCATCGGCAATATGAAGGTCCTAGGATAACATTGAACCTGCTGAGGAGTATCGGAAATTAATACTGGTCTCACAGGGACTGCTGAAAGCACCGACTGTAAGAAGAGTCTCTATTCTTGTACTTACGCGGCAGTTTGCCTTTTGTATTTCATTCCGATGCGATTTCTGTGTTTCATCGTCAATGTGAATGTCTAAGGAATAGATTGAACCTGGAGTGGTGTATCGGAAACTAATTTTGGTCTCACACGGAATTCTCAAAGCACCGACTGTAAGAAGAGTCTTTATTCTTGTACTTAAGGCGAAATTGTGCCTTTGGAATTTAATTCCGATGCGATTTCTGTGTTTCATCGTCATTGTGAAGGTCTTAGGAAGACATTGAAACTGCTGAGGTGTATCGGAAGCTAATACTGGTCTCACAGGGAATGCCGAAAGCACCGACTGTAAGAAGAGTCTCTATTCTTGTACTTACGCGGCATTTTGCCTTTTGTATTTCATTCCGATGCGATTACTTTGTTTCATCGTCAATGTGAAGGTCCAAGGATTACATTGAACCTGCAGTGATGTATCGGAAACTAATACTGGTCTCACAGGGAATGCCCAAAGCACCGACTGTAAGAAGAATCACTATTTTTGTACTTAAGGCGACATTGTGCCTTTTGTATTTAATTCCGATGCGATTTCTGTGTTTCATCGTCAACGTGAAGGTCCTACGAATACATTGAACCTGCTGAGGTGTATCGGAAACTAATACTGGTCTCACAGGGAATGCTGAAAGCACCGACTGTAAGAAGAGTCTCTATTCTTGTACTTACGCGGCAGTTTGCACTTTGTATTTCATTCCGATGCGATTTCTGTGTTTCATCGTCAATGTGAAGGTACAAGGAATACATTGAACCTGGAGTGGTGTTTCGGAAACTAATTCTGGTCTCACAGGGAATGCTCAAAGCACCGACTGTAAGAAGAGTTTCTATTCTTGTACTTAAGGCGACATTGTGCTTTTTGTATTTAATTCCGATGCGATTTCTGTGTTTCATCGTCAATGTGAAGGTCCTAGGAATACATTGAGCCTGCTGAGGTGTATCGGAAACTAATACTGGTCTCACAGGGAAAGCTGAAAGCACCGACTGTAAGAAGAGTCTCTATTCTTGTACTTACGAGGCTGTTTGCCTTTTGTATTTCATTCCGATGCGATTTCTGTGTTTCATCGTCAATGTGAATGTCCAAGGAATACATTGAACCTGGAGTGGTGTATCGGAAATTAATACTGGTCTCACCGGGAATGCTCAAAGCACAGACTGTAAGAAGAGTCTCTATTCTTGTACTTAAGGCGACATTGTGCCCTTTGTATTTAATTCCGATGCGATTTCTGTGTTTCATTGTCAATGTGAATGTCTAAGGAATAGATTGAACCTGGAGTGGTGTATCGGAAACTAATTTTGGTCTCACAGGGAATTCTCAAAGCACCGACTGTAAGGAGTCTCTATTCTTGTACTTAAGGCGGCATTGCGCCTTTTGTATTTAATTCCAATGCGATCTCTGTGTTTCATCGTCAATGTGAAGGTCCTAGGAATTCATTGACCCTGCTGAGGTGTATCAGAAACTAATACTGGTCTCACAGGGAATGCTGAATGCACCGACTGTAAGAAGAGTCTGTGTTCTTGTACTTACGCGGCAGTTTGCCTTTTGTATTTCATTCGGATGCGATTTCTGTGTTTCATCGTCAATGTGAATGTCCAAGGAATACATTGAACCTGGACTGGTGTATCGGAAACTAATTCTGGTCTCACAGGGAATGCTCAAAGCACCGACTGTAAGAAGAGTCTTTATTCTTGTAGTTAAGGCGACATTGTGCCTTTTGTATTTAATTCCGATGCGATTTCTGTGTTTCATCGTCATTGTGAAGGTCTTAGGAATACATTGAACCTGCTGAGGTGTATCGGAAGCTAATACTGGTCTCACAGGGAATGCCGAAAGCACCGACTGTAAGAAGAGTCTCTATTCTTGTACTTACGCGGCATTTTGCCTTTTGTATTTCATTCCGATGCGATATCTGTGTTTCATCGTCAATGTGAATGTCCAAGGAATACATTGAACCTGGAGTGGTGTATCGGAAACTAATTCTGGTCTCACAGGGAATGCTCAAAGCACCGACTGTAAGAAGAGTCTCTATTCTTGTAGTTAAGGCGGCATTGCGCCTTTTGTATTTAATTCCGATGCGATTTCTGTGTTTCATCGTCAATGTGAAGGTCCTAGGAATACACTGAACTTGCTGAGGTGTATCGGAAACTAATACTGGTCTCACAGGGAATGCTGAAAGCACCGACTGTAAGAAGAGTCTCTATTCTTGTACTTACGCCGCAGTTTGCCCTTTTTATTTCATTCCGATGCGATTTCTGTGTTTCATCGTCAATGTGAAAGTACAAGGAATACATTGAACCTGGAGTGGTGTATCGGAAACTAATTCTGGTCTCACAGGGAATGCTCAAAGCACCGACTGTAAGAAGAGTTTCTATTCTTGTACTTAAGGCGACATTGTGCTTTTTGTATTTAATTCCGATGCGATTTCTGTGTTTCATCGTCAATGTGAAGGTCCTAGGAATACATTGAACCTGCTGAGGTGTATCGGAAACTAATACTGGTCTCACAGGGAAAGCTGAAAGCACCGACTGTAAGAAGAGTCTCTATTCTGGTACTTACGCGGCTGTTTGCAATTTGTATTTCATTCCGATGTGATTTCTGTGTTTCATCGTCAATGTGAATGTCCAAGGAATACATTGAACCTGGAGTGGTGTATCGGAAATTAATACTGGTCTCACCGGGAATGCTCAAAGCACAGACTGTAAGAAGAGTCTCTATTCTTGTACTTAAGGCGACATTGTGCCCTTTGTATTTAATTCCGATGCGATTTCTGTGTTTCATTGTCAATGTTAAGGTCCAAGGAACACATTGAACCTGCAGTGATGTATCGGAAACTAATACTGGTCTCACAGGAAAGAATAAAAGCACAGACTCTAAGAAGTCTCACTCTTCCTGCACTTAAGGCGGCATTGTTCCTTTTGTATTTAATTCCGATGTAATTTCAGTGTTTCATCGTCAATGTGAAGGTCCAAGGAATACATTGAACCTGGAGTGGTGTATCGGAAACTAATACTGGTCTCACAGGGAGTGCTCAAAGCACCGACTGTAAGAAGAGTCTCTATTCTTGAACTTAAAGCGACATTGTGCCTTTTATATTTAATTCCGATGCGATTTCTGTGTTTCATCGTCAATGTGAAGGTTCTAGGAATACATTGAACCTGCAGTGTTGTATCGGAAACTAATACTGGTCTCACAGGGAATGCTCAAATCACCGACTGTAAGAAGAGTCTCTATTTTTGTACTTAAGGCGACATTGTGCTTTTTGTATTTAATTCCGATGCGATTTCTGTGTTTCATCGGCAATATGAAGGTCCTAGGATAACATTGAACCTGCTGAGGAGTATCGGAAATTAATACTGGTCTCACAGGGACTGCTGAAAGCACCGACTGTAAGAAGAGTCTCTATTCTTGTACTTACGCGGCAGTTTGCCTTTTGTATTTCATTCCGATGCGATTTCTGTGTTTCATCGTCAATGTGAATGTCTAAGGAATAGATTGAACCTGGAGTGGTGTATCGGAAACTAATTTTGGTCTCACAGGGAATTCTCAAAGCACCGACTGTAAGAAGACCCTTTATTCTTGTACTTAAGGCGAAATTGTGCCTTTTGTAATTAATTCCGATGCGATTTCTGTGTTTCATCGTCATTGTGAAGGTCTTAGGAAGACATTGAACCTGCTGAGGTGTATCGGAAGCTAATACTGGTCTCACAGGGAATGCCGAAAGCACCGACTGTAAGAAGAGTCTCTATTCTTGTACTTACGCGGCATTTTGCCTTTTGTATTTCATTCCGATGCGATTTCTGTGTTTCATCGTCAATGTGAAGGTCCAAGGATTACATTGAACCTGCAGTGGTGTATCGGAAACTAATACTGGTCTCACAGGGAATGCCCAAAGCACCGACTGTAAGAAGAGTCACTATTTTTGTACTTAAGGCGACATTGTGCCTTTTGTATTTAATTCCGATGCGATTTCTGTGTTTCATCGTCAACGTGAAGGTCCTACGAATACATTGAACCTGCTGAGGTGTATCGGAAACTAATACTGGTCTCACAGGGAATGCTGAAAGCACCGACTGTAAGAAGAGTCTCTATTCTTGTACTTACGCGGCAGTTTGCCCTTTGTATTTCATTCCGATGCGATTTCTGTGTTTCATCGTCAATGTGAAGGTACAAGGAATACATTGAACCTGGAGTGGTGTTTCGGAAACTAATTCTGGTCTCACAGGGAATGCTCAAAGCACCGACTGTAAGAAGAGTTTCTATTCTTGTACTTAAGGCGACATTGTGCTTTTTGTATTTAATTCCGATGCGATTTCTGTGTTTCATCGTCAATGTGAAGGACCTAGGAATACATTGAGCCTGCTGAGGTGTATCGGAAACTAATACTGGTCTCACAGGGAAAGCTGAAAGCACCGACTGTAAGAAGAGTCTCTATTCTTGTACTTACGAGGCTGTTTGCCTTTTGTATTTCATTCCGATGCGATTTCTGTGTTTCATCGTCAATGTGAATGTCCAAGGAATACATTGAATTTGGAGTGGTGTATCGGAAATTAATACTGGTCTCACCGGGAATGCTCAAACACAGACTGTAAGAAGAGTCTCTATTCTTGTACTTAAGGCGACATTGTGCCCTTTGTATTTAATTCCGATGCGATTTCTGTGTTTCATCGTCAATGTGAAGGTTCTAGGAATACATTGAACCTGCAGTGTTGTATCGGAAACTAATACTGGTCTCACAGGGAATGCTCAAATCACCGACTGTAGGAAGAGTCTCTATTTTTGTAGTTAAGGCGACATTGTGCCTTTTGTATTTAATTCCGATGCGATTTCTGTGTTTCATCGTCATTGTGAAGGTCCTAGGAATACACTGAACTTGCTGAGGTGAATCGGAAACTAATACTGGTCTCACAGGGAATGCTGAAAGCACCGACTGTAAGAAGAGTCTCGATTCTTGTACTTATGCGGCAGTTTGCCTTTTGTATTTAATTCCGATGCGATTTCTGTGTTTCATCGTCAATATGAAGGTCCAAGGATTACATTGAACCTGCAGTGGTGTATCGGAAACTAATACTGGTCTCACAGGGACTGCCCAAAGCACCGACTGTAAGAAGAGTCTCTATTCTTGTACTTAATTCGACATTGTGCTTTTTGTATTTAATTCCGACGCGAATTTTGTGTTTCATCGTCAATGTGAAGGTCCTAGGAATACATTTAACCTGCTGAGGTGTATCGGAAACTAATACTGGCCTCACAGGGATAGCTGAAAGCACCGACTGTAGAAGAGACTCTATTCTTGTACTTACGCGGCTGTTTGCCCTTTTGTATTTCATTCCGATGCGATTTCTGTGTTTCATCGTCAATGTGAATGTCCAAGGAATACATTGCACCTGGAGTGGTGTATCGGAAACTAATACTGGTCTCATAGGGAATGCTCAAAACACAGACTGTAAGAAGAGTCTCTATTCTTGTACTTAAGGCGACATTGTGCCCTTTGTATTTAATTCCGATGCGATTTCTGTGTTTCATTGTCAATGTGAAGGGTCAAGGAACACATTGAACCTGCAGTGATGTATCGGAAACTAATACTGGTCTCACAGGGAAGGATCAAACACAGACTCTAAGAAGTCTCACTCTTCTTGCACTTAAGGCGGCATTATTCCCTTTGTATTTAATTCCGATATAATTTCAGTGTTTCATCGTCAACGTGAAGGTCCAAGGAATACATTAAACCTGGGGCGGTGTATCGGAAACTAACACTGGTCTCACAGGGAATGCTCAAAGCACCAACTGTAAGATGAGTCTCTGTTCTTGAACTTAAGGCGTCATTGTGCGTTTTGTATTTAATTCCGGTGCGATTTCTGTGTTTCATCGTCAATGTGAAGGTCCTAGGAATACATTGAACCTGCAGTGTTGTATCGGAAACTATTACTGGTCTCACATTAAATGCTCAAATCACCGACAGTAAGAACAGTCTCTATTCTTGTACTTAAGGCGACATTGTGCCTTTTGTATTTAATTCCGATGCGATTTCTGTGTTTCATCGTCAATATGAAGGTCCTAGGAATACATTGAACCTGCTGGGGAGTATCGGAAACTAATACTGGTCTCACGGGGACTGCTGAAACACCGACTGTAAGAAGAGTCTCTATTCTTGTACTTACGCGGCAGTTTGCCTTTTGTATTTCATTCCGATGCGATTTCTGTGTTTCATCGTCAATGTGAATGTCTAAGGAATACATTGAACCTGGAGTGGTGTATCGGAAAATAATTTTGGTCTCACAGGGAATGCTCAAAGCACCGACTGTAAGGAATCTCTATTCTTGTACTTAAGGTGGCATTGCGCCTTTTGTATTTAATTCCGATGCGATTTCTGTGTTTCATCGTCAATGTGAAGGTCCTAGGAATACATTGAACCTGCTGAGGTGTATCAGAAACTAATACTGGTCTCACAGGAAATGCTGAAAGCACCGACTGTAAGAAGAGTCTCTATTCTTGTACTTACGCGGCAGTTTGCCTATTGTATTTCATTCCGAAGCGATTTCTGTGTTTCATCGTCAATGTGAAGGTCCAAGGAATACATTGAACCTGAAGTGGTGTATCGGAAACTAATACTGGTCTCACAGGGAATGCTCAAAGCACCGACTGTAAGAAGAGTCTCTATTCTTGTACTTAAGGTGACATTGTGTCTTTTGTATTTCATTCCGATGCGATTTCTGTGTTTCATCGTCAATGTGAAGGTCCTAGGAATACATTGAACCTGCTGAGGTGTATCGGAAACTAATACTGGTCTCACTGGGAATGCTGAAAGCACCGACTGTAAGAAGAGTCTCTATTCTTGTACTTACGCGTCAGTTTGCCTTTTGTATTTCATTCCGATGTGATATCTGTGTATCATCGTCAATGTGAATGTCCAAGGAATACATTGAACCTGGAGTGGTGTATCGGAAACTAATTCTGGTCTCACAGGGAATGCTCAAAGCACCGACTGTAAGAAGAGTCTCTATTCTTGTAGTTAAGTTGGCATTGCGCCTTTTGTATTTAATTCCGATGCGATTTCTGTCTTTCATCGTCAATGTGAATGTCCTAGGAATACATTGAACCTGCTGAGGTGTATCGGAAACTAATACTGGTCTCACAGGGAATGCTGAAAGCACCGACTGTAAGAAGAGTCTCTATTCTTGTACTTATGCGGCAGTTTGCCTTTTGTATTTCATTCCGATGCGATTTCTGTGTTTCATCGTCATTGTCAAGGTCCAAGGATTTCATTGAAACTGCAGTGGTGTATCGGAAACTATTACTGGTCTCACAGGGAATGCGCAAAGCACCGACTGTAAGAAGGGTCACTATTCTTGTACTTAAGGCGACATTGTGCCTTTTGTATTTCATTCCGATGCGATTTCTGTGTTTCATCGTCAATGTGAAGGTCCTAGGAATACATTGAACCTGCTGAGGTGTATCGGAAACTAATACTGGTCTCACAGGGAATGCTGAAAGCACCGACTGTAAGAAGAGTCTCTTTTCTTGTACTTATGCGGCAGTTTGCCTTTTGTATTTCATTCCGATGCGATTTCTGTGTTTCATCGTCATTGTCAAGGTCCAAGGATTTCATTGAAACTGCAGTGGTGTATCGGAAACTATTACTGCTCTCACAGGGAATGCGCAAAGCACCGACTGTAAGAAGGGTCACTATTCTTGTACTTAAGGTGACATTGTGCCTTTTGTATTTAATTCCGATGCGATTTCTGTGTTTCATCGTCAATGTGAAGGTCGTACGAATACATTGAACCTGCTGAGGTGTATCGGAAAGTAATACTGGTCTCACAGGGAAAGCTGAAAGCACCGACTGTAAGAAGAGTCTCTATTCTTGTACTTATGCGGCAGTTTGCCTTTTGTATTTCATTCCGATGCGATTTCTGTGTTTCATCGTCAATGTGAATGTCCAAGGAATACATTTAACCTGGAGTGGTGTATCGGAATCTAATACTGGTCTCACAGGGAATGCTCAAAACACAGACTGTAAGAAGAGTCTCTATTCTTGTACTTAAGGCGACATTGTGCCCTTTGTATTTAATTCCGATTCGATATCTGTGTTTCATCGTCAATGTGAAGGTCCTAGGAATACATTGAACCTGCTGAGGAGTATCGGAATTTAATACTGGGCTCACAGGGACTGCTGAAAGCACCGACTGTAAGAAGAGTCTCTATTCTTGTACTTACGCGGCAGTTTGCCATTTGTATTTCATTCCGATGCGATTTCTGTGTTTCATCGTCAATGTGAATGTCTAAGGAATACATTGAACCTGGAGTGTTGTATCGGAAACTAATTTTGGTCTGACAGGGAATGGTCAAAGCACCGACTGTAAGAAGAGTCTCTATTCTTGTACTTAAGGCGGAATTGCGCCTTTTGTATTTAATTCCGATGCGATTTCTGTGTTTCATCGTCAATGTGAATGTCCTAGGAATACATTGAACATGCTGAGGTGTATCGGAAACTAATACTGGTCTCACAGGGAATGCTGAAAGCACCGTCTGTAAGAAGAGTCTCTACTCTTGTACTTACGCGGCAGTTTGCTTTTTGTATTTAATTCCGATGCGATTTCTGTGCTACATCGTCAATGTGAAGGTCCAAAGAATACATTGAACCTGCAGTGGTGTATCGGAAAATAATACTGGTCTCACAGGGAATGTTCAAAGCACCGACTGTAAGAAGAGTCTCTATCCTTGTACATAAGGCGACATTGTGCCTTTTGTATTTAATTCCGATGCGATTTCTGTGTTTCATCGTCAATGTGAAGGTCCTAGGAATACATTGAACCTGCTGAGGTGTATCGGAAACTAATACTGGTCTCACAGGGCATGCTGAAAGCACCGACTGTAGGAAGAGTCTCTATTCTTGTACTTAAGACGGCTTTGTGCCTATTGTATTTAATTCCGATGCGATTTCTGTGTTTCATCGTCAATGTGAAGGTCCAAGGAATACATTGAACCTGCAGTGGTGTATCGGACACTAATACTGGTCTCACAGGGAATGCTCAAAGCACCGACTCTAAGAAGAGTCTCTATTCTTGTACTTAAGGTGGCATTGCGCCTTTTGTATTTAATTCCCATGCGATTTCTGTGTTTCATCGTCAATGTGAAGGTCCAAGGAAAACATTGAACCTGCAGTGGTGAATCGGAAACTAATACTGGTCTCACAGGGAATGCTCATAGCACCGACTATAAGAAGAGTCTCTATTCTTGTACTTCAGACGGCATTGAGCCTTTTGTATTTAATTCCGATGCGATTTCTGTGTTTCATCGACAATGTGAAGGTCCAAGGAATACATTGAACCTGCAGTGGTGTATCAGAAACTACTACTGGTCTCACAGGGAATGCTCATAGCACCGACTATAAGAAGGGTCTCTATTCTTGTACTTAAGGCGCCATTGTGCCTTTTGAATTAAATTCCGATGCGATTTCTGTGTTTCATCGTCAATGTGACGGTCCAAGGAATACATTGTGCCTGCAGTGGTGTATCGGAAACTAATACTACTCTCACAGGGAATGCTGAAAGCACCGACTGTAAGAAGAGTCTCTATTCTTGTACTTAAGACGGCATTGTGCCTTTTGTATTTAATTCAGATGCGATTTCTGTGTTTCATCGTCAATGTGAAGGTCCAAGGAATACATTGAACCTGCAGTGGTGTATCGGACACTAATACTGGTCTCACAGGGAATGCTCAAAGCACCGACTCTAAGAAGAGTCTCTATTCTTGTACTTAAGGTGGCATTGCGCCTTTTGTATTTAATTCCCATGCGATTTCTGTGTTTCATCGTCAATGTGAAGGTCCAAGGGAAACATTGAACCTGCTGAGGTGTATCGGAAGCTAATACTGGTCTCACAGGGAATGCCGAAAGCACCGACTGTAAGAAGAGTCTCTATTCTTGTACTTACGCGGCATTTTGCCTTTTGTATTTCATTCCGATGCGATATCTGTGTTTCATCGTCAATGTGAATGTCCAAGGAATACATTGAACCTGGAGTGGTGTATCGGAAACTAATTCTGGTCTCACAGGGAATGCTCAAAGTACCGACTGTGAGAAGAGTCTCTTATCTTGTAGTTAAGGCGGCATTGCGCCTTTTGTATTTAATTCCGATGCGATTTCTGTGTTTCATCGTCAATGTGAAGGTCCTAGGAATACACTGAACTTGCTGAGGTGTATCGGAAACTAATACTGGTCTCACAGGGAATGCTGAAAGCACCGACTGTAAGAAGAGTCTCTATTCTTGTACTTATGCGGCAGTTTGTCTTTTGTATTTAATTCCGATGCGATTTCTGTGTTTCATCGTCAATGTGAAGGTCCAAGGATTACATTGAACCTGCAGTGGTGTATCGGAAACTAATACTGGTCTCACAGGGACTGCCCAAAGCACCGACTGTAAGAAGAGTCTCTATTCTTGTACTTAATTCGACATTGTGCTTTTTGTATTTAATTCCGATGCGATTTTTGTGTTTCATCGTCAATGTGAAGGTCCTAGGAATACCATGAACCTGCTGAGGTGTATCGGAAACTAATACTGGTCTCACAGGGATAGCTGAAAGCACCGACTGTAGAAGAGTCTCTATTCTTGTACTTACGCGGCTGTTTGCCTTTTGTATTTCATTCCGATGCGATTTCTGTGTTTCATCGTCAATGTGAATGTCCAAGGAATACATTGAACCTGCAGTGGTATATCGGAAACTAATACTGGTCTCACAGGGAATGCTCAAAACACAGACTGTAAGAAGAGTCTCTATTCTTGTACTTAAGGCGACATTGTGCCCTTTGTATTTAATTCCGATGCGATTTCTGTGTTTCATTGTCAATGTGAAGGTTCAAGGAACACATTGAACCTGCAGTGATGTATCGGAAACTAATACTGGTCTCACAGGGAAGGATCAAAGCACAGACTCTAAGAAGTCTCACTCTTCTTGCACTTAAGGCGACATTATTCCCTTTGTATTTAATTCCGATGTAATTTCAGTGTTTCATCGTCAACGTGAAGGTCCAAGGAATACATTGAACCTGGGGCGGTGTATCGGAAACTAATACTGGTCTCACAGGGAATGCTCAAAGCACCGACTGTAAGATTAGTCTCTGTTCTTGAACTTAAGGCGTCATTGTGCCTTTTGTATTTAATTCCGGTGCGATTTCTGTGTTTCATCGTCAATGTGAAGGTCCTAGGAATACATTGAACCTGCAGCGTTGTATCGGAAACTAATACTGGTCTCACAGGGAATGCTCAAATCACCGACAGTAAGAACAGTCTCTATTCTTGTACTTAAGGCGACATTGTGCCTTTTGTATTTAATTCCGATGCGATTTCTGTGTTTCATCGTCAATATGAAAGTCCTAGGAATACATTGAACCTGCTGAGGAGTATCGGAAACTAATACTGGTCTCACAGGGACTGCTGAAAGCACCGACTGTAAGAAGAGTCTCTATTCTTGTACTTACGCGGCAGTTTGCCTTTTGTATTTCATTCCGATGCGATTTCTGTGTTTCATCGTCAATGTGAATGTCTAAGGAATACATTGAACCTGGAGTGGTGTATCGGAAAATAATTTTGGTCTCACAGGGAATGCTCAAAGCACCGACTGTAAGGAATCTCTATTCTTGTTCTTAAGGTGGCATTGCGCCTTTTGTATTTAATTCCGATGCGATTTCTGTGTTTCATCGTCAATGTGAAGGTCCTAGGAATACATTGAACCTGCTGAGGTGTATCAGAAACTAATACTGGTCTCACAGGAAATGCTGAAAGCACCGACTGTAAGAAGAGTCTCTATTCTTGTACTTTCGCGGCAGTTTGCCTATTGTATTTCATTCCGAAGCGATTTCTGTGTTTCATCGTCAATGTGAAGGCCTAAGGAATACATTGAACCTGCAGTGGTGTATCGGAATCTAATACTGGTCTCACAGGGAATGCTCAAAGCACCGACTGTAAGAAGAGTCTCTATTCTTTTACTTAAGGTGACATTGTGTCTTTTGTATTTCATTCCGATGCGATTTCTGTGTTTCATCGTCAATGTGAAGGTCCTAGGAGTACATTGAACCTGCTGAGGTGTATCGGAAACTAATACTGGTCTCACTGGGAATGCTGAAAGCACCGACTGTAAGAAGAGTCTCTATTCTTGTACTTACGCGTCAGTTTGCCTTTTGTATTTCATTCCGATGTGATATCTGTGTTTCATCGTCAATGTGAATGTCCAAGGAATACATTGAACCTGGAGTGGTGTATGGGAAACTAATTCTGGTCTCACAGGGAATGCTCAAAGCTCCGACTGTAAGAAGAGTCTCTATTCTTGTAGTTAAGGTGGCATTGCGCCTTTTGTATTTAATTCCGATGCGATTTCTGTCTTTCATCGTCAATGTGAATGTCCTAGGATTACACTGAACCTGCTGAGGTGTATCGGAAACTAATACTGGTCTCACAGGGAATGCTGAAAGCACCGACTGTAAGAAGAGTCTCTATTCTTGTACTTATGCGGCAGTTTGCCTTTTGTATTTCATTCCGATGTGATTTCTGTGTTTCATCGTCATTGTCAAGGTCCAAGGATTTCATTGAAACTGCAGTGGTGTATCGGAAACTATTACTGGTCTCACAGGGAATGCTCAAAACACAGACTGTTCGAAGAGTCTCTATTCTTGTACTTAAGGCGACATTGTGCCCTTTGTATTTAATTCCGATGCGATATCTGTGTTTCATCGTCAATGTGAAGGTCCTAGGAATACATTGAACCTGCTGAGGTGTAACGGAAATTAATACTGGTATCACAGGGAATGCTGAAAGCACCGACTGTAGGAAGAGTCTCTACTCTTGTACTTACGTGGCAGATTGGCTTTTGTATTTCATTCCGATGCGATTTCTGTGTTTCATCGTCAATGTGAATGTCCAAGGAATACATTGAACCTGGAGTGGTGTATCGGAAACTGATACTGGTCTCACAGGGAATGCTCGAAGCACCGACTGTAAGAAGAGTCTCTATTCTTGTACTTTAGGCGACATTGTGCCTTTTGTATTTAATTCCGATGCGATTTCTGTTTTTCATCATCAATGTGAAGGTCCTAGGAATACATTGAACCTGCAGTGTTGTATCGGAAACTAATACTGGTCTCACAGGGAATACTCAAATCACCGACAGTAAGAAGAGTCTCTATTCTTGTACTTAAGTCGACATTGTGCCTTTTGTATTTAATTCCGATGCGATTTCTGTGCTTCACCGTCAATATGAAGGTCCTAGAAATACATTGAACCTGCTGAGGAGTATCGGAATTTAATACTGGTCTCACAGGTACTGCTGAAAGCACCGACTGTAAGAAGAGTCTCTATTCTTGTACTTACGCCGCAGTTTGCCTTTTGTATTTCATTCCGATGCGATTTCTGTGTTTCATCGTCAATGTGAATGTCTAAGGAATACATTGACCCTGGAGTGTTGTATCGGAAACTAATTTTGGTCTGACAGGGCATGCTGAAAGCACCGACTGTGGGAAGAGTCTCTATTCTTGTACTTAAGACGGCTTTGTGCCTATTGTATTTAATTCCGATGCGATTTCTGTGTTTCATCGTCAATGTGAAGGTCCAAGGAATACATTGAACCTGCAGTGGTGTATCGGACACTAATACTGGTCTCACAGGGAATGCTCAAAATCACCGACTCTAAGAAGAGTCTCTATTCTTGTACTTAAGGTGGCATTGCGCCTTTTGTATTTAATTCCCATGCGATTTCTGTGATTCATCGTCAATGTGAAGGTCCAAGGAAAACATTGAACCTGCAGTGGTGAATCGGAAACTAATACTGGTCTCACAGGGAATGCTCATAGCACCGACTGTAAGAAGAGTCTCTATTCTTGTACTTCAGACGGCACTGAGCCTTTTGTATTTAATTCCGATGCGATTTCTGTGTTTCATCGTCAATGTGAAGGTCCAAGGAATACACTGAACCTGCAGTGGTGTATCAGAAACTACTACTGGTCTCACAGGGAATGCTCATAGCACCGACTATAAGAAGGGTCTCTATTCTTGTACTTAAGGCGCCATTGTGCCTTTTGAATTTAATTCCGATGCGATTTCTGTGTTTCATCGTCAATGTGAAGGTCCAAGGAATACATTGTGCCTCCAGTGGTGTATCGGAAACTAATACTAGGCTCACAGGGAATGCTTAAAGCACCGACTGTAAGAAGAGTCTCTATTCTTGTACTTAAGACGGCATTGTGCCTTTTGTATTTAATTCAGATGCGATTTCTGTGTTTCATCGTCAATGTGAAGGTCCAAGGAATACATTGAACCTGCAGTGGTGTATCGGAAACTAATACTGGTCTCACAGGGAATGCTCAAAGCACCGACTGAAAGAAGAGTCTCTGTTCTTGTACTTAAGGCGACATTGTGCCATTTGTATTTAATTCCGATGCGATTTCTGTGTTTCATCGTCAATGTGAAGGTGCTAGGAATACATTTAACCTGCAGAGGTGTAACGGAAGCTAATACTGGTCTCACAGGGAATGCTGAAAGCACCGACTGTAAGAAGAGTCTCTATTCTTGTACTTACGCGGCAGTTTGCCTTTTATATTTCATTCCGATGCGATATCTGTGTTTCATTGTCAATGTGAATGTCCAAGGAATACATTGAACCTGGAGTGGCGTATCGGTAACTAATTCTGTTCTCACAGGGAATGCTCAAAGCACCGACTGTAAGAAGAGTCTATATTCTTGTACTTAAGATGACATTGTGTCTTTTGTATTTCATTCCGATGCGATTTCTGTGTTTCATCGTCAATGTGAAGGTCCTAGGAATACATTGAACCTGCTGAGGTGTATCGGAAACTAATACTGGTCTCACTGGGAATGCTGAAAGCACCGACTGTAAGAAGAGTCTCTATTCTTGTACTTACGCGTCAGTTTGCCTTTTGTATTTCATTCCGATGTGATATCTGTGTTTCATCTTCAATGTGAATGTCCAAGGAATACATTGAAACTGGAGTGGTGTATCGGAAACTAATTCTGGTCTCACAGGGAATGCTCAAAGCACCGACTGTAAGAAGAGTCTCTATTCTTGTAGTTAAGGTGGCATTTTGTATTTAATTCCGATGCGATTTCTGTCTTTCATCGTCAATGTGAATGTCCTAGGAGTACATTGAACCTGCTGAGGTGTATCGGAAACTAAAACTGGTCTCACAGGGAATGCTGAAAGCACCGACTGTAAGAAGAGACTCTATTCTTGTACTTATGCGGCAGTTTGCCTTTTGTATTTCATTCCGATGCGATTTCTGTGTTTCATCGTCATTGTCAAGGTCCAAGGATTTCATTGAAACTGCAGTGGTGTATCGGAAACTATTACTGGTCTCACAGGGAATGCGCAAAGCACCGACCGTAAGAAGAGTCACTATTCTTGTACTTAAGGCGACATTGTGCCTTTTGTATTTTATTCCGATGCGATTTCTGTGTTTCATCGTCAATGTGAAGGTCGTACGAATACATTGAACCTGCTGAGGTGTATCGGAAAGTAATACTGGTCTCACAGGGAAAGCTGAAAGCACCGACTGTAAGAAGAGTCTCTATTCTTGTACTTACGCGGCAGTTTGCCTTTTGTATTTCATTCCGATGCGATTTCTGTGCTTCATCGTCAATGTGAATGTCCAAGGAATACATTGAACCTGGAGTGGTGTATCGGAATCTAATACTGGTCTCACAGGGAATGCTCAAAACACAGACTGTAAGAAGAGTCTCTATTCTTGTACTTAAGGTGACATTGTGCCCTATGTATTTAATTGCGATGCGATATCTGTGTTTCTACGTCAATGTGAAGGTCCTAGGAATACATTGAACCTGCTGAGGTGTATCGGAAATTAATACTGGTATCACAGGGAATGCTGAAAGCACCGACTGTAAGAAGAGTCTCTACTCTTGTACTTACGCGGCAGATTGGCTTTTGTATTTCATTCCGATGCGATTTCTGTGTTTCATCGTCAATGTGAATGTCCAAGGAATACATTGAACCTGGAGTGGTGTATCGGAAACTAATACTGGTCTCACAGGGAATGCTCAAAGCACCGACTGTAAGAAGAGTCTCTATTCTTGTACTTTAGGCGACATTGTGCCTTTTGTATTTAATTCCGATGCGATTTCTGTGTTTCATCATCAATGTGAAGGTCCTAGGAATACATTGAACCTGGAGTGGTGTATCGGAAACTAATTCTGGTCTCACAGGGAATGCTTAAAGCCCCGACAGTAAGAAGAGTCTCTATTCTTGTACTTTAGGCGACATTGTGCTTTTTGTATTTAATTCCGATGCGATTTCTGTGTTTCATCCTCAACGTGAAGGTCCAAGGAATACATTGAACCTGCAGTGGTGTATCGGAAACTAATACTGGTCTCACAGGGAATGCTCAAAGCACCGACTGTAAGAAGAGTCTCTATTCTTGTACTTAAGGCGACATTGTGCCTTTTGTATTTAATTCCGATGCGATTTCTGTGTTTCATCGTCAATGTGAAGGTCCTAGGAATACAATGAACCTGCTGAGTTGTATCGGAAACTAATACTGGTCTCACAGGGAATGCTGAAAGCACCAACTGTAAGAAGAGTCTCTATTCTTGTACTTACGCGGCAGTTTGCCTTTTGTATTTCATTTCGATGCGATTTCTGTGTATCATCGTCAATGTGAAGGGCCAAGGAATACATTGAACCTGGAGTGGTGTATCGGAAACTAATTCTGGTCTCACAGGGAATGCTCAAAGCACCGACAGTTTGAAGAGTCTCTATTCTTGTTCTTAAGGCGACATTGTGCTTTTTGTATTTAATTCCGATGCGATTTCTGTGTTTCATCCTCAATGTGAAGGTCCAAGGAATACATTGAACCTGCAGTGGTGTATCGGAAACTAATAGTGGTCTCACAGGGAATGCTCAAAGCACCGACTGTAAGAAGAGTCTCTATTCTTGTACTTAAGGCGACATTGTGCCTTTTGTATTTAATTCCGATGCGATTTCTGTGTTTCATCGTCAATGGGAAGGTCCTAGGAATACATCGAACCTGCTGAGTTGTATCGGAAACTAATACTGGTCTCGCAGGGAATGCTGAAAGCAAAAACTGTCAGAAGAGTCTCTATTCTTGTACTTACGCGGCAGTTTTCCTTTTGTATTTCATTTCGATGCGATTTCTGTGTATCATCGTCAATGTGAAGGGCCAAGGAATACATTGAACCTGGAGTGGTGTATCGGAAACTAATTCTGGTCTCACAGGGAATGCTCAAAGCACCGACAGTTTGAAGAGTCTCTATTCTTGTACTTAACGCGACATTGTGCTTTTTGTATTTAATTCCGATGCGATTTCTGTGTTTCATCGTCAATGTGAAGGTCCAAGGAATACATTGAACCTGCAGTTGTGTATCGGAAACTAATACTGGTCTCACAGGGAATGCACAAAGCATCGACTGTAAGAATGGTCTCTATTCTTGTACTTAAGGCGGCATTGTGCCTTTTGAATTTAATTCCAATGCGATATCTGTGTTTCATCGTCAATGTGAAGGTCCAAGGGATACATTTAACCTGCAGTGGTGTATCGGAAACTAATACTGGTCTCACAGGGAATGCTCATAGCACCGACTATAAGAAGGGTCTCTATTCTTGTACTTAAGGCGCCATTGTTCCTTTTGAATTTAATTCCGATGCGATTTCTGTGTTTCATCGTCAGTGTGAAGGTCCAAGGAATACATTGTGCCTGCAGTGGTGTATCGGAAACTAACACTGGTCTCACAGGATATGCTCAAAGCACCTACGGTAAGAAGAGTCTCTATTCTTGTACTTAAGGCGGCATTGTGCCTTTTGTATCTATTTCCGATGCGATTTCTGTGTTTCATCGTCAATGTGAAGGTCCTAGGAATACATTGAATCTGCTGAGGTGTATCGGAAACTAATACTGGTCTCACAGGGAATACTGAAAGCACCGACTGTAAGAAGAGTCTCTATTCTTGTACTTAAGACGGCATTGTGCTTTTGTATTTAATTTCGATGCGATTTCTGTGTTTCATCGTCACTGTGAAGGTCCAAGGAATACATTGAACCTGCAGTGGTGTATCGGAAACTAACACTGGTCTCACAGGGAATGCTCAAAGCACCGACTGTAAGAAGAGTCTCTGTTCTTGTACTTAAGGCGACATTGTGCCATTTGTATTAAATTCCGATGCGATTTCTGTGTTTCATCGTCAATGTGAAGGTCCTAGGAATACATTGAACCTGCAGAGGTGTATCGGATGCTAATACTGGTCTCACAGTTAATGCTGAAAGCACCGACTGTAAGAAGAGTCTCTATTCTTGTACTTACGCGGCAGTTTGCCTTTTGTATATCATTCCGATGCGATATCTGTGTTTCATCGTCAATGTGAATGTCCAAGGAATACATTGAACCTGGAGTGGTGTATCGGAAACTAATTCTGGTCTCACAGGGAATGCTCAAAGCACCGACTGTAAGAAGAGTCACTATTCTTGTACTTAATGCGGCATTGCGCATTTTTTATTTAATTCCGATGCGATTTCTGTGTTTCATCGTCAATGTGAAGGTCCAAGGAATACATTGAACCTACAGTGGTGTATCGGAAACTAATACTGGTCTCACAGGGAATGCTCAAAGCACCGACTGTAAGAACAGTCTCTATTCTTGTACTTAAGGCGACATTGTGCCTTTTGTATTTAATTCCGATGCGATTTCTGTGTTTCATCGTCAATGTGAAGGTCCTAGGAAGACATTGAACCTGATGAGTTTTATCGGAAACTAATACTGGTCTCACAGGGAATGCTGAAAGCACCGACTGTAAGAAGAGTCTTTATTCTTGTACTTACGCGGCAGTTTGCCTTTTGTATTTCATTTCGATGCGATTTCTGTGTATCATCGTCAATGTGAAGGGCCAAGGAATACATTGAACCTGAAGTGGTGTATCGGAAACTAATTCTCGTCTCACATGGAATGCTCAAAGCACCGACAGTAAGAAGAGTCTCTATTCTTGTACTTAAGGCGACATTGTGCTTTTTGTATTTAATTCCGATGCGATTTCTGTGTTTTATCGTCAATGTGAAGGTCCTAGGAATACATTGAACCTGCTGAGGTGTATCGGAAACTAATACTGGTCTCACAGGGAAAGCTGAAAGCACCGACTGTAAGAAGAGTCTCTATTCTTGTAATTACGCGGCAGTTTGCCTTTTGTAGTTCATTCCGATGTGATTTCTGTGTTTCATCGTCAATGTGAATGTCCAAGGAATACATTGAACCTGGAGTGGTGTATCGGAAACTAATACTTGTCTCATAGGGAATGCTCAAAGCACCGACTGTAAGAAGAGTCTCTATTCTTGTACTTAAGGCGACATTGTGCCCTTTGTATTTAATTCCGATGCGATTTCTGTGTTTCATCATCAATGTGAAGGTCCTAGGAATACATTGAACCTGCTGAGGTGTATCGGAAACTAATACTGGTCTCACAGGGAATGCACAAAGCATCGTCTGTAAGAATGGTCTCTATTCTTGTACTTAAGGCGACATTGTGCCTTTTGTATTTAATTCCGATGCGATTTCTGTGTTTCATCGTCAATGGGAAGGTCCTAGGAATACATTGAACCTGCTGAGTTGTATCGGAAACTAATACTGGTCTCACAGGGAATGCTGAAAGCACCAACTGTAAGAAGAGTCTCTATTCTTGTACTTACGCGGCAGTTTGCCTTTTGTATTTCATTTCGATGCGATTTCTGTGTATCATCGTCAATGTGAAGGGCCAAGGAATACATTGAACCTGGAGTGGTGTATCGGAAACTAATTCTGGTCTCACAGGGAATGCTCAAAGCACCGACAGTTTGAAGAGTCTCTACTCTTGTACTTAAGGCGACATTGTGCTTTTTGTATTTAATTCCGATGCGATTTCTGTGTTTCATCGTCAATGTGAAGGTCTACGGTATACATTGAACCTGCAGTGGTGTATTGGAAACTAATACTGGTCTTACAGGGAATGCACAAAGCATCGACTGTAAGAATGGTCTCTATTCTTGTACTTAAGGCGGCATTGTGCCTTTTGAATTTAATTCCAATGCGATATCTGTGTTTCATCGTCAATGTGAAGGTCCGAGGGATACATTGAACCTGCAGTGGTGTATCGGAAACTAATACTGGTCTCACAGGGAATGCTCAAAGCACCGACTGTAAGAAGAGTCTCTATTCTTGTACTTAAGGCGACATTGTGCCTTTTGTATTTAATTCCGATGCGATTTCTGTGTTTCATCGTCAATGTGAAGGTCCTAGGAATACAATGAACCTGCTGAGTTGTATCGGAAACTAATACTGGTCTCACAGGGAATGCTGAAAGCACCAACTGTAAGAAGAGTCTCTATTCTTGTACTTACGCGGCAGTTTGTCTTTTGTATTTCATTTCGATGCGATTTCTGTGTATCATCGTCAATGTGAAGGGCTAAGGAATACATTGAACCTGGAGTGGTGTATCGGAAACTAATTCTGGTCTCACAGGGAATGCTCAAAGCACCGACAGTAAGAAGAGTCTCTATTTTTGTACTTAAGGCGACATTGTGCTTTTTGTATTTAATTCCGATGCGATTTCTGTGTTTCATCCTCAATGTGAAGGTCCAAGGAATACATTGAACCTGCAGTGGTGTATCGGAAACTAATACTGGTCTCACAGGGAATGCTCAAAGCACCGACTGTAAGAAGAGTCCCTATTCTTGTACTTAAGGCGACATTGTGCCTTTTGTATTTAATTCCGATGCGATTTCTGTGTTTAATCGTCAATGGGAAGGTCCTAGGAATACATTGAACCTGCTGAGTTGTATCGGAAACTAATACTGGTCTCACAGGGAATGCTGAAAGCACCAACTGTAAGAAGAATCTTTATTCTTGTACTTACGCGGCAGTTTGCCTTTTGTATTTCATTTCGATGCGATTTCTGTGTATCATCGTCAATGTGAAGGGCCAAGGAATACATTGAACCTGGAGTGGTGTATCGGAAACTAATTCTGGTCTCACAGGGAATGCTCAAAGCACCGACAGTTTGAAGAGTCTCTATTCTTGTACTTAAGGCGACATTGTGCTTTTTGTATTTAATTCCGATGCGATATCTGTGTTTCATCGTCAATGTGAAGGTCCAAGGAATACATTGAACCTGCAGTGGTGTATCGGAAACTAATACTGGTCTCACAGGGAATGCACAAAGCATCGACTGTAAGAATGGTCTCTATTCTTGTACTTAAGGCGGCATTGTGCCTTTTGAATTTAATTCCAATGCGATATCTGTGTTTCATCGTCAATGTGAAGGTCCAAGGGATACATTTAACCTGCAGTGGTGTATCGGAAACTAATACTGGTCTCACAGGGAATGCTCAAGGCACCGACTATAAGAAGGGTCTCTATTCTTGTACTTAAGGCGCCATTGTGCATTTTGAATTTAATTCCGATGCGATTTCTGTGTTTCATCGTCAATGTGAAGGTCCAAGGAATACATTGTGCCTGCAGTTGTGTGTCGGAAACTAATACTGGTCTCACAGGATATGCTCAAAGCACCTACTGTAAGAAGAGTCTCTACTCTTGTACTTAAGGCGGCATTGTGCCTTTTGTATTTATTTCCGATGCGATTTCTGTGTTTCATCGTCAATGTGAAGGTCCAAGGAATACATTGAACCTGCAGTGGTGTATCGGAAACTAATACTGGTCTCACAGGGAATGCACAAAGCATCGACTGTAAGAATGGTCTCTATTCTTGTACTTAAGGCGGCATTGTGCCTTTTGAATTTAATTCCAATGCGATATCTGTGTTTCATCGTCAATGTGAAGGTCCAAGGGATACATTTAACCTGCAGTGGTGTATCGGAAACTAATACTGGTCTCACAGGGAATGCTCATAGCACCGACTATAAGAAGGGTCTCTATTCTTGTACTTAAGGCGCCATTGTTCCTTTTGAATTTAATTCCGATGCGATTTCTGTGTTTCATCGTCAGTGTGAAGGTCCAAGGAATACATTGTGCCTGCAGTGGTGTATCGGAAACTAACACTGGTCTCACAGGATATGCTCAAAGCACCTACGGTAAGAAGAGTCTCTATTCTTGTACTTAAGGCGGCATTGTGCCTTTTGTATCTATTTCCGATGCGATTTCTGTGTTTCATCGTCAATGTGAAGGTCCTAGGAATACATTGAATCTGCTGAGGTGTATCGGAAACTAATACTGGTCTCACAGGGAATACTGAAAGCACCGACTGTAAGAAGAGTCTCTATTCTTGTACTTAAGACGGCATTGTGCTTTTGTATTTAATTTCGATGCGATTTCTGTGTTTCATCGTCACTGTGAAGGTCCAAGGAATACATTGAACCTGCAGTGGTGTATCGGAAACTAACACTGGTCTCACAGGGAATGCTCAAAGCACCGACTGTAAGAAGAGTCTCTGTTCTTGTACTTAAGGCGACATTGTGCCATTTGTATTAAATTCCGATGCGATTTCTGTGTTTCATCGTCAATGTGAAGGTCCTAGGAATACATTGAACCTGCAGAGGTGTATCGGATGCTAATACTGGTCTCACAGGTAATGCTGAAAGCACCGACTGTAAGAAGAGTCTCTATTCTTGTACTTACGCGGCAGTTTGCCTTTTGTATTTCATTCCGATGCGATATCTGTGTTTCATCGTCAATGTGAATGTCCAAGGAATACATTGAACCTGGAGTGGTGTATCGGAAACTAATTCTGGTCTCACAGGGAATGCTCAAAGCACCGACTGTAAGAAGAGTCACTATTCTTGTACTTAATGCGGCATTGCGCATTTTGTATTTAATTCCGATGCGATTTCTGTGTTTCATCGTCAATGTGAAGGTCCAAGGAATACATTGAACCTACAGTGGTGTATCGGAAACTAATACTGGTCTCACAGGGAATGCTGAAAGCACCGACTGTAAGAAGAGTCTTTATTCTTGTACTTACGCGGCAGTTTGCCTTTTGTATTTCATTTCGATGCGATTTCTGTGTATCATCGTCAATGTGAAGGGCCAAGGAATACATTGAACCTGAAGTGGTGTATCGGAAACTAATTCTCGTCTCACATGGAATGCTCAAAGCACCGACAGTAAGAAGAGTCTCTATTCTTGTACTTAAGGCGACATTGTGCTTTTTGTATTTAATTCCGATGCGATTTCTGTGTTTTATCGTCAATGTGCAGGTCCTAGGAATACATTGAACCTGCTGAGGTGTATCGGAAACTAATACTGGTCTCACAGGGAAAGCTGAAAGCACCGACTGTAAGAAGAGTCTCTATTCTTGTAATTACGCGGCAGTTTGCCTTTTGTAGTTCATTCCGATGTGATTTCTGTGTTTCATCGTCAATGTGAATGTCCAAGGAATACATTGAACCTGGAGTGGTGTATCGGAAACTAATACTTGTCTCATAGGGAATGCTCAAAGCACCGACTGTAAGAAGAGTCTCTATTCTTGTACTTAAGGCGACATTGTGCCCTTTGTATTTAATTCCGATGCGATTTCTGTGTTTCATCATCAATGTGAAGGTCCTAGGAATACATTGAACCTGCTGAGTTGTATCGGAAACTAATACTGGTCTCACAGGGAATGCTGAAAGCACCAACTGTAAGAAGAGTCTCTATTCTTGTACTTACGCGGCAGTTTGCCTTTTGTATTTCATTTCGATGCGATTTCTGTGTATCATCGTCAATGTGAAGGGCCAAGGAATACATTGAACCTGGAGTGGTGTATCGGAAACTAATTCTGGTCTCACAGGGAATGCTCAAAGCACCGACAGTTTGAAGAGTCTCTACTCTTGTACTTAAGGCGACATTGTGCTTTTTGTATTTAATTCCGATGCGATTTCTGTGTTTCATCGTCAATGTGAAGGTCTACGGTATACATTGAACCTGCAGTGGTGTATTGGAAACTAATACTGGTCTTACAGGGAATGCACAAAGCATCGACTGTAAGAATGGTCTCTATTCTTGTACTTAAGGCGGCATTGTGCCTTTTGAATTTAATTCCAATGCGATATCTGTGTTTCATCGTCAATGTGAAGGTCCAAGGGATACATTGAACCTGCAGTGGTGTATCGGAAACTAATACTGGTCTCACAGGGAATGCTCAAAGCACCGACTGTAAGAAGAGTCTCTATTCTTGTACTTAAGGCGACATTGTGCCTTTTGTATTTAATTCCGATGCGATTTCTGTGTTTCATCGTCAATGTGAAGGTCCTAGGAATACAATGAACCTGCTGAGTTGTATCGGAAACTAATACTGGTCTCACAGGGAATGCTGAAAGCACCAACTGTAAGAAGAGTCTCTATTCTTGTACTTACGCGGCAGTTTGCCTTTTGTATTTCATTTCGATGCGATTTCTGTGTATCATCGTCAATGTGAAGGGCCAAGGAATACATTGAACCTGGAGTGGTGTATCGGAAACTAATTCTGGTCTCACAGGGAATGCTCAAAGCACCGACAGTAAGAAGAGTCTCTATTTTTGTACTTAAGGCGACATTGTGCTTTTTGTATTTAATTCCGATGCGATTTCTGTGTTTCATCCTCAATGTGAAGGTCCAAGGAATACATTGAACCTGCAGTGGTGTATCGGAAACTAATACTGGTCTCACAGGGAATGCTCAAAGCACCGACTGTAAGAAGAGTCCCTATTCTTGTACTTAAGGCGACATTGTGCCTTTTGTATTTAATTCCGATGCGATTTCTGTGTTTAATCGTCAATGGGAAGGTCCTAGGAATACATTGAACCTGCTGAGTTGTATCGGAAACTAATACTGGTCTCACAGGGAATGCTGAAAGCACCAACTGTAAGAAGAATCTCTATTCTTGTACTTACGCGGCAGTTTGCCTTTTGTATTTCATTTCGATGCGATTTCTGTGTATCATCGTCAATGTGAAGGGCCAAGGAATACATTGAACCTGGAGTGGTGTATCGGAAACTAATTCTGGTCTCACAGGGAATGCTCAAAGCACCGACAGTTTGAAGAGTCTCTATTCTTGTACTTAAGGCGACATTGTGCTTTTTGTATTTAATTCCGATGCGATATCTGTGTTTCATCGTCAATGTGAAGGTCCAAGGAATACATTGAACCTGCAGTGGTGTATCGGAAACTAATACTGGTCTCACAGGGAATGCACAAAGCATCGACTGTAAGAATGGTCTCTATTCTTGTACTTAAGGCGGCATTGTGCCTTTTGAATTTAATTCCAATGCGATATCTGTGTTTCATCGTCAATGTGAAGGTCCAAGGGATACATTTAACCTGCAGTGGTGTATCGGAAACTAATACTGGTCTCACAGGGAATGCTCAAGGCACCGACTATAAGAAGGGTCTCTATTCTTGTACTTAAGGCGCCATTGTGAATTTTGAATTTAATTCCGATGCGATTTCTGTGTTTCATCGTCAATGTGAAGGTCCAAGGAATACATTGTGCCTGCAGTTGTGTATCGGAAACTAATACTGGTCTCACAGGATATGCTCAAAGCACCTACTGTAAGAAGAGTCTCTACTCTTGTACTTAAGGCGGCATTGTGCCTTTTGTATTTATTTCCGATGCGATTTCTGTGTTTCATCGTCAATGTGAAGGTCCTAGGAATACATTGAATCTGCTGAGGTGTATCGGAAACTAATACTGGTCTCACAGGGAATGCTGAAAGCACCGACTGTAAGAAGAGTCTCTATTCTTGTACTTAAGACGGCATTGTGCTTTTGTATTTAATTCCGATGCGATTTCTGTGTTTCATCGTCACTGTGAAGGTCCAAGGAATACATTGAACCTGTAGTGGTGTATCGGAAACTAATACTGGTCTCACAGGGAATGCTGAAAGCACCGACTGTAAGACGAGTCTCTGTTCTTGTACTTAAGGCGACATTGTGCCATTTGTATTAAATTCCGATGCGATTTCTGTGTTTCATCGTCAATGTGAAGGTCCTAGGAATACATTGAACCTGCAGAGGTGTATCGGAAGCTAATACTGGTCTCACAGGTAATGCTGAAAGTACCGACTGTAAGAAGAGTCTCTATTCTTGTACTTACACGGCAGTTTGCCTTTTGTATTTCATTCCGATGCGATATCTGTGTTTCATCGTCAATGTGAATGTCCAAGGAATACATTGAACCTGGAGTGGTGTATCGGCAACTAATTCTGGTCTCACAGGGAATGCTCAAAGCAGCGACTTTAAGAAGAGTCTCTATTCTTGTACTTCATGCGGCATTGCGCATTTTCTATTTAATTCCGATGCGATTTCTGAGTTTCATCGTCAATGTGAAGGTCCAAGGAATACATTGAACCTACAGTGGTGTATCGGAAACTAATACTGGTCTCACAGGGAATGCTCAAAGCACCGACTGTAAGAACAGTCTCTATTCAAGTACTTAAGGCGACATTGTGCCTTTTGTATTTAATTCCGATGCGATTTCTGTGTTTCATCGTCAATGTGAAGGTCCTAGGAATACATTGAACCTGATGAGTTGTATCGGAAACTAATACTGGTCTCACAGGGAATGCTGAAAGCACCGACTGTAAGAAGAGTCTCTATTCTTGTACTTACGCGGCAGTTTGCCTTTTGTATTTCATTTCGATGTGATTTCTGTGTATCATCGTCAATGTGATGGGCCAAGGAATACATTGAACCTGAAGTGGTGTATCGGAAACTAATTCTCGTCTCACAGGGAATGCTCAAAGCACCGACAGTAAGAAGAGTCTCTATTCTTGTACTTAAGGCGACATTGTGCTTTTTGTATTTAATTCCGATGCGATTTCTGTGTTTCATCGTCAATGTGAAGGTCCTAGGAATACATTGAACCTGCTGAGGTGTATCGGAAACTAATACTGGTCTCACAGGGAAAGCTGAAGGCACCGACTGTAAGAAGTGTCTCTATTCTTGTACTTATGCGGCAGTTTACCTTTTGTATTTCATTCCGATGCGATTTCTGTGTTTCATCGTCAATGTGAATGTCCAAGGAATACATTGAACCTGGAGTGGTGTATCGGAAGCTAATACTGGTCTCATAGGGAATGCTCAAAGCACCGACTGTAAGAAGAGTTTCTATTCTTGTACTTAAGGCGACATTGTGCCCTTTGTATTTAAATCCTAACCGATTTCTGTGTTTCATCATCAATGTGAAGGTCCTAGGAATACATTGAACTTGCTGAGGTGTTTCGGAAACTAATACTGGTCTCACAGGGAATGGTGAAAGCACCGACTGTAAGAAGAGTCTCTATTCTTGTACTTACGCGGCAGTTTGCCTTTTGTATTTCATTCCGATGCGATTTCTGTGTTTCATGGTAAATGTGAATGTCCAAGGAATACATTGAACCTGGAGTGGTGTATCGGAAGCTAATACTGGCCTCACAGGGAATGCTCAAAGCACCGACTTTAAGAAGAGTCTCTATTCTTGTACTTAAGGCGACATTGTACATTTTGTATTTAATTCCGATGCGATTTCTGTGTTTCATCGTCAATGTGAAGGTCCTAGGAATACATTGAACCTGCAGTGGTGTATCGGAAACTAATATTGGTCTCATAGGGAATGCTCAAAGCACCGACTGTAAGAACAGTCTCTATTCTTGTACTTAAGGCGACATTGTGCCTTTTGTATTTAATTCCGATGCGATTTCTGTGTTTCATCGTCAATGTGAAGGTCCTAGGAAGACATTGAACCTGATGAGTTTTATCGGAAACTAATACTGGTCTCACAGGGAATGCTGAAAGCACCGACTGTAAGAAGAGTCTTTATTCTTGTACTTACGCGGCAGTTTGCCTTTTGTATTTCATTTCGATGCGATTTCTGTGTATCATCGTCAATGTGAAGGGCCAAGGAATACATTGAACCGGAAGTGGTGTATCGGAAACTAATTCTCGTCTCACAGGGAATGCTCAAAGCACCGACAGTAAGAAGAGTCTCTATTCTTGTACTTAAGGCGACATTGTGCCCTTTGTATTTAATTCCGATGCGATTTCTGTGTTTCATCATCAATGTGAAGGTCCTAGGAATACATTGAACCTGCTGAGGTGTATCGGAAACTAATACTGGTCTCACAGGGAATGCACAAAGCATCGTCTGTAAGAATGGTCTCTATTCTTGTACTTAAGGCGACATTGTGCCTTTTGTATTTAATTCCGATGCGATTTCTGTGTTTCATCGTCAATGGGAAGGTCCTAGGAATACATTGAACCTGCTGAGTTGTATCGGAAACTAATACTAGTCTCACAGGGAATGCTGAAAGCACCAACTGTAAGAAGAGTCTCTATTCTTGTACTTACGCGGCAGTTTGCCTTTTGTATTTCATTTCGATGCGTTTTGTGTGTATCATCGTCAATGTGAAGGGCCCAGGAATACATTGAACCTGGAGTGGTGTATCGGAAACTAATTCTGGTCTCACAGGGAATGCTCAAAGCACCGACAGTTTGAAGAGTCTCTACTCTTGTACTTAAGGCGACATTGTGCTTTTTGTATTTAATTCCGATGCGATTTCTGTGTTTCATCGTCAATGTGAAGGTCTACGGTATACATTGAACCTGCAGTGGTGTATTGGAAACTAATACTGGTCTCACAGGGAATGCACAAAGCATCGACTGTAAGAATGGTCTCTATTCTTGTACTTAAGGCGGCATTGTGCCTTTTGAATTTAATTCCAATGCGATATCTGTGTTTCATCGTCAATGTGAAGGTCCAAGGGATACATTGAACCTGCAGTGGTGTATCGGAAACTAATACTGGTCTCACAGGGAATGCTCAAAGCACCGACTGTAAGAAGAGTCTCTATTCTTGTACTTAAGGCGACATTGTGCCTTTTGTATTTAATTCCGATGCGATTTCTGTGTTTCATCGTCAATGTGAAGGTCCTAGGAATACAATGAACCTGCTGAGTTGTATCGGAAACTAATACTGGTCTCACAGGGAATGCTGAAAGCACCAACTGTAAGAAGAGTCTCTATTCTTGTACTTACGCGGCAGTTTGCTTTTGTATTTCATTTCGATGCGATTTCTGTGTATCATCGTCAATGTGAAGGGCCAAGGAATACATTGAACCTGGAGTGGTGTATCGGAAACTAATTCTGGTCTCACAGGGAATGCTCAAAGCACCGACAGTAAGAAGAGTCTCTATTTTTGTACTTAAGGCGACATTGTGCTTTTTGTATTTAATTCCGATGCGATTTCTGTGTTTCATCCTCAATGTGAAGGTCCAAGGAATACATTGAACCTGCAGTGGTGTATCGGAAACTAATACTGGTCTCACAGGGAATGCTCAAAGCACCGACTGTAAGAAGAGTCCCTATTCTTGTACTTAAGGCGACATTGTGCCTTTTGTATTTAATTCCGATGCGATTTCTGTGTTTAATCGTCAATGGGAAGGTCCTAGGAATACATTGAACCTGCTGAGTTGTATCGGAAACTAATACTGGTCTCACAGGGAATGCTGAAAGCACCAACTGTAATAAGAGTCTCTATTCTTGTACTTACGCGGCAGTTTGCCTTTTGTATTTGATTTCGATGCGATTTCTGTGTATCATCGTCAATGTGAAGGGCCAAGGAATACATTGAACCTGGAGTGGTGTATCGGAAACTAATTCTGGTCTCACAGGGAATGCTCAAAGCACCGACAGTTTGAAGAGTCTCTATTCTTGTACTTAAGGCGACATTGTGCTTTTTGTATTTAATTCCGATGCGATATCTGTGTTTCATCGTCAATGTGAAGGTCCAAGGAATACATTGAACCTGCAGTGGTGTATCGGAAACTAATACTGGTCTCACAGGGAATGCACAAAGCATCGACTGTAAGAATGGTCTCTATTCTTGTACTTAAGGCGGCATTGTGCCTTTTGAATTTAATTCCAATGCGATATCTGTGTTTCATCGTCAATGTGAAGGTCCAAGGGATACATTTAACCTGCACTGGTGTATCGGAAACTAATACTGGTCTCACAGGGAATGCTCAAGGCACCGACTATAAGAAGGGTCTCTATTCTTGTACTTAAGGCGCCATTGTGCCTTTTGAATTTAATTCCGATGCGATTTCTGTGTTTCATCGTCAATGTGAAGGTCCAAGGAATACATTGTGCCTGCAGTTGTGTATCGGAAACTAATACTGGTCTCACAGGATATGCTCAAAGCACCTACTGTAAGAAGAGTCTCTACTCTTGTACTTAAGGCGGCATTGTGCCTTTTGTATTTATTTCCGATGCGATTTCTGTGTTTCATCGTCAATGTGAAGGTCCTAGGAACACATTGAATCTGCTGAGGTGTATCGGAAACTAATACTGGTCTCACAGGGAATGCTGAAAGCACCGACTGTAAGAAGAGTCTCTATTCTTGTACTTAAGACGGCATTGTGCTTTTGTATTTAATTCCGATGCGATTTCTGTGTTTCATCGTCACTGTGAAGGTCCAAGGAATACATTGAACCTGTAGTGGTGTATCGGAAACTAATACTGGTCTCACAGGGAATGCTGAAAGCACCGACTGTAAGAAGAGTCTCTGTTCTTGTACTTAAGGCGACATTGTGCCATTTGTATTAAATTCCGATGCGATTTCTGTGTTTCATCGTCAATGTGAATGTCCAAGGAATACATTGAACCTGGAGTGGTGTATCGGCAACTAATTCTGGTCTCACAGGGAATGCTCAAAGCACCGACTGTAAGAAGAGTCTCTATTCTTGTACTTCATGCGGCATTGAGCATTTTCTATTTAATTCCGATGCGATTTCTGTGTTTCATCGTCAATGTGAAGGTCCAAGGAATACATTGAACCTACAGTGGTGTATCGGAAACTAATACTGGTCTCACAGGGAATGCTCAAAGCACCGACTGTAAGAACAGTCTCTATTCAAGTACTTAAGGCGACATTGTGCCTTTTGTATTTAATTCCGATGCGATTTCTGTGTTTCATCGTCAATGTGAAGGTCCTAGGAATACATTGAACCTGATGAGTTGTATCGGAAACTAATACTGGTCTCACAGGGAATGCTGAAAGCACCGACTGTAAGAAGAGTCTCTATTCTTGTACTTACGCGGCAGTTTGCCTTTTGTATTTCATTTCGATGCGATTTCTGTGTATCATCGTCAATGTGATGGGCCAAGGAATACATTGAACCTGAAGTGGTGTATCGGAAACTAATTTTCGTCTCACAGGGAATGCTCAAAGCACCGACAGTAAGAAGAGTCTCTATTCTTGTACTTAAGGCGACATTGTGCTTTTTGTATTTAATTCCGATGCGATTTCTGTGTTTTATCGTCAATGTGAAGGTCCTAGGAATACATTGAACCTGCTGAGGTGTATCGGAAACTAATACTGGTCTCACAGGGAAAGCTGAAAGCACCGACTGTAAGAAGAGTCTCTATTCTTGTAATTACGCGGCAGTTTGCCGTTTGTAGTTCATTCCGATGTGATTTCTGTGTTTCATCGTCAATGTGAATGTCCAAGGAATACATTGAACCTGGAGTGGTGTATCGGAAACTAATACTGGTCTCATAGGGAATGCTCAAAGCACCGACTGTAAGAAGAGTCTGTATTCTTGTACTTAAGGCGACATTGTTCCCTTTGTATTTAATTCCGATGCGATTTCTGTGTTTCATCATCAATGTGAAGGTCCTAGGAATACATTGAACCTGCTGAGGTGTATCGGAAACTAATACTGGTCTCACAGGGAATGCTGAAAGCACCGACTGTAAGAATGGTCTCTATTCTTGTACTTTAGGCGGCATTGCGCCTTTTGTATTTAATTCCGATGCGATTTCTGTGTTTCATCGTCAATGTGAAGGTGCAAGGAATACATTGAACCTGCAGTGTTGTATCGGAAACTAATACTGGTCTCACAGGGAATGCTCTAATCACCGACTGTAAGAAGAGTCTCTATTCTTGTACTTACGCGGCAGTTTGCCTTTTGTATTTCATTTCGATGAGATTTCTGTGTATCATTGTCAATGTGAAGGGCCAAGGAATACATTGAACCTGGAGTGGTGTATCGGAAACTAATTTTGGTGTCACAGGGAATGCTCAAAGCACCGACAGTAAGAAGAGTCTCTATTCTTGTAGTTAAGGCGACATTGTGCTTTTTGTATTTAATTCCGATGCGATATCTGTGTTTCATCGTCAATGTGAAGGTCCAAGGAATACATTGAACCTGCAGTGGTGTATCGGAAACTAATACTGGTCTCACAGGGAATGCACAAAGCATCGACTGTAAGAATGGTCTCTATTCTTGTACTTTAGGCGGCATTGCGCCTTTTGTATTTAATTCCGATGCGATTTCTGTGTTTCATCGTCAATGTGAAGGTGCAAGGAATACATTGAACCTGCAGTGTTGTATCGGAAACTAATACTGGTCTCACAGGGAATGCTCTAATCACCGACTGTAATAAGAGTCTCTATTCTTGTACATACGCGGCAGTTTGCCTTTTGTATTTCATTTCGATGAGATTTCTGTGTATCATTGTCAATGTGAAGGGCCAAGGAATACATTGAACCTGGAGTGGTGTATCGGAAACTAATTTTGGTGTCACAGGGAATGCTCAAAGCACCGACAGTAAGAAGAGTCTCTATTCTTGTAGTTAAGGCGACATTGTGCTTTTTGTATTTAATTCCGATGCGATTTCTGTGTTTCATCGTCAATGTGAAGGTCCTAGGAATACATTGAACCTGCTGAGGTGTATCGGAAACTAATACTGGTCTCACAGGGAAAGCTGAAGGCACCGACTGTAAGAAGTGTCTCTATTCTTGTACTTATGCGGCAGTTTACCTTTTGTATTTCATTCCGATGCGATTTCTGTGTTTCATCGTCAATGTGAATGTCCAAGGAATACATTGAACCTGGAGTGGTGTATCGGAAGCTAATACTGGTCTCATAGGGAATGCTCAAAGCACCGACTGTAAGAAGAGTTTCTATTCTTGTACTTAAGGCGACATTGTGCCCCTTGTATTTAATTCCTAACCGATTTCTGTGTTTCATCATCAATGTGAAGGTCCTAGGAATACATTGAACTTGCTGAGGTGTTTCGGAAACTAATACTGGTCTCACAGGGAATGGTGAAAGCACCGACTGTAAGAAGAGTCTCTATTCTTGTACTTACGCGGCAGTTTGCCTTTTGTATTTCATTCCGATGCGATTTCTGTGTTTCATGGTAAATGTGAATGTCCAAGGAATACATTGAACCTGGAGTGGTGTATCGGAAGCTAATACTGGCCTCACTGGGAATGCTCAAAGCACCGACAGTTTGAAGAGTCTCTATTCTTGTACTTAAGGCGACATTGTGCTTTTTGTATTTAATTCCGATGCGATATCTGTGTTTCATCGTCAATGTGAAGGTCCAAGGAATACATTGAACCTGCAGTGGTGTATCGGAAACTAATACTGGTCTCACAGGGAATGCACAAAGCATCGACTGTAAGAATGGTCTCTATTCTTGTACTTAAGGCGGCATTGTGCCTTTTGAATTTAATTCCAATGCGATATCTGTGTTTCATCGTCAATGTGAAGGTCCAAGGGATACATTTAACCTGCAGTGGTGTATCGGAAACTAATACTGGTCTCACAGGGAATGCTCAAGGCACCGACTATAAGAAGGGTCTCTATTCTTGTACTTAAGGCGCCATTGTGCCTTTTGAATTTAATTCCGATGCGATTTCTGTGTTTCATCGTCAATGTGAAGGTCCAAGGAATACATTGTGCCTGCAGTTGTGTATCGGAAACTAATACTGGTCTCACAGGATATGCTCAAAGCACCTACTGTAAGAAGAGTCTCTACTCTTGTACTTAAGGCGGCATTGTGCCTTTTGTATTTATTTCCGATGCGGTTTCTGTGTTTCATCGTCAATGTGAAGGTCCTAGGAACACATTGAATCTGCTGAGGTGTATCGGAAACTAATACTGGTCTCACAGGGAATGCTGAAAGCACCGACTGTAAGAAGAGTCTCTATTCTTGTACTTAAGACGGCATTGTACTTTTGTATTTAATTCCGATGCGATTTCTGTGTTTCATCGTCACTGTGAAGGTCCAAGGAATACATTGAACCTGTAGTGGTGTATCGGAAACTAATACTGGTCTCACAGGGAATGCTGAAAGCACCGACTGTAAGAAGAGTCTCTGTTCTTGTACTTAAGGCGACATTGTGCCATTTGTATTAAATTCCGATGCGATTTCTGTGTTTCATCGTCAATGTGAATGTCCAAGGAATACATTGAACCTGGAGTGGTGTATCGGCAACTAATTCTGGTCTCACAGGGAATGCTCAAAGCACCGACTGTAAGAAGAGTCTCTATTCTTGTACTTCATGCGGCATTGAGCATTTTCTATTTAATTCCGATGCGATTTCTGTGTTTCATCGTCAATGTGAAGGTCCAAGGAATACATTGAACCTACAGTGGTGTATCGGAAACTAATACTGGTCTCACAGGGAATGCTCAAAGCACCGACTGTAAGAACAGTCTCTATTCAAGTACTTAAGGCGGCATTGTGCCTTTTGTATTTATTTCCGATGCGGTTTCTGTGTTTCATCGTCAATGTGAAGGTCCTAGGAACACATTGAATCTGCTGAGGTGTATCGGAAACTAATACTGGTCTCACAGGGAATGCTGAAAGCACCGACTGTAAGAAGAGTCTCTATTCTTGTACTTAAGACGGCATTGTACTTTTGTATTTAATTCCGATGCGATTTCTGTGTTTCATCGTCAATGTGAAGGTCCTAGGAATACATTGAACCTGATGAGTTGTATCGGAAACTAATACTGGTCTCACTGGGAATGCTGAAAGCACCGACTGTAAGAAGAGTCTCTATTCTTGTACTTACGCGGCAGTTTGCCTTTTGTATTTCATTTCGATGCGATTTCTGTGTATCATCGTCAATGTGATGGGCCAAGGAATACATTGAACCTGAAGTGGTGTATCGGAAACTAATTCTCGTCTCACAGGGAATGCTCAAAGCACCGACAGTAAGAAGAGTCTCTATTCTTGTACTTAAGGCGACATTGTGCTTTTTGTATTTAATTCCGATGCGATTTCTGTGTTTTATCGTCAATGTGAAGGTCCTAGGAATACATTGAACCTGCTGAGGTGTATCGGAAACTAATACTGGTCTCACAGGGAAAGCTGAAAGCACCGACTGTAAGAAGAGTCTCTATTCTTGTAATTACGCGGCAGTTTGCCGTTTGTAGTTCATTCCGATGTGATTTCTGTGTTTCATCGTCAATGTGAATGTCCAAGGAATACATTGAACCTGGAGTGGTGTATCGGAAACTAATACTGGTCTCATAGGGAATGCTCAAAGCACCGACTGTAAGAAGAGTCTGTATTCTTGTACTTAAGGCGACATTGTTCCCTTTGTATTTAGTTCCGATGCGATTTCTGTGTTTCATCATCAATGTGAAGGTCCTAGGAATACATTGAACCTGCCGAGGTGTATCGGAAACTAATACTGGTCTCACAGGGAATGCTGAAAGCACCGACTGTAAGAATGGTCTCTATTCTTGTACTTTAGGCGGCATTGCGCCTTTTGTATTTAATTCCGATGCGATTTCTGTGTTTCATCGTCAATGCGAAGGTGCAAGGAATACATTGAACCTGCAGTGTTGTATCGGAAACTAATACTGGTCTCACAGGGAATGCTCTAATCACCGACTGTAAGAAGAGTCTCTATTCTTGTACTTACGCGGCAGTTTGCCTTTTGTATTTCATTTCGATGAGATTTCTGTGTATCATTGTCAATGTGAAGGGCCAAGGAATACATTGAACCTGGAGTGGTGTATCGGAAACTAATTTTGGTGTCACAGGGAATGCTCAAAGCACCGACAGTAAGAAGAGTCTCTACTCTTGTAGTTAAGGCGACATTGTGCTTTTTGTATTTAATTCCGATGGGATTTCTGTGTTTCATCGTCAATGTGAAGGTCCTAGGAATACATTGAACCTGCTGAGGTGTATCGGAAACTAATACTGGTCTCACAGGGAAAGCTGAAGGCACCGACTGTAAGAAGTGTCTCTATTCTTGTACTTATGCGGCAGTTTACCTTTTGTATTTCATTCCGATGCGATTTCTGTGTTTCATCGTCAATGTGAATGTCCAAGGAATACATTGAACCTGGAGTGGTGTATCGGAAGCTAATACTGGTCTCATAGGGAATGCTCAAAGCACCGACTGTAAGAAGAGTTTCTATTCTTGTACTTAAGGCGACATTGTGCCCTTTGTATTTAATTCCTAACCGATTTCTGTGTTTCATCATCAATGTGAGGGTCCTAGGAATACATTGAACTTGCTGAGGTGTTTCGGAAACTAATACTGGTCTCACAGGGAATGGTGAAAGCACCGACTGTAAGAAGAGTCTCTATTCTTGTACTTACGCGGCAGTTTGCCTTTTGTATTTCATTCCAATGCGATTTCTGTGTTTCATGGTAAATGTGAATGTCCAAGGAATACATTGAACCTGGAGTGGTGTATCGGAAGCTAATACTGGCCTCACAGGGAATGCTCAAAGCACCGACTTTAAGAAGAGTCTCTATTCTTGTACTTAAGGCGACATTGTACATTTTGTATTTAATTCCGATGCGATATCTGTGTTTCATCGTCAATGTGAAGGTCCTAGGAATACATTGAACCTGCAGTGGTGTATCGGAAACTAATATTGGTCTCATAGGGAATGCTCAAAGCACCGACAGTAAGTAGAGTCTTTATTCATGTACTTAAGGCAACATTGTGCCTTTTGTATTTAATTCCGATGCGATTTCTGTGTTTCATCGTCAATATGAAGGTCCTAGGAATACATTGAACCTGCTGAGGAGTATCGGAAACAAATACTGGTCTCACAGGGAATGGTGGAAGCACCGACTGTAAGAAGAGTCTCTATTCTTGTACTTACGCGACAGTTTGCCTTTTGTATTTCATTCCGATGCGATTTCTGTGTTTCATCGTCAATGCGAATGTCCAAGGAATACATTGAACCTAGAGTGGTGTATCGGAAACTAATTCTGGTCTCACAGGGAATGCTCAAAGCATCGACTGTAAGAAGAGTCTCTATTCTTGTACTTAAGGCGGCATTGCGCATTTTGTATTTAATTCAGATGCGATTTCTGTTTTTCATCGTCAATGTGAAGGTCCTAGGAATACATTGAACCTGCTGAGGTTTATCGGAAACTAATACTGGTCTCACAGGGAATGCTGATAGCACCGACTGTAAGAAGAGTCTCTAACCTTGTACTTACGCGGCAGTTTGCCTTTTGTATTTCATTCCGATGCGATTTCTGTGTTTCATCGTCAATGTGTATGTCCAAGGAATACTTTAAACCTGCAGTGGTGTATCGGAAACTAATACTGGTCTCACTGGGAATGCGCAAGGCACCGACTGCAAGAAGAGTCTGCATTCTTGTACTTAAGGCAGCATGGCATCATTTGTATTTAATTCCGATGCGATTTCTGTGTTTCATCGTCAATGTGAAGGTCCAAGGAATACATTGAACCTGCAGTGGTGTATCGGAAACTAATACTGGCCTCACAGGGAATGCTCAAAGCACCGACTGTAAGAAGAGTCTCTATTCTTGTACTTATGACGGCATTGTGCCTTTTGTAATTAATTCCGATGCGATTTCTATGTTTCATCGTCAATGTGAAGGTCCAAGGAATACATTGAACCTGCAGTGGTATATCAGAAACTAATACTGGTCTCAAAGGGAATGCTCAAAGCACCGACTGTATGAAAAGTCTCTATTCTTGTACTTAAGGCAGCATGGCATCATTTGTATTTAATTCCGATGCGATTTCTGTGTTTCATCGTCAATGTGAAGGTCCAAGGAATACATTGAACCTGCAGTGGTGTATCGGAAACTAATACTGGCCTCACAGGGAATGCTCAAAGCACCGACTGTAAGAAGAGTCTCTATTCTTGTACTTATGACGGCATTGTGCCTTTTGTAATTAATTCCGATGCGATTTCTATGTTTCATCGTCAATGTGAAGGTCCAAGGAATACATTGAACCTGCAGTGGTATATCAGAAACTAATACTGGTCTCAAAGGGAATGCTCAAAGCACCGACTGTAAGATGAGTCTCTTTTCTTGTACTTAAGGCGGCATTGCGCCTTTTGTGTTTATTTCCGATGCGATTTATGTGTTTCATCGTCAATGTGAAGGTGCAAGGAATACATTGAACCTGCAGTGGTGTATCGGAAACTAATCCTGGTCTCACAGGGAATGCTCAAAGCACCGACTGTAAGAAGAGTCTCTATTCTTGTAATTAAGGCGGCATTGCACCTTTTGTATTTAATTCCGATGCGATTTCTGTGTTTCAACGTCAATGTGAAGGTCCAAGGAGTACATTGAACCTGCAGTGGTGTATCGGAAACTAATACTGGTCTCACAGGGAATGCTCAAAGCACCGACTGTAAGAAGAGTCTCTATTCATGTACTTAATGCTGCATTGTGCCTTTTGTATATAATTCCGATGCGATATCTGTGCTTCAATGACAATGTGAAGGTCCAAGGAACACATTGAACCTGCAGTGGTGTATCGGAAACTAATACTGGTCTCACAGAGAATGCTGAAAGCACCGACTGTAATAAGAGTCTCTATTCTTGTACTTAAGACGGCGTTGTGCCTTTTGTATTTCATTCCGATGCGATTTCTGTGTATCATCGTCAATGTGAATGTCCAAGGAATACATTGAACCTGGAATGGTGTATCGGAAACTAATCCTGGTCTCACAGGGAATCCTCAAAGCACCGACTGTAAGAAGAGTCTCTATTCTTGTACTTAAGGCGGCATTGCGTCATTTGTATTTAATTCCGATGCGATATCTGTGTTTCATCGTCAATGTGAAGGTCCAAGGAATACATTGAACCTGCAGTTGTGTATGGGAAACTAATACTGGTCTCACAGGGAATGCTCAAAGCACCGAGTGTAAGAAGAGTCTCTATTCTTGTACTTAAGGCGACATTGTGCCTTTTGTATTTAATTCCGATGCCATTTCTGTATTTCTTCGTCAATGTGAAGGTCCCAGGAATACATTGAACCTGCTGAGGTGTATCGGAAACTAATACTGGTCTCACAGGGAATGCTGAAAGCACCGACTGCGAGAAGAGTCTCTATTCTTGTACTTACGCGGCAGTTTGCCTTTTGTATTTCATTGCGATGCGATTTCTGTGTTTCATCGTCTATGTGAAGGTCCAAGGAATACATTGAACCTGGAGTGGTGTATCGGAAACCAATACTGGTCTCACAGGGAATGCTCTAAGCACTGACTGTAAGAGGAGTCTCTATTCTTGTACTTAAGGCGACATTGTGCCTTTTGTATTTAATTCAGATGCGATTTCTGTGTTTCATCGTCAATGTGAAGGTCCTAGGAATACATTGAACCTGCTGAGGTGTATCGGAAACTAATACTGGTCTCACAGGGAATGCCCAAAGCACCGACTGTAAGAAGAGTCTCTATTCTTGTACTTAAGGCGGCATTGCGCCTTTTGTATTTAATTCCGATGCGATTTCTGTGTTTCATCGTCAATGTGAAGGTGCAATTAATACATTGAACCTGCAGTTGTGTATCGGAAACTAATACTGGTCTCACAGGGAATGCTCAAAGCACCGACTGTAAGAAGAGTCTCTATTCTTGTACTTAAGGCGGCATTGCGCCTTTTGTATTTAATTCCGATGCGATTTCTGTGTTTCATCGTCAATGTGAAGGTCCTAGGAATACATTGAACCTGCTGAGGTGTATCGGAAACTAATACTGGTCTCACAGGGAATGCTGAAAGTACCGACTGTAAGAAGAGTCTCTAATCTTGTACTTACGCGGCAATTTGCCTTTTTTTATTTCATTCCGATGCGATTTCTGTGTTTCATCGTCAATGTGAAGGTCAAAGGAATACATTGAACCTGCTGAGGTGTATCGGAAACTAATACTGGTCTCACAGGGAATGCTGAAAGCACCGACTGTAGGAAGAGTCTCTATTCTTGTACTTAAGACGGCATTGTGCCTTTTGTATTTAATTCCGATGCGATTTCTGTGTTTCATCGTCAATGTGAAGCTCCAAGGAATACATTGAACCTGCTGAGGTGTATCGGAAACTAATACTGGTCTCACAGGGAATGCTGAAAGCACCGACTGTAGGAAGAGTCTCTATTCTTGTACTTAAGACGGCATTGTGCCTTTTGTATTTAATTCCGATGCGATTTCTGTGTTTCATTGTCAATGTGAAGGTCCAAGGAATACATTGAAGCTGCGGTGGTGTATCGGAAACTAATACTGGTTTCACAGGGAATGCTCAAAGCACCGACTGTAAGAAGAGTCTCTATTCTTGTACTTAAGGCGGCATTGGGCCTTTTGTATTGAATTCCGATGCGATTTCTGTGTTTCATGGTCAATGTGAAGGTCCCAAGAATACATTGAACCTGCAGTGGTGTATCGGAAACTAATACTGGTCTCACAGGGAATGCTCATAGCATCGACTGTAAGAGGCGTCTCTATTATTGTACTTAAGACGGCATTGAGCCTTTTGTATTTAATTCCGATGCGATTTCTGTGTTTCATCGTCAATGAGAAGGTGCAAGGAATACATTGAATCTGCAGTGGTATATCGGAAACTAATACTGGTCTCACAGGGAATGCTCAAAACACCGACTGTAAGAAAAGTCTCTTTTCTTGTACATAAGGCGGCATGGCACCTTTTGTATTTAATTCCGATGCGATATCTGTGTTTCATCGACAATGTGAAGGTCCAAGGAATACATTGAACCTGCAGTGGTGTATCGGAAACTAATACTGGTCTCACAGGGAATGCTCAAAGCACCGACTGTAAGAAGAGTCTCTATTCTTGTACTTAAGGCGGCATTGTGCCTTTTGTATTTAATTCCCATGCGATTTCTGTGTTTCATCGTCAATGTGAAGGTCCTAGGATTACATTGAACCTGCTGTGGTGTATCGGAAACTAATACTGGTCTCACAGAGAATGCTGAAAGCACCGACTGTAAGAAGAGTCTCTATTCTTGTACTTAAGACGGCGTTGTGCCTTTGTATTTTATTCCGATGCGATTTCTGTGTTTCATCGTCAATGTGAAGGTCCAAGAAATACATTGAACCTGCTGAGGTGTATTGGAAAATAATACTGGTCTCACAGGAATGCTGAAAGCACCGACTGTAGGAAGAGTCTCTATTCTTGTACTTACGCGGCAGTTTGCCTTTTGTATTTCATTCCGATGCGATTTCTGTGTTTCGTCGTCAATGTGAATGTCCAAGGAATACATTGAACCTGGAGTGGTGTATCGGAAACTAATTCTGGTCTCACAGGGAATGCTCGAAGCACCGACTGTAAGAAGAGTCTCTATTCTTGCACTTAAGGCGGCATTGCGCCTTTTGTATTTATTTCCGATGCGATTTCTGTGTTTCATCGTCAATGTGAAGGTCCAAGGAATACATTGAACCTGCAGTTGTGTATGGGAAACTAATACTGGTCTCACAGGGAATGCTCAAAGCACCGAGTGTAAGAAGAGTCTCTATTCTTGTACTTAAGGCGACATTGTGCCTTTTGTATTTAATTCCGATGTCATTTCTGTATTTCTTCGTCAATGTGAAGGTCCCAAGAATACATTGAATCTGCTGAGGTGTATCAGAAACTAATACTGGTCTCACAGGGAATGCTGAAAGCACCGACTGCGAGAAGAGTCTCTATTCTTGTACTTACGCGGCAGTTTGCCTTCTGTATTTCATTCCGATGCGATTTCTGTGATTCATCGTCAATGTGAATGTCCAAGGAATACATTGAGCCTGGAGTGGTGTATCGGAAACTAATACTGGTCTCACAGGGAATGCTCAAAGCACCGACTGTAAGAAGAGTCTCTATTCTTGTACTTAAGGCGACATTGTGCCTTTTGTATTTAATTCAGATGCAATTTCTGTGTTTCATCGTCAATGTGAAGGTCCTAGGGATACATTGAACCTGCTGAGGTGTATCGTAAACTAATACTGGTCTCACAGGGAATGCCCAAAGCACCGACTGTAAGAAGAGTCTCTACTCTTGTACTTAAGGCGGCATTGCGCCTCTTGTATTTAATTCCGATGCGATTTCTGTGTTTCAACGTCAATGTGAAGGTCCAAGGAGTACATTGAACCTGCAGTGGTGTATCGGAAACTAATACTGGTCTCACAGGGAATGCTCAAAGCACCGACTGTAAGAAGAGTCTCTTTTCTTGTACTTAATGCTGCATTGTGCCTTTTGTATTTAATTCCGATGCGATTTCTGTGTTTCGTCGTCAATGTGAAGGTCCAAGAAATACATTGAACCTGCAGTGGTGTATCGGAAACTAATACTGGTCTCACAGGGAATGCTCATAGCACCGACTGTTAGAAGAGTCTCTATTCTTGTACTTAAGACGGCGTTGTGCCTTTGTATTTCATTCCGATGCGATTTCTGTGTTTCATCGTCAATGTGAAGGTCCTAGGAATACATTGAACCTGGAGTGGTGTATCGGAAACTAATTCTGGTCTCACAGGGAATGCTGAAAGCACCGACTGTAAGAAGAGTCTCTATTCTTGTACGTAAGACGGCATTGTGCCTTTTCTATTTAATTCCGATTTGATTTCTGTGTTTCATCGTCAATGGGAAGGTCCTAGGAATACATTGAACCTGCTGAGGTGTATCGGAAACTAATACTGGTCTCACAGGGAATGCTGAAAGTTCCGACTGTAAGAAGACTCTCTATTCTTGTACTTAATTCGGCATTGCGCCTTTTGTATTTAATTCCGATGCGATTTCTGTGTTTCATGGTCAATGTGAAGGTCCAAAGAATACATTGAACCTGCAGTGGTGTATCGGAAACTAATACTGGTCTCACAGGGAATGCTCATAGCACCGACTGTTAGAAGAGTCTCTATTATTGTACTTAAGACGGCATTGAGCCGTTTGTATTTAATTCCTATGCGATTTCTGTGTTTCATCGTCAATGTGAAGGTGCAAGGAATACATTGAACCTGCAGAGATATATATCGGAAACTAATACTGGTCTCACAGGGAATGCTCAAAGCACCGACTGTAAGATAAGTCTCTATTCTTGTACTTAAGGCGGCATGGCACCTTTTGTATTTAATTCCGATGCGATTTCTGTGTTTCATCGTCAATGTGAAGGTCCAAGGAATACATTGAACCTGCAGTGGTGTATCGGAAACTAATACAGGTCTCACAGGGAATGCTCAAAGCACCGACTGTAAGAAGAGTCTCTATTCTAGTACTTATGACGGCATTGTGCCTTTTGTAATTAATTCCGATGCGATTTCTATGTTTCATCGTCAATGTGAAGGTCCAAGGAATACATTGAACCTGCAGTGGTGTATCAGAAACTAATACAGGTCTCAAAGGGAATGATCAAAGCACCGACTGTAAGAAGAGTCTCTATTCTTATTCTAAAGGCGGCATTGCGCATTTTGTATTTAATTCCGATGCGATTTCTGTGTTTCATCGTCAATGTGAAGGTCCAAGGAATACATTGAACCTGCAGTGGTGTATCGGAAACTGATACTGGTCTCACAGGGAATGCTCATAGCACCGACTGTAAGAAGGGTCTCTATTCTTGTACTTAAGGCGGCATTGCACCTTTTGTATTTAATTCCGATGCGATTTATGTGTTTCATCGTCAATGTGAAGGTCCAAGGAATACATTGAACCTACAGTGGTGTATCGGAAACTAATACTGGTCTCACAGGGAATGCTCAAAGCAGCGACTGTAAGAAGAGTCTCTATTCTTGTATTTATGACGGCATTGTGCCTTTTGTAATTAATTCCGATGCGATTTCTGTGTTTCATCGTCAATGTGAAGGTCCAAGGAATGCATTGAACCTGCAGTGGTGTATCAGAAACTAATACTGGTATCACAGGGAATGCCCAAAGCACCGACTGTAAGAAGAATCTCTATTCTTGTACTTAAGGCGGCATTGCGCCAATTATATTTAATTCCGATGCGATTTCTGTGTTTCAACGTCAATGTGAAGGTCCAAGGAATACATTGAACCTGCAGTGGTGTATCGGAAACTAATACTGGTCTCACAGGGAATGCTCAAAGCACCGACTGTAAGAAGAGTCTCTATTCTTGTACTTAAGGCGACATAGTGCCTTTTGTATTTATTTCAGATGCGATTTCTGTGTTTCATCGTCAATGTGAAGGTCCTAGGAATACATTGAACAATCTGAGGTGTATCGGAAACTAATACTGGTCTCACAGGGAATGCTGAAAGCACCGACTGTAAGAAGAGTCTCTATTCTTGTACTTACGCGGCAGTTTGCCTTTTGTATTTCATTCCGATGCGATTTCTGTGTTTCATCGTCAATGTGAAGGTCCTAGGAATACATTGAAACTGCTGAGGTGTATCGGAAACTAATACTGGTCTCAAAGGGAATGCTGAAAGCACCGACTGTAAGAAGAGTCTCTATTCTTGTACTTAAGACGGCATTGTGCCTTTTCTATTTAATTCCGATGTGATTTCTGTGTTTCATCGTCAATATGTAAGTCCTAGGAATACATTGAACCTGCTGAGGTGTATCGGAAACTAATACTGGTCTCACAGGGAATGCTGAAAGCACCGACTGTAAGAAGAGTCTCTATTCTTGTACTTAAGGCGGCATTGCGCCTTTTGTATTTAATTCCTATGCGATTTCTGTGTTTCATGGTCAGTGTGAAGGTCCAAAGAATACATTGAACCTGCAGTGGTGTATCGGAAAATAATACTGGTCTCACAGGGAATGCTCATAGCACCGACTGTAAGAAGAGTCTCTATTATTGTACTTAAGACGGCATTGAGCCTTTTGTATTTAATTCCGATGCGATTTCTGTGTTTCATCGTCAATGTGAAGGTGCAAGGAGTACATTGAACCTGCAGTGGTATATCGGAAACTACTACTGGTCTCACAGGGAATGCTCAAAGACCCGATAGTAAGAAAAGTCTCTATTCTTGTACTTAAGGCGGCCATGCGCCATTTGTATTTAATTCCGATGCGATTTCTGTGTTTCAACGTCAATGTGAAGGTCCAAGGAATACATTGAACCTGCAGTGGTGTATCGGAAACTAATACTGGTCTCACAGGGAATGCTCAAAGCACCGACTGTAAGAAGAATCTATATTCTTGTACTTAATGCTGCATTGTGCGTTTTGTATTTAATTCCGATGCGATTTCTGTGTTTCATCGTCAATGTGAAGGTCCAAGGAATACATTGAACATGCAGTGGTGTATCGGAAACTAATACTGGTCTCACAGGGAATGCTCAAAGCACCGACTGTAAGAAGAGTCTCTATTCTAGTACTTATGACGGCATTGTGCCTTTTGTAATTAATTCCGATGCGATTTCTAAGTTTCATCGTCAATGTGAAGGTCCAAGGAATACATTGAAATTGCAGTGGTGTATCAGAAACTAATACTGGTCTCAAAGGGAATGCTCTAAGCACCGACTGTAAGAAGAGTCTCTATTCTTGTACTTCAGGCGGCATTGCGCCTCTTATATTTAATTCCGATGCGATTTCTGTGTTTCATCGTCAATGTGAAGGTGCAAGGAATACATTGAACCTGCAGTGGTGTATCGGAAACTAATACTGGTCTCACAGGGAATGCTCAAAGCACCGACTGTAAGAAGAGTCTCTATTCTTGTACTTAATGCTGCATTGTGCCTTTGTATTTAATTCCAATGCGATTTCTGTGTTTCATCGTCAATGTCAAGGTCCAAGGAATACATTGAACATGCAGTGGTGAATCGGAAACTAATACTGGTCACACAGGGAATGCTCAAAGCACCGACTGTAAGAAGAGTCTCTATTCTTGTACTTACGCGGCAGCTTGCCGTTTGTATTTCATTCCGATGCGATTTCTGTGTTTCATCGTCAATGTGAATGTCCAAGGAATACATTGAACCGGCAGTTGTGTATCGGAAACTAATACTAGTCTCACAGGGAATCCTCAAAGCACCGAGTGTAAGAAGAGACACTATTCTTGTACTTAAGGCGACATTGTGCCTTTTGTATTTAATTCCGATGCGATTTCTGTGTTTCATCGTCAATGTGAAGGTCCTAGGAATACATTGAACCCGCTGAGGTGTATCGGAAACTAATACTGGTCTCACAGGGAATGCTGAAAGCACCGACTGTAAGAAGAGTCTCTATTCTTGTACTTACGCGGCAGTTTGCCTTTTGTATTCCATTCCGATGCGATTTCTGTGTTTCATCGTCAATGTGAATGTCCAAGGAATACATTGAACCTGGAGTGGTGTATCGGAAACTAATACTGGTCTCACAGAGAATGCTCAAAGCACCGACTGTAAGAAGAGACTCTATTCTTGTAGTTAAGGCGACATTGTGCCTTTTGTATTTAATTCCGATGCGATTTCTGTGTTTCATCGTCAATGTGGAGGTCCTAGGATTACATTGGACCTGCAGTGGTGTATCGGAAACTAATACTGGTCTCACAGGGAATGCTCAAAGCACCGTCTGTAAGAAGAGTCCCTATTCTTGTACTTAAGGCGACATTGTGCCTTTTTTATTTAATTCCGATGCGATTTCTGTGTTTCAACGTCAATCTGAAGTTCCTAGGAATACATTGAACCTGCTGAGGTTTATCGGAAACTAATACTGGTCTCACAGGGAATGCTGAAAGCACCGACTGTAAGAAGAGTCTCTATTCTTGTACTTACGTGGCAGTTTGCCTTTTGTATTTCATTCCGATGCGATTTCTGTGTTTCATCGTCAATGTGAAGGTCCAAGGAATACATTGAACCTGGAGTGGTGTATCGGAAACTAATTCTGGTCACACAGGGAATGCTCAAAGCCCCGACTGTAAGAAGAGTCTGTATTCTTGTACTTAAGGCGACATTGTGCCTTTTGTATTTAATTCCAAAGCGATTTCTGTGTTTCATCGTCAATGTGAAGGTCCTAGGACTACATTTAACCTGCTGAGGTGTATCGGAAACTAATACTGGTATCACAGGGAGTGCTGAAAGCACCAACTGTAAGAAGAGTCTCTATTCTTGTACTTACGCGGCAGTTTGCCTTTAGTATTTCATTCCGATGCGATTTCTGTGTTTCATCGTCAATGTGAAGGTCCAAGGAATACATTGAACCTGGAGTGGTGTATCGGAAACTAATTCTGGTCTCACAGGGAATGCTCAAAGCACCGACTGTAAGATGAGTCTCTGTTCTTGTACTTAAGGCTACATTGTGCCTTTTGTATTTAATTCCGATACGATTTCTGTGTTTCATCGTCAATGTGAAGGTCCTAGGAATACATTGAACCTGCTGAGGTGTATCGGAATCTAATACTGGTCTCACAGGGAAAGCTCAGAGCACCGACTGTAAGAAGAGTCTCTATTCTTGTACTTACGCGGCAGTTTGCTTTTGTATTTCATTCCGATGCGATTTCTGTGTTTCATCGTCCATGTGAATGTCCAAGGAATACATTGTGCCTGGAGTGGTGTATCGGTAACTAATACTGGTCTCACAGGGAACGCTCAAATCGCCGACTGTAAGAAGAGTCTCTATTCTTGTACTTAAGGCGACATTGTGCCTTTTGTATTAAATTCAGATGCGATTTCTGTGTTTCATCGTCAATGTGAAGGTCCTAGGAATACATTGAACCTGCTGAGGTGTATCGGAAATTAATACTGGTCTCACAGGGAATGCTGTAAGCACCGACTGTAAGAAGAGTCTCTATTCATGTACTTAGGCGGCAGTTTGCCTTTTGTATTTCATTCCGATGCGATTTCTGTGTTTCATCGTCAATGTGAATGTCCAAGGAATACATTGAACCTGGAGTGGTGTATCGGATACTAATACTGATCTCACAGGGAATGCTCAAAGCAACGACTGTAAGAAGAGTCTCTATTCTTGTACTTAAGGCGACAGTGTGCCTTTTGTATTTAATTCCGGTGCGATTTCTGTGTTTCATCGACAATGTGAAGGTCCTAGGATTACATTGAACCTGCAGTGGTGTATCGGACACTAATACTGGTCTCACAGGGAATGCTCAAAGCACCGACTGTAAGAGCAGTCTCTATTCTTGTACTTAAGGCGACATTGTTCCTTTAGTATTTAATTCCGATGCGATTTCTGTGTTTCAACGTCAATCTGAAGGACCTAGGAATACATTGAACCTGCTGAGGTGTATCGGAAACTAATACTGCTCTCACAGGGAATGCTGAAAGCACCAACTGTAAGAAGAGTCTCTATTCTTGTACTTACGCGGCAGTTTGCCTTTTGTATTTCATTCCGATGCGAATTCTGTGTTTCATCGTCAATGTGAATGTCCAAGGAATACATTGAACCTGGAGTGGTGTATCGGAAACACATTCTGGTCTCACAGGGAATGCTCAAAGCACCGACTGTAAGAAGAGTCTCTATTCTTTTCTTGAGACGGCATTGTGCCTTTTGTATTTAATTCCGATTCGATTTCTGTGTTTCATCGTCAATGTGAAGGTCCTAGGAATACATTGAACCTGCTGAGGTGTATCGGAAACTAATACTGGTCTCACAGGGAATGCTGAAAGCACCGACTGTAAGAAGAGTCTCTATTCTTGTACTTACGCGGCAGTTTGCCTTTTGTATTTCATTCCGATGCGATTTCTGTGTTTCATCGTCAATGTGAAGGTCCAAGGAATACATTGAACGTGGAGTGGTGTATCGGAAACTAATTCTGGTCTCACAGGGAATGCTCAAAGCACCGACTGTAAGAAGAGACTCTATTCTTGTGCTTAAGGCGACATTGTGCCTTTTGTATTTAATTCCGATGCGATTTCTGTGTTTCATCGTCAATGTGAAGATCCTAGGATTACATTGAACCTGCTGAGGTGTATCGGAAACTAATACTAGTCTCACAGGGAATGCTGAAAGCACCGACAGTAAGAAGAGTCTCTATTCTTGTACTTACGCGGCAGTTTGCCTTTTGTATTTCATTCCGATGCGATTTCTGTGTTTCATCGTCAATGTGAATGTCCAAGGAATACATTGAACCTGTAGTGGTGTATCGGAATCTAATTCTGGTCTCACAGGGAATGCTCAAAACACCGGCTGTAAGAACAGTCTCTATTCTTGTACTTAAGGTGGCATTGCGCTTTTTGTGTTTAATTCCGACGCGATTTCTGTGTTTCATCGTCAATGTGAAGGTCCTAGGAATACATTGAACATGCTGAGATGTATGGGAAGCTAATACAGGTCTCACAGTGAATGCTGAAAGAACCGACTGTAAAAAGAGTCTCTATTCTTGTACTTACGCGGCAGTTTGCCTTTTGTATTTCATTCCGATGCGATTTCTGTGTCTCATCGTCAATGTGAAGGTCCAAGGAATACATTGAACCTGCAGTGGTGTATCGGAAACTAATTCTGGTCTCACAGGGAATGCTCAAAGCACCGACTGTAAGAAGAGTCTCTATTCTTGTACTTAAGGCGACATTGTGACTTTTGTATTTAATTCCGATGCGATTTCTGTGTTTCATCGTCAATGTGAAGGTCCTAGGAATACATTGAACCTGCTGAGGTGTATCGGAAACTAATACTGGTCTCACAGGGAATGCTGAAAGCACCGACTGTAAGAAGAGTCTCTATTCTTTTCTTACGCGGCAGTTTGCCTATTTGTATTTCATTCCGATGCGATTTCTGTGTTTCATCGTCAATGTGAATGTCCAAGGAATACATTGAACCTGTAGTGGTGTATCGGAATCTAATTCTGGTCTCACAGGGAATGCTCAAAACACCGGCTGTAAGAACAGTCTCTATTCTTGTACTTAAGGTGGCATTGCGCTTTTTGTGTTTAATTCCGACGCGATTTCTGTGTTTCATCGTCAATGTGAAGGTCCAAGGAATACATTGAACCTGGAGTGGTGTATCGGAAACTAATTCTGGTCTCACAGGGAATGCTCAAAGCACCGACTGTGAGAAGAGTTTCTATTCTTGTACTTAAGGTGACATTGTGCCTTTTGTATTTAATTCCGATGCGAATTCTGTGTTTCATCGTCAATGTGAAGGTCCTAGGATTACATTGAACCTGCTGAGGTGTATCGGAAACTAATACTAGTCTCACAGGGAATACTGAAAGCACCGACTGTAAGAAGAGTCTCTATTCTTGTACTTACGCGGCAGTTCGCCTTTTGTATTTCATTCCGATGCGATTTCTGTGTTTCATCGTCAATGTGAATGTCGAAGGATTACATTGAACCTGGAGTGGTGTATCGGAAACTAATACTGGTCTCACAGGGAATGCTCAAAGCACCGACTGTAAGAAGAGTCTCTATTCTTGTACTTAAGCCGTCATTGTGCCTTTTGTATTTAATTCCGATGCGATTTCTGTGGTTCATCGTCAATGTGAAGGTCCTAGGAATACATTGAACCTGCTGAGGTGTATCGGAAACTAATACTGGTCTCACAGGGAATGCTGAAAGCACCGACTGTGAGAAGAGTCTCTATTCTTGTACTTACGCGGCAGTTTGCCTTTTGTATTTCATTCCGATGCGATTTCTGTGTTTCATCGTCAATGTGTATGTCCAAGGAATACATTGAACCTGGAGTGGTGTATCGGAAACTAATACTGGTCTCACAGGGAATGCTGTAAGCACCGACTGTAAGAAGAGTCTCTATTCTTGTACTTACGCGGCAGTTCGCCTTTTGTATTTAATTCCGATGCGATATCTGGGTTTCATCGTCAATGTGTATGTCCAAGGAATACATTGAACCCGCAGTGGTGTGTCGGAAACTAATACTGGTCTCACAGGGAATGCTCAAAGCACCGACTGTAAGAAGAGTCTCTATTCTTGTACTGATGACGGCATTGTGCCTTTTGTACATAATTCCGATGCGATTTCTGTGTTTCATCGTCAATGTCAAGGTCCAAGGAATACATCGAACCTGCAGTGGTGTATCAGAAAGTAATACTGGTCTCACAGGGAATGCTCAAAGCACCGACTGTAAGAAGAGTCTCTATTCTTGTGCTTATGGCGGCATTGCGCCTTTTCAATTTAATTCCGATGCGATTTCTATGTTTCATCGTCAATATGAAGGTCCAAGGAATACATTGAACCTGCAGTGGTATATCGGAAACTAATACTGGTCTCACAGGGAATGCTCAAAGCACCGACTGTAAGAAGAGTCTCTATTATTGTACTTATGGCGGCATTGCGCCTTTTGTATTTAATTCCGATTCGATTTCTGTGTTTCATCGTCAATGTGAAGGTCCAAGGAATACATTGAACCTGCAGTGGTGTATCGGAAACTAACACTGGTCTCACAGGAAATGCTCAAAACACCGACTGTAAGAAGAGTCTCGATTCTTGTACTTATGGCGGCATTGGGCCTTCTGTATTTAGTTCCGATGCGTTTTCTGTGTTTCATCGTCAATGTGAAGGTCCAAGGAATACATTGAACCTGCTGAGGTGTATCGGAAACTAATACTGGTCTCACAGGGAATGTTCATGGCACCGACTATAAGAAGAGTCTCTATTCTTGTACTTAAGACGGCATTGTGCCTTTTGGATTTAACTCCGATGCGATTTCTGTGTTTCTTCGTCAATGTGAAGGTCCTAGGAATACATTGAACCTGCAGTGGTGTATCGGAAACTAGTACTGGTCTCACGGGGAATGCTGAAAGCACCGACTGTAAGAAGGGTCTCTATTCTTGTACTTACGCGGCAGTTTGCCTTTTGTATTTCATTCCGAAGCGATTTCTGTGTTTCATCATCAATGTGAAGGTCCAAGGAATACATTGAACCTGCAGTGGTGTATCGGAAACTAATACTGGTCTGACAGGGAATGCGCAAAGCACCTAGTGTAAGAAGAGTCTGTATTCTTGTACTTAAGGCGACATTGTGCCTTTTGTTTTTAATTCCGTAGCGATTTCTGTGTTTCATCGTCAATGTGAAGGTCCTAGGAATACAATGAACCTGCTGAGGTGTATCGGAAACATACTGGTCTCACAGGGAATGCTGAAAGCACCGACTGTAAGAAGAGTCTCTATTTTTGTACTTAAGGCGGCATTGCACCTTTTGTATTAAATTCCGATGCGATTTCTGTGTTTCATCGTCAATGTGATGGTCCAAGGAATACACTGAACCTGCAGTGGTGTATCGGAAACTAATATTGGTCTCACAGGGAATGCTCAAAGCACCGACTGTAAGAAGAGTCTCTATTCTTGTACTTATGACGGCATTTGCCTTTTGTAATTAATTCCGATGCGATTACTGTGATTCATCGTCAATGTGAAGGTCCAAGGAATACATTGAACTTGCAGTTTTGAATCAGAAACTAATACTGGTCTCACAGGGAATGCTCAAAGCACCGACTGTGAGAAGAGTCTCTATTCTTGTACTTAAGGCGGCATTGCGCCTTTTGTATTTAATTCCGATGCGATTTCTGTGTTTCAACGTCAATGTGAAGGTCCAAGGAATACATTGAATCTGCAGTGGCGTATCGGAAACTAATACTGGTCTCACAGGGAATGCTCAGAGCACCGACAGTAAGAGGAGTCTCTATTCTTGTACTTAAGGCGGCATTGTGCCTTTTGTATTTACCTCCGACGCGATTTCTGTGTTTCATCGTCAATGTGAAGGTGCAAGGAATACATTGAACCTGCAGTGGTGTATCGGAAACTAACACTGGTCTCACAGGAAATGCTCAAAACACCGACTGTAAGAAGAGTCTCTATTCTTGTACTTAAGACGGCATTGTGCCTTTTGTATTTCACTCCGATGCGATTTCTGTGTTTCTTCGTCATTGTGAAGGTCCTAGGAATACATTGAACCTGCTGAGGTGTATCAGAAACTAATACTGGTCTCACAGGTAATGCTCAAAGCACCGACTGTAAGAAGAGTCTCTATTCCTGTACTTAAGACGGCATTGTGCCTTTTGTATTTAATTCCGATGCGATTTCTGTGTTTCATCGTCAATGTGTATGTCCAAGGAATACATTGAACCTGCAGTGGTGTATCGGAAAATAATTCTGGTCTCACACAGAATACTGAAATCACCGACTGTAAGAAGAGTCTCTATTCTTGTAGTTAAGGCGGCATTGCGCCTTTTGTATTTAATTCCGATGCGATTTCTGTGTTTCATCGTCAATGTGAAGGTCCTAGGAATACATTGAACCTGCTGAGGTGTAACGGAAACTAATACTGGTCTCACAGGGAATGCTGAAAGCACCGACTGTAAGAAGAGTCTCTATTCTTGTACTTACGCGGCAGTTTGCTTTTTGTATTTCATTCCGATGCGATTTCTGTGTTTCATCGTCAATGTGAAGGTCCTAGGAATACATTGAACCTGCTGAGGTTTATCGGAAACTAATACTGGTCTGACAGGGACTGCTCAAAGCACCTAGTGTAAGAAGAGTCTGTATTCTTGTACTTAAAACGGCATTGTGCCTGTTGTATTTAATTCCGATGCGATTTCTGTGTTTCATCGTCAATGTGAAGGTCCAAGGAATACATTGAACCTGCAGTGGTGTATCGGAAACTAATACTGGTCTCACAGGGAATGCTCAAAGCACCGACTGTAAGAAGAGTGTCTTTTCTTGTACTTAAGGCGACATTGTGCCTTTTGTATTTAATTCCGATGCGATTTCTGTGTTTCATCGTCAATGTGAAGGTCCAAGGAATACATTGAACCTGCAGTGGTGTACCGGAAACTAACACTGGTCTCACAGGAAATGCTCAAAACACCGACTGTAAGAAGAGTCTGTATTCTTGTACTTAAGACGGCATTGTGCCTTTTGTATTTAACTCCGATGCGATTTATGTGTTTCTTCGTCAATGTGAAGGTCCTAGGGATACATTGAACCTGCAGTGGTGTATCGGAAACTAATACTGGTCTCACAGGTATTGCTCAAAGCACGGACTGTAAGAAGAGTCTCTATTCCTGTACTTAAGACGGCATTGCGCCTTTTGTATTTAATTCCGATGCGATTTCTGTGTTTCATCGTCAATGTGTATGTCCAAGGAATACTTTGAACCTGCAGTGGTGTATCGGAAAATAATTCTGGTCTCACACGGAATGCTCAAATCACCGATTGTAAGAAGAGTCCTTATTCTTGTACTTAAGGCAGCATTGTGCCTTTTGTATTTAATTCCGATTCGATTTCTGTGTTTAATCGTTAATATGAAGGACCAAGGAATACATTGAACCTGGAGTGATGTAGCGGAAACTAATACTGGTCTCACAGGAATGGATAAAAACACAGACTCTAAGAACTCTCACTCTTCCTGTACTTAAGGCGGCATTGAGTCTTTTGTATTTAATTACGATGTAATTTCAGTGTTTGATCGTCAATGTGTATGTCCAAGGAATACTTTAAACCTGCAGTGGTGTATCGGAAACTAATACTGGTCTCACTGGGAATGCGCAAGGCACCGACTGCAAGAAGAGTCTGCATTCTTGTACTTAAGGCGGCATTTTGCCTTTTGTATTTAATTCCGATGCGATTTCTGTGTTTCATCGTCAATGTGAAGGTCCAAGGAATATATTGAACCTGCACTGGTGTATCAGAAACTAATACTGGTCTCACAGGGAATGCTCAAAGCACCGACTGTAAGAAGAGTCTCTATTCTTGTACTTAAGGCGGCATTACGTCTTTTGTATTTAACTCCGATGCGATTTCTGTGTTTCATCGTCAATGTGAAGGTCCAAGGAATATATTGAACCTGCAGTGGTATATCGGAAACTAACACTGGTCTCACAGGGAATGCTCAAAACACCGACTGTAAGAAGAGTTTCTATTCTTGTACCTAAGGCGGCATTGTGCCTTTTGTATTTAATTCCGATGCGATTTCTGTGTTTCATCGCCAATGTGACGGTTCAAGGAATACATTGAGCCTGCAGTGGTGTATCAGAAACTAATACTGGTCTCACAGGGAATGCTCAAAGCACCGACTGTAAGAAGAGTCTCTATTTTTGTACATAAGGCAGCATTGCGCCTTTTGTATTCAATTCCGATGCGATTTCTGTGTTTCATCGTCAATGTGAAGGTCCAAGGAATACAATGAACCGGCAGTGGTGTATCGGAAACTAAAACTGGTCTCACAGGGAATGCTCAAAACACCGACTGTAAGAAGAGTTTCTATTCTTGTACTTAAGGCGGCATTGTGCCTTTTGTATTTAATTCCGATGCGATTTCTGTGTTTCATCGTCAATGTGAAGGTCCAAGGAATACATTGAACCTGCAGTGGTGTATCAGAAGCTAATACTGGTCTCACAGGGAATGCTCAAAGCACCGCCTGTAAGAAGAGTCTCTATTCTTGTGCTTAAGCCGGCATTGCGCCTTTTCAATTTAATTCCGATGCGATTTCTATGTTTCATCGTCAATATGAAGGTCCAAGGAATACATTGAACCTGCAGTGGTGTATCGGAAACTAATACTGGTCTCACAGGGAATGCTCAAAGCACCGACTGTAAGAAGAGTCTCTATTCTTGTACTTAAGGCGGCATTGGCCTTTTGTATTTAATTCCGATGCGATTTCTGTGTTTCATCGTCAATGTGAAGGTCCAAGGAATACATTGAACCTGCAGTGGTGTATCGGAAACTAATACTGGTCTCATAGGGAATGCTTAAGGCACCGACAGTAAGAAGAGTCTCTATTCTTGTACTTAAGGCGGCATTGTGCATTCTGTATTTAACTCCGATGCGATTTCTGTGTTTCATCGTCAATGTAAAGGTCCAAGGAATACATTGAACCTGCAGTGGTGTATCAGAAACTAATATTGGCCTCACAGGGAATGTTTAAAGCACCGACTGTAAGAAGAGTCTCTATTCTTGTACTTATGGCGGCATTGCGCCTTTTGTAATTAATTCCCATGCGATTTCTGCGTTTCATCGTCAATGTGAGGGTCCAAGGAATACATTGAACCTGCAGTGGTGTATCGGAAACTAATACTGGTCTCACAGGGAATGCTCAAAGCACCGACTGTAAGAAGAGTCTCTGTTCTTGTACTTAAGGCGGCATTGTGCCTTTTGTATTTGATTCCGATGCGATTTCTGCGTTTCATCGTCAATGTCAAGCTCCAAGGAATACATTGAACCTTCAGTGGTGTCACGGAAACTAATACTGGTCTCACAGGGAATGCTCAAAGCACCGACTGTAAGTAGAGTCTCTATTCTTGTACTTAAGATGGCATAGTGCCTTTTGAATTTAATTCCGATGCGATTTCTGTGTTTCATCGTTAATGTGAAGGTCCAAGGAATACATTGAACCTGCAGTGGTGTACCGGAAACTAACACTGGTCTCACAGGAAATTCTCAAAACACCGACTGTAAGAAGAGTCTGTATTCTTGTACTTAAGACGGCATTGTGCCTTTTGTATCTAACTCCGATGCGATTTCTGTGTTTCTTCGTCAATGTGAAGGTCCTAGGGATACATTGAACCTGCAGTGGTGTATCGGAAACTAATACTGGTCTCACAGGTAATGCTCAAAGCACCGACTGTAAGAAGAGTCTCTATTCCTGTACTTAAGACGGCATTGTGCCTTTTGTATTTAATTCCGTTGCGATTTCTGTGTTTCATCGTCAATGTGTATGTCCAAGGAATACTTTGAACCTGCAGTGGTGTATCGGAAAATAATTCTGGTCTCACACGGAATGCTCAAAGCACCGACTGTAAAAAGAGTCTCTATTCTTGTACTGAAGGCGGTATTGAGCATTTGGTATTTAATTCCGATGCGATTTCTGTGTTTCATCGTCAATGTGAAGGTCCAAGGAATATATTGAACCTGCAGTGGTATATCAGAAACTAATACTGGTCTCACAGGGAATGCTCAAAGCACCGACTGTAAGAAGGGTCTCTATTCTTATACTTAAGGCGGCATTGCGTCTTTTGTATTTAATTCCGATGCGATTTCTGTTTTTCATCGTCAATGTGAAGGTCCAAGGAATACATTGAACCTGCAGTGGTGTATCGGAAACTAACACTGGTCTCACAGGGAATGCTCAAAACACCGACTGTAAGAAGAGTTTCTATTCTTGTACCTAAGGCGGCATTGTGCCTTTTGTATTTAATTCCGATGCGATTTCTGTGTTTCATCATCAATGTGAAGGTCCAAGGAATACATTGAACCTGCAGTGGTGTATCGGAAACTAATACTGGTCTCACAGGGAATGCTCAAAGCACCGACTGTAAGAAGAGTCTCTGTTCTTGTACTTAAGGCGGCATTGTGCCTTTTGTATTTAATTCCGATGCGATTTCTGCGTTTCATCGTCAATGTCAAGCACCAAGGAATACATTGAACCTTCAGTGGTGCATCGGAAACTAATACTGGTCTCACAGGGAATGCTCAAAGCACCGACTGTAAGGAGAGTCTCTATTCTTGTACCGAAGGCGGCATTGAGATTTTGTATTTAATTCCGATGCGATTTCGGTGTTTCATCGTCAATGTGAAGGTCCAAGGAATATATTGAACCTGCAGTGGTATATCAGAAACTAATACTGGTCTCACAGGGAATGCTCAAAGCACCGACTGTAAGAAGAGTCTCTATTCTTATACTTAAGGCGGCATTGCGTCTTTTGTATTTAATCCCGATGCGATTTCTGTGTTTCATCGTCAATGTGACGGTCCAAGGAATACATTGAACCTGCAGTGGTGTATCAGAAACTAATACTGATCTCACAGCGAATGCTCAAAACACCGACTGTAAGAAGAGTCTCTATTCTTGTACATAAGGCAGCATTGCGCCTTTTGTATTTAATTCCGATGCGATTTCTGTGTTTCATCGTCAATGTGAAGGTCCAAGGAATACAATGAACCGGCAGTGGTGTATCGGAAACTAAAACTGGTCTCACAGGGAATGCTCAAAACACCGACTGTAAGAAGAGGCTCTATTCTTGTATTTAAGACGGCATTGTGCCTTTTGTATTTAACTCCGATGCGATTTCTGTGTTTCTTCGTCAATGTGAAGGTCCAAGGAATTCATTGAGCCTGCAGTGGTGTATCGGAAACTAACACTGGTCTCACAGGGAATGCTCAAAACACCGACTGTAAGAAGAGTTTCTATTCTTGTACTTAAGGCGGAATTGTGCCTTTTGTATTTAATTCCGATGCGATTTCTGTGTTTCATCATCAATGTGAAGGTCCAAGGAATACATTGAACCTGCAGTGGTGTATCGGAAACTAACACTGGTCTCACAGGGAATGCTCAAAACACCGACTGTAAGAAGAGTTTCTATTCTTGTACCTAAGGCGGCATTGTGCCTTTTGTATTTAATTCCGATGCGATTTCTGTAATTCATCGTCAATGTGTATGTCCAAGTAATACTTTGAACCTGCAGTGGTGTATCGGAAAATAATTCTGGTCTCACTCGGAATGCTCAAAGCACCGACTGTAAGGAGAGTCTCTATTCTTGTAATGAAGGCGGCATTGAGCATTTTGTGTTTAATTGCGATGCGATTTCTGTGTTTCATCGTCAATGTGAAGGTCCAAGGAATACATTGCACCTGCAGTGGTGTATCGGAAACTAATACTGGTCTCACACGGTATGCTCAAATCACCGATTGTAAGAAGAGTCCTTATTCTTGTACTTAAGGCGGCATTGTGCCTTTTGTATTTAATTCCGATTCGATTTCTGTATTTAATCGTTAATATGAAGGACCAAGGAATACATTGAACCTGGAGTGATGTAGCGGAAACTAATACTGGTCTCACAGGAATGGATAAAAACACAGACTCTAAGAACTCTCACTCTTCCTGTACTTAAGGCGGCATTGAGTCTTTTGTATTTAATTACGATGTAATTTCAGTGTTTCATCGTATATGTGTATGTCCAAGGAATACTTTAAACCTGCAGTGGTGTATCGGAAACTAATACTGGTCTCACTGGGAATGCGCAAGGCACCGACTGCAAGAAGAGTCTGCATTCTTGTACTTAAGGCGGCATTTTGCCTTTTGTATTTAATTCCGATGCGATTTCTGTGTTTCATCGTCAATGTGAAGGTCCAAGGAATATATTGAACCTGCAGTGGTGTATCAGAAACTAATACTGGTCTCACAGGGAATGCTCAAAGCACCGACTGTAAGAAGAGTCTGTATTCTTGTACTTAAGGCGGCATTACGTCTTTTGTATTTAACTCCGATGCGATTTCTGTGTTTCATCGTCAATGTGAAGGTCCAAGGAATATATTGAACCTGCAGTGGTATATCGGAAACTAACACTGGTCTCACAGGGAATGCTCAAAACACCGACTGTAAGAAGAGTTTCTATTCTTGTACCTAAGGCGGCATTGTGCCTTTTGTATTTCATTCCGATGCGATTTCTGTGTTTCATCGCCAATGTGACGGTTCAAGGAATACATTGAGCCTGCAGTGGTGTATCAGAAACTAATACTGGTCTCACAGGGAATGCTCAAAGCACCGACTGTAAGAAGAGTCTCTATTTTTGTACATAAGGCAGCATTGCGCCTTTTGTATTCAATTCCGATGCGATATCTGTGTTTCATCGTCAATGTGAAGGTCCAAGGAATACAATGAACCGGCAGTGGTGTATCGGAAACTAAAACTGGTCGCACAGGGAATGCTTAAAACACCGACTGTAAGAAGAGTTTCTATTCTTGTACTTAAGGCGGCATTGTGCCTTTTGTATTTAATTCCGATGCGATTTCTGTGTTTCATCGTCAATGTGAAGGTCCAAGGAATACATTGAACCTGCAGTGGTGTATCAGAAGCTAATACTGGTCTCACAGGGAATGCTCAAAGCACCGACTGTAAGAAGAGTCTCTATTCTTGTGCTTAAGCCGGCATTGCGCCTTTTCAATTTAATTCCGATGCGATTTCTATGTTTCATCGTCAATATGAAGGTCCAAGGATACATTGAACCTGCAGTGGTGTATCGGAAACTAATACTGGTCTCACAGGGAATGCTCAAAGCACCGACTGTAAGAAGAGTCTCTATTCTTGTACTTAAGGCGGCATTGGCCTTTTGTATTTAATTCCGATGCGATTTCTGTGTTTCATCGTCAATGTGAAGGTCCAAGGAATACATTGAACCTGCAGTGGTGTATCGGAAACTAATACTGGTCTCATAGGGAATGCTTAAGGCACCGACAGTAAGAAGAGTCTCTATTCTTGTACTTAAGGCGGCATTGTGCATTCTATATTTAACTCCGATGCAATTTCTGTGTTTCATCGTCAATGTAAAGGTCCAAGGAATACATTGAACCTGCAGTGGTGTATCAGAAACTAATATTGGCCTCACAGGGAATGTTTAAAGCACCGACTGTAAGAAGAGTCTCTATTCTTGTACTTATGGCGGCATTGCGCCTTTTGTAATTAATTCCCATGCGATTTCTGCGTTTCATCGTCAATGTGAGGGTCCAAGGAATACATTGAACCTGCAGTGGTGTATCGGAAACTAATACTGGTCTCACAGGGAATGCTCAAAGCACCGACTGTAAGAAGAGTCTCTGTTCTTGTACTTAAGGCGGCATTGTGCCTTTTGTATTTAATTCCGATGCGATTTCTGCGTTTCATCGTCAATGTCAAGCTCCAAGGAATACATTGAACCTTCAGTGGTGTAACGGAAACTAATACTGGTCTCACAGGGAATGCTCAAAGCACCGACTGTAAGTAGAGTCTCTATTCTTGTACTTAAGATGGCATAGTGCCTTTTGAATTTAATTCCGATGCGATTTCTGTGTTTCATCGTTAATGTGAAGGTCCAAGGAATACATTGAACATGCAGTGGTGTACCAGAAACTAACACTGGTCTCACAGGAAATTCTCAAAACACCGACTGTAAGAAGAGTCTGTATTCTTGTACTTAAGACGGCATTGTGCCTTTTGTATTTAACTCCGATGCGATTTCTGTGTTTCTTCGTCAATGTGAAGGTCCTAGGGATACATTGAACCTGCAGTGGTGTATCGGAAACTAATACTGGTCTCACACGGAATGCTCAAAGCACCGACTGTAAAAAGAGTCTCTATTCTTGTACTGAAGGCGGCATTGAGCATTTTGTATTTAATTCCGATGCGATTTCTGTGTTTCATCGTCAATGTGAAGGTCCAAGGAATATATTGAACCTGCAGTGGTATATCAGAAACTAATACTGGTCTCACAGGGAATGCTCAAAGCACCGACTGTAAGAAGGGTCTCTATTCTTATACTTAAGGCGGCATTGCGTCTTTTGTATTTAATTCCGATGCGATTTCTGTTTTTCATCGTCAATGTGAAGGTCCAAGGAATACATTGAACCTGCAGTGGTGTATCGGAAACTAACACTGGTCTCACAGGGAATGCTCAAAACACCGACTGTAAGAAGAGTTTCTATTCTTGTACCTAAGGCGGCATTGTGCCTTTTGTATTTAATTCCGATGCGATTTCTGTGTTTCATCGTCAATGTGACGGTCCAAGGAATACATTGAATCTGCAGTGGTGTATCAGAAACTAATACTGATCTCACAGCGAATGCTCAAAACACCGACTGTAAGAAGAGTCTCTATTCTTGTACATAAGGCAGCATTGCGCCTTTTGTATTTAATTCCGATGCGATTTCTGTGTTTCATCGTCAATGTGAAGGTCCAAGGAATACAATGAACCGGCAGTGGTGTATCGGAAACTAAAACTGGTCTCACAGGGAATGCTCAAAACACCGACTGTAAGAAGAGATTCTATTCTTGTACTTAAGGCGGCATTGTGCCTTTTGTATTTAATTCCGATGCGATTTCTGTGTTTCATCGTCAATGTGAAGGTCCAAGGAATACATTGAACCTGCTGTGGTGTATCAGAAACTAATACTGGTCTCACAGGGAATGCTCAGAGCACCGACTGTAACAAGAGTCTCTATTCTTGTACCTAAGGCGGCATTGGGCCTATTGTATTTAATTCCGATGCGATGTCTGTGTTTCATCGTCAATGTGAAGGTCCAAGGAATACATTGAACATGCAGTGGTGTATCGGAAACTAATACCGGACTCACAGGGAATGCTCATGGCACCGACTGTAAGAAGAGGCTCTATTCTTGTACTTGAGATGGCATTGTGCCTTTTGTATTTAACTCCGATGCGATTTCTGTGTTTCTTCGTCAATGTGAAGGTCCAAGGAATTCATTGAACCTGCAGTGGTGTATCGGAAACTGACACTGGTCTCACAGGGAATGCTCAAAACACCGACTGTAAGAAGAGTCTGTATTCTTGTACTGATGACGGCATTGTGCCTTTTGTACTTAATTCTGATGCGATTTCTGTGTTTCATCGTCAATGTGAAGGTCCAAGGAATACATTGAACCTGCAGTGGTGTATCAGAAAGTAATACTGGTCTCACAGGGAATGCTCAAAGCACCGACTGTAAGAAGAGTCTCTATTCTTGTGCTTAAGCCGGCATTGCGCCTTTTCAATTTAATTCCGATGCGATTTCTATGTTTCATCGTCAATATGAAGGTCCAAGGAATACATTGAACCTGCAGTGGTGTATCGGAAACTAATACTGGTCTCACAGGGAATGCTCAAAGCACCGACTGTAAGAAAAGTCTCTATTCTTGTACTTAAGGCGGCATTGGCCTTTTGTATTTAATTCCGATGCGATTTCTGTGTTTCATCGTCAATGTGAAGGTCCAAGGAATACATTGAACCTGCAGTGGTGTATCGGAAACTAATACTGGTCACATAGGGAATGCTTAAGGCACCGACAGTAAGAAGAGTCTCTATTCTTGTACTTAAGGCGGCATTGTGCATTCTGTATTTAACTCCGATGCGATTTCTGTGTTTCATCGTCAATGTAAAGGTCCAAGGAATACATTGAACCTGCAGTGGTGTATCAGAAACTAATACTGGCCTCACAGGGAATGTTTAAAGCACCGACTGTAAGAAGAGTCTCTATTCTTGTACTTATGGCGGCATTGCGCCTTTTGTAATTAATTCCAATGCGATTTCTGCGTTTCATCGTCAATGTGAGGGTCCAAGGAATACATTGAACCTGCAGTGGTGTATCGGAAACTAATACTGGTCTCACAGGGAATGCTCAAAGCACCGACTGTAAGAAGAGTCTCTGTTCTTGTACTTAAGGCCGCATTGTGCCTTTTGTATTTAATTCCGATGCGATTTCTGCGTTTCATCGTCAATGTCAAGCTCCAAGGAATACATTGAACCTTCAGTGGTGTATCGGAAACTAATACTGGTCTCACAGGGAATGCTCAAAGCACCGACTGTAAGTAGAGTCTCTATTCTTGTACTTAAGATGGCATAGTGCCTTTTGAATTTAATTCCGATGCGATTTCTGTGTTTCATCGTTAATGTGAAGGTCCAAGGAATACATTGAACCTGCAGTGGTGTACCGGAAACTAACACTGGTCTCTCAGGAAATGCTCAAAACACCGACTGTAAGAAGACTCTGTATTCTTGTACTTAAGACGGCATTGTGCCTTTTGTATTTAACTCCGATGCGATTTCTGTGTTTCTTCGTCAATGTGAACGTCCTAGGGATACATTGAACCTGCAGTGGTGTATCGGAAACTAATACTGGTCTCACAGGTAATGCTCAAAGCACCGACTGTAAGAAGAGTCTCTATTCCTGTACTTAAGACGGCATTGTGCCTTTTGTATTTAATTCCGATGCGATTTCTGTGTTTCATCGTCAATGTGTATGTCCAAGGAATACTTTGAACCTGCAGTGGTGTATCGGAAAATAATTCTGGTCTCACACGGAATGCTCAAAGCACCGACTTTAAGAAGAGTTTCTATTCTTGTACCTAAGGCGGCATTGTGCCTTTTGTATTTAATTCCGATGCGATTTCTGTGTTTCATCGTCAATGTGACGGTCCAAGGAATACATTGAACCTGCAGTGGTGTATCAGAAACTAATACTGATCTCACAGCGAATGCTCAAAACACCGACTGTAAGAAGAGTCTCTATTCTTGTACATATGGCAGCATTGCGCCTTTTGTATTTAATTCCGATGCGATTTCTGTGTTTCATCGTCAATGTGAAGGTCCAAGGAATACAATGAACCGGCAGTGGTGTATCGGAAACTAAAACTGGTCTCACAGGGAATGCTCAAAACACCGACTGTAAGAAGAGTTTCTATTCTTGTACTTAAGGCGGCATTGTGCCTTTTGTATTTAATTCCGATGCGATTTCTGTGTTTCATCGTCAATGTGAAGGTCCAAGGAATACCCTGAACCTGCAGTGGTGTATCAGAAACTAATACTGATCTCACAGGGAATGCTCAAAGCACCGACTGTAAGAAGAGTCTCTATTCTTGTACTTAAGGTGGCATTGCGCCTTTTGTATTTAATTCCTATGCGATTTCTGTGTTTCATCGTCAATGTGAAGGTCCGAGGAATACAATGAACCGGCAGTGGTGTATCGAAAACTAATACTAGTCTCACAGGGAATGCTCAAAGCACCGACAGTATGAAGAGTCTCTATTCTTGTACTTAAGGCGGCATTGTGCCTTTTGTATTTGACTCCGATGCGATTTCTGTGTTTCATTGTCAATGTGAACCTCAAAGGAATACATTGAACCTGCAGTGGTGTATCAGAAACTAATACTGGTCTCACAGGGAATGCTCAGAGCACCGACTGTAACAAGAGTCTCTATTCTTGTACCTAAGGCGGCATTGGGCCTATTGTATTTAATTCCGATGCGATGTCTGTGTTTCATCGTCAATGTGAAGGTCCAAGGAATACATTGAACATGCAGTGGTGTATCGGAAACTAATACCGGACTCACAGGGAATGCTCATGGCACCGACTGTAAGAAGAGGCTCTATTCTTGTACTTAAGACGGCATTGTGCCTTTTGTATTTAACTCCGATGCGATTTCTGTGTTTCTTCGTCAATGTGAAGGTCCAAGGAATTCATTGAACCTGCAGTGGTGTATCGGAAACTAACACTGGTCTCACAGGAAACGCTCAAAACACTGACTGTAAGAAGAGTTTCTATTCTTGTACTTAAGGCGGAATTGTGCCTTTTGTATTTAATTCCGATGCGATTTCTGTGTTTCATCATCAATGTGAAGGTCCAAGGAATACATTGAACCTGCAGTGGTGTATCGGAAACTAACACTGGTCTCACAGGGAATGCTCAAACCACCGACTGTAAGAAGAGTTTCTATTCTTGTACCTAAGGCGGCATTGTGCCTTTTGTATTTAATTCCGATGCGATTTCTGTGTTTCATCGTCAATGTGTATGTCCAAATAAAACTTTGAACCTGCAGTGGTGTATCGGAAAATAATTCTGGTCTCACTCGGAATGCTCAAAGCACCGACTGTAAGGAGAGTCTCTATTCTTGTAATGAAGGCGGCATTGAGCATTTTGTATTTAATTCCGATGCGATTTCTGTGTTTCATCGTCAATGTGAAGGTCCAAAAAATACATTGCACCTGCAGTGGTGTATCGGAAACTAAAACTGGTCTCACACGAAAGGATCAAATCACAGACTCTAAGAACTCTCACTCTTCTTGCACTTAAGGCGGCATTGTGCCTTTTGTATTTAATTCCGATGTAATTTCGGTGTTTCATCGTCAATGTGTATGTCCAAGGAATACATTGAACCTGCAGTGGTGTATCGGAAACTAATACTGGTCTCACACAGTATGCTCAAATCAGTGATTGTAAGAAGAGTCCTTATTCTTGTACTAAAGGCGGCATTGTGCCTTTTGTATTTAATTCCGATTCAATTTCTGTATTTAATCGTTAATATGAAGGACCAAGGAATACATTGAACCTGGAGTGATGTAGCGGAAACTAATACTGGTCTCACAGGAATGGATAAAAACACAGACTCTAAGAACTCTCACTCTTCCTGTACTTAAGGCGGCATTGAGTCTTTTGTATTTAATTCCGATGTAATTTCAGTGTTTCATCGTCAATGTGTACGTCCAAGGAATACTTTAAACTTGCAGTGGTGTATCGGAAACTAATACTGGTCTCACTGGGAATGCGCAAGGCACCGACTGCAAGAAGAGTCTGCATTCTTGTACTTAAGGCGGCATTTTGCCTTTTGTATTTAATTCCGATGCGATTTCTGTGTTTCATCGTCAATGTGAAGGTCCAAGGAATATATTGAACCTGCAGTGGTGTATCAGAAACTAATACTGGTCTCACAGGGAATGCTCAAAGCACCGACTGTAAGAAGAGTCTCTATTCTTGTACTTAAGGCGGCATTACGTCTTTTGTATTTAACTCCGATGCGATTTCTGTGTTTCATCGTCAATGTGAAGGTCCAAGGAATATATTGAACCTGCAGTGGTATATCGGAAACTAACACTGGTCTCACAGGGAATGCTCAAAACACCGACTGTAAGAAGAGTTTCTATTCTTGTACCTAAGGCGGCATTGTGCCTTTTGTATTTAATTCCGATGCGATTTCTGTGATTCATCGCCAATGTGACGGTTCAAGGAATACATTGAGCCTGCAGTGGTGTATCAGAAACTAATACTGGTCTCACAGGGAATGCTCAAAGCACCGACTGTAAGAAGAGTCTCTATTCTTGTACATAAGGCAGCATTGCGCCTTTTGTATTCAATTCCGATGCGATGTCTGTGTTTCATCGTCAATGTGAAGGTCCAAGGAATACAATGAACCGGCAGTAGTGTATCGGAAACTAAAACTGGTCTCACAGGGAATGCTCAAAACACCGACTGTAAGAAGAGTTTCTATTCTTGTTATTAAGGCGGCATTGTGCCTTTTGTATTTAATTCCGATGCGATTTCTGTGTTTCATCGTCAATGTGAAGGTCCAAGGAATACATTGAACCTGCAGTGGTGTATCAGAAGCTAATACTGTTCTCACAGGGAATGCTCAAAGCACCGACTGTAAGAAGAGTCTCTGTTCTCGTACTTAAGGCGGCATTGCGCCTTTTGTATTTAATTCCGATGCGATTTCTGTGTTTCATCTTCAATGTGAAGGTCCAAGGAATACAATGAACCGGCAGTGGTGTATCGGAAACTAATACTGGTCTCACAGGGAATGCTCAAAGCACCGACAGTAAGAAGAGTCTCTATTCTTGTACTTAAGGCGGCATTGTGCCTTTTGTATTTAACTCCGATGCGATTTCTGTGTTTCATCGTCAATGTGAAGGTCCAAGGAATACATTGAACCTGCAGTGATGTATCAGAAAGTAATACTGGTCTCACAGGGAATGCTCAAAGCACCGACTGTAAGAAGAGTCTCTATTCTTGTTCCTAAGGCGGCATTGGGCCTTTTGTATCTAATTCCGATGCGATTTCTGTGTTTCATCGTCAATGTGAAGGTCCAAGGAATACATTGAACCTGCAGTGGTGTATCGGAAACTAATACTGGTCTCACAGGGAATGCTCATGGCACCGACTGTAAGAAGAGGCTCTATTATTGTACTTAATACGGCATTGTGCCTTTTGTTTTTAACTCCGATGCGATTTCTGTGTTTCTTCGTCAATGTGAAGGTCCAAGGAATACATTGAACCTGCAGTGGTGTATCGGAAACTAACACTGGTCTCACAAGGAATGCTCAAAGCACCGACAGTAAGAAGAGTCTCTATTCTTGTACTTAAGGCGGCATAGTGCCTTTTGTATTTAACTCCGATGCGATTTCTGTATTTCATCGTCAATGTGAAGGTCCAAGGAATACATTGAACCTGCAGTGGTGTATCGGAAACTAACACTGGTCTCACAGGGAATGCTCAAAACACCGACTGTAAGAAGAGTTTCTATTCTTGTACCTAAGGCGGCATTGTGCCTTTTGTATTTAATTCCGATGCGATTTCTGTGTTTCATCGTCAATGTGACGGTCCAAGGAATACATTGAACCTGCAGTGGTGTATCAGAAACTAATACTGATCTCACAGCGAATGCTCAAAACACCGACTGTAAGAAGAGTCTCTATTCTTGTACATAAGGCAGCATTGCGCCTTTTGTATTTAATTCCGATGCGATTTCTGTGCTTCATCGTCAATGTGAAGGTCCAAGGAATACAATGAACCGGCAGTGGTGTATCGGAAACTAAAACTGGTCTCACAGGGAATGCTCAAAACACCGACTGTAAGAAGAGTTTCTATTCTTGTACTTAAGGCGGCATTGTGCCTTTTGTATTTCATTCCGATGCGATTTCTGTGTTTCATCGTCAATGTGAAGGTCCAAGGAATACCCTGAACCTGCAGTGGTGTATCAGAAACTAATACTGATCTCACAGGGAATGCTCAAAGCACCGACTGTAAGAAGAGTCTCTATTCTTGTACTTAAGGTGGCATTGCGCCTTTTGTATTTAATTCCTATGCGATTTCTGTGTTTCATCGTCAATGTGAAGGTCCGAGGAATACAGTGAACCGGCAGTGGTGTATCGAAAACTAATACTGGTCTCACAGGGAATGCTCAAAGCACCGACAGTATGAAGAGTCTCTATTCTTGTACTTAAGGCGGCATTGTGCCTTTTGTATTTGTCTCCGATGCGATTTCTGTGTTTCATTGTCAATGTGAACCTCAAAGGAATACATTGAACCTGCAGTGGTGTATCAGAAACTAATACTGGTCTCACAGGGAATGCTCAGAGCACCGACTGTAACAAGAGTCTCTATTCTTGTACCTAAGGCGGCATTGGGCCTATTGTATTTAATTCCGATGCGATGTCTGTGTTTCATCGTCAATGTGAAGGTCCAAGGAATACATTGAACATGCAGTGGTGTATCGGAAACTAATACCGGACTCACAGGGAATGCTCATGGCACCGACTGTAAGAAGAGGCTCTATTCTTGTACTTAAGACGGCATTGTGCCTTTTGTATTTAACTCCGATGCGATTTCTGTGTTTCTTCGTCAATGTGAAGGTCCAAGGAATTCATTGAACCTGCAGTGGTGTATCGGAAACTAACCCTGGTCTCACAGGAAATGCTCAAAACACCGACTGTAAGAAGAGTTTCTATTCTTGTACTTAAGGCGGAATTGTGCCTTTTGTATTTAATTCCGATGCGATATCTGTGTTTCATCATCAATGTGAAGGTCCAAGGAATACATTGAACCTGCAGTGGCGTATCGGAAACTAACACTGGTCTCACAGGGAATGCTCAAAACCCCGACTGTAAGAAGAGTTTCTATTCTTGTACCTAAGGCGGCATTGTGCCTTTTGTATTTAATTCCGATGCGATTTCTGTGTTTCATCGTCAATGTGTATGTCCAAGGAATACTTTGTACCTGCAGTGGTGTATCGGAAAATAATTCTGGTCTCACTCGGAATGCTCAAAGCACCGACTGTAAGGAGAGTCTCTATTCTTGTAATGAAGGCGGCATTGAGCATTTTGTATTTAATTCCGATGCGATTTCTGTGTTTCATCGTCAATGTGAAGGTCCAACAAATACATTGCACCTGCAGTGGTGTATCGGAAACTAAAACTGGTCTCACACGAAAGGATCAAATCACAGACTCTAAGAACTCTCACTCTTCTTGCACTTAAGGCGGCATTGTGCCTTTTGTATTTAATTCCGATGTAATTTCGGTGTTTCATCGTCAATGTGTATGTCCAAGGAATACATTGAACCTGCAGTGGTGTATCGGAAACTAATACTGGTCTCACACGGTATGCTCAAATCACCAATTGTGAGAAGAGTCCTTATTCTTGTACTAAAGGCGGCATTGTGCCTATTGTATTTAATTCCGATTCAATTTCTGTATTTAATCGTTAATATGAAGGACCAAGGAATACATTGAACCTGGAGTGATGTAGCGGAAACTAATACTGGTCTCACAGGAATGGATAAAAACACAGACACTAAGAACTCTCACTCTTCCTGTACTTAAGGCGGCATTGAGTCTTTTGTATTTAATTCCGATGTAATTTCAGTGTTTCATCGTCAATGTGTACGTCCAAGGAATACTTTAAACTTGCAGTGGTGTATCGGAAACTAATACTGGTCTCACTGGGAATGCGCAAGGCACCGACTACAAGAAGAGTCTGCATTCTTGTACTTAAGGCGGCATTTTGCCTTTTGTATTTAATTCCGATGCGATTTCTGTGTTTCATCGCCAATGTGAAGGTCCAAGGAATATATTGAACCTGCAGTGGTGTATCAGAAACTAATACTGGTCTCACAGGGAATGCTCAAAGCACCGACTGTAAGAAGAGTCTCTATTCTTGTACTTAAGGCGGCATTACGTCTTTTGTATTTAACTCCGATGCGATTTCTGTGTTTCATCGTCAATGTGAAGGTCCAAGGAATATATTGAACCTGCAGTGGTATATCGGAAACTAACACTGGTCTCACAGGGAATGCTCAAAACACCGACTGTAAGAAGAGTTTCTATTCTTGTACCTAAGGCGGCATTGTGCCTTTTGTATTTAATTCCGATGCGATTTCTGTGATTCATCGCCAATGTGACGGTTCAAGGAATACATTGAGCCTGCAGTGGTGTATCAGAAACTAATACTGGTCTCACAGGGAATGGTCAAAGCACCGACTGTAAGAAGAGTCTCTATTCTTGTACATAAGGCAGCATTGCGCCTTTTGTATTCAATTCCGATGCGATGTCTGTGTTTCATCGTCAATGTGAAGGTCCAAGGAATACAATGAACCGGCAGTGGTGTATCGGAAACTAAAACTGGTCTCACAGGGAATGCTCAAAACACCGACTGTAAGAAGAGTTTCTATTCTTGTTATTAAGGCGGCATTGTGCCTTTTGTATTTAATTCCGATGCGATTTCTGTGTTTCATCGTCAATGTGAAGGTCCAAGGAATACATTGAACCTGCAGTGGTGTATCAGAAGCTAATACTGGTCTCACAGGGAATGCTCAAAGCACCGACTGTAAGAAGAGTCTCTGTTCTCGTACTTAAGGCGGCATTGCGCCTTTTGTATTTAATTCCGATGCGATTTCTGTGTTTCATCGTCAATGTGAAGGTCCAAGGAATACAATGAACCGGCAGTGGTGTATCGGAAACTAATACTGGTCTCACAGGGAATGCTCAAAGCACCGACAGTAAGAAGAGTCTCTATTCTTGTACTTAAGGCGGCATTGTGCCTTTTGTATTTAACTCCGATGCGATTTCTGTGTTTCATCGTCAATGTGAAGGTCCAAGGAATACATTGAACCTGCAGTGATGTATCAGAAAGTAATACTGGTCTCACAGGGAATGCTCAAAGCACCGACTGTAAGAAGAGTCTCTATTCTTGTACCTAAGGCGGCATTGGGCCTTTTGTATCTAATTCCGATGCGATTTCTGTGTTTCATCGTCAATGTGAAGGTCCAAGGAATACATTGAACCTGCAGTGGTGTATCGGAAACTAATACTGGTCTCACAGGGAATGCTCATGGCACCGACTGTAAGAAGAGGCTCTATTATTGTACTTAATACGGCATTGTGCCTTTTGTTTTTAACTCCGATGCGATTTCTGTGTTTCTTCGTCAATGTGAAGGTCCAAGGAATACATTGAACCTGCAGTGGTGTATCGGAAACTAACACTGGTCTCACAGGGAATGCTCAAAACACCGACTGTAAGAAGAGTTTCTATTCTTGTACTTAAGGCGGAATTGTGCCTTTTGTATTTAATTATGATGCGATTTCTGTGTTTCATCGTCAATGTGAAGGTCCAAGGAATACATTGAACCTGCAGTGGTGTATCGGAAACTGACACTGGTCTCACAGGGAATGCTCAAAACACCGACTGTAAGAAGAGTTTCTATTCATGTACCTAAGGCGGCATTGTGCCTTTTGTATTTAATTCCGATGCGATTTCTGTGTTTCATCGTCAATGTGTATGTCCAAGGAATACATTGAACCTGCAGTGGTGTATCGGAAACTAATACTGGTCTCACAGGAAAGGATAAAAAAACAGACTCTAAGAACTCTCACTCTTCTTGTACTTAAGGCGGCATTGAGTCTTTTGTATTTAATTCCGATGTAATTTCAGTGTTTCATCGTCAATGTGTATGTCCAGGGAATACATTAAACCTGCAGTGGCGTATCGGAAACTAATACTGGTCTCACAGGGAATGCGCAAGGCACCGACTGTAAGAAGAGTCTGTATTCTTGTACTTAAGGCGGCATTGTGCCTTTTTTATTTAATTCCGATGCGACTTCTGTGTTTCATTGTCAATGTGAAGGTCCAAGGAATATATAGAACCTGCAGTGGTGGATCAGAAACTAATACTGGTCTCACAGGGAATGCTCAAAGCACCGACTGTAAGAAGAGTCTCTATTCTTCTACCTAAGGCGGCATTGGGCCTTTTGTATTTAATTCCGATGCGATTTCTGTGTTTCATCGACAATGTCAAGGTCCAAGGAATACATTGAACCTGCAGTGGTGTATCGGAAACTAATACTGGTCTCACAGGGAATTCCCATGGCACCGACTGTAAGAAGAGGCTCTATTATTGTACTTAAGACGGCATTGTGCCTTTTGTTTTTAACTCCGATGCGATTTCTGTGTTTCTTCGTCAATGTGAAGGTCCAAGGAATACATTGTACCTGCAGTGGTGTATCGGAAACTAACACTGGTCTCACAGGGAATGCTCAAAACACCGACTGTAAGATGAGGCTCTATTCTTGTACTTAAGACGGCATCGGGCCTTTTGTATTTAATTCCGATGTAATTTCGGCGTTTCATCGTCAATTTGTATGTCCAAGGAATACATTGAACCTGCAGTGGTGAATCGGAAACTAATACTGGTCTCACAGGGAATGCTCAAATCACCGATTGTAAGATGAGTCTATATTCTTGTACTTAAGGCGGCATTTTGCCTTTTGTATTTAATTCCGATTCGATTTCTGTATTTAATCGTCAATATGAAGGACCAAGGTATACATTGAACCTGCAGTGGTGTAGAGGAAACTAATACTGGTCTCACAGGAAAGGATAAAAACACAGACTCTAAGAACTCTCCCTCTTCTTGTACTTAAGGCGGCATTGAGTCTTTTGTATTTAATTCCGATGTAATTTCAGTGTTTCATCGTCAATGTGTAGGTCCAAGAAATACATTAAACCTGCAGTGGTGTATCGGAAACTAATACTGGTCACACAGGGAATGCTCCAAGCATCGACTGTAAGAAGAGTTTCTATTCTTGTACTTAAGGCGGCATTGTGCCTTTTGTATATAATTCAGATGCGATTTCTGTGTTTCATCGTCAATGTGAAAGTCGAAGGAATACATTGAACCTGCAGTGGTGTATCGGAAACTAATACTGGTCTCACAGGGAATGCTCAAAGCACCGACTGTAAGAGGAGTCTCTATTCTTGTACTTAAGGCGGCATTGTGCCTTTTGTATTTAATTCCGATGCGATTTCTGTGTTTCATCGCCAATGTGAAGGTCCAAGGAATACATTGAACCTGCAGTGGTGTATCGGAAACAAATACTGGTCGCGCAGGGAATGCTCAAATCACCGACTGTAAGTAGAGTCTCTATTCTTGCACTCAAGGCGGCATTGTGCCTTTTGTATTTTATTCCGATGTAATTTCAGTGTTCCATCGTCAATGTGTATGTCCAAGGAATACATTGAAACTGCAGTGGTGTATCGGAAACTAATACTGGTCTCACAGGGAATGCTCAAAGCACCGACTGTAAGAAGAGTCTCTATTCTTGTACTTAAGGCGGCATTGTGCCTTTTTTACTTAATTCCGATGCGATTTCTGTGTTTCATCGTCAATGTGAGGGACCAAGGAATACATTGAACCGGCAGTGGTGTATCGGAAACTAATACTGGTCTTACAGGAAAGGATCAAAGCACAGACTCTAAGAAGTCTCACTGTTCTTGCACTTATGGCGGAATTGTTCCTTTTGTATTTAATTCCGATGTAATTTCAGTGTTTCATCGTCAATGTGTATGTCCATGGAATACAATGAACCTGCAGTGGTGTATCGGAAACTAATACTGGTCTCACAGGGAATACTCAAAATACCGACTGTAAGAAGAGTCTCTATTCTTGTATTTAAGGCGTCATTGTGCCTATTGTATTTAATTCCGATGCGATTTCTGTGTTTCATCGTCAATGTGAAGGTCCAAGGAATACATTGAACCTGCAGTGGTGTATCGGAAACTAATACTGGTCTCACAGGGAATGCTCAAAGCACCGAACGTAAGAAGAGTCCCTATTCTTGTACTTAAGGCTGCATTGTGCCTTTTGTATTTAATTCCGATGCGATTTCCGTGTTTCATCGTCAATGTGAAGGTCCAAGGAATACATTGAACCTGCAGTGGTGAATCGGAAACTAATACTGGTCTCACAGGGAATGCTCAAAACACCGACTGTAAGAAGAGTTTCTATTCTTGTACTTAAGGCGGCATTGTGCCTTTTGTTTTTAATTCCGATGCGATTTCTGTGTTTCATCGTCAATGTGAAGGTCCAAGGAATACATTGAACCTGCAGTGGTGTGTCGGAAACTAATACTGGTCTCACAGGGAATGCTCAAAGCACCGACAGTAAGAAGAGTCTCTATTCTTGTACTTATGGCGGCATTGTGCCTTTTGTATTTAATTCCGATGCGATTTCCGTGTTTCATCGCCAATGTGAAGGTCCAAGGAATACATTGTACCTGCAGTGGTGTATCGGAAACTAAAACTGGTCTCACAGAGAATGCTCAAAACACTGACTGTAAGACGAGCCTCTATTCTTGTACTTACGCGGCAGTTTGCCTTTTGTATTTCATTCCGATGCGTTTTCTGTGTTTCATCGTCAATGTGAAGGTCCAAGGAATACATTGTGCGTGCAGTGGTGTATCGAAAACTAATACTGGTCTCACAGGGAATGCTCAAACCACCGACCGTAAGAAGAGTCTCTATTCTTGTACATAAGGCGGCATTGTGCCTTTTGTACTTAATTCCGATGCGATTTCTGTGGTTCATCGTCAATGTGAAGGTCCAAGGAACACATTGAACCTGCAGTGGTGTATCGGAAACTAATACTGGTCTCACAGGGAATGCTCGAAGCACCGACTGTAAGAATGGTCTCTATTTTTGTACTTAAGGCAGCATTGTGCCTTTTGAATTTAATTCCGATGCGATTTCTGTGTTTCATCGTCCATGTGAAGGTCCAAGGGATACATTTAACGTGCAGTCTTGTATCGGAAACTAATACTGGTCTCACAGGGAGTGCTCAAAGCACCGACTGTAAGAACGGTCTCTATTCTTGTACTTAAGGAGGCATTGTGCCTTTTGAATTTAATTCCGATGCGATTTCTGTGTTTCATCGTCAATTTGAAGGTCCAAGGAATACATTGTGCCTGCAGTGGTGTATCGGAAGCTAATACTGGTCTCACAGGGAATGCTCAAAGCACCGACTGTAAGAAGAGTCTCTATTCTTGTATTTATGGCGGCATTGTGCCTTTTGTATTTAATTCCGAAGCGATTTCTGTGTTTCATCGTCAATGTGAAGGACCAAGGAATACATAGAAACTGCAGTGGTGTATCGGAAACTAATACTGGTCTCACAGGAAAGAATAAATACACAGACTCTAAGAAGTCTCACTCTTCTTGTACTTAAGGCGGCATTGAGACTTTTGTATTTAATTCCGATGTAATTAAAGTGTTTCATCGTCAATGTGTATGTCCAAGGAATACATTGAACCTGCAGTGGTGTATCGGAAACTAATACTGGTCTCACAGGGAATGCTGAAAGCACCGACTGTAAGAAGAGTCTCTATTCTTGTACTTATGGTGGCATTGTGCCTTTTGTATTTAATTCCGAAGCGATTTCTGTGTTTCATCGTCAATGTGAAGGTCCAAGGAATACACTGAAACTCCAGTGGTGTGTCGGAAACTAATACTGGTCTCACAGGGAATGCTCAAAGCACCGACTGTTAGAAAAGTTTCTAATCTTGTACTTAAGGCGGCTTTGTGCCTTTTGTATTTAATTCCGATGCGATTTCTGTGTTTCATTGTCAATGTGAAGGTCCAAGGAATGCATTAAACCTGCAGTGGTGTATCGGAAACTAATACTGGTCTCACAGGGAATGCACAAAACACCGACTGTAAGAAGAGTCTGTATTCTTGTACTTAAGGCGGCATTTTGCCTTTTGTATTTAATTCCGATGCGATTTCTGTGTTTCTTCGTCAATGTGAAGGTCCTAGGAATACATTGAACCAGCAGTGGTCTATCAGAAACTAATACTGGTCTCACAGGGAATCCTCAAAGCACCGACTGTAAGAAGAGTCTCTATTCTTGCACATAAGGCGGCATTGTGCATTTTGTATTTAATTCCGATATAATTTCTGTTTTCCATCGGCAATGTGTATGTCCAAGGAATACATTGAACCTGCAGTGGTGTATTGGAAACTAATACTGGTCTCACAGGGAATGCTTAAAGCACCGACTGTAAGAAGAGTCTCTATTCTTGTACTTAAGGCGGCATTGTGCCTTTTGTATTTAATTCCGATGTAATTTCAGTGTTTCATCGTCAATGTGTATGTCCAGTCAATACATTGAACCTGCAGTGGTGTATCGGAAACTATTACTGGTCTCACAGGGAATGCTCAAAGCACCGACTGTACGAAGAGTCACTATTCTTGTACTTGAGGCGACATTGTGCCCTTTGTATTTAATTCCGATGCGATTTCTCTTTTTCATCGTCAATGTGAAGGACAAAGGAATACATCCAACTTGCAGTGGTGTATCGGAAACTAATACTGGTCTCACAGGAAAGGATAAAAACACAGACTCTAAGAAGTCTCACTCCTCTTGTACTTACGGCGGCATTGAGTCTTTTGTATTTAATTCCGATGTAATTTCAGTGTTTCGTCGTCATTGCGTATGTCCAAGGAATACATTGAACCTGCAGTGGTGTATCGGAAACTAATACTGGTCTCACAGGGAATGCTCAAAACACCGACTGTAAGAAGGGTCTCTCTTCTTGTACTTAAGGCGGCATTGTGCGTTTTGTATTTAATTCCGATGCGATTTCTGTGTTTCATCGCCAATGTGAAGGTCCAAGGAATATATTGTACCTGCAGTGGTGTATCGGAAACTAATACTGGTCTCACAGGGAATGCTCAAAGCACCGACCGTAAGAAGAGTCTCTATTCTTGTACATAAGGCGGCATTGTGCCTTTTGTACTTAATTCCGATGCGATTTCTGTGTTTCATCGTCAATGTGAAGGTCCAAGGAATACCTTGAACCTGCAGTGGTGTATCGGAAACTAATACTGGTCTGACAGGGAATGCTCAAAGCACCGACTGTAAGAAGAGTCTCTATTCTTGCACTTAAGGCGGCATTGTGCATTTTGTATTTAATTGCGATATAATTTCTGTTTTTCATCGGCAATGTGTATGTCCAAGGAATACATTGAACCTGCAGTGGTGTATTGGAAACTGATACTGGTCTCACTTAAAGCACCGACTGTAAGAAGAATCTCTATTCTTGTACTTCAGGCGGCATTGTGCCTTTTGTATTTAATTCCGATGTAATTTCAGTGTTTCATCGTCAATGTGTATGTCCAGTCAATACATTGAACCTGCAGTGGTGTATCGGAAACTAATACTGGTCTCACAGGGAATGCTCAAAGCAACGACTGTACGAAGAGTCACTATTCTTGTACTTGTGGAGACATTGTGCCCTTTGTATTTAATTCCGATGCGATTTCTCTTTTTCATCGTCAATGTGAAGATATAAGGAATACATTGAACCTGCAGTGGTGTATCGGAAACTAATACTGGTCTCACAGGGAATGCGCAAAACACCGAGTGTAAGAAGAGTCTCTATTCTTTTACTTAAGGCGACATTGTGCCTTTTGTATTTAGTTCCGACGCGCTTTCTGTGTTTCATCGTCAATGTGAAGGTCCAAGGAATACATTGAACCTGCAGTGGTGTATCGGAAACTAATACTGGTCTCACAGGGAATGCTCAAAGCACCGACTGTAAGAAGATCTCTATTCTTGTTCTTAAGGCGGCATTGCGCCTTTTGTATTTAATTCCGATGCGATTCCTGTGTTTCATCGTCAATGTGAAGGTCCACGGAATACATTGAACCTGCAGTGGTGTATCGGGAACTAATACTGGTCTCACAGGGAATGCTCATAGCACCGACTGTAAGAAGAGTCTCTATTCTTGTACTTATGACGGCATTGTGCCTTTTGTATTTAATTCCGATGCGATTTCTGTGTTTCATCGTCAATGTGAAGGTCCAAGGAATAGATTGAACCAGCAGTGGTGTATCAGAAACTAATACTGGTCTCACAGGGAATGCTCAAAGCACCGACTGTAAGAAGGGTCTCTATTCTTGTACGTAAGGCGGAATTGCGCCTTTTGTATTTAATTCCGATGCGATTTATGTGTTTCATCGTCAATGTGAAGGTCCAAGGAATACATTGAACCTGCAGTGGTGTATCGACAACTAATACTGGTCTCACAGGGAGTGCTCAAAGCACCACCTGTAAGAAGAGTCTCTAATCTTGTACTTAAAGCGGCATTTCGCCTTTTGTATTTAATTCCGATGCGATTTCTGTGTTTCATCGTCAATGTGAAGGTCCAAGGAATACATTGAACCTGCAGTGGTGTATCGGAAACTAATACCGGTCTCACAGGGAATGCTCAAAGCACCGACTGTAAGATAGTCCCTATTCTTGTACTTATGACAGCATTGTGCCTTTTATATTTAATTCCGATGCGATTTCTGTGTTTCATCGTCAATGTGAAGGTCCAAGGAATACATTGAACCAGCAGTGGTGTATCAGAAACTAATACTGGTCTCACTGGGAATGCTCAAAGCACCGACTGTAAGAAGGGTCTCTATTCTTGTACGTAAGGCGGAATTGCGCCTTTTGTATTTAATTCCGATGCGATTTCTGTGTTTCATCGTCAATGTGAAGGTCCAAGGAATACATTGAACGTGCAGTGGTGTATCGGAAACTAATACTGGTCTCACAGGGAATGCTCAAAGCACCGACTGTAAGAATGGTCTATATTTTTGTACTTAAGGCAGCATTGTGCCTTTTGAATTTAATTCCGACGCGATTTCTGTGTTTCGTCGTCCATGTGAAGGTCCAAGCGATACATTTAACGTGCAGTCGTGTATCGGAAACTAATACTGGTCTCACAGGGAATGCCCAAAGCACCGACTGTAAGAAGGGTCTCTATTCTTGTACTTAAGGAGGCATTGTGCCTTTCGAATTTAATTCCGATGCGATTTCTGTGTTTCATCGTCAATTTGAAGGTCCAAGGAATACATTGTGCCTGCAGTGGTGTATCGGAAGCTAATACTGGTCTCACAGGGAATGCTCAAATCACCGACTGAAAGAAGAGTCTCTATTCTTGTATTTAAGGCGGCATTGTGCCTTTTGTATTTAATTCCGATGCGATTTCTGTGTTTCATCGTCAATGTGAAGGTCCAAGGAATACATTGAACCTGCAGTGGTGTATCGGAAACTAATACTGGTGTCACAGGGAATGATCATGGCACCGACTGTAAGAAGAGGATCTATTCTTGTACTTAAGATGGCATTGTGCCTTTTGAATTTAATTCCGATGCGATTTCTGTGTTTCATCGTCAATTTGAAGGTCCAAGGAATACATTGTGCCTGCAGTGTTGTATCGGAAGCTAATACTGGTCTCACAGGGAATGCTCAAAGCACCGACTGTAAGAACAGTCTCTATTCTTGTATTTAAGGCGGCATTGTGCCTTTTGTATTTAATTCCTATGCGATTTCTGTGTTTCATCGTCAATGTGAAGGTCCAAGGAATACATTGAACCTGCAGTGGTGTATCGGAAACTAATACTGGTGTCACAGGGAATGATCATGGCACCGACTGTAAGAAGAGGATCTATTCTTGTACTTAAGATGGCATTGTGCCTTTTGAATTTAATTCCGATGCGATTTCTGTGTTTCATCGTCAATTTGAAGGTCCAAGGAATACATTGAACCTGCAGTGGTGTATCGGAAACTAATACTGGTCTCACAGGGTATGCTCAAAACACCGACTGTAAGACGAGTCTCTATTCTTGTACATACGCGACAGTGTGCTATTAGTATTTCTTTCCGATTCGATTTCTGTGTTTCATTGTCAATGTGAAGGTCCAAGGAATACATTGAACCTGGGGTGGTGTATCGGAAACTAATTCTGGTCTCACAGGGACTGCGCAAAACACCGACTGTAAGAAGAGTCTGTATTCTTGTACTTAAGGCGGCATTTTGCCTTTTGTATTTAATTCCGATGCGATTTCTGTGTTTCTTCGTCAATGTGAAGGTCCTAGGAATACATTGAACCTGCAGTGGTCTATTAGAAACTAATACTGGTCTCACAGGGAATCCTCAAAGCACCGACTGTAAGAAGAGTCTCTATTCTTGCACTTAAGGCGGCATTGTGCATTTTGTATTTAATTCCGATATACTTTTCTGTTTTCCATCGGCAATGTGTATCTCCAAGGAATACATTGAACCTGCAGTGGTGTATTGGAAACTAATACTGGTCTCACAGGGAATGCTTAAAACACCGACTGTAAGAAGAGTCTCTATCCTTGTACTTAAGGCGGCATTGTGCCTTTTGTATTTAATTCCGATGTAATTTCAGTGTTTCATCGTCAATGTGTATGTCCAGTCAATACATTGAACCTGCAGTGGTGTATCGGAAACTAATACTGGTCTCACAGGGAATGCTCAAAGCACCGACTGTAAGACGGGTCACTATTCGTGTACTTATGGCGGCATTGTGCTTTTTGTATTTAATTCCGATGCGATTTCTGTGTTTCATCGCCAATGTGAAGGTCCAAGGAATATATTGTACCTGCAGTGGTGTATCGGAAACTAATACTGGTCTCACAGGGAATGCTCAAAGCACCGACCGCAAGAAGAGTCTCTATTCTTGTACATAAGGCGGCAATGTGCCTTTTGTACTTAATTCCGATGCGATTTCTGTGTTTCATCGTCAATGTGAAGGTCCAAGGAATACATTGAACCTGCAGTGGTGTATCGGAAACTAATACAGGTCTCACAGGGAATGCTCAAATCACCGACTGTAAGAATGGTCTCTATTCTTGTACTTAAGGCGGCATTGAGCCTTTTGAATTTAATTCCGATGCGATTTCTGTGTTTCATCGCCAATGTGAAGGTCCAAGGAATACATTGAACCTGCAGTGGTGTATCGGAAACTAATACTTGTCTCACAGGGAATGCTCAAAGCACCGACTGTAAGAAGAGTCTCTATTGTTGTGCTTAAGGCGGCATTGTGCCTTTTGTATTTAATTCCGATGCGATTTCTGTGTTTCATCGTCAATGTGTATGTCCAAGGAATACATTGAACCTGCAGTGGTGTATCGGAAACTAATACTGGTCTCACAGGGAATGCTCAAAGCACCGACTGTAAGATGAGTCTCTATTCATGTACTTATGGTGGCATTGTGCATTTTGTATTTAATTCCGAAGCGATTTCTGTGCTTCATCGTCAATGTGAAGGTCCAAGGAATACACTGAAACTGCAGTGGTGGTTCGGAAACTAATACTGGTCCCACAGGGAATGCTCAAAGCACCGACTGTAAGAAAAGTTTCTAATCTTGTACTTAAGGCGGCTTTGTGCCTTTTGTATTTAATTCCGATGCGATTTCTGTGTTTCATCGTCAATGTGAAGGTCCAAGGAATGCATTAAACCTGCAGTGGTGTATCGGAAACTAATACTGGTCTCTCAGGGAATGCGCAAAACAACGACTGTAAGAAGAGTCTGTATTCTTGTACTTAAGGCGGCATTTTGCCTTTCGTATTTAATTCCGATGCGATTTCTGTGTTTCTTCGTCAATGTGAAGGTTTTAGGAATATATTGAACCTGCAGTGGTCTATCAGAAACTAATACTGGACTCACAGGGAATGCTCAAAGCACCGACTGTAAGAAGAGTCTCTATTCTTGTACTTATGACGGCATTGTGCCTTTTGTATTTATTCCGATGCGATTTCTGTGTTTCATCGTCAATGTGAAGGTCCAAGGAATACATTGAACCAGCAGTGGTGTATCAGAAACTAATACTGGTCTCACAGGGAATGCTCAAAGCACCGACTGTAAGAAGGGTCTCTATTCTTGTACGTAAGGCGGAATTGCGCCTTTTGTATATAATTCCGATGCGATTTCTGTGTTTCATCGTCAATGTGAAGGTCCAAGGAATACATTGATCCTGCAGTGGTGTATCGGAAACTAATACTGGTCTCACAGGGAATGCTCAAAGCACCGACTGTAAGAATGGTCTCTATTTTTGTACTTAAGGCAGCATTGTGCCATTTGAATTTAATTCCGATGCGATTTCTGTGTTTCATCGTCCATGTGAAGGTCCAAGGGATACATTTAACGTGCTGTCGTGTATCGGAAACTAAAACTGGTCTCACAGGGAATGCTCAAAGCACCGACTGTAAGAAGGGTCCCTATTCTTGTACTTAAGGAGGCATTGTGCCTTTTGAATTTAATTCCGATGCGATTTCTGTGTTTCATCGTCAATTTGAAGGTCGAAGGAATACATTGTGCCTGCAGTGTTGTATCGGAAGCTAATACTGGTCTCACAGGGAATGCTCAAAGCACCGACTGTAAGAAGAGTCTCTATTCTTGTATTTAAGGCGGCATTGTGCCTTTTGTATTTAATTCCTATACGGTTTCTGTGTTTCATCGTCAATGTGAAGGTGCAAGGAATACATTGAACCTGCAGTGGCGTATCGGAAACTAATACTGGTGTCACAGGGTATGCTCAAAACACCGACTGTAAGACGAGTCTCTATTCTTGTACATACGCGGCAGTTTGCTATTAGTGTTTCTTTCCAGTTCGATTTCTGTGTTTCATCGTCAATGTGAAGGTCCAAGGTATACATTGAACCTGGAGTGGTGTATCGGAAACTAATTCTGGTCTCACAGGGTATGCTCAAAGCACCGACTGTAAGAAGAGACTCTATTCTCGCACACAAGGCAGCATTGTGCCTTTTGTATTTAATTCCGCTGTAATTTCACTCCTCCATCGTCAATGTGTATGTTCAAGGAATACATTAAACCTGCAGTGGTGTATCGGAAACTAATACTGGTCTCACAGGGAATGCTCAAAACACCGACTGTAAGAAGAGTCTCTATTCTTGTTCTTAAGGCGGCTTTGTGCCTTTTGTATTTAATTCCGATGCGATTTCTGTGTTTCATCGTCAATGTGAAGGACCAAGGAATACATAGAACCTGCAGTGGTGTATCGGAAACTAATACTGGTCTCACAGGAAAGAATAAATACACAGACTCTAAGGAGTCTCACTCTTCTTGTACTTAAGGCGGCATTGAGTCTTTTGTATTTAATTCCGATGTAATTAAAGTGTTTCATCGTCAATGTGTATGTCCAAGGAATACATTGAACCTGCAGTGGTGTATCGGAAACTAATACAGGTCTCACTGGGAATGCTCAAATCACCGACTGTAAGAATGGTCTCTATTCTTGTACTTAAGGCGGCATTGTGCCTTTTGAATTTAATTCCGATGCGATTTCTGTGTTTCATCGCCAATGTGAAGGTCCAAGGAATACATTGAACCTGCAGTGGTGTATCGGAAACTAATACTTGTCTCACAGGGAATGCTCAAAGCACCGACTATAAGAAAAGTTTCTAATCTTGTACTTATGACGGCATTGTGCCTTGTGTATTTAATTTCGATGCGATTTCTGTGTTTCATCGTCAATGTGAAGGTAGAAGGAATACATTAAACCTGCGGTGGTGTATCAGAAACTAATACTGGTCTCACAGGGAATGCTCAAAGCACCGACAGTAAGAAGAGTCTCTATTCTTGTACTTATGGCGGCATTGTGCCTTTTGTATTTAATTCCGATGTAATTTCAGTGTTTCATCGTCAATGTGTATGTCCAGTCAATACATTGAACCTGCAGTGGTGTATCGGAAACTAATACTGGTCTCACAGGGAATGCTCAAAGCACCGACTGTAAGAAGGGTCTCTATTCGTGTACTTAAGGCGGCATTGTGCCTTTTGTATTTAATTCCGATGCGATTTCTGTGTTTCATCGCCAATGTGAAGGTCCAAGGAATATATTGTACCTGCAGTGGTGTATCGGAAAATAATACTGGTCTCACAGGGAATGCTCAAAGCACCGACCGCAAGAAGAGACTCTATTCTTGTACAAAAATCGGCATTGTGCCTTTTGTACTTAATTCCGATGCGATTTCTGTGTTTCATCGTCAATGTGAATGTCCAAGGAATACATTGAACCTGCAGTGGTGTATCGGAAACTAATACAGGTCTCACTGGGAATGCTCAAATCACCGACTGTAAGAATGGTCTCTATTCTTGTACTTAAGGCGGCATTGTGCCTTTTGAATTTAATTCCGATGTGATTTCTGTGTTTCATCGCCAATGTGAAGGTCCAAGGAATACATTGAACCTGCAGTGGTGTATCGGAAACTAATACTTGTCTCACAGGGAATGCTCAAAGCACCGACCTTAAGAAGAGTCTCTATTGTTGTGCTTAAGGCGGCATTGTGCCTTTTGTATTTAATTCCTATGCGATTTCTGTGTTTCATCGTCAATGTGTATGTCCAAGGAATACATTGAACCTGCAGTGGTGTATCGGAAACTAATACTGGTCTCACAGGGAATGCTCAAAACACCGACTGTAAGATGAGTCTCTATTCGTGTACTTATGGTGGCATTGTGCTTTTTGTATTTAATTCCGAAGCGACTTCTGTGCCTCATCGTCAATGTGAAGGTCCAAGGAATACACTGAAACTGCAGTGGTGTATCGGAAACTCATACTGGTCCCACAGGGAATGCTCAAAGCACCGACTGTAAGAAAAGTTTCTAATCTTGTACTTAAGGCGGCTTTGTGCCTTTTGTATTTAATTCCGATGCGATTTCTGTGTTTCATCGTCAATGTGAAGGTCCAAGGAATGCATTGAACCTGCTGTGGTGTATCGGAAACTAATACTGGTCTCACAGGGAATGAGCAAAACACCGACTGTAAGAAGAGTCTGTATTCTTGTACTTAAGGCGGCATTTTGCCTTTCGTATTTAATTCCGATGCGATTTCTGTGTTTCTTCGTCAATGTGAAGGTCCTAGGAATACATTGAACCTGCAGCGGTCTATCAGAAACTAATACTGGTCTCACATGGAATGCTCAAAGCAACGACTGTACGAAGAGTCACCATTCTTGTACTTGTGGCGACATTGTGCCCTTTGTATTTAATTCCTATGCGATTTCTCTTTTTCATCGTCAATGTGAAGATAAAAGGAATACATTGAACCTGCAGTGGTGTATCGGAAACTAATACTGGTCTCACAGGGAATGCTCAAAGCACCGACTGTAAGAAGAGTCTCTATTCTTGTACTTAAGGCGACATTGTGCCTTTTGTATTTAGTTCCGACGCGCTTTCTGTGTTTCATCGTCAATGTGAAGGTCCCAGGAATACATTGAACCTGCTGAGGTGTATCGGAAACTAATACTGGTCTCACAGGGAATGCTGAAAGCACCGACTGTAAGAAGAGTCTCTATTCTTGTACTTAAGCCGGCATTGTGCCTTTTGTATTTAATTCCGATTCGATTTCTAGGTTTCATCGTCAATGTGAAGGTCCAAGGAATACATTGAACCTGCAGTGGTGTATCGGAAACTAATACTGATCTCACAGGGAATGCTCAAAGCACCGACTGTAAGAAGAGTCTCTATTCTTGTACTTAAGCCGGCATTGAGCCTTTTGTATTTAATTCCGATGCGATTTCTGTGTTTCATCGTCAATGTGAAGGTCCACGGAATACATTGTACCTGCAGTGGTGTATCGGAAACTAATACTGGTCTCACAGGGAATGCTTATAGCACCGACTGTAAGAAGAGTCTCTATTCTTGTACTTATGACGGCATTATGCCTTTTGTATTTAATTCCGATGCGATTTCTGTGTTTCATCGTCAATGTGAAGGTCCAAGAAATACATTGAACCAGCAGTGGTGTATCAGAAACTAATACTGGTCTCACAGGGAATGCTCAAAGCACCGACTTTAAGAAGGGTCTCTATTCTTGTACGTAAGGCGGAATTGCGCCGTTTGTATTTAATTCCGATGCGGTTCCTGTGTTTCATCGTCAATGTTAAGGTCCAAGGAATACATTGAACCTGCAGTGGTGTATCAGAAACCAATACTGGTCTCACAGGGAGTGCTCAAAGCACCGACTGTAAGAAGAGCCTCTAATCTTGTACTTAAAGCGGCATTGCGCCTTTTGTATTTAATTCCGATGCGATTTCTGTGTTTCATCGTCAATGTGGAGGTCCAAGGAATACATTGAAGCTGCAGTGGTGTATCGGAAAGTAATACCGGTCTCACAGGGAATGCACAAACACCGACTGTAAGATAGTCTCTATTCTTGTACTTATGACTGCATTGTGCCTTTTGTAATTAATTCCAATGCGATTTCTGTGTTTCATCGTCAATGAGAAGGTCCAAGGAATACATTGAACCTGCAGTGGTGTACCAGAAACTAAAACTGGTCTCACAGGGAAAGCTCAAAGCACCGACTGTAATAAGAGTCTCTATTGTTGTACTTAAGGCGGCATTGCGCCTTTTGTATTTAATTCCGATGCGATTTCTGTGTTTCAATTTCAATGTGAAGGTCCAAGGAATACATTGAACCTGCAGTGGTGAATCGGAAACTAATACTGGTCTCACAGGGAATGCTCAAAGCACCGACAGTAAGAAGAGTCTCTATTCTTGTACCTCAGGCCCCATTGTGCCTTTTGTATTTAACTCAGATGCGATTTCTGTGTTTCATCGTCAATGTGAAGGTTCAAGGAATACATTGAACCTGCAGTGGTGTATCGGAAACTAATACTGGTCTCACAGGGAATGCTCAAAACACCGACTGTAAGAAGAGTCTTTATTCTTGTATTTAAGGCGGCATTGCGCCTTTTTTATTTAATTCCGATGCGATTTCTGTGTTTCATCGTCAATGTGAAGGTCCAAGGAATACATTGAACCTGCAGTGGTGTATCGGAAACTAATACTGGTCTCACAGGGAACGCTCAAAACACCGACCGTAAGAAGAGTCTCTATTCTTGTACTTATTACGGCATTGTGCCTTGTGTATTTAATTTCGATGCGATTTCTGTGTTTCATCGTCAATGTGAAGGTAGGAGGAATACATTGAACCTGCAGTGGTGTATCAGAAACTAATACTGGTCTCATAGGGAATGCTCAAAGCACCGACAGTAAGAAGAGTCTCTATTCTTGTACTTAAGGCCTCATTGTGCCTTTTGTATTTAACTCCGATGCGATTTCTATGTATCATCGTCAATGTGAAGGTCCAAGGAATACATTGAACCTGCACTTAAGGCGGCATTGCGCCTTTTGTATTTAATTCCGATGTGATTTCTGTGTTTCATCGTCAATGTGAAGGTCCAAGGAATACATTGAACCCGCAGTGGTGTATCGGAAACTAATTCTGGTCTCACAGGGAATGCTCAAAGCACCGACTGTAAGAAGAGTCTCTATTCCTGTACTTAAGACGGCATTGTGCATTTTGTATTTAATTCCGATGCGATTTCTCTTTTTCATCGTCAATGTGAAGATAAAAGGAATACATTGAACCTGCAGTGGTATATCGGAAACTAATACTGGTCTCACAGGGAATGCTCAAAGCATTGACTGTAAGAAGAGTCTCTATTCTTGTACTTAAGGCGACATTGTGCCTTTTGTATTTAGTTCCGACGCGCTTTCTGTGTTTCATCGTCAATGTGAAGGTCCTAGGAATACATTGAATCTGCTGAGGTGTATCGGAAACTAATACTGGTCCCACAGGGAATGCTGAAAGCACCGACTGTAAGAAGAGTCTCTATTCTTGTACTTAAGCCGGCATTGTGCCTTTTGTATATAATTCCGATTCGATTTCTGTGTTTCATCGTCAATGTGAAGGTCCACGGAATACATTGAACCTGCAGTGGTGTATCGGAAACTAATACTGGTCTTACAGGGAATGCTTATAGCACCGACTGTAAGAAGAGTCTCTATTCTTGTACTTATGACGGCATTATGCCATTTGTATTTAATTCCGATGCGATTTCTGTGTTTCATCGTCAATGTGAAGGTCCAAGAAATACATTGAACCAGCAGTGGTGTATCAGAAACTAATACTGGTCTCACAGGGAATGCTCAAAGCACCGACTTTAAGAAGGGTCTCTATTCTTGTACGTAAGGCGGAATTGCGCCGTTTGTATTTAATTCCGATGCGATTTCTGTGTTTCATCGTCAATGTGAAGGTCCAAGGAATACACTGAACCTGCAGTGGTGTATCGGAAACTAATACTGGTCTCACAGGGAGTGCTCAAAGCACCGACTGTAAGAAGAGTCTCTAATCTTGTACTTAAAGCGGCATTGCGCCTTTTGTATTTAATTCCGATGCGATTTCTGTGTTTCATCGTCAATGTGAAGGTAGAAGGAATACATTGAAGCTGCAGTGGTGTATCGGAAACTAATACTGGTCTCATAGGGAATGCTCAAAACACCGACAGTAAGAAGAGTCTCTATTCTTGTACTTAAGGCTTCATTGTGCCTTTTGTATTTAACTCCGATGCGATTTCTATGTATCATCGTCAATGTGAAGGTCTAAGGAATACATTGAACCTGCACTTAAGGCGGCATTGCGCCTTTTGTATTTAATTCCGATGTGATTTCTGTGTTTCATCGTCAATGTGAAGGTCCAAGGAATACATTGAACCTGCAGTGGTGTATCGGAAACTAATACTGGTCTCACAGGGAATGCTCAAAGCACCGACCGTAAGAAGAGTCTCTATTCTTGTACTTAAGACGGCATTGTGCATTTTGTATTTAATTCCGATGCGATTTCTGTGTTTCATCGTCAATGTGATGGTCCAAGGAATAAATTGAACCTGCAGTGGTGTATCGGAAACTAATACTGGTCTCACAGGGAATGCTCAAAACACCGACTGTAAGAAGAGTCTCTATTCTTGTACTTATGACGGCATTCTGCCTTGTGTATTTAGTTTCGATGCGATTTCTGTGTTTCATCCTCAATATGACGGTAAAAGGAATACATTGAACCTGCAGTGGTGTATCAGAAACTAATACTGGTCTCACAGGGAATGCTCAAAGCACCGACAGTAGGAAGAGTCTCTATTCTTGTACTTAATGCGGCATTTCGCCTTTTGTATTTAATTCCCATGCGATTTCTGTGTTTCATCGTCAATGAGAAGGTCCAAGGAATACAATGAACCGGCAGTGGTGTATCGGAAACTAATACTGGTCGCACAGGGAATGCTCAAAGCACCGACAGTAAGAAGAGTCTCTATTCTTGTACTTAAGGCGGCATTGTGCCTTTTGTAATTAACTCCGATGCGATTTCTGTGTTTCATCGTCAATGTGAAGGTCCAAGGAACACATTGAACCTGCAGTTGTGTATCAGAAACTAATACTGGTCTCACAGGGAATGCTCATAGCACCGACCGTAAGAAGAGTCTCTATTCTTGTACTTAAGGCAGCATTTCGCCTTTTGTATTTAATTCCGATGTAATTTCACTGTTCCATCGTCAATGTGTATGTCCAAGGAATACATTGAACCTGCAGTGGTGTATCGGAAACTAATACTGGTCTCACAGGGAATGCTCAAATCACCGACTGTAAGAAGAGTCTCAATTCTTGTTCTTAAGGCTGCATTGTGCCTTTTGTATTTAATTCCGATGCGATTTCTGTGTTTCATCGTCAATGTGAAGGACCAAGGAATATATTGAACCTGCAGTGGTGTATCGGAAACTAATACTGGTCTCACAGGAAACGATAAAAACACAGACTCTAAGAAGTCTCACTCTTCTTGTACTTAAGGCGACATTGAGTCTTTTGTATTTAATTCCGATGTAATTCCAGTGTTTCATCGTCAATGTGTGTCTCCAAGGAATACATTGAACCTGCAGTGGTCTATCGGAAACTAATACTGGTCTCACAGGGAATGCTCAAAGCACCGACTGTAAGAAGAGTCTCTATTCTTGTACTTATGGTGGCATTGTGCCATTTGTACTTAATTCCGAAGCGATTTCTGTCTTTCATCGTCAATGTGAAGGTCCAAGGAATACACTGAACCTGCAGTGGTTTATTGGAAACTAATACTGGTCTCACAGGGAATGCTCAAAGCACCGACTGTAAGAAGAGTCTCTATTCTTGAACTTGAGGCAACATTGTGCCTTTTGTATTTAATTCCGATGCGTTTTCTCTTTTTCATCGTCAATGTGAAGATCCAAGGTATACATTGAACCTGCAGTGGCGTATCAGAAACTAATACTGGTCTCACAGGGAATGCTCAAAGCACCGACTGTAAGAAGAGTCTATATTCTTGTACCTAAGGCGGCATTGTGCCTTTTGTATTTAATTCCGATTCGATTTCTATATTTCATCCTCAATGTGAAGGACCAAGGAATATATTGAACTTGCAGTGGTGTATCGGAAACTATGACTGGTCTCACATGAAAGGATAAAAACACAGACTGTAAGAAGTCTCACTCCTCTTGTACTTAAGGCGCCATTGAGTCTTTTGTATTTAATTCCGATGTAATTTCAGTGTTTCGTCGTCAATGTGTATGTCCAAGGAATACATTGAACCTGCAGTGGTGTATCGGAAACTAATACTGGTCTCACAGGGAATGTTCAAAGCACCGACCGTAAGAAGAGTCTCTATTGTTGTACATAAGGCGGCATTGTGCCTTTTGTACTTAATTCCGATGCGATTTCTGTGTTTCATCGTCAATGTCAACGTCCAAGGAATACATTGAACCTGCAGTGGTGTTTCGGAAACTAATACAGGTCTCACAGGGAATGCTCAAAGCACCGACTGTAAGAATGGTCTCTATTCTTGTACTTAAGGCGGCATTGTGCCTTTTGAATTTAATTCCGATGCGATTTCTGGGTTTCATCGTCAATGTGAAGGTCCAAGGAATACAATGAACCTTCAGTGGTGTATCGGAAACTAATACTGGTCTCACAGGGTATGCTCATAGCACCGACTGTAAGAAGAGTCTCTATTCTTGTACTTAAGACGGCATTGGGCCTTTTGTATTTAATTCCGATGCGATTTCTGTGTTTCATCTACAATGTGAAGGTCCAAGGATTACATTGAACCAGCAGTGGTGTATCAGAAACTAATACTGGTCTCACAGGGAATGCTCAAAGCACCAACTGTAAGAAGGGTCTCTATTCTTGTACGTAAGGTGGCATGGCGCCTTTTGTATTTAATTCCGATGCGATTTCTGTGTTTCATCGTCAATGTGAAGGTCCAAGGAATACATTGAACCTGCAGTGGTGTATCGGAAACTACCACTGGTCTCACAGGGAATGCTCAAAGCACCGACAGTAAGAAGAGTCTCTAATCTTGTACTTAAGGCGGCATTGCGCCTTTTGTATTTAATTCCGATGCGATTTCTGGGTTTCATCGTCAATGTGAAGGTCCAAGGAATACACTGAACCTGCAGTGGTGTATCGGAAAGTAATAACGGTAGCACAGGGAATGCTCAAAGCACCGACTGTAAGATAGTAGCTATTCTTGTACTTATGACGGCATTGTGCCTTTTGTAATTAATTCCGATGCGATTTCTGTGTTTCCTCGTCAATGTGAAGGTCCAAGGAATTCATTGAACCTGCAGTGGTGTATCGGAAACTAATACTGGTCTCACAGGGAATGCTCAAAATACCGACTGTAAGAAGAGTCTCTATTCTTGTACTTAAGGCGGCATTGCGCCTTTTGTATTTAATTCCGATGCGATTTCTGTATTCATCGTCAATGTGAAGGTCCAAGGAATACATTGAACCTGCAGTGGTGTATCGGAAACTAATACTGGTCTCACAGGGAATGCTCAAAACACCGACTGTAAGAAGAGTCTCTATTCTTGTACTTACGACGGCATTGTGCCTTGTGTACTTAATTTCGATGCGATTTCTGTGTTTCATCGCCAATGTGAAGGTAGAAGGAATACATTGAACCTGCAGTGGTGAATCAGAAACTAATACTGGTCTCACAGGGAATGCTCAAAGCACCGACAGTAAGAAGAGTCTCTATTCTTGTATTTAAGGCGGAATTGCGCCTTTTGTATATAATTCCGATGCGATTTCTGTGTTTCAACTTCAATGTGAAGTTTCAAGGAATACATTGAACCTGCAGTGGTGTATCGGAAACTAATACTGGTCTCACAGGGAATTCTCAAAGCACCGACAGTAAGAAGAGTCTCTATTCTTGTACCTCAGGCACCATTGTGCATTTTGTATTTAACTCCGATGCGATTTCTGTGTTTCATCGTCAATGTGAAGGTCCAAGGAATACATTGAACCTGCAGTGGTGTATCAGAACCTAATACTGGTCTCACAGGGAATGCTTAAAGCATTAAGAGTCTGTAATAAGAGTCTCTATTCTTGTACTTAAGGCGGAATTGCGCCTTTTGTATATAATTCCGATGCGATTTCTGTGTTTCAACTTCAATGTGAAGTTTCTAGGAATACATTGAACCTGCAGTGGTGTATCGGAAACTAATACTGGTCTCACAGGGAATTCTCAAAGCACCGACAGTAAGAAGAGTCTCTATTCTTGTACCTCAGGCACCATTGTGCATTTTGTATTTAACTCCGATGCGATTTCTGTGTTTCATCGTCGATGTGAAGGTCCAAGGAATACATTGAACCTGCAGTGGTGTATCAGAACCTAATACTGGTCTCACAGGGAATGCTCAAATTGCCGACTGTAAGAAGAGTCTCTATTCTTGTACTTAAGGCGGCATTCCGCCTTTTGTATTTAATTACGATGCGATTTCTGTGTTTCACCGTCAATGTGAAGGTCCAAGGAATTCATTGAACCTCCAGTGGTGTATCGGAAACTAATACTGGTCTCACAGGGAATGCTCAAAATACCGACTGTAAGAAGAGTCTCTATTCTTGTACTTAAGGCGGCATTGCGCCTTTTGTATTTAATTCCGATGCGATTTCTGTGTTTCATCGTCAATGTGAAGGTCCAAGGAATACATTGAACCTGCAGTGATGTATCGGAAACTAATACTGGTCTCACAGGGAATGCTCAAAACACCGACTGTAAGAAGAGTCTCTATTCTTGTACTTACGACGGCATTGTGCCTTGTGTACTTAATTTCGATGCGATTTCTGTGTTTCATCGCCAATGTGAAGGTAGAAGGAATACATTGAACCTGCAGTGGTGTATCAGAAACTAATACTGGTCTCACAGGGAATGCTCAAAGCACCGACAGTAAGAAGAGTCTCTATTCTTGTATTTAAGGCGGCATTGTGCCTTTTGTATTTAACTCCGATGCGATTTTTGTGTATCATCGTCAATGTGAAGGTCCAAGGAATACATTGAACCTGCACCTTACTCGGCATTGTGCCTTTTGTATTTAACTCCGATGCGATTTCTATGTTTCATCGTCAATGTGAAAGTCCAAGGAACACATTGAACCTGCAGTGGTGTATCAGAAACTAATACTGGTCTCACAGGGAATGCTCAAAGCACCGACTGTAAGAAGAGTCTTTATTCTTGTACTTATGACGGCATTGTGCCTTTTGTATTTAACTCCGAGGCGATTTCTGCGTTTCATAGTCAATGTGAAGGTCCAAGAAATACATTGAACCTGCAGTGATGTATCAGAAACTAATACTGGTCTCACAGGGAGTGCTCAATGCACCGACAGTAGGAAGAGTCTCTATTCTTGTACTTAAGGTGGCATTGCGCCTTTTGTAATTAATTCCGAAGCGATATCTGTGTTTCATCGTCAATGTGAAGGTCCAAGAATTACATTGAACCAGCAGTGGTGTATCAGAACCTAATACAGGTCTCACAGGGAATGCTCAAAGCACCGACTGTAAGAAGAGTCTCTATTCTTGTACTGAAGGCGGCATTGCGCCTTTTGTATTTAATTCCGATGCGATTTCTGTGTTTCATCGTCAATGTGAAGGTCCAAGGAATTCATTGAGCCTGCAGTGGTGTATCGGAAATTAATACAGGTCTTACAGGGAATGCTCAAATCACCGACTGCAAGAAGAGTCTCTATTCTTGTACTTAAGGCGGCATTGCGCCTTTTGTATTTAATTCCGATGCGATCTCTATGTTTCATCGTCAATGTGTAGGTCCAAGGAATACATGGAACCTGCAGTGGTGTATCGGAAACTAATACCGGTCTCACAGGGAATGCTCAAATTACCGACAGTAAGAAGAGTCTCTATTCTTGTACTTAAGGTGGCATTGCGCCTTTTGTATTTAATTCCGATGCGATTTCTGTGTTTCATCGTCAATGTGAAGGTCCAAGGAATACATTGAACCTGCAGTGGTGTATCGGAAACAAATACCGGTCTCACAGGGAATGCTCAAAACACCGACTGTAAGAAGAGTCTCTATTCTTGTACTTATGACGGCATTGTGCCTTGTGTATTTAATTTCGATGCGATTTCTGTGTTTCATCGTCAATGTGGAGGTAGAAGGAATACATTAAACCTGCAGTGGTGTATCAGAAACTAATACTGGTCTCACAGGGAATGCTCAAAGCACCGACAGTAAGAAGAGTCTCTATTCTTGTACTTAAGGCGGCATTGTGCCTTTTGTATTTTACTCCGATGCGATTTCTGTGCATCATCGTCAATGTGAAGGTCCAAGGAATACATTGAACCTGCACTTAAGGCGGCATTGTGCCTTTTGTATTTCATTCCGATGCGATTTCTGTGTTTCAACGTCAATGTGAAGGTCCAAGGAATACATTGAACCTGCAGTGGTGTTACGGAAACTAATACTGGTCTCACAGGGAATGCTCCAAACACCGACAGTAAGAAGAATCTCTATTCTTGTACCTCAGGCACCATTGTGCCTTTTGTATTTAACTCCGACGCGATTTCTGTGTTTCATCGTCAATGTGAAGGTCCAAGGGATACATTGAACCTGCAGTGGTATATCAGAACCTAATACTGGTCTCACAGGGAATGCTCAAAGCACCGACTGTAAGAAGAGTCTCTATCCTTGTACTTAAGGCGGCATTCCGCCTTTTGTATTTAATTACGATGCGATTTCTGTGTTTCACCGTCAATGTGAAGGTCCAAGGAATTCATTGAACCTGCAGTGGTGTATCGGAAACTAATACTGGTCTCACAGGGAATGCTCAAAACACCGACTGTAAGAAGAGTCTCTATTCTTGTACTTAAGGCGGCATTGCGCCTTTTGTATTTAATTCCGATGCGATTTCTGTGTTTCATCGTCAATGTGAAGGTCCAAGGAATACATTGAACCTGCAGTGGTGTATCGGAAACTAATACTGGTCTCACAGGGAATGCTCAAAACACCGACTGTAAGAAGAGTCTCTATTCTTGTACTTACGACGGCATTGTGCCTTGTGTACTTAATTTCGATGCGATTTCTGTGTTTCATCGCCAATGTGAAGGTAGAAGGAATACATTGAACCTGCAGTGGTGTATCAGTAACTAATACTGGTCTCACAGGGAATGCTCAAAGCACCGACAGTAAGAAGAGTCTCTATTCTTGTATTTAAGGCGGCATTGTGCCTTTTGTATTTAACTCCGATGCGATTTTTGTGTATCATCGTCAATGTGAAGGTCCAAGGAATACATTGAACCTGCACCTTACTCGGCATTGTGCCTTTTGTATTTAATTCCGCTGCGATTTCTATGTTTCATCGTCAATGTGAAAGTCCAAGGAACACATTGAACCTGCAGTGGTGTATCAGAAACAAATACTGGTCTCACAGGGAATGCTCAAAGCACCGACTGTAAGAAGAGTCTTTATTCTTGTACTTATGACGGCATTGTGCCTTTTGTATTTAACTCCGAGGCGATTTCTGTGTTTCATAGTCAATGTGAAGGTCCAAGAAATACATTGAACCTGCAGTGATGTATCAGAAACTAATACTGGTCTCACAGGGAGTGCTCAATGCACCGACAGTAGGAAGAGTCTCTATTCTTGTACTTAAGGTGGCATTGCGCCTTTTGTAAATTAATTCCGATGCGATATCTGTGTTTCATCGTCAATGTGAAGGTCCAAGAATTACATTGAACCAGCAGTGGTGTATCAGAACCTAATACTGGTCTCACAGGGAATGCTCAAAGCACCGACTGTAAGAAGAGTCTCCATTCTTGTACTGAAGGCGGCATTGCGCCTTTTGTATTTAATTCCGATGCGATCTCTATGTTTCATCGTCAATGTGTAGGTCCAAGGAATACATTAAACCTGCAGTGGTGTATCAGAAACTAATACTGGTCTCACAGGGAATGCTCAAAGCACCGACAGTAAGAAGAGTCACTATTCTTGTACTTAAGGCGGCATTGTGCCTTTTGTATTTAACTCCGATGCGATTTCTGTGTATCATCGTCAATGTGAAGGTCCAAGGAATACATTGAACCTGCACTTAAGGCGGCATTGTGCCTTTTGTATTTCATTCCGATGCGATTTCTGTGTTTCAACGTCAATGTGAAGGTCCAAGGAATACATTGAACCTGCAGTGGTGTTACGGAAACTAATACTGGTCTCACAGGGAATGCTCAAAACACCGACAGTAAGAAGAATCTCTATTCTTGTACCTCAGGCACCATTGTGCCTTTTGTATTTAACTCCGACGCGATTTCTGTTTTTCATCGTCAATGTGAAAGTCCAAGGAATACATTGAACCTGCAGTGGTATATCAGATCCTAATACTGGTCTCACAGCGAATGCTCAAAGCTCCGACTGTAAGAAGAGTCTCTATTCTTGTACTTAAGGCGGCATTGCGCCTTTTGTATTTAATTCCGATGCGATCTCTATGTTTCATCGTCAATGTGTAGGTCCAAGGAATACATGGAACCTGCAGTGGTGTATCGGAAACTAATACCGGTCTCACAGGGAATGCTCAAAACACCGACAGTAAGAAGAGTCTCTATTCTTGTACTTAAGGTGGCATTGCGCCTTTTGTATTTAATTCCGATGCGATTTCTGTGCTTCATCGTCAATGTGAAGGTCCAAGGAATACATTGAACCTGCCGTGGTGTATCGGAAACAAATACCGGTCTCACAGGGAATGCTCAAAACACCGACTGTAAGAAGAGTCTCTATTCTTGTACTTATGACGGCATTGTGCCTTGTGTATTTAGTTTCGATGCGATTTCTGTGTTTCATCGTCAATGTGAAGGTAGAAGGAATACATTAAACCTGCAGTGGTGTATCAGAAACTAATACTGGTCTCACAGGGAATGCTCAAAGCACCGACAGTAAGAAGAGTCTCTATTCTTGTATTTAAGGCGGCATTGTGCCTTTTGTATTTAACTCCGATGCGATTTTTGTGTATCATCGTCAATGTGAAGGTCCAAGGAATACATTGAACCTGCACCTTACTCGGCATTGTGCCTTTTGTATTTAACTCCGATGCGATTTCTATGTTTCATCGTCAATGTGAAAGTCCAAGGAATACATTGAACCTGCAGTGGTGTATCAGAAACTAATACTGGTCTCACAGGGAATGCTCAAAGCACCGACTGTAAGAAGAGTCATTATTCTTGTACTTATGACGGCATTGTGCCTTTTGTATTTAACTCCGAGGCGATTTCTGTGTTTCATAGTCATTGTGAAGGTCCAAGAAATACATTGAACCTGCAGTGATGTATCAGAAACTAATACTGGTCTCACAGGGAGTGCTCAATGCACCGACAGTAGGAAGAGTCTCTATTCTTGACTTAAGGAGGCATTGCGCCTTTTGTAATTAATTCCGATGCGATATCTGTGTTTCATCGTCAATGTGAAGGTTTAAGAATTACATTGAACCAGCAGTGGTGTATCAGAACCTAATACTGGTCTCACAGGGAATGCTCAAAGCACCGACTGTAAGAAGAGTCTCTATTCTTGTACTGAAGGCGGCATTGCGCCTTTTGTATTTAATTCCGATGCGATTTCTGTGTTTCATCGTCAATGTGAAGGTCCAAGGAATTCATTGAACCTGCAGTGGTGTATCGGAAACTAATACAGGTCTTACAGGGAATGCTCAAAACACCGACTGCAAGAAGAGTCTCTATTCTTGTACTTAAGGCGGCATTGCGCCTTTTGTATTTAATTCCGATGCGATCTCTATGTTTCATCGTCAATGTGTAGGTCCAAGGAATACATGGAACCTGCAGTGGTGTATCGGAAACTAATACCGGTCTCACAGGGAATGCTCAAAACACCGACTGTAAGAAGAGTCTCTATTCTTGTACTTATGACGGCATTGTGCCTTGTGTATTTAATTTCGATGCGATTTCTGTGTTTCATCGTCAATGTGAAGGTAGAAGGAATACATTAAACCTGCGGTGGTGTATCAGAAACTAATACTGGTCTCACAGGGAATGCTCAAAGCACCGACAGTAAGAAGAGTCTCTATTCTTCTACTTAAGGTGGCATTGTGCCCTTTGTATTTAACTCCGATGCGATTTCTGTGTATCATCGTCAATGTGAAGGTCCAAGGAATACATTGAACCTGCAGTGGTGTATCAGAAACTAATACTGGTCTCACAGTTAATGCTCAAAGCACCGACTGTAAGATGAGTCTCTATTCTTGTACTTAAGGCGGCATTGCGCCTTTTGTATTTCATTCCGATGCGATTTCTGTGTTTCAACGTCAATGTGAAGGTCCAAGGAATACATTGAACCTGCAGTGGTGTTACGGAAACTAATACTGGTCTCACAGGGAATGCTCAAAGCACCGACAGTAAGAAGAATCTCTATTCTTGTACCTCAGGCACCATTGTGCCTTTTGTATTTAACTCCGAGGCGATTTCTGTGCTTCATCGTCAATGTGAAGGTCCAAGGAATATATTGAACCTGCAGTGGTATATCAGAACCTAATACTGGTCTCATAGGGAATGCTTAAAGCACCGACTGTAAGAAGAGTCTCTATTCTTGTACTTAAGGCGGCATTCCGCCTTTTGTATTTAATTCCGATGCGATTTCTGTGTTTCATCGTCAATGTGAAGGTCCAAAGGAATTCATTGAACCTGCAGTGGTGTATCGGAAACTAATACTGGTCTCACAGGGAATGCTCAAAACACCGACTGTAAGAAGGGTCTCTATTCTTGTACTTAAGGCGGCATTGCGCCTTTTGTATTTAATTCCGATGCGATTTCTGTGTCTCATCGTCAATGTGAAGGTCCAAGGAATACATTGAACCTGCAGTGGTGTATCGGAAACTAATACTGGTCTCACAGGGAATGCTCAAAACACCGACTGTAAGAAGAGTCTCTATTCTTATACTTATGACGGCATTGTGCCTTGTGTATTTAATTTCGATGCGATTACTGTGTTTCATCGTCAATGTGAAGGTAGAAGGAATACATTGTACCTGCAGTGGTGTATCAGAAACTAATACTGGTCTCACAGGGAATGCTCAAAGCACCGACAGTAAGAAGAGTCTCTATTCTTGTACTTAAGGCGGCATTGTGCCTTTTGTATTTAATTCCGATGCGATTTCTTTGTTTCATCGTCAATGTGAAGGTCCAAGGAATACATTGAACCTGCAGTGGTGTATCGGAAACTAATACTGGTCTCACAGGGAATGCTCAAAACACCGAATGTAAGAAGAGTCTCTATTCTTGTACTTACGACGGCATTGTGCCTTGTGTACTTAATTTCGATGCGATTTCTGTGTTTCATCGCCAATGTGAAGGTTGAAGGAATACATTGAACCTGCAGTGGTGTATCAGAAACTAATACTGGTCTCACAGGGAATGCTCAAAGCACCGACAGTAAGAAGAGTCTCTATTCTTGTATTTAAGGCGGCATTGTGCCTTTTGTATTTAACTCCGATGCGATTTTTGTGTATCATCGTCAATGTGAAGGTCCAAGGAATACATTGAACCTGCACCTTACTCGGCATTGTGCCTTTTGTATTTAACTCCGATGCGATTTCTATGTTTCATCGTCAATGTGAAAGTCCAAGGAATACATTGAACCTGCAGTGGTGTATCAGAAACTAATACTGGTCTCACAGGGAATGCTCAAAGCACCGACTGTAAGAAGAGTCTTTATTCTTGTACTTATGACGGCATTGTGCCTTTTGTATTTAACTCCGAGGCGATTTCTGTGTTTCATAGTCAATGTGAAGGTCGAAGAAATACATTGAACCTGCAGTGATGTATCAGAAACTAATACTGGTCTCACAGGGAGTGCTCAATGCACCGACAGTAGGAAGAGTCTCTATTCTTGACTTAAGGAGGCATTGCGCCTTTTGTAATTAATTCCGATGCGATATCTGTGTTTCATCGTCAATGTGAAGGTCCAAGAATTACATTGAACCAGCAGTGGTGTATCAGAACCTAATACTGGTCTCACAGGGAATGCTCAAAGCACCGACTGTAAGAAGAGTCTCTATTCTTGTACTGAAGGCGGCATTGCGCCTTTTGTATTTAATTCCGATGCGATTTCTGTGTTTCATCGTCAATGTGAAGGTCCAAGGAATTCATTGAACCTGCAGTGGTGTATCGGAAACTAATACAGGTCTTACAGGGAATGCTCAAAACACCGACTGCAAGAAGAGTCTCTATTCTTGTACTTAAGGCGGCATTGCGCCTTTTGTATTTAATTCCGATGCGATCTCTATGTTTCATCGTCAATGTGTAGGTCCAAGGAATACATGGAACCTGCAGTGGTGTATCGGAAACTAATACCGGTCTCACAGGGAATGCTCAAAACACCGACTGTAAGAAGAGTCTCTATTCTTGTACTTATGACGGCATTGTGCCTTGTGTATTTAATTTCGATGCGATTTCTGTGTTTCATCGTCAATGTGAAGGTAGAAGGAATACATTAAACCTGCGGTGGTGTATCAGAAACTAATACTGGTCTCACAGGGAATGCTCAAAGCACCGACAGTAAGAAGAGTCTCTATTCTTCTACTTAAGGTGGCATTGTGCCTTTTGTATTTAACTCCGATGCGATTTCTGTGTATCATCGTCAATGTGAAGGTCCAAGGAATACATTGAACCTGCAGTGGTGTATCAGAAACTAATACTGGTCTCACAGGGAATGCGCAAAGCACCGACTGTAAGATGAGTCTCTATTCTTGTACTTAAGGCGGCATCGTGCCTTGTGTACTTAATTTCGATGCGATTTCTGTGTTTCATCGCCAATGTGAAGGTAGAAGGAATACATTGAACCTGCAGTGGTGAATCAGAAACTAATACTGGTCTCACAGGGAATGCTCAAAGCACCGACAGTAAGAAGAGTCTCTATTCTTGTATTTAAGGCGGAATTGCGCCTTTTGTATATAATTCCGATGCGATTTCTGTGTTTCAACTTCAATGTGAAGTTTCAAGGAATACATTGAACCTGCAGTGGTGTATCGGAAACTAATACTGGTCTCACAGGGAATTCTCAAAGCACCGACAGTAAGAAGAGTCTCTATTCTTGTACCTCAGGCACCATTGTGCATTTTGTATTTAACTCCGATGCGATTTCTGTGTTTCATCGTCAATGTGAAGGTCCAAGGAATACATTGAACCTGCAGTGGTGTATCAGAACCTAATACTGGTCTCACAGGGAATGCTTAAAGCATTAAGAGTCTGTAATAAGAGTCTCTATTCTTGTACTTAAGGCGGAATTGCGCCTTTTGTATATAATTCCGATGCGATTTCTGTGTTTCAACTTCAATGTGAAGTTTCTAGGAATACATTGAACCTGCAGTGGTGTATCGGAAACTAATACTGGTCTCACAGGGAATTCTCAAAGCACCGACAGTAAGAAGAGTCTCTATTCTTGTACCTCAGGCACCATTGTGCATTTTGTATTTAACTCCGATGCGATTTCTGTGTTTCATCGTCGATGTGAAGGTCCAAGGAATACATTGAACCTGCAGTGGTGTATCAGAACCTAATACTGGTCTCACAGGGAATGCTCAAATTGCCGACTGTAAGAAGAGTCTCTATTCTTGTACTTAAGGCGGCATTCCGCCTTTTGTATTTAATTACGATGCGATTTCTGTGTTTCACCGTCAATGTGAAGGTCCAAGGAATTCATTGAACCTCCAGTGGTGTATCGGAAACTAATACTGGTCTCACAGGGAATGCTCAAAATACCGACTGTAAGAAGAGTCTCTATTCTTGTACTTAAGGCGGCATTGCGCCTTTTGTATTTAATTCCGATGCGATTTCTGTGTTTCATCGTCAATGTGAAGGTCCAAGGAATACATTGAACCTGCAGTGATGTATCGGAAACTAATACTGGTCTCACAGGGAATGCTCAAAACACCGACTGTAAGAAGAGTCTCTATTCTTGTACTTACGACGGCATTGTGCCTTGTGTACTTAATTTCGATGCGATTTCTGTGTTTCATCGCCAATGTGAAGGTAGAAGGAATACATTGAACCTGCAGTGGTGTATCAGAAACTAATACTGGTCTCACAGGGAATGCTCAAAGCACCGACAGTAAGAAGAGTCTCTATTCTTGTATTTAAGGCGGCATTGTGCCTTTTGTATTTAACTCCGATGCGATTTTTGTGTATCATCGTCAATGTGAAGGTCCAAGGAATACATTGAACCTGCACCTTACTCGGCATTGTGCCTTTTGTATTTAACTCCGATGCGATTTCTATGTTTCATCGTCAATGTGAAAGTCCAAGGAACACATTGAACCTGCAGTGGTGTATCAGAAACTAATACTGGTCTCACAGGGAATGCTCAAAGCACCGACTGTAAGAAGAGTCTTTATTCTTGTACTTATGACGGCATTGTGCCTTTTGTATTTAACTCCGAGGCGATTTCTGCGTTTCATAGTCAATGTGAAGGTCCAAGAAATACATTGAACCTGCAGTGATGTATCAGAAACTAATACTGGTCTCACAGGGAGTGCTCAATGCACCGACAGTAGGAAGAGTCTCTATTCTTGTACTTAAGGTGGCATTGCGCCTTTTGTAATTAATTCCGAAGCGATATCTGTGTTTCATCGTCAATGTGAAGGTCCAAGAATTACATTGAACCAGCAGTGGTGTATCAGAACCTAATACAGGTCTCACAGGGAATGCTCAAAGCACCGACTGTAAGAAGAGTCTCTATTCTTGTACTGAAGGCGGCATTGCGCCTTTTGTATTTAATTCCGATGCGATTTCTGTGTTTCATCGTCAATGTGAAGGTCCAAGGAATTCATTGAGCCTGCAGTGGTGTATCGGAAATTAATACAGGTCTTACAGGGAATGCTCAAATCACCGACTGCAAGAAGAGTCTCTATTCTTGTACTTAAGGCGGCATTGCGCCTTTTGTATTTAATTCCGATGCGATCTCTATGTTTCATCGTCAATGTGTAGGTCCAAGGAATACATGGAACCTGCAGTGGTGTATCGGAAACTAATACCGGTCTCACAGGGAATGCTCAAATTACCGACAGTAAGAAGAGTCTCTATTCTTGTACTTAAGGTGGCATTGCGCCTTTTGTATTTAATTCCGATGCGATTTCTGTGTTTCATCGTCAATGTGAAGGTCCAAGGAATACATTGAACCTGCAGTGGTGTATCGGAAACAAATACCGGTCTCACAGGGAATGCTCAAAACACCGACTGTAAGAAGAGTCTCTATTCTTGTACTTATGACGGCATTGTGCCTTGTGTATTTAATTTCGATGCGATTTCTGTGTTTCATCGTCAATGTGGAGGTAGATGGAATACATTAAACCTGCAGTGGTGTATCAGAAACTAATACTGGTCTCACAGGGAATGCTCAAAGCACCGACAGTAAGAAGAGTCTCTATTCTTGTACTTAAGGCGGCATTGTGCCTTTTGTATTTTACTCCGATGCGATTTCTGTGCATCATCGTCAATGTGAAGGTCCAAGGAATACATTGAACCTGCACTTAAGGCGGCATTGTGCCTTTTGTATTTCATTCCGATGCGATTTCTGTGTTTCAACGTCAATGTGAAGGTCCAAGGAATACATTGACCCCTGCAGTGGTGTTACGGAAACTAATACTGGTCTCACAGGGAATGCTCCAAACACCGACAGTAAGAAGAATCTCTATTCTTGTACCTCAGGCACCATTGTGCCTTTTGTATTTAACTCCGACGCGATTTCTGTGTTTCATCGTCAATGTGAAGGTCCAAGGGATACATTGAACCTGCAGTGGTATATCAGAACCTAATACTGGTCTCACAGGGAATGCTCAAAGCACCGACTGTAAGAAGAGTCTCTATCCTTGTACTTAAGGCGGCATTCCGCCTTTTGTATTTAATTACGATGCGATTTCTGTGTTTCACCGTCAATGTGAAGGTCCAAGGAATTCATTGAACCTGCAGTGGTGTATCGGAAACTAATACTGGTCTCACAGGGAATGCTCAAAACACCGACTGTAAGAAGAGTCTCTATTCTTGTACTTAAGGCGGCATTGCGCCTTTTGTATTTAATTCCGATGCGATTTCTGTGTTTCATCGTCAATGTGAAGGTCCAAGGAATACATTGAACCTGCAGTGGTGTATCGGAAACTAATACTGGTCTCACAGGGAATGCTCAAAACACCGACTGTAAGAAGAGTCTCTATTCTTGTATTTACGACGGCATTGTGCCTTGTGTACTTAATTTCGATGCGATTTCTGTGTTTCATCGCCAATGTGAAGGTAGAAGGAATACATTGAACCTGCAGTGGTGTATCAGTAACTAATACTGGTCTCACAGGGAATGCTCAAAGCACCGACAGTAAGAAGAGTCTCTATTCTTGTATTTAAGGCGGCATTGTGCCTTTTGTATTTAACTCCGATGCGATTTTTGTGTATCATCGTCAATGTGAAGGTCCAAGGAATACATTGAACCTGCACCTTACTCGGCATTGTGCCTTTTGTATTTAATTCCGCTGCGATTTCTATGTTTCATCGTCAATGTGAAAGTCCAAGGAACACATTGAACCTGCAGTGGTGTATCAGAAACTAATACTGGTCTCACAGGGAATGCTCAAAGCACCGACTGTAAGAAGAGTCTTTATTCTTGTACTTATGACGGCATTGTGCCTTTTGTATTTAACTCCGAGGCGATTTCTGTGTTTCATAGTCAATGTGAAGGTCCAAGAAATACATTGAACCTGCAGTGATGTATCAGAAACTAATACTGGTCTCACAGGGAGTGCTCAATGCACCGACAGTAGGAAGAGTCTCTATTCTTGTACTTAAGGTGGCATTGCGCCTTTTGTAATTAATTCCGATGCGATATCTGTGTTTCATCGTCAATGTGAAGGTCCAAGAATTACATTGAACCAGCAGTGGTGTATTAGAACCTAATACTGGTCTCACAGGGAATGCTCAAAGCACCGACTGTAAGAAGAGTCTCTATTCTTGTACTGAAGGCGGCATTGCGCCTTTTGTATTTAATTCCGATGCGATCTCTATGTTTCATCGTCAATGTGTAGGTCCAAGGAATACATTAAACCTGCAGTGGTGTATCAGAAACTAATACTGGTCTCACAGGGAATGCTCAAAGCACCGACAGTAAGAAGAGTCACTATTCTTGTACTTAAGGCGGCATTGTGCCTTTTGTATTTAACTCCGATGCGATTTCTGTGTATCATCGTCAATGTGAAGGTCCAAGGAATACATTGAACCTGCACTTAAGGCGGCATTGTGCCTTTTGTATTTCATTCCGATGCGATTTCTGTGTTTCAACGTCAATGTGAAGGTCCAAGGAATACATTGAACCTGCAGTGGTGTTACGGAAACTAATACTGGTCTCACAGGGAATGCTCAAAACACCGACAGTAAGAAGAATCTCTATTCTTGTACCTCAGGCACCATTGTGCCTTTTGTATTTAACTCCGACGCGATTTCTGTTTTTCATCGTCAATGTGAAAGTCCAAGGAATACATTGAACCTGCAGTGGTATATCAGATCCTAATACTGGTCTCACAGGGAATGCTCAAAGCTCCGACTGTAAGAAGAGTCTCTATTCTTGTACTTAAGGCGGCATTGCGCCTTTTGTATTTAATTCCGATGCGATCTCTATGTTTCATCGTCAATGTGTAGGTCCAAGGAATACATGGAACCTGCAGTGGTGTATCGGAAACTAATACCGGTCTCACAGGGAATGCTCAAAACACCGACAGTAAGAAGAGTCTCTATTCTTGTACTTAAGGTGGCATTGCGCCTTTTGTATTTAATTCCGATGCGATTTCTGTGCTTCATCGTCAATGTGAAGGTCCAAGGAATACATTGAACCTGCCGTGGTGTATCGGAAACAAATACCGGTCTCACAGGGAATGCTCAAAACACCGACTGTAAGAAGAGTCTCTATTCTTGTACTTATGACGGCATTGTGCCTTGTGTATTTAGTTTCGATGCGATTTCTGTGTTTCATCGTCAATGTGAAGGTAGAAGGAATACATTAAACCTGCAGTGGTGTATCAGAAACTAATACTGGTCTCACAGGGAATGCTCAAAGCACCGACAGTAAGAAGAGTCTCTATTCTTGTATTTAAGGCGGCATTGTGCCTTTTGTATTTAACTCCGATGCGATTTTTGTGTATCATCGTCAATGTGAAGGTCCAAGGAATACATTGAACCTGCACCTTACTCGGCATTGTGCCTTTTGTATTTAACTCCGATGCGATTTCTATGTTTCATCGTCAATGTGAAAGTCCAAGGAATACATTGAACCTGCAGTGGTGTATCAGAAACTAATACTGGTCTCACAGGGAATGCTCAAAGCACCGACTGTAAGAAGAGTCATTATTCTTGTACTTATGACGGCATTGTGCCTTTTGTATTTAACTCCGAGGCGATTTCTGTGTTTCATAGTCATTGTGAAGGTCCAAGAAATACATTGAACCTGCAGTGATGTATCAGAAACTAATACTGGTCTCACAGGGAGTGCTCAATGCACCGACAGTAGGAAGAGTCTCTATTCTTGACTTAAGGAGGCATTGCGCCTTTTGTAATTAATTCCGATGCGATATCTGTGTTTCATCGTCAATGTGAAGGTTTAAGAATTACATTGAACCAGCAGTGGTGTATCAGAACCTAATACTGGTCTCACAGGGAATGCTCAAAGCACCGACTGTAAGAAGAGTCTCTATTCTTGTACTGAAGGCGGCATTGCGCCTTTTGTATTTAATTCCGATGCGATTTCTGTGTTTCATCGTCAATGTGAAGGTCCAAGGAATTCATTGAACCTGCAGTGGTGTATCGGAAACTAATACAGGTCTTACAGGGAATGCTCAAAACACCGACTGCAAGAAGAGTCTCTATTCTTGTACTTAAGGCGGCATTGCGCCTTTTGTATTTAATTCCGATGCGATCTCTATGTTTCATCGTCAATGTGTAGGTCCAAGGAATACATGGAACCTGCAGTGGTGAATCGGAAACTAATACCGGTCTCACAGGGAATGCTCAAAACACCGACTGTAAGAAGAGTCTCTATTCTTGTACTTATGACGGCATTGTGCCTTGTGTATTTAATTTCGATGCGATTTCTGTGTTTCATCGTCAATGTGAAGGTAGAAGGAATACATTAAACCTGCGGTGGTGTATCAGAAACTAATACTGGTCTCACAGGGAATGCTCAAAGCACCGACAGTAAGAAGAGTCTCTATTCTTCTACTTAAGGTGGCATTGTGCCCTTTGTATTTAACTCCGATGCGATTTCTGTGTATCATCGTCAATGTGAAGGTCCAAGGAATACATTGAACCTGCAGTGGTGTATCAGAAACTAATACTGGTCTCACAGTTAATGCTCAAAGCACCGACTGTAAGATGAGTCTCTATTCTTGTACTTAAGGCGGCATTGCGCCTTTTGTATTTCATTCCGATGCGATTTCTGTGTTTCAACGTCAATGTGAAGGTCCAAGGAATACATTGAACCTGCAGTGGTGTTACGGAAACTAATACTGGTCTCACAGGGAATGCTCAAAGCACCGACAGTAAGAAGAATCTCTATTCTTGTACCTCAGGCACCATTGTGCCTTTTGTATTTAACTCCGAGGCGATTTCTGTGCTTCATCGTCAATGTGAAGGTCCAAGGAATATATTGAACCTGCAGTGGTATATCAGAACCTAATACTGGTCTCATAGGGAATGCTTAAAGCACCGACTGTAAGAAGAGTCTCTATTCTTGTACTTAAGGCGGCATTCCGCCTTTTGTATTTAATTCCGATGCGATTTCTGTGTTTCATCGTCAATGTGAAGGTCCAAAGGAATTCATTGAACCTGCAGTGGTGTATCGGAAACTAATACTGGTCTCACAGGGAATGCTCAAAACACCGACTGTAAGAAGGGTCTCTGTTCTTGTACTTAAGGCGGCATTGCGCCTTTTGTATTTAATTCCGATGCGATTTCTGTGTCTCATCGTCAATGTGAAGGTCCAAGGAATACATTGAACCTGCAGTGGTGTATCGGAAACTAATACTGGTCTCACAGGGAATGCTCAAAACACCGACTGTAAGAAGAGTCTCTATTCTTATACTTATGACGGCATTGTGCCTTGTGTATTTAATTTCGATGCGATTACTGTGTTTCATCGTCAATGTGAAGGTAGAAGGAATACATTGTACCTGCAGTGGTGTATCAGAAACTAAAACTGGTCTCACAGGGAATGCTCAAAGCACCGACAGTAAGAAGAGTCTCTATTCTTGTACTTAAGGCGGCATTGTGCCTTTTGTATTTAATTCCGATGCGATTTCTTTGTTTCATCGTCAATGTGAAGGTCCAAGGAATACATTGAACCTGCAGTGGTGTATCGGAAACTAATACTGGTCTCACAGGGAATGCTCAAAACACCGAATGTAAGAAGAGTCTCTATTCTTGTACTTACGACGGCATTGTGCCTTGTGTACTTAATTTCGATGCGATTTCTGTGTTTCATCGCCAATGTGAAGGTTGAAGGAATACATTGAACCTGCAGTGGTGTATCAGAAACTAATACTGGTCTCACAGGGAATGCTCAAAGCACCGACAGTAAGAAGAGTCTCTATTCTTGTATTTAAGGCGGCATTGTGCCTTTTGTATTTAACTCCGATGCGATTTTTGTGTATCATCGTCAATGTGAAGGTCCAAGGAATACATTGAACCTGCACCTTACTCGGCATTGTGCCTTTTGTATTTAACTCCGATGCGATTTCTATGTTTCATCGTCAATGTGAAAGTCCAAGGAATACATTGAACCTGCAGTGGTGTATCAGAAACTAATACTGGTCTCACAGGGAATGCTCAAAGCACCGACTGTAAGAAGAGTCTTTATTCTTGTACTTATGACGGCATTGTGCCTTTTGTATTTAACTCCGAGGCGATTTCTGTGTTTCATAGTCAATGTGAAGGTCGAAGAAATACATTGAACCTGCAGTGATGTATCAGAAACTAATACTGGTCTCACAGGGAGTGCTCAATGCACCGACAGTAGGAAGAGTCTCTATTCTTGACTTAAGGAGGCATTGCGCCTTTTGTAATTAATTCCGATGCGATATCTGTGTTTCATCGTCAATGTGAAGGTCCAAGAATTACATTGAACCAGCAGTGGTGTATCAGAACCTAATACTGGTCTCACAGGGAATGCTCAAAGCACCGACTGTAAGAAGAGTCTCTATTCTTGTACTGAAGGCGGCATTGCGCCTTTTGTATTTAATTCCGATGCGATTTCTGTGTTTCATCGTCAATGTGAAGGTCCAAGGAATTCATTGAACCTGCAGTGGTGTATCGGAAACTAATACAGGTCTTACAGGGAATGCTCAAAACACCGACTGCAAGAAGAGTCTCTATTCTTGTACTTAAGGCGGCATTGCGCCTTTTGTATTTAATTCCGATGCGATCTCTATGTTTCATCGTCAATGTGTAGGTCCAAGGAATACATGGAACCTGCAGTGGTGTATCGGAAACTAATACCGGTCTCACAGGGAATGCTCAAAACACCGACTGTAAGAAGAGTCTCTATTCTTGTACTTATGACGGCATTGTGCCTTGTGTATTTAATTTCGATGCGATTTCTGTGTTTCATCGTCAATGTGAAGGTAGAAGGAATACATTAAACCTGCGGTGGTGTATCAGAAACTAATACTGGTCTCACAGGGAATGCTCAAAGCACCGACAGTAAGAAGAGTCTCTATTCTTCTACTTAAGGTGGCATTGTGCCTTTTGTATTTAACTCCGATGCGATTTCTGTGTATCATCGTCAATGTGAAGGTCCAAGGAATACATTGAACCTGCAGTGGTGTATCAGAAACTAATACTGGTCTCACAGGGAATGCGCAAAGCACCGACTGTAAGATGAGTCTCTATTCTTGTACTTAAGGCGGCATTGCGCCTTTTGTATTTCATTCCGATGCGATTTCTGTGTTTCAACGTCAATGTGAAGGTCCAAGGAATACATTGAACCTGCAGTGGTGTTACGGAAACTAATACTGGTCTCACAGGGAATGCTCAAAGCACCGACAGTAAGAAGAATCTCTATTCTTGTACTTCAGGCACCATTGTGCCTTTTGTATTTAACTCCGAGGCGATTTCTGTGTTTCATCGTCAATGTGAAGGTCCAAGGAATATATTGAACCTGCAGTGGTATATCAGAACCTAATACTGGTCTCATAGGGAATGCTTAAAGCACCGACTGTAAGAAGAGTCTCTATTCTTGTACTTAAGGCGGCATTCCGCCTTTTGTATTTAATTCCGATGCGATTTCTGTGTTTCATCGTCAATGTGAAGGTCCAAAGGAATTCATTGAACCTGCAGTGGTGTATCGGAAACTAATACTGGTCTCACAGGGAATGCTCAAAACACCGACTGTAAGAAGGGTCTCTATTCTTGTACTTAAGGCGGCATTGCGCCTTTTGTATTTAATTCCGATGCGATTTCTGTGTCTCATCGTCAATGTGAAGGTCCAAGGAATACATTGAACCTGCAGTGGTGTATCGGAAACTAATACTGGTCTCACAGGGAATGCTCAAAACACCGACTGTAAGAAGAGTCTCTATTCTTATACTTATGACGGCATTGTGCCTTGTGTATTTAATTTCGATGCGATTACTGTGTTTCATCGTCAATGTGAAGGTAGAAGGAATACATTGTACCTGCAGTGGTGTATCAGAAACTAATACTGGTCTCACAGGGAATGCTCAAAGCACCGACAGTAAGAAGAGTCTCTATTCTTGTACTTAAGGCGGCATTGTGCCTTTTGTATTTAACTCCGATGCGATTTCTGTGTATCATCGTCAATGTGAAGGTCCAAGGAATACATTGAACCTGCACTTTATGCGGCATTGTGCCTTTTGTATCTAACTCCGATGCGATTTCTATGTTTCATCGTCAATGTGAAAGTCCAAGGAATACATTGAACCTGCAGTGGTGTATCAGAAACTAATACTGGGCTCACAGGGAATGCTCAAAGCACCGACTGTAAGAAGAGTCTCTATTCTTGTACTTAAGGCGGCATTGCGCCTTTTGTATTTCATTCCGATGCGATTTCTGTGTTTCATCGTGAAATGTGAAGGTCCAAGGAATACATTGAAGCTGCAGTGGTGTATCGGAAACTAATACTCGTCTCACAGGGAATGCTCAAAGTACCGAGAGTAAGAAGAGTCTTTATTCTAGTACTTAAGGCGGCATTGTGCCTTTTGTATTTAACTCCGAGGCGATTTCTGTGTTTCATAGTCAATGTGAAGGTCCAAGAAATACATTGAACCTGCAGTGATGTATCAGAAACTAATACTGGTCCCACAGGGAATGCTCAAAGCACCGACAGTAGGAAGAGTCTCTATTCTTGTACTTAAGGTGGCATTGCGCCTTTTGTAATTAATTCCGATGCGATTTCTGTGTTTCATCGTCAATGTGAAGGTCCAAGGAATACATTGAACGCATTGTGCCTTTTGTATTTAATACCGATGCGATTTCTGTGTTTCATCGTCAATGTCAAGGTCCAAGGAATACATTGAACCTGCAGTGGTGTATCGGAAACTAATACGGATCTCACAGGGAATGCTCAAAGCACCGACTTTAATAAGAGTCTCTATTTTTGTTCTTAAGACGGCATAGTGCCTTTTGAATTTAATTCCGATGCGATTTCTGTGTTTCTTCGTCAATGTGAAGGTCCAAGGAATACATTGAACCTGCAGTGGTGTATCGGAATCTAATACTGGTCTCACAGGGAATGCTCAAAACACCGACTGTAAGAAGATTTTCTATTCTTGTACTTCTATATCTACATCTATACTCCGCGAGCCACCTTACGGTGTGTGGCGGAGGGTACTTATTGTACCACTATCTAATCCCCCCTTCCCTGTTCCATTCACGAATTGTGCGGGGGAAGAACGACTGCTTGTAAGTCTCCGTATTTGCTCTAATTTCTCGGATTTTTCGTTGTGATCATTACGCGAGATATATGTGGGCGGTAGTAATATGTTGCCCATCTGTTCCCGGAATGTGCTCTCTCGTAATTTCGATAATAAACCTCTCCGTATTGCGTAACGCCTTTCTTGAAGTGTCCGCCACTGGAGCTTGTTCAGCATCTCCGTAACGCTCTCGCGCTGACTAAATGTCCCCATGACGAATCGCGCTGCTTTTCGCTGGATCATGTCTATCTCTTCTATTAATCCAACCTGGTAAGGGTCCCATACTGATGAGCAATACTCAAGAATCGGACGAACAAGCGTTTTGTAAGCTACTTCTTTCGTCGATGAGTCACATTTTCTTAGAATTCTTCCTATGAATCTCAACCTGGCGCCTGCTTTTCCCACTATTTGTTTTATGTGATCATTCCACTTCAGATCGCTCCGGATAGTAACTCCTAAGTATTTTACGGTCGTTACCGCTTCCAATGGTTTACCACCTATGGCATAATCATACTGGAATGGATTTCTGCCCCTATGTATGCGCATTATATTACATTTATCTACGTTTAGGGAAAGCTGCCAGCTGTCGCACCATGCATTAATCCTCTGCAGGTCCTCCTGGCGTACGTACGAGTCTTCTGATGTTGCTACTTTCTTGTAGACAACCGTGTCATCTGCAAATAGCCTCACGGAGCTACCGATGTTGTCAACTAAGTCATTTATGTATATTGTAAACAATAAAGGTCCTATCACGCTTCCCTGCGGTACTCCCGAAATTACCTCTACATCTGCAGATTTTGAACCGTTAAGAATGACATGTTGTGTTCTTTCTTCTAGGAAATCCTGAATCCAATCACAAATCTGGTCCGATATTCCGTAGGCTCGTATTTTCTTCACTAAACGTAAGTGCGGAACCGTATCAAATGCCTTCCTGATGTCCAGGAATACGGCATCAATCTGCTCGCCAGTGTCTACGGCACTATGAATTTCTTGGGCAAATAGGGCGAGCTGAGTTTCACATGATCTCTGTTTGCGGAATCCATGTTGGTTATGATGAAGGAGATTTGTATTATCTAAGAACATCATAATACGGGAACACAAAACATGTTCCATTATTCTACAACAGATTGACGTAAGCGAAATAGGCCTATAATTATTCGCATCTGATTTATGACCCTTCTTGAAAATGGGAACGACCTGCGCTTTCTTCCAGTCGCTAGGTACTTTACGTTCTTCCAGCGATCTACGATAAATTGCTGATAGAAAGGGGGCAAGTTCTTTAGCATAATCACTGTAGAATCTTAAGGGTATCTCGTCTGGTCCGGATGCTTTTCCACTACTAAGTGATAGCAGTTGTTTTTTAATTCCGATATCGTTTATTTCAATATTTTCCATTTTGGCGTCCGTGCGACGGCTGAAGTCAGGGACCGTGTTACGGTTTTCCGCAGTGAAACAGTTTCGGAACACTGAATTCAGTATTTCTGCCTTTCTTCGGTCGTCCTCTGTTTCGGTGCCATCGTGGTCAACGAGTGACTGAATAGGGGATTTAGATCCGCTTACCGATTTTACATATGACCAAAACTTTTTAGGGTTCTTGTTTAGATTGTTTGCCAATGTTTTATGTTCGAATTCGTTGAATGCTTCTCTCATTGCTCTATTTACGCTCTTTTTCGCTTCGTTCAGCTTTTCCTTATCAGCTATGATTCGACTACTCTTAAACCTATGATGAAGCTTTCTTTGTTTCCGTAGTACCTTTCGTACATGATTGTTATACCACGGTGGATCTTTCCCCTCGCTTTGGACCTTAGTCGGTACGAACTTATCTAAGGCGTACTGGACGATGTTTCTGAATTTTTTCCATTTTTGTTCCACATCCTCTTCCTCAGAAATGAACGTTTGATGGTGGTCACTCAGATATTCTGCGATTTGTGCCCTATCACTCTTGTTAAGCAAATATATTTTCCTTCCTTTCTTGGCATTTCTTATTACACTTGTAGTCATTGATGCAACCACTGACTTATGATCACTGATACCCTCTTCTACATTCACGGAGTCGAAAAGTTCCGGTCTATTTGTTGCTATGAGGTCTTAAACGTTAGCTTCACGAGTTGGTTCTCTAACTATCTGCTCGAAGTAATTCTCGGACAAGGCAGTCAGGATAATGTCACAAGAGTCTCTGTCCCTGGCTCCAGTTCTGATTGTGTGACTATCCCATTCTATACCTGGTAGATTGAAGTCTCCCCCTATTACAATAGTATGACCACGAAACCTCTTCACGACGTTCTGCAGGTTCTCTCTGAGGCGCTCAACTACTACGGTTGCTGATGCAGGTGGTCTATAGAAGCATCCGACTATCATATCTGACCCACCTTTGATACTTAACTTAACCCAGATTATTTCACATTCGCATTCGCTAATAACTTCACTGGATATTATTGAATTCTTTACTGTTATAAATACTCCTCCACCATTGGCGTTTATCCTATCCTTGCGGTATATATTCCATTCTGTGTCTAGGATTTCGTTACTGTTCACTTCAGGTTTTAAACAACTTTCCGTTCCTAATACTATATGTGCACTATTTCCTTCAATAAGAGATACTAATTCAGGAACCTTGCCCTGGATACTCCTGCAGTTTACCAATATTACGTTAACTTTTCCTGTTTTTGGTCACTGAGGACGGACGTTCTTTATCAACGGTGATAATGTCCTCTCTGGTAAGCCGTCAGGTATTATATCGTTTCCCCCAACGGGGGGTCCATCTAACCTAAAAAAACCTCGTGTCCACGCCACACGTACTCTGCTACCCTAGGCGGCATTGTACCGTTTGTATATAATTCCGATGCGATTTCTGTGTTTCATCGTCAATGTGAAGGTCCAAGGAATACATTGAACCTGCAGTGGTGTATCAGAAACTAATACTGGTCTCACAGGGAATGCTTAAAGCACCGACTGTAAGAAGAGCCTCTATTCTTGTACTTAAGGCGGCATTGCGCCTTTTGTATTTAATTCCGATGCGATTTCTGTGTTTCATCGTCAATGTGAAGGTCCAAGGAATTCATTGAACCTGCAGTGGTGTATCGGAAACTAATACTGGTCTCACAGGGAATGCTCAAAACACCGACTGTAAGTAGAGTCTCTATTCTTGTACTTAAGGCGGCATTGCGCCTTTTGTATTTAATTCGATGCGATTTCTGTGTTTCATCGTCAATGTGAAGGTCCAAGGAATACAGTGAACCTGCAGTTGTGTATTGGAAACTAATACTGGTCTCACAGGGAATGCTCAAAGCACCGACTGTAAGAAGAGTCTCATTTCTTGTACTTAAGGCGGCATTGCGCCTTTTGTATTTATTTCCGATGCGATTTCTGTGTTTCATCGTCAATGTGAAGGTCAAAGGAAAACATTGAACGTGCAGTGGTGTATCGGAAACAAATACTGGTCTCACAGGGAATGCTCAAAACACCGACTGTAAGAAGAGTCTCTATTCTTGTACTTATGACGGCATTGTGCCTTGTGTATTTAATTTCGATGCGATTTCTGTGTTTCATCGTCAATGTGAAGGTAGAAGGAATACATTGAACCTGCAGTGGTGTATCAGAATCTAATACTGGTCTCACAGGGAATGCTCAAAGCACCAAAAGTAAGAAGAGTCTCTATTCTTGTACTTAAGGCGGCATTGTGCCTTTTGTATCTAACTCCGATGCGATTTCTGTGTATCATCGTCAATGTGAAGGTTCAAGGAATACATTGAACCTGCACTTAAGGCGGCATTGTGCCTTTTGTATTTAACTCCGATGCGATTTCCATGTTTCATCGTCAATGTGAAGGTCCAAGGAATACATTGAACCTGCAGTGGTGTATCAGAAACTAATACTGGTCTCACAGGGAATGCTCAAAGCACCGACTGTAAGAAGAGTCTCTATTCTTGTACTTAAGGCGGCATTGCGCCTTTTGTATTTCATTCCGATGCGATTTCTGTGTTTCATCGTCGATGTGAAGGTCCAAGGAAACATTGAACCTGCAGTGGTGTATCGGAAACTAATACTGGTCTCACAGGGAATGTTCAAAGTACCGACAGTAAGAAGAGTCTTTATTCTTGTACTTAAGGCGGCATTGTGCCTTTTGTATTTAACTCCGATGCGATTTCTGTGTTTCATAGTCAATGTGAAGGTCCAAGGAATACATTGAACCTGCAGTGGTGTATCGGACACTAATACTGGTCTCACAGGGAATGCTCAAAGCACCGACTGTAAGAAGAGTCTCTATTCTTGTACTTAGGCGGCATTGTGCCTTCTGTATTTAATACCGATGCGATTTCTGTGTTTCATCGTCAATGGCAAGGTCCACGGAATACATTGAACCTGCAGTGGTGTATCGGAAACTAATACTGGTCTCACAGGGAATGCTCAAAGCACCGACAGTAAGAAGAGTCTCTATTCTTGTACTTAAGGCGGCATTGTGCCTTTTGTATTTAACTCCGATGCGATTTCTGTGTATCATCGTCAATGTGAAGGTCCAAGGAATACATTGAACCTGCAGTGGTATATCAGAACCTAATACTGGTCTCATAGGGAATGCTTAAAGCACCGACTGTAAGAAGAGTCTCTATTCTTGTACTTAAGGCGGCATTCCGCCTTTTGTATTTAATTCCGATGCGATTTCTGTGTTTCATCGTCAATGTGAAGGTCCAAAGGAATTCATTGAACCTGCAGTGGTGTATCGGAAACTAATACTGGTCTCACAGGGAATGCTCAAAACACCGACTGTAAGAAGGGTCTCTATTCTTGTACTTAAGGCGGCATTGCGCCTTTTGTATTTAATTCCGATGCGATTTCTGTGTCTCATCGTCAATGTGAAGGTCCAAGGAATACATTGAACCTGCAGTGGTGTATCGGAAACTAATACTGGTCTCACAGGGAATGCTCAAAACACCGACTGTAAGAAGAGTCTCTATTCTTATACTTATGACGGCATTGTGCCTTGTGTATTTAATTTCGATGCGATTACTGTGTTTCATCGTCAATGTGAAGGTAGAAGGAATACATTGTACCTGCAGTGGTGTATCAGAAACTAATACTGGTCTCACAGGGAATGCTCAAAGCACCGACAGTAAGAAGAGTCTCTATTCTTGTACTTAAGGCGGCATTGTGCCTTTTGTATTTAACTCCGATGCGATTTCTGTGTATCATCGTCAATGTGAAGGTCCAAGGAATACATTGAACCTGCACTTTATGCGGCATTGTGCCTTTTGTATCTAACTCCGATGCGATTTCTATGTTTCATCGTCAATGTGAAAGTCCAAGGAATACATTGAACCTGCAGTGGTGTATCAGAAACTAATACTGGGCTCACAGGGAATGCTCAAAGCACCGACTGTAAGAAGAGTCTCTATTCTTGTACTTAAGGCGGCATTGCGCCTTTTGTATTTCATTCCGATGCGATTTCTGTGTTTCATCGTGAAATGTGAAGGTCCAAGGAATACATTGAAGCTGCAGTGGTGTATCGGAAACTAATACTCGTCTCACAGGGAATGCTCAAAGTACCGAGAGTAAGAAGAGTCTTTATTCTAGTACTTAAGGCGGCATTGTGCCTTTTGTATTTAACTCCGAGGCGATTTCTCTGTTTCATAGTCAATGTGAAGGTCCAAGAAATACATTGAACCTGCAGTGATGTATCAGAAACTAATACTGGTCCCACAGGGAATGCTCAAAGCACCGACAGTAGGAAGAGTCTCTATTCTTGTACTTAAGGTGGCATTGCGCCTTTTGTAATTAATTCCGATGCGATTTCTGTGTTTCATCGTCAATGTGAAGGTCCAAGGAATACATTGAACGCATTGTGCCTTTTGTATTTAATACCGATGCGATTTCTGTGTTTCATCGTCAATGTCAAGGTCCAAGGAATACATTGAACCTGCAGTGGTGTATCGGAAACTAATACGGATCTCACAGGGAATGCTCAAAGCACCGACTTTAATAAGAGTCTCTATTTTTGTTCTTAAGACGGCATAGTGCCTTTTGAATTTAATTCCGATGCGATTTCTGTGTTTCTTCGTCAATGTGAAGGTCCAAGGAATACATTGAACCTGCAGTGGTGTATCGGAATCTAATACTGGTCTCACAGGGAATGCTCAAAACACCGACTGTAAGAAGATTTTCTATTCTTGTACTTCTATATCTACATCTATACTCCGCGAGCCACCTTACGGTGTGTGGCGGAGGGTACTTATTGTACCACTATCTAATCCCCCCTTCCCTGTTCCATTCACGAATTGTGCGGGGGAAGAACGACTGCTTGTAAGTCTCCGTATTTGCTCTAATTTCTCGGATTTTTCGTTGTGATCATTACGCGAGATATATGTGGGCGGTAGTAATATGTTGCCCATCTGTTCCCGGAATGTGCTCTCTCGTAATTTCGATAATAAACCTCTCCGTATTGCGTAACGCCTTTCTTGAAGTGTCCGCCACTGGAGCTTGTTCAGCATCTCCGTAACGCTCTCGCGCTGACTAAATGTCCCCATGACGAATCGCGCTGCTTTTCGCTGGATCATGTCTATCTCTTCTATTAATCCAACCTGGTAAGGGTCCCATACTGATGAGCAATACTCAAGAATCGGACGAACAAGCGTTTTGTAAGCTACTTCTTTCGTCGATGAGTCACATTTTCTTAGAATTCTTCCTATGAATCTCAACCTGGCGCCTGCTTTTCCCACTATTTGTTTTATGTGATCATTCCACTTCAGATCGCTCCGGATAGTAACTCCTAAGTATTTTACGGTCGTTACCGCTTCCAATGGTTTACCACCTATGGCATAATCATACTGGAATGGATTTCTGCCCCTATGTATGCGCATTATATTACATTTATCTACGTTTAGGGAAAGCTGCCAGCTGTCGCACCATGCATTAATCCTCTGCAGGTCCTCCTGGCGTACGTACGAGTCTTCTGATGTTGCTACTTTCTTGTAGACAACCGTGTCATCTGCAAATAGCCTCACGGAGCTACCGATGTTGTCAACTAAGTCATTTATGTATATTGTAAACAATAAAGGTCCTATCACGCTTCCCTGCGGTACTCCCGAAATTACCTCTACATCTGCAGATTTTGAACCGTTAAGAATGACATGTTGTGTTCTTTCTTCTAGGAAATCCTGAATCCAATCACAAATCTGGTCCGATATTCCGTAGGCTCGTATTTTCTTCACTAAACGTAAGTGCGGAACCGTATCAAATGCCTTCCTGATGTCCAGGAATACGGCATCAATCTGCTCGCCAGTGTCTACGGCACTATGAATTTCTTGGGCAAATAGGGCGAGCTGAGTTTCACATGATCTCTGTTTGCGGAATCCATGTTGGTTATGATGAAGGAGATTTGTATTATCTAAGAACATCATAATACGGGAACACAAAACATGTTCCATTATTCTACAACAGATTGACGTAAGCGAAATAGGCCTATAATTATTCGCATCTGATTTATGACCCTTCTTGAAAATGGGAACGACCTGCGCTTTCTTCCAGTCGCTAGGTACTTTACGTTCTTCCAGCGATCTACGATAAATTGCTGATAGAAAGGGGGCAAGTTCTTTAGCATAATCACTGTAGAATCTTAAGGGTATCTCGTCTGGTCCGGATGCTTTTCCACTACTAAGTGATAGCAGTTGTTTTTTAATTCCGATATCGTTTATTTCAATATTTTCCATTTTGGCGTCCGTGCGACGGCTGAAGTCAGGGACCGTGTTACGGTTTTCCGCAGTGAAACAGTTTCGGAACACTGAATTCAGTATTTCTGCCTTTCTTCGGTCGTCCTCTGTTTCGGTGCCATCGTGGTCAACGAGTGACTGAATAGGGGATTTAGATCCGCTTACCGATTTTACATATGACCAAAACTTTTTAGGGTTCTTGTTTAGATTGTTTGCCAATGTTTTATGTTCGAATTCGTTGAATGCTTCTCTCATTGCTCTATTTACGCTCTTTTTCGCTTCGTTCAGCTTTTCCTTATCAGCTATGATTCGACTACTCTTAAACCTATGATGAAGCTTTCTTTGTTTCCGTAGTACCTTTCGTACATGATTGTTATACCACGGTGGATCTTTCCCCTCGCTTTGGACCTTAGTCGGTACGAACTTATCTAAGGCGTACTGGACGATGTTTCTGAATTTTTTCCATTTTTGTTCCACATCCTCTTCCTCAGAAATGAACGTTTGATGGTGGTCACTCAGATATTCTGCGATTTGTGCCCTATCACTCTTGTTAAGCAAATATATTTTCCTTCCTTTCTTGGCATTTCTTATTACACTTGTAGTCATTGATGCAACCACTGACTTATGATCACTGATACCCTCTTCTACATTCACGGAGTCGAAAAGTTCCGGTCTATTTGTTGCTATGAGGTCTTAAACGTTAGCTTCACGAGTTGGTTCTCTAACTATCTGCTCGAAGTAATTCTCGGACAAGGCAGTCAGGATAATGTCACAAGAGTCTCTGTCCCTGGCTCCAGTTCTGATTGTGTGACTATCCCATTCTATACCTGGTAGATTGAAGTCTCCCCCTATTACAATAGTATGACCACGAAACCTCTTCACGACGTTCTGCAGGTTCTCTCTGAGGCGCTCAACTACTACGGTTGCTGATGCAGGTGGTCTATAGAAGCATCCGACTATCATATCTGACCCACCTTTGATACTTAACTTAACCCAGATTATTTCACATTCGCATTCGCTAATAACTTCACTGGATATTATTGAATTCTTTACTGTTATAAATACTCCTCCACCATTGGCGTTTATCCTATCCTTGCGGTATATATTCCATTCTGTGTCTAGGATTTCGTTACTGTTCACTTCAGGTTTTAAACAACTTTCCGTTCCTAATACTATATGTGCACTATTTCCTTCAATAAGAGATACTAATTCAGGAACCTTGCCCTGGATACTCCTGCAGTTTACCAATATTACGTTAACTTTTCCTGTTTTTGGTCACTGAGGACGGACGTTCTTTATCAACGGTGATAATGTCCTCTCTGGTAAGCCGTCAGGTATTATATCGTTTCCCCCAACGGGGGGTCCATCTAACCTAAAAAAACCTCGTGTCCACGCCACACGTACTCTGCTACCCTAGGCGGCATTGTACCGTTTGTATATAATTCCGATGCGATTTCTGTGTTTCATCGTCAATGTGAAGGTCCAAGGAATACATTGAACCTGCAGTGGTGTATCAGAAACTAATACTGGTCTCACAGGGAATGCTTAAAGCACCGACTGTAAGAAGAGCCTCTATTCTTGTACTTAAGGCGGCATTGCGCCTTTTGTATTTAATTCCGATGCGATTTCTGTGTTTCATCGTCAATGTGAAGGTCCAAGGAATTCATTGAACCTGCAGTGGTGTATCGGAAACTAATACTGGTCTCACAGGGAATGCTCAAAACACCGACTGTAAGTAGAGTCTCTATTCTTGTACTTAAGGCGGCATTGCGCCTTTTGTATTTAATTCGATGCGATTTCTGTGTTTCATCGTCAATGTGAAGGTCCAAGGAATACAGTGAACCTGCAGTTGTGTATTGGAAACTAATACTGGTCTCACAGGGAATGCTCAAAGCACCGACTGTAAGAAGAGTCTCATTTCTTGTACTTAAGGCGGCATTGCGCCTTTTGTATTTATTTCCGATGCGATTTCTGTGTTTCATCGTCAATGTGAAGGTCAAAGGAAAACATTGAACGTGCAGTGGTGTATCGGAAACAAATACTGGTCTCACAGGGAATGCTCAAAACACCGACTGTAAGAAGAGTCTCTATTCTTGTACTTATGACGGCATTGTGCCTTGTGTATTTAATTTCGATGCGATTTCTGTGTTTCATCGTCAATGTGAAGGTAGAAGGAATACATTGAACCTGCAGTGGTGTATCAGAATCTAATACTGGTCTCACAGGGAATGCTCAAAGCACCAAAAGTAAGAAGAGTCTCTATTCTTGTACTTAAGGCGGCATTGTGCCTTTTGTATCTAACTCCGATGCGATTTCTGTGTATCATCGTCAATGTGAAGGTTCAAGGAATACATTGAACCTGCACTTAAGGCGGCATTGTGCCTTTTGTATTTAACTCCGATGCGATTTCCATGTTTCATCGTCAATGTGAAGGTCCAAGGAATACATTGAACCTGCAGTGGTGTATCAGAAACTAATACTGGTCTCACAGGGAATGCTCAAAGCACCGACTGTAAGAAGAGTCTCTATTCTTGTACTTAAGGCGGCATTGCGCCTTTTGTATTTCATTCCGATGCGATTTCTGTGTTTCATCGTCGATGTGAAGGTCCAAGGAAACATTGAACCTGCAGTGGTGTATCGGAAACTAATACTGGTCTCACAGGGAATGTTCAAAGTACCGACAGTAAGAAGAGTCTTTATTCTTGTACTTAAGGCGGCATTGTGCCTTTTGTATTTAACTCCGATGCGATTTCTGTGTTTCATAGTCAATGTGAAGGTCCAAGGAATACATTGAACCTGCAGTGGTGTATCGGACACTAATACTGGTCTCACAGGGAATGCTCAAAGCACCGACTGTAAGAAGAGTCTCTATTCTTGTACTTAGGCGGCATTGTGCCTTCTGTATTTAATACCGATGCGATTTCTGTGTTTCATCGTCAATGGCAAGGTCCACGGAATACATTGAACCTGCAGTGGTGTATCGGAAACTAATACTGGTCTCACAGGGAATGCTCAAACACCGACTTTAAGAAGAGTCTCTATTCTTGATCTTAAGACGGCATAGTGCCTTTTGAATTTAATTCCGATGCGATTTCTGTGTTTCATCGTCAATGTGAAGTTCCAAGGAATACATTGAACCTGCAGTGGTGTATCGGAAACTAATACTGGTCTCACAGGGAATGCTCAAAACACCGACTGTAAGAAGATTTTCTATTCTTGTACTTAAGGGGGCATTGTGCCGTTTGTATTTAATTCCGATGCGATTTCTGTGTTTCATCGTCAATGTGAAGGTCCAAGGAATACATTGAACCTGCAGTGGTGTATCAGAAACTAATACTGGTCTCGCAGGGAATGCTTAAAGCACCGACTGTAAGAAGAGCCTCTTTTCTTGTACTTAAGGCGGCATTGCGCCTTTTGTATTTAATGCCAATGCGATTTCTGTGTTTCATCGTCAATGTGAAGGTCCAAGGAATACAATGAACCTGCAGTTGTGTATCGGAAACTAATACTGGTCTCACAGGGAATGCTCAAAGCACCGACTGTAAGAAGAGTCTCTATTCTTGTACTTAAGACGGCATAGTGCCATTTGAATTAAATTCCGATGCGATTTCTGTGTTTCATCGTCAATGTGAAGGTCCATGGAATACATTGAACCGGCAGTGGTGTATCGGAAACTAATACTGGTCTCACAGGGAATGCTCAAAACACCGACTGTAAGAAGATTTTCTATTCTTGTACTTAAGGCGGCATTGTGCCGTTTGTATTTAATTCCGATGCGATTTCTGTGTTTCATCGTCAATGTGAAGGTCCAAGGAATACATTGAACCTGCAGTGGTGTATCAGAAATTAATACTGGTCTCACAGGGAATGCTCAAAGCACCGACAATAGGAAGAGTCTCTATTCTTGTACTTAAGGTGGCATTGCACCTTTTGTAATTAATTCCGATGCGATTTCTGTGTTTCATCGTCAATGGGAAGGTCCAAGCAATACATTGAACCTGCAGTGGTGTATCAGAAACTAATACTTGTCTCACAGGGAATGCTCAAAGCACCGACTGTAAGAAGAGTCTCTATTCTTGTACCTAAGGCGGCATTGGGGTTTTTATATTTAATTCCGATGCAATTTCTGTGTTTCATCGTCAATGTGAAGGTCCAACGAATACATTGATCCTGCAGTGGTGTATCGGAAACTAATACTGGTCTCACAGGGAATGCTCATAGCAGCGATTGTAAAAAGAGTCTCTATTCTTGTACTTAAGACAGCATTGTGCCTTTTGTACTTAATTCCGATGCGATTTCTGTGCTTCATCGTCAATGTGAAGGTCCAAGGAATACAACGAACCTGCAGTGGTATATCAGAAACTAATACTGGTCTCACAGGGAATGCTCAAAGCACCGACTGTAAGAAGAGTCTCTATTCTTGTACTTAAGGCGGCATTGCGCCTTTTGTATTTAATTCCGATGCGATTTCTGTGTTTCATCGTCAATGTGAAGGTCCACGGAATACATTGAACCTGCAGTGGTGTATCGGAAACTAATACTGGTCTCACAGGGAATGCTCAATGCATCGACTGTAAGAAGAGTCTCTATTATTGTACTTAAGGCGGCATTGCGCCTTTTGTATTTAATTCAGATGCGATTTCTGTATTTCATCGTCAATGTGAATGTCCAAGGAATAAATTGAAAACGAAGTGGTGTATCGGAAACTAATACTGGTATCACTGGGATTGCTCAAAGCACCGACTGTAAGAAGAGTCTCTATTCTTGTACTTATGACGGCATTGTGCCTTTTGGTTTTAATTCCGATCCGATTTCTGTGTTTCATCGTCAATGTGAAGGTACAAGGAATACATTGAGCCTGCAGTGGTGTATCAGAAAGTAATACTGGTCTCACAGGGTATGCTCAAAGCACCGACTGTAAGAAGAGTGTCTATTCTTGTACTTAAGGCGGCATTGCGACTTTTGTATTTAATTCCGATGCGATTTCTGTGTTTCATCGTCAATGTGAAGGTCCAAGGAATACATTGAACCTGCAGTGGTGAATCGGAACCTAATACTGGTCTCACAGGGAATGCTCAAAGCACCGACAGTAAGAAGAGTCTCAATTCTTGTACTTAAGGCGGCATTGTGCCTTTTGTATTTAACTCCGATGCGATTTCTGTGTTTCATCGTCAATGTGACGGTCCCAGGAATACATTGAATTTGCAGTGGTGTATCGGAAACTAATACTGGTCCCACAGGGAATGTTCAAAGCACCGACTGTAAGAAGAGTCTCTCTTATTGTAATTAAGGCGGCATTGCGCCTTTTGTATTTAATTCAGATGCGATATCCGTGTTTCATCGTCAATGTGAATGTCCAAGGAATACATTGATCCTGCAGTGGTGTATCGGAAACTAATACTGGGCTCACTTGGAATGCTCATGGCACCGACTGTAAAAAGAGCCTCTATTCTTGTACTTAAGACAGCATTGTGCCTTTTGTATTTAACTCCGATGCGATATCGGTGTTTCATCGTCAATGTGAAGGTCCAAGGAATACATTGAACCTGCAGTGGTGTATCAGAAACTAATACTGGTCTCACAGGGAATGCTCAAAGCACCGACTGTAAGAAGAGTCTCTATTCTTGTACTTAAGGCGGCATTGCGCCTTTTGTATTTAATTCAGATGCGATTTCTGTGTTTCATCGTCAATGTGAATGTCCAAGGAATAAATTGAACACGCAGTGGTGTATCGGAAACTAATACTGGTCTCACTGGGAATGCTCAAAGCACCGACTGTAAGAAGAGCCTCTATTCTTGTACTTATGACGGCATTTTGCCTTTTGGATTTAATTCCGATGCGATTTCAGTGTTTCATCGTCAATGTGAAGGTACAAGGAATACATTGAACCTGCAGTGGTGTATCAGAAAGTAATACTCGTCTCACAGGGTATGCTCAAAGCACCGACTGTAAGAAGAGTCTCTATTCTTGTACTTCAGGCGGCATTGCGCCTTTTGTATTTAATTCCGATGCGATTTCTGTGTTTCATCGTCAATGTGAAGGTCCAAGAAATACATTGAACCTGCCGTGGTGAATCGGAACCTAATCCTGGTCTCACAGGGATTGCTCAAAGCACCGACTGTAAGAAGAGTCTCTATTCTTGTACTTAAGACGGCATTGTGCCTTTTGTATTTAACTCCGATGCGATTTCTGTGTTTCATCGTCAATGTGAAGGTCCCAGGAATACATTGAATTTGCAGTGGTGTATCGGAAACTAATGCTGGTCTCACAGGGAATGCTCAAAACACCGACTGTAAGAATATTTTCTATTCTTGTACTTAAGGCGGCATTGTGCCGTTTGTTTTTAATTCCGATGCGACTTCTGTGTTTCATCGTCAATGTGAAGGTCCAAGGAATACATTGAACCTGCAGTGGTGTATCAGAAACTAATACTGGTCTCACAGGGTATGCTCAAAGCACCGACTGTAAGAAGAGTGTCTATTCTTGTACTTAAGGCGGTATTGCGCCTTTTGTATTTAATTCCGATGCGATTTCTGTGTTTCATCGTCAATGTGAAGGTCCAAGGAATACATTGAACATGCAGTGGTGAATCGGAACCTAATACTGGTCCCACAGGGAATGCTCAAAGCACCGACAGTAAGAAAAGTGTCAATTCTTGTACTTAAGGCGGCATTGTGCATTTTGTATTTAATTCCGATGCGATTTCTCTTTTTCATCGTCAATGTGAAGATAAAAGGAATACATTGAACCTGCAGTGGTGTATCGGAAACTAATACTGGTCTCACAGGGAATGCTCAATGCATCGACTGTAAGAAGAGTCTCTATTATTGTACTTAAGGCGGCATTGCGCCTTTTGTATTTAATTCAGATGCGATTTCTGTATTTCATCGTCAATGTGAATGTCCAAGGAATAAATTGAAAACGAAGTGGTGTATCGGAAACTAATACTGGTATCACTGGGAATGCTCAAAGCACCGACTGTAAGAAGAGTCTCTATTCTTGTACTTATGACGGCATTGTGCCTTTTGGTTTTAATTCCGATCCGATTTCTGTGTTTCATCGTCAATGTGAAGGTACAAGGAATACATTGAACCTGCAGTGGTGTATCAGAAAGTAATACTGGTCTCACAGGGTATGCTCAAAGCACCGACTGTAAGAAGAGTGTCTATTCTTGCACTTAAGGCGGCATTGCGACTTTTGTATTTAATTCCGATGCGATTTCTGTGTTTCATCGTCAATGTGAAGGTCCAAGGAATACATTGAACCTGCAGTGGTGAATCGGAACCTAATACTGGTCTCACAGGGAATGCTCAAAGCACCGACAGTAAGAAGAGTCTCAATTCTTGTACTTAAGGCGGCATTGTGCCTTTTGTATTTAACTCCGATGCGATTTCTGTGTTTCATCGTCAATGTGAAGGTCCCAGGAATACATTGAATTTGCAGTGGTGTATCGGAAACTAATACTGGTCCCACAGGGAATGTTCAAAGCACCGACTGTAAGAAGAGTCTCTCTTATTGTAATTAAGGCGGCATTGCGCATTTTGTATTTAATTCAGTTGCGATATCTGTGTTTCATCGTCAATGTGAATGTCCAAGGAATACATTGATCCTGCAGTGGTGTATCGGAAACTAATACTGGGCTCACTTGGAATGCTGATGGCACCGACTGTAAAAACAGCCTCTATTCTTGTACTTAAGACAGCATTGTGCCTTTTGTATTTAACTCCGATGCGATATCGGTGTTTCATCGTCAATGTGAAGGTCCAAGGAATACTTTGAACCTGCAGTGGTGTATCAGAAACTAATACTGGTCTCACAGGTAATGCTCAAAGCACCGACTGTAAGAAGAGTCTCTATTCTTGTACTTAAGGCGGCATTGCGCCTTTTGTATTTAATTCAGATGCGATTTCTGTGTTTCATCGTCAATGTGAATGTCCAAGGAATAAATTGAACACGCAGTGGTGTATCGGAAACTAATACTGGTCTCACTGGGAATGCTCAAAGCACCGACTGTAAGAAGAGCCTCTATTCTTGTACTTATGACGGCATTTTGCCTTTTGGATTTAATTCCGATGCGATTTCTGTGTTTCATCGTCAATGTGAAGGTACAAGGAATACATTGAACCTGCAGTGGTGTATCAGAAAGTAATACTCGTCTCACAGGGTATGCTCAAAGCACCGACTGTAAGAAGAGTCTCTATTCTTGTACTTCAGGCGGCATTGCGCCTTTTGTATTTAATTCCGATGCGATTTCTGTGTTTCATCGTCAATGTGAAGGTCCAAGGAATACATTGAACCTGCCGTGGTGAATCGGAACCTAATCCTGGTCTCACAGGGAATGCTCAAAGCACCGACTGTAAGAAGAGTCTCTATTCTTGTACTTAAGGCGGCATTGTGCCTTTTGTATTTAACTCCGATGCGATTTCTGTGTTTCATCGTCAATGTGAAGGTCCCAGGAATACATTGAATTTGCAGTGGTGTATCGGAAACTAATGCTGGTCTCACAGGGAATGCTCAAAACACCGACTGTAAGAATATTTTCTATTCTTGTACTTAAGGCGGCATTGTGCCGTTTGTTTTTAATTCCGATGCGACTTCTGTGTTTCATCGTCAATGTGAAGGTCCAAGGAATACATTGAACCTGCAGTGGTGTATCAGAAACTAATACTGGTCTCACAGGGTATGCTCAAAGCACCGACTGTAAGAAGAGTGTCTATTCTTGTACTTAAGGCGGCATTGCGCCTTTTGTATTTAATTCCGATGCGATTTCTGTGTTTCATCGTCAATGTGAAGGTCCAAGGAATACATTGAACATGCAGTGGTGAATCGGAACCTAATACTGGTCTCACAGGGAATGCTCAAATCACCGACAGTAAGAAAAGTCTCAATTCTTGTACTTAAGGCGGCATTGTGCCTTTTGTATTTAACTCCGATGCGATTTCTGTGTTTCATCGTCAGTGTGAAGGTCCCAGGAATACATTGAATTTGCAGTGGTGTATCGGAAACTAATACTGGTCAGACAGGGAATGTTCAAAGCACCGACTGTAAGAAGAGTCTCTCTTCTTGTACTTAAGGCGGCATTGCGCCTTTTGTATTTAATTCAGATGCGATTTCTGTGTTTCATCGTCAATGTGAATGTCCAAGGAATACATTGATCCTGCAGTGTTGTATCGGAAACTAATACTGGTCTCACTGGGAATGCTCATGGCACCGACTGTAAAAAGAGCCTCTATTCTTGTACTTAAGACAGCATTGTGCCTTCTGTATTTAACTCCGATGCGATATCGGTGTTTCATCGTCAATGTGAAGGTCCAAGGAATACATTGAATTTGCAGTGGTGTATCAGAAACTAATACTGGTCTCACAGGGAATGCTCAAAGCACCGACTGTAAGAAGAGTCTCTATTCTTGTACTTAAGGCGGCATTGTGCCTTTTGTATTTAACTCCGATGCGATTTCTGTGTTTCATCGTCAATGTGAAGGTCCCAGGAATACATTGAATTTGCAGTGGTGTATCGGAAACTAATGCTGGTCTCACAGGGAATGCTCAAAACACCGACTGTAAGAATATTTTCTTTTCTTGTACTTAAGGCGGCATTGTGCCGTTTGTTTTTAATTCCGATGCGACTTCTGTGTTTCATCGTCAATGTGAAGGTCCAAGGAATACATTGAACCTGCAGTGGTGTATCAGAAACTAATACTGGTCTCACAGGGTATGCTCAAAGCACCGACTGTAAGAAGAGTGTCTATTCTTGTACTTAAGGCGGCATTGCGCCTTTTGTATTTAATTCCGATGCGATTTCTGTGTTTCATCGTCAATGTGAAGGTCCAAGGAATACATTGAACATGCAGTGGTGAATCGGAACCTAATACTGGTCTCACAGGGAATGCTCAAAGCACCGACAGTAAGAAAAGTCTCAATTCTTGTACTTAAGGCGGCATTGTGCCTTTTGTATTTAACTCCGATGCGATTTCTGTGTTTCATCGTCAGTGTGAAGGTCCCAGGAATACATTGAATTTGCAATGGTGTATCGGAAACTAATACTGGTCAGACAGGGAATGTTCAAAGCACCGACTGTAAGAAGAGTCTCTCTTATTGTACTTAAGGCGGCATTGCGCCTTTTGTATTTAATTCAGATGCGATTTCTGTGTTTCATCGTCAATGTGAATGTCCAAGGAATACATTGATCCTGCAGTGGTGTATCGGAAACTAATACTGGTCTCACTGGGAATGCTCATGGCACCGACTGTAAAAAGAGCCTCTATTCTTGTACTTAAGACAGCATTGTGCCTTCTGTATTTAACTCCGATGCGATATCGGTGTTTCATCGTCAATGTGAAGGTCCAAGGAATACATTGAATTTGCAGTGGTGTATCAGAAACTAATACTGGTCTCACAGGGAATGCTCAAAGCACCGACTGTAAGAAGAGTCTCTATTCTTGTACTTAAGGCGGCATTGCGCCTTTTGTATTTAATTCCGATGCGATTTCTGTGTTTCATCGTCAATGTGAAGGTCCAAGGAATGCATTGAACCTGCAGTGGTGTATCGGAAACTAATACTGGTCTCACAGGGAATGCTCAAAGAATCGACTGTAAGAAGAGTCTCTATTCTTGTACTTAAGGCGGCATTGCGCCTTTTGTATTTAATTCCGATGCGATTTCTGTGTTTCATCGTCAATGTGAAGGTCCAAGGAATACATTGAACCTGCCGTGGTGAATCGGAACCTAATCCTGGTCTCACAGGGAATGCTCAAAGCACCGACTGTAAGAAGAGTCTCAATTCTTGTACTTAAGGCGGCATTGTGCCTTTTGTATTTAACTCCGATGCGATTTCTGTGTTTCATCGTCAATGTGAAGGTCCCAGGAATACATTGAATTTGCAGTGGTGTATCGGAAACTAATGCTGGTCTCACAGGGAATGCTCAAAACACCGACTGTAAGAATATTTTCTATTCTTGTACTTAAGGCGGCATTGTGCCGTTTGTTTTTAATTCCGATGCGACTTCTGTGTTTCATCGTCAATGTGAAGGTCCAAGGAATACATTGATCCTGCAGTGGTTTATCGGAAACTAATACTGGTCTCACAGGAAATGCTCAAAGCATCGACTGTAAGACGAGTCTCTATTATTGTACTTAAGGCGGCATTGCGCCTTTTGTATTTAACTCAGATGCGACTTCTGTGTTTCATCGTCAATGTGAATGTCCAAGGAATAAATTGAACACGCAGTGGTGTATCGGAAACTAATACTGGTCTCACTGGGAGTGCTCAAAGCACTGACTGTAAGAAGAGTCTCTATTCTTGTCCTTCTGACGGCATTGTGCCTTTTGGATTTAATTCCGATGCGATTTCTGTGTTTCATCGTCAATGTGAAGGTACAAGGAATACATTGAACCTGCAGTGGTGTATCAGAAAGTAATACTGGTCTCACAGGGTATTCTCAAAGCACCGACTGTAAGAAGAGTCTCTATTCTTGTACTTAAGGCGGCATTGCGCCTTTTGTATTTAATTCCGATGCGATTTCTGTGTTTCATCGTCAATGTGAAGGTCCAAGGAATACATTGATCCCGCAGTGGTGTATCGGAAACTAATACTGGTCTCACTGGGAATCCTCATGGCACCGACTGTAAAAAGAGCCTCTATTCTTGTACTTAAGACAGCATTGTGCCTTTTGTATTCAACTCCGATGCGATATCTGTGTTTCACCATCAATGTGAATGTCCAAGGAATAAATTGAACACGCAGTGGTGTATCGGAAACTAATACTGGTCTCACTGGGAACGCTCAAAGCACCGACTGTAAGAAGAGTCTCTATTCTTGTCCTTATGACGGCATTGTGCCTTTTGTATTTAATTCCGATGCGATTTCTGTGTTTCATCGTCAATGTGAAGGTCCAAGGAATACAATGAACATGCAGTTGTGTATCGGAAACTAATACTGGTCTCACAGGGAATGCTCAAAGCACAGACTGTAAGAAGAGTCCCTATTCTTGTACTTAAGACGGCATAGTGCCATTTGAATTTAATTCCGATGCGATTTCTGTGTTTCATCGTCAATGTGAAGGTCCATGGGATACATTGAACCGGCAGTGGTGTATCGGAAACTAATACTGGTCTCACAGGGAATGCTCAAAACACCGACTGTAAGAAGATTTTCTATTCATGTACTTAAGGCGGCATTATGCCGTTTGTATTTAATTCCAATGCGATTTCTGTGTTTCATCGTCAATGTGAAGGTCCAAGGAATACATTGAACCTGCAGTGGTGTATCAGAAATTAATACTGGTCTCACAGGGAATGCTCAAAGCACCGACAGTAAGAAGAGTCTCTATTCTTGTACTTAAGGTGGCATTGCGCCTTTTGTAATTAATTCCGATGCGATTTCTGTGTTTCATCGTCAATGTGAAGGTCCAAGCAATACATTGAACCTGCAGTGGTGTATCAGAAACTAATACTGGTCTCACAGGGAATGCTCAAAGGACCGACTGTAAGAAGAGTCTCTATTCTTGTACTTAAGGCGGCATTGGGAATTTTATATTTAATTCCGATGCGATTTCTGTGTTTCATCGTCAATGTGAAGGTCCAAGGAATACATTGATCCTGCAGTTGTGTATCGGAAACTAATACTGGTCTCACAGGGATTGCTCATGGCACCGACTGTAAAAAGAGTCTCTATTCTTGTACTTAAGGCGGCATTGCGCCTTTTGTCTTTAATTCCGATGCGATTTCTGTGTTTCATCGTCAATGTGAAGGTCCAAGGAATACATTGAACCTGCAGTGGTGAATCGGAACCTAATACTGGTCTCACAGGGAATGCTCAAAGCACCGACAGTAAGAAGAGTCTCAATTCTTGTACTTAAGGCGGCATTGTGCCTTTTGTATTTAACTCCGATGCGATTTCTGTGTTTCATCGTCAATGTGAAGGTCCAAGGACTACATTGAATTTGCAGTGGTGTATCGGAAACTAATGCTGGTCCCACAGGGAATGTTCAAAGCACCGACAGGAAGAAGAGTCTCTATTCTTGTACTTAAAGCGGCATTGTGCCATTTGTATTTAACTCCGATGCGATATCTGTGTTTCATCGTCAATGTGAAGGTCCAAGGAATACATTGAACTTGCAGTGGTGTATCAGAAACTAATACTGGTCTCACAGGGAATGCTTAAAGCACCGACTGTAAGAAGAGTCTCTCTTATTGAACTTAAGGCGCCATTGCGCCTTTTGTATTTAATTCAGATGCGATTTCTGTGTTTCATCGTCAATGTGAATGTCCAAGGAATAATTTGAACACGCAGTGGTGTATCGGAAAATAATACTGGTCTCACTGGGAATGCTCAAAGCACCGACTGTAAGATGAGTCTCTATTCTTGTACTTATGACGGCATTGTGCCTTTTGGATTTAATTCCGATGCGGTTTCTGTGTTTCATCGTCAATGTGAAGCTACAAGGAATACATTGAACCTGCAGTGGTGTATCAGAAATCTCACAGGGTATGCTCAAAGCACCGACTGTAAGAAGAGTCTCTATTCTTGTACTTAAGGCGGCATTGCGCCTTTTGTAGTTAACTCCGATGCGATTTCTGTGTTTCATCGTCAATGTGATGGTCCAAGGAATACATTGAACCTGCAGTGGTGAATCGGAACCTAATACTGGTCTCACAGGGAATGCTCAAAGCACCGACAGGAAGAAGAGTCTTAATTCTTGTACTTAAGGCGGCATTGTGCCTTTTGTATTTAACTCCGATGCGGTTTCTGTGTTTCATCGTCAATGTGAAGGTCCAAGGAATACATTGAATGTGCAGTGGTGTATCGGAAACTAATACTGGTCCCACAGGGAATATTCAAAGCTCAGACAGTAAGAAGAGTCTCTATTCTTGTACTTAAAGCGGCATTGTGCCTTTTGTATTTAACTCCGATGCGATATCTGTGTTTCATCGTCAATGTGAAGGTCCAAGGAATACATTGAACGTGCAGTGGTGTATCAGAAACTAATACTGGTCTCACAGGGAATGCTCATAGCACCGACTGTAAGAAGAGTCTCTCTTATTGTACTTAAGGCGGCATTGCGCCTTTTGTATTTAATTCAGATGCGATTTCTGTGTTTCATCGTCAATGTGAATGTCCAAGGAATACGACGAACCTGCAGTGGTGTATCAGAACGTAATACTGGTCTCACAGGGTATGCTCAAAGCACCGACTGTAAAAAGAGTATCTATTCTTGTACTTAAGGCGGCATTGCGCCTTTTGTCTTTAATTCCGATGCGATTTCTGTGTTTCATCGTCAATGTGAAGGTCCAAGGAATACATTGAACCTGCAGTGGTGAATCGGAACCTAATACTGGTCTCACAGGGAATGCTCAAAGCACCGACAGTAAGAAGAGTCTCAATTCTTGTACTTAAGGCGGCATTGTGCCTTTTGTATTTAACTCCGATGCGATTTCTGTGTTTCATCGTCAATGTGAAGGTCCAAGGACTACATTGAATTTGCAGTGGTGTATCGGAAACTAATGCTGGTCCCACAGGGAATGTTCAAAGCACCGACAGGAAGAAGAGTCTCTATTCTTGTACTTAAAGCGGCATTGTGCCATTTGTATTTAACTCCGATGCGATATCTGTGTTTCATCGTCAATGTGAAGATCCAAGGAATACATTGAACTTGCAGTGGTGTATCAGAAACTAATACTGGTCTCACAGGGAATGCTTAAAGCACCGACTGTAAGAAGAGTCTCTCTTATTGTACTTAAGGCGCCATTGCGCCTTTTGTATTTAATTCAGATGCGATTTCTGTGTTTCATCGTCAATGTGAATGTCCAAGGAATAATTTGAACACGCAGTGGTGTATCAGAAACTAATACTGGTCTCACAGGGAATGCTTAAAGCACCGACTGTAAGAAGAGTCTCTCTTATTGTACTTAAGGCGGCATTGTGCCTTTTGTATTTAATTCCGATGCGATTTCTGTGTTTCATCGTCAATGCGAAGGTCCAAGGAATACGACGAACCTGCAGTGGTGTATCAGAACGTAATACTGGTCTCACAGGGTATGCTCAAAGCACCGACTGTAAAAAGAGTATCTATTCTTGTACTTAAGGCGGCATTGCGCCTTTTGTCTTTAATTCCGATGCGATTTCTGTGTTTCATCGTCAATGTGAAGGTCCAAGGAATACATTGAACCTGCAGTGGTGAATCGGAACCTAATACTGGTCTCACAGGGAATGCTCAAAGCACCGACAGTAAGAAGAGTCTCAATTCTTGTACTTAAGGCGGCATTGTGCCTTTTGTATTTAACTCCGATGCGATTTCTGTGTTTCATCGTCAATGTGAAGGTCCAAGGACTACATTGAATTTGCAGTGGTGTATCGGAAACTAATGCTGGTCCCACAGGGAATGTTCAAAGCACCGACAGGAAGAAGAGTCTCTATTCTTGTACTTAAAGCGGCATTGTGCCATTTGTATTTAACTCCGATGCGATATCTGTGTTTCATCGTCAATGTGAAGGTCCAAGGAATACATTGAACCTGCAGTGGTGTATCAGAAACTAATACTGGTCTCACAGGGAATGCTTAAAGCACCGACTGTAAGAAGAGTCTCTCTTATTGTACTTAAGGCGCCATTGCGCCTTTTGTATTTAATTCAGATGCGATTTCTGTGTTTCATCGTCAATGTGAATGTCCAAGGAATAATTTGAACACGCAGTGGTGTATCGGAAAATAATACTGGTCTCACTGGGAATGCTCAAAGCACCGACTGTAAGATGAGTCTCTATTCTTGTACTTATGACGGCATTGTGCCTTTTGGATTTAATTCCGATGCGGTTTCTGTGTTTCATCGTCAATGTGAAGCTACAAGGAATACATTGAACCTGCAGTGGTGTATCAGAAATCTCACAGGGTATGCTCAAAGCACCGACTGTAAGAAAAGTCTCTATTCTTGTACTTAAGGCGGCATTGCGCCTTTTGTAGTTAACTCCGATGCGATTTCTGTGTTTCATCGTCAATGTGATGGTCCAAGGAATACATTGAACCTGCAGTGGTGAATCGGAACCTAATACTGGTCTCACAGGGAATGCTCAAAGCACCGACAGGAAGAAGAGTCTTAATTCTTGTACTTAAGGCGGCATTGTGCCTTTTGTATTTAACTCCGATGCGGTTTCTGTGTTTCATCGTCAATGTGAAGGTCCAAGGAATACATTGAATGTGCAGTGGTGTATCGGAAACTAATACTGGTCCCACAGGGAATATTCAAAGCTCAGACAGTAAGAAGAGTCTCTATTCTTGTACTTAAAGCGGCATTGTGCCTTTTGTATTTAACTCCGATGCGATATCTGTGTTTCATCGTCAATGTGAAGGTCCAAGGAATACATTGAACGTGCAGTGGTGTATCAGAAACTAATACTGGTCTCACAGGGAATGCTCATAGCACCGACTGTAAGAAGAGTCTCTCTTATTGTACTTAAGGCGGCATTGCGCCTTTTGTATTTAATTCAGATGCGATTTCTGTGTTTCATCGTCAATGTGAATGTCCAAGGAATACATTGATCTTGCAGTGGTGTATCGGAAACTAATACTGGTCTCACTGGGAATGCTCATGGCACCGACTGTAAAAAGAGCCTCTATTCTTGTACTTAAGACAGCATTGTGCCTTTTGCATTTAATTCCGATGCGATTTCTGTGTTTCATCGTCAATGTGAAGGTCCAAGGAATACAATGAACCTGCAGTGGTGTATCAGAAACTAATACTGGTAGCACAGGGAATGCTCAAAGCACCGACTGTAAGAAGAGTCTCTATTCTTGTACTTAAGGTGGCATTGCGCCTTTTGTATTTAATTCCGATGCGATTTCTGTCTTTCATCGTCAATGTGAAGGTCCAAGGAAAACATTGAACCTGCAGTGGTGTATCGGAAACTAATACTGGTCTCAAAGGGAATGCTCAAAGCACCGACTGTAAGAAGAGTCTCTATTCTTGTACTTAAGACGGCATAGTGCCTTTTGAATTTAATTCCGATGCGATTTCTGTGTTTCATGGTCAATGTGAAGGTCCAAGGAATACATTGAACCTGCAGTGGTGTATCAGAAACTAATACTGGTCTCACAGGGAATGCTTAAAGCACCGACTGTAAGAAGAGCCTCTATTCTTGTACTTAAGGCGGCATTGCGCCTTTTGTATTTAATTCCGATGCGATTTCTGTGTTTCATCGTCAATGTGAAGGTCCAAGGAATACAATGAACCTGCTATTGTGTATCGGAAACTAATACTGGTCTCACAGGGAATGCTCAAAGCACCGACTGTAAGAAGAGTCTCTATTCTTGTACTTAAGGCGGCATTGCGCCTTTTGTATTTAATTCCGATGCAATTTCTGTGTTTCATCGTCAATGTGAAGGTCCAAGGAATTCATTGAACCTGCAGTGGTGTATCGGAAACTAATACTGGTCTCACGGGGATTGCTCAAAACACCGACTGTAAGAAGAGTCTCTATTCTTGACTTAAGGCGGCATTGCGCCTTTTGTATCTAATTCCGATGCGATTTCTGTGTTTCATCGTCAATGTGAAGGTAGAAGGAATACATTGAACCTGCAGTGGTGTACCAGAACCTAATACTGGTCTCACAGGGAATGCTCAAAGCACCAACAGTAAGAAGAGTCTCTATTCTTGTACTTCAGGCGGCATTGTGCCTTTTGTATTTAACTCCGATGCGATTTCTGTGTTTCATCGTCAGTGTGAAGGTCCCAGGAATACATTGAATTTGCAATGGTGTATCGGAAACTAATACTGGTCAGACAGGGAATGTTCAAAGCACCGACTGTAAGAAGAGTCTCTCTTATTGTACTTAAGGCGGCATTGCGCCTTTTGTATTTAATTCAGATGCGATTTCTGTGTTTCATCGTCAATGTGAATGTCCAAGGAATACATTGATCCTGCAGTGGTGTATCGGAAACTAATACTGGTCTCACTGGGAATGCTCATGGCACCGACTGTAAAAAGAGCCTCTATTCTTGTACTTAAGACAGCATTGTGCCTTCTGTATTTAACTCCGATGCGATATCGGTGTTTCATCGTCAATGTGAAGGTCCAAGGAATACATTGAATTTGCAGTGGAGTATCAGAAACTAATACTGGTCTCACAGGGAATGCTCAAAGCACCGACTGTAAGAAGAGTCTCTATTCTTGTACTTAAGGCGGCATTGCGCCTTTTGTATTTAATTCCGATGCGATTTCTGTGTTTCATCGTCAATGTGAAGGTCCAAGGAATGCATTGAACCTGCAGTGGTGTATCGGAAACTAATACTGGTCTCACAGGGAATGCTCAAAGAATCGACTGTAAGAAGAATCTCTATTCTTGTACTTAAGGCGGCATTGCGCCTTTTGTATTTAATTCCGATGCGATTTCTGTGTTTCATCGTCAATGTGAAGGTCCAAGAAATACATTGAACCTGCCGTGGTGAATCGGAACCTAATCCTGGTCTCACAGGGAATGCTCAAAGCACCGACTGTAAGAAGAGTCTCAATTCTTGTACTTAAGGCGGCATTGTGCCTTTTGTATTTAACTCCGATGCGATTTCTGTGTTTCATCGTCAATGTGAAGGTCCCAGGAATACATTGAATTTGCAGTGGTGTATCGGAAACTAATGCTGGTCTCACAGGGAATGCTCAAAACACCGACTGTAAGAATATTTTCTATTCTTGTACTTAAGGCGGCATTGTGCCGTTTGTTTTTAATTCCGATGCGACTTCTGTGTTTCATCGTCAATGTGAAGGTCCAAGGAATACATTGATCCTGCAGTGGTTTATCGGAAACTAATACTGGTCTCACAGGAAATGCTCAAAGCATCGACTGTAAGACGAGTCTCTATTATTGTACTTAAGGCGGCATTGCGCCTTTTGTATTTAACTCAGATGCGACTTCTGTGTTTCATCGTCAATGTGAATGTCCAAGGAATAAATTGAACACGCAGTGGTGTATCGGAAACTAATACTGGTCTCACTGGGAGTGCTCAAAGCACTGACTGTAAGAAGAGTCTCTATTCTTGTCCTTCTGACGGCATTGTGCCTTTTGGATTTAATTCCGATGCGATTTCTGTGTTTCATCGTCAATGTGAAGGTACAAGGAATACATTGAACCTGCAGTGGTGTATCAGAAAGTAATACTGGTCTCACAGGGTATTCTCAAAGCACCGACTGTAAGAAGAGTCTCTATTCTTGTACTTAAGGCGGCATTGCGCCTTTTGTATTTAATTCCGATGCGATTTCTGTGTTTCATCGTCAATGTGAAGGTCCAAGGAATACATTGATCCCGCAGTGGTGTATCGGAAACTAATACTGGTCTCACTGGGAATCCTCATGGCACCGACTGTAAAAAGAGCCTCTATTCTTGTACTTAAGACAGCATTGTGCCTTTTGTATTCAACTCCGATGCGATATCTGTGTTTCACCATCAATGTGAATGTCCAAGGAATAAATTGAACACGCAGTGGTGTATCGGAAACTAATACTGGTCTCACTGGGAACGCTCAAAGCACCGACTGTAAGAAGAGTCTCTATTCTTGTCCTTATGACGGCATTGTGCCTTTTGTATTTAATTCCGATGCGATTTCTGTGTTTCATCGTCAATGTGAAGGTCCAAGGAATACAATGAACATGCAGTTGTGTATCGGAAACTAATACTGGTCTCACAGGGAATGCTCAAAGCACAGACTGTAAGAAGAGTCCCTATTCTTGTACTTAAGACGGCATAGTGCCATTTGAATTTAATTCCGATGCGATTTCTGTGTTTCATCGTCAATGTGAAGGTCCATGGGATACATTGAACCGGCAGTGGTGTATCGGAAACTAATACTGGTCTCACAGGGAATGCTCAAAACACCGACTGTAAGAAGATTTTCTATTCATGTACTTAAGGCGGCATTATGCCGTTTGTATTTAATTCCAATGCGATTTCTGTGTTTCATCGTCAATGTGAAGGTCCAAGGAATACATTGAACCTGCAGTGGTGTATCAGAAATTAATACTGGTCTCACAGGGAATGCTCAAAGCACCGACAGTAAGAAGAGTCTCTATTCTTGTACTTAAGGTGGCATTGCGCCTTTTGTAATTAATTCCGATGCGATTTCTGTGTTTCATCGTCAATGTGAAGGTCCAAGCAATACATTCAACCTGCAGTGGTGTATCAGAAACTAATACTGGTCTCACAGGGAATGCTCAAAGGACCGACTGTAAGAAGAGTCTCTATTCTTGTACTTAAGGCGGCATTGGGAATTTTATATTTAATTCCGATGCGATTTCTGTGTTTCATCGTCAATGTGAAGGTCCAAGGAATACATTGATCCTGCAGTTGTGTATCGGAAACTAATACTGGTCTCACAGGGATTGCTCATGGCACCGACTGTAAAAAGAGTCTCTATTCTTGTACTTAAGGCGGCATTGCGCCTTTTGTCTTTAATTCCGATGCGATTTCTGTGTTTCATCGTCAATGTGAAGGTCCAAGGAATACATTGAACCTGCAGTGGTGAATCGGAACCTAATACTGGTCTCACAGGGAATGCTCAAAGCACCGACAGTAAGAAGAGTCTCAATTCTTGTACTTAAGGCGGCATTGTGCCTTTTGTATTTAACTCCGATGCGATTTCTGTGTTTCATCGTCAATGTGAAGGTCCAAGGACTACATTGAATTTGCAGTGGTGTATCGGAAACTAATGCTGGTCCCACAGGGAATGTTCAAAGCACCGACAGGAAGAAGAGTCTCTATTCTTGTACTTAAGGCGGCATTGCGCCTTTTGTAGTTAACTCCGATGCGATTTCTGTGTTTCATCGTCAATGTGATGGTCCAAGGAATACATTGAACCTGCAGTGGTGAATCGGAACCTAATACTGGTCTCACAGGGAATGCTCAAAGCACCGACAGGAAGAAGAGTCTTAATTCTTGTACTTAAGGCGGCATTGTGCCTTTTGTATTTAACTCCGATGCGGTTTCTGTGTTTCATCGTCAATGTGAAGGTCCAAGGAATACATTGAATGTGCAGTGGTGTATCGGAAACTAATACTGGTCCCACAGGGAATATTCAAAGCTCAGACAGTAAGAAGAGTCTCTATTCTTGTACTTAAAGCGGCATTGTGCCTTTTGTATTTAACTCCGATGCGATATCTGTGTTTCATCGTCAATGTGAAGGTCCAAGGAATACATTGAACGTGCAGTGGTGTATCAGAAACTAATACTGGTCTCACAGGGAATGCTCATAGCACCGACTGTAAGAAGAGTCTCTCTTATTGTACTTAAGGCGGCATTGCGCCTTTTGTATTTAATTCAGATGCGATTTCTGTGTTTCATCGTCAATGTGAATGTCCAAGGAATACGACGAACCTGCAGTGGTGTATCAGAACGTAATACTGGTCTCACAGGGTATGCTCAAAGCACCGACTGTAAAAAGAGTATCTATTCTTGTACTTAAGGCGGCATTGCGCCTTTTGTCTTTAATTCCGATGCGATTTCTGTGTTTCATCGTCAATGTGAAGGTCCAAGGAATACATTGAACCTGCAGTGGTGAATCGGAACCTAATACTGGTCTCACAGGGAATGCTCAAAGCACCGACAGTAAGAAGAGTCTCAATTCTTGTACTTAAGGCGGCATTGTGCCTTTTGTATTTAACTCCGATGCGATTTCTGTGTTTCATCGTCAATGTGAAGGTCCAAGGACTACATTGAATTTGCAGTGGTGTATCGGAAACTAATGCTGGTCCCACAGGGAATGTTCAAAGCACCGACAGGAAGAAGAGTCTCTATTCTTGTACTTAAAGCGGCATTGTGCCATTTGTATTTAACTCCGATGCGATATCTGTGTTTCATCGTCAATGTGAAGGTCCAAGGAATACATTGAACTTGCAGTGGTGTATCAGAAACTAATACTGGTCTCACAGGGAATGCTTAAAGCACCGACTGTAAGAAGAGTCTCTCTTATTGTACTTAAGGCGCCATTGCGCCTTTTGTATTTAATTCAGATGCGATTTCTGTGTTTCATCGTCAATGTGAATGTCCAAGGAATAATTTGAACACGCAGTGGTGTATCAGAAACTAATACTGGTCTCACAGGGAATGCTTAAAGCACCGACTGTAAGAAGAGTCTCTCTTATTGTACTTAAGGCGGCATTGTGCCTTTTGTATTTAATTCCGATGCGATTTCTGTGTTTCATCGTCATTGCGAAGGTCCAAGGAATACGACGAACCTGCAGTGGTGTATCAGAACGTAATACTGGTCTCACAGGGTATGCTCAAAGCACCGACTGTAAAAAGAGTATCTATTCTTGTACTTAAGGCGGCATTGCGCCTTTTGTCTTTAATTCCGATGCGATTTCTGTGTTTCATCGTCAATGTGAAGGTCCAAGGAATACATTGAACCTGCAGTGGTGAATCGGAACCTAATACTGGTCTCACAGGGAATGCTCAAAGCACCGACAGTAAGAAGAGTCTCAATTCTTGTACTTAAGGCGGCATTGTGCCTTTTGTATTTAACTCCGATGCGATTTCTGTGTTTCATCGTCAATGTGAAGGTCCAAGGACTACATTGAATTTGCAGTGGTGTATCGGAAACTAATGCTGGTCCCACAGGGAATGTTCAAAGCACCGACAGGAAGAAGAGTCTCTATTCTTGTACTTAAAGCGGCATTGTGCCATTTGTATTTAACTCCGATGCGATATCTGTGTTTCATCGTCAATGTGAAGGTCCAAGGAACACATTGAACTTGCAGTGGTGTATCAGAAACTAATACTGGTCTCACAGGGAATGCTTAAAGCACCGACTGTAAGAAGAGTCTCTCTTATTGTACTTAAGGCGCCATTGCGCCTTTTGTATTTAATTCAGATGCGATTTCTGTGTTTCATCGTCAATGTGAATGTCCAAGGAATAATTTGAACACGCAGTGGTGTATCGGAAAATAATACTGGTCTCACTGGGAATGCTCAAAGCACCGACTGTAAGATGAGTCTCTATTCTTGTACTTATGACGGCATTGTGCCTTTTGGATTTAATTCCGATGCGTTTTCTGTGTTTCATCGTCAATGTGAAGCTACAAGGAATACATTGAACCTGCAGTGGTGTATCAGAAATCTCACAGGGTATGCTCAAAGCACCGACTGTAAGAAGAGTCTCTATTCTTGTACTTAAGGCGGCATTGCGCCTTTTGTAGTTAACTCCGATGCGATTTCTGTGTTTCATCGTCAATGTGATGGTCCAAGGAATACATTGAACCTGCAGTGGTGAATCGGAACCTAATACTGGTCTCACAGGGAATGCTCAAAGCACCGACAGGAAAAAGAGTCTTAGTTCTTGTACTTAAGGCGGCATTGTGCCTTTTGTATTTAACTCCGATGCGGTTTCTGTGTTTCATCGTCAATGTGAAGGTCCAAGGAATACATTGAATGTGCAGTGGTGTATCGGAAACTAATACTGGTCCCACAGGGAATATTCAAAGCTCAGACAGTAAGAAGAGTCTCTATTCTTGTACTTAAAGCGGCATTGTGCCTTTTGTATTTAACTCCGATGCGATATCTGTGTTTCATCGTCAATGTGAAGGTCCAAGGAATACATTGAACGTGCAGTGGTGTATCAGAAACTAATACTGGTCTCACAGGGAATGCTCATAGCACCGACTGTAAGAAGAGTCTCTCTTATTGTACTTAAGGCGGCATTGCGCCTTTTGTATTTAATTCAGATGCGATTTCTGTGTTTCATCGTCAATGTGAATGTCCAAGGAATACATTGATCTTGCAGTGGTGTATCGGAAACTAATACTGGTCTCACTGGGAATGCTCATGGCACCGACTGTAAAAAGAGCCTCTATTCTTGTACTTAAGACAGCATTGTGCCTTTTGCATTTAATTCCGATGCGATTTCTGTGTTTCATCGTCAATGTGAAGGTCCAAGGAATACAATGAACCTGCAGTGGTGTATCAGAAACTAATAGTGGTAGCACAGGGAATGCTCAAAGCACCGACTGTAAGAAGAGTCTCTATTCTTGTACTTAAGGTGGCATTGCGCCTTTTGTATTTAATTCCGATGCGATTTCTGTCTTTCATCGTCAATGTGAAGGTCCAAGGAAAACATTGAACCTGCAGTGGTGTATCGGAAACTAATACTGGTCTCAAAGGGAATGCTCAAAGCACCGACTGTAAGAAGAGTCTCTATTCTTGTACTTAAGACGGCATAGTGCCTTTTGAATTTAATTCCGATGCGATTTCTGTGTTTCATGGTCAATGTGAAGGTCCAAGGAATACATTGAACCTGCAGTGGTGTATCAGAAACTAATACTGGTCTCACAGGGAATGCTTAAAGCACCGACTGTAAGAAGAGCCTCTATTCTTGTACTTAAGGCGGCATTGCGCCTTTTGTATTTAATTCCGATGCGATTTCTGTGTTTCATCGTCAATGTGAAGGTCCAAGGAATACAATGAACCTGCTATTGTGTATCGGAAACTAATACTGGTCTCACAGGGAATGCTCAAAGCACCGACTGTAAGAAGAGTCTCTATTCTTGTACTTAAGGCGGCATTGCGCCTTTTGTATTTAATTCCGATGCAATTTCTGTGTTTCATCGTCAATGTGAAGGTCCAAGGAATTCATTGAACCTGCAGTGGTGTATCGGAAACTAATACTGGTCTCACGGGGATTGCTCAAAACACCGACTGTAAGAAGAGTCTCTATTCTTGACTTAAGGCGGCATTGCGCCTTTTGTATCTAATTCCGATGCGATTTCTGTGTTTCATCGTCAATGTGAAGGTAGAAGGAATACATTGAACCTGCAGTGGTGTACCAGAAACTAATACTGGTCTCACAGGGAATGCTCAAAGCACCAACAGTAAGAAGAGTCTCTATTCTTGTACTTCAGGCGGCATTGTGCCTTTTGTATTTAACTCCGATGCGATTTCTGTGTATCATCGTCAATGTGAAGGTCCAAGGAATACATTGAACCAGCACTTAAGGCGGCATTGTGCCTTTTGTATTTAACTCCGATGTGATTTCTATGTTTCATCGTCAATGTTAAGGTCCTAGGAATACATTGAACCTGCAGTGGTGTATCAGAAACTAATACTGGTCTCACAGGGAATGCTCAAAGCATCGACTGTAAGAAGAGTCTCTATTCTTGTACTTAAGGCGGCATTGCGCCTTTTGTATTTCATTCCGATGCGATTTCTGTGTTTCATCGTCAATGTGAAGGTCCAAGGAATACATTGAACCTGCAGTGGTGTATCGGAAACTAATACTGGTCTCACAGGAAATGCTCAAAGTACCGACAGTAAGAAGAATCTTTATTCTTGTACTTAAAGCGGCATTGTGCCTTTTGTATTTAACTCCGTTGCGATTTCGTGTTTCATAGTCAATGTGAAGGTCCAAGGAATACATTTAACCTGCAGTGATGTACCAGAAACTAATACTGGTCTCACAGGGAATGCTCAAAGCATCGACAGTAGGAAGAGTCTCTATTCTTGTACTTAAAGTAGCATTGCGTCTTTTGTAATTAATTCCGATGCGATTTCTGTGTTTCATCGTCAATGTGAAGGTCCAAGGAATACATTGAACCTGCAGTGGAGTATCGGAAGCTAATACTGGTCTCACAGGGAATGCTCAAAGCACCGACTGTAAGAGGAGTCTCTATTCTTGTACTTAAGGCGGCATTGTGCCTTTTGTATTTAATACCGATGCGATTGCTGTGTAGCATCGTCAATGTCAAGGTCCAAGGAATACATTGAACCTGCAGTGGTGTATCGGAAACTAATACTGGTCTCAACAGGGAATGCTCAAAACACCGACTGTAAGAAGATTTTCTATTCTTGTACTTAAGGCAGCATTGTGCCGTTTGTATTTAATCCCGATGCGATTTCTGTGTTTCATCGTCAATGTGAAGGTCCAAGGAATACATTGAACCTGCAGTGGTGTATCAGAAATTAATATTGGTCTCACAGGGAATGCTCAAAGCACCGACAGTAGGAAGAGTCTCTATTCTTGTACTTAAGGTGGCATTGCGACTTTTGTAATTAATTCCGATGCGATTTCTGTGTTTCATCGTCAATGAGAAGGTCCTAGCAATACATTGAACCTGCAGTGGTGTTTCAGAAAGTAATACTGGTCTCACAGGGAATGCTCAAAGCACCGACTGTAAGAAGAGTCTCTATTCTTGTACTTAAGGCGGCATTGGGCTTTTTATATTTAATTCCGATGCAATTTCTGTGTTTCTTCGTCAATGTGAAGGTCCAAGGAATACATTGATCCTGCAGTGGTGTGTCAGAAACTAATACTGGTCTCACAGGGAATGCTCATGGCACCGACTGTAAAAAGAGTCTCTATTCTTGTACTTAAGACAGCATTGTCCCTTTTGTATTTAATTCCGATGCGATTACTGTGTTTCATCGTCAATGTGAAGGTCCAAGGAATACAATGAACCTGCAGTGGTGTATCAGAAACTAATACTGGTCTCACAGGGAATGCTCAAAGCACCGACTGTAAGAAGAGTCTCTATTCTTGTACTTAAGGCGGCATTGCGCCTTTTGTATTTCATTACGATGCGATTTCTGTGTTTCATTGTCATTGTGAAGGTCCAAGGAATACATTGAACCTGCAGTGGTGTATCGGAAACTATTACTGGTCTCACAGGGAATGCTCAAAGCATCGACTGTAAGAAGAGTCTCTATTATTGTACTTAAGGCGGCATTGCGCCTTTTGTATTTAATTCAGATGCGATTTCTGTGTTTCATCGTCAATGTGAATGTCCAAGTAATAAATTGAACACGCAGTGGTGTATCGGAAATTAATACTGGTCTCACAGGGAATGCTCAAAGCACCGACTGTAAGAAGAGTCTCTATTCTTGTACTTATGACGGCTTTGTGCCTTTTGGATTTAATTCCGATGCGATTTCTGTGTTTCATCATCAATGTGAAGGTCCAAGGAATACATTGAACCTGCAGTGGTGTATCAGAAAGTAATACTGGTCTCACAGGGTATGCTCAAAGCACCGACTGTAAGAAGAGTCTCTATTCTTGTACTTAAGGCGGCATTGCGCCTTTTGTATTTCATTACGATGCGATATCTGTGTTTCATTGTCAATGTGAAGGTCCAAGAAATACATTGAACCTGCAGTGGTGTATCGGAATCTATTACTGGTCTCACAGGGAATGCTCAAAGCATCGACTGTAAGAAGAGTCTCTATTATTGTACTTAAGGCGGCATTGCGCCTTTTGTATTTAATTCAGATGCGATTTCTGTGTTTCATCGTCAATGTGAATGTCCAAGGAATAAATTGAACACGCAGTGGTGTATCGGAAACTAATACTGGTCTCACTGGGAATGCTCAAAGCACCGACTGTAAGAACAGTCTCTATTCTTGTACTTATGACGGCTTGTGCCTTTTGGATTTAATTCCGATGCGATTTCTGTGTTTCATCATCAATGTGAAGGTCCAAGGAATACATTGAACCTGCAGTGGTGTATCAGAAAGTAATACTGGTCTCACAGGGTATGCTCAAATCACCGACTGTAAGAAGAGTCTCTATTCTTGTACTTAAGGCGGCATTGCGCCTTTTGTATTTAATTCCGATGCGATTTCTGTGTTTCATCGTCAATGGGAAGGTCCAAGCAATACATTGAACCTGGAGTGGCGTATCAGAAACTAATACTGGTCTCACAGGGAATGCTCAAAGCACCGACTGTAAGAAGAGTCTCTATTCTTGTACTTAAGGCGGCATTGCGCTTTTTATATTTAATTCCGATGCGATTTCTGTGTTTCATCGTCAATGTGAAGGTCCAAGGAATACATTGATCCTGCAGTGGTGTATCGGAAACTAATACTGGTCACACAGGGAATGCTCATGGCACCGACTTTAAAAAGAGTCTCTATTCTTGTACTTAAGACAGCATTGTGCCTTTTGTATTTAATTCCGAAGCGATTTCTGTGTTTCATCGTCAATGTGAAGGTCCATGGAATACAATGAAACAGCAGTGGTGTATCTGAAACTAATACTGGTCTCACAGGGAATGCTCAAAGCACCGACTGTAAGAAGAGTCTCTATTCTTGTACTTCAGGCGGCATTGCGCCTTTTGTATTTAATTACGATGCGATTTCTGTGTTTCATCGCCAATGTGAAGGTCCAAGGAACACATTGAACCTGCAGTGGTGTATCGGAAACGAATACTGGTCTCACAGGGAATGCTCAAAGCATCGACTGTAAGAAGAGTCCCTATTATTGTTCTTAAGGCGGCATTGCGCCTTTTGTATTTAATTCCGATGCGATTTCTGTGTTTTATCGTCAATGTGAAGGTCCAAGGAATACATTGAACCTGCAGTGGTGTATGGGAACCTAATACTGGTGTCACAGGGAATGCTCAAAGCACCGACAGTAAGAAGAGTCTCAATTCTTGTACTTAAGGCGGCATTGTGGCTTTTGTATTTAACTCCGATGCGATTTCTGTGTTTCATCGTCAATGTGAAGGTCCAAGGAATACATTGAACCTGCAGTGGTGTATCGGAAACTAATACTGGTCTCACAGGGAATGCTCAAAGCACCGACAGTAAGTAGAGTCTCTATTCTTGTACTTAAAGCGGCATTGTGCCTTTTGCATTTAACTCCGATGCGATATCTGGGTTTCATCGTCAAAGTGAAGGTCCAAGGAATACATTGAACCTACAGTGGTGTATCAGAAACTAATACTGGTCTCACAGGGAATGCTCAAAGCACCGACTTTAAGAAGAGTCTCTATTATTGTACTTAAGGTGGCATTGCGCCTTTTGTATTTAATTCAGATGCGATTTCTGTGTTTCATCGTCAATGTGAATGTCCAAGGAATACATTGAACCTGCAGTGGTGTATCGGAAACTAATACTGGTCTCAAAGGGAATGCTCAAAGCACCGACTGTAAGAAGAGTCTCTATTCTTGTACTTAAGACGGCATAGTGCCTTTTGAATATAATTCCGATGCGATTTCTGTGTTTCATCGTCAATGTGAAGGTCCATGGAATACATTAAACGTACAGTGTTGTATCGGAAACTAATACTGGTCTCACAGGGAATGCTCAAAACACCGACTGTAAGAAGAGCCTCTATTCTTGTACTTAAGGCGGCATTGCGCCTTTTGTATTTAATTCCGATGCGATTTCTGTGTTTCATCGTCAATGTGAAGGTCCAAGGAATAGAATGAACCAGCAGTTGTGTATCGGAAACTACCACTGGTCTCACAGGGAATGCTCAAAGCACTGACTGTAAGAAGAGTCTCTATTCTTGTACTTAAGGCGGCATTGCGCCTTTTGTATTTAATTCCGATGCAATTTCTGTGTTTCATCGTCAATGTGAAGGTCCAAGGAATTCATTGAACCTGCAGTCGTGTATCGTAAACTAATACTGGTCTCACAGGGATTGCTCAAAACACCGACTGTAAGAAGAGTCTCTATTCTTGTACTTAAGGCGGCATTGCGCCTTTTGTATCTAATTCCGATTCGATTTCTGTGTTTCATCGTCAATGTGAAGGTCCAAGGAATACATTGTACCTGCAGTGGTGTATCGGAAACTAATACTGGTCTCACAGGGAATGCTCAAAACACCGACTGTAAGAACAGTCGCTATTCTTGTACATATGACGTCATTGTGCCTTGTCTATTTAATTTCGAAGCGATTTCTGTGTTTCATCGTCAATGTGAAGGTAGAAGGAATACATTGAACCTGCAGTGGTGTATCAGAAGCTAATACTGGTCTCACAGGGAATGCTCAAAGCACCGACAGTTAGAAGAGTCTCTATTCTTGTACTTCAGGCGGCATTGTGCCTTTCGTATTTAACTCCGATGCGATTTCTGTGTTTCATCGTCAATGTGAAGGTCCAAGGAATACATTGAACCTGCAGTGGTGTATCGGAAGCTAAAACTGGTCTCACAGGGAATGCTCAAAGTACCGACAGTAAGAAGAATCTTTATTCTTTTACTTAAGGCGGCATTGTGCCTTTTGTATTTAACTCCGATGCGATTTCGTGTTTCATAGTCAATGTGAAGGTCCAAGGAATACATAGAAACCTGGAGTAATGTACCAGAAACTAATACTGGTCTCACAGGGAATGCTCAAAGCATCGACAGTAGGAAGAGTCTCTATTCTTGTACTTAAAGTTGCATTGCGCCTTTTGTAATTAATTCCGATGCGATTTCTGTGTTTCATCGTCAATGTGAAGGTCCAAGGAATACATTGAACCTGCAGTGGAGTATCGGAAGCTAATACTGGTCTCACAGGGAATGCTCAAAGCACCGACTGTAAGAAGAGTCTCTATTCTTGTACTTAAGACGGCATAGTGCCTTTTGAATTTAATTCCGATGCGATTTCTGTGTTTCATCGTCAATGTGAAGGTCCATGGAATACATTAACCGTACAGTGTTGTATCGGAAACTAATACTGGTCTCACAGGGAATGCTCAAAACACCGACTGTAAGAAGATTTTCTATTCTTGTACTTAAGGCGGCATTGTGCCGTTTGTATTTATTACGATGCGATTTTTGTGTTTCATCGTCAATGTGAAGGTCCAAGGAATACATTGAACCTGCAGTGGTGTATCAGAAACTAATACTGGTCTCACAGGGAATGCTTAAAGCACCGACTGTAAGAAGAGCCTCTTTTCTTGTACTTAAGGCGGCATTGCGCCTTTTGTATTTAATTCCGATGCGATTTCTGTGTTTCATCGTCAATGTGAAGGTCCAAGGAATACAATGAACCTGCAGTTGTGTATCGGAAACTAATACTGGTCTCACAGGGAATGCTCAAAGGACCGACTGTAAGAAGAGTCTCTATTCTTGTACTTAAGGCGGCATTGCGCCTTTTGTATTTAATTCCGATGCAATTTCTGTGTTTCATCGTCAATGTGAAGGTCCAAGAAATTCATTGAACCTGCAGTCGTGTATCGGAAACTAATACTGGTCTCACAGGGATTGCTCAAAACACCGACTGTAAGAAGAGTCTCTATTCTTGTACTTAAGGCGGCATTGCGCCTTTTGTATCTAATTCCGATTCGATTTCTGTGTTTTATCGTCAATGTGAAGGTCCAAGGAATACATTGTACCTGCAGTGGTGTATCGGAAACTAATACTGGTCTCACAGGGAATGCTCAAAACACCGACTGTAAGAACAGTCGCTATTCTTGTACTTATGACGTCATTGTGCCTTGTGTATTTAATTTCGAAGCGATTTCTGTGTTTCATCGTCAATGTGAAGGTAGAAGGAATACATTGAAAATGCAGTGGTGTATCAGGAACTAATACTGGTCTCACAGGGAATGCTCAAAGCACCGACAAAAAGAAGAGTCTCTATTCTTGTACTTCAGGCGGCATTGTGCCTTTTGTATTTAACTCCGATGCGATTTCTGTGTATCGTCGTCAATGTGAAGGTCCAAGGAATACATTGAACCAGCACTTAAGGCGGCATTGTGCCTTTTGTATTTAACTCCGATGCGATTTCTATGTTTCATCGTCAATGTGAAGGTCCAAGGAATACATTGAACCTGCAGCGGTGTATCAGGAACTAATACTGGTCTCACAGGGAATGCTCAAAGCATCGACGGTAGGAAGAGTCTCTATTCTTGTACTTAAAGTAGCATTGCGCCTTTTGTAATTAATTCCGATGCGATTTCTGTGTTTCATCGTCAATGTGAAGGTCCAAGGAATACATTGAACCTGCAGTGGAGTATCGGAAGCTAATACTGGTCTCACAGGGAATGCTCTAAGCACCGACTGTAAGAAGAGTCTCTATTCTTGTACTTAAGGCGGCATTGTGCCTTTTGTATTTAATACCGATGCGATTTCTGTGTTGCATCGTCAATGTCAAGGTCCAAGGAATACATTGAACCTGGAGTGGTGTATCGGAAACTAATACTGGTCTCACAGGGAATGCTCAAAACACCGACTGTAAGAAGATTTTCTATTCTTGTACTTAAGGCGGCATTGTGCCGTTTGTATTTAATCCCGATGCGATTTCTGTGTTTCATCGTCAATGTGAAGGTCCAAGGAATACATTGAACCTGCAGTGGTGTATCAGAAATTAATACTGGTCTCACAGGGAATGCTCAAAGCACCGACAGTAGGAAGAGTCTCTATTCTTGTACTTAAGGTGGCATTGCGACTTTTGTATTTAATTCCGATGCGATTTCTGTGTTTCATCGTCAATGAGAAGGTCCATGCAATACATTGAACCTGCAGTGGTGTATCAGAAAGTAATACTGGTCTCACAGGGAATGCTCAAAGCACCGACTGTAAGAAGAGTCTCTATTCTTGTACTTAAGGCGGCATTGGGCTTCTTATATTTAATTCCGATGCGATTTCTGTGTTTCATCGTCAATGTGAAGGTCCAAGGAATACATTGATCCGGCAGTGGTGTATCAGAAACTAATACTGGTCTCACAGGGAATGCTCATGGCACCGACTGTAAAAAGAGTCTCTATTCTTGTACTTAAGACAGCATTGTGCCTTTTCTATTTAATTCCGAATCGATTACTGCGTTTCATCGTCAATGTGAAGGTCCAAGGAATACAATGAACCTGCAGTGGTGTATCAGAAACTAATACTGGTCTCACAGGGAATGCTCAAAGCACCGACTGTAAGAAGAGTCTCTATTCTTGTACTTAAGGTGGCATTGCGCCTTTTGTATTTCATTACGATGCGATTTCTGTGTTTCATTGTCAATGTGAAGGTCCAAGGAATACATTGAACCTGCAGTGGTGTATCGGAAACTATTACTGGTCTCACAGGGAATGCTCAAAGCATCGACTGTATGAAGAGTCTCTATTATTGTACTTAAGGCGGCATTGCGCCTTTTGTATTTAATTCAGATGCGATATCTGTGTTTCATCGTCAATGTGAAGGTCCAAGGAATACATTGTTCCTGCAGTGGTGTATCAGAAACTAATACTGGTCTCACAGGGAATGCTCATGGCACCGACTGTAAAAAGAGTCTCTATTCTTGTACTTAAGACAGCATTGTGCCTTTTGTATTTAATTCCGATGCGATTACTGTGTTTCATCGTCAATGTGAAGGTCCAAGGAATACAATGAACCTGCAGTGGTGTATCAGAAACTAATACTGGTCTCACAGGGAATGCTCAAAGCACCGACTGTAAGAAGAGTCTCTATTCTTGTACTTAAGGCGGCATTGCGCCTTTTGTATTTCATTACGATGCGATTTCTGTGTTTCATTGTCAATGTGAAGGTCCAAGGAATACATTGAACCTGCAGTGGTGTATCGGAAACTATTACTGGTCTCACAGGGAATGCTCAAATCATCGACTGTAAGAAGAGTCTCTATTATTGTACTTAAGGCGGCATTGCGCCTTTTGTATTTAACTCAGATGCGATTTCTGTGTTTCATCGTCAATGTGAATGTCCAAGGAATAAATTGAACACGCAGTGGTGTATCGGAAACTAATACTGGTCTCACTGGGAATGCTCAAAGCACCGACTGTAAGAAGAGTCTCTATTCTTGTACTTATGACGGCTTTGTGCCTTTTGGATTTAATTCCGATGCGATTTCTGTGTTTCATCGTCAATGTGAAGGTCCAAGGAATACATTGTACCTGCAGTGGTGTATCGGAAACTAATACTGGTCTCACAGGGAATGCTCAAAACACCGACTGTAAGAACAGTCGCTATTCTTGTACTCATGACGTCATTGTGCCTTGTGTATTTAATTTCGAAGCGATTTCTGTGTTTCATCGTCAATGTGAAGGTAGAAGAAATACATTGAAAATGCAGTGGTTTATAAGGAACTAATACTGGTCTCACAGGGAATGCTCAAAGCACCGACAAAAAGAAGAGTCTCTATTCTTGTACTTCAGGCGGCATTGTGCCTTTTGTATTTAACTCCGATGCGATTTCTGTGTATCATCGTCAATGTGAAGGTCCAAGGAATACATTGAACCAGCACTTAAGGCGGCATTGTGCCTTTTGTATTTAACTCCGATGCGATTTCTATGTTTCATCGTCAATGTGAAGGTCCAAGGAATACATTGAACCTGCAGCGGTGTATCAGAAACTAATACTGGTCTTACAGGGAATGCTCAAAGCATCGACTGTAAGAAGAGTCTCTATTCTTGTACTTAAGGCGGCATTGCGCCTTTTGTATTTCATTCCGATGCGATTTCTGTGTTTCATCGTCAATGTGAAGGTCCAAGGAATACATTGAACCTGCAGTGGTGTATCGGAAACTAATACTGGTCTCACAGGGAATGCTCAAAACACCGACTGTAAGAAGATTTTCTATTCTTGTACTTAAGGCGGCATTGTGCCGTTTGTATTTAATCCCGATGCGATTTCTGTGTTTCATCGTCAATGTGAAGGTCCAAGGAATACATTGAACCTGCAGTGGTGTATCAGAAATTAATACTGGTCTCACAGGGAATGCTCAAAGCACCGACAGTAGGAAGAGTCTCTATTCTTGTACTTAAGGTGGCATTGCGACTTTTGTATTTAATTCCGATGCGATTTCTGTGTTTCATCGTCAATGAGAAGGTCCATGCAATGCATTGAACCTGCAGTGGTGTATCAGAAAGTAATACTGGTCTCACAGGGAATGCTCAAAGCACCGACTGTAAGAAGAGTCTCTATTCTTGTACTTAAGGCGGCATTGGGCTTTTTATATTTAATTCCGATGCGATTTCTGTGTTTCATCGTCGATGTGAAGGTCCAAGGAATACATTGATCCTGCAGTGGTGTATCAGAAACTAATACTGGTCTCACAGGGAATGCTCATGGCACCGACTGTAAAAAGAGTCTCTATTCTTGTACTTAAGACAGCATTGTGCCTTTTGTATTTAATTCCGATGCGATTACTGCGTTTCATCGTCAATGTGAAGGTCCAAGGAATACAATGAACCTACAGTGGTGTATCAGAAACTAATACTGGTCTCACAGGGAATGCTCAAAGCACCGACTGTAAGAAGAGTCTCTATTCTTGTACTTAAGGCGGCATTGCGCCTTTTGTATTTCATTACGATGCGATTTCTGTGTTTCATTGTCAATGTGAAGGTCCAAGGAATACATTGAACCTGCAGTGGTGTATCGGAAACTATTACTGGTCTCACAGGGAAAGCTCAAAGCATCGACTGTATGAAGAGTCTCTATTATTGTACTTAAGGCGGCATTGCGCCTTTTGTATTTAATTCAGATGCGATTTCTGTGTTTCATCGTCAATGTGAATTTCCAAGGAATAAATTGAACACGCAGTGGTGTATCGGAAACTAATACTGGTCTCACTGGGAATGCTCAAAGCACCGACTGTAAGAAGAGTCTCTATTCCTGTACTTGTGACGGCTTTGTGCTTTTTGGATTTAATTCCGATGCGATTTCTGTGTTTCATCATCAATGTAAAGGTCCAAGGAATACATTGAACCTGCAGTGGTGTATCAGAAAGTAATACTGGTCTCACAGGGTATGCTCAAAGCACCGACTGTAAGAAGAGTCTCTATTCTTGTATTTAAAGCGGCATTCTGCCTTTTGTATTTAACTCCGATGCGATATCTGTGTTTCATCGTCAATGTGAAGGTCCAAGGAATACATTGAACCTGCAGTGGTGTATCGGAAACTAATACTGGTCTCACTGGGAATGCTCATGGCACCGACTGTAAAAAGAGCCTCTATTCTTGTACTTAATACAGCATTGTGCCTTTTGCATTTAATTCCGATGCGATTTCTGTGTTTCATCGTCAATGTGAAGGTCCAAGGAATACAATGAACCTGCAGTGGTGTATCAGAAACTAATACTGGTCTCACAGGGATTGCTCAAAGCACCGACTGTAAGAAGAGTCTCTATTCTTGTACTTAAGGCGGCATTGCGCCTTTTGTATTTAATTCCGATGCGATTTCTGTCTTTCATCGTCAATGTGAAGGTCCAAGGAATACATTGAACCTGCAGTGGTGTATCGGAAACTAATACTGGTCTCAAAGGGAATGCTCAAAGCACCGACTGTAAGAAGAGTCTCTATTCATGTACTTAAGACGGCATAGTGCCTTTTGAATTTAATTCCGATGCGATTTCTGTGTTTCATCGTCAATGTGAAGGTCCATGGAATACATTAAACGTACAGTGTTGTATCGGAAACTAATACTGGTGTCACAGGGAATGCTCAAAACACCGACTGTAAGAAGATTTTCTATTCTTGTACTTAAGGCGGCATTGTGCCGTTTGTATTTAATTCCGATGCGATTTCTGTGTTTCATCGTCAATGTGAAGGTCCAAGGAATACATTGAACCTGCAGTGGTGTATCAGAAACTAATACTGGTCTCACAGGGAATGCTTAAAGCACCGACATTAAGAAGAGCCTCTTTTCTTGTACTTAAGCCGGCATTGCGCCTTTTGTATTTAATTCCGATGCGATTTCTGTGTTTCATCGTCAATGTGAAGGTCCAAGGAATACAATGAACCTGCAGTTGTGTATCGGAAACTAATACTGGTCTCACAGGGAATGCTCAAAGCACCGACTGTAAAAAGAGTCTCTATTCTTGTACTTAAGGCGGCATTGCGAGTTTTGTATTTAATTCCGATGCAATTTCTGTGTTTCATCGTCAATGTGAAGGTCCAAGGAATTCATTGAACCTGCAGTGGTGTATCAGAAATTAATACTGGTCTCACAGGGAATGCTCAAAGCACCGACAGTAGGAAGAGTCTCTATTCTTGTACTTAAGGCGGCATTGCGCCTTTTGTATTTCATTCCGATGCGATTTCTGTGTTTCATCGTCAATGTGAAGGTCCAAGGAATACATTGAACCTGCAGTGGTGTATCGGAAACTAATACTGGTCTCACAGGGAATGCTCAAAGTAAAGACAGTAAGAAGAATCTTTATTTTTGTACTTAAGGCGGCATTGCGCCTTTTGTATTTCATTACGATGCGATTTCTGTGTTTCATTGTCAATGTGAAGGTCCAAGGAATACATTGAACCTGCAGTGGTGTATCGGAAACTATTACTGGTCTCACAGGGAAAGCTCAAAGCATCGACTGTATGAAGAGTCTCTATTATTGTACTTAAGGCGGCATTGCGCCTTTTGTATTTAATTCAGATGCGATTTCTGTGTTTCATCGTCAATGTGAAGGTCCAAGGAATAAATTGAACACGCAGTGGTGTATCGGAAACTAATACTGGTCTCACTGGGAATGCTCAAAGCACCGACTGTAAGAAGAGTCTCTATTCCTGTACTTGTGACGGCTTTGTGCTTTTTGGATTTAATTCCGATGCGATTTCTGTGTTTCATCATCAATGTAAAGGTCCAAGGAATACATTGAACCTGCAGTGGTGTATCAGAAAGTAATACTGGTCTCACAGGGTATGCTCAAAGCACCGACAGTAAGAAGAGTCTCTATTCTTGTATTTAAAGCGGCATTCTGCCTTTTGTATTTAACTCCGATGCGATATCTGTGTTTCATCGTCAATGTGAAGGTCCAAGGAATACATTGAACCTCCAGTGGTGTATCGGAAACTAATACTGGTCTCACTGGGAATGCTCATGGCACCGACTGTAAAAAGAGCCTCTATTCTTGTACTTAATACAGCATCGTGCCTTTTGCATTTAATTCCGATGCGATTTCTGTGTTTCATCGTCAATGTGAAGGTCCAAGGAATACAATGAACCTGCAGTGGTGTATCAGAAACTAATACTGGTCTCACAGGGATTGCTCAAAGCACCGACTGTAAGAAGAGTCTCTATTCTTGTACTTAAGGCGGCATTGCGCATTTTGTATTTAATTCCGATGCGATTTCTGTCTTTCATCGTCAATGTGAAGGTCCAAGGAATACATTGAACCTGCAGTGGTGTATCGGAAACTAATACTGGTCTCAAAGGGAATGCTCAAAGCACCGACTGTAAGAAGAGTCTCTATTCTTGTACTTAAGACGGCATAGTGCCTTTTGAATTTAATTCCGATGCGATTTCTGTGTTTCATCATCAATGTGAAGGTCCATGGAATACATTAAACGTACAGTGTTGTATCGGAAACTAATACTGGTGTCACAGGGAATGCTCAAAACACCGACTGTAAGAAGATTTTCTATTCTTGTACTTAAGGCGGCATTGTGCCGTTTGTATTTAATTCCGATGCGATTTCTGTGTTTCATCGTCAATGTGAAGGTCCAAGGAATACATTGAACCTGCAGTGGTGTATCAGAAACTAATACTGGTCTCACAGGGAATGCTTAAAGCACCGACATTAAGAAGAGCCTCTTTTCTTGTACTTAAGCCGGCATTGCGCCTTTTGTATTTAATTCCGATGCGATTTCTGTGTTTCATCGTCAATGTGAAGGTCCAAGGAATACAATGAACCTGCAGTTGTGTATCGGAAACTAATACTGGTCTCACAGGGAATGCTCAAAGCACCGACTGTAAAAAGAGTCTCTATTCTTGTACTTAAGGCGGCATTGCGAGTTTTGTATTTAATTCCGATGCAATTTCTGTGTTTCATCGTCAATGTGAAGGTCCAAGGAATTCATTGAACCTGCAGTGGTGTATCAGAAATTAATACTGGTCTCACAGGGAATGCTCAAAACACCGAAAGTAGGAACAGTCTCTATTCTTGTACTTAAGGCGGCATTGCGCCTTTTGTATTTCATTCCGATGCGATTTCTGTGTTTCATCGTCAATGTGAAGGTCCAAGGAATACATTGAACCTGCAGTGGTGTATCGGAAACTAATACTGGTCTCACAGGGAATGCTCAAAACACCGACTGTAAGAACAGTCGCTATTCTTGTACTTATGACGTCATTGTGCCTTGTGTATTTAATTTCGAAGCGATTTCTGTGTTTCATCGTCAATGTGAAGGTAGAAGGAATACATTGAAAATGCAGTGGTGTATCAGGAACTAATACTGGTCTCACAGGGAATGCTCAAAGCACCGACAAAAAGAAGAGTCTCTATTCTTGTACTTCAGGCGGCATTGTGCCTTTTGTATTTAACTCCGATGCGATTTCTGTGTATCATCGTCAATGTGAAGGTCCAAGGAATACATTGAACCAGCACTTAAGGCGGCATTGTGCCTTTTGTATTTAACTCCGATGCGATTTCTATGTTTCATCGTCAATGTGAAGGTCCAAGGAATATATTGAAGCAGCAGTGGTGTATCAGAAACTAATACTGGTCTCACAGGGAATGCTCAAAGCACCGACAGTAGGAAGAGTCTCTATTCTTGTACTTAAGGTGGCATTGCGACTTTTGTAATTAATTCCGATGCGATTTCTGTGTTTCATCGTCAATGAGAAGGTCCATGCAATACATTGAACCTGCAGTGGTGTATCAGAAAGTAATACTGGTCTCACAGGGAATGCTCAAAGCACCGACTGTAAGAAGAGTCTCTATTCTTGTACTTAAGGCGGCATTGGGCTTTTTATATTTAATTCCGATGCGATTTCTGTGTTTCATCGTCAATGTGAAGGTACAAGGAATACATTGTTCCTGCAGTGGTGTATCAGAAACTAATACTGGTCTCACAGGGAATGCTCATGGCACCGACTGTAAAAAGAGTCTCTATTCTTGTACTTAAGACAGCATTGTGCCTTTTGTATTTAATTCCGATGCGATTACTGTGTTTCATCGTCAATGTGAAGGTCCAAGGAATACATTGAACCTGCAGTGGTGTATCAGAAACTAATACTGGTCTCACAGGGAATGCTTAAAGCACCGACATTAATAAGAGCCTCTTTTCTTGTACTTAAGCCGGCATTGCGCCTTTTGTATTTAATTCCGATGCGATTTCTGTGTTTCATCGTCAATGTGAAGGTCCAAGGAATACAATGAACCTGCAGTTGTGTATCGGAAACTAATACTGGTCTCACAGGGAATGCTCAAAGCACCGACTGTAAAAAGAGTCTCTATTCTTGTACTTAAGGCGGCATTGCGAGTTTTGTATTTAATTCCGATGCAATTTCTGTGTTTCATCGTCAATGTGAAGTTCCAAGGAATTCATTGAACCTGCAGTGGTGTATCAGAAATTAATACTGGTCTCACAGGGAATGCTCAAAGCACCGACAGTAGGAAGAGTCTCTATTCTTGTACTTAAGGCGGCATTGCGCCTTTTGTATTTCATTCCGATGCGATTTCTGTGTTTCATCGTCAATGTGAAGGTCCAAGGAATACATTGAACCTGCAGTGGTGTATCGGAAACTAATACTGGTCTCACAGGGAATGCTCAAAACACCGACTGTAAGAACAGTCGCTATTCTTGTACTTATGACGTCATTGCGCCTTGTGTATTTAATTTCGAAGCGATTTCTGTGTTTCATCGTCAATGTGAAGGTAGAAGGAATACATTGAAAATGCAGTGGTGTATCAGGAACTAATACTGGTCTCACAGGGAATGCTCAAAGCACCGACAAAAAGAAGAGTCTCTATTTTTGTACTTCAGGCGGCATTGTGCCTTTAGTATTTAACTCCGATGCGATTTCTGTGTATCATCGTCAATGTGAAGGTCCAAGGAATACATTGAACCAGCACTTAAGGCGGCATTGTGCCTTTTGTATTTAACTCCGATGCGATTTCTATGTTTCATCGTCAATGTGAAGGTCCAAGGAATATATTGAACCTGCAGTGGTGTATCAGAAACTAATACTGGTCTCACAGGGAATGCTCAAAGCATCGACTGTAAGAAAAGTCTCTATTCTTGTACTTAAGGCGGCATTGCGCCTTTTGTATTTCATTCCGATGCGATTTCTGTGTTTCATCGTCAATGTGAAGGTCCAAGGAATACATTGAACCTGCAGTGGTGTATCGGAAACTAATACTGGTCTCACAGGGAATGCTCAAAGTACCGACAGTAAGAAGAATCTGTATTTTTGTACTTAAGGCGGCATTGTGCCTTTTGTATTTAACTCCGATGCGATTTCGTGTTTCATAGTCAATGTGAAGGTCCAAGGAGTACATTGAACCTGCAGTGATGTACCAGAAACTAATACTGGTCTCACAGGGAATGCTCAAAGCATCGACAGTAGGAAGAGTCTGTATTCTTGTACTTAAAGTAGCATTGCGCCTTTTGTAATTAATTCCGATGCGATTTCTGTGTTTCATCGTCAATGTGAAGGTCCAAGGAATACATTGAACTTGCAGTGGTGTATCGGAAACTAATACTGGACTCACAGGGAATGCTCAAAACACCGACTGTAAGAAGATTTTCTATTCTTGTACTTAAGGCGGCATTGTGATGTTTGTATTTAATTCCGATGCGATTTCTGTGTTTCATCGTCAATGTGAAGGTCCAAGGAATACATTGAACCTGCAATGGTGTATCAGAAATTAATACTGGTCTCACAGGGAATGCTCAAAGCACCGACAGTAGGAAGAGTCTCTATTCTTGTACTTAAGGTGGCATTGCGACTTTTGTAATTAATTCCGATGCGATTTCTGTGTTTCATCGTCAATGAGAAGGTCCATGCAATACATTGAACCTGCAGTGGTGTATCAGAAAGTAATACTGGTCTCACAGGGAATGCTCAAAGCACCGACTGTAAGAAGAGTCTCTATTCTTGTACTTAAGGCGGCATTGGGCTTTTTATATTTAATTCCGATGCGATTTCTGTGTTTCATCGTCAATGTGAAGGTACAAGGAATACATTGTTCCTGCAGTGGTGTATCAGAAACTAATACTGGTCTCACAGGGAATGCTCATGGCACCGACTGTAAAAAGAGTCTCTATTCTTGTACTTAAGACAGCATTGTGCCTTTTGTATTTAATTCCGATGCGATTACTGTGTTTCATCGTCAATGTGAAGGTCCAAGGAATTCATTGAACCAGCAGTCGTGTATCGGAAACTAATACTGGTCTCACAGGGATTGCTCAAAACACCGACTGTAAGAAGAGTCTCTATTCTTGTACTTAAGGCGGCATTGCGCCTTTTGTATCTAATTCCGATTCGATTTCTGTGTTTCATCGTCAATGTGAAGGTCCAAGGAATACATTGTACCTGCAGTGGTGTATCGGAAACTAATACTGGTCTCACAGGGAATGCTCAAAACACCGACTGTAAGAACGGTCGCTATTCTTGTACTTATGACGTCATTGTGCCTTGTGTATTTAATTTCGAAGCGATTTCTGTGTTTCATCGTCAATGTGAAGGTAGAAGGAATACATTGAAAATGCAGTGGTGTATCAGGAACTAATACTGGTCTCACAGGGAATGCTCAAAGCACCGACAAAAAGAAGAGTCTCTATTCTTGTACTTCAGGCGGCATTGTGCCTTTTGTATTTAACTCCGATGCGATTTCTGTGTATCATCGTCAATGTGAAGGTCCAAGGAATACATTGAACCAGCACTTAAGGCGGCATTGTGCCTTTTGTATTTAACTCCGATGCGATTTCTATGTTTCATCGTCAATGTGAAGGTCCAAGGAATATATTGAACCTGCAGTGGTGTATCAGAAACTAATACTGGTCTCACAGGGAATGCTTAAAGCACCGACATTAAGAAGAGCCTCTTTTCTTGTACTTAAGGCGGCATTGCGCCTTTTGTATTTAATTCCGATGCGATTTCTGTGTTTCATCGTCAATGTGAAGGTCCAAGGAATACAATGAATCTGCAGTTGTGTATCGGAAACTAATACTGGTCTCACAGGGAATGCTCAAAGCACCGACTGTAAAAAGAGTCTCTATTCTTGTACTTAAGGCGGCATTGCGAGTTTTGTATTTAATTCCGATGCAATTTCTGTGTTTCATCGTCAATGTGAAGGTCCAAGGAATTCATTGAACCTGCAGTCGTGTATCGGAAACTAATACTGGTCTCACAGGGATTGCTCAAAACACCGACTGTAAGAAGAGTCTCTATTCTTGTACTTAAGGCGGCATTGCGCCTTTTGTATCTAATTCCGATTCGATTTCTGTGTTTCATCGTCAATGTGAAGGTCCAAGGAATACATTGTACCTGCAGTGGTGTATCGGAAACTAATACTGGTCTCACAGGGAATGCTCAAAACACCGACTGTAAGAACAGTCGCTATTCTTGTACTTATGACGTCATTGTGCCTTGTGTATTTAATTTCGAAGCGATTTCTGTGTTTCATCGTCAATGTGAAGGTAGAAGGAATACATTGAAAATGCAGTGGTGTATCAGGAACTAATACTGGTCTCACAGGGAATGCTCAAAGCACCGACAAAAAGAAGAGTCTCTATTCTTGTACTTCAGGCGGCATTGTGCCTTTTGTATCTAACTCCGATGCGATTTCTGTGTATCATCGTCAATGTGAAGGTCCAAGGAATACATTGAACCAGCACTTAAGGCGGCATTGTGCCTTTTGTATTTAACTCCGATGCGATTTCTATGTTTCATCGTCAATGTGAAGGTCCAAGGAATATATTGAACCTGCAGTGGTGTATCAGAAACTAATACTGGTCTCACAGGGAATGCTCAAAGCATCGACTGTAAGAAAAGTCTCTATTCTTGTACTTAAGGCGGCATTGCGCCTTTTGTATTTCATTCCGATGCGATTTCTGTGTTTCATCGTCAATGTGAAGGTCCAAGGAATACATTGAACCTGCAGTGGTGTATCGGAAACTAATACTGGTCTCACAGGGAATGCTCAAAGTACCGACAGTAAGAAGAATCTTTATTTTTGTACTTAAGGCGGCATTGTGCCTTTTGTATTTAACTCCGATGCGATTTCGTGTTTCATAGTCAATGTGAAGGTCCAAGGAATACATTGAACCTGCAGTGATGTACCAGAAACTAATACTGTTCTCACAGGGAATGCTCAAAGCATCGACAGTAGGAAGAGTCTGTATTCTTGTACTTAAAGTAGCATTGCGCCTTTTGTAATTAATTCCGATGCGATTTCTGTGTTTCATCGTCAATGTGAAGGTCCAAGGAATACATTGAACTTGCAGTGGTGTATCGGAAACTAATACTGGTCTCACAGGGAATGCTCAAAACACCGACTGTAAGAAGATTTTCTATTCTTGTACTTAAGGCGGCATTGTGCCGTTTGTATTTAATTCCGATGCGATTTCTGTGTTTCATCGTCAATGTGAAGGTCCAAGGAATACATTGAACCTGCAGTGGTGTATCAGAAATTAATACTGGTCTCACAGGGAATGCTCAAAGCACCGACAGTAGGAAGAGTCTCTATCCTTGAACTTAAGGTGGCATTGCGACTTTTGTATTTAATTCCGATGAGATTTCTGTGTTTCATCGTCAATGGGAAGGTCCAAGCAATACATTGAACCTGCAGTGGTGTATCAGAAACTAATACTGGTCTCACAGGGAATGCTCAAAGCACCGACTGTAAGAAGAGTCTCTATTCTTGTACTTAAGACGGCATAGTGCCTTTTGAATTTAATTCCGATGCGATTTCTGTGTTTCATCGTCAATGTGAAGGTCCATGGAATACATTAAACGTACAGTGTTGTATCGGAAACTAATACTGGTGTCACAGGGAATGCTCAAAACACCGACTGTAAGAAGATTTTCTATTCTTGTACTTAAGGCGGCATTGTGCCGTTTGTATTTAATTCCGATGCGATTTCTGTGTTTCATCGTCAATGTGAAGGTCCAAGGAATACTTTGAACCTGCAGTGGTGTATCAGAAACTAATACTGGTCTCACAGGGAATGCTTAAAGCACCGACATTAAGAAGAGCCTCTTTTCTTGTACTTAAGGCGGCATTGCGCCTTTTGTATTTAATTCCGATGCGATTTCTGTGTTTCATCGTCAATGTGAAGGTCCAAGGAATACAATGAACCTGCAGTTGTGTATCGGAAACTAATACTGGTCTCACAGGGAATGCTCAAAGCACCGACTGTAAGAAGAGTCTCTATTCTTGTACTTAAGGCGGCATTGCGAGTTTTGTATTTAATTCCGATGCAATTTCTGTGTTTCATCGTCAATGTGAAGGTCCAAGGAATTCATTGAACCTGCAGTCGTGTATCGGAAACTAATACTGGTCTCACAGGGATTGCTCAAAACACCGACTGTAAGAAGAGTCTCTATTCTTGTACTTAAGGCGGCATTGCGCCTTTTGTATCTAATTCCGATTCGATTTCTGTGTTTCATCGTCAAAGTGAAGGTCCAAGGAATACATTGTACCTGCAGTGGTGTATTGGAAACTAATACTGGTCTCACAGAGAATGCTCAAAACACCGACTGTAAGAACAGTCGCTATTCTTGTACTTATGACGTCATTGTGCCTTGTGTATTTAATTTCGAAGCGATTTCTGTGTTTCATCGTCAATGTGAAGGTAGAAGGAATACATTGAAAATGCAGTGGTGTATCAGGAACTAATACTGGTCTCACAGGGAATGCTCAAAGCACCGACAAAAAGAAGAGTCTCTATTCTTGTACTTCAGGCGGCATTGTGCCTTTTGTATTTAACTCCGATGCGATTTCTGTGTATCATCGTCAATATGAAGGTCCAAGGAATACATTGAACCAGCACTTAAGACGGCATTGTGCCTTTTGTATTTAACTCCGATGCGATTTCTATGTTTCATCGTCAATGTGAAGGTCCAAGGAATATATTGAACCTGCAGTGGTGTATCAGAAACTAATACTGGTCTCACAGGGAATGCTCAAAACACCGACTGTAAGAAGATTTTCTATTCTTGTACTTAAGGCGGCATTGTGCCGTTTGTATTCAATTCCGATGCGATTTCTGTGTTTCATCGTCAATGTGAAGATCCAAGGAATACATTGAACCTGCAGTGGTGTATCAGAAATTAATACTGGTCTCACAGGGAATGCTCAAAGCACCGACAGTAGGAAGAGTCTCTATTCTTGTACTTAAGGTGGCATTGCGACTTTTGTAATTAATTCCGATGCGATTTCTGTGTTTCATCGTCAATGAGAAGGTCCATGCAATACATTGAACCTGCAGTGGTGTATCAGAAAGTAATACTGGTCTCAAAGGGAATGCTCAAAGCACCGACTGTAAGAAGAGTCTCTATTCTTGTACTTAAGGCGGCATTGGGCTTTTTATATTTAATTCCGATGCGATTTCTGTGTTTCATCGTCAATGTGAAGGTCCAAGGAATACATTGTTCCTGCAGTGGTGTATCAGAAACTAATACTGGTCTCACAGGGAATGCTCATGGCACCGACTGTAAAAAGAGTCTCTATTCTTGTACTTAAGACAGCATTGTGCCTTTTGTATTTAATTCCGATGCGATTACTGTGTTTCATCGTCAATGTGAAGGTCCAAGGAATACAATGAACCTGCAGTGGTGTATCAGAAACTAATACTGGTCTCACAGGGAATGCTCAAAGCACCGACTGTATGAAGAATCTCTATTCTTGTGCTTAAGGCGGCATTGCGCCTTTTGTATTTCACTACGATGCGATTTCTGTGTTTCATTGTCAATGTGAAGGTCCAAGGAATACATTGAACCTGAGGTGGTGTATCGGAAACTATTACTGGTCTCACAGGGAATGCTCAAAGCATCGACTGTAAGAAGAGTCTCTATTATTGTACTTAAGGCGGCATTGCGCCTTTTGTATTTAATTCAGATGCGATTTCTGTGTTTCATCGTCAATGTGAATGTCCAAGGAATAAATTGAACACGCAGTGGTGTATCGGAAACTAATACTGGTCTCACTGGGAATGCTCATAGCACCGACTGTAAGAAGAGTCTCTATTCTTGTACTTATGACGGCTTTGTGCCTTTTGGATTTAATTCCGATGCGATTTCTGTGTTTCATCATCAATGTGAAGGTCCAAGGAATACATTGAACCTGCAGTGGTGTATCAGAAAGTAATACTGGTCTCACAGGGTATGCTCAAAGCACCGACTGTAAGAAGAGTCTCTATTCTTGTACTTAAGGCGGCATTGCGCCTTTTGTATTTAATTCCGATGAGATTTCTGTGTTTCATCGTCAATGGGAAGGTCCAAGCAATACATTGAACCTGCAGTGGTGTATCAGAAACTAATACTGGTCTCACAGGGAATGCTCATGGCACCGACTGTAAAAAGAGCCCCTATTCTTGTACTTAATACAGCATTGTGCCTTTTGCATTTAATTCCGATGCGATTTCTGTGTTTCATCGTCAATGTGAAGGTCCAAGGAATACAATGAACCTGCAGTGGTGTATCAGAAACTAATACTGGTCTCACAGGGATTGCTCAAAGCACCGACTGTAAGAAGAGTCTCTATTCTTGTACTTAAGGCGGCATTGCGCCTTTTGTATTTAATTCCGATGCGATTTCTGTCTTTCATCGTCAATGTGAAGGTCCAAGGAATACATTGAACCTGCAGTGGTGTATCGGAAACTAATACTGGTCTCAAAGGGAATGCTCAAAGCACCGACTGTAAGAAGAGTCTCTATTCTTGTACTTAAGACGGCATAGTGCCTTTTGAATTTAATTCCGATGCGATTTCTGTGTTTCATCGTCAATGTGAAGGTCCATGGAATACATTAAACGTACAGTGTTGTATCGGAAACTAATACTGGTGTCACAGGGAATGCTCAAAACACCGACTGTAAGAAGATTTTCTATTCTTGTACTTAAGGCGGCATTGTGCCGTTTGTATTTAATTCCGATGCGATTTCTGTGTTTCATCGTCAATGTGAAGGTCCAAGGAATACATTGAACCTGCAGTGGTGTATCAGAAACTAATACTGGTCTCACAGGGAATGTTTAAAGCACCGACATTAAGAAGAGCCTCTTTTCTTGTACTTAAGGCGGCATTGCGCCTTTTGTATTTAATTCCGATGCGATTTCTGTGTTTCATCGTCAATGTGAAGGTCCAAGGAATACAATGAACCTGCAGTTGTGTATCGGAAACTAATACTGGTCTCACAGGGAATGCTCAAAGCACCGACTGTAAGAAGAGTCTCTATTCTTGTACTTAAGGCGGCATTGCGAGTTTTGTATTTAATTCCGATGCAATTTCTGTGTTTCATCGTCAATGTGAAGGTCCAAGGAATTCATTGAACCTGCAGTCGTGTATCGGAAACTAATACTGGTCTCACAGGGATTGCTCAAAACACCGACTGTAAGAAGAGTCTCTATTCTTGTACATAAGGCGGCATTGCGCCTTTTGTATCTAATTCCGATTCGATTTCTGTGTTTCATCGTCAATGTGAAGGTCCAAGGAATACATTGTACCTGCAGTGGTGTATCGGAAACTAATACTGGTCTCACAGGGAATGCTCAAAACACCGACTGTAAGAACAGTCGCTATTCTTGTACTTATGACGTCATTGTGCCTTGTGTATTTAATTTCGAAGCGATTTCTGTGTTTCATCGTCAATGTGAAGGTAGAAGGAATACATTGAAAATGCAGTGGTGCATCAGGAACTAATACTGGTCTCACAGGGAATGCTCAAAGCACCGACAAAAAGAAGAGTCTCTATTCTTGTACTTCAGGCGGCATTGTGCCCTTTGTATTTAACTCCGATGCGATTTCTGTGTATCATCGTCAATATGAAGGTCCAAGGAATACATTGAACCAGCACTTAAGACGGCATTGTGCCTTTTGTATTTAACTCCGATGCGATTTCTATGTTTCATCGTCAATGTGAAGGTCCAAGGAATATATTGAACCTGCAGTGGTGTATCAGAAACTAATACTGGTCTCACAGGGAATGCTCAAAGCATCGACTGTAAGAAAAGTCTCTATTCTTGTACTTAAGGCAGCATTGCGCCTTTTGTATTTCATTCCGATGCGATTTCTGTGTTTCATCGTCAATGTGAAGGTCCAAGGAATACATTGAACCTGCAGTGGTGTATCGGAAACTAATACTGGTCTCACAGGGAATGCTCAAAATACCGACAGTAAGAAGAATCTTTATTTTTGTACTTAAGGCGTCATTGTGCCTTTTGTATTTAACTCCGATGCGATTTCGTGTTTCATAGTCAATGTGAAGGTCCAAGGAATACATTGAACCTGCAGTGATGTACCAGAAACTAATACTGGTCTCACAGGGAATGCTCAAAGCATCGACAGTAGGAAGAGTCTGTATTCTTGTACTTAAAGTAGCATTGCGCCTTTTGTAATTAATTCCGATGCGATTTCTGTGTTTCATCGTCAATGTGAAGGTCCAAGGAATACATTGAACTTGCAGTGGTGTATCGGAAACTAATACTGGTCTCACAGGGAATGCTCAAAACACCGACTGTAAGAAGATTTTCTATTCTTGTACTTAAGGCGGCATTGTGCCGTTTGTATTTAATTCCGATGCGATTTCTGTGTTTCATCGTCAATGTGAAGGTCCAAGGAATACATTGAACCTGCAGTGGTGTATCAGAAATTAATACTGGTCTCACAGGGAATGCTCAAAGCACCGACAGTAGGAAGAGTCTCTATTCTTGTACTTAAGGTGGCATTGCGACTTTTGTAATTAATTCCGATGCGATTTCTGTGTTTCATCGTCAATGAGAAGGTCCATGCAATACATTGAACCTGCAGTGGTGTGTCAGAAAGTAATACTGGTCTCACAGGGAATGCTCAAAGCACCGACTGTAAGAAGAGTCTCTATTCTTGTACTTAAGGCGGCATTGGGCTTTTTATATTTAATTCCGATGCGATTTCTGTGTTTCATCGTCAATGTGAAGGTCCAAGAATACATTGTTCCTGCAGTGGTGTATCAGAAACTAATACTGGTCTCACAGGGAATGCTCATGGCACCGACTGTAAAAAGAGTCTCTACTCTTGTACTTAAGACAGCATTGTGCCTTTTGTATTTAATTCCGATGCGATTACTGTGTTTCATCGTCAATGTGAAGGTCCAAGGAATACAATGAACCTGCAGTGGTGTATCAGAAACTAATACTGGTCTCACAGGGAATGCTCAAAGCAACGACTGTATGAAGAGTCTCTATTCTTGTGCTTAAGGCGGCATTGCGCCTTTTGTATTTCATTACGATGCGATTTCTGTGTTTCATTGTCAATGTGAAGGTCCAAGGAATACATTGAACCTGCAGTGGTGTATCGGAAACTATTACTGGTCTCACAGGGAATGCTCAAAGCATCGACTGTAAGAAGAGTCTCTATTATTGTACTTAAGGCGGCATTGCGCCTTTTGTATTTAATTCAGATGCCATTTCTGTGTTTCATCGTCAATGTGAATGTCCAAGGAATAAATTGAACACGCAGTGGTGTATCGGAAACTAATACTGGTCTCACTGGGAATGCTCAAAGCACCGACTGTAAGAAGAGTCTCTATTCTTGTACTTATGACGGCTTTGTGCCTTTTGGATTTAATTCCGATGCGATTTCTGTGTTTCATTATCAATGTGAAGGTCCAAGGAATACATTGAACCTGCAGTGGTGTATCAGAAAGTAATACTGGTCTCACAGGGTATGCTCAAAGCACCGACTGTAAGAAGAGTCTCTATTCTTGTACTTAAGGCGGCATTGCGCCTTTTGTATTTAATTCCGATGAGATTTCTGTGTTTCATCGTCAATGGGAAGGTCCAAGCAATACATTGAACCTGCAGTGGTGTATCAGAAACTAATACTGGTCTCACAGGGAATGCTCATGGCACCGACTGTAAAAAGAGCCTCTATTCTTGTACTTAATACAGCATTGTGCCTTTTGCATTTAATTCCGATGCGATTTCTGTGTTTCATCGTCAATGTGAAGGTCCAAGGAATACAATGAACCTGCAGTGGTGTATCGGAAACTAATACTGGTCTCAAAGGGAATGCTCAAAGCACCGACTGTAAGAAGAGTCTCTATTCTTGTACTTAAGACGGCATAGTGCCTTTTGAATTTAATTCCGATGCGATTTCTGAGTTTCATCGTCAATGTGAAGGTCCATGGAATACATTAAACGTACAGTGTTGTATCGGAAACTAATACTGGTGTCACAGGGAATGCTCAAAACACCGACTGTAAGAAGATTTTCTATTCTTGTACTTAAGGCGGCATTGTGCCGTTTGTATTTAATTCCGATGCGATTTCTGTGTTTCATCGTCAATGTGAAGGTCCAAGGAATACATTGAACCTGCAGTGGTGTATCAGAAACTAATACTGGTCTCACAGGGAATGCTTAAAGCACCGACATTAAGAAGAGCCTCTTTTCTTGTACTTAAGGCGGCATTGCGCCTTTTGTATTTAATTCCGATGCGATTTCTGTGATTCATCGTCAATGTGAAGGTCCAAGGAATACAATGAACCTGCAGTTGTGTATCGGAAACTAATACTGGTCTCACAGGGAATGCTCAAAGCACCGACTGTAAGAAGAGTCTCTATTCTTGTACTTAAGGCGGCATTGCGATTTTTGTATTTAATTCCGATGCAATTTCTGTGTTTCATCGTCAATGTGAAGGTCCAAGGAATTCATTGAACCTGCAGTCGTGTATCGGAAACTAATACTGGTCTCACAGGGATTGCTCAAAACATAGACTGTAAGAAGAGTCTCTATTCTTGTACTTAAGGCGGCATTGCGCCTTTTGTATCTAATTCCGATTCGATTTCTGTGTTTCATCGTCAATGTGAAGGTCCAAGGAATACATTGTACCTGCAGTGGTGTATCGGAAACTAATACTGGTCTCACAGGGAATGCTCAAAACACCGACTGTAAGAACAGTCGCTATTCTTGTACTTATGACGTCATTGTGCCTTGTGTATTTATTTTCGAAGCGATTTCTGTGTTTCATCGTCAATGTGAAGGTAGAAGGAATACATTGAAAATGCAGTGGTGTATCAGGAACTAATACTGGTCTCACAGGGAATGCTCAAAGCACCGACAAAAAGAAGAGTCTCTATTCTTGTACTTCAGGCGGCATTGTGCCTTTAGTATTTAACTCCGATGCGATTTCTGTGTATCATCGTCAATGTGAAGGTCCAAGGAATACATTGAACCAGCACTTAAGGCGGCATTGTGCCTTTTGTATTTAACTCCGACGCGATTTCTATGTTTCATCGTCAATGTGAAGGTCCAAGGAATATATTGAACCTGCAGTGGTGTATCAGAAACTAATACTGGTCTCACAGGGAATGCTCAAAGCATCGACTGTAAGAAAAGTCTCTATTCTTGTACTTAAGGCGGCATTGCGCCTTTTGTATTTCATTCCGATGCGATTTCTGTGTTTCATCGTCATTGTGAATGTCCAAGGAATACATTGAACCTGCAGTGGTGTATCGGAAACTAATACTGGTCTCACAGGGAATGCTCAAAGTACCGACAGTAAGAAGAATCTTTATTTTTGTACTTAAGGCGGCATTGTGCCTTTTGTATTTAACTCCGATGCGATTTCGTGTTTCATAGTCAATGTGAAGGTCCAAGGAATACATTGAACCTGCAGTGATGTACCAGAAACTAATACTGGTCTCACAGGGAATGCTCAAAGCATCGACAGTAGGAAGAGTCTCTATTCTTGTACTTAAAGTAGCATTGCGCCTTTTGTAATTAATTCCGATGCGATTTCTGTGTTTCATCGTCAATGTTAAGGTCCACGGAATACATTGAACTTGCAGTGGTGTATCGGAAACTAATACTGGTCTCACAGGGAATGCTCAAAACACCGACTGTAAGAAGGTTTTCTATTCTTGTACTTAAGGCGGCATTGTGCCGTTTGTATTTAATTCCGATGCGATTTCTGTGTTTCATCGTCAATGTGAAGGTATAAGGAATACATTGAACCTGCAGTGGTGTATCAGAAATTAATACTGGTCTCACAGGGAATGCTCAAAGCACCGACAGTAGGAAGAGTCTCTATTCTTGTACTTAAGGTGGCATTGCGACTTTAGTAATTAATTCCGATGCGATTTCTGTGTTTCATCGTCAATGAGAAGGTCCATGCAATACATTGAACCTGCAGTGGTGTATCAGAAAGTAATACTGGTCTCACAGGGAATGCTCAAAGCACCGACTGTAAGAAGAGTCTCTATTCTTGTACTTAAGGCGGCATTGGGCTTTTTATATTTAATTCCGATGCGATTTCTGTGTTTCATCGTCAATGTGAAGGTCCAAGGAATACATTGTTCCTGCAGTGGTGTATCAGAAACTAATACTGGTCTCACAGGGAATGCTCATGGCACCGACTGCAAAAAGAGTCTCTATTCTTGTACTTAAGACAGCATTGTGCCTTTTGTATTTAATTCCGATGCGATTACTGTGTTTCATCGTCAATGTGAAGGTCCAAGGAATACAATGAACCTGCAGTGGTGTATCAGAAACTAATACTGGTCTCACAGGGAATGCTCAAAGCACCGACTGTATGAAGAGTCTCTATTCTTGTGCTTAAGGCGGCATTGCGCCTTTTGTATTTCATTACGATGCGATTTCTGTGTTTCATTGTCAATGTGAAGGTCCAAGGAATACATTGAACCTGCAGTGGTGTATCGGAAACTATTACTGGTCTCACAGGGAATGCTCAAAGAATCGACTGTAAGAAGAGTCTCTATTATTGTACTTAAGGCGGCATTGCGCCTTTTGTATTTAATTCAGATGCGATTTCTGTGTTTCATCGTCAATGTGAATGTCCAAGGAATAAATTGAACACGCAGTGGTGTATCGGAAACTAATACTGGTATCACTGGGAATGCTCAAAACACCGACTGTAAGAAGAGTCTCTATTCTAGTACTTATGACGGCTTTGTGCCTTTTGGATTTAATTCCGATGCGATTTCTGTGTTTCATCATCAATGTGAAGGTCCAAGGAATACATTGAACCTGCAGTGGTGTATCAGAAAGTAATACTGGTCCCACAGGGTATGCTCAAAGCATCGACTGTAAGAAGAGTCTCTATTCTTGTACTTAAGGCGGCATTGCGAATTTTGTATTTAATTCCGATGAGATTTCTGTGTTTCATCGTCAATGGGAAGGTCCAAGCAATACATTGAACCTGCAGTGGTGTATCAGAAACTAATACTGGTCTCACAGGGAATGCTCATGGCACCGACTTTAAAAAGTGTCTCTATTCTTGTACTTAAGACAGCATTGTGCCTTTTGTATTTAATTCCGATGCGATTTCTGTGTTTCATCGTCAATGTGAAGGTCCAAGGAATACAATGAACCTGCAGTGGTGTATCAGAAACTAATACTGGTCTCACAGGGAATGCTCAAAGCACCGACTGTAAGAAGAGTCTCTTTTCTTGTACTTCAGGCGGCATTGCGCCTTTTGTATTTAATTACGATGCGATTTCTGTGTTTCATCGTCAATGTGAAGGTCCAAGGAACACATTGAACCTGCAGTGGTGTATCGGAAACTAATACTGGTCTCACAGGGAATGCTCAAAGCATCGACTGTAAGAAGAGTCCCTATTATTGTACTTAAGGCGGCATTGCGCCTTTTGTATTTAATTCCGATGCGATTTCTGTGTTTTATCGTCAATGTGAAGGTCCAAGGAATACATTGAACCTGCAGTGGTCTATGGGAACCTAATACTGGTGGCACAGGGAATGCTCAAAGCACCGACAGTAAGAAGAGTCTCAATTCTTGTACTTAAGGTTGCATTGTGGCTTTTGTATTTAACTCCGATGCGATTTCTGTGTTTCATCGTCAATGTGAAGGTCCAAGGAATACATTGAACCTGCAGTGGTGTATCGGAAACTAATACTGGTCTCACAGGGAATGCTCAAAGCACCGACTGTAAGAAGAGTCTCTATTCTTGTACTTAAAGCGGCATTGTGCCTTTTGTATTTAACTCCGATGCGATATCTGTGTTTCATCGTCAATGTGAAGGTCCAAGGAATACATTGAACCTACAGTGGTGTATCAGAAACTAATACTGGTCTCACAGGGAATGCTCAAAGCACCGACTGTAAGAAGAGTCTCTATTATTGTACTTAAGGCGGCATTGCGACTTTTGTATTTAATTCAGATGCGATTTCTGTGTTTCATCGTCAATGTGAATGTCCAAGGAATACATTGATCCTGCAGTGGTGTATCGAAAACTAATACTGGTCTCACTGGGAATGCTCATGGCACCGACTGTAAAAAGAGCCTCTATTCTTGTACTTAAGACAGCATTGTGCCTTTTGCATTTAATTCCGATGCGATTTCTGTGTTTCATCGTCAATGTGAAGGTCCAAGGAATACAATGAACCTGCAGTGGTGTATCAGAAACTAATACTGGTCTCACAGGGAATGCTCAAAGCACCGACTGTAAGAAGAGTCTCTATTCTTGTACTTAAGGCGGCATTGCGCCTTTTGTATTTAATTCCGATGCGATTTCTGTCTTTCATCGTCAATGTGAAGGTCCAAGGAATACATTGAACCTGCAGTGGTGTATCGGAAACTAATACTGGTCTCAAAGGGAATGCTCAAAGCACCGACTGTAAGAAGAGAGTCTATTCTTGTACTTAAGACGGCATAGTGCCTTTTGAATTTAATTTCGATGCGATTTCTGTGTTTCATCGTCAATGTGAAGGTCCATGGAATATATTAAACGTACAGTGTTGTATCGGAAACTAATACTGGTCTCACAGGGAATGCTCAAAACACCGACTGTAAGAAGATTTTCTATTCTTGTACTTAAGGCGGCATTGTGCCGTTTGTATTTAGTTCCGATGCGATTTCTGTGTTTCATCGTCAATTTGAAGGTCCAAGGAATACATTTAACCTGCAGTGGTGTATCAGAAACTAATACTGGTCTCACAGGGAATGCTTAAAGCACCGACTGTAAGAAGAGCCTCTATTCTTGTACTTAAGGCGGCATTGCGCCTTTTGTATCTAATTCCGATGCGATTTCTGTGTTTCATCGTCAATGTGAAGGTCCAAGGAATACAATGAACCTGCAGTTGTGTATCGGAAACTAATACTGGTCTCACAGGGAATGCTCAAAGCACCGACTGTAAGAAGAGTCTCTATTCTTGTCATTAAGGCGGCATTGCGCCTTTTGTATTTAATTCCGATGCAATTTCTGTGTTTCATCGTCAATGTGAAGGTCCAAGGAATTCATTGAACCTGCAGTCGTGTATCGGTAACTAATACTGGTCTCAAAGGGAATGCTCAAAGCACCGACTGTAAGAAGAGTCTCTATTCTTGTACTTAAGACGGCATAGTGCCTTTTGAATTTAATTCCGATGCGATTTCTGTGTTTCATCGTCAATGTGAAGGTCCATGGAATACATTAAACGTACAGTGTTGTATCGGAAACTAATACTGGTGTCACAGGGAGTGCTCAAAACACCGACTGTAAGAAGAGTCTCTATTCTTGTACTTAAGGCGGCATTGCGCCTTTTGTATTTAATTCCGATGAGATTTCTGTGTTTCATCGTCAATGGGAAGGTCCAAGCAATACATTGAACCTGCAGTGGTGTATCAGAAACTAATACTGGTCTCACAGGGAATGCTCATGGCACCGACTTTAAAAAGAGTCTCTATTCTTGTACTTAAGACAGCATTGTGCCTTTTGTATTTAATTCCGATGAGATTTCTGTGTTTCATCGTCAATGGGAAGGTCCAAGCAATACATTGAACCTGCAGTGGTGTATCAGAAACTAATACTGGTCTCACAGGGAATGCTCATGGCACCGACTTTAAAAAGAGTCTCTATTCTTGTACTTAAGACAGCATTGTGCCTTTTGTATTTAATTCCGATGAGATCTCTGTGTTTCATCGTCAATGGGAAGGTCCAAGCAATACATTGAACCTGCAGTGGTGTATCAGAAACTAATACCTGTCTCACAGGGAATGCTCATGGCACCGACTGTAAAAAGAGCCTCTATTCTTGTACTTAATACAGCATTGTGCCTTTTGCATTTAATTCCGATGCGATTTCTGTGTTTCATCGTCAATGTGAAGGTCCAAGGAATACAATGAACCTGCAGTGGTGTATCGGAAACTAATACTGGTCTCAAAGGGAATGCTCAAAGCACCGACTGTAAGAAGAGTCTCTTTTCTTGTACTTCAGGCGGCATTGCGCCTTTTGTATTTAATTACGATGCGATTTCTGTGTTTCATCGTCAATGTGAAGGTCCAAGGAACACATTGAACCTGCAGTGGTGTATCGGAAACTAATACTGGTCTCACAGGGAATGCTCAAAGCATCGACTGTAAGAAGAGTCCCTATTATTGTACTTAAGGCGGCATTGCGCCTTTTGTATTTAATTCCGATGCGATTTCTGTGTTTTATCGTCAATGTGAAGGTCCAAGGAATACATTGAACCTGCAGTGGTCTATGGGAACCTAATACTGGTGGCACAGGGAATGCTCAAAGCACCGACAGTAAGAAGAGTCTCAATTCTTGTACTTAAGGTTGCATTGTGGCTTTTGTATTTAACTCCGATGCGATTTCTGTGTTTCATCGTCAATGTGAAGGTCCAAGGAATACATTGAACCTGCAGTGGTGTATCGGAAACTAATACTGGTCTCACAGGGAATGCTCAAAGCACCGACTGTAAGAAGAGTCTCTATTCTTGTACTTAAAGCGGCATTGTGCCTTTTGTATTTAACTCCGATGCGATATCTGTGTTTCATCGTCAATGTGAAGGTCCAAGGAATACATTGAACCTACAGTGGTGTATCAGAAACTAATACTGGTCTCACAGGGAATGCTCAAAGCACCGACTGTAAGAAGAGTCTCTATTATTGTACTTAAGGCGGCATTGCGACTTTTGTATTTAATTCAGATGCGATTTCTGTGTTTCATCGTCAATGTGAATGTCCAAGGAATACATTGATCCTGCAGTGGTGTATCGAAAACTAATACTGGTCTCACTGGGAATGCTCATGGCACCGACTGTAAAAAGAGCCTCTATTCTTGTACTTAAGACAGCATTGTGCCTTTTGCATTTAATTCCGATGCGATTTCTGTGTTTCATCGTCAATGTGAAGGTCCAAGGAATACAATGAACCTGCAGTGGTGTATCAGAAACTAATTCTGGTCTCACAGGGAATGCTCAAAGCACCGACTGTAAGAAGAGTCTCTATTCTTGTACTTAAGGCGGCATTGCGCCTTTTGTATTTAATTCCGATGCGATTTCTGTCTTTCATCGTCAATGTGAAGGTCCAAGGAATACATTGAACCTGCAGTGGTGTATCGGAAACTAATACTGGTCTCAAAGGGAATGCTCAAAGCACCGACTGTAAGAAGAGAGTCTATTCTTGTACTTAAGACGGCATAGTGCCTTTTGAATTTAATTTCGATGCGATTTCTGTGTTTCATCGTCAATGTGAAGGTCCATGGAATATATTAAACGTACAGTGTTGTATCGGAAACTAATACTGGTCTCACAGGGAATGCTCAAAACACCGACTGTAAGAAGATTTTCTATTCTTGTACTTAAGGCGGCATTGTGCCGTTTGTATTTAATTCCGATGCGATTTCTGTGTTTCATCGTCAATTTGAAGGTCCAAGGAATACATTTAACCTGCAGTGGTGTATCAGAAACTAATACTGGTCTCACAGGGAATGCTTAAAGCACCGACTGTAAGAAGAGCCTCTATTCTTGTACTTAAGGCGGCATTGCGCCTTTTGTATCTAATTCCGATGCGATTTCTGTGTTTCATCGTCAATGTGAAGGTCCAAGGAATACAATGAACCTGCAGTTGTGTATCGGAAACTAATACTGGTCTCACAGGGAATGCTCAAAGCACCGACTGTAAGAAGAGTCTCTATTCTTGTCATTAAGGCGGCATTGCGCCTTTTGTATTTAATTCCGATGCAATTTCTGTGTTTCATCGTCAATGTGAAGGTCCAAGGAATTCATTGAACCTGCAGTCGTGTATCGGTAACTAATACTGGTCTCAAAGGGAATGCTCAAAGCACCGACTGTAAGAAGAGTCTCTATTCTTGTACTTAAGACGGCATAGTGCCTTTTGAATTTAATTCCGATGCGATTTCTGTGTTTCATCGTCAATGTGAAGGTCCATGGAATACATTAAACGTACAGTGTTGTATCGGAAACTAATACTGGTGTCACAGGGAGTGCTCAAAACACCGACTGTAAGAAGAGTCTCTATTCTTGTACTTAAGGCGGCATTGCGCCTTTTGTATTTAATTCCGATGAGATTTCTGTGTTTCATCGTCAATGGGAAGGTCCAAGCAATACATTGAACCTGCAGTGGTGTATCAGAAACTAATACTGGTCTCACAGGGAATGCTCATGGCACCGACTTTAAAAAGAGTCTCTATTCTTGTACTTAAGACAGCATTGTGCCTTTTGTATTTAATTCCGATGAGATCTCTGTGTTTCATCGTCAATGGGAAGGTCCAAGCAATACATTGAACCTGCAGTGGTGTATCAGAAACTAATACTTGTCTCACAGGGAATGCTCATGGCACCGACTGTAAAAAGAGCCTCTATTCTTGTACTTAATACAGCATTGTGCCTTTTGCATTTAATTCCGATGCGATTTCTGTGTTTCATCGTCAATGTGAAGGTCCAAGGAATACAATGAACCTGCAGTGGTGTATCGGAAACTAATACTGGTCTCAAAGGGAATGCTCAAAGCACCGACTGTAAGAAGAGTCTCTATTCTTGTACTTAAGACGGCATAGTGCCTTTTGAATTTAATTCCGATGCGATTTCTGTGTTTCATCGTCAATGTGAAGGTCCATGGAATACATTAAACGTACAGTGTTGTATCGGAAACTAATACTGGTGTCACAGGGAATGCTCAAAATACCGACTGTAAGAAGATTTTCTATTCTTGTACTTAAGGCGGCATTGTGCCGTTTGTATTTAATTCCGATGCGATTTCTGTGTTTCATCGTCAATGTGAAGGTCCAAGGAATACATTGAACCTGCAGTGGTGTATCAGAAACTAATACTGATCTCACAGGGAATGCTTAAAGCACCGACATTAAGAAGAGCCTCTTTTCTTGTACTTAAGGCGGCATTGCGCCTTTTGTATTTAATTCCGATGCGATTTCTGTGTTTCATCGTCAATGTGAAGGTCCAAGGAATACAATGAACCTGCAGTTGTGTATCGGAAACTAATACTGGTCTCACAGGGAATGCTCAAAGCACCGACTGTAAGAAGAGTCTCTATTCTTGTACTTAAGGCGGCATTGCGAGTTTTGTATTTAATTCCGATGCAATTTCTGTGTTTCATCGTCAATGTGAAGGTCCAAGGAATTCATTGAACCTGCAGTCGTGTATCGGAAACTAATACTGGTCTCACAGGGATTGCTCAAAACACCGACTGTAAGAAGAGTCTCTATTCTTGTACTTAAGGCGGCATTGCGCCTTTTGTATCTAATTCCGATTCGATTTCTGTGTTTCATCGTCAATGTGAAGGTCCAAGGAATACATTGTACCTGCAGTGGTGTATCGGAAACTAATACTGGTCTCACAGGGAATGCTCAAAACACCGACTGTAAGAACAGTCGCTATTCTTGTACTTATGACGTCATTGTGCCTTGTGTATTTAATTTCGAAGCGATTTCTGTGTTTCATCGTCAATGTGAAGGTAGAAGGAATACATTGAAAATGCAGTGGTGTATCAGGAACTAATACTGGTCTCACAGGGAATGCTCAAAGCACCGACAAAAAGAAGAGTCTCTATTCTTGTACTTCAGGCGGCATTGTGCCTTTTGTATTTAACTCCGATGCTATTTCTGTGTATCATCGTCAATGTGAAGGTCCAAGGAATACATTGAACCAGCACTTAAGGCGGCATTGTGCCTTTTGTATTTAACTCCGATGCGATTTCTATGTTTCATCGTCAATGTGAAGGTCCAAGGAATATATTGAACCTGCAGTGGTGTATCAGAAACAAATACTGGTCTCACAGGGAATGCTCAAAGCATCGACTGTAAGAAAAGTCTCTATTCTTGTACTTAAGGCGGCATTGCGCCTTTTGTATTTCATTCCGATGCGATTTCTGTGTTTCATCGTCAATGTGAAGGTCCAAGGAATACATTGAACCTGCAGTGGTGTATCGGAAACTAATACTGGTCTCACAGGGAATGCTCAAAGTACCGACAGTAAGAAGAATCTTTATTTTTGTACTTAAGGCGGCATTGTGCCTTTTGTATTTAACTCCGATGCGATTTCGTGTTTCATAGTCAATGTGAAGGTCCAAGGAATACATTGAACCTGCAGTGATGTACCAGAAACTAATACTGGTCTCACAGGGAATGCTCAAAGCATCGACAGTAGGAAGAGTCTCTATTCTTGTACTTAAAGTAGCATTGCGCCTTTTGTAATTAATTCCGATGCGATTTCTGTGTTTCATCGTCAATGTGAAGGTCCACGGAATACATTGAACTTGCAGTGGTGTATCGGAAACTAATACTGGTCTCACAGGGAATGCTCAAAACACCGACTGTAAGAAGATTTTCTATTCTTGTACTTAAGGCGGCATTGTGCCGTTTGTATTTAATTCCGATGCGATTTCTGTGTTTCATCGTCAATGTGAAGGTCCAAGGAATACATTGAACCTGCAGTGGTGTATCAGAAATTAATACTGGTCTCACAGGGAATGCTCAAAGCACCGACAGTAGGAAGAGTCTCTATTCTTGTACTTAAGGTGGCATTGCGACTTTTGTAATTATTTCCGATGCGATTTCTGTGTTTCATCGTCAATGAGAAGGTCCATGCAATACATTGAACCTGCAGTGGTGTATCAGAAAGTAATACTGGTATCACAGGGAATGCTCAAAGCACCGACTGTAAGAAGAGTCTCTATTCTTGTACTTAAGGCGGCATTGGGCTTTTTATATTTAATTCCGATGCGATTTCTGTGTTTCATCGTCAATGTGAAGGTCCAAGGAATACATTGTTCCTGCAGTGGTGTATCAGAAACTAATACTGGTCTCACAGGGAATGCTCATGGCACCGACTGCAAAAAGAGTCTCTATTCTTGTACTTAAGACAGCATTGTGCCTTTTGTATTTAATTCCGATGCGATTACTGTGTTTCATCGTCAATGTGAAGGTCCAAGGAATACAATGAACCTGCAGTGGTGTATCAGAAACTAATACTGGTCTCACAGGGAATGCTCAAAGCACCGACTGTATGAAGAGTCTCTATTCTTGTGCTTAAGGCGGCATTGCGCCTTTTGTATTTCATTACGATGCGATTTCTGTGTTTCATTGTCAATGTGAAGGTCCAAGGAATACATTGAACCTGCAGTGGTGTATCGGAAACTATTACTGGTCTCACAAGGAATGCTCAAAGCATCGACTGTAAGAAGAGTCTCTATTATTGTACTTAAGGCGGCATTGCGCCTTTTGTATTTAATTCAGATGCGATTTCTGTGTTTCATCGTCAATGTGAATGTCCAAGGAATAAATTGAACACGCAGTGGTGTATCGGAAACTAATACTGGTATCACTGGGAATGCTCAAAGCACCGACTGTAAGAAGAGTCTCTATTCTTGTACTTATGACGGCTTTGTGCCTTTTGGATTTAATTCCGATGCGATTTCTGTGTTTCATCGTCAATGTGAAGGTCCAAGGAATACAATGAACCTGCAGTGGTGTATCGGGAACTAATACTGGTCTCACAGGGATTACTCAAAACACCGACTGTAAGAAGAGTCTCTATTCTTGTACTTAAGGCGGCATTGCGACTTTTGTATCTAATTCCGATTCGATTTCTGTGTTTCATCGTCAATGTGAAGGTCCAAGGAATACATTGTACCTGCAGTGGTGTATCGGAAACTAATACTGGTCTCACAGGGAATGCTCAAAACACCGACTGTAAGAAGAGTCGCTATTCTTGTACTTATGACGTCATTGTGCCTTGTGTATTTAATTTCGAAGCGATTTCTGTGTTTCATCGTTAATGTGAAGGTAGAAGGAATACATTGAACCTGCAGTGGTGTATCAGAAACTAATACTGGTCTCACAGGAAATGCTCAAAGCACCGACAGTAAGAAGAGTCTCTATTCTTGTACTTCAGGCGGCATTGTGCCATTTGTATTTAACTCCGATGCGATTTCTGTGTATCATCGTCAATGTGAAGGTCCAAGGAATACATTGAACCAGCACTTAAGGCGGCATTGTGCCTTTTGTATTAAACTCCGATGCGATTTCTATGTTTCATCGTCAATGTGAAGGTCCAAGGAATACATTGAACCTGCAGTGGTGTATCAGAAACTAATACTGGTCTCACAGGGAATGCTCAAAGCATCGACTGTAAGAAGAGTCTCTATTCTTGTACTTAAGGCGGCATTGCGCCTTTTGTATTTCATTCCGATGCGATTTCTGTGTTTCATCGTCAATGTGAAGGTCCAAGGAATACATTGATCCTGCAGTGGTGTATCAGAAACTAATACTGGTCTCACAGGGAATGCTCATGGCACCGACTGTAAAAAGAGTCTCTATTCTTGTACTTAAGACAGCATTGTGCCTTTTGTATTTAATTCCGATGCGATTACTATGTTTCATCGTCAATGTGAAGGTCCAAGCAATACATTGAACCTGCAGTGGTGTATCAGAAACTAAAACTGGTCTCACAGGGAATGCTCAAAGCACCGACTGTAAGAAGAGTCTCTATTCTTGTACTTAAGGCGGCATTGGGTTTTTTATATTTAATTCCGATGCGATTTCTGTGTTTCATCGTCAATGTGAAGGTCCAAGGAATACAATGAACCTGCAGTAGTGGATCAGAAACTAATACTGGTCTCACAGGGAATGCTCAATGCACCGACTGTAAGAAGAGTCTCTATTCTTGTACTTAAGGCGGCATAGCACCTTTTGTATTTCATTACGATGCGATATCTGTGTTTCATCGTTAAGGTGTAGGTCCAAGGAATACATTGAACCTGCAGTGGTGTATCGGAAACTATAACTGTTCTCACAGGGAATGCTCAAAGCATCGACTGTAAGAAGAGTCTCTATTATTGTACTTAAGGCGACATTGCGCCATTTGTATTTAATTCAGATGCGATTTCTGTGTTTCATCGTCAATGTGAATGTCCAAGGAATAAATTGAACACGCAGTGGTGAATCGGAAACTAATACTGGTCTCACTGGGAATGCTCAAAGCAGCGACTGTAAGCAGAGTCTCTATTCTTGTACTTATGACGGCTTTGTGCCTTTTGGATTTAATTCCGATGCGATTTCTGTGTTTCATCATCAATGTGAAGGTCCAGGGAATACATTGAACCTGCAGTGGTGTATCAGAAAGTAATACTAATCACACAGGGTATGCTCAAAGCACCGACTGTAAGAAGAGTCTCTATTCTTGTACTTAAGGCGGTATTGCGCCTTTTGTATTTAATTCCGATGCGATTTCTGTGTTTCATCGTCAATGGGAAGGTCCAAGCATTACATTGAACCTGCAGTGGTGTATCAGAAACTAAAACTGGTCTCACAGGGAATGCTCAAAGCACCGACTGTAAGAAGAGTCTCTATTCTTGTACTTAAGGCGGCATTGGGTTTTTTATATTTAATTCCGATGCGATTTCTGTGTTTCATCGTCAATGTGAAGGTCCAAGGAATACAATGAACCTGCAGTGGTGTATCAGAAACTAATACTGGTCTCACAGGGAATGCTGAAAGCACCGACTGTAAGAAGAGTCTCTATTCTTGTCATTAAGGCGGCATTGCGCCTTTTGTATTTAATTCCGATGCAATTTCTGTGTTTCATCGTCAATGTGAAGGTCCAAGGAATTCATTGAACCTGCAGTCGTGTATCGGAAACTAATACTGGTCTCACAGGGATAGCTCAAAACACCGACTGTAAGAAGAGTCTCTATTCTTGTACTTAAGGCGGCATTGCGACTTTTGTATCTAATTCCGATTCGATTTCTGTGTATCATCGTCAATGTGAAGGTCCAAGGAATACATTGAACCAGCACTTAAGGCGGCATTGTGCCTTTTGTATTAAACTCCGATGCGATTTCTATGTTTCATCGTCAATGAGAAGGTCCAAGCAATACATTGAACCTGCAGTGGTGTATCAGAAAGTAATACTGGTCTCACAGGGAATGCTCAAAGTACCGACTGTAAGAAGAGTCTCTATTCTTGTACTTAAGGCGGCATTGGGCTTTTTATATTTCATTCCGATGCGATTTCTGTGTTTCATCGTCAATGTGAAGGTCCAAGGAATACATTGATCCTGCAGTGGTGTATCAGAAACTAATACTGGTCTCACAGGGAATGCTCATGGCACCGACTGTAAAAAGAGTCTCTATTCTTGTACTTAAGACAGCATTGTGCCTTTTGTATTTAATTCCGATGCGATTACTGTGTTTCATCGTCAATGTGAAGGTCCAAGGAATACAATGAACCTGCAGTGGTGTATCAGAAACTAACACTGGTCTCACAGGGAATGCTCAAAGCACCGACTGTAAGAAGAGTCTCTATTCTTGTACTTAAGGCGGCATAGCACGTTTTGTATTTCATTACGATGCGATTTATGTGTTTCATCGTTAATGTGTAGGTCCAAGGAATACATTGAACCTGCAGTGGTGTATCGGAAACTATTACTGTTCTCACAGGGAATGCTCAAAGCATCGACTGTAAGAAGAGTCTCTATTATTGTACTTAAGGCGACATTGCGCCTTTTGTATTTAATTCAGATGCGATTTCTGTGTTTCATCGTCAATGTGAATGTCCAAGGAATAAATTGAACACGCAGTGGTGAATCGGAAACTAATACTAGTCTCACTGGGAATGCTCAAAGCAGCGACTGTAAGCAGAGTCTCTATTCTTGTACTTATGACGGCTTTGTGCCTTTTGGATTTAATTCCGATGCGATTTCTGTGTTTCATCATCAATGTGAAGGTCCAAGGAATACATTGAACCTGCAGTGGTGTATCAGAAAGTAATACTGGTCTCACAGGGTATGCTCAAAGCACCGACTGTAAGAAGAGTCTCTATTCTTGTACTTAAGGCGGCATTGCGCCTTTGGTATTTAATTCCGATGCGATTACTGTGTTTCATCGTCAATGGGAAGGTCCAAGCAATACATTGAACCTGCAGTGGTGTATCAGAAACTAAAACTGGTCTCACAGGGAATGCTCAAAGCACCGACTGTAAGAAGAGTCTCTATTCTTGTACTTAAGGCGGCATTGGGTTTTTTATAATTAATTCCGATGCGATTTCTGTGTTTCATCGTCAATGTGAAGGTCCAAGGAATACAATGAACCTGCAGTGGTGTATCAGAAACTAATACTGGTCTCACAGGGAATGCTCAAAGCACCGACTGTAAGAAGAGTCTCTATTCTTGTACTTGAGTCTGCATTGCGCCTTTTGTATTTAATTACAACGCGATTTCTGTGTTTCATCGTCAATGTGAAGGTCCAAGGAATACATTGAACCTGCAGTGGTGTATGGGAACCTAATACTGGTGTCACAGGGAATGCTCAAAGCACCGACAGTAAGAATAGTCTCAATTCTTGTTCTTAAGGCGGCATTGTGACTTTTGTATTTAACTCCGATGCGATATCTGTGTTTCATCGTCAATGTGAAGGTCCAAGGAATTCATTGAACCTGCAGTGGTGTATCAGAAACTAATACTGGTCTCACAGGGAATGCTCAAAGCACCGACTGTAAGAAGAGTCTCTATTCTTGTACTTAAGGCGGCATTGCGCCTTTTGTATTTATTTCCTATGCGATACGGTCTTTCATCGTCAATGTGAAGGTCCAAGGAATACATTGAACCTGCAGTGGTGTTTCGGAAACTAATACTGGTCTCACAGGGAATGCTCAAAGCACCGACTGTAAGTAGAGTCTCTATTCTTGTACCTAAGACGGCATAGTGCCTTTTGAATTTAATTCCGATGCGATTTCTGTGTTTCATCGTCAATGTGAAGGTCCATGGAATACATTGAACCTACAGTGTTGTATCGGAAACTAATACTGGTCTCACAGGGAATGCTCAAAACACCGACTGTAAGAAGATTTTATATTCTTGTGCTTAAGGCAGCATTGTGCCGTTTGTATTTAATTCCGATGCAATTTCTGTGTTTCATCGTCAATGAGAAGGTCCAAGGAATACAATGAACCGGCAGTGGTGTATAGGAAACTAATACTGGTCTGACAGGGAGTGCTCAAAGCACCGACATTAAGAAGAGTCTCTATTCTTGTACTTAAGGCGGCATTGTGCCTTTTGTATTTAACTCCGATGCGATTTCTGTGTCTCATCGTCAATGTGAAGGTCCAAGGAATACAATGAACCTGCAGTGGTGTATCAGAAACTAATACTGGTCTCACAGGGAATGCTCAAAGCACCGACTGTAAGAAGAGTCTCTATTCTTGTACTTAAGGCGGCATTGCGCCTTTTGTATTTAATTCCGATGCGATTTCTGTGTTTCATCGTCAATGTGAAGGTCCAAGGAAAACATTGAACCTGCAGTGGTGTATCGGAAACTAATACTGGTCTCACAGGGAATGCTCAAAGCATCGACTGTAAGAAGAGTCTCTATTATTGTACTTAAGGCGGCATTGCGCCGTTTGTATTTAATTCAGATGCGATTTCTGTGTTTCATCGTCAATGTGAATGTCCAAGGAATAAATTGAACACGCAGTGGTGTATCGGAAACTAATACTGGTCTCACTGGTATTGCTCAAAGCACCGACTGTAAGAAGAGTCTCTATTCTTGTACTTATGATGGCATTCTGCCTTTTGGATTTAATTCCGATGCGATTTCTGTGTCTCATCGTCAATGTGAAGGTCAAACGAATACATTGAACCTGCAGTGGTGTATCAGAAAGTAATACTGGTCTCACAGGGAATGCTCAAAGCACCGACAGTAAGAAGAGTCTCAATTCTTGTACTTAAGGCGGCATTGTGCCTTTTGTATTTAACTCCGATGCGATATCTGTGTTTCATCGTCAATGTGAAGGTCCGAGGAATACATTGAACCTGCAGTGGTGTATCGGAAACTAATACTGGTCTCACAGGAAATGCTCAAAGCACCGACAGTAAGAAGAGTCTCTATTCTTGTACTTAAGGCGGCATTGTGCCTTATGTATTTAACTCCGATGCGATATCTGTGTTTCATCGTCAATGTGAAGGTCCAAGGAATACATTGAACCTGCAGTGGTGTATCAGAAACGAATACTGGTCTCACAGGGAATGCTCAAAGTACCGACTGTAAGAAGAGTCTATATTCTTGTATTTAAGGCGGCATTGCGCCTTTTGTATTTAATTCCGATGCGATTTCTGTGTTTCATCGTCAATGTAAATGTCCAAGGAAAACATTGAACCTGCAGTGGTGTATCGGAAACTAATACTGGTCTCACAGGGAATGCTCAAAGCATCGACTGTAAGAAGAGTCTCTATTATTGTACTTAAGGCGGCATTGCGCATTTTGTATTTAATTCAGATGCGATTTCTGTGTTTCATCGTCAATTTGAATGTCCAAGGAATAAATAGAACACGCAGTGGTGTATTGGAAACTAATACTGCTCTCACTGGGAATGCTCAAAGCACCGACTGTAAGAAGAGACTCTATTCTTGTACTTATGACGGCATTGTGCCTTTTGGATTTAATTCCGATGCGATTTCTGTGTTTCATCGTCAATGTGAAGGTCCAAGAAATACATTGAACCTGCAGTTGTGTATCAGAAAGTAATACTGGTCTCACAGGGAATGCTCAAAGCACCGACTGTAAGAAGAGTCTCTATTATTGTACTTAAGGCGGCATTGCGCCCTTTGTATTTAATTCAGATGCGATTTCTGTGTTTCATCGTCAATGTGAATGTCCAAGGAATTCATTGATCCTGCAGTGGTGTATCGGAAACTAATACTGGTCTCACTCGGAATGCTCAAAGCACCGACTGTAAGAAGAGTTTCTATTCTTGTACTTAAGGCGGCATTTCGCCTTTTGTATTTCATTCCGATGCGATTTCTGTGTTTCATCGTCAGTGAGAAGGAGTAAGGAATACAATGAACCGGCAGTGGTGTATCGGAAACTAATACTGGTCCCACAGGGAATGCTCAAAGCACCGACAGTAAGAAGAGTCTCTATTCTTGTACTTAAGGCGGCATTGTGCCTTTGTTTTTAACTCCGATGCGATTTCTGTGTTTCAACGTCAATGTGAAGGTCCAAGGAATACAATGAACCTGCAGTGGTGAATCGGAAACTAATACTGGTCTCACAGGGAATGCTCAAAACACCGACAGTAAGAAGAGTCTTTATTCTTGTACTTAAGGCTGCATTGTGCCTTTTGTATTTAATTGCGATGCGATTTCTGTGTTTCATCGTCAATGTGAAGGTCCAAGGAATACATTGAACCTGCAGTGGTGTATCGGAAACTAATACTGGTCTCACAGGGAATGCTCAAAGCACCGACAGTAAGATGAGTCTCTATTCTTGTACTTAAGGCCGCATTGTGCCTTTTGTATTTAACTCCGATGCGATTTCTGTGTTTCATCGTCAATGTGAAGGTCCAAGGAAAACATTGAACCAGCAGTGGTGTATCGGAAACTAATACTGGTCTCACGGGGAATGCTCAAAGCACCGACAGTAAGGAGAGTCTCTATTCTTGTACTTAAGGCGGCATTGTGCATTTTGTATTTAACTACGATGCGATTTCTGTGTCGCATCGTCAATGTGAAGGTCCAAGGAATACAATGAACCTGCAGTGGTGTATCAGAAACTAATACTGGTCTCACAGGGAATGCTCAAAGCACCGACTGTAAGAAGAGTCTCTATTCTTGTACTTAAGGCGGCATTGCGTCTTTTGTATTTAATTCCGATGCGATTTCTGTGTTTCATCGTCAATGTGAAGGTCCAAGGAAAACATTGAGCCTGCAGTGGTGTATCGGAAACTAATACTGGTCTCACAGGGAATGCTCAAAGCATCGACTGTAAGAAGAGTCTCTATTATTGTACTTAAGGCGGCATTGCGCCGTTTGTATTTAATTCAGATGCGATTTCTGTGTTTCATCGTCAATGTGAATGTCCAAGGAATAAATTGAACACGCAGTGGTGTATCGGAAACTAATACTGGTCTCACTGGGATTGCTCAAAGCGCCGACTGTAAGAAGAGTCTCTATTCTTGTACTTATGATGGCATTCTGCCTTTTGGATTTAATTCCGATGCGATTTCTGTGTTTCATCGTCAATGTGAAGGTCCATGGAATACATTGAACCTGCAGTGGTGTATCAGAAAGTAATACTGGTCTCACAGGGAATGCTCAAAGCACCGACAGTAAGAAGAGTCTCTATTATTGTACTTAAGGCGGCATTGCGCCTTTTGTATTTAATTCAGATGCGATTTCTGTGTTTCATCGTCAATGTGAATGTCCAAGGAATTCATTGATCCTGCAGTGGTGTATCGGAAACTAATACTGGTCTCACTCGGAATGCTCAAAGCACCGACTGTAAGAAGAGTTTCTATTCTTGTTCTTAAGGCGGCATTTCGCCTTTTGTATTTCATTCCGATGCGATTTCTGTGTTTCATCGTCAGTGAGAAGGAGTAAGGAATACAATGAACCGGCAGTGGTGTATCGGAAACTAATACTGGTCCCACAGGGAATGCTCAAAGCATCGACTGTAAGAAGAGTCTCTATTATTGTACTTAAGGCGGCATTGCGCCTTTTGTATTTAATTCAGATGCGATTTCTGTGTTTCATCGTCAATTTGAATGTCCAAGGAATAAATAGAACACGCAGTGGTGTATTGGAAACTAATACTGGTCTCACTGGGAATGCTCAAAGCACCGACTGTAAGAAGAGTCTCTATTCTTGTACTTATGACGGCATTGTGCCTTTTGGATTTAATTCCGATGCGATTTCTGTGTTTCATCGTCAATGTGAAGGTCCAAGTAATACATTGAACCTGCAGTTGTGCATCAGAAAGTAATACTGGTCTCACAGGGAATGCTCAAAGCACCGACTGTATGAAGAGTCTCTATTCTTGTACTTAAGGCGGCATTGCGCCTTTTGTATTTAATTCCGATGCGATTTCTGTGTTTCATCGTCAATGTGAAGGTCCAAGGAATACATTGAACCTGCAGTGGTGTATCGGAACCTAATACTGGTCTCACAGGGAATGCTCAAAGCACCGACAGTAAGAGGAGTCTCAATTCTTGTACTTAAGGCGGCATTGTGCCTTTTGTATTTAACTCCGATGCGATTTCTGTGTTTCATCGTCAATGTGAAGGTCCAAGGAATACATTGAACCTGCAGTGGTGAATCGGAAACTAATACTGGTCTCACAGGGAATGCTCAAAACACCGACAGTAGGAAGAGTCTTTATTCTTGTACTTAAGGCTGCATTGTGCCTTTTGTATTTAATTGCGATGCGATTTCTGTGTTTCATCGTCAATGTGAAGGTCCAAGGAATACATTGAACCTGCAGTGGTGTATCGGAAACTAATACTGGTCTCACAGGGAATGCTCAAAGCACCGACAGTAAGATGAGTCCCTATTCTTGTACTTAAGGCCGCATTGTGCCTTTTGTATTTAACTCCGATGCGATTTCTGTGTTTCATCGTCAATGTGAAGGTCCAAGGAATACATTGAACCTGCAGTGGTGAATCGGAAACTAATACTGGTCTCACAGGGAATGCTCAAAGCACCGACAGTAAAAAGAGTCTTTATTCTTGTACTTAAGGCGGCATTGTGCTTTTGTATTTAATTCCGATGCGATTTCTGTGTTTCATCGTCAATGTGAAGGTCCAAGGAATACATTGAACCTGCAGTGGTGTATCGGAAAGTAATACTGGTCTCACAGGGAATGCTGAAAGCACCGACAATAAGAAGTGCCTCTATTCTTGTACTTAAGGCCGCATTGTGCCTTTTGTATTTAACTCCGATGCGATTTCTGTGTTCCATCGTCAATGTGAAGGTCCAAGGAAAACATTGAACCTGCAGTGGTGTATCGGAAACTAATACTGGTCTCACAGGGAATGCTTAAAGCATCGACTGTAAGAAGAGTCTCTATTATTGTACTTAAGGCGGCATTGCGCCTTTTGTATTTAATTCAGATGCGATTTCTGTGTTTCATCGTCAATGTGAATGTCCAAGGAATAAATTGAACACGCAGTGGTTTATCGGAAACTAATACTGGTCTCTCAGGGAATGCTCAAAGCACTGACTGTGAGAAGAGTCTCTATTCTTGTTCTTATGACGGCATTGTGCCTTTTGGATTTAATTCCGATGCGATTTCTGTGTTTCATCGTCAATGTGAAGGTCCAAGGAAAACATTGAGCCTGCAGTGGTGTATCGGAAACTAATACTGGTCTCACAGGGAATGCTCAAAGCATCGACTGTAAGAAGAGTCTCTATTATTGTACTTAAGGCGGCATTGCGCCGTTTGTATTTAATTCAGATGCGATTTCTGTGTTTCATCGTCAATGTGAATGTCCAAGGAATAAATTGAACACGCAGTGGTGTATCGGAAACTAATACTGGTCTCACTGGGATTGCTCAAAGCGCCGACTGTAAGAAGAGTCTCTATTCTTGTACTTATGATGGCATTCTGCCTTTTGGATTTAATTCCGATGCGATTTCTGTGTTTCATCGTCAATGTGAAGGTCCATGGAATACATTGAACCTGCAGTGGTGTATCAGAAAGTAATACTGGTCTCACAGGGAATGCTCAAAGCACCGACAGTAAGAAGAGTCTCTATTATTGTACTTAAGGCGGCATTGCGCCTTTTGTATTTAATTCAGATGCGATTTCTGTGTTTCATCGTCAATGTGAATGTCCAAGGAATTCATTGATCCTGCAGTGGTGTATCGGAAACTAATACTGGTCTCACTCGGAATGCTCAAAGCACCGACTGTAAGAAGAGTTTCTATTCTTGTACTTAAGGCGGCATTTCGCCTTTTGTATTTCATTCCGATGCGATTTCTGTGTTTCATCGTCAGTGAGAAGGAGTAAGGAATACAATGAACCGGCAGTGGTGTATCGGAAACTAATACTGGTCCCACAGGGAATGCTCAAAGCATCGACTGTAAGAAGAGTCTCTATTATTGTACTTAAGGCGGCATTGCGCCTTTTGTATTTAATTCAGATGCGATTTCTGTGTTTCATCGTCAATTTGAATGTCCAAGGAATAAATAGAACACGCAGTGGTGTATTGGAAACTAATACTGGTCTCACTGGGAATGCTCAAAGCACCGACTGTAAGAAGAGACTCTATTCTTGTACTTATGACGGCATTGTGCCTTTTGGATTTAATTCCGATGCGATTTCTGTGTTTCATCGTCAATGTGAAGGTCCAAGTAATACATTGAACCTGCAGTTGTGCATCAGAAAGTAATACTGGTCTCACAGGGAATGCTCAAAGCACCGACTGTATGAAGAGTCTCTATTCTTGTACTTAAGGCGGCATTGCGCCTTTTGTATTTAATTCCGATGCGATTTCTGTGTTTCATCGTCAATGTGAAGGTCCAAGGAATACATTGAACCTGCAGTGGTGTATCGGAACCTAATACTGGTCTCACAGGGAATGCTCAAAGCACCGACAGTAAGAGGAGTCTCAATTCTTGTACTTAAGGCGGCATTGTGCCTTTTGTATTCAACTCCGATGCGATTTCTGTGTTTCATCGTCAATGTGAAGGTCCAAGGAATACATTGAACCTGCAGTGGTGAATCGGAAACTAATACTGGTCTCACAGGGAATGCTCAAAACACCGACAGTAAGAAGAGTCTTTATTCTTGTACTTAAGGCTGCATTGTGCCTTTTGTATTTAATTGCGATGCGATTTCTGTGTTTCATCGTCAATGTGAAGGTCCAAGGAATACATTGAACCTGCAGTGGTGTATCGGAAACTAATACTGGTCTCACAGGGAATGCTCAAAGCACCGACAGTAAGATGAGTCCCTATTCTTGTACTTAAGGCCGCATTGTGCCTTTTGTATTTAACTCCGATGCGATTTCTGTGTTTCATCGTCAATGTGAAGGTCCAAGGAATACATTGAACCTGCAGTGGTGAATCGGAAACTAATACTGGTCTCACAGGGAATGCTCAAAGCACCGACAGTAAAAAGAGTCTTTATTCTTGTACTTAAGGCGGCATTGTGCTTTTGTATTTAATTCCGATGCGATTTCTGTGTTTCATCGTCAATGTGAAGGTCCAAGGAATACATTGAACCTGCAGTGGTGTATCGGAAAGTAATACTGGTCTCACAGGGAATGCTGAAAGCACCGACAATAAGAAGTGCCTCTATTCTTGTACTTAAGGCCGCATTGTGCCTTTTGTATTTAACTCCGATGCGATTTCTGTGTTCCATCGTCAATGTGAAGGTCCAAGGAAAACATTGAACCTGCAGTGGTGTATCGGAAACTAATACTGGTCTCACAGGGAATGCTTAAAGCATCGACTGTAAGAAGAGTCTCTATTATTGTACTTAAGGCGGCATTGCGCCTTTTGTATTTAATTCAGATGCGATTTCTGTGTTTCATCGTCAATGTGAATGTCCAAGGAATAAATTGAACACGCAGTGGTTTATCGGAAACTAATACTGGTCTCTCAGGGAATGCTCAAAGCACTGACTGTGAGAAGAGTCTCTATTCTTGTTCTTATGACGGCATTGTGCCTTTTGGATTTAATTCCGATGCGATTTCTGCTTTTCATCGTCAATGTGAAGGTCCAAGGAATACATTGAACCTGCAGTGGTGTATCAGAGAGTAATAATGGTCTCACAGGGAATGCTCAAAGCACCGACTGTAAGAAGAGCCTCTATTCTTGTACTTAAGGCGGCATTGCGCCTTTTGTATTTAATTCCGATGTGATTTCTGTGTTTCATCGTCAATGTGAACGTCCAAGGAATACATTGAACTTGCAGTGGTGTATCGGAAACTAATACTGGTCTCACAGGGAATGCTCATAGCACCGACAGTAAGAGGAGTCTCAATTCTTGTACTTAAGGCGGCATTGTGCCTTTTGTATTTAACTCCGATGCTATTTCTGTGTTTCATCGTCAATGTGAAGGTCCAAGGAATACATTGAACCTGGAGTGGTGTATCAGAAACTAATACTGGTCTCACAGGGAATGCTCAAAGCACCGACTGTAAGAAGAGTCTCTATTCTTGTACTTAAGGCGGCATTGCGCCTTTTGTAATTAATTCAGATGCGATTTCCTTGTTTCATCGACAATGTGAACGTCCAAGGAATACATTGAACCTGCAGTGGTGTATCGGAAACTAATACTGGTCTTACAGGGAATGCTCAAAGCACCGACTGTAAGAAGAGACTCTATTCTTGTACTGAAGGCGGCATTGGGATTTTTATATTTAATTCCGATGCGATTTCTGTGTTTCATCGTCAATGTGAAGGTCCAAGGAATATATTGATCTTGCAGTGGTGTATCGGAAGCTAATACTGGTCTCACAGGGAATGCTCATGGCACCGACTGTAAAAAGATTCTCTATTCTTGTACTTCAGCATTGTGCCTTTTGTATTTAATTCCGAAGCGATTTCTGTGTTTCATCGTCAATGTGATGGTCCAAGGAAAACATTGAAACTGCAGTGGGCTATCGGAAACTAATCCTGGTCTCACAGGAAAGGATCAAAGCACAGACGGTAAGAAGAGTCTCTTTTCTTGTACTTAAGGCGGCATTGTGCCTTTTGGATTTAATTCCGATGCGATTTCTGTGTTTCATCGTCAATGTGAAGGTCCAAGGAATACATTGAACCTGCAGTGGTGTATCAGAAAGTAATACTGGTCTCACAGGGAATGCTCAAAGCACCGACTGTATGACGAGTCTCTATTCTTGTACTTAAGGCGGCATTGCGCCTTTTGGATTTAATTCCGATGCGATTTCTGTGTTTCATCGTCAATGTGAAGGCCCAAGGAATACATTGAACCTGCAGTGGTGTATCGGAACCTAATACTGGTCTCACAGGGAATGCTCAAAGCACCGACAGTAAGAGGAGTCTCAATTCTTGTACTTAAGGCGGCATTGTGCCTTTTGTATTTAACTCCGATGCGATTTCTGTGTTTCATCGTCAATGTGATGGTCCAAGGAAAACATTGAAACTGCTGTGGGCTATCGGAAACTAATCCTGGTCTCACAGGAAAGGATCAAAGCACAGACTGTAATAAGAGTCTCTTTTCTTGTACTTAAGGCGGCATTGTGCCTTTTGTACTTAATTCCGATGCGATTTCTGTGTTTCATCGTCAATGTGAAGGTCCAAGGAATACATTGAACCTGCAGTGGTGTATCAGAAACTAATACTGGTCTCACAGGGAATGCTCAAAGCACCGACTGTATGACGAGTCTCTATTCTTGTACTTAAGGCGGCATTGCGCCTATTGGATTTAATTCCGATGCGATTTCTGTGTTTCATCTCAATGTGAAGGCCCAAGGAATACATTGAACCTGCAGTGGTGAATCGGAACCTAATACTGGTCTCACAGGGAATGCTCAAAGCACCGACAGTAAGAGGAGTCTCAATTCTTGTACTTAAGGCGGCATTGTGCCTTTTGTATTTAACTCCGATGCGATTTCTGTGTTTCATCGTCAATGTGATGGTCCAAGGAATACAATGAACCTGCGGTGGTGTATCAGAAACTAATACTGGTCTCACAGGGAATGCTCAAAGCACAGACTGTAAGAAGAGTCTCTTTTCTTGTACTTAAGGCGGCATTGTGCATTTTGTACTTAATTCCGATGCGATTTCTGTGTTTCATCGTCAATGTGAAGGTCCAAGGAATACATTGAACCTGCAGTGGTGTATCAGAAACTAATACTGGTCTCACAGGGAATGCTCAAAGCACCCACTGTAAGAAGAGTCTCTATTCTTGTACTTAAGGTGGCATTGCGCCTTTTGTATTTAATTCCGATGCGATTTCTGTGTTTCATCGTCAATGTGAAGGTCCAAGGAATACAATGAACCTGCAGTGGTGAATCAGAAACTAATACTGGTCTCACAGGGAATGCTCAAAGCACCGACAGTAAGAAGAGTCTCTATTATGGTACTTAAGGCGGCATTGCGCCTTTTGTATTTAATTCAGATGCGATTTCTGTGTTTCATCGTTAATGTGAATGTCCAAGGAATAAATTGAGCACGCAGTGGTTTATCGGAACTAATACTGGTCTCACAGGGAATGCTCAAACACTGACTGTGAGAAGAGTCTCTATTCTTGTTCTTATGACGGCATTGTGCCTTTTGGATTTAATTCTGATGCGATTTCTGTGTTTCATCGTCAATGTGAAGGTCCAAGGAATACATTGAACCTGCAGTGGTGTATCAGAAATTAATAATGGTCTCACAGGGAATGCTCAAAGCACGGACTGTAAGAAGAGCCTCTATTCTTGTACTTGAGGCGGCATTGCGCCTTTTGTATTTAATTCCGATGCGATTTCTGTGTTTCATCGTCAATGTGAAGGTCCAAGGAATACATTGAACCTGCAGTGGTGTATCGGAAACTAATACTGGTCTCACAGGGAATGCTCATAGCACGACAGTAAGAAGAGTCTCAATTCTTGTACTTAAGGCGGCATTGTGCCTTTTGTATTTAACTCCGATGCGTTTTCTGTGTTTCATCGTCAATGTGAAGGTCCAAGGAATACATTGAACCTGGAGTGGTGTATCAGAAACTAATACTGGTCTCACAGGGAATGCTCAAAGCACCGACTGTAAGATGAGTCACTATTCTTGTACTTAAGGCGGCATTGCGCCTTTTGTAATTAATTCAGATGCGATTTCTTTGTTTCATCGACGATGTGAAGGTCCAAGGAATACAATGAACCTGCAGTGGTGTATCAGAAACTAATACTGGTCTCACAGGGAATGCTCAAAGCACCGACTGTTAGAAGAGTCTCTATTCTTGTACTTAAGGCGGCATTGCGCCTTTTGTATTTAATTCCGATGCGATTTCTGTGTTTCATCATCAATGTGAAGGTCCAAGGAATACATTGAACCAGCAGTGGTGTATCGGAAACTAATACTGGTCTCACAGGGAATACTCAAAGCATCGACTGTAAGAAGAGTCTCTATTATTGTACCTAAGGTGGCATTGCGCCTTTTGTATTTAATTCAGATGCGATTTCTGCTTTTCATCGTCAATGTGAATGTCCAAGGAATAAGTTGAACACGCAGTGGTGTATCGGAAACTAATACTGGTCTCACTGGGAATGCTCAAGGCACCGACTGTAAGAAGAGTCTCTATTCTTGTACTTATGACGGCATTGTGCTTTTTGGATTAAATCCGATGCGATTTCTGTGTTTCATCGTCAATGTGAAGGTCCAAGGAATACATTGAACCTGCAGTGGTGTATCAGAAAGTAATACTGGTCTCACAGGGATGCTCAAAGGACCGACTGTAAGAAGAGTCTCTATTCTTGTACTTAAGGCGGCATTGCGCCTTTTGTATTTAATTCCGATGCGATTTCTGTGTTTCATCGTCAATGTGAAGGTCCAAGAAAAACATTGAGCCTGCAGTGGTGTATCGGAACCTAATACTGGTCTCACAGGGAATGCTCAAAGCACTGACAGTAAGAAGAGTTTCTATTCTTGTACTTAAGGCGGCATTGTGCCTTTTGTATTTAAATCCGATGCGATTTCTGTGTTTCATCGTCAATGTGATGGTCCAAGGAAAACATTTAAACTGCAGTGGGCTATATGAAACTAATCCTGGTCTCACACGAAAGGATCATAGCACAGACTGTAAGAAGAGTCTCTTTTCTTGTACTTAAGGCGGCATTGTGCCTTTTGTACTTAATTCCGATGCGATTTCTGTGTTTCATCGTCAATGTGAAGGTCCAAGGAATACATTGAACCTGCAGTGGTGTATCAGAAACTAATACTGGTCTCACAGGGAATGCTCAAAGCACCGACTGTAAGAAGAGTCTCTATTCTTGTAGTTAAGGTGGCATTTCGCCTTTTGTATTTAATTCCGATGTGATTTCTGTGTTTCATCGTCAATGTGAAGGTCCAAGGAATACAATGAACCTGCGGTGGTGTATCAGAAACTAATACTGGTCTCACAGGGAATGCTCAAAGCACCGACTGTAAGAAGAGTCTCTATTCATGTACTTAAGGCGGCATTGCGCCTTTTGTATTTAATTCCGATGCGATTTCTGTGTTTCATCGTCAATGTGAAGGTCCAAGGAATACATTGAACCTGCAGTGGTGTATCGGAAACTAATTCTGGTCTCACAGGGAATGCTCAAAGCATCGACTGTAAGAAGAGTCTCTATTATTGTACCTAAGGCGGCATTGCGCCTTTTGTATTTAATTCAGATGCGATTTCTATGTTTCATCGTCAATGTGAATGTCCAAGGAATAAATGGAACACGCAGTGGTGTATCAGAAACTAATACTGGCCTCAGTGGGAATGCTCAAAGCACCGACTGTAAGAAGAGTGTCTATTCTTGTACTTATGACGGCATTGTGCCTTTTGGATTTAATTCCGATGCGGTTTCTGTGTTTCATCGTCAATGTGAAGGTCCAAGGAATACATTGAACCTGCAGTGGTGTATCAGAAAGTAATACTGGTCTCACAGGGAATGCTCAAAGCACCGACTGTAAGAAGAGTCTCTATTCTTGTACTTAAGGCGGCATTGCGCATTTTGTATTTAATTCCGATGCGATTTCTGTGTTTCATCGTCAATGTGAAGGTCCAAGGAATACATTGAACCTGCAGTGGTGTATCGCATTCTAATACTTGTCTCACAGGGAATGCTCAAAGCACCGACAATAAGAAGAGTCTTAATTCTTGTACTTAAGGCGGCATTGTGCCTTTTGTATTTAACTCCGATGCGATTTCTGTGATTCATCGTCAATGTGAAGGTCCAAGGAATACATTGAACCTGCAGTGGTGTATCGGAAAATAATACTGGTCTCACAGGGCATGCTTAAAGCACCGACAGTAAGAAGAGTCTCTATTCTTGTACTTAAGGCGACATTGTGCCTTTTGTATTTAACTCCGATGCGATATCTGTGTTTCATCGTCAATGTGAAGGTCCAAGGAATACATTGATCCTGCAGTGGTGTATCGGAAACTAATACTGGTCTCACAGGGAATGCTCATGGCACCGACTGTAAGAAGAGTCTCTATTCTTGTACTTAAGACAGCATTGTGCCTTTTGTATTTAATTCCGATGCGATTTCTGTGTTTCATCGTCAATGTGAAGGTCCAAGGAAAACATTGAACCTGCAGTGGTGTATCGGAAACTAATACTGGTCTCACAGGGAATGCTCATAGCACCGACAGTAAGAAGAGTCTCTAATCTTGTACTTAAGGCGGCATTGTGCCTTTTGTATTTAACTCCGATGCGGTTTCTGTGTTTCATCGTCAATGTGAAGGTCCAAGGAAAACATTGAACCTGCAGTGGTGTATCGGAAACTAATACTGGTCTCACAGGGAATGCTCAAAGCATCGACTGTAAGAAGAGTCTCTATTATTGTACTTAAGGCGGCATTGCGCCTTTTGTATTTAATTCAGATGCGATTTCTGTGTTTCATCGTCAATGTGAATGTCCAAGGAATAAATTGAGCACTCAGTGGTTTATCGGAAACTAATACTGGTCTCACAGGGAATGCTCAAAGCACTGACTGTGGGAAGAGTCTCTATTCTTGTTCTTATGATGGCATTGTGCCTTTTGGATTTAATTCTGATGCGATTTCTGTGTTTCATCGTCAATGTGAAGGTCCAAGGAATACATTGAACCTGCAGTGGTGTATCAGAAAGTAATAATGGTCTCACAGGGAATGCTCAAAGCACCGATTGTAAGAAGAGCCTCTATTCTTGTACTTAAGGCGGCATTGCGCCTTTTGTATTTAATTCCGATGCGATTTCTGTGTTTCACCGTCAATGTGAAGGTCCAAGGAATACATTGAACCTGGAGTGGTGTATCAGAAACTAATACTGGTCTCACAGGGAATGCTCAAAGCACCGACTGTAAGAAGAGTCTCTATTCTTGTACTTAAGGCGGCATTGCGCCTTTTGTAATTAATTCAGATGCGATTTCTTTGTTTCATCGGCAATGTGAAGGTCCAAGGAATACATTGAACCTGCAGTGGTGAATCGGAAACTAATACTGGTCTCACAGGGAATGCTCAAAGCACCGACTGTAAGAAGAGACTCTATTCTTGTACTTAAGGCGGCATTGGGATTTTTATATTTAATTCCGCTGCGATTTCTGTGTTTCATCGTCAATTCGAAGGTCCAAGGAATATATTGATCCTGCAGTGGTGTATCGGAAACTAATACTTGTCTCACAGGGAATGCTCATGTCACCGACTGTAAAAAGAGTCTCTATTCTTGTACTTAAGACAGCATTGTGCCTTTTGTATTTAATTCCGATGCGATATCTGTGTTTCATCGTCAATGTGAAGGTCCTAGGAATACAATGAACCTGCAGTGGTGTATCTGAAACTAATACTGGTCTCACAGGGAATGCTCAAAGCACCGACTGTTAGAAGAGTCTCTATTGTTGTACTTAAGGCGGCATTGCGCATTTTGTATTTAATTCCGATGCGATTTCTGTGTTTCATCGTCAATGTGAAGGTCCAAGGAATACATTGAACCTGCAGTGGTGTATCGGAAACTAATACTGGTCTCACAGGGAATGCTCAAAACATCGACTGTAAGAAGAGTCTCTATTATTGTACCTAAGGTGGCATTGCGCCTTTTGTATTTAATTCAGATGCGATTTCTGCTTTTCATCGTCAATGTGAATGTCCAAGGAATAAGTTGAACACGCAGTGGTGTATCGGAAACTAATACTGGTCTCACTGGGAATGCTCAAAGCACCGACTGTAAGAAGAGTCTCTATTCTTGTACTTATGACGGCATTGTGCCTTTTGGATTTAATTCCGATGCGATTTCTGTGTTTCATCGTCAATGTGAAGGTCCAAGGAATACATTGAACCTGCAGTGGTGTATCAGAAAGTAATACTGGTCTCACAGGGAATGCTCAAAGCACCGACTGTAAGAAGAGTCTCTATTCTTGTACTTAAGGCGGCATTGCGCCTTTTGTGTTTAATTCCGATGCGATTTCTGTGTTTCATCGTCAATGTGATGGTCCAAGGAAAACATTGAAACTGCAGTGGGCTATCGGAAACTAATCCTGGTCTCACAGGAAAGGATCAAAGCACAGACTGTAAGAAGAGTCTCTTTTCTTGTACTTAAGGCGGCATTGTGCCATTTGTACTTAATTCCGATGCGATTTCTGTGTTTCATCGTCAATGTGAAGGTCCAAGGAATACATTGAACCTGCAGTGGTGTATCAGAAACTAATACTGGTCTCACAGGGAATGCTCAAAACACCGACTGTAAGAGGAGTCTCTATTCTTGTAGATAAGGTGGCATTTCGCCTTTTGTATTTAATTCCGATGCGATTTCTGTGTTTCATCGTCAATAAAAAGGTCCAAGGAATACATTGAACCTGCAGTGGTGTATCAGAAACTAATACTGGTCTCACAGGGAATGCTCAAAACACCGACTGTAAGAGGAGTCTCTATTCTTGTAGATAAGGTGGCATTTCGCCTTTTGTATTTAATTCCGATGCGATTTCTGTGTTTCATCGTCAATAAAAAGGTCCAAGGAATACAATGAACCGCCAGTGGTGTATCGGAAACTAAAACTGGTCTCACAGGGAATGCTCAAAGCACCGACAGTAATAAGAGTCTCTATTCTTGCACTTAAGGCGGCATTGTGCATTTTGTATTAAACTCCGATGCGATTTCTGGTTTCATCGTCAATGTGAAGGTCCAAGGAATAAATTGAACCTGCAGTGGTGTACCTGAAGGTAATACTGGTCTCACAGGAAATGCTCAAAGCACCGACAGTAAGAAGAGTCTCTATTCTTGTACTTAAGGCGACATTGTGCCTTTTGTATTTAACTCCGATGCGATATCTGTGTTTCATCGTCAATGTGAAGGTCCAAGGAAGACATTGAACCTGCAGCGGTGTATCAGAAGCTAATACTGGTCTCACAGGGAATGCTGAAAGCACCGACTGTAAGAAGAGTCTCTATACTTGTACTTAAGGCGCCATTGGGCCTTCTATATTTAATTCCGATGCGATTTCTGTGTTTCATCGTCAATGTGAAGGTCCAAGGAATACATTGATCCTGCAGTGGTGTATCGGAAACTAATACTGGTCTCACAGGGAATGCTCATGGCACCGACTGTAAGAAGAGTCTCTATTCTTGTACTTAAGACAGCATTGTGCCTTTTGTATTTAATTCCGATGCGATTTCTGTGTTCATCGTCAATGTGAAGGTCCAAGAAATACATTGAACCTGCAGTGGTGTATCGGAAACTAATACTGGTCTCACAGGGAATGCTCAAAGCATCGACTGTAAGAAGAGTCTCTATTATTGTACTTAAGGCGGCATTACGCCTTTTGTATTTAATTCAGATGCGATTTCAGTGTTTCATCGTCAATGTGAATGTCCAAGGAATAAATTGAACACGCAGTGGTGTATCGGGAACTAATATTGGTCTCACTGGGAATGCTCAAAGCACCGACTGTAAGAAGAGTCTCTATTCTTGTACTTATGACGGCATTGTGCCTTTTGGATTTATTCCGAAGCGATTTCTGTGTTTCATCGTCAATGTGAAGGTCCAAGGAATACATTGAACCTGCAGTGGTGTATCAGAAAGTAATACTGGTCTCACAGGGAATGCTCAAAGCACCGACTGTAAGAAGAGTCTCTATTCTTGTACTTAAGGCGGCATTGCGCCTTTTGTGTTTAATTCCGATGCGATTTCTGTTTTTCATCGTCAATGTGAAGATCCAAGGAATACCTTGAACCTGAAGTGGTGATCCGGAAACTAATACTGGTCTCACAGGGTATGCTCAAAGCACCGACAGTAAGAAGAGTCCCAATTCTTGTACTTAAGGCGGCATTGTGCCTTTTGTATTTATCTCCGATGCGATTTCTGTGTTTCATCGTCAATGTGAAGGTCCAAGGAATACATTGAACCTGCAGTGGTGTATCAGAAACTAATACTGGTCTCACTGGGAATGCTCAAAGCACCGACTGTAAGAGGAGTCTCTATTCTTGTACTTAAGGCGGCATTGCGCCTTTTGTAATTAATACCGATGCGATTTCTTTTTTTCATCGTCAATGTGAAGGTCCAAGGAATACATTGAACCTGCAGTGGTGTATCGGAATTTAATACTGGCCTCACAGGGAATGCTCAAAGCACCGACTCTAAGAAGAGTCCCTATTCTTGTACTTAAGACGGCATAGTGCCTTTTGAATTTAATTTCGATGCGATTTATGTGTTTCATCGTCAATGTGAACGTTCAAGGAATACATTGATCCTGCAGTGGTGTACCGGAAACTAATACTGGTATCACAGGGAATGCTCAAAGCACCGACTGTAAGAAGAGTCTCTATTCTTGTACTTAAGGCGGCATTGTGCCTTTTGTATTTAATTCCGATGCGATTTCTGTGTTTCATCGTCAATGTGAAGGTCCAAGGAATACATTGAACCTGCAGTGGTGTATCGGAAACTAATACTGGTCTCACAGTAAAGGATCATATCACAGACTCTAAGTAGTCTCACTCTTCTTGTACTTAAGGCGCCATTGTGCCTTTTGCATTTAATTCCGATGCGATTTCTGTGTTTCATCGTCAATGTGTCTGTCCAAGGAATACATTGAACAAGCAGTGGTGTATCGGAAACTAATACTGGTCTCACAGGGAATGCGCAAAACACCGACTGTAAGAAGAGTCTCTATTCTTGTACTTAAGGCGGCATTGTGCCCTTTGTATTTAATTCCGATGCGATTTCTGTGTTTCATCGTCAATGTGTATGTCCAAGGAATACATTAAACCTGCAGTGGTGTTTCAGAAAGTAATACTGGTCTCACAGGGAATGCTCAAAGCACCGACTGTAAGAAGAGTCTCTATTCTTGTACTTAAGGCGGCATTGCGCCTTTTGTATTTAATTCCGATGTGATTTCTGTGTTTCATCGTCAATGTGAAGGTCCAAGGAATACATTGAACCTGCAGTGGTGTATCGGAACCTAATACTGGTCTCACAGGGAATGCTCAAAGCGCCGACAGTAAGAAGAGTCTCTATTCTTGTACTTAAGGCGGCATTGTGCCTTTTGTATTTAACTCTTATGCGATTTCTGTGTTTCATCGTCAATGTGAAGGTCCAAGGAATACATTGAACCTGCAGTGGTGTATCAGAAACTAATACTGGTCTCACAGGGAATGCTCAAAGCACCGACTGTAAGAAGAGTCTCTATTCTTGTACTTAAGGCGGCATTGGGCTTTTCATATTTAATTCCGATGCGATTTCTGTGTTTCATCGTCAATATGAAGGTCCAAGGAATGCATTGATCCTGCAGTGGTGTATTGGAAACTAATACTGGTCTCACAGGGAATGCTCATGGCACCGACTGTAAAAAGAGTCTCTATTCTTGTACTTAAGACAGCATTGTGCCTTTTGTATTTAATTCCGATGCGATTTCTGTGTTTCATCGTCAATGTGAAGGTCCAAGGAATACATTGAACCTGCAGTGGTGTATCGGAACCTAATACTGGTCTCACACGGAAAGCTCAAAGCACCGACAGTAAGAAAAGTCTCAATTCTTTTACTTAAGGCGGCATTGTGCCTTTTGTATTTAACTCCGATGCGATTTCTGTGTTTCATCGTCAATGTGAAGGTCCAAGGAATACATTGAACCTGCAGTTGGCTATCGGAAACTAATCCTGGTCTCACAGGAAAGGATGAAAGCACAGACTGTAAGGAGAGTCTCTTTTCTTGAACTTAATGCGGCATTGTGCTTTTGTATTTAATTCCGATGCGATTTCTGTGTTTCGTCGTCCATGTGAAGGTCCAAGGAATTCATTGAACGTTCAGTGGTGTATCAGAAACTAATACTGGTCTCACAGAAAAGGATCATATCACAGACTCTAAGAAATCTCACTCTTCGAGCACTTAAGTCGGCATTGTGCATTTTGTATTTAATTCCGATGCGATTTCTGTGTTTCATCGTCAATGTGAAGGTCCACGGAATACATTGAGCCTACAGTGGTGTATCGGAAACTAATACTGGTCTCACAGGAAAAGATCAAAGCACAGACTCTAAGTAGTCCCACTCTTCTTGCACTTAAGGCGTCATTGTGCCTTTTGCATTTAATTCCGATGCGATTTCTGTGTTTCATCGTCAATGTGTCTGTCCAAGGAATACATTGAAACAGCAGTGGTGTATCGGAAATTAATACTGGTCTCACAGGGAATGCGCAAAACACCGACTGTAAGAGGAGTCTCTATTCTTGTACTTAAGGCGGCATTGTGCCCTTTGTATTTAATTCCGATGCGATTTCTGTGTTTCATCGTCAATGTGAATGTCCAAGGAATACATTGAACCTGCAGTGGTGTATCAGAAAGTAATACTGGTCTCACAGGGAATGCTCAAAGCACCGACTGTAAGAAGAGTCTCTATTCTTGTACTTAAGGCGGCATTGCGAATTTTGTATTTATTTCCGATGCGATTTCTGTCTTTCATCGTCGATGTGAAAGTCCAAGGAATACATTGAACCTGCAGTGGTGAATCGGAGACTAATACTGGTCTCACAGGGAATGCACAAAGCACCGACAGTAAGAAGAGTCTCAATTCTTGTACTTAAGTCGGCATTGTGCCGTTTGTATTTAACTCCGATGCGATTTCTGTGTTTCATCGTCAATGTGAAGGTCCAAGGAATACATTGAACCTGCAGTGGTGATTCAGAAACTAATACTGTTCTTACAGGAAATGCTCAAAGCACAGACTGAAAGAAGAGTCTCTATTCTTGTACTTAAGGCGGCATTGCGCCTTTTGTATTTAATTCCGATGCGATTTCTGTGTTTCATCGTCAATGTGAAGGTCCAAGAAATACATTGAACCTGCAGTGGTGTATCGGAAACTAATACTGGTCTCACAGGGTATGCTCAAAGCATCGACTGTAAGAAGAGTCTCTATTATTGAACTTAAGGCGGCATTGCGCCTTTTGTATTTAATTCAGATGCGATTTCTGTGTTTCATCGTCAATGTGAATGTCCAAGTAATAAATTGAACACACAGTGGTGTATCGGAAACTAATATTGGTCTCACTGGGAATGCTCAAATCACCGACTGTAAGAAGAGTCTCTATTCCCTTACTTATGACGGCATTGTGCCTTTTGGATTTAATTCCGATGCGATTTCTGTGTTTCATCGTCAATGTGAAGGTCCAAGGAATACATTGAAACTGTAGTGGTGTATCAGAAAGTAATACTGGTCTCACAGGGAATGCTCAAAGCACCGACTGTAAGAAGAGTCTCTATTCTTGTACTTAAGGCGGCATTGCGCCTTTTGTATTTATTTCCGATGCGATTTCTGTCTTTCATCGTCGATGTGAAAGTCCAAGGAATACCTTGAACCTGCAGTGGTGAATCGGAGACTAATACTGGTCTCACAGGGAATGCACAAAGCACCGACAGTAAGAAGAGTCTCAATTCTTGTACTTAAGTCGGCATTGTGCCGTTTGTATTTAACTCCGATGCGATTTCTGTGTTTCATCGTCAATGTGAAGGTCCAAGGAATACATTGAACCTGCAGTGGTGTATCAGAAACTAATACTGGTCTCACTGGGAATGCTCAAAGCACCGACTGCAAGAAGAGTCTCAATTCTTGTACTTAAGGCGGCATTGCGCTTTTTGTATTTAATTCCGATGCGATTTCTGTGTTTCATCGTCAATGTGAAGGTCCAAGAAATACATTGAACCTGCAGTAGTGTATCGGAAACTAATACTGGCCTCACAGGGAATGCTCAAAGCACCGACTGTAAGAAGAGTCTCTATTCTTGTACTTAAGACGGCATAGTGCCTTTTGAATTTAATTTCGATGCGATTTATGTGTTTCATCGTCAATGTGAAGGTCCAAGGAATACATTGAACATGCAGTGGTGTATCGGAAACTAATACTGGTCTCACAGGGTATGCTCAAAACACCGACTGTAAGAAGAGTTTCTATTCTTGTACTTAATGCGGCATTGTGTCTTTTGTATTTAATTCCGATGTGATTTCTGTGTTTCGTCGTCCATGTGAAGGTCCAAGGAATACATTGAACGTGCAGTGGTGTATCGGAAACTAATACTGGTCTCACAGAAATGGATCATATCACAGACTCTAAGAAATCTCACTCTTCGTGCACTTTAGGCGGAATTGTGCCTTTTGTATTTAATTCCGATGCGATTTCTGTGTTTAATCGTCAATGTGAAGGTCCACGGAATACATTGAACCTGCAGTGGTGTATCGGAAACTAATACTGGTCTCACAGGAAAGGATGAATGCACAGACCCTAAGTAGTCTCACTCTTCTTGCACTTAACGCGTCATTAAGCCTTTTGCATTTAATTCCGATGAGATTTTTGTGTTTCATCGTCAATGTGTCTGTCCAAGGAATACATTGAACCAGTAGTGGTGTATCGGAAACTAATACTGGTCTCACAGGGAATGCTCAAAACACCGACTGTAAGAAGTGTCTCTATTCTTGTACTTAAGGCGGCATTGTGCGTTTTGTATTTAATTCCGATTGGATTTCTGTGTTTTATCGTCAATGTGTATGTCCAAGCAATACATTGAACCTGCAGTGGTGTATCGGAAACTAATACTGGTATCACAGCGAATGCTCAAAGCACCGACTGTAAGAAGAGTCTCTATTCTTGCACTTAAGGCGGCTTGTGAATTTGTATTTAATTCCGATGCGATTTCTGTGTTTCATCGTCAATGCGAAGGTCCACGGAATACATTGAGCCTGCAGTGGTGTATTTGAAACTAATACTGGTCTCATAGGAAAGGATCAAAGCACAGACTCTAAGTAGTCTCACGCTTCTTGCATTTAAGGCGTCATTGTGCCTTTTGCATTTATTTCCGATGCGATTTCTGTGTTTCATCGACAATGTGTCTGTCCAAGGAATACATTGAACCAGCAGTGGTGTATCGGAAACTAATACTGGTCTCACAGGGTATGCGCAAAACACCGACTGTAAGAAGAGTCTCTATTCTTGTACTTAAGGCGGCATTGTGCCCTTTGTATTTAATTCCGACGCGATTTCTGTGTTCCATCGTCAATGTGTACGTCCAAGGAATACATTGAACCTGCAGTGGTGTATCGGAAACTAATACAGGTCTCACAGGAAAGGATCAAAGCACAGACTGTAAGACGTCTCACTCTTCTTGCACTGAAAGTTGCAATGAGCCTTTTTCATTTAATTCCGATGCTATTTCTGTGTTTCATCGTCAATGTGTATGTCCAAGGAATATATTGAACCTGCAGTGGTGTATCGGAAACTAATACTGGTCTCACAGGGAATGCCCAAAGCACCGACTGTAAGAAGAGTCTCTATTCTTGTACTTAAGGCGGCATTGTGCCTTTTATACTTAATTCCGATGCGATTTCTGTGTTTCATCGTCATTGTGTATGTCCAAGGAATACATTGAACCTGCAGTGGTGCATCGGAAACTAATACTGGTCTCACAGGGAATGCTCAAATCACCGACTGTAAGAAGAGTCTCTGTTTTTGTACTTAAGGCGGCATTGTGCCTTTCGTATTTAATTCCGATACGATTTCTATGTATCATCGTCAATGTGAAGTTCCAAGGAATACACTGAACCTGCAGTGGTGTATCGGAAACTAATACTGGTCTCACAGGGAATGATCAAAGCACCGACTGTAAGAAGAATATCTATTCTTGTACTTAAGGCGGCATCGTGCATTTTGTATTTAATTCCGATGCGATATCTGTGTATCATCGTCAATCTGAAGGACCAAGGAATACATTGAAGCTGCAGTGGTGTATCGGAAACTAATACTGGTCTCACAGGGAATGCTCAAAGCATCGACCGTAAGAAGAGTCTCTATTCTTGTACATAAGACGGCATTGTGCCTTTTGTATTTAATTCCGATGCGATTTCTGTATTTCATCGTCAACGTGTATATCCAAGGAATACATTGAACCTGCAGTGGGGTATCGGAAACTAATACTGGTCTCACAGGGAATGCTCAAAGCACCGACTGTAAGAAGAGTCTCTATTCTTGTACTTAAGACGGCATAGTGCCTTTTGATTTTAATTCCGATACGATTTCTGTGTATCATCGTCAATGTGAAGGTCCAAGGAATACATTGAACCTGCAGTGGTGTATCGGAAACTAATACTTGTCTCACAGGCAATGCTCAAAACACCGACTGTAAGACGAGTTTATATTCTTGTACATAAGGCGGCATTGTGCCTTTTGTATTTAATTCCGATGCGATTTCTCTGTTTCATCGTCAATGTGAAGGTCCAAGGAATACATTGAACCTGCAGTGGGCTATCGGAAACTAATCCTGGTCACACAGGAACGGATCAAAGCACAGACTGTAAGAAGAGTCTCTTTTCTTGAACTGAAGGCGGCATTGTGCCTTTTGTATTTAATTCCGATGCGATTTCTGTGTTTCGTCGTCCATGTGAAGGTCCAAGGAATTCATTGAACGTTCAGTGGTGTATCGGAAACTAATACTGGTCTCACAGAAAAGGATCATATCACAGACTCTAAGAAATCTCAATCTTCGTGCACTTAAGGTGGCATTGTGCCTTTTGTATTTAATGCCGATGCGATTTCTGTGTTTCATCGTCAATGTCAAGGTCCACGGAATACATTGAACCTGCAGTGGTGTATCGGAAACTAATACTGGTCTCACAGGAAAGGATCAAAGCACAGACTCTAAGTAGTCTCACTCTTCTTGCACTTAAAGTTGCAATGAGCCTTTTTTATTTAATCCCGATGCGATTTCTGTGTTTCATCGTCAATGTGTATGTCCAAGGAATACATTGAACCTGCAGTGGTATATCGGAAAGTATTACTGGTCTCACAGGGAATGCCCAAAGCACCGACTGTAAGAAGAGTCTCTATTCTTGTACTTAAGGCGGCATTGTGCCTTTTGTATTTAATTCCGATGCGATTTCTGTGTTTCATCGTCAATGTGTATGTCCAAGGAATACATTTAACCTGCAGTGGTGCATCGGAAACTAATACTGGTCTCACAGGGAATGCTCAAAACACCGACTGTAAGAAGAGTCACTGTTCTTGTACTTAAGGCGGCATTGTGCCTTTTGTATTTAATTCCGATACGATTTCTATGTATCATCGTCAATGTGAAGTTCCAAGGAATACATTTAACCTGCAGTAGTGTATCGGAAACTAATACTGGCCTCACAGGGAATGCTCAAAGCACCGACTGTAAGAAGAGTCTCTATTCTTGTACTTAAGACGGCATAGTGCCTTTTGAATTTAATTTCGATGCGATTTATGTGTTTCATCGTCAATGTGAAGGTCCAAGGAATACACTGAACATGCAGTGGTGTATCGGAAACTAATACTGGTCTCACAGGGAATGCTCAAAACACCGACTGTAAGAAGAGTTTCTATTCTTGTACTTAATGCGGCATTGTGTCTTTTGTATTTAATTCCGATGCGATTTCTGTGTTTCGTCGTCCATGTGAAGGTCCAAGGAATACATTGAACGTGCAGTGGTGTATCGGAAACTAATACTGGTCTCACAGAAATGGATCATATCACAGACTCTAAGAAATCTCACTCTTCGTGCACTTTAGGTGGAATTGTGCCTTTTGTATTTAATTCCGATGCGATTTCTGTGTTTAATCGTCAATGTGAAGGTCCACGGAATACATTGAACCTGCAGTGGTGTATCGGAAACTAATACTGGTCTCACAGGAAAGGATGAATGCACAGACCCTAAGTAGTCTCACTCTTCTTGCACTTAACGCGTCATTAAGCCTTTTGCATTTAATTCCGATGAGATTTTTGTGTTTCATCGTCAATGTGTCTGTCCAAGGAATACATTGAACCAGTAGTGGTGTATCGGAAACTAATACTGGTCTCACAGGGAATGCTCAAAACACCGACTGTAAGAAGTGTCTCTATTCTTGTACTTAAGGCGGCATTGTGCGTTTTGTATTTAATTCCGATTGGATTTCTGTGTTTTATCGTCAATGTGTATGTCCAAGCAATACATTGAACCTGCAGTGGTGTATCGGAAACTAATACTGGTATCACAGCGAATGCTCAAAGCACCGACTGTAAGAAGAGTCTCTATTCTTGTACTTAAGGCGGCTTGTGAAAATTGTATTTAATTCCGATGCGATTTCTGTGTTTCATCGTCAATGCGAAGGTCCACGGAATACATTGAGCCTGCAGTGGTGTATTTGAAACTAATACTGGTCTCACAGGAAAGGATCAAAGCACAGACTCTAAGTAGTCTCACTCTTCTTGCATTTAAGGCGTCATTGTGCCTTTTGCATTTATTTCCGATGCGATTTCTGTGTTTCATCGACAATGTGTCTGTCCAAGGAATACATTGAACCAGCAGTGGTGTATCGGAAACTAATACTGGTCTCACAGGGTATGCGCAAAACACCGACTGTAAGAAGAGTCTCTATTCTTGTACTTAAGGCGGCATTGTGCCCTTTGTATTTAATTCCGACGCGATTTCAGTGTTCCATCGTCAATGTGTACGTCCAAGGAATACATTGAACCTGCAGTGGTGTATCGGAAACTAATACAGGTCTCACAGGAAAGGATCAAAGCACAGACTGTAAGACGTCTCACTCTTCTTGCACTGAAAGTTGCAATGAGCCTTTTTCATTTAATTCCGATGCTATTTCTGTGTTTCATCGTCAATGTGTATGTCCAAGGAATACATTGAACATGCAGTGGTGTATCGGAAACTAATACTGGTCTCACAGGGAATGCCCAAAGCACCGACTGTAAGAAGAGTCTCTATTCTTGTACTTAAGGCGGCATTGTGCCTTTTATACTTAATTCCGATGCGATTTCTGTGTTTCATCGTCATTGTGTATGTTCAAGGAATACATTGAACCTGCAGTGGTGCATCGGAAACTAATACTGGTCTCACAGGGAATGCTCAAATCACCGACTGTAAGAAGAGTCTCTGTTTTTGTACTTAAGGCGGCATTGTGCCTTTCGTATTTAATTCCGATACGATTTCCATGTATCATCGTCAATGTGAAGTTCCAAGGAATACACTGAACCTGCAGTGGTGTATCGGAAACTAATACTGGTCTCACAGGGAATGATCAAAGCACCGACTGTAAGAAGAATATCTATTCTTGTACTTAAGGCGGCATCGTGCATTTTGTATTTAATTCCGATGCGATATCTGTGTATCATCGTCAATGTGAAGGACCAAGGAATACATTGAAGCTGCAGTGGTGTATCGGAACCTAATACTGGTCTCACAGGGAATGCTCAAAGCATCGACCGTAAGAAGAGTCTCTATTCTTGTACATAAGACGGCATTGTGCCTTTTGTATTTAATTCCGATGCGATTTCTGTATTTCATCGTCAACGTGTATATCCAAGGAATACATTGAACCTGCAGTGGGGTATCGGAAACTAATACTGGTCTCACAGGGAATGCTCAAAGCACCGACTGTAAGAAGAGTCTCTATTCTTGTACTTAAGACGGCATAGTGCCTTTTGATTTTAATTCCGATACGATTTCTGTGTATCATCGTCAATGTGAAGGTCCAAGGAATACATTGAACCTGCAGTGGTGTATCGGAAACTAATACTTGTCTCACAGGCAATGCTCAAAACACCGACTGTAAGACGAGTTTATATTCTTGTACATAAGGCGGCATTGTGCCTTTTGTATTTAATTCCGATGCGATTTCTCTGTTTCATCGTCAATGTGAAGGTCCAAGGAATACATTGAACCTGCAGTGGGCTATCGGAAACTAATCCTGGTCACACAGGAACGGATCAAAGCACAGACTGTAAGAAGAGTCTCTTTTCTTGAACTGAAGGCGGCATTGTGCCTTTTGTATTTAATTCCGATGCGATTTCTGTGTTTCGTCGTCCATGTGAAGGTCCAAGGAATTCATTGAACGTTCAGTGGTGTATCGGAAACTAATACTGGTCTCACAGAAAAGGATCATATCACAGACTCTAAGAAATCTCAATCTTCGTGCACTTAAGGTGGCATTGTGCCTTTTGTATTTAATGCCGATGCGATTTCTGTGTTTCATCGTCAATGTCAAGGTCCACGGAATACATTGAACCTGCAGTGGTGTATCGGAAACTAATACTGGTCTCACAGGAAAGGATCAAAGCACAGACTCCAAGTAGTCTCACTCTTCTTGCACTTAAAGTTGCAATGAGCCTTTTTTATTTAATCCCGATGCGATTTCTGTGTTTCATCGTCAATGTGTATGTCCAAGGAATACATTGAACCTGCAGTGGTATATCGGAAAGTATTACTGGTCTCACAGGGAATGCCCAAAGCACCGACTGTAAGAAGAGTCTCTATTCTTGTACTTAAGGCGGCATTGTGCCTTTTGTATTTAATTCCGATGCGATTTCTGTGTTTCATCGTCAATGTGTATGTCCAAGGAATACATTTAACCTGCAGTGGTGCATCGGAAACTAATACTGGTCTCACAGGGAATGCTCAAAACACCGACTGTAAGAAGAGTCACTGTTCTTGTACTTAAGGCGGCATTGTGCCTTTTGTATTTAATTCCGATACGATTTCTATGTATCATCGTCAATGTGAAGTTCCAAGGAATACATTTAACCTGCAGTGGTGTATCGGAAACTAATACTGGTTTCACAGGGAATGCTCAAAACACCGACTGTAAGAAGAGTCTCTATTCTTGTACTTAAGGCGGCATTGTGCCTTTTGTATTTAATTCCGATGCGATTTCTGTGTTTCGTCGTCAATGTGTATGTCCAAGGAATACTTTGAACCTGCAGTGGTCTATCGGAAACTAATACTGGTCTCACAGGGAATGCTCAAAGCACCGACTGTGAGAAGAGTCTCTATTCTTGTACTAAGGCGGCATTGTGCATTTTGTATTTAATTCCGATGCGATTTCTGTGTATCATCGTCAATGTGTATGTCCAAGGAATACATTGAACCTGCAGTGGTGTATCGGTAACTAATACTGGTCTCACAGGGAATGCTCATAGCACCGACTGTAAGAAGAGTCTCTATTCTTGTACTTAAGGCGATATTGTGCCTTTTGTATTTATTTCCGATGCGATTTCTGTGTTTCATCGTCAATGTGTATGTCCGAGGAATACTTTGAACCTGCAGAGGTGTATCGGAAACTAATACTGGTCTCACAGGGAATGCTCAAAGCACCGACTGTAAGAAGAGTCTCTATTCTTGTACTTAAGGCGGCATTGTCCCTTTTGTATTTAATTCCGATGCGATTTCTGTGTTTCATCGTCAATGTGTATGTCCAAGGAATACATTGAACCTGCAGTGGTGTATCGGAAACTAATACTGGTCTCACAGGGAAGGATCAAAGCACCGACTGTAAGAAGAGTATCTATTCTTGTCCTTAAGGCGGCATCGTGCATTTTGTATTTAATTCCGATGCGATTTCTGTGTATCATCGTCAATGTGTATGTCCGAGGAATACATTGAACCTGCAGAGGTTAATCGGCAACTAATACTGGTCTCACAGGGAGTGCTCAAAGCACCGACTGTAAGAAGAGTCTCTATTCTTGTACTTAAGGCGGCATTGTGCCTTTTGTACTTAATTCCGATGCGATATCTGTGTTTCATCGTCAATGTGTATGTCCAAGGAATACACTGAACCTGCAGTGGTGCGTCGGAAACTAATACTGGTCTCACAGGGAATGCTCAAAACACCGACTGTAAGAAAAGTCTCTGTTTTTGTACTTAAGGCGGCATTGTGCCTTTCGTATTTAATTCCGATACGATTTCTATCTATCATCGTCAATGTGAAGTTCCAAGGAGTACATTGAACCTGCAGTGGTGTATCGGAAACTAATACTGGTCTCACAGGGAATGCTCAAAACACCGACTGTAAGAAGAGTCTCTATTCTTGTACTTAAGGCGGCATTGTGCCCTTTGTATTTAATTCCGACGCGATTTCAGTGTTCCATCGTCAATGTGTACGTCCAAGGAATACATTGAACCTGCAGTGGTGTATCGGAAACTAATACAGGTCTCACAGGAAAGGATCAAAGCACAGACTGTAAGACGTCTCACTCTTCTTGCACTGAAAGTTGCAATGAGCCTTTTTCATTTAATTCCGATGCTATTTCTGTGTTTCATCGTCAATGTGTATGTCCAAGGAATACATTGAACATGCAGTGGTGTATCGGAAACTAATACTGGTCTCACAGGGAATGCCCAAAGCACCGACTGTAAGAAGAGTCTCTATTCTTGTACTTAAGGCGGCATTGTGCCTTTTATACTTAATTCCGATGCGATTTCTGTGTTTCATCGTCATTGTGTATGTTCAAGGAATACATTGAACCTGCAGTGGTGCATCGGAAACTAATACTGGTCTCACAGGGAATGCTCAAATCACCGACTGTAAGAAGAGTCTCTGTTTTTGTACTTAAGGCGGCATTGTGCCTTTCGTATTTAATTCCGATACGATTTCCATGTATCATCGTCAATGTGAAGTTCCAAGGAATACACTGAACCTGCAGTGGTGTATCGGAAACTAATACTGGTCTCACAGGGAATGATCAAAGCACCGACTGTAAGAAGAATATCTATTCTTGTACTTAAGGCGGCATCGTGCATTTTGTATTTAATTCCGATGCGATATCTGTGTATCATCGTCAATCTGAAGGACCAAGGAATACATTGAAGCTGCAGTGGTGTATCGGAACCTAATACTGGTCTCACAGGGAATGCTCAAAGCATCGACCGTAAGAAGAGTCTCTATTCTTGTACATAAGACGTTATTGTGCCTTTTGTATTTAATTCCGATGCGATTTCTGTATTTCATCGTCAACGTGTATATCCAAGGAATACATTGAACCTGCAGTGGGGTATCGGAAACTAATACTGGTCTCACAGGGAATGCTCAAAGCACCGACTGTAAGAAGAGTCTCTATTCTTGTACTTAAGACGGCATAGTGCCTTTTGATTTTAATTCCGATGCGATTTCTGTGTATCATCGTCAATGTGAAGGTCCAAGGAATACATTGAACCTGCAGTGGTGTATCGGAAACTAATACTTGTCTCACAGGCAATGCTCAAAACACCGACTGTAAGACGAGTTTATATTCTTGTACATAAGGCGGCATTGTGCCTTTTGTATTTAATTCCGATGCGATTTCTCTGTTTCATCGTCAATGTGAAGGTCCAAGGAATACATTGAACCTGCAGTGGGCTATCGGAAACTAATCCTGGTCACACAGGAACGGATCAAAGCACAGACTGTAAGAAGAGTCTCTTTTCTTGAACTGAAGGCGGCATTGTGCCTTTTGTATTTAATTCCGATGCGATTTCTGTGTTTCGTCGTCCATGTGAAGGTCCAAGGAATTCATTGAACGTTCAGTGGTGTATCGGAAACTAATACTGGTCTCACAGAAAAGGATCATATCACAGACTCTAAGAAATCTCAATCTTCGTGCACTTAAGGTGGCATTGTGCCTTTTGTATTTAATGCCGATGCGATTTCTGTGTTTCATCGTCAATGTCAAGGTCCACGGAATACATTGAACCTGCAGTGGTGTATCGGAAACTAATACTGGTCTCACAGGAAAGGATCAAAGCACAGACTGTAAGTAGTCTCACTCTTCTTGCACTTAAAGTTGCAATGAGCCTTTTTTATTTAATCCCGATGCGATTTCTGTGTTTCATCGTCAATGTGTATGTCCAAGGAATACATTGAACCTGCAGTGGTATATCGGAAAGTATTACTGGTCTCACAGGGAATGCCCAAAGCACCGACTGTAAGAAGAGTCTCTATTCTTGTACTTAAGGCGGCATTGTGCCTTTTGTATTTAATTCCGATGCGATTTCTGTGTTTCATCGTCAATGTGTATGTCCAAGGAATACATTTAACCTGCAGTGGTGCATCGGAAACTAATACTGGTCTCACAGGGAATGCTCAAAACACCGACTGTAAGAAGAGTCACTGTTCTTGTACTTAAGGCGGCATTGTGCCTTTTGTATTTAATTCCGATACGATTTCTATGTATCATCGTCAATGTGAAGTTCCAAGGAATACATTTAACCTGCAGTGGTGTATCGGAAACTAATACTGGTTTCACAGGGAATGCTCAAAACACCGACTGTAAGAAGAGTCTCTATTCTTGTACTTAAGGCGGCATTGTGCCTTTTGTATTTAATTCCGATGCGATTTCTGTGTTTCGTCGTCAATGTGTATGTCCAAGGAATACTTTGAACCTGCAGTGGTCTATCGGAAACTAATACTGGTCTCACAGGGAATGCTCAAAGCACCGACTGTGAGAAGAGTCTCTATTCTTGTACTAAGGCGGCATTGTGCATTTTGTATTTAATTCCGATGCGATTTCTGTGTATCATCGTCAATGTGTATGTCCAAGGAATACATTGAACCTGCAGTGGTGTATCGGTAACTAATACTGGTCTCACAGGGAATGCTCATAGCACCGACTGTAAGAAGAGTCTCTATTCTTGTACTTAAGGCGATATTGTGCCTTTTGTATTTATTTCCGATGCGATTTCTGTGTTTCATCGTCAATGTGTATGTCCGAGGAATACTTTGAACCTGCAGAGGTGTATCGGAAACTAATACTGGTCTCACAGGGAATGCTCAAAGCACCGACTGTAAGAAGAGTCTCTATTCTTGTACTTAAGGCGGCATTGTCCCTTTTGTATTTAATTCCGATGCGATTTCTGTGTTTCATCGTCAATGTGTATGTCCAAGGAATACATTGAACCTGCAGTGGTGTATCGGAAACTAATACTGGTCTCACAGGGAAGGATCAAAGCACCGACTGTAAGAAGAGTATCTATTCTTGTCCTTAAGGCGGCATCGTGCATTTTGTATTTAATTCCGATGCGATTTCTGTGTATCATCGTCAATGTGTATGTCCGAGGAATACATTGAACCTGCAGAGGTTAATCGGCAACTAATACTGGTCTCACAGGGAGTGCTCAAAGCACCGACTGTAAGAAGAGAATCTATTCTTGTACTTAAGGCGGCATTGTGCCTTTTGTACTTAATTCCGATGCGATATCTGTGTTTCATCGTCAATGTGTATGTCCAAGGAATACACTGAACCTGCAGTGGTGCGTCGGAAACTAATACTGGTCTCACAGGGAATGCTCAAAACACCGACTGTAAGAAAAGTCTCTGTTTTTGTACTTAAGGCGGCATTGTGCCTTTCGTATTTAATTCCGATACGATTTCTATCTATCATCGTCAATGTGAAGTTCCAAGGAGTACATTGAACCTGCAGTGGTGTATCGGAAACTAATACTGGTCTCACAGGGAATGCTCAAAGCACCGACTGTAAGAAGAGTCTCTATTCTTGTACTTAAGGCGGCATTGTGCCTTTTGTACTTAATTCCGATGCGATTTCTGTGTTTCATCGTCAATGTCAAGCTCCAAGGATTACATTGAACCTGCAGTGGTGTATCGGAAACTAATACTGGTCTCACAGGCAATGCTCAAAACACGACTGTAAGAAGAGTTTCTACTCTTGTACTTAAGGCGGCATTGCGCCTTTTGTATTTAATTCCGATGCTATTTCTGTGTTTCATCGTCAATGTGTCTGTCCAAGGAATACATTGAACCTGCAGAGGTTAATCGGAAACTAATACTGGTCTCACAGGGAATGCTCAAGGCACCCACTGTAAGAAGAGTCTCTATTCTTGTACTTAAGGCGGCATTGTGCCTTTTGTATTTAATTCCGATGCGATTTCTGTGTTCCCTCGTCAATGTGAAGGGCCACGGAATACATTGAGCCTGCAGTGGTGGATCGGAAACTAATACTGGTCTCACAGGAAAGGATCAAAGCACAGACTCTAAGTAGTCTCACTCTTCTTGCACTTAAGGCGTCATTGTGCCTTTTGCATTTAATTCCAATGCGATTTCTGTGTTTCATCGTCAATGTGTCTGTCCAAGGAATACATTGAACCAGCAGTGATGTATCGGAAACTAATACTGGTCTCACAGGGAATGCTCAAAGCACCGACTGTAAGAAGAGTCACTATTCTTGTACTTAAGGCGGTATTGTTCCTTTTGTATTTAATTCCGATGCGATTTCAGTGTTTCATCGTCAATGTGTATGTCCGAGGAAGACATTGAACCTGCAGAGGTTAATCGGTAACTAATACTGGTCTCACAGAAAAGGATCATATCACAGACTCTAAGAAATCTCAATCTTCGTGCACTTAAGGCGGCATTGTGCCTTTTGTATTTAATGCCGATGCGATTTCTGTGTTTCATCGTCAATGTGAAGGTCCACGGAATACATTGAACCTGCAGTGGTGTATCGGAACCTAATACTGGTCTCACAGGAAAGGATCAAATCACAGACTCTAAGTAGTCTCACTCTTCTTGCACTTAAAGTTGCAATGAGCCTTTTTTATTTAATTCCGATGCGATTTCTGTGTTTCATCGTCAATGTGTATGTCCAAGGAATACATTGAACCTGCAGTGGTGTATCGGAAAGTAATACTGGTCTCACAGGGAATGCCCAAAGCACAGACTGTAAGAAGAGTCTCTATTCTTGTACTAAGGCGGCATTGTGCCTTTTGTATTTAATTCCGCTGCGATTTCTGTGTTTCTTCGTCAATGTGTATGTCCAAGGAATACATTGAACCTGCAGTGGTGCATCGGAAACTAATACTGGTCTCACAGGGAATGCTCAAAACACCGACAGTAAGAAGAGTCACTGTTCTTGTACTTAAGGCGGCATTGTGCCTTTTGTATTTAATTCCGATTCGATTTCTATGTATCATCGTCAATGTGAAGTTCCAAGGAATACATTGAATATGCAGTGGTGTATCGGAAACTAATACTGGTCTCACATTGAATGCTCAAAGCACCGACTGTAAGAAGAGTCTCTATTCTTGTACTTAAGGCGGCATTGTGCCTTTTTTATTTAATTCCGATGCGATTTCTGTGTTTCGTCGTCAATGTGTATGTCCAAGGAATACATTGAACCTGCAGTGGTCTATCGGAAACTAATACTGGTCTCACAGGGAATGCTCAAAGCGCCGACTGTGAGAAGGGTCTCTATTCTTGTACTAAGGCGGCATTGTGCCTTTTGCATTTAAATCCGATGCGATTTCTGTGTATCATCGTCAATGTGTATGTCCAAGGAATTCATTGAACCTGCAGTGGTGTATCGGAAACTAATACTGGTCTCACAGGGAATGCTCATAGCACCGACTGTAAGAAGACTCTCTATTCTTGTACTTAAGGCGATATTGTGCCTTTTGTATTTATTTCCGATGCGATTTCAGTGTTTCATCGTCAATTTTCATGTCCGACTAATACATTGAACCTGCAGAGGTGTATCGGAAACTAATACTGGTCTCACAGGGAATGCTCAAAGCACCGACTGTAAGAAGAGTCTCTATTCTTGTACTTAAGGCGGCATTGTGAATTTTGTATTTAATTCCGATGCGATTTCTGTGTTTCATCGTCAATGTGTATGTCCAAGGAATACATTGAACCTGCAGTGGTGTATCGGAAACTAATACTGGTCTCACAGGGAATGATCAAAGCACCGACTGTAAGAAGAGTCTCTGTTTTTGTACTTAAGGCGGCATTGTGCCTTTCATATTTAATTCCGATTCGATTTCTATCTATCATCGTCAATGTGAAGTTCCAAGGAATACATTGAACCTGCAGTGGTCTATCGGAAACTAATACTGGTCTCACAGGGAATGCTCAAAGCGCCGACTGTGAGAAGGGTCTCTATTCTTGTACTAAGGCGGCATTGTGCCTTTTGCATTTAAATCCGATGCGATTTCTGTGTATCATCGTCAATGTGTATGTCCAAGGAATTCATTGAACCTGCAGTGGTGTATCGGAAACTAATACTGGTCTCACAGGGAATGCTCATAGCACCGACTGTAAGAAGACTCTCTATTCTTGTACTTAAGGCGATATTGTGCCTTTTGTATTTATTTCCGATGCGATTTCAGTGTTTCATCGTCAATTTTCATGTCCGACTAATACATTGAACCTGCAGAGGTGTATCGGAAACTAATACTGGTCTCACAGGGAATGCTCAAAGCACCGACTGTAAGAAGAGTCTCTATTCTTGTACTTAAGGCGGCATTGTGCCTTTTGTATTTAATTCCGATGCGATTTCTGTGTTTCATCGTCAATGTGTATGTCCAAGGAATACATTGAACCTGCAGTGGTGTATCGGAAACTAATACTGGTCTCACAGGGAATGCTCAAAGCACCGACTGTAAGAAGAGTCTCTATTCTTGTACTTAAGGCGGCATTGTGCATTTTGTATTTAACTCCAATGCGATTTCTGTGTATCATCGTCAATCTGAAGGTCCAAGGAATACATTGAAGCTGCAGTGGTGTATCGGAAACGAATACTGGTCTCACAGGAAATGCTCAAAGCATCGACCGTGGGAAGAGTCTCTATTCTAGTACATAAGGCGACATTGTGCCTTTTGTATTTACTTCCGCTGCGATTTCTGTGTTTCATCGTCAATGTGTATGTCCAAGGAATACATTGAACCTGCAGTGGGGTATCGGAAACTAATACTAGTCTCACAGGGAATGCTCAAAGCACCGACTGTAAGAAGAGGCGCTATTCTTGTACTTTAGGCGGTATTGTTCCTTTTGTATTTAATTCCGATGCGATTTCAGTGTTTCATCGTCAATGTGTATGTCCGAGGAATACAATGAACCTGCAGAGGTGAATCGGAAACTAATACTGGTCTCACAGGGAATGCTCAAAGCACCGACTGTAAGACGAGTCTCTATTCTTGTACTTAAGGCGGCATTGTGCCTTTTGTATTTAATTCCGATGCGATTTCTGTGTTTCATCGTCAATGTCAAGGTCCAAGGAATACATTGAACCTGCAGTGGGCTATCGGAAACTAATCCTGGTCTCACAGGAAAGGATCAAACACAGACTGTAAGAAGAGTCTCTTTTCTTGAACTTAAGGCGGCATTGTGCCTTTTGTATTTAATTCCGATGCGATTTCTGTGTTTCGTCGTCCATGTGAAGGTTCAAGGTATTCATTGAACGTTCAGTGGTGTATCGGAAACTAATACTGTCCTCACAGAAAAGGATCATATCACAGACTCTAAGAAATCTCACTCTTCGTGCACTTAAGGCGGCATTGTGCCTTTTGTATTTAATGCCGATGCGATTTCTGTGTTTCATCGTCAATGTGAAGGTCCACGGAATACATTGAACCTGCAGTGGTGTATCGGAAACTAATACTGGTCTCACATAAAAGGATCAAAGCACAGACTCTAAGTAGTCTCACTCTTCTTGCACTTAAAGCATCATTGTGCCTTTTGCATTTAATTCCGATGCGATTTCTGTGTTTCATCATCAATGTGTCTGTCCAAGGAATACATTGAACCAGCAGTCGTGTATCAGAAACTAATACTGGTCTCACAGGGAATGGGCAAAATACCGACTGTAAGAAGTGTCTATATTCTTGTACTTAAGACGGCATTGTGGCTTTTGTATTTAATTTCGATGCGATTTCTGTGTTTCATCGTCAATGTGTATGTCCAAGGAATACATTGAACCTGCAATGGTGTATCGAAAACTAATACTGGTGTCACAGGAAAGGATCAAAGCACAGACTCTAAGACGTCTGACTCTTCTTGCACTTAAAGTTGCAATGAGCCTTTTTTATTTAATTGCGATGCGATTTCTGTGTTTCATCGTCAATGTGTATGTCCAAGGAATACATTGAAACTGCAGTGGTGTATCGGAAACTAATACTGGTCACACAGGGAATGCCCAAAGCACCGACTGTAAGAAGAGTCTCAATTCTTGTACTTAAGGCGACATTGTGCCTTTTGTATTTAATTCCGATGCGATTTCTGTGTTTCATCGTCAATGTGTATGTCCAAGGAATACATTGAACCTGCAGTGGTGCATCGGAAACTAATACTGGTCTCACAGGGAATGCTCAAAACACCGACTGTAAGAAGAGTCACTGTTCTTGTACTTAAGGCGGCATTGTGCCTTCTGTATTTAATTCCGATACGATTTCTATGTATCATCGTCAATGTGAAGTTCCAAGGAATACATTGAACCTGCAGTGGTGTATCGGAAACTAATACTGGTTTCACAGGGAATGCTCAAAGCACCGACTGTAAGAAGAGTCTCAATTCTTGTACTTAAGGCGGCATTGTGCCTTTTGTATTTAATTCCGATGCGATTTCTGTGTTTCATCGTCAATGTGTATGTCCAAGGAATACATTGAAGCTGCAGTGGGGTATCGGAAACTAATACTGGTCTCACAGCAAATGCTCAAGGCACCGACTGTAAGAAGAGGCACTATTCTTGTATTTAAGGCGGTATTGTTCCTTTTGTATTTAATTCCGATGCGATTTCAGTGTTATATCGTCAATGTGCATGTCCGAGGAATACATTGAACCTGCAGAGGTTAATCGGAAACTAATACTTGTCTCACAGGGAATGCTCATAGCACCGACTGTAAGAAGAGTCTCTATTCTTGTACTTAAGGCGGCATTGTGCCTTTTGTACTTAATTCCGATGCGATATCTGTGTTTCATCGTCACTGTGTATGTCCAAGGAATACATTGAACCTGCAGTGGTGCATCGGAAACTAATACTGGTCTCACAGGGAATGCTCAAAACACCGACTGTAAGAAGAGTCTCTGTTTTTGTACTTAAGGCGGCACTGTGCCTTTCGTATTTAATTCCGATACGATTTCTATCTATCATCGTCAATGTGAAGTTCCAAGGACTACATTGAACCTGCAGTGGTGTATCGGAAACTAATACTGGTCTCACAGCGAATGATCAAAGCACCGACTGTAAGAAGAGTATCTATTCTTGTACTTAAGGCGGCATCGTGCATTTTGAATTTAATTCCGATGCGATTTCTGTGTTTCATCGTCAATGTGAAGGTCCAAGGAATACATTGAACCTGCAGTGGTGTATCGGAAACTAATACTGGTCTCTCAGGCATTGCTCAAAACACCGACTGTAAGAAGAGTTTCTATTCTTGTACTTAAGGCGGCATTGTGCCTTTTGTATTTAATTCCGATGCGATTTCTGTGTTTCATCGTCAATGTGAAGATCCAAGGAATACTTTGAACCTGCAGTGGGCTATCGGAAACTAATCCTGGTCTCACAGGAAAGGATCAAAGCACAGACTGTAAGGAGAGTCCCTTTTCTTGAACTTAAGGCGGCATTGTGCCTTTTGTATTTAATTCCGATGGGAATTCCGTGTTTCGTCGTCCATGTGAAGGTCCAAGGAATTCATTGAACGTTCAGTGGTGTATCGGAAACTAATACTGGTCTCACAAAAAGGATCATATCACAAACTCTAAGAAATCTCACTCTTCGTGCACTTAAGGCGGCATTGTGCCTTTTGTATTTAATTCCGAAGCGATTTCTGTGTTTCATCGTCAATGTGTATGTCCAAGGAATACATTGAACATGCAGTGGTGTATCGGAAACTAATACTGGTCTCACAGGGAATGCTCATATCACCGACTGTAAGAAGAGTCTCTATTCTTGTACTTAAGGCGATATTGAGCCTTTTGTATTTAATTTCGATGTAACTTCATTGCTTGATCGACAATGTGTATGTCCAAGGATTACATTGAACGTGCAGTGGTGTATCGGAATCTAATACTCGTCTCACAGGAATGGATTAAAGGAAAGACTCTAAGAAATCTCACTCTTCTTAAACTTAAGGCGACATTGTGTCTTTTGTATTTAATTCCGATGTAATTTCAGTGTTTCATCGTCAATGTGTATGTCCAAGGAATACATTGAACTAGCAGTGGTGTATTGGAAACTAAAACTGATCTCGCAGGGAACGCTCAAAGCACCGACTGTAAGAAGAGTCTCAATTCTTGTACTTAAAGCGGAATTGTGCCTTTTGTATTTAATTCCGATGTGATATCTGTGTTTCATCCTCAGTGTGAAGGTCCAAGGAACACATTGAACCTGCAGTGGTGTATTGGAAACTAATACTGGTCTCACAGGAAAAGATCAAAGCACAGACTCGAAGAAGTGTCACTTTTCCTGCACTTAAGGCGGCATTGTCCATTTTGTATTTAATTCCAATGTAATTTCAGTGGTTCATCGTCAATGTGTATGTCCTAGGAACACATTGAACCTGCAGTGGTGTATCGGAAACTAATACTGGTCTCACAGGGAAAGCTCAAAGCACCGCCTGTAAGAAGAGTCTCTATTCTTGTACTTAAGGCGGCATTGTGCCTTTTGTATTTAATTCCGATGCGATTTCTGTGTTTCATCGTCAATGTGAAGGTCCAAGGAATACATTGAACCTGCAGTGGTGTATCGGAAAGTAATTCTGGTCTCACAGGAAAGGATCAAAGCACAGACTCTAAGAAGTCACACTCTTCTTGCACTTAAGGCGGCATTGTGCCTTTGGTATTTAATTCCGTTGCGATATCTGTGTTTCATCGTCAATGTGAATGTCCAAGGAATACATTGAACCTGCAGTGGTGTATCGGAAACCAATACAGGTCTCACAGGAAAGGATCAAAGCACAGAGTCTAAGAAGTCTCACTCTCCTTGCACTTAAGGCGGCATTGTGCCTTTTGTATTTAATTCCAATGTAATTTCAGTGGTTCTTCGTCAATGTGTATGTCCTAGGAACACATTGAACCTGCAGTGGTGTATCGGAAACTAATTCTGGTCTCACAGGGAATGCTCAAAGCACCGACTCTAAGAAGAGTCTCTAATCTTGTACTTAAGGCGGCATTGTGCCATTTATATTTAATTCCGATGCGATATCTGTGTCTCATCGTCAATGTGAAGGTCCAAGGAATACATTGAACCTGCAGTGGTGTATCGGAAACTAATACTGGTCTCACAGGGAAAGCTCAAAGCACCGCCTGTAAGAAGAGTCTCTATTCTTGTACTTAAGGCGGCATTGTGCCTTTTGTATTTAATTCCGATGCGATTTCTGTGTTTCATCGTCAATGTGAAGGTCCAAGGAATACATTGAACCTGCAGTGGTGTATCGGAAAGTCATACTGGTCTCACAGGAAAGGATCAAAGCTCAGACTCTAAGAAGTCACACTCTTCTTGCACTTAAGGCGGCATTGTGCCTTTTGTATTTAATTCCGTTGCGATATCTGTGTTTCATCGTCAATTTGAATGTCCAAGGAATACATAGAACCTGCAGTGGTGTATCGGAAACCAATACCGGTCTCACAGGAAAGGATCAAAGCACAGAGTCTAAGAAGTCTCACTCTCCTTGCACTTAAGGAGGCATTGTGTCTTTTGTATTTAATTCCCTTGCGATTTCTGTGTTTCATCGTCTATGTGAAGGTCCAAGGAATACATTGAACCCGCTGTGGTGTATCGGAAACTAATACTGGTCTCACAGGAAAGGACCAAAACAAAAACTCTAAGAAGTCTCACTCTTCTTGCACTTAAGTCGGCATTGTGCCTTTTGTATTTAATTTCGATGTAATTTCAGTGTGTCATCGTCAATGTGTATGTCGAAGGAATACATTGAACCTGCAGTGGTGTATCGGAAACTAATACTGGTCTCACAGGAAAGGATCAAAAGACAGACTCTAAGAAGTCTCACTCTTCTTGCCCTTAAGGCGGAATTGTGCATTTTGTGTTTAATTCCGATGTGATATATGTGTTTCACCGTCAATGTGAGTTCCAAGGAACACATTGAACCTGCAGTGGTGTATCGGAAACAAATACTGGTCTCACAGGAAAAGATCAAGGCACAGACTCGAAGAAGTCTCACTCTTCCTGCACTTAAGGCGGCATTGCGACATTTGTATTTAATTCCAATGTAATTTCAGTGGTTCATCGTCAATGTGTATGTCCTAGGAATACATTGAACCTGCAGAGGTGTATCGGAAACTAATACAGGTCTCACAGGGAATGTTTAAAGCACCGACTGTAAGAAGAGTCTCTATTCTTGTACTTAAGGCGGCATTGTGCCTTTGGTATTTAATTCCGATGCGATTTCTGTGTTTCATTGTCATTGTTAAGGTCCAAGGAAGACATTGAACCTGCAGTGGGCTATCGGAAACTAATCCTGGTCTCACAGGAAAGGATCAAAGCACAGACTGTAAGAGGAGTCTCTTTTCTTGAACTTAAGGCGGCATTGTGCCTTTTGTATTTAATTCCGGAGCGATTTCTGTGTTTCGTCGTCCATGTGAAGGTCGAAGGAATTCATTGAACGTTCAGTGGTGTATCGGAAACTAATACTGGTCTCACAGAAATGGATCATATCACAGACTATAAGAAATCTCACTCTTCATGCACTTAAGGCGGCATTGTGCCTTTTGTATTTAATCCCGAAGCGATTTCTGTGTTTCATCGTCAATGTGAAGGTCCTCGGAATACATTGAACCTGCAGTGGTGTATCGGAAACTAATACTGGTCTCACAGGAAAGGATCAAAGCACAGACTCTAAGTAGTCTCACTCTTCTTGCACTTAAGGCGTCATTGTGCCTTTTGCATTTAATGCCGATGCTGTTTCTATGTTTCATCGCCAATGTGTCTGTCCAAGGAATACATTGAACCAGCAGTGGTGTATCGGAAACTAATACTGGTCTCACAGGGAATGCGCAAAACACCGACTGTAAGAAGTGTCTATATTCTTGTACTTAAGACGGCATTGTGCATTTTGTATTTACTTCCGATGCGATTTCTGTGTTTCATCGACAATGTGTATATCCAAGGAATACATTGAACCTGCAGTGGTGTATCGGAAACTAATACTTGCCTAACAGGAAAGGATCAAAGCACAGACTCAAAGACGTCTCACTATTCTTGCACTTAAGGTTGCATTGAGCCTTTTGTATTTAATTCCGATGCGATTTCTGTGTTTCATCGTCATTGTGAAGGTCCAAGGAATACATTGAACCTGGAGTGGTGTATCGGAAACTAATACTGGTGTCACAGGAAAGGATCAAAGCACAGACTCTAAGACTTCTGACTCTTCTTGCACTTAAAGTTGCAATGAGCCTTTTTTATTTATTTCCGATGCGATTTCTGTGTTTCATCGTCAATGTGTATGTCCAAGGATTACATTGAACCTGCAGTGATGAATCGGAAAATAATACTGGTCTCACAGCGAATGCCCAAAGCACCGACTGTAAGAAGAGTCTCTCTTCTTGTACTTAAGGCGGCATTGTGCCTTTTGTATTTAATTCCGATGCGATTTCTGTGTTTCAGCGTCAATGTGTATGTCCAAGGAATATATTGAACCTGCAGTGGTTCATCGGAAACTAATACTGGTCTCACAGGGAATACTCAAAACACCGACTGTAAGAAGAGTCACTGTTCTTGTACATAAGGAGGCATTGTGCCTTTTGTATTTAATTCCGATACGATTTCTATGTATCATCGTCAATGTGAAGTTCCAAGGAATACATTGAACCTGCGGTGGTGCATCGGAAACTAATTCTGGTTTCACAGGGAATGCTCAAAGCACCGACTGTAAGAAGAGTCTCTATTCTTGTACTTAAGGCGGCATTGTGCCTTTTGTATTAAATTCCGATGCGATTTCTGTGTTTGGCCGTCAATGTGTATGTCCAAGGAATACATTGAACCTGCAGTCGTCTATCGGAAACTAATACTGGTCTCACAGGGAATGCTCAAAGCACCGACTGTGAGAAGAGTCTCTATTCTTGTACTAAGGCGGCATTGTGCCTTTTGTATTTAATTCCGATGCGATTTCTGTGTATCATCGTTAATGTGTATGTCCAAGGAATACATTGAACCTGCAGTGGTGTATCGGAAACTAATACTGGTCTCACAGGGAATGCTCATAGCACCGACTGTAAGAAGAGTCTCTATTCTTGTACTTAAGGCGATATTGTGCCTTTTGTATTTATTTCCGATGCGATTTCAGTGTTTCATCGTCAATGTGTATGTCCGAGGAATACATTGAACCTGCAGAGGTGTATCGGAAACTAATACTGGCCTCACAGGAAATGTTCAAAGCACCGACTGTGAGAAGAGTCTCTATTCTTGTACTTAGGCGGCATTGTGCCTTTTGTATTTAATTCCGATGCGATTTCTGTGTATCATCGTCAATGTGTATGTCCAAGTAATACATTTAACTAACAGTGGTGTATTGGAAACTAATACTGATCTCGCAGGGAACGCTCAAAGCACCGACTGTAAGAAGAGTCTCTATTCTTGTACTTAAAGCGGCATTGTGCCTTTTGTATTTAATTCCGATGTGATATCTGTGTTTCATCGTCAATGTGAGTTCCAAGGAAAACATTGAACCTGCAGTGGTGTATCGGAAACAAATACTGGTCTCACAGGAAAAGATCAAAGCACAGACTCGAAGAATTCTCACTCTTCCTGCACTTAAGGCGGCATTGTGCCTTTGGTATTTAATTCCGATGCGATTTCTGTGTTTTATCGTCAATGTAAAGGTCCAAGGAATACACTGAACCTGCAGTGGTGTATCTGAAACTAATACTGGTCTCACAGGCAATGCTCAAAACACCGACTGTAAGACGAGTTTCTATTCTTGTACTTAAGGCGGCATTGTGCCTTTTGTATTTAATTCCAAAGCGATTTCTGTGTTTCATCGTCAATGTGAAGGTCCAAGGAATACATTGAACCTGCAGTGGGCTATCGGAAACTAATCCTGGTCTCACAGGAAAGGATCAAAGCACAGACTGCAAGAGGAGTCTCTTTTCTTGAACTTAAGGCGGCATTGTGCCTTTTCTATTTAATTCCGATGCGATTTCTGTGTTTCATCGTCAATGTGTCTGTCCAAGGAATACATTGAACCAGCAGTGGTGTATCGGAAACTAATACTGGTCTCACAGGGAATGCGCAAAAGCACCGACTGTAAGAAGTGTCTATATTCTTGTACTTAAGACGTCATTGTGCCTTTTGTATTTAATTCCGATGCGATTTCTGTGTTTCATCGTCATTGTGAAGGTCCAAGGAATACATTGAACCTGGAGTGGTGTATCAGAAACTAATACTGGTATCACAGGAAAGGATCAAAGCACAGACTCTAAGACGTCTGACTCTTCTTGCACTTAAAGTTGCAATGAGCCTTTTTTACTTAATTCCGATGCGATTTCTGTGTTTCATCGTCAATGTGTATATCCAAGGAATACATTGAACCTGTAGTGGTGTATCGGAAACTAATACTGGTATCACAGGGAATGCCCAAAGCACCGAATGTAAGAAGAGTCTATCTTCTTGTACTTAAGGCGGCATTGTGCCTTTTGTATTTAATTCCGATGCGATTTCTGTGTTTCATCGTCAATGTGTATGTCCAAGGAATACATTGAACCTGCAGTGGTTCATCGGAAACTAATACTGGTCTCACAGGGAATACTCAAAACACCGACTGTAAGAAGAGTCACTGTTCTTGTACTTAATGCGGCATTGTGCCTTTTGTATTTAAATCCGATGTGATTTCTGTGTTTCATCGTCAATGTGAAGGTCCATGGAATACATTGAACCTGCAGTGGTGTATCGAAACTAATACTGGTCTCACAGGAATGGATCACAGCACAGACTTTGAAAAGCCTCACTCTTCTTGCACTTAAGGCGGCATTGTGCCTTTTGTATTTAATTCCGATGCGAATTCTGTGTTTCATCGTCAACGTGAAGGTCCAAGGAATACATTGAACCTGCAGTGGTGTATCGGAAACTAATACTGGTCTCACAGGGAATGCTCAAAGCACCGACTGTAAGAAGAGTCTCTATTTTTGTACGTAAGGCGGTATTGTGCCTTCTGTATTTAATTCCGATGCGATTTCAGTATTTCATCGTCAATGTGTATGTCCAAGGAATACACTGAACCTGCAGAGGTGTATCGGAAACTAATACAGGTCTCACAGGGAATGCTCAAAGCACCGACTGTAAGAAGAGTCTCTATTCTTGTTCTTAAGGCGGCATTGTGCCTTTGGTATTGAATTCCGATGCGATTTCTGTGTTTCATCGTCAATGTGTATGTCCAAGGAATACATTGAACCTGCAGTGGTGTATCGGAAACTAATACTGGTCTCACAGGGAATGCTCAAAGCACCGACTGTAAGAAGAGTCTCTATTCTTGTTCTTAAGGCGGCATTGTGCCTTTGGTATTGAATTCCGATGCGATTTCTGTGTTTCATCGTCAATGTGTATGTCAAAGGAATACATTGAACCTGCAGTGGAGTATCGGGAACTAATACTGGTCTCACAGGGAATGCCCAAAGCACCGACTGTAAGAAGAGTCTCTATTTTTGTACGTAAGGCGGTATTGTGCCTTTTGTATTTAATTCCGATGCGATTTCTGTGTTTCATCGTCAATGTGAAGGTCCAAGGAATACATCGAACCTGCAGTGATGTATCGGAAACTAATACTGGTCTCGCAGGGAATGCTCAAAGCACCGACTGTAAGAAGAGTCTCTATTCTTGTACTTAAGGCGGCATTGTTCCTTTTGTATTTAATTCCGATGCTACTTCTGTGTTTCATCGTCAATGTGTATGTCCAAGGAATACATTGAACCTGCTGTGGTGTATCGGAAACTAATACTGGTCTCACAGGGAATGCTCAAATCACCGACTGTAAGATGAGTATCTATTCTTGTCCTTAGGGCGGTATTGTGCCTTTTGTATTTAATTCCGATGCGATTTCTGTGTATCATCGTCAATCTGAAGGTCCAAGGAATAAATTGAACCTGCAGTGGTGTATCGGAAACTAATACTGGCCTCACAGGAAAGGATCAAAGCACAGACTCTAAGAAATCTCACTCTTTTTGCACTCAAGGCGGCATTGTGGCTTTTGTATTTATTTCCGATGCGATTTCTGTGTTTCATCGTCAATGTGAAGGTCCAAGGAATACATTGAACCTGCAGTGATGTATCGGAAACTAATACTGGTCTCACAGGGAGTGCTCAAAGCACCGACTGTAAGAAGAGTCTCTATTCTTGTACTTAAGGCGGCATTGTTCCTTTTGTATTTAATTCCGATGCTACTTCTGTGTTTCATCGTCAATGTGTATGTCCAAGGAATACATTGAACCTGCTGTGGTGTATCGGAAACTAATACTGGTCTCACAGGGAATGCTCAAATCACCGACTGTAAGATGAGTATCTATTCTTGTCCTTAGGGCGGTATTGTGCCTTTTGTATTTAATTCCGATGCGATTTCTGTGTATCATCGTCAATCTGAAGGTCCAAGGAATAAATTGAACCTGCAGTGGTGTATCGGAAAGAAATACTGGTCTCGCAGGGAATGCTCAAAGCACCGACTGTAAGAAGAGTCTCTATTCTTGTTCTTAAGGCGGCATTGTGCCTTTTGTATTTAATTCCCATGCGATTTCTGTGTTTCATCGTCAATGTGAAGGTCCAAGGAATACATAGAACACGCTGTGGTGTATCGGAAACTAATACTGGTCTCACAGGAATGGATCAAAGCACAGATTCTTAGAAGTCTCACTCTTCTTGCACGTATGTCGGCATTGTGCCTTTTGTATTTAATTTCGATGTAACTTCATTGTTTGATCGACAATGTGTATGTCCAAGGAAGACATTGAACCTGCAGTGGTGTATCGGAATCTAATACTCGTCTCACAGGAATGGATCAAAAGACAGACTCTGAGATGTGTCACTCTTCTTGTACTTAAGACGGCATTGTGGCTTTTGTATTTAATTCCGATGTAATTTCGGTGTTTCATCGTCAATATGTATGTCCAAGGAATACATTGAACCAGCAGTGGTGTATGGGAAACTAATTCTGGTCTCACAGGGAATGCTCAAAGACCGACTCTAAGAAGAGTCTCTAATCTTCTACTTAAGGCGGCATTGTGCCTTTTGTATTTAATTCCGATGCGATATCTGTGTTTCATCGTCAATGTGAAGGTCCAAGGAATACATTGAACCTGCAGTGGTGTATCGGAAACTAATACTGGTCTCACAGGGAAAGCTCAAAGCACCGCCTGAAAGAAGAGTCTCTATTCTTGTACTTAATGCGCCATTGTGCCTTTTGTATTTAAATCCGATGACATTTCTGTTTTTCATCGTCAATGTGAAGGTCCATGGAATACATTGAACCTGCAGTGGTGTATCGAAACTAATACTGGTCTCACAGGAAAGGATCACAGCACAGACTCTGAGAAGCCTCACTCTTCTTGCACTTAAGGCGGCATTGTGCCTTTTGTATTTAATTTCGATGTAATTTCAGTGTTTCATCGTTAATGTGTATGTCCAAAGAATACATTGAACCTGCAGTCGTGTATTGGAAACTAATACTGGTCTCACAGGAAAGGATCAAAAGACAGACTCTAAGAAGTCTCACTCTTCTTGCCCTTAAGGCGGCATTGTGGCTTTTGTATTTAATTCCGATGTAATTTAGTGTTTCATCGTCAATGTGTATGTCCAAGGAATACATTGAACCAGCAGTGGTGTATGGGAAACTAATACTGGTCTCACAGGGAACGCTCAAAGCACCGACTGTAAGAAGAGTCTCTATTGTTGTACTTAAAGCGGCATTGTGCCTTTTGTATTTAATTCCGATGTTATATATGTGTTTCATCGTCAATGGGAGGTCCAAGGAACACATTGAACCTGCAGTGGTGTATCGGAAACAAATACTAGTCTCACAGGGAGTGCTCAAAGCACCGACTGTAAGAAGAGTCTCTATTCTTGTACTTAAGGCGGCATTGTGCCTTTTGTATTTAATTCCGATGCTACTTCTGTGTTTCATCGTCAATGTGTATGTCCAAGGAATACATTGAACCTGCAGTGGTGTATCGGAAACTATTACTGGTCTCACAGGGAATGCTCAAAGCACCGACCGTAAGGAGAGTCTCTATTCTTGTACATAAGGCGGCATTGTGCCATTTGTATTTAATTCCGATGCGATTTCTGTGTTTCATCGTCAATGTGAAGGTCCAAGGAATACATTGAACCTGCAGTGGTGTATCGGAAACTAATACTGGTCTCACAGGAAAGGATCAAAGCACAGACACTAAGAAGTCACACTCTTCTTGCACTTAAGGCGGCATTGTGCCTTTTGTATTTAAATCCGTTGCGATATCTGTGTTTCATCGTCAATGTGAATGTCCAAGGAACACATTGAACCTGCAGTGGTGTATCGGAAGCTAATACTGGTCTCACAGGGAATGCTCAAAGACCGACTCTAAGAAGAGTCTCTAATCTTCTACTTAAGGCGGCATTGTGCCTTTTGTATTTAATTCCGATGCGATATCTGTGTTTCATCGTCAATGTGAAGGTCCAAGGAATACATTGAACCTGCAGTGGTGTATCGGAAACTAATACTGGTCTCACAGGGAAAGCTCAAAGCACCGCCTGTAAGAAGAGTCTCTATTCTTGTACTTAATGCGCCATTGTGCCTTTTCTATTTAAATCCGATGACATTTCTGTGTTTCATCGTCAATGTGAAGGTCCATGGAATACATTGAACCTGCAGTGGTGTATCGAAACTAATACTAGTCTCACAGGAAAGGATCACAGCACAGACTCTGAGAAGCCTCACTCTTCTTGCACTTAAGGCGGCATTGTGCCTTTTGTATTTAATTTCGATGTAATTTCAGTGTTTTATCGTCAATGTGTATGTCCAAGGAATACATTGAACCTGCAGTGGTGTATCGGAAACTAATACTGGTCTCACAGGAAAGGATCAAAAGACAGACTCTAAGAAGTCTCACTCTTCTTGCCCTTAAGGCGGCATTGTGGCTTTTGTATTTAATTCCGATGTAATTTAGTGTTTCATCGTCAATGTGTATGTCCAAGGAATACATTGAACCAGCAGTGGTGTATGGGAAACTAATACTGGTCTCACAGGGAACGCTCAAAGCACCGACTGTAAGAAGAGTCTCTATTGTTGTACTTAAAGCGGCATTGTGCCTTTTGTATTTAATTCCGATGCTACTTCTGTGTTTCATCGTCAATGTGTATGTCCAAGGAATACATTGAACCTGCAGTGGTGTATCGGAAACTATTACTGGTCTCACAGGGAATGCTCAAATCACCGACTGTAAGATGAGTATCTATTCTTGTCCTTAGGGCGGCATCGTGCATTTTGTATTTAATTCCGATGCGATTTCTGTGTATCATCGTCAATCTGAAGGTCCAAGGAATACATTGAAGCTGCAGTTGTGTATCGGAAACTAATACTGGTCTCACAGGTAATGCTCAAAGCACCGACCGTAAGGAGAGTCTCTATTCTTGTACATAAGGCGGCATTGTGCCATTTGTATTTAATTCCGATGCGATTTCTGTGTTTCATCGTCAATGTGAAGGTCCAAGGAATACATTGAACCTGCAGTGGTGTATCGGAAACTAATACTGGTCTCACAGGAAAGGATCAAAGCACAGACACTAAGAAGTCACACTCTTCTTGCACTTAAGGCGGCATTGTGCCTTTTGTATTTAAATCCGTTGCGATATCTGTGTTTCATCGTCAATGTGAATGTCCAAGGAACACATTGAACCTGCAGTGGTGTATCGGAAGCTAATACTGGTCTCACAGGGAATGCTCAAAGACCGACTCTAAGAAGAGTCTCTAATCTTCTACTTAAGGCGGCATTGTGCCTTTTGTATTTAATTCCGATGCGATATCTGTGTTTCATCGTCAATGTGAAGGTCCAAGGAATACATTGAACCTGCAGTGGTGTATCGGAAACTAATACTGGTCTCACAGGGAAAGCTCAAAGCACCGCCTGTAAGAAGAGTCTCTATTCTTGTACTTAATGCGCCATTGTGCCTTTTCTATTTAAATCCGATGACATTTCTGTGTTTCATCGTCAATGTGAAGGTCCATGGAATACATTGAACCTGCAGTGGTGTATCGAAACTAATACTAGTCTCACAGGAAAGGATCACAGCACAGACTCTGAGAAGCCTCACTCTTCTTGCACTTAAGGCGGCATTGTGCCTTTTGTATTTAATTCCGATGCTACTTCTGTGTTTCATCGTCAATGTGTATGTCCAAGGAATACATTGAACCTGCTGTGGTGTATCGGAAACTAATACTGGTCTCACAGGGAATGCTCAAATCACCGACTGTAAGATGAGTATCTATTCTTGTCCTTAGGGCGGTATTGTGCCTTTTGTATTTAATTCCGATGCGATTTCTGTGTATCATCGTCAATCTGAAGGTCCAAGGAATAAATTGAACCTGCAGTGGTGTATCGGAAACAAATACTGGTCTCGCAGGGAATGCTCAAAGCACCGACTGTAAGAAGAGTCTCTATTCTTGTTCTTAAGGCGGCATTGTGCCTTTTGTATTTAATTCCCATGCGATTTCTGTGTTTCATCGTCAATGTGAAGGTCCAAGGAATACATAGAACACGCTGTGGTGTATCGGAAACTAATACTGGTCTCACAGGAATGGATCAAAGCACAGATTCTTAGAAGTCTCACTCTTCTTGCACGTATGTCGGCATTGTGCCTTTTGTATTTAATTTCGATGTAACTTCATTGTTTGATCGACAATGTGTATGTCCAAGGAAGACATTGAACCTGCAGTGGTGTATCGGAATCTAATACTCGTCTCACAGGAATGGATCAAAAGACAGACTCTGAGATGTGTCACTCTTCTTGTACTTAAGACGGCATTGTGGCTTTTGTATTTAATTCCGATGTAATTTCGGTGTTTCATCGTCAATATGTATGTCCAAGGAATACATTGAACCAGCAGTGGTGTATGGGAAACTAATTCTGGTCTCACAGGGAATGCTCAAAGACCGACTCTAAGAAGAGTCTCTAATCTTCTACTTAAGGCGGCATTGTGCCTTTTGTATTTAATTCCGATGCGATATCTGTGTTTCATCGTCAATGTGAAGGTCCAAGGAATACATTGAACCTGCAGTGGTGTATCGGAAACTAATACTGGTCTCACAGGGAAAGCTCAAAGCACCGCCTGAAAGAAGAGTCTCTATTCTTGTACTTAATGCGCCATTGTGCCTTTTGTATTTAAATCCGATGACATTTCTGTTTTTCATCGTCAATGTGAAGGTCCATGGAATACATTGAACCTGCAGTGGTGTATCGAAACTAATACTGGTCTCACAGGAAAGGATCACAGCACAGACTCTGAGAAGCCTCACTCTTCTTGCACTTAAGGCGGCATTGTGCCTTTTGTATTTAATTTCGATGTAATTTCAGTGTTTCATCGTTAATGTGTATGTCCAAAGAATACATTGAACCTGCAGTCGTGTATTGGAAACTAATACTGGTCTCACAGGAAAGGATCAAAAGACAGACTCTAAGAAGTCTCACTCTTCTTGCCCTTAAGGCGGCATTGTGGCTTTTGTATTTAATTCCGATGTAATTTAGTGTTTCATCGTCAATGTGTATGTCCAAGGAATACATTGAACCAGCAGTGGTGTATGGGAAACTAATACTGGTCTCACAGGGAACGCTCAAAGCACCGACTGTAAGAAGAGTCTCTATTGTTGTACTTAAAGCGGCATTGTGCCTTTTGTATTTAATTCCGATGTTATATATGTGTTTCATCGTCAATGGGAGGTCCAAGGAACACATTGAACCTGCAGTGGTGTATCGGAAACAAATACTAGTCTCACAGGGAGTGCTCAAAGCACCGACTGTAAGAAGAGTCTCTATTCTTGTACTTAAGGCGGCATTGTGCCTTTTGTATTTAATTCCGATGCTACTTCTGTGTTTCATCGTCAATGTGTATGTCCAAGGAATACATTGAACCTGCAGTGGTGTATCGGAAACTATTACTGGTCTCACAGGGAATGCTCAAAGCACCGACCGTAAGGAGAGTCTCTATTCTTGTACATAAGGCGGCATTGTGCCATTTGTATTTAATTCCGATGCGATTTCTGTGTTTCATCGTCAATGTGAAGGTCCAAGGAATACATTGAACCTGCAGTGGTGTATCGGAAACTAATACTGGTCTCACAGGAAAGGATCAAAGCACAGACACTAAGAAGTCACACTCTTCTTGCACTTAAGGCGGCATTGTGCCTTTTGTATTTAAATCCGTTGCGATATCTGTGTTTCATCGTCAATGTGAATGTCCAAGGAACACATTGAACCTGCAGTGGTGTATCGGAAGCTAATACTGGTCTCACAGGGAATGCTCAAAGACCGACTCTAAGAAGAGTCTCTAATCTTCTACTTAAGGCGGCATTGTGCCTTTTGTATTTAATTCCGATGCGATATCTGTGTTTCATCGTCAATGTGAAGGTCCAAGGAATACATTGAACCTGCAGTGGTGTATCGGAAACTAATACTGGTCTCACAGGGAAAGCTCAAAGCACCGCCTGTAAGAAGAGTCTCTATTCTTGTACTTAATGCGCCATTGTGCCTTTTCTATTTAAATCCGATGACATTTCTGTGTTTCATCGTCAATGTGAAGGTCCATGGAATACATTGAACCTGCAGTGGTGTATCGAAACTAATACTAGTCTCACAGGAAAGGATCACAGCACAGACTCTGAGAAGCCTCACTCTTCTTGCACTTAAGGCGGCATTGTGCCTTTTGTATTTAATTTCGATGTAATTTCAGTGTTTTATCGTCAATGTGTATGTCCAAGGAATACATTGAACCTGCAGTGGTGTATCGGAAACTAATACTGGTCTCACAGGAAAGGATCAAAAGACAGACTCTAAGAAGTCTCACTCTTCTTGCCCTTAAGGCGGCATTGTGGCTTTTGTATTTAATTCCGATGTAATTTAGTGTTTCATCGTCAATGTGTATGTCCAAGGAATACATTGAACCAGCAGTGGTGTATGGGAAACTAATACTGGTCTCACAGGGAACGCTCAAAGCACCGACTGTAAGAAGAGTCTCTATTGTTGTACTTAAAGCGGCATTGTGCCTTTTGTATTTAATTCCGATGCTACTTCTGTGTTTCATCGTCAATGTGTATGTCCAAGGAATACATTGAACCTGCAGTGGTGTATCGGAAACTATTACTGGTCTCACAGGGAATGCTCAAATCACCGACTGTAAGATGAGTATCTATTCTTGTCCTTAGGGCGGCATCGTGCATTTTGTATTTAATTCCGATGCGATTTCTGTGTATCATCGTCAATCTGAAGGTCCAAGGAATACATTGAAGCTGCAGTTGTGTATCGGAAACTAATACTGGTCTCACAGGTAATGCTCAAAGCACCGACCGTAAGGAGAGTCTCTATTCTTGTACATAAGGCGGCATTGTGCCATTTGTATTTAATTCCGATGCGATTTCTGTGTTTCATCGTCAATGTGAAGGTCCAAGGAATACATTGAACCTGCAGTGGTGTATCGGAAACTAATACTGGTCTCACAGGAAAGGATCAAAGCACAGACACTAAGAAGTCACACTCTTCTTGCACTTAAGGCGGCATTGTGCCTTTTGTATTTAAATCCGTTGCGATATCTGTGTTTCATCGTCAATGTGAATGTCCAAGGAACACATTGAACCTGCAGTGGTGTATCGGAAGCTAATACTGGTCTCACAGGGAATGCTCAAAGACCGACTCTAAGAAGAGTCTCTAATCTTCTACTTAAGGCGGCATTGTGCCTTTTGTATTTAATTCCGATGCGATATCTGTGTTTCATCGTCAATGTGAAGGTCCAAGGAATACATTGAACCTGCAGTGGTGTATCGGAAACTAATACTGGTCTCACAGGGAAAGCTCAAAGCACCGCCTGTAAGAAGAGTCTCTATTCTTGTACTTAATGCGCCATTGTGCCTTTTCTATTTAAATCCGATGACATTTCTGTGTTTCATCGTCAATGTGAAGGTCCATGGAATACATTGAACCTGCAGTGGTGTATCGAAACTAATACTAGTCTCACAGGAAAGGATCACAGCACAGACTCTGAGAAGCCTCACTCTTCTTGCACTTAAGGCGGCATTGTGCCTTTTGTATTTAATTTCGATGTAATTTCAGTGTTTTATCGTCAATGTGTATGTCCAAGGAATACATTGAACCTGCAGTGGTGTATCGGAAACTAATACTGGTCTCACAGGAAAGGATCAAAAGACAGACTCTAAGAAGTCTCACTCTTCTTGCCCTTAAGGCGGCATTGTGGCTTTTGTATTTAATTCCGATGTAATTTAGTGTTTCATCGTCAATGTGTATGTCCAAGGAATACATTGAACCAGCAGTGGTGTATGGGAAACTAATACTGGTCTCACAGGGAACGCTCAAAGCACCGACTGTAAGAAGAGTCTCTATTGTTGTACTTAAAGCGGCATTGTGCCTTTTGTATTTAATTCCGATGCTACTTCTGTGTTTCATCGTCAATGTGTATGTCCAAGGAATACATTGAACCTGCAGTGGTGTATCGGAAACTATTACTGGTCTCACAGGGAATGCTCAAATCACCGACTGTAAGATGAGTATCTATTCTTGTCCTTAGGGCGGCATCGTGCATTTTGTATTTAATTCCGATGCGATTTCTGTGTATCATCGTCAATCTGAAGGTCCAAGGAATACATTGAAGCTGCAGTTGTGTATCGGAAACTAATACTGGTCTCACAGGTAATGCTCAAAGCACCGACCGTAAGGAGAGTCTCTATTCTTGTACATAAGGCGGCATTGTGCCATTTGTATTTAATTCCGATGCGATTTCTGTGTTTCATCGTCAATGTGAAGGTCCAAGGAATACATTGAACCTGCAGTGGTGTATCGGAAACTAATACTGGTCTCACAGGAAAGGATCAAAGCACAGACACTAAGAAGTCACACTCTTCTTGCACTTAAGGCGGCATTGTGCCTTTTGTATTTAAATCCGTTGCGATATCTGTGTTTCATCGTCAATGTGAATGTCCAAGGAACACATTGAACCTGCAGTGGTGTATCGGAAGCTAATACTGGTCTCACAGGGAATGCTCAAAGACCGACTCTAAGAAGAGTCTCTAATCTTCTACTTAAGGCGGCATTGTGCCTTTTGTATTTAATTCCGATGCGATATCTGTGTTTCATCGTCAATGTGAAGGTCCAAGGAATACATTGAACCTGCAGTGGTGTATCGGAAACTAATACTGGTCTCACAGGGAAAGCTCAAAGCACCGCCTGTAAGAAGAGTCTCTATTCTTGTACTTAATGCGCCATTGTGCCTTTTCTATTTAAATCCGATGACATTTCTGTGTTTCATCGTCAATGTGAAGGTCCATGGAATACATTGAACCTGCAGTGGTGTATCGAAACTAATACTAGTCTCACAGGAAAGGATCACAGCACAGACTCTGAGAAGCCTCACTCTTCTTGCACTTAAGGCGGCATTGTGCCTTTTGTATTTAATTTCGATGTAATTTCAGTGTTTTATCGTCAATGTGTATGTCCAAGGAATACATTGAACCTGCAGTGGTGTATCGGAAACTAATACTGGTCTCACAGGAAAAGATCAAAGCACAGACTCGAACAAGTCTCACTCTTCCTGCACTTTAGGCGGCATTGCGCCTTTTGTATTTAATTCCAATGGAATTTCAGTGGTTCATCGTCAATGTGTTTGTCCTAGGAATACATTGAACCTGCAGTGGTGTATCGGAAACTAATACTGGCCTCACAGGAAAGGATCAAAGCACAGACTCTAAGAAATCTCACTCTTTTTGCACTCAAGGCGGCATCGTGCATTTTGTATTTAATTCCGATGCGATTTCTTTGTTTCATCGTCAATGTGAAGGTCCAAGGAATACATTGAACCAGCAGTGATGTATCGGAAACTAATACTGGTCTCACAGGGAGTGCTCAAAGCACCGACTGTAAGAAGAGTCTCTATTCTTGTACTTAAGGCGGCATTGTGCCTTTTGTATTTAATTCCGATGCTACTTCTGTGTTTCATCGTCAATGTGTATGTCCAAGGAATACATTGAACCTGCAGTGGTGTATCGGAAACTAATACTGGTCTCACAGGGAATGCTCAAATCACCGACTGTAAGATGAGTATCTATTCTTGTACTTAAGGCGGCATTGTGCCTTTTGTATTTAATTCCGATGCGATTTCTGTGTTTCATCGTCAATGTGAAGGTCCAAGGAATACATTGAACCTGCAGTGGTGTATCGGAAACTAATACTGGTCTCACAGGAAAGGATCAAAGCTCAGACTCTAAGAAGTCTCACTCCTTTTTGCACTCAAGGCGGCATCGTGCATTTTGTATTTAATTCCGATGCGATTTCTGTGTATCATCGTCAATCTGAAGGTCCAAGGAATACATTGAAGCTGCAGTTGTGTATCGGAAACTAATACTGGTCTCACAGGTAATGCTCAAAGCACCGACCGTAAGGAGAGTATCTATTCTTGTACTTAAGGCGGCATTGTGCCTTTTGTATTTAATTCCGATGCGATTTCTGTGTTTCATCGTCAATGTGAAGGTCCAAGGAATACATTGAACCTGCAGTGGTGTATCGGAAACTAATACTGGTCTCACAGGAAAGGATCAAAGCACAGACACTAAGAAGTCACACTCTTCTTGCACTTAAGGCGGCATTGTGCCTTTTGTATTTAAATCCGTTGCGATATCTGTGTTTCATCGTCAATGTGAATGTCCAAGGAACACATTGAACCTGCAGTGGTGTATCGGAAGCTAATACTGGTCTCACAGGGAATGCTCAAAGACCGACTCTAAGAAGAGTCTCTAATCTTCTACTTAAGGCGGCATTGTGCCTTTTGTATTTAATTCCGATGCGATATCTGTGTTTCATCGTCAATGTGAAGGTCCAAGGAATACATTGAACCTGCAGTGGTGTATCGGAAACTAATACTGGTCTCACAGGGAAAGCTCAAAGCACCGCCTGTAAGAAGAGTCTCTATTCTTGTACTTAATGCGCCATTGTGCCTTTTCTATTTAAATCCGATGACATTTCTGTGTTTCATCGTCAATGTGAAGGTCCATGGAATACATTGAACCTGCAGTGGTGTATCGAAACTAATACTAGTCTCACAGGAAAGGATCACAGCACAGACTCTGAGAAGCCTCACTCTTCTTGCACTTAAGGCGGCATTGTGCCTTTTGTATTTAATTTCGATGTAATTTCAGTGTTTTATCGTCAATGTGTATGTCCAAGGAATACATTGAACCTGCAGTGGTGTATCGGAAACTAATACTGGTCTCACAGGAAAAGATCAAAGCACAGACTCGAACAAGTCTCACTCTTCCTGCACTTTAGGCGGCATTGCGCCTTTTGTATTTAATTCCAATGGAATTTCAGTGGTTCATCGTCAATGTGTTTGTCCTAGGAATACATTGAACCTGCAGTGGTGTATCGGAAACTAATACTGGCCTCACAGGAAAGGATCAAAGCACAGACTCTAAGAAATCTCACTCTTTTTGCACTCAAGGCGGCATCGTGCATTTTGTATTTAATTCCGATGCGATTTCTTTGTTTCATCGTCAATGTGAAGGTCCAAGGAATACATTGAACCAGCAGTGATGTATCGGAAACTAATACTGGTCTCACAGGGAGTGCTCAAAGCACCGACTGTAAGAAGAGTCTCTATTCTTGTACTTAAGGCGGCATTGTGCCTTTTGTATTTAATTCCGATGCTACTTCTGTGTTTCATCGTCAATGTGTATGTCCAAGGAATACATTGAACCTGCAGTGGTGTATCGGAAACTAATACTGGTCTCACAGGGAATGCTCAAATCACCGACTGTAAGATGAGTATCTATTCTTGTACTTAAGGCGGCATCGTGCATTTTGTATTTAATTCCGATGCGATTTCTTTGTTTCATCGTCAATGTGAAGGTCCAAGGAATACATTGAACCAGCAGTGATGTATCGGAAACTAATACTGGTCTCACAGGGAGTGCTCAAAGCACCGACTGTAAGAAGAGTCTCTATTCTTGTACATAAGGCGGCATTGTGCCATTTGTATTTAATTCCGATGCGATTTCTGTGTTTCATCGTCAATGTGAAGGTCCAAGGAATACATTGAACCTGCAGTGGTGTATCGGAAACTAATACTGGTCTCACAGGAAAGGATCAAAGCACAGACACTAAGAAGTCACACTCTTCTTGCACTTAAGGCGGCATTGTGCCTTTTGTATTTAAATCCGTTGCGATATCTGTGTTTCATCGTCAATGTGAATGTCCAAGGAACACATTGAACCTGCAGTGGTGTATCGGAAGCTAATACTGGTCTCACAGGGAATGCTCAAAGACCGACTCTAAGAAGAGTCTCTAATCTTCTACTTAAGGCGGCATTGTGCCTTTTGTATTTAATTCCGATGCGATATCTGTGTTTCATCGTCAATGTGAAGGTCCAAGGAATACATTGAACCTGCAGTGGTGTATCGGAAACTAATACTGGTCTCACAGGGAAAGCTCAAAGCACCGCCTGTAAGAAGAGTCTCTATTCTTGTACTTAATGCGCCATTGTGCCTTTTCTATTTAAATCCGATGACATTTCTGTGTTTCATCGTCAATGTGAAGGTCCATGGAATACATTGAACCTGCAGTGGTGTATCGAAACTAATACTAGTCTCACAGGAAAGGATCACAGCACAGACTCTGAGAAGCCTCACTCTTCTTGCACTTAAGGCGGCATTGTGCCTTTTGTATTTAATTTCGATGTAATTTCAGTGTTTTATCGTCAATGTGTATGTCCAAGGAATACATTGAACCTGCAGTGGTGTATCGGAAACTAATACTGGTCTCACAGGAAAAGATCAAAGCACAGACTCGAACAAGTCTCACTCTTCCTGCACTTTAGGCGGCATTGCGCCTTTTGTATTTAATTCCAATGGAATTTCAGTGGTTCATCGTCAATGTGTTTGTCCTAGGAATACATTGAACCTGCAGTGGTGTATCGGAAACTAATACTGGCCTCACAGGAAAGGATCAAAGCACAGACTCTAAGAAATCTCACTCTTTTTGCACTCAAGGCGGCATCGTGCATTTTGTATTTAATTCCGATGCGATTTCTGTGTATCATCGTCAATCTGAAGGTCCAAGGAATACATTGAAGCTGCAGTTGTGTATCGGAAACTAATACTGGTCTCACAGGTAATGCTCAAAGCACCGACCGTAAGGAGAGTCTCTATTCTTGTACATAAGGCGGCATTGTGCCATTTGTATTTAATTCCGATGCGATTTCTGTGTTTCATCGTCAATGTGAAGGTCCAAGGAATACAGTGAACCTGCAGTGGTGTATCGGAAACTAATACTGGTCTCACAGGAAAGGATCAAAGCACAGACACTAAGAAGTCACACTCTTCTTGCACTTAAGGCGGCATTGTGCCTTTTGTATTTAAATCCGTTGCGATATCTGTGTTTCATCGTCAATGTGAATGTCCAAGGAACACATTGAACCTGCAGTGGTGTATCGGAAGCTAATACTGGTCTCACAGGGAATGCTCTAAGCACCGACTGTAGGAAGAGTCTCTATTCTTGTACTTAAGGCGGCATTGTGTCTTTTGTATTTAATTCCGATGCGATTTCTGTGTTTTATCGTCAATGTGTATGTCCAAGGAATACATTGAACATGCAGTGGTGCATCGGAAACTAATACTGGTCTCACAGGAAAGGATCAAAGACCAGACTCTAAGACGTCTCACTCTTCTTGCATTTAAGGTTGCAATGAGCCTTTTGTATTTAATTCCGATGCGATTTCTGTGTTTCATCGTCAATGTGAAGGTCCAAGGAATACATTGAACCTGCAGTGGTGTATCGGAAACTAATACTGGTCTCACAGGAAAGGATCAAAGCTCAGACTCTAAGAAGTCTCACTCTCCTTACACTTAATGCGGCATTGAGCGTTTTGTATTTAATTCCGATGCGTTTTCTGTGTTTCATCGTCATTGTGTATGTCCAAGGAAAACATTGAACATGCAGTGGTGTATCGGAAGCTAATATTGGTCTCACAGGGAATGCTCTAAGCACCGACTGTAGGAAGAGTCTCTATTCCTGTACTTAAGGCGGCATTGTGCCTTTTGTATTTAATTCCGTTGCGATTTCTGTGTTTCATCGTCAATGCGTATGTCCTAGGAATACATTGAACCTGCAGTGGTGCATCGGAAACTAATACTGGTCTCACAGGAAAGGATCAAATCACAGACTCTAAGAAATCTCACTCTTCTTGCACTCAAATCGGCATTGTGCCTTTTGTATTTAATTACGATTCGATTTCTGTGTTTCATCGTCAATGTGAAGGTCCAAGGAGTACATTGAACCTGCAGTGGTGCATCGGAAACTTATACTGGTCTCACACGAAAGGATCAAAGCACAGACTCTAAGACGTCTCACTCTTCTTGCACTTAAGGTTGCTATGAGCATTTTGTATTTAATTCCGATGCGATTTCTATGTTTCATCGTCAATGTGTATGTCCAAGGAATACATTGAACCTGCAGTGGTGTATCGGAAGCTAATACAGGTCTCACAGGGAATGCTCTAAGCACCGACTGTAGGAAGAGTCTCTATTCTTGTACTTAAGGCGGCATTGTGCCTCTTGTATTTAATTCCGTTGCGATTTCTGTGTTTCATCGTCAATATGTATGTCGAAGGAATACATTGAACCTGCAGTGGTGCATCGGAAACTAATACTTGTCTCACAGGAAAGGATCAAAGCTCAGACTCTAAGAAGTCTCACTCTTCTCTCACTTAAGGCGGCATTGAGCCTTTTGTATTTAATTCCGATGCGACTTCTGTGTTCCATCGTCAATGTCAAGGTCCAAGGATTACATTGAACCTGCAGTGGTGTATCGGAAACTAATACTGGCCTCACAGGGAATGGTCAAAGCACCGACTCTAAGAAGAGTCTCCATTCTTGTACTTAAGGCGGCATTGTGCCTTTTGTATTTAATTCCGATGCGATTTCTGTGTTTCATCGTCAATGTGTATATCCAGGGAATACATTGAACCTGCAGTGGTGTATCGGAAACTAATACTGGTCTCACAGGGAATGCTCATAGCACCGACTGTAACAAGAGTCTCTATTCTTGTACTTACGGCGGCATTGTGCTTTTTGTATTTAATTCCGATGCAATTTCTGTGTTTCATCGTCAATGTGTATGTCCAAGGAATACATTGAACCTGCAGTGGTGCATCGGAACCTAATACTGGTCTCAGAGGGAATGCTCAAAACACCGACTGTAAGAAAAGTCTCTATTCTTGTACTTAAGGCGGCATTGTACCTTTTGTATTTAATTCCGATGCGGTTTCAATGTATCATCGTCCTTGTGAAGGTGCAAGGAATACATTGAACTTGCAGGGGTGTATCGGAAACTTATACAGGTCTCACAGGGAATGCTCAAAGCTTCGACTGTAAGAAGAGTCTCTATTCTTGTACTTAAGGCGGCATTGTACCTTTGGTATTTAATTCCGATGCGATTTCTGTGTTTCATCCTCAATGTGAAGGTATAAGGAATACATTGAACCTGCAGTGGTGTATCGGAAACTAATACTTGTCTCACAGGAATGGATCAAAGCACAGACTCTAAGAAGTCAAACTCTTCTTGCACTTAAGGCGGCTTGTGCCTTTTGTATTTAATTCCGTTGCGATATCTGTTTTTCATCGTCAATGTGAATGTCCAAGGAATACATTGAACCTGCAGTGGTGTATCGGAAACTAATACTGGTCTCACAGGAAAGGATCAAATCACAGACTCTAAGAAATCTCACTCTTCTTGCACTCTAATCGGCATTGTGCCTTTTGTATTTAATTACGATTCGATTTCTGTGTTTCATCGTCAATGTGAAGGTCCAAGGAGTACATTGAAATTGCAGTGGTGTATCGGAAACTAATACTGGTCTCACAGGAAAGGATCAAAGCACAGACTCTAAGAAGTCTCACCCTTCTTGCACTTAAGTCGGCATCGTGCCTTTTGTATTTAATTTCGATGTAATTTCAGTGTTTCATCGTCAATGTGTATGTCCAAGAAATACATTGAACCTGCAGTGGTGTATCGGAAACTAATACTGGTCTCACAGGAAAGGATCAAAGGACAGACTATATGAAGTCTTACTCTTCTTGCACTTAAGGCGGCATTGTGGCTTTTGTATTTAATTCCGATGTAATTTGAGTGTTTCATCGTCAATGTGTATGTCCAAGGAATACATTGAACCAGCTGTGGTGTATCGGAAACTAATACTGGTCTCACAGGGAACGCTCAAAGCACAGACTCGAAGTAGTGTCACTCTTCCTGCACTTAAGGCGGCATTGCGCCATTTGTATTTAATTCCAATGTAATTTCAGTGGTTCATCAACAATGTGTAAGTCCTAGGAATACATTGAACCAGCAGTGGTGCATCGGAAACTTATACTGGTCTCACACGAATGGATCAAAGCACAGACTCTAAGACGTCTCACTCTTCTTGCACTTAAGGTTGCTATGAGCATTTTGTATTTAATTCCGATGCGATTTCTATGTTTCATCGTCAATGTGTATGTACAAGGAATACATTGAACCTGCAGTGGTGTATCGGAAGCAAATACAGGTCTCACAGGGAATGCTCTAAGAACCGACTGTAGGAAGAGTCTCTATTCTTGTACTTAAGGCGGCATTGTGCCTCTTGTACTTAATTCCGTTGCGATTTCTGTGTTTCATCGTCAATATGTATGTCGAAAGAATACATTGAACCTGCAGTGGTGCATCGGAAACTAATACTGGTCTCACAGGAAAGGATCAACGCCCAGACTCTAAGACGTCTCACTCTTCCTGCACTTCAGGTTGCGTTGAGCCTTTTGTATTTAATTCCGATGCGCTTTCTGTGTTTCATTGTCAATGTGAAGGTCCAAGGAATACATTGAACCTGCAGTGGTGTATCGGAAACTAATACTGGTCTCACTGGGATTGCTGAAAGCACGGACAAAAAAAGAGTCTCAAATCGTGTACTTAAGGCGGCATTGTGCCTATTGTATTTAAATGCGATGCGACTTCTGTGTTTCATTGTCAATGTGTATGTCCAAGGAATACATAGAGCCTGCAGTGGTGTATCGGAAACTAATACTGGTCTCACAGGGAATGCCCAAAGCACCGACTGTAAGATGAGTTTCTATTCTTGTACTTAGGGCATCATTGTGCCATTTGTATTAAATTCCGTTGCGATTTCTGTGTTTCATCGTCAATGTGTATGTACAAGGAATACATTGAACCTGCAGTGGAGCATCGGAAAAAAATACTGCCCTCACAGAGAATGCTCAAAACACCGACTGTAAGAAGAGTCTCTATTCTTGTACTTAAGGCGGCATTGTGCCTTTTGTATTTAATTACGATGCGAATTCTATGCATCATCGTCAATGTGGAAGTCCAAGGAATACATTGAACCTGCAGTGGTGTATCGGAAACTAATACTGGTCTCACAGGGAATGCTCAAAGCACCGCCTGTAAGAAGAGTCTCTATTCTTGTACTTAAGGCGGTAGTGTGCCTTCTGTATTTAAATCCGATGCGATTTCTCTGTTTCATCGTCAATGTGAAGGTCCAACATTGAACCAGCAGTGGTGGATCGGAAACTTATACTGGTCTTACAGGAAAGGATCAAAGCATAGACTCTAAGAAGTCTCACTCTTCTTGCACTTAAGGCGGCATTGTTCCTTTTGTATTTAATTCCGTTGCGATATCTGTGTCTCATCGTTAATGTGAATGTCCAAGGAATACATTGAACCTGCAGTGGTGTATCGGAAGCTAATACTGGTCTCACAGGAAAGGATCAAAGCACAGACTCTAAGAAGTCTGACTCTTCTTGCACTTAAGGCGGCATTGTGCCTTTTGTATTTAATTCCGATCTAACTTCAGTTTTTCATCACCAACGTGTACGTCCAAGGAATACATAGAGCCTGCAGTGGTGTATCGGAAACTAATACTGGTCTCACAGGGAATGCCCAAAGCACCGACTGTAAGATGAGTTTCTATTCTTGTACTTAGGGCATCATTGTGCCATTTGTATTAAATTCCGTTGCGATTTCTGTGTTTCATCGTCAATGTGTATGTCCAAGGAATACATTGAACCTGCAGTGGAGCATCGGAACCTAATACTGCCCTCACAGAGAATGCTCAAAACACCGACTGTAAGAAGAGTCTCTATTCTTGAACTTAAGGCGGCATTGTGCCTTTTGTATTTAATTACGATGCGAATTCTATGCATCATCGTCCATGTGAAAGTCCAAGGAATACATTGAACCTGCAGTGGTGTATCGGAAACTAATACTGGTCTCACAGTGAATGCTCAAAACACCGACTGTAAGAAGAGTCTCTATTTTTATACTTAAGGCGGCATTCTGCCTTTTGCATTTAATTCCGATGCGATTTCTGTATTTCATCGTCAATGTGTATGTCCAATGAATACATTGAACCTGTAGTGGTGCATCGGAAACTAATACTGGTCTCACAGGAAAGGATCAAAGCATAGACTCTAAGACGTCTCACTCTTCTTGCACTTAAGGTTGCAATGAGCCTTTTGTATTTAATTCCGATTCGATTTCTGTGTTTTATCGTCAATGTGAATGTCCAAGGAATACATTGAAACTGCAGTGGTGTATCGGAAACTAATACTGGTCTCACAGGAAAGGATCAAAGCACAGACTCTAAGAAGTCTCACTCTACTTGCATTTAAGGCGGCATTGAGCCTTTTTTTTTTAATTCCGATGCGATTTCTGTGTTTCATCTTCAATGTGTATGTCCAAGGAATACATTGAACCTGCAGTGGTGTATCGGAAACTAATACTGGTCTCACAGGGAATGCTCTAAGCACCGACTGTGGGAAGAGTCTCTATTCTTGTACTTAAGGCGGCATTGTGCCTTTTGTATTTAATTCCGTTGCGATTTCTGTGTTTCATCATCAATGTGTATGTCCAAGGAATACATTGAACCTGCAGTGGGGCATGGGAAACTAATACTGGTCTCACAGGAAAGGATCAAAGCCCAGACTCTAAGACGTCTCACTCTGCTTGCTTTTCAGGTTGCATTGAGCCTTTTGTATTTAACTCCGATGCGATTTCTGTGTTTCATCGTCAATATGTATGTCGAAGGAATACATTGAACCTGCAGTGGTGCATCGGAAACTAATACTGGTCTCACAGGAAAGGATCAACGCCCAGACTCTAAGACGTCTCACTCTTCCTGCACTTCAGGTTGCGTTGAGCCTTTTGTATTTAATTCCGATGCGCTTTCTGTGTTTCATTGTCAATGTGAAGGTCCAAGGAATACATTGAACCTGCAGTGGTGTATCGGAAACTAATACTGGTCTCACTGGGATTGCTGAAAGCACGGACTGTAAAAAGAGTCTCAAATCGTGTACTTAAGGCGGCATTGTGCCTATTGTATTTAAATGCGATGCGACTTCTGTGTTTCATTGCCAATGTGTATGTCCAAGGAATACATAGAGCCTGCAGTGGTGTATCGGAAACTGATACTGGTCTCACAGGGAATGCCCAAAGCACCGACTGTAAGATGAGTTTCTATTCTTGTACTTAGGGCATCATTGTGCCATTTGTATTAAATTCCGTTGCGATTTCTGTGTTTCATCGTCAATGTGTATGTCCAAGGAATACATTGAACCTGCAGTGGAGCATCGGAACCTAATACTGCCCTCACAGAGATTGCTCAAAACACCGACTGTAAGAAGAGTCTCTATTCTTGTACTTAAGGCGGCATTGTGCCTTTTGTATTTAATTACGATGAGAATTCTATGCATCATCGTCAATGTGGAAGTCCAAGGAATACATTGAACCTGCAGTGGTGTATCGGAAACTAATACTGGTCTCACAGGGAATGCTCAAAGCACCGCCTGTAAGAAGAGTCTCTATTCTTGTACTTAAGGCGGTAGTGTGCCTTCTGTATTTAAATCCGATGCGATTTCTCTGTTTCATCGTCAATGTGAAGGTCCAACATTGAACCAGCAGTGGTGGATCGGAAACTTATACTGGTCTTACAGGAAAGGATCAAAGCATAGACTCTAAGAAGTCTCACTCTTCTTGCACTTAAGGCGGGATTGTTCCTTTTGTATTTAATTCCGTTGCGATATCTGTGTCTCATCGTTAATGTGAATGTCCAAGGAATACATTGAACCTGCAGTGGTGTATCGGAAGCTAATACTGGTCTCACAGGAAAGGATCAAAGCCCAGACTCTAAGACGTCTCACACTGCTTGCTTTTCAGGTGGCATTGAGCCTTTTGTATTTAACTCCGATGCGATTTCTGTCTTTCATCGTCAATGTGAAGGTGCAAGGAATATATTGAACCAGCAGTGGTGCATCGGAAACTAATACTGGTCTCACAGGGAATGCTCAAAGCACCGACAGTAAGAAGAGTCTCTATTCTTGTACTTAAGGCGGTATTGTGCCTTTTGTATTTAATTCCGATGCGATTTCTGTGTTTCATCGTCAATGTGTATGTCCAAGGAATACATTGTACCTGCAGTGGTGTATCGGAAAGTAATACTGGTCTCACAGGGAATGCTTAAAGCACCGACTGTAAGAAGAGTCTCTATTCTTGTACTTAGGGCGGCATTGTGCCTTTTTTATTTTATTCCGATGCGATTTCTGTGTTTCATCGTCAATGTGTATGTCCAAGGAATACATTGAACCAGCAGTGGTGCATCGGAACCTAATAGTGGTCTCACAGCGAATGCTCAAAACACCGACTGTAAGAAGAGTCTCTAATCTTGTACTTAAGGCAGCATTGTGCCTTTTGTATTTAATTCCGATGCGTTTTCTATGTATCATCGTCAATGTGAAGGTCCAAGGAATCCATTGAACCTGCAGTGGTGTATCGGAAACTAATACAGGTCTCACAGGGAATGGTCAAAACACCGACTGTAAGAAGAGTCTCTATTCTTGTACTTAAGGCGGCATTGTGCCTTTGGTATTTAATTCCGATGCGATTTCTGTGCTTCAGCGTCAATGTGAAGGTCCAAGGAATACATTGAACCTGCAGTGGTGTATTGGAAACTAATACAGGTCTCACAGGGAATGCTCTAAGCACCGACTGTATGAAGAGTCTCTATTCTTGTACTAAAGGCGGCATTGTGCCTTTTGTATTTAATTCCGATGCGATTTCTGTGTATCATCGTCAATGTGTATGTCCAAGTAATACATTGAACCTGCAGTGGTGTATCGGAAACTAATACTTGTCTCACAGGGAATGCTCAAACCACCGACTGTAATAAGAGTGTCTATTGTTGTACTTAGGGCGGCATTGTGCCTTTTGTATTTAATTCCGATGCGATTTCTATGTATCATCGTCAATGTTATGGTTCAAGGAATACATTGAACCTGCAGTGGTGTATCGGAAACTATTACAGGTCTCACAGGGAAATCTCAAAGCACCGACTGTATGAAGAGTCTCTATTCTTGTAGTTAAGGCGGCATTGTGCCTTTGGTATTTAATTCCGATGCGATTTCTGTGTTTCATCGTCAGTGTGTACGTCCAAGAAATACATTGAACCTGCAGTGGTGTATCGGAAACTAATACTGGTCTCACAGGGAATGCTCAAAGCACCGACTGTAGGAAGAGTCTCTATTCTTGTACTTAAGGCGGCATTGTGCCTTTTGTATTTAATTCCGATGCGATTTCTGTGTATCATCGTCACTGTGTATGTCCAAGGAATACATTGAACCTACAGTGGTGTATCGGAAACTAATTCTGGTCTCACAGGGAATGCTAAAAGCACCAACTGTAAGAAGAGTCTCTATTCCTGTACTTAAGGCGGCAATGTGCCTTCTGTATTTAATTCCGATGCGATTTCAGTGTTTCATCGGCAATGTGTATGTCCAAGGAATACATTGAACCTGCAGAGGTGTATCGGAAACTAATACTGGTCTCACAGGGAATGCTCAAAGCACCGACTGTAAGAAAAATCTCTATTCTTGTACTTAGTGCGGCATTGTGCCTTTTGTATTTAATTCCGATTCGATTTCTGTGTTTCATCGTCAATGTGTATGTCCAAGGAATTCATTGAACCTGCAGTGGTGCATCGGAACCTAATACTGGTCTCACAGGGAATGCTCTAACCACCGACTGTAAGAAGAATCGCTATTCTTGTACTTAAGGCGGCATTGTGCCTTTTGTATTTAATTCCGATGCGATTTCTATGTATCATCGTCAATGTGAAGGTCCAAGGAATACATTGAACCTGCAGTGGTGTATCGGAAACTAATACTGGTCTCACAGGGAACGCTCAAAGCACCGACTGTAAGATGAGTCTCTATTCTTGTACTTAGTGCGGCATTGTGCCTTTTGTATTTAATTCCGATGCGATTTCTGTGTTTCAGCGTCAATGTGAAGGTCCAAGGAATTCATTGAACCTGCAGTGGTGTATCGGAAACTAATACTGGTCTCACAGGAAAGAATCAAAGCACAGACTCTAAGAAGTCTCACTCTTCTTGCACTTAAGGCGGCACTGTGCCTTTTGTATTTAATTCCGATGCGATTTCTGTGTTTCATCGTCAATGTGAAGGTCCATGGAATACATTAAACCTGCAGTGGTGTATCAGAAACTAATACTGGTCTCACAGGGAAAGCTCAAAGCACTGCCTGTAAGAAGAGTCTCTATTCTTGTACTTAATGCGGCATTGTGACTTTTTATTTAATTCCGATGCGATTTCTGTGTTTCATCGTCAATGTGAAGGTTCAAGGAATACATTGAACCTGCAGTGGTGTATCGGATACTAATACAGGTCTCATAGGAAAGGATCGAAGGACTGTCTCTAAAAAGTCTCACTCTTCTTGCACTTAAGGCGGCATTGTGGCTTTTGTATTTAATTCCGATGTAATGTCAGTGTTTTATCAACAATGTGTATGTCCAAGGAATACATTGTACCAGCAGTGGTGTATCGGAAACTAATACTGGTCTCACAGGGAACGCTCAAATCACCGACTGTAAGATGAGTCTCTATTCTTGTACTTAAGGCGGCATTGTGCCTTTGTTATTTAATTCCGATGCGATTTCTGTGTTTCAGCGTCAATGTGAATGTCCAAGGAATACATTGAACCTGCAGTGGGGATATCGGAAACTAATACTGGTCTCACAGGAAAGGATCAAAGCACAGACTCTAAGAAGTCTCAAACTTCTTGCACTTAAGGCGGCATTGTGCCTTTTGTATTTTATTCCGATCTAATTTCAGTTTTTCATCACCAACGTGTACGTCCAAGGAATACATTGAACCCGCAGTGGTGTATCGGAAACTAATACTGGTCTCACAGGAAAGGATCAAAGCACAGACTCTAAGAAGTCTCACTGTTCTTGCACTTAAGGCGGCATTGTGGCTTTTGTATTTAATCCCGATGTAATTTCAGTGTATTATCAACAATGTGTATGTCCAAGGAATACATTGAACCAGCAGTGGTGAATCGGAAACTAATACTTGTCTCAGAGGGAACGCTCAAAGCACCGACTGTAAGATGAGTCTCTATTCTTGTACTTAAGGCGGCATTGTGCCTTTGGTATTTAATTCCGATGCGATTTCTGTGTTTCAGCATCAATATGAAGGTCTATGGAATACAGTGAACCTGCCGTGGTTAATCGGAAACTAATACTGGTCTCACAGGAAAGGATCAAATCACAGTCTCTAAGAAGTCTCACTGTTCTTGCACTTAAGGCGGCATTGTGCCTTTTGTATTTAATTACGATGCGATTTCTGTGTTTCATCGTCAATGTGAAGGTCCAAGGAATACATTGCACCTGCAGTGGTGTATCGGAAACTAATACTGGTCTCACAGGAAAGGATCAAAGCACAGACTCTAAGAAATCTCACTCTTCTTGCACTCAAGGCGGCATTGTGCCTTTTGTATTTAATTACGATGCGATTACTGTGTTTCATCGTCAATGGGAAGGTCCAAGGAATACATTGAACCTGCAGTGGTGTATCGGAAACTAATACTGGTCTCACAGGAAAGGATCAAAGCACAGACTCTAAGAAGTGTCACTCTTCTTGCCCTTAAGGCGGCATTGTGCCTTTTGTATTTTATTCCGATCTAATTTCAGTTTTTCATCACCAACGTGTACGTCCAAGGAATACATTGAACCCGCAGTGGTGTATCGGAAACTAATACTGGTCTCACAGGAAAGGATCAAAGCATAGACTCTAAGAAGTCTCACTCTTCTTGCACTTAAGGCGGCATTGTGTCTTTTGGATTTAATTGCGATGCGATTTCTGTGTTTCATTGTTAATGTGAAGGTCCAAGGAATACATTGAACCTGCTGAGGTGTATCGGAAACTAATACTGGTCTCACAGGAAAGGATCAAAACACAGACTCTAAGAAGTCTCACTCATCTTGCACTTAAGTCGGCATTGTGCCTTTTGTATTTAATTTCGATGTAATATCAGTGTTTCATCGTCAATGTGTATGTAAAAGGAATACATTGAACCTGCAGTGGTGTATCGGAAACTAATACTGGTCTCACAGGAAACGATCAATGGACAGACTCTAAGAAGTCTCACTCATTTTGCACTTAAGGCGGCATTGTGGCTTTTGTATTTAATTCCGATGTAATTTCAGTGTTTCATCGTCAATGTGTATGTCCAAGGAATACATTGAATGAGCAGTGGTGTATCGGAAACTAATACTGGTCTCACAGAGAACGCTCAAAGCACCTACTGGAAGAAGAGTACCTATTCTTGTACTTAAAGCGGCATTGTGCATTTTGTATTTAATTCCGATGCGATTTCTGTGTTTCATCGTCAATGTGTATATCCAAGGAATACGTTGAACCTGCAGTGGTGCATCGGAAACTAATACTGGTCTCACAGGAAATGATCAACGCCCAGACTCTAGGACGTCTCACTCTTCCTGCACTTCAGGCTGCATTGAGCCTTTTGTATTTAATTCCGATGCGATTTCTGTGTTTCATCGTCAATGTGAAGGTCCAAGGAATACATTGAACCGGCAGTGGTGTGTCGGAAACTAATACTGGTCTCACAGGGAATGCTCAAAGCACCGACTGTAAGAAGAGTCTCTAATCTTGTACTTAGGGCGGCATTGTGCCTTTTGTATTTAATTCCGATGCCACTTCTGTGTCTCATCGTCAATGTGTATGTCAAAGGAATACATAGAACCTGCAGTGGTGTATCGGAAACTAATACTGGTATGACAGAGAATGCTCAAAACACCGACCGTAAGAAGAGTCTCTATTCATGTACTTAAGGCGGCTTTGTGCCTGTTGTATTTAATTCCGATGCGATTTCTGTGTTTCATCGTCAATGTGTATGTACAAGGAATACATTGAACCTGCAGTGGTGCATCGGAAACTAATACTGGTCTCACAGGAAAGGATCAATGGACAGACTCTAAAAAGTCTCACTCTTCTTGCACTTAAGGCGGCAATGAGCCCATTTCATTTAATTCCGATGCGATTTCTGTGTTTCATCGTCAATGTGAAGGTCCAAGGAATACATTGAACCTGCAGTGGTGTATCGGAAACTAATACTGGTCTCACAGGAAAGGATCAAAGCACAGACTCGAAGAAGTGTCACTCTTCCTGCACTTAAGGCGGCATTGCGCCTTTTGTATTTAATTCCAATGCAATTTCAGTGGTTCATCGTCAATGTGTAAGTCCTAGGAATACATTGAACCTTCAGTGGTGCATCGGAAACTAATACTGGTCTCACAGGAAAGGATCAAAGCACAGACTCTAAGACGTTCACTCTTCTTGCACTTAAGGTTGCTATGAGCATTTTGTATTTAATTCCGATGCGATTTCTGTGTTTCACCGTCAATGTGAAGATGCAAGGAATACATTGAACCTGCAGTGGTGTATCGGAAAATAATTCTGGTCTCACAGGAAAGGATCAAAGCACAGACTCTAAGAAGTCTCTCTCTACTTGCACTTAAGGCGGCATTGACCCTTTTTTATTTAATTCCGATGCGATTTCTGTCTTTCATCGTCAATGTGTATGTCCAAGGAATACATTGAACCTGCAGTGGTGTATCGGAAACTAATACTGGTCTCACAGGAAAGTATCAAAGCTCAGACTCTAAGAAGTCACACTCTTCTTGCACTTACGGCGGCATTGTGCCTTTTGTATTTAATTCCGTTGCGATATCTGTGTTTCATCGTCAATGTGAATGTCCAAGGAATACTTTGAACCTGCAGTGGTGTATCGGAAACTAATACTGGTCTCACAGGTAAAGCTCAAAGCATCGACTGTAAGAAGGGTCTCTATTCTTATACTTAAGGCGGCATTGTGCCTTTTGTATTTAATTCCGATGCGATTTCTGTGTTTCATCGTCAATGTGAAGGTCCAAGGAATACATTGAACCGGCAGTGGTGTATCGGAAACTAATACTGGTCTCACAGGGAATGCTCAAAGCACCGACTGTAAGAAGAGTCTCTATTCTTGTACTTAAGGCGGCACTGTGCCTTTTGTATTTAATTCCGATGCGATTTCTGTGTTTCATCGTCAATGTGTATGTCCAAGGAATACATTGAACCTGCAGTGGTGCATCGGAACCTAATACTAGTCTCACAGCGAATGCTCAAAACACCGACTGTAAGAAGAGACTCTATTCTTGTACTTAAGGCGGCATTGTGCCTTTTGTATTTAATTCCGATGCGATTTCTATGTGTCATCGTCAATGTGAAGGTCCAAGGAATACATTGAACCTGCTATGGTGTATCGGAAACTAATACTGGTCTCACAGTAAAGGATCAACGCACTGACTCTAAGAAGTCTCACTCTTCTTGCACTTAAGGCGGCATTGTGCATTTTGTATTTAATTCCGATGCGATTTCTGTGTTTCATCGTCAATGTGTATATCCAGGGAATACATTGAACCTGCAGTGGTGTATCGGAAACTAATACTGGTCTCACAGGGAATGCTCAAAGCACCGACTGTAACAAGAGTCTCTATTCTTGTACTTACGGCGGCATTGTGCTTTTTGTATTTCATTCCGATGCAATTTCTGTGTTTCATCGTCAATGTGTATGTCCAAGGAATACATTGAACCTGCAGTGGTGCATCGGAACCTAATACTGGTCTCAGAGGGAATGCTCAAAACACCGACTGTAAGAAAAGTCTCTATTCTTGTACTTAAGGTGGCATTGTACCTTTTGTATTTAATTCCGATACGGTTTCTATGTATCATCGTCATTGTGAAGGTGCAAGGAATACATTGAACTTGCAGGGGTGTATCGGAAACTAATACAGGTCTCACAGGGAATGCTCAAAGCTTCGACTGTAAGACGAGTCTCTATTCTTGTACTTAAGGCGGCATTGTACCTTTGGTATTTAATTCCGATGCGATATCTGTGTTTCATCCTCAATGTGAAGGTCCAAGGAATACATTGAACCTGCAGTGATGTACCGGAAACTAATACTGGTCTCACAGGAAAGGATCAAAGCACAGACTCTAAGAAGTCACACTCTTCTTGCACTTAAGGCGGCATTGTGCCTTTTGTATTTAATTCCGTTGCGATATCTGTTTTTCATCGTCAATGTGAATGTCCAAGGAATACATTGAACCTGCAGTGGTGTATCGGAAACTAATACTGGTCTCACAGGAAAGGATCAAATCACAGACTCTAAGAAATCCCACTCTTCTTGCACACAAGGCGGCATTGTGCCTTTTGTATTTAATTACGATTCGATTTCTGTGTTTCATCGTCAATGTGAAGGTCCAAGTAGTACATTGAAATTGCAGTGGTGTATCGGAAACTAATACTGGTCTCACAGGAAAGGATCAAAGCACAGACTCTAAGAAGTCTCACCCTTCTTGCACTTAAGTCGGCATCGTGCCTTTTGTATTTCATTTCGATGTAATTTCAGTGTTTCATCGTCAATGTGTATGTCCAAGAAATACATTGAACCTGCAGTGGTGTATCGGAAACTAATACTGGTCTCACAGGAAAGGATTAAAGGACAGACTATAAGAAGTCTCACTCTTCTTGCACTTAAGGCTGCATTGTGGCTTTTGTATTTAATTCCGATGTAATTTGAGTGTTTCATCGTCAATGTGTATGTCCAAGGAATACATTGAACCAGCTGTGGTGTATCGGAAACTAATACTGGTCTCACAGGGAACGCTCAAAGCACAGACTCGAAGAAGTGTCACTCTTCCTGCACTTAAGGCGGCATTGCGCCTTTTGTATTTAATTCCAATGTAATTTCAGTGGTTCATCGACAATGTGTAAGTCCTAGGAATACATTGAACCTGCAGTGGTGCATCGGAAACTTACACTGGTCTCACACGAAAGGATCAAAGCACAGACTCTAAGACGTCTCACTCTTCTAGAACTTAAGGTTGCTATGAGCATTTTGTATTTAATTCCGATGCGATTTCTATGTTTCATCGTCAATGTCTATGTCCAAGGAATACATTGAACCTGCAGTGGTGTATCGGAAGCTAATACAGGTGTCACAGGGAATGCTCTAAGCACCGACTGTAGGAAGAGTCTCTATTCTTGTACTTAAGGCGGCATTGTGCCTCTTGTATTTAATTCCGTTGCGATATATGTGTCTCATCGTCAATGTGAATGTCCAAGGAATACATTGAACCTGCAGTGGTGCATCGGAAACTAATACTGGTCTCACAGGAAAGGATCAACGCCCAGACTCTAAGACGTCTCACTCTTCCTGCACTTCAGGTTGCATTGAGCCTTTTGTATTTAATTCCGATGCGCTTTCTGTGTTTCATTGTCAATGTGAAGGTCCAAGGAATACATTGAACCTGCAGTGGTGTATCGGAAACTAATACTGGTCTCACTGGGATTGCTGAAAGCACGGACTGTAAAAAGAGTCTCAAATCGTGTACTTAAGGCGGCATTGTGCCTATTGTATTTAAATGCGATGCGACTTCTGTGTTTCATTGTCAATGTGTATGTCCAAGGAATACATAGAGCCTGCAGTGGTGTATCGGAAACTAATACTGGTCTCACAGGGAATGCGCAAAGCACCGACTGTAAGATGAGTTTCTATTCTTGTACTTAGGGCATCATTGTGCCATTTGTATTAAATTCCGTTGCGATTTCTGTGTTTCATCGTCAATGTGTATGTCCAAGGAATACATTGAACCTGCAGTGGAGTATCGGAACCTAATACTGCCCTCACAGAGAATGCTCAAAACACCGACTGTAAGAAGAGTCTCTATTCTTGTACTTAAGGCGGCATTGTGCCTTTTGTATTTAATTACGATGCGATTTCTATGCATCATCGTCAATGTGAAGGTCCAAGGAATACATTGAACCTGCAGTGGTGTATCGGAAACTAATACTGGTCTCACAGGGAATGCTCAAAGCACCGACCGTAAGAAGAGTCTCTATTCTTGTACTTAAGGCGGTAGTGTGCCTTCTGTATTTAAATCCGATGCGATTTCTCTGTTTCATCGTCAATGTGAAAGTCCAACATTGAACCAGCAGTGGCGGATCGGAAACTTATACTGGTCTTACAGGAAAGGATCAAAGCATAGACTCTAAGAAGTCTGACTCTTCTTGCACTTAAGGTGGCATTGTGCCTTTTGTATTTAATTCCGATCTAATTTCAGTTTTTCATCACCAACGTGTACGTCCAAGGAATACATTGAACCTGCAGTGGTGTATCGGAAACTAATACTGGTCTCACAGTGAATGCTCAAAACACCGACTGTAAGAAAAGTCTCTATTCTTATACTTAAGGCGGCATTCTGCCTTTTGCATTTAATTCCGATGCGATTTCTGTATTTCATCGTCAACGTGTATGTCCAATGAATACATTGAACCTGTAGTGGTGCATCGGAAACTAATACTGGTCTCACAGGAAAGGATCAAAGCACAGACTCTAAGACGTCTCACTCTTCTTGCACTTAAGGTTGCAATGAGCCTTTTGTATTTAATTCCGATTCGATTTCTGTGTTTCATCGTCAATGTGAATGTCCAAGGAATACATTGAAACTGCAGTGGTGTATCGGAAACTAATACTGGTCTCACAGGAAAGGATCAAAGCACAGACTCTAAGAAGTCTCACTCTACTTGCATTTAAGGCGGCATTGTGCCTTTTTTTTAAAATTCCGATGCGATTTCTGTGTTTCATCTTCAATGTGTATGTCCAAGGAATACATTGAACCTGCAGTGGTGTATCGGAAACTAATACTGGTCTCACAGGGAATGCTCTAAGCACCGACTGTAGGAAGAGTCTCTATTCTTGTACTTAAGGCGGCATTGTGCCTTTAATATTTAATTCCGTTGCGATTTCTGTGTTTCATCATCAATGTGTATGTCCAAGGAATACATTGAACCTGCAGTGGGGCATCGGAAACTAATACTGGTCTCACAGGAAAGGATCAAAGCCCAGACTCTAAGACGTCTCACTCTTCTTGCTTTTCAGGTTGCATTGAGCCTTTTGTATTTAATACCGATGCGATTTCTGTGTTTCATCGTCAATGTGTATGTCCAAGGAATACATTGAACCTGCAGTGGTGTATCGGAAAGTAATACTGGTCTCACAGGGAATGTTTAAAGCACCGACTGTAAGAAGAGTCTCTATTCTTGTACTTAGGGCGGCATTGTGCCTTTTTTATTTTATTCCGATGCAATTTCTGTGTTTCATCGTCAATGTGTATGTCCAAGGAATACATTGAACCAGCAGTGGTGCATCGGAACCTAATACTGGTCTCACAGCGAATGCTCAAAACACCGACTGTAAGAAGAGTCTCTATTCTTGTACTTAAGGCAGCATTGTGCCTTTTGTATTTAATTCCGATGCGTTTTCTATGTATCATCGTCAATGTGAAGGTCCAAGGAATCCATTGAACCTGCAGTGGTGTATCGGAAACTAATACAGGTCTCACAGGGAATGGTCAAAACACCGACTGTAAGAAGAGTCTCTATTCTTGTACTTAAGGCGGCATTGTGCCTTTGGTATTTAATTTCGATACGATTTCTGTGTTTCATCGGCAATGTAGAGGTCCATGGAATACATTGAACCTGCAGTGGTGTATCGGAAAGTAATACTGGTCTCACAGGAAAGGATCAAAGCACAGACTCTAAGAAGTCACACTCTTCTTGCACTTAAGGCGGCATTGTGCCTTTTGTATTTAATTCCGTTGCGATATCTGTGTCTCATCGTCAATGTGAATGACCAAGGAATACATTGAACATGCAGTGGTGTATCGGAAACTAATACTGGTCTCACAGGAAAGGATCAAAGCACAGACACTAAGAAGTCACACTCTTATTGCACTTAAGGCGGCATTGTGCCTTTTGTATTTAATTCCGTTGCGATATCTGTACTTCATCGTCAATGTGAAGGTCCTATTAATACATTGAACCTGCAATGGAGTATCGGAAACTAATACTGGTCTCACAGGAAAGGATCAACTCACAGACTCTAAGATGTCTCACTCTTCTTGCACTTAAGGCGGCATTGTGCCTTTTGTATTTAATTCCGATGCGATTTCTGTGTTTCAGCGTCAATGTGAAGGTCTAAGAAATACATTGAACTTTCAGTGGTGTATCGGAAACTAATACTGGTCACACAGGGACAGCTCAAAGCACCGACTGTAAGAAGAGTCTCTATTCTTGTACTTAAGGCGGCATTGTGCCGTTTGTATTTATTTCCGATGCGATTACTGTGTTTCATCGTCATTGTGAAGGTCCAAGGAATACATTGAACGTGCAGTGGTGTATCGGAAACTAATACCGGTCTCAAAGGAAAGGATTAAAGCACAGACTCTAAGAAGTCTCACTCTTCTTGCACTTAAGGCGGCACTGTGCCTTTTGCATTTAATTCCGATGCGATTTCTGTGTTTCATCGTCAACGTGAAAGTCCAAGGAATACATTAAACCTGCAGTGGTGTATCGGAAACTAATACTGGTCTCACAGGGAAAGCTCAAAGCACCGCCTGTAAGAAGAGTCTCTATTCTTGTACTTAATGCGGCATTGTGACTTTTGTATTTAATTCCGATGCGATTTCTGTGTTTCATCGTCAATGTGAAGGTCCAAGGAATACATTGAAACTGCAGTGGTGTATCGGAAACTAATACAGGTCTCCCACTAAAGGATCAAAGCACAGACTCTAAGAAGTCACACTCTTATTGCACTTAAGGCGGCATTGTGCCTTTTGTATTTAATTCCGTTGCGATATCTGTATTTCATCGTCAATGTGAAGGTCCTAGGAATACATTGAACCTGCAGTGGTGTATCGGAAACTAATACTGGTCTCACAGGAAAGGATTAAATCACAGACTCTAAGAAGTCTCACTCTTCTTGCACTTAAGGCGGCATTGTGCCTTTTGTATTTAGATACGATGCGATTTCTGTGTTTCATCGTCAATGTGAAGGTCCAAGGAATACATTGAACCTGCAGTGGTGTATCGGAAGCCAATACTGGTCTCACAGGGAATGCTCTAAGCACCGACTGTAGGAAGAGTCTCTATTCTTGTACTTAAGGCGGCATAGTGCATTTTGTATTTAATTCCAATGCCATTTCTGTGTATCATCGTCACTGTGTATGTCCAAGGAATACATTGAACCTACAGTGGTGTATCGGAAACTAATACTGGTCTCACAGGGAATTCTAAAAGCACCAACTGTAAGAAGAGTCTCTATTCTTGTACTTAAGGCGGTATTGTGCCTTCTGTATTTAATTCCGCTGCGATTTCAGTGTTTCATCGGCAATGTGTATGTCCAAGGAATACATTGAACCTGCAGAGGTGTATCGGAAACTAATACTGGTCTCACAGGGAATGCTCAAATCACCGACTGTAAGAAGAATCTCTATTCTTGTACTTAGTGCGGCATTGTGCCTTTTGTATTTAATTCCGTTGCGATTTCTGTGTTTCATCGTCAATGTGTATGTCCAAGGAATTCATTGAACCTGCAGTGGTGCATCGGAACCTAATACTGGTCTCACAGGGAATGCTCAAAACACCGACTGTAAGAAGAGTCCCTATTCTTGTACTTAAGGCGGCATTGTGCCTTTTGTATTTAATTCCGATGCGATTTCTATGTATCATCGTCAATGTGAATGTCCAAGGAATACATTGAACCTGCAGTGGTGTATCGGAAACTAATACTGGTCACTGGGAACGCTCAAAGCACCGACTGTAAGATGAGTCTCTATTCTTGTACTTAAGGCGGCATTGTGCCTTTGGTATTTAATTCCGATGCGATTTCTGTGTTTCAGCGTCAATGTGAAGGTCCAAGGAATGCATTGAACCTGCAGTGGTGTATTGGAAACTAATACAGGTCTCACAGGGAATGCTCTAAGCACCGACTGTAGGAAGAGTCTCTATTCTTGTACTAAAGGCGGCATTGTGCCTTTTGTATTTAATTCCGATGCGATTTCTGTGTATCATCGTCAAAGTGTATGTCCAAATAATACATTGAACCTGCAGTGGTGTATCGGAAACTAATACTTGGCTCACAGGGAGTGCTCAAACCACCGACTGTAATAAGAGTGTCTATTGTTGTACTTAGGGCGGCATTGTGCCTTTTGTATTTAATTCCGATGCGATTTCTATGTATCATCGTCAATGTTATGGTTCAAGGAATACATTGAACCTGCAGTGGTGTATCGGAAACTATTACAGGTCTCACAGGGAAATCTCAAAGCACCGACTGTAAGAAGAGTCTCTATTCTTGTAGTTAAGGCGGCATTGTGCCTTTGGTATTTAATTCCGATGCGATTTCTGTGTTTCATCGTCAGTGTGTATGTCCAAGAAGTACATTGAACCTGCAGTGGTGTATCGGATACTAATACTGGTCTCACAGGGAATGCTCAAAGCACCGACTGTAGGAAGAGTCTCTATTCTTGTACTTAAGGCGGCATTGTGCCTTTTGTATTTAATTCCGATGCGATTTCTGTGTATCATCGTCAATGAGTATGTCCAAGGAATTCATTGAACCTGCAGTGGTGCATCGGAACCTAATACTGGTCTCACAGGGAATGCTCAAAACACCGACTGTAAGAAGAGTCCCTATTCTTGTACTTAAGGCGGCATTGTGCCTTTGATATTTAATTCCGATGCGATTTCTGTGTTTCATCGGCAATGTGAAGGTCCATGGAATACATTGAACCTGCAGTGGTGTATCGGAAACTAATACTGGTCTCACAGGAAAGGATCAAAGCACAGACTCTAAGAAGTCACACTCTTCTTGCACTTAAGGCGGCATTGTGCCTTTTGTATTTAATTCCGTTGCGATATCTGTGTTTCATCGTCAATGTGAATGACCAAGGAATACATTGAACATGCAGTGGTGTATCGGAAACTAATACTGGTCTCACAGGAAAGGAACAAAGCACAGACTCTAAGAAGTCTCACTCTTCTTGCACTAAAGGCAGCATTGTGCCTTTTATATTATTAATTACGATGCGATTTCTGTGTTTCATCGTCAATGTGAAGGTCCAAGGAATACATTGAACCTGCAGTGGTGTATCGGAAACTAATACTGGTCTCACAGGAAAGGATCAAAGCACAGACACTAAGAAGTCACACTCTTATTGCTCTTAAGGCGGCATTGTGCCTTTTGTATTTAATTCCGTTGCGATATCTGTACTTCATCGTCAATGTGAAGGTCCAAGGAATACATTGAACTTTCAGTGGTGTATCGGAAACTAATACTGGTCTCACAGGGAAAGCTCAAAGCACCGATTGTAAGAAGAGTCTCTATTCTTGTACATAAGGCGGCATTGTGGCTTTTGTATTTAATTCCGATGCGATTTCTGTGTTTCATCGTCATTGTGAAGGTCCAAGGAATACATTGAACCTGCAGTGGTGTATCGGAAACTAATACCGGTCTCAAAGGAGAGGATCAAAGCACAGACTCTAAGAAGTCTCACTCTTCTTGCACTTAAGGCGGCACTGTGCCTTTTGTATTTAATTCCGATGCGATTTCTGTGTTTCATCGTCAATGTGAAGGTCCAAGGAATACATTAAACCTGCAGTGGTGTATCGGAAACTAATACTGGTCTCACAGGGAAAGCTCAAAGCACTGCCTGTAAGAAGAGTCTCAATTCTTGTACTTAATGCGGCATTGTGGCTTTTTATTTAATTCCGATGCGATTTCTGTGTTTCATCGTCAATGTGAAGGTTCAAGGAATACATTGAACCTGCAGTGGTGTATCGGAAACTAATACTGGTCTCCCACTAAAGGATCAAAGCACAGACTCTAAGAAGTCACACTCTTATTGCACTTAAGGCGGCATTGTGCCTTTTGTATTTAATTCCGTTGCGATATCTGTACTTCATCGTCAATGTGAAGGTCCTAGGAATACATTGAACCTGCAATGGTGTATCGGAAACTAATACTGGTCTCACAGGAAAGGATCAAATCACAGACTCTAAAAAGTCTCACTCTTCTTGCACTTAAGGCGGCATTGTGCCTTTTGTATTTAATTACGATGCGATTTCTGTGCTTCATCGTCCATGTGAAGGTCCAAGGAATACATTGGCCATGCAGTGTTGTATCAGAAACTAATACTGGTCTCACAGGAAAGGATCAAAGCACAGACTCTAAGAAGTCACACTCTTATTGCACGTAAGTCGGCATTGTGCCTTTTGTATTTGATTCCGTTGCGATATCTGTATTTCATCGTCAATGTGAAGGTCCTAGGAATACATTGAACCAGCAGTGGTGTATCGGAAACTAATACTGGTCTCACAGGAAAGGATTAAATCACAGACTCTAAGAAGTCTCACCCTTCTTGCACTTAACGCGGCATTGTGCCTTTTGTATTTAATTACGATGCGATTTCTGTGTTTCATCGTCAATGTGAAGGTCCAAGGAATACATTGAATCTGCAGTGGTGTATCGGACGCTAATACTGGTCTCACAGGGAATGCTCTAAGCACCGACTGTAGGAAGAGTCTCTATTCTTGTCCTAAAGGCGGCATTGTGCCTTTTGTATTTAATTCCGATGCGATTTCTGTGTATCATCGTCAATGTGTATGTCCAAGTAATACATTGAACCTGCAGTGGTGTATCGGAAACTAATAATTGTCTCACATGGAATGCTCAAACCACCGACTGTAAGAAGAGTGTCTATGGTTGTACTTAGGGCGGCATTGTGCCTTTTGTATTTAATTCCGATGCGTTTTCTGTGGTTCATCTTCAACGTTTATGTCCAAAGAATACATTGAACCTGCAGTGGTGCATCGTAACCTAATACTGGTCTCACAGGGGATGCTCAAAACACCGACTGCAAGAAGAGTCTCTGTTCTTGTACTTAAGGCGGCATTGTGCCTTTTGTATTTAATTCCGATGCGATTTCTATGTATCATCGTCAATAATAAGGTTCAAGGAATACATTGAACCTGCAGTGGTTTATCGGAAACTAATACAGGTCTCACAGGGAAATCTCAAAGCACCGACTGTAAGAAGAGTCTCTATTCTTGTAGTTAAGGCGGCATTGTGCCTTTGGTATTTAATTCCGATGCGATTTCTGTGTTTCATCGTCAGTGTGTATGTCCAAGAAATACATTGAACCTGCAGTGGTGTATCGGAAACTATTACTGGTCTCACAGGGAATGCTCAAAGCACCGACTGTAGGAAGAGTCTCTATTCTTGCACTTAAGGCGGCATTGTGCCTTTTGTATTTAATTCCGTAGTGATTTCTGTGTTTCATCGTCAATGTGTATGTCCAAGGAATACATAGAACCTGCAGTGGTGCATCGGAAACTAATACTGGTCTCACAGGAAAGGATCAAAGCAAAGACTCAAAGACGTTCACTCTTCTTGCACTTAAGGTTGCAATGAGCCTTTTGTATTTAATTCCGATGTTATTTCTGTGTTTCATCTTCAATGTGAAGGTCCAAGGAATACATTGAACCTGCAGAGGTGTATCGGAAACTAATACTGGTCTCACAGGAAAGGATCAAAGCACAGGCTCTAAGAAGTCTCACTCTACTTGCACTTAATGCGGCATTGAGCCCTTTTTATTTAATTCCGATGCGATTTCTGTGTTTGATCGTCAATGTGAAGGTCCAAGGAATACATTAAACCTGCAGTGGTGTATCGGATACTAATACAGGTCTCATAGGAAAGGATCGAAGGACTGTCTCTAAAAAGTCTCACTCTTCTTGCACTTAAGGCGGCATTGTGGCTTTTGTATTTAATTCCGATGTAATTTCAGTGTTTTATCAACAATGTGTATGTCCAAGGAATACATTGAACCAGCAGTGGTGTATCGGAAACTAATACTGGTCTCACAGGGAACGCTCAAATCACCGACTGTAAGATGAGTCTCTATTCTTGTACTTAAAGCGGCATTGTGCCTTTGTTATTTAAATCCGATGCGATTTCTGTGTTTCAGCGTCAATGTGAATGTCCAAGGAATACATTGAACCTGCAGTGGTGTATCGGAAACTTATACTGGTCTCACAGGAAAGGATCAAAGCACAGACTCTAAGAAGTCTCAAACTTCTTGCACTTAAGGCGGCATTGTGCGTTTTGTATTTAATTCCGATGCGATTTCTGTGTTTCATCGTCAATGTGATGGTCCATGGAATACATTGAACCTGCAGTGGTGTATCGGAAACTAATACTGGTCTCACAGGAAAGGATCAAAGCACAGACCCTAAGAAGACACACTCTTCTTGCACTTAAGGGGGCATTGTGCCTTTTGTATTTAATTCCCTTGCGATATCTGTGATTCATCGTCAATGTGAATGTCCAAGGAATACATTGAACCTGCAGTGGTGTATCGGAAACTAATACTGGTCTCACAGGAAAGGATCAAAGCACAGACTCTAAGAAATCTCACTCTTCTTGCACTCAAGGCGGCATTGTGCCTTTTGTATTTAATTAAGATGCGATTACTGTGTTTCATCGTCAATGTGAAGGTCCAAGGAATACATTGAACCTGCAGTGGTGTATCGGAAACTAATACTGGTCTCACAGGAAAGGATCAAAGCACAGACTCTAAGAAGTGTCACTCTTCTTGCCCTTAAGGCGGCATTGCGCCTTTTGTATTTTATTCCGATCTAATTTCAGTTCTTCATCACCAACGTGTACGTCCAAGGAATACATTGTACCCGCAGTGGTGTATCGGAAACTAATTCTGGTCTCACAGGAAAGGATCAAAGCACAGACCCTAAGAAGTCCCACTCTTCTTGCACTTAAGGCGGCATTGTGTCTTTTGTATTTAATTGCGATGCGATTTCTGTGTTTCATTGTTAATGTGAAGGTCCAAGGAATACATTGAACCTGCTGAGGTGTATCGGAAACTAATACTGGTCTCACAGGAAAGGATCAAAACACAGACTCTATGAAGTCTCACTCTTCTTGCACTTAAGTCGGCATTGTGCCTTTTGTATTTAATTTCGATGTAATTTCAGTGTTTCATCGTCAATGTGTATGTAAAAGGAATACATTGAACCTGCAGTGGTGTATCGGAAACTAATACTGGTCTCACAGGAAAGGATCAAAGGACAGACTCTAAGAAGTCTCACTCATTTTGCACTTAAGGCGGCATTGTGGCTTTTGTATTTAATTCCGATGTAATTTCAGTGTTTCATCGTCAATGTGTATGTCCAAGGAATACATTGAATGAGCAGTGGTGTATCGGAAACTAATACTGGTCTCACAGGGAACGCTCAAAGCACCGACTGGAAGAAGAGTCTCTATTCTTGTACTTAAAGCGGCATTGTGCATTTTGTATTTAATTCCGGTGCGATTTCTGTGTTTCATCGTCAATGTGAAGGTCCAAGGAATACATTGTACCTGCAGTGGTGTATCGGAAAATAATACTGGTCTCACAGGAAAGGATCAAAGCACAGACTCTATGAAGTCTCACTCTACTTGCACTTAAGGCGGCATTGAGCCTTTTTTGTTTAATTCCGATGCGATTTCTGTGTTTCATCGTCGATGTGTATGTCCAAGGATTACATTGAACCTGCAGTGGTGTATCGTAAGCTAATACAGCTCTCACAGGGAATGCTCTAAGCACCGACTGTAGGAAGAGTCTCTATACTTGTACTTAAGGCGGCATTGTGCCTTTTGTATTTAAATCCGTTGCGATTTCTGTGTTTCATCGTCAATGTGTATGTCCAAGGAATACATTGAACCTGCAGTGGTGCATCGGAAACTAATACTGGTCTCACAGGACATGATCAACGCCCAGACTCTAAGACGTCTCACTCTTCCTGCACTTCAGGTTGCATTGAGCCTTTTGTATTTAATTCCGATGCGATTTCTGTGTTTCATCGTCAATGTGAAGGTCCAAGGAATACATTGAACCTGCAGTGGTGTATCGGAAACTAATACTGGCCTCACAGGGAATGCTCAAAGCACCGACTGTAAGAAGAGTCTCTAATCTTGTACTTAGGGCGGCATTGTGCCTTTTGTATTTAATTCCGATGCCACTTCTGTGTCTCATCGTCAATGTGTATGTCAAAGGAATACATAGAACCTGCAGTGGTGTATCGGAAACTAATACTGGTCTGACAGAGAATGCTCAAAACACCGACTGTAAGAAGAGTCTCTATTCATGTACTTAAGGCGGCTTTGTGCCTTTTGTATTTAATTCCGATGCGATTTCTGTGTTTCATCGTCAATGTGTATGTACAAGGAATACATTGAACCTGCAGTGGTGCATCGGAAACTAATACTGGTCTCACAGGAAAGGATCACAGCACAGTCTATAAGAAGTCTCACTCTACTTGCACTTAATGCGGCATTGAGCCCTTTTCATTTAATTCCGATGCGATTTCTGTGTTTCATCGTCAATGTGAAGGTCCAAGGAATACATTAAACCTGCAGTGGTGTATCGGAAACTAATACTGGTCTCGCAGGAAAGGATCAATGGACAGACTCTAAAAAGTCTCACTCTTCTTGCACTTAAGGCGGCATTGTGGCTTTTGTATTTAATCCCGATGTAATTTCAGTGTTTTATCAACAATGTGTATGTCCAAGGAATACATTGAACCAGCAGTGGTGAATCGGAAACTAATACTTGTCTCAGAGGGAACGCTCAAAGCACCGACTGTAAGATGAATCTCTATTCTTGTACTTAAGGCGGCATTGTGCCTTTGGTATTTAATTCCGATGCGATTTCTGTGTTTCAGCGTCAATATGAAGGTCTATGGAATACAGTGAACCTGCCGTGGTTAATCGGAAACTAATACTGGTCTCACAGGAAAGGATCAAATCACAGACTATAAGAAGTCTCACTGTTCTTGCACTTAAGGCGGCATTGTGCCTTTTGTATTTAATTACAATGCGATTTCTGTGTTTCATCGTCAATGTGAAGGTCCAAGGAATACATTGAACCTGCAGGGGTGTATCGGAAACTAATACTGGTCTCACAGGAAAGGATCAAAGCACAGACTCTAAGAAGTCTCACTCTTCTTGCACTTAAGGCGGCATTGTGTCTTTTGTATTTAATTCCGATGCGATTTCTGTGTTTCATCGTCAATGTGAAAGTCCAAGGAAGACATTGAACCTGCAGTGGTGTATCGGAAAAATTAATACTGGTCTCACAGGAACGGATCAAAGCACAGACTCTAAGAAATCTCACTCTTCTTACACTCAAGGCGTCATTGTGGCTTTCGTATTTAATTCCGATGTAATTTCAGTGTTTCATCGTCAATGTGTATGTCCACGGAATACATTGAATGAGCTGTGGTGTATCGGAAACTAATACTGGTCTCACAGGGAATGCTAAAAACACCGACTGGAAGGAGAGTCTCTATTCTTCTACTTAAAAAGGCATTGTGCTTTTTGTATTTAATTCCGATGCGATATCTGTGTTTCATCGTCAATGTGAGGTCCAAGGAACACATTGAACCTGCAGTGGTGTATCGTAAGCTAATAAAGGTCTCACAGGGAATGCTCTAAGCACCGACTGTAGGAAGAGTCTCTATTCTTGTACTTAAGGCGGCATTGTGCCCTTTGTATTTAATTCCGTTGCGATTTCTGTGTTTCATCGTCAATGTGTATGTACAAGGAATACATTGAACCTGCAGTGGTGCATCGGAAACTAATTCTGGTCTCACAGGAAAGGATCATAGCACAGACTCAAAGAGGTCTCACTCTTCTTGCACTTAAGGTTGCAATGAGCCGTTTGTATTTAATTCCGATGTTATTTCTGTGTTTCATCTTCAATGTGAAGGTCCAAGGAATACATTGAACCTGCAGTGGTGTATCGGAAACTAATACTGGTGTCGCAGGGAATGCTTATAGCACCCTCTGTAAGAAGAGTCTCTATTCTTGTATTTAAGGCGGAATTGTGCATTCTGTATTTAATTCCGATGCGATTTCAGTGTTTTATCGTCAATGTGTATGTCCAAGGAATACATTGAACCTGCAGAGGTGATACGGACACTAATACTGGTCTGATAGGGAATGCTCAAAGCACCGACTGTAAGAAGTGTCTCCATTCTTGTACTTGAGGCGGCATTGTGCCTTTTGTATTTAATTCCGATGCGATTTCTGTGTTTCATCGTCAATGTGAAGGTCCAAGGAATACATTGAACCTGCAGTGGTGTATCGGAAACTAATACTGATCTCACAGGAAAGGATCAAAGCACAGACTCTAAGAAGTCTCACTCTTCTTGCACTTAAGGCAGCATTGTTCCTTTTGTATTTAATTCCGTTGCGATATCTGTGCTTCATCGTCAATGTAAATGACCAAGGAATACATTGAACCTGCAGTGGTGTAGCGGAAACTAATACTGGCCTCACAGGAAAGGATCAAAGCACAGACTCTAAGAAGTCTCACTCTTCTTTCACTTAAGGCAGCATTGTGCCTTTTGTATTTCATTACGATGCGATTTCTGTGTTTCATCGTCAATGTGAAGTTCCAAGGAATACATTGAACCTGCAGTTGTGTATCGGAGACTAATACTGGTCTCACAGTGAATGCTCAAAACACCGACTGTAAGAAGAGTCTCTATTCTTGTTCTTAAGACGGCATTGTTCCTTTTGTATTTAATTCCGATGCGATTTCTGTGTTTCATTGTCAATGTGAAGGTCCAAGGAATACATTGAACCGGCAGTGGTGTATCGGAAACTAATACAGGTCTCACAGGGAATGCTCAAAGCACCGACTGTAAGAAAAGTCTCTATTCTTGTACTTAAGGCGGCACTGTGCCTTTTGTATTTAATTCCGATGCGATTTCTGTGTTTCATCGTCAATGTGTATGTCCAAGGAATACATTGAACCTGCAGTGGTGCATCGGAACCTAATACTAGTCTCACAGCGAATGCTCAAAACACCGACTGTAAGAAGAGTCTTTATTCTTGTACTTAAGGCGGCATTGTGCCTTTTGTATTTAATTCCGATGCGATTTCTATGTGTCATCGTCAATGTGAAGGTCCAAGGAATACATTGAACCTGCAGTGGTGTATTGGAAACTAATACTGGTCTCACAGTAAAGGATCAATGCACTGACTCTAAGAAGTCTCACTCTTCTTGCACTTAAGGCGGCATTGTGCATTTTGTATTTAATTCCGATGCGATCTCTGTGTTTCATCGTCAATGTGAAGGTCCAAGGAATACATTGAACCTGCAGTGGTGTATCGGAAACTAATACTGGTCTCACAGGAAAGGATCAAAGCACAGACTCTAAGAAGTCTCAACCTTCTTGCACTTAAGGCGGCATTGTGCCTTTTGTATTGACTTACGATGCGATTTCTGTGTTTCATCGTCAATGTGAAGGTCCGAGGAATACATGGAACCTGCAGTGGTGTATCGGAAACTAATACTGGTCTCACAATAAAGGATCAAAGCACAGACTCTAATAAGTCTCACTCTTCTTGCACTTAAGGCGGCATTGTGCCTTTTGTATTTAATTCCGATCTAATTTCAGTTTTTCATCACCAACGTGTACGTCCAGGGAATACATTGAACCTGCAGTGGTGTATCGGAAACTAATACTGGTCTCACAGAGAATGCTCAAAACACCGACTGTAAGAAGAGTCTCTATTCTTGTACTTAAGGCGGCATTGTGCCCTTTGTATTTAATTCCGATGCGATTTCTGTGTTTCATCGTCAATGTGTGTGTCCAAGGAATACATTGAACCTGCAGTGGTGCATCGGAAACTAATACTGGTCTCACAGGAAAGGATCAAAGCACAGACTCTAAGACGTCTCACTCTTCTTGCACTTAAGCATGCAATGAGCCTTTTGTATTTTATTCCGATATGATTTCTGTGTTTCATCGTCAATGTGAAGGTCCAAGGAATACATTGAACCTGCAGTGGTGTATCGGAAACTAATACTGGTCTCACAGGACAGGATCAAAGCACAGACTCTAAGAAGTCTCACTCTACTTGCACTGAAGGCGGCATTGAGCCTTTTTTATTTAATTCCGATGCGATTTCTGTGTTTAATGGTCAATGTGTATGTCCAAGGAAAACATTGAACCTTGCAGTGGTGTATCAGAAGCTATTACTGGTCTCACAGGGAATGCTCTAAGCACCGACCGTAGCAAGAGTCTCTATTCTTGTACTAAAGGCGGCATTGTGCCTTTTGTATTTAATTCCGATTCGATTTCTGTGAATCATTGTCAATGTGTATGTCCAAGTAATACATTGAACCGGCAGTGGTGTATCGGAAACTAATACTTGTCTCACAGGGAATGCTTAGACCACCGACTGAAAGAAGAGTCTCTATTCTTGTACTTAGGGCGGCATTGTGCTTTTGTATTTAATTCCGATGCGATTTCTGTGTTTCATCGTCAACGTGCATGTCCAAAGAATACATTGAACCTGCAGTGGTGCATCGGAACCTAATACTGGTCTCACAGGGAATGTTCAAAACACCGACTGTAAGAAGGGTCTCTATTCTTCTACTTAAGGCGGCATTGTGCCGTTTGTATTTAATTCCGATGCGATTTCTATGTGTCATCGACAATGTTAAGGTTCAAGGAATACACTGAACCTGCAGTGGTGTATCAGAAGCTAATACTGGTCTCACAGGGAAAGCTCAAAGCACCGACTGTAAGAAGAGTCTCTATTCTTGTACTTAAGGCGGCATTGTGCCTTTTGTATTTAATTACGATGCGATTTCTGTGTTTCATCGTCAATGTGAAGGTCCAAGGAATACATTGAACCTGCAGTGGTGTATCGGAAACTAATACTGGTCTCACAGGAAAGGATCAAAGCACAGACTCTAAGAAGTCTCACTCTTCTTGCACTTAAGGCGGCATTGTGTCTTTTGTATTTAATTCCGATGCGATTTCGGTGTTTCATCGTCAATGTGAATGTCCAAGGAACACATTGAACCTGCAGTGGTGTATCGGAAACTAATACTGGTCTCACAGGAAAGGATCAAAGCACAGACTCTAAGAAGTCTCACCCTTCTTGCACTTAAGGCGGCATTGTGTCTTTTGTATTTAATTCCGATGCGATTTCAGTGTTTCATCGTCAATGTGAATGTCCACGGAATACATTGAATGAGCTGTGGTGTATCGGAAACTAATACTGGTCTCACAGGGAACGCTAAAAGCACCGACTGGAAGAAGAGTCTCTATTCTTCTACTTAAAGCGGCATTGTGCTTTTTGTATTTAATTCCGATGCGATATCTGTGTTTCATCGTCAATGTGAGGTCCAAGGAACACATTGAACCTGCAGTGGTGTATCGGAAACTAATACTGGTCTCACAGGAAAAGATCAAAGCACAGACTCGAAGAAGTGTCACTCTTCCTGCACTTAAGGCGGCATTGCGCCTTTTGTATTTAATTCCAATGCAATTTCAGTGGTTCATCGTCAATGTGTAAGTCCTAGGAATACATTGAACCTTCATTGGTGCATCGGAAACTAATACTGGTCTCACAGGAAAGGATCAAAGCACAGACTCTAAGACGTTCACTCTTCTTGCACTTAAGGTTGCTATGAGCATTTTGTATTTAATTCCGATGCGATTTCTGTTTTTCATCGTCAATGTGAAGATGCAAGGAATACATTGAACCTGCAGTGGTGTATCGGAAAATATTACTGGTCTCACAGGAAAGGATCAAAGCACAGACTCTAAGAAGTCTCTCTCTACTTGCACTTAAGGCGGCATTGACCCTTTTTTATTTAATTCCGATGCGATTTCTGTCTTTCATCGTCAATGTGTATGTCCAAGGAATACATTGAACCTGCAGTGGTGTATCGTAAGCTAATACAGGTCTCACAGGGAATGCTCTAAGCACCGACTGTAGGAAGAGTCTCTATTCTTGTACTTAAGGCGGCATTGTGCCTTTTGTATTTTATTCCGTTGCGATTTCTGTGTTTCATCGTCAATGTGTATGTACAAGGAATACATTGAACCTGCAGTGGTGCATCGGAAACTAATTCTGGTCTCACAGGAAAGGATCATAGCACAGACTCAAAGAGGTCTCACTCTTCTTGCACTTAAGGTTGCAATGAGCCGTTTGTATTTAATTCCGATGTTATTTCTGTGTTTCATCTTCAATGTGAAGGTCCAAGGAATACATTGAACCTGCAGTGGTGTATCGGAAACTAATACTGGTCTCACAGGAAAGGATTAAAGCACAGACTCTAAGAAGTCTCACTCTACTTGCACTTAATGCGGCATTGAGCCCTTTTTATTTAATTCCGATGCGATTTCTGTGTTTCATCGTCAATGTGAAGGTCCAAGGAATACATTGAACCTGCAGTGGTGTATCGGAAACTAATACTGGTGTCGCAGGGAATGCTTATTGCACCCTCTGTAAGAAGAGTCTCTATTCTTGTATTTAAGGCGGAATTGTGCATTCTGTATTTAATTCCAATGCGATTTCAGTGTTTTATCGTCAATGTGTATGTCCAAGGAATACATTGAACCTGCAGAGGTGTTACGGACACTAATACTGGTCTGATAGGGAATGCTCAAAGCACCGACTGTAAGAAGTGTCTCCATTCTTGTACTTGAGGCGGCATTGTGCCTTTTGTATTTAATTCCGATGCGATTTCTGTGTTTCATCGTCAATGTGAAGGTCCAAGGAATACATTGAACCTGCAGTGGTGTATCGGAAAGTAATACTGGTCTCACACGAAAGGATCAAAGCCCAGACTCTAAGAAATCTCACTCTTCTTGCACTTAAGGCGGCATTGTGCCTTTTGTATTTAATTCCGACCTAATTTCAGTTTTTTATCACCAACGTGTACGTCCAAGGAATACATTGAACCTGCAGTTGTGTATCGGAGACTAATACTGGTCTCACAGTGAATGCTCAAAACACCGACTGTAAGAAGTGTCTCTATTCTTGTTCTTAAGGCGGCATTGTTCCTTTTGTATTTAATTCCGATGCGATTTCTGTGTTTCATTGTCAATGTGAAGGTCCAAGGAATACATTGAACCGGCAGTGGTGTATCGGAAACTAATACAGGTCTCACAGGGAATGCTCCAAGCACCGACTGTAAGAAGAGTCTCTATTCTTGTACTTAAGGCGGCACTGTGCCTTTTGTATTTAATTCCGATGCGATTTCTGTGTTTCATCGTCAATGTGTATGTCCAAGGAATACATTGAACCTGCAGTGGTGCATCGGAACCTAATACTAGTCTCACAGCGAATGCTCAAAACACCGACTGTAAGAAGAGTCTCTATTCTTGTACTTAAGGCGGCATTGTGCCTTTTGTATTTAATTCCGATGCGATTTCTATCTGTCATCGTCAATGTGAAGGTCCAAGGAATACATTGAACCTGCTATGGTGTATCGGAAACTAATACTGGTCTCACAGTAAAGGATCAATGCACTGACTCTAAGAAGTCTCACTCTTCTTGCACTTAAGGCGGCATTGTGCATTTTGTATTTAATTCCGATGCGATCTCTGTGTTTCATCGTCAATGTGAAGGTCCAAGGAATACATTGAACCTGCAGTGGTGTATCAGAAACTAATACTGGTCTCACAATAAAGGATCAAAGCACAGACTCTAATAAGTCTCACTCTTCTTGCACTTAAGGCGGCATTGTGCCTTTTGTATTTAATTCCGATCTAATTTCAGTTTTTCATCACCAACGTGTACGTCCAGGGAATACATTGAACCTGCAGTGGTGTATCGGAAACTAATACTGGTCTCACAGAGAATGCTCAAAACACCGACTGTAAGAAGAGTCTCTATTCTTGTACTTAAGGCGGCATTGTGCCCTTTGTATTTAATTCCGATGCGATTTCTGTGTTTCATCGTCAATGTGTACGTCCAAGGAATACATTGAACCTGCAGTGGTGCATCGGAAACTAATACTGGTCTCACAGGAAAGGATCAAAGCACAGACTCTAAGACATCTCACTCTTCTTGCACTTAAGGATGCAATGAGCCTTTTGTATTTTATTCCGATATGATTTCTGTGTTTCATCGTCAATGTGAAGGTCCAAGGAATACATTGAACCTGCAGTGGTGTATCGGAAACTAATACTGGTCTCACAGGACAGGATCAAAGCACAGACTCTAAGAAGTCTCACTCTACTTGCACTGAAGGCGGCATTGAGCCTTTTTTATTTAATTCCGATGCGATTTCTGTGTTTAATGGTCAATGTGTATGTCCAAGGAAAACATTGAACCTTGCAGTGGTGTATCAGAAGCTATTACTGGTCTCACAGGGAATGCTCTAAGCACCGACCGTAGCAAGAGTCTCTATTCTTGTACTAAAGGCGGCATTGTGCCTTTTGTATTTAATTCCGATGCGATTTCTGTGAATCATCGTCAATGTGTATGTCCAAGTAATACATTGAACATGCAGTGGTGTATCGGAAACTAATACTTGTCTCACAGGGAATGCTTAGACCACCGACTGAAAGAAGAGTCTCTATTCTTGTACTTAGGGCGGCATTGTGCTTTTGTATTTAATTCCGATGCGATTTCTGTGTTTCATCGTCAACGTGCATGTCCAAAGAATACATTGAACCTGCAGTGGTGCATCGGAACCTAATACTGGTCTCACAGGGAATGTTCAAAACACCGACTGTAAGAAGGGTCTCTATTCTTCTACTTAAGGCGGCATTGTGCCGTTTGTATTTAATTCCGATGCGATTTCTATGTGTCATCGACAATGTTAAGGTTCAAGGAATACATTGAACCTGCAGTGGTGTATCGGAAACTAATACTGGTCTCACAGGGAATGCTCAAAGCACCGACTGCAGGAAGAGTCTCTATTCTTGTACTTAAGGCGTCATTGTGCCTTTTGTATTTACTTCCGATCCGATTTCTGTGTATCATCGTCAATGTGTACGTCCAAGGAATACATTGAACCTGCAGTGGTGTATCGGAAACTAATACTGGTCTCACAGGAAAGGATCAAAGCACAGACTCTAAGAAGTCTCACTCTTCTTGCACTTAAGGCGGCATTGTTCCTTTTGTATTTAATTCCGTTGCGATATCTGTGTTTCATCGTCAATGTGAATGTCCAAGGAATACATTGAACCTGCAGTGGTGTATCGGAAACTAATACTGGCCTCACAGGAAAGGATCAAAGCACAGACTCTAAGAAGTCTCACTCTTCTTGCACTTAGAGCAGCATTGTGCCTTTTGTATTTAATTATGAAGCGATTTCTGTGTTTCATCGTCAAGGTGAAGTTCCAAGGAATACATTGAACTTGCAGTGGTGTTCGGATAGTAATACTGGTCTCACACGAAAGGACCAAACCCAGACTCTAAGAAATCTCACTCTGCTTGCACTTAAGGCGGCATTGTGCCTTTTGTATTTAATTCCGACCTAATTTCAGTTTTTTATCACCAACGTGTACGACCAAGGAATACTTTGAACCTGCAGTTGTGTATCGGAGACTAATACTGGTCTCACAGTGAATACTCAAAACACCGACTGTAAAAAGAGTCTCTATTCTTGTACTTAAGGCGGCATTGTGCCTTTTGTAATTAATTCCGATTCGATTTCTGTATTTCATCGTCAATGTGTATGTCCAAGGAATACGTTGAACCTGCAGTGGTGTATCGGAAACTAATACTGGTCTCACAGGAAAGGATCAAAGCACAGACTCTAAGAAGTCTCACTCTTCTTGCACTTAAGGCAGCATTGTGCCTTTTGTATATAATTCCGTTGCGATATCTGTACTTCATCGTCAATGTGAAGGTCCTAGGAATACATTGAACCTGCAATGGTGTATCGGAAACTAATACTGGTCTCACAGGAAAGGATCAAATAACAGACTCTAAGAAGTCTCACTGTTCTTGCACTTAAGGCGGCATTGTGCCTTTTGTATTTAATTACGATGCGATTTCTGTGTTTCATCGTCAATGTGAAGGTCCAAGGAATACATTGAACCTGCAGTGGTGTATCGGAAACTAATACTGGTCTCACAGGAAAGGATCAAAGCACAGACTCTAAGAAGTCTCACTCTTCTTGCACTTAAGGCGGCATTGTGTCTTTTGTATTTAATTCCGATGCGATTTCGGTGTTTCATCGTCAATGTGAATGTCCAAGGAACACATTGAACCTGCAGTGGTGTATCGGAAACTAATACTGGTCTCACAGGAAAGGATCAAAGCACAGACTCTAAGAAGTCTCACTCTTCTTGCACTTAAGGCGGCATTGTGTCTTTTGTATTTAATTCCGATGCGATTTCAGTGTTTCATCGTCAATGTGAATGTCCACGGAATACATTGAATGAGCTGTGGTGTATCGGAAACTAATACTGGTCTCACAGGGAACGCTAAAAGCACCGACTGGAAGAAGAGTCTCTATTCTTGTACTTAAGGCGGCATTGTGCCTTTTGTATTTAATTCCGTTGCGATTTCTGTGTTTCATCGTCAATGTGTATGTACAAGGAATACATTGAACCTGCAGTGGTGCATCGGAAACTAATTCTGGTCTCACAGGAAAGGATCATAGCACGGACTCAAAGAGGTCTCACTCTTCTTGCACTTAAGGTTGCAATGAGCCGTTTGTATTTAATTCCGATGTTATTTCTGTGTTTCATCTTCAATGTGAAGGTCCAAGGAATACATTGAACCTGCAGTGGTGTATCGGAAACTAATACTGGTATCACAGGAAAGGATTAAAGCACAGACTCTAAGAAGTCTCACTCTACTTGCACTTAATGCGGCATTGAGCCCTTTTTATTTAATTCCGATGCGATTTCTGTGTTTCATCGTCAATGTGAAGGTCCAAGGAATACATTGAACCTGCAGTGGTGTAGCGGAAACTAATACTGGCCTCACAGGAAAGGATCAAAGCACAGACTGTAAGAAGAGTCTCTATTCTTGTACTTAAGGCGGCATTGTGCCTTTTGTATTCAATTCCGATATGATTTCTGTGTATCATCGTCCATCTGAAGGTCCAAGGAATACATTGAACTTGCAGTGGTGTATCGGAAACTAATACTGGTGTCGCAGGGAATGCTTATAGCACCCTCTGTAAGATGAGTCTCTATTCTTGTATTTAAGGCGGTATTGTGCATTCTGTATTTAATTCCGATGCGATTTCAGTGTTTTATCGTCAATGTGTATGTCCAAGGAATACATTGAACCTGCAGAGGTGTTACGGACACTAATACTGGTCTGATAGGGAATGCTCAAAGCACCGACTGTAAGAAGAGTCTCCATTCTTGTACTTGAGGCGGCATTGTGCCTTTTGTATTTAATTCCGATGCGATTTCTCTGTTTCATCGTCAATGTGAAGGTCGAAGGAATACATTGAACCTGCAGTGGTGGATCGGAAACTAATACTGGTCTTACAGGAAAGGATCAAAGCACAGACTCTAAGAAGTCTTACTCTTCTTGCACTTAAGGCTGGATTGTGCCCTTTGTATTTAATTCCGATGCGATTTCTGTGTTTCATCGTCAATGTGAAGGTCCAAGGAATACATTAAACATGCAGTGGTGTATCGGAAACTAATACTGGTCTCACAGGAAAGGATCAAAGCTCAGACTCTAAGAAGTCACACTCTTCTTGCACTTACGGCGGCATAGTGCCTTTTGTATTTAATTCCGTTGCGATATCTGTGTTTCATCGTCAATGTGAATGTCCAAGGAATACATTGAACCTGCAGTGGTGTATCGGAAACTAATACTGGTCTCACAGGTAAAGCTCAAAGCATCGACTGTAAGAAGGGTCTCTATTCTTGTACTTAAGGCGGCATTGTGCCTTTTGTATTTAATTCCGATGCGATTTCTGTGTTTCATCGTCAATGTGAAGGTCCAAGGAATACATTGAACCTGCAGTGGTGCATCGGAAACTAATACTGATCTCACAGGAAAGGATCAAAGCACAGACTCTAAGAAGTCTCACTCTTCTTGCACTTAAGGCAGCATTGTTCCTTTTGTATTTAATTCCGTTGCGATATCTGTGTTTCATCGTCAATGTAAATGACCAAGGAATACATTGAACCTGCAGTGGTGTAGCGGAAACTAATACTGGCCTCACAGGAAAGGATCAAAGCACAGACTCTAAGAAGTCTCACTCTTCTTGCACTTAAGGCAGCATTGTGCCTTTTGTATTTAATTACGATGCGATTTCTGTGTTTCATCGTCAATGTGAAGTTCCAAGGAATACATTGAACCGGCAGTGGTGTATCGGAAAGTAATACTGGTCTCACACGAAAGGATCAAAGCCCAGACTCTAAGAAATCTCACTCTTCTTGCACTTATGGCGGCATTGTGCCTTTTGTATTTAATTCCGACCTAATTTCAGTTTTTTATCACCAACGTGTACGTCCAAGGAATACATTGAACCTGCAGTTGTGTATCGGAGACTAATACTGGTCTCACAGTGAATGCTCAAAACACCGACTGTAAGAAGAGTCTCTATTCTTGTACATAAGGCGGCATTGTTCCTTTTGTATTTAATTCCGATGCGATTTCTGTGTTTCATCGTCAATGTGAAGGTCCAACGAATACATTGAACCGGCAGTGGTGTATCGGAAACTAATACTGGTCTCACAGGGAATACTCAAAGCACCGACTGTAAGAAGAGTCTCTATTTTTGTACTTAAGGCGGCACTGTGCCTTTTGTATTTAATTCCGATGCGATTTCTGTGTTTCATCGTCAATGTGTATGTCCAAGGAATACATTGAACCTGCAGTGGTGCATCGGAACCTAATACTAGTCTCACAGCGAATGCTCAAAACACCGACTGTAAGAAGAGTCTCTATTCTTGTACTTAAGGCGGCATTGTGCCTTTTGTATTTAATTCCGATGCAATTTCTATGTGTCATCGTCAATGTGAAGGTCCAAGGAATACATTGAACCTGCTATGGTGTATCGGAAACTAATACTGGTCTCACAGTAAAGGATCAATGCACTGACTCTAAGAAGTCTCACTCTTCTTGCACTTAAGGCGGCATTGTGCATTTTGTATTTAATTCCGATGCGATCTCTGTGTTTCATCGTCAATGTGAAGGTCCAAGGAATACATTGAACCTGCAGTGGTGTATCGGAAACTAATACTGGTCTCACAGGAAAGGATCAAAGCACAGACTCTAAGAAGTCTCAACCTTCTTGCACTGAAGGCGGCATTGTGCCTTTTGTATTGACTTACGATGCGATTTCTGTGTTTCATCGTCAATGTGAAGGTCCGAGGAATACATTGAACCTGCAGTGGTGTATCGGAAACTAATACTGGTCTCACAGGAAAGGATCAAAGCACAGACTCTAATAAGTCTCACTCTTCTTGCACTTAAGGCGGCATTGTGCCTTTTGTATTTAATTCCGATCTAATTTCAGTTTTTCATCACCAACGTGTACGTTCACGGAATACATCGAACCTGCAGTGGTGTATCGGAAACTAATACTGGTCTCACAGAGAATGCTCAAAACACCGACTGTAAGAAGAGTCTCTATTCTTGTACTTAAGGCGGCATTGTGCCCTTTGTATTTAATTCCGATGCGATTTCTGTGTTTCATCGTCAATGTGTATGTCCAAGGAATACATTGAACCTGCAGTGGTGCACCGGAAACTAATACTGGTCTCACAGGATAGGATCAAAGCACAGACTCTAAGACGTCTCACTCTTCTTGCACTTAAGGATGCAATGAGCCTTTTGTATTTTATTCCGATGCGATTTCTGTGTTTCATCGTCAATGTGAAGGTCCAAGGAATACATTGAACCTGCAGTGGTGTATCGGAAACTAATACTGGTCTCACAGGACAGGATCAAAGCACAGACTCTAAGAAGTCTCACTCTACTTGCACTGAAGGCGGCATTGAGCCTTTTTTATTTAATTCCGATGCGATTTCTGTGTTTAATGGTCAATGTGTATGTCCAAGGAAAACATTGAACCTTGCAGTGGTGTATCAGAAGCTATTACTGGTCTCACAGGGAATGCTCTAAGCACCGACCGTAGCAAGAGTCTCTATTCTTGTACTAAAGGCGGCATTGTGCCTTTTGTATTTGATTCCGATGCAATTTCTGTGACTCATCGTCAATGTGTATGTCCAAGTAATACATAGAACCTGCAGTGGTGTATCGGAACCTAATACTTGTCTCACATTGAATGCTTAAACCACCGACTGAAAGAAGAGTCTCTATTCTTGTACTTAGGGCGGCATTGTGCTTTTGTATTTAATTCCGATGCGATTTCTGTGTTTCATCGTCAACGTGCATGTCCAAAGAATACATTGAACCTGCAGTGGTGCATCGGAAACTAATACTGGTCTCACAGGGAATGTTCAAAACACCGACTGTAAGAAGGGTCTCTATTCTTCTACTTAAGGCGGCATTGTGCCGTTTGTATTTAATTCAGATGCGATTTCTATGTGTCATCGACAATGTTAAGGTTCAAGGAATACATTGAACCTGCAGTGTTGTATCAGAAGCTAATACTGGTCTCACAGGGAAAGCTCAAAGCACCGATTGTAAGAAGAGTCTCTATTCTTGTACTTAAGGCGGCATTGTGCCTTTGGTATTTAATTCCGATGCGATTTCTGTGTTTCATCGTCAGTGTGTATGTCCAAGGAATACATTGAACCTGCAGTGGTGTATCGGAAACTAATACTGGTCTCACAGGGAATACTCGAAGCACCGACTGTAGGAAGAGTCTCTATTCTTGTACTTAAGGCGTCATTGTGCCTTTTGTATTTACTTCCGATGCGATTTCTGTGTATCATCGTCAATGTGTACGTCCAAGGAATACATTGAACCTGCAGTGGTGTATCGGAAACTAATACTGGTCTCACAGGAAAGGATCAAAGCACAGACTCTAAGAAGTCTCACTCTTCTTGCACTTAAGGCGGCATTGTTCCTTTTGTATTTAATTCCGTTGCGATATCTGTGTTTCATCGTCAATGTGAATGTCCAAGGAATACATTTAACCTGCAGTGGTGTATCGGAAACTAATACTGGCCTCACAGGAAAGGATCAGAGCACAGACTCTAAGAAGTCTCACTCTTCTTGCACTTAGAGCAGCATTGTGCCTTTTGTATTTAATTACGAAGCGATTTCTGTGTTTCATCGTCAAGGTGAAGTTCCAAGGAATACATTGAACCTGCAGTGGTGTATCGGATAGTAATACTGGTCTCACACGAAAGGACCAAACCCAGACTCTAAGAAATCTCACTCTTCTTGCACTTAAGGCGGGATTGTGCCTTTTGTATTTAATTCCGACCTAATTTCAGTTTTTTATCACCAACGTGTACGTCCAAGGAATACTTTGAACCTGCAGTTGTGTATCGGAGACTAATACTGGTCTCACAGTGAATGCTCAAAACACCGACTGTAAAAAGAGTCTCTATTCTTGTACTTAAGGCGGCATTGTGCCTTTTGCATTTAATTCCGTTGCGATATCTGTACTTCATCGTCAATGTGAAGGTCCTAGGAATACATTGAACCTGCAATGGTGTATCGGAAACTAATACTGGTCTCACAGGAAAGGATCAACTCACAGACTCTAAGAAGTCTCACTCTTCTTGCACTTAAGGCGTCATTGTGCCTTTTGTATTTAATTCCCATGCGATTTCTGTGTTTCATCGTCAATGTGAAGGTCTAAGGAATACATTGAACTTTCAGTGGTGTATCGGAAACTAATACTGGTCTCACAGGGAAAGCTCAAAGCACCGACTGTAAGAAGAGTCTCTATTCTTGTACTTAAGGCGGCATTGTGCCTTTTGTATTTAATTCTGATGCGATTTCTGTATTTCATCGTCAATGTGCATGTCCAAGGAATACATTGAACCTGCAGTGGTGCATCGGAAACCAATACTGGTCTCACAGGAAAGGATCAAAGCACAGACTCTAAGCCGTCTCACTCTTCTTGCACTTAAGGTTGCAATGATCCATTTGTATTTAATTCCGATGCGATTTCTGTGTTTCATCGTCAATGTGAAGGTCTAAGGAATACATTGAACTTTCAGTGGTGTATCGGAAACTAATACTGGTCTCACAGGGAAAGCTCAAAGCACCGACTGTAAGAAGAGTCTCTATTCTTGTACTTAAGGCGGCATTGTGCCTTTTGTACTTAATTCCGTTGCGATTTCTGTGTTTCATCGTCAATGTGAAGGTCCAAGGAATCCATTGAACCTGCAGTGGTGTATCGGAAACTAATACAGGTCTCACAGGGGATGCTCAAAGCACCGACTTTAAGAAGAGTCTCTATTCTTGTACTTAAGGCGGCATTGTGCCTTTGGTATTTAATTCCGATGCGATTTCTGTGTTTCATCGTCAATGTGAAGGTCCAAGGAATACATTGAACCTGCAGTGGTGTATCGGAAACTAATACTGGTCTCACAGTAAAGAATCAATGCACAGACTCTAAGAAGTCTCACTCTTCTTGCACTTAAGGCGGCATTGTGCATTTTGTATTTAAATCCGATGCGATTTCTGTGTTTCATCGTCAATGTGAAGGTCCAAGGAATACATTGAACCTGCAGTGGTGTATCGGAAACTAATACTGGTCTCACAGGAAGGAATAAAAGCACAGTCACTCAGAAGTCACACTCTTCTTGCACTTAAGGCGGCATTGTGCCTTTTTTATTTAATTCCGTTGCGATATCTGTGTTTCATCGTCAATGTGAATGTCCAAGGAATACATTGAACCTGCAGTGGTGTATCGGAAACTAATACTGGTCTCACAGGAAAGTATCAAATTACAGACTCTAAGAAGTCTCACTCGTCTTGCACTTAAGGCGGCATTGTGCCTTTTGTATTTAATTCCGATGCGATTTCTGTGTTTCATCGTCAATGTGAAGGTCCAAGGAATACATTGAACCTGCAGTGGTGTATCGGAAACTAATACCGGTCTGAAAGGAAAGGATCAAAACACAGACTCTAAGAAGTCTCACTCTCCTTGCACTTAAGGCGGCATTGTGCCTTTTGTATTTAATTCCGATGCGATTTCTATGTTTCATCGTCACTGTGAAGGTCCAAGGAATACATTGAACCTGCAGTGGTGTATCGGAAACTAATACCGGTCTGGAAGGAAAGGATCAAAACACAGACTCTAAGAGGTCTCACTCTTCTTGTACTTAAGGCGGCATTGTGCCTTTTGTATTTAATTCCGATGCGATTTCTGTGTTTCATCGTCAATGTGAAGGTCCAAGGAATACATTGAACCTGCAGTGGTGTATCGGAAACTAATACTGGTCTCACAGGGAAAGCTCAAAGCACCGACTGTAAGAAGAGTCTCTATTCTTGTACTTAAGGCGGCATTGTGCCTTTTGTATTTAATTCTGATGCGATTTCTGTATTTCATCGTCAATGTGCATGTCCAAGGAATACATTGAACCTGCAGTGGTGCATCGGAAACCAATACTGGTCTCACAGGAAAGGATCAAAGCACAGACTCTAAGCCGTCTCACTCTTCTTGCACTTAAGGTTGCAATGATCCATTTGTATTTAATTCCGATGCGATTTCTGTGTTTCATCGTCAATGTGAAGGTCTAAGGAATACATTGAACTTTCAGTGGTGTATCGGAAACTAATACTGGTCTCACAGGGAAAGCTCAAAGCACCGACTGTAAGAAGAGTCTCTATTCTTGTACTTAAGGCGGCATTGTGCCTTTTGTACTTAATTCCGTTGCGATTTCTGTGTTTCATCGTCAATGTGAAGGTCCAAGGAATCCATTGAACCTGCAGTGGTGTATCGGAAACTAATACAGGTCTCACAGGGGATGCTCAAAGCACCGACTTTAAGAAGAGTCTCTATTCTTGTACTTAAGGCGGCATTGTGCCTTTGGTATTTAATTCCGATGCGATTTCTGTGTTTCATCGTCAATGTGAAGGTCCAAGGAATACATTGAACCTGCAGTGGTGTATCGGAAACTAATACTGGTCTCACAGTAAAGAATCAATGCACAGACTCTAAGAAGTCTCACTCTTCTTGCACTTAAGGCGGCATTGTGCATTTTGTATTTAAATCCGATGCGATTTCTGTGTTTCATCGTCAATGTGAAGGTCCAAGGAATACATTGAACCTGCAGTGGTGTATCGGAAACTAATACTGGTCTCACAGGAAGGAATAAAAGCACAGTCACTCAGAAGTCACACTCTTCTTGCACTTAAGGCGGCATTGTGCCTTTTTTATTTAATTCCGTTGCGATATCTGTGTTTCATCGTCAATGTGAATGTCCAAGGAATACATTGAACCTGCAGTGGTGTATCGGAAACTAATACTGGTCTCACAGGAAAGTATCAAATTACAGACTCTAAGAAGTCTCACTCGTCTTGCACTTAAGGCGGCATTGTGCCTTTTGTATTTAATTCCGATGCGATTTCTGTGTTTCATCGTCAATGTGAAGGTCCAAGGAATACATTGAACCTGCAGTGGTGTATCGGAAACTAATACCGGTCTGAAAGGAAAGGATCAAAACACAGACTCTAAGAAGTCTCACTCTCCTTGCACTTAAGGCGGCATTGTGCCTTTTGTATTTAATTCCGATGCGATTTCTATGTTTCATCGTCACTGTGAAGGTCCAAGGAATACATTGAACCTGCAGTGGTGTATCGGAAACTAATACCGGTCTGGAAGGAAAGGATCAAAACACAGACTCTAAGAGGTCTCACTCTTCTTGTACTTAAGGCGGCATTGTGCCTTTTGTATTTAATTCCGATGCGATTTCTGTGTTTCATCGTCAATGTGAAGGTCCAAGGAATACATTGAACTTGCAGTGGTGTATCGGAAACTAATACTGGTGTCCCAGGAAAGGATCAAAGCACAGACTCTAAGAAGTCACACTCTTATTGCACTTAAGCCGGCATTGTGCCTTTCGTATTTAATTCGGTTGCGATATCTGTGTTTCATTGTCAATGTGAAGGTCCTAGGAATACATTGAACCTGCAGTGGTGTATTGGAAACTAATACTGGTCTCACAGGAAAGGATCAAATCACAGACTCTAAGAAGTCTCACCCTTCTTGCACTTAAGGCGGCATTGTGCTTTTTGTATTTAATTACGATGCGATTTCTGTGTTTCATCGTCAATGTGAAGGTCCAAGGAATACATTGAACCTGCAGTGGTGTATCGGAAACTAATACTGGTCTCCCAGGAAAGGATCAAAGCACAGACTCTAAGAAGTCACACTCTTATTGCACTTAAGCCGGCATTGTGCCTTTCGTATTTAATTCCGTTGCGATATCTGTGTTTCATTGTCAATGTGAAGGTCCTAGGAATACATTGAACCTGCAGTGGTGTATTGGAAACTAATACTGGTCTCACAGGAAAGGATCAAAGCACAGACTCTAAGAAGTCTCACTCTTCTTGCACTTAAGGCGGCATTGTGCCTTTTGTATTTAATTCCGATCTAATTTCAGTTTTTCATCACCAACGTGTACGTCCAAGGAATACATTGAACATGCAGTGGTGTATCGGAAACTAATACTGGTCTCACAGAGAATGCTCAAAACACCGACTGTAAGAAGAGTCTCTATTGTTGTACTTAAGGCGGCATTGTGCCTTTGTATTTAATTCCGATGCGATTTCTGTATTTCATCGTCAATGTGTATGTCCACGGAATACATTGAACCTGCAGTGGTGTATCGGAAACTAATACTGGTCTCACAGGAAAGGATCAAAGCACAGACTCTAAGAAGTCTCACTCTTCTTGCACTTAAGGCAGCATTGTGCCTTTTGTATTTAATTCCGTTGCGATATCTGTATTTCATCGTCAATGTGAAGGTCCTAGGAATACATTGAACCTGCAATGGTGTATCGGAAACTAATACTGGTCTCACAGGAAAGGATACCCTCACAGACTCTAAGAAGTCTCACTCTTCTTGCACTTAAGGCGGCATTGTGCCTTTTGTATTTAATTCCGATGCGATTTCTGTGTTTCATCGTCAATGTGAAGGTCTAAGGAATACATTGAACTTTCAGTGGTGTATCGGAAACTAATACTGGTCTCACAGGGAAAGCTCAAAGCACCGACTGTAAGAAGAGTCTCTATTCTTGTACTTAAGGCGGCATTGTGCCTTTTGTATTTAATTCTGATGCGATTTCTGTATTTCATCGTCAATGTTCATGTCCAAGGAATACATTGAACCTGCAGTGGTGCATCGGAAACTAATACTTGTCTCACAGGAAAGGATCAAAGCACAGACTCTAAGCCGTCTCACTCTTCTTGCACTTAAGGTTGCAATGATCCATTTGTATTTAATTCCGATGCGATTTCTGTGTTTCATCGTCAATGTGAATGTCGAAGGAATACATTGAAACTGCAGTGGTGTATCGGAAACTGATACTGGTCTCACAGGAAAGGATCAAAGCACAGACTCTAAGTATTCTCACTCTACTTGCATTTAAGGCGGCATTGAGCCTTTTTTATTCAATTCCGATGCGATTTCTGTGTTTCATCTTCATTGTGTATGTCCAAGGAATACATTGAACCTGCAGTGGTGTATCGGAAGCTAATACTGTTCTCACAGGGAATGCTCTAAGCACCGACTGTAGGAAGAGTCTCTATTCTTGTACTTAAGGCGGCATTGTGCCTTTTGTACTTAATTCCGTTGCGATTTCTGTGTTTCATCGTCAATGTGAAGGTCCAAGGAATCCATTGAACCTGCAGTGGTGTATCGGAAACTAATACAGGTCTCACAGGGAATGCTCAAAGCACCGACTTTAAGAAGAGTCTCTATTCTTGTACTTAAGGCGGCATTGTGCCTTTGGTATTTAATTCCGATGCGATTTCTGTGTTTCATCGTCAATGTGAAGGTCCAAGGAATACATTGTACCTGCAGTGGTGTATCGGAAACTAATACTGGTCTCACAGTAAAGAATCAATGCACAGACTCTAAGAAGTCTCACTCTTCTTGCACTTAAGGCGGCATTGTGCATTTTGTATTTAAATCCGATGCGATTTCTGTGTTTCATCGTCAATGTGAAGGTCCAAGGAATACATTGAACCTGCAGTGGTGTATCGGAAACTAATACTGGTCTCACAGGAAGGAATAAAAGCACAGTCACTCAGAAGTCACACTTTTCTTGCACTTAAGGCGGCATTGTGCCTTTTGTATTTCATTCCGATGCGATATCTGTGTTTCATCGTCAATGTGAATGTCCAAGGAATACATTGAAACTGCAGTGGTGTATCGGAAACTAATACTGGTCTCACAGGAACGGATCAAATTACAGACTCTAAGAAGTCTCACTCGTCTTGCACTTAAGGCGGCATTGTGCCCTTTGTATTTAATTCCGATGCGATTTCTGTGTTTCATCGTCAATGTGAAGGTCCAAGGAATACATTGAACGTGCAGTGGTGTATCGGAAACTAATACTTGTCTCGCAGGGAAAGCTCAAAGCACCGACTGTTAGAAGAGTCTCCATTCTTGTACTTAAGGCGGCATTGTGCCTTTTGTATTTAATTCCGATGCGATTTCTGTGTTTCATCGTCACTGTGAAGGTCCAAGGAATACATTGAACCTGCAGTGGTGTATCGGAAACTAATACCGGTCTGAAAGGAAAGGATCAAAACACAGACTCTAAGAAGTCTCACTCTCCTTGCACTTAAGGCGGCTTTGTGCCTTTTGTATTTAATTCCGATGCGATTTCTGTGTTTCATCGTCAATGTGAATGTCCAAGGAATACATTGAACGTGCAGTGGTGTATCGGAAACTAATACTGGTCTCACAGGAAAGGATCAAAGCACAGACTCTAAGAGGTCTCACTCTTCTTGTACTTAAGGCGGCATTTTGCCTTTTGTATTTAATTCCGATGCGATTTCTGTGTTTCATCGTCAATGTGAAAGTCCAAGGAATACATTGAACCTGCATGTGGTGTATCGGAAACTAATACTGGTCTCCCAGGAAAGGATCAAAGCACAGACTCTAAGAAGTCACACTCTTATTGCACTTAAGCCGGCATTGTGCCTTTCGTATTTAATTCCGTTGCGATATCTGTGTTTCATTGTCAATGTGAAGGTCCTAGGAATACATTGAACCTGCAGTGGTGTATTGGAAACTAATACTGGTCTCACAGGAAAGGATCAAATCACAGACTCTAAGAAGTCTCACCCTTCTTGCACATAAGGCGGCATTGTGCTTTTTGTATTTAATTACGATGCGATTTCTGTGTTTCATCGTCAATGTGAAGGTCCAAGAAATAAATTGAACCTGCAGTGGTGTATCGGAAACTAATACTGGTCTCACAGGAAAGGATCAAAGCACAGACTCTAAGAAGTCTCACTCTTCTTGCACTTAAGGCGGCATTGTGCCTTTTGTATTTAATTCCGATCTAATTTCAGTTTTTCATCACCAACGTGTACGTCCAAGGAATACATTGAACCTGCAGTGGTGTATCGGAAACTAATACTGGTCTCACAGAGAATGCTCAAAACACAGACTGTAAGAAGAGTCTCTATTGTTGTACTTAAGGCGGCATTGTGCCTTTGTATTTAATTCCGATGCGATTTCTGTGTTTCATCGTCAATGTGTATGTCCAAGGAATACATTGAACCTGCAGTGGTGCATCGGAAACTAATACTGGTCTCACAGGAAAAGATCAAAGCACAGACTCTAAGACGTCTCACTCTTCTTGCACTTAAGGATGCAATGAGCCTTTTGTATTTTATTCCGATGAGATTTCTGTGTTTCACCGTCAATGTGAAGGTCCAAGGAATACATTGAACCTGCAGTGGTGTATCGGAACCTAGTACTGGTCTCACAGTACAGGATCAAAGCACAGACTCTATGAAGTCTCACTCTACTTGCACTTAAGGCGCCATTGAGCCTTTTTAATTTTATTCCGATGCGATTTCTGTGTTCCATCGTCAATGTGTATGTCCAAGGAAAACATTGAACCTGCAGTGGTGTATCGGAAGCTAATACTGGTGTCACAGGGAATGCTCTAAGTACCGACTGTAGGAAGAGTCTCTATTCTTGTACTTAAGGCGGCATTGTTCCTTTTGTATTTATTTCCGTTGTGACTTCTGTGTTTCATCGTCAATGTGTATGTCCAAGGAATACATTGAACCTGCAGTGGTGCATCGGAAACTAATACTGGTCTCACAGGAAAGGATCGAAGCCCAGACTCTAAGACGTCTCACTCTTCTTGCACTTCAGGTTGCATTGAGCCTTTTGTATTTAATTCCGATGCGATTTCTGTGTTTCATCGTCAATGTGAAGGTCCAAGGAATACATTGAACCTGCAGTGGTGTATCGGAAACTAATACTGGTCTCACAGGGAATGCTCAAATCACCGACTGTAGGAAGAGTCTCTATTCTTGTACTTAAGGCGGCATTGTGCCTTTTGTATTTAATTCCGATGCGATTTCGTTGTTTCATCGTCAATGTGTATGTCCAAGGAATACATTGAACCTGCAGTGGTGTATCGGAAACTAATACTGGTCCCACAGGGAATGCTCAAAGCACCGACTGTATGAAGAGTCTCTATTCTTGTACTTAAGGCGGCATTGAGCCTTTTGTATTTAATTCCGATGCGATTTCTCTGTTTCATCGTCAATGTGGAGGTCCAAGGAATACATTGAACCTGCAGTGGTGGATCGGAAACTAATACTGGTCTTACAGGAAAAGATCAAAGCAAAGACTCTAAGAAGTCTCACTCTTCTTGCACTTTAGGCGGCTTTGTGCCTTTTGTATTTAATTCCTTTGCGATTTCTGTGTTTCATCGTCAATGTGAAGGTCCAAGGAATACATTAAACATGCAGTGGTGTATCGGAAACTAATACTGGTCTCACAGGAAAGGATCAAAGCTCAGACTCTAAGAAGTCACACTCTTCTTGCACTTAAGGCGGCATTGTGCCTTTTGTATTTAATTCCGATCTAATTTCAGTTTTTCATCACCAACGTGTACGTCCAAGGAATACATTGAACATGCAGTGGTGTATCGGAAACTAATACTGGTCTCACAGAGAATGCTCAAAACACCGACTGTAAGAAGAGTCTCTATTGTTGTACTTAAGGCGGCATTGTGCCTTTGTATTTAATTCCGATGCGATTTCTGTATTTCATCGTCAATGTGTATGTCCACGGAATACATTGAACCTGCAGTGGTGTATCGGAAACTAATACTGGTCTCACAGGAAAGGATCAAAGCACAGACTCTAAGAAGTCTCACTCTTCTTGCACTTAAGGCAGCATTGTGCCTTTTGTATTTAATTCCGTTGCGATATCTGTATTTCATCGTCAATGTGAAGGTCCTAGGAATACATTGAACCTGCAATGGTGTATCGGAAACTAATACTGGTCTCACAGGAAAGGATACCCTCACAGACTCTAAGAAGTCTCACTCTTCTTGCACTTAAGGCGGCATTGTGCCTTTTGTATTTAATTCCGATGCGATTTCTGTGTTTCATCGTCAATGTGAAGGTCTAAGGAATACATTGAACTTTCAGTGGTGTATCGGAAACTAATACTGGTCTCACAGGGAAAGCTCAAAGCACCGACTGTAAGAAGAGTCTCTATTCTTGTACTTAAGGCGGCATTGTGCCTTTTGTATTTAATTCTGATGCGATTTCTGTATTTCATCGTCAATGTTCATGTCCAAGGAATACATTGAACCTGCAGTGGTGCATCGGAAACTAATACTTGTCTCACAGGAAAGGATCAAAGCACAGACTCTAAGCCGTCTCACTCTTCTTGCACTTAAGGTTGCAATGATCCATTTGTATTTAATTCCGATGCGATTTCTGTGTTTCATCGTCAATGTGAATGTCGAAGGAATACATTGAAACTGCAGTGGTGTATCGGAAACTGATACTGGTCTCACAGGAAAGGATCAAAGCACAGACTCTAAGTATTCTCACTCTACTTGCATTTAAGGCGGCATTGAGCCTTTTTTATTCAATTCCGATGCGATTTCTGTGTTTCATCTTCATTGTGTATGTCCAAGGAATACATTGAACCTGCAGTGGTGTATCGGAAGCTAATACTGTTCTCACAGGGAATGCTCTAAGCACCGACTGTAGGAAGAGTCTCTATTCTTGTACTTAAGGCGGCATTGTGCCTTTTGTACTTAATTCCGTTGCGATTTCTGTGTTTCATCGTCAATGTGAAGGTCCAAGGAATCCATTGAACCTGCAGTGGTGTATCGGAAACTAATACAGGTCTCACAGGGAATGCTCAAAGCACCGACTTTAAGAAGAGTCTCTATTCTTGTACTTAAGGCGGCATTGTGCCTTTGGTATTTAATTCCGATGCGATTTCTGTGTTTCATCGTCAATGTGAAGGTCCAAGGAATACATTGAACCTGCAGTGGTGTATCGGAAACTAATACTGGTCTCACAGTAAAGAATCAATGCACAGACTCTAAGAAGTCTCACTCTTCTTGCACTTAAGGCGGCATTGTGCATTTTGTATTTAAATCCGATGCGATTTCTGTGTTTCATCGTCAATGTGAAGGTCCAAGGAATACATTGAACCTGCAGTGGTGTATCGGAAACTAATACTGGTCTCACAGGAAGGAATAAAAGCACAGTCACTCAGAAGTCACACTTTTCTTGCACTTAAGGCGGCATTGTGCCTTTTGTATTTCATTCCGATGCGATATCTGTGCTTCATCGTCAATGTGAATGTCCAAGGAATACATTGAAACTGCAGTGGTGTATCGGAAACTAATACTGGTCTCACAGGAAAGGATCAAATTACAGACTCTAAGAAGTCTCACTCGTCTTGCACTTAAGGCGGCATTGTGCCCATTGTATTTAATTCCGATGCGATTTCTGTGTTTCATCGTCAATGTGAAGGTCCAAGGAATACATTGAACGTGCAGTGGTGTATCGGAAACTAATACTTGTCTCGCAGGGAAAGCTCAAAGCACCGACTGTTAGAAGAGTCTCCATTCTTGTACTTAAGGCGGCATTGTGCCTTTTGTATTTAATTCCGATGCGATTTCTGTGTTTCATCGTCACTGTGAAGGTCCAAGGAATACATTGAACCTGCAGTGGTGTATCGGAAACTAATACCGGTCTGAAAGGAAAGGATCAAAACACAGACTCTAAGAAGTCTCACTCTCCTTGCACTTAAGGCGGCTTTGTGCCTTTTGTATTTAATTCCGATGCGATTTCTGTGTTTCATCGTCAATGTGAATGTCCAAGGAATACATTGAACGTGCAGTGGTGTATCGGAAACTAATACTGGTCTCACAGGAAAGGATCAAAGCACAGACTCTAAGAGGTCTCACTCTTCTTGTACTTAAGGCGGCATTTTGCCTTTTGTATTTAATTCCGATGCGATTTCTGTGTTTCATCGTCAATGTGAAGGTCCAAGGAATACATTGAACCTGCAGTGGTGTATCGGAAACTAATACTGGTCTCCCAGGAAAGGATCAAAGCACAGACTCTAAGAAGTCACACTCTTATTGCACTTAAGCCGGCATTGTGCCTTTCGTATTTAATTCCGTTGCGATATCTGTGTTTCATTGTCAATGTGAAGGTCCTAGGAATACATTGAACCTGCAGTGGTGTATTGGAAACTAATACTGGTCTCACAGGAAAGGATCAAATCACAGACTCTAAGAAGTCTCACCCTTCTTGCACTTAAGGCGGCATTGTGCTTTTTGTATTTAATTACGATGCGATTTCTGTGTTTCATCGTCAATGTGAAGGTCCAAGGAATAAATTGAACCTGCAGTGGTGTATCGGAAACTAATACTGGTCTCACAGGAAAGGATCAAAGCACAGACTCTAAGAAGTCTCACTCTTCTTGCACTTAAGGCGGCATTGTGCCTTTTGTATTTAATTCCGATCTAATTTCAGTTTTTCATCACCAACGTGTACGTCCAAGGAATACATTGAACCTGCAGTGGTGTATCGGAAACTAATACTGGTCTCACAGAGAATGCTCAAAACACAGACTGTAAGAAGAGTCTCTATTGTTGTACTTAAGGCGGCATTGTGCCTTTGTATTTAATTCCGATGCGATTTCTGTGTTTCATCGTCAATGTGTATGTCCAAGGAATACATTGAACCTGCAGTGGTGCATCGGAAACTAATACTGGTCTCACAGGAAAAGATCAAAGCACAGACTCTAAGACGTCTCACTCTTCTTGCACTTAAGGATGCAATGAGCCTTTTGTATTTTATTCCGATGAGATTTCTGTGTTTCACCGTCAATGTGAAGGTCCAAGGAATACATTGAACCTGCAGTGGTGTATCGGAACCTAGTACTGGTCTCACAGTACAGGATCAAAGCACAGACTCTATGAAGTCTCACTCTACTTGCACTTAAGGCGCCATTGAGCCTTTTTAATTTTATTCCGATGCGATTTCTGTGTTCCATCGTCAATGTGTATGTCCAAGGAAAACATTGAACCTGCAGTGGTGTATCGGAAGCTAATACTGGTGTCACAGGGAATGCTCTAAGTACCGACTGTAGGAAGAGTCTCTATTCTTGTACTTAAGGCGGCATTGTTCCTTTTGTATTTATTTCCGTTGTGACTTCTGTGTTTCATCGTCAATGTGTATGTCCAAGGAATACATTGAACCTGCAGTGGTGCATCGGAAACTAATACTGGTCTCACAGGAAAGGATCGAAGCCCAGACTCTAAGACGTCTCACTCTTCTTGCACTTCAGGTTGCATTGAGCCTTTTGTATTTAATTCCGATGCGATTTCTGTGTTTCATCGTCAATGTGAAGGTCCAAGGAATACATTGAACCTGCAGTGGTGTATCGGAAACTAATACTGGTCTCACAGGGAATGCTCAAATCACCGACTGTAGGAAGAGTCTCTATTCTTGTACTTAAGGCGGCATTGTGCCTTTTGTATTTAATTCCGATGCGATTTCGTTGTTTCATCGTCAATGTGTATGTCCAAGGAATACATTGAACCTGCAGTGGTGTATCGGAAACTAATACTGGTCCCACAGGGAATGCTCAAAGCACCGACTGTATGAAGAGTCTCTATTCTTGTACTTAAGGCGGCATTGAGCCTTTTGTATTTAATTCCGATGCGATTTCTCTGTTTCATCGTCAATGTGGAGGTCCAAGGAATACATTGAACCTGCAGTGGTGGATCGGAAACTAATACTGGTCTTACAGGAAAAGATCAAAGCAAAGACTCTAAGAAGTCTCACTCTTCTTGCACTTTAGGCGGCTTTGTGCCTTTTGTATTTAATTCCTTTGCGATTTCTGTGTTTCATCGTCAATGTGAAGGTCCAAGGAATACATTAAACATGCAGTGGTGTATCGGAAACTAATACTGGTCTCACAGGAAAGGATCAAAGCTCAGACTCTAAGAAGTCACACTCTTCTTGCACTTACGGCGGCATTGTGCCTTTTGTATTTAATTCCGATGCGATTGCTGTGTTTCATCGTCAATGTGAAGGTCCAAGGAATACATTGAACCTGCAGTGGTGTATCGGAAACTAATACTGGTCTCCCAGGAAAGGATCAAAGCACAGACTCTGAGAAGTCACACTCTTATTGCACTTAAGCCGGCATTGTGCCTTTTGTATTTAATTCCGTTGCGATATCTGTGTTTCATCGTCAATGTGAAGGTCCTAGGAATACATTGAACCTGCAGTGGTGTATCGGAAACTAATACTGGTCTCACAGGAAAGGATCAAAGCACAGAGTCTAAGAAGTCTAAATCTTCTTGCACTTAAAGCGGCATTGTGCCTTTTGTATTTAATTACGATGCGATTTCTGTGTTTCATCGTCAATGTGAAGGTCCAAGGAATACATTGAACCTGCAGTGGTGTATCGGAAACTAATACCGGTCTCAAAGGAAAGGATCAAAGCACAGACTCTAAGAAGTCTCACTCTTCTTGCACTTAAGGCGGCATAGTGGCTTTTGTATTTAATTCCGATCTAATTTCAGTTTTTCATCACCAACGTGTACGTCCAAGGAATACATTGGACTTGCAATGGTGTATCGGAAACTAATACTGGTCTCACAGAGAATGCTCAAAACACCGACTGTAAGAAGAGTCTCTATTCTTGTACTTAAGGCGGCATTGTGCCTTTGGTATTTAATTCCGATGCTATTTCCGTGTTTCATCGTCAATGTGAAAGTCCAAGGAATACATTGAACCTGCAGTGATGTATCGGAAACTAATACTGGTCACACAGGAAAGGATCAAAGCACCGACTGTAAGAAGAGTCTCTATTCTTGTACTTAGGGCGGCATTGTGCCTTTTGTATTTAATTGCGATGCGATATCTGTGTTTCATCATCAATGTGACGGTCCAATGTATACATTGAACCTGCAGTGGTGTATCGGAAACTAATACTGGTCTCACCGGAAAGGATCAAAGCACAGACTCTAAGAAGTCTCACTCTACTTGCACTTAAGGCGCCATTGAGCCTTTTTAATTTTATTCCGATGCGATTTCTGTGTTCCATCGTCAATGTGTATGTCCAAGGAAAACATTGAACCTGCAGTGGTGTATCGGAAGCTAATACTGGTGTCACAGGGATTGCTCTAAGCACCGACTGTAGGAAGAGTCTCTATTCTTGTACTTAAGGCGGCATTGTTCCTTTTGTATTTATTTCCGTTGTGACTTCTGTGTCTCATCGTCAATGTGTATGTCCAAGGAATACATTGAACCTGCAGTGGTGCATCGGAAACTAATACTGGTCTCACAGGAAAGGATCGAAGCCCAGACTCTAAGACGTCTCACTCTTCTTGCACTTCAGGTTGCATTGAGCCTTTTGTATTTAATTCCGATGCGATTTCTGTGTTTCATCGTCAATGTGAAAGTCCAAGGAATACATTGAACCTGCAGTGGTGTATCGGAAACTAATACTGGTCTCACAGGGAATGCTCAAATCACCGACTGTAAGAAGAGTCTCTATTCTTGTACTTAAGGCGGCATTGTGCCTTTTGTATTTAATTCCGATGCGATTTCGTTGTTTCATCGTCAATGTGTATGTCCAAGGAATACATTGAACCTGCAGTGGTGTATCGTAAACTAACCTGGTCCCACAGGGAATGCTCAAAGCACCGACTGTATGAAGAGTCTCTATTCTTGTACTTAAGGCGGCATTGAGCCTTTTGTATTTAATTCCGATGCGATTTCTCTGTTTCATCGTCAATGTGAAGGTCCAAGGAATACATTGAACCTGCAGTGGTGGATCGGAAGCTAATACTGGTCTTACAGGAATGGATCAAAGCAAAGACTCTAAGAAGTCTCACTCTTCTTGCACTTAAGGCGGCATTGTGCCTTTTGTATTTAATTCCTTTGCGATTTCTGTGTTTCATCGTCAATGTGTATGTCCAAGGAATACATTGAACCTGCAGTTGTGTATCGGAGACTAATACTGGTCTCACAGTGAATGCTCAAAACACCGACTGTAAGAAGAGTCTCCATTCTTGTACTTAAGGCGGCATTGTGCCTTTTGTATTTAATTCCGATGCGATTTCTATGTATCATCGTCAATGTGAAGGTCCAAGGAATCCATTGAACCTGCAGTGGTGTATCGGAAACCAATACAGGTATCACAGGGAATGCTCAAAGCACCGACTGTAAGAAGAGTCCCTATTCTTGTACTTAAGGCGGCATTGTGCCTTTGGTTTTAATTCCGATGCGATTTCTGTGTTTCTTCGTCAATGTGAAGGTCCAAGGAATACGTTGAACCTGCAGTGGTGTATCGGAAACTAATACTGGTCTCACAGTAAAGGATCAATGCACTGACTCTAAGAAGTCTCACTCTTCTTGCACTTAAGGCGGCATTGTGCATTTTGTATTTAATTCCGATGCGATCTCTGTGTTTCATCGTCAATGTGAAGGTCCAAGGAATACATTGAACCTGCAGTGGTGTATCGGAAACTAATACTGGTCTCACAGGAAAGGATCAAAGCACAGACTCTAAGAAATCACACTCTTCTTGCACTTAAGGCGGCATTGTGCCTTTTGTATTTAATTCCGTTGCGATATCTGTGTTTCATCGTCAATGTGAAGGTCCAAGGAATACATTGAACCTGCAGTGGTGCATCGGAAACTAATACTGGTCCCGCAGGGAAAGCTCAAAGCACCGACTGTAAGCAGAGTCTCTATTCTTGTACTTAAGGCGGCATTGTGCCTTTTGTATTTAATTCCGATGCGATTTCTGTGTTTCATCGTCATTGTGAAGGTCCAAGGAATACATTGAACCTGCAGTGGTGTATCGGAAACTAATACCGGTCTCAAAGGAAAGGATCAAAGCACAGACTCTAAGATGTCTCACTCTTCTTGCACTTAAGGTGGCATTGTGCCTTTTGTATTTATTTCCGATGCGATTTCTGTGTTTCATCGTCAATGTGAAGGTCCAAGGAATACATTGAACGTGCAGTGGTGTATCGGAAACTAATACTGGTCTCACAGGAAAGGATCAAAGCACAGACTCTAAGAAGTCTCAATCTTCTTGCACTTAAAGCGGCATTGTGCCTTTTGTATTTAATTACGATGCGATTTCTGTGTTTCATCGTCAATGTGAAGGTCCAAGGAATACATTGAACCTGCAGTGGTGTATCGGAAACTAATACCGGTCTCAAAGGAAAGGATCAAAGCACAGACTCTAAGAAGTCTCACTCTTCTTGCACTTAAGGCGGCATAGTGCCTTTTGTATTTAATTCCGATCTAATTTCAGTTTTTCATCACCAACGTGTACGTCCAAGGAATACATTGGACCTGCAGTGGTGTATCGGAAACTAATACTGGTCTCACAGAGAATGCTCAAAATACCGACTGTAAGAAGAGTCTCTATTCTTGTACTTATGGCGGCATTGTGCATTTTGTATTTAATTCCGATGCGATTTCTGTGTTTCATCGTCAATGTGTATGTCCAAGGAATACATTGAACCTGCAGTGGTGCATCGGAAACTAATACTGGTCTCACAGGAAAGGATCAAAGCACAGACTCTAAGACGTCTCACTCTTCTTGCACTTAAGGATGCAATGAGCCTTTTGAATTTTATTCCGATGCGATTTCTGTGTTTCATCGTCAATGTGAAGGTCCAAGGAATACATTGAACCTGCAGTGGTGTATCGGAAACTAATACTGGTCTCACAGGACAGGATCAAAACACAGACACTAAGAAGTCTCACTCTACTTGCACTTAAGGCGGCATTGAGCCTTTTTTATTTAATTCCGATGCGATTTCTGTGTTTAATGGTCAATGTGTTTGTCCAAGGAAAACATTGAACCTTGCAGTGGTGTATCAGAAGCTAATACTGGTCTCACAGGGAATGCTCTAAGCACCGACTGTAGGAAGAGTCTCTATTCTTGTACTAAAGGCGGCGTTGTGCCTTTTGTATTTAATTCCGATGCGATTTCTGTGTATCATCGTCAATGTGTATGTCCAAGTAATACATTGAACCTGCAGTGGTGTAACGGAAACTAATACGTGTCTCACAGGGAATGCTCAAACCACCGACTGAAAGAAGAGTCTCTATTCTTGTAATTAGGGCATCATTGTGCCTTTTGTATTTAATTCCGATGCGATTTCTGTGTTTCATCGTCAACGTGTATGTCCAAAGAATACATTGAACCTGCAGTGGTGCATCGGAACCTAATACTGGTCTCACAGGGAATTTTCAAAACACCGACAGTAAGCAGGTTCTCTACTCTTGCACTTAAAGCGGCATTGTGCCTTTTGTATTTAATTACGATGCGATTTCTGTGTTTCATCGTCAATGTGAAGGTTCAAGGAATACATTGAACCTGCAGTGGTGCATCGGAAACTAATGCTGGTCTCACAGGAAAGGATCAAAGCACAGGCTCTAAGCCGTCTCACTCTTCTTGCACTAAAGGTTGCAATGATCCTTTTGTATTTAATTCCGATTCGATTTCTGTGTTTCATCGTCAATGTGAAGTTCCAAGGAATACATTGAACCGGCAGTGGTGTATCGCAAACTAATACTGGTCTCACAGGGAATGCTCAAAGCACCGACTGTAAGAAGTGACTCAATTCTTGTACTTAAGGCGGCATTGTGCCTTTTGTATTTAAATCCGATGCGATTTCTGTGTTTCATCGTCAATGTGTATGTCCAAGGAATACATTGAACCTGCAGTGGTGTATCGGAAACTAATACTGGTCTCACAGGAAAGGAACAAAGCACAGACTCCAAGAAGTCTCACTCTTCTTGCACTAAATGCGGCATTGTGCCTTTTATATTTAATTACGATGCGATTTCTGTGTTTCATCGTCAATGTGAAGGTCCAAGGAATACATGGAACCTGCAGTGGTGTATCGGAAACTAAAACTTGTCTCACAGGGAATGCTCAAACCACCGACTGAAAGAAGACTCTCTATTCTTGTACTCAGGGCGGCATTGTGCCTTTTGTATTTAATTCCAATGCGATTTCTGTGTTTCATCGTCAACGAGTACGTCCAAAGAATACATTGAACCTGCAGTGGTGCTTCGGAACCTAATACTAATCTCACAGGGAATGCTCAAAACACAGACTGTAAGAAGTGTCTCTATTCTTGTACTTAAGGCGGCATTGTGAATTTTGTATTTAATGCCGATGCGATTTCTATGTATCATCGTCAATGTGAAGGTCCAAGGAATACATTGAACCTGTAGTGGTGTATCGGAAACTAATACAGGTCTCACAGGGAATGCTCAAAACACCGACTGTAAGAAGTGTCTCTATTCTTGTACTTAAGGCGGCATTGTGCCTTTTTGTATTTAATTCCGATTCGATTTCAGTGTTTCATCTTCAATGTGAAGGTCCAAGGCATACATTGAACCTGCAGTGGTGTATCGGAAACTAATACTAGTCTCACAGGAAAGGATCAAAGCACAGACTCTAAGAAGTCTCACTCTTCTTGCACTTAAGGCGGCATTGTGCCATTTGTATTTAATTCCGATGCGATTTCTGTGTTTTACCGTCAATGTGAAGGTCCAAGGAATACATGGAACCTGCAGTGGTGTATCGGAAACCAATACTGGTCTCATAGGGAATGCTCAAAACACCGACTGTAAGAAGAGCCTCTATTCTTGTACTTAAGGCGGCATTGTGCCTTTTGTATTTAATTCCGATGCGATTTCGTTGTTTCATCGTCAATGTGTATGTCCAAGCATTACATTGAACCTGCAGTGGTTTATCGGAAACTAATACTGGTCTCACAGGGAATGCTCAACGCACCGACTGTAAGAAGAGTCTCTATTCTTGTACTTAGGGCGGCATTGTGATTTTTGTATTTAATTCCGATGCGATATCAGTGTCTCATCGTCAATGTGTATGTCTAAGGAATACATTGTACCTGCAGAGGTGTATCGGAAACTAATACTGGTCTCACAGGGAATGCTCAAAGCACCGACTGTAAGATGACTCCCTATTCTTGTACTTAGGGCGGCATTGTGCCTTTTTTATTTAATTCCGATGAGATTTCAGTGTTTCATCGTCAATGTGAGGGTCCAAGGCATACATTGAACCTGCAGTGGTGTATCGGAAACTAATACTGGTCTCACAGGAAAGGATCAAAGCACAGACTCTAAGAATTCTCACTCTACTTGCACTTAAGGCGGCATTGTGCCTTTTGTATTTAATTCCGATGAGTTTTCTGTGTTTCATCGTCAATGTGAATGTCCAAGGAATACATTGAACCTGCAGTGGTGTATCGGAAACTAATACTGGCCTCACCGGAAAGGATCAAAGCACAGACTCTAGGAAGTCTCACTCTTCTTGCACTTAAGGCAGCATTGTGACTTTTGTATTTAATTACGATGGGATTTCTGTTTTTCAGCGACAATGTGAAGTTCCAAGGAATACATTGAACCTGCAGTGGTGTATCGGAAAGTAATACTGGTCTCACACGAAAGGATCAAAGCTCAGACTCTATGAAATCTCACTCTTCGTGCACTTAAGGCGGCATTGTGCCTTTTGTATTTAATTCCGACCTAATTTCTGTTTTTTATCACCAACGTGTACGACCAAGGAATACATTGAACCTGCAGTTGTGTATCGGAGACTAATACTGGTCTCACAGTGAATGCTCAAAACACCGACTGTAAGAAAAGTCTCTATTCTTGTACTTAAGGCGGCATTGTGCCTTTTGTGTTTAATTCCGATGCGATTTCTGTATTTCATCGTCAATGTGTATGTCCAAGGAATACATTGAACCTGCAGTGGTGCATCGGAAACTAATACTGGTCGCACAGGGAATGCTCAAAGCACCGACTGTAAGAAGAGTCTCTATTCTTGTACTTAAGACGGCATTGTGCCTTTGGTATTTAATTCCGATGCGATTTCTGTTTTTCATCGTCAATGTCAAGGTCCACGGAATACATTGAACCTGCAGTGGTGTATCGGAAACTAATACTGGTCTCACAGTAGAGGATCAATGCACAGACTCTAAGAAGTCTCACTCTTCTTGCACTTAAGGCGGCATTGTGCATTTTGTATTTATTTCCGATGCGATTTCTGTGTTTCATCGTCAATGTGAAGGTCCAAGGAATACATTGAACCTGCAGTGGTAAATCGGAAACTAATACTGGTCTCACTGGAAAGGATCAAAGCACAGACTCTAAGAAGTCACACTCTTCTTGCACTTAAGGCGGCATTGTGCCTTTTGTATGTAATTCCGTTGCGATATCTGTGTTTCATCGTCAATGAGAATGTCCAAAGAATACATTGAGCCTGCAGTGGTGTATCGGAAACTAATACTGGTCTCACAGGAAAGGATCAAATTACAGACTCCAAGAAGTCTCACTCGTCTTGCACTGAAGACGGCGTTGTGCCTTTTGTATATAATTCCGATGCGATTTCTGTGTTTCATCGTCAATGTAAAGGTCCAAGGAATACACTGAACCTGCAGTGGTGTATCGGATACTAAAACTGTTCACGCAGGGAAAGCTCAAAGCACCGCCTGTAAGAAGAGTCTCTATTCTTGTACTTAAGGCGGCATTGTGCCTTTTGTATTTAATTCCGATGCGATTTCTGTGTTTCATCGTCATTGTGAAGGTCCAAGGAATACCTTGAACCTGCAGTGGTGTATCGGAAACTAATACCGTTCTCAAAGAAATGGATCAAAGCACAGACTCCAAGAAGTCTCACTCTTCTTGCACTTAAGGCGGCATTGTGCCTTTTGTATTTAATTCCGATGCGATTTCTGTGTTTCATCGTCAATGTGAAGGTCCTAGGAATACATTGAACCTGCAGTGGTGTATCGGAAACTAATACTGGTCTCACAGGAATGGATCAAAGCACAGACTCTAAGAAGTCTCACCCTTTTTGCACTTAAGGCGGCATTGTGCCTTTTGTATTTAATTACGATGCGATTTCTGTGTTTCATCGTCAATGTGATGGTCCAAGGAATACGTTGAACGTGCAGTGGTGTATCGGAAACTAATACTGGTCTCACAGGAAAGGATCAAAACACAGACTCTAAGAAGTCTCACTCTTCTTGCACTTAAGGCGGCATTGTGCCTTTTGTATTTAATTCCGATCTAATTTCAGTTTTTCATCACCAACGTGTACGTCAAGGAATACATTGAACCTGCAGTGGTGTATCGGAAACTAATACTGGTCTCACAGAGAATGCTCAAAACACCGACTGTAAGAAGAGTCTCTATTCTTGTACTGAAGGCGGCATTGTGCCTTTTGTATTTAATTCCGATGCGATTTCTGTGTTTCATCGTCAATGTGAACGTCCAAGGAATACATTGAATCTGCAGTGGTGTATCGGAAACTAGTACTGGTCTCACAGGACAGGATCAAAGCACAGACTCTAAGAAATCTCACACTATTTGCACTTAAGGCGGCATTGGGCCTTTTTTATTTAATTAAGATGCGATTTCTGTGTTTAATCGTCAATGTGTATGTCCAAGGAAAACATTGAATCTTGCAGTGGTGTATGAGAAGCTAATACTGGTCTCACAGGGAATGCTCTAAGCACCGACTGTAGGAAGAGTCTCTATTCTTGTACTAATGGCGGCATTGTGCCTTTTGTATTTAATTCCGATGCGATTTCTGTGTATCATCGTCAATGTGTATGTCCAAGTAATACGTTGAACCAGCAGTGGTGTATCGGAAACTAATACTTGTCTCACACGGAATGCTCAAACCACCGACTGAAACAAGACTCTCTATTCTTGTACTTAGGGATACATTGTGCCTTTTGTATTTAATTCCGATGCGATTTCTGTGTTTTATCGTCAACGTGTATGTCCAAAGAATACATTGAACCTGCAGTGGTGCATCGGAACCTAATACTGGTCTCACAGGGAATGTTCAAAACACCGACTGTAAGAAGAGTCTCTATTCTTGTACTTAAGGCGGCATTGTGCCTTTTGTATTTAATTCCGATGCGATTTCTGTGTATCATCGTCAATGTGTACGTCCAAGGAATACATTGAACCTGCAGTGGTGTATCGGAAACTAATACTGGTCTCACAGGGGATGCTAAAAGCACCAACTGTAGGAAGAGTCTGTATTCTTGTACTTAAGGCGTCATTGTGCCTTTTGTATTTAATTCCGATGCGATTTCTGTGTATCATCGTCAATGTGTACGTCCAAGGAATACATTGAACCTGCAGTGGTGTATCGGAAACTGATACTGGTCTCGCAGGGGATGCTAAAAGCACCGACTGTAAGAAGAGTCTCTATTCTTGTACTTAAGGCGGTATTGTGCCTTCTGTATTTAATTCCGATGCGAATTCAGTGTTTCATCGTCAATGTGTATGTCCAAGGAATACATTGAACCTGCAGAGGTGTATCGGAAACTAATACTGGTCTCACAGGGAATGCTCAAAACACCGACTGTAAGAAAAGTCTCTATTCTTGTACTTAGGGCGGCATTGTGCCTTTTGTATTTAATTCCGATGCGATTTCTGTGTTTCATCGTCAATGTGAATGTGTAAGGAATCCATTGAACCTGCAGTGGTGTATCGGAAACTAATACAGGTCTCACAGGGAATGCTCAAAGCACCGACTGTAAGAAGAGTCTATATTCTTGTACTTAAGACGGCATTGTGCCTTTGGTATTTAATTCCGATGCGATTTCTGTGTTTCATCGTCAATGTCAAGGTCCACGGAATACATTGAACCTGCAGTGGTGTATCGGAAACTAATACTGGTCTCACAGTAAATGATCACTGCACAGACTCTAAGAAGTCTCACTATTCTTGCACTTAAGGCGGCATTGTGCATTTTGTATTTAATTCCGATACGATTTCTGTGCTTCATCGTCAATGTGAAGGTCCAAGGAATACATTGAACCTGCAGTGGTGAATCGGAAACTAATACTGGTCTCACAGGAAAGGATCAAAGCACAGACTCTAAGAAGTCACACTCTTCTTGCACTTAAGGCGGCATTGTGCCTTTTGTATGTAATTCCGTTGCGATATCTGTGTTTCATCGTCAATGAGAATGTCCAAGGAATACATTGAACCTGCAGTGGTGTATCGGAAACTAATACTGGTCTCACAGGAAAGGATCAAAGCACAGACTCTAAGAAGTCTCACTCGTCTTGCACTTAAGGCGGCATTGTGCCTTTTGTATATAATTCCGATGCGATTTCTGTGTTTCATCGTCAATGTGAAGGTCCAAGGAATACATTGAACCTGCAGTGGTGTATCGGATACTAATACTGTTCACGCAGGGAAAGCTCAAAGCACCGACTGTAAGAAGTGTCCCTATTCTTGTACTTAAGGCGGCATTGTGCCTTTAGTATTTAATTCCGATGCGATTTCTGTGTTTCATCGTCATTGTGAAGGTCCAAGGAATACCTTGAACCTGCAGTGGTGTATCGGAAACTAATACCGGTCTCAAAGGAAAGGATCAAAGCACAGACTCTAAGAAGTCTCACTCTTCTTGCACTTAAGGCGGCATTGTGCCTTTTGTATTTAATTCCGATGCGATTTCTGTGTTTCATCGTCAATGTGAAGGTCCTAGGAATACATTGAACCTGCAGTGGTGTATCGGAAACTAATACTGGTCTCACAGGAAAGGATCAAAGCACAGACTCTAAGAAGTCTCACCCTTTTTGCACTTAAGGCGGCATTGTGCCATTTGTATTTATTTACGATGCGATTTCTGTGTTTCATCGTCAATGTGAAGGTCCAAGGAATACATTGAACCTGCAGTGGTGTATCGGAAACTAATACTGGTCTCACAGGAAAGGATCAAAGCACAGACTCTAAGAAGTCTCACTCTTCTTGTACTTAAGGCGGCATTGTGCCTTTTGTATTTAATTCCGATCTAATTTCAGTTTTTCATCACCAACGTGTACGTCAAGGAATACATTGAACCTGCAGTGGTGTATCGGAAACTAATACTGGTCTCACAGAGAATGCTCAAAACACCGACTGTAAGAAGAGTCTCTATTCTTGTACTGAAGGCCGCATTGTGCCTTTTGTATTTAATTCCGATGCGATTTCTGTGTTTCATCGTCAATGTGTATGTCCAAGGAATACATTGAACCTGCAGTGGTGCATCGGAAACTAATACTGGTCTCACATGAAAGGATCAAAGCACAGACTCTAAGACGTCTCACTCTTCTTGCACTTAAGGATGCAATGAGCCTTTTGTATTTTATTCCGATGCGATTTCTGTGTTTCATCGTCAATGTGAAGGTCCAAGGAATACATTGAATCTGCAGTGGTGTATCGGAAACTAGTACTGGTCTCACAGGACAGGATCAAAGCACAGACTCTAAGAAATCTCACTCTATTTGCACTTAAGGCGGCATTGAGCCTTTTTTATTTAATTCCGATGCGATTTCTGTGTTTAATCGTCAATGTGTATGTCCAAGGAAAACATTGAATCTTGCAGTGGTGTATGAGAAGCTAATACTGGTCTCACAGGGAATGCTCTAAGCACCGACTGTAGGAAGAGTCTCTATTCTTGTACTAATGGCGGCATTGTGCCTTTTGTATTTAATTCCGATGCGATTTCTGTGTATCATCGTCAATGTGTATGTCCAAGTAATACATTGAACCTGCAGTGGTGTATCGGAAACTAATACTTGTCTCACACGGAATGCTTAAACCACCGACTGAAAGAAGACTCTCTATTCTTGTACTTAGTGCAACATTGTGCCTTTTGTATTTAATTCCGATGCGATTTCTGTGTTTTATCGTCAACGTGTATGTCCAAAGAATACATTGAACCTACAGTGGTGCATGGGAACCTAATACTGGTCTCACAGGGAATGTTCAAAACACCGACTGTAAGAAGAGTCTCTATTCTTGTACATAAGGCGTCATTGTGCCTTTTGTATTTAATTCCGTTGCGATTTCTGTGTATTATCGTCAATGTGTACGTCCAAGGAATACATTGAACCTGCAGTGGTGTATCGGAAACTAATACTGGTCTCGCAGGGGATGCTAAAAGCACCGACTGTAAGAAGAGTCTCTATTCTTGTACTTAAGGCGGTATTGTGCCTTCTGTATTTAATTCCGATGCGATTTCAGTGTTTCATCGTCAATGTGTATGTCCAAGGAATACATTGAACCTGCAGAGGTGTATCGGAAACTAATACTGGTCTCACAGGGAATGCTCAAAGCACCGACTGTAAGAAAAGTCTCTATTCTTGTACTTAGGGCGGCATTGTGCCTTTTGTATTTAATTCCGATGCGATTTCTGTGTTTCATCGTCAATGTGAATGTCCAAGGAATCCATTGAAACTGCAGTGGTGTATCGGAAACTAATACAGTTCTCACAGGGAATGCTCAAAGCACCGACTGTAAGAAGAGTCTCTATTCTTGTACTTAGTGCAACATTGTGCCTTTTGTATTTAATTCCGATGCGATTTCTGTGTTTTATCGTCAACGTGTATGTCCAAAGAATACATTGAACCTACAGTGGTGCATGGGAACCTAATACTGGTCTCACAGGGAATGTTCAAAACACCGACTGTAAGAAGAGTCTCTATTCTTGTACATAAGGCGTCATTGTGCCTTTTGTATTTAATTCCGTTGCGATTTCTGTGTATTATCGTCAATGTGTACGTCCAAGGCATACATTGAACCTGCAGTGGTGTATCGGAAACTAATACTAGTCTCACAGGAAAGGATCAAAGCACAGACTCTAAGAAGTCTCACTCTTCTTGCACTTACGGCGGCATTGTGCCATTTGTATTTAATTCCGATGCGATTTCTGTGTTTTACCGTCAATGTGAAGGTCCAAGGAATACATGGAACCTGCAGTGGTGTATCGGAAACCAATACTGGTCTCATAGGGAATGCTCAAAACACCGACTGTAAGAAGAGCCTCTATTCTTGTACTTAAGGCGGCATTGTGCCTTTTGTATTTAATTCCGATGCGATTTCGTTGTTTCATCGTCAATGTGTATGTCCAAGCATTACATTGAACCTGCAGTGGTTTATCGGAAACTAATACTGGTCTCACAGGGAATGCTCAACGCACCGACTGTAAGAAGAGTCTCTATTCTTGTACTTAGGGCGGCATTGTGATTTTTGTATTTAATTCCGATGCGATATCAGTGTCTCATCGTCAATGTGTATGTCTAAGGAATACATTGTACCTGCAGAGGTGTATCGGAAACTAATACTGGTCTCACAGGGAATGCTCAAAGCACCGACTGTAAGATGACTCCCTATTCTTGTACTTAGGGCGGCATTGTGCCTTTTTTATTTAATTCCGATGAGATTTCAGTGTTTCATCGTCAATGTGAGGGTCCAAGGCATACATTGAACCTGCAGTGGTGTATCGGAAACTAATACTGGTCTCACAGGAAAGGATCAAAGCACAGACTCTAAGAATTCTCACTCTACTTGCACTTAAGGCGGCATTGTGCCTTTTGTATTTAATTCCGATGAGTTTTCTGTGTTTCATCGTCAATGTGAATGTCCAAGGAATACATTGAACCTGCAGTGGTGTATCGGAAACTAATACTGGCCTCACCGGAAAGGATCAAAGCACAGACTCTAGGAAGTCTCACTCTTCTTGCACTTAAGGCAGCATTGTGACTTTTGTATTTAATTACGATCGGATTTCTGTTTTTCAGCGACAATGTGAAGTTCCAAGGAATACATTGAACCTGCAGTGGTGTATCGGAAAGTAATACTGGTCTCACACGAAAGGATCAAAGCTCAGACTCTATGAAATCTCACTCTTCGTGCACTTAAGGCGGCATTGTGCCGTTTGTATTTAATTCCGACCTAATTTCTGTTTTTTATCACCAACGTGTACGACCAAGGAATACATTGAACCTGCAGTTGTGTATCGGAGACTAATACTGGTCTCACAGTGAATGCTCAAAACACCGACTGTAAGAAAAGTCTCTATTCTTGTACTTAAGGCGGCATTGTGCCTTTTGTGTTTAATTCCGATGCGATTTCTGTATTTCATCGTCAATGTGTATGTCCAAGGAATACATTGAACCTGCAGTGGTGCATCGGAAACTAATACTGGTCGCACAGGGAATGCTCAAAGCACCGACTGTAAGAAGAGTCTCTATTCTTGTACTTAAGACGGCATTGTGCCTTTGGTATTTAATTCCGATGCGATTTCTGTTTTTCATCGTCAATGTCAAGGTCCACGGAATACATTGAACCTGCAGTGGTGTATCGGAAACTAATACTGGTCTCACAGTAGAGGATCAATGCACAGACTCTAAGAAGTCTCACTCTTCTTGCACTTAAGGCGGCATTGTGCATTTTGTATTTTTTTCCGATGCGATTTCTGTGTTTCATCGTCAATGTGAAGGTCCAAGGAATACATTGAACCTGCAGTGGTAAATCGGAAACTAATACTGGTCTCACTGGAAAGGATCAAAGCACAGACTCTAAGAAGTCACACTCTTCTTGCACTTAAGGCGGCATTGTGCCTTTTGTATGTAATTCCGTTGCGATATCTGTGTTTCATCGTCAATGAGAATGTCCAAGGAATACATTGAGCCTGCAGTGGTGTATCGGAAACTAATACTGGTCTCACAGGAAAGGATCAAATTACAGACTCCAAGAAGTCTCACTCGTCTTGCACTGAAGACGGCATTGTGCCTTTTGTATATAATTCCGATGCGATTTCTGTGTTTCATCGTCAATGTAAAGGTCCAAGGAATACACTGAACCTGCAGTGGTGTATCGGATACTAAAACTGTTCACGCAGGGAAAGCTCAAAGCACCGCCTGTAAGAAGAGTCTCTATTCTTGTACTTAAGGCGGCATTGTGCCTTTTGTATTTAATTCCGATGCGATTTCTGTGTTTCATCGTCATTGTGAAGGTCCAAGGAATACCTTGAACCTGCAGTGGTGTATCGGAAACTAATACCGTTCTCAAAGAAATGGATCAAAGCACAGACTCCAAGAAGTCTCACTCTTCTTGCACTTAAGGCGGCATTGTGCCTTTTGTATTTAATTCCGATGCGATTTCTGTGTTTCATCGTCAATGTGAAGGTCCTAGGAATACATTGAACCTGCAGTGGTGTATCGGAAACTAATACTGGTCTCACAGGAATGGATCAAAGCACAGACTCTAAGAAGTCTCACCCTTTTTGCACTTAAGGCGGCATTGTGCCTTTTGTATTTAATTACGATGCGATTTCTGTGTTTCATCGTCAATGTGATGGTCCAAGGAATACGTTGAACGTGCAGTGGTGTATCGGAAACTAATACTGGTCTCACAGGAAAGGATCAAAACACAGACTCTAAGAAGTCTCACTCTTCTTGCACTTAAGGCGGCATTGTGCCTTTTGTATTTAATTCCGATCTAATTTCAGTTTTTCATCACCAACGTGTACGTCAAGGAATACATTGAACCTGCAGTGGTGTATCGGAAACTAATACTGGTCTCACAGAGAATGCTCAAAACACCGACTGTAAGAAGAGTCTCTATTCTTGTACTGAAGGCGGCATTGTGCCTTTTGTATTTAATTCCGATGCGATTTCTGTGTTTCATCGTCAATGTGAAGGTCCAAGGAATACATTGAATCTGCAGTGGTGTATCGGAAACTAGTACTGGTCTCACAGGACAGGATCAAAGCACAGACTCTAAGAAATCTCACACTATTTGCACTTAAGGCGGCATTGGGCCTTTTTTATTTAATTAAGATGCGATTTCTGTGTTTAATCGTCAATGTGTATGTCCAAGGAAAACATTGAATCTTGCAGTGGTGTATGAGAAGCTAATACTGGTCTCACAGGGAATGCTCTAAGCACCGACTGTAGGAAGAGTCTCTATTCTTGTACTAATGGCGGCATTGTGCCTTTTGTATTTAATTCCGATGCGATTTCTGTGTATCATCGTCAATGTGTATGTCCAAGTAATACGTTGAACCAGCAGTGGTGTATCGGAAACTAATACTTGTCTCACACGGAATGCTCAAACCACCGACTGAAACAAGACTCTCTATTCTTGTACTTAGGGATACATTGTGCCTTTTGTATTTAATTCCGATGCGATTTCTGTGTTTTATCGTCAACGTGTATGTCCAAAGAATACATTGAACCTGCAGTGGTGCATCGGAACCTAATACTGGTCTCACAGGGAATGTTCAAAACACCGACTGTAAGAAGAGTCTCTATTCTTGTACTTAAGGCGGCATTGTGCCTTTTGTATTTAATTCCGATGCGATTTCTGTGTATCATCGTCAATGTGTACGTCCAAGGAATACATTGAACCTGCAGTGGTGTATCGGAAACTAATACTGGTCTCACAGGGGATGCTAAAAGCACCAACTGTAGGAAGAGTCTCTATTCTTGTACTTAAGGCGTCATTGTGCCTTTTGTATTTAATTCCGATGCGATTTCTGTGTATCATCGTCAATGTGTACGTCCAAGGAATACATTGAACCGGCAGTGGTGTATCGGAAACTAATACTGGTCTCGCAGGGGATGCTAAAAGCACCGACTGTAAGAAGAGTCTCTATTCTTGTACTTAAGGCGGTATTGTGCCTTCTGTATTTAATTCCGATGCGAATTCAGTGTTTCATCGTCAATGTGTATGTCCAAGGAATACATTGAACCTGCAGAGGTGTATCGGAAACTAATACTGGTCTCACAGGGAATGCTCAAAACACCGACTGTAAGAAAAGTCTCTATTCTTGTACTTAGGGCGGCATTGTGCCTTTTGTATTTAATTCCGATGCGATTTCTGTGTTTCATCGTCAATGTGAATGTGTAAGGAATCCATTGAACCTGCAGTGGTGTATCGGAAACTAATACAGGTCTCACAGGGAATGCTCAAAGCACCGACTGTAAGAAGAGTCTATATTCTTGTACTTAAGACGGCATTGTGCCTTTGGTATTTAATTCCGATGCGATTTCTGTGTTTCATCGTCAATGTCAAGGTCCACGGAATACATTGAACCTGCAGTGGTGTATCGGAAACTAATACTGGTCTCACAGTAAATGATCACTGCACAGACTCTAAGAAGTCTCACTATTCTTGCACTTAAGGCGGCATTGTGCATTTTGTATTTAATTCCGATACGATTTCTGTGCTTCATCGTCAATGTGAAGGTCCAAGGAATACATTGAACCTGCAGTGGTGAATCGGAAACTAATACTGGTCTCACAGGAAAGGATTAAAGCACAGACTCTAAGAAGTCACACTCTTCTTGCACTTAAGGCGGCATTGTGCCTTTTGTATGTAATTCCGTTGCGATATCTGTGTTTCATCGTCAATGAGAATGTCCAAGGAATACATTGAACCTGCAGTGGTGTATCGGAAACTAATACTGGTCTCACAGGAAAGGATCAAATTACAGACTCTAAGAAGTCTCACTCGTCTTGCACTTAAGGCGGCATTGTGCCTTTTGTATATAATTCCGATGCGATTTCTGTGTTTCATCGTCAATGTGAAGGTCCAAGGAATACATTGAACCTGCAGTGGTGTATCGGATACTAATACTGTTCACGCAGGGAAAGCTCAAAGCACCGACTGTAAGAAGTGTCCCTATTCTTGTACTTAAGGCGGCATTGTGCCTTTAGTATTTAATTCCGATGCGATTTCTGTGTTTCATCGTCATTGTGAAGGTCCAAGGAATACCTTGAACCTGCAGTGGTGTATCGGAAACTAATACCGGTCTCAAAGGAAAGGATCAAAGCACAGACTCTAAGAAGTCTCACTCTTCTTGCACTTAAGGCGGCATTGTGCCTTTTGTATTTAATTCCGATGCGATTTCTGTGTTTCATCGTCAATGTGAAGGTCCTAGGAATACATTGAACCTGCAGTGGTGTATCGGAAACTAATACTGGTCTCACAGGAAAGGATCAAAGCACAGACTCTAAGAAGTCTCACCCTTTTTGCACTTAAGGCGGCATTGTGCCATTTGTATTTATTTACGATGCGATTTCTGTGTTTCATCGTCAATGTGAAGGTCCAAGGAATACATTGAACCTGCAGTGGTGTATCGGAAACTAATACTGGTCTCACAGGAAAGGATCAAAGCACAGACTCTAAGAAGTCTCACTCTTCTTGTACTTAAGGCGGCATTGTGCCTTTTGTATTTAATTCCGATCTAATTTCAGTTTTTCATCACCAACGTGTACGTCAAGGAATACATTGAACCTGCAGTGGTGTATCGGAAACTAATACTGGTCTCACAGAGAATGCTCAAAACACCGACTGTAAGAAGAGTCTCTATTCTTGTACTGAAGGCCGCATTGTGCCTTTTGTATTTAATTCCGATGCGATTTCTGTGTTTCATCGTCAATGTGTATGTCCAAGGAATACATTGAACCTGCAGTGGTGCATCGGAAACTAATACTGGTCTCACATGAAAGGATCAAAGCACAGACTCTAAGACGTCTCACTCTTCTTGCACTTAAGGATGCAATGAGCCTTTTGTATTTTATTCCGATGCGATTTCTGTGTTTCATCGTCAATGTGAAGGTCCAAGGAATACATTGAATCTGCAGTGGTGTATCGGAAACTAGTACTGGTCTCACAGGACAGGATCAAAGCACAGACTCTAAGAAATCTCACTCTATTTGCACTTAAGGCGGCATTGAGCCTTTTTTATTTAATTCCGATGCGATTTCTGTGTTTAATCGTCAATGTGTATGTCCAAGGAAAACATTGAATCTTGCAGTGGTGTATGAGAAGCTAATACTGGTCTCACAGGGAATGCTCTAAGCACCGACTGTAGGAAGAGTCTCTATTCTTGTACTAATGGCGGCAATGTGCCTTTTGTATTTAATTCCGATGCGATTTCTGTGTTTCATCGTCAATGAGAATGTCCAAGGAATACATTGAACCTGCAGTGGTGTATCGGAAACTAATACTTGTCTCACAGGAAAGGATCAAATTACAGATTCTAAGAAGTCTCACTCGTCTTGCACTTAAGGCGGCATTGTGCCTTTTGTATATAATTCCGATGCGAATTCTGTGTTTCATCGTCAATGTGAAGGTCCAAGGAATACATTGAACCAGCAGTGGTGTATCGGATACTAATACTGTTCACGCAGGGAAAGCTCAAAGCACCGACTGTAAGAAGAGTCTCTATTCTTGTACTTAAGGCGGCATTGTGCCTTTTGTATTTAATTCCGATGCGATTTCTGTGTTTCATCGTCATTGTGAAGGTCCAAGGAATACCTTGAACCTGCAGTGGTGTATCGGAAACTAATACCGGTCTCAAACGAAAGGATCAAAGCACAGACTCTAAGAAGTCTCACTCTTCTTGCACTTACGGCGGCATTGTGCCTTTTGTATTTAATTCCGATGCGATTTCTGTGTTTCATCGTCAATGTGAAGGTCCTAGGAATACATTGAACCTGCAGCGGTGTATCGGAAACTAATACTGGTCTCACAGGAAAGGATCAAAGCACAGACTCTAAGAAGTCTCACCCTTTTTGCACTTAAGGCGGCTTTGTGCTTTTTGTATTTTATTACGATGCGATTTCTGTGTTTCATCGTCAATGTGAAGGTCCAAGGAATACATTGAACCTGCAGTGGTGTATCGGAAACTAATACTGGTCTCACAGGAAAGGATCAAAGCACAGACTCTAAGAAGTCTCACTCTTCTTGCACTTAAGGCGGCATTGTGCCTTTTGTATTTAATTCCGATTAAATTTCAGTTTTTCGTCACCAACGTGTACGTCAAGGAATACATTGAACCTGCAGTGGTGTATCGGAAACTAATACTGGTCTCACAGAGAATGCTCAAAACACCGACTGTAAGAAGAGTCTCTATTCTTGTACTGAAGGCGGGATTGTGCCTTTTGTATTTAATTCCGATGCGATTTCTGTGTTTCATCGTCAATGTGTATGTCCAAGGAATACATTGAACCTGCAGTGGTCCATCGGAAACTAATACTGGTCTCACATGAAAGGATCAAAGCACAGACTCTAAGACGTCTCACTCTTCTTGCACTTAAGGATGCAATGAGCCTTTTGTATTTTATTCCGATGCGATTTCTGTGTTTCATCGTCAATGTGAAGGTCCAAGGAATACATTGAATCTGCAGTGGTGTATCGGAAACTAGTACTGGTCTCACAGGAAAGGATCAAAGCACAGACTCTAAGAAATCTCACTCTATTTGCACTTAAGGCGGCATTGAGCCTTTCTTATTTAATTCCGATGCGATTTCTGTGTTTAATCGTCAATGTGTATGTCCAAGGAAAACATTGAATCTTGCAGTGGTGAATGAGAAGCTAATACTGGTCTCACAGGGAATGCTCTAAGCACCGACTGTAGGAAGAGTCTCTATTCTTGTACTAATGGCGGCATTGTGCCTTTTGTATTTAATTCCGATGCGATTTCTGTGTATCATCGTCAATGTGTATGTCCAAGTAATACATTGAACCTGCAGTGGTGTATCGGAAACTAATACTTGTCTCACACGGAATGCTCAAACCACCGACTGAAAGAAGACTCTCTATTCTTGTACTTAGGGCAACATTGCGTCTTTTGTATTTAATTCCGATGCGATTTCTGTGTTTTATCGTCAACGTGTATGTCCAAAGAATACATTGAACCTGCAGTGGTGCATCGGAACCTAATACTGGTCTCACAGGGAATGTTCAAAACACCGACTGTAAGAAGAGTCTCTATTCTTGTACTTAAGGCGACATTGTGCCTTTTGTATTTAATTCCGATGCGATTTATATGTGTCATCGTCAATGTTAAGGTTCAAGGAATACATTGAACCTGCAGTGGTGTATCGGAAACTAATACTGGTCTCACAGGGAAAGCTCATAGCAACGACTGTAAGAAGACTCTCTATTCTTGTACTTAAGGCGGCATTGTGCCTTTGGTATTTAATTCCGATGCGATTTCTGTTTTTCATCGTCAGTGTGTATGTCCAAGGAATACATTGAACCTGCAGTGGTGTATCGGAAACTAATACTGGTCTCACAGGGAATGCTCAAAGCACCAACTGTAGGAAGAGTCTCTATTCTTGTACTTAAGGCGTCATTGTGCTTTTTGTATTTAATTCCGATGCGATTTCTGTGTATCATCGTCAATGTGTACGTCCAAGGAATACATTGAACCTGCAGTGGTGTATCGGAAACTAATACTGGTCTCACAGGGGATGCTAAAAGCTCCGACTGTAAGAAGAGTCTCTATTCTTGTACATAAGGCGGTATTGTGCCTTCTGTATTTAATTCCGATGCGATTTCAGTGTTTCATCGTCATTGTGTATGTCCAAGGAATACATTGAACCTGCAGAGGTGTATCGGAAACTAATACTGGTCTCACAGGGAATGCTCAAAGCACCGACTGTAAGAAAAGTCTCTATTCTTGTACTTAGGGCGGCATTGTGCCTTTTGTATTTAATTCCGATGCGATTTCTGTGTTTCATCGTCAATTTGAATGTCCAAGGAATTCATTGAACCTGCAGTGGTGCATCGGAACCTAATACTGGTCTCACAGGGAATGCTCAAACACCGACTGTAAGAAGTGTCTCTATTCTTGTACTTAGGGCAGCATTGTGCCTTTTGTATTTAATGCCGATGCGACTTCTATGTATCTTCGTCAATGTGAAGGTCCAATTAATACATTGAACCGGCAGTGGTGTATCGGAAACTAATACAGTTCTCACAGGGAATGCTCAAAGCACCGACTGTTAGAAGAGTCTCTATTCTTGTACTTAAGGCGGCATTGTGTCTTTGGTATTTAATTCCGATGCGATTTCTGTATTTCATCGTCAATGTGAAGGGCCAAGGAATACATTGAACCTGCAGTGCTGTATCGGAAACTAATACTGGTCTCACAGGAAAGTATCAAAGACAGACTCTCAGAAGTCTCACTCTTCTTGCACTTATGGCGGCATTGTGCCTTTTGTATTTAATTCCCATCTAATTTCAGTTTTTCATCACCAACTTGTACGTCCAAGGAATACATTGAACCTGCAGTGGTGTATCGGAAACTTACACTGGTCTCACAGAGAATGCTCAAAACACCGACTGTAAGAAGAGTCTCTGTTCTTGTACTTATGGCGGCATTGTGCCTTTTGTATTTAATTCCGATGCGATTTCTGTGTTTCGTCGTAAATGTGTATGTCCAAGGAATACATTGAACCTGCAGTGGTGCATCGGAAACTAATACTGGTCTCACAGGAAAGGATCAAAGCACAGACTCTAAGAAGTCTCACTCTACTTGCACTTAAGGCGGCATTTAGCCTCTTTTATTTAATTCCGATGCGATTTCTGTGTTTCATCGTCAATGTGTATGTCCAAGGAAAACATTTAACCTGCAGTGGTGTATCGGTAGTTAATACTGGTCTCACAGGGAATGCTCTAAGCACAGTCTGTAGGAAGTGTCTCTATTCTTGTACTTAAGGCTGCATTGTGCCTTTTGTATTTCATTTCGTTGCGATTTCTGTGTTTCATCGTCAATGTGTGTGTCCAAGGAATACATTGAACTTGCAGTGGTGCATCGGAAACTAATACTGGTCTCACAGGAAAGGATCAAAGCCCAGACTCTAAGACGTCTCACTCTTCTTGCACTTCAGGTTGCATTGTGCCTTTTGTATTTTATTCCGATGCGATTTCTGTGTTTCATCGTCAATGTGAAGGTCCACGGAATACATTGAACCTGCAGTGGTTTATCGGAAACTAATACTGGTCTCACAGGGAATGCTCAAAGCACCGACTGTAAGAAGAGTCTCTATTCTTGTACTTAAGGCGGCATTGTGCCTTTTGTATTTAATTCTGATGCGATTTCTGTGTGTCATCGTCAATGTGTATGTCCAAGGAATACATTGAACCTGCAATGGGATATCGGAAACTAATACTGGTCTCACAGGGAATGCTCAAAGCACCGACTGCAAGAAGAGTCTCTATTCTTGTACTTAAGGCGGCATTGTGCCTTTTGTATTTAAATCCGATGCGATTTCTGTGTTTCATCGTCAATGTGGTTGTCCAAGGAATACATTGAACCTGAAATGGCCTATCGGAAACTAATACTGGTCTCACAGGGAATGATCAATGCACCGTCTGTAAGAAGAGTCTCTATTCTTGTACTTAAGGCGGCATTGTGTCTTTTGTATTTAATTCCGATGCGATTTCTGTGTTTCATCGTCAATGTGTATGTCCAAGGAATACATTGCACCGGCAGTGGTGTATCGGAAACTAATACTGGTCTCACAGGAAAGGATCAAATTACAGATTCTAAGAAGTCTCACTCTTCTTGCACTTAAGGCGGCGTTGTGGGTTTTGTATTAAATTCCGATGTAATTTCAGTGTTTCATCGTCAATGTGTATGTCCAAGGAATACATTGAACCAGCAGTGGTGTATCGGAAGCTAATACTGGTCTCACAGGGAACGGTCAAAGCACCGACTGTAAGAAGAGTCTCTATTCTTGTACTTAAAGCGGCATTGTACCTTTTTGTATTTAATTCCGATGTGATATCTGTGTTTCATCGTCAATGTGAAGGTCCAAGGAACACATTGAACCTGCAGTGGTGTATCGGAAACTAATACCGGTCTCACAGGAAAGGATCAAAGCACAGACTCTATGAAAACACACTCTTCTTGCACTTAAGGCGGCATTGTGCCTTTTGTATTTAATTGCGATGCGATTTCTGTGTTTCATCGTCAATGTGAAGGTCCAAGGAATACATTAAACCTGCAGTGGTGTATCGGAAACTAATACTGGTCTCACAGGAAAGGATCAAAGCTCAGACTCTAAGAAGTCACACTCTTCTTGCACTTAAGTCGGCATTGTGCCTTTAGTATTTAATTCCGTTGCGATATCTGTGTTTCATCGTCAATGTGAATGTCCAAGGAATACATTGAACCTGCAGTGGTCTATCGGAAACTAATACTAATTCACAGGAAAGGATCAAAGCACAACCTCTAAGAAGTCATACTCTTCTTGCACTTAAGTTGCATTGTGCCTTTTGCATTTAATTCCGATCCAATTTCAGTGTTTCATCGTCAACTTTTGTGTCCAAGGAATACATTGAACCTGCAGTGGTGTATCGGAAACTAATACTGGTTTCACAGGGAATGCTCAAAGCACCGACTGTAAGAAGAGTCTCTATTCTTGTACTTAGGGCGGCATTGTGCCTTTTGTATTTAATTCCGATGCGATTTCTGTGTTTCATCGTCATTGTGAAGGTCCAAGGAATACATTAAACCTGCAGTGGTGTATCGGAATCTGATACCGGTCTCACAGGAAAGGATCAAAGCACAGACTCTAAGAAGTCTCACTTTTCTTGCACTTAAGGCGGCATTGAGACTTTTGTATTTAATTCCAATGCGATTTCTGTGTTTCATCGTCAATGTGAAGGTCCAAGGAATACATAAAACCTGCAGTGGTGTATCCGAAACTAATACTGGTCTCGCAGGGAATGCTCAAAGCACCGACTGTAAGAAGAGTCTCTATTCTTGTACTTAAGTCGGCATTGTGCCTTTTGTATTTAATTCCGATGCGATTTCTGTGTTTCATCGTCAATGTGTATGTCCGTGGAATACATTGAACCTGCAATGGGCTATCGGAAACTAATACTGGTCTCACAGGGAATGCTCAAAGCACCGACTGTAAGAAGAGTCTCTATTCTTGTACTTAAGGCGGCATTGTGTCTTTTGTATTTAATTCCAATGCGATTTCTGTGTTTCATCGTCAATGTGAAGGTCCAAGGAATACATTGAACCTGCAGTGGTGTATCGGAAACTAATACTGGTCTCACAGGAAAGGATCAAAGCACAGACTCTAAGAAGTCTCACTCTTCTTGCACTTAAGTCGGCATTGTGCCTTTTGTATTTAATTTCGATGTAATTTCAGTGTTTCATCGTCAATGTGTATGTCCAAGGAATACATTGAACCGGCAGTGGTGTATCGGAAGCTAATACTGGTCTCACAGGAAAGGATCAAATGACAGACTCTAAGAAGTCTCACTCTTCTTGCACTTAAGGCGGCATTGAGACTTTTGTATTTAATTCCAATGCGATTTCTGTGTTTCATCGTCAATGTGAAGGTCCAAGGAATACATAAAACCTGCAGTGGTGTATCCGAAACTAATACTGGTCTCGCAGGGAATGCTCAAAGCACCGACTGTAAGAAGAGTCTCTATTCTTGTACTTAAGTCGGCATTGTGCCTTTTGTATTTAATTCCGATGCGATTTCTGTGTTTCATCGTCAATGTGTATGTCCGTGGAATACATTGAACCTGCAGTGGTGTATCGGAAACTAATACTGGTCTCACAGGGAACGGTCAAAGCACCGACTGTAAGAAGAGTTCCTATTCTTGTACTTAAAGCGGCATTGTGCCTTTTTGTATTTAATTCCGATGTGATATCTGTGTTTCATCGTCAATGTGAAGGTCCAAGGAACACATTGAACCTTCAGTGGTGAATCGGAAACTAATACCGGTCTCACAGGAAATGATCAAAGCACAGACTCTAAGAAGTCTCACTCATCTTGCACTTAAGGAGGCATTGTGCCTTTTGTATTTATTTGCGAAGCGATTTCTGTGTTTCATCGTCATTGTGAATGTCCAAGGAATACATTACACCTGCAGTGGTGTATCGGAAACTAATACTGGTCTCACAGGAAAGGATCAAAGCACAGACTCTAAGAAGTCACACTCTTCTTGCACTTAAGTCGGCATTGTGCATTTAGTTTTTAAATCCGTTGCGATATCAGTGTTTCATCGTCAATGTGAATGTCCAAGGAATACATTGATCCTGCAGTGGTGTATCGGAAACTAATACTGGTCTCACAGGGAAAGCTCAAATCACCGACTGTAAGAAGAGTCTCTATTCTTGTACTTAGGTCGGCATTGTGCCTTTTGTATTTACTTCCGATGCGATTTCTGTGTTTCATCGTCATTGTGAAGGTCCAAGGAATACATTGAACTTGCAGTGGTGTATCGGAAACTAATACCGGTCTCACAGGAAAGGATCAAAGCACAGACTCTAAGAAGTCTCACTCTTCTTGCACTTAAGGCGGCATTGTGCCTATTTTATTCAATTGCGATGCGATTTCTGTGTTTCATCGTCAATGTGAAGGTCCAAGGAATACATTAAACCTGCAGTGGTGTATCGGAAACTAATACTGGTCTCACAGGAAAGGATCAAAGCACAGACTCTAAGACGTCACACTCTTCTTGCACTTAAGTCGGCATTGTGCCTTTAGTATTTAATTCCGTTGCGATATCTGTGTTTTTCGTCGTCAATGTGAATGTCCAAGGAATACATTGAACCTGCAGTGGTGTATCGGAAACTAATACTGGTCTCACAGGGAAAGCTCAAATCACCGACTGTAAGAAGAGTCTCTATTCTTGTACTTAGGGTGGCATTGTGCCTTTTGTATTTACTTCCGATGCGATTTCTGTGTTTCATCGTCATTGTGAAGGTCCAAGGAATACATTGAACCTGCAGTAGTGTATCGGAAACTAATACTGGTCTCACAGGAAAGGATCAAAGCACAGACTCTAAGAAGTCTCACTCTTCTTGCACTTAAGGCGGCATTGTGCCTTTTGTATTTAATTCCGATGCGATATCTGTGTTTCATCGTCAATGCGAAGGTCCAAGGAACACATTGAAACTGCAGTGGTGTATCTCAAACTAATACTGGTCTCACAGGAAAGGATCAAAGCACAGATTTTAAGAAGTTTCACTCTTCCTGCACTTAAGGCGGAACTGTTCCATTTGTATTTAATTCTGATGTAATTTCAGTGTTTCATTGTCATTGTGTATGTCCAAGGAATACATTGAACCTGCAGTGGTGTATCGGAAACTAATACTGGTCTCACACGGAATGCTCAAAGCACCGACCTTATGCGATTTCTGTGTTTCATCGTCAATGTGAAGATCGAAGGAATACAATGAGCCTGCAGTGATGTATCGGAAACTAATACTGGACTAATAGGAAAGGATCAAAGCACCGACTGTAAGAAGAGTCTCTATTCTAGTACTTAAGGCGGCATTGTGCCTTTTGTATATAATTGCGATGCGATTTCTGTGTTTCATCATCAATGTGAAGGTCCAATGAATACATTGACCTGCAGTGGAGTATCGGAAACTAATACTGGTCTCAGAGGAAATTATCAATGCACAGACTCTAAGAAGTCTCACTCTTCTTGCACTTCAGGCGGCATTGTGCCGTTTGTATTTAATTCCTATGCGATTTCTGTGTTTCATCGTCAATGTGAAGGTAAAAGGAATAGATTGAACCAGCAGTGGTGTATCGTAAACTAATACTGATGTCGAAGGAAAGGATCAAAGCACAGACTCTAAGAAGTCTCACTCTTCTTGCACTTAAGGCGGCATTGTGCCTTTGGAATTATCTCCGATGTGATTTCTGTGTTTCATCGTCAATGCGAAGGTCCAAGGAATACGTTGAACCTGCAGTGGTTTATCGGAAACTAATACTGGTCTCACAGGAAAGGATTAAAGCACAGACTCTATGAAGTGTCACTCTTCTTGCACTTAATGAGGCATTGTGCCTTTGTATTTAATTCCGAAGCGATTTCTGTGTTTCATCGTCAATGTGAAGGTCCAAGGAATACATTGACCCTGCAGTGAGTATCGGAAACTAATACTGGTCTCACAGGAAAGGATCAAAGCACAGATTCTAAGAAGTCTCACTCTTCTTGCACTTAAGGTAGCACTGCACCTTTTGTATTTAATTCCGAGGTAATTTCAGTGGTTTATCGTCAATGTGTATGTCCTAGGAATACATTGACCCTGCAGTGGTGCATCGGAAACTAATACTGGTCTCACAGGAAGGACAAAAGCACAGACTCTAAGAAGTCTCACTCTTCTTGCACTTAAGGCGGCATTGTGAGTTTTGTATTCGATTCCGATTTAATTTCAGTGTTTCATCGTCAATGTGTATGTCCAAGGAATACATTGAACCTGCAGTGGGGTGTCAGAAACTAATACTGGTCTCACAGGGAATGCTCAAAACAGCGACTGTAAGAGGAGTCTCTATTCTTATATTTAAGGCGGCATTTAGCCTTTTGTATTTAATTACGACGCGATTTCTGTGTTTCATCGTCAATGTGAGGGTCCAAGGAGGACTTTGAACCTGCAGTGGTGTGTCGGAAACTAATACTGGTCTCACAGGAAAGGACCAAAGCACAGACTCTAAGAAGTCACACTCTTCTTGCACTTAAGTCGGCATTGTGCCTTTAGTATTTAATTCCGTTGCGATATCTGTGTTTTTCGTCGTCATTGTGAATGTCCAAGGAATACATTGAACCTGCAGTGGTGTATCGGAAACTAATACTGGCCTCACAGGGAAAGCTCAAATCACCGACTGTAAGAAGTGTCTCTATTCTTGTACTTAGGGTGGCATTGTGCCTTTTGTATTTACTTCCGATGCGGTTTCTGTGTTTCATCGTCATTGTGAAGGTCCAAGGAATACATTGACCTGCAGTGGAGTATCGGAAACTAATACTGGTCTCAGAGGAAATGATCAATGCACAGACTCTAAGAAGTCTCACTCTTCTTGCACTTAAGGCGGCATTGTGCCGTTTGTATTTAATTCCTATGCGATTTCTGTGTTTCATCGTCAATGTGAATGTAAAAGGAATAGATTGAACCAGCAGTGGTGTATCGTAAACTAATACTGATGTCAAAGGAAAGGATCAAAGCACAGACTCTGAGAAGTCTCACTCTTCTTGCACTTAAGGCGGCTTTGTGCCTTTGGATTTATCACCGATGTGATTTCTGTGTTTCATCGTCAATGCGAAGGTCCAAGGAATACGTTGAACCTGCAGTGGTTTATCGGAAACTAATACTGGTCTCACAGGAAAGGATTAAAGCACAGACTCTATGAAGTGTCACTCTTCTTGCACTTAATGAGGCATTGTGCCTTTTATATTTAATTCCGGAGCGATTTCTGTGTTTCATCGTCAATGTGAAGGTCCAGGGAACACATTGACCCTGCAGTGAGTATCGGAAACTAATACTGGTCTCACAGGAAAGGATCAAAGCACAGATTCTAAGAAGTCTCACTCTTCTTGCACTTAAGGTAGCACTGCGCCTTTTGTATTTAATTCCGAGGTAATTTCAGTGGTTTATCGTCAATGTGTATGTCCTAGGAATACATTGACCCTGCAGTGGTGTATCGGAAACTAATACTGGTCTCACAGGAAAGGATAAAAGCACAGACTCTAATAAGTCTCACTCTTTTTGCACTTAAGGCGGCATTGTGAGTTTTGTATTCGATTCCGATTTAATTTCAGTGTTTCATCGTCAATGTGTATGTCCATGGAATACATTGAACCTGCAGTGGGGTGTCAGAAACTAATACTGGTCTCACAGGGAATGCTCAAAACAGCGACTGTAAGAGGAGTCTCTATTCTTATATTTAAGGCGGCATTGTGCCTTTTGTATTTAATTCCGACGCGATTTCTGTGTTTCATCGTCAATGTGAGGGTCCAAGGAGGACTTTGAACCTGCAGTGGTGTGTCGGAAACTAATACTGGTCTCACAGGAAAGGACCAAAGCACAGACTCTAAGAAGTCACACTCTTCTTGCACTTAAGTCGGCATTGTGCCTTTAGTATTTAATTCCGTTGCGATATCTGTGTTTTTCGTCGTCAATGTGAATGTCCAAGGAATACATTGAACCTGCAGTGGTGTATCGGAAACTAATACTGGTCTCACAGGGAAAGCTCAAATCACCGACTGTAAGAAGTGTCTCTATTCTTGTACTTAGGGTGGCATTGTGCCTTTTGTATTTACTTCCGATGCGGTTTCTGTGTTTCATCGTCATTGTGAAGGTCCAAGGAATACATTGACCTGCAGTGGAGTATCGGAAACTAATACTGGTCTCAGAGGAAATGATCAATGCACAGACTCTAAGAAGTCTCACTCTTCTTGCACTTAAGGCGGCATTGTGCCGTTTGTATTTAATTCCTATGCGATTTCTGTGTTTCATCGTCAATGTGAAGGTAAAAGGAATAGATTGAACCAGCAGTGGTGTATCGTAAACTAATACTGATGTCAAAGGAAAGGATCAAAGCACAGACTCTAAGAAGTCTCACTCTTCTTGCACTTAAGGCGGCATTGTGCCTTTGGATTTATCACCGATGTGATTTCTGTGTTTCATCGTCAATGCGAAGGTCCAAGGAATACGTTGAACCTGCAGTGGTTTATCGGAAACTAATACTGGTCTCACAGGAAAGGATTAAAGCACAGACTCTATGAAGTGTCACTCTTCTTGCACTTAATGAGGCATTGTGCCTTTTATATTTAATTCCGGAGCGATTTCTGTGTTTCATCGTCAATGTGAAGGTCCAAGGAATACATTGACCCTGCAGTGAGTATCGGAAACTAATACTGGTCTCACAGGAAAGGATCAAAGCACAGATTCTAAGAAGTCTCACTCTTCTTGCACTTAAGGTAGCACTGCGCCTTTTGTATTTAATTCCGAGGTAATTTCAGTGGTTTATCGTCAATGTGTATGTCCTAGGAATACATTGACCCTGCAGTGGTGTATCGGAAACTAATACTGGTCTCACAGGAAAGGATAAAAGCACAGACTCTAAGAAGTCTCACTCTTCTTGCACTTAAGGCGGCATTGTGAGTTTTGTATTCGATTCCGATTTAATTTCAGTGTTTCATCGTCAATGTGTATGTCCAAGGAATACATTGAACCTGCAGTGGGGTGTCAGAAACTAATACTGGTCTCACAGGGAATGCTCAAAACAGCGACTGTAAGAGGAGTCTCTATTCTTATATTTAAGGCGGCATTGTGCCTTTTGTATTTAATTCCGATGCGATTTCTGTGTTTCATCGTCATTGTGAAGGTCCAAGGAATACATTGAACCTGCAGTGGTGTATCGGAAACTAATACCGGTCTCACAGGAAAGGATCAAAGCACAGACTCTAAGAAGTCTCACTTTTCTTGCACTTAAGGCGGCATTGTGCCTTTTGTATTTAATTCCGATGCGATTTCTGTGTTTCATCGTCAATGGGAAGGTCCAAGGAATACATTAAACCTGCAGTGGTGTATCCGAAACTAATACTGGTCCCACAGGAAGGATCAAAGCACAGACTCTAAGAAGTCACACTCTTCTTGCACTTAAGGCGGCATTGTGCCTTTTGTATTTAATTCCGTTGCGATAACTGTGTTTCATCGTCAATGTGAATGTCCATGGAATACATTGAATTTGCAGTGGTGTATCGGAAACTAATACTGGTGTCACAGGATAGGTCCAAAACACAGACTCTATAGAGTCTCACTCTTCTTGCACTTAAGGCGGCATTGTGCCTTTGGATTTACCTCCGATGTGATTTCTGTGTTTCATCGTCAGTGTGAAGGTCCAAGGAATACATTGAACCTGCACTGGTTTATCGGAAACTAATTCTGGTCACACAGGAAAGGATCAACGCACAGACTCTAAGAAGTGTCACTCTTCTTGCACTTAAGTTGCATTGTGCCTTTTGTATTTAATTCTGATCTAATTTCAGTGTTTCATCGTCAACGATTGTGTCCAAGGAATACATTGAACCTGCAGTGGTGTATCGGAAACTAATACTGGTCTCACAGGGAATACTCAAAACACCGACTGTAAGAAGAGTCCCTATTTTTGTACTTAAGGCTGCATTGTGCCTTTTGTATTTAATTCCGACGCGATTACTGTGTTTCATCGTCAATGTGAAGGTCCAAGGAATACATTGAACCTGCAGTGGTGTATCGGAAACTAATACTGGTCTCACAGGGAATGCTCAAAGCACCGACTGTAAGAAGAGTCTCTATTCTTGATCTTAAGGTGGCATCCTGCCTTTTGTATTTAATTGCGATGCGATTTCTGTGTTTCATCATCAACGTGAAGGTCCAAGGAATACATTGAACCTGCAGTGGTGTATTGGAAACTAATACTGGTCTCACAGGAAAGGATCAAAGCACAACTTTCAGAAGTCTCACTCTTCTTGCACTTAAGGCGGCATTGTGCCTTTGTATTTAATTCCGATACGATTTCTGTGTTTCATCGTCAATGTGTATGTCCAAGGAATACATTGAACCTGCAGTGGTGTATCGAAAACTAATACTGGTCTCACAGGAAAGGATCAAAGCACAGACTCTAAGAAGTCTCACTCTTCTTGCACTTAAGGCGGTACTGTGCCTTTGGATTTACCTCCGATGTGATTTCTGTGTTTCATCGTCAGTGTGATGGTCCAAGGAATACATTGAACCTGCACTGGTTTATCGGAAACTAATTCTGGTCACACAGGAAAAGATCAACGCACATACTCTAAGAATTGTCACTCTTCTTGCACTTAATGCGGAATTGCGCCTTTTGTTATTAATTCCGATGCGATTTCTGTGTTTCATCGTCAATGTGAAGGTCCAAGGAATACATTGACCCTGCAGAGGAGTATCGGAAACTAATACTGGTCTCACAGGAAAGGATCAAAGCACAAACTCTAAGAAGTCTCACTCTTCTTGCACTTAAGGTGGCACTGCGCATTTTGTATTTAATTCCGAAGAAATTTCAGGTGTTTATCGTCAATGTGTATGTCCAGGGAATACATTGAATCTGCAGAGGTGTGTCAGAAACTAATACTGGTCTCACAGGGCATGCTCAAAACACCGACTGTAAGACGAGTCTCTATTCTTATATTTAAGGCGGCATTGTGCCTTATGTATTTAATTCCAACGCGATTTCTGTGTTTCATCGTCAATGTGAAGGTCCAAGGAGTACAATGAACCTGCAGTGGTGTGTCGGAAACTAATACTGGTCTTACAGGAAAGGACCAAAGCACAGACTCTAAGAAGTCACACTCTTCTTGCACTTAAAGCGGCACTGTGCCTTTTGAATTTAATACCGATGAGATATCTGTCTTTTATCGTCAATGTTAATGTCCAAGGAATGCATTAAACCTGGAGTGGTGTATCGGAAACTAATACTGGTCTCACAGGAAAGGATGAAAGCACAGACTTTAAGAAGTCTCACTCTTCTTGCACTTAAGTCGCATTGTGCCTTTTGTATTTAATTCCGATGCGATTTCTATGGTTCTTCGTCAAGGTGAAGGTCCAAGGAATACATTGAACCGGCAGTAATGAATCGGAAACTAATACTGGTCTCACAGGAAAGGATCAAAGCACAGACTCTAAGAAGTCTCTTTCTTCTTGCACTTAAGGCGGCATTGTGCCTTTTGTATTTAATTCCGATCTAATTTAAGTGTTTCATCATCAACGTGTACGTCCAAAGAATACATTGAACCTGCAGTGGTGTATCGGAAACTATTACTGGTCTCACAGAAAATGCAAAAAACACCGTCTGAAAGAAGAGTCTCCATTCTTGCACTTAAGGCGGCATTGTGCCTTTTGTATTTAATTCCGATGCGATATCTGTGTTTCATCGGCAATGCGAAGGTCCAAGGAACACATTGAAACTGCAGTGGTGTATCTCAAACTAATACTCGTCTCACAGGAAAGGATCAAAGCACAGATTTTAAGAAGTTTCACTCTTCTTGCACTTAAGGCGGAATTGTTCCATTTGTATTTAATTCTGATGTAATTTCAGTGTTTCATTGTCATTTTGTATGTCCAAGGAATACATTGAACCTGCAGTGGTGTATCGGAAACTAATACTGGTCTCACACGGAATGCTCAAAGCACCGACCTTAAGAAGAGACTCTATTCTTGTACTTAAGGCGGCATTTTGCCTTTTGTATTTCATTCCGGTGCGATTTCTGTGTTTCATCGTCAATGTGAAGGTCGAAGGAATACAATGAAAGTGCAGTTATGTATCGGAAACTAATACTGGCCTCATAGGAAAGGATCAAAGAACAGACTCTAAAAAGTCTCACACTTCTTGCACTTAAGTTGCATTGTGCCTTTTTATTTTTAATTCGGATCCAATTTCAGTGTTTCATCGTCAACGTGTGTGTCCAAGGAATACATTGAACCTGCAGTGGTGTATAGGAAACTAATACTGGTTCACAGGAAAGGATCAAAGAACAGACTCTAAAAAGTCTCACTCTTCTTGCACTTAAGTTGCATTGTGCCTTTTTATTTTTAATTCGGATCCAATTTCAGTGTTTCATCGTCAACGTGTGTGTCCAAGGAATACATTGAACCTGCAGTGGTGTATAGGAAACTAATACTGGTCTCACAGGGAATGCTTAAAGCACCGACTGTAAGAAGAGTCTCTATTCTTGTACTTAAGGCGGAATTGTGCCTTTTGAATTTAATTCCGATGCGATTTCTGTGTTTCATCTTCAATGTGAAGGTCCAAGGAATACATTGACCTGCAGTGGAGTATCGGAAACTAATACTGGTCTAAGAGGAAATGATCAATGCAGAGACTCTAAGAAGTCTCACTCTTCTTGCACTTAAGGCGGCATTGTGCCTTTTGTATTTAATTGCTATACGATTTGTGTGATTCATCGTCAATGTGAAGGTAAAAGGAATAGATTGAACTAGCAGTGGTGTATCGGAAACTAATACTGGTGTCACAGAAAAGGATCAAAGCACAGACTCTAAGAAGTCTCACTCTTCTTGCACTGAAGGCGGCATTGTGCCTGTGGGTTTATCTCCGATGTGATTTCTGTGTTTCATCGTCAATGTGTATGTCCAAGGAAAACATTGAACCTGCAGTGGTTTATCGGAAACTAATACTGGTCTCACGGGAAAGGATCAAAGCACAGACTCTGTGAAGTGTCACTCTTCTTGCACTTAATGATGAATTGTGCCTTTTATATTTAATTCCGAAGCGATTTCTGTGTTTCATCGTCAATGTGAAGGTCCGAGGAATACATTGACCCTGCAGTGGAGTATCGGAAACTAATACTGGTCTCACAGGAAAGGATCAGAGCACAGACTCTAAGAAGTCACACTCTTCTTGCACTTAAGGCGGCATTATGCCTTTTGTATTTAATTCCGTTGCGATATCTGTGTTTCATCGTCAATGTGAATGTCCATGGAATACAATGAATTTGTAGTTTTGTATCGGAAACTAATACTGGTCTCACAGGAAAGGATCAAAACAGAGACTCTAAGGAGTCTCACTCTCCTTGCACTTAAGGCGGCATTGTGCCTTTTGTATTTAATTACGATGCGGTTTCTGTGTTTCATCGTCAATGTGAAGGTCCAAGGAATACATTGAACCTGCATTGGACTATCGGAAACTAATACTGGTTCACAGGAAAGGATCAAAGCACAGCCTCTAAGAAGTCTTACTCTTCTTGCACTTAAGTTGCATTGTGGCTTTTGTATTAAATTCCGATGTAATTTCAGTGTTTCATCGTCAATGTGTATGTCCGAGGAATACATTGAACCAGCAGTGGTGTATCGGAAACTAATACTGGTCTCACAGGGAACGGTCAAAGCACCGACTGTAAGAAGAGTTCTTATTCTTGTACTTAAAGCGGCATTGTGCCTTTTTGTATTTAATTCCGACGTGATATCTGTGTTTCATCGTCATTGTGATGGTCCAAGGAATACATTAAACCTGCAGTAGTGTATCGGAAACTGATACCGGTCTCACAGGAAAGGATCAAAGCACAGACTCTAAGAAGTCTCACTTATCTTGCACTTAAGGCGGCATTGTGCCTTTTGTATTTGATTCCGATGCGATTTCTGTGTTTCATCGGCAATGTGAAGGTCCAAGGAATACATTAAACCTGCAGTGGTGTATCCGAAACTAATACTGGTCTCACAGGGAATGCTCAAAGCACCGACTGTAAGAAGAGTCTCTATTCTTGTAGTTAAGTCGGCATTGTGCCTTTTGTATTTAATTCCGATGCGATTTCTGTGTTTCATCGTCAATGTGTATGTCCAAGGAATACATTGAACCTGCAATGGGCTGTCGGAAACTAATACTGGTCTCACAGGGAATGCTCAAAGCACCGACTGTAAGAAGAGTCTCTATTTTTGTACTTAAGTCGGCATTGTGTCTTTTGTATTTAATTCCGATGCGATTTCTGAGTTTCGTCGTCAATGTGAAGGTAAAAGGAATACATTGAACCTGCAGTGGTGTATCGGAGACTAATACTGGTCTCACAGGAATGGATCAAAGCACTGACTCTAAGAAGTCTCACTCTTCTTGCACTTAAGTCCGCATTGTACCTTTTGTATTTAATTTCGATGTAATTTCAGTGTTTCATCGTCAATGTGTATGTCCAAGGAATACATTGAACCGGCAGTGGTGTATCGGAAGCTAATACTGGTCTCACAGGAAAGGATCAAATGACAGACTCTAAGAAGTCTCACTCACCTTGCACTTTAGGCGGCATTGTGGCTTTTGTATTAAATTTCGATGTAATTTCAGTGTTTCATCGTCAATGTGTATGTCCGAGGAATACATTGAACCAGCAGTGGTGTATCGGAAACTAATACTGGTCTCACAGGGAACGGGCAAAGCACCGACTGTAAGAAGAGTTCCTATTCTTGTACTTAAAGCGGCATTGTGCCTTTTTGTATTTAATTCCGACGTGATATCTGTGTTTCATCGTCAATGTGAAGGTCCATGGAACACATTGAACCTTCAGTGGTGTATCGCTAATTAATACCGGTCTCACAGGAAAGGATCAGAGCACAGACTCTAAGAAGTCTCACTCTTCTTGCACTTAAGTTGCCTTGTGCCTTTTGTATTTAATTCCGATCCAATTTCAGTGTTTCATCGTCAACGTGTGTGTCCAAGGAATACATTGAACCTGCAATGGTGTATAGGAAACTAATACTGGTCTCACAGGGAATGCTCAGAGCACCGACTGTAAGAAGAGTCTCTATTCTTGTACTTAAGGCGGCATTGTGCCTTTTGTATTTAATTGCGATGCGATTTCTGTGTTCCATCATCAATGTTAGTATCCAATGAATACATTGAACCTGCAGTAGTGTATCCGAAACTAATACTGGTTCACTGGAAAGGATCAAAGCACAGACCCTAAGAAGTCTCACTCTTCTTGCACTTAAGTTGCATTGTGCCTTTTGTATTTAATTCTGATCTAATTTCAGTGTTTCATCGTCAACGTTTGTGTCCAAGGAATACATTGAACCTGCAGTGGTGTATCGGAAACTAATAGTGGTCTCACAGGGAATGCTCAAAACACCGACTGTAAGAAGAGTCTCTATTTTTGTACTTAAGGCTGCATTGTGCTTTTTGTATTTAATTCCGACGCGATTACTGTGTTTCATCGTCAAGGTGGAGGTAGAAGGAATACATTGAACCTGCAGTGGTGTATCGGAAACTAATAATGGTCGCACAGGGAATGTTCAAAGCACCGACTGTAAGAAGAGTCTCTATTCTTGTACTTAAGGCGGCATTGTGCCTTTTGTATTTAATTGCGATGCGATTTCTGTGTTCCATCATCAATGTTAATATCCAATGAATACATTGAACCTGCAGTGGTGTATCCAAAACTAATACTGGTTCACAGGAAAGGATCAAAACACAGACCCTAAGAAGTCTCACTCTTCTTGCACTTAAGTTGCATTGTGCCTTTTGTATTTAATTCTGATCTAATTTCAGTGTTTCATCGTCAACGTGTGGGTCCAAGGAATACATTGAACCTGCAGTGGTGTATCGGAAACTAATACTGGTCTCACAGGAAAGGATCAAAACACGGACTGAAAGAAGAGTCTCTATTCTAGTACTTAAGGCGGCATTGTGCCTTTTGTATTTTATTGCGATGCGATATCTGTGTTTCATCGTCAATGTGAAGGTCCAAGGAACACATTGAACCTGCAGTGGTGTATCGGAAACTAATACTGGTCTCACAGGAAAGGATCAAAGCACAGACTCTAAGAAGTCTCACTCTTCTTGCACTTAAGGCGGCATTGCGCCTTTTGTATTTAATTCCGATGTAATTTCAGTGGTTCATCGGCAACGTGTATGTCCTAGGAATAGATTGAACCTGCAGTGCTGTATCGGAAACTAAGACTGATCTCAGAGGGAATGTTCAAAGCACCGACTGTAAGAAGAGTCTCTATTTTTGAACTTAAGGCGGCATTGTGTCTTTTGTATTTAATTCCGATGCGATTTCTGAGTTTCATCGTCAATGTGTATGTCCAAGGAATACATTGAACCTGCAATGGGCTGTCGGAAACTAATACTGGTCTCACAGGGAATGCTCAAAGCACCGACTGTAAGAAGAGTCTCTATTTTTGTACTTAAGGCGGCATTGTGTCTTTTGTATTTAATTCCGATGCGATTTCTGAGTTTCATCGTCAATGTGAAGGTCCAAGGAATACATTGAACCTGCAGTGGTGTATCGGAGACTAATACTGGTCTCACAGGAATGGATCAGAGAACAGACTCTAAGAAGTCTCACTCTTCTTGCACTTAAGTCGGCATTGTAGCTTTTGTATTTAATTTCGACGTAATTTCAGTCTTTCATCGTCAATGTGTATGTCCAAGGAATACATTGAACCGGCAGTGGTGTATCGGAAGCTAATATTGGTCTCACAGGAAAGGATCAAATGACAGACTCTAAGAAGTCTCACTCTTCTTGCACTTAAGGCGGCATTGTGGCTTTTGTATTAAATTCCGATGTATTTTCACTGTTTCATCGTCAATGTGTATGTCCAAGGAATACATTGAACCAGCAGTGGTGTATCGGAAACTAATACTGGTCTCACAGGGAATGCTCAAAGCACCGACTGTAAGAAGAGTTCCTATTCTTGTACTTAAAGCGGCATTGTGCCTTTTTGTATTTAATTCCGACGTGATATCTGTGTTTCATCGTCAATGTGAAGGTCCATGGAACACATTGAACCTTCAGTGGTGTATCGGAAACTAAGACTGGTTCACAGGAAAGGATCAAAGCACAGACTCTAAAAAGTCTCACTCTTCTTGCACTTAAGTTGCATTGTTCCTTTTGTATTTAATTCCGATCCAATTTCAGTGTTTCATCGTCAACGTTTGTGTCCAAGGAATACATTGAACCTGCAGTGGTGTATCGGAAACTAATACTGGTCTCACAGGGAATGCTCAAAGCACCGACTGTAAGAAGAGTCTCTATTCTTGTACTTAAGGCGGCATTGTGCCTTTTGTATTAAATTGCGATGCGATTTCTGTGTTTCATCATCAATGTTAATATCCAATGAATACATTGAACCTGCAGTGGTGTATCCGAAACTAATACTGGTTCACAGGAAAGGATCAGAGCACAGACCCTAAGAAGTCTCACTCTTCTTGCACTTAAGGTACATTGTGCCTTTTGTATTTAATTCTGATCTAATTTCAGTGTTTTATCGTCAACGTTTGTGTCCAAGGAATACATTGAACCTGCAGTGGTGTATCGGAAACTAATACTGGTCTCACAGGGAATGCTCAAAGCACCGACTGTAAGAAGAGTCTCTATTCTTGTTCTTAAGGTGGCATTGTGCCTTTTGTATTTAATTCCGACGCGATTACTATGTTTCATCGTCAATGTGAAGGTCCAAGTAATACATTGAACCTGCAGTGGTGTATCGGAAACTAATACTGGTCTCACAGGGAATGTTCAAACCACCGACTGTAAGAAGAGTCTCTATTCTTGTACGTAAGGCGGCATTGTGCCTTTTGTATTTAATTGCGATGCGATTTCTGTGTTCCATCATCAATGTTAATATCCAATGAATACATTGAACCTGCAGTGGTGTATCCCAAACTAATACTGGTTCACAGGAAAGGATCAAAGCACAGACCCTAAGAAGTCTCACTCTTCTTGCACTTAAGTTGCATTGTGCCTTTTGTATTTAATTCTAATCTAATTTCAGTGTTCCATCGTCAACGTGTGTGTCCAAGGAATACATTGAACCTGCAGTGGTGTATCGGAAACTAATACTGGTCTCACAGGGAATGCTCAAAGCACCGACTGTAAGAAGAGTCTCTATTCTTGTTCTTAAGGTGGCATTGTGCCTTTTGTATTTAATTGCGATGCGATTTCTGTGTTTCATCATCAATGTGAAGGTCCAAGGAATACATTGAACCTGTAGTGGTGTATCGGAAACTAATACTGGTCTCACAGGAAAGGATCAAAGCACAACATTAAGAAGTCTCACTCTTCTTGCACTTAAGGCGGCATTGTGCCTTTTGTATTTAATTCCGATGCGATTTCTGTGTTTCATCGCCAATGTGAAGGTCCAAGGAATACATTGAAATTGCAACTGAGTATCGCAAACTAATACTGGTCTCACAGGAAAGGATCAATGCACAGACATTTAAGAAGTCTCACCCTTCTTGCACTGAAAGCGACATTGTGCCTTTTGTATTTAATTCCGATGCGATATGTGTGTTTCATCGACAATGTGAAGGCCCAAGGAATACATTGAACCTGCAGTGGTGTATCGGAAACTAATACTGGTCTCACAGGGAATGCTCATAGCACGACAGTAAGAAGAGTCCCAATTCTTGTACTTAAGGCGGCATTGTGCCTTTTGTATCCAAGGAATACATTGAACCTGCAGGAAAGGATCAAAGCACAGATGCGATTTCTGTGTTTCATCGTCAATGTGAAGATCCAAGGAATACATTGAACCTGCAGTGGGCTATCGGAAACTAATCCCGGTCCCACAGGAAAGGATCAAAGCACAGACTCTAAGAAGTGTCACTCTTCTTGCACTTAATGCGGCATTGCGCCCTTTCTATTTAATTTCGATGCGATTTCTGTGTTTCATCGTCAATGTGAAGGTCGAAGGAATACATTGACCCTGCAGAGGAGTATCGGAAACTAATACTGGTCTCACAGGAAAGGATCAAAGAACAGACTCTAAGAAGTCTCACTCTTCTTCCACTTAAGGTGGCACTGCGCATTTTGTATTTAATTCCGATGTAATTTCAGGTGTTTATCGTCAACGTGTATGTCCAGGGAATACATTGAATCAGCAGAGGTGTGTCAGAAACTAATACTGGTCTCACAGGGAATGCTCAAAACACCGACTGAGAGACGAGTCTCTATTCTTATATTTTAGGCGGCATTGTGCCTTTTGTATTTAATTCCGACGCGATTTCTGTGTTTCATCGTCAATGTGAAGGTCCAAGGAGTATATTGCACCTGCAGTGGTGTGTCGGAAACTAATACTGGTCTTACAGGAATGGACCATAGCACAGACTCTAAGAAGTCACACTGTTCTTGCACTTAAAGCGGCATTGTGCCTTTTGAATTTAATACCGATGAGATATCTGTGTTTCATCGTCAATGTTAATGTCCAAGGAATACATTGAACCTGCAGTGGTGTATCGGAAACTAATACTGGTCTCACAGAGAATGCTCAAAACACCGTCTGAAAGAAGAGTCTCTATACTTGTACTTAAGGCGGCATTGTGCCTTTTGTATTTAATTCCGATGCGATATCTGTGTTTCATCGTCAATGCGAAGGTTCAAGGAACACATTGAAACTGCAGTGGTGTATCTCAAACTAATACTGGTCTCACAGGAAAGGATCAAAGCACAGATTTTAAGAAGTTTCACTCTTCTTGCTCTTAAGGCGGAATTGTTCCATTTGTATTTAATTCTGATGTAATTTCAGTGTTTCATTGTCATTGTGTATGTCCAAGGAAAACATTGAACCTGCAGTGGTGTATCGGAAACTAATACTGGTCTCACACGGAATGCTCAAAGCACCGACCTTAAGAAGAGTCTCTATTTTTGTACTTATGGCGGCATTTTGCCTTTTGTATTTAATTCCGATGCGATTTCTGTGTTTCATCGTCAATGTGAAGGTCGAAGGAATATATTGAACCTGCAGTGATGTATTGGAAACTAATACTGGTCTCATAGGAAAGGATCAAAGCACCGACTGTAAGAAGAGTCCCTATTCTTGTACTTAAGGCGGCATTGTGCGTTTTGTATATAATTGCGATGCGATTTCTGTGTTTCATCATCAATGTGAAGGTCCAGTAAATACATTGAACCTGCAGTGGTGTATCGGAAACTAATACAGGTTCACAGGAAAGGATCAAACCACAGACTCTAAAAAGTCTCACTCTTCATGCACTTAAGTTGCATTGTGCCTTTTGTATTTTATTCCGATCCAATTTCAGTGTTTCATCGTCAACGTGTGAGTCCAAGGAATACATTGAACCTGCAGTGGTGTATAGGAAACTAATACTGGTCTTACAGGGAATGTTCAAAGCACCGACTGTAAGAAGAGTCTCTATCCTTGTACTTAAGGCGGCATTGTGCCTTTTGTATTTAATTCCGATGAGATTTCTGTGTTTCATCGTCAATATGAAGGTATAAGGAATACATTGACCTGCAGTGGAGTATCGGAAACTAATACTGGTCTCAGAGGAAATGATCAATGCACAGACTCTAAGAAGTCTTACTCTTCTTGCACTTAAGGCGGCATTGTGCCTTTTGTATTTAATTCCTATGCGATTTCTGTGTTTCATCGTCAATGTGAAGGTAAAAGGAATAGATTGAACCAGCAGTGGTGTATCGGAAACTAATACTGGTGTCACAGGAAAGGATCAAATCACAGACTCTAAAAAGTCTCACTCCTCTTGCACTTAAGGCGGGATTGTGAGTTTTGTATTCGATACCGATTTAATTTCAGTGTTTCATCGTCAATGTGTATGTCCAAGGAATACATTGAACCTGCAGTGGTGTGTCAGAAACTAATACTGGTCTCACAGGGAATGCTCAAAACAGCGACTGTAAGAGGAGTCTCTATTCTTATATTTAAGGCGGCATTGTGCCTTTTGTATTTAATTGCGATGCGATATCTATGTTTCATCGTCAATGTGAAGGTCCAAGACACGCATTGACCCTGCAGTGGTGTATCGGAAACTGATACTGGTCTCACAGGAAAGGATCATAGCACAGACTCTAAGAAGTCTCACTCTTCTTGCATTTAAGGCAGCATTGCGCCTTTTGTATTTAATTCCGATGTAATTTCAGTGGTTCATCGACAACGTGTATGTCCTAGGAATACATTGAACCTGCAGTGGTGTATCGGAAACTAAGACTTGTCTCACAGGGAATGCTCAAAGCACCGACTTTAAGAAGAGTCTCTATTCTTGTACTTAAGGCGGCATTTTGCTTTTTTATTTAATTCCAATGCGATTTCTGTGTTTCATCGCTAATGTGAAGGTCGAAGGAATACATTGAGCCTGCAGTGATGTATCGGAAACTAATACTGGTCTCATAGGAAAGGATCAAAGCACCGGCTGTAAGAAGAGTCTCTATTCTTGTAATTAAGGCGGCATTGTGCCTTTTGTATTTAATTGCGATGCGATTTCTGTGTTTCATCATCAATGTGAAGGTCAATGAATACATTGAACCTGCAGTGGTGTATCGGAAACTAATACTGTTTCACAGGAAAGGATCAAAGCACAGACTCTAAGAAGTCTCACTCTTCTTTCACTTAAGTTGCATTGTTCCTTTTGTATTAAATTCCGATCTAATTTCAGTGTTTCATCGTCACGTGTGTGTCCAAGGAATACATTGAACCTGCAGTGGTGTATCGCAAACTAATACTGGTCTCACAGGGAATGCTCAAAGCACCGACTGTAAGAAGAGTCTCTATTCTTGTACTTAAGGCGGTATTGTGCCTTTTCTATTTAATTCCGATGCGATTTCTGTGTTTCATCGTTAATGTGAAGGTCCAAGGAATACATTGAACCTGCAGGGGAGTATCGGCAACTAATACAGGTCTCATAGGAAAGGATCAATGCACAGCCTCTAAGAAGTCTCACTCTTCTTGCACTTAAGGTGGCACTGCGCCTTTTGTATTTAATTCCGATGTAATTTCAGTGGTTTATCGTCAATGTGTATGTCCTAGGAATACATTGACCCTGCAGTGGTGTATCGGAAACTAATACTGGTCTCACAGGAAAGGATCAAAGCACAGACTCTAAGAAGTCTCACTCCTCTTGCACTTAAGGCGGCATTATGAGTTTTGTATTCGATTCCGATTTAATTTCAGTGTTTCATCGTCAATGAGTATGTCCAAGGAATACATTGAACCTGCAGTAGTGTGTCAGAAACTAATACTGGTCTCACAGGGAATGCTCAAAACAGCGACTGTAAGAGGAGTCTCTATTCTTATATTTAAGGCGGCATTGTGCCTTTTGTATTTTATTGCGATGCGATATCTGTGTTTCATCGTCAATGTGAAGGTCCAAGACAAACATTGACCCTGCAGTGGTGTGTCAGAAACTGATACTGGTCTCACAGGAAAGGATCGTAGCACAGACTCTAAGAAGTCTCACTCTTCTTGCATTTAAGGCGGCATTGCGCCTTTTGTATTTAATTTCGATGTAATTTCAGTGGTTCATCGACAACGTGTATGTCCTAGGAATACATTGAACCTGCAGTGGTGTATCGGAAACTAAGACTTGTCTCACAGGGAATGCTCAAAGCACCGACTTTAAGAAGAGTCTCTATTCTTGTACTTAAGGCGGCATTTTGCTCTTGTATTTAATTCCAATGCGATTTCTGTGTTTCATCGCTAATGTGAAGGTCGAAGGAATACATTGAGCCTGCAGTGATGTATCGGAAACTAATACTGGTCTCATAGGAAAGGAACAAAGCACCGGCTGTAAGAAGAGTCACTATTCTTGTAATTAAGGCGGCATTGTGCCTTTTTTATTTAATTGCGATGCGATTTCTGTGTTTCATCATCAATGTGAAGGTCAATGAATACATTGAACCTGCAGTGGTGTATCGGAAACTAATACTGTTTCACAGGAAAGGATCAAAGCACAGACTCTAAGAAGTCTCACTCTTCTTTCACTTAAGTTGCATTGTTCCTTTTGTATTAAATTCCGATCTAATTTCAGTGTTTCATCGTCACGTGTGTGTCCAAGGAATACATTGAACCTGGAGTGGTGTATCGCAAACTAATACTGGTCTCACAGGGAATGCTCAAAGCACCGACTGTAAGAAGAGTCTCTATTCTTGTACTTAAGGCGGTTTTGTGCCTTTTGTATTTAATTCCAATGCGATTTCTGTGTTTCATCGTCAATGTGAAGGACCAAGGAATACTTTGTACCTGCAGGGGCACTTAAGGCGGCATTGCACCCTTTATATTTAATTCCGATGCGATTTCTGTGTTTCATCGTCAATGTGAAGGTATAAGGAATACATTGAACCTGCAGTGGTGTATCGGAAACTAATACTGGTCTCACAGGAAAGGATCATGGCACCGACTGTAAGAAGAGTCTCTATTCTTGTACTTAAGGCGGCATTGTGCCTTTTGTATTTAATTCCGATGCGAGTTCTGTGTCTCATCGTCAATGTGTATGTCCAAGGAATACATTGAACCTGCAATGGGCTATCGGAAACTAATACTGGTCTCACAGGGAATGCTTAAAGCACCGACTGTAAAATGAGTCTCTATTCTTGTACTTAGGGCGGCATTCTGTTTTTTGTATTTACTTCCGATGCGATTTCTGTGTTTCATCGTCAATGTGTATGTCCAAGGAATACATTGAACCTCCAATGGGGTATCGGAAACTAATACTGGTCTCACAGTGAATGCTTAACTCACCGACTGTAAGAAGAGTCTCTATTCTTGTACTTAAGGCGGCATTGTGTCTTTTGAATTTAATTCCGATGCGATTTCTGTGTTTCATCGTCAATGTGTATGTCCAAGGAATACATTGACCCTGCAGTGGAGTATCGGAAACTAATACTGGTCTCACAGGAAAGGATCAAAGCACAGATTCTAAGAAGTCTCACTCTTCTTGCACTTAAGGTGGCACTGCGCCTTTTGTATTTAATTCCGATGTAATTTCAGTGGTTTATCGTCAATGTGTATGTCCTAGGAATACATTGACCCTGCAGTGGTGTATCGGAAACTAATACTGGTCTCACAGGAAAGGATCAAAGCACAGACTCTAAGAAGTCTCACTCCTCTTGCACTTAAGGCGGCATTGTGAGTTTTGTATTCGATTCCGATTTAATTTCAGTGTTTCATCGTCAATGAGTATGTCCAAGGAATACATTGACCCTGCAGTGGAGTATCGGAAACTAATACTGGTCTCACAGGAAAGGATCAAAGCACAGATTCTAAGAAGTCTCACTCTTCTTGCACTTAAGGTGGCACTGCGCCTTTTGTATTTAATTCCGATGTAATTTCAGTGGTTTATCGTCAATGTGTATGTCCTAGGAATACATTGACCCTGCAGTGATGTATCGGAAACTAATACTGGTCTCATAGGAATGGATCAAAGCACCGACTGTAAGAAGAGACTCTATTCTTGTAATTAAGGCGGCATTGTGCCTTTTGTATTTAATTGCGATGCGATTTCTGTGTTTCGTCATCAATGTGAAGGTCAATGAATACATTGAACCTGCAGTGGTGTATCGGAAACTAATACTGGTTCACAGGAAAGGATCAAAGCACAGACTCTAAGAAGTCTCACTCTTCTTTCACTTAAGTTTCATTGTTCCTTTTGTATTAAATTCCGATCTAATTTCAGTGTTTCATCGTCACGTGTGTGTCCAAGGAATACATTGAACCTGCAGTGGTGTATCGAAAACTAATACTGGTCTCACAGGGAATGCTCGAAGCACCGACTGTAAGAAGAGTCTCTATTCTTGTACTTAAGGCGGTATTGTGCCTTTTGTATTTAATTCCGATGCGATTTCTGTGTTTCATCGTCAATGTGAAGGTCCAAGGAATACATACAACCTGCAGGAGAGTATCGGCAACTAATACAGGTCTCATAGGAAAGGATCAATGCACAGCCTCTAAGAAGTCTCACTCTTCTGTCACTTAAGGCGGCATTGCACCTTTTGTATTTAATTCCAATGCGATTTCTGTGTTTCATCGTCAATGTGAAAGTATAAGGAATACATTGAACCTGCAGTGGTGTATCGGAAACTAATACTGGTCTCACAGGAAAGGATCAAAGCACCGACTGTAAGAAGAGTCTCTATTCTTGTACTTAAGGCGGCATTGTGCCTTTTGGATTTAATTCCGATGCGAGTTCTGTGTTTCATCGTCAATGTGTATGTCCAAGGAATACATTGAATCTGCAATGGGCTATCGGAAACTAATACTGGTCTCACAGGGAATGCTCAAAGCACCGACTGTAAGATGAGTCTCTATTCTTGTACTTAGGGCGGCATTGTGTCTTTTGTATTTACTGCCGATGCGATTTCTGTGTTTCATCGTCAATGTGTATGTCCAAGGAATACATTGAACCTGCAATGGGGTATCGGAAACTAATAATGGTCTCACAGGGAATGCTCAAAGCACCGACTGTAAGAAGAGTCTCTATTCTTGTACTTAAGGCGGCATTGTGTCTTTTGTATTTAATGCCGATGCGATTTCTGTGTTTCATCGTCAATGTGTATGTCCAAGGAATACATTGAACCGGCAGTGGTGTATCGGAAACTAATACTGGTTTCACAGGAAAGGATCAAATGACAGATTCTAAGAAGTCTCACTCTTCTTGCACTTAAGGCGGCATTGTGGCTTTTGTATTAAATTCCCATTTAATTTCAGTGTTTCATCGTAAATGTGTATGTCCAAGGAATACATTGAACCAGCAGTGGTGTATCGGAAACTAATACTGGTCTCACAGGAAACTGTCAAAGCACCGACTGTAAGAAGAGTCTCTATTCTTGTACTTAAAGCGGCATTGTGCCTTTTTGTATTTAATTCCGATGTGATATCTGTGATTCATCGTCAATATGAAGGTCCAAGGAATACATTAAACCTGCAGTGGTGTATCCGAAACTAATACTGGTCCCACAGGAATGGATCAAACCACAGACTCTAAGAAGTCACACTCTTCTTGCACTTAAGGCGGCATTGTGCCTTTTGTATTTAATTCCGTTGCGATATCTGTGTTTCATCGTCAATGTGAATGTCCATGGAATACACTGAATTTGCAGTGGTGTATCGAAAAAATACCGATCTCACAGGAAAGGATCAAAACACAGACTCTAAGGAGTCTCACTCTTCTTGCACTTAAGGCGGCATTGTGCCTTTTGTATTTAATTACGATGCGATTTCTGTGTTTCATCGTCAATGTGAAGGTCCAAGGAATACATTGAACCTGCAGTGGTCTATCGGAAACTAGTACTGGTTCACAGGAAAGGATCAAAGCACAGCCACTAAGAAGTCTTTCTCTTCTCGCACTTAAGTTGCATTGTGCCTTTTTCATTTAATTCCGATCTAATTTCAGTGTTTCATCGTCAACTTTTGTGTCCAAGGAATACATTGAACCTGCAGTGGTGTATCGGAAACTAATACCGGTTTCACAGGGAATGCTCAAAGCACCGACTGTAAGAAAAGTCTCTATTCTTGTACTTAGGGCGGCATTGTGCCTTTTGTATTTAATTCCGATGCGATTATTGTGTTTCATCGTCAATGTAGAGGTCCAAGGAATACATTAAAGTTGCAGTGGTGTATCGGAAACTAATACCGGTTTTACAGGAAAGGTTCAAAGCACAGACTCTAAGAAGTCTCACTTTTCTTGCACTTAAAGCGGCATTGTGCCTTTTGTATTTAATTCCGATGCGATTTCTGTGTTTCATCGTCAATGTGAAGGTCCAAGGAATACATTAAACCTGCAGTGGTGTATCCGAAACTAATACTGGTCCCACAGGAATGGATCAAACCACAGACTCTAAGAAGTCACACTCTTCTTGCACTTAAGGCGGCATTTTGCCTTTTGTATTTAATTCCGTTGCGATATCTTTGTTTCATCGTCAATGTGAATGTCCATGGAATACATTGAATTTGCAGTGGTGTATCGGAAACTAATACTGATCTCAAAGGAAAGGTTCAAAGCACAGACTCCAAGAAGTCTCACTTTTTTTGCACTTAAAGCGGCATCGTGCCTTTTGTATTTAATTCCGATGCGATTTCTGTGTTTCATCGTCAATGTGAAGGTCCAAGGAATACATTAAACCTGCAGTGGTGTATCCGAAACTAATACTGGTCCCACAGGAATGGATCAAACCACAGACTCTAAGAAGTCACACTCTTCTTGCACTTAAGGCGGCATTGTGAGTTTTGTATTTAATTCCGTTGCGATATCTGTGTTTTTCGTCGTCAATGTGAATGTCCAAGGAATACATTGAACCTGCAGTGGTGTATCGGAAACTAATACTGGTCTCAAAGGGAAAGCTCAAATCACCGACTGTAAGAAGAGTCTCTATTCTTGTACTTAGGGTGGCATTGTGCCTTTTGTATTTACTTCCGATGCGATTTCTGTGTTTCATCGTCAATGTGAAGGTCCAAGGAATACATTGAACCTGCAGTGGTGTATCAGAAACTAATACCGGTCCCACAGGAAAGGATCAAAGAACAGACTCTAAGAGGTCTCACTTTTCTTGCACTTAAGGCGGCATTGTGCCTTTTGTATTTAATTCCGATGCGATTTCTGTGTTTCATCGTCAATGGGAAGGTCCAAGGAATACATTAAACCTGCAGTGGTGTATCCGAAACTAATACTGGTCCCACAGGAAAGGGTCAAAGCACAGACTCTAAGAAGTCACACTCTTCTTGCACTTAAGTCGGCATTGTGCCTTTAGTATTTAATTCCGTTGCGATATCTGTGTTTTATCGTCAATGTGAATGTCCAAGGAATACATTGAACCTGCAGTGGTGTATCGGAAACTAATACTGGTCTCACAGGGAAAGCTCAAATAACCGACTGTAAGAAGAGTCTCTATTCTTCTACTTAGGGCGGCATTGTGCCTTTTGTATTTAATTCCGATGCGATTTCTGTGTTTCATCGTCATTGTGAAGGTCCAAGGAATACACTGAACCTGAAGTGGTGTATCGGAAACTAATACCGGTCTCACAGGAAAGGATCAAAGCACAGACTCTAAGAAGTCTCACTTATCTAGCACTTAAGGCGTCATTGTGCATTTTGTATTTAATTCCGATGCGATTTCTGTGTTTCATAGTCAATGTGAATGTCCATGGAGTACATTGAATTTGCAGTGGTGTATCGGAAACTAATACTGGTCTCACAGGATAGGTCCAAAATACAGACTCTAAGGAGTCTCACTCTTCTTGCACTTAAGGCGGCATTGTGCCTTTTGTATTTAATTCCGACGCGATTACTGTGTTTCATCGTCAATGTGAAGGTCCAAGGAATACATTGAAACTGCAGTGGTGTATCGGAAACTAATACTGGCCTCATAGGGAATGCTCAAAGCACCGACTGTAAGAAGAGTCTCTATTCATGTACTTAAGGCGGCATTGTGCCTTTTGTATTTAACTGCGATGCGATTTCTGTGTTTCATCATCAATGTTAATATCTAATGAATCCATTGAACCTGCAGTGGTGTATCCGAAATTAATACTGGTTCACAGGAAAGGATCAAAGCACAGACCCAAAGAAGTCTCACACTTCTTGCACGTAAGTTGCATTGTGCCTTTTGTATTTAATTCTGATCTAATTTCAGTGTTTCATCGTCAACGTTTGTGTCCAAGGAATACATTGAACCTGCAGTGGTGTATCGGAAACTAATACTGGTTTCAAAGGGAATGCTCAAAACACCGACTGTAAGAAGAGTCTCTATTTTTGTACTTAAGGCTGCATTGTGCCTTTTGTATTTAATTCCGACGCGATTACTGTGTTTCATCGTCAATGTGAAGGTCCAAGGAATACATTGAACCTGCAGTGGTGTATCTGAAACTAATACTGGTCTCACAGGGAATGCTCAAAGCACCGACTGTAAGAAGAGTCTCTATTCTTGTACTTAAGGCGGCATTTTGCCTTTTGGTATTTAATTGCGATGCGATTTCTGTGTTTCATCATCAATGTTAATATCCAATGAATACATTGAACCTGCAGTGGTGTATCCGAAACTAATACTGGTTCACAGGAAAGGATCAAAGCACAGACCCTAAGAAGTCTCACTCCTCTTGCACTTAAGTTGCATTGTGCCTTTTGTATTTAATTCTGATCTAAGTTCAGTGTTTCATCGTCAACGTGTGTGTCCAAGGAATACATTGAACCTGCAGTGGTGTATCGGAAACTAATACTGGTCTCACAGGGAATGCTCAAAGCACCGACTGTAAGAAGAGTCTCTATTCTTGTTCTTAAGGTGGCATTGTGCCTTTTGTATTTAATTGCGATGCTATATCTGTGTTTCATCATCAATGTGAAGGTCCAAGGAATACATTGAACCTGCAGTGGTGTATGGGAAACTAATACTGGTCTCACAGGAAAGGATCAAAGTACAACTTTAAGAAGTCTCACTCTTCTTGCAACAAAGGCGGCATTCTGCCTTTTGTATTTAATTCCGATGCGATTTCTGTGTTTCATCGTCAATGTGAAGGTCCAAGGAATACATTGAAATTGCAAATGAGTATCGGAAACTTATACTGGTCTCACAGGAGAGGATCAATGCACAGACTCTAAGTAGTCTCACCCTTCTTGCACTTACGGCGGCATTGTGCCTTTTGTATTTAATTCCGATGTAATATCAGTGGTTCATCGGCAACGTGTATGTCCTAGGAATACATTGAACCTGCAGTGGTGTATCGGAAACTAAGACTGGTTTCACAGGGAATGTTCAAAGCACCGACTTTAAGAAGAGTCTCGATTCTTGTACTTAGGGCGGCATTTTTCCTTTTGTATTTAATTCCGATGCGATTTCTGTGTTTCATCGTCAATGTGTATGTCCAAGGAATACATTTAACCTGCAGTGGTGTATCGGAAACTAATACTGGTCTCACAGGAAAGGATCAAAGCACAGACTCTAAGAAGTCTCACTCTTCTTGCACTTAAGGCGGCATTGTGCCTTTGGATTTACCTCCGATGTGATTTCTGTGTTTCATCGTCCATGTGAAGGTCCAAGGAATACATTGAACCTGCAGTGGTTTATCGGAAAGTAATGCTGGTCTCTCAGGAAAGGATCAAATCACAGACTCTAAGAAGTGTCACTCTACTTGCACTTAATGCGGCATTGTGCCTTTTGTATTTAATTCCGAAGCGATTTCTGTGCTTCATCGTCAATGTGAAGGTCCAAGGAATACATTGACCCTGCAGAGGAGTATCGGAAACAAATACTGGTCTCACAGGAAAGGATCAAAGCACAGACTCTAAGAAGTCTCACTCTTCATGCACTTAAGGTGGCACTGCGCATTTTGTATTTAATTCCGATGTAATTTCAGGGGTTTATCGTCAATGTTTTTGTCCAGGGAATACATTGAACCTGCAGAGGTGTGTCAGAATTTAAAACTGGTCTCACAGGGAATGCTCAAAACACCGACTGTAAGAGGAGTCTCTATTCTTATTTTTAAGGCGGCATTGTGCCTTTTGTATTTAATTCCGACGCGATTTCTGTGTTTCATCGTCAATGTGAAGGTCCAAGGAGTACATTGAACCTGCAGTGGTGTGTCGGAAACTAATACTGGTCTTACATGAAAGGACCAAAGCACAGACTCTAAGAAGTCACACTCTTCTTGCACTTAAAGCGGCATTGTGCCTTTTGAATTTAATACCGATGAGATATCTGTGTTTCATCGTCAATGTGAAGGTCCAAGGAATACATTAAACCTGGAGTGGTGTATGGGAAACTAATACTGGTCTCACAGGAAAGAATCAAAGCACAGACTCTAAGAAGACTCACTCTTCTTGAACTTAAGTCGCATTGTGCCTTTTGTATTTAATTCCGATGCGATTTCTATGTTTCATCGTCAATGTGAAGGTCCAAGGAATACATTGAACCTGCAGTCGTGTATCGGAAACTAATACTGGTCTCACAGGAAAGGATCAAAGCACAGACTCTAAGAAGTCTCACTCTTCTTGCGCTTAAGGCGCCATTGTGCCTTTTGTATTTAATTCCGATCTAATTTCAGTGTTTCATCATCAACTTATACGTCCAAGGAATACATTGAACCTGCAGTGGTGTATCGGAAAGTAATACTGGTCTCACAGAGAATGCTCAAAACACCGCCTGAAAGAAGAGTCTCTATTCTTGTACTTAAGGCGGCATTGTGCCTTTTGTATTTAATTCCGATGCGATTTCTGTGTTTCATCGTAAATGTGAAGGTGCAAGGAATACATTGACCTGCAGTGGAGTATCGGAAACTAATACTGGTCTCAGAGGAAGTGATCAATGCACAGACTCTAAGAAGTCTCACTCTTCTTGCACTTAAGGCGGCATTGTTTTTTTTTTGTATTTAATTCCTATGCGATTTCAGTGTTTTATCGTCAATGTGTAGGTAAAAGCAATAGATTGAACCAGCTGTGGTGTATCGGAAACTAATACTGGTGTCACAGGAAAGGATCAAAGCACAGACTCTAAAAAGTGTCACTCTTCTTGCACTTAATGAGGCATTGTGCCTTTTGTATTTAATTCCGATGCGATTTCTGTGTTTCATCGTCAATGTGAAGGTCCAAGGAATACATTGACCCTGCAGTGGAGTATCGGAAACTAATACTGGTCTCACAGGAAAGGATCAAAGCACAGATTCTAAGAAGTCTCACTCTCCTTGCACTTAAGGTGGCACTGTGCCTTTTGTATTTAATTCCGATGTAATTTCAGTGGTTTATCGTCAATGTGTATGTCCTAGGAATACATTGACCCTGCAGTGGTGTATCGGAAACTAATACTGGTCTCACAGAGAATGCTCAGAACACCGTCTGTAAGAAGAGTCTCTATTCTTGTACTTAAGGCGGCATTGTGCCTTTTGTATTTAATTGCGATGCGATATCTGTGTTTCATCGTCAATGTGAAGGTCCAAGACACACATTGACCCTTTAGTGGTGTATCGGAAACTAAAACTGGTCTCACAGGAAAGGATCATAGCACAGACTCTAAGAAGTCTCACTCTTATTGCATTTAAGGCGGCATTGCGCCTTTTGTATTTAATTCCGATGTAATTTCAGTGGTTCATCGGCAACGTGTATGTCGTAAGAATACATTGAACATGCAGTGGTGTATCGGAAACTAAGACTTGTCTCACAGGGAATGCTCAAAGCACCGACTTTAAGGAGAGTCTTTTTTTTTGAACTTAAGGCGGCATTTTGCCTTTTGTACTTATTTCCAATGCGATTTCTGTGTTTCATCATCAATGTGAAGGTCCAAGGAATACATTGAACTTGCAGTGGTGTATCGGAAACTAATACTGGTCTCACAGGAGAGGATCAAAGCACAGACTCTAAGAAGTCTCACTCTTCTTGCACTTAAGGCGGCATTGTGCCTTTTGTATTTAATTCCGATGCGATTTCTGTGTTTCAGCGTCAATTTGAAGGTCCAAGGAATACATTGAACCTGCAGTGGAGTATCGGCAACTAATACTGGTCTCATAGGAAAGGATCAATGCACAGCCTCTAAGAAGTCTCACTCTTCTGGCACTTAAGGCGGCATTGTGCCTTTTGTATTTAATTCCGATACGATTTCTGTGTTTCATCGTCAATGTGAAGGTATAAGGAATACATTGAACCTGCAGTGGTGTATCGGAAACTAATACTGGTCTCACAGGAAAGGATCAAAGCACAGACTCTAAGAAGTCTCACTCTTCATGCACTTAAGGTGGCACAGCGCATTTTGTATTTAATTCCGATGTAATTTCAGGGGTTTATCGTCAATGTGTTTGTCCAGGGAATACATTGAACCTGCAGAGGTGTGTCAAAATTTAATACTGGTCTCACAGGGAATGCTCAAAACACCGACTGTAAGAGGAGTCTCTATTCTTATATTTAAGGCGGCATTGTGCCTTTTGTATTTAATTCCGACGCGATTTCTGTGTTTCATCGTCAATGTGAAGGTCCAAGGAGTACATTGAACCTGCAGTGGTGTGTCGGAAACTAATACTGGTCTTACAGGAAAGGACCAAATCACAGACTCTAAGAAGTCACACTCTTCTTGCACTTAAAGCGGCATTGTGCCTTTTGAATTTAATACCGATGAGATATCTGTGTTTCATCGTCAATGTGAAGGTCCAAGGAATACATTAAACCTGGAGTGGTGTATGGGAAACTAATACTGGTCTCACAGGAAAGAATCAAAGCACAGACTCTAAGAAGTCTCACTCTTCTTGCACTTAAGTCGCATTGTACCTTTTGTATTTAATTCCGATGCGATTTCTATGTTTCATTGTCAATGTGAAGGTCCAAGGAATACATTGAACCTGCAGTCGTGTATCGGAAACTAATACTGGTCTCACAGGAAAGGATCAAAGCACAGACTCTAAGAAGTCTCACTCTTCTTGCGCTTAAGGCGGCATTGTGCCTTTTGTATTTAATTCCGATCTAATTTCAGTGTTTCATCATCGACTTATACGTCCAAGGAATACATTGAACCTGCAGTGGTGTACCGGAAAGTAATACTGGTCTCACAGAGAATGCTCAAAACACCGCCTGAAAGAAGAGTCTCTATTCTTGTACTTAAGGCGGCATTGTGCCTTTTGTATTCAATTACGATGCGATTTCTGTGATTCATCATCAATGTGAAGGTCCAAGGAATACATTGAACCTGCAGTGGTGTATCGGAAACTAATACTGGTCTCACAGGAGAGGATCAAAGCACAGACTCTAAGAAGTCTCACTCTTCTTGTACTTATGGCGGCATTGTGCCTTTTGTATTTAATTCCGATGCGATTTCTGTGTTTCATCGTAAATGTGAAGGTCCAAGGAATACATTGACCTGCAGTGGAGTATCGGAAACTAATACTGGTCTCAGAGGAAGTGATCAATGCACAGACTCTAAGAAGTCTCACTCTTCTTGCACTTAAGGCGGCATTGTTTTTTTTTGTATTTAATTCTTATGCGATTTCTGTGTTTTATCGTCAATGTGTAGGTAAAAGCAATAGATTGAACCAGCTGTGGTGTATCGGAAACTAATACTGGTGTCACAGGAAAGGATCAAATCACAGACTCTAAAAACTGTCACTCTTCTTGCACTTAATGAGGCATTGTGCCTTTTGTATTTAATTCCAATGCGATTTCTGTGTTTCATCGTCAATGTGAAGGTCCAAGGAATACATTGACCCTGCAGTGGAGTATCGGAAACTAATACTGGTCTCACAGGAAAGGATCAAAGCACAGATTCTAAGAAGTCTCACTCTCCTTGCACTTATGGTGGCACTGCGCCTTTTGTATTTAATTCCGATGTAATTTCTGTGGATTATCGTCAATGTGTATGTCCTAGGAATACATTGACCCTGCAGTGGTGTATCGGAAACTAATACTGGTCTCACAGAGAATGCTCAGAACACCGTCTGTAAGAAGAGTCTCTATTCTTGTACTTAAGGCGGCATTGTGCCTTTTGTATTTAATTGCGATGCGATATCTGTGTTTCATCGTCAATGTGAAGGTCCAAGACACACATTGACCCTTTAGTGGTGTATCGGAAACTAAAACTGGTCTCACAGGAAAGGATCATAGCACAGACTCTAAGAAGTCTCACTCTTCTTGCATTTAAGGTGGCATTGCGCCTTTTGTATTTAATTCCGATGTAATTTCAGTGGTTCACCGGCAACGTGTATGTCGTAAGAATACATTGAACCTGCAGTGGTGTATCGGAAACTAAGACTTGTCTCACAGGGAATGCTCAAAGCACCGACTTTAAGAAGAGTCTTTTTTTTTGAACTTAAGGCGGCATTTTGCCTTTTGTATTTATTTCCAATGCGATTTCTGTGTTTCATCATCAATGTGAAGGTCCAAGGAATACATTGAACTTGCAGTGGTGTATCCGAAACTAATACTGGTCTCACAGGAGAGGATCAAAGCACAGACTCTAAGAAGTCTCACTCTTCTTGCACTTAAGGCGGCATTGTGCCTTTTGTATTTAATTCTGATCTAATTTCAGTGTTTTATCGTCAACGTTTGTGTCCAAGGAATACATTGAACCTGCAGTGGTGTATCGGAAACTAATACTGGTTTCAAAGGGAATGCTCAAAACACCGACTGTAAGAAGAGTCTCTATTTTTGTACTTAAGGCTGCATTGTGCCTTTTGTATTTAATTCCGACGCGATTACTGTGTTTCATCGTCAATGTGAAGGTCCAAGGAATACATTGAACCTGCAGTGGTGTATCTGAAACTAATACTGGTCTCACAGGGAATGCTCAAAGCACCGACTGTAAGAAGAGTCTCTATTCTTGTACTTAAGGCGGCATTTTGCCTTTTGGTATTTAATTGCGATGCGATTTCTGTGTTTCATCATCAATGTTAATATCCAATGAATACATTGAACCTGCAGTGGTGTATCCGAAACTAATACTGGTTCACAGGAAAGGATCAAAGCACAGACCCTAAGAAGTCTCACTCCTCTTGCACTTAAGTTGCATTGTGCCTTTTGTATTTAATTCTGATCTAAGTTCAGTGTTTCATCGTCAACGTGGGTGTCCAAGGAATACATTGAACCTGCAGTGGTGTATCGGAAACTAATACTGGTCTCACAGGGAATGCTCAAAGCACCGACTGTAAGAAGAGTCTCTATTCTTGTTCTTAAGGTGGCATTGTGCCTTTTGTATTTAATTGCGATGCTATTTCTGTGTTTCATCATCAATGTGAAGGTCCAAGGAATAGATTGAACCTGCAGTGGTGTATCGGAAACTAACACTGGTCTCACAGGAAAGGATCAAAGTACAACTTTAAGAAGTCTCACTCTTCTTGCAACAAAGGCGGCATTGTGCCTTTTGTATTTAATTCCGATGCGATTTCTGTGTTTCATCGTCAATGTGAAGGTCCAAGGAATACATTGAAATTGCAAATGAGTATCGGAAACTTATACTGGTCTCACAGGAAAGGATCAATGCACAGACTCTAAGTAGTCTCACCCTTCTTGCACTTACGGCGGCATTGTGCCTTTTGTATTTAATTCCGATGTAATATCAGTGGTTCATCGGCAACGTGTATGTCCTAGGAATACATTGAACCTGCAGTGGTGTATCGGAAACTAAGACTGGTTTCACAGGGAATGTTCAAAGCACCGACTTTAAGAAGAGTCTCGATTCTTGTACTTAGGGCGGCATTTTTTCTTTTGTATTTAATTCCGATGCGATTTCTGTGTTTCATCGTCAATGTGTATGTCCAAGGAATACATTTAACCTGCAGTGGTGTATCGGAAACTAATACTGGTCTCACAGGAAAGGATCAAAGCACAGACTCTAAGAAGTCTCACTCTTCATGCACTTAAGGTGGCACTGCGCATTTTGTATTTAATTCCGATGTAATTTCAGGGGTTTATCGTCAATGTGTTTGTCCAGGGAATACATTGAACCTGCAGAGGTGTGTCAGAATTTAATACTGGTCTCACAGGGAATACTCAAAACACCGACTGTAAGAGGAGTCTCTATTCTTATTTTTAAGGCGGCATTGTGCCTTTAGTATTTAATTCCGATGCGATTTCTGTGTTTCATCGTCAATGTGAAGGTCCAAGGAGTACATTGAACCTGCAGTGGTGTGTCGGAAACTAATACTGGTCTTACATGAAAGGACCAAAGCACAGACTCTAAGAAGTCACACTCTTCTTGCACTTAAAGCGGCATTGTGCCTTTTGAATTTAATACCGATGAGATATCTGTGTTTCATCGTCAATGTGAAGGGCCAAGGAATACATTAAACCTGGAGTGGTGTATGGGAAACTAATACTGGTCTCACAGGAATGAATCAAAGCACAGACTCTAAGAAGTCTCACTCTCCTTGCACTTAAGTCGCATTGTGCCTTTTGTATTTAATTCCGATGCGATTTCTATGTTTCATCGTCAATGTGAAGGTCCAAGGAATACATTGAACCTGCAGTCGTGTATCGGAAACTAATACTGGTCTCACAGGAAAGGATCAAAGCACAGACTCTAAGAAGTCTCACTCTTCTTGCGCTTAAGGCGCCATTGTGCCTTTTGTATTTAATTCCGATCTAATTTCAGTGATTCATCATCAACTTATACGTCCAAGGAATACATTGAACCTGCAGTGGTGTATCGGAAAGTAATACTGGTCTCACAGAGAATGCTCAAAACACCGCCTGAAAGAAGAGTCTCTATTCTTGTACTTAAGGCGGCATTGTGCCTTTTGTATTTAATTACGATGCGATTTCTGTGATTCATCATCAATGTGAAGGTCCAAGGAATACATTAAACCTGCAGTGGTGTATCGGAAACTAATACTGGTCTCACAGGAGAGGATCAAAGCACAGACTCTAAGAAGTCTCACTCTTCTTGTACTTGTGGCGGCATTGTTTTTTTTTGTATTTAATTCCTATGCGATTTCTGTGTTTTATCGTCAATGTGTAGGTAAAAGCAATAGATTGAACCAGCTGTGGTGTATCGGAAACTAATACTGGTGTCACAGGAAACGATCAAAGCACAGACTCTAAAAAGTGTCACTCTTCTTGCACTTAATGAGGCATTGTGCCTTTTGTATTTAATTCCGATGCGATTTCTGTGTTTCATCGTCAATGTGAAGGTCCAAGGAATACATTGACCCTGCAGTGGAGTATCGGAAACTAATACTGGTCTCACAGGAAAGGATCAAAGCACAGATTCTAAGAAGTCTCACTCTCCTTGCACTTAAGGTTTCACTGCGCCTTTTGTATTTAATTCCGATGTAATTTCAGTGGTTTATCGTCAATGTGTATGTCCTAGGAATACATTGACCCTGCAGTGGTGTATCGGAAACTAATACTGGTCTCACAGAGAATGCTCAGAACACCGTCTGTAAGAAGAGTCTCTATTCTTGTACTTAAGGCGGCATTGTGCCTTTTGTATTTAATTGTGATGCGATATCTGTGTTTCATCGTCAATGTGAAGGTCCAAGACACACATTGACCCTTTAGTGGTGTATCGGAAACTAAAACTGGTCTCACAGGAAAGGATCAAAGCACAGACTCTAAGAAGTCTCACTCTTCATGCACTTAAGGTGGCACTGCGCATTTTGTATTTAATTCCGATGTAATTTCAGGGGTTTATCGTCAATGTGTTTGTCCAGGGAATACATTGAACCTGCAGAGGTGTGTCAGAATTTAATACTGGTCTCACAGGGAATGCTCAAAACACCGACTGTAAGAGGAGTCTCTATTCTTATATTTAAGGCGGCATTGTGCCTTTTGTATTTAATTCCGACGCGATTTCTGTGTTTCATCGTCAATGTGAAGGTCCAAGGAATACATTGAAATTGCAGTGGTGTATCGGTAACTAATACTGGTCTCACAGGAAAGGATCAAAGCACACACTCTAAGAAGTCTCCCTCTTCTTGCACTTAAGGCGGCATTGACCCTTTTTATTTAATTCCGATCTAATTTCAGTGTTTCATCGTCAATGTGTATGTCCAAGGAATTAATTGAACCTGCAGTGGTGTATCGCAAGCTAATACTGGTCTCACAGGGAGTGCTCAAAACACCGACTGTAAGAAGAGTCTCTATTCTTGTACTTATGGATGCATTGTGCCTTTTGTATTTAATTCCGATGCGATTTCTGTGTTTCATCGTCTATGTGAAGGTCCAAGCAATACATAGAACCTGCAGTGGTGTGTCGGAAACTAATACTGGTCTCACAGGAAAGGACCAAAGCAGAGACTCTAAGAAGTCACAATCTTCTTGCACTTAAAGCGGCATTGTGCCTTTTTTATTTAATACCGATGAGATAACTGTGTTTCATCGTCAATGATAATGTCCAAGGAATACATTGAACCTGCAGTGGTGTATCGGAAACTAATACTGGTCTCACAGGAAAGGATCAAAACACAGACTCTAAGAAGTCTCACTCTTCTTGCACTTAAGTCGCATTGTGCACTTTGTATTTAATTCCGATCTAATTTCAGTGATTCATCGCTAACGTGTATGTCCAAGGAATACATTGAACCTGCAGTGGTGTATCGGTAACTAATACTGGTCAAACAGGAAAGGAATAAAGCACAGACTCTAAGAAGTCTCACTTTTCTAGCACTTAAGTCGTACTGTGCCTTTTGTATTTAATTCTGATCTAATTTAAGTGTTTCATCGTCAACGTGTATGTCCAAGGGATACATTGAACCTGCAGTGGTGTATTGGAAACTAATACTGCTCTCACAGGGAAAGCTCAAAACACCAACTGTAAGAAGAGTCTCTACTCTTGTACTTAAGGCGGCATTGTGCCTTTTGCATTTAATTCCGATGCGATTTCTGTGTTTCATCGTCAATGTGAAGGTCCAAGGAATACATTGAACCGGCAGTGGTGTATCGGAAACTGATACTGGCCTCACAGGAAAGGATCAAAGTACAGACTCTAAGAAGTCTCACTCTTCTCGCACTTAAAGCGGCATTGTGCCTTTTGTATTTAATTCCGATGCGCTTTCTGTGTTTCACCGTCAATGTGAAGGTCCAAGGAATACATTGAATCTGCAGTGGTATATCGGAAACCGATACTGGTCTCACAGGAAAGGATCAAAGCACAGACTCTAAGAAATCACACGCTTCTTGCACTTAAGGCGGCATTGAGCCTTTTGTATTTAATTCCGAAGCGATTTCTGTGTTTCATCGTCAATGTGAATGTCCAACAAATAAATTGAACCTGCAGTGGTGTGTCGGAAACTAATACTGTTATCGCTGGAGAGGATCAAAGCACGGACTCTAAGATGTCTCACTCTTCTTGCACTTAAGGCGGCATTGTGGATTTTGTATTTAATTCCGATGCGATTTCTGTGTTTCATCGAGATTGTGAACGTCGAAGGAATACATTGAACCTGCAGTGATGTATCAGAAACTAATACTGGTCTCATAGGAAAGGATCAAAGCACCGACTGTAAGAAGAGTCTCTATTCTTGTACTTAAGGCGGCATTGTGCCGTTTGTATTTAATTGCGATGCGATTTCTCTGTTTCATCATCAATGTGAAGGTCTAATGAATACGTTGAACCTGCAGTGGTGTATCGGAATCTAATACTTGTTCACAGGAAAGGATCGAAGCTCAGACTCTAAGAAATCGCACTCTTCTTTCACTTAAGTAACATTGTGCCATTTGTATTTAATTCCGATCTAATTTCAGTGTTTCATCGTCAATATGTATGTCCAAGGAATACATTGAACCTGCAGTGGTGTGTCAGAAACTAATACTGGTCTCACAGGGAATGCTCAAAACACTGACTGTAAGAAGAGTCTGTATTCTTATACTTAAGGCGGCATTGTGCGTTTTGTATATAATTCCGATGCGATTTCTGTGTTTTATCGTTAATGTGAAGGTCCAAGGAATACATTGAACCTGCAGTGGTGTATCGGAAACTAATACTGGTCTCACAGGAGAGGATCAAAGCACAGACTCTAAGATGTCTCACTCTTCTTGCACTTAAGGCGGCATTGTGGCTTTTGTATTTGATTCCGATGCGATTTCTGTGTTTCATCGTCAATGTGTATGTCCAGGGAATACTTTGAACCTGCAGTGGTGTATCGGAAACTAATACTGGTCTCACAAGAAAGGACAAAGCACAGACTCTAAGAAGTCTCACTGTCCTTGCACTTAAGGCGGCATCGTGCCTTTGGATTTATCTCCGATGTGATTTCTGTGTTTCATCGTCAATGTGAAGGTCCAAGGAATTCATTGAACATGCAGTGGTTTGCGGAAACTAATACTGGTCTCACGGGAAAGGATTAAGGCACAGACTCTAAGAAGTGTCACCCTTCTTGCACTTAATGCGGCATTGTGCTTTTTGTATTTTATTCCGATGCGATTTCTGTGTTTCATCGTCAATGTGAAGGTCCAAGGAATACATTGAACCTGCAGTGGAGTATCGGAAACTAATACTGGTCTCACAGGAAAGGATCAAAGCACAGAATCTAAGAAGTCTCACTCTTCTTGCACTTAAGGTGGCACTGCGCCTTTTGTATTTAATTCCGATGTAATTTCAGTGGTTTATCGTCAATGTGTATGTCCTAGGAATACATTGAACCTGCAGTGGTGTATCGGAAACTAATACTGGTCTCACAGGAAGGGATCAAAGCACAGACTCTAAGTAGTCTCACTCTTCTTGCACTTAAGGCGGCATTGTGAGTTTTGTATTTAATTCCGATTTAATTTCAGGGTTTCATCGTCAATGTGTATGTCCAAGGAATACATTGAACCTGCAGTGGTGTGTCAGAAACTAATACTGGTCTCACAGGGAATGCTCAAAACACCGACTGTAAGAGGAGTCTCTATTCTTATATTTAAGGCGGCATTGTGCCTTTTGTATTTAATTCCGACGCGATTTCTGTGTTTCATCGTCAATGTGAAGGTCCAAGGAGTACATTGAACCTGCAGTGGTGTGTCGGAAACTAATACTGGTCTCACAGGAAAGGACCAAAGCAGAGAGTCTAAGAAGTCACACTCTTCTTGCACTTAAAGCGGCATTGTGCCTTTTGTATTTTATACCGATGAGATAACTGTGTTTCATCGTCAATGATAATGTCCAAGGAATACATTGAACCTGCAGTGGTGTATCGGAAACTAATACTGGTCTCACTGGAAAGGATCAAAGCACAGACTCTAAGAAGTTTCACTCTTCTTGCACTTAAGGTGGCACTGCGCCCTTTGTATTTAATTCCGATGTAATTTCAGTGGTCTATCGTCAATGTGTATGTCCTAGGAATACATTGAACCTGCAGTGGTGTATCGGAAACAAATTCTGGTCTCACAGGAAAGGATCAAAGCACAGAGGGTATCAGTGATCATATGTCAGTGGTTGCATCAATGACTACAAGTGTAATAAGAAATGCCAAGAAAGGAAGGAAAATATATTTGCTTAACAAGAGTGATAGGGCACAAATCGCAGAATATCTGAGTGACCACCATCAAACGTTCATTTCTGAGGAAGATGATGTGGAACAAAAATGGAAAAAATTCAGAAACATCGTCCAGTACTCCTTAGATAAGTTCGTACCGACTAAGGTCCAAAGCGAGGGGAAAGATCCACCGTGGTATAACAATCATGTACGAAAGGTACTACGGAAACAAAGAAAGCTTCATCATAGGTTTAAGAGTAGTCGAATTATAGCTGATAAGGAAAAGCTGAACGAAGCGAAAAAGAGCGTAAAGAGAGCAATGAGAGAAGCATTCAACGAATTCGAACATAAAACATTGGCAAACAATCTAAACAAGAACCCTAAAATGTTTTGGTAATATGTAAAATCGGTAAGCGGATCTAAATCCCCTATTCAGTCACTCGTTGACCACGATGGAACCGAAACAGAGGACGACCGAAGAAAGGCAGAAATACTGAATTCAGTGTTCCGAAACTGTTTCACTGCGGAAAATCGTAACACGGTCCCTGACTTCAGCCGTCGCACGGACGCCAAAATGGAAAATATTGAAATAAACGATATCGGAATTGAAAAACAACTGCTATCACTTAGTAGCGGAAAAGCATCCGGACCAGACGAGATACCCTTAAGATTCTACAGTGATTATGCTAAAGAACTTGCCCCCTTTCTATCAGCAATTTATCGTAGATCGCTGGAAGAACGTAAAGTACCTAGCGACTGGATGAAAGCGCAGGTCGTTCCCATTTTCAAGAAGGGTCATAAATCAGATGCGAATAATTATAGGCCTATTTCGCTTACGTCAATATGTTGTAGAATAATGGAACATGTTTTGTGTTCTCGTATTATGACGTTCTTAGATAATACAAATCTCCTTCATCATAACCAACATGGATTCCGCAAACAGAGATCATGTGAAACTCAGCTCGCCCTATTTGCCCAACAAATTCACAGTGCCGTAGACACTGGCGAGCAGATTGATGCCGTATTCCTGGACTTCAGGAAGGCATTTGATACGGTTCCGCACTTACGTTTAGTGAAAAAAATACGAGCTAACCGAATATCGGACCAGGTTTGTGATTGGATTCAGGATTTCCTAGAAGAAAGAACACAACATGTCATTCTTAACGGTTCAAAATCTGCAGATGTAGAGGTAATTTCGGGAGTACCGCAGGGAAGCGTGATAGGACCTTTATTGTTTACAATATACATAAATGACTTAGTTGACAACATCGGTAGCTCCGTGAGGCTATTTGCAGATGACACGGTTGTCTACAAGAAAGTAGCAACATCAGAAGACTCGTACGTACTCCAGGAGGACCTGCAGAGGATTAATGCATGGTGCGACAGCTGGCAGCTTTCCCTAAACGTAGATAAATGTAATATAATGCGCATACATAGGGGCAGAAATCCATTCCAGTACGATTATGCCATAGGTGGTAAATCATTGGAAGCGGTAACGACCGTAAAATACTTAGGAGTTACTATCCGGAGCGATCTGAAGTGGAATGATCACATAAAACAAATAGTGGGAAAAGCAGGCGCCAGGTTGAGATTCATAGGAAGAATTCTAAGAAAATGTGACTCATCGACGAAAGAAGTAGCTTACAAAACGCTTGTTCGTCCGATTCTTGAGTACTGCTCATCAGTATGGGACCCTTACCAGGTTGGATTAATAGAAGAGATAGACATGATCCAGCGAAAAGCAGCGCGATTCGTCATGGGGGCATTTAGTCAGCGCGAGAGCGTTACGGAGATGCTGAACAAGCTCCAGTGGCGGACACTTCAAGAAAGGCGTTACGCAATACGGAGAGGTTTATTATCGAAATTACGAGAGAGCACATTCCGGGAAGAGATGGGCAACATATTACCACCGCCCACATATATCTCGCGTAATGATCACAACGAAAAATCCGAGAAATTAGAGCAAATACGGAGACTTACAAGCAGTCGTTCTTTCCACGCACAATTCGTGAATGGAACAGGGAAGGGGGGATCAGATAGTGGTACAATAAGTACCCTCCGCCACACACCGTAAGGCGGCTCGCGGAGTATAGATGTAGATGTAGACTCTATGAAGTCTCACTCTTCTTGCACTTAAGGCGGCATTGTGAGTTTTGTATTCAATTCCGATTTAATTTTAGTGTTTCATCGTCAATGTGTATGTCCAAGGAATACATTGAACCTGCAGTGGTGTGTCAGAGACTAATACTGGTCTCACAGGGAATGCTCAAAACACCGACTGTAAGAGGAGTCTCTATTCTTATATTTAAGGCGCCATTGTGCCTTTTGTATTTAATTCCGACGCCATTTCTGTGTTTCATCGTCAATGTGAAGGTCCAAGGAGTACATTGAACCTGCAGTGGTGTGTCGGAAACTAATACTGGTCTCACAGGAATGGACCAAAGCACAGACTCTAAGAAGTCACACTCTTCTTGCACTTAAAGCGGCATTGTGCCTTTTGTATTTAATTGCGATCCGATTTCTGTGTTTCATCATCAATGTGAAGGTCCAATGAATACATTGAAGCTGCAGTGGTGTATCGGAATCTAATACTGGTTCACAGGAAATAATCGAAGCACAGACTCTAAGAAGTCGCACTCTTCTTTCACTTAAGTAACATTGTGCCATTTGTATTTAATTCCGATCTAATTTCAGTGTTTCATCGTCACGTGTGTGTCCAAGGAATACATTGAACCTGCAGTGGTGTATCGGAAACTAATACTGGTCTCACAGGAAATGCTCAAAGCACCGACTGTATGAAGATTCTCTATTCTAGTACTTATGGCGGCATTGTGCTTTTGTATTTAATTGCGATGCGATTTCTGTGTTTCATCATCAACGTGAAGGTCCAAGGAATACATTGAACTTGCAGTGGTGTATCGGAAACTAATACTGGTCTCACAGGAGAGGATCAAAGCACAGACTCTGAGAAGTCTCACTCTTCTTGCACTTAAGTCGCATTGTGCCTTTTGTATTTAATTCCGATCTAATTTCAGTGTTTCATCGTCAACGTGTATGTCCAAGCAATACATTGAACCTGCAGTGGTGTATCGGAAACTAATACTGGTCAAACAGGAAAGGATCAAAGCACAGACTGTAAGAAGTCTCACTTTTCTTGACCTTAAGTCGTATTGTGCCTCTTGTATTTAATTCTGATCTAATTTCAGTGTTTCATCGACAACGTGTATGTCCAAGGAATACATTGAACCTGCAGTGGTGTGTCGAAAACTAATACTGGTCTCACAGGGAAAGCTCAAAGCACCGACTGTAAGAAGAGTCTCTATTCTTGTACTTAAGGCGGCATTGTGCCTTTTGCATTTAATTCCGATGCGATTTCTGTGTTTCATCGTCAATGTGAAGGTCCAAGGAATACATTGAACCTGCAGTGGTGTATTGGAAGCTGATACTGGCCTCACGGGAAAGGATCAAAGCACAGACTCTAAGAGGTCTCACTCTTCTCGCATTTAAGGCGGCATTGTGCCTTTTGTATTTAATTCCGAGGCGCTTTCTGTGTTTCATCGTCAATGTGAAGGTCCAAGGAATACATTGAATCTGCAGTGGTATATCGGAAACCGATACTGGTCTCACAGGAAAGGATCAAAGCACAGACTCTAAGAAGTCACACGCCTCTTGCACTTAAGGCGGCATTGAGCCTTTTGTATTTAATGCCGATGCGATTTCTGTGTTTCATCGTCAATGTGAATGTCTAACAAATATATTGAACCTGCAGTGGTGTATCGGAAATTAATACTGGTATCGCAGGAGAGGATCAAAGCACAGACTCTAAGATGTCTCACTCTTCTTGCACTTAAGGCGGCATTGTGGCTTTTGTATTTGATTCCGATGCGATTTCTGTGTTTCATCGTGATTGTGAAGGTCGACGGAATACATTGAACCAGCAGTGATGTATCAGAAACTAACACTGGTCTCATAGGAAAGGAGAGTCTCTATCCTTGTACTTAAGGCGGCATTGTGCCTTTTGTATTTAATTGCGATGCGATTTCTGTGTTTCATCATCAATGTGAAGGTCCAATGAATACATTGAACCTGCAGTGGTGTGTCAGAAACTAATACTGGTCTCACAGGGAATGCTCAAAACACTGACTGTAAGAAGAGTCTCTATTCTTATATTTAAGGTGGCATTGACCTTTTGTATGTAATTCCGACGCGATTTCTGTGTTTCATGGTCAATGTGAAGGTCCAAGGAGTACATTGAACCTGCAGTGGTGTGTCGGAAACTAATACTGGTCTCACAGGAAAGGACCAAAGCAGAGACTCTAAGAAGTCACACTCTTCTAGCACTTAAAGCGGCATTGTGCCTTTTGTATTTAATACCGATGAGATAACTGTGTTTCATCGTCAATGATAATGTCCAAGGAATACATTGAACCTGCAGTGGTGTATCGGAAACTAATACTGGTCTCACAGGAAAGGATCAAAGCACAGACTCTAAGAAGTCTCACTCTCCTTGCACTTAAGTCGCATTGTACCTTTTGTATTTAATTCCGATCTAATATCAGTGTTTCATCGTCAACGTGTATGTCCAAGGAATGCATTGAACCTGCAGTGGTGTATCGGAAACTAATACTGGTCAAACAGGAAAGGAATAAAGCACAGACTCTAAGAAGTCTCACTTTTCTAGCACTTGAGTCATATTGTGCCTTTTGTATTTAATTCTGATCTAATTTCAGTGTTTCATTGTCAACGTGTATGTCCAAGGAATACATTGAACCTGCAGTGGTGTATTGGAAACTAATACTGGTCTCACAGGGAAAGCACAAAGCACCGACTGTAAGAAGAGTCTCTACTCTTGTACTTAAGGGGGCATTGTGCCTTTTGCATTTAATTCCGATGCGATTTCTGTGTTTCATCGTCAATGTGAAGGTCCAAGGAATACATTGAACCTGCAGTGGTGTATCGGAAACTGATACTGGTCTCACAGGAAAGGATCAAAGCACAGACTCTAAGAAGTCTCACTCTTCTCGCACTTAAAGCGGCATTGTGCCTTTTGTATTTAATTGCGATGCGATTTCTGTGTTTCATCATCAATGTGAAGGTGCAATGAATACATTGAAGCTGCAGTGGTGTATCGGAATCTAATACTGGTTCACAGGAAATAATCGAAGCACAGACTCTAAGAAGTCGCACTCTTCTTTCACTTAAGTAACATTGTGCCATTTGTATTTAATTCCGATCTAATTTCAGTGTTTCATCGTCACGTGTGTGTCCAAGGAATACGTTGAACCTGCAGTGGTGTATCGGAAACTAATACTGGTCTCACAGGGAATGCTCAAAGCACCGACTGTATGAAGAGTCTCTATTCTTGTACTTAAGGCGGCATTGTGCCTTTTGTATTTAATTCCGATGCGAGTTCTGTGTCTCATCGTCAATGTGTATGTCCAAGGAATACATTGAACCTGCAATGGGCTATCGGAAACTAATACTGGTCTCACAGGGAATGCTTAAAGCACCGACTGTAAAATGAGTCTCTATTCTTGTACTTAGGGCGGCATTCTGTTTTTTGTATTTACTTCCGATGCGATTTCTGTGTTTCATCGTCAATGTGTATGTCCAAGGAATACATTGACCCTGCAGTGGAGTATCGGAAACTAATACTGGTCTCACAGGAAAGGATCAAAGCACAGATTCTAAGAAGTCTCACTCTTCTTGCACTTAAGGTGGCACTGCGCCTTTTGTATTTAATTCCGATGTAATTTCAGTGGTTTATCGTCAATGTGTATGTCCTAGGAATACATTGACCCTGCAGTGGTGTATCGGAAACTAATACTGGTCTCACAGGAAAGGATCAAAGCACAGACTCTAAGAAGTCTCACTCCTCTTGCACTTAAGGCGGCATTGTGAGTTTTGTATTCGATTCCGATTTAATTTCAGTGTTTCATCGTCAATGAGTATGTCCAAGGAATACATTGACCCTGCAGTGGAGTATCGGAAACTAATACTGGTCTCACAGGAAAGGATCAAAGCACAGATTCTAAGAAGTCTCACTCTTCTTGCACTTAAGGTGGCAATGCGCCTTTTGTATTTAATTCCGATGTAATTTCAGTGGTTTATCGTCAATGTGTATGTCCTAGGAATACATTGACCCTGCAGTGATGTATCGGAAACTAATACTGGTCTCATAGGAATGGATCAAAGCACCGACTGTAAGAAGAGACTCTATTCTTGGAATTAAGGCGGCATTGTGCCTTTTGTATTTAATTGCGATGCGATTTCTGTGTTTCGTCATCAATGTGAAGGTCAATGAATACATTGAACCTGCAGTGGTGTATCGGAAACTAATACTGGTTCACAGGAAAGGATCAAAGCACAGACTCTAAGAAGTCTCACTCTTCTTTCACTTAAGTTTCATTGTTCCTTTTGTATTAAATTCCGATCTAATTTCAGTGTTTCATCGTCACGTGTGTGTCCAAGGAATACATTGAACCTGCAGTGGTGTATCGAAAACTAATACTGGTCTCACAGGGAATGCTCGAAGCACCGACTGTAAGAAGAGTCTCTATTCTTGTACTTAAGGCGGTATTGTGCCTTTTGTATTTAATTCCGATGCGATTTCTGTGTTTCATCGTCAATGTGAAGGTCCAAGGAATACATAAAACCTGCAGGAGAGTATCGGCAACTAATACAGGTCTCATAGGAAAGGATCAATGCACAGCCTCTAAGAAGTCTCACTCTTCTGTCACTTAAGGCGGCATTGCACCTTTTGTATTTAATTCCAATGCGATTTCTGTGTTTCATCGTCAATGTGAAAGTATAAGGAATACATTGAACCTGCAGTGGTGTATCGGAAACTAATACTGGTCTCACAGGAAAGGATCAAAGCACCGACTGTAAGAAGAGTCTCTATTCTTGTACTTAAGGCGGCATTGTGCCTTTTGGATTTAATTCCGATGCGAGTTCTGTGTTTCATCGTCAATGTGTATGTCCAAGGAATACATCGAATCTGCAATGGGCTATCGGAAACTAATACTGGTCTCACAGGGAATGCTCAAAGCACCGACTGTAAGATGAGTCTCTATTCTTGTACTTAGGGCGGCATTGTGTCTTTTGTATTTACTGCCGATGCGATTTCTGTGTTTCATCGTCAATGTGTATGTCCAAGGAATACATTGAACCTGCAATGGGGTATCGGAAACTAATACTGGTCTCACAGGGAATGCTCAAAGCACCGACTGTAAGAAGAGTCTCTATTCTTGTACTTAAGGCGGCATTGTGTCTTTTGTATTTAATGCCGATGCGATTTCTGTGTTTCATCGTCAATGTGTATGTCCAAGGAATACATTGAACCGGCAGTGGTGTATCGGAAACTAATACTGGTTTCACAGGAAAGGATCAAATGACAGATTCTAAGAAGTCTCACTCTTCTTGCACTTAAGGCGGCATTGTGGCTTTTGTATTAAATTCCCATTTAATTTCAGTGTTTCATCGTAAATGTGTATGTCCAAGGAATACATTGAACCAGCAGTGGTGTATCGGAAACTAATACTGGTCTCACAGGGAACTGTCAAAGCACCGACAGTAAGAAGAGTCTCTATTCTTGTACTTAAAGCGGCATTGTGCCTTTTTGTATTTAATTACGATGTGATATCTGTGATTCATCGTCAATATGAAGGTCCAAGGAATACATTAAACCTGCAGTGGTGTATCCGAAACTAATACTGGTCCCACAGGAATGGATCAAACCACAGACTCTAAGAAGTCACACTCTTCTTGCACTTAAGGCGGCATTGTGCCTTTTGTATTTAATTCCGTTGCGATATCTGTGTTTCATCGTCAATGTGAATGTCCATGGAATACACTGAATTTGCAGTGGTGTATCGAAAAAATACTGATCTCACAGGAAAGGATCAAAACACAGACTCTAAGGAGTCTCACTCTTCTTGCACTTAAGGCGGCATTGTGCCTTTTGTATTTAATTACGATGCGATTTCTGTGTTTCATCGTCAATGTGAAGGTCCAAGGAATACATTGAACCTGCAGTGGTCTATCGGAAACTAGTACTGGTTCACAGGAAAGGATCAAAGCACAGCCACTAAGAAGTCTTTCTCTTCTCGCACTTAAGTTGCATTGTGCCTTTTTCATTTAATTCCGATCTAATTTCAGTGTTTATTCGTCAACTTTTGTGTCCAAGGAATACATTGAACCTGCAGTGGTGTATCGGAAACTAATACTGGTTTCACAGGGAATGCTCAAAGCACCGACTGTAAGAAGAGTCTCTATTCTTGTACTTAGGGCGGCATTGTGCCTTTTGTATTTAATTCCGATGCGATTATTGTGTTTCATCGTCAATGTAGAGGTCCATGGAATACATTAAAGTTGCAGTGGTGTATCGGAAACTAATACCGGTTTTACAGGAAAGGTTCAAAGCACAGACTCTAAGAAGTCTCACTTTTCTTGCACTTAAAGCGGCATTGTGCCTTTTGTATTTAATTCCGATGCGATTTCTGTGTTTCATCGTCAATGTGAAGGTCCAAGGAATACATTAAACCTGCAGTGGTGTATCCGAAACTAATACTGGTCCCACAGGAATGGATCAAACCACAGACTCTAAGAAGTCACACTCTTCTTGCACTTAAGGCGGCATTGTGCCTTTTGTATTTAATTCCGTTGCGATATCTTTGTTTCATCGTCAATGTGAATGTCCATGGAATACATTGAATTTGCAGTGGTGTATCGGAAACTAATACTGATCTCAAAGGAAAGGTTCAAAGCACAGACTCCAAGAAGTCTCACTTTTCTTGCACTTAAAGCGGCATCGTGCCTTTTGTATTTAATTCCGATGCGATTTCTGTGTTTCATCGTCAATGTGAAGGTCCAAGGAATACATTAAACCTGCAGTGGTGTATCCGAAACTAATACTGGTCCCACAGGAATGGATCAAACCACAGACTCTAAGAAGTCACACTCTTCTTGCACTTAAGGCGGCATTGTGCCTTTTGTATTTAATTCCGTTGCGATATCTGTGTTTTTCGTCGTCAATGTGAATGTCCAAGGAATACATTGAACCTGCAGTGGTGTATCGGAAACTAATACTGGTCTCAAAGGGAAAGCTCAAATCACCGACTGTAAGAAGAGTCTCTATTCTTGTACTTAGGGTGGCATTGTGCCTTTTGTATTTACTTCCGATGCGATTTCTGTGTTTCATCGTCATTGTGAAGGTCCAAGGAATACATTGAACCTGCAGTGGTGTATCAGAAACTAATACCGGTCCCACAGGAAAGGATCAAAGAACAGACTCTAAGAGGTCTCACTTTTCTTGCACTTAAGGCGGCATTGTGCCTTTTGTATTTAATTCCGATGCGATTTCTGTGTTTCATCGTCAATGGGAAGGTCCAAGGAATACATTAAACCTGCAGTGGTGTATCCGAAACTAATACTGGTCCCACAGGAAAGGGTCAAAGCACAGACTCTAAGAAGTCACACTCTTCTTGCACTTAAGTCGGCATTGTGCCTTTAGTATTTAATTCCGTTGCGATATCTGTGTTTTATCGTCAATGTGAATGTCCAAGGAATACATTGAACCTGCAGTGGTGTATCGGAAACTAATACTGGTCTCACAGGGAAAGCTCAAATAACCGACTGTAAGAAGAGTCTCTATTCTTCTACTTAGGGCGGCATTGTGCCTTTTGTATTTAATTCCGATGCGATTTCTGTGTTTCATCGTCATTGTGAAGGTCCAAGGAATACACTGAACCTGCAGTGGTGTATCGGAAACTAATACCGGTCTCACAGGAAAGGATCAAAGCACAGACTCTAAGAAGTCTCACTTATCTAGCACTTAAGGCGTCATTGTGCATTTTGTATTTAATTCCGATGCGATTTCTGTGTTTCATAGTCAATGTGAATGTCCATGGAGTACATTGAATTTGCAGTGGTGTATCGGAAACTAATACTGGTCTCACAGGATAGGTCCAAAATACAGACTCTAAGGAGTCTCACTCTTCTTGCACTTAAGGCGGCATTGTGCCTTTTGTATTTAATTCCGACGCGATTACTGTGTTTCATCGTCAATGTGAAGGTCCAAGGAATACATTGAAACTGCAGTGGTGTATCGGAAACTAATACTGGCCTCATAGGGAATGCTCAAAGCACCGACTGTAAGAAGAGTCTCTATTCATGTACTTAAGGCGGCATTGTGCCTTTTGTATTTAACTGCGATGCGATTTCTGTGTTTCATCATCAATGTTAATATCTAATGAATCCATTGAACCTGCAGTGGTGTATCCGAAACTAATACTGGTTCACAGGAAAGGATCAAAGCACAGACCCAAAGAAGTCTCACACTTCTTGCACGTAAGTTGCATTGTGCCTTTTGTATTTAATTCTGATCTAATTTCAGTGTTTCATCGTCAACGTTTGTGTCCAAGGAATACATTGAACCTGCAGTGGTGTATCGGAAACTAATACTGGTTTCAAAGGGAATGCTCAAAACACCGACTGTAAGAAGAGTCTCTATTTTTGTACTTAAGGCTGCATTGTGCCTTTTGTATTTAATTCCGACGCGATTACTGTGTTTCATCGTCAATGTGAAGGTCCAAGGAATACATTGAACCTGCAGTGGTGTATCTGAAACTAATACTGGTCTCACAGGGAATGCTCAAAGCACCGACTGTAAGAAGAGTCTCTATTCTTGTACTTAAGGCGGCATTTTGCCTTTTGGTATTTAATTGCGATGCGATTTCTGTGTTTCATCATCAATGTTAATATCCAATGAATACATTGAACCTGCAGTGGTGTATCCGAAACTAATACTGGTTCACAGGAAAGGATCAAAGCACAGACCCTAAGAAGTCTCACTCCTCTTGCACTTAAGTTGCATTGTGCCTTTTGTATTTAATTCTGATCTAAGTTCAGTGTTTCATCGTCAACGTGTGTGTCCAAGGAATACATTGAACCTGCAGTGGTGTATCGGAAACTAATACTGGTCTCACAGGGAATGCTCAAAGCACCGACTGTAAGAAGAGTCTCTATTCTTGTTCTTAAGGTGGCATTGTGCCTTTTGTATTTAATTGCGATGCTATTTCTGCGTTTCATCATCAATGTGAAGGTCCAAGGAATACATTGAACCTGCAGTGGTGTATGGGAAACTAATACTGGTCTCACAGGAAAGGATCAAAGTACAACTTTAAGAAGTCTCACTCTTCTTGCAACAAAGGCGGCATTCTGCCTTTTGTATTTAATTCCGATGCGATTTCTGTGTTTCATCGTCAATGTGAAGGTCCAAGGAATACATTGAAATTGCAAATGAGTATCGGAAACTTATACTGGTCTCACAGGAGAGGATCAATGCACAGACTCTAAGTAGTCTCACCCTTCTTGCACTTACGGCGGCATTGTGCCTTTTGTATTTAATTCCGATGTAATATCAGTGGTTCATCGGCAACGTGTATGTCCTAGGAATACATTGAACCTGCAGTGGTGTATCGGAAACTAAGACTGGTTTCACAGGGAATGTTCAAAGCACCGACTTTAAGAAGAGTCTCTATTCTTGTACTTAGGGCGGCATTTTTCCTTTTGTATTTAATTCCGATGCGATTTCTGTGTTTCATCGTCAATGTGTATGTCCAAGGAATACATTTAACCTGCAGTGGTGTATCGGAAACTAATACTGGTCTCACAGGAAAGGATCAAAGCACAGACTCTAAGAAGTCTCACTCTTCTTGCACTTAAGGCGGCATTGTGCCTTTGGATTTACCTCCGATGTGATTTCTGTGTTTCATCGTCCATGTGAAGGTCCAAGGAATACATTGAACATGCAGTGGTTTATCGGAAAGTAATACTGGTCTCTCAGGAAAGGATCAAATCACAGACTCTAAGAAGTGTCACTCTACTTGCACTTAATGCGGCATTCTGGCTTTTGTATTTAATTCCGGTGCGATTTCTGTGTTTCATCGTCAATGTGAAGGTCCAAGGAATACATTGAACCTGCAGTGGTTTATCGGAAACTGATTCTGGTCTCACAGGAAAGGATCAAAGCACAGACTCTAAGAAAAGTCACTCTTCTTGCACTTAACGCGGCATTGCGCCTTTTGTATTTAATTCCGTTGCGATTTCTGTGCTTCATCGTCAATGTGAAGGTCCAAGGAATACATTGACCCTGCAGAGGAGTATCGGAAACAAATACTGGTCTCACAGGAAAGGATCAAAGCACAGACTCTAAGAAGTCTCACTCTTCATGCACTTAAGGTGGCACTGCGCATTTTGTATTTAATTCCGATGTAATTTCAGGGGTTTATCGTCAATGTTTTTGTCCAGGGAATACATTGAACCTGCAGAGGTGTGTCAGAATTTAAAACTGGTCTCACAGGGAATGCTCAAAACACCGACTGTAAGAGGAGTCTCTATTCTTATTTTTAAGGCGGCATTGTGCCTTTTGTATTTAATTCCGACGCGATTTCTGTGTTTCATCGTCAATGTGAAGGTCCAAGGAGTACATTGAACCTGCAGTGGTGTGTCGGAAACTAATACTGGTCTTACATGAAAGGACCAAAGCACAGACTCTAAGAAGTCACACTCTTCTTGCACTTAAAGCGGCATTGTGCCTTTTGAATTTAATACCGATGAGATATCTGTGTTTCATCGTCAATGTGAAGGTCCAAGGAATACATTAAACCTGGAGTGGTGTATGGGAAACTAATACTGGTCTCACAGGAAAGAATCAAAGCACAGACTCTAAGAAGTCTCACTCTTCTTGACCTTAAGTCGCATTGTGCCTTTTGTATTTAATTCCGATGCGATTTCTATGTTTCATCGTCAATGTGAAGGTCCAAGGAATACATTGAACCTGCAGTCGTGTATCGGAAACTAATACTGGTCTCACAGGAAAGGATCAAAGCACAGACTCTAAGAAGTCTCACTCTTCTTGCGCTTAAGGCGCCATTGTGCCTTTTGTATTTAATTCCGATCTAATTTCAGTGTTTCATCATCAACTTATACGTCCAAGGAATACATTGAACCTGCAGTGGTGTATCGGAAAGTAATACTGGTCTCACAGAGAATGCTCAAAACACCGCCTGAAAGAAGAGTCTCTATTCTTGTACTTAAGGCGGCATTGTGCCTTTTGTATTTAATTACGATGCGATTTCTGTGATTCATCATCAATGTGAAGGTCCAAGGAATACATTGAACCTGCAGTGGTGTATCGGAAACTAATACTGGTCTCACAGGAGAGGATCAAAGCACAGACTCTAAGAAGTCTCACTCTTCTTGTACTTATGGCGGCATTGTGCCTTTTGTATTTAATTCCGATGCGATTTCTGTGTTTCATCGTAAATGTGAAGGTGCAAGGAATACATTGACCTGCAGTGGAGTATCGGAAACTAATACTGGTCTCAGAGGAAGTGATCAATGCACAGACTCTAAGAAGTCTCACTCTTCTTGCACTTAAGGCGGCATTGTTTTTTTTTTTTTGTATTTAATTCCTATGCGATTTCAGTGTTTTATCGTCAATGTGTAGGTAAAAGCAATAGATTGAACCAGCTGTGGTGTATCGGAAACTAATACTGGTGTCACAGGAGAGGATCAAAGCACAGACTCTAAAAAGTGTCACTCTTCTTGCACTTAATGAGGCATTGTGCCTTTTGTATTTAATTCCGATGCGATTTCTGTGTTTCATCGTCAATGTGAAGGTCCAAGGAATACATTGACCCTGCAGTGGAGTATCGGAAACTAATACTGGTCTCACAGGAAAGGATCAAAGCACAGATTCTAAGAAGTCTCACTCTCCTTGCACTTAAGGTGGCACTGCGCCTTTTGTATTTAATTCCGATGTAATTTCAGTGGTTTATCGTCAATGTGTATGTCCTAGGAATACATTGACCCTGCAGTGGTGTATCGGAAACTAATACTGGTCTCACAGAGAATGCTCAGAACACCGTCTGTAAGAAGAGTCTCTATTCTTGTACTTAAGGCGGCATTGTGCCTTTTGTATTTAATTGCGATGCGATATCTGTGTTTCATCGTCAATGTGAAGGTCCAAGACACACATTGACCCCTTAGTGGTGTATCGGAAACTAAAACTGGTCTCACAGGAAAGGATCATAGCACAGACTCTAAGAAGTCTCACTCTTCTTGCATTTAAGGCGGCATTGCGCCTTTTGTATTTAATTCCGATGTAATTTCAGTGGTTCATCGGCAACGTGTATGTCGTAAGAATACATTGAACATGCAGTGGTGTATCGGAAACTAAGACTTGTCTCACAGGGAATGCTCAAAGCACCGACTTTAAGGAGAGTCTTTTTTTTTGAACTTAAGGCGGCATTTTGCCTTTTGTATTTATTTCCAATGCGATTTCTGTGTTTCATCATCAATGTGAAGGTCCAAGGAATACATTGAACTTGCAGTGGTGTATCGGAAACTAATACTGGTCTCACAGGAGAGGATCAAAGCACAGACTCTAAGAAGTCTCACTCTTCTTGCACTTAAGGCGGCATTGTGCCTTTTGTATTTAATTCCGATGCGATTTCTGTGTTTCAGCGTCAATTTGAAGGTCCAAGGAATACATTGAACCTGCAGTGGAGTGTCGGCAACTAATACTGGTCTCATAGGAAAGGATCAATGCACAGCCTCTAAGAAGTCTCACTCTTCTGGCACTTAAGGCGGCATTGTGCCTTTTGTATTTAATTCCGATATGATTTCTGTGTTTCATCGTCAATGTGAAGGTATAAGGAATACATTGAACCTGCAGTGGTGTATCGGAAACTAATACTGGTCTCACAGGAAAGGATCAAAGCACAGACTCTAAGAAGTCTCACTCTTCATGCACTTAAGGTGGCACAGCGCATTTTGTATTTAATTCCGATGTAATTTCAGGGGTTTATCGTCAATGTGTTTGTCCAGGGAATACATTGAACCTGCAGAGGTGTGTCAAAATTTAATACTGGTCTCACAGGGAATGCTCAAAACACCGACTGTAAGAGGAGTCTCTATTCTTATATTTAAGGCGGCATTGTGCCTTTTGTATTTAATTCCGACGCGATTTCTGTGTTTCATCGTCAATGTGAAGGTCCAAGGAATACATTAAACCTGGAGTGGTGTATGGGAAACTAATACTGGTCTCACAGGAAAGAATCAAAGCACAGACTCTAAGAAGTCTCACTCTTCTTGCACTTAAGTCGCATTGTACCTTTTGTATTTAATTCCGATGCGATTTCTATGTTTCATTGTCAATGTGAAGGTCCAAGGAATACATTGAACCTGCAGTCGTGTATCGGAAACTAATACTGGTCTCACAGGAAAGGATCAAAGCACAGACTCTAAGAAGTCTCACTCTTCTTGCGCTTAAGGCGGCATTGTGCCTTTTGTATTTAATTCCGATCTAATTTCAGTGTTTCATCATCGACTTATACGTCCAAGGAATACATTGAACCTGCAGTGGTGTACCGGAAAGTAATACTGGTCTCACAGAGAATGCTCAAAACACCGCCTGAAAGAAGAGTCTCTATTCTTGTACTTAAGGCGGCATTGTGCCTTTTGTATTCAATTACGATGCGATTTCTGTGATTCATCATCAATGTGAAGGTCCAAGGAATACATTGAACCTGCAGTGGTGTATCGGAAACTAATACTGGTCTCACAGGAGAGGATCAAAGCACAGACTCTAAGAAGTCTCACTCTTCTTGTACTTATGGCGGCATTGTGCCTTTTGTATTTAATTCCGATGCGATTTCTGTGTTGCATCGTAAATGTGAAGGTCCAAGGAATACATTGACCTGCAGTGGAGTATCGGAAACTAATACTGGTCTCAGAGGAAGTGATCAATGCACAGACTCTAAGAAGTCTCACTCTTCTTGCACTTAAGGCGGCATTGTTTTTTTTTGTATTTAATTCTTATGCGATTTCTGTGTTTTATCGTCAATGTGTAGGTAAAAGCAATAGATTGAACCAGCTGTGGTGTATCGGAAACTAATACTGGTGTCACAGGAAAGGATCAAAGCACAGACTCTAAAAACTGTCCCTCTTCTTGCACTTAATGAGGCATTGTGCCTTTTGTATTTAATTCCAATGCGATTTCTGTGTTTCATCGTCAATGTGAAGGTCCAAGGAATACATTGACCCTGCAGTGGAGTATCGGAAACTAATACTGGTCTCACAGGAAAGGATCAAAGCACAGATTCTAAGAAGTCTCACTCTCCTTGCACTTATGGTGGCACTGCGCCTTTTGTATTTAATTCCGATGTAATTTCAGTGGATTATCGTCAATGTGTATGTCCTAGGAATACATTGACCCTGCAGTGGTGTATCGGAAACTAATACTGGTCTCACAGAGAATGCTCAGAACACCGTCTGTAAGAAGAGTCTCTATTCTTGTACTTAAGGCGGCATTGTGCCTTTTGTATTTAATTGCGATGCGATATCTGTGTTTCATCGTCAATGTGAAGGTCCAAGACACACATTGACCCTTTAGTGGTGTATCGGAAACTAAAACAGGTCTCACAGGAAAGGATCATAGCACAGACTCTAAGAAGTCTCACTCTTCTTGCATTTAAGGTGGCATTGCGCCTTTTGTATTTAATTCCGATGTAATTTCAGTGGTTCACCGGCAACGTGTATGTCGTAAGAATACATTGAACCTGCAGTGGTGTATCGGAAACTAAGACTTGTCTCACAGGGAATGCTCAAAGCACCGACTTTAAGAAGAGTCTTTTTTTTTGAACTTAAGGCGGCATTTTGCCTTTTGTATTTATTTCCAATGCGATTTCTGTGTTTCATCATCAATGTGAAGGTCCAAGGAATACATTGAACTTGCAGTGGTGTATCCGAAACTAATACTGGTCTCACAGGAGAGGATCAAAGCACAGACTCTAAGAAGTCTCACTCTTCTTGCACTTAAGGCGGCATTGTGCCTTTTGTATTTAATTCTGATCTAATTTCAGTGTTTTATCGTCAACGTTTGTGTCCAAGGAATACATTGAACCTGCAGTGGTGTATCGGAAACTAATACTGGTTTCAAAGGGAATGCTCAAAACACCGACTGTAAGAAGAGTCTCTATTTTTGTACTTAAGGCTGCATTGTGCCTTTTGTATTTAATTCCGACGCGATTACTGTGTTTCATCGTCAATGTGAAGGTCCAAGGAATACATTGAACCTGCAGTGGTGTATCTGAAACTAATACTGGTCTCACAGGGAATGCTCAAAGCACCGACTGTAAGAAGAGTCTCTATTCTTGTACTTAAGGCGGCATTTTGCCTTTTGGTATTTAATTGCGATGCGATTTCTGTGTTTCATCATCAATGTTAATATCCAATGAATACATTGAACCTGCAGTGGCGTATCCGAAACTAATACTGGTTCACAGGAAAGGATCAAAGCACAGACCCTAAGAAGTCTCACTCCTCTTGCACTTAAGTTGCATTGTGCCTTTTGTATTTAATTCTGATCTAAGTTCTGTGTTTCATCGTCAACGTGGGTGTCCAAGGAATACATTGAACCTGCAGTGGTGTATCGGAAACTAATACTGGTCTCACAGGGAATGCTCAAAGCACCGACTGTAAGAAGAGTCTCTATTCTTGTTCTTAAGGTGGCATTGTGCCTTTTGTATTTAATTGCGATGCTATTTCTGTGTTTCATCATCAATGTGAAGGTCCAAGGAATAGATTGAACCTGCAGTGGTGTATCGGAAACTAACACTGGTCTCACAGGAAAGGATCAAAGTACAACTTTAAGAAGTCTCACTCTTCTTGCAACAAAGGCGGCATTGTGCCTTTTGTATTTAATTCCGATGCGATTTCTGTGTTTCATCGTCAATGTGAAGGTCCAAGGAATACATTGAAATTGCAAATGAGTATCGGAAACTTATACTGGTCTCACAGGAAAGGATCAATGCACAGACTCTAAGTAGTCTCACCCTTCTTGCACTTACGGCGGCATTGTGCCTTTTGTATTTAATTCCGATGTAATATCAGTGGTTCATCGGCAACGTGTATGTCCTAGGAATACATTGAACCTGCAGTGGTGTATCGGAAACTAAGACTGGTTTCACAGGGAATGTTCAAAGCACCGACTTTAAGAAGAGTCTCGATTCTTGTACTTAGGGCGGCATTTTTCCTTTTGTATTTAATTCCGATGCGATTTCTGTGTTTCATCGTCAATGTGTATGTCCAAGGAATACATTTAACCTGCAGTGGTGTATCGGAAACTAATACTGGTCTCACAGGAAAGGATCAAAGCACAGACTCTAAGAAGTCTCACTCTTCATGCACTTAAGGTGGCACTGCGCATTTTGTATTTAATTCCGATGTAATTTCAGGGGTTTATCGTCAATGTGTTTGTCCAGGGAATACATTGAACCTGCAGAGGTGTGTCAGAATTTAATACTGGTCTCACAGGGAATACTCAAAACACCGACTGTAAGAGGAGTCTCTATTCTTATTTTTAAGGCGGCATTGTGCCTTTTGTATTTAATTCCGATGCGATTTCTGTCTTTCATCGTCAATGTGAAGGTCCAAGGAGTACATTGAACCTGCAGTGGTGTGTCGGAAACTAATACTGGTCTTACATGAAAGGACCAAAGCACAGACTCTAAGAAGTCACACTCTTCTTGCACTTAAAGCGGCATTGTGCCTTTTGAATTTAATACCGATGAGATATCTGTGTTTCATCGTCAATGTGAAGGGCCAAGGAATACATTAAACCTGGAGTGGTGTATGGGAAACTAATACTGGTCTCACAGGAAAGAATCAAAGCACAGACTCTAAGAAGTCTCACTCTCCTTGCACTTAAGTCGCATTGTGCCTTTTGTATTTAATTCCGATGCGATTTCTATGTTTCATCGTCAATGTGAAGGTCCAAGGAATACATTGAACCTGCAGTCGTGTATCGGAAACTAATACTGGTCTCACAGGAAAGGATCAAAGCACAGACTCTAAGAAGTCTCACTCTTCTTGCGCTTAAGGCGCCATTGTGCCTTTTGTATTTAATTCCGATCTAATTTCAGTGATTCATCATCAACTTATACGTCCAAGGAATACATTGAACCTGCAGTGGTGTATCGGAAAGTAATACTGGTCTCACAGAGAATGCTCAAAACACCGCCTGAAAGAAGAGTCTCTATTCTTGTACTTAAGGCGGCATTGTGCCTTTTGTATTTAATTACGATGCGATTTCTGTGATTCATCATCAATGTGAAGGTCCAAGGAATACATTAAACCTGCAGTGGTGTATCGGAAACTAATACTGGTCTCACAGGAGAGGATCAAAGCACAGACTCTAAGAAGTCTCACTCTTCTTGTACTTGTGGCGGCATTGTTTTTTTTTGTATTTAATTCCTATGCGATTTCTGTGTTTTATCGTCAATGTGTAGGTAAAAGCAATAGATTGAACCAGCTGTCGTGTATCGGAAACTAATACTGGTGTCACAGGAAACGATCAAAGCACAGACTCTAAAAAGTGTCACTCTTCTTGCACTTAATGAGGCATTGTGCCTTTTGTATTTAATTCCGATGCGATTTCTGTGTTTCATCGTCAATGTGAAGGTCCAAGGAATACATTGACCCTGCAGTGGAGTATCGGAAACTAATACTGGTCTCACAGGAAAGGATCAAAGCACAGATTCTAAGAAGTCTCACTCTCCTTGCACTTAAGGTTTCACTGCGCCTTTTGTATTTAATTCCGATGTAATTTCAGTGGTTTATCGTCAATGTGTATGTCCTAGGAATACATTGACCCTGCAGTGGTGTATCGGAAACTAATACTGGTCTCACAGAGAATGCTCAGAACACCGTCTGTAAGAAGAGTCTCTATTCTTGTACTTAAGGCGGCATTGTGCCTTTTGTATTTAATTGTGATGCGATATCTGTGTTTCATCGTCAATGTGAAGGTCCAAGACACACATTGACCCTTTAGTGGTGTATCGGAAACTAAAACTGGTCTCACAGGAAAGGATCATAGCACAGACTCTAAGAAGTCTCACTCTTCTTGCATTTAAGGCGGCATTGCGCCTTTTGTATTTAATTCCGATGTAATTTCAGTGGTTCACCGGCAACGTGTATGTCGTAAGAATACATTGAACATGCAGTGGTGTATCGGAAACTAAGACTTGTCTCACAGGGAATGCTCAAAGCACCGACTTTAAGAAGAGTCTTTTTTTTTGAACTTAAGGCGGCATTTTGCCTTTTGTATTTATTTCCAATGCGATTTCTGTGTTTCATCATCAATGTGAAGGTCCAAGGAATACATTGAACTTGCAGTGGTGTATCGGAAACTAATACTGGTCTCACAGGAGAGGATCAAAGCACAGACTCTAAGAAGTCTCACTCTTCTTGCACTTAAGGCGGCATTGTGCCTTTTTTATTTAATTCCGATGCGATTTCTGTGTTTCAGCGTCAATTTGAAGGTCCAAGGAATACATTGAACCTGCAGTGGAGTATCGGCAACTAATACTGGTCTCATAGGAAAGGATCAATGCACAGCCTCTAAGAAGTCTCACTCTTCTGGCACTTAAGGCGGCATTGTGCCTTTTGTATTTAATTCCGATACGATTTCTGTGTTTCATCGTCAATGTGAAGGTATAAGGAATACATTGAACCTGCAGTGGTGTATCGGAAACTAATACTGGTCTCACAGGAAAGGATCAAAGCACAGACTCTAAGAAGTCTCACTCTTCATGCACTTAAGGTGGCACTGCGCATTTTGTATTTAATTCCGATGTAATTTCAGGGGTTTATCGTCAATGTGTTTGTCCAGGGAATACATTGAACCTGCAGAGGTGTGTCAGAATTTAATACTGGTCTCACAGGGAATGCTCAAAACACCGACTGTAAGAGGAGTCTCTATTCTTATATTTAAGGCGGCATTGTGCCTTTTGTATTTAATTCCGACGCGATTTCTGTGTTTCATCGTCAATGTGAAGGTCCAAGGAATACATTGAAATTGCAGTGGTGTATCGGTAACTAATACTGGTCTCACAGGAAAGGATCAAAGCACACACTCTAAGAAGTCTCCCTCTTCTTGCACTTAAGGCGGCATTGACCCTTTTTATTTAATTCCGATCTAATTTCAGTGTTTCATCGTCAATGTGTATGTCCAAGGAATTAATTGAACCTGCAGTGGTGTATCGCAAGCTAATACTGGTCTCACAGGGAGTGCTCAAAACACCGACTGTAAGAAGAGTCTCTATTCTTGTACTTATGGATGCATTGTGCCTTTTGTATTTAATTCCGATGCGATTTCTGTGTTTCATCGTCTATGTGAAGGTCCAAGCAATACATAGAACCTGCAGTGGTGTGTCGGAAACTAATACTGGTCTCACAGGAAAGGACCAAAGCAGAGACTCTAAGAAGTCACAATCTTCTTGCACTTAAAGCGGCATTGTGCCTTTTTTATTTAATACCGATGAGATAACTGTGTTTCATCGTCAATGATAATGTCCAAGGAATACATTGAACCTGCAGTGGTGTATCGGAAACTAATACTGGTCTCACAGGAAAGGATCAAAACACAGACTCTAAGAAGTCTCACTCTTCTTGCACTTAAGTCGCATTGTGCACTTTGTATTTAATTCCGATCTAATTTCAGTGATTCATCGCTAACGTGTATGTCCAAGGAATACATTGAACCTGCAGTGGTGTATCGGTAACTAATACTGGTCAAACAGGAAAGGAATAAAGCACAGACTCTAAGAAGTCTCACTTTTCTAGCACTTAAGTCGTACTGTGCCTTTTGTATTTAATTCTGATCTAATTTAAGTGTTTCATCGTCAACGTGTATGTCCAAGGAATACATTGAACCTGCAGTGGTGTATTGGAAACTAATACTGCTCTCACAGGGAAAGCTCAAAACACCAACTGTAAGAAGAGTCTCTACTCTTGTACTTAAGGCGGCATTGTGCCTTTTGCATTTAATTCCGATGCGATTTCTGTGTTTCATCGTCAATGTGAAGGTCCAAGGAATACATTGAACCGGCAGTGGTGTATCGGAAACTGATACTGGCCTCACAGGAAAGGATCAAAGTACAGACTCTAAGAAGTCTCACTCTTCTCGCACTTAAAGCGGCATTGTGCCTTTTGTATTTAATTCCGATGCGCTTTCTGTGTTTCACCGTCAATGTGAAGGTCCAAGGAATACATTGAATCTGCAGTGGTATATCGGAAACCGATACTGGTCTCACAGGAAAGGATCAAAGCACAGACTCTAAGAAATCACACGCTTCTTGCACTTAAGGCGGCATTGAGCCTTTTGTATTTAATTCCGAAGCGATTTCTGTGTTTCATCGTCAATGTGAATGTCCAACAAATAAATTGAACCTGCAGTGGTGTGTCGGAAACTAATACTGTTATCGCTGGAGAGGATCAAAGCACGGACTCTAAGATGTCTCACTCTTCTTGCACTTAAGGCGGCATTGTGGATTTTGTATTTAATTCCGATGCGATTTCTGTGTTTCATCGAGATTGTGAACGTCGAAGGAATACATTGAACCTGCAGTGATGTATCAGAAACTAATACTGGTCTCATAGGAAAGGATCAAAGCACCGACTGTAAGAAGAGTCTCTATTCTTGTACTTAAGGCGGCATTGTGCCGTTTGTATTTAATTGCGATGCGATTTCTCTGTTTCATCATCAATGTGAAGGTCTAATGAATACGTTGAACCTGCAGTGGTGTATCGGAATCTAATACTTGTTCACAGGAAAGGATCGAAGCTCAGACTCTAAGAAATCGCACTCTTCTTTCACTTAAGTAACATTGTGCCATTTGTATTTAATTCCGATCTAATTTCAGTGTTTCATCGTCAATATGTATGTCCAAGGAATACATTGAACCTGCAGTGGTGTGTCAGAAACTAATACTGGTCTCACAGGGAATGCTCAAAACACTGACTGTAAGAAGAGTCTCTATTCTTATACTTAAGGCGGCATTGTGCGTTTTGTATATAATTCCGATGCGATTTCTGTGTTTTATCGTTAATGTGAAGGTCCAAGGAATACATTGAACCTGCAGTGGTGTATCGGAAACTAATACTGGTCTCACAGGAGAGGATCAAAGCACAGACTCTAAGATGTCTCACTCTTCTTGCACTTAAGGCGGCATTGTGGCTTTTGTATTTGATTCCGATGCGATTTCTGTGTTTCATCGTCAATGTGTATGTCCAGGGAATACTTTGAACGTGCAGTGGTGTATCGGAAACTAATACTGGTCTCACAAGAAAGGACAAAGCACAGACTCTAAGAAGTCTCACTCTCCTTGCACTTAAGGCGGCATCGTGCCTTTGGATTTATCTCCGATGTGATTTCTGTGTTTCATCGTCAATGTGAAGGTCCAAGGAATTCATTGAACATGCAGTGGTTTGCGGAAACTAATACTGGTCTCACGGGAAAGGATTAAGGCACAGACTCTAAGAAGTGTCACCCTTCTTGCACTTAATGCGGCATTGTGCTTTTTGTATTTTATTCCGATGCGATTTCTGTGTTTCATCGTCAATGTGAAGGTCCAAGGAATACATTGAACCTGCAGTGGAGTATCGGAAACTAATACTGGTCTCACAGGAAAGGATCAAAGCACAGAATCTAAGAAGTCTCACTCTTCTTGCACTTAAGGTGGCACTGCGCCTTTTGTATTTAATTCCGATGTAATTTCAGTGGTTTATCGTCAATGTGTATGTCCTAGGAATACATTGAACCTGCAGTGGTGTATCGGAAACTAATACTGGTCTCACAGGAAGGGATCAAAGCACAGACTCTAAGTAGTCTCACTCTTCTTGCACTTAAGGCGGCATTGTGAGTTTTGTATTTAATTCCGATTTAATTTCAGTGTTTCATCGTCAATGTGTATGTCCAAGGAATACATTGAACCTGCAGTGGTGTGTCAGAAACTAATACTGGTCTCACAGGGAATGCTCAAAACACCGACTGTAAGAGGAGTCTCTATTCTTATATTTAAGGCGGCATTGTGCCTTTTGTATTTAATTCCGACGCGATTTCTGTGTTTCATCGTCAATGTGAAGGTCCAAGGAGTACATTGAACCTGCAGTGGTGTGTCGGAAACTAATACTGGTCTCACAGGAAAGGACCAAAGCAGAGAGTCTAAGAAGTCACACTCTTCTTGCACTTAAAGCGGCATTGTGCCTTTTGTATTTTATACCGATGAGATAACTGTGTTTCATCGTCAATGATAATGTCCAAGGAATACATTGAACCTGCAGTGGTGTATCGGAAACTAATACTGGTCTCACTGGAAAGGATCAAAGCACAGACTCTAAGAAGTTTCACTCTTCTTGCACTTAAGGTGGCACTGCGCCCTTTGTATTTAATTCCGATGTAATTTCAGTGGTCTATCGTCAATGTGTATGTCCTAGGAATACATTGAACCTGCAGTGGTGTATCGGAAACAAATTCTGGTCTCACAGGAAAGGATCAAAGCACAGAGGGTATCAGTGATCATATGTCAGTGGTTGCATCAATGACTACAAGTGTAATAAGAAATGCCAAGAAAGGAAGGAAAATATATTTGCTTAACAAGAGTGATAGGGCACAAATCGCAGAATATCTGAGGGACCACCATCAAACGTTCATTTCTGAGGAAGATGATGTGGAACAAAAATGGAAAAAATTCAGAAACATCGTCCAGTACTCCTTAGATAAGTTCGTACCGACTAAGGTCCAAAGCGAGGGGAAAGATCCACCGTGGTATAACAATCATGTACGAAAGGTACTACGGAAACAAAGAAAGCTTCATCATAGGTTTAAGAGTAGTCGAATTATAGCTGATAAGGAAAAGCTGAACGAAGCGAAAAAGAGCGTAAAGAGAGCAATGAGAGAAGCATTCAACGAATTCGAACATAAAACATTGGCAAACAATCTAAACAAGAACCCTAAAATGTTTTGGTAATATGTAAAATCGGTAAGCGGATCTAAATCCCCTATTCAGTCACTCGTTGACCACGATGGAACCGAAACAGAGGACGACCGAAGAAAGGCAGAAATACTGAATTCAGTGTTCCGAAACTGTTTCACTGCGGAAAATCGTAACACGGTCCCTGACTTCAGCCGTCGCACGGACGCCAAAATGGAAAATATTGAAATAAACGATATCGGAATTGAAAAACAACTGCTATCACTTAGTAGCGGAAAAGCATCCGGACCAGACGAGATACCCTTAAGATTCTACAGTGATTATGCTAAAGAACTTGCCCCCTTTCTATCAGCAATTTATCGTAGATCGCTGGAAGAACGTAAAGTACCTAGCGACTGGATGAAAGCGCAGGTCGTTCCCATTTTCAAGAAGGGTCATAAATCAGATGCGAATAATTATAGGCCTATTTCGCTTACGTCAATATGTTGTAGAATAATGGAACATGTTTTGTGTTCTCGTATTATGACGTTCTTAGATAATACAAATCTCCTTCATCATAACCAACATGGATTCCGCAAACAGAGATCATGTGAAACTCAGCTCGCCCTATTTGCCCAACAAATTCACAGTGCCGTAGACACTGGCGAGCAGATTGATGCCGTATTCCTGGACTTCAGGAAGGCATTTGATACGGTTCCGCACTTACGTTTAGTGAAAAAAATACGAGCTAACCGAATATCGGACCAGGTTTGTGATTGGATTCAGGATTTCCTAGAAGAAAGAACACAACATGTCATTCTTAACGGTTCAAAATCTGCAGATGTAGAGGTAATTTCGGGAGTACCGCAGGGAAGCGTGATAGGACCTTTATTGTTTACAATATACATAAATGACTTAGTTGACAACATCGGTAGCTCCGTGAGGCTATTTGCAGATGACACGGTTGTCTACAAGAAAGTAGCAACATCAGAAGACTCGTACGTACTCCAGGAGGACCTGCAGAGGATTAATGCATGGTGCGACAGCTGGCAGCTTTCCCTAAACGTAGATAAATGTAATATAATGCGCATACATAGGGGCAGAAATCCATTCCAGTACGATTATGCCATAGGTGGTAAATCATTGGAAGCGGTAACGACCGTAAAATACTTAGGAGTTACTATCCGGAGCGATCTGAAGTGGAATGATCACATAAAACAAATAGTGGGAAAAGCAGGCGCCAGGTTGAGATTCATAGGAAGAATTCTAAGAAAACGTGACTCATCGACGAAAGAAGTAGCTTACAAAACGCTTGTTCGTCCGATTCTTGAGTACTGCTCATCAGTATGGGACCCTTACCAGGTTGGATTAATAGAAGAGATAGACATGATCCAGCGAAAAGCAGCGCGATTCGTCATGGGGGCATTTAGTCAGCGCGAGAGCGTTACGGAGATGCTGAACAAGCTCCAGTGGCGGACACTTCAAGAAAGGCGTTACGCAATACGGAGAGGTTTATTATCGAAATTACGAGAGAGCACATTCCGGGAAGAGATGGGCAACATATTACCACCGCCCACATATATCTCGCGTAATGATCACAACGAAAAATCCGAGAAATTAGAGCAAATACGGAGACTTACAAGCAGTCGTTCTTTCCACGCACAATTCGTGAATGGAACAGGGAAGGGGGGATCAGATAGTGGTACAATAAGTACCCTCCGCCACACACCGTAAGGTGGCTCGCGGAGTATAGATGTAGATGTAGACTCTATGAAGTCTCACTCTTCTTGCACTTAAGGCGGCATTGTGAGTTTTGTATTCAATTCCGATTTAATTTTAGTGTTTCATCGTCAATGTGTATGTCCAAGGAATACATTGAACCTGCAGTGGTGTGTCAGAGACTAATACTGGTCTCACAGGGAATGCTCAAAACACCGACTGTAAGAGGAGTCTCTATTCTTATATTTAAGGCGCCATTGTGCCTTTTGTATTTAATTCCGACGCCATTTCTGTGTTTCATCGTCAATGTGAAGGTCCAAGGAGTACATTGAACCTGCAGTGGTGTGTCGGAAACTAATACTGGTCTCACAGGAATGGACCAAAGCACAGACTCTAAGAAGTCACACTCTTCTTGCACTTAAAGCGGCATTGTGCCTTTTGTATTTAATTGCGATCCGATTTCTGTGTTTCATCATCAATGTGAAGGTCCAATGAATACATTGAAGCTGCAGTGGTGTATCGGAATCTAATACTGGTTCACAGGAAATAATCGAAGCACAGACTCTAAGAAGTCGCACTCTTCTTTCACTTAAGTAACATTGTGCCATTTGTATTTAATTCCGATTTAATTTCAGTGTTTCATCGTCACGTGTGTGTCCAAGGAATACATTGAACCTGCAGTGGTGTATCGGAAACTAATACTGGTCTCACAGGAAATGCTCAAAGCACCGACTGTATGAAGATTCTCTATTCTAGTACTTATGGCGGCATTGTGCTTTTGTATTTAATTGCGATGCGATTTCTGTGTTTCATCATCAACGTGAAGGTCCAAGGAATACATTGAACTTGCAGTGGTGTATCGGAAACTAATACTGGTCTCACAGGAGAGGATCAAAGCACAGACTCTGAGAAGTCTCACTCTTCTTGCACTTAAGTCGCATTGTGCCTTTTGTATTTAATTCCGATCTAATTTCAGTGTTTCATCGTCAACGTGTATGTCCAAGCAATACATTGAACCTGCAGTGGTGTATCGGAAACTAATACTGGTCAAACAGGAAAGGATCAAAGCACAGACTGTAAGAAGTCTCACTTTTCTTGACCTTAAGTCGTATTGTGCCTCTTGTATTTAATTCTGATCTAATTTCAGTGTTTCATCGACAACGTGTATGTCCAAGGAATACATTGAACCTGCAGTGGTGTGTCGAAAACTAATACTGGTCTCACAGGGAAAGCTCAAAGCACCGACTGTAAGAAGAGTCTCTATTCTTGTACTTAAGGCGGCATTGTGCCTTTTGCATTTAATTCCGATGCGATTTCTGTGTTTCATCGTCAATGTGAAGGTCCAAGGAATACATTGAACCTGCAGTGGTGTATTGGAAGCTGATACTGGCCTCACGGGAAAGGATCAAAGCACAGACTCTAAGAGGTCTCACTCTTCTCGCATTTAAGGCGGCATTGTGCCTTTTGTATTTAATTCCGAGGCGCTTTCTGTGTTTCATCGTCAATGTGAAGGTCCAAGGAATACATTGAATCTGCAGTGGTATATCGGAAACCGATACTGGTCTCACAGGGAAGGATCAAAGCACAGACTCTAAGAAGTCACACGCCTCTTGCACTTAAGGCGGCATTGAGCCTTTTGTATTTAATGCCGATGCGATTTCTGTGTTTCATCGTCAATGTGAATGTCTAACAAATATATTGAACCTGCAGTGGTGTATCGGAAATTAATACTGGTATCGCAGGAGAGGATCAAAGCACAGACTCTAAGATGTCTCACTCTTCTTGCACTTAAGGCGGCATTGTGGCTTTTGTATTTGATTCCGACGCGATTTCTGTGTTTCATCGTGATTGTGAAGGTCGACGGAATACATTGAACCAGCAGTGATGTATCAGAAACTAACACTGGTCTCATAGGAAAGGAGAGTCTCTATCCTTGTACTTAAGGCGGCATTGTGCCTTTTGTATTTAATTGCGATGCGATTTCTGTGTTTCATCATCAATGTGAAGGTCCAATGAATACATTGAACCTGCAGTGGTGTGTCAGAAACTAATACTGGTCTCACAGGGAATGCTCAAAACACTGACTGTAAGAAGAGTCTCTATTCTTATATTTAAGGTGGCATTGACCTTTTGTATGTAATTCCGACGCGATTTCTGTGTTTCATGGTCAATGTGAAGGTCCAAGGAGTACATTGAACCTGCAGTGGTGTGTCGGAAACTAATACTGGTCTCACAGGAAAGGACCAAAGCAGAGACTCTAAGAAGTCACACTCTTCTAGCACTTAAAGCGGCATTGTGCCTTTTGTATTTAATACCGATGAGATAACTGTGTTTCATCGTCAATGATAATGTCCAAGGAATACATTGAACCTGCAGTGGTGTATCGGAAACTAATACTGGTCTCACAGGAAAGGATCAAAACACAGACTCTAAGAAGTCTCACTCTCCTTGCACTTAAGTCGCATTGTACCTTTTGTATTTAATTCCGATCTAATATCAGTGTTTCATCGTCAACGTGTATGTCCAAGGAATGCATTGAACCTGCAGTGGTGTATCGGAAACTAATACTGGTCAAACAGGAAAGGAATAAAGCACAGACTCTAAGAAGTCTCACTTTTCTAGCACTTGAGTCATATTGTGCCTTTTGTATTTAATTCTGATCTAATTTCAGTGTTTCATTGTCAACGTGTATGTCCAAGGAATACATTGAACCTGCAGTGGTGTATTGGAAACTAATACTGGTCTCACAGGGAAAGCACAAAGCACCGACTGTAAGAAGAGTCTCTACTCTTGTACTTAAGGGGGCATTGTGCCTTTTGCATTTAATTCCGATGCGATTTCTGTGTTTCATCGTCAATGTGAAGGTCCAAGGAATACATTGAACCTGCAGTGGTGTATCGGAAACTGATACTGGTCTCACAGGAAAGGATCAAAGCACAGACTCTAAGAAGTCTCACTCTTCTCGCACTTAAAGCGGCATTGTGCCTTTTGTATTTAATTGCGATGCGATTTCTGTGTTTCATCATCAATGTGAAGGTGCAATGAATACATTGAAGCTGCAGTGGTGTATCGGAATCTAATACTGGTTCACAGGAAATAATCGAAGCACAGACTCTAAGAAGTCGCACTCTTCTTTCACTTAAGTAACATTGTGCCATTTGTATTTAATTCCGATCTAATTTCAGTGTTTCATCGTCACGTGTGTGTCCAAGGAATACGTTGAACCTGCAGTGGTGTATCGGAAACTAATACTGGTCTCACAGGGAATGCTCAAAGCACCGACTGTATGAAGAGTCTCTTTTCTAGTACTTATGGCGGCATTGTGCTTTAGTATTTAATTGCGATGCGATTTCTGTGTTTCATCATCAATGTGAAGGTCCAAGGAATACATTGAACTTGCAGTGGTGTATCGGAAACTAATACTGGTCTTACAGGAGAGGATCAAAGCACACACTCTAAGAAGTCTTACTCTTCTTGCACTTAAGGCGGCATTGTGCATTTTGTATTTAATTCCGATGTGATATCTGTGTTTCATCGTCAATGTGGAGGTCCAAGGAATGCATTGAACCTGCAGTGGAGTATCGGAAACTAATACTGGTCTCACAGGAGAGGATCAAAGCACAGACTCTAAGATGTCTCACTCTTTTTCCACTTAAGGCGGCATTGTGGCTTTTGTATTTGATTCCGATGCGATTTCTGTGTTTCATCGTCAATGTGTATGTCCAAGGAATACATTGAACCTGCAGTGGTGTATCGGAAACTAATACTGGTCTCACAAGACAGGACAAAGCACAGACTCTAAGAAGTCTCACTCTTCTTGCACTTAAGGCGGCATCGTGCCTTTGGATTTATCTCCGATGTGATTTCTGTGTTACATCGTCAATGTGAAGGTTTAAGGAATTCATTGAACATGCAGTGGTTTGTCGGAAACTAATACTGGTCTCACAGGAAAGGTTTAAAGCACAGACTCTAAGAAGTGTCACTCTTCTTGCACTTAATGCGGCATTGTGCCTTTTGTATTTAATACCGATGAGTTAACTGTGTTTCATCGTCAATGATAATGTCCAAGGAATACATTGAACCTGCAGTGGTGTATAGGAAACTAATACTGGTCTCACAGGAAAGGATCAAAACACAGACTCTAAGAAGTCTCACTCTTCTTGCACTTAAGTCGCATTGTGGCTTTTGTATTTAATTCCGATCTAATTTCAGTGTTTCATCGTCAACGTGTATGTCCAAGCAATACATTGAACCTGCAGTGGTGTATCGGAAACTAATACTGGTCAAACAGGAAAGGATCAAAGCACAGACTGTAAGAAGTCTCACTTTTCTTGCACTTAAGTCGTATTGTGCCTCTTGTATTTAATTCTGATCTAATTTCAGTGTTTCATCGACAACGTGTATGTCCAAGGAATACTTTGAACCTGCAGTGGTGTGTCGCAAACTAAACACAGGTCTCACAGGGAAAGCTCAAAGCACCGACTGTAAGAAGAGTCTCTATTCTTGTACTTAAGGCGGCATTGTGCCTTTTGCATTTAATTGCGATGCGATTTCTGTGTTTCATCGTCAATGTGAAGGTCCAAGGAATACATTGAACCTGCAGTGGTGTATTGGAAGCTGATACTGGCCTCACGTTAAAGGATCAAAGCACAGACTCTAAGAAGTCTCACTCTTCTCGCACTTAAGGCGGCATTGTGCCTTTTGTATTTAATTCCGAGGCGCTTTCTGTGTTTCATCGTCAATGTGAAGGTCCAAGGAATACATTGAATCTGCAGTGGTATATCGGAAACCGATACTGGTCTCACAGGAAAGGATCAAAGCACAGACTCTAAGAAGTCACACGCCTCTTGCACTTAAGGCGGCATTGAGCCTTTTGTATTTAATGCCGATGCGATTTCTGTGTTTCATCGTCAATGTGAATGTCTAACAAATATATTGAACCTGCAGTGGTGTATCGGAAATTAATACTGGTATCGCAGGAGAGGATCAAAGCACAGACTCTAAGATGTCTCACTCTTCTTGCACTTAAGGCGGCATTGTGGCTTTTGTATTTGATTCCGATGCGATTTCTGTGTTTCGTCGTGATTGTGAAGGTCGACGGAATACATTGAACCAGCAGTGATGTATCAGAAACTAACACTGGTCTCATAGGAAAGGAGAGTCTCTATCCTTGTACTTAAGGCGGCATTGTGCCTTTTGTATTTAATTGCGATGCGATTTCTGTGTTTCATCATCAATGTGAAGGTCCAATGAATACATTGAACCTGCAGTGGTGTGTCAGAAACTAATACTGGTCTCACAGGGAATGCTCAAAACACTGACTGTAAGAAGAGTCTCTATTCTTATATTTAAGGTGGCATTGTGCCTTTTGTATGTAATTCCGACGCGATTTATGTGTTTCATGGTCAATGTGAAGGTCCAAGGAGTACATTGAACCTGCAGTGGTGTGTCGGAAACTAATACTGGTCTCACAGGAAAGGACCAAAGCAGAGACTCTAAGAAGTCACACTCTTCTAGCACTTAAAGCGGCATTGTGCCTTTTGTATTTAATACCGATGAGATAACTGTGTTTCATCGTCAATGATAATGTCCAAGGAATACATTGAACCTGCAGTGGTGTATCGGAAACTGATAATGGTCTCACAGGAAAGGATCAAAGCACAGACTCTACGAAGTCTCACTCTTCTCGCACTTAAGGCGGCATTTTGCCTTTTGTATTTAATTCCGAGGCGCTTTCTGTGTTTCATCATCAATGTGAAGGTCCAATGAATACATTGAACCTGCAGTGGTGTATCGGAAACTAATACTGGTTCACAGGAAAGGATCGAAGCACAGACTCTAAGAAGTCTCACTCTTCTTTCCTTTAAGTTGCATTGTGCCTTTTGTATTTAATTCCGATCTAATTTCAGTGTTTCATCGTCACGTGTGTGTCCAAGGAATACATTGAACCTGCAGTGGTGTATCGGAAACTAATACTGGTCTCACAGGGAATGCTCAAAGCACCGACTGTAAGAAGAGTCTCTATTCTAGTACTTAAGGCGGCATTGGGCCTTTTGTATTTAATTGCGATGCGATATCTGTGTTTCATCATCAATGTGAAGGTCCAAGGAATACATTGAACTTGCAGTGGTGTATCGGAAACTAATACTGGTCTCACAGGATAGGATCAAAGCACAGACTCTAAGAAGTCTCACTCTTCTTGCACTTAAGGCGGCATTGTGCCTTTTGTATTTAATTCCGATGTGATTTCTGTGTTTCATCGTCAATGTGGAGGTCCAAGAAAAACATTCAACCTGCAGTGGAGTATCGGAAACTAATACTGGTATCACAGGAAAGGATCAATGCACAGACTCTAAGAAGTCTCACTCATCTGGCACTTAAGGCGGCATTGTGCCTCTTGTATTTCATTCCGATGCGATTTCTGTGTTTCATCGTCAATGTGAAGGTAAAACAAATACATTGAACCTGCAGTGGTGTATCGGAAACTAATACTGGTCTCACAGGAAAGGATCAAAGCACAGACTCTAAGAAGTCTCACTCTTATTGCACTTAAGGCGGCATTGTGAGTTGTGTATTCAATTCCGATTTAATTTCAGTGTTTCATCGTCAATGTGTATGTCCAAGGAATACATTGAACCTGCAGTGGTGTGTCAGAAACTAATACTGGTCTCACAGGGAATGCTCAAAACACTGACTGTAAGAAGAGTCTCTATTCTTATACTTAAGGCAGCATTGTGCGTTTTGTATTCAATTCCGATGCGATTTCTGTGTTTTATCGTCAATGTGAAGGTCCAAGGAATACATTGAACCTGCAGTGGTGTATCGGAAAATAATACTGGTCTCACAGGAGAGGATCAAAGCGCAGACTCTAAGATGTCTCACTCTTCTTGCACTTAAGGCGGCATCGTGCCTTTGGATTTATCTCCGATGTGATTTCTGTGTTTCATCGTCAATGTGAAGGTCCAAGGAATACATTTAACATGCAGTGGTTTGTCGGAAACTAATACTGGTCTCACAGGAAAGGATCAAAGCACAGACTCTAAGAAGTGTCACTCTTCTTGCACTTAATGCGGCATTGTGCTTTTTGTATTTTCTTCCGATGCGATTTCTGTGTTTCATCGTCAATGTGAAGGTCCAAGGAATACATTGACCCTCCAGTGGAGTATCGGAAACTAATACTGGTCTCACAGGAAAGGATCAAAGCACTGACTCTAAGAAGTCTCACTCTTCTTGCACTTAAGGTGGCACTGCGCCTTTTGTATTTAATTCCGATGTAATTTCAGTGGTTTATCGTCAATGTGTATGTCCCAGGAATACATTGAACCTGCAGTGGTGTATCGGAAACTAATACTGGTCTCACAGGAAAGGATCGAAGCACAGACTCTAAGAAGTCTCACTCTTCTTGCACTTAAGGTGGCACTGCGCCTTTTGTATTTAATTCCGATGTAATTTCAGTGGTTTATCGTCAATGCGTATGTCCAAGGAATACATTGAGCCTGCAGTGGTGTGTGAGAAACTAATACTGGTCTCACAGGGAATGCTCAAAACACCGACTGTAAGAGGAGTCTCTATTCTTATATTTATGGCGGCATTGTGCCTTTTGTATTTAATTCCAACGCGATTTCTGTGTTTCATCGTCAATGTGAAGGTCCAAGGAGTACATTGAACCTGCAGTGGTGTGTCGGAAACTAATACTGGTCTCACAGGAAAGGACCAAAGCAGAGACTCTAAGAAGTCACACTCTTCTTGCACTTAAAGCGGCATTGTGCCATTTGTATTTAAATCCGATGCGATTCCTGTGTTACATCGTCAAAGTGAAGGTCCAATGAATACATTGTACCTGAAGTGGAGTATCGGAAAGTTATACTGGTCTCACAGGAAAAGAACAAAACACAGACTTTAAGAAGTCTCACTCTTCTTGCACTTAAGTCGCATTGTGCCTTTTGTATTTAATTCCGATCTAATTTCAGTGTTTCATAGTCAATGTGAAGGTCCAAGGTATACATTGAACCTGCAGTGGTGTATCGGAAACTAATACTGGCCTCACAGGAAAGGATCAAAGCAGAGACTCTAAGAAGTCACACGCCTCTTGCACTTAAGGCGGCATTGTGCCTTTTATATTTAATTCCGATGCGATCTCTGTGTTTTATCGTCAATGCGAATGTCCAAGAAATACATTGAACCTGCAGTGGTGTATCGGAAACTAATACTGGTATCGCAGGAAAGGATCAAAGCACAGACTCTAAGAAGTCTCACTCTTGTTGCACTTAAGGCGGCATTGTGCCATTTGTATTTAAATCCGATGCGATTCCTGTGTTTCATCGTCAAAGTTAAGGTCCAATGAATACATTGTACCTGAAGTGGAGTATCGGAAGTTATACTGGTCTCACAGGAAAGGATCAATGCACAGACTCTAAGAAGCCTCACTCTTCTTGCACTTAAGGCGGCATTGTGAGTTTTGTATTCAATTCCCATATAATTTCAGTGTTTCATCGTCAATGTGTATGTCCAAGGAGTACACTGTACCTGCAGTGGTGTGTCAGAAACTAATACTGGTCTCACAGGGAATCCTCAAAACACCGACTGTAAGAAGATTCTCTATTCTTATTCTTAAGGCGGCATTGTGACTTCTGTATTTCATTCCGACGCGATTTCTGTGTTTCATCGTCAATGTGAAGGTCCAAGGAGTACATTTAACCTGCAGTGATGTATCGGAAACTAATACTGGTCTCACAGGAAAGGATCAAAACACAGACTCTTAGAAGTCACACTCTTCTTGCACTTAAGGCGGCAGTGTGCCTTTTGCATTTAATACCGATGCGATTTCTGTGTTTCATCGTCAATGTGAATGTCCAAGGAATACATTGAACCTGCAGTGGTGTATCGGAAACTAATACTGGTCTCACAGGAAAGGATCAAAGCACAGACTCTAAGAAGTCTCACTCTTCTTGCACTCAAGTCGCATTGTGCCTTTTGTATTTAATTCTGATCTAATTTCAGTGTTTCATCGTCAACGTGTATGTCCACGGAATACATTGCACCTGCAGTGGTGTATCGGATATTGATACTGGTCTCACAGGGAATGCTCAAAGCACCGGGTGTAAGAGGAGTCTCTGTTCTTGTACTTATGGCGGCATTGTGCCTTTTGTATTTAATTCCGATGCGATTTCTGTGTTTCATCGTCAATTTGAAGGTCCAAGGAATACATTGAACCTGCAGTGGTGTATCGGAAACTAATACTGGTCTCACAGGAGAGGATCAATGCACAGACTGTAAGATGTCTCACTCTTCTTGCACTTAAGCGGCATTGTGGCTTTTGTATTTAATTCCGATGCGATTCCTGTGTTTCATCGTCAATGTGTACGTCCAAGGAATACATTGAACCTGCAGTGGTGTATCGGAAACTAATATGTATCGGAAACTAATACTGGTCTCACAGGAAAGGATCAAAGCACAGACTCTAAGAAGTCTCACTCTTCTTGCACTTAAGGCGGCATTGTGCATTTGGATTTATTTCCGATGTGATTTCTGAGTTTCTTCGTCAATGTGAAGGTCCAAGGAATACATTGAACCTGCAGTGGTTTATCGGAAACTAATGCTGGTCTCACAGGAAAGGATCAAAGCACAGACTCTAAGAAGTGTCACTCTTCTTGCACTTAATGCGGCATTGTGCCTTTTGTATTTAATTCCGAAGCGATTTCTGTGTTTCATCGTCAACGTGGAGGTCCAAGGAATACATTGACCCTGCAGTGGAGAATCGGAATCTAATACGGGTCTCACAGGAAAGGAACAAAGCACAGACTGTAAGAAGTCTCACACTTCTTGCAGTTAAGGCGGCATTGTGTGTTTTGTATTCAATTCCCATTTCATTTCAGTGTTTCATCGACAATTAATATGTCCAAGGAATACATTGAACCTGCAGTGGTGTGTCAGAAACTAATACTGGTCTCACAGGGAATGCTCAAAAAACCGACTGTAAGAAGAGTCTCTATTCTTATATTTAAGGCGGCATTGTGCCTTTTGTATTTAATTCCGACGCGATCTCTGTGTTTCATCGTCAATGGGAAGGTCCAAGGAACACACTGAACCTGCAGTGGTGTATCGGAAACTAATACTGGTCTCACAGGAGACGATCAAAGCACAGACTCTAAGATGTCTCACTCTTCTTGCACTTAAGGCGGCATTGTGGCTTTTGTATTTAATTCCGATGCGATTTCTGTGTTTCATCGTCAATGTGTATGTCCAAGGAATACATTGAACCTGCAGTGGTGTATCGGAAACTAATACTGGTCTCACAGGGAAAGTTCAGAGCACCGACTGTAAGAAGAGTCTCTATTCTTGTACTTAAGGCGACATTGTGCCTTTTGCATTTGATTCCGAATCGATTTCTGTGTTTCATCGTCAATGTGAAGGTCAAAGGAATACTTTGAACCTGCAGTGGGTTATCGGAAACTAATACTGGCCTCACAGGAAAGGATCAAAGCTCAGACTCTAAGAAGTCTCACTCTTCTCGCACTTAAGACGGCATTGTGCCTTTTGTATTTAATTCCGATGCGATTTCTGTGTTTCATCGTCAATGTGAAGGTCCAAGGAATACATTGAACCTGCAGTGATGTATCGGAAACTAATACTGGTCTCACAGGAAAGGATCAAAGCACAGACTCTAAGAAGTCTCACTTTTCTTGCACTTAAGTCGTATTGTGCCTTTTGTATTTAATTCTGATCTAATTTCAGTGTTTCATCGTCAACGTGTATGTCCAAGGAATACATTGAACCTGCAGTGGTGTATCGGAAACTAATACTGGTCTCACAGGGAAAGCTCAAAGCACCGACTGTAAGAAGAGTCTCTATTCTTGTACTTAAGGCGGCATTGTGCCTTTTGCATTTAATTCCGATGCGAATTCTGTGTTTCATCGTCAATGTGAAGGTCCAAGGAATACATTGAACCTGCAGTGGTGTATCGGAAACTGATACTGGCCTCACAGGAAAGGATCAAAGCACAGACTCTAAGAAGTCACACGCCTCTTGCACTTAAGGCGGCATTGAGCCTTTTGTATTTAATGTCGATGCGATTTCTGTGTTTCATCGTCAATGTGAAGGTCCAATGAATACATTGAACCTGCATTGGTGTATCGGAAACTAATACTGGTTCACAGGAAAGGATCGAAGCACAGACTCTAAGAAGTCTCACTCTTCTTTCCTTTAAGTTGCATTGTGCCTTTGGTATTTAATTCCGATCTAATTTCAGTGTTTCATCGTCACGTGTGTGTCCATGGAATACATTGAAACTGCGGTGGCGTATCGGAAACTAATACTGGTCTCAAAGGGAATGCTCAAAGCACCGACTGTATGAAGAGTCTCTATTCTAGTACTTAAGGCGGCATTGAGCCTTTTGTATTTAATTGCGATGCGATTTCTGTGTTTCATCATCAATGTGAAGGTCCAAGGAATACATTGAACTTGCAGTGGTGTATCGGAAACTAATACTGGCCTCACAGGATAGGATCAAAGCACAGACTCTAAGAAGTCTCACTCTTCTTGTACTTAAGGCGGCATTGTGCCTTTTGTATTTAATTCCGATGTGATTTCTGTGTTTCATCGTCAATGTGGAGGTCCAAGGAAAACATTCAACCTGCAGTGGAGTATCGGAAACTAATACTGGTATCACAGGAAAGGATCAATGCACAGACTCTAAGAAGTCTCACTCTTCTGGCACTTAAGGCGGCATTGTGCCTCTTGTATTTCATTCCGATGCGATTTCTGTGTTTCATCGTCAATGTGAAGGTAAAACAAATACATTGAACCTGCAGTGGTGTATCGGAAACTAATACTGGTCTCACAGGAAAGGATCAAAGCACAGACTCTAAGAAGTCTCACTCTTATTGCACTTAAGGCGGCATTGTGAGTTGTGTATTCAATTCCGATTTAATTTCAGTGTTTCATCGTCAATGTGTATGTCCAAGGAATACATTGAACCTGCAGTGGTGTGTCAGAAACTAATACTGGTCTCACAGGGAATGCTCAAAACACTGACTGTAAGAAGAGTCTCTATTCTTATACTTAAGGCAGCATTGTGCGTTTTGTATTTAATTCCGATGCGATTTCTGCGTTTTATCGTCAATGTGAAGGTCCAAGGAATACATTGAACCTGCAGTGGTGTATCGGAAAATAATACTGGTCTCACAGGAGAGGATCAAAGCGCAGACTCTAAGGTGTCTCACTCTTCTTGCACTTAAGGCGGCATCGTGCCTTTGGATTTATCTCCGATGTGATTTCTGTGTTTCATCGTCAATGTGAAGGTCCAAGGAATACATTTAACATGCAGTGGTTTGTCGGAAACTAATACTGGTCTCACAGGAAAGGATCAAAACACAGACGCTAAGAAGTGTCACTCTTCTTGCACTTAATGCGGCATTGTGCTTTTTGTATTTTCTTCCGATGCGATTTCTGTGTTTCATCGTCAATGTGAAGGTCCAAGGAATACATTGACCCTCCAGTGGAGTATCGGAAACTAATACTGGTCTCACAGGAAAGGATCAAAGCACTGACTCTAAGAAGTCTCACTCTTCTTGCACTTAAGGTGGCACTGCGACTTTTGTAATTAATTCCGATGTAATTTCAGTGGTTTATCGTCAATGTGTATGTCCCAGGAATACATTGAACCTGCAGGGGTGTATCGGAACCTAATACTGGTCTCACAGGAAAGGATCAAAGCACAGACTCTAAGAAGTGTCACTCTTCTTGCACTTAAGGTGGCACTGCGCCTTTTGTATTTAATTCCGATGTAATTTCAGTGGTTTATCGTCAATGCGTATGTCCAAGGAATACATTGGGCCTGCAGTGGTGTGTCAGAAACTAATACTGGTCTCACTGGGAATGCTCAAAACACCGACTGTAAGAGGAGTCTCTATTCTTATATTTATGGCGGCATTGTGCCTTTTGTATTTAATTCCAACGCGATTTCTGTGTTTCATCGTCAATGTGAAGGTCCAAGGAGTACATTGAACCTGCAGTGGTGTGTCGGAAACTAATACTGGTCTCACAGGAAAGGACCAAAGCAGAGACTCAAAGAAGTCACACTCTTCTTGCACTTAAAGCGGCATTGCGTCTTTTGTATTTAATAGCGATGAGATATCTGTGTTTCATCGTCAATGATAATGTCCAAGGAATACATTGAACCTGCAGTGGTGTATCGGAAACAAATACTGGTCTCACAGGAAAGGAACAAAACACAGACTTTAAGAAGTCTCACTCTTCTTGCACTTAAGTCGCATTGTGCCTTTTGTATTTAATTCCGATCTAATTTCAGTGTTTCATCGTCAATGTGAAGGTCCAAGGAATACATTGAACCTGCAGTGGTGTATCGGAAACTAATACTGGCCTCACAGGAAAGGATCAAAGCAGAAACTCTAAGAAGTCACACGCCTCTTGCACTTATGGCGGCATTGTGCCTTTTGTATTTAATTCCGATGCGATCTCTGTGTTTCATCGTCAATGTGAATGTCCAAGAAATACATTGAACCTGCAGTGGTGTATCGGAAACTAATACTGGTATCGCAGGAAAGGATCAAAGCACAGACTCTAAGAAGTCTCACTCTTGTTGCACTTAAGGCGGCATTGTGCCATTTGTATTTAAATCCGATGCGATTTCTGTGTTTCATCGTCAAAGTGAAGGTCCAAGGAATACATTGTACCTGAAGTGGAGTACCGGAAAGTTATACTGGTCTCACAGGAAAGGATCAATGCACAGACTCTAAGAAGCCTCACTCTTCTTGCACTTAAGGCGGCATTGTGAGTTTTGTATTCAATTCCCATATAATTTCAGTGTTTCATCGTCAATGTGTATGTCCAAGGAGTACATTGTACCTGCAGTGGTGTGTCAGAAACTAATACTGGTCTCACAGGGAATCCTCAAAACACCGACTGTAAGAAGAGTCTCTATTCTTATACTTAAGGCGGCATTGTGACTTCTGTATTTCATTCCGACGCGATTTCTGTGTTTCATCGTCAATGTGAAGGTCCAAGGAGTACATTTAACCTGCAGTGATGTATCGGAAACTAATACTGGTCTCACAGGAAAGGATCAAAGCACAGACTCTAAGAAGTCACACGCCTCTTGCACTTAAGGCGGCATTGAGCCTTTTGTATTTAATGTCGATGCGATTTCTGTGTTTCATCGTCAATGTGAAGGTCCAATGAATACATTGAACCTTCATTGGTGTATCGGAAACTAATACTGGTTCACAGGAAAGGATCGAAGCACAGTCTCTAAGAAGTCTCACTCTTCTTTCCTTTAAGTTGCATTGTGCCTTTTGTATTTAATTCCGATCTAATTTCAGTGTTTCATCGTCACGTGTGTGTCCATGGAATACATTGAACCTGCAGTGGCGTATCGGAAACTAATACTGGTCTCACAGGGAATGCTCAAAGCACCGACTGTATGAAGAGTCTCTATTCTAGTACTTAAGGCGGCATTGAGTCTTTTGTATTTATTTGCGATGCGATTTCTGTGTTTCATCATCAATGTTAAGGTCCATGGAATACATTGAACTTGCAGTGGTGTATCGGAAACTAATACTGGTCTCACAGGATAGGATCAAAGCACAGACTTTAAGAAGTCTCACTCTTCTTGCACTTAAGGCGGCATTGTGCCTTTTGTATTTAATTCCGAAGCGATTTCTGTGTTTCATCGTCAATGTGGAGGTCCAAGGAATACATTGACCCTGCAGTGGAGAATCGGAATCTAATACGGGTCTCACAGGAAAGGATCAAAGCACAGACTGTAAGAAGTCTCACTCTTCTTGCAGTTAAGGCGGCATTGTGTGTTTTGTATTCAATTCCCATTTCATTTTAGTGTTTCATCGACAATTAATATGTCCAAGGAATACATTGAACCTGCAGTGGTGTGTCAGAAACTAATACTGGTCTCACAGGGAATACTCAAAAAACCGACTGTAAGAAGAGTCTCTATTCTTATATTTAAGGCGGCATTGTGCCTTTTGTATTTAATTCCGACGCGATCTCTGTGTTTCATAGTCAATGTGAAGGTCCAAGGAATACACTGAACCTGCAGTGGTGTATCGGAAACTAATACTGGTCTCACAGGAGACGATCAAAGCACAGACTCTAAGATGTCTCACTCTTCTTGCACATAAGGCGGCATTGTGGCTTTTGTATTTAATTCCGATGCGATTTCTGTGTTTCATCGTCAATGTGTATGTCCAAGGAATACATTGAACCTGCAGTGGTGTATCGGAAACTAATACTGGTCTCACAGGGAAAGTTCAGAGCACCGACTGTAAGAAGAGTCTCTATTCTTGTACTTAAGGCGACATTGTGCCTTTTGCATTTGATTCCGAATCGATTTCTGTGTTTCATCGTCAATGTGAAGGTCAAAGGATTACTTTGCACCTGCAGTGGGTTATCGGAAACTAATACTGGCCTCACAGGAAAGGATCAAAGCTCAGACTCTAAGAAGTCTCACTCTTCTCGCACTTAAGACGGCATTGTGAGTTTTGTATTTAATTCCGATGCGATTTCTGTGTTTCATCGTCAATGTGAAGGTCCAAGGAATACATTGAACCTGCAGTGATGTATCGGAAACTAATACTGGTCTCACAGGAAAGGATCAAAGCACAGACTCTAAGAAGTCTCACTCTTCATGCACTTAAGGCGGCATTGTGCCTTTTGCATTTAATTCCGATGCGATTTCTGTGTTTCATCGTCAATGTGTATGTCCAAGGAATACATTGAACCTGCAGTGGTGTATCGGAAACTAATACTGGTCTCACAGGGAAAGTTCAGAGCACCGACTGTAAGAAGAGTCTCTATTCTTGTACTTAAGGCGACATTGTGCCTTTTGCATTTGATTCCGAATCGATATCTGTGTTTCATCGTCAATGTGAAGGTCAAAGGAATACTTTGAACCTGCAGTGGGTTATCGGAAACTAATACTGGCCTCACAGGAAAGGATCAAAGCTCAGACTCTAAGAAGTCTCACTCTTCTCGCACTTAAGACGGCATTGTGCCTTTTGTATTTAATTCCGATGCGATTTCTGTGTTTCATCGTCAATGTGAAGGTCCAAGGAATACATTGAACCTGCAGTGATGTATCGGAAACTAATACTGGTCTCACAGGAAAGGATCAAAGCACAGACTCTAAGAAGTCTCACTCTTCATGCACTTAAGGCGGCATTGTGCCTTTTGCATTTAATACCGATGCGATTTCTGTGTTTCATCGTCAATGTGAATGTCCAAGGAATACATTGAACCTGCAGTGGTATAACGGAAACTAATACTGGTCTCACAGGAAAGGATCAAAGCACAGACTCTAAGAAGTCTCAATCTTCTTGCACTCAAGTCGCATTGTGCCTTTTGTATTTAATTCCGATCTAATTTCAGTGTTTCATCGTCAACGTGTATGTCCAAGGAATACATTGAACCTCCAGTGGTGTATCGGAAACTAATACTGGTCTCAGAGGGAATGCTCAAAGCATCGGGTGTAAGAAGAGTCTCTGTTCTTGTACTTATGGCGGTAATGTGCCTTTTCTATTTAATTACGATGCGATTTCTGTGTTTCATCGTCAATGTGAAGGTCCAAGGAATACACTGAACCTGCAGTGGTGTATCGGAAACTAATACTGGTCTCACAGGAGAGGATCAAAACACAGACTCTAAGATGTCTCACTCTTCTTGCACTTAAGGCGGCATTGTGGCTTTTGTATTTAATTCCGATGCGATTTCTGTGTTTCATCGTCAATGTGTATGTCCAAGGAATACATTGAACCTGCAGTGGTGTATCGGAAACTAATACTGGACTCACAGGGAAGGATCAAAGCACAGACTCTAAGAAGTGACACTCTTCTTGCACTTAATGCGGCATTGTGCCTTTTGTGTTTAATTCCGATGCGATTTCTGTGTTTCATCGTCAATGTGGAGGTACAAGGAATACATTGACCCTGCAGTGGAGTATCGGAAACTAATACTGGTCTCACTGGAAAGGATCAAAGCACAGACTCTAAGAAGTCTCACTCTTCTTGCACTTAAGGTGGCACTGCGCCTTTTGTATTTAATTCCGATCTAATTTCAGTAGTTCATCGTCAATGTGTATGCCCAAGGAATACATTGAACCTGCAGTGGTGTATCGGAAACTAATACTGGTCTCACAGGGAATGCTCAAACCACCGACTGCAAGAAGAGTCTCCATTCTTGTACTTAAGGCGGCATTGTGCCTTTTGCAGTTAATTCCGATGCGATATTTGTTTTTCATCGTCAATGTGAAGGTCCAAGGAATACCTTGAACCTGCAGTGGTGTATCGGAAACTAATACTGGCCTCACAGGAAACGATCAAAGCACAGACTCTAAGAAGTCACACGCCTCTTGCACTTAAGGCGGCATTGAGCCTTTTGTATTTAATGTCGATGCGATTTCTGTGCTTCATCGTCAATGTGCAGGTCCAATGAATACATTGAACCTGCATTGGTGTATCGGAAACTAATACTGGTTCACAGGACAGGATCGAAGCACAGACTCTAAGAAGTCTCACTCTTCTTTCCTTTAAGTTGCATTGCGCCTTTTGTATTTAATTCCGATCTAATTTCAGTGTTTCATCGTCACGTGTGTGTCCAAGGAATACATTGAACCTGCAGTGGCGTATCGGAAACTAATACTGGTCTCACAGGGAATGCTCAAAGCACCGACTGTATGAAGAGTCTCTATTCTAGTACGTAAGGCGGCATTGTGCCTTTTGTATTTAATTGCGATGCGATTTCTGTGTTTCATCATCAATGTGAAGGTCCAAGGAATACATTGAACTTGCAGTGGTGTATCGGAAACTAATACTGGTCTCACAGGATAGGATCAAAGCACAGACTCTAACAAGTCTCACTCTTCTTGCACTTAAGGCGGCATTGTGCCTTTTGTATTTAATTCCGATGTGATTTCTGTGTTTCATCGTCAATGTGGAGGTCCAAGGAATACATTGAACCTGCAGTGGAGTATCGGAAACTAATACTGGTATCACAGGAAAGGATCAATGCACAGACTCTAAGAAGTCTCACACTTCTGGCACTTAAGGCGGCATTGTGCCACTTGTATTTCATTCCGATGCGATTTCTGTGTTTCATCGTCAATCTGAAGGTAAAACAAATACATTGAACCTGCAGTGGTGTATCGGAAACTAATACTGGTCTCACAGGAAAGGATCAAAGCACAGACTCTAAGAAGTCTCACTCTTATTGCACTTAAGGCGGCATTGTGAGTTGTGTATTCAATTCCGATTTAATTTCAGTGTTTCATCGTCAATGTGTATGTCCAAGGAATACATTGAACCTGCAGTGGTGTGTCAGAAACTAACACTGGTCTCACAGGGAATGCTCAAAACACTGACTGTAAGAAGAGTCTCTATTCTTATACTTAAGGCAGCATTGTGCGTTTTGTATTTAATTCCGATGCGATTTCTGTGTTTTATCGTCAATGTGAAGGTCCAAGGAATACATTGAACCTGCGGTGGTGTATCGGAAAATAATACTGGTCTCACAGGAGAGGATCAAAGCGCAGACTCTAAGATGTCTCACTCTTCTTGCACTTAAGGCGGCATCGTGCCTTTGGATTTATCTCCGATGTGATTTCTGTGTTTCATCGTCAATGTGAAGGTCCAAGGAATACATTTAACATGCAGTGGTTTGTCGGAAACTAATACTGGTCTCACAGGAAAGGATCAAAGCACAGACTCTAAGAAGTGTCACTCTTCTTGCACTTAATGCGGCATTGTGCTTTTTGTATTTTCTTCCGATGCGATTTCTGTGTTTCATCGTCAATGTGAAGGTCCAAGGAATACATTGACCCTCCAGTGGAGTATCGGAAACTAATACTGGTCTCACAGGAAAGGATCAAAGCACTGACTCTAAGAAGTCTCACTCTTCTTGCACTTAAGGTGGCACTGCGCCTTTTGTATTTAATTCCGATTTAATTTCAGTGGTTTATCGTCAATGTGTAGGTCCTAGGAATACATTGAACCTGCAGTGGTGTATCGGAAACTAATACTGGTCTCACAGGAAAGGATCAAAGCACAGACTCTAAGAAGTCTCACTCTTCTTGCACTTAAGGTGGCACTGCGCCTTTTGTATTTAATTCCGATGTAATTTCAGTGGTTTATCGTCAATGCGTATGTCCAAGGAATACATTGAACCTGCAGTGGTGTGTCAGAAACTAATACTGGTCTCACAGGGAATGCTCAAAACACCGACTGTAAGAGGAGTCTCTATTCTTATATTTATGGCGGCATTTTGCCTTTTGTATTTAATTCCAACGCGATTTCTGTGTTTCATCGTCAATGTGAAGGTCCAAGGAGTACATTGAACCTGCAGTGGTGTGTCGGAAACTAATACTGGTCTCACAGGAAAGGACCAAAGCAGAGACTCTAAGAAGTCACACACTTCTTGCACTTAAAGCGGCATTGTGTCTTTTGTATTTAATAGCGATGAGATATCTGTGTTTCATCGTCAATGATAATGTCCAAGGAATACATTGAACCTGCAGTGGTGTATCGGAATCTAATACTGGTCTCACAGGAAAGGAACAAAACACAGACTTTAAGAAGTCTCACTCTTCTTACACTTAAGTCGCATTGTGCCTTTTGTATTTAATTCCGATTAATTTCAGTGTTTCATCGTCAATGTGAAGGTCCAAGGAATACATTGAACCTGCAGTGGTGTATCGGTAACTAATACTGGCCTCACAGGAAAGGATCAAAGCAGAGACTTTAAGAAGTCACACGCCTCTTGCACTTAAGGCGGCATTGTGCCTTTTGTATTTAATTCCGATGCGATCTCTGTGTTTCATCGTCAATGTGAATGTCCAAGAAATACATTGAACCTGCAGTGGTGTATCGGAAACTAATACTGGTATCGCAGGAAAGGATCAAAGCACAGACTCTAAGAAGTCTCACTCTTGTTGCACTTAAGGCGGCATTGTGCCATTTGTATTTAAATCCGATGCGATTTCTGTGTTTCAACGTCAAAGTGAAGGTCCAAGGAATTCATTGTACCTGCAGTGGAGTATCGGAAAGTAATACTGGTCTCACAGGAAAGGATCAATGTACAGACTCTAAGAAGCCTCACTCTTCTTGCACTTAAGGCGGCATTGTGAGTTTTGTATTCAATTCCCATATAATTTCAGTGTTTCATCGTCAATGTGTATGTCCAAGGAGTACATTGTACCTGCAGTGGTGTGTCAGAAACTAATACTGGTCTCACAGGGAATCCTCAAAACACCGACTGTAAGAATAGTCTCTATTCTTATACTTAAGGCGGCATTGTGACTTTTGTATTTCATTCCGACGCGATTTCTGTGTTTCATCGTCAATGTGAAGGTCCAAGGGTACATTAAACCTGCAGTGATGTATCGGAAACTAATACTGGTCTCACAGGAAAGGATCAAAGCACAGACTCTAAGAAGTCACACTCTTCTTGCACTTAAGGCGGCATTGTGCCTTTTGCATTTAATACCGATGCGATTTCTGTGTTTCATCGTCAATGTGAATGTCCAAGGAATACATTGAACCTGCAGTGGTGTATCGGAAACTAATACTGGTCTCACAGGAAAGGATCAAAGCACAGACTCTAAGAAGTCTCACTCTTCTTGCACTCAAGTCGCATTGTGCCTTTTGTATTTAATTCTGATCTAATTTCAGTGTTTCATCGTCAACGTGTATGTCCAAGGAATACATTGAACCTGCAGTGGTGTATCGGAAACTAATACTGGTCTCACAGGGAATGCTCAAAGCACCGGGTGTAAGAAGAGTCTCTGTTCTTGTACTTATGGCGGCATTGTGCCTTTTGTATTTAATTCCGATGCGATTTCTGTGTTTCATCGTCAATTTGAAGGTCCAAGGAATACATTGAACCTGCAGTGGTGTATCGGAAACTAATACTGGTCTCACAGAAGAGGATCAATGCACAGACTGTAAGATGTCTCACTCTTCTTGCACTTAAGCGGCATTGTGGCTTTTGTATTTAATTCCGATGCGATTCCTGTGTTTCATCGTCAATGTGTACGTCCAAGGAATACATTGATCCGGCAGTGGTGTATCGGAAACTAATATGTATCGGAAACTAATACTGGTCTCACAGGAAAGGATCAAAGCACAGACTCTAAGAAGTCTCACTCTTCTTGCACTTAAGGCGGCATTGTGCATTTGGATTTATCTCCGATGTGATTTCTGAGTTTCTTCGTCAATGTGAAGGTCCAAGGGATACGTTGACCTGCAGTGGTTTATCGGAAACTAATGCTGGTCTCCCAGGAAAGGATCAAAGCACAGACTCTAAGAAGTGTCACTCTTCTTGCACTTAATGCGGCATTGTGCCTTTTGTATTTAATTCCGATGCGATTTCTGTGTTTCATCGTCAATGTGGAGGTCCAAGGAATACATTGACCCTGCAGTGGAGAATCGGAATCTAATACGGCTCTCACAGGAAAGGATCAAAGCACAGACTGTAAGAAGTCTCACTCTTCTTGCAGTTAAGGCGGCATTGTGTGTTTTGTATTCAATTCCCATTTCATTTCAGTGTTTCATCGACAATTAATATGTCCAAGGAATACATTGGACCTGCAGTGGTGTGTCAGAAACTAATACTGGTCTCACAGGGAATACTCAAAAAACCGACTGTAAGAAGAGTCTCTATTCTTATATTTAAGGCTTCATTGTGCCTTTTGTATTTAATTCCGACGCGATCTCTGTGTTTCATCGTCAATGTGAACGTCCAAGGAATACACTGCACCTGCAGTGGTGTATCGGAAACTAATACTGGTCTCACAGGAGAGGATCAAAGCACAGACTCTAAGATGTCTCACTCTTCTTGCACTTAAGGCGGCATTGTGGCTTTTGTATTTAATTCCGATGCGATTTCTGTGTTTCATCGTCAATGTGTATGTCCAAGGAATACATTGAACCTGCAGTGGTGTATCGGAAACTAATACTGGTCTCACAGGGAAAGTTCAGAGCACCGACTGTAAGAAGAGTCTCTATTCTTGTACTTAAGGCGACATTGTGCCTTTTGCATTTGATTTCGAATCGATTTCTGTGTTTCATCGTCAATGTGAAGGTCCAAGGAATACATTGAATCTGCAGTGGTATATCGGAAACTGATACTGGTCTCACAGGAAAGGATCAAAGCACAGGCTCTAAGAAGTCACAGGCCTCTTGCACTTAAGGCGGCATTGTGCCTTTTGTATTTAATTCCGATGCGATTTTGGGCTTTCATCGTCAATGTGAATGTCCAACAAATACATAGAACCTGCAGTGATGTATCGGAAACTAATACTGGTATCGCAGGAAAGGATCAAAGCACAGACTCTAAGAAGTCTCACTCTTGTTGCATTTAAGGCGGCATTGTGCCTTTTGTATTTAATTCCGATGCGATTTCTGTGTTTCATCGTCAAAGTGAAGGTCCAAGGAATACACTGAACCTGCAGTGGAGTATCGGAAAGTAATACTGGTCTCACAGGAAAGGATCAATGCACTGACACTAAGAAGCCTCTCTCTTCTTGCACATAAGGCGGCATTGTGAGTTTTGTATTCAATTCCCATATAATTTCAGTATTTCATCGTCAATGTGTATGTCCAAGGAGTACATTGTACCTGCAGTGGTGTGTCAGAAACTAATACTGGTCTCACAGGGAATGCTCAAAACACCGACTGTAAGAAGAGTTTCTATTCTTTTACTTAAGGCGGCATTGTGCCTTTTGTATTTGATTCCAACGCGATTTCTGTGTTTCATCGTCAATGTGAAGGTCCAGGGAGTACATTTAACCTGCAGTGATGTATCGGAAACTAATACTGGTCTCACAGGAAAGGATCAAAGCACAGACTCTAAGAAGTCTCACTCTTCTTGCACTTAAGGCGGCATTGTGTCTTTTGCATTTAATACCGATGCGATTTCTGTGTTTCATCGTCAATGTGAATGTCCAAGGAATACATTGAACCTGCAGTGGTATATCGGAAACTAATACTGGTCTCACAGGAAAGGATCAATGCACAGTCCCTAAGAAGTCTCACTCTTTTTGCACTCAAGTCGCATTGTGCCTTTTGTATTTAATTTCGGTCTAATTTCAGCGTTTCATCGTGAACGTGTATGTCCAAGGAATACATTGAACCTGCAGTGATGTATCGGAAGCAATACTGGTCTCACAGGGGAGGATCAAAGCACAGACTCTAAGAAGTCACACTCTTCATGCACTTAAAGCGGCATTGTGCCTTTCGAATTTAATATCGATGAGATATCTATGATTCATCGTCAATGATAATGTCGAAAGAATACATTGAATCTGCAGTGGTGTATCCGGAACTAAAACTGGTCTCACAGGAAAGGATCGAAGCACAGACTCTAAGAAGTCTCACTCTTCTTGCACTTAAGGTGGCACTGCGCCTTTTGTATTTAATTCCAATGTAATTTCAGTGGTTTATCGTCAATGTGTAGGTCCTAGGAATACATTGAACCTGCAGTGGTGTATCGGAAACTAATACTGGTCTCACAGGAAAGGATCAAAGCACAGACTCTAAGAAGTCTCACTCTTCTTGCACTTAAGGCGGCATTGTGGGTTTTGTATTCAATTCCGATTTAATTTCAGTGTTATCGTCAATGTGTAAGTCCAAGGAATACATTGAACCTCCAGTGGTGTGTCAGAAACTAATACTGGTCTCACAGGGAATGCTCAAAACACCGACTGTAAGAGGAATCTCTATTCTTATATTTAAGCCGGCATTGTGCCTTTTGTATTTAATTCCGACGCGATTTCTGTGTTTCATCGTCAATGTGAAAGTCCAAAGAGTACATTGAACCTGCAGTGGTGTGTCGGAAACTAATACTGGTCTCACTGGAAAGGGCCAAAGAAGAGACTCTAAGAAGTCACACTCTTCTTGCACTTAAAGCGGCATTGTGCCTTTTGTATTTAACACCGATGAGATATCTGTGTTTCATCGTCAATTATAATGTCCAAGGAATACATTGAACCCTCAGTGGTGTATCGGAAATTAATACTGGTCTCACAGGAAAGGATCAAAGTACAGACTCTAAGAAGTCTCACTCTTCTTGCACTTAAGTCGCATTGTGCCTTTTGTATTTAATTCCGATCTAATTTCAGTGTTTCATCGTCAACGTGTATGTCCAAGGAATACATTGAACCTGCAGTGGTGTATCGGAATCTAATACTGGTCAAACAGGAAAGGATCAAAGCACAGACTCTAAGAAGTCTCACATTTCTTGCACTTAAGTCGTAATGTGCCTTTCGTATTTAATTCTGATCTAATTTCAGTGTTTCATCGTCAACGTGTATGTCCAAGGAGTACATTGAACCTGCAGTGGTGTATCGGAAATTAATACTGGTCTCACAGGGAATGCTCAAAACACCGACTGTAAGCAGAGTCTCTATTCCTGTACTTAAGGCCGCATTGTGCCTTTTTTTATTTAATTGTGATGCGATTTCTGTGTTTCATCATCAATGTGAAGGTCCAAGGAATACATTGAACCTGCAGTGGTGCATCGGTAACTAATACTTTTTCACAGGAAAGGATCAAAGCACAGATAATAAGAAGTTCCACTCTTCTTGCATTTAAGGGGGTATTGTGCCTTTTGTATTTAATTCCGATCTAATTTCAGTAGTTCATCGTCAGTGTGTATGTACAAGGAATACATTGAACCTGAAGTGGTGTATCGGAAACTAATACTGGTCTAGCAGGGAAAGCTCAAAGCACCGACTGCAAGAAGTGTCTCTATTCTTGTACTTAAGGCGACATTGTGCCTTTTGCATTTAATTCCGAATCGATTTCTGTGTTTCACCGTCAATGTGAAGGCCAAAGGAATACGTTGAACCGGCAGTGGAGTATCGGAAACTAATACTGGCCTCACAGGAAAGGATCAAAGCACAGACTCTAAGAAGTCTCACTCTTCTCGCACTTAAGGCGGCATTGTGCCTTTTGTATTTAATTCCGATGCGATTTCTGTGTTTCATCGTCAATGTGAAGGTCCAAGGAATACATTGAATCTGCAGTGGTATATCGGAAACTGATACTGGTCTCATAGGAAAGGGTCAAAGCACAGACTCTAAGAAGTCACACGCCTCTTGCACTTAAGGTGGCATTGTGCCTTTTGTATTTCATTCCGATGCGATTTCTGTGTTTCATCGTCAATGTGAATGTCCAACAAATACATTGAACCTGCAGTGGTGTATCGGAAACTAATACTGGTATCGCAGGAAAGGATCAAAGCACAGACTCTAAGAAGTCTCACTCTTGTTGCACTTAAGGCGGCATTGTGCCTTTTGTATTTAATTCCGATGCGATTTCTGTGTTTCATCGTCAAAGTGAAGGTCCAAGGAATACATTGAACCTGCAGTGGAGTATCGGAAAGTAATACTGGTCTCACAGGAAAGGATCAATGCACAGACTCTAAGAAGCCTCACTCTTCTTGCACTTAAGGCGGCATTGTGAGTTTTGTATTCAGTACCATATAATTTCAGTGTTTCATCGTCAATGTGTATGTCCAAGGAGTACATTGTACCTGCAGTGGTGTGTCAGAAACTAATACTGGTCTCACAGGGAATGCTCAAACACCGACTGTAAGAAGAGTCTCTATTCTTATAGTTAAGACGGCATTGTGCCTTTTGTATTTAATTCCGACGCGATTTCTGTGTTTCATCGTCAATGTGAAGGTCCAAGGAGTACATTTAACCTGCAGTGATGTATCGGAAACTAATACTGGTCTCACTGGAAAGGATCAAAGCACAGACTCTAAGAAGTCTCACTCTTCTTGCACTTAAGGTGGCACTGCGCCTTTTGTATTTAATTCCGATCTAATTTCAGTAGTTCATCGTCAATGTGTATGCCCAAGGAATACATTGAACCTGCAGTGGTGTATCGGAAACTAATACTGGTCTCACAGGGAATGCTCAAAGCACCGACTGCAAGAAGAGTCTCCATTCTTGTACTTAAGGCGGCATTGTGCCTTTTGCAGTTAATTCCGATGCTATATGTGTTTTTCATCGTCAATGTGAAGGTCCAAGGAATACCTTGAACCTGCAGTGGTGTATCGGAAACGAATACTGGCCTCACAGGAAACGATCAAAGCACAGACTCTAAGAAATCACACGCCTCTTGCACTTAAGGCGGCATTGAGCCATTTGTATTTAATGTCGATGCGATTTCTGTGTTTCATCGTCAATGTGCAGGTCCAAAGAATACATTGAACCTCCATTGGTGTATCGGAAACTAATACTGGTTCACAGGAAAGGATCGAAGCACAGACTCTAAGAAGTCTCACTCTTCTTTCCTTTAAGTTGCATTGTGCCTTTTGTATTTAATTCCGATCTAATTTCAGTGTTTCATCGTCACGTGTGTGTCCAAGGAATACATTGAACCTGCAGTGGCGTATCGGAAACTAATACTGGTCTCACAGAGAATGCTCAAAGCACCGACTGTATGAAGAGTCTCTATTCTAGTACTTAAGGCGGCATTGTGCCTTTTGTATTTAATTGCGATGCGATTTCTGTGTTTCATCATCAATGTGAAGGTCCAAGGAATACATTGAACTTGCAGTGGTGTATCGGAAACTAATACTGGTCTCACAGGATAGGATCAAATCACAGACTCTAAGAAGTCTCACTCTTCTTGCTATTAAGGCGGCATTGTGCCTTTTGTATTTAATTCCGATGTGATTTCTGTGTTTCATCGTCAATGTGGAGGTCCAAGGAATACATTGAACCTGCAGTGGAGTATCGGAAACTAATACTGGTATCACAGGAAAGGATCAATGCACAGACTCTAAGAAGTCTCACTCTTCTGGCACTTAAGGCGGCATTGTGCCTCTTGTATTTCATTCCGATGCGATTTCTGTGTTTCATCGTCAATCTGAAGGTAAAACAAATACATTGAACCTGCAGTGGTGTATCGGAAACTAATACTGGTCTCACAGGAAAGGATCAAAGCACAGACTCTAAGAAGTCTCACTCTTATTGCACTTAAGGCGGCATTGTGAGTTGTGTATTCAATTCCGATTTAATTTCAGTGTTTCATCGTCAATGTGTATGTCCAAGGAATACATTGAACCTGCAGTGGTGTGTCAGAAACTAATACTGGTCTCACAGGGAATGCTCAAAACACTGACTGTAAGAAGAGTCTCTATTCTTATACTTAAGGCAGCATTGTGCGTTTTGTATTTAATTCCGATGCGATTTCTGTGTTTTATCGTCAATGTAAAGGTCCAAGGAATACATTGAACCTGCAGTGGTGTATCGGAAAATAATACTGGTCTCACAGGAGAGGGTCAAAGTGCAGACTCTAAGATGTCTCACTCTTCTTGCACTTAAGGCGGCATCGTGCCTTTGGATATATCTCCGAAGTGATTTCTGTGTTTCATCGTCAATGTGTAGGTCCAAGGAATACATTTAACATGCAGTGGTTTGTCGGAAACTAATACTGGTCTCACAGGAAAGGATCAAAGCACAGACTCTAAGAAGTGTCACTCTTCTTACACTTAATGCGGCATTGTGCTTTTTGTATTTTCTTCCGATGCGATTTCTGTGTTTCATCGTCAATGTGAAGGTCCAAGGAATACATTGACCCTCCAGTGGAGTATCGGAAACTAATACTGGTCTCACAGGAATGGATCAAAGCACTGACTCTAAGAAGTCTCACTCTTCTTGCACTTAAGGTGGCACTGCGCCTCTTGTATTTAATTCCGATGTAATTTCAGTGGTTTATCGTCAATGTGTTGGTCCTAGGAATACATTGAACCTGCAGTGGTGTATCGGAAACTAATACTGGTCTCACAGGAAAGGATCAAAGCACAGACTCTAAGAAGTCTCACTCTTCTTGCACTTAAGGTGGCACTGCGCCTTTTGTATTTAATTCCGATGTAATTTCAGTGGTTTATCGTCAATGCGTATGTCCAAGGAATACATTGAACCTGCAGTGGTGTGTCAGAAACTAATACTGGTCTCACAGGGAATCCTCAAAACACCGACTGTAAGAATAGTCTCTATTCTTATACTTAAGGCGGCATTGTGACTTTTGTATTTCATTCCGACGCGATTTCTGTGTTTCATCGTCAATGTGAAGGTCCAAGGGTACATTTAACCTGCAGTGATGTATCGGAAACTAATACTGGTCTCACAGGAAAGGAACAAAGCAGAGACTCTAAGAAGTCACACTCTTCTTGCACGTAAAGCGGCATTGTGTGTTTTGTATTTAATAGCGATGAGATATCTGTGTTTCATCGTCAATGATAATGTCCAAGGAATACATTGAACCTGCAGTGGTGTATCGGAAACTAATACTGGTCTCACAGGAAAGGAACAAAACACAGACTTTAAGAAGTCTCACTCTTCTTGCACTTAAGTCGCATTGTGCCTTTTGTATTTACTTCTGATTAATTTCAGTGTTTCATCGTCAATGTGAAGGTCCAAGGAATACATTGAAGCTGCAGTGGTGTATCGGAAACTAATACTGGCCTCACAGGAAAGGATCAAAGCAGAGACTTTAAGAAGTCACACGCCTCTTGCACTTAAGGCGGCATTGTGCCTTTTGTATTTAATTCCGATGCGATCTCTGTGTTTCATCGTCAATGTGAATGTCCAAGAAATACATTGAACCTGCAGTGGTGTATCGGAAACTAATACTGGTATCGCAGGAAAGGATCAAAGCACAGACTCTAAGAAGTCTCACTCTTGTTGCACTTAAGGCGGCATTGTGCCATTTGTATTTAAATCCGATGCGATTTCTGTGTTTCATCGTCAAAGTGAAGGTCCAAGGAATTCATTGTACCTGCAGTGGAGTATCGGAAAGTAATACTGGTCTCACAGGAAAGGATCAATGCACAGACTCTAAGAAGCCTCACTCTTCCTGCACTTAAGGCGGCATTGTGAGTTTTGTATTCAATTCCCATATAATTTCAGTGTTTCATCGTCAATGTGTATGTCCAAGGAGTACATTGACCTGCAGTGGTGTGTCAGAAACTAATACTGGTCTCACAGGGAATCCTCAAAACACCGACTGTAAGAATAGTCTCTATTCTTATACTTAAGGCGGCATTGTGACTTTTGTATTTCATTCCGACGCGATTTCTGTGTTTCATCGTCAATGTGAAGGTCCAAGGGTACATTTAACCTGCAGTGATGTATCGGAAACTAATACTGGTCTCACAGGAAAGGATCAAAGCACAGACTCTAAGAAGTCACACTCTTCTTGCACTTAAGGCGGCATTGTGCCTTTTGCATTTAATACCGATGCGATTTCTGTGTTTCATCGTCAATGTGAATGTCCAAGGAATACATTGAACCTGCAGTGGTGTATCGGAAACTAATACTGGTCTCACAGGAAAGGATCAAAGCACAGACTCTAAGAAGTCTCACTCTTCTTGCACTCAAGTCGCATTGTACCTTTTGTATTTAATTCTGATCTAATTTCAGTGTTTCATCGTCAACGTGTATGTCCAAGGAATACATTGAACCTGCAGTGGTGTATCGGAAACTAATACTGGTCTCACAGGGAATGCTCAAAGCACCGGGTGTAAGAAGAGTCTCTGTTCTTGTACTTATGGCGGCATTGTGCCTTTTGTATTTAATTCCGAAGCGATTTCTGTGTTTCATCGTCAATTTGAAGGTCCAAGGAATACATTGAACCTGCAGTGGTGTATCGGAAACTAATACTGGTCTCACAGGAGAGGATCAATGCACAGACTGTAAGATGTCTCACTCTTCTTGCACTTAAGCGGCATTGTGGCTTTTGTATTTAATTCCGATGCGATACCTGTGTTTCATCGTCAATGTGTACGTCCAAGGAATACATTGATCCTGCAGTGGTGTATCGGAAACTAATATGTATCGGAAACTAATACTGGTCTCACAGGAAAGGATCAAAGCACAGACTCTAAGAAGTCTCACTCTTCTTGCACTTAAGGCGGCATTGTGCATTTGGATTTATCTCCGATGTAATTTCTGAGTTTCTTCGTCAATGTGAAGGTCCAAGGAATACATTGACCTGCAGTGGTTTATCGGAAACTAATGCTGGTCTCACAGGAAAGGATCAAAGCACAGACTCTAAGAAGTGTCACTCTTCTTGCACTTAATGCGGCATTGTGCCTTTTGTATTTAATTCCGATGCGATTTCTGTGTTTCATCGTCAATGTGGAGGTCCAAGGAATACATTGACCCTGAAGTGAAGAATCGGAATCTAATACGGGACTCACAGGAAAGGATCAAAGCACAGACTGTAAGAAGTCTCACTCTTCTTGCAGTTAAGGCGGCATTGTGTGTTTTGTATTCAATTCCCATTTCATTTCAGTGTTTCATCGACAATTAATATGTCCAAGGAATACATTGAACCTGCAGTGGTGTGTCAGAAACTAATACTGGTCTCACAGGGAATACTCAAAAAACCGACTGTAAGAAGAGTCTCTATTCTTATATTTAAGGCGGCATTGTGCCTTTTGTATTTAATTCCGACGCGATCTCTGTGTTTCATCGTCAATGTGAAGGTCCAAGGAATTCACTGCACCTGCAGTGGTGTATCGGAAACTAATACTGGTCTCACAGGAGAGGATCAAAGCACAGACTCTAAGATGTCTCACTCTTCTTGCACTTAAGGCGGCATTGTGGCTTTTGTATTTAATTCCGATGCGATTTCTGTGTTTCATCGTCAATGTGTATGTCCAAGGAATACATTGAACCTGCAGTGGTGTATCGGACACTAATACTGGTCTCACAGGGAAAGTTCAGAGCACCGACTGTAAGAAGAGTCTCTATTCTTGTACTTAAGGCGCCATTGTGCCTTTTGCATTTGATTCCGAATCGATTTCTGTGCTTCATCGTCAATGTGAAGGTCAAAGGAATACTTTGAACCTGCAGTGGGTTATCGGAAACTAATACTGGCCTCACAGGAAAGGATCAAAGCTCAGACTCTAAGAAGTCTCACTCTTCTCGCACTTAAGACGGCATTGTGCCTTTTGTATTTAATTCCGATGTGATTTCTGTGTTTCATCGTCAATGTGAAGGTCCAAGGAATACATTGAATCTGCAGTGGTATATCGGAAACTGATACTGGTCTCACAGGAAAGGATCAAAGCACAGACTTTAAGAAGTCACAGGCCTCTTGCACTTAAGGCGGCATTGTGCCTTTTGTATTTAATTCCAATGTAATTTCAGTGTTATCGTCAATGTGTATGTCCAAGGAATACATTGAACCTCCAGTGGTGTGTCAGAAACTAATACTGGTCTCACAGGCAATGCTCAAATCACCGACTGTAAGAGGAATCTCTATTCTTATATTTAAGCCGGCATTGTGCCTTTTGTATTTAATTCCGACGCGATTTCTGTGTTTCATCGTCAATGTGAAAGTTTAAAGAGTACATTGAACCTGCAGTGGTGTGTCGGAAACTAATACTGGTCTCACTGGAAAGGGCCAAAGCAGAGACTCTAAGAAGTCACACTCTTCTTGCACTTAAAGCGGCATTGTGCCTTTTGTATTTAACACCGATGAGATATCTGTGTTTCATCGTCAATTATAATGTCCAAGGAATACATTGAACCTTCAGTGGTGTATCGGAAATTAATACTGGTCTCACAGGAAAGGATCAAAGCACAGACTCTAAGAAGTCTCACTCTTCTTGCACTTAAGTCGCATTGTGCCTTTTGTATTTAATTCCGATATAATTTCAGTGTTTCATCGTCAACGTGTATGTCCAAGGAATACATTGAACCTGCAGTGGTGTATCGGAATCTAATACTGGTCAAACAGGAAAGGATCAAAGCACAGACTCTAAGAAGTCTCACATTTCTTGCACTTAAGTCGTAATGTGCCTTTCGTATTTAATTCTGATCTAATTTCAGTGTTTCATCGTCAACGTGTATGTCCAAGGAGTATATTGAACCTGCAGTGGTGTATCGGAAACTAATACTGGTCTCACAGGGAATGCTCAAAACACCGACTGTAAGCAGAGTCTCTATTCCTGTCCTTAAGGCCGCATTGTGCCTTTTTTTATTTAATTGTGATGCGATTTCTGTGTTTCATCATCAATGTGAAGGTCCAAGGAATACATTGAACCTGCAGTGGTGCATCGGTAACTAATACTGGTTCACAGGAAAGGATCAAAGCACAGATAATAAGAAGTTCCACTCTTCTTGCATTTAAGGGGGTATTGTGCCATTTGTATTTAATTCCGATCTAATTTCAGTAGTTCATCGTCAGTGTGTATGTCCAAGGAATACATTGAACCTGAAGTGGTGTATCGGAAACTAATACTGGTCTAGCAGGGAAAGCTCAAAGCACCGACTGTAAGAAGTGTCTCTATTCTTGTACTTAAGGCGACATTGTGCCTTTTGCATTTAATTCCGAATCGGTTTCTGTGTTTCATCGTCAATGTGAAGGTCAAAGGAATACGTTGAACCGGCAGTGGAGTATCGGAAACTAATACTGGCCTCACAGGAAAGGTTCAAAGCACAGACTCTAAGAAGTCTCACTCTTCTCGCACTTAAGGCGGCATTGTGCCTTTTGTATTTAATTCCGATGCGATTTCTGTGTTTCATCGTCAATGTGAAGGTCCAAGGAATACATTGAATGTGCAGTGGTATATCGGAAACTGATACTGGTCTCATAGGAAAGGGTCAAAGCACATACTCTAAGAAGTCACACGCCTCTTGCACTTAAGGTGGCATTGTACCTTTTGTATTTCATTCCGATGCGATTTCTGTGTTTCATCGTCAATGTGAATGTCCAACAAATACATTGAACCTGCAGTGGTGTATCGGAAACTAATACTGGTATCGCAGGAAAGGATCAAAGCACAGACTCTAAGAAGTCTCACTCTTGTTGCACTTAAGGCGGCATTGTGCCTTTTGTATTTAATTCCGATGCGATTTCTGTGTTTCATCGTCAAAGTGAAGGTCCAAGGAATACATTGAACCTGCAGTGGAGTGTCGGAAAGTAATACTGGTGTCACAGGAAAGGATCAATGCACAGACTCTAAGAAGCCTCACTCTTCTTGCACTTAAGGCGGCATTGTGACTTTTGTATTCAGTACCATATAATTTCAGTGTTTCATCGTCAATGTGTATGTCCAAGGAGTACATTGTACCTGCAGTGGTGTGTCAGAAACTAATACTGGTCTCACAGGGAATGGTCAAACACCGACTGTAAGAAGAGTCTCTATTCTTATACTTAAGACGGCATTGTGCCTTTTGTATTTAATTCCGACGCGATTTCTGTGTTTCATCGTCAATGTGATGGTCCAAGGAGTACATTTAACCTGCAGTGATGTATCGGAAACTAATACTGGTCTCACTGGAAAGGATCAAAGCACAGACTCTAAGAAGTCTCACTCTTCTTGCACTTAAGGTGGCACTGCGCCTTTTGTATTTAATTCCGATCTAATTTCAGTAGTTCATCGTCAATGTGTATGCCCAAGGAATACATTGAACCTGCAGTGGTGTATCGGAAACTAATACTGGTCTCACAGGGAATGCTCAAAGCACCGACTGCAAGAAGAGTCTCCATTCTTATACTTAAGGCGGGATTGTGCCTTTTGCAGTTAATTCCGATGCGATATTTGTTTTTCATCGTCAATGTGAAGGTCCAAGGAATACCTTGAACCTGCTGTGGTGTATCGGAAACCAATACTGGCCTCACAGGAAACGATCAAAGCACAGACTCTAAGAAGTCACACGCCTCTTGCACTTAAGGCGGCATTGAGCCATTTGTATTTAATGTCGATGCGATTTCTGTGTTTCATCGTCAATGTGCAGGTCCAATGAATACATTGAACCTGCATTGGTGTATCGGAAACTAATACTGGTTCACAGGAAAGGATCGAAGCACAGACTCTAAGAAGTCTCACTCTTCTTTCCTTTAAGTTGCATTGTGCCTTTTGTATTTAATTCGGATCTAATTTCAGTGTTTCATAGTCACGTGTGTGTCCAAGGAATACATTGAACCTGCAGTGGCGTATCGGAAACTAATACTGGTCTCACAGAGAATGCTCAAAGCACCGACTGTATGAAGAGTCTCCATTCTAGTACTTAAGGCGGCATTGTGCCTTTTGTATTTAATTGCGATGCGATTTCTGTGTTTCATCATCAATGTGAAGGTCCAAGGAATACATTGAACTTGCAGTGGTGTATCGGAAACTAATACTGGTCTCACAGGATAGGATCAAAGCACAGACTCTAAGAAGTCTCACTCTTCTTGCTAATAAGGCGGCATTGTGCCTTTTGTATTTAATTCCGATGTGATTTCTGTGTTTCATCGTCAATGTGGAGGTCCAAGGAATACATTGAACCTGCAGTGGAGTATCGGAAACTGATACTGGTATCACAGGAAAGGATCAATGCACAGACTCTAAGAAGTCTCACTCTTCTGGCACTTAAGGCGGCATTGTGCCTCTTGTATTTCATTCCGATGCGATTTCTGTGTTTCATCGTCAATCTGAAGGTAAAACAAATACATTGAACCTGCAGTGGTGTATCGGAAACTAATACTGGTCTCACAGGAAAGGATCAAAGCACAGACTCTAAGAAGTCTCACTCTTATTGCACTTAAGGCGGCATTGTGAGTTGTGTATTCAATTCCGATTTAATTTCAGTGTTTCATCGTCAATGTGTATGTCCAAGGAATACATTGAACCTGCAGTGGTGTGTCAGAAACTAATTCTGGTCTCACAGGGAATGCTCAAAACACTGACTGTAAGAAGAGTCTCTATTCTTATACTTAAGGCAGCATTGTGCGTTTTGTATTTAATTCCGATGCGATTTCTGTGTTTTATCGTCAATGTGAAGGTCCAAGGAATACATTTAACATGCAGTGGTTTGTCGGAAACTAATACTGGTCTCACAGGAAAGGATCAAAGCACAGACTCTAAGAAGTGTCACTCTTCTTACACTTAATGCGGCATTGTGCTTTTTGTATTTTCTTCCGATGCGATTTCTGTGTTTCATCGTCAATGTGAAGGTCCAAGGAATACTTTGACCCTCCAGTGGAGTATCGGAATATAATACTGGTCTCACAGGAAAGGATCAAAGCACTGACTCTAAGAAGTCTCACTCTTCTTGCACTTAAGGTGGCACTGCGCCTTTTGTATTTAATTCCGATGTAATTTCAGTGGTTTATCGTCAATGTGTAGGTCCTAGGAATACATTGAACCTGCAGTGGTGTATCGGAAACTAATACTGGTCTCACAGGAAAGGATCAAAGCACAGACTCTAAGAAGTCTCACTCTTCTTGCACTTAAGGTGGCACTGCGCCTTTTGTATTTAATTCCGATGTAATTTCAGTGGTTTATCGTCAATGCGTATGTCCAAGGAATACATTGAACCTGCAGTGGTGTGTCAGAAACTAATACTGGTCTCACAGGGAATGCTCAAAACACCGACTGTAAGAGGAGTCTCTATTCTTATATTTATGGCGGCATTTTGCCTTTTGTATTTAATTCCAACGCGATTTCTGTGTTTCATCGTCAATGTGAAGGTCCAAGGAGTACATTGAACCTGCAGTGGTGTGTCGGAAACTAATACTGGTCTCACAGTAAAGGAACAAAGCAGAGACTCTAAGAAGTCACACTCTTCTTGCACTTAAAGCGGCATTGTGTGTTTTGTATTTAATAGCGCTGAGATATCTGTGTTTCATCGTCAATGATAATGTCCAAGGAATACATTGAACCTGCAGTGGTGTATCGGAAACTAATACTGGTCTCACAGGAAAGGAACAAAACACAGACTTTAAGAAGTCTCACTCTTCTTGCACTTAAGTCGCATTGTGCCTTTTGTATTTAGTTCCGATTAATTTCAGTGTTTCATCGTCAATGTGAAGGTCCAAGGAATACATTGAACCTGCAGTGGTGTATCGGAAACTAATACTGGCCTCACAGGAAAGGATCAAAGCAGAGACTTTAAGAAGTCACACGCCTCTTGCACTTAAGGCGGCATTGTGCCTTTTGTATTTAATTCCGATGCGATCTCTGTGTTTCATGGTCAATGTGAATGTCCAAGAAATACATTGAACCTGCAGTGGTGTATCGGAAACTAATACTGGTATCGCAGGAAAGGATCAAAGCACAGACTCTAAGAAGTCTCACTCTTGTTGCACTTAAGGCGGCATTGTGCCATTTGTATTTAAATCCGATGCGATTTCTGTGTTTCATCGTCAAAGTGAAGGTCCAAGGAATTCATTGTACCTGCAGTGGAGTATCGGAAAGTAATACTGGTCTCACAGGAAAGGATCAATGCACAGACTCTAAGAAGCCTCACTCTTCTTGCACTTAAGGCGGCATTGTGAGTTTTGCATTCAATTCCCATATAATTTCAGTGTTTCATCGTCAATGTGTATGTCAAAGGAGTACATTGTACCTGCAGTGGTGTGTCAGAAACTAATACTGGTCTCACAGGGAATCCTCAAAACACCGACTGTAAGAATAGTTTCTATTCTTATACTTAAGGCGGCATTGTGACTTTTGTATTTCATTCCGACGCGATTTTTGTGTTTCATCGTCAATGTGAAGGTCCAAGGGTACATTTAACCTGCAGTGATGTATCGGAAACTAATACTGGTCTCACAGGAAAGGATCAAAGCACAGACTCTAAGAAGTCACACTCTTCTTACACTTAAGGCGGCATTGTGCCTTTTGCATTTAATACCGATGCGATTTCTGTGTTTCATCGTCAATGTGAATGTCCAAGGAATACATTGAACCTGCAGTGGTGTATCGGAAACTAATACTGGTCTCACAGGAAAGGATCAAAGCACAGACTCTAAGAAGTCTCACTCTTCTTGCACTCAAGTCGCATTGTACCTTTTGTATTTAATTCTGATCTAATTTCAGTGTTTCATCGTCAACGTGTATGTCCAAGGAATACATTGAACCTGCAGTGGTGTATCGGAAACTAATACTGGTCTCACAGGGAATGCTCAAAGCACCGGGTGTAAGAAGAGTCTCTGTTCTTGTACTTATGGCGGCATTGTGCCTTTTGTATTTAATTCCGATGCGATTTCTGTGTTTCATCGTCAATTTGAAGGTCCAAGGAATACATTGAACCTTCAGTGGTGTATCGGAAACTAATACTGGTCTCACAGGAGAGGATCAATGCACAGACTGTAAGATGTCTCACTCTTCTTGCACTTAAGCGGCATTGTGGCTTTTGTATTTAATTCCGATGCGATTCCTGTGTTTCATCGTCAATGTGTACGTCCAAGGAATACATTGATCCTGCAGTGGTGTATCGGAAACTAATATGTATCGGAAACTAATACTGGTCTCACAGGAAAGGATCAAAGCACAGACTCTAAGAAGTCTCACTCTTCTTGCACTTAAGGCGGCATTGTGCATTTGGATTTATCTCCGATGTGATTTCTGAGTTTCTTCGTCAATGTGAAGGTCCAAGGAATACATTGACCTGCAGTGGTTTATCGGAAACTAATGCTGGTCTCACAGGAAAGGATCAAAGCACAGACTCTAAGAAGTGTCACTCTTCTTGCACTTAATGCGGCATTGTGCCTTTTGTATTTAATTCCGATGCGATTTCTGTGTTTCATCGTCAATGTGGAGGTCCAAGGAATACATTGACCCTGAAGTGGAGAATCGGAATCTAATTCGGGTCTCACAGGAAAGGATCAAAGCACAGACTGTAAGAAGTCTCACTCTTCTTGCAGTTAAGGCGGCATTGTGTGTTTTGTATTCAATTCCCATTTCATTTCAGTGTTTCATCGACAATTAATATGTCCAAGGAATACATTGAACCTGCAGTGGTGTGTCAGAAACTAATACTGGTCTCACAGGGAATACTCAAAAACCCGACTGTAAGAAGAGTCTCTATTCTTATATTTAAGGCGGCATTGTGCCTTTTGTATTTAATTCCGACGCGATCTCTGTGTTTCATCGTCAATGTGAAGGTCCAAGGAATTCACTGCACCTGCAGTGGTGTATCGGAAACTAATACTGGTCTCACAGGAGAGGATCAAAGCACAGACTCTTAGATGTCTCACTCTTCTTGCACTTAAGGCGGCATTGTGGCTTTTGTATTTAATTCCGGTGCGATTTCTGTGTTTCATCGTCAAAGTGTATGTCCAAGGGATACATTGAACCTGCAGTGGTGTATCGGACACTAATACTGGTCTCACAGGGAAAGTTCAGAGCACCGACTGTAAGAAGAGTCTCTATTCTTGTACTTAAGGCGACATTGTGCCCTTTGCATTTGATTCCGAATCGATTTCTGTGCTTCATCGTCAATGTGAAGGTCAAAGGAATACTTTGAACCTGCAGTGGGTTATCGGAAACTAATACTGGCCTCACAGGAAAGGATCAAAGCTCAGACTCTAAGAAGTCTCACTCTTCTCGCACTTAAGACGGCATTGTGCCTTTTGTATTTAATTCCGATGTGATTTCTGTGTTTCATCGTCAATGTGAAGGTCCAAGGAATACATTGAATCTGCAGTGGTATATCGGAAACTGATACTGGTCTCACAGGAAAGGATCAAAGCACAGACTCTAAGAAGTCACAGGCCTCTTGCACTTAAGGCGGCATTGTGCCTTTTGTATTTAATTCCGATGCGATTTCTGTGTTTCATCGTCAATGTGAATGTCCAACAAATACATAGAACCTGCAGTGGTGTATCGGAAACTAATACTGGTATCGCAGGAAAGGATCAAAGCACAGACTCTAAGAAGTCTCACTCTTGTTGCATTTAAGGCGGCATTGTGCCTTTTGTATTTAATTCCGATGCGATTTCTGTGTTTCATCGTCAAAGTGAAGGTCCAATTAATACATTGAACCTGCAGTGGAGTATCGGAAAGTAATACTGGTCTCACAGGAAAGGATCAATGCACAGACACTAAGAAGCCTCACTCTTCTTGCACATAAGGCGGCATTGTGAGTTTTGTATTCAATTCCCATATAATTTCAGTGTTTCATCGTCAATGTGTATGTCCAAGGAGTACATTGTACCTGCAGTGGTGTGTCAGAAACTAATACTGGGCTCACAGGGAATGCTCAAAACACCGACTGTAAGAAGAGTCTCTATTCTTTTACTTAAGGCGGCATTGTGCCTTTTGTATTTAATTCCAACGCGATTTCTGTGTTTCATCGTCAATGTGAAGGTCCGGGGAGTACATTTAACCTGCAGTGATGTATCGGAAACTAATACTGGTCTCACAGGAAAGGATCAAAGCACAGACTCTAAGAAGTCTCACTCTTCTTGCACTTAAGGCGGCATTGTGTCTTTTGCATTTAATACCGATGCGATTTCTGTGTTTCATCGTCAATGTGAATGTCCAAGGAATACATTGAACCTGCAGTGGTATATCGGAAACTAATACTGGTCTCACAGGAAGGGATCAATGCACAGTCCCTAAGAAGTCTCATTCTTTTTGCACTCAAGTCGCATTGTGCCTTTTGTATTTAATTCCGGTCTAATTTCAGTGTTTCATCGTGAACGTGTATGTCCAAGGAATACATTGAACCTGCAGTGGTGTATCGGAAACTAATACTGGTCTTACAGGAAAGGATCAAAGCACAGACTCTTAGATGTCTCACTCTTCTTGCATTTAAGGCGTCATTGTGGCTTTTGTATTTAATTCCGATGCGATTTCTGTGTTTCATCGTCAATGTGTATGTCCAAGGAATACATTGAACCTGCAGTGATGTATCGGAAGCAATACTGGTCTCACAGGGGAGGATCAAAGCACAGACTCTAAGAAGTCACACTCTTCTTGCACTTAAAGCGGCATTGTGCCTTTCGTATTTAATATCGATGAGATATCTGTGTTTCATGGTCAATGATAATGTCGAAAGAATACATTGAATCTGCAGTGGTGTATCGGGAACTAAAACTGGTCCCACAGGAAAGGATCGAAGCACAGACTCTAAGAAGTCTCACTCTTCTTGCACTTAAGGTGGCACTGCGGCTTTTGTATTTAATTCCAATGTAATTTCAGTGGTTTATCGTCAATGTGTGGGTCCTAGGAATACATTGAACCTGCAGTGGTGTATCGGAAACTAATACTGGTCTCACAGGAAAGGATCAAAGCACAGACTCTAAGAAGTCTCACTCTTCTTGCACTTAAGGCGGCATTGTGAGTTTTGTATTCAATTCCGATTTAATTTCAGTGTTATCGTCAATGTGTATGTCCAAGGAATACATTGAACCTCCAGTGGTGTGTCAGAAACTAATACTGGTCTCACAAGGAATGCTCAAAACACCGACTGTAAGAGGAATCTCTATTCTTATATTTAAGCCGGCATTGTGCCTTTTGTATTTAATTCCGACGCGATTTCTGTGTTTCATCGTCAATGTGAAAGTCCAAGGAGTACATTGAACCTGCAGTGGTGTGTCGGAAACTAATACTGGTCTCACTGGAAAGGACCAAAGCAGAGACTCTAAGAAGTCACACTCTTCTTGCACGTAAGGCGGCATTGTGCCTTTTGTATTTAATACCGATGAGATATCTGTGTTTCATCGTCAATTATAATGTCCAAGGAATACATTGAACCTTCAGTGGTGTATCGGAAGTTAATACTGGTCTCACAGGAAAGGATCAAAGCACAGACTCTAAGAAGTCTCACTCTTCTTGCACTTAAGTCGCATTGTGCCTTTTGTATTTAATTCCGATCTAATTTCAGTGTTTCATCGTCAACGTGTATGTCCAAGGAATACATTGAACCTGCAGTGGTGTATCGGAATCTAATACTGGTCAAACAGGAAAGGATCAAAGCACAGACTCTAAGAAGTCTCACATTTCTTGCACTTAAGTCGTAATGTGCCATTCGTATTAAATTCTGATCTAATTTCAGTGTTTCATCGTCAACGTGTATGTCCAAGGAGTACATTGAACCTGCAGTGCTGTATCGGAAATTAAAACTGGTCTCACAGGGAATGCTCAAAACACCGACTGTAAGCAGAGTCTCTATTCCTGTACTTAAGGCCGCATTGTGCCTTTTTTTATTTAATTGTGATGCGATTTCTGTGTTTCATCATCAATGTGAAGGTCCAAGGAATACATTGAACCTGCAGTGGTGCATCGGTAACTAATACTGGTTCACAGGAAAGGATCAAAGCACAGATAATAAGAAGTTCCACTCTTCTTGCATTTAAGGGGGTATTGTGCCTTTTGTATTTAATTCCGATCTAATTTCAGTAGTTCATCGTCAGTGTGTATGTCCAAGGAATACATTGAACCTGAAGTGGTGTATCTGAAACTAATACTGGTCTAGCAGGGAAAGCTCAAAGCACCGACTGTAAGAAGTGTCTCTATTCTTGTACTTAAGGCGACATTGTGCCTTTTGCATTTAATTCCGAATCGATTTCTGTGTTTCATCGTCAATGTGAAGGTCAAAGGAATACGTTGAACCTGCAGTGGTGTATCGGAAACTAATACTGGCCTCACAGGAAAGGATCAAAGCACAGACTCTAAGAAGTCTCACTCTTCTTGCACTTAAGGCGGCATTGTGAGTTTTGTATTCAATTCCGATTAAATTTCAGTGTTATCGTCAATGTGTATGTCCAAGGAATACATTGAACCTCCAGTGGTGTGTCAGAAACTAATACTGGTCTCACAGGGAATGCTCAAAACACCGACTGTAAGAGGAATCTCTATTCTTATATTTAAGCCGGCATTGTGCCTTTTGTATTTAATTCCGACGCGATTTCTGTGTTTCATCGTCAATGTGAAAGTCCAAGGAGTACATTGAACCTGCAGTGGTGTGTCGGAAACTAATACTGGTCTCACTGGAAAGGACTAAAGCAGAGACTCTAAGAAGTCACACTCTTCTTGCACTTAAAGCGGCATTGTGCCTTTTGTATTTAATACCGATGAGATATCTGTGTTTCATCGTCAATTATAATGTCCAAGGAATACATTGAACCTTCAGTGGTGTATCGGAAATTAATACTGGTCTCACAGGAAAGGATCAAAGCACAGACTCTAAGAAGTCTCACTCTTCTTGCACTTAAGTCGCATTGTGCCTTTTGTATTTAATTCCGATCTAATTTCAGTGTTTCATCGTCAACGTGTATGTCCAAGGAATACATTGAACCTGCAGTGGCGTATCGGAATCTAATACTGGTCAAACAGGAAAGGATCAAAGCACAGACTCTAAGAAGTCTCACATTTCTTGCACTTAAGTCATAATGTGCCTTTCGTATTTAATTCTGATCTAATTTCAGTGTTTCATCGTCAACGTGTATGTCCAAGGAGTACATTGAACCTGCAGTGGTGTATCGGAAATTAATACTGGTCTCACAGGGAATGCTCAAAACACCGACTGTAAGCAGAGTCTCTATTCCTGTACTTAAGGCCGCATTGTGCCTTTTTTTATTTAATTGTGATGCGATTTCTGTGTTTCATCATCAATGTGAAGGTCCAAGGAATACATTGAACCTGCAGTGGTGCATCGGTAACTAATACTGGTTCACAGGAAAGGATCAAAGCACAGATAATAAGAAGTTCCACTCTTCTTGCATTTAAGGGGGTATTGTGCCTTTTGTATTTAATTCCGATCTAATTTCAGTAGTTCATCGTCAGTGTGTATGTCCCAGGAATACATTGAACCTGAAGTGGTGTATCGGAAACTAATACTGGTCTAGCAGGGAAAGCTCAAAGCACCGACTGTAAGAAGTGTCTCTATTCTTGTACTTAAGGCGACATTGTGCGTTTTGCATTTAATTCCGAATCGATTTCTGTGTTTCATCGTCAATGTGAAGGTCATAGGAATACGTTGAACCTGCAGTGGTGTATCGGAAACTAATACTGGCCTCACAGGAAAGGATCAAAGCACAGACTCTAAGAAGTCTCACTCTTCTCGCACTTAAGGCGGCATTGTGCCTTTTGTATTTAATTCCGATGCGATTACTGTGTTTCATCGTCAATGTGAAGGGCCAAGTAATACATTGAATCTGCAGTGGTATATCGGAATCTGATACTGGTCTCACTGGAAAGGACAAAAGCACAGACTCTAAGAAGTCTCACTCTTCTTGCACTTAAGGTGGCACTGCGCCTTTTGTATTTAATTCCGATGTAATTTCAGTGGTTTATCGTCAATGTGTATGTCCTAGGAATACATTGAACCTGCATTGGTGTATCGGAATCTAATACTGGTCTCACAGGAAAGGATCAGAGCACAGACTCTAAGAAGTCTCACTCTTCTTGCACTTAAGGCGGCATTGTGTGTTTTGTATTCAATTCCGATTTAATTTCAGTGTTTCATCGTCAATTAATATGTCCATGGAATACATTGAACCTGCAGTGGTGTGTCAGAAATTAATACTGGTCTCACAGGGGATACTCAAATCACCGACTGTAAGAGGAGTCTCTATTCTTATATTTAAGGCGGCATTGTGCCTTTTGTATTTAATTCCGACGCGATCTCTGTGTTTCATCGTCAATGTGAAGGTCCAAGGAGTATATTGAACCTGCAGTGGTGTGTCGGATACTAATACTAGTCTCACTGGAAAGGACCAAAGCACAGACTCTAAGAAGTCACACCCTTCTTGCACTTAAAGCGGCATTGTGCCTTTCGTATTGAATACCGATGAGATATCTGTGTTTCATCGTCAATGATAATGTCGAAGGAATACATTGAACCTGCAGTGGTGTATCGGGAACTAAAACTGGTCTCACAGGAAAGGATCAAAGCACAGACTCTAAGAAGTCTCACTCTTCTTGCACTTAAGTCGCATTGTGACTTTTGTATTTAATTCCGATCTAATTTCGGTGTTTTATCGTCAACGTATATGTCCAAGGAATACACTGAACCTGCAGTGCTGTATCGGAAATTAATACTGGTCACACAGGAAAGGATCAAAACACAGACTCTAAGAAGTCTCACCTTTCTTGCACTTAAGTCGTATTGTGCCTTTTGTATTTAATTCTGATCTAATTTCAGTGTTTCGTCGTCAACGTGTATGTCCAAGGAATACTGTTGAGTGTTACTTAAGTAAATAAATTAGTGAAATCAAAGTGAACTAAAAATTAGAATATAAATGGAAAACTTGGTTTAGTTTAGAGAGTTACATACTGGCATTCAGCGGGCAGAACAGAAGAAACAATGACCGTGGAGTCAGCGAGCTCCACATAAGCGGGCGCTGTCGATTCAGCCGTCAGGGCATCGCCCGACCGGCTCACGTGTTTCTCAGTTGTCGCATGTGAGCAAAGGCCCTCGCCTACATTCCAAGAGCCAATGACCGACGTTAAGAAGATTCTTCGAGATGCTTTTCAACGTGACGGAAGAGGCAATGACCGGCTCACGTGTTTCTCAGTCGTCACATGCGATCAGAGGCCCCCGCCTACATTCCAAGAGCCAATGACCGAGGTCAAGAAGATTCTTCGAGAAGCTTTTCAACGTGACAGAAGAGGCAATGGCCGTGAAGTCGTTCACCTCCAGTGAACTGAAGTGAATAAATACGCGAGACGCGGTGGGCCCGAGAGATGAAGACAGTTGAGGAGAGAGGAAGACAGATGAAGACAGAGGAAGACGGATGAAGACAGAGGAAGACGGATGAAGACGGGGACGAAGACGAAGACGGAGACGGGAACGGAGGCGAAGACGAGAGACGAAGGAAGAAAAGAAGAGTAGCAGTAGTTTTCAGTCAGTTTCGGTGCTGAAGACCGTCATGCAAGAAGAGACTGCATCATGCACAGACGCACCAAGTCCGCCGCTGTAATGGAATAGCAAGCAGCAGCCGCGGCGCCAGAAGACAGAAGTTAAAAGGTATTTGAAGTCTGGTTTTTACATACCCGGGTGACTCGTGCGGACGGGAAGGAGACGGCCTCACATCAGTAGTCACCTGTGAGCTGGGATGAAGAGCTGACAGCCGAAGACTGGCAAGCTGGAGTCCGTGGTTCGAGTCCGCTACACTGGCCTTCTCCCGCCGCACCGCTCCGCTGGCCGACGCAGAATACACGCGGCCGCTTGGAGACGAGAAACACTGGGATGCCGCACCCAAGGTATCATCCGATGCACGATTTCGCTCGCAATAATTAAACGGGCCACCTCGCGCTGCGCGTCTCCCGTCAGCTGGGCGAGACGGCGACACGAGATTCACACCGCTACGCGTAATCAGACGCCGCCGCCGCCGCCGCCGCCGCCGCTGCCGCAGCAGAAGATTCACAAACGACACAGCTGCCGCTCTCCGAACCAGAACGTCCCAGTAAGATACAGTTGTACGAAACTTTCAATAAAAGTTATCTTATGTAAAAATGATGTTTCATTCGACCTCATACCCGAGCCAAGGGAGAACCCACCCTGCCCACATGTTGTTAAGAGAGAAAAGTTAATTTATTTAATATTTTCACCCTGACAGAATGCTTTAGAATGCTCATCCTGACAATTGACAGCATCAAAAGAGAAAACCCAGTTACATTGAGTGACAGAACTGTCACATTTAGTAACACAACTGTTACATTTGATGTCAGAAGCACGTTCAAGTTGTTACATTTGGTGTCAGAGAAAAAACCCTTGGCTCAATATGAGGTGTGAATGACAGTCACTAAAGGTCCACAGTTAGTATTTTTTTAATATGTGAAGGGATAGAGGTTTGCATAGCAGTCGTCATAGTTTCTTTATTTAGAAGTGTATTTTCTCTCATGATTTTAAGAGTTTGTCGGAAATATTTAAACATCTTTTAAATTCAGTATAGGAAGATTGTGTAACTAACAGTTTGTAAAATGATGACACGAAATCGTACAAAGTCATAGTCAGCACCACAAGCGGTTTCTACTGATGAAGCTATTCAGATCTTAGTTAATCAGATAGAACAGCTTAAAAGTGATAATAATGCATTATTTAAACAGTTGAGTGAGGTTAGGCAAACCAGTTCAATCCCTGCCACCCTAGATTCCTCAGCAGCAGCCTTAGTAACTCCTTTTTCAGGTAAACCTGGCGAGGACATAACAGCCTTTTTTGATGATTTAGTAGCAGCTGCAAAGTTAGGATCATGGTCAGATGAACAGCTCTTACAAATGACAAAGTTAAGGTTGACAGGAGAGGCTAAAGCACACGTCTTATACCATGAAGAATTACGGAATGCTCCAACATTTGTGGAATTGAAGAAAGGATTACTTAAACGTTTTCAAAAACAGAACAGCTGTAGATTTTATAGGGAAAAATTACACACTATCACTCAGAGGCAAAACGAGTCGTTAGAAAGCTTTGTAGATAGGATTAGAAAAGTTAATATTAACACCTATCAGTTGACAACTAGTGATGAAGCAAATAAGGTTATTTTACAAGAGGCAGAAGATAGAGCCCTGGATACATTTTTACGTGGGTTACCTCCTGAAACGTCCCGTCGTGTCAGGGCAGAGTTTCTTAAAAATTTAGCAGAAGCTGTATCTGTGGCGACAGCTTTTGAAGAAATTGACATTGCCACCAGATACAAGGAGAAGCGAAATATATTTTCAGCTGGAGTACGATGTTTTAGGTGCGATCGACACGGACATATAGCAAAAAACTGCAGACAACCTCAATGCACTAATTGTCAAAGAATAGGTCACACATTCAAGGAATGCAGGTCTAAGAAAGTTTTTGGAAATAGAAATCAGTTAAACTCAAACGGGAATGTCGGAGCCGCCGCCAGACGTTCCCAATAAAATTTCATGCCATTAAGGCGAATGTGAAGGCGGAATGCTGGTTATCTGCTGCCATACAGGATAAAGAGGCAAAGATACTGGTGGATACAGGCGCAAACGTATCAATAGTAAGTAATGAATGTATTGGAGAAAAGAAATATGACCCTCCAAGGTATAGATTGAGTGGAGTAGGAGGAGGTACAGTTAAGTCATTTGGATGTACATCATTGATTTTCTATATTCACGGTGTACAATTTCAGGAAGATGTAGAAGTGGGAACAGAGGTAACTGACGGGTACGACGCGATCCTAGGGTTGGATTTCCTGAATAAACATCACGCTAAAATCGACCTCAGACAGCAAACTGTAGAACTTAGCGGAATAGTGTTTCAGCTAGGTGACACCGCTGCAAAGGGCCCTCTGCCGCAAGATTTCCCTAACCGGAAGGCGAAATCAACTATACTGCGTGCAACGTCCTTGAAGGTTGATTCGCGGGATCAGATACCATCTGGCTCAGGAAAACTTCTCTGGATGACCGTTGACCACGAAGTACCTACAGATACAGTGTGTCTAATAGAGCCTTTAGAGGAAAATGAGGAATTAGATGTATCACATTGTTTTGTACGTAGGAGTGTTGTACGGGTTCAAGACGTTGAGGGAGAAAGAAAAGTACCGGTACATATTGACAATTTCGGAGTGGAGGACAAAGAGTTGCATAAGGGAATATTAGTGGCTACAGTCAGTACTTTTGAAGAAGAAGATTTCATTTGGTCAGATATTAATGATGGTCAGAAACCAGACGCCTATAAAACCGCATTGCGCCAGAAGATTGAGCATTTGAAAGGAAAGGATAGAGACACGACAGAAGCAGTTTTACTTGAGTTCCAAGATTTATTTAATGCAGAAGGTCCATTGCCAGCAACAGACATCACACAGCATAGGATCCCAACAGGAAGTAGCCCCCCAGTTTATAGGAAGCCTTATAGAGTTCCGCATCACTTACAGCCAGTACTGGATGAATTTTTGGAACAGCATCTAAAAGATGGAATTATAGAATATTCTGATTCGCCTTATAATTCAAATATTATAATTATTCCAAAGAAGTCTCCCGACGGTACGAAACGATATAGGTTTTGTTGTGACTACAGACACCTTAACAAACAAACTATCTCAGATGTTTATCCTCTTCCAAACATTACAGATATCATTGACAGTTTAGGTAACAGTAAATACTTTTCAACAATCGATCTACGTAGCGGATACCATCAATTGGAAGTTGCACCTGAAGATAGGCATAAAACAGCATTTTCTACCCCTGGAGGCCACTGGCAATTTAAAAGAATGCCTTTCGGTTTGAAAAATGCACCAGCAACTTTTCAAAGACTACTCGGTGGAGTATTGCGAGGACTCAAAACTCAGCAATGTTGTGTATATCTAGACGATATTATTGTATTCTCCAGAGACATTAATGAACATGCTGTGCGTCTGCGTAATGTTTTTCAGAGACTTAGAAAGGCCAAATTAACATTAAATATGGAAAAATGTAGTTTTGCATTGACAGAGGTTACATACCTAGGGCATGTCATTAGTGAAAAAGGAATTAAAACAGATCCTCGATTAATTTCGGCAGTTAAGGACTTCCCAACACCACAACGCGTTAAGGAAGTACAAAGTTTCATTGGTCTCGCATCGTATTACCGAAAATATGTTCAAAATTTTGCTGAAATTGCCCGACCCTTAACCCAATTATTGAAAAAGGGTGCAAAATTTCATTGGTCTGAAGATTGTGAATCAGCATTTCAAACCCTTAAAGACAAGTTAACACACAGTCCAGTATTAGCCTACCCAGATTATAATAAAGAATTTATTTTATCCTGTGACGCAAGTGGTCATTCAGTAGGAGTTGTTTTGAGTCAGAATATTAATGGCGCGGAACACCCCATAGCCTATGCTTCGAGACAACTAACAACGGCAGAAAGAAATTATTCCACAACGGAGAAAGAATTGTTAAGTGTTATTTATGGTATCAAATACTTTAAATGCTACTTGTATGGTAGGAAATTCAAGGTCATTACAGACCACGCAGCTTTAAAATGGTTGCTTGGATTAAAGGATCCATCTAGTCGTCTTACCCGTTGGGCCCTATGTCTTTCCGAAATGGATTTCGAAGTTATCCATAAACCAAGCAAAAAACACACGAATGCAGATTGCCTAAGTCGGAAAATAGCACTTTTGGAAGCAACAGGCCGAGATACTGAGGATTGGAGAAAGGCACAAGATGAGGATACAGAATGTAAAAAATACGCAACTCAAAAACAATTTTGCTTTGAAGATGGTGTATTATGCCGTAAAACAAAACTTGGACCGCGAATTGTTGTTCCCCAACACCTTAGACAAGAAATAATGGCAGAGGCCCACGATCATGTCCTTGCAGGACACGGTGGACAGCGAACAACCGAAAGACGAGTAGCAGAGCGATTTTGGTGGCAAACCAGAAAGCAGGATGTTGCGCAGTACGTTCGTAATTGCATTGCGTGCGCACAACGAGCTGAACTTTCTCGTTCAAAAATACCCTTACAGAGGCTCCCCGAGGCTTCATGTCCATTTCAAATCTTCGGAGTCGATCTCTACGGGCCATTTCATAAAACACCTGCTGGTAATAAGTATGTTCTTACAATTATCGATCACTTTTCACGCTATCTAGCTATGGTGAGTCTCCCAGATCAGCAAGCAAATACAGTTGCCCAGGCTTTAGTTAACAACTGGATACTTAAATTTGGAGTACCTGAAGCTATTATCACAGATCAGGGATCTAATTTTATGTCTGAATTAATGAAACAGCTATGCCACTTATTAAAAATACGCAAATTACGCACAACTCCGTTACACCCTCAGTGCAACGGGCGCACAGAAAGAGTTCATCGGACAATTGGCAAGATGCTTAGTTATTATATTAACGAACAACATTCTAATTGGGATACGTATTTACCAATAATCGTGTCGGTATACAACGCCAAAACGCATGAAGCAACTGGCATGTCACCTTATGAAGTGGTCTATGGGAGAAAAATGCCGTCCCCTTTTGATGTAATCAGGCAGAAAAACGGAAAAGTCGGAGAAACAGTAAGAGATTTCAGTCGAATGATGAAGGATGTATGGAAAAAGGTTCAAAAATCTAATACAAAGGCTTTGGAACGACAGGAAAGATTAGGTAATACCCAAGCTAAATATCCAAATTACAAAATCGGTCAGTGGGTTATGCTTTCAGCTCCTTACATAGCGAAAGGAAAAACGAAGAAATTTGTAACGAATTACAGAGGTCCTTACCAAATTATTGAGATCACGTCACCAGTCAACGTTAAATTGCAACTGCCCACCCGAACTACCATTGTCCATGCAAGTCGTTTAAAACCTTTTAAGGGCGCTCCAGATGTAATTCCTTCAACAATAGTGTCTGCTTTTCCGAAGGGTGGAGGAAGTTCCCGTAAAGGAAAAGGAGTGGCCACGCCAGCACAACATACAGACATGGCACCATACAATCTTCGACCAAGAGTGCGATTGTCCTAGTGGAATCTTAGTAGACTGTGGATAATATACAAATGTGAATAATTAATACATGATAATGGTTTATTTTTTAAGAAAGAAAACTTGAACGTAGAAACATGTAGATCTTGTGGTTAACAATGTATTCCTTCTTTTCTTTATTTTTGTTTTTACTAGGTTCGTAGGTCTATAACCATGTTTGCTTTTTTCAGAAAACGCCATGCAAGCGTTTCCTACACAAAACCTGTCCTACCTCAATTACTCCCTTGACAGTTCCCTTCTGAAGTCATTAGATATGTTTATAAACTCGCAGCAAGGCAAAATTGATGCCAATGTTATGATGCAACATGTCTTACAATTAAAAGGTGAACACACAACTAAAATTATAATGCTAGGAACGGGTATATCTGCAACCTTTGTGTTGGTGTTTCTGCTTTGTACCGTTTTCTTTTATTTAAGACGAAAAAATAAGCCAAATAATAATATACCACTTCATCAAATCCCTGTTAACTGGATACCACATTCTTAACTGATGTACTTCAGTAGTTACTTTTGAGCATTACTGTATTAATTTTGTTTATTGTACTTCATTCTTTATTAAACGGTCTCTTGTTAACATAAACAATACTGTAGAATATATATTCTTGCATTAGTATAGGGTACATTAAACAGCTGTTGCCCTGTAATTTTCAAAGTGCAAAACCTATTTTTTGTTTATTCATTGTCATCAAGATTTGTTACACTTATTACAACCATTTATGTAAGAACTATGTGATTCATGACCGTACAGTGCTTTTGTAAAGTGATAAAGTATTTTCCACATACTTAATGTGAAGCGTGTGTAATCTTCTAAGTCGAGAGTTTTCAGTGCTTGTGCTTTTCCCGTGTGAAGAGTGGAGGAATGTTGAGTGGTAAATTCGAGGGCGAATTTCTCCGAAGGGTGGAGGAATGTTGAGTGTTACTTAAGTAAATAAATTAGTGAAATCAAAGTGAACTAATAATTAGAATATAAATGGAAAACTTGGTTTAGTTTAGAGAGTTACATACTGGCATTCAGCGGGCAGAACAGAAGAAACAATGACCGTGGAGTCAGCGAGTTCCACATAAGCGGGCGCTGTCGATTCAGCCGTCAGGGCATCGCCCGACCGGCTCACGTGTTTCTCAGTTGTCGCATGTGAGCAAAGGCCCTCGCCTACATTCCAAGAGCCAATGACCGACGTTAAGAAGATTCTTCGAGAAGCTTTTCAACGTGACGGAAGAGGCAATGACCGGCTCACGTGTTTCTCAGTCGTCACATGCGATCAGAGGCCCCCGCCTACATTCCAAGAGCCAATGACCGAGGTCAAGAAGATTCTTCGAGAAGCTTTTCAACGTGACAGAAGAGGCAATGGCCGTGAAGTCGTTCACCTCCAGTGAACTGAAGTGAATAAATACGCGAGACGCGGTGGGCCCGAGAGATGAAGACAGTTGAGGAGAGAGGAAGACAGATGAAGACAGAGGAAGACGGATGAAGACAGAGGAAGACGGATGAAGACGGGGACGAAGACGAAGACGGAGACGGGAACGGAGACGAAGACGAGAGACGAAGGAAGAAAAGAAGAGTAGCAGTAGTTTTCAGTCAGTTTCGGTGCTGAAGACCGTCATGCAAGAAGAGACTGCATCATGCACAGACGCACCAAGTCCGCCGCTGTAATGGAATAGCAAGCAGCAGCCGCGGCGCCAGAAGACAGAAGTTAAAAGGTATTTGAAGTCTGGTTTTTACATACCCGGGTGACTCGTGCGGACGGGAAGGAGACGGCCTCACATCAGTAGTCACCTGTGAGCTGGGATGAAGAGCTGACAGCCGAAGACTGGCAAGCTGGAGTCCGTGGTTCGAGTCCGCTACACTGGCCTTCTCCCGCCGCACCGCTCCGCTGGCCGACGCAGAATACACGCGGCCGCTTAGAGACGAGAAACACTGGGACGCCGCACCCAAGGTATCATCCGATGCACGATTTCGCTCGCAATAATTAAACGGGCCACCTCGCGCTGCGCGTCTCCCGTCAGCTGGGCGAGACGGCGACACGAGATTCACACCGCTACGCGTAATCAGACGCCGCCCCCGCCGCCGCCGCTGCCGCAGCAGAAGATTCACAAACGACACAGCTGCCGCTCTCCGAACCAGAACGTCCCAGTAAGATACAGTTGTACGAAACTTTCAATAAAAGTTATCTTATGTAAAAATGATGTTTCATTCGACCTCATACCCGAGCCAAGGGAGAACCCACCCTGCCCACATGTTGTTAAGAGAGAAAAGTTAATTTATTTAATATTTTCACCCTGACAGAATGCTTTAGAATGCTCATCCTGACAATTGACAGCATCAAAAGAGAAAACCCAGTTACATTGAGTGACAGAACTGTCACATTTAGTAACACAACTGTTACATTTGATGTCAGAAGCACGTTCAAGTTGTTACAATACATTGAACCTGCAGTGGTGTATCGGAAACTAATACTGGTCTCACAGGGAATGCTCAAAGCACCGACTGTAGGAAGAGTCTCTATTCCTGTACTTAAGGCGGCATTATGCCTTTTGTATTTAATTGTGATGCGATTTCTGTGTTGCATCATCAATGTGAAGGTCCAAGGAATACATTGAACCTGCAGTGGTGCATCGGAAACTAATACTGGTTCACAGGAAAGGATCAAAGCACAGACTATAAGAAGTCCCACTCTTCTTGCACTTAAGCCGGTATTGTGCCTTTTGTATTTAATTCCGATCTAATTTCAGTAGTTCATCGTCAGTGTGTATGTCCAACGAATACATTGAACCTGCAGTGGTGTATCGGAAACTAATACTGGTCTCACAGGGAATGCTCAAAGCACCGACTGTAAGAAGAGTCTCTATTCTTGTACTTAAGGCGGCATTATGCCTTTTGCATTTAATTCTGATGCGATATTTGCTTTTCATCGTCAATGTGAAGGTCCAAGGAATACCTTGAACCTGCAGTTGTGTATCGGAAACTAATACTGGCCTCACAGGAAAGGATCAAAGCACAGACTCTAAGAAGTCTCACACTTCTCGCACTTAAGGCGGCATTGTGCTTTTTGTATTTAATTCCGATGCGATTTCTGTGTTTCATCGTCAATGTGAAGGTCCAAGGAATACATGGAATCTGCAGTGGTATATCGGAAACTAATACTGGCCTCACAGGAAAGGATCAAAGCACAGACTCTAAGAAGTCTCACTCTTATTGCCCTCAAGTTGCATTGTGCCTTTTGTATTTAATTCCGATCTAATTTCAGTGTTTCATCGTCAACGTGTATGTCCAAGGAATACATTGAAACTGCAGTGGTATATCGGAAACTAATACTGGTCTCACAGGGAATGCTCAAAGCACCGGGTGTAAGAAGAGTCTCTGTTCTTGTACTTTGGCGGCATTGTGCCTTTTGTATTTAATTCCGATGCGATATCTGTGTTTCATCGTCAATGTGAAGGTCCTAGGAATACATTGAACCTGCAGTGGTGTATCGGAAACTAATACTGGTCTCACAGGAAAGGATAAAAGCACAGACTCTAAGAAGTCTCACTCTTCTTGCACTTAAGGTGCCACTGCGCCTTTTGTATTTAATTCCGATGTAATTTCAGTGGTTTATCGTCAATGTGTATGTCCTAGGAATACATTGAAACTGCAGTGGTGTATCGGAATCTAATACTGGTCTCACAGGAAAGGATCAAAGCACAGACTCTAAGAAGTCTCACTCTTCTTGCACTTAAGGCGGCATTCTGTGTTTTGTATTCAATTCCGATTTAATTTCAGTGTTTCATCGTCAATTAATATGTCCAAGGAATACCTTGAACCTGCAGTGGTGTATCGGAAACTAATACTGGCCTCACAGGAAAGGATCAAAGCACAGACTCTAAGAAGTCTCACACTTCTCGCACTTAAGGCGGCATTGTGCATTTTTGTATTTAATTCCGATGCGATTTCTGTGTTTCATCGTCAATGTGATGGTCCATGGAATACATTGAATCTGCAGTGGTATATCGGAAACTGATACTGGTCTCACAGAAAAGGATCAAAGCGCAGACTCTAAGAAGTCACAGGCCTGTTGCACTTAAGGCGGCATTGTGCCTTCTCTATTAAATTCCGATGCGATTTCTGTGTTTCATCGTCAATGTGAATGTCCAACAAATACATTGAACCTGCAGTGGTGTATCGGAAACTAATACTGGTATCGCAGAAAAGGATCAAAGCACAGACTCTAAGAATTCTCACTCTTGTTGCATCTAAGGCGGCATTGTGCCTTTTGTATTTAATTACGATGCGATTTCTGTGTTTCATCGTCAATGTGAAGGACCAAGGAATACATTGAACCCGCAGTGGAGTATCGGAAACTAATACTGGTCTCACAGGAAAGGATCAATGCACAGACTCTAAGAAGCCTCACTCTTCTTGCACTTAAGGCGGCATTGTGAGTTTTGTATTCATTTCCGATATAATTTCAGTGTTTCATCGTCAATGTGTATGTCCAAGGAGTACGTTGTACCTGCAGTGGTGTGTCAGAAACTAATACTGGTCTCACAGGGAATGCTCAAAACACCGACTGAAAGGAGAGTCTCTATTCTTATACTTAAGGCGGCATTGTGCCTTTTGTATTTAATTCCGAAGCGATTTCTGTGTTTCATAGTCAATGCGAAGGTCCAAGGAGTACATTGAACCGGCAGTGGTGTACCGGAATCTAATACTGGTCTCACAGGAAAGGATCAAAGCACAGACTCTAAGAAGTCACACTCTTCTTGCACTCAAGTCGCATTGTGCCTTTTGTATTTAATTCCGATCTAATTTCAGTGTTTTATCGTCAACGTGTATGTCCAAGGAATACATTGAACCTGCAGTGGTGTATCGGAAACTAATACTGGTCTCACAGGGAATGCCCAAAGCACCGGGTTTAAGAAGAGTCTCTGTTCTTGTACTTAAGGCGGCATTGTGCCTTTTGTATTTAATTCAGATGCGATTTCTGCGTTTCATCGTCAATGTGTATGTCCAAGGAAAACATTGAACCTGCAGTGGTGAATCGGAAACTAACACTGGTCTCACAGGAAAGGATCAAAGCACAGACTCTAAGAAGTCTCACTCTTCTTGCACTTAAGGCGGCATTGTGTCTTTGGATTTATCTCCGATGTGATTTCTGTATTTCATCGTCAATGTGACGGTCCAAGGAATACATTGAACCTGCAGTGGTTTATCGGAAACTAATACTGGTCTCACAGGAAAGGATCAAAGCAAAGACTCTAAGAAGTGTCACTCTTCTTGCACTTAATGCGGCATTGTGCTTTTTTATTTAATTCCGATGCGATTTCTTTGTTTCATCGACAATGTGAAGGTCCAAGGAATACATTGACCCTGCAGTGGAGTATCAGAAACTAATACTGGTCTCACAGGAACGGATCAAAGCACAGTCTCTAAGAAGTCTCACTCTTCTTGCACTTAAGGTAGCACTGCGCATTTTGTATTTAATTCCGATGTAATTTCAGTGGTTTATCGTCAATGTGTATGTCCTAGGAAAACATTGAACCTGCAGTGGTGTATCGGAAACTAATACAGCTCTCACAGGAATGGATCAAAGCACAGACTCTAAGAAGTCTCACTCTTCTCGCACTTAAGGTGGCATTGTGCCTTTTGTATTAAATTCCGATGCGATTTCGGTGTTTCATCGTCAATGTGAAGGTCCAAGGAATACATTGAATCTGCAGTGGTATATCGCAAACTAATACTGGTCTCACAGGAAAAGATCAATGCACAGACTCTAAGAAGTCTCTCTCATCTTGCACTTAAGGCGGCATTGTACCATTTGTATTTAATTCCGATGCGATTTCTGTGCTTCATCGTCAATGTGAAGGTCCAAGGAATACATTGAATCTGCAGTGGTGTATTGGAAATTAATACTGGTCTCAAAGGAAAGGATCAAATAACAGACTATAAAAAGTCACACTCTTCTTGAACTTAATGCGGCATTGTGCCTTTTGTATTTAATGCCGATGGGATATCTGTGTTTCGTCGTCAATGATAATGTCCAAGGAACACATTGAACCTGCAGTGGTGTATCGGAAACTAATACTGGTCTCACAGGAAAGGATCAAAGCACAGTCTCTAAGAAGTCTCACTCCTCTTGCACTTAAGTCGCATTGTGCCTTTTGTATTTAATTCCGATCTAATTTCAGTGTTTCATCGTCAACGTGTATGTCCAAGGAAAACATTGAACCTGCAGTGGTGTATCGGAAACTAATACTGGTCACACAGGAAAGGATCAAAGCACAGACTCTAAGAAGTCTTACTTTTCTTGCACTTAAGTCGTATTGTGCCTATTGTATTTAATTCTGGTCTAATTTCAGTGTTTCATCGTCAACGTGTATGTCCAAGGAATACATTGAACCTGCAGTGGTGTATCGGAAACTAATACTGGTGTCACAGGGATTGCTCAAAGCACCGACTGTAAGAAGAGTCTCTATTCCTGTACTTAAGGCTTCATTGTGCCTTTTGTATTTAATAGTGATGCGATTTCTGTGTTTCATCATCAATGTGAAGGTCCAAGGAATACATTGAACCAGCAGTGGTGCATCGGAAACTAATACTGGTTCACAGGAAAGGATCAAAGCACAGACTATAAGAAGTCCCACTCTTCTTGCACATAAGGCGGCATTGTGCCTTTTTTATTTAATAGTGATGCGATTACTGTGTTTCATCATCAATTTGAAGGTCCAAGGAATACATTGAACCTGCAGTGGTGTATCGGAAACTAATACTGGCCTCACAGGAAAGGATCAAAGCACAGACTCTAAGAAGTCTCACTCTTCTCGCACTTAAGGCGGCATTGTGCCTTTTGTATTTAATTCCGATGCGATTTCTGTGTTTCATCGTCAATGTGAAGGTCCAAGGAATACATTGAATCTGCAGTGGTATAACGGAAACTAATACTGGTCTCACAGGAAAGGATCAATTCACAGACTCTAAGAAGTCTCTCTCTTCTTGCACTTAAGGCGGCATTGTGCCTTTTGTATTTAATTCTGATGCGATTTCTGTGTTTCATCGTCAATGAGAAGGTCCAAGGAATGCATTGAATCTGCAGTGGTGTATCGGAAACTAGTACTGGTATCGCACGAAAGGATCAAAGCACAGACTCTAAGATGTCTCACTCTTGTTGCACTTAAGGCGGCATTGTGCCTTTTGTATTTAATTCCGATGCGATTTCTGTGTTTCATCGTCAATGTGAAGGACCAAGGAATAAATTGAACCTGCAGTGGAGTATCGGAAACTAATACTGGTCTCACAGGAAAGGATCAATGCACAGACTTTAAGAAGCCTCACTCTTCTTGCACTTAATGCGGCATTGTGAGTTTTGTATTCAATTCCGATATAATTTCAGTGTTTCATCGTCAATGTGTATGTCCAAGGAGTACATATTACCTGCAGTGGTGTGTCAGAAACTATTACTGGTCTCACAGGGATGCTCAAAACACCGACTGTAAGAAGTGTCTCTATTCTTATACTTAATGCGGCATTGTGCCTTTTGTATTTAATTCCGTCTCGATTTCTGTGTTTCATCGTGATTGTGAAGGTTCAAGGAGTACATTGAACCTACAGTGGTGTATGGGAAACTAATACTGGTCTCACAGGAAAGGATCAAAGCACAGACTCTAAGAAGTCACACTCTTCTTGCACTTAAGGCGGCATTGTGCCTTTTGTATTTAATACCGATGCGATTTCTGTGTTTCATCGTCAATGTGAATGTCCAAGGAATACATTGAACCTGCAGTGGTGTATCGGAAACTAATACTGGTCTCACAGGAAAGGATCAAAACACAGACTCTAAGAAGTCTCACTCATCTTGCACTTAAGTCGCATTGTGCCTCTTGTATTTAATTCCGATCTAATTTCGGTGTTTTATCGTCAACGTATATGTCCAAGGGATACATTGAACCTGCAGTGGTGCATCGCAAACTAATACTGGTTCACAGGAAAGGATCAAAGCACAGACTATAAGAAGTCCCACTCTTCTTGCACTTAAGGCGGTATTGTGCCTTTTGTATTTAATTCCGATCTAATTTCAGTAGTTCATCGTCAGTGTGTATGTCCAAGGAATGGTGTATCGGAAACTAATACTGGTCTCACAGGAAATGCTCAAAGCAACGACTGTAAGAAGAGTCTCTATTCTTGTACTTAAGGCGGAATTATGGCTTTTGCATTTAATTCCGATGCGATATTTGTTTTTCATCGTCAATGTGAAGGTCCAAGGAATACCTTGAACCTGCAGTGGTGTATCGGAAACTAATACTGGCCTCACAGGAAAGGATCAAAGCACAGACTCTAAGAAGTCTCACACTTCTCGCACTTAAGGCGGCATTATGCTTTTTGTATTTAATTCCGATGCGATTTCTGTGTTTCATCGTCAATGTGAAGGTCCATGGAATACATTGAATCTGCAGTGGTATATCGGAAACTGATACTGGGCTCACAGGAAAGGATCAAAGCGCAGACTCTAAGAACTCACAGGCCTGTTGCACTTAAGGCGGCATTGTGCCTTCTCTATTTAATTCCGATGCGATTTCTGTGTTTCATCGTCAATGTGAATGTCCAACAAATACATTGAACCTGCAGTGGTGTATCGGAAACTAATACTGGTATCGCAGGGAAGGATCAAAGCACAGACTCTAAGAATTCTCACTCTTGTTGCATTTAAGGCGGCATTGTGCCTTTTGTATTTAATTCCGATGCGATTTCAGTGTTTCATCGTCAATGTGAAGGACCAAAGAATACATTGAACCTGCAGTGGAGTATCGGAAACTAATACTGGTCTCACAGGAAAGGATCATTGCACAGACTCTAAGAAGCCTCACTCTTCTTGCACTTAAGGCGGCATTGTGAGTTTTGTATTCATTTCCGATATAATTTCAGTGTTTCATCGTCAATGTGTATGTCCAAGGAGTACGTTGTACCTGCAGTGGTGTGTCAGAAACTAATACTGGCCTCACAGGGAATGCTCAAAACACCGACTGTAAGAAGAGTCTCTATTCTTATACTTAAGGCGGCATTGTGCCTTTTGTATTTAATTCCGACGCGATTTCTGTGTTTCATAGTCAATGCGAAGGACCAAGGAGTACATTGAACCGGCAGTGGTGTATCGGAATCTAATACTGGTCTCACAGGAAAGGATCAAAGCACAGACTCTAAGAAGTCACACTCTTCTTGCACTCAAGTCGCATTGTGCCTTTTGTATTTAATTCCGATCTAATTTCAGTGTTTCATCGTCAACGTGTATGTCCAAGGAATACATTGAACCTGCAGTGGGTTATCGGAAACTAATACTGGTCTCACAGGGAATGCCCAAAGCACCGGGTGTAAGAAGAGTCTCTGTGCTTGTACTTAAGGCGGCATTGTGCCTTTTGTATTTAATTCAGATGCGATTTCTGTGTTTCATCGTCAATGTGTATGTCCAAGGAAAACATTGAACCTGCAGTGGTGTATCGGAAACTAACACTGGTCTCACAGGAAAGGATCAAAGCACAGACTCTAAGAAGTCTCACTCTTCTTGCACTTAAGGCGGCATTGTGCCTTTGGATTTATCTCCGATGTGATTTCTGTATTTCATCGTCAATGTGACGGTCCAAGGAATACATTGAACCTGCAGTGCTTTATCGGAAACTAATACTGGTCTCACAGGAAAGGATCAAAGCACAGACTCTAAGAAGTGTCACTCTTCTTGCACTTAATGCGGCATTGTGCCTTTTTTATTTAATTCCGATGCGATTTCTGTGTTTCATCGTCAATGTGAAGGTCCAAGGAATACATTGACCCTGCAGTGGAGTATCAGAAACTAATACTGGTCTCACAGGAACGGATCAAAGCACAGTCTCTAAGAAGTCTCACTCTTCTTGCACTTATGGTAGCACTGCGCATTTTGTATTTCATTCCGATGTAATTTCAGTGGTTTATCGTCAATGTGTATGTCCTAGGAAAACATTGAACCTGCAGTGGTGTATCGGAAACTAATACAGGTCTCACAGGAAAGCATCAAAGCACAGACTCTAAGAAGTCTCACTCTTCTCGCACTTAAGGTGGCATTGTGCCTTTTGTATTAAATTCCGATGTGATTTCGGTGTTTCATCGTCAATGTGAAGGTCCAAGGAATACATTGAATCTGCAGTGGTATATCGCAAACTAATACTGGTCTCACAGGAAAAGATCAATGCACAGACTCTAAGAAGTCTCTCTCATCTTGCACTTAAGGCGGCATTGTACCTTTTGTATTTAATTCCGATGCGATTTCTGTGCTTCATCGTCAAGGTGAAGGTCCAAGGAATACATTGAATCTGCAGTGGTATATCGCAAACTAATACTGGTCTCACAGGAAAGCACCAATGCACAGACTCTAAGAAGTCTCTCTCATCTTGCACTTAAGGCGGCATTGTACCTTTTGTATTCAATTCCGATATAATTTCAGTGTTTCATCGTCAATGTGTATGTCCAAGGAGTACATTGTACCTACAGTGGTGTGTCAGAAAGTAATACTGGTCTCACAGGCAATGCTCAAATCACCGACTGTAAGAAGTGTCTCTATTCTTATACTTAAGGCGGCTTTGTGCCTTTTGTATTTAATTCCGACGCGATTTCTGTGTTTCATCGTCAATGTGAAGCTCCAAGGAGTACATTGAACCTGCAGTGGTGTATTGGAAATTAATACTGGTCTCAAAGGAAAGGATCAAATTACAGACTCTAAAAAGTCACACTCTTCTTGCACTTAATGCGGCATTGTGCCTTTTGTATTTAATGCCGATGGGATATCTGTGTTTCGTCGTCAATGATAATGTCCAAGGAACATATTGAACCTGCAGTGGTGTATCGGAAACTAATACTGGTCTCACAGGAAAGGATCAAACACAGTCTCTAAGAAGTCTCACTCCTCTTGCACTTAAGTCGCATTGTGCCTTTTGTATTTAATTCCGATCTAATTTCAGTGTTTCATCGCCAACGTGTATGTCCAAGGAATACATTGAACCTGCAGTGGTGTATCGGAAACTAATACTGGTCACACAGGAAAGGATTAAAGCACAGACTCTAAGAAGTCTTACTTTTCTTGCAATTAAGTCGTATTGTGCCTATTGTATTTAATTCTGGTCTAATTTCAGTGTTTCATCGTCAACGTGTATGTTCAAGGAATACATTGAAACTGCAGTGGTGCATAGGAAACTAATACTGGTTCACAGGAAAGGATCAAAGCACAGACTATAAGAAGTCCCACTCTTCTTGCACTTAAGGCGGCATTGTGCCTTTTGTATTTAATAGTGATGCGATTTCTGTGTTTTATCATCAATTTGAAGGTCCAAGGAATACATTGAACCTGCAGTGGTGTATCGGAAACTAATACTGGCCTCACAGGAAAGGATCAAAGCACAGACTCTAAGAAGTCTCACTCTCCTCGCACTTAAGGCGGCATTGTGCCTTTTGTATTTAATTCCGATGCGATTTCTGTGTTTCATCGTCAATGTGAAGGACCAAGGATAAAAATTGAACCTGCAGTGGAGTATCGGAAACTAATACTGGTCTCACAGAAAAGGATCACTGCAGAGACTTTAAGAAGCCTCACTCTTCTTGCACTTAATGCGGCATTGTGAGTTTTGTATTCAATTCCGATATAATTTCAGTGTTTCATCGTCAATGTGTATGTCCAAGGAGTACATTGTACCTGCAGTGGTGTGTCACGGGGATGCTCAAAACACCCACTGTAAGAAGTGTCTCTATTCTTATACTTAATGCGGCATTGTGCCTTTTGTATTTAATTCCGACTCGATTTCTGTGTTTCATCGTGAATGTGAAGGTCCAAGGAGTACATTGAACCTACAGTGGTGTATGGGAAACTATTACTGGTCTCACAGGAAAGGATCAAAGCACAGACTCTAAGAAGTCACACTCTTCTTGCACTTAAGGCGGCATTGTGCCTTTTGTATTTAATATCGATGCGATTTCTGTGTTTCATCGTCAATGTGAATGTCAAAGGAATACATTGAACCTGCAGTGGTGTATCGGAAACTAATACTGGTCTCACGGGAAAGGATCAAAGCACAGATTCTAAGAAGTCTCACTCATCTTGCACTTAAGGCGGCATTGTGAGTTTTGTATTCAATTCCGATTTAATTTCAGTGTTTCATCGTCAATGTGTATGTCCAAGGAATACATTGAACCTGCAATGGTGTGTCAGAACGTAATACTGGTCTCACAGGGAATGCTCAAGGCACCGGGTGTAAGAAGAGTCTCTGTTCTTGTACGTAAGGCGGAATTGTGAATTTTGTATTTAATTCCGATGAGATTTCTGTGTTTCATCGTCAATGTGAATGTCCAAGGAATACATTGAACCTGCAGTGATGAATCGGAAACTAATACTGGTCTCACAGTAGAAGATCAGAGCACAGACTCTAAGAAGTCACACTCTTCTTGAACTTAAGGCGGCATTGTGCCTTTTGTATTTAATACCGATGCGATTTCTGTTTTTTATCGTCAATGTGAATGTCCAAGGAATAAATTGAACCTGCAGTGGTGTATCGGAAACTAATACTGGTCTCACAGGGAAAGCTCAAAGCACCGACTGTAAGAAGAGGCTGTATTCTTGTACTTAAGGCGGCATTGTGCCTTTTGTATTTAATTCCGATGCGATTTCTGTGTTTCATCGTCAATGTGAAGGTCCAAGGAAGACATTGAACCTGCAGTGGTGTATCGGAAACTAATACTGGTCTCACAGGAAAGGAACAAAGCACAGACTCTAAGAAGCCTCACTCTTCTTGCACTTATGGCGGCATTGTGCCATTTGTATTTAATTCCGATGCGATATCTGGGTTTCATCGTCAATGTAAAGGTTCAAGAAATACATTGATAATGCAGTTGTATATCGGAAACAAATACTGGTCTCACAGGAAAGGATCAATGCACAGACTCGAAGAAGTCACACTCTTCTTGCACTTAAGGCGGCATTCTGCTTTTTGTATTAGATTCCGATGCGATTTCTGTGTTTCATCGTCAATGTGAATGTCCAAGGAATACATTGAACCTGCAGTGGTGTATCGGAAAATAATACTGGTCTCGCAGGAAAGGATCAAAGCACAGACTCTAAGAAGTCTCACTCTTGTTGCACTTAAGGCGGCATTGTGCCTTTTGTATTTAATTCCGATGCGATTTCTGTGTTTCATCGTCAATCTGAAGGTCCAAGGAATACATTGAACCTGCAGTGGAGTATCGGAAACTAAAACTGGTCTCACAGGAAAGGATCAATGCACAGACTCTAAGAAGTCTCACTCGTCTTGCACTTAAGGCGGCATTGTGCCTTATGTATTTAATTCCGATGTGATTTCTGTGTTTCATCGTCAATGTGAAGGTCCAAAGAATACATTGAACCTGCAGTGGTATATTGGAAACTAATACTGCTCTCACAGGAAAGGATCAAAGCACTGACTCAAAGAAGTCTCACTCTTCTTGCACTTAAGGCGGCGTTGTGCCATTTGTATTTAATTAGGATGCGATTTCTGTGTTTTATCGTCAATGTAAAGGTCCATGGAATACATTGAACCTGCAGTGGTGTAACGGAAAATAATACTGCTCTCACAGGAAAGGATCAAAGCACTGACTCTAAGAAGTCACACTCTTCTTGCACTTAAGGCGGCATTCTGCCTTTTGTATTAAATTCCGATTCGATTTCTGTGTTTCATCAGCAATGTGAATGTCCAAGGAATACATTGAACCAGCAGTGGTGTATCGGAAACTAATACTGGTCTCGCAGGAAAGGATTAAAGCACAGACTCTAAGAAGTCTCACTCTTGTTGCACTTAAGGCGGCATTGTGCCTTTTGTATTTAATTCCAATGCGATTTCTGGGTGTCATCGTCAATGTGAAGGTCCAAGGAATACTTTGAACCTGCAGTGGAGTATCGGAAACTAATACTGGTCTCACAGGAAAGGATCAATGCACTGACTCTAAGATGTCTCACTCTTCTTGCATTTAAGGCGGCATTGTGCCTTTTATATTTAATTCCGATGGGATTTCTGTGTTTCATCGTCAGTGTATAGGTCCATGGAATACATTGAACCTGCAGTGGTGTAACGGAAAATAATACTGCTCTCACAGGAAAGGATCAAAGCACTGACTCTAAGAAGTCTCACACTTCTTGCACTTAAGGCGGCATTGTGCCTTTTGTATTTAATTCCGATCTAATTTCAGTGTTTCATCGTCAATGTGTATGTCCATGGAATACATTGAACCTGCAGTGGTGTATCGGAAACTAATACTGGTCGCACAGGAAAAGATCAAAGCACAGACACTAAGAAGTCTCACTCTTCTTGCACTTAAGGCGGCATTTTACCTTTGGATTTATCTCCGATGTGATTTCTGTGTTTCATCGTCAATGTGACGGTCCAAGGAATGCATTGAACCTGCAGTGCTTTATCGGAAACTAATACTGGTCTCACAGGAAAGGATCAAAGCACAGACTCTAAGAAGTTTCACTCTTCTTGCAATTAAAGCGGCATTGTGCCTTTTGTATTTCGATCCGATGCGATTTCTGTGTTTCTTCGTCAATGTGAAGGTCCATGGAATACATTGAACCTGCAGTGGTGTATCGGAAACTAATACTGCCCTTACAGGAAAGGATCAAAGCACTGACTCTAAGGAGTCTCACTCTTCTTGCACTTAAGGCGGCATTGTGCCTTTTGTATTTAATTCCGATCTAATTTCAGTGTTTCATCGTCAATGTGTATGTCCATGGAATACATTGAACCTGCAGTGGTGTATCGGATACTAATACTGGTCTCACAGGGAATAATCAAATCACCGACTGTAAGAAGAGTCTCTATTCTTGTACTTAAAGCTGCATTGTGCCTTTTGTACTTAATTCCGACGCGATTTCTGAGCTTCATCGTCAATGTGAAGATACAAGGAATACAATGAACCTGCAGTGGTGTGTCGGAAACTAATACTGGTCTCACAGGGAATGCTGAAAGCACCGACTGTAAGTAGAGTCTCTGTTCTTGTACTTAAGGTAGCATTGTGCCTTTTGTATTTAATTCCGATGCGATTTCTGTGTTTCATCGTCAATGTGTATGTCCAAGGAATACATTGAACCTGCAGTGGTGTATCGGAAACTAATACTGGTCTCACAGGAAAGGATCAAAGCACAGACTCTAAGAAGTCTCACTCTTCTTGCACTTAAGGCGGCGTTGTGCCATTTGTATTTAATTCCGATGCGATTTCTGTGTTTCATCGTCAATGTGAAGGTTCAAGGAATACATTGAACCTGCAGTGGTATATCGGAAACCAATACTGGTCTCACAGGAAAGGATCAATTCACAGGCTCGAAGAAGTCACACTCTTCTTGCACTTAAGGCGGCATTCTGCCTTTTGTATTAAATTCCGATTCGATTTCTGTGTTTCATCAGCAATGTGAGTGTCCAAGGAATACATTGAACCTGCAGTGGGGTATCGGAAACTAATACTGGTCTCACAGGAAAGGATCAATGCACAGACTCTAAGAAGTCTCACCCGTCTTGCACTTAAGGCGGCATTGTGCCTTATGTATTTAATTCCGATGCGATTTCTGTGTTTCATCGTCAATGTGAAGGTCCAAAGAATACATTGTACCTGCAGTGGTATATTGGAAACTAATACTGCTCTCACAGGAAAGGATCAAAGCACTGACTCAAAGAAGTCTCACTCTTCTTGCACTTAAGGCGGCGTTGTGCCATTTGTATTTAATTCCGATGCGATTTCTGTGTTTTATCGTCAATGTGAAGGTTCAAGGAATACATTGAACCTGCAGTGGTATATCGGAAACTAATACTGGTCTCACAGGAAAGGATCAATTCACAGGCTCGAAGAAGTCACACTCTTCTTGCACTTAAGGCGGCATTCTGCCTTTTGTATTAAATTCCGATGCGATTTCTGTGTTTCATCAGCAATGTGAATGTCCAAGGAATACATTGAACCAGCAGTGGTGTATCGGAAACTAATACTGGTCTCGCAGGAAAGGATTAAAGCACAGACTCTAAGAAGTCTCACTCTTGTTGCACTTAAGGCGGCATTGTGCCTTTTGTATTTAATTCCAATGCGATTTCTGGGTGTCATCGTCAATGTGAAGGTCCAAGGAATACTTTGAACCTGCAGTGGAGTATCGGAAACTAATACTGGTCTCACAGGAAAGGATCAATGCACTGACTCTAAGATGTCTCAGTCTTCTTGCATTTAAGGCGGCATTGTGCCTTTTATATTTAATTCCGATGCGATTTCTGTGTTTCATCGTCAGTGTATAGGTCCATGGAATACATTGAACCTGCAGTGGTGTAACGGAAAATAATACTGCTCTCACAGGAAAGGATCAAAGCACTGACTCTAAGAAGTCTCACTCTTCTTGCACTTAAGGCGGCATTGTGCCTTTTGTATTTAATTCCGATCTAATTTCAGTGTTTCATCGTCAATGTGTATGTCCATGGAATACATTGAACCTGCAGTGGTGTATCGGAAACTAATACTGGTCGCACAGGAAAAGATCAAAGCACAGACACTAAGAAGTCTCACTCTTCTTGCACTTAAGGCGGCATTTTACCTTTGGATTTATCTCCGATGTGATTTCTGTGTTTCATCGTCAATGTGACGGTCCAAGGAATGCATTGAACCTGCAGTGCTTTATCGGAAACTAATACTGGTCTCACAGGAAAGGATCAAAGCACTGACTCTAAGAAGTTTCACTCTTCTTGCAATTAAAGCGGCATTGTGCCTTTTGTATTTCATTCCGATGCGATTTCTGTGTTTCTTCGTCAATGTGAAGGTCCATGGAATACATTGAACCTGCAGTGGTGTATCGGAAACTAATACTGCCCTTACAGGAAAGGATCAAAGCACTGACTCTAAGGAGTCTCACTCTTCTTGCACTTAAGGCGGCATTGTGCCTTTTGTATTTAATTCCGATCTAATTTCAGTGTTTCATCGTCAATGTGTATGTCCATGGAATACATTGAACCTGCAGTGGTGTATCGGAAACTAATACTGGTCTCACAGGGAATAATCAAATCACCGACTGTAAGAAGAGTCTCTATTCTTGTACTTAAAGCTGCATTGTGCCTTTTGTACTTAATTCCGACGCGATTTCTGAGTTTCATCGTCAATGTGAAGATACAAGGAATACAATGAACCTGCAGTGGTGTGTCGGAAACTAATACTGGTCTCACAGGGAATGCTGAAAGCACCGACTGTAAGTAGAGTCTCTGTTCTTGTACTTAAGGTAGCATTGTGCCTTTTGTATTTAATTCCGATGCGATTTCTGTGTTTCATCGTCAATGTGTATGTCCAAGGAATACATTGAACCTGCAGTGGTGTATCGGAAACTAATACTGGTCTCACAGGAAAGGATCAAAGCACAGACTCTAAGAAGTCTCACTCTTCTTGCACTTAAGGCGGCGTTGTGCCATTTGTATTTAATTCCGATGCGATTTCTGTGTTTCATCGTCAATGTGAAGGTTCAAGGAATACATTGAACCTGCAGTGGTATATCGGAAACCAATACTGGTCTCACAGGAAAGGATCAATTCACAGGCTCGAAGAAGTCACACTCTTCTTGCACTTAAGGCGGCATTCTGCCTTTTGTATTAAATTCCGATTCGATTTCTGTGTTTCATCAGCAATGTGAGTGTCCAAGGAATACATTGAACCTGCAGTGGGGTATCGGAAACTAATACTGGTCTCACAGGAAAGGATCAATGCACAGACTCTAAGAAGTCTCACCCGTCTTGCACTTAAGGCGGCATTGTGCCTTATGTATTTAATTCCGATGCGATTTCTGTGTTTCATCGTCAATGTGAAGGTCCAAAGAATACATTGTACCTGCAGTGGTATATTGGAAACTAATACTGCTCTCACAGGAAAGGATCAAAGCACTGACTCAAAGAAGTCTCACTCTTCTTGCACTTAAGGCGGCGTTGTGCCATTTGTATTTAATTCCGATGCGATTTCTGTGTTTTATCGTCAATGTGAAGGTTCAAGGAATACATTGAACCTGCAGTGGTATATCGGAAACTAATACTGGTCTCACAGGAAAGGATCAATTCACAGGCTCGAAGAAGTCACACTCTTCTTGCACTTAAGGCGGCATTCTGCCTTTTGTATTAAATTCCGATGCGATTTCTGTGTTTCATCAGCAATGTGAATGTCCAAGGAATACATTGAACCAGCAGTGGTGTATCGGAAACTAATACTGGTCTCGCAGGAAAGGATTAAAGCACAGACTCTAAGAAGTCTCACTCTTGTTGCACTTAAGGCGGCATTGTGCCTTTTGTATTTAATTCCAATGCGATTTCTGGGTGTCATCGTCAATGTGAAGGTCCAAGGAATACTTTGAACCTGCAGTGGAGTATCGGAAACTAATACTGGTCTCACAGGAAAGGATCAATGCACTGACTCTAAGATGTCTCAGTCTTCTTGCATTTAAGGCGGCATTGTGCCTTTTATATTTAATTCCGATGCGATTTCTGTGTTTCATCGTCAGTGTATAGGTCCATGGAATACATTGAACCTGCAGTGGTGTAACGGAAAATAATACTGCTCTCACAGGAAAGGATCAAAGCACTGACTCTAAGAAGTCTCACTCTTCTTGCACTTAAGGCGGCATTGTGCCTTTTGTATTTAATTCCGATCTAATTTCAGTGTTTCATCGTCAATGTGTATGTCCATGGAATACATTGAACCTGCAGTGGTGTATCGGAAACTAATACTGGTCGCACAGGAAAAGATCAAAGCACAGACACTAAGAAGTCTCACTCTTCTTGCACTTAAGGCGGCATTTTACCTTTGGATTTATCTCCGATGTGATTTCTGTGTTTCATCGTCAATGTGACGGTCCAAGGAATGCATTGAACCTGCAGTGCTTTATCGGAAACTAATACTGGTCTCACAGGAAAGGATCAAAGCACAGACTCTAAGAAGTTTCACTCTTCTTGCAATTAAAGCGGCATTGTGCCTTTTGTATTTCATTCCGATGCGATTTCTGTGTTTCTTCGTCAATGTGAAGGTCCATGGAATACATTGAACCTGCAGTGGTGTATCGGAAACTAATACTGCCCTTACAGGAAAGGATCAAAGCACTGACTCTAAGGAGTCTCACTCTTCTTGCACTTAAGGCGGCATTGTGCCTTTTGTATTTAATTCCGATCTAATTTCAGTGTTTCATCGTCAATGTGTATGTCCATGGAATACATTGAACCTGCAGTGGTGTATCGGAAACTAATACTGGTCTCACAGGGAATAATCAAATCACCGACTGTAAGAAGAGTCTCTATTCTTGTACTTAAAGCTGCATTGTGCCTTTTGTACTTAATTCCGACGCGATTTCTGAGTTTCATCGTCAATGTGAAGATACAAGGAATACAATGAACCTGCAGTGGTGTGTCGGAAACTAATACTGGTCTCACAGGGAATGCTGAAAGCACCGACTGTAAGAAGAGTCTCTGTTCTTGTACTTAAGGTAGCATTGTGCCTTTTGTATTTAATTCCGATGCGATTTCTGTGTTTCATCGTCAATGTGTATGTCCAAGGAATACATTGAACCTGCAGTGGTGTATCGGAAACTAATACTGGTCTCACAGGAAAGGATCAAAGCACAGACTCTAAGAAGTCTCACTCTTCTTGCACTTAAGGCGGCGTTGAGCCATTTGTATTTAATTCCGATGCGATTTCTGTGTTTCATCGTCAATGTGAAGGTTCAAGGAATACATTGAACCTGCAGTGGTATATCGGAAACCAATACTGGTCTCACAGGAAAGGATCAATTCACAGGCTCGAAGAAGTCACACTCTTCTTGCACTTAAGGCGGCATTCTGCCTTTTGTATTAAATTCCGATTCGATTTCTGTGTTTCATCAGCAATGTGAATGTCCAAGGAATACATTGAACCTGCAGTGGTGTATCGGAAACTAATACTGGTCTCACAGGAAAGGATCAAAACACAGACTCTAAGAAGTGTCACTCTTCTTGCACTTAATGCGGCATTGTGCCTTTTGTATTTAATTCCGATGCGATTTCTGTGTTTCATCGTCAATGTGAAGGTCCAAGGAATACATTGACTCTGCAGTGGAGTATCGGAAAATAATACTGGTCTCACAGAAAGGATCAAAGCACAGACTCTAAGGAGTCTCACTCTTCTTGCACTTTAAGGTGGCACTGCACCTTTTGTATTTAATTCCGATGTAATTTCAGTGGTTTATCGTCAATGTGTATGTCCTAGGAATACATTTAAACTGCAGTGGTGTATCGGACACTAATAATGGTCTCCCAGGAAAGGATCAAAGCACAGACTCTAAGAAGTCTCACTCTTCCTGCACTTAAGGTGGCATTGTGAGTTTAGTATTCAATTCCGATTTAATTTCTGTGTTTCATCGTCAATGTGAAGATCCAAGGAGTACATTGAACCTGCAGTGGTATGTCGGAAACTAATACTGGTCTCACATGAAAGGACCAAAGCATAGACTCTAAGAAGTCACACTCTTCTTGCACTTAAAGCGGCATTGTGCCTTTTGTATTTAATACCGATGAGATATCTGTGTTTCATCGTCAATGTTAATGTCCAAGGAATACATTGAACCTGCAGTGGTGTATCGGAAACTAATACTGGTCTCACAGGAAAGGATCAAAGCACAGACTCTAAGAAGTCTCACTCTTCTTGCACTCAAGTCGCATTGTGCCTTTTGTATTTAATTCCGATCTAATTTCAGTAGTTCTTCGTCAGTGTGTATGTCCAAGGAATACATTGAACATGCAGTGGTGTATCGGAAACTAATACTGGTCTCGCAGGAAGGAATCAAACCACAGACTCCAAGAAGTCTCACTCTTGTTGCACTTAAGGCGGCAATGTGCCTTTTGTGTTTAATTCCGATGCGATTTTAGTGTTTCATCGTCAATGTGTATGTCCAAGGAGTACATTGTACCTGCAGTGGTGTGTCAGAAACTAATACTGGTCTCACAGGGAAAGCTCAAATCACCGACTGAAAGAAGAGTCTCTATTCTTGTACTTAAGGCGGCATTGTGCCTTTTGTATTTAATTCCGATGCGATTTCTGTGTTTTATCGTGAATGTGAAGGTCCAAGGAATACATTGAACCTGCAGTGGTGTATCGGAAACTAATACTGCTCTCACAGGAGTAGATCAAAGCACAGACTCTAAGAAGTCTCATTCTTCTTGCACTTAAGGCGGCATTGTGGCTTTTGTATTTAATTCCGATGCGACATCTGTGTTTCATCGTCAATGTGAATGTCCAAGGAATACATTGAACCTGAGTGGTGTATCGGAAACTAATACTGGTCTCACAGTAAAGGATCAAAGCACAGACTCTAAGAAGTCTGACTCTTCTTGCACTTAAGTCGCATTGTGCCTTTCTTATTTAATTCCGATCTAATTTCAGTGGTTCATCGTCAACGTGTATGTCCAAGGAATACATTGACCCTGCAGTGGTGTATCGGAAACTAATACTGGTCTCACAGGAAAGGATCAAAGCACAGACTCTAAGAAGTCTCACACTTCTTGCACTTAAGTCGTATTGTGCCTTTGGTATTTAATTCCGATCTAATTTCAGTGTTTCATTTTCAACGTGTATGTCCAAGAAATACATTGAACCGGCAGTGGTGTATCGGAAACTAATACTGGTCTCACAGGGAATGCTCAAAGCACCGACTGTAAGAAGAGTCTCTATTCCTGTACTTAAGGCGGCATTGTGAATTTTGTATTTAATTGCGATGCTATTTCTGTGTTTCATCATCAATGTGAAGGTCCAAGGAATACATTGAACCTGCAGTGGTGTATCGGAAACTAATACTGGTCTCACAGGGAAAGCTCAAATCACCGACTGTAAAAAGAGTCTCTATTCTTGAACTTAAGGCGGCATTGTGTCTTTTGTGTCTAATTCCGATGCGATTTCTGTGTTTCATCGTCAATGTGAATGTCCAAGGAATACATTGAACCTGCAGTGGTGTATCGGAAACTAATACTGGTCTCACAGGAAAGGATCAAAGCACAGACTCTAAGAAGTCTCACTCTTCTTGCACTTAATGCGGCATTGTGAGTTTTGTATTCTATTCCGATTTAATTTCAGTGTTTCATCGTCAATGTGTATGTCCAAGGAATACATTGAACCTGCAGTGGTGTGTCAGAAACTAATACTGGTCTCACAGGGAATGCTCAAAACACCGACTGTAAGAAGAGTCTCTATTCTTATACTTAAGGCGGCATTGTGCCTTTTGTATTTAATTCCGATGCGATTTCTGTGTTTTATCGTGAATGTGAAGGTCCAAGGAATACATTGAACCTGCAGTGGTGTATCGGAAACTAATACTGGTCTCCCAGGAGTAGATCAAAGCACAGACTCTAAGAAGTCTCATTCTTCTTGCACTTAAGGCGGCATTGTGGCTTTTGTATTTAATTGCGATGCGATATCTGTGTTTCATCGTCAATGTGTATGTCCAAGGAATACATTGAACCTGAGTGGTGTATCGGAAACTAATACTGGTCTCACAGTAAAGGATCAAAGCACAGACTCTAAGAGGTCTGACTCTTCTTGCACTTAAGTCGCATTGTGCCTTTTTTATTTAATTCCGATCAAATTTCAGTAGTTCATCGACAGTGTGTATGTCCAAGGAATACATTGAACCTGCAGTGGTGTATCGGAAACTAATACTGGTCTCACAGGGAAAGCTCAAATCACCGAAAGTATGAAGAGTCTTTTTTTTTGTACTTAAGGCGGCATTGTGCCTTTTGTATTTAATTCCGATGCGATTTCTGTGTTTCATCGTCAATGTGAATGTCCAAGGAATACATTGAACCTGCAGTGGTGTATCGGAAACTAATACTGGTCTCACAGGAAATGATCAAAGCACAGACCCTAAGAAGTATCACTCTTCTTGCACTTAAGGCGGCATTGTGCCATTTGTATTTCATTCCGATGCGATTTCTGTGTTTCATCGTCAATGTGAAGGTCCAAGGAATACATTGAACCTGCAGATGTGTATCGGAAACTAATACTGGTCTCACAGGAAAGGATCAAATCACAGACTCTGAGAAGTCTCACTCTTCTTGCACTTAAGGCGGCATTGTGAGTTTTGTATTAAATTCCGATTTAATTTCAGTGTTTCATCGTCAATGTGTATGTCCAAGGAATACACTGAACCTGCAGTGGTGTGTCAGAAACTAATACTGGTCTCACAGGGAATGCTCAAAACACCGACTGTAAGAAGAGTCTCTATTCTTATACTTAAGGCGGCATTGTGCCATTTGTAATTAATTCCGATGCGATTTCTGTGTTTTATCGCGAATGTGAAGGTCCAAGGAATACATTGAACCTGCAGTGGTGTATCGGAAACTAATACTGGTCTCACAGGAGAGGATCAAAGCACAGACTCTAGGAAGTCTCATTCTTCTTGCACTTAAGGCGGCATTGTGGCTTTTGTATTTAATTCCGATGCGATATCTGTGTTTCATCGTCAATGTGAATGTTGTAACGTCTAGAGAAACAAAAACAATATATTATGTAGTAATTAGAGATTTAGATGTATCATATTGTGTCATTGTATAAAATTATGTATTTTTTTTTATTATTTATTTCTGAAAACGTCTGCGTCGGCGAGTAATAAAACCGACACAGAAGATAAATGTTAAACAGAGATTAAAAAAGGAACTAGTATATAATACGTGTTGAATATGAATGTCTTTGTCGTCTTAATTTGGAAGTTGTGCGAGTAAGATCTCCTGTTGTTGTCGTAGAGAACGCCAATGTAGCATTCTTTTGTCGAGACTAAGCAATGTACGCCATTACGTGTGAATTCACAAAGGTCTGTAATCACTGAGATATTTAAAGGTTTTAATAGAGGTGTTTAAATGAAAACTTGTATTATTTATTGTTAAGCTTCCTTGCATATTATCCCATCCTGTTGAGACATTTTTCAGTTATATAAATATTATCTGTGGTGCTGAGCTGCGTGGAGAACGAAGAGCCGCTGCCGCGGCGTATTTAAACGACTTACAATATAGTCGAACATAACGCAAGGAAGCGGTAAAATAATAGTAAAATAATATTATTTCTTTTAGCTTCCAGACTGGCAGTGAGGATCAGCGGATTTTATGATGTGTTGCAGATTGACGCGGGCTGCTGATAGGATATAATTTACAGTGCAAATAATTTAATGTACCTTCAGAATCTGATAGGAATCTTGCTGTGCTCTGTTCTGATCTGGCAAACTTTATAGTGACAACGTATTTTTGAATGAGAGTCTCATGTTCTTGGGCTAGTCGTGGTATGAAATAGCATTTTAACGAGAAATAAAATCCACTGCGAACTTGTGTTTTTGAACGATCACACGAACTGTAACATCAGTGTTCATAACAAAGTAATTTTAACTTTTACTCACTATAAAGTAGGGAAGATATATTGATTCTTAGCATGAGTTGCAGTTATGAAAAATCGTTCCTTAAATTGTAGGCCAGATACAGAACAATAAGACTTCCATATATACAATTTATTCCGCTAAAAGGTAATGATGATAAAGAAAAGCAAAGCACAGCATTGCTAAAAGTATTTCACGTAACTCTTTTCGTAAATGTGTTGTTACAAAGAGAATTAATAAACCAAAGAGCAACAATTTTACAATCCGCGAGAGAGTATGTACGTGAAAATGTCCAAGGAATACATTGAACCCGAGTGGTGTATCGGAAACTAATACTGGTCTCACAGTAAAGGATCAAAGCACAGACTCTAAGAAGTCTGACTATTCTTGCACTTAAGTCGCATTATGCCTTTTTTATTTAATTCCGATCTAATTTCAGTGTTTCATCGTCAACGTGTATGTCCAAGGAATACATTGACCCTGCAGTGGTGTATCGGAAACTAATACTGGTCTCACAGGAAAGGATCAAAGCACAGACTCTAAGAAGTCTCACACTTCTTGCACTTAAGTCGTATTGTGCCTTTTGTATTTAATTCCGATCTAATTTCAGTGTTTCATCGGCAACGTGTATGTCCTAGAAATACATTGAACCTGCAGTGGTGTATCGGAAACTAATACTGGTCTCACAGGGAATGCTCAAAGCACCGACTGTAAGAAGAGTCTCTATTCCTGTACTTAAGGCGGCATTGTGAATTTTGTATTTAATTGCGATGCGATTTCTGTGTTTCATCATCAATGTGAAGGTCCAAGGAATACATTGATGATGTAGTGGTGCATCGGAATCTAATACTGGTAAACAGGAACGGATCAAAGCACAGACAATAAGAAGTCCCACTCTTCTTGCACTTAAGGGGGCATTGTGCCTTTTGTATTTAATTCCGATCTAATTTCAGTAGTTCATCGTCAGTGTGTATGTCCAAGGAATACATTGAACCTGCAGTGGTGTATCGGAAACTAATACTGGTCTCACAGGGAAAGCTCAAATCACCGACTGTAAGAAGAGTCTCTATTCTTGTACGTAAGGCGGCATTGTGCCTTATGTATTTATTTCCGATGCGATTTCTGTGTTTCATCGTGAAAGTGAATGTCCAAGGAATACATTGAACCTGCTGTGGTGTATCGGAAACTAATACTGGTCACACAGGAAAGGATCAAAGCACAGACCCTAAGAAGTGTCACTCTTCTTGCACTTAAGGCGGCATTGTGCCATTTGTATTTCATTCCGATGCGATTTCTGTGTTTCATCGTCAATGTGAAGGTTCAAGGAATACATAGAACCTGCAGTGGTATATCGGAAACTAATACTGGTCTCACAGGAAAGGATCAAAGCACACACTCGAAGAAGTCACACTCTTCTTGCACTTAAGGCAGCATTCTGCCTTTTGTATTTCATTCCGATGCGATATCTGTGTTTCATCGTCAATGTGAATTTCCAAGGAATACATTGAACCTCAGTGGTGTATCGGAAACTAATACTAGTCTCACAGGAAAGGATCAATGCACAGACTCTAAGAAGTCTCACTCTTCTTGCACTTAAGGCGGCATTGTGCCTTTTGTATTTAATTCCGATGCGATCTCTGTGTTTCATCGTCAATGTGAAGGTCCAAGGAATACATAGAACCTGCAGCGGTGTATCAGAAACTAATACCGGTCTCACAGGAAAGGATCAAAGCACAGACTCTAAGAAGTCTCACTCTTCTTGTACTTAAGCCGGCATTGTGCTTTCTGTATTTAATTCCGATGCAATTTCTGTGTTTCATCGTCAATGTGAAGGTCCAAGGAATACATTGAACCTGCAGTGGTGTATCGGAAACTAATACTGGTCTCACAGGGAATGCTCAAAACACCGACTGTGAGAAGAGTCTCTACTCTTATACTTAAGTCGGCATTGTGCCTTTTGTATTTAATTCCGATGCGATTTCTGTGTTTTATCGTCAATGTGAAGGTCCAAGAAATACATTGAACCTGCAGTGGTGTATCGGAAAATAATACTGGTCTCACAGGAGAAGATCAAAGCACAGACTCTAAGAAGTCTCACTCTGCTTGCACTTAAGGCGGCATTGAGCCTTTGGATTTATCTGCGATGTGATTTCTGTGTTTCATCGTCAATATGAAGGTCCAAGGAATACATTGAATTGGCAGTGGTTTATCGGAAACTAATACTGGTCTCACAGGAAAGGATCAAAGCACAGACTCTAAGAAGTGTCACTCTCCTTGCCCTTAATGCGGCATTGTGCCTTCTGCATTTAATTCCGATGCGATTTCTGTGTTTCATCGTAAATGTGAAGGTCTAAGGAATAAATTGACCCTGCAGTGGAGTATCGGAAACTAATACTGGTCTCACAGGAATGGACCAAAGCACAGACTTTAAGAAGTCTCACTCTTCTTGCACTTAAGGCGGCACTGCGCCTTTAGTATTTAATTCCGATGTAATTTCAGTGGTTTATCGCCAATGTGTGTGTCCTAGGAATACATTGAACCTGCAGTGGTGTATCGGAAACTAATACTGGGTCTCAATGGAAATAATCAAAGCACAGACTCTAAGATGTCTCAAACTCCTTACACTTAAGGGGGCATTGTGAGTTTTGTATTCAATTCCGATTTAATTTCAGTGTTTCATCGTCAATGTGTATGTCCAAGGAATACATTGAACCTGCAGTGGTGTGTCAGAAACTATTACTGGTCTCATAGGGAATGCTCAGAACACCGACTGTAAGAAGAGTCTCTATTCTTATACTTAAGGCGCCATTGTGCTTTTTGTATTTAATTCCGACGCGATTTCTGTGTTTCATCGTCAATGTGAAGGTCCAAGGAGTACATTGCACCTGCAGTGGTGTGTCGGAAACTAATACTGGTCTCACAGGAAAGGATCAAAGCACAGCCTCTAAGAAGTCACACCCTTCTTGCACTTAAGGCGGCATTGTGCCTTTTGTATTTAATTCCGATCTAATTTCAGTGTTTCATCGTCAACGTGTATGTCCAAGGAATACATTGAACCTGTAGTTGTGTATCGGAAACTAATACTGGTCTCACAGGGAATGCTCAAAGCACCGACTGTAAGAAGAGTCTCTTTTCCTGTACTTAAGGCGGCATTGTGCCTTTTGTATTTAATTGCGATGCGATTTCTGTGTTTCATCGTCAATGTGAAGGTCCAAGGAATACATTGAACCTGCAGAGGAGTATCGGAAACTAATACTGGCCTCAATGGAAAGAATCAAACCACAGACTCTAAGAAGTCTCACACTTCTTGCACTTAAGGCGGCATTGTGAGTTTTGTATTCAATTCCGATCTAATTTCAGTGTTTCATCGTCTACGTGTATGTCCGAGGAATACATTGAACCTGCAGTGGTGTATCGGAAACAAATACTGGTCTCGCAGGAATGGATCAAAGCACAGACTCTAAGAAGTCTCACTCTTGTTGCACTTAAGGCGGCATTGTGCCTTTTGTATTTAATTCCGATGCGATTTCTGTGTTTCATCGTCAATGTGAGGGTCCAAGGAATACATTGAAACTGCAGAGGTGTATCGGAAACTAATACTGGCCTCACAGGAAAGGATCAATGCACAGACTCTAAGAAGTCTCACTCTTCTTGCACTTAAGGTGGAATTGTGCCTTTTGTATTTAATTCCGATGCGATTTCTGTGTTTCATCGTCAATGTGAAGGTCCAAGGAATACATTGAACCTGCAGTGGTGTATCGGAAACTAATACTGCTCTCACAGGAAAGGATCAAAGCACTGACTCTGAGAAGTCTCACTCTTGTTGCACTTAAGGCGGCATTGTGCCTTTTGTATTCAATTCCGATCTAATTTCAGTGTTTCATCGTCAAAGTGTATGTCCAAGGAATACATTGAACCTGCAGTGGTATATCGGAAACTAATACTGGCCTCACAGGAAAGGATCAAAGCACAGACTATAAGGAGTCAAACTCTTCTTGCACTTAAGGCCGCATTGTGCCTTTGATATTTAATTCCGATGCGATTTGTGTGTTTCATCGTCAATGTGAGTGTCCAAGGAATACGTTGAACCTGCAGTGGTGTATCGGAAACTAATACTGGTCTCACAGGAAAGGATCAAAGCACAGACTCTATGAAGTCTCACCCTTCTTGCACTTAAGGCGACATTGTGCCTTTTGTATTTAATTCCGAAGCGATTTCTATGTTTCATCGTCAATGTGAAGGTCCAAGGAATACATTGAACCTGCAGTGGAGTATTTGAAACTAATACTGGTCTCACAGGCTCACAGGAAACGTTCAATGCACAGACTCTAGGAAGTCTCACTCTTCTCGCATTTAAGGTGGCATTGAACCATTTGTATTTAATTCCAATGCGATTTCTGTGTTTCATCGTCACTGTGAAGGTTTAAGGAACACATTGTACCTGCAGTGGTGTATCGGAGTCTAATACTGGTCGCACAGGGACGGATCAAAGCACAGACTCTAAGAAGTCACACTCTTCTTGCACTTAAGGCGGCATTGTGCCTTTTGCATTTAATACCGATGCGATTTCTGTGTTTCATCCTCAATGTGATTGTCCAAGGAATACATTGAACCTGCAGTGGTGTATCGGAAACTAATATTGGTCTCACAGTAAAGGATCAAAGCACAGACTCTAAGAAGTGTCACTCTTCTTGCACTTAAGTCGCATTGTGCCTTTTGTATTTAATTCCGATCTAATTTCAGTGTTTCATCGTCAACGTGTATGTCCGAGGAATACATTGAACCTGCAGTGGGGAATCGGAAACTAATACTGGTCTCACAGGAAAGGATCAAAGCCCAGACTCTAAGAAGTCTCACTCTTCTTGCACTTAAGTCGTATTGTGCCTTTTGTATTTAATTCCGATCTAATTTCAGTGTTTCATCGTCAACGTGTATGTCCAAGGAATACATTGAACCTGTAGTGGAGTATCGGAAACTAATACTGGTCTCACAGGGAATGCTCAAAAGCACCGACTGTAAGAAAAGTCTCTATTCCTGTACTTAAGGCGGCATTGTGCCCTTTGTATTTAATTGCGAAGCGATTCTGTGTTTCATCATCAATGTGAAGGTCCAAGGAATACATTGAACCTGCAGTGGTGCATCGGAAAGTAATACTGATTCACAGGAAAGGTTTAAAGTACAGACTATAAGAAGTCCCACTCTTCTTGCACATAAGGCGGCATTGTGCCTTTTCTATTTATTTCCGACCTAATTTCAGTAGTTCATCGACAGTGTGTATGTCCAAGGAATACATTGAACCTGCAGTGGTGTATCGGAAACTAATACTGGTCTCACACGGAAAGCTCAAAGCGCCGACTGTAAGAAGAGTCTGTATTCTTGTACTTAAGGCGGCATTGTGCCTTTTGTATTTAATTCCTATGCGATTTCTGTGTTTCATCGTCAATGTCAACGTGTAAGGAATACAATGAACTTGCAGTGGTGTATCGGAAACTAATACTGGTCTCGCAGGAAAGGATCAAAGCACAGACTCTAAGAAGTCTCACTCTTGTTGCACTTAAGGCAGCATTGTGTCTTTTGTATTTAATTCCGACGCGATTTCTGTGTTTCATCGTCAATGTGGAGGTCCAAGGAATACATTGAACCTGCAGTGGTGTATCGGAAACTAATACTGTTCTCACAGGAAAGGATCAAAGCACTGACGCTAAGAAGTCTCACTCTTGTTGCTCTTAAGGCGGCATTGTGCCTTTTGTATTTAATTCCGATCTAATTTCAGTGTTTCATCGTCAAAGTGTATGTCCATGGAATACATTGAACCAGCAGTGGTGTATCGGAAACTAATACTGGTCTCACAGGGAATGCTCAAAACAATGACTGTAAGAAGAGTCTATATTCTTGTACTTAAGGCTGCATTGTGCCTTTTGTATTTAATTCCGACGCGATTTCTGAGTTTCGTCGTCAATGTGAAGGTCCAAGGAATACATTGAACCTGCAGTGGTGTGACGGAAACTAATACTGGTCTCACAGGGAATGCTCAAAGCACCGACTGTAAGAAGAGTTTATGTTCTTGTACTTTAGGTAGCATTGTGCCTTTTGTATTTAATTCCGATGCGATTTCTGTGTTTCATCGTCAATGTGATGGTACAAGGAATACATTGAACCTGCAGTGGTGCATCGGAAAATAATACTGGTCTCACAGGAAAGGAACAAATCACAGACTCTAAGAAGTGTCACTCTTCTTGCACTTAAGGCGGCATTGTGCCTTTTGTATTTAATTCCGATGCGATTTCTGTGTTTCATCGTCAATGTGAAGGTCCAAGGAATACATTGAACCTGCAATGGAGTATCGGAAACTAATACTGGTCTCACAGGCTCACAGGAAAGGATCAATGCACAGACTCTAAGATGTCTCACTCTTCTTGCTCTTATGGCGGCATTGTGCCTGTTGTATTTATCTCCGATGTCATTTCTGTGTTTCATCGTCAATGTGAAGGTCCAAGGAATTCATTGAACCTGCAGTGGTGTATCGGAAAATAATACTGGTCTCACAGGAAAGGATCAAAGCACAGACTCTAAGAAGTCTCACTCTTCTTGCACTTAAGGCGGCATTGAGCCTTTTTTATTTAAATCCGATCTAATTTTAGTGTTTCATCGTCAATGTGTATGTCCAAGGAATACATTGAACCTGCAGTGGTGTATCGGAAACTAATACTGCTCTCACAGGGAGTGCTCAAAACACCAACTGTAAAAAGAGTCACTATTCTTGTACTTATGGAGGCATTGTGCCTTTTGTATTTAATTCCGATGCGATTTCTGTGTTTCATCGTCAATGTGAAGGTCCAAGGAATAAATAGAACCTGCAGTGGTGTATCGGAAACTAATACTGGTCTCACAGGAAAGGATCAATGCACAGACTCTAAGAAGTCTCACTCTTATTGCACTTAAGTCGGCATTGTGCCTTTTGTATTTAATTCCGATGCGATTTCTGTGTTTCATCGTCGATGTGAAGGTCCAAGGAATACATTGAACCTGCATTGGAGTATCGGAAACTAATACTGGTCTCACAGGCTCACAGGAAAGGATCAATGCACAGACTCTAAGATGTCTCACTCTTCTCGCACTTAAGGCTGCATTGTGCCTTTTGTATTTAATTCCGATGCGATTTCTTTGTTTCATCGTCAATGTGAAGGTCCAAGGAACACTTTGAACCTGCAGTGGTGTATCGGAAACTAATACTGGTCTCACAGGGACGGATCAAAGCACAGACTCTAAGAAGTCTCACCCTTCCTGCACTTAAGGCGGCATTGTGCCTCTTGTATTTCATTCCGATCTAATTTCAGTGATTCATCGTCAATGTGTATGACCAAGGAATACATTGAACCTGCAGTGGTGTGTCGGAAACCAATACTGGTCTCACAGGGAATGCTCAAAACACCGACTGTAAGATGAGTCTCTATTCTTGTACTTAAGGCTGCATTGGGCCTTTTGTATTTAATTCCTCTACATCTACATCTACATCTATACTCCGCGAGCCACCTTACGGTGTGTGGCGGAGGGTACTTATTGTACCACTATCTGATCCCCCCTTCCCTGTTCCATTCACGAATTGTGCGTGGAAAGAACGACTGCTTGTAAGTCTCCGTATTTGCTCTAATTTCTCGGATCTTTTCGTTGTGATCATTACGCGAGATATATGTGGGCGGTAGTAATATGTTGCCCATCTCTTCCCGGAATGTGCTCTCTCGTAATTTCGATAATAAACCTCTCCGTATTGCGTAACGCCTTTCTTGAAGTGTCCGCCACTGGAGCTTGTTCAGCATCTCCGTAACGCTCTCACGCTGACTAAATGTCCCCATGACGAATCGCGCTGCTTTTCGCTGGATCATGTCTATCTCTTCTATTAATCCAACCTGGTAAGGGTCCCATACTGATGAGCAATACTCAAGAATCGGACGAACAAGCGTTTTGTAAGCTACTTCTTTCGTCGATGAGTCACATTTTCTTAGAATTCTTCCTATGAATCTCAACCTGGCGCCTGCTTTTCCCACTATTTGTTTTATGTGATCATTCCACTTCAGATCGCTCCGGATAGTAACTCCTAAGTATTTTACGGTCGTTACCGCTTCCAATGATTTACCACCTATGGCATAATCGTACTGGAATGGATTTCTGCCCCTATGTATGCGCATTATATTACATTTATCTTCGTTTAGGGAAAGCTGCCAGCTGTCGCACCATGCATTAATCCTCTGCAGGTCCTCCTGGAGTACGTACGAGTCTTCTGATGTTGCTACTTTCTTGTAGACAACCGTGTCATCTGCAAATAGCCTCACGGAGCTACCGATGTTGTCAACTAAGTCATTTATGTATATTGTAAACAATAAAGGTCCTATCACGCTTCCCTGCGGTACTCCCGAAATTACCTCTACATCTGCAGATTTTGAACCGTTAAGAATGACATGTTGTGTTCTTTCTTCTAGGAAATCCTGAATCCAATCACAAACCTGGTCCGATATTCCGTAAGCTCGTATTTTTTTCACTAAACGTAAGTGCGGAACCGTATCAAATGCCTTTCTGAAGTCAAGGAATACGGCATCAATCTGCTCGCCAGTGTCTACGGCACTGTGAATTTCTTGGGCAAATAGGGCGAGCTTAGTTTCACATGATCTCTGTTTGCGGAATCCATGTTCGTTATGATGAAGGAGATTTGTATTATCTAAGAACGTCATAATACGAGAACACAAAACATGTTCCATTATTCTACAACAGATTGACGTAAGCGAAATAGGCCTATAATTATTCGCATCTGATTTATGACCCTTTTTGAAAATGGGAACGACCTGCGCTTTCTTCCAGTCGCTAGGTACTTTACGTTCTTCCAGCGATCTACGATAAATTGCTGATAGAAAGGGGGCAAGTTCTTTAGCATAATCACTGTAGAATCTTAAGGGTATCTCGTCTGGTCCGGATGCTTTTCCGCTACTAAGTGATAGCAGTTGTTTTTCAATTCCGATATCGTTTATTTCAATATTTTCCATTTTGGCGTCCGTGCGACGGCTGAAGTCAGGGACCGTGTTACGATTTTCCGCAGTGAAACAGTTTCGGAACACTGAATTCAGTATTTCTGCCTTTCTTCGGTCGTCCTCTGTTTCGGTTCCATCGTGGTCAACGAGTGACTGAATAGGGGATTTAGATCCGCTTACCGATTTTACATATGACCAAAACTTTTTAGGGTTCTTGTTTAGATTGTTTGCAAATGTTTTATGTTCGAATTCGTTGAATGCTTCTCTCATTGCTCTCTTTACGCTCTTTTTCGCTTCGTTCAGCTTTTCCTTATCAGCTATGATTCGACTACTCTTAAACCTATGATGAAGCTTTCTTTGTTTCCGTAGTACCTTTCGTACATGATTGTTATACCACGGTGGATCTTTCCCCTCGCTTTGGACCTTAGTCGGTACGAACTTATCTAAAGCGTACTGGACGATGTTTCTGAATTTTTTCCATTTTTGTTCCACATCCTCTTCCTCAGAAATGAACGTTTGATGGTGGTCACTCAGATATTCTGCGATTTGTGCCCTATCACTCTTGTTAAGCAAATATATTTTCCTTCCTTTCTTGGCATTTCTTATTACACTTGTAGTCATTGATGCAACCACTGACTTATGATCACTGATACCCTCTTCTACATTCACGGAGTCGAAAAGTTCCGGTCTATTTGTTGCTGTGAGGTCTAAAACGTTAGCTTCACGAGTTGGTTCTCTAACTATCTGCTCGAAGTAATTCTCGGACAAGGCAGTCAGGATAATGTCACAAGAGTCTCTGTCCCTGGCTCCAGTTCTGATTGTGTGACTATCCCATTCTATACCTGGTAGATTGAAGTCTCCCCCTATTACAATAGTATGATCACGAAACTTCTTCACGACGTTCTGCAGGTTCTCTCTGAGGCGCTCAACTACTACGGTTGCTGATGCAGGTGGTCTATAGAAGCATCCGACTATCATATCTGACCCACCTTTGATACTTAACTTAACCCAGATTATTTCACATTCGCATTCGCTAATAACTTCACTGGATATTATTGAATTCTTTACTGCTATAAATACTCCTCCACCATTGGCGTTTATCCTATCCTTGCGGTATATATTCCATTCTGTGTCTAGGATTTCGTTACTGTTCACTTCCGGTTTTAACCAACTTTCCGTTCCTAATACTATATGCGCACTATTTCCTTCAATAAGAGATACTAATTCAGGAACCTTGCCCTGGATACTCCTGCAGTTCACCAATATTACGTTAACTTTTCCTGTTTTTGGTCTCTGAGGACGGACATTCTTTATCAACGATGATAATGTCCTCTCTGGTAAGCCGTCAGGTATTTTATCGTTTCGCCCAAGGGGGGGTCCCTCTAGCCTAAAAAACCCCCGTGTGCACGCCACACGTACTCTGCTACCCTAGTAGCTGCTTCCAGTGTGTAGTGCACGCCTGACCTGTCTAGGGGGGCCCTACAGTTCTCCACCCAATAACGGAGGTCGATGAATTTGCAACCATTATAGTCGCAGAGTCGTCTGAGCCTCTGGTTTAGACCCTCCACACGGCTCCAAACCAGAGGACCGCGGTCGACTCTGGGCACTATGCTGCAGATATTAAGCTCAGCTTGCACTCCGCGTGCGATGCTGGTTGTCTTCACCAAATCAGCCAGCCGCCGGAAGGAACCAAGGATGGCCTCAGAACCCAAGCGGCAGGCGTAATTCGTTCCGACATGTGCTACTATCTGCAGCCGGTCACACCCAGTGCGTTCAATAGCTGCCGGAAGGGCCTCCTCCACATTACGGACGAGACCCCCCGGCAAGCACACCGAGTGCACACTGGCATTCTTCCCCGACCTACCCGCTATTTTCCTGAGGGGCTCCATAACCCGCCTAACGTTGGAGCTCCCTATAACTAATAGGCCCGCCCTCTGTGACTGTCGGGACCTTGCCGGAGAATCGGCCACTGGCCCAACAGGCGAGGCACCCTGTGGTGGCTCGGAAACGATGTCATCACCACTAGGAAGCACCCCGTACCTGTTGGAAAGGGGTAAGGCAGCTGCCACGCGGCCAGATCCCACCTTCGCCTTTCGGCCAGGCACGCGCGAGATCACCACTGTCCGCCATTCACCCTGGAGTGATGACTGACCGGTAAGATGCTCACTGCCGGAAGACGCAGCGACATCAGGGGTTCCATGCGATTCCAAGGCCACCGAAGTAGGCATAGGTCTCACCACAGTTGCCCCAACGCCACTACGAGCCGACGCCTGCGCCTCGAGCTCGATGAGCCTAACAGACAAAGCCTCCACCTGCCCCCGAAGGGTGGCCAATTCTCCTTGCGTCCGCTCACAACAACCACATCCCCTACACATGACTATGTTTACCCTACTCTATACAGTGACAAATTCCCAAGATAATCTTCTGATGGGCTACTCTGATAATCAAGAAACACTCACTGAAATACGAGACGCGATTTCTGAGTTTCATCGTCAATGTGAAGGTCCAAGGAATACATTTGACCTGCAGTGGTGTGTCGGAAAGTAATACTGGTCTCTCAGGGAATGCTCAAAGCACCGACTGTAAGAAGAGTCTCTGTTCTTGTACTTAAGGTGACAGTGTGCCTTTTGTATTTAATTCCGACGCGATTTCTGAGTTTCGTCGTCAATGTGAAGGTCCAAGGAATACATTGAACCTGCAGTGGTGAATCGCAAACTAATTCTGGTCTCACAGGCATTGCTCAAAACACCGACTGTAAGAAGAGTCTCTATTCTTGTAAGTAAGGCGGCATTGTGCCTTTTGTATTTAATTCCGATGCTATTTCTGTGCTTCATCGTCAATGTGAAGGTCCAAGGAATACATTGAACCTGCAGTGGTGTATCGGAAACTATTACTGGTCTCACAGGTAAGGATCAATGCACAGACTCTAAGAAGTCTCAATCTTCTTGCATTTAAGGCAGCATTGTGCCTTTTGTATTTAATTCCGATGCGATTTCTGTGTTTCATCGTCAATGTGAAGGTCCAAGGAAAACATTGAACCTGCAGTGGTGTATCGGAAACTAATATTGGTCTCACAGGAAAGGATCAAAGCACAGACTCTAAGAAGTCTCACTCTTCTTGCACTTAAGGCGGCATTGAGCCTTTTTTATTTAAATCCGATCTAATTTCAGTGTTTCATCGTCAATGTGTATGTCCAAGGAATACATTGAACCTGCAGTGGTGTATCGGAAACTAATACTGCTCTCACAGGGAGTGCTCTAAACACCAACTGTAAAAAGAGTCTCTATTCTTGTACTTATGGAGGCATTGTGCCTTTTGTATTTAATTCCGATGTGATTTCTGTGTTTCATCGTCAATGTGAAGGTCCAAGGAATACATTGAACCTGCATTGGAGTATCGGAAACTAATACTGGTCTCACAGGCTCACAGGAAAGGATCAATGCACAGACTCTAAGATGTCTCACTCTTCTCGCACTTAAGGCGGCATTTTGCCTTTTGTATTTAATTCCGATGCGATTTCTGTGTTTCATCGTCAATGTGAAGGTCCAAGGAACACATTGAACCTGCAGTGGTGTATCGGAAACTAATACTGGTATCACAGGGACGGATCAAAGCACAGACTCTAAGAAGTCTCACCCTTCCTGCACTTAAGGCGGCATTGTACCTCTTGTATTTAATTCCGATCTAATTTCAGTGTTTCATCGTCAATGTGTATGACCAAGGAATACATTGAACCTGCAGTGGTGTATCGGAAACTAATACTGGTCTCACAGGGAATGCTCAAAACACCGACTGTAAGAAGAGTCTCTATTCTTGTACGTAAGGCGGCATTGTGCCTTTTGTATTTAATTCCGATGCGATTTCTGTGTTTCATCGTCAATGGGTATGTCCAAGGAATACATTGAACCTGCAGTGGTGTATCGCAAACTAATACTGGTCTCACAGGGAATGCTCAAAGCACAGACTGTAAGAAGAGTCTCTATTCTTGTACGTAAGGCGGCATTCTGCCTTTTGTATTTAATTCCGACGCGATTTCTGAGTCTTCGTAAATGCGAAGGTATAAGGAATACATTGAACCTGCAGTGGTGCATCGGAAACTAATATTGGTCTCACAGGAAAGGATCAATGCACAGACTCTAAGAAGTCTCACTGTTCTTGCACTTAAGGCAGCATTGTGCCTTTTGTATTTAATTCCGATGCGATCTCTGTGTTTCAACGTCAATGTGAAGGTCCAAAGAAAACACTGAACCTGCAGTGGTGTATCGGAGACTAATATTGGTCTCACAGGAAAGGATCAAAGCACAGACTCTAAGAAGTCTCACTCTTCTTGCACTTAAGGCAGCATTGTGCCTTGTATTTAATTCCGATGCGATTTCTGTGTTTCATCGTCAATGTGAAGGTACAAGGAATACATTGAACCTGCAGTGGTGCATCGGAAAATAATACTGGTCTCTCAGGAAAGGATCAAATCACAGACTCTAAGAAGAGTCACTCTTCTTGCACTTAAGGCGGCATTGTGCCTTTTGTACTTAATTCCGATGCGATTTCTGTGTTTCATCGTCAACGTGAAGGTCCAAGGAATACATAGAAACTGCAGTGGTGCATCGGAAACTAATATTGGTCTCACAGGAAAGGATCGAAGCACAGACTCTAAGAAGTCTCACTCTTCTTGCACTTAAGGCGGCATTGTGCCTTTCGTATTTAATTCCGATCTAATTTCAGTGTTTCATCGTCAATGTGTATGTCCAAGGAATACATTGAACCTGCAGTGGTGTATCGGAAACTAATACTGGTCTCACAGGAAAGGATCAGAGCACAGACTCTAAGAAGTCTCAGTCTTCTTGCACTTAAGGCATCATTGTGCCTTTTGTATTTAATTCCGATGCGATTTCAGTGTTTCATCGTCAATGTGAAGGTCCAAGCAATACATTGAACCTGCAGTGGTGTATCGGAAGCTAATACTGGTCTCACAGGAAAGGATCAAAGCACAGACTATAAGAAGTCTTACTCTTCTTGCACTTAAGTCGGCATTGAGCCTTTTGTATTTAATTCCGATGCGATTTCTGTGTTTCATCGTCAATCTGAAGGTCCAAGGAATGCATTGAACCTGCAGTGGTGTATCGCAAACTAATACTGGTCTCACAGGGAGTGCTCAAAACACCGACTGCAAGAAGAGTCTTTATTCTTGTACCTATGGAGGCATTGTGCTTATTGTATTTAATTCCGATGCGATTTCTGTGTTTCATCGTCAATGTGAAGGTCCAAAGGAATAACTTGAAATTGCAGTGGTGTATCGGAAACTAATATTGGTCTCACAGGAAAGGATCAAAGCACAGACTATAAGAAGTCTCACTCTTCTTGCACTTAAGGCGGCATTGAGCCTTTTTTATTTAATTCCGATCTAATTTCAGTGTTTCACCGTCAATGTGTATGTCGAAGGAATACATTGAACCTGCAGTGGTGTATCGCAAACTTATACTGGTCTCACAGGGAGTGTTCAAAACACCGACTGTAAGAAGAGTCTCTATTCTTGTACTTATGGAGGCAATGTGCCTTTTGTATTTAATTCCGATGCAATTACTGTGTTTCATCGTCAATGTGAAGGTCCAAGGAATACATTGAACCAGCAGTGGTGTATCGGAAACTAATACTAGTCTCACAGGAAAGGATCAATGCACAGACTCTAAGAAGTCTCACTCTCCTTGCACTTAAGGCAGCATTGTGCCTTTTGTATTTAATTCCGATGCGATTTCTGTGTTTCATCGTCAATATGAAGGTCCAAGGAAAACATTGAACCTGCAGTGGTGTATCGGAAACTAATACTGGTCTCAGAGGAAAGGATCAAAGCACAGACTCTAAGAAGTCTCACTCTTCTTGCACTTAAGGCGGCCATGAGCCTTTTCATTTAATTCCGATCTAACTTCAGTGTTTCATCGTCAATGTGTATGTCCAAGGAATACATTGAACCTGCAGTGGTGTATCGGAAACTAATACTGGTCTCACAGGAAAGGATCAATGCACAGACTCTAAGAAGTCTTACTCTTCTTGCACTTATGGCGGCATTGTGCCTGTTGTATTTATCTCCGATGTGATTTCTGTGTTTCATCGTCAATTTGAAGGTCCAAGGAATACATTGAACCTGCAGTGGTGTATCGGAAACTAATACTGGTCTCACAGGAACGGATCAAAGCACAGACTCTAAGAAGTCTCACTCTTCTTGCACTTAAGGCGGCATTGAGACTTTTTTATTTAAATCCGATCTAATTTCAGTGTTTCATCGTCAATGTGTATGTCCAAGGAATACATTGAACCTGCAGTGGTGTATCGGAAACTAATACTGGTCTCACAGGAAAGGATCAAAGCACAGACTCTAAGAAGTCTCACTCTTCTTGCACTTAAGGCGGCATTGGGCCTTTTTTATTTAATTCCGATCTAATTTCGGTGTTTCATCGTCAATGTGTATGTCCAAGGAATACATTGAACCTGCAGTGGTGTATCGCAAACTAATACTGGTCTCACAGGGAGTGCTCAAAACTCCGACTGTAAGAAGAGTCTCTATTCTTGTACTTATGGAGGCATTGTGCCTTTTGTATTTAATTCCGATGCGATTTCTGTGTTTCATCGTCAATGTGAAGGTCCAAGGAATACATTGAACCTGCAGTGGTGTATCTGAAAGTAATACTGGTCTCACAGGAAAGGATCAATGCACAGACTCTAAGAAGTCTCCCTCTTCTTGCACTTACGTCGGCATTGTGCCTTTTGTATTTAATTCCGATGCGATTTCTGTGTTTCATCGTCAATGTGAAGGTCCAAGGAATACATTGAACCTGCAGTGGTGTATCGGAAACTAATACTGGTATCACAGGAAAGGATCAATGCACAGACTCTAAGAAGTCTCACTCTTCTTGCACTTAAGGCGGCATTGATTTTTTTTTATTTAATTCCGATCTAATTTCAGCGTTTCATCGTCAATGTGTATGTCCAAGGAATACATTGAACCTGCAGTGGTGCATCGCAAACTAATACTGGTCTCACAGGGAGTCCTCAAAACACCGACTGTAAGAAGAGTCTCTATTCTTGTACTTATGGGGGCATTGTGCCTTTTGTATTTAATTCCGATGCGATTTCTGTGTTTCATCGTCTATGTGAAGGTCCAAGGAATACATTGAACCTGCAGTGGTGTATCGGAAACTAATACTGGCCTCACAGGAAAGGATCAAAGCACAGACTCTAAGAAGTCTCACTGTTCTTGCACTTAAGGCGGCATTGAGCCTTTTTTATTTAATTCCGATCTAAATTCAGTGTTTCATCGTCAATGTGTATGTCCAAGGAATACATTGAACCTGCAGAGGTGTATCACAAACTAATACTGGTCTCCAGGGAGTGCTCAAAACACCGACTGTAAGAAGAGTCTCTATTCTTGTACTTATGGAGGCATTGTGCCTTTTGTATTTAATTCCGATGCGATTTCTGTGTTTCATCGTCAATGTGAAGGTCCGAGGAATACATTGAACCTGCAGTGGTGCATCTGAAACTAATACTGGTCTCACAGGAAAGGATCAATGCACGCACTCTAAGAAGTCTCACTCTTCTTGCACTTAAGTCGGCAATGTGTCTTTTGTATTTAATTCCGATGCGAATTCTGTATTTCATCGGTAATGTGAAGGTCCAAGGAATACATTGAACCTACAGTGGTGTATCGGAAACTAATACTGGTCTCACAGGAAAGGATCATAGCACAGACTCTGAGAAGTGTCACTCTTCTTGCACTTAAGGCCCCATTGAGCCTTTTTTATTTAATTCCGATCTAATTTCAGTGTTTCATCGTCAATGTGTATGTCCAAGGAATACATTGAACCTGCAGTGGTGTATCGCAAACTAATACTGGTCTCACAGGGAATGCTCAATACACCGACTGTAAGAAGAGTCTCTATACTTGTACTTATGGAGGCATTGTGCCTTTTGTATTTAATTCCGATGCGATTTCTGTGTTTCATCGTCAATGTGAAGGTCCAAGGGATACATAGAACCAGCAGTGGTGTATCGGAAACTAATACTGGACTCACAGGAAAGGATCAATGCACAGACTCGAAGAAGTCTCACTCTTCTTGCACTTATGTCGGCATAGTGCCTTTTGTATTTAATTCCGATGCGATTTCTGTGTTTCATCGTCAATGTGAAGGTCCAAGGAATACATTGAACCTGCAGTGGTGTATCGAAAAGTAATACTGGTCTCACAGGAAAGGATCAAAGCACAGACTCTAAGAAGTCTCATTCTTCTTGCACTTAAGGCGGCATTGAGCCTTCTTTATTTAATTCCGATCTAATTTCAGTGTTTCATCGTCAATGTGTATGTCCAAGGAATACATTGAACCTGCAGTGGTGCATCGCAAACTAATACTGGTCTCACAGGGGTGCTCAAAACACCGACTGTAAGAAGAGTCTCTATTCTTGTACTTATGGGGGCATTGTGCCTTTTGTATTTAATTCCGATGCGATTTCTGTGTTTCATCGTCTATGTGAAGGTCCAAGGAATACGTAGAACCCGCAGTGGTGTATCGGAAACTAATACTGGTCTCACATGAAAGGATCAATGCACAGACTCTGAGAAGTCTCACTCTTCTTGCACTTAAGTCGGCATTGTGCCTTTTGTATTTAAATCCGATGCGATTTCTGTGTTTCATCGTCAATGTGAAGGTCCAAGGAATACATTGAACCTGCAGTGGTGTATCGGAAACAAATACTGGTCTCACAGGAAAGGATCAAAGCACAGTCTCTAAGAAGTCTCACTCTTCTTGCACTTATGGCGGCATTGAGCCTTTCTTATTTAATTCCGTTCTAATATCAGTGTTTCATCGTCAATGTGTATATCGAAGGAATACATTGAACCAGCAGTGGTGTGTCGGAAAGTAATACTGGTCTCTCAGGGAATGCTCAAAGCACCGACTGTAAGAAGAGTCTCTGTTCTTGTACTTAAGGTGACAGTGTGCCTTTTGTATTTAATTCCGACGCGATTTCTGAGTTTCGTCGTCAATGTGAAGGTCCAAGGAATACATTGAACCTGCAGTGGTGAATCGCAATTTAATTCTGGTCTCACAGGCATTGCTCAAAACACCGACTGTAAGAAGAGTCTCTATTCTTGTAAGTAAGGCGGCATTGTGCCTTTTGTATTTAATTCCGATGCTTTTTCTGTGCTTCATCGTCAATGTGAAGGTCCAAAGAATACATTGAACCTGCAGTGGTGTATCGGAAACTATTACTGGTCTCACAGGAAAGGATCAATGCACAGACTCTAAGAAGTCTCACTCTTCTTGCACTTAAGGCGGCATTGAGCCTTTTTTATTTAAATCCGATTTAATCTCAGTGTTTCATCGTCAATGTGTATGTCCAAGGAATACATTGAACCTGCAGTGGTGTATCGGAAACTAATACTGCTCTCACAGGGAGTGCTCTAAACACCAACTGTAAAAAGAGTCTCTATTCTTGTACTTATGGAGGCATTGTGCCTTTTGTATTTAATTCCGATGCGATTTCTGTGTTTCATCGTCAATGTGAAGGTCCAAGGAATACACTGAACCTGCAATGGAGTATCGGAAACTAATACTGGTCTCACAGGCTCACAGGAAAGGATCAATGCACAGACTCTAAGATGTCTCACTCTTCTCGCACTTAAGGCGGCATTGTGCCTTTTGTATTTAATTCCGATCTAATTTCAGTGTTTCATCGTCAATGTGTATGACCAAGGAATACATTGAACCTGCAGTGGTGTATCGGAAACTAATACTGGTCTCACAGGGAATGCTCAAAACACCGACTGTAAGAAGAGTCTCTAATCTTGTACGGAAGGCGGCATTGTGCCTTTTGTATTTAATTCCGATGCGATTTCTGTGTTTCATCGTCAATGGGTATGTCCAAGGAATACATTGAACCTGCAGTGGTGTATCGCAAACTAATACTGGTCTCACAGGGAATGCTCAAAGCACAGACTGTAAGAAGAGTCTCTATTCTTGTACGTAAGGCGGCATTCTGCCTTTTGTATTTAATTCCGACGCGATTTCTGAGTCTTCGTAAATGCGAAGGTATAAGGAATACATTGAACCTGCAGTGGTGCATCGGAAACTAATATTGGTCTCACAGGAAAGGATCAATGCACAGACTCTAAGAAGTCTCACTCTTCTTGCACTTAAGGCAGCATTGTGCCTTTTGTATTTAATTCCGATGCCATCTCTGTGTTTCATCGTCAATGTGAAGGTCCAAGGAAAACACTGAACCTGCAGTGGTGTATCGGAGACTAATATTGGTCTCACAGGAAAGGATCAAAGCACAGACTCTAAGAAGTCTCACTCTTCTTGCACTTAAGGCAGCATTGTGCCTTGTATTTAATTCCGATGCGATTTCTGTGTTTCATCGTCAATGTGAAGGTACAAGGAATACATTGAACCTGCAGTGGTGCATCGGAAAATAATACTGGTCTCTCAGGAAAGGATCAAATCACAGACTCTAAGAAGAGTCACTCTTCTTGCACTTACGGCGGCATTGTGCCTTTTGTACTTAATTCCGATGCGATTTCTATGTTTCATCGTCAACGTGAAGGTCCAAGGAATACATAGAAACTGCAGTGGTGCATCGGAAACTAATATTGGTCTCACAGGAAAGGATCAAAGCACAGACTCTAAGAAGTCTCACTCTTCTTGCACTTAAGGCAGCATTGTGCCTTTTGTATTTAATTCCGATGCGATCTCTGTGTTTCATCGTCAATGTGAAGGTCCAAGGAAAACACTGACCCTGCAGTGGTGTATCGGAGACTAATATTTTTCTCACAGGAAACGATCAAAGCACAGACTCTAAGAAGTCTCACTCTTCATGCACTTAAGGCGGCATTGTGCCTTTCGTATTTAATTCCGGTCTAATTTCAGTGTTTCATCGTCAATGTGTATGTCCAAGGAATACATTGAACCTGCAGTGGTGTATCGGAAACTAATACTGGTCTCACAGGGAATGCTCAAAACACCGACTGTAAGAAGAGTCTCTATTCTTGTACTTAAGGCTGCATTCTGCCTTTTGTATTTAATTCCGACGCGATTTCTGAGTCTTCGTAAATGCTAAGGTATAAGGAATACATTGAACCTGCAGTGGTGCATCGGAAACTAATATTGGTCTCACAGGAAAGGATCAAAGCACAGACTCTAAGAAGTCTCACTCTTCTTGCACTTAAGGCAGCATTGTGCCTTGTATTTAATTCCGATGCGATTTCTGTATTTCATCGTCAATGTGAAGGTACAAGGAATACATTGAACCTGCAGTGGTGCATCGGAAAATAATACTGGTCCCTCAGGAAAGGATCAAATCACAGGCTCTAAGAAGTGTCACTCTTCTTGCACTTAAGGCGGCATTGTGCCTTTTGTACTTAATTCCGATGCGATTTCTGTGTTTCATCGTCAACGAGAAGGTCCAAGGAATACATAGAACCTGCAGTGGTGTATCGGAAACTAATACTGGTCTCACAGGAAAGGATCAAAGCACAGACTCTAAGAAGTCTCAGTCTTCTTGCACTTAAGGCATCATTGTGCCTTTTGTATTTAATTTCGATGCGATTTCAGTGTTTCATCGTCAATGTGAAGGTCCAAGCAATACATTGAACCTGCAGTGGTGTATCGGAAGCTAATACTGGTCTCACAGGAAAGGATCAAAGCACAGACTATAAGAAGTCTTACTCTTCTTGCACTTAAGTCGACATTGAGCCTTTTTTATTTATTTCCGATCTAATTTCAGTGTTTCATCGTCAATGTGTATGTCGAAGGAATACATTGAACCTGCAGTGGTGTATCGCAAACTTATACTGGTCTCACAGGGAGTGTTCAAAACACCGACTGTAAGAAGAGTCTCTATTCTTGTACTTATGGAGGCAATGTGCCTTTTGTATTTAATTCCGATGCGATTTCTGTGTTTCATCGTCAATGTGAAGGTCCAAGGAATACATTGAACCAGCAGTGGTGTATCGGAAACTAATACTGGTCTCACAGGAAAGGATCAATGCACAGACTCTAAGAAGTCTCACTCTCCTTGCACTTAAGGCAGCATTGTGCCTTTTGTATTTAATTCCGATGCGATTTCTGTGTTTCATCGTCAATGTGAAGGTCCAAGGAAAACATTGAACCTGCAGTGGTGTATCGGAAACTAATACTGGTCTCAGAGGAAAGGATCAAAGCACAGACTCTAAGAAGTCTCACTCTTCTTGCACTTAAGGCGGCATTGAGCCTTTTTATTTAATTCCGATCTAACTTCAGTGTTTCATCGTCAATGTGTATGTCCAAGGAATACATTGAACCTGCAGTGGTGTATCGCAAACTATTACTGGTCTCACAGGGAGTGCTCAAAACACCGACTGTAAGAAGAGTCTCTATTCCTGTACTTATGGAGGCATTGTGCCTTTTGTATATAATTCCGATGCGATATCTGTGTTTCATCATCAATGTGAAGGTCCAAGGAATACATAGAACCTGCAGTGGTGTATCGGAAACTAATACTGGTCTCACAGGAAAGGATCAACGCACATACTCTAAGAAGTCTCACTCTTCTTGCACTTATGGCGGCATTGTGCCTGTTGTATTTATCTCCGATGTGATTTGTGTGTTTCATCGTCAATTTGAAGGTCCAAGGAATACATTGAACCTGCAGTGGTGTATCGGAAACTAATACTGGTCTCACAGGAAAGGATCAAAGCACAGACTCTAAGAAGTCTCACTCTTCTTGCACTTAAGGCGGCACTGGGCCTTTTTTATTTAATTCCGATCTAATTTCGGTGTTTCATCGTCAATGTGTATGTCCAAGGAATACATTGAACCTGCAGTGGTGTATCGCAAACTAATACTGGTCTCACAGGGAGTGCTCAAAACTCCGACTGTAAGAAGAGTCTCTATTCTTGTACTTATGGAGGCATTGTGCCTTTTGTATTTAATTCCGTTGCGATTTCTGTGTTTCATCGTCAATGTGAAGGTCCAAGGAATACATTGAACCTGCAGTGGTGTATCTGAAAGTAATACTTTTCTCACAGGAAAGGATCAATGCACAGACTCTAAGAAGTCTCCCTCATCTTGCACTTAAGTCGGCATTGTGCCTTTTGTATTTAATTCCGATGCGATTTCTGTGTTTCATCGTCAATGTGAAGGTCCAAGGAATACATTGAACCTGCAGTGGTGTATCGGAAACTAATACTGGTATCACAGGAAAGGATCAATGCACAGACTCTAAGAAGTCTCACTCTTCTTGCACTTAAGGCGGCATTGATTTTTTTTTATTTAATTCCGATCTAATTTCAGTGTTTCATCGACAATGTGTATGTCCAAGGAATACATTGAACCTGCAGTGGTGTATCGGAAGCTAATACTGGCCTCACAGGAAAGGATCAAAGCACAGACTCTAAGAAGTCTCACTGTTCTTGCACTTAAGGCGGCATTGAGCGTTTTTTATTTAATTCCGATCTAAATTCAGTGTTTCATCGTCAATGTGTATGTCCAAGGAATACATTGAACCTGCAGAGGTGTATCACAAACTAATACTGGTCTCCAGGGAGTGCTCAAAACACCGACTGTAAGAAGAGTCTCTATTCTTGTACTTATGGAGGCATTGTGCCTTTTGTAATTAATTCCGATGCGATTTCTGTGTTTCATCGTCAATGTGAAGGTCCGAGGAATACATTGAACCTGCAGTGGTGTATCTGAAACTAATACTGGTCTCACAGGAAAGGATCAATGCACACACTCTAAGAAGTCTCACTCTTCTTGCACTTAAGTCGGCAATGTGTCTTTTGTATTTAATTCCGATGCGAATTCTGTATTTCATCGGTAATGTGAAGGTCCAAGGAATACATTGAACCTGCAGTGGTGTATCGGAAACTAATACTGGTCTCACAGGAAAGGATCATAGCACAGACTCTGAGAAGTGTCACTCTTCTTGCACTTAAGGCCCCATTGAGCATTTTTTATTTAATTCCGATCTAATTTCAGTGTTTCATCGTCAATGTGTATGTCCAAGGAATACATTGAACCTGCAGTGGTGTATCGCAAACTAATACTGGTCTCACAGGGAATGTTCAAAACACCGACTGTAAGAAGAGTCTCTATTCTTGTACTTATGGAGGCATTGTGCCTTTTGTATTTAATTCCGATGCTATTTCTGTGTTTCATCGTCAATGTGAAGGTCCAAGGGATACATAGAACCAGCAGTGGTGTATCGGAAACTAATACTGGTCTCACAGGAAAGGATCAATGCACAGACTCGAAGAAGTCTCACTCTTCTTGCACTTAAGTCGGCATTGTGCCTTTTGTATTTAATTCCGATGCGATTTCTGTGTTTCATCGTCAATGTGAAGGTCCAAGGAATACATTGAACCTGCAGTGGTGTATCGAAAACTAATACTGGTCTCACAGGAAAGGATCAAAGCACAGACTCTAAGAAGTCTCACTCTTCTTGCACTTAAGGCGGCATTGAGCCTTTTTTATTTAATTCCGATCTAATTTCAGTGTTTCATCGTCAATGTGTATGTCCAAGGAATACATTGAACCTGCAGTGGTGCATCGCAACCTAATACTGGTCTCACAGGGAGTGCTCAAAACACCGACTGTAAGAAGAGTCTCTATTCTTGTACTTATGGGGGCATTGTGCCTTTTGTATTTAATTCCGATGCGATTTCTGTGTTTCATCGTCTATGTGAAGGTCCAAGGAATACGTAGAACCTGCAGTGGTGTATCGGAAACTAATACTGGTCTCACATGAAAGGATCAATGCACAGACTCTGAGAAGTCTCACTCTTCTTGCACTTAAGTCGGCATTGTGCCTTTTGTATTTAAATCCGATGCGATTTCTGTGTTTCATCGTCAATGTGAAGGTCCAAGGAATACATTGAACCTGCAGTGGTGTATCGGAAACAAATACTGGTCTCACAGGAAAGGATCAAAGCACAGTCTCTAAGAAGTCTCACTCTTCTTGCACTTAAGGCGGCATTGAGCCTTTCTTATTTAATTCCGTTCTAATATCAGTGTTTCATCGTCAATGTGTATATTGAAGGAATACATTGAACCTGCAGTGGTGTGTCGGAAAGTAATACTGGTCTCTCAGGGAATGCTCAAAGCACCGACTGTAAGAAGAGTCTCTAGTCTTGTACTTATGGAGGCATTGTGCCTTTTGTATTTAATTCCGATGCGATTTCTGTGTTTCATCGTCAATGTGAAGGTCCAAGGAATACATTATTCTGCATTGGAGTATCGGAAACTAATACTGGTCTCACAGGCTCACAGGAAAGGATCAATGCACAGACTCTAAGATGTCTCACTCTTCTCGCACTTAAGGCGGTATTGTGCCTTTTGTATTTAATTCCGATGCGATTTCTGTGTTTCATCGTCAATGTGAAGGTCCAAGGAACACATTGAACCTGCAGTGGTGTATCGGAAACTAATACTGGTATCACAGGGACGGATCAAAGCACAGACTCTAAGAAGTCTCACCCTTCCTGCACTTAAGGCGGCATTGTGCCTCTTGTATTTAATTCCGATCTAATTTCAGTGTTTCATCGTCAATGTGTATGACCAAGGAATACATTGAACCTGCAGTGGTGTATCGGAAACTAATACTGGTCTCACAGGGAATGCTCAAAACACCGACAGTAAGAAGAGTCTCTATTCTTGTACGGAAGGCGGCATTGTGCCTTTTGTATTTAATTCCGATGCGATTTCTGTGTTTCATCGTCAATGGGTATGTCCAAGGAATACATTGAACCTGCAGTGGTGTATCGCAAACTAATACTGGTCTCACAGGGAATGCTCAAAGCACAGACTGTAAGAAGAGTCTCTATTCTTGTACGTAAGGCGGCATTCTGCCTTTTGTATTTAATTCCGACGCGATTTCTGAGTCTTCGTAAATGCGAGGGTATAAGGAATACATTGAACCTGCAGTGGTGCATCGGAAACTAATATTGGTCTCACAGGAAAGGATCAATGCACAGACTCTAAGAAGTCTCACTCTTCTTGCACTTAAGGCAGCATTGTGCCTTTTGTATTTAATTCCGATGCGATCTCTGTGTTTCATCGTCAATGTGACGGTCCAAGGAAAACACTGAACCTGCAGTGGTGTATCGGAGACTAATATTGGTCTCACAGGAAAGGATCAAAGCACAGACTCTAAGAAGTCTCACTCTTCTTGCACTTAAGGCAGCATTGTGCCTTGTATTTAATTCCGATGCGATTTCTGTGTTTCATCGTCAATGTGAAGGTACAAGGAATACATTGAACCTGCAGTGGTGCATCGGAAAATAATACTGGTCTCTCGGGAAAGGTTCAAATCACAGACTCTAAGAAGAGTCACTCTTCTTGCACTTAAGGCGGCATTGTGCCTTTTGTACTTAATTCCGATGCGATTTCTGTGTTTCATCGTCAACGTGAAGGTCCAAGGAATACATAAAAACTGCAGTGGTGCAACGGAAACTAATATTGGTCTCACAGGAAAGGATCAAAGCACAGACTCTAAGAAATCTCACTCTTCTTGCACTTAAGGCAGCATTGTGCCTTTTGTATTTAATTCCGATGCGTTCTCTGTGTTTCATCGTCAATGTGAAGGTCCAAGGAAAACACTGACCCTGCAGTGGTGTATCGGAGACTAATATTGGTCTCACAGGAAACGATCAAAACACAGACTCTAAGAAGTCTCAGTCTTCTTGCACTTAAGGCATCATTGTGCCTTTTGTATTTAATTCCGATGCGTTTTCAGTGTTTCATCGTCAATGTGAAGGTCCAAGCAATACATTGAACCTGGAGTGGTGTATCGGAAGCTAATACTGGTCTCACAGGAAAGGATCAAAGCACAGACTCTAAGAAGTCTCACTCTTCTTGCACTTAAGGCGGCATTGAGCCTTTTTATTTAATTCCGATCTAACTTCAGTGTTTCATCGTCAATGTGCATGTCCAAGGAATACATTGAACCTGCAGTGGTGTATCGCAAACTATTACTGGTCTCACAGGGAGTGCTCAAAACACCGACTGTAAGAAGAGTCTCTATTCTTGTACTTATGGAGGCATTGTGCCTTTTGTATATAATTCCGATGCGATATCTGTGTTTCATCATCAATGTGAAGGTCCAAGGAATACATAGAACCTGCAGTGGTGTATCGGAAACTAATACTGGTCTCACAGGAAAGAATAAATGCACATACTCTAAGAAGTCTCACTCTTCTTGCACTTATGGCGGCATTGTGCCTGTTGTATTTATCTCCGATGTGATTTCTGTGTTTCATCGTCAATTTGAAGGTCCAAGGAATACATTGAACCTGCAGTGGTGTATCGGAAACTAATACTGGTCTCACAGGAAAGGATCAAAGCACAGACTCTAAGAAGTCTCACTCTTCTTGCACTTAAGGCGGCTTTGAGACTTTTTTATTTAAATCCGATCTAATTTCAGTGTTTTATCGTCAATGTGTATGTCCAAGGAATACATTGAACCTGCAGTGGTGTATCGGAAACAAATACTGGTCTCACAGGAAAGGATCAAAGCACAGACTCTAAGAAGTCTCACTCATCTTGCACTTAAGGCGGCATTGGGCCTTTTTTATTTAATTCCGATCTAATTTCGGTGTTTCATCGTCAATATGTATGTCCAAGGAATACATTGAACCTGCAGTGGTGTATCGCAAACTAATACTGGTCTCACAGGGAGTGCTCAAAACTCCGACTGTAAGAAGAGTCTCTATTCTTGTACTTATGGAGGCATTGTGCCTTTTGTATTTAATTCCGATGCGATTTCTGTGTTTCATCGTCAATGTGAAGGTCCAAGGAATACATTGAACCTGCAGTGGTGTATCTGAAAGTAATACTGGTCTCACAGGAAAGGATCAATGCACAGACTCTAAGAAGTCTCCCTCTTCTTGCACTTAAGTCGGCATTGTGCCTTTTGTATTTAATTCCGATGCGATTTCTGTGTTTCATCGTCAATGTGAAGGTCCAAGGAATACATTGAACCTGCAGTGGTGTATCGGAAACTAATACTGGTATCACAGGAAAGGATCAATGCACAGACTCTAAGAAGTCTCACTCTTCTTGCACTAAGTCGGCATTGTGCCTTTTGTATTTAATTCCGATGCGATTTCTGTGTTTCATCGTCAATGTGAAGGTCCAAGGAATAATTTGAACATGCAGTGGTGTATCGGAAACTAATACTGGTCTCACAGGGAGTGCTCAAAACACCGTCTGTAAGAAGGGTCTCTATTCATGTACTTATGGAGGCATTGTACCTATTGTATTTAATTCCGATGCGATTTCTGTGTATCATCGTCAATGTGAAGGTCCAAGGAATACATTGAAATTGCAGTGGTGTATCGGTAACTAATACTGGTCTCACAGGAAAGGATCAAAGCACACACTCTAAGAAGTCTCCCTCTTCTTGCACTTAAGGCGGCATTGACCCTTTTTATTTAATTCCGATCTAATTTCAGTGTTTCATCGTCAATGTGTATGTCCAAGGAATTAATTGAACCTGCAGTGGTGTATCGCAAGCTAATACTGGTCTCACAGGGAGTGCTCAAAACACCGACTGTAAGAAGAGTCTCTATTCTTGTACTTATGGATGCATTGTGCCTTTTGTATTTAATTCCGATGCGATTTCTGTGTTTCATCGTCTATGTGAAGGTCCAAGCAATACATAGAACCTGCAGTGGTGTATCGGAAACTAATACTGGTCTCACAGGAAAGGATCAATGCACAGACTCTGAGAAGTCTCACTCTTCTTGCACTTAAGTCGGCATTGTGCCTTTTGTATTTAATTCCGATGCGATATCTGTGTTTCATCGTCCATGTGAAGGTCCAAGGAATACATTGAACCTGCAGTGGTGTATCGGAAACTAATACAGGTCTCACAGGAAAGGATCAAAGCACAGACACTAAGAAGTCTCACTCTTCTTGCACTTAAGGCGGCATTGAGCCTTTTTTATTTAATTCCGTTCTAATTTCAGTGTTTCATCGTCAATGTGTATGTCCAAGGAATACATTGAACCTGCAGTGGTGTATCGCAAGCTAATACTGGTCTCACAGGGAGTGCTCAAAACACCGACTGTAAGAAGAGTCTCTATTCTTGTACTTATGGAGGCATTGTGCCTTTTGTATTTAATTCCGTTGCGATTTCTGTGTTTCATCGTCAATGTGAAGGTCCAAGGAATACATTGAACCTGCAGTGGTGTATCGTAAACTAATACTGGTCTCACAGGAAAGGATCAATGCACAGACTCTAAGAAGTCTCACTGTTCTTGCACTTAAGTCGGCATTGTGCATTTTGTATTTAATTCCGATGGGATTTCTGTGTTTCATCGTCAATGTGAAGGTCCAAGGAATAAATTGAACCTGCAGTGGTGTATCGCAAACTAATACTGGTCTCACAGGAAAGGATCAATGCACAGACTCTATGAAGTCTCACTCTTCTTGCACTTAAGTCGGCATTGTGCCTTTTGTATTTAATTCCGATGCGATTTCTGTGTTTCATCGTCAATGTGAAGGTCCAAGGAATACAATGAACCTGCAGTGGTGTATCGGAAACTAATACTGGTCTCACAGGAAAGGATCAATGCACAGACTCTGAAAAGTCTCACTCTTCTTGCACTAAAGTCGGCATTGTGCATTTTGTTTTTAATTCCGATGCGATTTCTGTGTTTCATCGTCAATGTGAAGGTCCAAGGAATACATTGAACCTGCAGTGGTGTATCGGAAACTAATACTGGCCTAACAGGAAAGGATCAAAGCACAGACTCTAAGAAGTCTCACTCTTCTTGCACTTAAGGCGGCATTGAGCCTTTTTTATTTAATTCCTATCTAATTTCAGTGTTTCATCGTCAATGTGTATGTCCAAGGAATACATTGAACCTGCAGTGGTGTATCACAAACTAATACTGGTCTCCAGGGAGTGCTCAAAACACCGACTGTAAGAAGAGTCTCTATTCTTGTACTTATGGAGGCATTGTGCCTTTTGTATTTAATTCCGATGCGATTTCTGTGTTTCATCGTCAATGTGAAGGTCCAAGGAATGCATTGAACCTGCAGTGGTGTATCGGAAACTAATACTGGTCTCACAGGAAAGGATCAATGCACAGACTCTAAGAAGTCTCACTCTTATTGCACTTAAGTCGGCATTGTGCATTTTGTATTTAATTCCGATGCGATTTCTGTGTTTCATCGTCAATGTGAAGGTCCAAGGAATAAATTGAACCTGCAGTGGTGTATCGCAAACTAATACTGGTCTCACTGGAAAGGATCAATGCACAGACTCTATGAAGTCTCACTCTTCTTGCACTTAAGTCGGCATTGTGCCTTTTGTATTTAATTCCGATGCGATTTCTGTGTTTCATCGTCAATGTGAAGGTCCGAGGAATACATTGAACCTGCAGTGGTGTATCGGAAACTAATACTGGTCTCACAGGAAAGAATCAATGCACACACTCTAAGAAGTCTCACACTTCTTGCACTTAAGTCGGCAATGTGTCTTTTGTATTTAATTCCGATGCGAATTCTGTATTTCATCGGTAATGTGAAGATCCAAGGAATACATTGAACCTGCAGTGGTGTATCGGAAACTAATACTGGTCTCACAGGAAAGGATCATAGCACAGACTCTAAGAAGTCTCACTCTTCTTGCACTTAAGGCGGCACTGATTTTTTTTTATTTAATTCCGATCTAATTTCAGTGTTTCATCGTCAATGTGTATGTCCAAGAAATACATTGAACCTGCAGTGGTGCATCACAAACTAATACTGGTCTCACAGGGAGTGCTCAAAACACCGACTGTAAGAAGAGTCTCTATTCTTGTACTTATGGGGGCATTGTGCCTTTTGTATTTAATTCCGATGCGATTTCTGTGTTTCATCGTCTATGTGAAGGTCCAAGGAATACATTGAACCTGCAGTGGTTTATCGGAAACTAATACTGGCCTCACAGGAAAGGATCAAAGCACAGACTCTAAGAAGTCTCACTGTTCTTGCACTTAAGGCGGCATTGAGCCTTTTTTATTTAATTCCGATCTAAATTCAGTGTTTCATCGTCAATGTGTATGTCCAAGGAATACATTGAACCTGCAGAGGTGTATCACAAACTAATACAGGTCTCCAGGGAGTGCTGAAAACACCGACTGTAAGAGGAGTCTCTATTCTTGTACTTATGGAGGCATTGTGCCTTTTGTATTTAATTCCGATGCGATTTCTGTGTTTCATCGTCAATGTGAAGGTCCGAGGAATACATTGCACCTGCAGTGGTGTATCGGAAACTAATACTGGTCTCACAGGAAAGGATCAATGCACAGACTCTAAGAAGTCTCACTCTTCTTGCCCTTAAGTCGGCAATGTGTCTTTTGTATTTAATTCCGATGCGAATTCTGTATTTCATCGGTAATGTGAAGGTCCAAGGAATACATTGAACCTGCAGTGGTGTATCGGAAACTAATACTGGTCTCACAGGAAAGGATCATAGCACAGACTCTGAGAAGACTCACTCTTCTTGCACTTAAGGCGGCATTGAGCCTTTTTTATTTAATTCCGATCTAATTTCAGTGTTTCATCGTCAATGTGTATGTCCAAGGAATACATTGAACCTGCAGTGGTGTATCGCAAACTAATACTGGTCTCACAGGGAATGCTCAAAACACCGACTGTAAGAAGAGTCTCTATTCTTGTACTTATGGAGGCATTGTGCCTTTTGTATTTAATTCCGATGCGATTTCTGTGTTTCATCGTCAATGTGAAGGTCCAAGGGATACATAGAACCAGCAGTGGTGTATCGGAAACTAATACTGGTCTCACAGGAAAGGATCAATGCACAGACTCGAAGAAGTCTCACTCTTCTTGCACTTAAGTCGGCATTGTGCCTTTTGTATTTAATTCCGATGCGATTTCTGTGTTTCATCGTCAATGTGAAGGTCCAAGGAATACATTGAACCTGCAGTGGTGTATCGAAAACTAATACTGGTCTCACAGGAAAGGATCAAAGCACAGACTCTAAGAAGTCTCACTCTTCTTGCACTTAAGGCGGCATTGAGCTTTTTTATTTAATTCCGATCTAATTTCAGTTTTTCATCGTCAATGTGTATGTCCAAGGAATACATTGAACCTGCAGTGGTGCATCGCAAACTAATACTGGTCTCACAGGGAGTGCTCAAAACACCGACTGTAAGAAGAGTCTCTATTCATGTACTTATGGAGGCATTGTACCTATTGTATTTAATTCCGATGCGATTTCTGTGTTTCATCGTCAATGTGAAGGTCCAAGGAATACATTGAAATTGCAGTGGTGTATCGGTAACTAATACTGGTCTCACAGGAAAGGATCAAAGCACACACTCTAAGAAGTCTCCCTCTTCTTGCACTTAAGGCGGCATTGACCCTTTTTATTTAATTCCGATCTAATTTCAGTGTTTCATCGTCAATGTGTATGTCCAAGGAATTAATTGAACCTGCAGTGGTGTATCGCAAGCTAATACTGGTCTCACAGGGAGTGCTCAAAACACCGACTGTAAGAAGAGTCTCTATTCTTGTACTTATGGATGCATTGTGCCTTTTGTATTTAATTCCGATGCGATTTCTGTGTTTCATCGTCTATGTGAAGGTCCAAGCAATACATAGAACCTGCAGTGGTGTATCGGAAACTAATACTGGTCTCACAGGAAAGGATCAATGCACAGACTCTGAGAAGTCTCACTCTTCTTGCACTTAAGTCGGCATTGTGCCTTTTGTATTTAATTCCGATGCGATTTCTGTGTTTCATCGTCAATGTGAAGGTCCAAGGAATACATTGAACCTGCAGTGGTGTATCGGAAACTAATACAGGTCTCACAGGAAAGGATCAAAGCACAGACTCTAAGAAGTCTCACTCTTCTTGCACTTAAGGCGGCATTGAGCCTTTTTTATTTAATTCCGTTCTAATTTCAGTGTTTCATCGTCAATGTGTATGTCCAAGGAATACATTGAACCTGCAGTGGTGTATCGCAAGCTTATACTGGTCTCACAGGGAGTGCTCAAAACACCGACTGTAAGAAGAGTCTCTATTCTTGTACTTATGGAGGCATTGTGCCTTTTGTATTTAATTCCGTTGCGATTTCTGTGTTTCATCGTCAATGTGAAGGTCCAAGGAATACATTGAACCTGCAGTGGTGTATCGGAAACTAATACTGGTCTCACAGGAAAGGATCAATGCACAGACTCTAAGAAGTCTCACTCTTCTTGCACTTAAGTCGGCATTGTGCATTTTGTATTTAATTCCGATGGGATTTCTGTGTTTCATCGTCAATGTGAAGGTCCAAGGAATAAATTGAACCTGCAGTGGTGTATCGCAAACTAATACTGGTCTCACAGGAAAGGATCAATGCACAGACCCTATGAAGTCTCACTCTTCTTGCACTTAAGTCGGCATTGTGCCTTTTGTATTTAATTCCGATGCGATTTCTGTGTTTCATCGTCAATGTGAAGGTCCAAGGAATACAATGAACCTGCAGTGGTGTATCGGAAACTAATACTGGTCTCACAGGAAAGGATCAATGCACAGACTCTAAGAAGTCTCACTCTTCTTGCACTTAAGTCGGCATTGTGCCTTTTGTTTTTAATTCCGATGCGATTTCTGTGTTTCATCGTCAATGTGAAGGTCCAAGGAATACATTGAACCTGCAGTGGTGTATCGGAAACTAATACTGGTCTCACAGGAAAGGATCAAATCACGGACTCTAAGAAGTCTCACTCTTCTTGCACTTAAGGCGGCATTGAGACTTTTTATTTAATTCCGATGTAATTTCAGTGTTTCATCGTCAATTTGTATGTCCAAGGAATACATTGGACCTGCAGTGGTGTATCGCAAACTAATACTGGTCTCACAGGGTGTGCTCAAAACACCGGTTGTAAGAAGAGTCTCTATTCTTGTACTTATGGAGGCATTGTGCATTTTGTATTTAATTCCGATGCGATTTCTGTGTTTCATCGTCAATGTGAAGGTCCAAGGAATACGTTGAACCTGCAGTGGTGTATCGGAAACTAATACTGGTCTCACAGGAAAGGATCAATGCACAGACTCTGAGATGTCTCACTCTTCTTGCACTTAAGTCGGCATTGTCCCTTTTGTATTTATTTCCGATGCGATTACTGTGTTTCATCGTCAATGTGAAGCTCCGAGGAATACATTGAACCTGAAGTGGTGTATCGGAAACTAATACTGGCCTAACAGGAAAGGATCAAAGCACAGACTCTAAGAAGTCTCACTCTTCTTGCACTTAAGGCGGCATTGAGCCTTTTTTATTTAATTCCTATCTAATTTCAGTGTTTCATCGTCAATGTGTATGTCCAAGGAATACATTGAACCTGCAGTGGTGTATTACAAACTAATACTGGTCTCCAGGGAGTGCTCAAAACACCGACTGTAAGAAGAGTCTCCATTCTTGTACTTATGGAGGCATTGTGCCTTTTGTATTTAATTCCGATGCGATATCTGTGTTTCATCGTCAATGTGAAGGTCCAAGGAATGCATTGAACCTGCAGTGGTGTATCGGAAACTGATACTGGTCTCACAGGAAAGGATCAATGCACAGACTCTAAGAAGTCTCACTCTTATTGCACTTAAGTCGGCATTGTGCATTTTGTATTTAATTCCGATGCGATTTCTGTGTTTCATCGTCAATGTGAAGGTCCAAGGAATAAATTGAACCTGCAGTGGTGTATCGCAAACTAATACTGGTCTCACAGGAAAGGATCAATGCACAGACTCTATGAAGTCTCACTCTTCTTGCACTTAAGTCGGCATTGTGCCTTTTGTATTTAATTCCGATGCGATTTCTGTGTTTCATCGTCAATGTGAAGGTCCGAGGAATACATTGAACCTGCAGTGGTGTATCGGAAACTAATACTGGTCTCACAGGAAAGGATCAATGCACACACTCTAAGAAGTCTCTCTCTTCTTGCACTTAAGTCGGCAATGTGTCTTTTGTATTTAATTCCGATGCGAATTCTGTATTTCATCGGTAATGTGAAGGTCCAAGGAATACATTGAACCTGCAGTGGTGTATCGGAAACTAATACTGGTCTCACAGGAAAGGATCATAGCACAGTCTCTAAGAAGTCTCACTCTTCTTGCACTTATGGCGGCATTGATTTTTTTTTATTTAATTCCGATCTAATATCAGTGTTTCATCGTCAATGTGTTTTTTCAAGGAATACATTGAACCTGCAGTGGTGCATCACAAACTAATACTGGTCTCACAGGGAGTGCTCAAAACACCGACTGTAAGAAGAGTCTCTATTCTTGTACTTATGGGGGCATTGTGCCTTTTGTATTTAATTCCGATGCGATTCCTGTGTTTCATCGTCTATGTGAAGGTCCAAGGAATACATTGAACCTGCAGTGGTGTATCGGAAACTAATACTGGCCTCACAGGAAAGGATCAAAGCACAGACTCTAAGAAGTCTCACTGTTCTTGCACTTAAGGCGGCATTGAGCCTTTTTTATTTAATTCCGATCTAAATTCAGTGTTTCATCGTCAATGTGTATGTCCAAGGAATACATTGAACCTGCAGAGGTGTATCACAAACTAATACTGGTCTCCAGGGAGTGCTCAAAACACCGACTGTAAGAAGAGTCTTTATTCTTGTACTTATGGAGGCATTGTGCCTTTTGTATTTAATTCCGATGCGATTTCTGTGTTTCATCGTCAATGTGAAGGTCCGAGGAATACATTGAACCTGCAGTGGTGTATCGGAAACTAATACTGGTCTCACAGGAATGGATAAATGCACACACTCTAAGAAGTCTCACTCTTCTTGCACTTAAGTCGGCAATGTGTCTTTTGTATTTAATTCCGATGCGAATTCTGTATTTCATCGGTAATGTGAAGGTCCAAGGAATACATTGAAACTGCAGTGGTGTATCGGAAACTAATACTGGTCTCACAGGAAAGGATCATAGCACAGACTCTGAGAAGACTCACTCTTCTTGCACTTAAGGCGGCATTGAGCCTTTTTCATTTAATTCCGATCTAATTTCAGTGTTTCATCGTCAATGTGTATGTCCAAGGAATACATTGAACCTGCAGTGGTGTATCGCAAACTAATACTGGTCTCACAGGGAATGCTCAAAACACCGACTGTAAGAAGAGTCTCTATTCTTGTACTTATGGAGGCATTGTGCCTTTTGTATTTAATTCCGATGCGATTTCTGTGTTTCATCGTCAATGTGAAGGTCCAAGGGATACATGGAACCAGCAGTGGTGTATCGGAAACTAATACTGGTCTCACAGGAAAGGATCAATGCACAGACTCGAAGAAGTCCCACTCTTCTCGCACTTAAGTCGGCATTGTGCCTTTTGTATTTAATTCCGATGCGATTTCTGTGTTTCATCGTCAATGTGAAGGTCCAAGGAATACATTGAACCTGCAGTGGTGTATCGAAAACTAATACTGGTCTCACAGGAAAGGATCAAAGCACAGACTCTAATAAGTCTCACTCTTCTTGCACTTAAGGCGGCATTGAGCTTTTTTATTTAATTCCGATCTAATTTCAGTGCTTCATCGTCAATGTGTATGTCCAAGGAATACATTGAACCTGCAGTGGTGCATCGCAAACTAATACTGGTCTCACAGGGAGTGCTCAAAACACCGACTGTAAGAAGGGTCTCTATTCATGTACTTATGGAGGCATTGTACCTATTGTATTTAATTCAGATGCGATTTCTGTGTTTCATCGTCAATGTGAAGGTCCAAGATATACATTGAAATTGCAGTGGTGTATCGGTAACTAATACTGGTCTCACAGGAAAGGATCAATGCACAGACTCTATGAAGTCTCACTCTTCTTGCACTTAAGTCGGCATTGTGCATTTTGTATTTAATTCCGATGGGATTTCTGTGTTTCATCGTCAATGTGAAGGTCCAAGGAATAAATTGAACCTGCAGTGGTGTATCGCAAACTATACTGGTCTCACAGGAAAGGATCAATGCACAGACCCTATGAAGTCTCACTCTTCTTGCACTTAAGTCGGCATTGTGCCTTTTGTATTTAATTCCGATGCGATTTCTGTGTTTCATCGTCAATGTGAAGGTCCAAGGAATACAATGAACCTGCAGTGGTGTATCGGAAACTAATACTGGTCTCACAGGAAAGGATCAATACACAGACTCTAAGAAGTCTCACTCTTCTTGCACTTAAGTCGGCATTGTGCCTTTTGTTTTTAATTCCGATGCGACTTCTGTGTTTCATCGTCAATGTGAAGGTCCAAGGAATACATTGAACCTGCAGTGGTGTATCGGAAACTAATACTGGTCTCACAGGAAAGGATCAAAGCACAGACTCTAAGAAGTCTCACTCTTCTTGCACTTAAGGCGGCATTGAGACTTTTTATTTAATTCCGATCTAATTTCAGTGTTTCATCGTCAATTTGTATGTCCAAGGAATACATTGGACCTGCAGTGGTGTATCGCAAACTAATACTGGTCTCACAGGGAGTGCTCAAAACACCGGCTGTAAGAAGAGTCTCTATTCTTGTACTTATGGAGGCATTGTGCATTTTGTATTTAATTCCGATGCGATTTCTGTGTTTCATCGTCAATGTGAAGGTCCAAGGAATACATTGAACCTGCAGTGGTGTATCGGAAACTAATACTGGTCTCACAGGAAAGGATCAATGCACAGACTCTGAGATGTCTCACTCTTCTTGCACTTAAGTCGGCATTGTCCCTTTTGTATTTACTTCCGATGCGATTACTGTGTTTCATCGTCAATGTGAAGCTCCGAGGAATACATTGAACCTGCAGTGGTGTATCGGAAACTAATACTGGCCTAACAGGAAAGGATCAAAGCACAGACTCTAAGAAGTCTCACTCTTCTTGCACTTAAGGCGGCATTGAGCCTTTTTTATTTAATTCCTATCTAATTTCAGTGTTTCATCGTCAATGTGTATGTCCAAGGAATACATTGAACCTGCAGTGGTGTATCACAAACTAATACTGGTCTCCAGGGAGTGCTCAAAACACCGACTGTAAGAAGAGTCCCTATTCTTGTACTTATGGAGGCATTGTGCCTTTTGTATTTAATTCCGATGCGATTTCTGTGTTTCATCGTCAATGTGAAGGTCCAAGGAATGCATTGAACCTGCAGTGGTGTATCGGAAACTAATACTGGTCTCACAGGAAAGGATCAATGCACAGACTCTAAGAAGTCTCACTCTTATTGCACTTAAGTCGGCATTGTGCATTTTGTATTTAATTCCGATGCGATTTCTGTGTTTCATCGTCAATGTGAAGGTCCAAGGAATAAATTGAACCTGCAGTGGTGTATCGCAAACTAATACTGGTCTCACAGGAAAGGATCAATGCACAGACTCTATGAAGTCTCACTTTTCTTGCACTTATGTCGGCATTGTGCCTTTTGTATTTAATTCCGATGCGATTTCTGTGTTTCATCGTCAATGTGAAGGTCCGAGGAATACATTGAACCTGCAGTGGTGTATCGGAAACTAATACTGGTCTCACAAGAAAGGATCAATGCACACACTCTAAGAAGTCTCACTCTTCTTGCACTTAAGTCGGCAATGTGTCTTTTGTATTTAATTCCGATGCGAATTCTGTATTTCATCGGTAATGTGAAGGTCCAAGGAATACATTGAACCTGCAGTGGTGTATCGGAAACTAATACTAGTCTCACAGGAAAGGATCAATGCACAGACTCTGAGATGTCTCACTCTTCTTGCACTTAAGTCGGCATTGTCCCTTTTGTATTTATTTCCGATGCGATTACTGTGTTTCATCGTCAATGTGAAGCTCCGAGGAATACATTGAACCTGCAGTGGTGTATCGGAAACTAATACTGGCCTAACAGGAAAGGATCAAAGCACAGACTCTAAGAAGTCTCACTCTTCTTGCACTTAAGGCGGCATTGAGCCTTTTTTATTTAATTCCTATCTAATTTCAGTGTTTCATCGTCAATGTGTATGTCCAAGGAATACATTGAACCTGCAGTGGTGTATCACAAACTAATACTGGTCTCCAGGGAGTGCTCAAAACACCGACTGTAAGAAGAGTCCCTATTCTTGTACTTATGGAGGCATTGTGCCTTTTGTATTTAATTCCGATACGATTTCTGTGTTTCATCGTCAATGTGAAGGTCCAAGGAATGCATTGAACCTGCAGTGGTGTATCGGAAACTAATACTGGTCTCACAGGAAAGGATCAATGCACAGACTCTAAGAAGTCTCACTCTTATTGCACTTAAGTCGGCATTGTGCATTTTGTATTTAATTCCGATGCGATTTCTGTGTTTCATCGTCAATGTGAAGGTCCAAGGAATAAATTGAACCTGCAGTGGTGTATCGCAAACTAATACTGGTCTCACAGGAAAGGATCAATGCACAGACTCTATGAAGTCTCACTTTTCTTGCACTTAAGTCGGCATTGTGCCTTTTGTATTTAATTCCGATGCGATTTCTGTGTTTCATCGTCAATGTGAAGGTCCGAGGAATACATTGAACCTGCAGTGGTGTATCGGAAACTAATACTGGTCTCACAAGAAAGGATCAATGCACACACTCTAAGAAGTCTCACTCTTCTTGCACTTAAGTCGGCAATGTGTCTTTTGTATTTAATTCCGATGCGAATTCTGTATTTCATCGGTAATGTGAAGGTCCAAGGAATACATTGAACCTGCAGTGGTGTATCGGAAACTAATACTGGTCTCACAGGAAAGGATCATAGCACAGACTCTAAGAAGTCTCACTCTTCTTGCATTTAAGGCGGCATTGATTTTTTTTTATTTAATTCCGATCTAATTTCAGTGTTTCATCGTCAATGTGTATGTCCAAGGAATACATTGAACCTGCAGTGGTGCATCACAAACTAATACTGGTCTCACAGGGAGTGCTCAAAACACCGACTGTAAGAAGAGTCTCTATTCTTGTACTTATGGGGGCATTGTGCCTTTTGTATTTAATTCCGATGCGATTTCTGTGTTTCATCGTCTATGTGAAGGTCCAAGGAATACATTGAACCTGCAGTGGTGTATCGGAAACTAATACTGGCCTCACAGGAAAGGATCAAAGCACAGACTCTAAGAAGTCTCACTGTTCTTGCACTTAAGGCGGCATTGAGCCTTTTTTATTTAATTCCGATCTAAATTCAGTGTTTCATCGTCAATGTGTATGTCCAAGGAATACATTGAACCTGCAGAGGTGTATCACAAACTAATACTGGTCTCCAGGGAGTGCTCAAAACACCGACTGTAAGAAGAGTCTCTATTCTTGTACTTATGGAAGCATTGTGCCTTTTGTATTTAATTCCGATGCGATTTCTGTGTTTCATCGTCAATGTGAAGGTCCGAGGAATACATTGAACCTGCAGTGGTGTATCGGAAACTAATACTGGTCTCACAGGAAAGGATCAATGCACACACTCTAAGAAGTCTCACTCTTCTTGCACTTAAGTCGGCAATGTGTCTTTTGTATTTAATTCCGATGCGAATTCTGTATTTCATCGGTAATGTGAAGGTGCAAGGAATACATTGAACCTGCAGTGGTGTATCGGAAACTAATACTGGTCTCACAGGAAAGGATCATAGCACAGACTCTGAGAAGACTCACTCTTCTTGCACTTAAGGCGGCATTGAGCCTTATTTATTTAATTCCGATCTAATTTCAGTGTTTCATCGTCAATGTGTATGTCCAAGGAATACATTGAACCTGCAGTGGTGTATCGCAAACTAATACTGGTCTCACAGGGAATGCTCAAAACACCGACTGTAAGAAGAGTCTCTATTCTTGTACTTATGGAGGCATTGTGCCTTTTGTATTTAATTCCGATGCGATTTCTGTGTTTCATCGTCAATGTGAAGGTCCAAGGGATACATAGAACCAGCAGTGGTGTATCGGAAACTAATACTGGTCTCACAGGAATGGATCAATGCACAGACTCGAAGAAGTCTCACTCTTCTTGCACTTAAGTCGGCATTGTGCCTTTTGTATTTAATTACGATGCGATTTCTGTGTTTCATCGTCAATGTGAAGGTCCAAGGAATACATTGAACCTGCAGTGGTGTATCGAAAACTAATACTGGTCTCACAGGAAAGGATCAAAGCACTGACTCTAAGAAGTATCACTCTTCTTGCACTTAAGGCGGCATTGAGCCTTTTTTATTTAATTCCGATCTAATTTCAGTGTTTCATCGTCAATGTGTATGTCCAAGGAATACATTGAACCTGCAGTGGTGCATCGCAAACTAATACTGGTCTCACAGGGGGTGCTCAAAACACCGACTGTAAGAAGAGTCTCTATTCTTGTACTTATGGGGGCATTGTGCCTTTTGTATTTAATTCCGATGCGATTTCTGTGTTTCATCGTCTATGTGAAGGTCCAAGGAATACGTAGAACCTGCAGTGGTGTATCGGAAACTAATACTGGTCTCACATGAAAGGATCAATGCACAGACTCTGAGAAGTCTCACTCTTCTTGCACTTAAGTCGGCATTGTGCCTTTTGTATTTAAATCCGATGCGATTTCTGTGTTTCATCGTCAATGTGAAGGTCCAAGGAATACATTGAACCTGCAGTGGTGTATCGGAAACAAATACTGGTCTCACAGGAAAGGATCAAAGCACAGTCTCTAAGAAGTCTCACTCTTCTTGCACTTAAGGCGGCATTGAGCCTTTCTTATTTAATTCCGTTCTAATATCAGTGTTTCATCGTCAATGTGTATATCGAAGGAATACTTTGAACCTGCAGTGGTGTATCGCAATCTAATACTGGTCTCACAGGGAGTGCTCAAAACACCGACTGTAAGAAGAGTCTCTATTCTTGTACTTATGGAGGCATTGTGCCTTTTGTATTTAATTACGATGCGATTTCTGTGTTTCATCGTCAATGTGAAGGTCCAAGGAATACATTGAACCTGCAGTGGTGTATCGGAAACTAATACTGGTCTCACAGGAAAGGATCAATGCACAGACTCTAAGAAGTCTCACTCTTCTTGCACTTAAGTCGGCATTGTGCATTTTGTTATTAATTCCGATGGGATTTCTGTGTTTCATCGTCAATGTGAAGGTCCAAGGAATACAATGAACCTGCAGTGGTGTATCGGAAACTAATACTGGTCTCACAGGCAAGGATCAATGCACAGACTCTAAGAAGTCTCACTCTTCTTGCACTTAAGTCGGCATTGTGCCTTTTGTTTTTAATTCCGATGCGATTTCTGTGTTTCATCGTCAATGTGAAGGTGCAAGGAATAAATTGAACCTGCAGTGGTGTATCGGAAACTAATACTGGTCTCACAGGAAAGGATCAAAGCACAGACTCTAAGAAGTCTCACTCTTCTTGCACTTAAGGCGGCATTGAGCCTTTCTTATTTAATTCCGTTCTAATATCAGTGTTTCATCGTCAATGTGTATATCGAAGGAATACATTGAACCTGCAGTGGTGTATCGCAATCTAATACTGGTCTCACAGGGAGTGCTCAAAACACCGACTGTAAGAAGAGTCTCTATTCTTGTACTTATGGAGGCGTTGTGCCTTTTGTATTTAATTACGATGCGATTTCTGTGTTTCATCGTCAATGTGTATGTCCAAGGAATACATTGGACCTGCAGTGGTGTATCGCAAACTAATACTGGTCTCACAGGGAGTGCTCAAAACACCGGCTGTAAGAAGAGTCTCTATTCTTGTACTTATGGGGGCATTGTGCATTTTGTATTTAATTCCGATGCGATTTCTGTGTTTCATCGTCAATGTGAAGGTCCAAGGAATACATTGAACCTGCAGTGGTGTATCGGAAACTAATACTGGTCTCACAGGAAAGGATCAATGCACAGACTCTAAGAAGTCTCACTCTTCTTGCACTTAAGTCGGCATTGTCCCTTTTGTATTTATTTCCGATGCGATTTCTGTGTTTCATCGTCAATGTGAAGGTCCAAGGAATACATTGAACCTGCAGTGGTGTATCGGAAACTAATACTGGCCTCACAGGAAAGGATCAAAGCACAGACTCTAAGAAGTCTCACTCTTCTTGCACTTCAGGCGGCATTGAGCCTTTTTTATTTAATTCCTATCTAATTTCAGTGTTTCATCGTCAATGTGTATGTCCAAGGAATACATTGAACCTGCAGTGGTGTATCACAAACTAATACTGGTCTCCAGGGAGTGCTCAAAACACCGACTGTAAGAAGAGTCTCTATTCTTTTACTTATGGAGGCATTGTGCCTTTTGTATTTAATTCCGATGCGATTTCTGTGTTTCATCGTCAATGTGAAGGTCCAAGGAATGCATTGAACCTGCAGAAGTGTATCGGAAACTAATACTGGTCTCACAGGAAAGGTTCAATGCACAGACTCTAAGCTCACTCTTATTGCACATAAGTCGGCGTTGTGCATTTTGTATTTAATTCCGATGCGATTTCTGTGTTTCATCGTCAATGTGAAGGTCCAAGGAATAAATTGAACCTGCAGTGGTGTATCGCAAACTAATACTGGTCTCACAGGAAAGGATCAATGCACGGACTCTATGAAGTCTCACTCTTCTTGCACTTAAGTCGGCATTGTGCCTTTTGTATTTAATTCCGATGCGATTTCTGTGTTTCATCGTCAATGTGAAGGTCCAAGGAATACAATGAACCTGCAGTGGTGTATCGGAAACTAATACTGGTCTCACAGGAAAAGATCAATGCACAGACCCTAAGAAGTCTCACTCTTCTTGCACTTAAGTCGGCATTGTGCCTTTTGTTTTTAATTCCGATACGATTTCTGTGCTTCATCGTCAATGTGAAGGTCCAAGGAATACATTGTACCTGCAGTGGTGTATCGAAAACGAATACTGGTCTCACAGGGAGTGCTCAAAACACCGACTGTAAGAACAGTCTCTATTCTTGTACTTATGGAGGCATTGTGCCTTTTGTATTTAATTCCGATGCGATTTCTGTGTTTCATCGTCAATGTGAAGGTCCAAGGGATACATAGAACCAGCAGTGGTGTATCGGAAACTAATACTGGTCTCACAGGAAAGGATCAATGCACAGACTCGAAGAAGTCTCACTCTTCTTGCACTTAAGTCGGCATTGTGCCTTTTGTATTTAATTCCGATGCGATTTCTGTGTTTCATCGTCAATGTGAAGGTCCAAGGAATAAATTGAACCTGCAGTGGTGTATCGCAAACTAATACTGGTCTCACAGGAAAGGATCAATGCACGGACTCTATGAAGTCTCACTCTTCTTGCACTTAAGTCGGCATTGTGCCTTTTGTATTTATTTCCGAAGCGATTTCTGTGTTTCATCGTCAATGTGAAGGTCCAAGGAATACATTGAACCTGCAGTGGTGTATCGGAAACTAATACTGGTCTCACAGGAAAGGATCAAAGCACAGACTTTAAGAAGTCTCACTCTTCTTGCACTTAAGGCGGCATTGAGACTTTTTATTTAATTCCGATCTAATTTCAGTGTTTCATCGTCAATTTGTATGTCCAAGGAATACATTGGACCTGCAGTGGTGTATCGCAAACTAATACTGGTCTCACAGGGAGTGCTCAAAACACCGGCTGTAAGAAGAGTCTCTATTCTTGTACTTATGGAGGCATTGTGCATTTTGTATTTAATTCCGATGCGATTTCTGTGTTTCATCGTCAATGTGAAGGTCCAAGGAATACATTGAACCTGCAGTGGTGTATCGGAAACTAACACTGGTCTCACAGGAAAGGATCAATGCATAGACTCTGAGATGTCTCACACTTCTTGCACTTAAGTCGGCATTGTCCCTTTTGTATTTATTTCCGATGCGATTACTGTGTTTCATCGTCAATGTGAAGCTCCGAGGTATACATTGAACCTGCAGTGGTGTATCGGAAACTAATACTGGCCTAACAGGAAAGGATCAAAGCACAGACTCTAAGAAGTCTCACTCTTCTTGCACTTAAGGCGGCATTGAGCCTTTTTTATTTAATTCCTATCTAATTGCAGTGTTTCATCGTCAATGTGTATGTCCAAGGAATACATTGAACCTGCAGTGGTGTATCACAAACTAATACTGGTCTCCAGGGAGTGCTCAAAACACCGACTGTAAGAAGAGTCCCTATTCTTGTACTTATGGAGGCATTGTGCCTTTTGTATTTAATTCCGATGCGATTTCTGTGTTTCATCGTCAATGTGAAGGTCCAAGGAATGCATTGAACCTGCAGTGGTGTATCGGAAACTAATACTGGTCTCACAGGAAAGGATCAATGCACAGACTCTAAGAAGTCTCACTCTTATTGCACTTAAGTCGGCATTGCGTATTTTGTATTTAATTCCGATGCGATTTCTGTGTTTCATCGTCAATGTGAAGGTCCAAGGAATAAATTCAACCTGCAGTGGTGTATCGCAAACTAATACTGGTCTCACAGGAAAGGATCAATGCACAGACTCTATGAAGTCTCACTCTTCTTGCACTTAAGTCGGCATTGTGCCTTTTGTATTTAATTCCGATGCGATTTCTGTGTTTCATCGTCAATGTGAAGGTCCGAGGAATACATTGAACCTGCAGTGGTGTATCGGAAACTAATACTGGTCTCACAAGAAAGGATCAATGCACACACTCTAAGAAGTCTCACTCTTCTTGCACTTAAGTCGGCAATGTGTCTTTTGTACTAATTCCGATGCGAATTCTGTATTTCATCGGTAATGTGAAGGTCCAAGGAATACATTGAACATGCAGAGGTGTATCGGAAACTAATACTGGTCTCACAGGAAAGGATCATAGCACAGACTCTAAGAAGTCTCACTCTTCTTGCACTTAAGGCGCCATTGATTTTTTTTTTTTTAATTCCGATCTAATTTCAGTGTTTCATCGTCAATGTGTATGTCCAAGGAATACATTGAACCTGCAGTGGTGCATCACAAACTAATAATGGTCTCACAGGGAGTGCTCAAAACACCGACTGTAAGAAGAGTCTCTATTCTTGTACTTATGGGGGCATTGTGCCTTTTGTATTTAATTCCGATGCGATTTCTGTGTTTCATCGTCTATGTGAAGGTCCATGGAATACATTGAACCTGCAGTGGTGTATCGGAAACTAATACTGGTCTCACAGGAAAGGATCATAGCACAGACTCTGAGAAGACTCACTCTTCTTGCACTTAAGGCGGCATTGAGCCTTTTTTATTAAATTCCGATCTAATTTCAGTGTTTCATCGTCAATGTGTATGTCCAAGGAATACATTGAACCTGCAGTGGTGTATCGCAAACTAATACTGGTCTCACAGGGAATGCTCAAAACACCGACTGTAAGAAGAGTCTCTATTCATGTACTTATGGAGGCATTGTGCCTTTTGTATTTAATTCCGATGCGATTTCTGTGTTTCATCGTCAATGTGAAGGTCCAAGGGATACATAGAACCAGCAGTGGTGTATCGGAAACTAATACTGGTCTCACAGGAAAGGATCAATGCACAGACTCGAAGAAGTCTCACTCTTCTTGCACTTAACTCGGCATTGTGCCTTTTGTATTTAATTCCGATGCGATTTCTGTGTTTCATCGTCAATGTGAAGGTCCAAGTAATACATTGAACCTGCAGTGGTGTATTGAAAACTAATACTGGTCTCACAGGAAAGGATCAAAGCACAGACTCTAAGAAGTATCACTCTTCTTGCACTTAAGGCGGCATTGAGCCTCTTTTATTTAATTCCGATCTAATTTCAGTGTTTCATCGTCAATGTGTATGTCCAAGGAATACATTGAACCTGCAGTGGTGCATCGCAACCTAATACTGGTCTCACAGGGAGTGCTCAAAACACCGACTGTAAGAAGAGTCTCTATTCTTGTACTTATGGGGGCATTGTGCCTTTTGTATTTAATTCCGATGCGATTTCTGTGTTTCATCGTCTATGTGAAGGTCCAAGGAATACGTAGAACCTGCAGTGGTGTATCGGAAACTAATACTGGTCTCACATGAAAGGATCAATGCACAGACTCTGAGAAGTCTCACTCTTCTTGCACTTAAGTCGGCATTGTGCCTTTTGTATTTAAATCCGATGCGATTTCTGTGTTTCATCGTCAATGTGAAGGTCCAAGGAATACATTGAACCTGCAGTGGTGTATCGGAAACAAATACTGGTCTCACAGGAAAGGATCAAAGCACAGTCTCTAAGAAGTCTCACTCTTCTTGCACTTAAGGCGGCATTGAGCCTTTCTTATTTAATTCCGTTCTAATATCAGTGTTTCATCGTCAATGTGTATATCGAAGGAATACTTTGAACCTGCAGTGGTGTATCGCAATCTAATACTGGTCTCACAGGGAGTGCTCAAAACACCGACTGTAAGAAGAGTCTCTATTCTTGTACTTATGGAGGCATTGTGCCTTTTGTATTTAATTACGATGCGATTTCTGTGTTTCATCGTCAATGTGAAGGTCCAAGGAATACATTGAACCTGCAGTGGTGTATCGGAAACTAATACTGGTCTCACAGGAAAGGATCAATGCACAGACTCTAAGAAGTCTCACTCTTCTTGCACTTAAGTCGGCATTGTGCGTTTTGTTATTAATTCCGATGGGATTTCTGTGTTTCATCGTCAATGTGAAGGTCCAAGGAATACAATGAACCTGCAGTGGTGTATCGGAAACTAATACTGGTCTCACAGGCAAGGATCAATGCACAGACTCTAAGAAGTCTCACTCTTCTTGCACTTAAGTCGGCATTGTGCCTTTTGTTTTTAATTCCGATGCGATTTCTGTGTTTCATCGTCAATGTGAAGGTCCAAGGAATAAATTGAACCTGCAGTGGTGTATCGGAAACTAATACTGGTCTCACAGGAAAGGATCAAAGCACAGACTCTAAGAAGTCTCACTCTTCTTGCACTTATAGCGGCATTGAGCCTTTCTTATTTAATTCCGTTCTAATATCAGTGTTTCATCGTCAATGTGTATATCGAAGGAATACATTGAACCTGCAGTGGTGTATCGCAATCTAATACTGGTCTCACAGGGAGTGCTCAAAACACCGACTGTAAGAAGAGTCTCTATTCTTGTACTTATGGAGGCGTTGTGCCTTTTGTATTTAATTACGATGCGATTTCTGTGTTTCATCGTCAATGTGTATGTCCAAGGAATACATTGGACCTGCAGTGGTGTATCGCAAACTAATACTGGTCTCACAGGGAGTGCTCAAAACACCGGCTGTAAGAAGAGTCTCTATTCTTGTACTTATGGGGGCATTGTGCATTTTGTAATTAATTCCGATGCGATTTCTGTGTTTCATCGTCAATGTGAAGGTCCAAGGAATACATTGAACCTGCAGTGGTGTATCGGAAACTAATACTGGTCTCACAGGAAAGGATCAATGCACAGACTCTAAGAAGTCTCACTCTTCTTGCACTTAAGTCGGCATTGTCCCTTTTGTATTTATTTCCGATGCGATTTCTGTGTTTCATCGTCAATGTGAAGGTCCAAGGAATACATTGAACCTGCAGTGGTGTATCGGAAACTAATACTGGCCTCACAGGAAAGGATCAAAGCACAGACTCTAAGAAGTCTCACTCTTCTTGCACTTCAGGCGGCATTGAGCCTTTTTTATTTAATTCCTATCTAATTTCAGTGTTTCATCGTCAATGTGTATGTCCAAGGAATACATTGAACCTGCAGTGGTGTATCACAAACTAATACTGGTCTCCAGGGAGTGCTCAAAACACCGACTGTAAGAAGAGTCTCTATTCTTTTACTTATGGAGGCATTGTGCCTTTTGTATTTAATTCCGATGCGATTTCTGTGTTTCATCGTTAATGTGAAGGTCCAAGGAATGCATTGAACCTGCAGAAGTGTATCGGAAACTAATACTGGTCTCACAGGAAAGGTTCAATGCACAGACTCTAAGCTCACTCTTATTGCACTTAAGTCGGCGTTGTGCATTTTGTATTTAATTCCGATGCGATTTCTGTGTTTCATCGTCAATGTGAAGGTCCAAGGAATAAATTGAACCTGCAGTGGTGTATCGCAAACTAATACTGGTCTCACAGGAAAAGATCAATGCACAGACCCTAAGAAGTCTCACTCTTCTTGCACTTAAGTCGGCATTGTGCCTTTTGTTTTTAATTCCGATACGATTTCTGTGTTTCATCGTCAATCTGAAGGTCCAAGGAATACATTGAACCTTCAGGGGTGTATCGGAAACTAATACTGGTCTCACAGCAAGGGATCAAAGCACAGACTCTAAGAAGTCTCACTCTTCTTGCACTTAAGGCGGCATTGAGCCTTTTTATTTAATTCCGATCTAATTTCAGTGTTTCATCGTCAATGTGAAGGTCCAAGGAATACATAGAACCTGCAGTGGTGTATCGGAAACGAATACTGGTCTCACAGGAAAGGATCAATTCACAGACTCTAAGAAGTCTCACTCTTCTTGCACTTAAGTCGGCATTGCGCCTTTTCTATTTAATTCCGATGCGATTTCTGTGCTTCATTGTCAATGTGAAGGTCCAAGGAATACATTGTACCTGCAGTGGTGTATCGAAAACGAATACTGGTCTCACAGGGAGTGCTCAAAACACCGACTGTAAGAACAGTCTCTATTCTTGTACTTATGGAGGCATTGTGCCTTTTGTATTTAATTCCGATGCGATTTCTGTGTTTCATCGTCAATGTGAAGGTCCAAGGGATACATAGAACCAGCAGTGGTGTATCGGAAACTAATACTGGTCTCACAGGAAAGGATCAATGCACAGACTCGAAGAAGTCTCACTCTTCTTGCACTTAAGTCGGCATTGTGCCTTTTGTATTTAATTCCGATGCGATTTCTGTGTTTCATCGTCAATGTGAAGGTCCAAGGAATAAATTGAACCTGCAGTGGTGTATCGCAAACTAATACTGGTCTCACAGGAAAGGATCAATGCACGGACTCTATGAAGTCTCACTCTTCTTGCACTTAAGTCGGCATTGTGCCTTTTGTATTTAATTCCGAAGCGATTTCTGTGTTTCATCGTCAATGTGAAGGTCCAAGGAATACATTGAACCTGCAGTGGTGTATCGGAAACTAATACTGGTCTCACAGGAAAGGATCAAAGCACAGACTTTAAGAAGTCTCACTCTTCTTGCACTTAAGGCGGCATTGAGACTTTTTATTTAATTCCGATCTAATTTCAGTGTTTCATCGTCAATTTGTATGTCCAAGGAATACATTGGACCTGCAGTGGTGTATCGCAAACTAATACTGGTCTCACAGGGAGTGCTCAAAACACCGGCTGTAAGAAGAGTCTCTATTCTTGTACTTATGGAGGCATTGTGCATTTTGTATTTAATTCCGATGCGATTTCTGTGTTTCATCGTCAATGTGAAGGTCCAAGGAATACATTGAACCTGCAGTGGTGTATCGGAAACTAACACTGGTCTCACAGGAAAGGATCAATGCATAGACTCTGAGATGTCTCACTCTTCTTGCACTTAAGTCGGCATTGTCCCTTTTGTATTTATTTCCGATGCGATTACTGTGTTTCATCGTCAATGTGAAGCTCCGAGGAATACATTGAACCTGCAGTGGTGTATCGGAAACTAATACTGGTCTCACAGGAAAGGATCAATGCACAGACTCTATGAAGTCTCACTCTTCTTGCACTTAAGTCGGCATTGTGCCTTTTGTATTTAATTCCGATGCGATTTCTGTGTTTCATCGTCAATGTGAAGGTCCGAGGAATACATTGAACCTGCAGTGGTGTATCGGAAACTAATACTGGTCTCACAAGAAAGGATCAATGCACACACTCTAAGAAGTCTCACTCTTCTTGCACTTAAGTCGGCAATGTGTCTTTTGTATTTAATTCCGATGCGAATTCTGTATTTCATCGGTAATGTGAAGGTCCAAGGAATACATTGAACCTGCAGAGGTGTATCGGAAACTAATACTGGTCTCACAGGAAAGGATCATAGCACAGACTCTAAGAAGTCTCACTCTTCTTGCACTTAAGGCGGCATTGATTTTTTTTTTATTTAATTCCGATCTAATTTCAGTGTTTCATCGTCAATGTGTATGTCCAAGGAATACATTGAACCTGCAGTGGTGCATCACAAACTAATAATGGTCTCACAGGGAGTGCTCAAAACACCGACTGTAAGAAGAGTCTCTATTCTTGTACTTATGGGGGCATTGTGCCTATTGTATTTAATTCCGATGCGATTTCTGTGTTTCATCGTCTATGTGAAGGTCCAAGGAATACATTGAACCTGCAGTGGTGTATCGGAAACTAATACTGGTCTCACAGGAAAGGATCATAGCACAGACTCTGAGAAGACTCACTCTTCTTGCACTTAAGGCGGCATTGAGCCTTTTTTATTTAATTCCGATCTAATTTCAGTGTTTCATCGTCAATGTGTATGTCCAAGGAATACATTGAACCTGCAGTGGTGTATCGCAAACTAATACTGGTCTCACAGGGAATGCTCAAAACACCGACTGTAAGAAGAGTCTCTATTCATGTACTTATGGAGGCATTGTGCCTTTTGTATTTAATTCCGATGCGATTTCTGTGTTTCATCGTCAATGTGAAGGTCCAAGTAATACATTGAACCTGCAGTGGTGTATTGAAAACTAATACTGGTCTCACAGGAAAGGATCAAAGCACAGACTCTAAGAAGTCTCACTCTTCTTGCACTTAAGGCGGCATTGAGCCTTTTTTATTTAATTAAGATCTAATTTCAGTGTTTCATCGTCAATGTGTATGTCCAAGGAATACATTGAACCTGCAGTGGTGTATCGGAAACTAATACTGGTCTCACATGAAAGGATCAATGCACAGACTCTGAGAAGTCTCACTCTTCTTGCACTTAAGTCGGCATTGTGCCTTTTGTATTTAAATCCGATGCGATTTCTGTGTTTCATCGTCAATGTGAAGGTCCAAGGAATACATTGAACCTGCAGTGGTGTATCGGAAAGAAATACTGGTCTCACAGGAAAGGATCAAAGCACAGTCTCTAAGAAGTCTCACTCTTCTTGCACTTAAGGCGGCATTGAGCCTTTCTTATTTAATTCCGTTCTAATATCAGTGTTTCATCGTCAATGTGTATATCGAAGGAATACATTGAACCTGCAGTGGTGTATCGCAATCTAATACTGGTCTCACAGAGAGTGCTCAAAACACCGACTGTAAGAAGAGTCTCTATTCTTGTACTTATGGAGGCATTGTGCCTTTTGTATTTAATTACGATGCGATTTCTGTGTTTCATCGTCAATGTGAAGGTCCAAGGAATACATTGAACCTGCAGTGGTGTATCGGAAACTAATACTGGTCTCACAGGAAAGGATCAATGCACAGACTCTAAGAAGTCTCACTCTTCTTGCACTTAAGTCGGCATTGTGCATTTTGTTATTAATTCCGATGGGATTTCTGTGTTTCATCGTCAATGTGAAGGTCCAAGGAATACAATGAACCTGCAGTGGTGTATCGGAAACTAACACTGGTCTCACAGGCAAGGATCAATGCACAGACTCTAAGAAGTCTCACTCTTCTTGCACTTAAGTCGGCATTGTCCCTTTTGTATTTATTTCCGATGCGATTTCTGTGTTTCATCGTCAATGTGAAGGTCCAAGGAATACATTGAACCTGCAGTGGTGTATCGGAAACTAATACTGGCCTCACAGGAAAGGATCAAAGCACAGACTCTAAGAAGTCTCACTCTTCTTGCACTTCAGGCGGCATTGAGCCTTTTTTATTTAATTCCTATCTAATTTCAGTGTTTCATCGTCAATGTGTATGTCCATGGAATACATTGAACCTGCAGTGGTGTATCACAAACTAATACTGGTCTCCAGGGAGTGCTCAAAACACCGACTGTAAGAAGAGTCTCTATTCTTTTACTTATGGAGGCATAGTGCCTTTTGTATTTAATTCCGATGCGATTTCTGTGTTTCATCGTCAATGTGAAGGTCCAAGGAATGCATTGAACCTGCAGAAGTGTATCGGAAACTAATACTGGTCTCACAGGAAAGGTTCAATGCACAAACTCTAAGCTCACTCTTATTGCACTTAAGTCGGCGTTGTGCATTTTGTATTTAATTCCGATGCGATTTCTGTGTTTCATCGTCAATGTGAAGGTCCAAGGAATAAATTGAACCTGCAGTGGAGTATCGCAAACTAATACTGGTCTCACAGGAAAGGATCAATGCACAGACTCTATGAAGTCTCACTCTTCTTGCACTTAAGTCGGCATTGTGCCTTTTGTATTTAATTCCGATGCGATTTCTGTGTTTCATCGTCAATATGAAGGTCCAAGGAATACAATGAACCTGCAGTGGTGTATCGGAAACTAATACTGGTCTCACAGGAAAAGATCAATGCACAGACCCTAAGAAGTCTCACTCTTCTTGCACTTAAGTCGGCATTGTGCCTTTTGTTTTTAATTCCGATACGATTTCTGTGTTTCATCGTCAGTCTGAAGGTCCAAGGAATACATTGAACCTTCAGGGGTGTATCGGAAACTAATACTGGTCTCACAGCAAGAGATCAAAGCACAGACTCTAAGAAGTCTCACTCTTCTTGCACTTAAGGCGGCATTGAGCCTTTTTATTTAATTCCGATCTAATTTCAGTGTTTCATCGTCAATGTGAAGGTCCAAGGAATACATAGAACCTGCAGTGGTGTATCGGAAACGAATACTGGTCTCACAGGAAAGGATCAATTCACAGACTCTAAGAAGTCTCACTCTTCTTGCACTTAAGTCGGCATTGTGCCTTTTCTATTTAATTCCGATGCGATTTCTGTGCTTCATCGTCAATGTGAAGGTCCAAGGAATACATTGTACCTGCAGTGGTGTATCGAAAACGAATACTGGTCTCACAGGGAGTGCTCAAAACACCGACTGTAAGAACAGTCTCTATTTTTGTACTTATGGAGGCATTGTTCCTTTTGTATTTAATACCTATGCGATTTCTGGGTTTCATCGTCAATGTGAAGGTCCAAGGATTACATTGAAATTGCAGTGGTGTATCGGAAACTAATACTGGTCTCACAGGACAGGATCAAAGCACAGACTATAAGAAGTCTCACTCATCTTGCACTTAAGGCGGCATTGAGCCTTTTTTATTTAATTCCGATCTAATTTCAGTGTTTCATCGTCAATGTGTATGTCCAAGGAATACATTTAACCTGCAGTGGTGTATCGCGAACTAATACTGGTCTCACAGGGAGTGCTCAAAACACCGACTGTAAGAAGAGTCTCTATTCTTGTACTTATGGAGGCATTGTGCCTTTTGTATTTAATTCCGATGCGATTTCTGTGTTTCATCGTCATTGTGGAGGTCCAAGGATTACATTGAAATTGCAGTGGTGTATCGGAAACTAATACAGGTCTCACAGGAAAGGATCAAAGCACAGACTATAAGAAGTCTCACTCTTCTTGCACTTAAGGCGGCATTGAGCCTTTCTTATTTAATTCCGATCTAATTTCAGTGTTTCATCGTCAATGTGTGTGTCCAAGGAATACATTGAAACTGCAGTGGTGTATAGCAAACTAATACTGGTCTCACAGGGAGTGCTCAAAACACCGACTGTAAGAAGAGTCTCTATTCTTGTACTTATGGAGGCATTGTGCCTTTTGTATTTAATTCCGATGCGATTTCTGTGTTTCATCGTCAATGTGAAGGTCCAAGGATTACATTGAAATTGCAGTGGTGTATCGGAAACTAATACTGGTCTCACAGGAAAGGATCAAAGCACAGACTATAAGAAGTCTCACTCTTCTTGCACTTAAGGCGGCATTGAGCATTTTTATTTAATTCCGATCTAATTTCAGTGTTTCTTCGTCAATGTGTATGTCCAAGGAATACATTGAACCTGCAGTGCTGTATCGCATACTAATACTGGTCTCACAGGGAGTGCTCACAGCAACGACTGTAAGAAGAGTCTCTATTCTTGTACTTATGGAGGCATTGTGCCTTTTGTATTTAATTCCGATGCGATTTCTGTGTTTCATCGTCAATGTGAAGGTCCAAGGATTACATTGAAATTGCAGTGGTGTATCGGAAGCTAATACTGGTCTCGCAGGAAAGGATCAAAGCACAGACTATAAGAAGTCTCACTCTTCTTGCACTTAAGGCGGGATTGAGCCATTTTTATTTAATTTCGATCTAATTTCAGTGTTTCATCGTCAATGCGTATGTCCAAGGAATACATTGAAACTGCAGTGGTGTATCGCAAACTAATACTGGTCCACAGGGAGTGCTCAAAACACCGACTGTAAGAAGAGTCTCTATTCTTGTACTTATGGAGGCACTGTTCCTTTTGTATTTAATTCCGATGCGATTTCTGTGTTACATCGTCAATGGGAAGGTCCAAGGAATACATAGAACCTGCTGTGGTGTATCGGAAACTAATAGTGGTCTCACAGAAAAGGATCAAAGCGCAGACTATAAGAAGTCTCACTCTTCTTGCACTTAAGTCGGCATTGAGCGTTTTGTATTTAATTCCGATGCGATTTCTGTGTTTCATCGTCAATCTGAAGATCCAAGGAATGCATTGAACCTGCAGTGGTGTATCGCAAACTAATACTGATCTCACAGGGAGTGCTCAAAACACCGACTGTAAGAAGACTCTCTATTCTTGTACTTATGGAGGCATTGTGCCTTCTGTATTTAATTCCGATGCGATTTCTGTGTTACATCGTCAATGGGAAGGTCCAAGGAATACATAGAACCTGCTGTGGTGTATCGGAAACTAATAGTGGTCTCACAGAAAAGGATCAAAGTGCAGACTATAAGAAGTCTCACTCTTCTTGCACTTAAGTCGGCATTGAGCGTTTTGTATTTAATTCCGATGCGATTTCTGTGTTTCATCGTCAATCTGAAGGTCCAAGGAATGCATTGAACCTGCAGTGGTGTATCGCAAACTAATACTGATCTCACAGGGAGTGCTCAAAACACCGACTGTAAGAAGAGTCTCTATTCTTGTACTTATGGAGGCATTGTGCCTTTTGTATTTAATTCCGATGCGATTTCTGTGTTTCATCGTCAATGTGAAGGTCCAAGGATTACATTGAAATTGCAGTGGTGTATCGGAAACTAATACTGGTCTCACAGGAAACGATCAAAGCACAGCCTATAAGAAGTCTCACTCTTCTTGCACTTAAGTCGGCATTGTGCCTCTTGTATTTAATTTCGATGCGATTTCTGTGTTTCATCGTCAATGTGAAGGTTCAAGGAATACATTGAACCTTCAATGGTGTAACGGAAACTAATACTGGTCTCACAGGAAAGGATCAAAACACAGACTCTAAGAAGTCTCACTCTTCTTGCACTTAAGGCGGCATTGAGCCTTTTTTATTTAATTCCGATCTAATTTCAGTGTTTCATCGTCAATGTGTATGTCAAAGGAATACATTGAACATGCAGTGGTGTATCGCAAACTAATACTAATCTCACAGGGAGTGCTCAAAACACCGACTGTAAGAAGAGTCTCTATTCTTGTACTTATGGAGGCAATGTGCCTATTGTATTTAATCCCGATGCGATTTCTGTGTTTCATCGTCAATGTGAAGGTCCAAGGATTACATTGAAATTGCAGTGGTGTATCGGAAACTAATACTGGTCTCGCAGGAAAGGATCAAAGCACAGACTATAAGAAGTCTCACTGTTCTTGAACTTAAGGCGGCATTGAGCCTTTTTTATTTAATTCCGATCTAATTTCAGTGTTTCATCGTCAATGTGTATGTCCAAGGAATACATTGAACCAGCAGTGGTGTATCGCAAACTATAACTGGTCTCACAGGGAGTGCTCAAAACACCGACTGTAAGAAGAGTCTCTATTATTGTACTTATGGAGGCATTGTGCCTTTTGTATTTCATTCCGATGCGATTTCTGTGTTTCATCGTCAATGTGAAGGTTCAAGGAATACATAGAACCTGCAGTGGTGTATCGGAAACAAATACAGTTCTCACAGGAATGGATCAATGCACAGACTATAAGAAGTCTCACTCTTCTTGTACTTATGGCGGCATTGTGCTTGTTGTATTTATCTCCGATGTGATTTATGTGTTTCATCGTCAATGTGAAGGTCCAAGGAATACATTGAACTTGGAGAGGTGTATCGGAAACTAATACTGGTCTCACAGGAAAGGATTAATGCACAGACTCTAAGAAGTCTCACTCTTCTTGCACATATGGCGGCATTGTGCCTGTTGTATTTATCTCCAATGTGATTTCTGTGTTTCATCGTCAATGTGAAGGTCCAAGGATTACATTGAACCTGCAGTGATGTATCGGAAAATAATACTTGTCTCACAGGAAAGGATCAAAGCATAGACTATAGGAAGTCTCACTCTACTTGCACTTAAGTCGGCATTGTGCCTTTTGCATTTAATTCCGATGCGATTTCTGTGTTGCATCGTCAATGTGTATGTCCAAGGAATACATTGAACCAGCAGTGGTGTATCGGAAACTAATACTGTTCTCACAGGAAAGGATCAATGCACCGACTATAAGAAGTCTCACTCTTCTTGCACTTAAGGCGGCATTGTGCCTGTTGTATTTATCTCCGATGTGATTTATGTGTTTCATCGTCAATGTGAAGGTCCAAGGAATACATTGAACCTGCAGTGGTGTATCGGAAACTAATACTGGTCTCACAGGAAAGGATCAATGCACAGACTCTAAGAAGTCTCACTCTTCTTGCACTTATGGCGGCATTGTGCCTGTTGTATTTATGTCCGATGTGATTTCTGTGTTTCATCGTCAATGTGAAGGTCCAAGGAATACATTGAACCTGCAGTGGTGTATCGGAAACTAATACTGGTCTCACAGGAAAGGATCAAAGCACAGACTCCAAGAAGTGTCACTCTTCTTGCACTTAAGGCTGCATTGTGCCTTTTGTATTTAATTCCGATGCGATTTCTGTTTTTCATCGTCAACGTGAAGGTCCAAGGAATACATAGAGCCTGCAGTGGTGTATCGGAAACTAATACTGGTCTCACAGGAAAGGATCAAAGCACAGACTCTAAGAAGTCTCACTCTTCTTGCACTTACGGCGGCATTGAGCCTTTTTTAATTAATTCCGATCTAATTTCAGTGTTTCATAGTCAATGTGTATAACCAAGGAATACATTGAACCTGCATTGGTGAATCGCAAACTTTTGCTGGTCTCACAGGGAATGCTCAAAACAATATCTGTAAGAAGCGTTTCTATTCTTGTACATATGGAGGCATTGTGCCTTTTGTATTTAATTCCGACGCGATTTCTGTGTTTCATCGTCAATGTGAAGGTCCAAGGATTACATTGAACCTGCAGTGGTGTATTGGAAACTAATACTGGTCCCACAGGACAGGATCAAAGCACAGACTATAAGATATCTAACTCTTCTTGCACTTAAGTCGGCATTGAGCCTTTTGTATTTAATTCCGATGCGATTTCTGTGTTTCAACGTCAATGTGTATGTCCAAGGAATACATTGAACCAGCAGTGGTGTATCGGAAACTAATACTGGTTTCACAGGAAAGGATCAATGCACAGACTCTAAGAAGTCACACACTTCTTGCACTTAAGGCGGCATTGTACCTGTTGTGTTTATCTCCGATGTGATTTCTGTGTTTCATCGTCAATGTGAAGGTCCAAGGAATACATTGATTCTGCAGTGGAGTATTGGAAATTAATATTGGTCTCTCAGGAAAGGATCAACGCACAGACACTAAGAAGTGTCACTCTTCTTGCACCTTAGGCGGCATTGTGCCTTTTGTATTTAATTCCGATGTGATTTCTGTGTTTCATCGTCAATGTGAAGGTCCAAGGAATACATTGAACCTGCAGTAGTGTATCGGAAACTAATCCTGGTCTCACAGGAAAGGATCAAAGCACAGACTCTAAGAAGTCTCCCTCTTCTTGCACTTAAGGCGGCATTGAGCCTTTTTTATTTAATTCCGAACTAATTTCAGTGTTTCATCGTCAATGTGTATGTCCAAGGAATATATTGGACCTGCAGTGGTGTATCGCAAACTAATACTGGTCTCACAGGGAGTGCTCAAAACACCGACTGTAAGAAGAGTCTCTATTCTTGTACTTATGGAGGCATTGTGCCTTTTGTATTTAATTCCGACGCGATTTCTGTGATTCATCGTCAATGTCAATGTCCAAGGATTACATTGAAATTGCAGTGTTGTATCGGAAACTAATACTGGTCTCACAGGAAAGGATCAAAGCACAGACTATAAGAAGTCTCACTCTTCTTGCACTTAAGGTGGCATTGAGCCTTTTTTATTTAATTCCGATCTAATTTCAGTGTTCCATCGTCAATGTGTATGTCCAAGGAATACATTGAACTTGCAGTGGTGTATCGGAAACTAATACTGGTCTCACAGGAAAGGATAAAAGCACAGACTATAAGAAATCTCACTCTTCTTGCACTTAAGTTGGCATTGTGCCATTTGTATTTAATTCCGATGCGATTTCTGTGTTTTATCGTCAATCTGAAGGTCCAAGGAAAGCATTGAACTTGCAGTGGCGTATTGCAAACTAATACTGGTCTCACAGGGAGTGCTTAAAACGACGACTGTATGAAGAGTCTCTATTCTTGTACTTATGGAGGCATTTTGCCTTTTGTATTTAATTCTGACGCGATTTCTGTGTTTCATCGTCAATGTGATGGTCCAAGGATTACATTGAAATTGCAGTGGTGTATCGGAAACTAATACTGGTCTCACAGGGAATGCTCAAAACAATAACTGTAAGAAGAGTGTCTATTCTTGTACTTAAGACTGCATTGTGCCTTTTGTATTTAATTCTGTCGCGTTTTCTGAATTTCATCGTCAATGTGAGGTTCCAAGGAATACATTGAACCTGCAGTGGTGTGTCGGAAACTAATACTGGTCTCACACGGAATGATCAAAGCACCGACTGTAAGAAGAGTCTCTGTCCTTGCACTTAAGTCGGCATTGTGCCTTTTGTATCTAATTCCGATGCGATTTCTGTGTTTCATCGTCAATGTGAACGTCCAAGGAATGCATTGAACCTGCAGTGGAGTATCGGAAACTAATACTGGTCTCACAGGAAAGGATCAATTCACAGACTCTAAGAAGGTTCACTCTTCTTCCACTTAAGGCGGCATTGTGCAATTTTTTTTAAATTCCGATGCGATATCTGTGTTTCATCGTCAATGTGAAGGTCCAAGGAATACATTGAACCCGCAGTGGTGTATCGGAAACCATTACTGGTCTCACAGGAAAGGATCAAAGCACAGACTCTAAGCAGTCTCACTCTTCTTGCACTTAAGGCGGCATTGTGCATTTTGTATTTAATTCCGATCTAATTTCAGTGTTTGATCATCAATGTGTATGTCCAAGGAATACATTGAACCTGCAGTGGTGTATCGGAAACTAATACTGGTCTCACAGGGAATGCTCAAAACACCGACTGTAAGAAGAGTCTCAACTCTTGTACTTAAGGCTGCATTGTGCCTTTTGTATTTTATTCCGACGCGATTTCTGAGTTCCATCGTCAATGGGAAGGTCCAGGGAATACATTGAACCTGCAGTGGTGTGTCGCAAACTAATACTGGTCTCACAGGGAATGCTCAAAGCACCGACTGTAAGGAGAGTCCCTGTTCTTGTACTTAAGGTGGCATTGTGCCTTTTGTATTTAATTCCGATTCGATTTCTGTGTTTCATCGTCAATATGAAGGTACAAGGAATACATTGATCCTGCAGTGGTGCATCGGAAACTAATACTGGTCTCACAGGAAAGGAACAAAGCACAGACTCTAAGATGGCTCACTCTTGTTGCACTTAAGGCGGTATTGCGCCTTTTGTATTTAATTCCGATGTAATTTCAGTGTTTCATCGTCAATGTGTATGTCCAAGAAATACACTGAAACAGCAGTGGTGTATCGGAAACTAATACTGGCCTCACAGGGATTGCTCAAAACACCGACTGTAAGAAGAGTCTCTTATCTTATACTTAAGGCAGCATTGTGATTTTTGTATTTAATTCCGATGCGATTTCTGTGTTTCATCGTCAAAGTGAAGGTCCAAGGAATACATTGAACCTGCAGTGGTGCATCAGAAACTAATACTGGTCTCACAGGAAAGGTTCAATGCACAGACTCTAAGAAGTCACTCTCTTCTTGCACGTAAGCCGGCATTGTGCCCTTTGTATTTCATTCCGATGTAATTTCAGTGTTTCATCGTCAATGTGTATGTCCAAGGAATACAATGAACCTGAAGAGGTGTATCGGAAACTAATACTGGTCTCACAGGAAAGGATCAAAGCACAGACTCTAAGAAGTCTCACTCTCCTTGCACTTAAGGCGGCATTGTGCCTTTTGTATTTAATTCCGATGTAATATCAGTGTTTCTTCGTCAATGTGTATGTCCAAGGAACACACTGAACCTGCAGTAGTGTATCGGAAACTAATACTGGTCTCACAGGGAATGCTCAAAGCACCGACATTAAGAGGAGTCTCTATTCTTGTACTTAAGGCGGCATTGTGCCTTATGTATTTAATTGCGATGCGATTTCTGTGTTACGTCGTCAATGTGTAGGTCCAAGGAATACATTCAATCTGCAGTGGAGTATCGGAAACTAATACTGGTCCCACAGGACAGGATCAATGCACAGACTCTAAGAAGTCTCACTCTTCTTGCACTTAAGGCGGCATTGTGCCTTTTGTATTTAATTCCGATGCGATTTCTGTGTTTCATCGTCAATGTGTATGTCAAAGGAATACATTGAACCAGCAGTGGTGTATCGGAAACTAATACTGGTCTCACAGGGAATGCTCAAAACACCGACTGTAAGAAGAGTCTCTATTCTTGTACTTAAGGCGGCATTGTCCATTTTGTATTTCATTACGACGCGGTTTCTGTGTTTCATCGTTAATGTGGAGGTCCAAGAAGTGCATTGAACCTGCAGAGGTGTATCGGAAACTAATACTGGTCTCACAGGAAAAGATGAAAGCACAGACTCTAAGAAGTCTCACTCTTCTTGCGCTTAAGAATGCATTGTGCCTATTGTATTTAATTCCGATGTAATTTCAGTGATTCATCGTCAATGTGTATGTCCAAGGAATACATTGAACCAGCAGTGGTGTATCGGAAACTAATAATGGTCTCACAGGGAATGCTTAAAGCACCGACTGTAAGATGAGTCTCGATTCATGTACTTAAGGCGCCATTGTGCCTTTTGTAATTAATTCCGACGCGATTTCTGTGTTTCATCGTCAATGTGAAGGTCCAAGGAATACATTTTACCTGCAGTGGTGTATCGGAAACTAATACTGGTCTCACAGGGATTGCTCAAAACACCGACTGTAAGAAGAGTCTCTACTCTTGTACTTAAGGCGGCATTGTGCCTTTTGCATTTAATTCCGACGCGATTTCTGTGTTTCATCGTCAATGTGAAGGTCCAAGGAATACATTGAACCTGAAGTGGTGTATCGGAAACTGATACTGGTCTCACAGGAATGGATCAATGCACAGACTCTAAGAAGTCTCACTCTTCTTGCACTTAAGGTGGTATTGAGCCTTTTGTATTTAATTCCGATGTAATTTCAGTGTTTCATCGTCAGTGTGAGTGTAAAGGGAATACACTGAACCTGCAGTGGTGTAGCGGAAACTAAAACTGGTCTCATAGGAAAGGAGCAAAGCACCGACTGTAAGAAGAGTCTCTATTCTTGTACTTAAGGCGGCATTGTGCCATTTGTATTTAGTTCCGTTGCGATTTCTGTGTTTCATCGTCAATGTGAAGGTCCAAGGAATACATTAGACCTGCAGTGGTGTATCGGAAACAAATACTGGTCTCACAGGAAAGGATCAAAGCACCGACAGTAAGAAGAGTCTCTATTCTTGTACTAAATGCGGCATTGTGCTTTTTCTATTTAATTCCGATGCGATTTCTGTGTTTCATCGTCAATGTGAAGGTCCAAGGAATACATTGAACCTGCAGTGGTGTATCGGAAACTAATACTGGTCCCACAGGAAAAGATGAAAGCACAGACTCTAAGATGTCTCACTCTTCTTGCGGTTAAGAATGCATTGTGCCTTTTGTATTTAATTCCGATGTAATTTCAGTGTTTTCATCGCCAATGTGTATGTCCAAGGAATACATTGAACCAGCAGTGGTGTATCGGAAACTAAGACTGGTCTCACAGGGAATGCTCAAAGCACCGACTGTAAGAAGAATCTCTATTCTTGTACTTAAGGCGGCCTTTTGCGTTTTGTATTTAGTTTCGACGCGGTTTCTGTGTTACATCGTCAATGTGAAGGTCCAAGGAATACATTGAACCTGCAGTGGTGTATCGGAAACTAATACTGGTCTCACAGGGATTGCTCAAATCAATGACTGAGAGAAGAGTCTCTATTCTTGTACTTAAGGCGGCATTGTGCCTTTTGAATTTCATTCCGACGCGATTTCTGTGTTTCATCGTCAATGTGACGGTCCAAGGAATACATTGAACCTGCAGTGGTGTAGCGGAAACTAACACTGGTCTCACAGGAATGGATCAATGCACAGACTCTAAGAAGTCTCACCCTTCTTGCACTTAAGGCGGCATTGTGCCATTCGTATTTAATTCCGATTCGATTTCCGTGTTTCATCGTCAATGTGAAGGTCCAAGGAATACATTGAACCTGCAGTCGTGTATCGGAAACTAATACTGGTCTCACAGGAAAGGATCAAAGCACAGACTCTAAGAAGTCTTACTGTTCTTGCACTTAATGCGGCATTGTGCCTTTTGTATTTAATTCCGATGCGATTTCTGTGTTTCATCGTCAATGTGTATGTCCAAGGAATACATTGAACCTGCAGTGGTGTATCGGAAACTAATGCTATACTCACAGGAAAGGATCAAAGCACAGACTCTAAGAGGTCTTACTCTTCTTGCACTTAAGGCGGCATTGTGCCTGTTGTATTTATCTCCGATGTGATTTCTGTGTTTCATCGTCAATGTGAAGGTCCAAGAAATACATTGAACCTGCAGTGGTGTAACGGAAACTAATACTGGTCTCACAGTTAAGGATCAAAGCACAGACTCTAAGGAGTCTCACTCCTCTTGCACTTAAGGCGGCATTGTGCCTTTTGTATTTAATTCCGATGTAAATTCAGTGTTTCATCGTCAATGTGTATGTAAAAGGAATACATTGAAATTGCAGTGGTGTATCTGAAACAAATACTGGACTCACAGGAAAGGATCAAAGCACCGACTGAAAGAAGAGTCTCTATTCTTGTACTTAAGGCGGCATTGTGGCTTTTGTATTTAATTCCGATGCGATTTCTGTGTTTCATTGTTAATGTGATGTTCCAAGAAATACAATGAACCTGCAGTGGTGTATCGGAATCTAAAACTGGTCTCATAGGAAAGGATCAAAGCATCGACTGTAAGAAGAGTCTCTATTCTTGTACTTAAGGCGGCACTGTGCCATTTGTATTTAGTTCCGATGCGATTTCTGTGTTTCAACGTCAATGTGAAGGTCCAAGGAATTCATTAGACCTGCAGTGGTGTATCGGAAACAAATACTGGTCTCACAGGAAAGGATCAAAGCACAGACTGTAAGAAGAGTCTCTATTCTTGTACTTAAGGCGGCATTGTGCCTTTTCTGTATAAGTCCGATGCGATTTCTGTGTTTCATCATCAATGAGAAGGTCCAATGAATACACTGAACCTGCAGTGGTGTATCGGAAACTAAAACTGGTGTCATAGGAAAGGATCAAATCATCGACTGTAAGAAGAGTCTCTATTCTTGTACTTAAGGCGGCACTGTGCCATTTGTATTTAGTTCCGATGCGATTTCTATGTTTCATTGTCAATGTGAATGTCCAAGGAATGCATTGAACCTGCAGTGGTGTGTGGGAAACTAATACTGGCCTCACAGGAAAGGATCAAAGCAGAGACACTAAGAAGTCTTACGCTTCTTGCACTTAAGGCATCATTGTGCCTGTTGTACTTATCAGCGATGTGATTTCTGTGTTTCATCGTCAATTTGAAGGTCCAAGGAATACATTGAACCTGCAGTGGTGTATCGGAAACTAATACTGGATTCACAGGAAAGGATCAAAGCACCGAAAGTAAGAAGAGTCTCTATTCTTGTACCTAAGGCGGCAATGTGCCTTTTGTATTTAATTCCGATGCGATTTCTGTGTTTCATCGTCAATGTGAAGGTCCAAGGAATACATTGACCCTGCAGTGGTGTATCGGAAACTAATACTGGTGTCATAGGAAAGGATCAAAGCACCGACGGTAAGAAGAGTCTCTATTCTTGTACTTAAGGCGGCATTGTGCCTTTTGAATTTAATTCCGACGCGATCTGTGTTTCATCGTCAATGTGACGGTCCGAAGAATACATTGAACCTGCAGTGGTGTATCGGAAACTAAAACTGGTCTCACAGGAATGGATCAATGCACAGACTCTAAGAAGTATCACCCTTCTTGCACTTAAGGCAGCATTGTGCCTTTTGTATTTAATTCTGATGCGATTTCTGTGTTTCATCGTCAATGCGAAGGTCCAAGGAATACATTGAACCTGCAGTGGTGTATCGGAAACTAAAACTGGTCTCACAGGAATGGATTAATGCACAGACTCTATGAAGTATCACCCTTCTTGCACTTAAGGCGGCAATGTGCCTTTTGTATTTAATTCCGATGCGATTTCTGTGTTTCATCGTCAATGTGAAGGTCCAAGGAATACATTGAACCTGCGGTTGTGTATCGGAACCTAATACTGGTCTCACAGGAAAAAATCAAAACACAGACTCTAAGAAGTCTCACTCTTCCTGCACTTAAGGCGGCATTGTGAGTTTGGATTTAATTCCGATCTAATTTCAGTGCTTCATCGTCAATGTGTATGTCCAAGGAAAACATTGAACCTGCAGTGGTGTATCGGAAACTAATACTGGTCTCACAGAGAATGCTCAAAACACCGACTGTAAGAATAGCTCTATTCTTATACCTAAGGCAGCATTGTGCCTTTTGTATTTAATTCCGACGCGATTTCTGTGTTTCATCGTCAATGTGAAGGTCCAAGGAATACATTGAACCTGCAGTCGTGTATCGGAAACTAATACCGGTCTCACAGGAAAGGATCAAAGCACAGACTCAAAGAAGTCTTACTGTTCTTGCACTTAATGCGGTATGTGCCTTTTGTATTTAATTCCGAAGGTATTTTCTGTGTTTCATCGTCAATGTGAAGGTCCAAGGAATACATTGAACCTGCAGTGGAGTATCGGAAACTAATACTGGTGTCATAGGAAAGGATCAAAGCACCGACTGTAAGAAGAGACTCTATTCTTTTACTTAAGGCGGGATGCGGTTTCTGTGTTTCATCGTCAATGTGAATGTCCAAGGAATACATTGAACCTGCAATCGTGTATCAGAAACTAAAACTGGTCTCATTGGAAAGGATTAAATCGCCGACTGTAAGAAGTGTCTCTTTTCTTGCACTTAAAGCGGCATTGTTCCTTTTGTATTTAATTCCGATGGGATTTCTGTCTTTCATCGTCAATGTGAAGGTCCAAGGAATACATTGAACCTGCAGTGGTGTATCGGAAAGTAATACTGGTCTCACAGGAAAAGATGAAAGCACAGACTCTAAGAAGTTTCACTCTTCTTGCGGTTGAAGAATGCATTGCGCCTTTTGTATTTAATTCCGATGTAATTTCAGTGTTTCATCGTCAATGTGTATGTCCAAGGAATACATTGAACCAGCAGTGGTGTATCGGAAACTAAGACTGGTCTCACAGGGAATGCTCAAAGCACCGACTGTAAGAAGAGTCTCTATTCTTGTACTTCAGGCGGACTTGTGCGTTTTTTATTTAATTCCGATGCGCTTTCTGTGTTACATCGCCAATGTGATGGTCCAAGGAATACTTTGAAACTGCAGTGTAGTATTGGAAACTAATACAGGTCTCACAGGAAAGGATGAAAGCACAGACTCTAAGAAGTATCACCCTTCTTGCACTTAAGGCGGCATTGTGCCTTTTGTATTTAATTCCGATGCGATTTCTGTGTTTCATCGTCAATGTGAAGGTCCAAGGAATACATTGAACCTGTGGTTGTGTATCGGAACCTAATACTGGTCTCACAGGAAAAAATCAAAACACAGACTCTAAGAAGTCTCACTCTTCTTGCACTTAAGGCGGCATTGTGAGTTTGGATTTAATTCCGATCTAATTTCAGTGCTTCATCGTCAATGTGTATGCCCCCCAGAAAACATTGAACCTGCAGTGGTGTATCGGAAACTAATACTGGTCTCACAGTGAATGCTCAAAACACCGACTGTAAGAATAGTCTCTATTCTTATACCTAAGGCAGCATTGTGTCTTTTGTATTTAATGCCGACGCGATTTCTGTGTTTCATCGTCAATATGAAGGTCCAAGGAATACATTGAACCTGCAGTCGTGTATCGGAAACTAATACTGGTCTCACAGGAAAGGGTCAAAGCACAGACTCAAAGAAATCTTACTGTTCTTGCACTTAATGCGGCATTGTGCCTTTTGTATTCAATTCCGAAGGTATTTTCTGTGTTCCATCGTCAAATTGAAGGTCCAAGGAATACATTGAACCTGCAGTGGTGTATCGGAAACTAATACTGGTCTCACAGGAAAGGATCAAAGCACCGACTGCAAGAAGAGTCCCTAATCTTGTAATTAAGGCTGTGGTGGTATTTAATTGCGATGGGATTTCTGTGTTTCATCGTCAATGTGTATGTTCAAGGAATACATTGAACCTGCAGTGGTGTATCGGAAACTAATACTGGTCGCACAGGAGAGGATCAAACCACAGACTCTAGAAGTCTCACACTTCTTACACTTAAGCGGCATTGTGCCTTTTGTATTTAATTCCGATGTAATTTCAGTGTTTCCTTGTCATTGCGTACGTCCAAGGAATACATTGAACCGCAGTGGTGTATCGGACACCAAAACTGGTCTCACAGGAAAGGATCAAAGCACAGACTCTAAGAAGTCTTACTCTTCTTGCACTTAAGGCGGCATTATGCCTGTTGTATTTATCTCCGATGTGATTTCTGTGTTTCGTCGTCAATGTGAAGATCCAAGGAATACATTGAACCTGCAGTGGTGTATCGGAAACTAATACTGGTCTCACAGGAAAGGATCAAAGCACAGACTCTAAGTGGTGTCACTCTTCTTGCACTTAAGGCGACATTGTGCATTTCGTATTTAATTCCGATGCGATTTCTGTTTTTCATCGTCAACGTGTATGTCCAAGGAATACATTGAACCTGCAGTGGTGTATCGGAAACTAATACTGGTCTCACAGTTAAGGATCAAAGCACAGACTCTAAGAAGTCTTACTGCTCTTGCACTTAAGGCGGCATTGTGCCTTTTGTATTTAATTCCGATGTAAATTCAGTGTTTCATCGTCATTGTGTATGTAAAAGGAATACATTGAACCTGCAGTGGTGTATCGGAAACAAATACTGGTCTCACAGGAAAGGATCAAAGCACCGACTGAAAGAAGAGTCTCTATCTTGTACTTAAGGCGGCATTGTGCCTTTTGTATTTAATTCCGATGCGATTTCTGTGTTTCATCGTCAATGTTAAGGTCCAAGAATTACATTGAACATGCAGTGGTGTATCGGAAACAAATACTGGTCTCACAGGAAAGAATCAAAGCACAGACTCTAAGAAGTCTCACTCTTCTAGCACTTAAGGCAGTATTGTGCCTTTTGTGTTTCATTCCGATGTAATTTCAGTGTTTCATCGTCAATGTGTGTGTAAAAGGAATACATTGAACCTGCAGTTGTGTATTTGAAACTAAAACTGGTCTCATAGGAAAGCATCAAAGCACCGTCTGTAAGGAGAGTCTCTGTTCTTGTACTTAAGGCGGCAGTGTGCCATTTGTATTTAGTTCCAATGCGATTTCTGTGTTTCATCGTCAATGAGAAGGTCCAAGGAATTCATTAGACCTGCTGTGGTGTATCGAAAACAAATACTGGTCTCACAGGAAAGGATCAAAGCACCGACTGTAAGAGGAGTCTCTTTTCTTGTACTTTAGGCGGCATTGTGCCTTTTGTATTTAATTCCGATGCGATTTCTGTGTTTCATCATCAATGTGAAGGTCCAATGAATACATTGAACATGCAGTGGTGTATCGGAAACTAATACCGGTGTCATAGGAAAGGATCAAAGCACCGACTGTATGAAGAGTCTCTATTCTTTTACTTATGGGGGCATTGAGCCTTTTGTATTTAATTCCGATGCGATTTCTGTGTTTCATCGTCAATGTGAATGTCCTAGGAATACATCGAACCTGCAGTGGTGTGTCGGAAACTAATACTGGTCTCACGGTCTCACAGGAAAGGATCAAATCTGAGACACTAAGAAGTCTTACGCTTCTTGCACTTAAGGCGGCATTGTGCCTTTTGTATTAATTCCGATGAAAATTCAGTGCTTCATCGTCAATGTGTATGTAAAAGGAATACATTGAACCTGCGGTGGTGTATCGGAAACTAAACTTGGTGTCATAGGAAAGGATCAAAGAACCGACTGTAAGAAGAGTCTCTATTCTTCTACTTAAGGCGGCATTTTGCCTTTTGTGTTTAATTCCGATGCGATTTCTGTGTTTCATCGTCAATGTGAAGGTCCATGGAATACATTGAACCTGCAGTGGTGTATCGGCAACTAAAACTGGTCTCATAGGAAAATTATTAAATCACCGACTGTAAGAAGAGTCTCTATTCTTGTACTTCAAGCGGCATTGTTCCTTTTGTATTTAATTCCGATGGGATTTCTGTGTTTCATCGGCAATGTGAAGATCCAAGGAATACATTGAACCAGCAGTGGTGTATCGGAAACTAATACTGGACTCATAGGAAAGTATCAAAGCACCGACTGTAAGAAGAGTCTCTATTCTTGTACTTAAAGCGGCATTGTGCCTTTTGTATTTAATTCCGATGCAATTTCTGTGTTTCATCGTCAATGTGAAGGGCCAAGGAATACATTGAACCTACAGTGGTGTATCGGAAACTAATACTGGTCTCACAGGAAAGGATCAAAGCACAGACTCTAAGAAGTCTCTCCCTTCTTGCACCTAAGCCGGCATTGTCCCGTTTGTATTTAATTCCGATGTAGTTTCAGTGTTTCATCGTCAATGTGTATGTTCAAGGAATACATTGAACCTGCAGTGGTGTATCGGAAACTAATACTGGTCTCACAGGAAAGGATCAAAGCACAGACTTTAAGAAGTCTCACAGTTCTTGCACTTAAGGCGGCATTGTGCCTTTTGTATTTAATTCCGATGTAATGTCAGTGTTTCATCGTCAATGTGTATGTAAAAGGAATACATTGAACCTGCGGTGGTGTATCGGAAACTAAAACTGATCTCATAGGAAAGGATCAAAGAACCGTCTGTAAGAAGAGTCTCTATTCTTTTACTTAAGGCGGCATTGTGCCTTTTGTATTTAATTCCGATGTGATTTCTGTGTTTCATCGTCAATGTGAAGGTCCAAGGAATGCATTGAACCTGCAGTGGTGTATCGGAAACTAATACTGGTCTCACAGTTAAGGATCAAAGCACAGACCCTAAGAAGTCTCACTCTTCTTGCACTTAAGGCGGCATTGTGCCTTTTGTATTTAATTCCGATGTAAATTCAGTGTTTCATCGTCAATGTGAAGGTCCAAGGAATGCATTGAACCTGCAGTGGTGTGACGGAAACTAATACTGGTCTCACAGTTAAGGATCAAAGCACAGACCCTAAGAAGTCTCACTCTTCTTGCACTTAAGGCGGCATTGTGCCTTTTGTATTTAATTCCGATGTAAATTCAGTGTTTCATCGTCAATGTGTATTTAAAAGGAATACATTGAACCTGCGGTGGTGTATCGGAGACTAAAACTGCCCTCATAGGAAAGGATCAAAGCTCCGAATGTAAGAAGAGCCTCTATTCTTTTACTTAAGACGGCATTGTGCCTTTTGTATTTAATTCCGATGCGATTTCTCAGTTTCATCGTCAACGTGAAGGTCCAAGGAATACATTGAACCTGCAGTGGTGTGTCGGAAACTAATACTGGTGTCATAGGAAAGGATCAAAGCACCGACTGTAAGAAGAGTCTCTATTCTTGTACTTAAGGCGGCATTGTGCCTTTTGTATTTAATTCCGATGCGATTTCAGTGTTTCATCGTCAATGTGAAGGTCGAAGGAATACATTGAACCTGCAGTGGTGTATCGAAAACTAATACTGGTCTCACAGGAAAGGATCAAAGCACCGACTGAAAGAAGAGTCTCTATTCTTGTACTAAAGGCGGCATTGTGCCTATTGTATTTAATTCCGATGTGATTTCTGTGTTTCATTGTCAATGTGAAGGTCCCAGGAATACATTGAACCTGCAGTGGTGTGACGGAAACTAATACTGGTCTCACAGGAAAGGATCAAAGCAGAGACACTAAGAAGTTTTACGCTTCTTGCACTTAAGGCATCATTGTGCCTGTTGTATTTATCTCCAATGTGATATCTGTGTTTCATCGTCAATGTGAAGGTCCAAGGAATACATTGAACCTGCAGTGGTGTATCGGAAACTAATACTGGTCTCACAGTTAAGGATCAAAGCACAGACCCTAAGAAGTCCCGCTCTTCTTGCACTTAAGGCGGCATTGTGCCTTTTGTATTTAATTCCGATGTAAATTCAGTGTTTCATCGTCAATGTGTATGTAAAAGGAATACATTGAACCTGCGGTGGTGTATCGGAAACTAAAACTGATCTCATAGGAAAGGATCAAAGAACCGACTGTAAGAAGAGTCTCTATTCTTGTACTTAAGGCGGAATTGTGCCTTTTGTATTTAATTACGATGCGATTTCTGTGTTTCATCGTCAACGTGAAGGTCCGAGGAATACATTGAACCTGCAGTGGTGTGTCGGAAACTAATACTGGGGTCATAGGAAAGGATCATAGCAGCGACTGTAAGAAGAGTATCTATTCTTGTACTTAAGGCGGCATTGTGCCTTTTGTATTTAATTCCGATGCGATATCTGTGTTTCATCGTCAATGTGAAGGTCGAAGGAATACATTGAACCTGCGGTGGTGTATCAGAAACTAATACTGGTCTCACAGGAAAGGAACAAAGCACCGACTGGAAGAAGAGTCTCTATTCTTGTACCTAAGGCGGCATTGTGCCTATTGTATTTAATTCTGATGCGATTTCTGTGATTCATCGTCAACGTGAAGGTCCAAGGAACACATTGAACCTGCAGTGGTGTGTCGGAAACTAATACTGGTGTCATAGGAAAGGATCAAAGCACCGACTGTAAGAAGAGTCTCTATTCTTGTACTCAAGGCGGCATTGTGCCTTTTGCATTTAATTCCGATGCGATTTCTGTGTTTCATCGTCAATGTGAGGGTCCAAGGAATTCATTGTACCAGCAGTGGTGTAACGGAAACTAATACTGGTGTCACAGGAAAGGATCAAAGCACAGACCCTAAGAAGTCTCACTCTTCTTGCACTTAAGGCGGCATTGTGCCTTTTGTATTTAATTCTGATGTAATTTCAGTGTTTCATCGTCAATGTGTATGTAAAAGGAATACATTGAACCTGCAGTGGTGTATCGGAAACAAAAACTGGTCTCATAGGAAAGGATCAAAGCACCAAGTGTAAGAAGAGTCTCTATTCTTGTACTCAAGGCGGCATTGTGCCATTTGTATTTAATTCCGTTGCGATTTCTGTGTTTCATCGTCAATGTGAAGGTCCAAGGAATACATTGAACCTGCAGTGGTGTATCGGAAACTAATACTGGACTCACAGGAAGGGATCAAAGCACAGACTCTAAGAAGTCTCACTCTTCTTGCACTTAAGGCGGTATTGTGCCTTTTGTATTTAATTCCGATGTAATTTCAGGGTTTCATCGTCAATGTGTGTGTAAAAGGAATACATTGAACCTGCAGTGGTGTATCGGAAACTAAAACTGGTCTCATAGGAAAGGATCAAAGAACCGTCTGTAAGAAGAATCTCTGTTCTTGTACTTAAGGCTGCTCTGTGCCATTTGTATTTAGTTCCGATGCGATTTCTGTGTTTCAGCGACAATGTGAAGGTCCAAGGAATACATTAGACCTGCAGTGGTGTATCGGAAATAAATACTGGTCTCACAGGAAAGGATCAAACCACCGACTGTAAGAAGAGTCTCTATTCTTGTACTTAAGGCGTCATTGTGCTTTTTGTATTTAATTCCGATGCGATTTCTGTGTTTCATCATCAATGTGAATGTCCAAGTAATACATTGAACCTGCAGTGGCGTGTCGGAAACTAATACTGGTGTCATAGGAAAGAATCAAAGCACCGACGGTAAGAAGAGTCTCTATTCTTTTACTTAAGGCGGCATTGTGTCTTTTGTATTTAATTCCTATGCGATTTCTTTGTATCATCGTCAATGTGAATGTCCAAGGAATACATTGAACCTGCAGTGGTGTATCGAAAACTAATACTGGTCTCACACGAAAGGATCAAAGCAGAGTCACTAAGAAGTCTTACGCTTCTTGCACTTAAGGCATCATTGTGCCTGTTGTATTTATCTCCGATGTGATTTCTGTGTTTCATCGTCAATGTGTAGGTAAAAGGAATATTTTGAACCTGCAGTGGTGTGTCGGAAACTAATACTGGTCTCACAGTTAAGGATCAAAGCACAGACCCTAAGAAGTCTCACTCTTCTTGCACTTAAGGCATCATTGTGCCTGTTGTATTTATCTCCAATGTGATTTCTGTGTTTCATCGTCAAAGTGAAGGTCCAAAGAATACATTGAACCTGCAGTGGTGTATCGGAAACTAATACTGGTCTCACAGTTAAGGATCAAAGCACAGACCCTAACAAGTCTCACTCTTCTAGCAGCTTAAGGCGGCATTGTGCCTTTGTATTTAATTCCCATGTAATTTCAGTGTTTCATCGTCAATGTGTATGTAAAAGGAATACATTGAACCTACGGTGGTGTATCGGAAACTAAAACTGGTCTCATAGGAAAGGATCAAAGAACCGACTGTAAGAAGAGTCACTACTCTTGTACTTAAGGCGGCATTGTGCCTTTTGTATTTAATTCCGATGCGATTTCTGTGTTTCATCGTCAACGTGAAGGTCCAAGGAATACATTGAACCTGCAGCGGTGTGTCGGATACTAATACTGGTGTTATAGGAAAGGATCAAAGCACCGAATGTAAGAAGAGTCTCTATTCTTGTACTTAAGGCGGCATTGTGCCTTTTGTATTTAATTCCGATGCGATTTCTGTGTTTCATCGTCCATGTGAAGGTCGAAGGAATACATTGAACCTGCAGTGGTGTAATGGAAACTAATACTGGTCTCACAGGAAAGGATCAAAGCACCGACTGGAAGAAGAGTCTCTATTCTTGTACTAAAGGCGGCATTGTGCCTTTTATATTTTATTCCGATGCGATTTCTGTGATTCATCGTCAATGTGAATGTCCAACGAATACATTGAACCTGCAGTGGTGTATCGGCAACTAAAACTGGTCTCATAGGAAAATTATTAAATCACCGACTGTAAGAAGAGTCTCTATTCTTGTACTTGAAGCGGCATTGTTCCTTTTGTATTTAATTCCGATGTAATGCCAGTGTTTCATCGTCAATGTGTATGTCTAAGGAACACATTGAACCTGCAGTGGAGTATCGGAAACTAATAGTGGTCTCACAGGAAAGGATCAAAGCACAGACTCTAAGAAGTCTCACTCTTCTTGCACTTAAGGCGGCATTGTGCCTTTTGTATTTAATTCCGATGTAATGTCAGTGTTTCATCGTCATAGTGTATGTCTAAGGAACACATTGAACCTGCAGTGGTGTCTCGGAAACTAATACTGGTCTCACAGGAAAGCATCATAGCACAGACTATAAGAAGTCTCACTCTTCTTGCACTTAAGTCGGCATTGTGCCTTTTGTATTTAATTCCGATGCGATATCTGTGTTACATCGTCAATGTGTATGTCCAAGGAATACATTGAACCTGCAGTGGTGTATCGGAAACTAATACTGGTCTAACAGGAAAGGATCAAAGCACAGACTCTAAGAAGGCTTACTCTTCTTGCACTTAAAGCGGCATTGTGCCTGTTGCATTTATCTCCGATGTGATTTCTGTGTTTCATCGTCAATGTGAAGGTCCAAAGAATACATTGAACCTGCAGTGGTGTATCGGAAACTAATACTGGTCTCACAGGAAAGGATCATAGCACAGACTCTAAGAGGTGTCACTCTTCTTGCACTTAAGGCGGCATTGTGCCTTTCGTATTTAATTCCGATGCGATTTCTTTGTTTCATCGTCAACGTGTATGTCCACGGAATGCATTGAACCTGCAGTGCTGTATCGGAAACTAATACTGGTCTCACAGTTAAGGATCAAAGCACAGACTCTAAGAAGTCTCACTACTCTTGCACTTAAGGCGGCATTGTGCCTTTTGTATTTAATTCCGATGTAAATTCAGTGTTTCATCGTCAATGTGTATGTAAAAGGAATACATTGAACCTGCAGTGGTGTATCGGTAACTAATACTGGTCTCACAGGAAAGGATCAAACCATCGACTGAAAGAAGAATCTCTATTCTTGTACTTATGGCGGCATTGTGCCTTTTGTATTTAATTCCGATGCGATTTCTGTGTTTCATCTTCAATGTGAAGGTCCAAGGAATACATTGAACCTGCAGTGGTGTATCGGAAACTAATACTGGTCTCACAGGAAAGGATCAAAGCACAGACACTAAGAAGCCGCACTCTTCTTGCACTTAAGGCGGTATTGTGCCTTTTGTATTTAATTCCAATGTAATTTCAGTGTTTCATCATCAATGTGTGAGTAAAAGGAATGCATTGAACCTGCAGTGGTGTATCGGAAACTAAAACTGGTCTCATAGGAAAGGATCAAAGCACCGTCTGTAAGAAGAGTCTCTATTCTTGTACTTAAGGCGGCATTGTGCCTTTTGTATTTAATTCCGATGCGATTTCTGTGTTTCATCATCAATGTGAAGGTCAAAGGGATACATTGAACCTGCAGTGGTGTGTCGGAAAGTAATACTGGTGTCATAGGAAAGGATCAAAGCACCGACTGTAAGAAGAGTCTCTATTCTTTTACTTAAGGCGGCATTGTGCCTTTTGTATTTAATTCCGATGCGATTTCTGTGTTTCATCGTCAATGTGAATGTCCAAGGAATACATTGAACCTGCAGTGGTGTATCGAAAAATAATACTAGCCTCACTGGAAAGGATCAAAGCAGAGACACTAAGAAGTCTAACGCTTCTTGGTCTTAAGGCATCATTGTGCCTGTTGTATTTATCTCCGATGTGATTTCTGTGTTTCATCGTCAATGTGAAGGTCCAAGGAATGCATTGAACCTGCAGTGGTGTATCGGAAACTAATACTGGTCTCACAGTTAAGGATCAAAGCACAGACCCTAAGAAGTCTCACTCTTCTTGCACTTAAGGCGGCATTGTGCCTTTTGTATTTAATTCCGATGCGATTTCTGTGTTTCATCGTCAATGTGAATGTCCAAGGAATACATTGAACCTGCAGTGGTGTATCGAAAAATAATACTGGCCTCACAGGAAAGGATCAAAGCAGAGACACTAAGAAGTCTAACGCTTCTTGCACTTAAGGCATCATTGTGCCTGTTGTATTTATCTCCGATGTGATTTCTGTGTTTCATCGTCAATGTGAAGGTCCAAGGAATGCATTGAACCTGCAGTGGTGTGTCGGAAACTAATACTGGTGTCATAGGAAAGGATCAAAGCACCGACTGTATGAAGAGTCTCTATTCTTGTACTTAAGGCTGCATTGTGCCTTTTGTATTTAATTCCGATGCGATTTCAGTGTTTCATCGTCAATGTGAAGCTCGAAGGAATACATTGAACCTGCAGTGGTGTATCGGAAACTAATACTGGTCTCACAGGAAAGGATCAAAGCACCGACTGAAAGAAGAGTCTCTATTCTTGTACTAAAGGCGGCATTGTGCCTTTTGTATTTAATTCCGATGTGATTTCTGTGTTTCATCGTCAATGTGAAGGTCCAAGGAATACATTGAACCTGCAGTGGTGTGTCGGAAACTAATACTGGTCTCACAGGAAAGGATCAAAGCAGAGACACTAAGAAGTCTTACGCTTCTTGCACTTAAGGCATCATTGTGCCTGTTGTATTTATCTCCAATGTGATATTTGTGTTTCATCGTCAATGTGAAGGTCCAAGGAATACATTGAACCTGCAGTGGTGTATCGGAAACTAATACTGGTCTCACAGGAAAGGATCAAAGCACCGACTGAAAGAAGAGTCTCTATTCTTGTACTAAAGGCGGCATTGTGCCTTTTGTATTTAATTCCGATGTAAATTCAGTGTTTCATCGTCAATGTGTATGTAAAAGGAATACATTGAACCTGCGGTGGTGTATCGGAAACTAAAACTGGTCTCATTGGAAAGATCAAAGAACCGACTGTAAGAAGTGTCTCTATTCTTGTACTTAAGGCGGAATTGTGCCTTTTGTATTTAATTACGATGCGATTTCTGTGTTTCATCGTCAACGTGAAGGTCCGAGGAATACATTGAACCTGCAGTGGTGTGTCGGAAACTAATACTGGGGTCATAGGAAAGGATCAAAGCAACGACTGAAAGAAGAGTCTCTATTCTTGTCCTTAAGGCGGCATTGGGCCTTTTGTATTTAATTCCGATGCGATATCTGTGTTTCATCGTCAATGTATAGGTCGAAGGAATACATTGAACCTGCAGTGGTGTATCAGAAACTAATACTGGTCTCACAGGAAAGGATCAAAGCACCGACTGGAAGAAGAGTCTCTATTCTTGTACTAAAGGCGGCATTGTGCCTTTTATATTTTATTCCGATGCGATTTCTGTGATTCACCGTCAATGTGAAGGTCCAACGAATACATTGAACCTGCAGTGGTGTATCGGCAACTAAAACTGGTCTCATAGGAAAATTATTAAATCACCGACTGTAAGAAGAGTCTCTATTCTTGTACTTGAAGCGGCATTGTTCCTTTTGTATTTAATTCCGATGTAATGTCAGTGTTTCATCGTCAATGTGTATGTCTATGGAACACATTGAACCTGCAGTGGTGTATCGGAAACTAATACTGGTCTCACAGGAAAGGATCAAAGCACAGACTCTAAGAAGTCTCACTCTTCTTGCACTTAAGGCGGCATTGTGTCTTTTGTATTTAATTCCGATGTAATGTCAGTGTTTCATCGTCATAGTGTATGTCTAAGGAACACATTGAACCTGCAGTGGTGTATCGGAAACTAATACTGGTGTCACAGGAAAGCATCAAAGCACAGACAATAAGAAGTCTCACTCTTCTTGCACTTAAGTCGGCATTGTGCCTTTTGTATTTAATTCCGATGCGATATCTGTGTTTCATCGTCAATGTGTATGTCCAAGGAATACATTGAACCTGCAGTGGTGTATCGGAAACTAATACTGGTCTCACAGTTAAGGATCAAAGCACAGACTCTAAGAAGTCTAACTCCTCTTGCACTTAAGGCGGCATTGAGCCTGTTGTATTTATTTCCGATGTAAATTCAGTGTTTCATCGTCAATGTGTATGTAGAAGGAATACATTGAACCTGCAGTGATGTATCGGACACTAATACTGGTCTCACAGGAAAGGATCAAAGCACCGACTGAGAGAAGAGTCTCTATTCTTGTACTTAAGGAGGCATTGTGCCTTTGTTTTTAATTCCGATGCGATTTCTGTGTTTCATCGTCAATGTGAAGGTGCAAGGAATATATTGAACCTGCAGTGGTGTATTGGAAACTAATACTGGCCTCACAGGAATGGATCAAAGCACAGACTCTAAGAAATCTCACTCTTCTTGCACTTAAGGCGGTATTGTGCCTTTTGTATTTAATTCCGATTTAATTTCAGTGTTTCATCGTCAATGTGTGTGTAAAAGGAATACATTGAACCTGCAGTGGTGTATCGGAATCTAAAACTGGTCTCATAGGAAAGGAGCAAAGCACCGACTGTAAGAAGAGTCTCTATTCTTCTACTTAAGGCGGCATTGTGCCATTTGTATTTAGTTCCTATGCGATTTCTGTGTTTCATCGTCAATGTGAAGGTCCAAGGAATACATTAGACCTGCAGTGGTGTATCGCAAACAAATACTGGTCTCACAGGAATGGATCAAACCACCGAGAGTAAGAAGAGTCTCTATTCTTGTACTTAAATCGGCATTGTGACTCTAAGAAATCTCACTCTTCTTGCACTTAAGGCGGTATTGTGCCTTTTGTATTTAATTCTGATGTAATTTCAGTGTTTCATCGTCAATGAGTATGTAAAAGGAATACATTGAACCTGCAGTGGTGTATCGAAAACTAAAACTGGTCTCATAGGAAAGGATCAAAGCACCGAGTGTAAGAAGAGTCTCTATTCTTGTACTTAAGGCGGCATTGTGCCATTTGTATTTAATTCCGATGCGATTTCTGTGTTTCATCGTCAATGTGAAGGTCGAAGGAATACATTGAACCTGCAGTGGTGTAATGGAAACTAATACTGGTCTCACAGGAAAGGATCAAAGCACCGACTGGAAGAAGAGTCTCTATTCTTGTACTAAAGGCGGCATTGTGCCGTTTATATTTTATTCCGATGCGATTTCTGTGATTCATCGTCAATGTGAAGGTCCAGCGAATACATTGAACCTGCAGTGGTGTATCGGCAACTAAAACTGGTCTCATAGGAAAATTATTAAATCACCGACTGTAAGAAGAGTCTCTATTCTTGTACTTGAAGCGGCATTCTTCCTTTTGTATTTAATTCCGATGTAATGTCAGTGTTTCATCGTCAATGTGTATGTCTAAGGAACACATTGAACCTGCAGTGGTGTATCGGAAACTAATACTGGTCTCACAGGAAAGGATCAAAGCACAGACTCTAAGAAGTCTCACTCTTCTTGCACTTAAGGCGGCATTGTGACTTTTGTATTTAATTCCGATGTAATGTCAGTGTTTCATCGTCATAGTGTATGTCTAAGGAACACATTGATCCTGCAGTGGTGTATCGGAAACTAATACTGGTCTCACAGGAAAGCATCAAAGCACAGACAATAAGAAGTCTCACTCTTCTTGCACTTAAGTCGGCATTGTGCCTTTTGTATTTAATTCCGATGCGATATCTGTGTTTCATCGTCAATGTGTATGTCCAAGGAATACATTGAACCTGCAGTGGTGTATCGAAAACTAATACTGGTCTAACAGGAAAGGATCAAAGCACAGACTATAAGAAGGCTTACACTTCTTGCACTTAAAGCGGCATTGTGCCTGTTGCATTTATCTCCGATGTGATTTCTGTGTTTCATCGTCAATGTGAAGGTCCAAAGAATACATTGAACCTGCAGTGGTGTATCGGAAACTAATACGGGTTCACAGTTAAGGATCAAAGCACAGACTCTAAGAAGTCTAACTCCTCTTGCACTTAAGGCGGTATTGTGCCTTTTGTATTTAATTCCGATTTAGTTTCAGTGTTTCATCGTCAATGTGTGTGTAAAAGGAATACATTGAACCTGCAGTGGTGTATCAGAATCTAAAACTGGTCTCATAGGAAAGGAGCAAAGCACCGACTGTAAGAAGAGTCTCTATTCTTGTACTTAAGGCGGCATTGTGCCATTTGTATTTAGTTCCGATGCGATTTCTGTGTTTCATCGTCAATGTGAAGGTCCAAGGAATACTTTAGACCTGCAGTGGTGTATCGGAAACAAATACTGGTCTCACAGGAATGGATCAAAGCACCGACAGTAAGAAGAGTCTCTATTCCTGTACTTAAATCGGCATTGGGCCTTTTGTATTTAATTCCGATGCGATTTCTGTGTTTCATCGTCAACGTGAAGGTCCAAGGAATACATTGAACCTGCAGTGGTGTATCGGAATCAAATACTGGTGTCATAGGAAAGGATCAAATCACCGACTGTAAGAAGAGTCCCTATTCTTGTACTTAAGGCGGCATTGTGCCTCTTGTATTTAATTGCGATGGGATTTCTGTGTTTTATCGTCAATGTGTATGTCCAAGGAATACATTGAACCTGCAGTGGTGTATCGGAAATAATACTGGTCTAACATGAAAGGATCAAATCACAGACTCTAAGAAGTCTTACTCTTCTTGCACTTACGGCGGCATTGTGCCTGTTGCATTTATCTCCGATGTGATTTCTGTGTTTCATCGTCAATGTGAAGGTCCAAGGAATACATTGAACCTGCAGTGGTGTATCGGAAACTAATACTGATCTCACAGGAATGGATCAAAGGACCGACTGTAAGAAGAGTCCCTATTCTTGTACTTAAGGCGGCATTGTGCCTCTTGTATTTAATTGCGATGGGATTTCTGTGTTTTATCGTCAATGTGTATGTTCAAGGAATACATTGAACCTGCAGTGGTGTATCGGAAACTAATACTGGTCGCACATGAGAGGATCAAACCACAGACTCTAAGAAGTCTCACTCTTCTTACACTTAAGCGGCATTGTGCCTTTTGTATTTAATTCCGATGTAATTTCAGTGTCTCCTTGTCAATGCGTATGTCCAAGGAATACATTGAACCTGCAGTCGTGTATCGGAAACTAATACTGGTCTCACAGGAAAGGATCAAAGCACAGACTATAAGAAGTCTCACTCTTCTTGCACTTAAGTCGGCATTGTGCCTTTTGTATCTAATTCCGATGCGATATCTGTGTTTCATCGTCAATGTGTATGTCCGAGGAATACATTGAACCTGCAGTGGTGTATCGGAAACTAATACTGGTCTAACAGGAAAGGATCAAATCACAGACTCTAAGAAGTCTTACTCTTCTTGCACTTAAGGCGGCATTGTGCCTGTTGCATTTATCTCCGATGTGATTTCTGTATTTCATTGTCAATATGAAGGTCCAAGGAATACATTGAACCTGCAGTGGTGTATCGGAAACTAATACTGGTCTCGCAGGGAATGCTCAAAAGCACCGACTGTAAGAGGAGTCTCTATTCTTATACTTATGGCGGCATTATGCCTTTTGTATTTAATTCCGACGCGATTTCTGTGTTTCATCGACAATGTGAAGGTCCAGGTAATACATTGAACCTGCAGTGGTGTATCGAAAACTAATACTGGTCTCACAGGAAAGGATCAAAGCAGAGGCACTAAGAAGTCTTACGCTTCTAGCACTTAAGGCATCATTGTGCCTGTTGTATTTATCTCCGATGTGATTTCTGTGTTTCATCGTCAATGTGAAGGTCCAAGGAATACATTAGACCTACAGTGGTGTATCGGAAACTAATACTAGTCTCACAGGAAAGGATCAAGGCACCGAGTGTAAGGTGAGTTTCAATTCTTGTACTTAAGGCGGCATTGTGCCATTTGTATTTAATTCCGTTGCGATTTCTGTGTTTCATAGTCAATGTGAAGGTCCAAGGAATACATTAGACCTACAGTGGTGTATCGGAAACTAATACTGGTCTCACAGGAAAGGATCAAAGCACCGACTGTAAGATGAGTCTCTAATCTTGTACTAAAGGCGGCATTGGGCCTTTTGTATTTAATTCCGATGCGATTTCTGTGTTTCATCGTCAATGTGAAGGTCCCAGGAATACATTGAACCTGCAGTGGTGTATCGGAAACTAATACTGGTGTCACAGGAAAGGATCAAAGCACCGGCTGTAAGAAGAGTCTCTATTCTTTTTACTTAAGGCGGCATTGTGCCTTTTGTATTTAATTCCGATGCGATTTCTGTGTTTCACCGTCAGTGTGAATGTCCAAGGAATACATTGAACCTGCAGTGGTGTATCGGCAACTAAAACTGGTCTCATGGGAAAATTATTAAATCACCGACTGTAAGAAAATTCTCTATTCTTGTACTTAAAGCGGCATTGTTCCTTTTGTATTTAATTCCGATGCGATTTCTGTGTTTCATCGTCAATGTGAAGATCCAAGGAATACATTGAACCTGCAGTGGTTGTAACGTTCCCTGGCAAACTCACATTATTATAGAACAAGAGTTTATTTGTACCATATACGCCGCACTGGGCAAGATGTATGTATCGTAATTATTGACCAAAAATATTACTGAATGTGGTGTCAAAGACATTTGTTATTCTCCTTATATTTTTAGTTGTAATATTTCTCTGTATTTAGGATAGGAATTTTTCTGTATTTATTATGTGATTGTAAAATGTGTAAGTATTTGCGATAGCATAGATATATGTTGCCAGAAGAGAATAATATCGTCAATTTGCAAAGAAATGTTAATAGTCAGCAATACTATTTAAGCACAATGCATTATGTATTCTTTGGTCTTCTCTGTTCAGAAGTCATTGCGTTAGGACACTGTGAAAGAGTTTTTTACGAATGGGTAAACTTCTTTTGTCTCTGTCTGGACTTAGCCGCCATTAGACGATGCGTTACGAATTAATGTGAGTTGTATTGTTGTTTGATCTAAATATATTAGAGTTTATCAAAAGTGTGAATTATTTATGTAAATTAGCTTGCCCACGTCATCTATAAAATTTCTGTAAGAATTTTTTCAGCATTTTTTAGCGGTGTTGCTGGGCTGTGCCGCGACCAACAATAGCAAACCCGTAAATCGGGAACAGATGCATAAAAATCAATGGTGAATTAAGAAATTGTTCTTCTTTTTCAGTGATCCTGTGGCTGATAAAATTTGAATTAATTATACGTTTGTGCATTCGTAGGCGGATAGCTAATGTTAGTTAACATCGAAATTTAAACAGTTTGGTTCTTTCAAAATATCTTAAATGTGTAATGAAGTAGGTTTGATCAGTGAGAAATGTCGGCTTGGCAATAATTAAAACATTTTCTGCTAATAGAGGTAATCTTGTGTTCTATGGCTAGTGCCGGGATAAAATTCAGTAAAAATATTTTTAAAAAAACCCACTGCATCTGGAAAGTGTATGCCAAGGCCGAATGATTTATAGGACTCAATTCTCAACCTAATATTCTTAACCAGTTCATATGAGTTCACGTAAATATTATTTTTTTCTTTAAATATACGTAATTCTTAAGAAAGTAAAAATTTTTATCGCCACACGAAAATAAGAGAGTGGTTCTACAACAAAGTTCGCACGAAAGAAAATTAACTTAAAAGCAAAAGATAAAATTTATTATTCTTCTTTAACGAAATTTCAAATCAATTCCATTCATTACGACGATTTCGTTAAATTGGCGCCCAACGTGGGGCTCGAATATGCAGTGGCCACTAAATACCCGTGAGATAACTAGGGAATTAATATAGTCGAACTTTGTTGCAGAACATTTAATAATTTTTCTATGTATTGTATGTATTGCATAATCAATATTGTGTGGTAATACCTGTGTATGATTTTTTGCATGAGAACGCTATGTACCCAGAGGCAAGCTGAAGAAGAGAGCTCAATATTTCGAAAAATTAAATACCTACCACAATATCAGGGGGCAGCTGCACCCAAGATAGTTCACCAAAAGGTAAATCTACAGTGTAGTTGTCCTGTGGGTAGTAAAGTAGCCTCACTGCAGTGTTCTCGGATCATTAGTGGTGTGCTTGTTGTTAGTACTTTGTTTTAAAATAACAGGACATTTAGGTAGTTAGTCATTGTAGTATATAGTAAGTGTGTATTAGTTAATGTCCATTTCTTGTGTGATTATGTCAGTGAAACCTGAGTGTTAGGATATTTAGTTCAGATTTTATTTCTTTTGTTTACTATGGTTAGATTGCGTAGTCAGAAAGATATCAACATGGATAATGAGCAACAGTCAGTAAGTAGTGATACCGAGTTGGAAAGTGGGACACAAAGTAATGTTAGTGACGTAGTTCAGGAAGTACTATGTGAGAATCTGGGGGCAGAAGGACAAGAAATGTTGCCACTGCCACCCAGTGATTCAGTTGATAGCGGAAATACTGTGCCATCCGCAAGCACTGGACATGGACCAGAGAGTGGTGTGATGTCAGAAGTGCAATCATTAAGAGTTATGTTCGAGCGCATGCTCAATTTCCAAGCTGAATTTGTACATATGCAAGCCGAGCGTGACCAGAGATTGGTAGCTGAATTTGCATGCAAACAAGCAGAACGCGATAAAGGACGTGATGCTAAACAAGCAGAGCGTGATAAAGAACGTGATGCTAAACAAGCAGAGCATGACCGACGCCTGCATGAGAGGGACTTGCAGTTGATGCAAACTTTAGAAGTTATGCAAAGTGAGCTTGTTAGTTTGAAACAAAAATATGAAACCATACCCAAAACAGTGCATGAATTAAGCGAAAGAGTAGACAGTATTCAAGTGGCTAACGCCAATATCGTAGAGGAAATTAGTGTCCTGACTAACAGAGTCGAGCAATTGGAAATTGACACAACTCAAGTAATTGAGGACAAAGTGATCGAACAAGTGCACAAAGTAGAAAATGAAGTCATAAAAGAAATAGATCAGAAAGTGCACGCCGCAATTGAGGCCAGAGATGTGGGCTCAAGTGTGGATGTGCAGGATCTAAAAAAGATAGTGCACAAAGACATTCCGCTGTGGCAGCGGAGTGTGGACCGTCGTCTTGCCGAAATGGAGCTTAGCTTGCGGCATGACGAGGCACAGGCATATGTCATGCCAGCCAGGTCCAACAATGATAGGCATATAAATACTGCAGTAAAAAATTGCGACTGCGATACAGAACAGGCAACCAATGTAAGCGAAACAAATAAATGTCATTCCAAAGTAATGATTGAAGAAAGCTTGATTAGGAACCGACAGTTTCAGATCTTTACAACGGAGAAGAAATCTGATCACCCTGTAGTGTTTATCAAGGGATTTAGAAACATTTTGCCTAGCGTTTGGAGTCATACCCAGAAAATACAGTTCGTTATGTCCTACATACAAGGAGATGCTGCATTATGGGCAACCGAAGCAGCTGACAGTTGTGATACATATGAGCAATTTGAAAAAGCATTCTTGGCCAAATATTGGTCAACATGCATCCAGGAGAGATTACGGAAGGAGGTATATAATCCAGAGCCGTATTCTCCACGACTAGGCAATTTGCGAAAATATTTCGAGAAGTACATTAATAAGACCCGTTACTGGGACGAACAGATTTCATCCCGGGATTTGATCAGGCTTTTGAAATCACACTTGCCGATACATGTAAAGGGAAAGCTTATACACGTGCCTGAAAATGATATGGAACATTTCTTGTCTGTTCTGGACTCAATTGACCTGATTCAGGAGGACGTTAAGGCAGCCTCTGAACAGGCTAGAAGTAACGGAAATGGTTATAGAAATGGTAGAAATAACACGCCTCCACCAAGTAATGGAAACGGCGGAGGTAATAATAGGAGACAGGAGTATGCACAAAACGGAAATAGAGGTAGAGACCGGAACGGCAATAGTCCGCCGGTGAATAATGACCGGAAAAGGAGGTTCGATGACCGGTATGAGACAGGCCCACCAAGCAATAATAGACGGAAAAATGCCAGGGGGCCGAGCAACACTAATACTTATAATGATGCAAACCGAACTTGGCCGCAGAACCAGAGGCCCAGTCCGGACCGGCAAAACAGTGATAGGTATGACAATAACCGACCGCCACCACAAAATGCGCCAATTGCGCAACCGTGGCGGCCGACGCAACACAACGTGCACATAGTGGAGGTCAGTGACACAGAGCAGCCACGCCCATCCACTAGCAATAATTCAACAAACTAGATGCAGCCGAGATACGCTCTCCATCGTCGGCTGAGGTTTGGAGTGAGAGCAGCCCGACACAGAACAAAACACCGAACAAAATCTGTATCCTTAGGTATAATGACGGGGTACAGATGGGAGATGAATTAATAACTGAACCATCCACGTGCGTAAAGGAGCACAAAGACAAAGTACAAGCGATAATAGAGATCAAAATTAACAATATTGATGTGCAAGCGGTCGTAGATACAGGTGCTACTGTCAGTGTTATGAGTATGGACTTATTCAAAGTACTGGGAAAGGAAAGGCGTATGCGGACTTTTCCCGTGAAAAATTGTAAAGTCACTGGAGCCGTAAGTGCACAGCGACAAATAATTAAACTCCTAGTGCGGGTAGAGATGTATTTAGGGGATGAAGCCATAGCGTGCTCATTCCTGGTGGTAAAGGGTTTAAAGGTAGCCTGCCTTTTTGGGGGTAGATTTTTTAAGAGAAAGGGACGCAATAATCGACCTTTCTCGGGGAAAATTAAGCTTGATGAATGCTAGTAGGAGAATAGAATTGTCCATGCTCAGATCTGAAGAGGTACCTGTACCTAATTGTAATGCTATTAACATAAAGTGTAGGAATCAGTCGATACTACATTTAGACAATCATGGTCTAGGACAGAATCTATATTATCCTGACGTACAAGGTGATCAATTAAAAGCAAATGTGGACGCACTTGTGAACAAAGTATCACAGTCCGAAAATTTAAATTCAATGCAACAACAGGATTTGCTACAGTTATTATCTAATTATGCTGACGTATTTTCAGAACGACCAGGAATTGTTAAGGGATATCAGTACAATATCGAGGTGAAGCCTCACCAAACTTACTGTCGAGCCTCATACTCCATTCCTTGGCCCAAGAAGGAAAAAGTTTTTTTTTACGAACAATTGGAGAGTTAAATAAATTGTTCAGGTTATACATTGCATATAAGCACACAAGATAAGAAAAGCAGGGTGCAACCTTACCAGGTGCGCTCAGAAAAGGAAAGAATAATATAATCGACATGTGACGAATAACCAAAAATTTAGTGTTGGGGACATGGTACACTTACGCAATCATCCTAAGTCCTCGGCATCCTTGAAACAGAATAGCAAGTGGCAATTGGTGTACAATGGACCTTTTAGAGTAGTAAGTGTGCCACTTGAGTGTAGCTATCTCTTAGCAGATCCCCACTCAGGGAGAGTACGGGGACTGTATCCGCGTAAGGATGTAAAAGCATTCCTACAGTAAAAGACTAATAGTCCTATGTGGACACCATTCTTTTGTAAATAATGAACATTAATGATGTGTGATCTTTAGAGATAATGTACTAGTGTAGAAGTGTTTAGTTATAAGAATATGATTGACATTCTCGTGTGTATGGATATTTGTGTTATGTACTCTTTTAATTTGTGGTATCTAGAACATGCTCTAAGTGTTTGCACAGATAATCTGATTAGTGCAATTATGTGTAGTGTTAAGCTGTGACAGAGTTCAATCAAAAAGAACATTTTAGTAACGATTAGTTAGTGTACTACATAATTTTCTATGTGCCCAAATTTGAAATATTTCTTGGCACAATCTTTTCTATTATGTGTATGTATGTATATAAGTGTAGTTGTCAGATTGACAGATTCGAACCCAGAATAATATCAATAATATGAGACCCTGAGAACTTTATTATCTCACCAACGTTATTAGAGAAAATAATGCACCCAGTAGTGACCCGAGGGCACCACGGGAGGCAAACTTGTTGCAAATTTATGTAATGCAAAGTTACGCACAAAGAAGCTTCAATTGAAGCATGTGCAGATTCAAACAGTAAAAAAGAGCTAGCCAGATACAGTCCAAGTCAATTTTTGCCTACAGAGACTACACTGTAGTTACGTAGGACGTTGATAGTAAAGAGTGACATGAGTTCAAAGGAGTTATTGAACAATATGCCTGAATCCGGCTGGAATGCACAAATAAAATCTACTCGAACACGAATATAGATGACTTTTGGGCAAACTAATACCAAATTTTAATATTTTGTTGCCATGTACGCAAATATCACACCTTGGTAAAGAGTTACGAATGTGCTGTTACAAAAAAAAACAATTGCACAGCGGACATTGTAAATAAAAATAAAGGAACTTAAACAAAAGTTCAGTATTGTGCGGCAGAGACAGACAGTGACTGTTAAACCTGCAGCAATACGTCACGGAGTAGTTGAGTATAAGTAATAAAAAACTGTATCATCGCCGTGTGTGCAAGTGCACAAGGAACTAGCACGACACGAACAGTGAACCGATAACGGACGGTGGATCAAGCTAGTGTCAAAATTTAACTCTTTGTGGGTCAAGGGACGCTAGGAAAGCGCATTGACTACAGAGATACATTTGGTCCAAAGGTGAAAACGTGCGTGTGACTAATGACAAGTCATGACATGGTGAAAAATATTGTATGCCCATAAAACGTGTTATCGGAAACTAATACTGGTCTCACTGGAATGGATCAAAGCACAGACTCTAAGAAGTCTCTCTCTTCTTGCACTTAAGGCGGCATTGTGCCTTTGGATTTAATTCCGATGTAATTTCAGGGATTCATCGTCAATGTGTTTGTAAACGGAATACATTGAACCTGCAGTGGTGTATCGGAAACTAATTCTGGTCTCGAAGGACAGGATCAAACCACAGACTCTAAGAAGTCTCACTCTTCTTGCAATTAAGGTGGCATTGTGACTTTTGTATTTAATTCCGATGTAATTTCAGTGTTTCATCGTCAATGGGAATGTCCAAGGAATACATTGAACCTGCAGTGGTGTATCGGAAACTAATATTGGCCTGACAGGGAATGCTCAAAGCACCGACTATAAGAAGAGTCCCTATTCTTGTACTTAAGGCGGCATTGTGCCATCTGTATTTAATTCCGATGCGATTTCAGTGTTTCGTCGTCAATGAGTATGTCCAAGGAATAAATTGAACCAGCAGTGGTGTATCGGAAACTAATACTGGTCTCATAGGGAATGCTCAAAGCACAGACTGTAAGAAGAATCTCTATTCTTTTACTTAAGGGGGCATTGTGCCTTTTGTATATAATTCCGATGCGATTTCGGTGTTTCATCGTCAATGCGTAGGTGCAAGGAATACATTGAACCTGCAGTGATGTATCGGAAACTAATACTGGTCTCACAGGAAAGGATCAAAGCACAGACTCTAAAAAGTCTCGCTCTGCTTGCACTTAAGGCGGCATTGTGCCTTTTGTATTTAATTCCGATGAAATTTCAGTGTTTGCTCGTCAATGTGTATGTCAATGGAATACGTTGAACCTGCAGTGGTGTATCGGAATCTAATACAGGTCACACAGGTAAAGATCAAAGCACCGACTGTAAGAAGGGTCTCTATTCTTGTACTTAAGGCGGCATTGTGCCTTTTGTATTTAAATCCGATGTAATTTCAGTGTTTCCTCGTCAATGTGTATGTCCAAGGAATACATTGAATATGCAGTGGTGTATCGGAAACTAATACTGGTCTCACACTAAAGGATCGAAGCACAGACTCTAATAAGTCTCACTCTTCTTGCACTTAAGGCGGCAATGTGCCATTTGTATTAAATTCCGATGGAATTTCAGTGTTTCATCGTCAATGTGTATGTCCAAGGATACATTGAACCTGCAGTGGTGTGTCGGAAACTAATACTGGTCTCACAGGAAAAGATCAAAGCACCGACAGTAAGAAGAGTCTCTATTCTTGTAATTAAGGCGGCGTTATGAGTTTTGTATTTAATTTCGATGCGATTTCTGTGATTCATCGTCAATGTGAAGGTGCAAGGAATACATTGAACCGGCAGTGGTGTATCGGAAACTAATACTGGTCTCACAGGGAATTCTCAAAGCACCGACTGTAAGAAGAGTCTCTATTCTTGTACTTAAGGCGGCACTGTGCCATTTGTGTTTAATTCCGTTGCGATTTCTGTGTTTCATCATCAATGTGAAGGTCCAAGGAATACATTGAACCTGCAGTGGTGTATCGGAAACTAATACTGGTCTCGCAGAAAGGATTAAAGCACAGACTCAACATAGTGTCACTCTTCTTGCACTTATGGCGGCATTGTGGCTTTTGTATTTGATTCCGAAGTAATTTCAGTGTTTCATCGTCAATGTGAAGGACCAAGGAATACATTGAACCTGCAGTGGTGTATCGGAAACTAAAACTGGTCTCACAGGAAAGGATCAAAGCACAGACTCTAAGAAGTCTCACTCTTCTTGCACTTATGGCGGCATTGTGCCTTATGTATTTAATTCCGATGTAATATCAGTGTTTCTTCGTCAATGTGTATGTAAACGGAATACATTGAACCTGCAGTGGGTTATCGGAAACTAATAATGGTCTCATAGGGTAGGGTCAAAGCACAGACTCTAAGAAGTCTCACTCTACCTGCACTTAAGGCGGCATTGTGCCTTTTGTATTTAATTCCGATCTACTTTCAGTGTTTCATCGTCAATGTGAATGTCCAAGGATTACATTGAACCTGCAGTGGTGTATCGGAAACTAATACTGGACTCACAGGAAAGGATGAAAGCACCGACTGTAGGAAGAGTCTCTATTCTTATAGTTAAGGCGGCACTGTGGCTTTTGTATTTTATTCCGATGCGATTTCTGTGTTTCATCATCAAAGTGAAGGTCCAAGGAATACATTGAACCTGCAGTGGTGTATCGGAAACTAAAACTGGTCTCATAGGAAAGGATCAAAGCTCAGACTCTATGAAGTCTCAATCGTCTTGCACTTAAGGCAGCATTGTGCCTTTTGTATTTAATTCCGACGTAATTTCAGTGTTTCATCGTCAATGTGTATGTAAAAGGAATACATTCAACCTGCAGTGGTGTATCGAAAAGTAATACTGGTGTCATAGGAATGGATCAAAGCACAGACTCTAAGAAGTCTTACTCTTCTTGCTCTTAACGCGGCATTTTGCCTTTGTATTTAATTCCGATGTAATTTCAGTGTTTCATCGTCAATGTGTATGTAAACGGAATACATTGAACCTGCAGTGGTGTATCGGAACCTAATACTGGTCTCATAGGAAAGCACAGACTCTATGAAGACTGACTCTCCTTGCACTTAAGGCGGCATTGTGCCTTTTGTATTTAATTCCGATGTAATTTCAGTGTTTCATCGTAATTGTGAATGTCCAAGGAATACATTGAACCAGCAGTGGTGTATCGGAAACTAATACTGGTCTCACTGGAAAGGATCAAAGCACCGACTGTAAGAAGAGTCTCTAATCTTGTACTTATGGCGGCATTGTGCCTTTTGTATATAATTCCGATGCGATTTCTGTGTTTCATCGTCAATGTGAAGGTCCAAGGAATACATTGAACGTGCAGTGGTGTATCGGAAACTAATACTGGTCTCACAGGAAGGGATCAAACCACAGACTTTAAGAAGTCTCACTCTTCTCGCACTTAAGGCGGCATTGTGCCTTTTGTATTTAATTCCAATGTAATTTCAGTGTTTTCTCGTCAATGTGTATGTCCTAAGAATACATTGAATATGCAGTGGTGTATCGGAAACTAATACTGGTCTCACAGGAAAGGATCAAAGCACAGACTCTAAGAAGTCTCACTCTTCTTGCGCTTAAGGCGGCATTGTGCCTTTTGCATTTAATTCCGATGTAATTTCAGTGTTTCATCGTCAATGTATATGTAAACGGAATACATTGAACCTGCAGTCATGTATCGGAGACTAATACTGGTCTCAAAGGAAAGGCTCAAAGCACAGACTCTAAGAAGTCAAACTCCTCTTGCACTTAAGGCGGCATTGTGCCTTTTGTGTTTAATTGTGATGAAATTTCAGTGTTTTCTCGTCAATGTGTATGTCCATGGAATACGTTGAACCTGCAGTGGTGTATCGGAATCTAATACAGGTCACACAGGTAAAGATCAAAGCACCGACTGTAAGAAGAGTCTCTATTCTACTAATTAAGGCGGCGTTATGGCTTTTGTATTTAATTCCGATGCGATTTCGGTGTTTCATCGTCAATGTGTAGGTCCAAGGAATACATAGAACCTGCAGTGGTGTATCGGAAACTAATACTGGTCTCACAGGAAACGATCAAAGCACAGACTCTAAATAGTCTCGCTCTGCTTGCACTTAATGCGGCATTGTGCCTTTTGTATTTAATTCCGATGTAATTTCAGTGTTTCATCGTCAATGTGTATGTCCAAGGAATACATTGAACCTGCAGTGGTGTATCGGAAACTAATACTGGTCTCACAGGAAAAGATCAAAGCACAGACTGTAAGAAGGGTCTCTATTCTTGTACTTAAGGTGGCATTGTGCCTTTTGTATTTAAATCCGATGTAATTTCAGTGTTTCCTCGTCAATGTGTATGTCCAAGGAATACATTGAATATGCAGTGGTGTATCGGAAACTAATACTGGTCTCACACTAAAGGATCGAAGCACAGACTCTAATAAGTCTCACTCTTCTTGCACTTAAGGCGGCAATGTGTAATTTGTATTAAATTCCGATGGAATTTCAGTGTTTCATCGTCAATGTGTATGTCCAAGGATACATTGAACCTGCAGTGGTGTGTCGGAAACTAATACTGGTCTCACAGGAAAAGATCAAAGCACCGACTGTAAGAAGAGTCTCTATTCTTGTAATTAAGACGGCGTTATGAGTTTTGTATTTAATTTCGATGCGATTTCTGTGATTCATCGTCAATGAGAAGGTGCAAGGAATACATTGAACCGGCAGTGGTGTATCGGAAACTAATACTGGTCTCACAGGGAATGCTCAAAGCACCGACTGTAAGAAGAGTCTCTATGCTTGTACTTAAGGCGGCACTGTGCCATTTGTATTTAATTCCGATGCGATTTCTGTGTTTCATCATCAATGTGAAGGTCCAAGGAATACATTGAACCTGCAGTGGTGTATCGGAAACTAATACTGGTCTCGCAGAAAGGATTAAAGCACAGACTCAAAATAGTCTCACTCTTCTTGCACTTATGGCGGCAATGTGGCTTCTGTATTTAATTCCGAAGTAATTTCAGTGTTTCATCGTCAATGTGAAGGACCAAGGAATACACTGAACCTGCAGTGGTGTATCGGAAACTAAAACTGGTCTCACAGGAAAGGATCAAAGCACAGACTCTAAGAAGTCTCACTCTTCTTGCACTTATGGCGGCATTGCGCCTTATGTATTTAATTCCGATGTAATTTCAGTGTTTCTTCGTCAATGTGTATGTAAACGGAATACATTGAACCTGCAGTGGTGTATCGGAAACTAATACTGGTCTCACAGGAAAGGATCAAAGCACAGACTCTAAGAAGTCTCACTCTTCTTGCACTTAAGGCGGCATTGTGCCTTTTGCATTTAATTCCGATGTAATTTCAGTGTTTCATCGTCAATGTATGCGTAAACGGAATACATTGAACCTGCAGTCGTGTATCGGAAACTAATACTGGTCTCACAGGAAAAGATCAAAGCACAGACTGTAAGAAGAGTCTCTATTCTTGTATTTAAGGCGGCTTTGTGCATTTTGTTATTTCATTCCGATGCGATTTCGGTATTTCATCGTCAATGTGTAGGTCCAAGGAATACATTGAACCTGCAGTGGTGTATCGGAAACTAACACTGGTCTCACAGGAAAGGATCAAACCACAGACTCAAAATAGTCTCAATCTTCTTGCACTTAAGGCTGCATTGTGGCTTTTGTATTTAATTCCGAAGTAATTTCAGAGTTTCATCGTCAATGTGAAGGACCAAGGAATATATTGAACCTGCAGTGGTGTATCGGAAACTAAAACTGGTCTCACAGGAAAAGATCAAAGCACAGACTCTAAGAAGTCTCACTCTTCTTGCACTTAAGGCGACATTGTGCCTTTTGTATTTATTTCCGATGTAATTTCAGTGTTTCATCGTCATTGTGTATGTAAACGGAATACATTAATCCTGCAGTGGTGTATCGGAAACTAATACTGGTCTCATAGGAAAGGATCAAAGCACAGACTCTAAGAAGTCACACTCTTCTTGCATTTAAGGCGGCATAGTGCCTTTTGTATTTAATTCCGATATAATTTCAGTGTTTCATCGTCCATATGAATGTGCAAAGAATACATTGAACCTGCAGTGGTGTAATGCAAACTAATACTGGTCTCATAGGAAAGGATCAAAGCACAGACTCTAAGAACTCTCACTCTTCATGCACGTAAGGCGGCATTGTGCCTTTTGTATTTAATTCCCATGTAATTTCAGTGTTTCATCGTCAATGTCAATGTCCAAGGAATACATTGAACCTGCAGTGGTGTATCGGAAACTAATACTGGACTCACAGGACAGGATCAAAGCACCGACTGTAGGAAGAGTCTCTATTCTTATAGATAAGGCGGCATTGTGGCTTTTGTATTTAATTCCGATGCGATTTCTGTGTTTCATCGTCAATGTGAAGATCGAAGGAAAACATTGAACCTGCAGTGGTGAATCGGAAACTAAAACTGGTCTAATAGGAAAGGATCAAAGCACAGACTCTATGAAGTCTTAATCTTCTTGCACTTAAGGCAGCATTGTGCCTTTTGTATTTAATTCCGACGTAATTTCAGTGTTTCATCGTCAATGTGTATGTAAAAGGAATACATTCAACCTGCAGTGGTGTATCGAAAAGTAATATTGGTGTCATAGGAATGGATGAAAGCACAGACTCTAAGAATACTCACTCTTCTTGCACTTAAGGCGGCATTGTGCCTTTTGTATTTAATTCCGAAGTTATATCAGTGTTTCATCGTCAATGTGAAGGTCCAAGGAATACATTGACCCGGCAGTGGTGTATCGGAAACTAATACTGGTCTCATTGGAAAGGATCAAAGCACAGACACTAAGGAGTCTCACTCTTCTTGCACTTGGGGCGGCGTTGTGCCTTTTGTATTTAATTCCGATGTAATTTCAGTGTTTCATCGTTGATGTGTATGTAAACGGAATACATTGAACCTGCAGTGGTGTATCGGAATCTAATACAGTTCTCACAGGAAAAGATCAAAGCACCGACTCAAAGAGAAGTCTCTATTCTTGTAATTAAGGCGGCGTTCTGCCTTTTGTATTTAATTCCGATGCCATTTCGGTGTTTCATCGTCAATGTGTAGGTCCAAGGAATACATTGAACCTGCAGTGGTGTATCGGAACTAATACTGGTCTCACAGGAAAGGATCAAAGTACTGACTCTAAAAAGTCTCGCTCTGCATGCACTTATGGCGGCATTGTGCCTTTTGTATTTAATTCCGATGTAATTTCAGTGTTTCATCGTCAGTGATTATGTCCAAGAATTACATTGAACCTGCAGTGGTGTATTGGAAACTAATACTGGTCTCACAGGAAAAGATCAAAGCACAGACTGTAAGAAGAGTCTCTATTCTTGTATTTAAGGCGGCTTTGTGCATTTTGTATTTCATTCCGATGCGATATCGGTATTTCATCGTCAATGTGTAGGTCCAAGGAATACATTGAACCTGCAGTGTTGTATCGGATACTAATACTGGTCTCACAGGAAAGGATCAAAGCACAGACTCTAAGAAGTCTCACTCTTCTTGAACTTATGGCGGCATTGTGCCTTTTGTATTTAAATCCGATGTAATTTCAGTGTTTCCTCGTAAATGTGTATGTCCAAGGAATACATTGAACATGCAGTGGTGTATCGGAAACTAATACTGGTCTCACACTAAAGGATCGAAGCACAGACTCTAAGAAGTCTCACTCTTCTTGCACATAAGGCGGCAATGTGCCATTTGTATTTAATTCCGATGGAATTTCAGTGTTTCATCGTCAATGTGTATGTCCAAGGATACATTGAATCTGCAGTTGTGTGTCGGAAACTAATACTGGTCTCACAGGAAAAGATAAAAGCACCGACTGTAAGAGGAGTCTCCATTCTTGTAATTAAGGCGGCGTTATGAGTTTTGTATTTAATTTCGATGCGATATCTGTGATTCATCATCAATGTGATGGTTCACGGAATACATTGAACCTGCAGTGGTGTATCGGAAACTAATACTGGTTACACAGGGAATGCTCAAAGCACCGACTGCAAGAAGAGTCTCTATTCTTGTACTTAATTCGGCACTGTGCCATTTGTATTTAATTCCGATGCGATTTCTGTGTTTCATCATCAATGTGAAGGTCCAAGGAATACATTGAACCTGCAGTGGTGTATCGGAAACTAATACTGGTCTCACAGGAAAGGATCAAACCACAGACTCTAAGAAGTCTCACTCTTCTTGAACTTATGGCGGCATTGTGCCTTTTGTATTTCAATCCGATGTAATTTCATTGTTTCCTCGTCAATGTGTATGTCCAAGGAATACATTGAACGTGCAGTAGTGTATCGGAATCTAATACTGGTCTCACAGGAAAGGATCAAAGCACAGACTCTAAGAAGTCTCACTCTTCTTGCACTTAAGGCGGCATTTTGCCTTTGTAATTAATTCCAATGTAATTTCAGTGTTTCATCGGCAATGTGTATGTAAACTAAATACATTGAACCTGCAGTGGTGTATCGGAAACTAATACTGGTCTCATAGGAAAGGATCAAAGCACAGACTCTAAGAAGTCTCTACCTTCTTGCACTTATGGCGGCATTGCGCCCTTTGTATTTATTTCCGATGTATTTTCAGTGTTTCATCGTCATGTGAATGTCCAAGGAATATATTGAACCTGCAGTGGTGTATCGGAAACTAATACTGGTCTCACAGGAAAGGATCAAAGCACCGACTGTAAGAAGAGTCTCTATTCTTGTACTCAAGGCGGCATTTTGCGTTTTGTATTTAATTCCGATGCGATTTCTGTGTTTCATCGTCAATGTGAAGGTCCAAGGAATACATTGACCGTGCAGTGGTGTATCGGAAACTAATACTGGTCTCATAGGAAAGGATCAAAGCACAGACTCTAAGAAGTCTCACTCTTCTTGCATTTAAGGCGGCATTGTGCCTTTTGTATTTAATTCCGATGTAAATTCAGTGTTTCATCGTCAATGTGTAAGTAAAAGGATTACATTGAACCTGCAGTGGTGTATCGGAAACTAATACTGGTCTCATAGGAAAGGATCAAAGCACAGACTCTAAGAAGTCTCACTCTACTTGCATTTAAGACGGTATTGTGCCTTTTGTATTTAATTCCGATGCAATTTCACTGTTTCATCGTCAATGTGTATGTAAAAGGATTACATTGAACCTGCAGTGGTGTATCGGAAACTAATACTGGTCCCATAGGAAAGGATCAAAGCACAGACACTAAGAAATCTCACTCTTCTTGCACATATTGCGGCATTGTGCCATTTGTATTTAACTCCGATGTAATTTCAGTGTTTCATCGTCAATGAGTATGTAAACTGAATACATTGAACCCGCAGTGGGTTATCGGAAACTAATAGCGGTCTCATAGGAATGGATCAAAGCACAGACTCTAAGAAGTCTCACCCTTCTTGCACTTAATGCGGCATTGTGCCTTTTGGATTTAATTCCGATGTAATTTCAGTGTTTCATCGTCAATGTGAATGTCCAAGGAATACATTGAACCTGCAATGGTGTATAGGAAACTAAAACTGGGCTCATAAGAAAGGATCAAAGCACAGATACTAAGAAGTCTCACTCTTCTTGCACTTAAGGCAGCATAGTGCCTTTTGCATTTAATTTCGATGTAATTTCAGTGTTTCATCGTCCATGTGAATGTCCATGGAATACATTGAACCTGCAGTGGTGTATCGGAAACTAATACTGGTCTCATAGGAAAGGATCAAAGCACAGACTCTAAGTAGTCTCACTCTTCTTGCACTTAAGGCGGCATTGTGCCTTTTGTATTTAATTCCGATGTAATTTAAGTGTTTTATCGTCAATGTGTATGTAAAAGGAATACATCGAACCTGCAGTGGTATATCGGAAACTAATACTGGTCTCATAGGAAAGGATCAAAGCACAGACTCTAAGAAGTCCCACTCTTCTTGCACTTAAGGCAGCATAGTCCCTTTTGCATTTAATTTCGATGTAATTTCAGTGTTTCATCGTCAATGTGTATGTCCAAGGAATACATTGAACCTGCAGTGGTGTATCGGAATCTAATACAGTTCTCACAGGAAAAGATCAAAGCACCGACTCAAAGAGAAGTCTCTATTCATGTAATTAAGACGGCGTTCTGCCTTTTGTATTTAATTCCGATGCCATTTCGGTGTTTCATCGTCAATGTGTAGGTCCAAGGAATACATTGAACCTGCAGTGGTGTATCGGAACTAATACTGGTCTCACAGGAAAGGATCAAAGTACAGACTCTAAAAAGTCTCGCTCTGCATGCACCTAAGGCGGCATTGTGCCTTTTGTATTTAATTCCGATGTAATTTCAGTGTTTCATCGTCAGTGATTATGTCCAAGAATTACATTGAACCTGCAGTGGTGTATTGGAAACTAATACTGGTCTCACAGGAAAAGATCAAAGCACAGACTGTAAGAAGAGTCTCTATTCTTGTATTTAAGGCGGCTTTGTGCATTTTGTATTACATTCCGATGCGATATCGGTATTTCATCGTCAATGTGTAGGTCCAAGGAATACATTGAACCTGCAGTGTTGTATCGGATACTAATACTGGTCTCACAGGAAAGGATCAAACCACAGACTCTAAGAAGTCTCACTCTTCTTGAACTTATGGCGGCATTGTGCCTTTTGTATTTAAATCCGATGTAATTTCAGTGTTTCCTCGTAAATGTGTATGTCCAAGGAATACATTGAACATGCAGTGGTGTATCGGAAACTAATACTGGTCTCACACTAAAGGATCGAAGCACAGACTCTAAGAAGTCTCACTCTTCTTGCACTTAAGGCGGCAATGTGTCATTTGTATTGAATTCCGATGGAATTTCAGTGTTTCATCGTCAATGTGTATGTCCAAGGATACATTGAATCTGCAGTCGTGTGTCGGAAACTAATACTGGTCTCACAGGAAAAGATAAAAGCACCGACTGTAAGAGGAGTCTCTATTCTTGTAATTAAGGCGGCGTTATGAGTTTTGTATTTAATTTCGATGCGATATCTGTGTTTCATCGTCAATGTGAAGTTTCCCGGAATACATTGAACCTGCAGTGGTGTATCGGAAACTAATACTGGTTACACAGGGTATGCTCAAAGCACCGACTGTAAGAAGAGTCTCTATTCTTGTACTTAATTCGGCACTGTGCCATTTGTATTTAATTCCGATGCGATTTCTGTGTTTCATCATCAATGTGAAGGTCCAAGGAATACATTGAACCTGCAGTGGTGTATCGGAAACTAATACTGGTCTCACAGGAAAGGATCAAAACACAGACTCTAAGAAGTCTCACTCTTCTTGAACTTATGGCGGCATTGTGCCTTTTGTATTTCAATCCGATGTAATTTCATTGTTTCCTCGTCAATGTGTATGTCCAAGGAATACATTGAACGTGCAGTAGTGTATCGGAATCTAATACTGGTCTCACAGGAAAGGATCAAAGCACAGACTCTAAGAAGTCTCACTCTTCTTGCACTTAAGGCGGCATTTTGCCTTTGTAATTAATTCCAATGTAATTTCAGTGTTTCATCGGCAATGTGTATGTAAACTAAATACATTGAACCTGCAGTGGTGTATCGGAAACTAATACTGGTCTCATAGGAAAGGATCAAAGCACAGACTCTAAGAAGTCTCTACCTTCTTGCACTTATGGCGGCATTGCGCCCTTTGTATTTATTTCCGATGTATTTTCAGTGTTTCATCGTCATGTGAATGTCCAAGGAATATATTGAACCTGCAGTGGTGTATCGGAAACTAATACTGGTCTCACAGGAAAGGATCAAAGCACCGACTGTAAGAAGAGTTTCTATTCTTGTACTCAAGGCGGCATTGTGCGTTTTGTATTTAATTCCGATGCGATTTCTGTGTTTCATCGTCAATGTGAAGGTCCAAGGAATACATTGACCGTGCAGTGGTGTATCGGAAACTAATACTGGTCTCATAGGAAAGGATCAAAGCACAGACTCTAAGAAGTCTCACTCTTCTTGCATTTAAGGCGGCATTGTGCCTTTTGTATTTAATTCCGATGTAAATTCAGTGTTTCATCGTCAATGTGTAAGTAAAAGGAGTACATTGAACCTGCAGTGGTGTATCGGAAACTAATACTGGTCTCATAGGAAAGGATCAAAGCACAGACTCTAAGAAGTCTCACTCTACTTGCATTTAAGACGGTATTGTGCCTTTTGTATTTAATTCCGATGTAATTTCACTGTTTCATCGTCAATGTGTATGTAAAAGGATTACATTGAACCTGCAGTGGTGTATCGGAAACTAATACTGGTCCCATAGGAAAGGATCAAAGCACAGACACTAAGAAATCTCACTCTTCTTGCACATATTGCGGCATTGTGCCATTTGTATTTAACTCCGATGTAATTTCAGTGTTTCATCGTCAATGAGTATGTAAACTGAATACATTGAACTCGCAGTGGGTTATCGGAAACTAATAGCGGTCTCATAGGAATGGATCAAAGCACAGACTCTAAGTAGTCTCACTCTTCTTGCACTTAAGGCGGCATTGTGCCTTTTGAATTAATTCCGATGTAATTTAAGTGTTTTATCGTCAATGTGTATGTAAAAGGAATACATCGAACCTGCAGTGGTATATCGGAAACTAATACTGGTCTCATAGGAAAGGATCAAAGCACAGACTCTAAGAAGTCTCACTCTTCTTGCACTTAAGGCAGCATAGTCCCTTTTGCATTTAATTTCGATGTAATTTCAGTGTTTCATCGTCAATGTGTATGTCCAAGGAATACATTGAACCTGCAGTGGTGTATCGGAATCTAATACAGTTCTCACAGGAAAAGATCAAAGCACCGACTCAAAGAGAAGTCTCTATTCATGTAATTAAGGCGGCGTTCTGCCTTTTGTATTTAATTCCGATGCCATTTCGGTGTTTCATCGTCAATGTGTAGGTCCAAGGAATACATTGAACCTGCAGTGGTGTATCCGAACTAATACTGGTCTCACAGGAAAGGATCAAAGTACAGACTCTAAAAAGTCTCGCTCTGCATGCACTTAAGGCGGCATTGTGCCTTTTGTATTTAATTCCGATGTAATTTCAGTGTTTCATCGTCAATGTGTATGTCCAAGCATTACATTGAACCTGCAGTGGTGTATCGGAAACTAATACTGGTCTCACAGGAAAAGATCAAAGCACAGACTGTAAGAAGAGTCTCTATTCTTGTATTTAAGGCGGCTTTGTGCATTTTGTATTTCATTCCGATGCGATATCGGTATTTCATCGTCAATGTGTAGGTCCAAGGAATACAGTGAACCTGCAGTGGTGTATCGGAAACTAATACTGGTCTCACACTAAAGGATCGAAGCACAGACTCTAAGAAGTCTCACTCTACTAGCACTTAAGGCGGCAATGTGCCATTTGTATTGAATTCCGATGGAATTTCAGTGTTTCATCGTCAATGTGTATGTCCAAGGATACATTGAATCTGCTGTCGTGTGTCGGAAACTAATACTGGTCTCACAGGAAAAGATAAAAGCACCGACTGTAAGAGGAGTCTCTATTCTTGTAATTAAGGCGGCGTTATGAGTTTTGTATTTAATTTCGATGCGATATCTGTGTTTCATCGTCAATGTGAAGTTTCCCGGAATACATTGAACCTGCAGTGGTGTATCGGAAACTAATACTGGTTACACAGGGTATGCTCAAAGCACCGACTGTAAGAAGAGTCTCTATTCTTGTACTTAATTCGGCACTGTGCCATTTGTATTTAATTCCGATGCGATTTCTGTGTTTCATCATCAATGTGAAGGTCCAAGGAATACATTGAACCTGCAGTGGTGTATCGGAAACTAATACTGGTCTCACAGGAAAGGATCAAACCACAGACTCTAAGAAGTCTCACTCTTCTTGAACTTATGGCGGCATTGTGCCTTTTGTATTTCAATCCGATGTAATTTCATTGTTTCCTCGTCAATGTGTATGTCCAAGGAATACATTGAACGTGCAGTAGTGTATCGGAATCTAATACTGGTCTCACAGGAAAGGATCAAAGCACAGACTCTAAGAAGTCTCACTCTTCTTGCACTTAAGGCGGCATTTTGCCTTTGTAATTAATTCCAATGTAATTTCAGTGTTTCATCGGCAATGTGTATGTAAACTAAATACATTGAACCTGCAGTGGTGTATCGGAAACTAATACTGGTCTCATAGGAAAGGATCAAAGCACAGACTCTAAGAAGTCTCTACCTTCTTGCACTTATGGCGGCATTGCGCCCTTTGTATTTATTTCCGATGTATTTTCAGTGTTTCATCGTCATGTGAATGTCCAAGGAATATATTGAACCTGCAGTGGTGTATCGGAAACTAATACTGGTCTCACAGGAAAGGATCAAAGCACCGACTGTAAGAAGAGTTTCTATTCTTGTACTCAAGGCGGCATTGTGCGTTTTGTATTTAATTCCGATGCGATTTCTGTGTTTCATCGTCAATGTGAAGGTCCAAGGAATACATTGACCGTGCAGTGGTGTATCGGAAACTAATACTGGTCTCATAGGAAAGGATCAAAGCACAGACTCTAAGAAAACTCACTCTTCTTGCATTTAAGGCGGCATTGTGCCTTTTGTATTTAATTCCGATGTAAATTCAGTGTTTCATCGTCAATGTGTAAGTAAAAGGATTACATTGAACCTGCAGTGGTGTATCGGAAACTAATACTGGTCTCATAGGAAAGGATCAAAGCACAGACTCTAAGAAGTCTCACTCTACTTGCATTTAAGACGGTATTGTGCCTTTTGTATTTAATTCCGATCTAATTTCACTGTTTCATCGTCAATGTGTATGTAAAAGGATTACATTGAACCTGCAGTGGTGTATCGGAAACTAATACTGGTCCCATAGGAAAGGATCAAACCACAGACACTAAGAAATCTCACTCTTCTTGCACATATTGCGGCATTGTGCCATTTGTATTTAACTCCGATGTAATTTCAGTGTTTCATCGTCAATGAGTATGTAAACTGAATACATTGAACCCGCAGTGGGTTATCGGAAACTAATAGCGGTCTCATAGGAATGGATCAAAGCACAGACTCTAAGTAGTCTCACTCTTCTTGCACTTAAGGCGGCATTGTGCCTTTTGAATTAATTCCGATGTAATTTAAGTGTTTTATCGTCAATGTGTATGTAAAAGGAATACATCGAACCTGCAGTGGTATATCGGAAACTAATACTGGTCTCATAGGAAAGGATCAAAGCACAGACTCTAAGAAGTCTCACTCTTCTTGCACTTAAGGCAGCATAGTCCCTTTTGCATTTAATTTCGATGTAATTTCAGTGTTTCATCGTCAATGTGTATGTCCAAGGAATACATTGAACCTGCAGTGGTGTATCGGAAACTAATACTGGTCTCATAGGAAAGGATCAAAGCACAGACTCTAAGTAGTCTCACTCTTCTTGCACTTAAGGCGGCATTGTGCCGTTTGTATTTAATTCCGATGTAATTTAAGTGTTTTATCGTCAATGTGTATGTAAAAGGAATACATGGAACCTGCAGTGGTATATCGGAAACTAATACTGGTCTCATAGGAAAGGATCAAAGCACAGACTCTAAGAAGTCTCACTCTTCTTGCACTTAAGGCAGCATAGTCCCTTTTGCATTTAATTTCGATGTAATTTCAGTGTTTCATCGTCAATGTGTATGTCCAAGGAATACATTGAACCTGCAGTGGTGTATCGGAATCTAATACAGTTCTCACAGGAAAAGATCAAAGCACCGACTCAAAGAGAAGTCTCTATTCATGTAATTAAGACGGCGTTCTGCCTTTTGTATTTAATTCCGATGCCATTTCGGTGTTTCATCGTCAATGTGTAGGTCCAAGGAATACATTGAACCTGCAGTGGTGTATCGGAACTAATACTGGTCTCACAGGAAAGGATCAAAGTACAGACTCTAAAAAGTCTCGCTCTGCATGCACTTAAGGCGGCATTGTGCCTTTTGTATTTAATTCCGATGTAATTTCAGTGTTTCATCGTCAATGTGTATGTCCAAGGATTACATTGAACCTGCAGTGGTGTATCGGAAACTAATACTGGTCTCACAGGAAAAGATCAAAGCACAGACTGTAAGAAGAGTCTCTATTCTTGTATTTAAGGCGGCTTTGTGCATTTTGTATTTCATTCCGATGCGATATCGGTATTTCATCGTCAATGTGTAGGTCCAAGGAATACAGTGAACCTGCAGTGGTGTATCGGAAACTAATACTGGCCTCACAGGAAAGGATCAAACCACAGACTCTAAGAAGTCTCACTCTTCTTGAACTTATGGCGGCATTGTGCCTTTTGTATTTAAATCCGATGTAATTTCAGTGTTTCCTCGTAAATGTGTATGTCCAAGGAATACATTGAACATGCAGTGGTGTATCGGAAACTAATACTGGTCTCACACTAAAGGATCGAAGCACAGACTCTAAGAAGTCTCACTCTTCTTGCACTTAAGGCGGCAATGTGCCATTTGTATGGAATTCCGATGGAATTTCAGGGTTTCATCGTCAATGTGTATGTCCAAGGATACATTGAATCTGCAGTCGTGTGTCGGAAACTAATACTGGTCTCACAGGAAAAGATAAAAGCACCGACTGTAAGAGGAGTCTCTATTCTTGTAATTAAGGCGGCGTTATGAGTTTTGTATTTAATTTCGATGCGATATCTGTGTTTCATCGTCAATGTGAAGTTTCCCGGAATACATTGAACCTGCAGTGGTGTATCGGAAACTAATACTGGTTACACAGGGTATGCTCAAAGTACCGACTGTAAGAAGAGTCTCTATTCTTGTACTTAATTCGGCACTGTGCCATTTGTATTTAATTCCGATGCGATTTCTGTGTTTCATCATCAATGTGAAGGTCCAAGGAATACATTGAACCTGCAGTGGTGTATCGGAAACTAATACTGGTCTCACAGGAAAGGATCAAACCACAGACTCTAAGAAGTCTCACTCTTCTTGAACTTATGGCGGCATTGTGCCTTTTGTATTTCAATCCGATGTAATTTCATTGTTTCCTCGTCAATGTGTATGTCCAAGGAATACATTGAACGTGCAGTAGTGTATCGGAATCTAATACTGGTCTCACAGGAAAGGATCAAAGCACAGACTCTAAGAAGTCTCACTCTTCTTGCACTTAAGGCGGCATTTTGCCTTTGTAATTAATTCCAATGTAATTTCAGTGTTTCATCGGCAATGTGTATGTAAACTAAATACATTGAACCTGCAGTGGTGTATCGGAAACTAATACTGGTCTCATAGGAAAGGATCAAAGCACAGACTCTAAGAAGTCTCTACCTTCTTGCACTTATGGCGGCATTGCGCCCTTTGTATTTATTTCCGTTGTATTTTCAGTGTTTCATCGTCATGTGAATGTCCAAGGAATATATTGAACCTGCAGTGGTGTATCGGAAACTAATACTGGTCTCACAGGAAAGGATCAAAGCACCGACTGTAAGAAGAGTTTCTATTCTTGTACTCAAGGCGGCATTGTGCGTTTTGTATTTAATTCCGATGCGATATCTGTGTTTCATCGTCAATGTGAAGGTCCAAGGAATACATTGACCGTGCAGTGGTGTATCGGAAACTAATACTGGTCTCATAGGAAAGGATCAAAGCACAGACTCTAAGAAGTCTCACTCTTCTTGCATTTAAGGCGGCATTGTGCCTTTTGTATTTAATTCCGATGTAAATTCAGTGTTTCATCGTCAATGTGTAAGTAAAAGGATTACATTGAACCTGCAGTGGTGTATCGGAAACTAATACTGGTCTCATAGGAAAGGATCAAAGCACAGACTCTAAGAAGTCTCACTCTACTTGCATTTAAGACGGTATTGTGCCTTTTGTATTTAATTCCGATGTAATTTCACTGTTTCATCGTCAATGTGTATGTAAAAGGATTACATTGAACCTGCAGTGGTGTATCGGAAACTAATACTGGTCCCATAGGAAAGGATCAAAGCACAGACACTAAGAAATCTCACTCTTCTTGCACATATTGCGGCATTGTGCCATTTGTATTTAACTCCGATGTAATTTCAGTGTTTCATCGTCAATGAGTATGTAAACTGAATACATTGAACCCGCAGTGGGTTATCGGAAACTAATAGCGGTCTCATAGGAATGGATCAAAGCACAGACTCTAAGTAGTCTCACTCTTCTTGCACTTAAGGCGGCATTGTGCCTTTTGAATTAATTCCGATGTAATTTAAGTGTTTTATCGTCAATGTGTATGTAAAAGGAATACATCGAACCTGCAGTGGTATATCGGAAACTAATACTGGTCTCATAGGAAAGGATCAAAGCACAGACTCTAAGAAGTCTCACTCTTCTTGCACTTAAGGCAGCATAGTCCCTTTTGCATTTAATTTCGATGTAATTTCAGTGTTTCATCGTCAATGTGTATGTCCAAGGAATACATTGAACCTGCAGTGGTGTATCGGAATCTAATACAGTTCTCACAGGAAAAGATCAAAGCACCGACTCAAAGAGAAGTCTCTATTCATGTAATTAAGGCGGCGTTCTGCCTTTTGTATTTAATTCCGATGCCATTTCGGTGTTTCATCGTCAATGTGTAGGTCCAAGGAATACATTGAACCTGCAGTGGTGTATCGGAACTAATACTGGTCTCACAGGAAAGGATCAAAGTACAGACTCTAAAAAGTCTCGCTCTGCATGCACTTAAGGCGGCATTGTGCCTTTTGTATTTAATTCCGATGTAATTTCAGTGTTTCATCGTCAATGTGTATGTCCAAGGATTACATTGAACCTGCAGTGGTGTATCGGAAACTAATACTGGTCTCACAGGAAAAGATCAAAGCACAGACTGTAAGAAGAGTCTCTATTCTTGTATTTAAGGCGGCTTTGTGCATTTTGTATTTCATTCCGATGCGATATCGGTATTTCATCGTCAATGTGTAGGTCCAAGGAATACAGTGAACCTGCAGTGGTGTATCGGAAACTAATACTGGTCTCACACTAAAGGATCGAAGCACAGACTCTAAGAAGTCTCACTCTTCTAGCACTTAAGGCGGCAATGTGCCATTTGTATTGAATTCCGATGGAATTTCAGTGTTTCATCGTCAATGTGTATGTCCAAGGATACATTGAATCTGCAGTCGTGTGTCGGAAACTAATACTGGTCTCACAGGAAAAGATAAAAGCACCGACTGTAAGAGGAGTCTCTATTCTTGTAATTAAGGCGGCGTTATGAGTTTTGTATTTAATTTCGATGCGACATCTGTGTTTCATCGTCAATGTGAAGTTTCCCGGAATACATTGAACCTGCAGTGGTGTATCGGAAATCTAATACTGGTTACACAGGGTATGCTCAAAGCACCGACTGTAAGAAGAGTCTCTATTCTTGTACTTAATTCGGCACTGTGCCATTTGTATTTAATTCCGATGCGATTTCTGTGTTTCATCATCAATGTGAAGGTCCAAGGAATACATTGAACCTGCAGTGGTGTATCGGAAACTAATACTGGTCTCACAGGAAAGGATCAAACCACAGACTCTAAGAAGTCTCACTCTTCTTGAACTTATGGCGGCATTGTGCCTTTTGTATTTCAATCCGATGTAATTTCAGTGTTTCCTCGTCAATGTGTATGTCCAAGGAATACATTGAACGTGCAGTAGTGTATCGGAATCTAATACTGGTCTCACAGGAAAGGATCAAAGCACAGACTCTAAGAAGTCTCACTCTTCTTGCACTTGAGGCGGCATTTTGCCTTTGTAATTAATTCCAATGTAATTTCAGTGTTTCATCGGCAATGTGTATGTAAACTAAATACACTGAACCTGCAGTGATGTATCGGAAACTAAAACTGGTCTCATAGGAAAGGATCAAAGCACAGACTCTAAGAAGTCTCTACCTTCTTGCACTTATGGCGGCATTGCGCCCTTTGTATTTATTTCCGATGTATTTTCAGTGTTTCATCGTCAGTGTGAAGGTCCAAGGAATACATTGACCGTGCAGTGGCGTATCGGATACTAATACTGGTCTCATAGGAAAGGATCAAAGCACAGACTCTAAGAAGTCTCACTCTTCTTGCATTTAAGGCGGTATTGTGCCTTTTGTATTTAATTCCGATGTAATTTCACTGTTTCATCGTCAATGTGTATGTAAAAGGATTACATTGAACCTGCAGTGGTGTATCGGAAACTAATACTGGTCCCATAGGAAAGGATCAAAGCGCAGACACTAAGAAATCTCACTCTTCTTGCACTTATTGCGGCATTGTGCCATTTGTATTTAACTCCGATGTAATTTCAGTGTTTCATCGTCAATGAGTATGTAAACTGAATACATTGAACCAGCAGTGGGTTATCGGAAACTAATAGCGGTCTCATAGGAATGGATCAAAGCACAGACTCTAAGAAGTCTCACCCTTCTTGCACTTAATGCGGCATTGTGCCTTTTGGATTTAATTCCGATGAAATTTTAGTGTTTCATCGTCAATGTGAATGTCCAAGGAATACATTGAACCTGCAATGGTGTATAGGAAACTAATACTGGGCTCATAAGAAAGGATCAAAGCACAGATACTAAGAAGTCTCACTCTTCCTGCACTTAAGGCAGTATAGTGCCTTTTGCATTTAATTTCGATGTAATTTCAGTGTTTCATCGTCCATGTGAATGTCCACGGAATACATTGAACCTGCAGTGGTGTATCGGAAACTAATACTGGTCTCATAGGAAAGGATCAAAGCACAGACTCTAAGTAGTCTCACTCTTCTTGCACTTAAGGCGGCATTGTGCCTTTTGTATTTAATTCCGATGTAATTTAAGTGTTTTATCGTCAATGTGTATGTAAAAGGAATACATCGAACCTGCAGTGGTGTATCGGAAACTAATACTGGTCTCATAGGAAAAGATCAAAGCACAGACTCTAAGAAGTCTCACTCTTCTTGCACTTAAGGCAGCATAGTGCCTTTTGCATTTAATTTCGATGTAATTTCAGTGTTTCATCGTCCATGTGAATGACCAAGGAATACATTGAACCTGCAGTGGTGTATCCGAAACTAATACTGGTCTCACGGGAAAGGATCAAAGCACCGACTGTAAGAAGAGTCTCTATTCTTATACTTAAGGTGCCATTGTGGCTCTTGTATTTAATTCCGATGCGATTTCTGTGTTTCATCGTCAATGTGAAGGTCCAAAGAATACATTGAACGTGCAGTGGTGGGTCGGAAACTAATGCTAGTCTCATAGGAAAGGATCAAAGCACAGACTCCAAGATGTCTCACTCTTCTTGCACTTAAGGCGGCATGTCGCCTTTTGTAGTTATTTTTGATGTATTTTCAGTGTTTCATAGTCATGTGAATGTCCAAGGAATATATTGAACCTGCAGTGGTGTATCGGAAACTAATACTGGTCCCACAGGAATGGATCATAGCATCGACTGTAAGAAGAGTCTCTATTCTTGTACTCAAGGCGGCATTGTGCCTTTTGTATTTAATTCCGATGCGATTTCTGTGTTTCATCGTCAATGTGAAGGTCCAAGGAATACATTGACCGTGCAGTGGTGTATCGGAAACTAATACTGGTCTCATAGGAAAAGGTCAAAGCACAGACCCTAAGAAGTCTCACTCTTCTTGCATTTAAGGCGGCATTGTGCCTTTTGTATTTAATTCCGATGTAAATTCAGTGTTTCATCGTCAATGTGTATGTAAAAGGATTACATTGAACCTCCAGTGGTGTATCGGGAACTAATACTGGTCAAATAGGAAAGGATCAAAGCACAGACTCTAAGAAGTCTCACTCTTCTTGCATTTAAGGCGCTATTGTGCCTTTTGTATTTAATTCCGATGTAATTTCACTGTTTCATCGTCAATGTGTATGTAAAAGGAATACATTGAACCTGCAGTGGTGTATCGGAAACTAATACTGGTCTCATAGGAAAGGATCAAAGCACAGACACTAAGAAATCTCACTCTTCTTGCACTTATTGCGGCATTGTGCCATTTGTATTTAACTCAGATGTAATTTCAGTGTTTCATCGTCAATGAGAATGTAAACTGAATACATTGAACCTTCAGTGGGTTATCGGAAACTAATAGTGGTCTCATAGGAAAGGATCAAAGCACAGACTCTAAGAAGTCTCACCCTTCTTGCACTTAAGGCGGCATTGTGACTTATGCATTTAATTCCGATGTAATTTCATTGTTTCATCGTCAATGTGAATGTCCAAGGAATACATTGAACCTACAATGGTGTATAGGAAACTAATACTGGGCTCGTAGGAAAGGATCAAAGCACAGACCCTAAGAAGTCTCACTCTTCTTGCACTTAAGGCAGCATAGTGCTTTTTGCATTTAATTTCGATGTAATTTCAGTGTTTCATCGTCCATGTGAATCTCCACGGAATACATTGAACCTGCAGTGGTGTATCGGAAACTAATACTGGTCTCATAGGAAAGGATCAGAGCACAAACTCTAAGAAGTCTCACTCTTCTTGCACTTAAGGCGGCATTGTGCCTTTTGTATTTAATTCCGATGTAATTTCAGTGTTTCATCGTCAAAGCGTATGTAAAAGGAGTACATTGAACCTGCAATGGAGTATCGGAAACTAACACTGGTCTCACAGGAAAGGATCAAAGCACAGACTCTAAGAAGTCTTACTTTTCTTGCACTTAAGGCGGCATTGTGCCTTCTGAATTTAATTCCGATGTAATTTCAGTGTTTCATCGTCAATATGAATGTCCAAGTAATACATAGAACCATCAGTGGTGTATCGGAAACGAATACTGGTCTCACAGGAAAGGATCAAACACCGATTGTAAGAAGAGTCAAATTCTTGTACTTAAGGCGGCGTTGTGCCTTCTGTATTTAATTCCGATGCGATTTCTGTGTTTCATCGTCAATGTGAAGGTCCAAGGAATACATTGAACCTGCAGAGGTGTATCGGAAACTAAGTCTGGTCTCACAGGAAAGGATCAAAGCACTGACACTAAGAAGTCTCAATCTTCTTGCACTTAAGGCGGCATTGTGCCTTTTGTATTTAATTCCGAAGTAATATCAGTGTTTCATCGTCAATAAGAAGGTCCAAGGAATATATTGAACGTGCAGTGGTGTATCGGAAACTAATACTGGTCTCACAGGAAAGGATCAAAGCACAGACTCTGAGAAGTCTTACTCTTCTTGCACTTAAGGCGGCATTGTGCCTTTGTATTTCATTCCGACGTAATTTCAGTGTTTCATCGTCAATGTGTATGTAAACGGAATACATTGAACCTGCAGTGGTGTATCGGAAACTAATACTGGTCCCATAGGAAAGGATCAAAGCACAGACTAAAAGAAGCCTCACTCTTCTTGCATTTAAGGCGGCATTGTGTCTTTTGTATTTAATTCCGATGTAATTTCAGTGTTTCATCGTCAATGTGAATGTCCAAGGAATACATTGCACCTGCAGTGGTGTATCGGAAACTAATACTGGTCTCATAGGAAATTATCAGAGCACCGACTGTAAGAAGAGTCTCTATTCTTGTACTTAAGGCGGCATTGTGCCTTTTGTATTTAATTCCGATGCGATTTCTGTATTTCATCGTCAATGTGAAGGTCCAAGGAATACATTGACCCTGCAGTGGTGTATCGGAAACTAATACTGGTCTCATAGGAAAGGATCAAAGCACAGACTCTAAGAGGTCTCACTCTTTTTGCATTTAAGGCGGCATTGTGCCTTTGTATTTAATTCCGATGTAATTTCAGTGTTTCATCGTTAATGTGTATGTAAAAGGAATACATTGAACCTGCAGTGGTGTAGTGGAAACTAATACTGGTCTCATAGGAAAGGATCAAAGCACAGACTCTAAGAAGTCTCAATCTTCTTGCACTTAAGGCGGCATTGTGCCTTTGTATTTAATTCCGATGTAGTTTCAGTGTTTCATCATCAATGTGTATGTAAAAGGAATACATTGAACCTGCAGTGGTGTATCGGAAACTAATACTGGTCTCATAGGAATGGATCAAAGCACAGACTCTAAGAAGTCTCACTCTTCTTGCACTTGAGGCGGCATTGTGCCTTTTGTATTTAATTCAGATGTAATTTCAGTGTTTCATCGTCCATGTGAATGTCCAAGGAATACATTGAACCTGTAATGGAAACTAATACTGGTCTCATAGGAAAGGATCAAAGCTCAGACTCTAAGAAGTCTCACTCTTCTTGCACTTAAGGCGGCATTGTGCCTTTTGTATTTAATTCCGATGTAATTTCAGTGTTTCATCGTCAATGAGAATGTCCAAGGAATACATTAAACCTGCAGTGGTGTATCGGAAACTAATACTTGTCTCACAGGAAAGGATCAAAGCACCGACAGTAAGAAGAGTCTCTATTCTTATACTTAAGGCGGCATTGTGGCTTTTGTTTTCAACTCCGATGCGATTTCTGTGTTTCATCGTCAATGTGAAGGTCCAAGGAATATATTGACCCTGCTGTGTTGTATAGGAATCTAATAGTGGTCTCACAGAAAGGATCAAATCGCAGACTCTAAGAAGTCTGACTCATCTTGCACTTAAGGCATCATTCTGCCCTTTGTATTTAATTCCGATGTAATTTCTGTGTTTCATCGTCAATGTAAAAGGAATACATTGAAACTGCAGTGGTGTATCGGAAACTAATACTGGTCTCATAGGAAAGGATCAAAGCACAGACTCTAAGAAGTCTCAATCTTCTTGCATTTAAGGCGGCAATGTGCATTTTGTATTTAATTCCGATGTAATTTCAGTGTTTCATCGTCAATGTGAATGTCCAAGGAATACATTGAACAAGCAGTGGTGTATCGGAAACTAATACTGGTCTCACAGGAAAGGATCAAAGCTCAGACTGTAAGAAGAGTCTCTATTCTTGTACTTAAGGCGGCATTGTGCCTTTTCTATTTAATTCCGATGTAATTTCTGTGTTTCATCGTCAATGTGTATGTAAAAGGAATACATTGAACCTGCTGTAGCGTATCGGAAAATAATACTGGTCTCATAGGAAAGGATCAAAGCACAGACTCTAAGAAGTATCACTCTTCTTGCACTTAAGGCGGCATTGTGCCTTTTGTAATTAATTCCGAAGTAATTTCAGTGTTTCATCGTCATTGGGAATGTCCAAGGAATACATTGAACCTGCAGTGGTGTATCGGAAACTAATACTGGTCTCACAGGAAAGGATCAAAACACAGAGTGAAAGAAGAGTCTCTATTCTAGTACTTAAGGCGGCATTGTGCCTTTTGTATTTTATTGCTACGCGATTTCTGTGTTTCATCGTCAATGTGAAATTCCAAGGAATACATTGACCTTGCAGTGGTGTATCGGAAACTAATACTAGTCTCATAGGAAAGGATCAAACACAGACTCTTAGAAGTCTCACTCTTCTTGCATTTAAGGCGGCATTGAGCCTTTTGTATTTAATTCCGATGTAATTTCAGTGTTTCATCGTCAATGTGTATGTAAGAGGAATACATTGAACCTGCAGTGGTGTATCGTAAACTAATACTGGTCTTATAGGAAAGGATCAAAGCAGAGACTCTTAGAAGTCTCACTCTTCTTGCATTTAAGGCGGAATTGTGCCTTTTGTATTTAATTCTGATGTAATTTCAGTGTTTCATCGTCAATGTGTATGTAAAAGGAATACATTGAACCTGCAGTGGTGTATCGGTAACTAATGCTGGTCTCATAGGAAAGGATCAAAGCACAGACTGTAAGAAGTCTCACTCTTCTTGCATTTAAGACGGCATTGTGCCTTTTGTATTTAATCCCGATGTAATTTCAGTGTTTCATCGTCAATGTGTATGTAAAAGGAATACATTGAACCTGCAGTGGTGTGTCGGAAACAAATACTGTTCTCATAGGAAAGGATCAAAGCACAGACTCTAAGAAGTCTCACTCTTCTTGCATTTAAGGCGGCATTGTGCCTTTTGTAATTAATTCCAATGTAATTTCAGTGTTTCATCGTCAATGTGTATGTAAAAGGAATACATTGAACCTGCAGTGGTGTTTCGGAAACTAATACTGGACTCACAGGAAAGGATCAGAGCACCGACTGTAAGAAGAGTATCTATTCTTGTACTTAAGGCGGCGTTGTGCCTTTTGTATTTAATCCCGATGCGTTTTCTGTGTTTCATCGTCAATGTGAAGGTCCAAGCAATACATTGAACCTGCAGTGGTGTATCGGAAACTAAAACTGGACTCACAGGAAAGGATCAAAGCACAGACTCAATGAAGTCTCTATCTTCTTGCACTTAAGGCGGCATTGTGCCTTTTGTGTTTAATTCCGATGTAATTTGAGTGTTTCATCGTCAATGTGTATGTAAAAGGAATACATTGAACCTGCAGTGGTGTATCGGAACCTAATACTGGTCTCATAGGAAAGGATCAAAGCACAGAATCTACAAAGTCTCACTCTTCTTGCATTTAAGGCGTCATTGTGCCTCTTGTATTTAATTCCGATGTAATTTCAGTGTTTCATCGTCAATGTGAATGTCCGACGAATACATTGAACCTGCAGTGGTGTATCGGAAACTAAAACTGGTCTCACAGGAAAGGATCAAAGCACTGACTCTAAGAAATCCCACTCTTCTTGCATTTAAGGCGGAATTGTGCCTATTGTAATTAATTCCGATGTATTTTCAGTGTTTCATCGTCAATGTGTATGTAAAAGGAATACATTGAACCTGCAGTGGTGTATCGGAAACTAATACTAATCTCACAGGAAAGGATCAAAGTACAGACTCTAAGAAGTCTCACTCTTCTTGCATTTAAGACGGCATTGTGCCTTTTGTATTTAATTGCGATGTAATTTCAGTGTTTCATTCGCAATGTGTACGTAAAACGAATACATTCAACCTGCAGTGGTGTATCGGAAACTAATACTGGTCTCATAGGAAATTATCAAAGCACAGACTCTAAGGTGTCTCACTCTTCTTGCATTTAAGGCGGCATTGTGCCTTTTGTATTTAATTCCTATGTAATTTCAGTGTTTCATCGTCAATGTGACAGTCCAAGGAGAACATTGAACCTGCAGTGGTGTATCGGAAACTAATACTGGTCTCACAGGAAAGGAACAAAGCACCGACTGTAATAAGAGTCTCTATTCTTGTACTTAAGGCGGTATTGTGCCTTTTGTATTTAATTCCGATGCGATTTCTGTGTTTCATCCTCAATGTGAAGGTCCAAGGAATACATTGATCTTGCAGTGGTGTATCGGAAACTAATACTGGTCTCACAGGGAATGCTCAAAGCACCGACTGTAAGAAGAGTCTCTATTGTTGTACTTAAGGCGGCATTGTGTCTTTTGTATTTAATTCCGATGCGATTTCTGTGTTTCATCGTCAATGTGAATGTATAAGGAATACATTGAACCTGCAGTGGTGTGTCGGAAACTAATACTGGTCTCACAGGAAAGGATCAAATCACAGACTCTAAGAAGTCTCACTCTTCTTGCACGTAAGGCGGCATTGTGCCTTTGGTACTTAATTCCGATGTAATTTCAGTGTTTCATCGTCAATGTGTATGTAAGAGGAATACATTGAACCTGCAGTGGTGTATCGTAAACTAATACTGGTCTTATAGGAAAGGATCAAAGCAGAGACTGTAAGAAGTCTCACTCTTCTGCATTTAAGGCGGAATTGTGCCTTTTGTATTTAATTCTGATGTAATTTCAGTGTTTCATCGTCAATGTGTATGTAAAAGGAATACATTGATTCTGCAGTGGTGTATCGGTAACTAATACTGGTCTCATAGGAAAGGATCAAAGCACAGACTGTAAGAAGTCTCACTCTTCTTGCATTTAAGGCGGCATTGTGCCTTTTGTATTTAAATCCGATGTAATTTCCGTGTTTCATCGTCAATGTGTATGTAAAAGGAATACATTGAACCTGCAGTGGTGTGTCGGAAACAAATACTGTTCTCATAGGAAAGGATCAAAGCACAGACTCTAAGAAGTCTCACTCTTCTTGCATTTAAGGCGGCATTGTGCCTTTTGTAATTAATTCCAATGTAATTTCAGTGTTTCATCGTCAATGTGTATGTAAAAGGAATACATTGAACCTGCAGTGGTGTATCGGAAACTAATACTGGACTCACAGGAAAGGATCAGAGCACCAACTGTAAGAAGTGTCTCTATTCTTGTACTTAAGGCGGCGTTGTGCCTTTTGTTTTTAATCCCGATGCGTTTTCTGTGGTTCATCGTCAATGTGAAGGTCCAAGCAATACATTGAACCTGCAGTGGTGTATCGGAAACTAAAACTGGACTCACAGGATAGGATCAAAGCACAGACTCAATGAAGTCTCTATCTTCTTGCACTTAAGGCAGCATTGTGCCTTTTGTGTTTAATTCCGATGTAATTTCAGTGTTTCATCGTCAATGTGTATGTTAAAGGAATACATTGAACCTGCAGTGGTGTATCGGAACCTAATACTGGTCTCATAGGAAAGGATCAAAGCACAGACTCTACAAAGTCTCATTCTTGCACTTAAGGCGGCATTGTGCCTTTTGTATTTAATTCCGATGTAATTTCAGTGTTTCATCGTCAATGTGAATGTCCGAGGAATACATTGAACCTGCAGTGGTGTATCGGAAACTGAAACTGGACTCACAGGAAAGGATCAAAGCACGGACTCAATGAAGTCTCTATCTTCTTGCACTTAAGGCGGCATTGTGCCTTTTGTGTTTAATTCCGATGTATTTTCAGTGTTTCATCGTCAATGTGTATGTAAAAGGAATACATTGAACCTGCAGTGGTATATCGGAAACTAATACTAATCTCATAGGAAAGGATCAAAGTACAGACTCTAAGTAGTCTCACTCTTCTTGCATTTAAGGCGGCATTGTGCCTTTTGTATTTAATTCCGATGTAATTTCAGTGTTTCATTCGCAATGTGTACGTAAAACGAATACATTCAACCTGCAGTGGTGTATCGGAAACTAATACTGGTCTCATAGGAAATTATCAAAGCACAGACTCTAAGGTGTCTCACTCTTCTTGCATTTAAGGCGGCATTGTGCCTTTTGTATTTAATTCCGATGTAATTTCAGTGTTTCATCGTCAATGTGACAGTCCAAGGAGTACATCGAACCTGCAGTGGTGTATCGGAAACTAATACTGGTCTCACAGGAAAGGATCAAAGCACCGACTGTAATAAGAGTCTCTATTCTTGTACTTAAGGCGGTATTGTGCCTTTTGTATTTAATTCCGATGCGATTTCTGAGTTTCATCCTCAATGTGAAGGTCCAAGGAATACATTGATATTGCAGTGGTGTATCGGAAACTAATACTGGTCTCACAGGGAATGCTCAAAGCACCCACTGTAAGAAGAGTCTCTATTGTTGTACTTATGGCGGCATTGTGTCTTTTGTATTTAATTCCGATGCGATTTCTGTGTTTCATCGTCAATGTGTATGTAAAAGGAATACATTGAACCTGCAGTGGTGTATCGGAAACTAATACTGGTCTCATAGGAAAGGATCAAAGCACAGACTGTAAGAAGAGTCTCTATTCTTGTACTTAAATCGGCATTGTGCCTTTTGTATTTAATTCCGATGTAATTTCAGTGTTTAATCGTCAATGTGTAGGTAAAACGAATACATTGAACCAGCAGCGGTGTATCGGAAATTAATACTGGTCTCATAGGAAAGGATCAAAGCACAGACTCGAAGAAGTCTTACTCCTTTTGCACTTAAGGAGGCATTCTGCCTTTTGTATTTAATTCCGATGTAATTTCAGTGTTTCATCGTCAATGTGAATGTCCAAGGAATACATTGAACCTGCAGTGGTGTATCGGAAACTAATACTGGTCTCACAGGAAAGGATCAAAGCACCGACTGTAAGAAGAGTCTCTATTCTTGTACTTAAGGCGGCATTGTGCCTTTTGTATTTAAATCCGATGCGGTTTCTGTGAATCATCGTCAATGTGAAGGTCCAAGGAATACATTGAACCTGCAGTGGTGTATCGGAAACTAATACTGGTCTCACAGGGAATGCTCAAAGCACCGACTGTAAGAAGAGTCTCTATTCTTGTACTTAAGGCGCATTGTGCCTTTTGTATATAATTCCGATGCGATATCTGTGTTTCATCGTCAATGTGAAGGTCCAAGAAATACATTGATCCTGCAGTGCTGTATCGGAAACTAATACTGGTCTCACAGGGAATGCTCAAAGCACCGACTGTAAGAAGAGTCTCTATTCTTGTACTTAAGGCGGCATTGTGCCTTTTGTATTTAATTCCGATGCGATTTCTGTGCTTCATCGTCAATGTGAAGGTCCAAGGAATACATTGAACCTGCAGTGGTGTATCGGAAACTAATACTGGTCTCATAGGAAAGGATCAAAGCACAGACTCTACGATGTCTCACTCTTCTTGCATTTAAGGCGGCATTGTGCTTTTTGTATTTAATTCCGATGTTATTTCAGTGTTTCATCGTCAATGTGAATGTCCAAGGAATACATTGAACCTGCAGTGGAGTATCGGAAACTAACACTGGTCTCACAGGAAAGGGTCAAAGCACAGAATCTAAGAAGTCTCACTCGTCTTGTACTTAAGGCGGCATTGTGCCTTTTGTATTTAATTCCGATGTAATTTCAGTGTTTCATCGTCAATGTGAATGTCCAAAGAATACATAGAACCAGCACTGGTATATCGGAAACTAATACTGGTCTCACAGGAGAGGATCAAAGCACCGACCGTAAGAAGAGTCTCAATTCTTCTACTTAAGGCGGCGTTGTGCATTATGTATATAAATCCGATGCGATTTTTGTGTTTCGTCGTCAATGTGAATGTCCAAGGAATACATTGAACTTGCAGTGGCGTATCGGAAACTAATACTGGTCTCACAGGAAAGGATCAAAGCACCGACTGTAAGAGGAGTCTATATTCTAGTACTTAAGGCGGCATTGTGCCTTTTGTATTTAATTCCGATGCGATATCTGTGTTTTGTCTTCAATGTGAAGGTCCAAGGAATACATTGAACCAGCAGTGGTGTATCGGAAAATAATACTGGTCTCACAGGAAAGGATCAAAGCACAGACTCTAAGAAGTCCCACTCTTCATGCACTTAAGGGGGCATTGTGCCTTTTGCATTTAATTCCGATGTAATTTCAGTGTTTCATCGTCAATGTATATGCAAAAGGAATACATTGAACCTGCAGTGGTGTATCGGAAACTAATACTGATCTCATAGGAAAGAATCAAAGCACAGACTCTAAGAAATCTCACTCTTCTTGCATTTAAGGCGGCAATGTGCCTTTTGTATTTAATTCCGATGTAATTTCAGTGTTTCATCGTCAATGTGAATGTCCAAGGAATACATTGATCCTGCAGTGGCGTATCGGAAGCTAATACTGGTCTCACAGGAAAGGATCAAAGCACCGACTGTAAGAAGAGTCTCTATTCTTGTACTTAAGGCGGCATTGTGCCTTTTGTATTTCATTCCGACGCGATTTCTGTGTTTCATCGTCAATGTGAAGGTCCAAGGAATACATTGAACCTGCAGTGGTGTATCGGAAACTAATACTGGTCTCTCAGGAAGGGATCAAAGCACAGACTCTAAGAAGTCTCACTCTTCTTGCACTTATCACGGCATTTTGCCTTTTGTATTTAATTCCGATGCAATTTCAGTGTTTCATCGTCAATGTGTATGTACCAGGAATACATTGAACCTGCTGTGGTGTACCAGTAACTAATACTGGTCTGACAGGAATGGATGAAAGCACAGACTCTAAGAAGTCTCACTCTTCTTGCACTTAAGGCAGCATTGTGCCTTTTGTATTTAATTCCGATGTTATTTCAGTGTTTCATCGTCAATGTGAATATCCAAGGAATACATAGAACCTGCAGTGGTGTATCGGAAACGAATACTGGTCTCACAGGAAAGGATCAAAGCACCGACTGTAAGAAGAGTCTCTATTCTTGTACTTAAGGCGGCATTGTGCCTTTTGAATTTAACTCCAACCCGATTTTTGTGTTTCGTCGATACTGTGAAGGTCCTAGGAATACATTGAACCAGCAGTGGTGTATCGGAAACGAGTACTGGTCTCACAGGAAAGGATCAAAGCACAGACTCTAAGAAGTCTCACTCTTCTTGCACTTAAGGTGGCATTGTGCCTTTTGTATTTAATTCCGATGTAATTTCAGTGTTTCATCGTCAATGAATATGTAAAAGGAATACATTGAACCTGCAGTGGTGTATCGGAAACTAATACTGATCTCATAGGAAAGAATCAAAGCACAGACTCTAAGAAGTCTCACTCATTTTGTATTTAAGGCGGCAATGTGCCTTTTGTATTTAATTCCGATGTAATTTCAGTGTTTCATCGTCAATGTGTATGTAAAAGGAATATATTAAACCTGCAGTGGTGTATCGGAAACTAATACTGGTCTCATAGGAAAGGATCAAAGCACAGACTAAAAGAAGTCTCACTCCTTTTCACTTAAGGTGGCATTGTGCATTTTGTATTTAATTCCGATGTAGTTTCAGTGTTTCATCGTCAATGTGAATATCCAAGGAATACATAGATCCTGCAGTGGTGTATCGGAAACTAATACTGGTCCCATAGGAAAGGATCAAAGCACAGACTCTAAGAAGTCTCACTCCTTTTGTTCTTAAGGTGGCATTGTGCCTTTTGTATTTAATTCCGATGTAATTTCAGTGTTTCATCGTCAATGAATATGTAAAAGGAATACATTGAACCTGCAGTGGTGTATCGGATACTAATACTGATCTCATAGGAAAGAATCAAAGCACAGACTCTAAGAAGTCTCACTCATTTTGTATTTAAGGCGGCAATGTGCCTTTTGTATTTAATTCCGATGTAATTTCAGTGTTTCATCGTCAATGTGTTTGTAAAAGGAATACATTGAACCTGCAGTGATGTATCGGAAACTAATATTGGTCTCATAGGAAAGGATCAAAGCACACACTATAAGAAGTCCCACTCCTTTTGCACTTACAGTGGCATTGTGCATTTTGTATTTAATTCCGATGTAATTTCAGTGTTTCATCGTCAATGTGTATGTAAAAGGAATACATTGAACCTGCAGTGGTGTATCGGAAACTAATACTGGTCTCATAGGAAAGGATCAAAGCACAGACTATTAGAGATCTCACTCCTTTTGCACTTACGGTGGCATTGTGCCTTTTGTATTTAATTCCGATGTAATTTCAGTGTTTCATCGTCAATGTGTATGTAAAAGGAATGCATTGAACCTGCAGTGGTGTATCGGAAACTAATACTGGTCTCACAGGAAAGGAACAAAGCACAGACTGTAAGAAGAGTCTCTATTCTTGTACTTAAGACGGCATTGTGCCGTTTGTATTTAATTCCGACGCGATTTCTTGTTTTCGTCGTTTATGTGAAGGTGCAAGGAATACATTGAACCTGCAGTGGTGTATCGGAAACGAATACTGGTCTCACAGGAAAGGATCAAAGCACAGACTTTAAGAAGTCTCACTCCTCTTGTACTTAAGGTGGCATTGTGCCTTTTGTATTTCATTCAGATGTAATATCAGTGTTTCATCGTCAATGTGTATGTAAAACGAATGCATTGAACCTGCAGTGGTGTATCGGAAACGAATACTGGTCTCACAGGAAAGGATCAAATCACAGACTCTAAGAAGTCTCACTCTTCTTACATTTAAGGTGGCATTGTGCCTTTTGTATTTAATTCCGATATAATTTCAGTGTTTCATCGTCAATGTGTATGTAAAAGGAATACATTGAACCTGCAGTGGTGTATCGGAAACTAATACTGGTCTCATAGGAAAGGATCAAATCACAGACTTTAAGAAGTCTCACTCTTCTTGCATTTAAGGCGGCATTGTGCCTTTTGTATTTAATTCCGATGTAATTTCAGTGTTTCATCGTCAATGTGTATGTAAAAGGAATACATTGAACCTGCAGTGGTGTATCGGAAACGAATACTGGTCTCACAGGGAAGGATCAAATCACAGACTCTAGGAAGTCTCACTCCTTTTGTACTTAAGGTGGAATTGTGCCTCTTGTATTTAATTCCGATGTAATATCAGTGTTTCATCGTCAATGTGTATGTAAAAGAAATACATTGAATCAGCAGTGTTGTATCGGAAACTAATACTGGTCTCATAGGAAAGGATCAAAGCACAGACTCTAAGAAGTCTCGCTCCTTTTGTACTTAAGGTGGCATTGTGCCTTTTGTATTTAATTCCGATGTAATATCAGTTTTTCATCGTCAATGTGTATGTAAAAGGAATACATTGAACCTGCAGTGGTGTATCGGAAACTAATACTGGTCTCATAGGAAAGGATCAAAGCACAGACTATAAGAAGTCTCAATTCCTCTTGCACTTAAGGTGGCATTGTGCATATTGTATTTACATCCGATGTAATGTCAGTGTTTCATCGCCAATGTAAATATCCAAGGAATACATAGAACCTGCAGTGGTGTATCGGAAACTAATACTGGTCTCACAGGAAAGGATCAAAGCACCGACTGTAAGAAGAGTCTCTATTCTTGTACTTAAGGCGGCATTGTGCCTTTTGTATTTAATTCCGACGCGATTTCTGTGTTTCGTCTTTAATGTGAAGGACCAAGGAATACATAGAACCTGAAGTGGTGTATCGGAAACGACTACTGGTCTCACAGGAAAGGATCAAATCACAGACTCTAAGAAGTCTCACTCTTCTTGCACTTAAGACGGCATTGTGCCTTTTGTATTTAATTCCGATGTAATTTCAGTGTTTCATCGTCAATGTGTATGTAAAAGGAATACATTGAACCTGCAGTGATGTATCGGAAACTAATACTGGTCTCATAGGAAACGATCAAAGCACAGACTTTAAGAAGTCTCACTCTTCTTGCATTTAAGGCGGCATTGTGCCCTTTGTATTTAATTCCGATGTAAGTTCAGTGTTTCATCGTCAATGTGTGTGTAAAAGGAATACATGGAACCTGCAGTGGTGTATCGGAAACTAATACTGGTCTCATATGGAAGGATCAAAATACAGACTCTAAGAAGTCTCACTCCTTATTCACTTAAAGTGGCATTGTGCCTATTGTATTCAATTCCGTTGTAATTTCAGTATTTCATCGTCAATGTGTATGTAAAAGGAATACATTGAACATGCAGTGGTCTATCGGAAACTAATACTGGTCTCACAGGGAATGCTTAAAGCACCGACTGTAAGAAGAGTCTCTATTCTTGTACTTAACGCGGCATTGTGCCTTTTGTATTTAATTCCGACGCGATTTCTGTGTTTCATCGTTAATGTGAAGGTCCAAGGAATACATTGAACCTGCAGTGGTGTATCGCAAACTAATACTAGTCTCATAGGAAAGGATCAAAGCACCGACTGTAAGAAGAGTCTCTATTCTTGCACTTAAGGCGGCATTGTGCCTATTGTAGTTAATACCGACTCGATTTCTGTGTTTCATCGTTAATGTGTAGGTCCGAGGAATACATTGAACCTGCAGTGGTGTATCGGAAACAAATACTGGTCTCACAGGAAAGGATGAAATCACAGACTCTAAGAAGTCTCACTCTTCTTGCATTTAAGGCGGCATTGTGCCTTTTGTACTTAATTCCGATGTAATTTAAGTGTTTCATCGTCAATGTGTATATAAAAGGAATACATTGAACCTGCAGTGGTGTATCGGAAACCAATACTGGTCTCATAGGAATAGATCAAAGTACAGACTCTAAGAAGTCTCACTCCTTTTGCACTTAAGGTGGCATTGTGCCTTTTGTACTTAATTCCGATGTAATTTCAGTGTTTCATCGTCAATGTGTATATAAAAGGAATACATTGAACCTGCAGTGGTGTATCGCAAACTAATTCCGGTCTCACAGGAATGGATCAAAGCACCGACTGTAAGAAGAGTCTCTATTCTTGTACTTAAGGCGGCATTGTGCCTTTTGTATTTAATTCCGACGCGATTTCTGTGTTTCATCGTTAATGTGAAGGTCCAAGGAATACATTGAACCTGCAGTGGTGTATCGGAAACTATAACTGGTCTCACAGGAAAGGATCAAAGCACAGACTCTAAGAAGTCTGACTCTTCTAGCACTTAAAGCGGCATTGTGCCTTTTGTATTTAATTCCGATGTAATTTCAGTGTTTCATCGTCAATGTGTAAATAAAAGGAATACCATGAACCAGCAGTGGTGTATCGGAAACTAATACTGGTCTCATAGGAAAGGATCAAAGCACAGACTCTAAGAAGTCTCACTCCTTTTGCACTTAAGGTGGCATTGTGCCTTTTGTATTTAATTCCGATGTAATTTCAGTGTTTCATCGTCAATGTGCATGTGAAAGGAATACACTGAACCTGCAGTGGTGTATCGGAAACTAATACTGGTCTCATAGGAAAGGATGAAAGCACATACTCTAAGAAGTGTCACTCTTCTTTCATTTAAGTCGGCATAGTGCCTTTTCTATTTAATTCCGATGTAATTTCAGCGTTTCATAGTCAATGTGAATGTCCAAGGAATACATTGAACTTGCAGTGGTGTATCGGAAACTAATACTGGTCTCACAGGAAAGGATCAAAGCACCAACTGTAAGAAGAGTCTATATTGTTGTACTTAAGGCGGCATTGTGCCTTTTGTATTTAATTCCGATGCGATTTCTGTGTTTTGTCGTCTATGTGAAGGTCCAAGGAATACATTGAACCTGCAGTGGTGTATCGGAAAATAATACTGGTCTCACAGGAAAGGATCAAAGCACAGACTCTAAGAAGTCTCACTCTTCTTGCACTTAAGGCGGCATTGTGCCTTTTGTATTTAATTCCGATGTAATTTCAGTGTTTCATCGTCAATGTGTATGTAAAAGGAATACATTGAACCTGCAGTGGTGTATCGGAAACTAATACTGGCCTCACAGGAAAGGATTAAAGCACAGTCTCTAAGAATTCTCACTCTTTTTGCACTGAATGCGGCGTTGTGTCTTTTGTTTTTAATTCCGATGTAATTTCAGTGTTTCATCGTCAATGTGAACGTCCAAGGAATACATTGAACTTGCAGTGGTGTATCGGAAACTAATACTTGCTTCACAGGAAAGGATGAACGCACATCCTCTAAGAAGTCTCACTCTTCTTTTACTTATGGCGTCATTGTGCCTTTTGTATTTAATTCCGATGCAATTTCAGTGTTTCATCGTCAGTGTGAATGTCCAAGGAATACATTGAACCTCCAGTGATCTATTGGAAACTAATACTGGTCTCACAGGAAAGGATCAAAGCACAGACTCTAAGAAGTCTCACTCTTCTTGCACTTTAGGCGGCATTGTGCGTTTTGTATTTAATTCCGATGTAATTGCAGTTTTTCATCGTCAATGTGAATGTTCCAGGATACATTGAACCTGCAGTGGTGTATCAGAAACTAGTACTGGTCTCACAGGAAAGGATCAAAGCAGCGACTCTAAGAAGAGTCTATATTCTTGTACTTAAGGCGGCATTGTGCCTTTTGTATTTAATTCCGATGCGATTTCTGTGTTTCGTCTTCAATGTGAAGGTCCAAGAAATACATTGAACAGCCAGTGGTGTATCGGAAACTAATACTGGTCTTATAGGAACGAATCATAGCACAGACTCCAAGAAGTCTCACTCTTCTTGCACTTAAGGTGGCATTGTGCCTTTTGTATTTAATTCCTATGTAATTTCAGTGTATCATCGTCAATGTGTATGTAAATGGAATACATTGAACCAGCAGTGGTGTATCGAAACTAATACTGGTCTCATAGGAAAGGATCAAAGCACCGACTCTAAGAAGAGTCTATATTCTTGTACTTAAGGTGGCATTGTGTCCCTTTGTATTTAATTCCGATGCGATTTCTGTGTCTCGTCGTCAATGTGAAGATCCAAGGAATACATTGAACCTGCAGTGGTGTATCGGAAACTAATACTGGTCTCACAGGAATGGATCAAAGCACAGACTCTAAGAAGTCTCACTCTTCTTGCATTTAAGGCGTCATTGTGCCTTTTGTATTTAATTCCGATGTAATATCTGTGTTTCATCGTCAATGTGAAGGTCCAAGGAATACATTGAAACTGCAGTGGTGTATCGAAAACTAATACTGGTCTCATAGGAAAGGATCAAAGCACAGACTCTAAGAAGTCTCACTCTTCTTGCATTTAAGGCGGCATTGTGCCATTTGCATTTAATTCCGATGTAATTTCAGTGTTTCATCGTAAATGTGAATATACAAGGAATACTATGAACCTGCAGTGCTATATCGGAAACTAATACTGGTCTCAGAGGAATGGATCAAAGCACCGACTGTAAGAAGAGTCTCTATTCTTGTTCTTAAGGCGGCATTGTGCCTTTTGTATTTAATCCCTTTGCGATTTCTGTTTTTTGTCGTCAATGTGAAGGACCAAGGAATACATTGAACCTGCAGTGGTGTATCTGAAAATAATACTGGTCTCACAGGAAAGGATTAAAGCACAGACTCTAAGAAGTCTCACTCTTCTTTCACTTAAGGCGGCATTGTTCCTCTTGTATTTAATTCCGATGTAATTTCAGTGTTTCATCGTCAATGTGTATGTAAAAGGATTACATTGAACCTGCAGTTGTGTATCGGAAACTAATACTGGTTCCATAGGAAAGAATCAAAGCACAGACTCGAAGAAGTCTCTCTCTTCATGCATTTAAGGCGGCATTGTGCCTTTTGTATTTAATTCGGATGTAATATCAGTTTTTCATCGTCAATGTGAATGTCCAAGGAATACATTGAACCTGCAGTGGTGTATCGGAAACTAATACTGGTCTCACAGGAAAGGATCAAAGCACCGACTGTGAGAAGAGTCCATATTCTTGTACTTATGGCGGCATTGTGCCTCTTCTATTTAATTCCGATGCGATTTCTGTGTTTCGCTGTCAATGTGAATGTCCAAGGAATACATTGAACCTGCAGTGGTGTATCGGAAACTAATACTGGTCTCACAGGTAAGGATCAAAGCAATGACTGTAAGAAGAGTCCATATTCTTGTACTTAAGGCGGCATTGTGCCTTTTGTATTTATTTCCGATGTGATTTCTGTGCTTCGTTGTCAATGTGAAGGTCCAAGAAATACATTGAACCTGCAGTGGTGTATCGGAAACTAATACTGGTCTCATGGGAATGTATCAAAGCACAGACTCTAAGAAGTCTCACACTTCTTGCACTTGAGGCGGCATTGTGCCATTTGTATTTAATTCCGATGTAATCTTAGTGTTTGATCGTCAATGTGAATTTCTAAGGAATACATTGAACCTGCAGTGGTGTATCGGAAACTAATACTGGTCTCACAGGAAAGGATCAAAGCACAGACTCTAAGTAGTCACACTCTTCTTGCATTGAAGGCAGCATTGTGACTTTTGTGTTTAATTCGGATGTAATATCAGTTTTTCATCGTCAATGTGAATGTCCAAGGAATACATTGAACCTACAGTGGTGTATCGGAAACTAATACTCGTCTCACAGGAAAGGATCAAAGCACCGACTGTAAGTAGAGTCCATATTCTTGTACTTAAGGCGGCATTGTGCCTTTTGTATTTAATTCCGATTCGATTTCTGTGTTGCGTTATCAATGTGAATTTCCAAGAAATACATTGAACCTGCAGTGGTGTATCGGAAACTAATACTGGTCTCATAGGAAAGTATCAAAGCACAGACTCTATGAAGTCTCACTCTCCTTGCACTTAAGGCGGCATTGTTTTTTTGTATTTAATTCCGATGTAATTTTAGTGTTTGATCATCAATGTGAATTTCTAAGCAATAAATTGAACCTGTAGTGGTTTATCGGAAACTAATACTGGTCTCATAGGAAAGGATCAAAGGACCGACTGTAAGAAGTGTCTATATTCTTGTACTTAAGGTGGCATTGTGCCTTTTGTATTTAATTCCAAAGCGATTTCTGTGTTTCGTCGTCAATGTGAAGGTCCAAGGAATACATTGAAGCTGCAGTGGTGTATCGGAAACTAATACTGGTCTCATAGGAAATTATCAAATCACAGACTTTAAGAAGTCTCACTCTTCTTTCATTTAGGGCGTCATTGTGGCTTTTGTATATAATTCCGATGTAATTTCTGTATTTCATCGTCAATTTGAAAGTCCTAGGAATACATTGAACCTGCAGTGGTGTATCGGAACCTAATACTGGTCTGTCAGGAAAGGATCAAAGCACAGACTCTAAGAAGTCTCACTCTTCTTGCACTTAAGACGGCATTTTGCCTTTTGCATTTATATCCGATGTAATATCGGTGTTTCATCGTCAATGTGTATGTAAAAGGAATACATTGAACTTGCAGTGGTGTATCGGAAAATAATACTGGTCTCACAGGAAAGGATCAAAGCAGAGACTCTAAGAAGTCTCACTCTTCTTGCACTTAAGGCGGCATTGTGCCTTTTGTATTTAATTCCGATGTAATGTTAATGTTTCATCGTTAATGTGTATGCAAAAGGAATACATTGAACCTGCAGTGGTGTATCGGAAACTAATAGTGGTCTCATAGGAAAGGATCAGAGCACAGACCCTAAGAAGCCTCACTCTTCTTGCACTTGAGGCGGCATTGTGCCTTTTGTATTTAATTCCGATGTAATTTCAGTGTTTCATCCCCAATGTGTATGTAAAAAGAATACATTGAACCTGTAGTGATGTATCGGAAACTAAAATTGGTCTCATAGGAAAGGATCAAAGCGCAGACTCTAAGAAGTCTTACCCTTCTTGCACTTAAGGCGGCATTGTGCCTTTTCTATGTATTTCCGATTTAATTTCAGTGTTTCATCGTCAATTTGAATGTCCAAGGAATACATTGAACCTGCAGTGGTGTATCGGAAATTAATATTGGTCTCACAGAAATGGATCAAAGCACCGACTGTAAGAGGAGTCTCTATTCTCGTACTTAAGGCGGCATTGTGCGTTTTGTATTAAATTCCGATGCGATTTCTGTGTTTCATCGTCAATGTAAAGGTCTAAGGAATACACTGAACCTGCAGTGGTGTATCGGAAACTAATACTGGTCTCACAGGAAAGGATCAATGCACAGCCTCTAAGAAGTCTCACTCTTCTTGCACTTAAGGCGGCATTGTGCCATTTGTATTTAATTCCGACGTAATTTCAGTGTTTCATCCTCAATGTGTATGTAAAAAGAATACATTGAACCTGCAGTGATGTATCGGAAACTAATATTGGTCTCATAGGAAAGGATCAAAGCGCAGACTCTAAGAAGTCTCACTCTTCTTACACTTAAGGCGGCATTGTGCCTTTTGTATGTAATTGCGATGTAATTTCAGTGTTTCATCGTCAATGTGAATGTCCAAGGTATACATTGAACCTGCAGTGGTGTATCGGAAACTAATATTGGACTCACGGAAATGGATCAAAGCACCGACTGTAAGAAGAGTCTCTATTCTCGTACTTAAGGCGGCATTGTGCCTTTTGTATTTAATTCCGATGCGATTTCTGTGTTTCATCGTCAATGTGAAGGTCCAAGGAATACATTGCACCCGCAGTGGTTTATCTGAACCTAATACTGGTCTCACAGGAAAGGATCAAAGCACAGACTCTACGAAGTCTCACTCTTCTTGCACTTAAGGCGGCATTGTGCCTTTTGTATATAATTCCGATGTAATTTCAGTGTTTCATCGTCAATGTGTATGTCTATGGAATACATTGAACCTGCAGTGGTGTATCGGAAAGTAATACTGGTCTCACAGGGAATGCTCAAAGCACCGACTGTAAGAAGAGTCCCGATTATTGTACTTAAGGCGGCATTGTGCCTTTTGTATTTAAATCCGATGCGATTTCTGTGTTTCATCGTCAATGTGAATGTCCAAGGAATACATTGACCCTGCAGTGATGTATCGGAAACTAATACTGGTCTCACAGGAGCTGCTCAAAGCACCGACTGTAAGAAGAGACTCTATTCTTTTACTTAAGGCGGCATTGTGCCATTTGTATTTAATTCCGATGCGATTTCTGTGTTTCATCGCCAATGTGAAGGTCCAAGGATTACTTTGAACCTGCAGTGGTGTATCGGAAGCTAATATTGGTCTCACAGGAAAGGTCCAAAGTACAGACACTAAGAAGTCTCACTCTTCTTGCATTTATGGCGGCATTTTGCCTTATGTATTTAATTTTGATGTAATTTCAGTGTTTCATCGTCAATGTGAATGTCCAAGGAATACATTGAACCTGAAGTGGTGTATCGGAAACTAATACTGGTCTCACAGGAAAGGATCAAAGCACAGACTCTTAGCAGTCTCACTCTTCTTGCACTAAAGGCGGCATTGTGCCTTTTGTATTTAATTCCAATGCAATTTCAGTGTTTCATCGTCAATGTGAATGTTCAAGGAATACATTGAACCTGCAGTGGTGTAACGGTAACTAATACTGGTCTCACAGGAAAGGATCAAAGCTCCGACTGTAAGAAGAGTCTCGATTCATGTACTTAAGGCGGCATTGCGCGTTTTGTTTTTAATTCCATTGCGATTTCTGTGTTTCATCGTCAATGTGAAGTTCCAAGGAATACATTGAACCTGCAGTGGTGTATAGGAAACTAATACTTTCTCATATGAAAGGATCCAAGCACAGACTCTAAGAAGTCTCACTCTTCTTGCACTTAAGGCGGCATTGGGCCTTTTATATGTATTTCCGATGTAATTTCAGTGTTCCATTGTCAATGTGAATGTCCAAGGAATACATTGAACCTGCAGTGGTGTATCGGAAAATAATATTGGTCTCACAGAAATGGATCAAAGCACCGACTGTAAGAAGAGTGTCTATTCTCGTACTTAAGGCGGCATTGTGCCTTTTGTATTTAATTCCGAAGCGATTTCTGTGTTTCATCGTCCATGTGTAAGTAAAAGGTATACATTGAACCTGCAGTGGTGTATCGGAAACTAATACTGGTCTCATAGGAAAGGATCAAATCAAAGACCCTAAGAAGTCTCACTCTTCTTGAACTTAAGGCGGCATTGTGCCTTTTGTATATAATTCCGATGTAATTTTACCGTTTCATCGTCAATGTGTAAGTAAAAGGATTACATTGAACCTGCAGAGGTGTATCGGAAACTAATACTGGTCTCATAGGAAAAGATCAAAGCACAGACTCTAAGAAGTCTCACTCTTCTTGCACTTAAGGCGGCATTGTGCGTTTTGTATTTAATTCCGATGTAATTTCAGTGTTTAATCGTCAAAGTGTATGTAAAAGGAATACATTGAACCTGCAGTGGTGTATCGGAAACTAATACTGGTCTCACAGGAAAGGATGAAAGAACCGATTGTAAGAAGAGTCCCAATTCTTGTACTTAAGGCGGCATTGTGCCATTTGTATTTAATTCCGACGTAACTTCAATGTTTCATCGTCCATGTGAAGGTCCAAGGAATACCTTGAGTCTGCAGTGGTGTATCGGAAACTAAAACTGGTCTCACAGGAAAGGATCAAAGCACATACTCTAAGAAGTCTCACTCTTCTTGCACTTAAGGCGGCATTGGGCCTTTTGTATTTAATTCCGACGTAATATCAGTGTTTCATTGTCAATGTGTATGTAAAAGGAATACACTGAACCAACAGTGGTGTATCGGAAACTAATACTGGTCTCATAGGAAAGGATCAAATCACAGACTCTTAGAAGTCTCACTCTTCTTGCACTTAAGGCGGCAATGTGCCTTTTGTTTGTAATTCCGATGTAATTTCAGTGTTTCATCGTCAATGTGAATGTCCAAGGAATACATTGATCCTGCAGTGGTGTATCGGAAACTAATACTGGTCTCACAGGAAAGGGTCAAAGCACAGACTCTAAGACGTCTCACACTTCTTGCACTTAAGGCTGAATTGTGCCTTTTGTATTTAATTCCGATGTGATTTCTGTGTTTCATCGTCAATGTGAAGGTCCAAGGAATACAATGAACCTGCAGTGGTGTATCGGAAACTAATACTGGTCTCACAGGAAAGGATCAAAGCACAGACTCTAAGAAGTCTCACTCTAATTGCACTTAAGGCGGCATTGTGCCTTTTGTATTTAATTCCGATGTAATTTCAGTGTTTCATGGTCAATTTGTATGTAAAAGGAATACATTGAACCTGCAGTGGTGTATCGGAAACTAATACTGGTCTCATAGGAAAGGATCAAAGCACAGACTTTAGGAAGTCTCACTCTCCTTGCATTTAAGGCGGCATTGTGCCTTTTGTATTTAATTCCGACGTAATTTCAGTGTTTCATCGTCAATGTGTATGTAAAAGGATTACATTGAACCTGCAGTGGTGTATCGGAAACTAACACTCGTCTCATAGGAAAGGATCAAAGCACAGACTCTAAGAAATCTCTCTCTTCTTTCACTTAAGGCGGCATTGTGCCTTTTGTATGTAATTCAGATGTAATTTCAGTGTTTCATTGTCAATGTGAATGTCCAAGGAATACATTAAACCTGCAGTCGTGTATCGGAGGCTAATACTGGTCTCATAGGAAAGGATCAAAGCAAAGACTCTAAGAAGTCTGACGCTTCTTGCACTTAAGGCGGCATTGAGCATTTTGTATGTCATTCCGATGTAATTTCCGTGTTTCATCGTCAATGTGAATGTCCAAGGAATACATTGAACCTGCAGTGATGTATCGGAAACTAATACTGGTCTCACAGGAAAGGATCAAATCACAGACTCTATTAAGTCTCACTCTTCTTGCACTTAAGGCTGAATTGTGCCTTTTGTATTTAATTCCGATGTGATTTCTGTGTTTCATCGTCAATGTGTGTGTCCAAGGAATACATTGAACCTGCAGTGGTGTATCGGACACTAATACTGGTCTCACAGGAATAGATCAAAGCACCGCCTGTAAGAAGAATCTCTATTCTTGTACTTAAGTCGGAATTGTGCCTTTTCTATTTAATTACGATGCGATATCTGTGTTTCATCGTCAATGTGAAGGTCCAAGGAATACATTGAACCTGCAGTGGTGTATCGGAAACGAATACTGGTCTCACAGGGAATGCTCAAAGCACCGACTGTAAGAAGAGTCTCTATTCTTGTTCTTAAGGCGGCATTGTGCCTTTTGTATTTAACTCCGATGCGATTTCTGTGTTTCATCGTCAATGTGTATGTCCAAGGAATACATTGAACCTGCAGTGGTGTATCGGAAACTAATACTGGTCTCACAGGGAATTCTCAAAGCACCGACTGTAAGAAGAGTCTCGATTCATGTACTTAAGGCGGCATTGCGCCTTTTGTATTTAATTCCCATGCGATTTCTGTGTTTCATCGTCAATGTGAAAGTCCAAGGAATACATTGAACCTGCAGTGGTTTATCGGAAACTAATACTAGTCTCACAGGAATGGATCGAAGCACCGACTGTAAGAAGAATCTCTATTCTTGTACTTAAATCAGCATTGTGCCTTTTCCATTTCATTCCGATGCGATATCTGTGATTCATCGTCAATTTGAAGGTCCAAGGAATACATTGAACCTGCAGTGGTGTATCGGAAACGAATACTGCTCTCACAGGGAATGCTCAAATCACCGACTGTAAGAAGAGTCTCTATTTTTGTACTTAAGGCGGCATTGTGCCTTTTGTACTTAATTCAGATGGGATTTCTGTGTTTCATCGTCATTGTGAAGGTCCAAGGATTACATTGAACCTGCAGTGGTGTATCGGAAACTTATACTGGTCTCACACTGAATGCTCAAAGCACTGACTGTAGGAAGAGTCTCTATTCTTGTGCTTAAGGCGGCATTGTGCGTTTTGTATTTAATTCCGATGCGATTTCTGTGTTTCATCGTCCATGTGTAAGTAAAAGGAATACAGTGAACCTGCAATGGTGTATCGGAAACTAATACTGGTCTCATAGGAAAGGATCAAATCAAAGACCCTAAGAAGACTCACTCTTCTTGAACTTAAGGCGGCATTGTGCCTTTTGTATTTAATTCCGATGTAATTTCAGTGTTTCATCGTCAATGTGTAAGTAAAAGGATTACACTGAACCTGCAGAGGTGTATCGGAAACTAATACTGGTGTCATAGGAAATGATCAAAGCACAGACTCTAAGAAGTCTGACGCTTTTTGAACTCATGGCGGCATTGTGCATTTTGTATGTAATTCCGATGTAATTTCCGTGCTTCATCGTCAATGTGAATGTCCAAGAAATACAATGAACCTGCAGTGGTGTATCGGAAACTAATACTGGTCTCACAGGAAAGGATCAAAGCACAGACTCTAAGAAGTATCACTCTTCTTGCACTTAAGGCTGAATGGAGCCTTTTGTATTTAATTCCGATGTGATTTCTGTGTTTCATCGTCAATGTGAAAGTCCAAAGAATACATTGAACCTGCAGTGGTGTATCGAAAACTAATACTGGTCTCACAGGAAAGGATCAAAGCACAGGCTCTAAGAAGTCTCACTCTAATTGCATTTAAGGCGCCATTGTGCCTTTTGTATTTTATTCCGATGTAATTTCAGTGTTTCATCGTCAATGTGTATGTCCAAGGAAAACATTGATCCTGCAGTGGTGTATCGGAAACTAATGCTGGTCTCACAGGGAATGCTCAAAGCACCGACTGTAAGAAGAGTCTCTATTCTTGTATTTAAGGCGGCATTGCGAATTTTGTATTTAATTCCGATGTAATTTCAGTATTTCATTGTCAATGTGAATGTCCAAGGAATACATTGATCCTGCAGTGGTGTATCGGAAACTTATACTGGTCTCACACTGAATGCTCAAAGCACTGACTGTAGGAAGAGTCTCTATTCTTGTGCTTAAGGCGGCATTGTGCGTTTTGTATTTAATTCCGATGCGATTTCTGTGTTTCATCGTCCATGTGTAAGTAAAAGGAATACAGTGAACCTGCAATGGTGTATCGGAAACTAATACTGGTCTCATAGGAAAGGATCAAATCAAAGACCCTAAGAAGTCTCACTCTTCTTGAACTTAAGGCGGCATTGTGCCTTTTGTATTTAATTCCGATGTAATTTCAGTGTTTCATCGTCCATGTGTAAGTAAAAGGATTACATTGAACCTGCAGAGGTGTATCGGAAACTAATACTGGTCTCATAGGAAATGATCAAAGCACAGCCTATAAGAAGTCTCACGCTTCTTGCACTTATGGCGGCATTGTGCATTTTGTAATTAATTCCAATGTAATTTCAGTGTTTCATCATAAATGTGTATGTAAAAGGAATACATTGAACCTGCAGTGGTGTATCGGTAACTAATACTGGTCTCATAGGAAAGGATCAAAGCACAGACTCTAAGAAGTCTCACTCTTCTTGCACTTAAGGCTGCATTGTGCCTTTTGTATTTAATTCCGACGTAATATCAGTGTTTCATCGCCAATCTGTATGTAAAAGGAATACATTGAACCTGCAGTGGTGTATCGGAAACTAATACTGGTCTCATAGGAAAGGATCAATGCACAGACTCTAAGAAGTCTCACTCTTCTTGCACTTATGGCGGCATTGTGCCTTTAGTATGTAATTCCGACGTAATTTCAGTGGTTCATCGTCAATGTGTATGTCCAAGGAATACATTGAACCTGCAGTGGTGTATCGGAGACTAATACAGGTCTCACAGGAATAGATCAAAGCACCGACTGTAAGAAGAGTCTCTATTCTTGTACTTAAGGCCATTTCTATTTAATTCCGATGCGATATCTGTGTATCATCGTCAGTGTGGAGGTCCGAGGAATACATCGAACATGCAGAGATGTATTGGAAACTAATACTGGTCTCATAGGAAAAGATCAAAGCACAGACTCTAAGAAGTCTCACTCTTCTTGCACTTAAGGCGGCATTGTGCCTTTTCATTTAATTCCAAAGTAATTTCAGTGTTCAATCGGCAATGTGTATGTAAAAGGAATACATTGAACCTGCAGCGGTGTACCGGAAACTAATACTGGTCTCATAGGAAAGGTTCAAAGCACAGACTGAAAGAAGTCTCACTCTTCTTGCATTTAAGGCGGCATTGTGCCTTTTGTATTTAATTCCGATGTAATTTCAGTATTTCATTGTCAATGTGAATGTCCAAGGAATACATTGATCCTGCAGTGGTGTATCGGAAACTAATACTGGTCTCACAGGAAAGGATCAAAATACAGACTCTAAGAAGTCTCACTCTTCTTGCACTTAAGGCTGAATTGTGCCTTTTGTATTTAATTCCAATGTGATTTCTGTGTTTCATCATCAATGTGAAGGTCCAAGGAATACATTGAACCTGCAGGGATGAATCGGAAACTAATACTGGTCTCACAGGAAAGGATCAAAGCACAGACTCTAAGAAGTTTCACTCTAATTGCACTTAAGGCGGCATTGTGCCTTTTGTATGTAATTCCGATGTAATTCCAGTGTTTCATCGTCAATGTGAATGTCCAAGGAATACATTAAACCTGCAGTGGTGTATCGGAGGCTAATACTGGTCTCATAGGAAAGGATCAAAGCACAGACTCTAAGAAGTCAGTCGCTTCTTGCACTTAAGGCGGCATTGTGCATTTTGTATGTAATTCCGATGTAATTTCCGTGTTTCATCGTCAATGTGAATGTCCAAGGAATACATTGAACCTGCAGTGGTGTATCGGAAACTAATACTGGTCTCACAGGAAAGGATCAAAGCACAGACTCTAAGAAGTTTCACTCTAATTGCACTTAAGGCGGAGTTGTGCCTTTTGTATTTAATTCCGACGTAATATCAGTGTTTCATCATCAATGTGTATGTAAAAGGAATACATTGAACCTGCACTGGAGTATCGGTAACTAATACTGGTCTCATAGGAAAGGATCGGAGCACAGACTCTAAGAAGACTCACTCTTCTTGCACTTAAGCCGGCATTGTGCCTTTTGTATTTTATTCCGATGAAATTTCAGTGTTTCATCGTCAATGTGTATGTCCAAGGAATACATTGATCCAGCAGTGGTGTATCGGAAACTAATGCTGGTCTCACAGGGAATGCTCAAAGCACCGACTGTAAGAAGAGTCTCTATTCTTGTACTTAAGGCGGCATTGTGCATTTTGTATTTAATTCCGATGCGATTTCTGTGTTTCATCGTCAATGTGAAGGTATAAGGAATACATTGACCCTGAAGAGGTGTATTGGCAACTCATACTTGTCTCACAGGAAAGGATCAAAGCACAGACTCTAAGAAGTCTCACGCTTCTTGCACTTATGGCGGCACTGTGCATTTTGTAATTAATTCCGATGCAATTTCAGTGTTTCATCGTCAATGTGTAAGTAAAAGGAATACATTGAACCTGCAGAGGTGTATCGGAAACTAATACTGGTCTCATAGGAAAAGATCAAAGCACAGACTCTAAGAAGTCTCACTCTAATTGCACTTAAGGCGGCATTGTGCCTTTTGTATTTAATTCCGACGTAATATCAGTGTTTCATCGTCAATGTGTATGTAAAAGGATTACATTGAACCTGCAGTGATGTATCGGAAACTGATACTGTCATAGGAAAGGATCAAAGCACAGACCCTAAGAAGTATCAATCCTCTTGCACTTAAGGCGGCATTGTGCCTTTTGTATTTTATTCCGATGTAATTTCAGTGTTTCATCGTCAATGTGTATGTCCAAGGAATACACGGAACCTGCGGTAGTGTATCGGTGACTAATACTGGTCTCACAGGAATAGATCAAAGCACCGACTGTAAGAAGAGTCTCCATTCTTGTACTTAAGGCGGAATTGTGCCTTTTCAAGTGGATTCCGATGCGATATCTGTGTATCATCGTCAGTGTGGAGGTCCAAGGAATACATCGAACCTGCAGTGGTGTATCGGAAACGAATACTGGTCTCACAGGTAATGCTCAAAGCACCGACTGTAAGAAGAGTCTCTATTCTTGTACTTAAGGCGGCATTGTGCATTTTGTATTTAATTCCGATGCGATTTCTGTGTTTCATCGTCAATGTGAAGGTCCAAGGAATACGTTGACCCTGCAGTGGTGTATTGGCTACTAATACTTGTCTCATAGGAAAGGATCAAAGCACAGACTCTAAGAAGTCTCACGCTTCTTGCACTTATGGCGTCATTGTGCATTTTGTAACTAATTCCGATGTAATTTCAGTGTTTCATCGTCATTGTGTATGTAAAGGGAATACATTGAACCTGCAGAGGTGTATCGGAAACTAATACTGGTCTCATAGGAAAAGATCAAAGCACAGACTCTAAGAAGTCTCACTCTTCTTGCACTTAAGGCGGCATTGTGCCTTTTGCATTTAATTTCAAATGTAATTTCAGTGTTTAATCGTCAATGTGTATGTAAAAGGAATACATTGAACCTGCAGTGGTGTATCGGAACCTAATACTGGTCTCATAGGAAAGGATCAAAGCACAGACTGAAAGAAGCCTCACTCTTCTTGCATTTAAGGCGGCATTGTGCCTTTTGTATTTAATTCCGATGCAATTTCAGTGTTCCACCGTCAATGTGAATGTCCAAGGAATACATTGAACTGGCAGCGGTGTATCAGAAAATAATACTGGTCTCACAGGAAAGGATCAAAGAATCGACTGTAAGAAGAGTCTCTATTCTTGTACTTAAGGGGCATTGTGCCTTTTGTATTTAATTCCGACGTAATCTCAATGTTTCATCGTCCATGTGAAGGTCCAAGGAATACCTTGACTCTGCAGTGGTGTATCGGAAACTAAAACTGGTCTCACAGGAAATGATCAAAGCACACACTCTAAGAAGGCTCACTCTTCTTGCACTTCAGGCGGCATTGGGCCATTTGTATTTAATTCCGACGTAATATTAGTGTTTCATTGTCAATGTGTATGTAAAAGGAATACAATGAACCAACAGTGGTGTATCGGAAACTAATACTGGTCTCACAGGAAAGGATCAAAGCACAGACTCTAAGAAGTCTCACTCTTCTTGCACTTAAGGCTGAATTGTGCCTTTTGTTTTTAATTCCAATGTGATTTCTGTGTTTCATCGTCTATGTGAAGGTCCAAGGAATACATTGAACCTGCAGGGATGAATCGGAAACTAATACTGGTCTCACAGGAAGGGATCAAAGCACAGACTCTAAGAAGTTTCACTCTAATTGCACTTAAGGCAGCATTGTGCATTTTGTATTTAATTCCGATGTAATTTCAGTGTTGCATCGTCAATGTGTATGTAAAAGGAATACATTGAACCTGCAGTGGTATATCGGAAACTAATACTGGTCTCATAGGAAAGGATCAAAGCACAGACTTTAAGAAGTCTCACTCTTCTTGCAATTAAGGCGGCATTGTGCCTTTTATATTTAATTCCGATGTAATATCAGTGTTTCATCGTCAATGTGTATGTAAAAGGATTACATTGAACCTGCAGTGGTGTATCGGAAACTAACACTGGTCTCATAGGAAAGGATCAAAGCACAGACTCTAAGAAATCTCTCTCTTCTTTCACTTAAGGCGGCATTGTGCCTTTTGTGTGTAACTCCGATGTAATTTCAGTGTTTCATCGTCAAAGTGAATGTCCAAGGAATACATTAAACCTGCAGTGGTGTATCGGAGGCTAATACTGGTCTCATAGGAAAGGATCAAAGCACAGACTCTAAGAAGTCTGACGCTTCTTGCATTTAAGGCGGTATTGTGCATTTTGGATGTAATTCCGATGTAATTTCCGTGTTTCATCGTCAATGTGAATGTCCAAGGAATACATTGAACCTGCAGTGGTGTATCGGAAACTAATACTGGTCTCACAGGAAAGGTTCAAAGCACAGACTCTAAGAAGTCTCACTCTTCTTGCACTTAAGGCTGAATTGTGCCTTTTGTATATAATTACGATGTGATTTCTGTGTTTCATCGTCAATGTGAAGGTCCAAGGAATACATTGAACCTGCAGTGGTGTATAGGAAACTAATACTGGTCTCACAGGAAAGGATCAAAGCACAGACTCTAAGAAGTCTCACTCTAATTGCACTTAAGGTTGCATTGTGCCTTTTGTATTTAATTCCGACGTAATATCAGTGTTTCATCGTCAATGTGTATGTAAATGGATTACATTGAACCTGCAGTGGTGTATCGGAAACTAATACTGGTCTCATAGGAAGGGATCAAAGCACAGACTCTAAGAAGTCTCAAGCTTCTTGCACTTATGGCGGCATTGTGCATTTTGTATTTAATTCCAATGTAATTTCAGTGTTTCATTATCAATGTGTATGTAAAAGGAATACAATGAACCTGCAGTGGTGTATCGGAAACTAATACTGGTCTCATAGGAAAGGATCAAAGCACAGACTCTAAGAAGTCTCACTCTTCTTGCACTTAAGGCGGCAATGTGGATTTTGTAATTAATTCCAATGTAATTTCAGTGTTTCATCATCAATGTGTATGTAAAAGGAATACATTGAACCTGCAGTGGAGTATCGGTAACTAATACTGGTCTCATAGGAAAGGATCGAAGCACAGAATCTAAGAAGTCTCACTCTTCTTGCACTTAAGGCGGCATTGTGCCTTTTGTATATTATTCCGATGTAATTTCAGTGTTTCATCGTCAATGTGTATGTCCAAGGAATACATTGATCCTGCAGTGGTGTATCGGAAACTAATGCTGGTCTCACAGGGAATGCTCAAAGCACCGACTGTAAGAAGAGTCTCTATTCTTGTACTTAAGGCAGCATTGTGAATTTTGTTATTAATTCCGATGCGATTTCTGTGTTTCATCGTCAATGTGAAGGTCCAAGGAATACATTGACACTACAGTGGTGTATTGGCAACTAATACTTGTCTCACAGGAAAGGATCAAAGCACAGACTATAAGAAGTCTCACGCTTCTTGCACTTATGGCGGCATTGTGCATTTTGTAATTAATTCCAATGTAAGTTCAGTGTTTCATCATAAATGTGTATGTAAAAGGAATACATTGAACTTGCAGTGGTGTATCGGTAACTAATACTGGTCTCATAGGAAAGGATCAAAGCACAGACTCTAAGAAGTCTCACTCTTCTTGCACTTAAGGCTGCATTGTGCCTTTTGTATTTAATTCCGATGTAATATCAGAGTTTCATCGCCAATGTGTATGTAAAAGGAATACATTGAACCTGCAGTGGTGTATCGGAAACTAATACTGGTCTCATAGGAAAGGATCATAGCACAGACTCAAAGAAGTCTCACTCTTCTTGCACTTAAGGCGGCATTGTGCCTTTAGTATGTAATTCCGACGTAATTTCAGTGGTTCATCGTCAATGTGTATGTCCAAGGAATACATTGAACCTGCAGTGGTGAATCGGAGACTTATACTGGTCTCACAGGAATAGATCAAATCACCGACTGTAAGAAGAGGCTCTGTTCTTGTCCTTAAAGCCATTTCTATTTAATTCCGATGCGATATCTGTGTATCATCGTCAGTGTGGAGGTCCAAGGAATACATCGAACCTGCAGTGGTGTATCGGAAACGAATACTGGTCTCACAGGGAATGCTCAAAGCACCGACTGTAAGAAGAGTCTCTATTCTTGTACTTAAGGCGGCATTGTGCATTTTGTATTTAATTCCGACGCGATTTCTGTGTTTCATCGTCAATGTGAATGTCCAAGGAATACATTGAACCTGCAGTGGTGTATCGGAAACTAATACTGGTCTCACAGGAAAGGATCAAAGCACAGACTCTAAGAAGTCTCACTCTTCTTGCACTTAAGGCTGAATTGTGCCTTTTGTATTTAATTCCGATTTGATTTCTGTGTTTCGTCGTCAATGTGAAGGTCCAAGGAATACATTGAACCTGCAGTGGTGTATCGGAAACTAATACTGGTCTCACAGGAAAGGATCAAAGCACAGACTTTAAGAAGTCTCACTCTAATTGCACTTAAGGCGGCATTGTGCCTTTTGTATTTCATTCAGACGTAATATCAGTGTTTCATCGTCAATGTGTATGTAAATGAATTACATTGAACCTGCAGTGGTGTATCGGAAACTAATACTGGTCTCATAGGAAAGGATCAAAGCACATACTCTAAGAAGTCTCACGCTTCTTGCACTTATGGTGGCATTGTGCATTTTGTAATTAATTATATTGTAATTTCAGTGTTTCATTATCAATGTGTATGTAAAAGGAATACAATGAACCTGCAGAGGTGTATCGGAAACTAATACTGGTCTCATAGGAAAGGATCAAAGCACAGACTCTAAGAAGTCTCACTCTTCTTGCACTTAAGGCGGCATTGTGCCTTTTGTATTTTATTCCGATGTAATTTCAGTGTTTCATCGTCAATGTGTATGTCCAAGGAATACATTGATCCTGCAGTGGTGTATCGGAAACTAATGCTGGTCTCACAGGGAATGCTCAAAGCACCGACTGTAAGAAGAGTATCTATTCTTGTACTTAAGGCGGCATTGTGCATTTTGTATTTAATTCCGATGCGATTTCTGTGTTTCATCGTCAATGTCAAGGTCCAAGGAATACATTGAACCTGCAGTGGTGTATCGGAAAATAATACTGGTCTCACAGGAAAGGATCAAAGCACATACTCTAAGAAGTCTCACACTTCTTGCACTTAAGGCGGCATTGTGCCTTTTGTATTTAATTCAGACGTAATTTCAATGTTTCATCGTCCATGTGAAGGTCCAAGGAATACCTTGACTCTGCAGTGCTGTATCGGAAACTAAAACTGGTCTCACAGGAAATGATCAAAGCACATACTCTAAGAAGTCTCACACTTCTTGCACTTAAGGCGGCATTGGCCCATTTATATTTAATTCCGACGTAATATCAGTGTTTCATTGTCAATGTGTATGTAAAAGGAATACAATGAACCAACAGTGGTGTATCGGAAACTAATACTGGTCTCATAGGAAAGGATCAAAGCACAGACACTTAGAAGTCTCACTCTTCTTGCACTTAGGGCGGCATTGTGCCTTTTGTATGTAATTCCGATGTAATTTCAGTATTTCATTGTCAATGTGAAGGTCCAAGGAATACATTGAACCTGCAGGGATTAATCGGAAACTAATACTGGTCTCACAGGAAAGGATCAAAGCACAGACTCTAAGAAGTCTCACTCTTCTTGCACTTAAGGCTGAATTGTGCCTTTTGTATTTAATTCCAATGTGATTTCTGTGTTTCATCGTCAATGTGAAGGTCCAAGGAATACATTGAACCTGCAGGGATGAATCGGAAACTAATACTGGTCTCACAGGAAAGGATCAAAGCACAGACTCTAAGAAGTTTCACTCTAATTGCACTTAAGGCGGCATGGTGCCTTTTGTATTTATTTCCGATGTAATTTCAGTGTTGCATCGTCAATGTGTATGTAAAAGGAATACATTGAACCTGCAGTGGTGCATCGGAAACTAATACTGGTCTCATAGGAAAGGATCAAAGCACAGCCTTAAGAAGACTCACTCTTCTTGCATTTAAGGCGGCATTGTGCCTTTTATATTTAATTCCGTCGTAATATCAGTGTTTCAGCGTCAATGTGTATGTAAAAGGATTACATTGAACCTGCAGTGGTGTATCGGAAACTATCACTGGTCTCATAGGAAAGGCTCAAAGCACAGACTCTAAGAAATCTCTCTCTTCTTTCACTTAAGGCGGCATTGTGCCTTTTGTATGTAATTCCGATGTAATTTCAGTGTTTCATCGTCAATGTGAATGTCCAAGGAATACATTAAACCTGCAGTGGTGTATCGGAGGCTAATACTGGTCTCTTAGTAAAGGATCAAAGCACAGACTGTAAGAAGTCTGACGCTTCTTGCATTAAAGCGGCATTGTGCAATTTGTATGTAATTCCGATGTAATTTCCGTGTTTCATCGTCAATGTGAATGTCCAAAGAATACATTGAACCTGCAGTGGTGTATCGGAAACTAATACTGGTCTCACAGGAAAGGATCAAAGCACAGACTTTAAGAAGTCTCACTCTTCTGGCACTTAAGGCTGAATTGTGCCTTTTGTATTTAATTCCGATGTGATTTCTGTTTTTCATCGTCAATGTGAAGGTCCAAGGAATACATTGAACCTGCAGTGGTGTATCGGAAACTTATACTGGTCTCACTGGAAAGGATCAAAGCACAGACTCTAAGAAGTCTCACTCTAATTGCACTTAAGGCGGCATTGTGCCTTTTGTATTTCATTCAGACGTAATATCAGTGTTTCATCGTCAATGTGCATGTAAATGGATTACATTGAACCTGCAGTGGTGTATCGGAAACTAATACTGGTCTCATAGGAAAGGATCAAAGCACATACTCTAAGAAGTCTCACGCTTCTTGCACTTATGGTGGCATTGTGCATTTTGTAATTAATTCCAATGTAATTTCAGTGTTTCATTATCAATGTGTATGTAAAAGGAATACAATGAACCTGCAGTGGTGTATCGGAAACTAATACTGGTCTCATAGGAAAGGATCAAAGCACAGACTCTAAGAAGTCTCACTCTTCTTGTACTTAAGGCGGCATTGTGCCTTTTGTATTTTATTCCGATGTAATTTCAGTGTTTCATCGTCAATGTGTATGTCCAAGGAATACATTGATCCTGCAGTGGTGTATCGGAAACTAATGCTGGTCTCACAGGGAATGCTCAAAGCACCGACTGTAAGAAGAGTATCTATTCTTGTACTTAAGGCGGCATTGTGCATTTTGTATTTAATTCCGATGCGATTTCTGTGTTTCATCGTCAATGTGAAGGTCCAAGGAATACATTGACCCTGCAGTGTTGTATTGGCAACTAATACTTGTCTCCCAGGAAAGGATCAAAGCACAGACTCTAAGAAGTCTCACGCTTCTTGCACTTATGGCGGCATTGTGCATTTTGTATTTAATTCCGATGTAATACCAGTGTTTCATCGCCAATGTGTATGTAAAAGGAATACATTGAACCTGCAGTGGTGTATCGGAAACTAATAGTGGTCTCATAGGAAATGATCAAAGCACAGACTCTAAGAAGTCTCACTCGTCTTGCACTTAAGGCGTCATTGTACCTTTAGTATGTAATTCCGATGTAATTTCAGTGTTTCATCGTCAATGTGTATATCCAAGGAATATATTCAACCTGCAGTAGTGTATCGGAGACTAATACTGGTCTCACAGGAATAGATCAATGCACCGACTGTAAGAAGAGTGTCTATTCTTGTACTTCAGGCGGAATTGTGCCTTTTCTATTTAATTCCGATGAGATTTCCGTGTTTCATCGTCAATGTGAAGGTCCAAGGATTACATTGACCCTGCAGTGGTGTATTGGCAACTCATACTTGTCTCACAGGAAAGGATCAAGCACAGACTCTAAGAAGTCTCACGCTTCTTGCACTTATGGCGGCATTGTGCATTTTGTTTTTAATTCCGATGTAATACCAGTGTTTCATCGCCAATGTGTATGTAAAAGGAATCCATTGAACCTGCAGTGGTGTATCGGAAACTAATACTGGTCTCACAGGAAAGGATCAAAGCACAGACTTTAAGAAGTCTCACTCTTCTTGCACTTAAGGCTGAATTGTGCCTTTTGTATTTAATACCGATGTGATTTCTGTGTTTCATCGTCAATGTGAAGGTCCAAGGAATACATTGACCCTGCAGTGGTGTATTGGCAACTAATACTTGTCTCATAGGAAAGGATCAAAGCACAGACTCTAAGAAGTCTCACGCTTCTTGCACTTATGGCGGCATTGTGCATTTTGTAATTAATTCCGATGTAATTTCAGTGTTTCATCGTCAATGTGTATGTAAAGGGAATACATTGAACCTGCAGAGGTGTATCGGAAACTAATACTGGTCTCATAGGAAAAGATCAAAGCACAGACTCTAAGAAGTTTCACTCGTCTTGCACTTAAGGCGGCATTGTGCCTTTAGTATGTAATTCCGATGCAATTTCAGTGTTTCATCGTCAATGTGAATGTCCAAGGAACACATTAAACCTGCAGTGGTGTATCGGAGGCTAATACTGGTCTCATAGGAAATATCAAAGCACACACTCTAAGAAGCCTGACGCTTCTTGCACTTAAGGCGGCATTGTGCATTTTGTATGTTATTCCGATGTAAATTCCGTGTTTCATTGTCAATATGAATGTCCAAGGAATACATTGAACCTGCAGTGCTGTATCGGCAACTAAAACTGGTCTCACAGGAAAGGATCAAATCACTGACTCTAAGCAGTCTAACTCTTCTTGCACTTAAGGCTGAATGGAGCCTTTTGTATTTAATTCCGACGTGATTTCTGTGTTTCATCGTCAATGAGAAGGTCCAAGGAATACATTGAACCTGCAGTGGTGTATCGGAAACTAATACTGGTCTCACAGGAAAGCATCAAAGCACAGACTCTAAGAAGTCTCACTCTAATTGCACTTAAGGCGGCATTGTGCCTTTCTTATTTAATTCCGATGTAATACCAGTGTTTCATCGCCAATGTGTATGTAAAAGGAATACATTGAACCTGCAGTGGTGTATCGGAAACTAATAGTGGTCTCATAGGAAAGGATCAAAGCACAGACTCTAAGAAGTCTCACTCGTTTTGCACTTAAGGCGTCATAGTGCCTTTAGTATGTAATTCCGATGTAATTTCAGTGTTTCATCGTCAATGTGTATATCCAAGGAATACATTGAACCTGCAGTAGTGTATCGGAGACTAATACTGGTCTCACAGGAATAGATCAATGCACCGACTGTAAGAAGAGTGTCTATTCTTGTACTTCAGGCGGAATTGTGCCTTTTCTATTTAATTCCGATGCGATTTCTGTGTTTCATCGTCAATGTGAAGGTCCAAGGATTACATTGACCCTGCAGTGGTGTATTGGCAACTCATACTTGTCTCACAGGAAAGGATCAAGCACAGACTCTAAGAAGTCTCACGCTTCTTGCACTTATGGCGGCATTGTGCATTTTGTTTTTAATTCCGATGTAATACCAGTGTTTCATCGCCAATGTGTATGTAAAAGGAATCCATTGAACCTGCAGTGGTGTATCGGAAATTAATAGTGGTCTCATAGGTAACGATCAAAACACAGACTCTAAGAAGTCTCACTCGTCTTGCACTTAAGGCGGCATTGTGCCTTTAGTATGTAATTCCGATGTAATTTCAGTGTTTCATCGTCAATGTGAATGTCCAAGGAATACATTAAACCTGCAGTGGTGTATCGGAGGCTAATACTGGTCTTATAGGAAAGGATCAAAGCACAGACTCTAAGAAGCCTGACGCTTCTTGCACTTAAGGCTGCATTGTGCATTTTGTATGTTATTCCGATGTAAATTCCGTGTTTCATTGTCAATATGAATGTCCAAGGAATACATTAACCTGCAGTGGTGTATCGGAAACTAAAAGTGGTCTCACAGCAAAGGATCAAGTCACTGACTCTAAGAAGTCTCACTCTTCTTGCACTTAAGGCTGAATGGAGCCTTTTGTATTTAATTCCGATGTGATTTCTGTGTTTCATCGTCAATGAGAAGGTCCAAGGAATACATTGAACCTGCAGTGGTGTATCGGAAACTAATACTGGTCTCACAGGAAAGCATCAAAGCACAGACTCTAAGAAGTCTCACTCTAATTGCACTTAAGGCGGCATTGTACCTTTTTTATTTAATTCCGATGTAATATCAGTGTTTCATCGCCAATGTGTATGTGAAAGGAATACATTGAACCTGCAGTGGTGTATCGGAAACTAATACTGGTCTCATAGGAAAGGATCAAAGCACAGACTCTATGAAGTCTCACTCTTCTTGCACTTATGGCGGCATTGTGCCATTAGTATGTAATTCCGTCGTAATTTCAGTGGTTCATCGTCAATGTGTATGTCCAAGGAATACCTAGAACCTGCAGCGGTGTATCGGAGACTAATACTGGTCTCACAGGAATAGATCAAAGCACCGACTGTAAGAAGAGTCTCTATTCTTGTACTTAAGGCCCTTTCTATTTAATTCCGATGCGATATCTGTGTATCATCGTCAATGTGAAGGTCCAAGGAATACATTGAACCTGCAGTGGTGTATCGGAAACGAATTGTGGTCTCACAGGGAATGCTCAAAGCACCGACTGTAAGAAGAGTCTCTATTCTTGTACTTAAGGCGGCATTGTGCATTTAGTATTTAATTCCGATGCGATTTCTGTGTTTCATCGTCAATGTGAAGGTCCAAGGAATACATTGACCCAGCAGTGGTGTATCGGAAACTAATGCTGGTCTCACAGGGAATGCTCAAAGCACCGACTGTAAGAAGAGTATCTATTCTTGTACTTAAGGCGGCATTGTGCATTTTGTATTTAATTCCGATGCGATTTCTGTGTTTCATCGTCAATGTGAAGGTCCAAGGAATACATTGACCCTGTAGTGTTGTATTGGCAACTAATACTTGTCTCATAGGAAAGGATCAAAGCACAGACTCTAAGAAGTCTCACGCTTCTTGCACTTATGGCGGCATTGTGCATTTTGTAATTAATTCCGATGTAATTTCAGTGTTTCATCGTCAATGTGTATGTAAAGGGAATACATTGAACCTGCAGAGGTGTATCGGAAACTAATACTGGTCTCATAGGAAAAGATCAAAGCACAGACTCTAAGAACTCTCACTCTTCTTGCACTTAAGGCGGCATTGGGCCATTTGTATTTAATTCCGACGTAATATCAGTGTTTCATTGTCATTGTGTATGTAAAAGGAATACAATGAACCAACAGTGGTGTATCGGAAACTAATACTGGTCTCATAGGAAAGGATCAAAGCACAGACTCTTAGAAGTCTCACTCTTCTTGCACTTAAGGCGGCATTGTGCCTTTGGTATGTAATTCCGATGTAATTTCAGTATTTCATTGTCAATGTGAATGTCCAAGGAATACATTGATCCTGCAGTGGTGTATCGGAAACTAATACTGGTCTCACAGGAAAGGATCAAAGCACAGACTCTAAGAAGTCTCACTCTTCTTGCACTTAAGGCTGAATTGTGCCTTTTGTATTTAATTCCAATGTGATTTCTGTGTTTCATCGTCAATGTGAAGGTCCAAGGAATACATTGAACCTGCAGGGATGAATCCGAAACTAATACTGGTCTCACAGGAAAGGATCAAAGCACAGACTCTAAGAAGTTTCACTCTAATTGCACTTAAGGCGGCATTGTGCCCTTTGTATTTAATTCCGATGTAATTTCAGTGTTGCATCGTCAATGTGTATGTAAAAGGAATACATTGAACCTGCAGTGGTGTATCGGAGACTAATACTGGTCTCATAGGAAAGGATCAAAGCACAGACTTTAAGAAGTCTCACTCTTCTTGCATTGAAGGCGGCATTGAGCCTTTGATATTTAATTCCGACGTAATATCAGTGTTTCATCGTCAATGTGTATGTAAAAGGATTACATTGAACCTGCAGTGGTGTATCGGAAACTAACACTGGTCTCATAGGAAAGGATCAAAGCACAGACTCTAAGAAATCTCTCTCTTCTTTCACTTAAGGCGGCATTGTGCCTTTTGTATGTAATTCCGATGTAATTTCAGTGTTTCATCGTCAATGTGAATGTCCAAGGAATACATTAAACCTGCAGTGGTGTATCGGAGGCTAATACTGGTCTCATAGGAAAGGATCAAAGCACAGACTCTAAGAAGTCTCACTCTTCTTGCACCTAAGGCGGCATTGTGCCTTTTGTATTTTATTCCGATGTAATTTCAGTGTTTCATCGCCAATGTGTAAATCCAAGGAATACATTGATCCTGCAGTGGTGTATCGGATACTAATTCTGGTCTCACACAGAATGCTCATAGCACCGACTGTAACAAGAGTCACTATTCTTGTACTTAAGGCGGCATTGTGCATTTTGTATTTAATTCCGATGTGATATCTGTGTTTCATCGACAATGTGAAGGCCCAAGGAATACATTGACTCTGCAGTGTTGTATTAGCAACTAATACTTGTCTCACAGGAAAGGCTCAAAGCACAGACTCTAAGAAGTCTCACGCTTCTAGCACTTATGGCGGCATTGTGCATTTTGTATTTAATTCCGGTGTAATACCAGTGTTTCATCGCCAATGTGTATGTAAAAGGAATACATTGAACCTGCAGTGGTGTATCGGAAACTAATAGTGGTGTCATAGGAAAGGATAAAAGCACAGACTCTAAGAAGTCTCACTCGTCTTGCACTTAAGGCGGCATTGTGCCTTTAGTATGTAATTCCGATGTAATTTCAGTGTTTCATCGTCAATGTGTATATCCAAGGAATACATTGAACCTGCAGTGGTGTATCGGAGACTAATACTGGTCTCACAGGAATAGATCAAAGCACCGACTGTAAGAAGAGTCTCTATTCTTGTACTTAAGGCCATTTCTATTTAATTCCGATGCGATATCTGTGTATCATCGTCAGTGTGGAGGTCAAAGGAATACATCGATCCTGCAGTGGTGTATCGGAAACGAATACTGGTCTCACAGGGAATGCTCAAAGCACCGACTGTAAGAAGAGTCTATATTCTAGTACTTAAGGCGGCATTGTGCATTTTGTATTTAATTCCGATGCGATTTCTGTATTTCATCGTCAATGTGAAGGTCCAAGGAATATATTGACTCTGCAGTGGTGTATCGGAAACTAAAACTGGTCCCACAGGAAATGATCAAAGCACATACTCTAAGAAGCCTCACTCTTCTTGCACTTAAGGCCTCATTCGGCCATTTGTATTTAATTCCGACGTAATATCAGTGTTTCATTGTCAATGTGTATGTAAAAGGAATACAATGAACCAACAGTGTTGTATCGGAAACTAATACTGGTCTCATAGGAAAGGATCAAAGCACCGACTCTTAGAAGTCTCACTCTTCTTGCACATAAGGCGGCATTGTGCCTTTTGTATGTAATTCCGATGTAATTTCAGTATTTCATTGTCAATGTGAATGTCCAAGGAATACATTGATCCTGCAGTGGTGTATCGGAAACTAATACTAGTCTCTCAGGAAAGGATCAAAGCACAGACTCTAAGAAATCTCACTCTTCTTGCACTTAAGGCTGAATTGTGCCTTTTGTATTTGATTCCAATGTGATTTCTGTGTTTCATCGTCAATGTGAAGGTCCAAGGAATACATTGAACCTGCAGGGATGAATCGGAAACTAATACTGGTCTCACAGGAAAGGATCAAAGCACAGACTCTAAGAAGTTTAACTCTAATTGCACTTAAGGCGGCATTGTGCCATTTGTATTTAATTCCGATGTAATTTTAGTGTTGCATCGTCAATGTGTATGTAAAAGGAATACATTGAACCTGCAGTGATGGATCGGAAACTAATACTGGTCTCATAGGAAAGGATCAAAGCACAGACTTTAAGAAGTCTCACTCTTCTTGCATTTAAGGCGGCGTTGTGCCTCTTATATTTAATTCCGACGTAATATCAGTGTTTCATCGTCAATGTGTATGTAAAAGGATTACATTGAACCTGCAGTGGTGTATCGGAAACTAATACTGGTCTCACAGGAAAGGATCAAAGCACAGACTCTTAGAAGTCTCACTCTTCTTGCACTTAAGGCTGAATTGTGCCTTTGTATTCAATTCCGATGTGATTTCTGTGTTTCATCGTCAATGTGAAGGTCCAAGGAATACATTGAACCTGCAGTGGTGTATCGGAAACTAATACTGGTCTCACAGGAAAGGATCAAAGCACAGACTCTAAGAAGTCTCACTCTAATTGCACTTAAGGCGGCATTGTGCCTTTTGTATTTAATTCCGACGTAATATCAGTGTTTCATCGTCAATGTGTTTGTAAATGGATTACATTGAACCTGCAGTGGTGTATCGGAAACTAATACTGGTCTCATAGGAAAGGATCAAAGCACAGACTCTAAGAAGTCTCACGCTTCTTGCACTTATGGTGGCATTGTGCATTTTGTAATTAATTCCAATGTAATTTCAGTGTTTCATTATCAATGTGTATGTAAAAGGAATACAATGAACCTGCAGTGGTGTATCGGAAACTAATACTGGTCTCATAGGAAAGGATCAAAGCACAGACTCTAAGAAGTCTCACTCTTCTTGCACTTAAGGCGGCATTGTGCATTTTGTAATTAATTCCAATGTAATTTCAGTGTTTCATCATCAATGTGTATGTAAAAGTAATACATTGAACCTGCAGTGGAGTATCGGTAACTAATACTGGTCTCATAGGAAACGATCGAAGCACAGACTCTAAGAAGTCTCACTCTTCTTGCACTTAAGGCGGCATTGTGCCTTTTGTATTTTATTCCGATGTAATTTCAGTGTTTCATCGTCAATGTGTATGTCCAAGGAATACAATGATCCTGCAGTGGTGTATCGGAAACTATACTGGTCTCACAGGGAATGCTCAAAGCACCGACTGTAAGAAGAGTCTCTATTCTTGTACTTAAGGCGGCATTGTGCATTTTGTATTTAATTCCGATGCGATTTCTGTGTTTCATCGTCAATGTGAAGGTCCAAGGAATCCATTGAACCTGCAGTGGTGTATCGGAAACTAATAATGGTCTCATAGGAAAGGTTCAAAGCACAGACTCTAAGAAGTCTCACTCGTCTTGCACTTAAGGCGGCATTGTGCCTTTAGTATGTAATTCCGATGTAATTTCAGTGTTTCATCGTCAATGTAATTGTCCAAGGAATACATTAAACCTGCAGTGGTGTATCGGAGGCTAATACTGGTCTCATAGGAAAGGATCAAAGAACAGTCTCTAAGAAGTCTGACGCTTCTTGCACTTAAGGCGGCATTGTGCATTTTGTATGTTATTCCGATGTAATTTCCGTGTTTCATCGTCAATGTGAATGTCCAAGGAATACATTGAACCTGCAGTGGTGTATCGGAAACTAATACTGGTCTCACAGGAAAGGATCATATCACAGACTCTAAGAAGTCTCACTCTTCTTGCACTTAAGGCTGAATGGAGCCTTTTGTATTTAATTCCGATGTGATTTCTGTGTTTCATCGTCAATGAGAAGGTCCAAGGAATACATTGAACCTGCAGTGGTGTAACGGAAACTAATACTGGTCTCACAGGAAAGCATCAAAGCACAGACTCTAAGAAGTCTCACTCTTCTTGCACTTAAGGCGGCATTGTGCATTTTGTAATTAATTCCAATGTAATTTTAGTGTTTCATCATCAATGTGTATGTAAAAGTAATACATTGAACCTGCAGTGGAGTATCGGTAACTAATACTGGTCTCATAGGAAAGGATCAAAGCACAGACTCCAAGAAGTCTCACTCTTCTTGCACTTAAGGCGGCATTGTGCCTTTTGTATTTTTTTCCGATGTAATTTCAGTGTTTCATCGTCAATGTGTATGTCCAAGGAATACATTGATCCTGCAGTGGTGTATCGGAAACTATACTGGTCTCACAGGGAATGCTCAAAGCACCGACTGTAAGAAGAGTCTCTATTCTTGTACTTAAGGCGGAATTGTGCATTTTGTATTTAATTCCGATGCGATTTCTGTGTTTCATTGTCAATGTGAAGGTCCAAGGAATGCATTGACCCTGCAGTGGTGTATTGGCAACTAATACTTGTCTCACAGGAAAGGATCAAAGCACAGCCTCTAAGAAGTCTCACTCTTCTTGCACTTAAGGCGGCATTGTGCCTTTTGCATTTAATTCAACTGTAAATTCAGTGTTTAATCGTCAATGTGTATGTAAAAGGAATACATTGAACCTGCAGTGGTGTATCGGAAACTAATACTGGTCTCATAGGAAAGGATCAAAGCACAGACTGAAACAAGTCTCACTCTACTTGCATTTAAGGCGGCATTGTGCCTTTTGTATTTAATTCCGATGTAATTTCAGTGTTCCAACGTCAATGTGAATGTCCAAGCAATACATTGAACCTGCAGCGGTGTATCAGAAAACAATACTGGTTTCACAGGAAAGGATCAAAAATCGACTGTAAGAAGAGACTCTATTCTTGTACTTAAGGCGGCATTCTGCCTTTTGTACTTAATTCCGACGTAATTTCAATGTTTCATCGTCCATGTAAAGGTCCAAGGGATACCTTGACTCTGCAGTGGTGTATCGGAAACTAAAACTGGTCTCACAGGAAATGATCAAAGCACATACTCTAAGAAGTCTCACTCTTCTTGCACTTAAGGCGGCATTGGGCCATTTGTATTTAATTCCGACGCAATATCAGTGTTTCATTGTCAATGTGTATGTAAAAGGAATACAATGAACCAACAGTGGTGTATCGGAAACTAATACTGGTCTCATAATAAAGGATCAAAGCACAGACTCTTAGAAGTCTCACTCTTCTTGCACTTAAGGCGGCATTGTGCCTTTTGTATGTAATTCCGATGTAATTTCAGTATTTCATTGTCAAAGTGAATGTCCAAGGAATACATTGATCCTGCATTGGTGTATCGGAAACTAATACTCGTCTCACAGGAAAGGATCAAAGCACAGACTCTAAGAAGTCTCACTCTTCTTGCACTTAAGGCGGCATTGTGCATTTTGTAATTAATTCCAATGTAATTTCTGTGTTTCATCATCAATGTGTATGTAAAAGGAATACAATGAACCTGCAGTGGTGAATCGGAAACTAATACTGGTCTCATTGGAAAGGATCAAAGCACAGACTCTAAGAAGTCTCACTCGTCTTGCACTTAAGGCGGCATTGTGCATTTTGTAATTAATTCCAATGTAATTTCAGTGTTTCATCATCAATGTGTATGTAAAAGGAATATATTGAACCTGCAGTGGAGTATCGGTAACTAATGCTGGTCTCATAGGAAAGGATCGAAGCACAGACTCTAAGAAGTCTCACTCTTCTTGCACCTAAGGCGACATTGTGCCTTTAGTATGTAATTCCAATGTAATTTCTGTGTTTCATCATCAATGTGTATGTAAAAGGAATACAATGAACCTGCAGTGGTGAATCGGAAACTCATACTTGTCTCACAGGAAAGGATCAAAGCACAGACTCTAAGAAGTCTCACGCTTCTTGCACTTATGGCGGCATTGTGCATTTTTTATATAATTCCGATGTAATACCAGTGTCTCATCGCCAATGTGTATGTAAAAGGAATACATTGAACCTGCATTGGAGTATCGGAAACTAATAGTGGTCTCATAGGAAAGGATCAAAGCACAGACACTAAGAAGTCTCACTCGCCTTGCACTTAAGGCGGCATTGTGCCATTAGTATGTAATTCCGATGTAATTTCAGTGTTTCATCGTCAATGTGAATGTCCAAGGAATACATGAAACCTGCAGTGGTGTATCGGAGGCTTATACTGGTCTCATAGGAAAGGATCAAAGCACAGACTCTAAGAAGTCTGACGCTTCTTGCACTTAAGGCGGCATTGTGCATTTTGTATGTTATTCCGATGTAATTTCCGTGTTTCATCGTCAATGTTAATGTCCAAGGAATACATTGAACCTGCAGCGGTGTATCAGAAAATAATACTGGTCTCACAGGTAAGGATCAAAGAACCGACTGTAAGAAGAGTCTCAATTCTTGTACTTAAGGCGGCATTGTGCCTTTTGTATTTAATTCCGACGTAATTTCAATGTTTTATCGTCCATGTGAATATCCAAGGAATACCTTGAGTCTGCAGTGGTGTATCGGAAACTAAAACTGGTCTCACAGGAAAGGATCAAAGCACATACTCTAAGAAGTCTCACTCTTCTTGCACTTAAGGCGGTATTGGGCCTTTTGTATTTAATTCCGACGTAATATCAGTGTTTCATTGTCAATGTGTATGTAAAAGGAATACAATGAACCAACAGTGGTGTATCGGAAACTAATACTGGTCTCATAGGAAAGGATCAAAGCACAGACTCTTAGAAGTCTCACTCTTCTTGCACTTAAGGCGGCATTGTCCTTTTGTATGTAATTCCGATGTAATTTCAGTGTTTCATCGTCAATGTGAATGTCCAAGGAATACATTGATCCTGCAGTGGTGTATCGGAAACTAATACTGGACTCACAGGAAAGGATCAAAGCACAGACTCTAAGAAGTTTCACTCTAATTGCACTTAAGGCCGCATTGTGCCCTTGTATTTAATTCCGATTTAATTTCAGTGTTTCATCGTCAATGTGTATGTAAAAGGAATACATTGAACCTGCAGTGGTGTATCGGAAACTAATACTGGTCTCATAGGAAAGGGTCAAAGCACAGACTTTAAGAAGTCTCACGCTTCTTGCATTTAAGGCGGCATTGTGCCTTTCGTATTTAATTCCGACGTAATATCAGAGTTTCATCGTCAATGTGTAAGTAAAAGGATTACATTCAACCTGCAGTGGTGTATCGGAAACTAACACTGGTCTCATAGGAAAGGATCAAAGCACAGATTCTAAGAAATCTCTCTCTTCTTTCACTTAAGGCGGCATTGTGCCTTTTGTATGTAATTCCGATGCAATATCAGTGTTTCATCGTCAATGTGAATGTCCAAGGAATACATTAAACCTGCAGTGGTGTATCGGAGGTTAATACTGGTCTCATAGGAAAGGATCAAAGCACAGACTCTAAGAAGTATCACTGCTCTTGCACTTAAGGCGACATTGTGCCTTTTGTATTTCATTCCGATGTAATTTCAGTGTTTCATCGTCAATGTGTATGGCCAAGGAATACATTGATCCTGCAGTGGTGTATCGGAAACTAATGCTAGTCTCACAGGGAATGCTCAAAGCACCGACTGTAAGAAGAGTCTCAATTCTTGTACTTATGGCGGCATTGTGAATTTTGTAATTAATTCCAATGCGATTTCTGTGTTTCATCGTCAATGTGAAGGTCCAAGGAATGCATTGACCCTGCAGTGGTGTATTGGCAACTAATACTTGTCTCACAGGAATGGAACAAAGCACAGACTCTAAGAAGTCTCACGCTTCTTGCACTTATGACGGCATTGTGCATTTTGTAATTAATTCCAATGTAATTTCAGTGTTTCATCATCAATGTGTATGTAAAAGGAATACATTGAACCTGCAGTGGTGTATCGGTAACTAATACTGGTCTCATAGGAAAGGATCAAAGCACAGACTCTAAGAAGTCTCACTCTTCTTGCACTTAAGGCTGCATTGTGCCTTTTGTATTTCATTCCGATGTAATTTCAGTGTTTCATCGTCAATGTGTATGGCCAAGGAATACATTGAACCTGCAGTGGTGTATCGAAAACTAATACAGGTCTCATAGGTAAGGATCAAAGCACTGACTGAAAGAAGTCTCACTCTTCTTGCACTTAAGGCGGCATTGTGCCTTTTGTATGTTATTCCGATGTAATTTCAGTGTTTCATTGTCAATGTGAATGTCCAAGGAATACATTGATCCTGCAGTGGTGTATCGGAAACTAATACTGGTCTCACAGGAAAGGATCAAAGCACAGACTCTAAGAAGTCTCACTCTTCTTGCACTTAAGGCAGAATTGTGCCTTTTGTATTTAATTCCAATGGGATTTCTGTGTTTCATCGTCAATGTGAAGGTCCAAGGAATACATTGAACCTGCAGGGATGAATCGGAAACTAATACTGGTCTCACAGGAAAGGATCAAAGCACAGCCTCTAAGAAGTTTCACTCTAATTGCACTTAAGGTGGCATTGCGCCTTTTGTATTTAATTCCGATGTAATTTCAGTGTTGCATCGTCACTGTGTATGTAAAAGGAATACATTGAACCTGCAGTGGTGTATCGGAAACTAATACTGGTCTCATAGGAAAGGATCAAAGCACGGACTTTAAGAAGTCTCACTCTTCTTGCATTTAAGGCGGCATTGTGCCAGTTGTATTTAATTCCGACGTAATATCAGTGTTTCATCGTCAATGTGTATGTAAAAGGATTACATTGAACCTGCAGTGGTGTATCGGAGGCTAATACTGGTCTCATAGGAAAGGATCAAAGCACAGACTGTAAGACGTCTGTCGCTTCTTGCACTTAAGGCGGCATTGTGCTATTTGTATGTAATTCCGATGTAATTTCCGTGTTTCATCGTCAATGTGAAGGTCCAAGGAATACATTGAACCTGCAGTGGTGTATCGGAAACTAATACTGGTCTCACAGGAAAGGATCAAAGCACAGACTCTAAGAAGTCTAACCCTAATTGCACTTAAGGCGGCATTGTGCCTTTTGTATTTAATTCCGATGTGATTTCTGTGTTTCATCGTCAATGTGAAGGTCCAAGGAATACATTGAACCTGCAGTGGTGTATCGGAAACTAATACTGGTCTCACAGGAAAGGATCAAAGCACAGACTCTAAGAAGTCTCACGCCTCTTGCACTTATGGCGGCATTGTGCATTTTGTAATTAATGTTGCTGTAATTTCAGTGTTTCATCGTCAATGTGTAAGTAAAAGGAATACAATGAACCTGCAGAGGTGTATCGGAAACTAATACTGGTCTCTTAGGAAAAGATCAAAGCACAGACTCTAAGAAGTCTCACTCTTCTTGCACTTAAGGCGGCCTTGTGCCTTTTGTATTTTATTCCGATGAAATTTCAGTGTTTAATCGTCAATGTGTATGTAAAAGGAATTCATTGAACCTGCAGTGGTGTATCGGAAACTAATACTGGTCTCATAGGAAAGGTTCAAAGCACAGACTGAAAGAAGTGTCACTCTTCTTGCATTTAAGGCGGCATTGTGCCTTTTGTATTTAATTCCGATGTAATATCAGTGTTTCATCGTCAATGTGAGTGTCCAAGGAATACATTGAACCTGCAGCGGTGTATCAGAAAATAATACTGGTCTGACAGGAAAGGATCAAAGAACCGACTGTAAGAAGAGTCTCTATTCTTGTACATAAGGCGGCATTGTGCCTTTTGTATTTAATTCCGACGTAATTTCAATTTTTCATCGTCCATGTGAAGGTCCAAGGAATACCTTGAGGCTGCAGTGGTGTATCGGAAACTAAAGCTGGTCTCACAGGAAAGGATCATAGCACAGACTCTAAGAAGTCTCACTCTAATTGCACTTAAGGCGGCATTGTGCCTTTTGTATTTAATTCCGATGAAATTTCAGTGTTTAATCGTCAATGTGTATGTAAAAGGAATTCATTGAACCTGCAGTGGTGTATCGGAAACTAATACTGGTCTCATAGGAAAGGTTCAAAGCACAGACTGAAAGAAGTGTCACTCTTCTTGCATTTAAGGCGGCATTGTGGCTTTTGTATTTAATTCCGATGTAATGTCAGTGTTTCATCGTGAATGTGATTGTCCAAGGAATACATTGAACCTGCAGTGGTGTACGGAAACTAATACTGGTCTCACAGGAAAGGATCAAAGCACAGAGTCTAAGAAGTCTCACTCTTCTTGCACTTAAGGTGGCATTGTGCCTTTTGTATTTAATTACGATGTAATTTCAGTGTTTCATCGTCAATGTGTAAGTCAGAGAAAAACATGGAAGCTGCAGTGGTGTATCGGATACTAATACTGGTCTCACAGGGAATTCTCAAAGCACCGACTGTAAGATGAGTCTCCATGCTTGTACTTAAGGTGGCATTGTGCCCTTTCTATTTAATTCCGATGCAATATCTGTGTTTCATCGTCAATGTGAACGTCCAAGGAATACATTGAGCCTGCAGTGGTGTATCGGAAACTTATACTGGTCTCACAGGGAGTGTTCAAGGCTCAGACTGTAAGAAGAATCTCTATTCTTTTACTTAAGGCGGCATTGTGCGTTTTGTATTTAATTCCGATGTGATTTCTGTGTTTCATCGTCAACGTGAAGGTCCAAGGAATACTTCGAACTGGCAGTGGTGTATCGGAAACTAATACTGGTCTCACAGGGAATGCTCAAAACACCGACTGTGAGATGAGTCTCTATTCTTGTACTTATAGCGGCATTGTGCCTTTTGTATTTAATTCCGATGCGATTTCTGTGTTTCATCGTCAATGAGAAGGTCCAAGGAATACATTGAACATACAGCGGTGTATCGCAAACTAATACTGGGCTCACAGTAAAGGATCAAAGCACAGACTCTAAGAAGTCTCAGTCTTCTTGTACTTAAGGCGGCATTGTGCCTTTTGTATTTCATTCCGCTGTAATTTCAATGTTTCATCGTCCATGTGAAGGTCGAAGGAATACATTGAACCTGTAGTGGTCTATCGGAGACTAATACTGGTCGCACAGGGAATGGTCAAAGCACCGACTGAAAGAAGAGTCTCTATTCTTGTATTTAAGGCGGAATTGTGCATTTTGAATTTAATTCCGATGTCATTTCTGTGTTTCATCGTCAATGTGAAGGTCCAAGGAATACATTGACCTGCAGTGGTGTATCGGAAACTAATACTGGTCTCATAGGAAAGGATCAAAGCACAGACTCTAAGAGGTCTCACTCTTCTTGCACTTAAGGCGGCATTGTGCCTATTGTATGTAATTCCGATGTAATTTCAGTTTTTCATCGTCAATGTGAATGTCCAAGGAATACGTTGAACCTGCAGCGGTGTATCGGAAACTAATACTGGTCTCACAGGAATGGGCCAAAGCACCGACTGTAAGAAGAGTCTCTATTCTTGTACTTAAGGCGGCATTGTGCCTTTTGTAGTTAATTCCGATGCGATTTCTGTGTTTCATCGTCAATGTGAATGTCCCAGGAATACATTGAACGTGCAGAGGTGTATTGGAAACTAATACTGGTGTCACAGGGAATGCTCAAAGCACCGACTGTAAGAAGAGTCTCTATTCTTGTACTTAAGTCTGCATTGTGCCTTTTGTATTTAAATCCAATGTAATTTGAGTGTTTCATCGTCAATGTTTACGTCCAAGGAATACATTGAACATGCAGTGCTATATCGGAAACTAATACTGGTCTCACAGGGAATGCTGAAAGCACCGACTGTAAGAACAATCTCTATTATTGTACTTAAGGCGGCATTGTGCCTTTTGCATTTAATTCCGATGGGATTTCTGTGTTTCATCGTCAATGTGAAGGTCCAAGGAATACATTGAACCTGCAGTGGTGTATCGGAAACAAATACTGGTCTCACAGGGAATGCTCAAAGCACCGACTGTAAGAAGAATCTCGATTCTTGTACTTAAGGCGGCATTGTGCGTTTTGTATTTAATTCCGATGCGATTTCTGTGATTCATCGTCAATGTGAAGGTCCAAGGAATACTTCGAACCTGCAGTGGTGTATCGGAAACTAATACTGGTCTCACAGGGAATGCTCAAAGCACCGACTGTGAGAAGAATCTCTATTCTTGTACCTATGGCGGCATTGTGCCTTTTGTATTTCATTCCGATGCGATTTCTGTGTTACATCGTCAATGTGAAGGTCCAAGGGATACATTGAACCTGCAGTGGTGTATCGGAAACTAACACTGGTCTCACAGGCAATGCTCAAGACACCGACTGTAAGAACAATCTCTATTCTTGTACTTAAGGCGGCATTGTGCCTTTTGTATTTAATTCCGATGTAATATCGGTGTTGCATCGTCAATGTTTACGTCCAAGGAATACATTGAACCTGCGGTGCTGTATCGGAAACTAATACTGGTCTCACAGGGTATGCTCATAACACCGACTGTAAGAAGAGTCTCTATTCTTGTACATAAGGCGGCATTGTGCGTTTTGTATTTAATTCGAAAGCGATTTCTGTCTTTCATCGTGAATGTGATGGTCCAAGGAATACATTGTACCTGCAGTGGTGTATCGGAAACTAATACTGGTCTCACAGGGAATGCTCAAAGCTCCGACTGTAATAAGAATCTCTATTCTTGTACTTAAGCCGGCATTGTGCCTTTTGCATTTAATTCCCATGTGATTTCTGTGTTTCATCGTCAATGTGAAGATCCAAGGAATACATTGAACCAGCAGTGGTGTATCGGAAAATAATACTGGTCTCACAGGAAAGGATCAAAGCACAGACTCTAAGAAGTCTCTCTCTTCTTGCACTTAAGGCGGCATTGTGCCTTTTGTATTTAATTACGATGTAAATACAATGTTTCATAGTCAATGTGTATGTCCAAGGAATACATTGAACCTGCAGAGGTGTATCGGAAACTTATACTGGTCTCACAGGGATTGCTTAAAGCACCGACTGTAAGGAGAGTCTCTATTCTTGTACCTATGGCAGCATTGTGCCTTTTGTATTTAATTCCTATGCGATTTCTGTGTTTCATCGTCAATGTGAAGTTCCAAGGAATACATTGAACCTGCAGTGGTGTATCGGAAAACAATACTGGTCTCACAGGGAAGGATCAAAGCCCAGACTCAAAGAAGCCTCATTCCTCTTGCACTTAAGGCGGCATTGTGCCTTCTGTATTTAATTCCGATGTAATTTCAGTGTTTCATTGACAATGTGTATGTCCAAGGAATACATTGAACCTGCAGTGGTGTATCGAAACTAATACTGGTCTCACAGGAAAGGATCAAAGCACAGACTGTAAGAAGAGTCTCTATTCTTGTACTTAAGGTTGCATTGTGCCTTTTGTATTTAATTCCGATGCGATTTCTGTGTTTCATCGTCAATGTAAGGGTCAATGGAATACATTGAACCTGCAGTGGTGTATCGGAAACTAATACTGGTATCACAGGAAAGGATCAAAGCACAGAGTGTAAGAAGAGTCTCTATTCTTGTACTTATGGCGGCATTGTGCCTTTTGTATTTAATTCCGATGCGATTTATGTGTTTCATCGTCAATGTGAAGGTCAAAGGAATACATTGAACCTGCAGTGGTGTATCGGAAACTAATACTGGTCTCACAGGGAATGCTCAAAGCATCGACTGTAAGAAGTGTCTCTGTTCTTGTACTTAAGGCGGCATTGTGCCACTTGTGTTTAATTCCGATGCGATTTCTGTGTTTCATCGTCAATGTGATGGTCCAAGTAATACATTGAACCTGCAGTGGTGTATCGGAAAATAATACTGGTCTCACAGGTAAGGATCAAAGCCCAGACTCTAAGAAGCATCATTCCTCTTGCACTTAAGGCGGCATTGTGCCTTTTGTATTTAATTCCGATGTAATTTCAGTGTTTCATCGACAATGTGTATGTCCAGGGAATACATTGAACCCGCAGTGGTCTATCGGTAACCAATACTGGTCTCACAGGAAAGGATCAAAGCACAGACTGTAAGAAGAGTCTCTATTCTTGTACTTAAGGTTGCATTGTGCCTTTTGTATTTAATTCCGATGCGATTTCTGTGTTTCATCGTCAATGTGAGGGTCAATGGAATACATTGACCTGCAGTGGTGTATCGGAAACTAATACTGGTCTCACAGGAAAGGATCAAAGCACAGACTGTAAGAAGAGTCTCTATTCTTGTACTTAAGGCGGCATTGTGCCCTTTGTATTTAATTCCGTTTCGATTTCTGTGTTTCATCGTCAATGTGAAGGTCAAAGGAATACATTGAACCTGCAATGGTGTACCGGAAACTAATACTGATCTCACAGGAAAGGATCCAAATACAGACTGTAAGAAGAGTCTCTATTCTTGTACTTAAGGCTTCATTGTGCATTTTGTATTTAATTCCGATGTGATTTCTGTGTTTCATCGTCAATGTGATTGTCGAAGGAATACATTTAACCTGCAGTGGTGTATCGGAAACTAATACTGGTCTCACAGGGGATGCTCAAAGCACCGACTGTAAGAAGAGTCTCTATTCTTGTACTTAAGGCGGCATTGTGCCTTATGTATTTAATTCCGATGCGATTTCTGTGTTTCATCGTCAATGTGAAGGTCCAAGGAATACATTGACCCTGCAGTGGTGTATCGGAAACTAATACTGGTCTCACAGGAAAGGATCAAAGCACAGACTCTAAGAAGTCTTACTGTTCTTGCACTTAAGGCGGCATTGTGGCTTTGGTATTGAATTCCGATGTAATTTCAGTGTTTCATCGTCAATGTGTATGGCCAAGGAATACGTTGTACCTGCAGTGGTACATCGGAAACTAATACTGGTCTCACAGGGAATGCTCAAAGCATCGACTGTAAGAAGTGTCTCTATTCTTGTACTTAAGGCTGCATTGTTCCACTTGTATTTAATTCCGATGCGATTTCTGTGTTTCATCGTCAATGTGATGGTCCAAGTAATACATTGAACCTGCAGTGGTATATCGGAAAATAATACTGGTCTCACAGGTAAGGATCAAAGCCCAGACTCTAAGAAGCCTCATTCCTCTTGCACTTAAGGCGGCATTGTGCCTTTTGTATTTAATTCCGATGTAATTTCAGTGTTTCATCGACAATGTGTATGTCCAAGGAATACATTGAACCTGCAGTGGTCTATCGGTAACTAATACTGGTCTCACAGGAAAGGATCAAAGCACAGACTGTAAGAAGAGTCTCTATTCTTGTACTTAAGGTTGCATTGTGCCTTTTGTATTTAATTCCGATGCGATTTCTGTTTTTCATCGTCAATGTGAGGGTCAATGGAATACATTGTCCTGCAGTGGTGTATCGGAAAATAATACTGGTTTCACAGGAAAGGATCAAAGCACAGACTGTAAGAAGAGTCTCTATTCTTGTACTTAAGGCGGCATTGTGCTCTTTGTATTTAATTCCGTTGCGATTTCTGTGTTTCATCGTCAATGTGAAGGTCAAAGGAATACATTGAACCTGCAGTGGTGTATCGGAAACTAATACTGGGCTCACAGGAAAGGATCAAAGCACAGACTGTAAGAAGAGTCTCTATTCTTGTACTTAAGGCGGCATTGTGCCTTATGTATTTAATTCCGAAGCGATTTCTGTGATTCATCGTCAATGTGAAGGTCCATGGAACACATTGAACCTGCAGTGGTGTATCGGAAACTAATACTGGTCTCACACTAAATGATCAAAGCACAGACTCTAAGAAGTCTTACTCTTCTTGCACTTAAGGCGGCATTTTGGCTTTGGTATTAAATTCCGATGTAATTTCAGTGTTTCATCGTCAATGTGTATGTCCAAGGAATACATTGAACCTGCAGTGGTACATCGGAAACTAATACTGGTCTCACAGGAAAGGATCAAAGCACAGACTGTAGGAAGTGTCTCTATTCTTGTACTGAGGCGGCATTGTGCCTTTTGTATTTAATTCCGATGCGGTTTCTGTGTTTCATCGTAAATGTGAAGGTCCAAGGAATACATTGAACCTGCAGTGGTGTATCGGAAAATAATACTGGTCTCACAGGAAAGTATCGAAGCACAGACTGTAAGAAGAGTGTCTATTCTTGTACTTAAGGTTGCACTGTGCCTTTTGTATTTAATTCCGATGCGATTTCTGTGTTTCATCGTCAATGTGAGGGTCAATGGAATACATTGAACCTGCAGTGGTGTATCGGAAACTAATACTGGTCTCACAGGGAATGCTCAAAGCTCCGACTGTAATAAGAATCTCTAGTCTTGTACTTAAGCCGGCATTGTGCCTTTTGCTTTTAATTCCCATGTGATTTCTGTGTTTCATCGTCAATGTGAAGATCCAAGGAATACATTGAACCAGCAGTGGTGTATCGGAAAATAATACTGGTCTCACAGGAAAGGATCAAAGCACTGACTGTAAGAAGAGTCTGTATTCTTGTACTTAAGGTTGCATTGTGCCTTTTGTATTTAACTCCGATGCTATTTCTGTGTTTCATCGTCAATGTGAGGGTCAATGGAATACATTGAACTTGCAGTGGTGTATCGGAAACTAATACTGGTATCACAGGAAAGGATCAAAGCACAGACTGTAAGAAGAGTCTCTGTTCTTGTACTTAAGGCGGCATTGTGCCTTTTGTATTTAATTCCGATGCGATTTCTGTGTTTCATCGTCAATGTGAAGGTCAAAGGAATACATTGAATCTACAGTGGTGTATCGGAAACTAATACTGGTCTCACAGGAAAGGATCAAAGCACAGACTGTAAGAAGTGTCTCTATTCTTGTACTTAAGGCGTCATTGAGCCTTTTGTATTTAATTCCGATGCGCTTTCTGTGTTTCATCGTCCATGTGAATGTCGAAGGAATACATTGAGTCTGCAGTGGTGTATCGGAAACTAATACTGGTCTCACAGGGAATGCCCAGAAGCACCGAAAGTAAGAAGAGTCTCTATTCTTGTACTTTAGGCGGCATTGTGCCTTTTGTATTTAATTCCGATGCGATTTCTGTCTTTCATCGTCAATGTGAAGGTCCAAGGAATTCATTGAACCTGCAGTGGTGTATCGGAAACTAATACTGGTCTCACAGGAAAGGATCAAAGTACAGACCCTAAGAAGTCTCACTCTTCTTGCACTTAAGGCGGCATTGTGGCTCTTGTATTTAATTGCGATGTAATTTCAGTGTTTCATCGTCAATGTGTATGTCCAGGGAATACATTGAACCTGCAGTGTTGTATCGGAAACTAATACTGGTCTAACAGGGAATTCTCAAAGCAGCGGCTGTATGAAGAGTCTAAATTCTTGTACCTAAGGCGGCATTGTGACTTTTGTATTTAATTCCGATGCGATCTCTGTGTGTCATCGTCAATGTGAAGGTCAAAGGAATACATAGAACCGGCAGTGGTGTATCGGAATCTAATACTGGTCTCACAGGGAATGCTCAAAGCATCGACTGTAAGAAATGTCTCTATTCTTGTACTTAAAGCGGCATTGTGCCATTTGTATTTAATTCCGATGCGATTTCTGTGTTTCATCGTCAATGTGAAGGTCCAAGGAATACATTGAACCTGCAGTGGTGTATCGGAAAATAATACTGGTCTCACAGGGAAGGATCATAGCCCGGACTCAAAGAAGCCTCATTCCTCTTGCACTTAAGGCGGCATTGTGACTTCTGTATTTAATTCCGATGTAATTTCAGTGTTTCATTGACAATGTGTATGTCCAAGGAATACATTGAACCTGCAGTGGTGTATCGGAAACTAATACTGGTCTCACAGGAAAGGATCAAAGCACAGACTGTAAGAAGAGTCTCTATTCTTGTACTTAAGGTTGCATTGTGCCTTTTGTGTTTAATTCCGATGCGATTTCTGTGTTTCATCGTCAATGTGAGGGTCAATGGAATACATTGAACCTGCAGTGGTGTATCGGAAACTAATACTGGTATCACAGGAAAGGATCAAAGCACAGAGTGTAAGAAGAGTCTCTATTCTTGTACTTATGGCGGCATTATGCCTTTTGTATTTAATTCCGGTGCGATTTATGTGTTTCATCGTCAATGTGAAGGTCAAAGGAACACATTGAACCTGCAATGGTGTATCGGAAACTAATACTGGTCTCACAGGAAAGGATCAAAGCACAGACTGTAAGAAGAGTCTCTATTCTTGTACTTAAGGCTTCATTGTGCCTTTTGTATCTAATTCCGATGTGATTTCTGTGTTTCATCGTCAATGTGATTGTCGAAGGAATACATTGAACCTGCAGTGGTGTATCGGAAACTAATACTGGTCTCACAGGGAATGCTCAAAGCACCGACTGTAAGAAGAGTCTCTATTCTTGTACTTAAGGCGGCATTGTGCCTTATGTATTTAATTCCGAAGCGATTTCTGCGTTTCATCGTCAATGTGAAGGTCCAAGGAATATATTGAACCTGCAGTGGTGTATCGGAAACTAATACTGGTCTCACAGGAAGGGATCAAAGCACAGACTCTAAGAAGTCTTACTGTTCTTGCACTTAAGGCGGCATTGTGGATTTGGTATGTAATTCCGATGTAATTTCAGTGTTTCATCGTCAATGTGTATGTCCAAGGAATACATTGAACCTGCAATGGTACATCGGAAACTAATACTGGTCTCACAGGGAATGCTCAAAGCATCGACTGTAAGAAGTGTCTCTATTCTTGTACTTAAGGCGGCATTGTTCCACTTGTATTTAATTCCGATGCGATTTCTGTGTTTCATCGTCAATGTGATGGTCCAAGTAATACATTGAACCTGCAGTGGTGTATCGGAAAATAATACTGGTCTCACAGGTAAGGATCAAAGCCCAGACCCTAAGAAGCCTCATTCCTCTTGCACTTAAGTCGGCATTGTGCCTTTTGTATTTAATTCCGATGTAATTTCAGTGTTTCATCGACAATGTGTATGTCCAGGGAATACATTGAACCTGCAGTGGTCTATCGGTAACTAATACTGGTCTCACAGGAAAGGATCAAAGCACAGACTGTAAGAAGAGTCTCTATTCTTGTACTTAAGGTTGCATTGTGCCTTCTGTATTTAATTCCGATGCGATTTCTGTGTTTCATCGTCAATGTGAGGGTCAATGGAATACATTGTCCTGCAGTGGTGTATCGGAAAATAATACTGGTTTCACAGGAAAGGATCAAAGCACAGACTGTAAGAAGAGTCTCTATTCTTGTACTTAAGGCGGCATTGTGCCCTTTGTATTTAATTCCGTTGCGATTTCTGTGTTTCATCGTCAATGTGAAGGTCAAAGGAATACATTGAACCTGCAGTGGTGTATCGGAAACTAATACTGGTCTCACAGGAAAGGATCAAAGCACAGACTGTAAGAAGAGTCTCTATTCTTGTACTTAAGGCGGCATTATGCCTTATGTATTTAAATCTGAAGAGATTTCTGTGTTTCATCGTCAATGTGAAGGTCCAAGGAATACATTGAACCTGCAGTGTTGTATCGGAAACTAATACTGGTCTAACAGGGAATTCTCAAAGCACCGACTGTATGAAGAGTCTACATTCTTGTACCTAAGGTGGCATTTTCCCTTTTGTATTTAATTCCGATGCGATATCTGTGTGTCATCGTCAATGTGAACGTCAAAGGAATACATTGAACCTGCAGTGGTGTATCGAAAACTAATACTTGTCTCACAGGGAATGCTCAAAGCATCGACTGTAAGAAGTGTCTCAATTCTTGTACTTAAATCGACATTGTGCCATTTGTATTTAATTCCGATGCGATTTCTGTGTTTCATCGTGAATGTGGAGGTCAAAGGAATACATTGAACCTGCAGTGGTGTATCGGAAAATAATACTGGTCTCACAGGAAAGTATCAAAGCACAGACTGTAAGAAGAGTGTCTATTCTTGTACTTAAGGTTGCACTGTGCATTTTGTATTTAATTCCGATGCGATTTCTGTATTTCATCGTCAATGTGAGGGTCAATGGAATACATTGAACCTGCTGTGGTGTATCGGAAACCAATACTGGTCTCACAGGAAAGGATCAAAGCACAGACTGTAAGAAGAATCTCTATTCTTGTACTTAAGGCGGTATTGTGCCTTTTGTATTTAATTCCGTTGCGATTTCTGTGTTTCATCGTCAATGTGAACGTCAAAGGAATACATTGAACCTGCAATGGTGTATCGGAAACTAATACTGGTCTCACAGGAAAGGATCAAAGCACAGACACTAAGAAGTCTCACTCTTCATGCACTTAAGGCGGCATTGTGGCTTTTGTATTTAATTCCGATGTAATTTCAGTGTTTCATTGACAATGTGTATGTCCAAGGAATACATTGAACCTGCAGTGGTGTATCGGAAACTAATACTGGTCTCAAAGGAAAGGAACAAAGCACAGACTGTAAGAAGTGTCTCTATTCTTGTACTTAAGGCGGCATTGTGCCTTTTGTATTTAATTCCGATGCGATTTCTGTGTTTCATCGTGAATGTGAAGGTCCAAGGAATGCATTGCACCTGCAGTGGTGTATCGGAAACTAATACTGGTCTCACAGGAAAGGATCAAAGCACAGACTGTAAGAATGGTCTCTATTCTTGTACTTAAGGCGGCATTGTGCCTGTTGTATTTAATTCCGATGCGATTTCTGTGTTTCATCGTCAATGTGAGGGTCAATGGAATACATTGAACCTGCAGTGGTGTATCGGAAACTAATACTCATCTTACAGGAAAGGATCAAAGCACAGACTGTAAGAAGAGTCTCAATTCTTGTACTTAAGGCGGCATTGTGCCTTTTGTATGTAATTCCGATGTAATTTCAGTGTTTCATCGTCAATGTGTATGTAAAAGGAATACATTGAACCTGCAGTGGTGTATCGGAAAGTAATACTGGTCTCACGGGGAATGCTCAAATAACCGACTGTAGGAAGAGTCTCTATTCTTGTACGTAAGGCGGCATTGTGCCTTTTGTATTAAATTCCGATGCGACTTCTGTGTTTCATCGTCAATGTGAAGGTCAAAGGAATACATTGAACCTGCAGTGGTGTATCGGAAACTAATACTGGTCTCACAGGGAGTGCTCAAAGCACCGACTGCAAGAAGAATCTCTATTCTTGTACTTAAGGCGGCATTGTGGCATTTGTATTTAATTTCTATGCGATTTCTGTGTTTCATCGTCAATGTGAAGGTCCAAGGAATGCATTCAACCTGCAGTGGTGTATCGGAAACTAACACTGGTCTCACAGGCAATGCTCAAAACAAAGACCGTAAGAAGAGTCTCTATTCTTGTACTTAAGATGGCATTGTGCCTTTTGTATTTAATTCCGATGTAATTTCAGTGTTTCATTGTCAATGTTTACGTCCAAGGAATACATTGATCCTGCAGTGGTGTATCGGAAACTAATACTGGTCTCACAGGGTATGCTCAAAACACCGACTGTAAGATGAGTCTCTATTCTTGTACTTAATTCGGCATTGTGCGTTTTGTATTTAATTCCAATGCGATTTTTGTCTTTCATCGTCAATGTGATGGTCCAAGGAATACATTGAACCTGCAGTGGTGTATCGGAAACTAATACTGGTCTCACAGGGAATGCTCAAAGCACCGACTGTAAGAAGAATCTCTATTCTTGTACTTAAGGCGGCATTGTGCCTTTTGCATTTAATTCCGATGTGATTTCTGTGTGTCATCGTCAATGTGAAGGTCAAAGTAATACATTGAACCTGCAGTGGTGTATCGGTAACTAATACTGGTCTCACAGGAAAGGAGCAAAGCCCAGACTCTAAGAAGCCTCATTCATCTTGCACTTAAGGCGGCATTGTGCCTTTTGTATTTAATTCCGATATAATTTCAGTGTTTCATCGACAATGTGTATGTCCAAGGAATACATTGAACCTGCAGTGGTGTATCGGAAACTAATACAGGTCTCACAGGAAACGATCAAAGCACAGACTGTAAGAATAGGCTCTATTCTTTTACTTAAGGCGGCATTGTAATTTTTGTATTTAATTCCGATGCGATTTCTGTGTTTCATTGTCAATGTAAAGGTCAAACGAATACAATGAACCTGCAGTGGTGTATCGGAAACTAATAATGGTCTCACAGGAAAAGATCAAAGGACAGACTGTGTGAAGAGTCTCTAATCTTGTACTTAAGGCGGCATTATGCCTTTTGTATTTAATTCCGATGCGATTTCTGTGTTTCATCGTCAATGTGAATGTCGAAAGAATACATTGAACCTGCAGTGTTGTATCGGAAACTAATACTGGTCTCACGGGGAATGCTCAAAGCACCGACTGTAAGAAGAGTCTCTATTCTTGTACTTAAGTCGGCATTGTGCCTATTGTATTTAATTTCGATGCGATTTCTGTGTTTCATCGTCAATGTGAAGGTCCAAGGAATACATTGAACCTGCAGTGGTGTATCGGTAACTAATACTGATCTCACAGGAAAGGATCAAAGCACAGACTCTAAGAAGTCTCACTCTTCTTGCACTTAAGGAGGCTTGGTGCCTTTTTTATTTAATTCCGATGTAATTTCAGTGTTTCATCGTCAATGTGTATGTCCCAGAAATACATTGAACCTGCAGTGGAGTGTCGGAATCTAATACTGGTCTCACAGGGAATGCTCAAAGCACCGACTGTGAGAAGAAACTCTATGCTTGTACTTAAGGCGGCATTGTGCCATTTGTATTTAATTCCGATGCGATTTCTGTGTTTCATCGTCAATGTGAAGGTCCAACAATTACATTGAACCTGCAGTGGTGTATGGGAAACTAATACTGGTCGCACAGGGAATGCTCATAGCACCGAGTGTAAGAAGAGACTCTATTCTTGTACTTAAGGCGGCATTGTGCTTTTTTTATGTAATTGCGATGCGATTTCTGTGTTTTATGGTCAATGTGAAAGTCCAAGTAATAAATTGAACCGGCAGTGGTGTATCGGAAACTAATACTGGTCTCACAGGGAATGCTCAATGCACTGACTGTAAGAAGAGTCTCTATTCTTGTACTTAAGGCGGCATTGTGACTTTTGTATTTAATTCCGTTGGGATTTCTGTGTTTCATCGTCAATGTGAAGGTCCAAGGAATACATTGAACCTGCAGTGGTGTATCGGAAACTAATACTGGTCTCACAGGGAATGCTAAAAGCACCGACTGTAAGAAGAGTCTCTGTTCTTGTACTTAAGGCGGCATTGTGCCTTTTGTATGTAATTCCGATGCGATTTCTGTGTTTCATCGTAAACGTGATGGTCCAAGGAAAACATTGAACCTGCAGTAGTGTATCGGAAACTAATACTGGTCTCACAGGAAAGGATCAAAGCACCGACTGAAAGAAGAGTCTCTATTCGTGTTCTTAAGGCGGCATTGTGCCTTTTGTATTTAATTCCGATGCGATTTGTGTGTTCCTTCGTCACTGTTAACGTCCGAGGAATACATTGAACCTGCAGTGGTGTATCGTAAACGAATACTGGTCTCACAGGAAAGTATCAAAGCACCGACTGTAAGAAGAGTCTCTATTCTTGTACCTAAGGCGGCATTGTTCCTTTTGTATTTAATTCCGATTCGATTTCCGTGTTTCATCGTCAATGTGAAGGTGAAAGTAATACATTGAACCTGCAGTGGTGTATCGGAAACAGATACTGGTCTCACAGGAAAGGATCAAAGCACAGACTCTAAGAAGTCTCACTCTTCTTGCACTTAAGGCGGCATTGTGGCTTTTGTATTTAATCCGATGTAATTTCAGTGATTCATCGTCAATGTCTATGTCCAAGGAATACATTGAACCTGCAGTGGTACATCGGAAACTAATACTGGTCTCACAGGGAATGCTCCAAGCATCGACAGTAAGAAGTGTGTCTATTCTTGTACTTAAGGCGGCGTTGTGCCATTTGTATTTAATTCTGACGCGATTTCTGTGTTTTATCATCAATGTAAAGGTCCAAGGAATACATTGAACTTTCAGTGGTGTATCGGAAACTAATACTGGTCTCACAGGAAAGGATCAAAGCCCAGACTCTAAGAAGCCTCATTCCTCTTGCACTTATAGCGGCATTGTGCCTATTGTATTTAATTCCGATATAATTTCAGTGTTTCATTGACGATGTGTATGTCCAAGAAATACATTGAACCTGCAGTGGTGAATCGGAAACTAATACTGGTCTAACAGGAAAGGATCAAAGCACAGACTGTAAGAAGTGTCTCTATTCCTGTACTTATGGCTGCATAGTGCCTTTTGTATTTAATTCCGATGCGATTTCTGTGTTTCATCGTGACTTTGAAGGTCCAAGGAATACATTGAACCTGCAGTGGTGTATCGGAAACTAATACTGGTCTCACAGGAAAGGATCAAAACACCGACTGTAAGAAGAGTCTCTATTCTTGTACTTAAGGCGGCATTGTGCCTTTTGTATTTAATTCGGATACGATTTGTGTGTTTCATCGTCAATGTTTACGTCCAAGGAATACATTGAACCTGCAGTGGTGTATCGGAAACTAATACTGGTCTCAGAGGAAAGGATCAAAGCACCGACTGTAAGAAGAGTCTCTATTCTTGTACCTAAGGCGGCATTATAATTTTTGTATTTAATTCCGATGCGATTTCTGTGGTTCATCGTCAATGTGAAGGTCAAAGGAATACATTGAACCTGCAGTGGTGTATCGGAAACTAATACTGGTCTCACAGGAAAGGATCAAAGCACAGACTGTAAGAAGAGTCTCAATTCTTGTACTTAAGGCGGCATTGTGCCTTTTGTATTAAATTCCGATGCGATTTCTATGTTTCATCGTCAATGTGAAGGTCAAAGGAATACATTGAACCTGCAGTGGTGTATCGGAAACTAATACTGGTCTCACAGGAAAGGATCAATGCACAGACTCTAAGAAGTCTCACTCTTCTTGCACTTAAGGAGGCTTGGTGCCTTTTTTATTTAATTCCGATGTAATTTCAGTGTTTCATCGTCAATGTGTATGTCCCAGAAATACATTGAACCTGCAGTGGAGTGTCGGAATCTAATACTGGTCTCACAGGGAATGCTCAACGCACCGACTGTGAGAAGAATCTCTATGCTTGTACTTAAGGCGGCATTGTGCCTTTTGTATTTAATTCCGATGCAATTTCTGTGTTTCATCGTCAATGTGAAGGTCCAACAATTACATTGAACCTGCACTGGTGTATGGGAAACTAATACTGGTCGCTCAGGGAATGCTCATAGCACCGACTGTAAGAAGAGTCTCTATTCTTGTACTTCAGGCGGCATTGTGCCTTTTGTATTTAATTCTGATGTAATCTCAGTGTTTCATCGTCAATGTGTATGTCCAAGGAATACATTGAACCTGCAGAGGTGTATTGGAAACTAATACTGGTCTCACAGGGAATGCTCAAAGCACCGACTGTAAGAAGTGTCTCTATTCTTGTACTTAAGGCGGCATTGTGAATTTTATATTTAATTCCGATCACATTTCTGTGTTTAATCGTCAATGTGAAGATCCATGGAATACATTGAACCTGCAGTGGTGTATCGGAAACTAATACTGGTCTCACAGGGAATGCTCAAAGCTCCGACTGTAAGAAGAGTCTCTATTCTTGTACTTAAGGCGGCATTGTGCCTTTTGAATTTAATTCCGATGTAATTTATGTGTTTCATCGTCAATGTGTATAACCAAAGAATACTTTGAAACTGCAGTGGTGTATCGGAACTAATACTAGTCTCACAGGAAAGGATCAAAGCACAGACTCTACGAAGTCTCACTCATCTTGCATTTAAAGCGGCATTGTGCCTTTTGCATTTAATTCCGATGTAATTTCTGTGTTTCATCGTCAATGTGTAAATCCAAGGAATACATTGAACCTGCAGTGGTGTATTGGAAACTAATACTGGTCTCACAGGGAATGCTCAAAGCACCGACTGTAAGAAGAGTCTCTATTCTTGTACTTAAGGCGGCATTGTGCCTTTTGTATTTAATTCCGATGCGATTTCTGTGTTTCATCTTCAATGTTATGGTCGAAGGAATACATTGCACCTGCAGTGGTGTATCGGAAATTTAAAACTGGGCTCACAGGGAATGCTCAAAGCGACGACTGTATGAAGAGTCTCTATTCTTGTACTTAAGGCGGCATTGTGCTTTTGTATTTAATTCCGATGCAATTTCTGTGTTTCATTGTCAATGTGAAGGTCCAAAGAATTCATTGAACGTGCAGTGGTGTATCGGAAACTAATACTGGTCTCATAGGAAATGCTCAAAGCACCGACTGTAAGAAGAGTCTCTATTCTTGTACTTAAGGCGGCATTGTGCTTTTTTTATGTAATTGCCATGCGATTTCTGTGTTTTATGGTCAATGTGAAAGTCCAAGTATTAAATTGAACCGGCAGTGGTGTATCGGAAACTAATACTGGTCTCACAGGGAATGCTCAATGCACTGACTGTAAGAAGAGTCTCAATTCTTGTACTTAAGGCGGCATTGTGCCTTTTGTATGTAATTCCGATGTAATTTCAGTGTTTCATCGTCAATGTGTATGTAAAAGGAATACATTGAACCTGCAGTGGTGTATCGGAAAGTAATACTGGTCTCACGGGGAATGCTCAAATAACCGACTGTAGGAAGAGTCTCTATTCTTGTACGTAAGGCGGCATTGTGCCTTTTGTATTAAATTCCGATGCGACTTCTGTGTTTCATCGTCAATGTGAAGGTCAAAGGAATACATTGAACCTGCAGTGGTGTATCGGAAACTAATACTGGTCTCACAGGGAGTGCTCAAAGCACCGACTGTAAGAAGAATCTCTATTCTTGTACTTAAGGCGGCATTGTGGCATTTGTATTTAATTTCTATGCGATTTCTGTGTTTCATCGTCAATGTGAAGGTCCAAGGAATGCATTCAACCTGCAGTGGTGTATCGGAAACTAACACTGGTCTTACAGGCAATGCTCAAAACAAAGACCGTAAGAAGAGTCTCTATTCTTGTACTTAAGGTGGCATTGTGCCTTTTGTATTTAATTCCGATGTAATTTCAGTGTTTCATTGTCAATGTTTACGTCCAAGGAATACATTGATCCTGCAGTGGTGTATCGGAAACTAATACTGGTCTCACAGGGTATGCTCAAAACACCGACTGTAAGATGAGTCTCTATTCTTGTACGTAATTCGGCATTGTGCGTTTTGTATTTAATTCCAATGCGATTTCTGTCTTTCATCGTCAATGTGATGGTCCAAGGAATACATTGAACCTGCAGTGGTGTATCGGAAACTAATACTGGTCTCACAGGGAATGCTCAAAGCACCGACTGTAAGAAGAATCTCTATTCTTGTACTTAAGGCGGCATTGTGCCTTTTGCATTTAATTCCGATGTGATTTCTGTGTGTCATCGTCAATGTGAAGGTCAAAGTAATACATTGAACCTGCAGTGGTGTATCGGTAACTAATACTGGTCTCACAGGAAAGGAGCAAAGCCCAGACTCTAAGAAGCCTCATTCATCTTGCACTTAAGGCGGCATTGTGCCTTTTGTATTTAATTCCGATATAATTTCAGTGTTTCATCGACAATGTGTATGTCCAAGGAATACATTGAACCTGCAGTGGTGTATCGGAAACTAATACAGGTCTCACAGGAAACGATCAAAGCACAGACTGTAAGAAGAGTCTCTATTCTTGTACTTAAGGCGGCATTGTGCCTTTTGTATTTAATTCCGATGCGATTTGTGTGTTTCATCGTCAATGTTCACGTCCAAGGTATACATTGAACCTGAAGTGGTGTATCGGAAACGAATACTGGTCTCACAGGAACGGATCAAAGCGCCGACTGTAAGAAGAGTCTCTATTCTTGTACCTAAGGCGGCGTTGTGCCTTTTGTATTTAATTCCGATGCGATCTGTGTTTCATCGTCAATGTGAAGGTCAAAGTAACACATTGAACCTGCAGTGGTGTATCGGAAACTAATACTGGTTTCACAGGAAAGGATCAAATCACAGACTGTAAGAATAGTCTCTATTCTTGTACTTAAGGCGGCATTGTAATTTTTGTATTTAATTCCGATGCGATTTCTGTGTTTCATTGTCAATGTAAAGGTCAAACGAATACAATGAACCTGCAGTGGTGTATCGGAAACTAATAATGGTCTCACAGGAAAGGATCAAAGGACAGACTGTATGAAGAGTCTCTAATCTTGTACTTAAGGCGGCATTATGCCTTTTGTATTTAATTCCGATGCGATTTCTGTGTTTCATCATCAATGTGAATGTCGAAAGAATACATTGAACCTGCAGTGTTGTATCGGAAACTAATACTGGTCTCACGGGGAATGCTAAAAGCACCGACTGTAAGAAGAGTCTCTGTTCTTGTTCTTAAGTCGGCATTGTGCCTATTGTATTTAATTTCGATGCGATTTCTGTGTTTCATCGTCAATGTGAAGGTCCAAGGAATACATTGAACCTGCAGTGGTGTATCGGTAACTAATACTGATCTCACAGGAAAGGATCAAAGCACAGACTCTAAGAAGTCTCACTCTTCTTGCACTTAAGGAGGCTTGGTGCCTTTTTTATTTAATTCCGATGTAATTTCAGTGTTTCATCGTCAATGTGTATGTCCCAGAAATACATTGAACCTGCAGTGGAGTGTAGGAATCTAATACTGGTCTCACAGGGAATGCTCAAAGCACCGACTGTGAGAAGAATCTCTATGCTTGTACTTAAGGCGGCATTGTGCCTTTTGTATTTAATTCCGATGCGATTTCTGTGTTTCATCGTCAATGTGAAGGTCCAACAATTACATTGAACCTGCAGTGGTGTATGGGAAACTAATACTGGTCGCACAGGGAATGCTCATAGCACCGAGTGTAAGAAGAGACTCTATTCTTGTACTTAAGGCGGCATTGTGCTTTTTTTATGTAATTGCGATGCGATTTCTGTGTTTTATGGTCAATGTGAAAGTCCAAGTAATAAATTGAACCGGCAGTGGTGTATCGGAAACTAATACTGGTCTCACAGGGAATGCTCAATGCACTGACTGTAAGAAGAGTCTCTATTCTTGTACTTAAGGCGGCATTGTGACTTTTGTATTTAATTCCGTTGGGATTTCTGTGTTTCATCGTCAATGTGAAGGTCCAAGGAATACATTGAACCTGCAGTGGTGTATCGGAAACTAATACTGGTCTCACAGGGAATGCTAAAAGCACCGACTGTAAGAAGAGTCTCTGTTCTTGTACTTAAGGCGGCATTGTGCCTTTTGTATGTAATTCCGATGCGATTTCTGTGTTTCATCGTAAACGTGATGGTCCAAGGAAAACATTGAACCTGCAGTAGTGTATCGGAAACTAATACTGGTCTCACAGGAAAGGATCAAAGCACCGACTGAAAGAAGAGTCTCTATTCGTGTCCTTAAGGCGGCATTGTGCCTTTTGTATTTAATTCCGATGCGATTTGTGTGTTCCTTCGTCACTGTTAACGTCCGAGGAATACATTGAACCTGCAGTGGTGTATCGTAAACGAATACTGGTCTCACAGGAAAGTATCAAAGCACCGACTGTAAGAAGGGTCTCTATTCTTGTACCTAAGGCGGCATTGTTCCTTTTGTATTTAATTCCGATTCGATTTCCGTGTTTCATCGTCAATGTGAAGGTGAAAGTAATACATTGAACCTGCAGTGGTGTATCGGAAACAGATACTGGTCTCACAGGAAAGGATCAAAGCACAGACTCTAAGAAGTCTCCCTCTTCTGGCACTTAAGGCGGCATTGTGGCTTTTGTATTTAATTCCGATGTAATTTCAGTGATTCATCGTCAATGTCTATGTCCAAGGAATACATTGAACCTGCAGTGGTACATCGGAAACTAATACTGGTCTCACAGGGAATGCTCCAAGCATCGACAGTAAGAAGTGTGTCTATTCTTGTACTTAAGGCGGCGTTGTGCCATTTGTATTTAATTCTGACGCGATTTCTGTGTTTTATCATCAATGTAAAGGTCCAAGGAATACATTGAACTTTCAGTGGTGTATCGGAAACTAATACTGGTCTCACAGGAAAGGATCAAAGCCCAGACTCTAAGAAGCCTCATTCCTCTTGCACTTATAGCGGCATTGTGCCTATTGTATTTAATTCCGATATAATTTCAGTGTTTCATTGACAATGTGTATGTCCAAGACATACATTGAACCTGCAGTGGTGAATCGGAAGCTAATACTGGTCTAACAGGAAATGATCAAAGCACAGACTGTAAGAAGTGTCTCTATTCCTGTACTTATGGCTGCATTGTGCCTTTTGTATTTAATTCCGATGCGATTTCTGTGTTTCATCGTGACTTTGAAGGTCCAAGGAATACATTGAACCTGCAGTGGTGTATCGGAAACTAATACTGGTCTCACAGGAAAGGATCAAAACACCGACTGTAAGAAGAGTCTCTATTCTTGTACTTAAGGCGGCATTGTGCCTTTTGTATTTAATTCGGATACGATTTGTGTGTTTCATCGTCAATGTTTACGTCCAAGGAATACATTGAACCTGCAGTGGTGTATCGGAAACTAATACTGGTCTCAGAGGAAAGGATCAAAGCACCGACTGTAAGAAGAGTCTCTATTCTTGTACCTAAGGCGGCATTATAATTTTTGTATTTAATTCCGATGCGATTTCTGTGGTTCATCGTCAATGTGAAGGTCAAAGGAATACATTGAACCTGCAGTGGTGTATCGGAAACTAATACTGGTCTCACAGGAAAGGATCAAAGCACAGACTGTAAGAAGAGTCTCAATTCTTGTACTTAAGGCGGCATTGTGTTTTTTGTATTTAATTCCGATGCGATTTCTGTGCTTCATCGTCAATGTGAAGGTCCATGGAATACATTGAACCTGCAGTGGTGTATCGGAAACTAATACTGGTCACACAGAGAATGCTCAAAGCACAACTGAAAGAAGAGTCTCTATTCTTGTACTTAAGGCGGCTTTGTGCCTTTTGTATTAAATTCCGATGCGATTTCTATGTTTCATCGTCAATGTGAAGGTCAAAGGAATACATTGAACCTGCAGTGGTGTATCGGAAACTAATACTGGTCTCACAGGAAAGGATCAATGCACAGACTCTAAGAAGTCCCACTCTTCTTGCACTTAAGGAGGCTTGGTGCCTTTTTTATTTAATTCCGATGTAATTTCAGTGTTTCATCGTCAATGTGTATGTCCCAGAAATACATTGAACCTGCAGTGGAGTGTCGGAATCTAATACTGGTCTCACAGGGAATGCTCAACGCACCGACTGTGAGAAGAATCTCTATGCTTGTACTTAAGGCGGCATTGTGCCTTTTGTATTTAATTCCGATGCGATTTCTGTGTTTCATCGTCAATGTGAAGGTCCAACAATTACATTGAACCTGCACTGGTGTATGGGAAACTAATACTGGTCGCTCAGGGAATGCTCATAGCACCGACTGTAAGAAGAGTCTCTATTCTTGTACTTCAGGCGGCATTGTGCCTTTTGTATTTAATTCTGATGTAATCTCAGTGTTTCATCGTCAATGTGTATGTCCAAGGAATACATTGAACCTGCAGAGGTGTATTGGAAACTAATACTGGTCTCACAGGGAATGCTCAAAGCACCGACTGTAAGAAGTGTCTCTATTCTTGTACTTAGAGCGGCATTGTGAATTTTATATTTAATTCCGATCACATTTCTGTGTTTAATCGTCAATGTGAAGATCCATGGAATACATTGAACCTGCAGTGGTGTATCGGAAACTAATACTGGTCTTACAGGGAATGCTCAAAGCTCCGACTGTAAGAAGAGTCTCTATTCTTGTACTTAAGGCGGCATTGTGCCTTTTGAATTTAATTCCGATGTAATTTATGTGTTTCATCGTCAATGTGTATGTCCAAGGAATACTTTGAAACTGCAGTGGTGTATCGGAACTAATACTAGTCTCACAGGAAAGGATCAAAGCACAGACTCTACGAAGTCTCACTCATCTTGCATTTAAAGCGGCATTGTGCCTTTTGCATTTAATTCCGATGTAATTTCTGTGTTTCATCGTCAATGTGTATGTCCAAGGAATACATTGAACCTGCAGTGGTGTATTGGAAACTAATACTGGTCTCACAGGGAATGCTCAAAGCACCGACTGTAAGAAGAGTCTCTATTCTTGTACTTAAGGCGGCATTGTGCTTTTTTTATGTAATTGCCATGCGATTTCTGTGTTTTATGGTCAATGTGAAAGTCCAAGTAATAAATTGAACCGGCAGTGGTGTATCGGAAACTAATACTGGTCTCACAGGGAATGCTCAATGCACTGACTGTAAGAAGAGTCTCTATTCTTGTACTTAAGGCGGCATTGTGACTTTTGTATTTAATTCCGTTGTGATTTCTGTGTGTCATCGTCAATGTGAAGGTCAAAGTAATACATTGAACCTGCAGTGGTGTATCGGTAACTAATACTGGTCTCACAGGAAAGGAGCAAAGCCCAGACTCTAAGAAGCCTCATTCATCTTGCACTTAAGGCGGCATTGTGCCTTTTGTATTTAATTCCGATATAATTTCAGTGTTTCATCGACAATGTGTATGTCCAAGGAATACATTGAACCTGCAGTGGTGTATCGGAAACTAATACAGGTCTCACAGGAAACGATCAAAGCACAGACTGTAAGAAGAGTCTCTACTCTTGTACTTAAGGCGGCATTGTGCCTTTCGTATTTAATTCCGATGCGATTTGTGTGTTTCATCGTCAATGTTCACGTCCAAGGTATACATTGAACCTGAAGTGGTGTATCGGAAACGAATACTGGTCTCACAGGAACGGATCAAAGCGCCGACTGTAAGAAGAGTCTCTATTCTTGTACCTAAGGCGGCGTTGTGCCTTTTGTATTTAATTCCGATGCGATCTGTGTTTCATCGTCAATGTGAAGGTCAAAGTAACACATTGAACCTGCAGTGGTGTATCGGAAACTAATACTGGTTTCACAGGAAAGGATCAAATCACAGACTGTAAGAATAGTCTCTATTCTTGTACTTAAGGCGGCATTGTAATTTTTGTATTTAATTCCGATGCGATTTCTGTGTTTCATTGTCAATGTAAAGGTCAAACGAATACAATGAACCTGCAGTGGTGTATCGGAAACTAATAATGTTCTCACAGGAAAGGATCAAAGGACAGACTGTATGAAGAGTCTCTAATCTTGTACTTAAGGCGGCATTATGCCTTTTGTATTTAATTCCGATGCGATTTCTGTGTTTCATCGTCAATGTGAATGTCGAAAGAATACATTGAACCTGCAGTGTTGTATCGGAAACTAATACTGGTCTCACGGGGAATGCTCAAAGCACCGACTGTAAGAAGAGTCTCTATTCTTGTACTTAAGTCGGCATTGTGCCTATTGTATTTAATTTCGATGCGATTTCTGTGTTTCATCGTCAATGTGAAGGTCCAAGGAATACATTGAACCTGCAGTGGTGTATCGGTAACTAATACTGATCTCACAGGAAAGGATCAAAGCACAGACTCTAAGAAGTCTCACTCTTCTTGCACTTAAGGGGGCTTGGTGCCTTTTTTATTTAATTCCGATGTAATTTCAGTGTTTCATCGTCAATGTGTATGTCCCAGAAATACATTGAACCTGCAGTGGAGTGTCGGAATCTAATACTGGTCTCACAGGGAATGCTCAAAGCACCGACTGTGAGAAGAATCTCTATGCTTGTACTTAAGGCGGCATTGTGCCTTTTGTATTTAATTCCGATGCGATTTCTGTGTTTCATCGTCAATGTGAAGGTCCAACAATTACATTGAACCTGCAGTGGTGTATGGGAAACTAATACTGGTCGCACAGGGAATGCTCATAGCACCGAGTGTAAGAAGAGACTCTATTCTTGTACTTAAGGCGGCATTGTGCTTTTTTTATGTAATTGCGATGCGATTTCTGTGTTTTATGGTCAATGTGAAAGTCCAAGTAATAAATTGAACCGGCAGTGGTGTATCGGAAACTAATACTGGTCTCACAGGGAATGCTCAATGCACTGACTGTAAGAAGAGTCTCTATTCTTGTACGTAAGGCGGCATTGTGACTTTTGTATTTAATTCCGTTGGGATTTCTGTGTTTCATCGTCAATGTGAAGGTCCAAGGAATACATTGAACCTGCAGTGGTGTAACGGAAACTAATACTGGTCTCACAGGGAATGCTAAAAGCACCGAATGTAAGAAGAGTCTCTGTTCTTGTACATAAGGCGGCATTGTGCCTTTTGTATGTAATTCCGATGCGATTTCTGTGTTTCGTCGTAAACGTGATGGTCCAAGGAAAACATTGAACCTGCAGTAGTGTATCGGAAACTAATACTGGTCTCACAGGAAAGGATCAAAGCACCGACTGAAAGAAGAGTCTCTATTCGTGTTCTTAAGGCGGCATTGTGCCTTTTGTATTTAATTCCGATGCGATTTGTGTGTTCCTTCGTCACTGTTAACGTCCGAGGAATACATTGAACCTGCAGTGGTGTATCGTAAACGAATACTGGTCTCACAGGAAAGTATCAAAGCACCGACTGTAAGAAGAGTCTCTATTCTTGTACCTAAGGCGGCATTGTTCCTTTTGTATTTAATTCCGATTCGATTTCCGTGTTTCATCGTCAATGTGAAGGTGAAAGTAATACATTGAACCTGCAGTGGTGTATCGGACACAGATACTGGTCTCACAGGAAAGGATCAAAGCACAGACTCTAAGAAGTCTCACTCTTCTTGCACTTAAGGCGCATTGTGGCTTTTGTATTTAATTCCGATGTAATTTCAGTGATTCATCGTCAATGTCTATGTCCAAGGAATACATTGAACCTGCAGTGGTACATCGGAAACTAAAACTGGTCTCACAGGGAATGCTCCAGGCATCGACAGTAAGAAGTGTGTCTATTCTTGTACTTAAGGCGGCGTTGTGCCATTTGTATTTAATTCTGACGCGATTTCTGTGTTTTATCATCAATGTAAAGGTCCAAGGAATACATTGAACTTTCAGTGGTGTATCGGAAACTAATACTGGTCTCACAGGAAAGGATCAAAGCCCAGACTCTAAGAAGCCTCATTCCTCTTGCACTTATAGCGGCATTGTGCCTATTGTATTTAATTCCGATATAATTTCAGTGTTTCATTGACAATGTGTATGTCCAAGAAATACATTGAACCTGCAGTGGTGAATCGGAAACTAATACTGGTCTAACAGGAAAGGATCAAACCACAGACTGTTAGAAGTGTCTCTATTCCTGTACTTATGGCTGCATTGTGCCTTTTGTATTTAATTCCGATGCGATTTCTGTGTTTCATCGTGAGTTTGAAGGTCCAAGGAATACATTGAACCTGCAGTGGTGTATCGGAAACTAATACTGGTCTCACAGGAAGGGATCAAAACACCGACTGTAAGAAGAGTCTCTATTCTTGTACTTAAGGCGGCATTGTGCCTTTTGTATTTAATTCGGATACGATTTGTGTGTTTCATCGTCAATGTTTACGTCCAAGGAATACATTGAACCTGCAGTGGTGTATCGGAAACTAATACTGGTCTCAGAGGAAAGGATCAAAGCACCGACTGTAAGAAGAGTCTCTATTCTTGTACCTAAGGCGGCATTATAATTTTTGTATTTAATTCCGATGCGATTTCTGTGGTTCATCGTCAATGTGAAGGTCAAAGGAATACATTGAACCTGCAGTGGTGTATCGGAAACTAATACTGGTCTCACAGGAAAGGATCAAAGCACAGACTGTAAGAAGAGTCTCAATTCTTGTACTTAAGGCGGCATTGTGTTTTTTGTATTTAATTCCGATGCGATTTCTGTGCTTCATCGTCAATGTGAAGGTCCATGGAATACATTGAACCTGCAGTGGAGTATCGGAAACTAATACTGGTCACACAGGGAATGCTCAAAGCACAACTGAAAGAAGAGTCTCTATTCTTGTACTTAAGGCGGCATTGTGCCTTTTGTATTAAATTCCGATGCGATTTCTATGTTTCATCGTCAATGTGAAGGTCAAAGGAATACATTGAACCTGCAGTGGTGTATCGGAAACTAATACTGGTCTCACAGGAAAGGATCAATGCACAGACTCTAAGAAGTCTCACTCTTCTTGCACTTAAGGAGGCTTGGTGCCTTTTTTATTTAATTCCGATGTAATTTCAGTGTTTCATCGTCAATGTGTATGTCCCAGAAATACATTGAACCTGCAGTGGAGTGTCGGAATCTAATACTGGTCTCACAGGGAATGCTCAACGCACCGACTGTGAGAAGAATCTCTATGCTTGTACTTAAGGCGGCATTGTGCCTTTTGTATTTAATTCCGATGCGATTTCTGTGTTTCATCGTCAATGTGAAGGTCCAACAATTACATTGAACCTGCACTGGTGTATGGGAAACTAATACTGGTCGCTCAGGGAATGCTCATAGCACCGACTGTAAGAAGAGTCTCTATTCTTGTACTTCAAGCGGCATTGTGCCTTTTGTATTTAATTCTGATGTAATCTCAGTGTTTCATCGTCAATGTGTATGTCCAAGGAATACATTGAACCTGCAGAGGTGTATTGGAAACTAATACTGGTCTCACAGGGAATGCTCAAAGCAGCGACTGTAAGAAGTGTCTCTATTCTTGTACTTAAGGCGGCATTGTGAATTTTATATTTAATTCCGATCACATTTCTGTGTTTAATCGTCAATGTGAAGATCCATGGAATACATTGAACCTGCAGTGGTGTATGGGAAACTAATACTGGTCGCACAGGGAATGCTCATAGCACCGAGTGTAAGAAGAGACTCTATTCTTGTACTTAAGGCGGCATTGTGCTTTTTTTATGTAATTGCGATGCGATTTCTGTGTTTTATGGTCAATGTGAAAGTCCAAGTAATAAATTGAACCGGCAGTGGTGTATCGGAAACTAATACTGGTCTCACAGGGAATGCTCAATGCACTGACTGTAAGAAGAGTCTCTATTCTTGTACGTAAGGCGGCATTGTGACTTTTGTATTTAATTCCGTTGGGATTTCTGTGTTTCATCGTCAATGTGAAGGTCCAAGGAATACATTGAACCTGCAGTGGTGTATCGGAAACTAATACTGGTCTCACAGGGAATGCTAAAAGCACCGAATGTAAGAAGAGTCTCTGTTCTTGTACATAAGGCGGCATTGTGCCTTTTGTATGTAATTCCGATGCGATTTCTGTGTTTCGTCGTAAACGTGATGGTCCAAGGAAAACATTGAACCTGCAGTAGTGTATCGGAAACTAATACTGGTCTCACAGGAAAGGATCAAAGCACCGACTGAAAGAAGAGTCTCTATTCGTGTTCTTAAGGCGGCATTGTGCCTTTTGTATTTAATTCCGATGCGATTTGTGTGTTCCTTCGTCACTGTTAACGTCCGAGGAATACATTGAACCTGCAGTGGTGTATCGTAAACGAATACTGGTCTCACAGGAAAGTATCAAAGCACCGACTGTAAGAAGAGTCTCTATTCTTGTACCTAAGGCGGCATTGTTCCTTTTGTATTTAATTCCGATTCGATTTCCGTGTTTCATCGTCAATGTGAAGGTGAAAGTAATACATTGAACCTGCAGTGGTGTATCGGAAACAGATACTGGTCTCACAGGAAAGGATCAAAGCACAGACTCTAAGAAGTCTCACTCTTCTTGCACTTAAGGCGGCATTGTGGCTTTTGTATTTAATTCCGATGTAATTTCAGTGATTCATCGTCAATGTCTATGTCCAAGGAATACATTGAACCTGCAGTGGTACATCGGAAACTAAAACTGGTCTCACAGGGAATGCTCCAGGCATCGACAGTAAGAAGTGTGTCTATTCTTGTACTTAAGGCGGCGTTGTGCCATTTGTATTTAATTCTGACGCGATTTCTGTGTTTTATCATCAATGTAAAGGTCCAAGGAATACATTGAACTTTCAGTGGTGTATCGGAAACTAATACTGGTCTCACAGGAAAGGATCAAAGCCCAGACTCTAAGAAGCCTCATTCCTCTTGCACTTATAGCGGCATTGTGCCTATTGTATTTAATTCCGATATAATTTCAGTGTTTCATTGACAATGTGTATGTCCAAGAAATACATTGAACCTGCAGTGGTGAATCGGAAACTAATACTGGTCTAACAGGAAAGGATCAAACCACAGACTGTTAGAAGTGTCTCTATTCCTGTACTTATGGCTGCATTGTGCCTTTTGTATTTAATTCCGATGCGATTTCTGTGTTTCATCGTGAGTTTGAAGGTCCAAGGAATACATTGAACCTGCAGTGGTGTATCGGAAACTAATACTGGTCTCACAGGAAAGGATCAAAACACCGACTGTAAGAAGAGTCTCTATTCTTGTACTTAAGGCGGCATTGTGCCTTTTGTATTTAATTCGGATACGATTTGTGTGTTTCATCGTCAATGTTTACGTCCAAGGAATACATTGAACCTGCAGTGGTGTATCGGAAACTAATACTGGTCTCAGAGGAAAGGATCAAAGCACCGACTGTAAGAAGAGTCTCTATTCTTGTACCTAAGGCGGCATTATAATTTTTGTATTTAATTCCGATGCGATTTCTGTGGTTCATCGTCAATGTGAAGGTCAAAGGAATACATTGAACCTGCAGTGGTGTATCGGAAACTAATACTGGTCTCACAGGAAAGGATCAAAGCACAGACTGTAAGAAGAGTCTCAATTCTTGTACTTAAGGCGGCATTGTGTTTTTTGTATTTAATTCCGATGCGATTTCTGTGCTTCATCGTCAATGTGAAGGTCCATGGAATACATTGAACCTGCAGTGGAGTATCGGAAACTAATACTGGTCACACAGGGAATGCTCAAAGCACAACTGAAAGAAGAGTCTCTATTCTTGTACTTAAGGCGGCATTGTGCCTTTTGTATTAAATTCCGATGCGATTTCTATGTTTCATCGTCAATGTGAAGGTCAAAGGAATACATTGAACCTGCAGTGGTGTATCGGAAACTAATACTGGTCTCACAGGAAAGGATCAATGCACAGACTCTAAGAAGTCTCACTCTTCTTGCACTTAAGGAGGCTTGGTGCCTTTTTTATTTAATTCCGATGTAATTTCAGTGTTTCATCGTCAATGTGTATGTCCCAGAAATACATTGAACCTGCAGTGGAGTGTCGGAATCTAATACTGGTCTCACAGGGAATGCTCAACGCACCGACTGTGAGAAGAATCTCTATGCTTGTACTTAAGGCGGCATTGTGCCTTTTGTATTTAATTCCGATGCGATTTCTGTGTTTCATCGTCAATGTGAAGGTCCAACAATTACATTGAACCTGCACTGGTGTATGGGAAACTAATACTGGTCGCTCAGGGAATGCTCATAGCACCGACTGTAAGAAGAGTCTCTATTCTTGTACTTCAAGCGGCATTGTGCCTTTTGTATTTAATTCTGATGTAATCTCAGTGTTTCATCGTCAATGTGTATGTCCAAGGAATACATTGAACCTGCAGAGGTGTATTGGAAACTAATACTGGTCTCACAGGGAATGCTCAAAGCAGCGACTGTAAGAAGTGTCTCTATTCTTGTACTTAAGGCGGCATTGTGAATTTTATATTTAATTCCGATCACATTTCTGTGTTTAATCGTCAATGTGAAGATCCATGGAATACATTGAACCTGCAGTGGTGTATCGGAAATTTAAAACTGGGCTCACAGGGAATGCTCAAAGCGACGACTGTATGAAGAGTCTCTATTCTTGTACTTAAGGCGGCATTGTGCTTTTGTATTTAATTCCGATGCAATTTCTGTGTTTCATTGTCAATGTGAAGGTCCAAAGAATTCATTGAACGTGCAGTGGTGTATCGGAAACTAATACTGGTCTCACAGGAAATGCTCAAAGCACCGACTGTAAGAAGAGTCTCTATTCTTGTACTTAAGGCGGCATTGTGCTTTTTTTATGTAATTGCCATGCGATTTCTGTGTTTTATGGTCAATGTGAAAGTCCAAGTAAATAAATTGAACCGGCAGTGGTGTATCGGAAACTAATACTGGTCTCACAGGGAATGCTCAATGCACTGACTGTAAGAAGAGTCTCTATTCTTGTACATAAGGCGGCATTGTGACTTTTGTATTTAATTCCGTTGCGATTTCTGTGTTTCATCATCAATGTGAAGGTCCAAGGAATACATTGAACCTGCAGTGGTGTATCGGAAACTAATACTGGTCTCACAGGGAATGCTAAAAGCACCGACTGTAAGAAGAGTCTCTGTTCTTGTACTTAAGGCGGCATTGTGCCTTTTGTATTTAATTCCGATGCGATTTGTGTGTTCCTTCGTCACTGTTTAGGTCCAAGGAATACATTGAACCTGCAGTGATGTATCGGAAACGAATACTGGTCTCACAGGAAAGTATCAAAGCACCGACTGTAAGAAGAGTCTCTATTCTTGTACCTAAGGCGGCATTGTTCCTTTTGTATTTAATTCCGATTCGATTTCCGTGTTTCATCGTCAATGTGAAGGTGAAAGTAATACATTGAACCTGCAGTGGTGTATCGGAAACAAATACTGGTCTCACAGGAAAGGATCAAAGCACAGACTCTAAGAAGTCTCACTCTTCTTGCACTTAAGGCGGCATTGTGGCTTTTGTATTTAATTCCGATGTAATTTCAGTGATTCATCGTCAATGTGTATGTCCAAGGAATACATTGAACCTGCAGTGGTACATCGGAAACTAATACTGGTCTCACAGGGAATGCTCCAAGCATCGACAGTAAGAAGTGTGTCTATTCTTGTACTTAAGGCGGCGTTGTGCCATTTGTATTTAATTCTGATGCGATTTCTGTGTTTCATCATCAATGTAAAGGTCCAAGGAATACATTGAACTTTCAGTGGTGTATCGGAAACTAATACTGGTCTCACAGGGAATGCTCAAAGCACCGACTGTAAGAAGAGTCTCTATTCTTGTACTTAAGGCGGCATTGTGCCTTTTGTATGTAATTCGGATGCGATTTCTGTATTTCATCGTAAATGTGATGGTCCAAGGAAAACATTGAACCTGGAGTAGTGTATAGGAAACTAATACTGGTCTCACAGGAAAGGATCAAAGCACAGTTTCAAAGAAGTCTCACTGTTGTTGCACTTAAGGCGGCATTGAGCCTTTTGTATTTAATTCCGATGCGATATCTGTGTTTCATCGTCAATGTGAAGGTCCAAGGATTACATTGAACCTGCAGTGGTGTATCGGAAACTAATACTGGTCTTACAGGGAATTCTCAATGCACCGACTGTAAGAAGAGTCTCTATTCTTGTACTTAAGGCGGCATTGTGACATTTGTATTTAATTCCGTTGCGATATCTGTGTTTCATCGTCAATGTGAAGGTCCAAAGAGTACATTGAACCTGCAGTGGTGTATCGGAAACTAATACTGGTCTCACAGGGAATGCTCAAAGCACCGACTATAAGAAGAGTCTCTATTCTTGTACTTATGGCGGCATTGTGCCGTTTGTATTTAATTCCGATGTGATTTCTGTGTTTCATCGTCAATGTGAACGTCCGAGGAAAACACTGAACCGGCAGTGGTGTTTCGGAATCTAAAACTGGTCTCTAAAGGAATGCTCAAAACACCGACTGTAAGAAGAGTCTGTATTCATGTACATAAGGTGACATTGTGATTTTTGTATTTAATTCCGGTGCGATTTCTGTGTTTCATCGTCAATGTGAAGGTCCAAGGCATACATTGAACCTGCAGTGGTGTATCGGAAACTAATACTGGTCTCACAGAAAAGGATCAAAGGACAGACTGTAAGAAGAGTCTCTATTCTTGTACTTAAGGCGGCATTGTGCCATTTGTATTTAATTCCGATACAATTTGTGTGTTTCATCGTCAATGTTTACGTCCAAGGAATACATTGAACTTGCAGTGGTGTTTCGGAAACTATTACTGGTCTCACAGGAAAGGATCAAATCACCGACTGTAAGATGAGTCTTTATTCTTGTACCTAAGGCGGCATTGTGCCTCTTGTATTTAATTCCGATGCGATTTCTGTGTTTCATCGTCAATGTGAAGGTCAAAGGAATACATTGAACCTGCAGTGGTGTATCGGAAACTAATACTGGTGTCACAGGAAAGGATCAAATCACAGACTGTAAGAAGAGTCTCTATTCTTGTACTTAAGGCGGCATTGTGCCTTTTGTATTAAATTCCGATGCGATTTCTGTGTTTCATCGTCAATGTGAAGGTCAAAGGAATACATTGAACCTGCAGTGGTGTATCGGAAACTAATACTGGTCTCACAGGAAAGGCTCAAAGCACAGACTCTAAGAAGTCTCACTCTTCTTGCACTTAAGGAGGCATGGTGCATTTTTTATTTAATTCCGATGTAATTTCAGTGTTTCATCGCCAATGTGTATGTCCAAGAAATACATTGAACCTGCAGTGGCTGTATCGGAAACTAATACTGGTCTCACAGGGAATGCTCAAAGCACCGACTGTAAGAAGAATCTCTATGCTTGTACTTAAGGCGGCATTGTGCCTTTGTATTTAATTCCGATGCGATTTCTGGGTTTCATCGTCAATGTGAAGGTCCAATTATTACATAGAACCTGCAGTGGTGTATCGGAAACTAATACTGGTCGCACAGGGAATGCTCAAAGCACCGGCTGTAAGAAGGGTCTCTATTCTTGTACTTCAGGCGGCATTGTGCCTTTTGTATTTAATTCCGATGTAATCTCAGTGCTTCATCGTCAATGTGTATGTCCAAGGAATACATTGAACCTGCAGTGGTGTATTGGAAACTAATACTGGTCTCACAGGGAATGCTCAATGCACCGACTGTAAGAAGTGTCTCTATTCTTGTACTTAAGGCGGCATTGTGCCTTTTATATTTAATTCCGATGAGATTTCTGTGTTTAATCGTCAATGTGAAGGTCCAAGGAATACACTGAACCTGCAGTGGTGTATCGGAAACTAATACTGGTATCACAGGGAATGCTCAAAGCTCCGACTGTAAGAAGAGTCTCTTATCTTGTACCTAAGGCGGCATTGTACCTTTTGTATTTAAATCCGATGTAATTTATGTGTTTCATCGTCAATGTGTATGTCCAAGGAATACATTAACCTGCAGTGGTGTATTGGAAACTATTACTCGTCGCACAGGGAATGCTCAAAGCACCGACTGTAAGAAGAGTCTCTATTCTTGTACTTAAGGCGGCATTGTGCCTTTTGTATTTAATTCCGATGCGATTTCTGTGTTTCATCTTAAATGTTATGGTCGAAGGAATACATTGAACCTGCTGTGGTGTATCGGAAATATAATACTGGTCTCACAGGGAATGCTCAAAGCAACGACTGTAAGAAGAGTCTCTATTCTTGTACTTAAGGCGGCATTGTGAGTTTTGTATTTAATTCCGATGCAATTTCTGTGTTTCATCGTCAATGTGAAGGTCCAAAGAATTCATTGAACGTGCAGTGGTGTATCGGAAACTAATACTGGTCTCACAGGAAATGCTCAAAGCACCGACTGTAAGGAGGGTCTCTATTCTTGTACTTAAGGCGGCATTGTGCTTTTTGTGTGTAATTGCGATGCGATTTCTGTGTATTATGGTCAATGTGAAAGTCCAAGTAATAAATTGAACCGGCAGTGGTGTATCGGAAACAAATACTGGTCTCACAGGGAATGCTCAATGCACTGACTGTAAGAAGAGTCTCCATTCTTGTACTTAAGGCGGCATTGTGACTTTTGTATTTAATTCCGATACGATTTGTGTGTTTCAACGTCAATGTTTACGTCCAAGGAATACATTGAACCTGCAGTGGTGTATCGGAAACTAATACTGGTCTCATAGGGAATGCTCAAAGCACCGACTGTAAGAAGAGTCCCTATTCTTGTAGTTAAGGCGCCATTGTGCCTTTTGTATTTAATTCCGACGTAATTTCAGTGTTCCATCGTCAATGTGTATGTACAAGGAATACATTGAACCAGAAGTGGGGTATCGGAAACTAATACTGGTCTCACAGGGAATGCTCAAAGCACCGACTGTAAGGAGAGTCTCTATTCTTGTACTTAAGGCGGCATTGTGCCTTTTGTATGTAATTCCGATGCGATTTCTGTGTTCCATCGTAAATGTGATGGTCCAAGGAAAACATTGAACCTGCAGTAGTGTATCGGAAACTAATACTGGTCTCACAGGAAAGGATCAAAGCACAGATTCTAAGAAGTTTCACTCTTGTTGCACTTAAGGCGGCATTGAGCCTTTTGAGTTTAATTCCGAGATAAATGCAGTGTTTTATCGTCAATTTTTATGTCCAAAATATACAATTGAACCTGTAGTGCTGTTTCGGAAACTAATACTGGTCTCACAGGGAATGCTCAAAGCACCGACTGTAAGAAGAGTCTCTATTCTTGTACTTAAGGTGGCATTGTGCCTTTTGTATTTAATTCCGATGCGATATCTGTGTTTCATCGTCAATGTGATGGTCCAAGGAATACATTGAACCTGCAGTGGTGTATCGGAAACTAATACTGGTCTCACAGGGAATGGTCAAAGCACCGACTGTAAGAAGAGTCTCTATTCTTGTACATAATGCGGCATTGAGCTTTTTGTATGTAATTGCGAAACGATTTCTGTGTTTTATCGTCAATGTGAAGGTCCAAGGATTACATTGAACCTGCAGTGGTGTATCGGAAACTAATACTGGTCTCACAGGGAATTCTCAATGCACCGACTGTAAGAAGAGTCTCTATTCTTGTACTTAAGGCGGCATTGCGACTTTTGTATTTAATTCCGTTGCGATTTCTGTGTTTCATCGTCAATGTGAAGGTCCGAGGAGTACATAGAACCTGCAGTGGTGTATCGGAAACTAATACTGGTCTCACAGGGAATGCTCAAAACACCGACTGTAAGAAGAGTCTGTATTCTCGTACATAAGGTGACATTGTGATTTTTGTATTTAATTCTGATGCGATTTCTGTGTTTCATCGTCAATGTGAGGGTCCAAGGAATACATTGAACCTGCAGTGGTGTATCGGAAACTAATACTGGTCTCACAGAAAAGGATCAAAGCACAGACTCTAAGAAGAGTCTCTATTCTTGTACTTAAGGCGGCATTGTGCCTTTTGTATTTAATTCCGATACGATTTGTGTGTTTCATCGTCAATGTTTACATCCAAGGAATACATTGAACCTGCAGTGGTGTATCGGAAACTAATACTGGTCTCACAGGAAAGGATCAAATCACCGACTGTAAGATGAGTCTCTATTCTTGTACCTAAGGCGGCATTGTGCCTTTTGTATTTAATTCCGATGCGATTTCTGTGTTTCATCGTCCATGTGAAGGTCAAAGGAATACATTGAACCTGCAGTGGTGTATCGGAAACTAATACTGGTCTCACAGGAAAGGATCAAATCACAGACTGTAAGAAGAGTCTCTATTCTTGTACTTAAGGCGGCATTATAATATTTGTATTTAATTCCGATGCGATTTCTGTGTTTCATCGTCAATGTAAAGGTCAAAGGAATAAATTGAACCTGCAGTGGTGTATCGGAAACTAATACTGGTCTCACAGGAAAGGATCAAATCACAGACTGTAAGAAGAGTCTCTATTCTTGTACTTAAGGCGGCATTATAATATTTGTATTTAATTCCGATGCGATTTCTGTGTTTCATCGTCAATGTGAAGGTCCACGGAATACAATCAACCTGCAGTGGTGTATGGAAACTAATACTGGTTACACAGGGAATGCTCAAAGCACCGCCTGTAAGAAGAGTATCTATTCTCGTGCTTAAGGCGGCATTGTGCCTTTTGTATTAAATTCCAATGCGATTTCTGTGTTTCATCGTCAATGTGAAAGTCAAAGGAATACATTGAACCTGCAGTGGTGTATCTCAAACTAATACTGGTCTCACAGGAAAGGATCAAAGCACAGACTCTAAGAAGTCTCACTCTTCTTGCACTTAAGGAGGCATGGTGCCTTTTTTATTTAATTCCGATGTCATTTCAGTGTTTCATCGCCAATGTGTATGTCCAAGAAATACATTGAACCTGCAGTGGTGTATCGGAAACTACTACTGGTCTCACAGGGAATGCTCAAAGCACCGACTGTAAGAAGAATCTCTATGCTTGTACTTAAGGCGGCATTCTGCCTTTTGTATTTAATTCCGATGCGATTTCTGTGTTTCATCGTCAATGTGAAGGTCCAACAATTACATTGAACCTGCAGTGGTGTAACGGAAACTAATACTGGTCGCACAGGGAATGCTCAAAGCACCGACTGTATGAAGGGTCTCTATTGTTGTACTTCAGGCGGCATTGTGCCTTTTGTATTTAATTCCTATGTAATCTCAGTATTTCATCGTCAATGTGTATGTCCAAGGAATACATTGAACCTGCAGTGGTGTATCGGGATCTAATACTGGTCTCACAGGGAATGCTCAAAGCTCCGACTGTAAGAAGAGTCTCTATTCTTGTACTTAAGGGCGCATTGTGCCTTTTGTATTTAAATCCGATGTAATTTATGTGTTTCATCGTCAATGTGTATGTCCATGGAATACATTGAACCTGCAGTGGTGTATCGGAAACTAACACTGGTCTCACAGGAAAGAATCAAAGCACAGACTCTAAGAAGTCTCACTCTTCTTGCATTTAAAGTGGCATTGTGTCTTTTGCATTTAATTCCGATGTAATTTCAGTGTTTCATCGTCAATGTGTATGTCCAAGGAATACATTAACCTGCAGTGGTGTATTGGAAACTAATACTGGTCTCACAGGGAATGCTCAAAGCACCGACTGTAAGAAGAGTCTCTATTCTTGTACTTAAGACGGCATTGGGCATTTTGTATTTAATTCCGATGCGATTTCTGTGTATCATCTTCAATGTTATGGTCGAAGGAATACATTGAACATGCAGTGGTGTATCGGAAATATAATACTGGTCTCACAGGGAATGCTCAAAGCAACGTCTGTAAGAAGAGTCTCTATTCTTGTACTTAAGGCGGCATTGTGCCTTTTGTATTTAATTCCGATGCAATTTCTGTGTTTCATCGTCAATGTGAAGGTCCAAAGAATTCATTGAACGTGCAGTGGTGTATCGGAAACTAATACTGGTCTCACAGGAAATGCTCAAAGCACCGACTGTAAGAAGAGTCTCTATTCATGTACTTAAGGCGGCATTGTGCTTTTTGTATGTAATTGCGATATGATTTCTGTGTTTTATCGTCAATGTGAAGGTCCAAGGATTACATTGAACCTGCAGTGGTGTATCGGAAACTAATACTGGTCTTACAGGGAATTCTCAATACACCGACTGTTAGAAGAGTCTCTATTCTTGTACTTAAGGCGTCATTGTGACTTTTGAATTTAATTCCGTTGCGATTTCTGTGTTTCATCGTCAATGTGAAGGTCCGAGGAGTACATTGAACCTGCAGTGGTGTATCGGAAACTAATATTGGCCTTACAGGGAATTCTCAATGCAACGACTGTAAGAAGAGTCTCTATTCTTGTACTTAAGGCGTCATTGTGACTTTTGAATTTAATTCCGTTGCGATTTCTGTGTGTCATCGTAAATGTGATGGTCCAAGGAAAACATTGAACCTGCAGTAGTGTATCGGAAACTAATACTGGTCTCACAGGAAAGGATCAAAGCACAGATTCTAAAAAGTCACCCTCTTGTTGCACTTAAGGCGGCATTGAGCCTTTTGTATTTAATTCCGAGATAATTGCAGTGTTTCATCGTCAATTTTTATGTCCAAAGAATACATTGAACCTGTAGTGCTGTTTCGGAAACTAATACTGGTCTCACAGGAAATGCTCAAAGCACCGACTGTTAGAAGAGTCTCTATTCTTGTACTTAAGGTGGCATTGTGCCTTTTGTATTTAATTCCGATGCGATTTCTGTGTTTCATCGTCAATGTGAAGGACCGAGGAATACATTGAACCGGCAGTGGTGTATCGGAAACTAAAACGGGTCTTACAGGGAATGCTCAAAACACCGACTGTAAGAAGAGTCTGTATTCTTGTACATAAGGTGACATTGTGATTTTTGTATTAAATTCCGATGCGATTTCTGTGTTTCATCGTCAATGTGAAGGTCCAAGGAATACATTGAACCTGCAGTGTTGTATCGGAAACTAATACTGGTCTCACAGAAAAGGATCAAAGCACATACTCTAAGAAGTCTCACTCTTCTTGCACTTAAGGAGGCATGGTGCCTTTTTTATTTAATTCCGATGTAATTTCAGTGTTTCATCGCCAATGTGTATGTCCAAGAAATACATTGAACCTGCAGTGGTGTATCGGAAACTACTACTGGTCTCACAGGGAATGCTCAAAGCACCGACTGTAAGAAGAATCTCTATGCTTGTACTTAAGGCGGCATTGCGACTTTTGAATTTAATTCCGTTGCGATTTCTGTGTTTCATCGTCAATGTGAAGGTCCGAGGAGTACATTGAACCTGCAGTGGTGTATCGGAAACTAATATTGGTCTTACAGGGAATTCTCAATGCAACGACTGTAAGAAGAGTCTCTATTCTTGTACTTAAGGCGTCATTGTGACTTTTGAATTTAATTCCGTTGCGATTTCTGTGTGTCATCGTAAATGTGATGGTCCAAGGAAAACATTGAACCTGCAGTAGTGTATCGGAAACTAATACTGGTCTCACAGGAAAGGATCAAAGCACAGATTCTAAAAAGTCTCCCTCTTGTTGCACTTAAGGCGGCATTGAGCCTTTTGTATTTAATTCCGAGATAATTGCAGTGTTTCATCGTCAATTTTTATGTCCAAAGAATACATTGAACCTGTAGTGCTGTTTCGGAAACTAATACTGGTCTCACAGGAAATGCTCAAAGCACCGACTGTTAGAAGAGTCTCTATTCTTGTACTTAAGGTGGCATTGTGCCTTTTGTATTTAATTCCGATGCGATTTCTGTGTTCCATCGTCAATGTGAAGGTCCAACAATTACATTGAACCTGCAGTGGTGTATCGGAAACTAATACTGGTCGCACAGGGAATTCTCAATACCCCGACTGTAAGAAGTGTCTCTATTCTTGTACTTACGGTGGCATTGTGTCTTTTGAATTTAATTCCGATGTAATTTCTGTGTTTCATCATCAATGCTAAGGTCCAAGGATTACCTTGAGCCTGCCGTAGTGTATCGGAAACTAATACTGGTCTCACAGGAAAGGAACAAAGCACAGATTCTAAGAAGTCTCCCTCTTGTTGCACTTAAGGCGGCATTGTGCCTTTTGTATTTAATTCCGAGATAATTGCAGTGTTTGATCGTCAATTTTTATGTCCAAAGAATACATTGAACCTGTAGTGCTGTTTCGGAAACTAATACTGGTCTCACAGAGAATGCCCAAAGCACCGACAGTAAGAAGTGTCTCTAATCTTGTACTTAAGGCGGCATTGTGCCTTCTATATTTAATTCCGATGAGATTTCTGTGTTTCATCGTCAATGTGAAGGTCCAAGGAATACATTGAACCTCCAGTGGGGTATAGGAAAATAATACTGGTCTCACAGGGAATGCTCAAAGCACCGACTGCAAGAATTGTCTCTATTCTCGTACTTAAGGCGGCATTGTGCCTTTTATATTTAATTCCGATGTGTTCTCAGTGTTTCATCGTCAATGTTTACGTCCAAGGAATACATTAAACCTGCAGTGCTGTATCGGAAACTAATACTGGTCTCACAGGGAATGCTCAAATCACCGACTTTAAGAAGAGTCTCTATTCTTGTACTTAAGGCGGCATTGTGCCTTTTGTATTTAATTCCGATGCGATTTCTGTGTTACTTCATCAATGTGAAGGTCCAAGTAATACATTGAACCTGCAGAGGTGTATCGGAAGCTAATACTGGTCGCACAGTGAATGCTCAAAGCACCGACTGTAAGAAGAGTCTCTATTCTTGTACTTCAGGCGGCATTGTGCCTTTTGTATTTAATTACGATGTAATCTCAATGTTTCATCGTCAATGTGTATGTCCAAGGAATACATTGAACCTGCATTGGTGTATCGGAAACTAATACTGTTCTCACAGGGAATGCTCAAAGCACTGACTGTAAGAAGAGTCTCTATTCTTGTACTTAAGGCGCAGTGTGCCTTTTGTATTTAATTCCGATGCAATATCTGTGTTTCATCGTCAATGTGAAGGTCCAAGGAATACATTGAAAATGCAGTGGTGTATCGGAAACTAATACTGGTCTCACAGGGAATGCTCAAAGCACCGACAGTAAGAAGATTCTCTATTCATGTACTTGAGGCGGCATTGTGCCTTTTGTATTTAATTCCGATGTAATTTATGTGTTTCATCGTCAATGTGTATGTCCAAGGAATCCATTGAACCTGCAGTGGTGTATCGGAAACTAATACTGGCCTCACAGGGAATGCTCAAAGCACCGACTGTAAGAAGAGTCTCTATTCTTGTACTTAAGGCGGCATTGTGCCTTTTGAATTTAATTCCAATGTAATTTCTGTGTTTCATCATCAATGCTAAGGTCCAAGGATTACCTTGAACCTGCAGTAGTGTATCGGGAACTAATACTGGTCTCACAGGAAAAGATCAAAGCACAGACTCTAAGAAGTCTCACTCTTCTTGCACTGAATGCGGCATTGTGCCTTTTGTATTTAATTCCGATGTAATTTCAGTGTTTCATCGTCAATGTGTATGTCCAAGAAATACACTGAACCTGCAGTGGTGTATCGGAAACTAATACTGGTCACACAGGGAATGCTCAAAGCACCGAGTGTAAGAAGAGTCTCTATTCTTGTATTGAAGGCCGCATTGTGCCTTTTATATTTAATTCCGATTTGATTTCTGTGTTTTATCTTCAATTTGAAGGTCCAAGGAATACATTGAACCAGCAGTGGTGTATCGGAGACTAATACTGGTCTCACAGGAAAGGATCAAAGCACAGACTCTAACAAGTCTCACTCTTCTTGCACTTAAGGCGGCATTGTGCCTTTTGTATTTAATTCCGATGTAATTTCAGTGTTTCATCGTCAATGTGTATGTCCAAGGAATACATTGAACCTGCATTGGTGTATCGGAAACTAATACTGTTCTCACAGGGAATGCTCAAAGCACTGACTGTAAGAAGAGTCTCTATTCTTGTACTTAAGGCGGCAGTGTGCCTTTTGTATTTAATTCCGATGCGATATCTGTGTTTCATCGTCAATGTGAAGGTCCAAGGAATACATTGAAAATGCAGTGGTGTATCGGAAACTAATACTGGTCTCACAGGGAATGCTCAAAGCACCGACAGTAAGAAGATTCTCTATTCATGTACTTGAGGCGGCATTGTGCCTTTTGTATGTAATTCCGATGTAATTTATGTGTTTCATCGTCAATGTGTATGTCCAAGGAATACATTGAACCTGCAGTGGTGTATCGGAAACTAATACTGGCCTCACAGGGAATGCTCAAAGCACCGACTGTAAGAAGAGTCTCTATTCTTGTACTTAAGGCGGCATTGTGCCTTTTGAATTTAATTCCAATGTAATTTCTGTGTTTCATCATCAATGCTAAGGTCCAAGGATTACCTTGAACCTGCAGTAGTGTATCGGGAACTAATACTGGTCTCACAGGAAAAGATCAAAGCACAGACTCTAAGAAGTCTCACTCTACTTGCACTGAATGCGGCATTGTGCCTTTTGTATTTAAACCGATGTAATTTCAGTGTTTCATCGTCAATGTGTATGTCCAAGAAATACACTGAACCTGCAGTGGTGTATCGGAAACTAATACTGGTCACACAGGGAATGCTCAAAACACCGAGTGTAAGAAGAGTCTCTATTCTTGTATTGAAGGCCGCATTATGCCTTTTATATTTAATTCCGATTCGATTTCTGTGTTTTATCTTCAATTTGAAGGTCCAAGGAATACATTGAACCTGCAGTGGTGTATCGGAGACTAATACTGGTCTCACAGGAGAGGATCAAAGCACAGACTCTAACAAGTCTCACTCTTCTTGCACTTAAGGCGGCATTGTGCCTTTTGTATTTAATTCCGATGTAATTTCAGTGTTTCATCGTCAATGTTTATGTCCAAGGAATACATTGAACCTGCATTGGTGTATCGGAAACTAATACTGTTCTCACAGGGAATGCTCAAAGCACTGACTGTAAGAAGAGTCTCTATTCTTGTACTTAAGGCGGCAGTGTGCCTTTTGTATTTAATTCCGATGCGATATCTGTGTTTCATCGTCAATGTGAAGGTCCAAGGAATACATTGAACCTGCAGTGGTCTATCGGAAACTAATACTGGCTCACAGGGAATGCTCAAAGCACCGACCGTAAGAAGAGCCTCTATTCTTGTACTTAAGGCGGCAGTGTGCCTTTTCTATTTAATTCCGATGCGATATCTGTGTTTCATCGTCAATGTGAAGGTCCAAGGAATACATTGAACCTGCAGTGGGATATCGGAAACTAATACTGGTCGCACAGGGAATGCTCAAAGCACCGACTGTATGAAGGGTCTCTATTCATGTACTTCAGGCGGCATTGGGCCATTTGTATTTAATTCCGATGTAATCCCAGTGTTTCATCGTCAATGTGTGTGACCAAGGAATACATTGAACCTGCAGTGGTGTATTGGAAACTAATACTGGTCTCACAGGGAATGCTCATAGTTCCGGCTGTAAGAAGTGTTTCTATTCTTGTACTTAAGGCGGCATTGTGCCTTTTATATTTAATTCAGATGAGATTTCTGTGTTTCATCGTCAATGAGAAGGTCCAAGGAATACATTGAACCTGCAGTGGTGTATCGGAAACTAATACTGGTCTCACAGGGAATGCTCAAAGCACCGACTGTAAGAAGAGTCTCTTGTCTTGTACTTAAGGCGGCATTGTGCCTTTTGAATTTAATTCCAATGTAATTTCTGTGTTTCATTATCAATGCTAAGGTCCAAGGATTACCTTCAACCTGCAGTAGTGTATCGGGAACTAATACTGGTCTCACAGGAAAGGATCAAAGCACAGTCTCTAACAAGTCTCACTCTTCTTGCACTTAAGGCGGCATTGTGCCTTTTGTATTTAATTCCGATGTAATTTCAGTGTTTCATCGTCAATGTGTATGTCCAAGGAATACATTGAACCTTCATTGGTGTATCGGAAACTAATACGTGTCTCACAGGGAATGCTCAAAGCACCGACTGTAAGAAGAGTCTCTATTCTTGTACTTAAGGCGGCATTGTGCCTTTTGTATTTAATTCCGATGCGATATCTGTGTTTCATCGCCAATGTCGAGGTCCAAGGAATACATTGAACCTGCAGTGGTCTATCGGAAACTATTACTGGCTCACAGGGAATGCTCAAAGCACCGACTGTAAGAAGAGTCTCTATTCTTGCATTTAAGGCGGCATTGTGCCTTTTGTATTTAATTCCGATGTAATTTATGTGATTCATAGTCAATGTGTATTTCCAAGGAATACATTGAACCTGCAGTGGTGTATCGGAAACTTATACTGGTCTCACAGGCAATGCTCAAATCACCGACTGGAAGAAGAGTCTACATTCTTGTACTTAAGGTGGCATTGTGCCTTATGTATTTAATTGCGATGCGATTTATTTGTTTTATCGTCAATGTGAAGGTCCAAGGAATACATTGAACGTGCAGTGATCTATCGGAAACTAATACTGGTCTCACAGGAAATGCTCAATATCCGACTGTAAGAAGAGTCTCTATTCATGTACTTAAGGCGGCATTGTGCCTTTTGTATTTAATTCCCATGTAATTTCATTGTTTCATCGTCAATGTTTACGACCAAGGAATACATTGAACCGGCAGTGGTGTATTGGAAACTCATTCTGCTCTCACAGGGAATGCTCAAAGCACCGACTGTAAGAAGAGTCTCTATTCTTGTACTTAAGGCGGCAGTGTGCCTTTTGTATTTAATTCCGATGCGATATCTGTGTTTCATCGTCAATGTGAAGGTCCAAGGAATACATTGAACCTGCAGTGGTCTATCGGAAACTAATACTGGCTCACAGGGAATGCTCAAAGCACCGACCGTAAGAAGAGCCTCTATTCTTGTACTTAAGGCGGCATTGTGCTTTTTGTATTTAATTCCGATGTAATTTCAGTGTTTCATCGTCAATGTGTATGTCCAAGGAATACATTGAACCTGCAGTGGTGTATCGGAGACTAATACTGGTCTCACAGGAGAGGATCAAAGCACAGACTCTAACAAGTCTCACTCTTCTTGCACTTAAGGCGGCATTGTGCCTTATGTATTTAATTCCGATGTAATTTCAGTGTTTCATCGTCAATGTTTATGTCCAAGGAATACATTGAACCTGCATTGGTGTATCGGAAACTAATACTGTTCTCACAGGGAATGCTCAAAGCACTGACTGTAAGAAGAGTCTCTATTCTTGTACTTAAGGCGGCAGTGTGCCTTTTGTATTTAATTCCGATGCGATATCTGTGTTTCATCGTCAATGTGAAGGTCCAAGGAATACATTGAACCTGCAGTGGTCTATCGGAAACTAATACTGGCTCACAGGGAATGCTCAAAGCACCGACCGTAAGAAGAGCCTCTATTCTTGTACTTAAGGCGGCATTGTGCCTATTGTATGTCATTGCGATACGATTTCTTTGTTTTATCGTCAATGTGAAGGTACAAGGAATACATTGAACCTGCAGTGGTGTATCGGAAACTGATACTGGTCTCACAGGGAATGCTCAAAGCATCGACTGTAAGAAGAGTCTCTATTCTTGTACTTAAGACGGCATTGTGCATTTTGTAATTAATTCCGATGCTATTTCTGCAATTCATTGTCAATGTGAAGGTCCAAGTAATACATTGAACCTGCAGTGGGATATCGGAAACTAATACTGGTCGCACAGGGAATGCTCAAAGCACCGACTGTATGAAGGGTCTCTATTCATGTACTTCAGGCGGCATTGGGCCATTTGTATTTAATTCCGATGTAATCCCAGTGTTTCATCGTCAATGTGTGTGACCAAGGAATACATTGAACCTGCAGTGGTGTATTGGAAACTAATACTGGTCTCACAGGGAATGCTCATAGTTCCGGCTGTAAGAAGTGTTTCTATTCTTGTACTTAAGGCGGCATTGTGCCTTTTGTATTTAATTCCGATGAGATTTCTGTGTTTCATCGTCAATGAGAAGGTCCAAGGAATACATTGAACCTGCAGTGGTCTATCGGAAACTAATACTGGCTCACAGGGAATGCTCAAAGCACCACCTGTAAGAAGAGTCTCTATTCTTGTACTTAAGGCGGCATTGTGCCTTTTGTATGTAATTGCGATGCGATTTCTTTGTTTTATCGTCAATGTGAAGGTCCAAGGAATACATTGAACCTGCAGTGGTGTATCGGAAACTGATACTGGCCTCACAGGGAACGCTCAAAGCATCGACTGTAAGAAGAGTCTCTATTCTTGTACTTAAGACGGCATTGTGCCTTTTGTATTTAATTCCGATGCGATTTCTGTGTTTCATCGTCAATGTGAAGGTCCAAGTAATACATTGAACGTGCAGTGATCTATCGGAAACTAATACTGGTCTCACAGGAAATGCTCAATATCCGACTGTAAGAAGAGTCTCTATTCATGTACTTAAGGCGGCATTGTGCCTTTTGTATTTAATTCCCATGTAATTTCATTGTTTCATCGTCAATGTTTACGACCAAGGAATACATTGAACCGGCAGTGGTGTATTGGAAACTCATTCTGCTCTCACAGGGAATGCTCAAAGCACCGACTGTAAGAAGAGTCTCTATTCTTGTACTTCAGGCGGTATTGTGCTTTTTGTATTTAATTCCGATGTAATTTCAGTGTTTCATCGTCAATGTGTATGTCCAAGGAATACATTGAACCTGCAGTGGTGTATTGGAAAATAATACTGGTCTCACAGGGAATGCTCATAGCACGGACTGTAAGAAGTGTTTCTATTCTTGTAATTAAGGCGGCATTGTGCCTTTTATATTTAATTCAGATGAGATTTCTGTGTTTCATCGTCAATGAGAAGGTCCAAGGAATACATTGAACCTGCAGTGGTGTATCGGAAACTAATACTGGACTCACAGGGAATGCTCAAAGCACCGACTGTAAGAAGAGTCTCTATTCTTGCACTTAAGGCGGCATTGTGCCTTTTGTATTTAATTCCGATGTAATTTATGTGATTCATCGTCAATGTGTACTTCCAAGGAATACATTGAACCTGCAGTGGTGTATCGGAAACTAATACTGGCCTCACAGGGAATGCTCAAAGCACCGACTGTAAGAAGAGTCTCTATTCTTGTACTTAAGGCGGCATTGTGCCTTTTGAATTTAATTCCAATGTAATTTCTGTGTTTCATCATCAATGCTAAGGTCCAAGGATTACCTTGAACCTGCAGTAGTGTATCGGGAACTAATACTGGTCTCACTGGAAAAGATCAAAGCACCGACTCTAAGAAGTCTCACTCTTCTTGCACTGAATGCGGTATTGTGCCTTTTGTATTTAATTCCGACGTAATTTCAGTGTTTCATCGTCAATGTGTATGTCCAAGAAATACACTGAACCTGCAGTGGTGTATCGGAAACTAATACTGGTCACACAGGGAATGCTCAAAGCACCGAGTGTAAGAAGAGTCTCTATTCTTGTATTGAAGGCCACATTGTGCCTTTTATATTTAATTCCGATTCGATTTCTGTGTTTTATCTTCAATTTGAAGGTCCAAGGAATACATTGAACCTGCAGTGGTGTATCAGAGACTAATACTGGTCTCACAGGAAAGGATCAAAGCACAGACTCTAACAAGTCTCACTCTTCTTGCACTTAAGGCGGCATTGTGCCTTTTGTATTTAATTCTGATGTAATTTCAGTGTTTCATCGTCAATGTGTATGTCCAAGGAATACATTGAACCTGCATTGGTGTATCGGAAACTAATACTGTTCGCACAGGGAATGCTCAAAGCACTGACTGTAAGAAGAGTCTCTATTCTTGTACTTAAGGCGGCAGTGTGCCTTTTGTATTTAATTCCGTTGCGATATCTGTGTTTCATCGTCAATGTGAAGGTCCAAGGAATACATTGAACCTGCAGTGGTCTATCGGAAACTAATACTGGCTCACAGGGAATGCTCAAAGCACCGACTGTAAGAAGAGCCTCTATTCTTGTACTTAAGGCGGCATTGTGCCTTTTGTATGTAATTGCGATGCGATTTCTTTTTTTTATCGTCAATGTGAAGGTACAAGGAATACATTGAACCTGCAGAGGTGTATCGGAAACTGATACTGGTCTCACAGGGAATGCTCAAAGCATCGACTGTAAGAAGAGTCTCTATTCTTGTACTTAAGACGGCATTGTGCATTTTGTAATTAATTCCGATGCTATTTCTGTGTTTCATTGTCAATGTGAAGGTCCAAGTAATACATTGAACCTGCAGTGGGATATCGGAAACTAATACTGGTCGCACAGGGAATGCTAAAAGCACCGACTGTATGAAGGGTCTCTATTCATGTACTTCAGGCGGCATTGGGCCATTTGTATTTAATTCCGATGTAATCCCAGTGTTTCATCGTCAATGTGTGTGACCAAGGAATACATTGAACCTGCAGTGGTGTATCGGAAACTAATACTGTTCTCACAGGGAATGCTCAAAGCACTGACTGTAAGAAGAGTCTCTATTCTTGTACTTAAGGCGGCAGTGTGCCTTTTGTATTTAATTCCGATGCGATATCTGTGTTTCATCGTCAATGTGAAGGTCCAAGGAATACATTGAAAATGCAGTGGTGTATCGGAAACTAATACTGGTCTCACAGGGAATGCTCAAAGCACCGACAGTAAGAAGATTCTCTATTCATGTACTTGAGGCGGCATTGTGCCTTTTGTATTTAATTCCGATGTAATTTATGTGTTTCATCGTCAATGTGTATGTCCAAGGAATACATTGAACCAGCAGTGGTGTATCGGAAACTAATACTGGCCTCACAGGGAATGCTCAAAGCACCGACTGTAAGAAGAGTCTCTATTCTTGTACTTAAGGCGGCATTGTGAATTTTGAATTTAATTCCAATGTAATTTCTGTGTTTCATCATCAATGCTATGGTCCAAGGATTACCTTGAACCTGCAGTAGTGTATCGGGAACTAATACTGGTCTCACAGGAAAAGATCAAAGCACCGACTGTATGAAGGGTCTCTATTCATGTACTTCAGGCGGCATTGGGCCATTTGTATTTAATTCCGATGTAATCCCAGTGTTTCATCGTCAATGTGTGTGACCAAGGAATACATTGAACCTGCAGTGGTGTATTGGAAACTAATACTGGTCTCACAGGGAATGCTCATAGCACCGACTGTAAGAAGTGTTTCTATTCTTGTACTTAAGGCGGCATTGTGCCTTTTATATTTAATTCAGATGAGATTTCTGTGTTTCATCGTCAATGAGAAGATCCAAGGAATACATTGAACCTGCAGTGGTGTATCGGAAACTAATACTGGTCTCACAGGGAATGCTCAAAGCACCGACTGTAAGAAGAGTCTCTATTCTTGTACTTAAGGCGGCATTGTGAATTTTGAATTTAATTCCAATGTAATTTCTGTGTTTCATTATCAATGCTAAGGTCCAAGGATTACCTTCAACCTGCAGTAGTGTATCGGGAACTAATACTGGTCTCACAGGAAAGGATCAAAGCACAGACTCTAACAAGTCTCACTCTTCTTGCACTTAAGGCGGCATTGTGCCTTTTGTATGTAATTGCGATGCGATTTCTTTGTTTTATCGTCAATGTGAAGGTCCAAGGAATACATTGAACCTGCAGTGGTGTATCGAAACTGATACTGGCCTCACAGGGAACGCTCAAAGCATCGACTGTAAGAAGAGTCTCTATTCTTGTACTTAAGACGGCATTGTGCCTTTTGTATTTAATTCCGATGCGATTTCTTTGTTTCATCGTCAATGTGAAGGTCCAAGTAATACATTAAACCTGCAGTGGGATATCGGAAACTAATACTGGTCGCACAGGGAATGCTCAGAGCACCGACTGTACGAAGGGTCTCTATTCTTGTACTTCAGTCGGCATTGGGCCATTTGTATTTAATTCCGATGTAATCCCAGTGTTTCATCGTCAATGTGTGTGACCAGGGAATACATTGAACCTGCAGTGGTGTATTGGAAACTAATACTGGTCTCACAGGGAATGCTCATAGCACGGACTGTAAGAAGTGTTTCTATTCTTGTACTTAAGGCGGCATTGTGCCTTTTGTATTTAATTCCGATGCGATTTCTGTGTTTCATCGTCAATGTGGAGGTCCAAGTAATACATTGAACCTGCAGTGGGATATCGGAAACTAATACTGGTCGCACAGGGAATGCTGAAAGCACCGACTGTAAGAAGAGTCTCTATTCTTGCACTTAAGGCGGCATTGTGCCTTTTGTATTTAATTCCGATGTAATTTATGTGATTCATCGTCAGTGTGTATTTCCAAGGAATACATTGAACCTGCAGTGGTGTATCGGAAACTTATACTGGTCTCACAGGCAATGCTCAAATCACCGACTGTAAGAAGAGTCTACATTCTTGTACTTAAGGCGGCATTGTGCCTTTTGTATTTAATTGCGATGCGATTTATTTGTTTTATCGTCAATGTGAAGGTCCAAGGAATACATTGAACGTGCAGTGATCTATCGGAAACTAATACTGGTCTCACAGGAAATGCTCAAACACCGACTGTAAGAAGAGTCTCTATTCTTGTACTTAAGGCGGCATTGTGCCTTTTGAATTTAATTCCAATGTAATTTCTGTGTTTCATTATCAATGCTGAGGTCCAAGGATTACCTTCAACCTGCAGTAGTGTATCGGGAACTAATACTGGTCTCACAGGAAAGGATCAAAGCACAGACTCTAACACGTCTCACTCTTCTTGCACTTAAGGCGGCATTGTGTTTTGTATTTAATTCCGATGTAATTTCAGTGTTTCATCGTCAATGTGTATGTCCAGGGAATACATTGAACCTGCATTGGTGTATCGGAAACTAATACGTGTCTCACAGGGAATGCTCAAAGCACCGACTGTAAGAAGAGTCTCTATTCTTGTACTTAAGGCGGCATTGTGCCTTTTGTATTTAATTCTGATGCGATATCTGTGTTTCATCGCCAATGTCAAGGTCCAAGGAATACATTGAACCTGCAGTGGTCTATCGGAAACTAATACTGGCTCACAGGGAATGCCCAAAGCACCACCTGTAAGAAGAGTCTCTATTCTTGTACTTAAGGCGGCATTGTGCCTTTTGTATGTAATTGCGATGCGATTTCTTTGTTTTATCGTCAATGTGAAGGTCCAAGGAATACATTGAACCTGCAGTGGTGTATCGGAAACTGATACTGGCCTCACAGGGAACGCTCAAAGCATCGACTGTAAGAAGAGTCTCTATTCTTGTACTTAAGACGGCATTGTGCCTTTTGTATTTAATTCCGATGCGATTTCCGTGTTTAATCGTCAATGTGAAGGTCCAAGTAATACATTGAACCTGCAGTGGGATATCGGAAACTAATACGTGTCTCACAGGGAATGCTCAAAGCACCGACTGTACGAAGGGTCTCTATTCTTGTACTTCAGGCGGCATTTGGCCATTTGTATTTAATTCCGATGTAATCCCAGTGTTTCATCGTCAATGTGTGTGACCAGGGAATACATTGAACCTGCAGTGGTGTATTGGAAACTAATACTGCTCTCACAGGGAATGCTCATAGCACGGACTGTAAGAAGTGTTTCTATTCTTGTACTTAAGGCGGCATTGTGCCTTTTGTATTTAATTCCGATGCGATTTCTGTGTTTCATCGTCAATGTGAAGGTCCAAGTAATACATTGAACCTGCAGTGGTGTATCGGAAACTAATTCTGGTCGCACAGGGAATGCTCAAAGCACCGACTGTAAGAAGAGTCTCTATTCTTGTACTTCAGGCGGTATTGTGCTTTTTGTATTTAATTCCGATGTAATTTCAGTGTTTCATCGTCAATGTGTATGTCCAAGGAATACATTGAACCTGCAGTGGTGTATCGAAACTGATACTGGCCTCACAGGGAACGCTCAAAGCATCGACTGTAAGAAGAGTCTCTATTCTTGTACTTAAGACGGCATTGTGCCTTTTGTATTTAATTCCGATGCGATTTCTTTGTTTCATCGTCAATGTGAAGGTCCAAGTAATACATTAAACCTGCAGTGGGATATCGGAAACTAATACTGGTCGCACAGGGAATGCTCAGAGCACCGACTGTACGAAGGGTCTCTATTCTTGTACTTCAGTCGGCATTGGGCCATTTGTATTTAATTCCGATGTAATCCCAGTGTTTCATCGTCAATGTGTGTGACCAGGGAATACATTGAACCTGCAGTGGTGTATTGGAAACTAATACTGGTCTCACAGGGAATGCTCATAGCACGGACTGTAAGAAGTGTTTCTATTCTTGTACTTAAGGCGGCATTGTGCCTTTTGTATTTAATTCCGATGCGATTTCTGTGTTTCATCGTCAATGTGAAGGTCCAAGTAATACATTGAACCTGCAGTGGGATATCGGAAACTAATACTGGTCGCACAGGGAATGCTGAAAGCACCGACTGTAAGAAGAGTCTCTATTCTTGCACTTAAGGCGGCATTGTGCCTTTTGTATTTAATTCCGATGTAATTTATGTGATTCATCGTCAGTGTGTATTTCCAAGGAATACATTGAACCTGCAGTGGTGTATCGGAAACTTATACTGGTCTCACAGGCAATGCTCAAATCACCGACTGTAAGAAGAGTCTACATTCTTGTACTTAAGGCGGCATTGTGCCTTTTGTATTTAATTGCGATGCGATATATTTGTTTTATCGTCAATGTGAAGGTCCAAGGAATACATTGAACGTGCAGTGATCTATCGGAAACTAATACTGGTCTCACAGGTAATGCTCAAACACCGACTGTAAGAAGAGTCTCTATTCTTGTACTTAAGGCGGCATTGTGCCTTTTGAATTTAATTCCAATGTAATTTCTGTGTTTCATTATCAATGCTGAGGTCCAAGGATTACCTTCAACCTGCAGTAGTGTATCGGGAACTAATACTGGTCTCACAGGAAAGGATCAAAGCACAGACTCTAACAAGTCTCACTCTTCTTGCACTTAAGGCGGCATTGTGTTTTGTATTTAATTCCGATGTAATTTCAGTGTTTCATCGTCAATGTGTATGTCCAAGGAATACATTGAACCTGCATTGGTGTATCGGAAACTAATACGTGTCTCACAGGGAATGCTTAAAGCACCGACTGTAAGAAGAGTCTCTATTCTTGTACTTAAGGCGGCATTGTGCCTTTTGTATTTAATTCTGATGCGATATCTGTGTTTCATCGCCAATGTCAAGGTCCAAGGAATACATTGAACCTGCAGTGGTCTATCGGAAAATAATACTGGCTCACAGGGAATGCTCAAAGCACCACCTGTAAGAAGAGTCTCTATTCTTGTACTTAAGGCGGCATTGTGCCTTTTGTATGTAATTGCGATGCGATTTCTTTGTTTTATCGTCAATGTGAAGGTCCAAGGAATACATTGAACCTGCAGTGGTGTATCGGAAACTGATACTGGCCTCACAGGGAACGCTCAAAGCATCGACTGTAAGAAGAGTCTCTATTCTTGTACTTAAGACGGCATTGTGCCTTTTGTATTTAATTCCGATGCGATTTCCGTGTTTAATCGTCAATGTGAAGGTCCAAGTAATACATTGAACCTGCAGTGGGATATCGGAAACTAATACTGGTCGCACAGGGAATGCTCAAAGCACCGACTGTACGAAGGGTCTCTATTCTTGTACTTCAGGCGGCATTTGGCCATTTGTATTTAATTCCGATGTAATCCCAGTGTTTCATCGTCAATGTGTGTGACCAGGGAATACATTGAACCTGCAGTGGTGTATTGGAAACTAATACTGCTCTCACAGGGAATGCTCATAGCACGGACTGTAAGAAGTGTTTCTATTCTTGTACTTAAGGCGGCATTGTGCCTTTTGTATTTAATTCCGATGCGATTTCTGTGTTTCATCGTCAATGTGAAGGTCCAAGTAATACATTGAACCTGCAGTGGTGTATCGGAAACTAATTCTGGTCGCACAGGGAATGCTCAAAGCACCGACTGTAAGAAGAGTCTCTATTCTTGTACTTCAGGCGGTATTGTGCTTTTTGTATTTAATTCCGATGTAATTTCAGTGTTTCATCGTCAATGTGTATGTCCAAGGAATACATTGAACCTGCAGTGGTGTATTGGAAACTAATACTGGTCTCACAGGGAATGCTCATAGCACGGACTGTAAGAAGTGTTTCTATTCTTGTAATTAAGGCGGCATTGTGCCTTTTATATTTAATTCAGATGAGATTTCTGTGTTTCATCGTCAATGAGAAGGTCCAAGGAATACATTGAACCTGCAGTGGTGTATCGGAAACTAATACTGGACTCACAGGGAATGCTCAAAGAAACGAATGTAAGAAGAGTCTCTATTCTTGTACTTAAGGCGGCATTGTGCCTTTTGCATTTAATTCCGATGTGATTTCTGTGTGTCATCGTCAATGTGAAGATCCATGGAGAACATTGAACCAGCAGTGGTGTATCGGAAACTAATACTGGTCTCACAGGAAAGGATAAAAGCACAGACTCTAAGAAGTCTCTCTCTTCTTGCACTTTAGGCGGCATTGTGCCTTTTGTATTTAATTCCGATGTAATTTCAGTGTTTCATCGTCCGTGTGTATGTCCAAGGAATACATTGAACCTGCAGTGTTGTATCGGAAACTAATACTGATCTAACAGGGAATTCTCAAATCACCGACTGTAAGAAGAGTCTACATTCTTGTACCTAAGGCGGTATTGTACCTTTTGTATTTAATTCCAATGCGATTTCTGTGTGTCTTAGTCAATGTGAAGGTCTAAGGAATACATTGAACCTGCAGTGGTGTATCGGAAACTAATACTGGTCTCACAGGGAATGGTCAACGCACCGACTGTAAGAAGAGTCTCTATTGTTGTACTTAAGGCGGCATTGTGCCCTTTGTATAAAATTCCGATGCCATTTCTGTGTTTCATCGTCAATGTGAAGGTCAAAGGAATACATTGAACCAGCAGTAGTATATCGGAAACTAATACTGGTTTCACAGGAAAGGATCAAAGCACAGACTCTAAGAAGTCTCACTCTTCTTGCACTTCTGGCGGCATGGTTAATTTTTTATTTAATTCCGATGTAATTTCAGTGTTTCATCGTCAGTGTATATGTCCAAGTAATACATTGAACCTGCAGTGGTGTATTGGAAACTAATACGTGTCTCACAGGGAATGCTCAAAGCACTGACTGTAAGAAGAGTCTCTATTCTTGTACTTAAGGCGGCAGTGTGCCTTTTGTATTTAATTCCGTTGCGATATCTGTGTTTCATCGTCAATGCGAAGGTCCAAGGAATACATTGAACCTGCAGTGGTCTATCGGAAACTAATACTGGCTCACAGGGAATGCTCAAAGCACCGACTGTAAGAAGAGCCTCTATTCTTGTTCTTAAGGCGGCATTGTGCCTTTTGTATGTAATTCCGATGCGATATCTGTGTTACATCGTCAATGTGAAGGTCCAAGGAATACATTGAAAATGCAGTGGTGTATCGGAAACTAATACTGGTCTCACAGGGAATGCTCAAAGCACCGACAGTAAGAAGATTCTCTATTCATGTACTTGAGGCGGCATTGTGCCTTTTGTATTTAATTCCGATGTAATTTATGTGTTTCATCGTCAATGTGTATGTCCAAGGAATACATTGAACCAGCAGTGGTGTATGGGAAACTAATACTGGCCTCACAGGGAATGCTCAAAGCACCGACTGTAAGAAGAGTCTCTACTCTTGTATTTAAGGCGGCATTGTGCCTTTTGAATTTAATTCCAATGTAATTTCTGTGTTTCATCATCAATGCTATGGTCCAAGGATTACCTTGAACCTGCAGTAGTGTATCGGGAACTAATACTGGGCTCACAGGAAAAGATCAAAGCACAGACTCTAAGAAGTCTCACTCTTCTTGCACTGAATGCGGCATTGTGCCTTTTGTATTTAATTCCGATGTAATTTCATTGTTTCATCGTCAATGTGTATGTCCAAGGAATACATTGAACCTGCATTGGTGTATCGGAAACTAATACTGTTCTCACAGGGAATGCTCAAAGCACTGACTGTAAGAAGAGTCTCTATTCTTGTACTTAAGGCGGCAGTGTGCCTTTTGTATTTAATTCCGATGCGATATCTGTGTTTCATCGTCAATGTGAAGGTCCAAGGAATACATTGAACCTGCAGTGGTCTATCGGAAACTAATACTGGCTCACAGGGAATGCTCAAAGCACCGACTGTAAGAAGAGCCTCTATTCTTGTACTTAAGGCGGCATTGTGCCTTTTGTATGTAATTGCGATGCTATTTCTGTGTTTCATTGTCAATGTGAAGGTCCAAGTAATACATTGAACCTGCAGTGGTGTATCGGAAACTAATACTGGTCTCACAGGGAATGGTCAAAGCACCGACTGTAAGAAGAGTCTCTATTGTTGTACTTAAGGCGGCATTGTGCCCTTTGTATAAAATTCCGATGCCATTTCTGTGTTTCATCGTCAATGTGAAGGTCAAAGGAATACATTGAACCAGCAGTAGTATATCGGAAACTAATACTGGTTTCACAGGAAAGGATCAAAGCACAGACTCTAAGAAGTCTCACTCTTCTTGCACTTAAGGCGGCATGGTTAATTTTTTATTTAATTCCGATGTAATTTCAGTGTTTCATCGTCAGTGTGTATGTCCAAGTAATACATTGAACCTGCAGTGGTGTATTGGAAACTAATACGTGTCTCACAGGGAATGCTCAAAGCACTGACTGTAAGAAGAGTCTCTATTCTTGTACTTAAGGCGGCAGTGTGCCTTTTGTATTTAATTCCGTTGCGATATCTGTGTTTCATCGTCAATGTGAAGGTCCAAGGAATACATTGAACCTGCAGTGGTCTATCGGAAACTAATACTGGCTCACAGGGAATGCTCAAAGCACCGACTGTAAGAAGAGCCTCTATTCTTGTACTTAAGGCGGCATTGTGCCTTTTGTATGTAATTGCGATGCGATTTCTTTTTTTTATCGTCAATGTGAAGGTACAAGGAATACATTGAACCTGCAGAGGTGTATCGGAAACTGATACTGGTCTCACAGGGAATGCTCAAAGCATCGACTGTAAGAAGAGTCTCTATTCTTGTACTTAAGACGGCATTGTGCATTTTGTAATTAATTCCGATGCTATTTCTGTGTTTCATTGTCAATGTGAAGGTCCAAGTAATACATTGAACCTGCAGTGGGATATCGGAAACTAATACTGGTCGCACAGGGAATGCTCAAAGCACCGACTGTATGAAGGGTCTCTATTCATGTACTTCAGGCGGCATTGGGCCATTTGTATTTAATTCCGATGTAATCCCAGTGTTTCATCGTCAATGTGTGTGACCAAGGAATACATTGAACCTGCAGTGGTGTATCGGAAACTAATACTGTTCTCACAGGGAATGCTCAAAGCACTGACTGTAAGAAGAGTCTCTATTCTTGTACTTAAGGCGGCAGTGTGCCTTTTGTATTTAATTCCGATGCGATATCTGTGTTTCATCGTCAATGTGAAGGTCCAAGGAATACATTGAAAATGCAGTGGTGTATCGGAAACTAATACTGGTCTCACAGGGAATGCTCAAAGCACCGACAGTAAGAAGATTCTCTATTCATGTACTTGAGGCGGCATTGTGCCTTTTGTATTTAATTCCGATGTAATTTATGTGTTTCATTATCAATGCTAAGGTCCAAGGATTACCTTCAACCTGCAGTAGTGTATCGGGAACTAATACCGGTCTCACAGGAAAGGATCAAAGCACAGACTCTAACAAGTCTCACTCTTCTTGCACTTAAGGCGGCATTGTGCCTTTTGTATTTAATTCCGATGTAATTTCAGTGTTTCATCGTCAATGTGTATGTCCAAGGAATACATTGAACCTGCATTGGTGTATCGGAAACTAATACGTGTCTCACAGGGAATGCTCAAAGCACCGACTGTAAGAAGAGTCTCTATTCTTGTACTTAAGGCGGCATTGTGCCTTTTGTATTTAATTCCGATGCGATATCTGTGTTTCATCGCCAATGTCAAGGTCCAAGGAATACATTGAACCTGCAGTGGTCTATCGGAAACTAATACTGGCTCACAGGGAATGCTCAAAGGACCACCTGTAAGAAGAGTCTCTATTCTTGTACTTAAGGCGGCATTGTGCCTTTTGTATGTAATTGCGATGCGATTTCTTTGTTTTATCGTCAATGTGAAGGTCCAAGGAATACATTGAACCTGCAGTGGTGTATCGAAACTGATACTGGCCTCACAGGGAACGCTCAAAGCATCGACTGTAAGAAGAGTCTCTATTCTTGTACTTAAGACGGCATTGTGCCTTTTGTATTTAATTCCGATGCGATTTCTGTGTTTCATCGTCAATGTGAAGGTCCAAGTAATACATTGAACCTGCAGTGGGATATCGGAAACTAATACTGGTCGCACAGGGAATGCTCAGAGCACCGACTGTACGAAGGGTCTCTATTCTTGTACTTCAGGCGGCATTGGGCCATTTGTATTTAATTCCGATGTAATCCCAGTGTTTCATCGTCAATGTGTGTGACCAGGGAATACATTGAACCTGCAGTGGTGTATTGGAAACTAATACTGGTCTCACAGGGAATGCTCATAGCACGGACTGTAAGAAGTGTTTCTATTCTTGTACTTAAGGCGGCATTGTTCCTTTTGTATTTAATTCCGATGCGATTTCTGTGTTTCATCGTCAATGTGAAGGTCCAAGTAATACATTGAACCTGCAGTGGGACATCGGAAACTAATACTGGTCGCACAGGGAATGCTGAAAGCACCGACTGTAAGAAGAGTCTCTATTCTTGCACTTAAGGCGGCATTGTGCCTTTTGTATTTAATTCCGATTTAATTAATGTGATTCATCGTCAGTGTGTATTTCCAAGGAATACATTGAACCTGCAGTGGTGTATCGGAAACTTAGACTGGTCTCACAGGCAATGCTCAAATCACCGACTGTAAGAAGAGTCTACATTCTTGTACTTAAGGCGGCATTGTGCCTTTTGTATTTAATTGCGATGCGATTTATTTGTTTTATCGTCAATGTGAAGGTCCAAGGAATACATTGAACGTGCAGTGATCTATCGGAAACTAATACTGGTCTCACAGGAAATGCTCAAACACCGACTGTAAGAAGAGTCTCTATTATTGTACTTAAGGCGGCATTGTGCCTTTTGAATTTAATTCCAATGTAATTTCTGTGTTTCATTATCAATGCTGAGGTCCAAGGATTACCTTCAACCTGCAGTAGTGTATCGGGAACTAATACTGGTCTCACAGGAAAGGATCAAAGCACAGACTCTAACAAGTCTCACTCTTCTTGCACTTAAGGCGGCATTGTGTTTTGTATTTAATTCCGATGTAATTTTAGTGTTTCATCGTCAATGTGTATGTCCAAGGAATACATTGAACCTGCATTGGTGTATCGGAAACTAATACGTGTCTCACAGGGAATGCTGAAAGCACCGACTGTAAGAAGAGTCTCTATTCTTGTACTTAAGGCGGCATTGTGCCTTTTGTATTTAATTCCGATGCGATATCTGTGTTTCATCGCCAATGTCAAGGTCCAAGGAATACATTGAACCTGCAGTGGTCTATCGGAAACTAATACTGGCTCACAGGGAATGCTCAAAGCACCACCTGTAAGAAGAGTCTCTATTCTTGTACTTAAGGCGGCATTGTGCCTTTTGTATGTAATTGCGATGCGATTTCTTAGTTTTATCGTCAATGTGAAGGTCCAAGGAATACATTGAACCTGCAGTGGTGTATCGGAAACTGATACTGGCCTCACAGGGAACGCTCAAAGCATCGACTGTAAGAAGAGTCTCTATTCTTGTACTTAAGACGGCATTGTGCCTTTTGTATTTAATTCCGATGCGATTTCCGTGTTTCATCGTCAATGTGAAGGTCCAAGTAATACATTGAACCTGCAGTGGGATATCGGAAACTAATACTGGTCGCACAGGGAATGCTCAAAGCACCGACTGTACGAAGGGTCTCTATTCTTGTACTTCAGGCGGCATTGGGCCATTTGTATTTAATTCCGATGTAATCCTAGTGTTTCATCGTCAATGTGTGTGACCAGGGAATACATTGAACCTGCAGTGGTGTATTGGAAACTAATAATGCCCTCACAGGGAATGCTCATAGCACGGACTGTAAGAAGTGTTTCTATTCTTGTACTTAAGGCGGCATTGTGCCTTTTGTATTTAATTCCGATGCGATTTCTGTGTTTCATCGTCAATGTGAAGGTCCAAGTAATACATTGAACCTGCAGTGGGATATCGGAAACTAATACTGGTCGCACAGGGAATGCTCAAAGCACCGACTGTAAGAAGAGTCTCTATTCTTGCACTTAAGGCGGCATTGTGCCTTTTGTATTTAATTCCGATGTAATTTATGTGATTCATCGTCAATGTGTATTTCCAAGGAATACATTGAACCTGCAGTGGTGTATCGGAAACTTATACTGGTCTCACAGGCAATGCTCAAATCACCGACTGTAAGAAGAGTCTACATTCTTATACTTAAGGCGGCATTGTGCCTTTTGTATTTAATTGCGATGCGATTTATTTGTTTTATCGTCAATGTGAAGGTCCAAGGAATACATTGAACGTGCAGTGATCTATCGGAAACTAATACTGGTCTCACAGGAAATGCTCAAACACCGACTGTAAGAAGAGTCTCTATTCATGTACTTAAGGCGGCATTGTGCCTTTTGTATTTAATTCCCATGTAATTTCATTGTTTCATCGTCAATGTTTACGTCCAAGGAATACATTGAACCGGCAGTGGTGTATTGGAAACTCATTCTGCTCTCACAGGGAATGCTCAAAGCACCGACTGTAAGAAGTGTCTCTATTCTTGTACTTAAGGCGGCATTGTGCCTTTTATATTTAATTCCGATGTGTTCGCAGTGTTTCATCGTCAATGTTTACGTCCAAGGAATACATTGAACCTGCAGTGTTGTATCGCAAACTAATACTGGTATCACAGGGAATGCTCAAAGCACCGACTGTAAGAAGAGTCTACATTCTTGTACTTAAGGCGGCATTGTGCCTTTTGTATTTAACTCCGATTTAATTTCTGTGATTCATTTTCAATATGTATGTCCAAGGAATACATTGAACCTGCAGTGGTGTGTCGGAACTAATACAGGTCTAACAGGGAATGCTCAAAGCACCGACTGTAAGAAGAGTCTCTATTCTTGTACTTAAATCGGCATTGTGCCTTTTGTATTTAATTCCGATGTGATTTCTGTGTTTCATCGTCGATGTGAAAGTCCAAGTAATACATTGAACCTGCAGTGGTGTATCGGAAACTAATTCTGGTCGCACAGGGAATGCTCAAAGCACCAACTGTAAGAAGAGTCTCTATTCTTGTACTTCAGGCGGTATTGTGCTTTTTGTATTTAATTCCGATGTAATTTCAGTGTTTCATCGTCAATGTGTATGTCCAAGGAATACATTGAACCTGCAGTGGTGTATTGGAAACTAATACTGGTCTCACAGGGAATGCTCATAGCACGGACTGTAAGAAGTGTTTCTATTCTTGTAATTAAGGCGGCATTGTGCCTTTTATATTTAATTCAGATGAGATTTCTGTGTTTCATCGTCAATGAGAAGGTCCAAGGAATACATTGAACCTGCAGTGGTGTATCGGAAACTAATACAGGACTCACAGGGAATGCTCAAAGAAACGAATGTAAGAAGAGTCTCTATTCTTGTACTTAAGGCGGCATTGTGCCTTTTGCATTTAATTCCGATGTGATTTCTGTGTGTCATCGTCAATGTGAAGATCCGAGGAGAACATTGAACCAGCAGTGGTGTATCGGAAACTAATACTGGTCTCACAGGAAAGGATAAAAGCACAGACTCTAAGAAGTCTCTCTCTTCTTGCACTTTAGGCGGCATTGTGCCTTTTGTATTTAATTCCGATGTAATTTCAGTGTTTCATCGTCCATGTGTATGTCCAAGGAATACATTGAACCTGCAGTGTTGTATCGGAAACTAATACTGATCTAACAGGGAATTCTCAAATCACCGACTGTAAGAAGAGTCTACATTCTTGTATCTAAGGCGGCATTGTGCCTTTTATATATAATTCCGATGAGATTTCTGTGTTTCATCGTCAATGTGAAGGTCCAAGGAATACATTGAACCTGCAGTGGTGTATCGGAAACTAATACTGATCTCACAGGAAAGGATCAAAGCACAGACTCTAAGAAGTCTAACTCTTCTTGCACTTATAGCGGCATTGTGCCTTTTGCATTTAAGTCCGATGTAATTTCAGTGTTTCATCGTCAATGTGTATGTCCAAGGAATACATTGAACCTGAAGTGGTGTGTAGGAAACTAATACTGGTCTCACAGGGAATGCTCAAAGCACCGACTGTAAGAAGAGCCTCTATTCTTGTACTTAAGGCGGCATTGTGCCTTTTGTATTCAATTCCGACGGGATTTCTGTGTTTCATCGTCAATGTGATGGTCCAAGGAATACATTGAACCTGCAGTGGTGTATCGTAAAACTAATACTGGTCTCACAGGTAATGCTCAAAGCACCGACTGTAAGAAGAGTCTCTATTCTTGTACTTAAGGCGGCATTGTGAATTTTGTATTTAATTCCGATGCGATCTCTGTGTTTCATCGTCAATGTGAAGGTTCAAAGAATACATTGAACGTGCAATGTTGTATCGGAAACTAATACTGGTCACACAGGAAATGCTCAAAGCACCGACTGGGAGTAGAGTCTCTATTCTTGTACTTAAGGCGGCATTGTGCTTTTTGTATGTAATTGCGATGCGATTCCTGTGTTTTATCGTCAATGTGAAGGTCCAAGGAATACATTGAACCTGCAGTGGTGTATCGGAAACTAATACTGGTCTCACAGGGAATGCTCAATGCACCGACTGTAAGAAGAGTCTCTATTCTTGTACTTAAGGCGGCATTGTGACATTTGTATTTAATTCCGTAGCGATTTCTGTCTTTCATCGTCAATGTGAAGGTCCAAGGAATACATTGAAACTGCAGTGGTGTATCGGAAACTAATACTGGTCCCACAGGAAAGGATCAAAGCACAGACTCGAAGAAGTCTCACACTTCTTGCACTTAAAGCGGCATTGTGCCTTTTGTATTTAATTCCGATGTAATTTCAGTATTTCATCGAAAATGTGAAGGTCCAAGGAATACATTGAACCTGCAGTGGTGTATCGTAAACTAATACTGGTCTCACAGGGAACGCTCAAAGCACCGACTGCAAGAAGAGTCTCTGTTCTTGTACTTAAGGCGGTATTGTGCCTTTTGAATTTAATTCCGATGTAATTTCTGTGTTTCATCATAAATGCAAAGGTCCAAGGATTACATTGAACCTGCAGTAGTGTTTCGGAAACTAATACTGGTCTCACAGGAAAGGATCAAAGCACAGACTCTAAGAAGTCTCACTCCTCTTCCACTGAAAGTGGCATTGTGCCTTTTGTATTTAATTCCGATGTAATTTCAGTGTTTCATCGTCAATGTGTATGTCCAAGGAATACATTGAACCTGCAGAGGTGTATTGGAAAGTAATACTGGTCTCATAGGGAATGCTTAAAGCACCGACCGTAAGAAGAGACTCCATTCTTGTACTTAGGAGGCATTGTGCCTTTTTTATTTAATTCCGATGCAATTTCTGTGTTTCATCGTCAATGTGAAGGTCAAAGGAAAACATTTAACCTTAATTGGAGTATCGGAAACTAATACTGGTCTCACGGGAATTGCTCAAAGCACAGACTGTAAGAAGAGTCTGTATTCTTGTATTTAAGGCGGCATTTTGCCTTTTGTATTTAATTCCGATGTAATTTCTGTGTTTAATCGTCAATGTGAAGGACCAAGGAATACATTGAACCGGCAGTGGTGTATCATAAACTAATACTGGTCTCACAGGGAATGCTCAAAGCACCGACTGTAAGAAGAGTCTCCATTCTTGTACATAAGACGGCATTGTGCCTTTTGTATTTAATTCCGATGCGACTTCTGTGTTTCATCGTCAATGTGAAGGTCCAAGAAATACATTGAACCTGCAGTGGTCTATCGGAAATTAATATTGAGCTCACAGGGAATGCTCAAAGCACCGACTGTAAGAAGAGTCTCTATTCTTGTACCTAAGGCGACATTGTGCCTTTTGTATTAAATTCCGATGCGATTTCTGTGTTTCATCGTCAATGTGAAGGTTCAAGGAATACATTGAACGTGCAGTGATCTATCGGAAACTAATACTGGTCTCACAGGAAATGCTCAAACACCGACTGTAAGAAGAGTCTCTATTATTGTACTTAAGGCGGCATTGTGCCTTTTGAATTTAATTCCAATGTAATTTCTGTGTTTCATTATCAATGCTGAGGTCCAAGGATTACCTTCAACCTGCAGTAGTGTATCGGGAACTAATACTGGTCTCACAGGAAAGGATCAAAGCACAGACTCTAACAAGTCTCGCTCTTCTTGCACTTAAGGCGGCATTGTGTTTTGTATTTAATTCCGATGTAATTTCAGTGTTTCATCGTCAATGTGTATGTCCAAGGAATACATTGAACCTGCATTGGTGTATCGGAAACTAATACGTGTCTCACAGGGAATGCTGAATGCACCGACTGTAAGAAGAGTCTCTATTCTTGTACTTAAGGCGGCATTGTGCCTTTTGTATTTAATTCCGATGCGATATCTGTGTTTCATCGCCAATGTCAAGGTCCAAGGAATACATTGAACCTGCAGTGGTCTATCGGAAACTAATACTGGCTCACAGGGAATGCTCAAAGCTCCACCTGTAAGAAGAGTCTCTATTCTTGTACTTAAGGCGGCATTGTGCCTTTTGTATGTAATTGCGATGCGATTTCTTTGTTTTATCGTCAATCTGAAGGTCCAAGTAATACATTGAACCTGCAGTGGGATATCGGAAACTAATACTGGTCGCACAGGGAATGCTCAAGGCACCGACTGTACGAAGGGTCTCTATTCTTGTACTTCAGGCGGCATTGGGCCATTTGTATTTAATTCCGATGTAATCCCAGTGTTTCATCGTCAATGTGTGTGACCAGGGAATACATTGAACCTGCAGTGGTGTATTGGAAACTAATACTGCTCTCACAGGGAATGCTCATAGCACGGACTGTAAGAAGTGTTTTAATTCTTGTACTTAAGGCGGCATTGTGCCTTTTGTATTTAATTCCGATGCGATTTCTGTGTTTCATCGTCAATGTGAAGGTCCAAGTAATACATTGAACCTGCAGTGGGATATCGGAAACTAATACTGGTCGCACAGGGAATGCTCAAAGCACCGACTGTAAGAAGAGTCTCTATTCTTCCACTTAAGGCGGCATTGTGCCTTTTGTATTTAATTCCGATGTAATTTATGTGATTCATCGTCAATGTGTATTTCCAAGGAATACATTGAACCTGCAGTGGTGTATCGGAAACTTATACTGGTCTCACAGGCAATGCTCAAATCACCGACTGTAAGAAGAGTCTACATTCTTGTACTTAAGGCGGCATTGTGCCTTTTGTATTTAATTGCGATGCGATTTATTTGTTTTATCGTCAATGTGAAGGTCCAAGAAATACATTGAACGTGCAGTGATCTATCGGAAACTAATACTGGTCTCACAGGAAATGCTCAAACACCGACTGTAAGAAGAGTCTCTATTCATGTACTTAAGGCGGCATTGTGCCTTTTGTATTTAACTCCGATTTAATTTCTGTGATTCATTTTCAATATGTATGTCCAAGGCATACATTGAACCTGCAGTGGTGTGTCGGAAACTGATACAGGTCTAACAGGGAATGCTCAAAGCACCGACTGTAAGAAGAGTCTCTATTCTTGTACTTAAATCGGCATTGTGCCTTTTGTATTTAATTCCGATGTGATTTCTGTGTTTCATCGTCGATGTGAAAGTCCAAGTAATACATTGAACCTGCAGTGGTGTATCGGAAACTAATTCTGGTCGCACAGGGAATGCTCAAACCACCGACTGTAAGAAGAGTCTCTATTCTTGTACTTCAGGCGGTATTGTGCTTTTTGTATTTAATTCCGATGTAATTTCAGTGTTTCATCGTCAATGTGTATGTCCAAGGAATACATTGAACCTGCAGTGGTGTATTGGAAACTAATACTGGTCTCACAGGGAATGGTCAAAGCACCGACTGTAAGAAGAATCTCTATTGTTGTACTTAAGGCGGCATTGTGCCCTTTGTATAAAATTCCGATGCCATTTCAGTGTTTCATCGTCAATGTGAAGGTCAAAGGAATACATTGAACCAGCAGTAGTATATCGGAAACTAATACTGGTTTCACAGGAAAGGATCAAAGCACAGACTCTAAGAAGTCTCACTCTTCTTGCACTTAAGGCGGCATGGTTAATTTTTTATTTAATTCCGATGTAATTTCAGTGTTTCATCGTCAGTGTGTATGTCCAAGTAATACATTGAACCTGCAGTGGTGTATTGGAAACTAATACTAGTCGCACAGGGAATGCTCAAAGCACCGACTGTAAGAGGAGTCTCTATTCTTGTACTTCAGGTGGCATTGTGCCTTTTGTATTTATATCCGATGTAATCTCAGTGTTTCATCGTCAATGTGTATGTCCAAGGAAAACATTGAACCTGCAGTGGTGTATTGGAAACTAATACTGGTCTCACAGGGAATCCTCAAAGCACCGACTGTAAGATGTGTCTCTATTCTTGTACTTCAGGTGGCACTGTGCCTTTTGTATTTATATCCGATGTAATCTCAGTGTTTCATCGTCAATGTGTATGTCCAAGGAATACATTGAATCTGCAGTTGTGTATTGGAAACTAATTCTGGTCTCACAGGGAATCCTCAAAGCACCGACTGTAAGAAGAGTCTCTATTCTTGTACTTAAGGCGGCATTGTGCCTTTTGTATTTAATTCCGATGCGATCTCTGTGTTTCATCGTCAATGTGAAGGTTCTAAGAATACATTGAACGTGCAATGGTGTATCGGAAACTAATACTGGTCTCACAGGAAATGCTCAAAGCACCGACTGGGAGTAGAGTCTCTATTCTTGTACTTAAGGCGGCATTGTGCTTTTTGTATGTAATTGCGATGCGATTCCTGTGTTTTATCGTCAATGTGAAGGTCCAAGGAATACATTGAACCTGCAGTGGTGTATCGGAAACTAATACTGGTCTCACAGGGAATGCTCAATGCACCGACTGTAAGAAGAGTCTCTATTCTTGTACTTAAGGCGGCATTGTGACATTTGAATTTAATTCCGTAGCGATTTCTGTCTTTCATCGTCAATGTGAAGGTCCAAGGAATACATTGAAACTGCAGTGGTGTATCGGAAACTAATACTGGTCCCACAGGAAAGGATCAAAGCACAGACTCGAAGAAGTCTCACTCTTCTTGCACTTAAAGCGGCATTGTGCCTTTTGTATTTAATTCCGATGTAATTTCAGTATTTCATCGAAAATGTGAAGGTCCAAGGAATACATTGAACCTGCAGTGGTGTATCGTAAACTAATACTGGTCTCACAGGGAATGCTCAAAGCACCGACTGCAAGAAGAGTCTCTGTTCTTGTACTTAAGGCGGTATTGTGCCTTTTGAGTTTAATTCCGATGTAATTTCTGTGTTTCATCATAAATGCAAAGGTCCAAGGATTACATTGAACCTGCAGTAGTGTTTCGGAAACTAATACTGGTCTCACAGGAAAGGATCAAAGCACAGGCTCTAAGAAGTCTCACTCTTCTTGCACTGAAAGTGGCATTGTGCCTTTTGTATTTAATTCCGATTTAATTTCAGTGTTTCATCGTCAATGTGTATGTCCAAGGAATACATTGAACCTGCAGTGGTGTATTGGAAAGTAATACTGGTCTCATAGGGAATGCTTAAAGCACCGACCGTAAGAAGAGACTCCATTCTTGTACTTAGGAGGCATTGTGCCTTTTTTATTTAATTCCGATGCAATTTCTGTGTTTCATCGTCAATGTGAAGGTCAAAGGAAAACATTTAACCTTAATTGGAGTATCGGAAACTAATACTGGTCTCACGGGAATTGCTCAAAGCACAGACTGTAAGAAGAGTCTGTATTCTTGTATTTAAGGCGGCATTTTGCCTTTTGTATTTAATTCCGATGTAATTTCTGTGTTTAATCGTCAATGTGAAGGACCAAGGAATACATTGAACCGGCAGTGGTGTATCATAAACTAATACTGGTCTCACAGGGAATGCTCAAAGCACCGACTGTAAAATGAGTCTCTATTCACGAACTTGAGGCGGCATTGGGCCTTTCGTATTTAATTCCGATGCGATTACTGTGTTTCATCTACAATGTGAAGGTCCAAGGAGTACATTGAACCTGCAGTGGTGTATCGAAAACTAATACTGGTCTCACAGGGAATGCTCAAAGCACCGACTGTAAGAAGAGTCTCTATTCTTGTACTTAAGGCGGCATTTTGCCTTTTGTATTTAATTCCGATGCGATTTCTGTGTTTCATCGTCAATGTGAAGGTCCAAGGAATACATTGAACCTGCAGTGGTGTATCGGAAACCAATACTGGTCTCACAGGGAATGCTCAGAGCACCGACTGTAAGAAGAGTCTCTATTCTTGTACTTAAGGCGGCATTGTGCATTTTGTATTTAATTCCAATGTAATTTCAGTGTTTCATCGTCAATGTGTATGTTGTAATATTAGTAATTTTCGCCTCACAAACATTAATATACGCTCAATAGTAAACGCCTGATGGCCTAAAGTTATCGAAAAATTGTAAAGTAAAAGAAATGAATCATCGCATAGCAGCGACAGAATCTATTATTCTTTATCTTTGCCCTTCTTGCGCGGTGCCAGTAAATCTCTATGTACATGTATCGATTAATGGTATGAAAAAAAGAATTCTGTTGTTTCAAGACAAATGAGGCTTTTCGCGCCTCACCTTTTACTGTTTGTATTCCATGAGAGGCGGACGCGGACTTGCTGCGTTCCGCAACTGTATTTTATATTTTATGTGAAAATATTTAGTGAATATGCTAATTGTTATTTTTTCCAATCAGAAAACATGTAGTTTCTTGTAACTGATATCGAACAGACAGCGTCAAGAGGACATTTTGACTGTTATGTATAAAGTATTTAACCACAATGGTCATCTATTGTAATTTAATATGAAAAGGTACGTAGCATTAAAAAAAAACGTGTGTTAAAGATAAGTGTGCTTATTTTCGTAAATTAACCTTGATGAGTCCATCTCCTTATTTACTTAACTGTTAATTATTTTGTGTTACTTCATCATCAGAAATTACGATCACGCTGATGGGCCGAACGCAGCATGAGGCAGAAGGAACATTATCGTTTTCCTATTATTTCTGAACCAACTTTTTTTAATTGTGTAGTGTTGCATTTCTTTTAATGTCTATAAATCTTCTGGTCCCTTAGTGTTGATCCGGGTATGACTACATCGCGACTATAAAAATGCACAGAAATGATAATGTTTCTTCCGAGCGATCTCAAATATATATATATATCAATATGCTGCTCTTATTCAGGTATTTAATGGTCAACGTATGTTATTATAATAGCGTAATAAATCCCTGATTCTGTTGCCAAGTGGCCCACCAAAATATTCACTTTTTCGACATTAAAAAAAAGTAACAATTCTTTTTATTTTTGTCCCCCAAGAGCAACGCTACACTTGGCGCCCGAACAGGGACTTGATCAAAAAATCATTTCATGTATGTGTTTAAAAAAATTTTTCAGTTCTTGTTCTAATAACTGTTTCATTTTTTCATGTGGATGCAATTCAACCGAGAAAGAGAAGTGGGAAAAACTTTTAATTAATTCAGAAGAACGATTGATGAAATTACCAAAAAACGCGAGTATCCAGCTGTATCATTATCAAGACAGCCATAGTAAGTCAAATTTTTATACGCAGTAGCCAAGCTTTCGTAGTGACGTAGCATCTTTCGAGTTGATCAGAACGTAAACCTGTCTTTCCTTGCCTTGAAACAGCTTTATTTCAATTTGTCCATAGCCCATTCCTATGTAGTTAAATTCAGTGAAAGTGTACCATTGTTGTCAGTGCATAAAAAAAAATACGATATGGCGGACAACTACGCTCAAAACTGGTAAAACGTGTGATATTTCATTTGTTTGTAATTAGTAGGAACCATCTTGTCTTCTTGGCGTAAATGAACGTCAGTTGTTACCCAGAGTTAAAATTTTATCTTAGGTCCCAGTAAGCCATAGCACTACGTCACAGACAAACGACTGACGGCAGTGACAAACAATATCTGTAGCATTTTGACGTTTGACAAATAATTCATGAACATGGCTGACGGTAAACAGCGAACACAAACAAAACCAGACGACAGCGGTGATGCGAATGGACCTCACTATCCATTACGATCACGCGCGATAGGTACACGAGCGGAGGCAGAAGCAGCCTCGACCGAAGTTTTAGAAGCTGGTCCTAGTGTGCAAACTATTCCCGCTTTTGAAAAAAATGACTTGGCTGCAATGATCGAAGCAATAATGGAACGCAAGTTCGAAAGTCAAAGACAGAGAGAGGCGCAAAGACAGGAACGTGAAAAGCAGGAAAAATTAGATGAAAAGGCCCGCGAAGAAAAAGAGAAGGCCGAAAGACGGCATAATGAAAATCAGGTCCTTACAAATCTGTGCAACTCAGTAAAAGAAGACATAAATTCAGTAAAAACAGAAATAAATTCGGTAAAAACAGACATAAATTCAGTAAAAACAGATCTGCAAACGGAGATAAATGACCTAAATACACGGTTAAATTCGGTAAAGGCCGAACTAAAGGCAGACATAACAGCTGATTTAAATACCCTGTTGGGTAATGTCCAAAGCCAAATCAGCAGTCAGATCACGATCATGAGGCTAGAAATTGACACACAAGTAGAGTCAAAAATAGAGGATATTTCAAAACGGTTAGATGAAAAAATCGAAGCAGCCAAGGGGGAGATAAATTCAAAAGTGATAGAATATCAAAAACAAGCTGCGACCTTAAAAGAAGATTATACTGCAATCTCTGATGAGGTCAAAAGAGTTAAAACCGCAGTAGACACGATCGAGAATGTTGTTGATGATCTTTCGAAACAGATTGAGACTCTTAATGTAGAGGACCAAATAAAGAATACTGTTAAGGCACATGCTGAAGCATTGTCTGATCACTACCAAGAGTGGATTAAAAACAAAGACGGATTCATAGAAAACAAGGTCAAGAACGAACTCAGGGAAACTGTCAAAAACATGACCTTTGAAATATTGGCAGCCCCTGGAAAAACAGGAGACACGGTTATGTCAGAATTAGGCCAGATAAGACGAGCGTTAGCTCAAGATTTACCTGAATGGCGTCAACAGATAGTTGATGAAGTTCGTACACTAAAATGTCAAGTTGAAAATTCCCCACCTCCCGTGTCAGGAAACTGGAATAATTCACCACGAAGTAATGAACAACAGCAGGTACATTACCATTCACCATTTGATAACGCTCAAACTCATAGTTCTATAGAAGCACACGTTAACCAGACTACCAGCCCATCCACTTTTGTCAGTTTGATGCAGGAGGAAAGCGTGATCAAACATCGTATTTTTCCGACCTTTCACCCACAGAAAAGAGAAATTCATCCTATAGTGTTCCTCCGAAATTTTTCAGGAATTTTCCCGAGTAGCTGGAGTGCCCGCCAGCGAATTCAATTTGTTAGTGGATTTATCGTAGGCGATGCTGCCTTATGGGGAACCGAAATGGTCGACTCTTGTAAAAGTTACAAAGAGTTTGAACAGATGTTTTTAGCTAAATTCTGGAGTTCTGGTGTGCAGCAGCGCCTGAGAAAAGAGGTTTACAACGCCGAAGTGTTTAACAGTAAGCGCGGTAGTTTGAGAAGATATTTTGAAAAGTATTTAGCGAAAATCAAGTTCTGGGATTCGCCGATCACCGCCAAAGACGTTATTATGATTCTAAAAACTAAGCTACCGATTGCGATCAGAGAAAAGTTAGTAAACGTGTCTGAGGACGATACGGACACTTTCCTATCTGTGTTAGACTCGTTAGATCTGATTTACGAGGACGCTAGAGTTGATGTTGGCAACGCCCACTTCAGTGCAGGCGGCCAGCACAATACAGAATACGCAGGCAACAATGGTGGCCGAGCGAAAGCGCGTCACAGCGACAGCCAGTACCAACCCCACAACGGTTTCAAAAATAAACGCACTACGTACTCCAACAGCAAATACAAAAATAAGTACAATAACGGCCAGAGATACAATCCAATATATAATTCGTCACCACCTCAGTACGAAAATACACATTATAGCACACAGCCCCAGCAATATGGAAACACGCAACCGATCAACGGTGATTATCAAAACGATCAGTCTTACGATTCAAATCGTCAGTGGAAAAGAAATAAATGGCATAATCAAGGTGAAGACCAATGTACACCTTTCACTAACGGTTACAATCAACACAAGCCACAGCAAAATACTGTTCAGCCACAAGCGAACGGACCTTCGGGAACTCTGAAGCCTAAACGCCCGCATAATACGCAAATTTATTATGCGCAAGCGAATACGCCAGGACAACAAGATCCGTTTCCAACCGAGTTCGTACCACAAAACCAACACCAGTTCCAGACGGAAGAAACATTAAGAAATATAAATCAGCAGGAAAGTAAGCGTCGAGCGGAAAATTAAAAGCAGCACCTTTGAGCCTCCTAGAGGATGCTGCAGGTTTGAATGGGGGCACCCTGTCCCTTAGTCCACACGAAATTAAAGCAATTAGGTATGACAAAGAGACAAACTTACGGGATGATCTAGTAGCAGACACTGAGACGAAAGACAATGATGACATATGGGACGAACAAGTTCAAGCTTCCATAAGGGTATCAATTGCCAACTTACCTGTAACAGCTATTGTAGATACAGGAGCTAATATAAATGTCTTATCTTTATGTTTACTTAAGCAAATATCCTCTGTATGCAAAGTTTTATCACTTCCAATTCAAGGTTGCACCATATCGGGAGCAATTGGTCCACTAACACAACGTGTAAATCTTCAGACTCAGCTTCAAATCCAGATAGAGTCTATTTCAGTAACGTGCATTTTTCTTATTGTTAAAAACCTATCAGTGCCATGTATCCTGAGTATGGAATTCTTGAGGCAGATGAAAGCTAAAATTGACATCGAGTGTGGAATCTGTACTCTAGTAGCGAGCCAGCAACAAGTAACTGTAAATTTGTTAAGAAGTAAGGTGAAGACAAACTTTGGGGTGCTTCAAACAGCAGTACGGCCATGGACTAAAAGACAACAGTACAGTCAGACAGAAGACATGACAGATCTTGAAAGTGTTAATGACGATGAGTATAAAGACCTAATTCCCGGTCAGAATGAATTATACGGTAAAGCTAGTGAGTCCATTGAATTATCCAAACAACAGAAGAATGAGCTTTACAATTTGTTAACAGATTACGTTCAAGTATTTTCTAAGAAACCTGGACTAATAAAAGGCTTTGAATATCGAATGGATGTCCTGCCCCATTCAACCTACTGTAGAACAAGCTATTCCATTCCATATGCGAGACGCGAAGCTGTCAAGTGCGAGATCAAGAAAATGTTACGCTGGAATGTGATAGAAGTATCTCATTCACCTTATTCGAGTCCTTTATTGTCTGTGCTAAAATCAGATTGTAGCGTAAGGCTAGTCCTAGATGCAAGATTAATCAATAAAATTATAGTACCCATAAGAACGAGACCAGAGGCTCTTGAAGAGCATCTGCAGAAGTTTCGTGGAGTTAAGTATTTGAGTACCCTTGATTTGAAAAGCAGTTACTGGCAAGTAAAACTTGCGCAGGAGTCTAGGAAGTACACTGCGTTTATATTTGCAGGTAGATCTTACCATTTCAAAGTTGTACCGTTTGGACTAAATGTGAGTTCCGGAATTTTTATTTCTGCCCTTGACTATGTACTAGGTCCTGAACTTTTAGATGAGGTAACAGTCTATGTGGATGACGTTCTTGTAGCATCGAAAAATTGGAAAGATCATGTGGCCCTTCTGCAAAAGATATTTCAACGATTCAGAGAGTATGGTGTTACAGCAAATCTTAAGAAATCCAAGTTTGGAAAAAGTGAAATTAAATTTTTAGGGCACATCATCACCCCTGAAGGAATTAAACCCGACCCGGAAAAATTATCTGCTATAAAAAACTTTCCAACCCCTGTTACAAAAAGGCAACTGAGAGGATTTATCGGTCTTACGTCATTTTTCAGACGTTTTGTTCCCAATCAGGTATTGAACAATCCCGTTCTTCACAACCTTTTAAAAAAGAATTCACATTGGAATTGGACGCCGGAATGCCAAGACGGATTTAAGAAAATTAAAGACAGTCTGGTTAACAGTAACATTCTCCATCATCCTCAGATGGATAAGGAATTTTGTATTACTGCAGACGCTTCCTTTGTGGGTATCGGCGCTTGTCTTTTCCAGATTCAATTATTAAATGGACACGAGCAAATCCAAGTGATTAGCTTTGCGAGTCGAGTGTTATCAGAGTGTGAGAAGTCTTATTCGGTTACGGAGTTGGAGGCACTTGCCGTAATATGGGCTTTTAGGCGATTTAACTATTATATCTATGGAAGAAAAATTAAAGTCTATTCAGACCATCAAGCCTTATCATTCCTCCTTACATGCAAGTTGCAACACCCTCGTCTTACTCGATGGTGCTTATTCCTGCAGGAATATGACTTTGACATTGTATACATAAAAGGTAAAGATAATGTTATAGCAGACGCACTTTCTCGCTCACCTGAGGGCTTACTAGAAACCAGCGAACTGGTGGAACAAATGTCTAATTATAAAGTTTTGTTAATGAAAGATCCAATTCACAGAAAGTATTTTCTTCAGTTATGTAGGCAGATTCAGATTCTTCAAAATACAGATCCAAAATGGAAAAAGGTTATACAAATTCTTCACGAAAATCCAGCCCACAAGTTGTCCAAGTTTTATAAAGTTCATAACCAAGTGCTATTTCATAAGACGTCTGAGTCATCTGAGAGGTGGTGTGTTTGCATCCCTCGAAATTTCATTGAACATCTTCTGTGGTACACTCACATTTCATGGGGTCACTACGGACCAGAAAAATGTAAAAGGAAAATCTCGACTTACTGTTATGTTCCGAATCTACACCAGAGAATTCATAAATTATTGAGAAACTGTGTCATCTGTCAAAAGGCAAAATCCTTAAACATTTCCACTTCAATTCCACTAAATCCAATAGTTGCTGAAAGGCCAAACCAGCTTCTTAGTATTGATTTAGCAGGTCCACTACCCACCGGTAGGGGAGGCGCTAAATACTTAGTAGCAATCCTGGACAATTTTTCTAAGCACATAAGACTGTACGCAGTAAAATCTTCTTGTGCAAATCCAATAATTCGTCCCATTGAAAATGATTATTTCCCACGATTCGGGGTTCCAGAATCAATTTTGTCTGATAATGCTTCAAATTTCACATCACGCCCGTGGCGTGCATTTCTTGCTCGCCATAGAATCAAACAAATTTTGATATCCCTGTTTCGACCGCAATCGAATCCGACAGAAAGAATCTTCAAAGAATTTAACAGATTTATAAGGACGTACATTCCGAATAAGCAGTCTAAGTGGGTAGACTTCGTAACACCATTCGAACAGATTGTAAACCACCTTCCTCATCTGTCGACCGGATTCACGCCACATGAGTTAATGTCAAGATCAAAAGAGAGGAATGAATGGATAGACCCCCTTCCAAAGTTACAAGACAACGAATTGGACCTAGACGCAAAAATCAGGCAAGCTCTCATATCATTGACAACGTATGCTAACCTCCGAAAAAAGGCATTTGATAAGAAGGTAAACAGAGTTATAGATTTCAAAGAAGGAGAAAAGGTATTAGTCAGGACTCACTTTAAACCATCCCTGTTGTTAAAGAAGAATCGTAAGTGGCAACACATTTATGAAGGTCCCTTTGTGATAATGAGGAAACCACACATTGGTAGCTATTTGTTATCTGACCCTGCCACGAATAAAATCAAAGGATTGTTCCACCATCAAGATTTAAGAAAATTTTATAACGCCAGGAATCAAGTTAATTTAAGCTGTAAGAAAATTCTAAGGTATTGGAGATCAGGATTAACCAATGAGTAACAAGAACGGAACTGAACTGACTACGGACGTTAGCCGGTGCTAAAAGGAAACCTTATGTATCAAAACAACGTGTCTGGAAAATAAAATACAGAATAAGTTGCAGACAAGTATTTACATGAATAATCTTTATGTAAACAGGAGGACATGTCCTAGAGGCGATTTTCAATTTTAGTTATAAGTTAGTATGTAAGGAAAATGATGTACTCGAGAGGTATTAATTAGCCCCGAGGTACTAAAATGAGGAAAGAGGAAGGAGCGAATAATGCACTTCTCTCGCTAAATAGTAATTTGAGAATGAGCAGGAAGGAGCGAATAATGCACTTCTCTCACTAAATAGTAATATGAAAATGATGATTATATGTGCTTAGTATTAGTAAGTGAAATTTAATCGAGGACAAATTAATGACCTGTTTTAAAAGGAAATACTTAAACGTCCAGACAAAATAGGAAAGTTGTAAGAAAAGATTCGATTCCATGAGGTTATTCCCTATTTTCAAATGTGACGTAAATAAGGCACCACCTGTTAGCGTAAAACAGTCGGTAGATTTAACTTGTAAATTCCAGCACAGTGCTGTGCCAGCGATAAAATAACATCTCTTTGAAGTGAACAGATACCTAGGATTAAGCATGAACAGATTGATGACGCAGTGCAATTGTTCTAAAAAGGCCTGACGTTAACCTTAAGTAAAAGCGTGATGGAATAAAAAGGAAGTTTATTATATAACGCAAAGTAAGATGAGTCCAGACTATAAACAAGCTGAGTAAAAGAAGATATGAGTAACATGGTTTATTATGGCAACTTCACGGTACTATTGAGCATTAGCGATACTGCAAATTCACAAGCTAGCAGCACATATAATAAGGATCTCGCCCAAGCTTCACAGGTAGCGACAGCAGCAAACAACAACACTCTAGTGAGAGGCTTATATATACAAATGATAAGTAATACCCAAATGCGTAATGCATAAACTTGGCTTAGTCTAAGAAATGAGCAAAGAGTAGTAAGCAAGCTGCAGCAAGATACATATTAGATATATATGCTTGAAGTGATAGATTTTATTTTAAGTGTGCACTGCAATATTTATTGTTTTCTCTGTGATTATTGAATCCCTTTCCTAAGTGCAAATCCTTTAAGATCCTTGATCCTATCCACTCCTCAGGATCAACTTGTAAAGATGCACGTGTGCTTAGGAAGTGAGGCACTACATATAAAAATGAGTAGGTTCGCGACGCGCATATTGCTTTTGTAATGCGCAAGGTAAATTAAATTTTCGACCTGGTTGAGGAGTAATTTAGATTCTGTCGACGATCCGCGAGTAGGCCCGCTTTTCCCATTTTTTTTTTTCGACTGTTTGTATTTCTACACGAAACTCAGAGGCGGAATTGCTATTTTCAAATCTGTCCTCGAACTTTCTTTAAAGACAAGCACATACGAGAAAAACTTTTGACACTAAACAAGACGAGCACTAAAAAAAAGGAAAGTATTGGTCCTACAAAATGAATAAGCAAGCGTGATAAAGATTACTATGAATGAAATTAATTTGTAAAGGAGATTGGAATGGATTTGGTCAAAGAAAAAGTACTTATAATAGCCTACCTGTGACCGTAGGCTTAAATAAAAAAAAGACTAATTGAGAAACAATTGTTTTGATTCAAAGTGGTCAATTAGATTATTTATCGATTTAAATGAACTCTTGTAAATATTAGTATGTAAATCAACTTGTAAACACCGTGTGATGTTATGACGCGAGAATTTCTTTTAATACACCGTTCACGCAGACGCTCACCGCAGTGCAAGTGAAGTTTTAAAGTTCGACGATTGTCAGTGGCAGTATTCTACTGCACCATATGTGTGAAAATTTCGTTGATGTGTGCAGTGTGTAATAATCAGTGTCATTCCACACATGCAGTTGCAGCGGTAACTACCACTTACCTGTGAATCCGTAACTGGATAGTGGACAGGAAGTGATGTGAGGCAGTTTCGGTGGCAGAAGCTCCCTCCAGCAATCTAAAAAGCACAAAGCCACGATCCGCCGAACAAAAGCGACGCACGGCACCTCAAGCGCGAAATCAACGCTCTGCAAGAAAGCTCCGGTCACGTGCGCGCGCACAGACTGAATTTCAAGATTGCTCGCAACAGTGGAGGCGGACAGCCACCACGTGACGAAATAATGTAAACGTTCAACCGACAACACAGTTGCTGTGCGCTACATTCTGTAGCAAAAACATTCACACCCAGTACTGAAAACATTTAGTATGTATCATAAACCTTCCGAGAGACTCTAAAATAGAGAAGTTAACGTAATTATTATAATGACTGATTGTACACAGAGACAAGTCACAAGGTCACCTCTGAACACTGTTGAAATGTAAACTTTGACGAGAGGTCACGATACGAATGAAAATAAGCACACGAAAATACGTCAAAGGATCCGATCCTTCCTATATCCCATCCCACATGTATATAAAATTAGTTTTGTAAGCTATTCTAATATAAGACATTTTATCTGTTTCATATGTGAAATAATTCGGAGAGCCACACTCGAGCCCTGAAAGTGAAAGATATGGACTTCCTTTTCGAAGCCATCACCAGTGGCCGCTCTACAATCCAAGTCTATCATAAATAGTGTATGTGCGACGAAAATAAATGTATAATTAAATGCGACGACGGACAAGGCAATCAATCGACAAGACGATGACAATATAATGAATACTGTCAAAACTGAAAGTTGTGTACCAGTTGTGATAGTCAAATTACTTTTGCAACGATGAAAAATGAAGTGTGACTCTATTTCCTTATAAATCTTGTAAATATGTGTACTTATAGCCTTAATTTTAAGAATCATCAAGATAGACTGAATCCATACAAACACTGATAGACATACAGAACAAATTCACAATGATCCACCGTCAGTAATTACAAATTGAAACGCTAATTCTTTTATTATGGAATGAATATAAAATGAAACTGTTAATAACCTGTATGTTACACTCGAAAATTACAAATATTCCAATGTGCATGAGGATGAAAGTAATACCTTCGGTATTCCTTCCCTCCTCATGGGAGGCAGTGTAATATTAGTAATTTTCGCCTCACAAACATTAATATACGCTCAATAGTAAACGCCTGATGGCCTAAAGTTATCGAAAAATTGTAAAGTAAAAGAAATGAATCATCGCATAGCAGCGACAGAATCTATTATTCTTTATCTTTGCCCTTCTTGCGCGGTGCCAGTAAATCTCTATGTACATGTATCGATTAATGGTATGAAAAAAAGAATTCTGTTGTTTCAAGACAAATGAGGCTTTTCGCGCCTCACCTTTTACTGTTTGTATTCCATGAGAGGCGGACGCGGACTTGCTGCGTTCCGCAACTGTATTTTATATTTTATGTGAAAATATTTAGTGAATATGCTAATTGTTATTTTTTCCAATCAGAAAACATGTAGTTTCTTGTAACTGATATCGAACAGACAGCGTCAAGAGGACATTTTGACTGTTATGTATAAAGTATTTAACCACAATGGTCATCTATTGTAATTTAATATGAAAAGGTACGTAGCATTAAAAAAAAACGTGTGTTAAAGATAAGTGTGCTTATTTTCGTAAATTAACCTTGATGAGTCCATCTCCTTATTTACTTAACTGTTAATTATTTTGTGTTACTTCATCATCAGAAATTACGATCACGCTGATGGGCCGAACGCAGCATGAGGCAGAAGGAACATTATCGTTTTCCTATTATTTCTGAACCAACTTTTTTTAATTGTGTAGTGTTGCATTTCTTTTAATGTCTATAAATCTTCTGGTCCCTTAGTGTTGATCCGGGTATGACTACATCGCGACTATAAAAATGCACAGAAATGATAATGTTTCTTCCGAGCGATCTCAAATATATATATATATATAAATATGCTGCTCTTATTCAGGTATTTAATGGTCAACGTATGTTATTATAATAGCGTAATAAATCCCTGATTCTGTTGCCAAGTGGCCCACCAAAATATTCACTTTTTCGACATTAAAAAAAAGTAACAATTCTTTTTATTTTTGTCCCCCAAGAGCAACGCTACAATGTCCAAGGAATACATTGAACCTGCAGTGGTGTATCGGAAACTAATACTGGTCTCACAGGGAATGCTCAAAGCACCGACTGTAAGAAGAGTCTCTATTCTTGTACCTAAGGCGACATTGTGCCTTTTGTATTAAATTCCGATGCGATTTCTGTGTTTCATCGTCAATGTGAAGGTCCAAGGAATACTTTGAACCTGCAGTGGTGTATCGGAAACTAATACTGGTCTCACAGGCAATGCTCAAAGCACCGACTGTAAGAAGAGTCTCAATTCATGCACTTACGGCGGCATTGTGCCTTTTGTATTTATTTCCGATGTATTTTCAGTGTTTCATCGTCAATGTAAAGGTCCAGGGAATACAATGAACCAGCAGTGGTGTATCGGAAACTAATACAGGTCTGACAGGGATTTCTCAAAGCACCGACTGTAAGATTATTCTCTATTCATGTACTTAAGTCAGCATTGTGCCTTTTGTATTTAATTCCGATGCAATTACAGTGTTTCATCGTCAATTTGTATGTCCAAGGAATACATTGAACCGGCAGTGGTGTATCGGAAACTAATAGTGGTCTCACAGGGAATGCTCAAAGCACCGACTGTAGGAGGAGTCTCCATTCTTGTACTTAAGACGGCATTGTGCCTTTTGTATTTAATTCCGATGCGACTTCTGTGTTTCATCTTCAATGTGAAGATCAAAGAAATACATTGAACCTGCAGTGGTGTATCGGAAACTAATACTGGTCTCACAGGGAATGCTCAAAGCACCAACAGTAAGAAGAGTCTCTATTCTTGTACTTAGGGCGGCATTGTGTCTTTTATATTTAATTCCGTTGCGATTTCTGTCTTTCATCGTCAATGTGAAGGTCCAGGGAATACATTGAACCTGCAGTGGTGTATCGGAAACTAATACTGGTCTCACAGGGAATGCTCAAAGCACCGACCGTAAGAAGAGTCTCAGTTCTTGTACTTACGGCGGCATTGGCCTTTTGTATTTTATTCCGATGCAATTCCTGTGTTTCATCGTCAATGTGAAGGTCCAAGGAATACTTTGAACCTGCAGTGGTGTATCGGAAACTAATACTGGTCTCACAGGGAATGCTCAAAGCACTGACTCTAAGAAGAGTCTCTATTCTTATATTTAAGGCGGCTTTTTGCCCTTTGTAATTAACTCCGATGCGATTTCTGTGTTACTTCGTCAATGTGAAATGCCTAAGAATAGATTGAACCGGCAGTGGTCTATCAGGAACTAATACTGGTCTCACAGGGAATGCTCAAAACACCGACTGTAAGAAAAGTCTCTATTCTTGCAATTAAGGCGGCATTGTGCCTTTTGTATTTAATTCCGATGTAATTACTGTGTTTCATCGTCAATGTGAAGGTCCAAGGAATACATTGAACCTGCAGTGGTGTATCGGAAACTAATACTGGTCTCACAGGGAATGCTCAAAGCACCGACTGTAAGAAGAGTCTCTATTCTTGTACTTAAGGCGGCATTGTGCATTTTGTATTTAATTCCAATGTAATTTCAGTGTTTCATCGTCAATGTGTATGTCCAGGGAATACATTGAACCTGCAGTGGTGTATCGGAAACTAATACTGGTCTCACAGGGAATGCTCAAAGCACTGACTCTAAGAAGAGTCTCTATTCTTATATTTAAGGCGGCTTTTTGCCCTTTGTAATTAACTCCGATGCGATTTCTGTGTTACTTCGTCAATGTGAAATGCCTAAGAATAGATTGAACCGGCAGTGGTCTATCAGGAACTAATACTGGTCTCACAGGGAATGCTCAAAGCACCGACTGTAAGAAGAGTCTCTATTCTTGCAATTAAGGCGGCATTGTGCCTTTTGTATTTAATTCCGATGTAATTACTGTGTTTCATCGTCAATGTGAAGGTCCAAGGAATACATTGAACCTGCAGTGGTGTATCGGAAACTAATACTGGTCTCACAGGGAATGCTCAAAGCACCGACTGTAAGAAGAGTCTCTATTCTTGTACTTAAGGCGGCATTGTGCATTTTGTATTTAATTCCAATGTAATTTCAGTGTTTCATCGTCAATGTGTATGACCAGGGAATACATTGAACCTGCAGTGGTGTATCGGAAACTAATACTGGTCTCACAGGGAATGCTCAAAGCACCGACTGTAAGAAGAGTCTCTACTCTTGTACCTAAGGCGACATTGTGCCTTTTGTATTTAATTCCGATGCGATTTCTGTGTTTCATCGTCAATGTGAAGGTCCAAGGAATACTTTGAACCTGCAGTGGTGTATCGGAAACTAATACTGGTCTCACAGGGAATGCTCAAAGCACCGACTGTAAGAAGAGTCTCTATTCTTGAACTTAAGGCGACATTGTGCCTTTTGTATTTAATTCCGTTGCGATTTCTGTGTTTCATCGTCAATGTGAAGGTCCATGGAATACATTGAACCCGCAGTGGTGTATCGGAAAATAATACTGGTCACACAGGGATTGCTTGAAGCACCGACCGTAAGAAGAGTCTCAATTCTTGTACTTACGGCGGCATTGTGCCTTTTGTATTTATTTCCGATGTATTTTCAGTGTTTCATCGTCAATGTAAAGGTCCACGGAATACAATGAATCCGCAGTGGTGTATCGGAAACTAATACTGGCCTGACAGGGATTTCTCAAAGCACCGACTGTAAGATGATTCTCTATTCATGTACTTAAGTCAGCATTGTGCCTTTTGTATTTAATTCCGATGCAATTACAGTGTTTCATCGTCAATTTGTATGTCCAAGGAATACATTGAACCGGCAGTGGTGTATCGGAAACTAATAGTGGTCTCACAGGGAATGCTCAAAGCACCGACTGTAGGAAGAGTCTCCATTCTTTTACTTAAGACGGCTTTGTGCCTTTTGTATTTAATTCCGATGCGACTTCTGTGTTTCATCGTCAATGTGAAGATCCAAGAAATACATTGAACCTGCAGTGGTGTATCGGAAATTAATATTGAGCCCACAGGGAATGCTCAAAGCACCGACTGTAAAATGAGTCTCTATTCTCGAACTTGAGGCGGCATTGTGCCTTTTGTATTTCATTCCGATGCAATTTCTGTGTTTCATCTACAATGTGAAAGTCCAAGGAGTACACTGAACCTGCAGTGGTGTATCGGAAACTAATACTGGTCTCACAGGGAATGCTCAAAGCACCGACTGTAAGAAGAGTCTCTATTCTTGTACTTAAGGCGGCATTATGACTTTTGTATTTAATTCCGATGCGATTTCTGTGTTTCATCGTCAATGTGAAGGTCCAAGGAATACATTGATCCTGCAGTGGTGTATCGGAATCTAATACTGGCCTCACAGGGAAAGATCAAAGCACAGACTATAAGAAGTCGCACACGTCTTGCACTTAAGGCGACATTGTGCCTTTTGTATTTAATTCCGATGCGATTTCTGTGTTTCATCGTCAATGTGAAGGTCCAAGCAATACATTGAAACCGCAGTGGTGTATCGGAAACTAATACTGGTCTCACAGGGTATGCTCAACGCACCGACTGTAAGAAGAGTCTCTATTCTTGTACCTAAGGCGGCATTGTGCCTTTTGTATTTAATTCCGATGCGATTTCTGTGTTTCATCGTCAATGTGAAAGTCAAAGGAATACATTGAACCTGCAGTGGTGTATCGGAAACTAATACTGGTCTCGCAGGAAAGGATCAAAGCACAGACTGTAAGAACAGTCTCTATTCGTGTACTCAAGGCGGCATTGTGATTTTTGTATTTAAATCCGATGCGATTTCTGTGATTCATCGTCAATGTGAAGGTCCAAGGAATACATTGAACCTGCAGTGGTGTATCGGAAACTAATACTGGTCTCACAGGGAATGCTCAAAGCACCGACTGTAAGAAGAGTCTCTATTCTTGTACTTAAGGTGGCATTGTGCCTTTTGTATTAAATTCCGATGCGATTTCTGTGCTTCATCGTCAATGTGAAGGTCAAAGGAATACATTGAACCAGCAGTGGTGTATCGGAAACTAATACTGGTCTCACAGGAAAGGATCATGGCACAGGCTCTAAGAAGTCTCACTTTTCTTGCACTTAAGGCGTCATAGTGCCTTTTTTATTTATTTCCGATGTAATTTCAGTGTTTCATCGTCAATGTGTACGTCCAAGAAATACATTGAACCTGCAGTGGTGTATCGGAAACTAATACTGGTCTCACAGGGAATGCTCAAAGCACCGACTGTAAGAAGAATCTCTATGCTTGTACTTAGGCGGCATTGTGCCTTTTGTATTTAATTCCGATGCGATTTCTGTGTTTCATCGTCAATGTGAAGGTCGAAGTAATACATTGAACCTGCAGTGGTGTATTGGAAACTAATACTGGTCGCACAGGGAATGCTCAAAGCACCGACTGTAAGAAGAGTCTCTATTCTTGTACTTCAGGTGGCATTGTGCCTATTGTATTTAAATCCGATGTAATCTCAGTGTTTCATCGTCAATGTGTATGTCCAAGGAATACATTGAACCTGCAGTGGTGTATTGGAAATTAATACTGGTCTCACAGGGAATGCTCAAAGCACCGACTGTAAGAAGTGTCTCTATTCTTGTACTTAAGGCGGCATTGTGCCTTTTATATTTAATTCCGATGAGATTTCTGTGTTTCATCGTCAATGTGAAGGTCCAAGGAATACGTTGAACCTGCAGTGGTGTATCGGAAACTAATACTGGTCTCACAGGGAATCCTCAAATCACCGACTGTAAAAAGAGTCTCTATTCTTGTACTTACGGCGACAATTTGCGTTTTGTATTTAATTCCGAATCGATTTCTGTGTCTCATTGTCAATGTGAAGGTCCAAGGATTACATTGAACCTGCAGTGGTGTATCGGAAACTAATACTGGTCTCACAGGAATGGATCAAAGCACAGACTCTAAGAAGTCTAACTCTTCTTGCACTTAAAGCGGCATTGTGCCTTTTGCATTTAATTCCGATGTAATTTCAGTGTTTCATCGTCAATGTGTATGTCCAAGGAATACATTGAACCTGAAGTGGTGTATCGGAAATGTGTCGGTAGCTGGGCCGACACCGTGAAGTTGAGATGGCTGAAAAGGCAAGCTAGACTAACGCAGACGGGCGTGAAGTACTGGAACAGGATACGTAATTAGTGTTAGGAAGAAAAGTACGGAGCAGGTTTAATACTTAACTGTACTCATTGATTGAGGTACATCGATCTTGACGATACACAGGAGACTTTAAGTACAATCACTGTATGGCTAATGGCGCCTTGCTAGTTCGTAGCCATTAACTTAGCTGATGGCTATTCTGTCTCTCGGCTAATGAGAGAGAAAGGCTTCGTACATCTGGTCGGTAGCTAGGTTCTCGTACAACTGGGGCGAGTGCTCTCTCGTATCACGAGACCTGCCTTGGTGGTGGCGCTAGGTCTGCGATTACACAGTGGCGACACGCGGGTCCGACATGTACTAAATGGACCGCGGCCGATTTAAGCTACCACCTAGCAAGTGTGGTGTCTGGCGGTGACACCACATTCCTCCCCCGCAAATCGGCGAACGGTCGTGTGATAAGGCTTCCGCCCGCCGTGGGGAGGACCACATGTTGACGTATGCGATGAGGTGGGGAGCCTAACAACAGGCGAGGCTGTGCCACCCGCACCCGGCCATTCGGTCCGAGGGGAGCTAGGAAACGCCTGAAAAACTAGTCCAGGGTGCACGTCAACATGCGGTGTATGCGCCCGTAAAGAGACAGGAGGGACCGAAGGATCAACCTCCATTGCGTCGGGGTAGCCGACGCGCGATGACGTCATGTGGTCCGGAGCGGGCGGGAGTTCCATGGCGGAGGACAGCTGGTCACGGGAAGCGATCGGCGGCGCGTGACCCTGGGAGGCGCTTGGCGGCTGCAACGAAGCGTCGAATGCGGGCGGCGCCGGCGGGAGAACAAGCGGCGGCGGCGGCGGCTGCTGCTGATGCGGCGGCGGCGGCGCGTCGCCATGGGGCAAAATGGAAGGCATCGTCGGTAACACCTGGGGATGAGGCGAGCCAGTAGATGGGTCCCCAGGGCGCTGACCGGACGGCACCGTCGCTGAAAGCAGACGGGGAGCGGCAGAACCCGAGCGACGACAGAGGCGCAGCTGATTGACATGCCGACGCACCTCACCAGAGGCCCCCAAAACCAAATACATCGCGCGGCCGAGGCAGCGAAGAATGCGCCCTGCGAGCCAACGCCGTGAACCTCGATAGTTGCGATAAAATACAACGTCGCCTGGAGCAAAAGCAGGAGTCTGCCGCTGCACAGGAACCTGATGCGGCGGATGCAGCAAAGACATCAAGGTGCGATGAGGACGACCGTGGAGCAACTCAGCCGGTGAGCGACCATCTCGGGGCTGAGAGCGATACGAAGACAAAAAGAGCAACAATGCGTCCTCCCGAGAATGCGACTCTTTCAATTTCAACATCTGTGACTTGAAAGTCCGGACCAATCGTTCAGCGGCACCGTTGGACTGAGGCGAAAACGGCGCGGATGTCAGATGTTGAATACCATTGGCCTGGCAGAATGACTGAAATTCTGCGGACATGAATTGTGGGCCATTGTCGGAAACAATAGTCTGCGGCAGACCTTCAATGCAAAAAATAGCAGACAACGCTTGGATGGTGGCGGAGGACGTCGTGGAAGACATCCGGACAACAAAAGGAAAATTACTGAAGGCGTCGACCAGAACCAACCATCGAGCATTCCAGAATGGACCAGCAAAATCAATGTGCAAGCGTTGCCAAGGGGAAGTGGCTTTTGGCCACGCAAAGACTTTCCGCGGCGGTGCGGACTGTTGTTCGGCACACGCCGGGCACGAAGAACACATATTCGTAATCGCAGCATCGATTCCGAACCAAGTACAGTGCTGACGAGCAAGTTGTTTCGTTCGCACTATACCCCAATGTCCTTGGTGAAGAAGCCGTAAAACAGAGGACTGTAACGAACGTGGGACCACGACTCTGGACTGATCATTATCAGAACGCAACAACAAAACACCACGTCGAACAAAACGTCTCTCCTTGTGAGCAAAAAATCGGCGAACCAACGGATCCTCGATCCGAGACTTTGACAAAGGCCATTGCGTAGCAACAAAACGTAAAACAGTAGCAAGGACAGGGTCAGCAGCTGTGGCTGTAGCGACACGACGAAAATCAATCGGAAACGATTCGACCACTTCATCGGTTTCCGAATCAATGAACATGCAAGCAAGTTCGGAAGAATCGAATGCTTTATCCTCAGCAACAGGCAAACGGGACAACGCATCGGCGTTTCCGTGCTTAGCAGTGGACCGATACAAGATATCGTAGCGGTACTGCGAGAGGAAAATAGACCAGCGAATGAATTTCTGCGCTGTACGTGGAGGTACAGGCTTGGTCGGATGAAAAAGCGATGTCAAAGGTTTGTGGTCTGTGATGATGGTAAAGTGACGACCATACAAGAAATCATGGAACTTAGTAACACCAAACACGAGAGCCAAAGCTTCTTTCTCTATCTGTGAATAATTTCTTTGCGCAGACGAGAGCAATTTGGACGCAAAGGCAATAGGGCGATCATGGGAGCCAACTTTGTGCGCAAGCACAGCACCGATCCCGAAATCCGATGCATCTACCATCAACAAAAGGGGTTTCTGGGGATCGAATGGCGTAAGGCAAGTATTAGAAAGCAACGCCGATTTCAACTGGCGAAAGGCGCGTTCACATTCCGTCGTCCAGACGAACGGAACACCTTTACGGCGTAAGCGATGAAGCGGAGCTGAAATGGAAGAGGCATTGCGCACAAATTTATTGTAATAATTAATTTTACCCAACACACTCTGTAGCTGTTTCACATTGTGAGGGGAAGGCAATTCTTGTATGGCACGGAGGTGCTCTGGACTCGGATGTATGCCTTGGGCATTAATGACATGTCCCAGGTAAGGTAAGTCACGAGCAAAAAACACACATTTGTCCTTCCGCAAGCGTAGACCATTTTGCCGCAAGACCTGAAATAATGTTCGTAAGTTCGCAAGATGATCTTCTTCTGTCTGTCCGGAGATCACTATATCGTCCAGATAGTTTGCTGCAGTAGGGACCGACGCACAAATAGTTTGTAAATATTGCTGAAACAAGGCAGGGGCGGATGCACACCCGAATGGCAGTCTTTTGAAGCGGTACAATCCAAGATGCGTGTTAACCACCAATACGCGCTGGGATTCGTCGTCCACCGGTATTTGCAAGTACGCATCGGCTAGGTCCAACTTTGAAAAATATTTTCCTGGGCACAGTTTAGCAAAAAGATCTTCCGGGCGGGGCAAAGGAAAAGTAGCAGTCACTAGCTGTGGATTCACTGTGGCCTTGAAGTCCACGCAAAGTCTCAATTTTCCGGAAGGTTTTGGCAAAATTACTAAGGGTGAGGCCCAGAGAGAAGCTTGCACACGTTCAATTACACCCTGTGATTCGAGATCGTGTAACGTTCTTGCGACCTCATCACGCAATGCGTGGGGACATTGAGCGCCCTGAAAAATTTCGGTTGCGCGTTTACCTTCAGTTCTAAATGTGCTTCATAGTTTTTAGCGCAACCTAAGCCCGGTGCAAAAATGTCTGCAAATTTGTCACACAGCCGAGAAACACTGTCTGTAGGCACAGTCTGATTCACTGATAGGACCTGATTTACAATAGACATGTTAAACAACTGAAACAAATCTAGACCAAACAAGTTCACAGCAGAAGAAGAACGAAGAACGTAAAATGACACAAGTTTTGTTTGTCCCTTGTATGTTGCAAGAAGGCTGCACTGTCCTAACACAGGAATTGTCTGTCCGGAATATGTAGTTAGCTTAACATTTGCGGAACGCAACGGAGGTTTGCCCAGTTGTTTGTACGTGTCATGATTGAGCAATGAAACTGCAGCTCCGGTATCGAGCTGGAATGGTATCACTTTGCCTTCAAAGTCTAAGTCCACAAAAAGTTTATTGTCCTGCTGACGACAAGAGCGACTGTTTTGTGCAATGGGAACAGACACTGATACAGAATCACTTGCTAATTGACGTGATTTCCGGCGACGTCGACGCACAGTTTTTGTGGGACGAACACAGTTACTGTTAGAGAAAGTGTCACTGGACGAAGCGGAATTAACGACATGAATGTCCATAGGCGAAGGTCCACGAGCCTGAGTGTCCTTGGTTCGATTCCGGCGCGAAGCAAAGGGCCTGGAATGAATGTGATTGTCCGATCTGAGCTTTTTCTGGCAAACACTTTGAACATGTCCTTTCTTATCGCAGAAAAAGCAAATAGCTTGGCGTGACGGGCAATGTTCACGCGAATGTCTAGTAGCACACCGCGGGCACGATTTCACTACATTTGTGGGCTGGCGCGACACACGTGGCTTAGCGCGCGGCGGCAGCTGTGCGGACGTGCGCGAGGCCCGGTTACCGGGCCGCGCAGCGCGTCCAGCGGGCCGGTTAATGTTACACACGGCTGGCGAAGTTTCAAAAGATTCCTGAGCACAGTCAAGTGTGTCCTGTCTATCCAATATGTCTATCACTTGTTGAAGGGAGTGATTAACTAGTTTCAAAATTTGCTCCCGTATGCGAACATCAGAAACGTTCTGTGCAATTGCATCACGCACCATTGTATCTGAATAAGAAAGACCACAGTCACATTCAAAGGCACAGTCCCTAGTAAGTCCTTGCAATGTTGCTACCCACTCCCTATTAGTTTGACCGGCCGTACGTTTTGTACGAAAGAACGTATACCGTTTTGCAACCACATTAACTGTTTCTTTGAAATAGGCATCTAATGCAGACAAAATTTCCTCGTAGGACAGAGTTGCTACATCGCGTCGGGGAAACAATTTCACTATCACACGGTATGTGGACACACCGACACAAGAAAGCAAAAACGGCTGCCGCTCTTTACCTTGAATTCTGTCGGCTGCTAGATGAAAGTTGCACTGGCGAGACCACTCGTGCCAGGTCTCATCGGCTGCCACGTATGGTCGAAAGGGAGGTGCAACAGCGTGTAGTGGCAGCGGTAGCGAAGAAGCGGCGGCGGCCGCATCGGTTTGAATGGTACGTTGACCCTGGACGAGCTGTCCAAGGGCATCCAGTAACGCCTGCGTCTGCTGATTCTGCAAGCGATAAAATTCGGACAGTACATCTGGAGAATGTGGCGAAGCCATGACACAATTAAATGTAAGCAATCAGAAAGAACTCTTTTCCCTCGTCGCCAATGTTGTGTCGGTAGCTGGGCCGACACCGTGAAGTTGAGATGGCTGAAAAGGCAAGCTAGACTAACGCAGACGGGCGTGAAGTACTGGAACAGGATACGTAATTAATGTTAGGAAGAAAAGTACGGAGCAGGTTTAATACTTAACTTTACTCATTGATTGAGGTACATCGATCTTGACGATACACAGGAGACTTTAAGTACAATCACTGTATGGCTAATGGCGCCTTGCTAGTTCGTAGCCATTAACTTAGCTGATGGCTATTCTGTCTCTCGGCTAATGAGAGAGAAAGGCTTCGTACATCTGGTCGGTAGCTAGGTTCTCGTACAACTGGGGCGAGTGCTCTCTCGTATCACGAGACCTGCCTTGGTGGTGGCGCTAGGTCTGCGATTACACAGTGGCGACACGCGGGTCCGACATGTACTAAATGGACCGCGGCCGATTTAAGCTACCACCTAGCAAGTGTGGTGTCTGGCGGTGACACCACAGGAAACTAATACTGGTCTCACAGGGAATGCTAAAAGCACCGACTGTAAGAAGAGCCTCTATTCTTGTACTTAAGGCGGCATTGTGCCTTTTGTATTCAATTCCAACGCGATTTCTGTGTTTCATCGTCAATGTGATGGTCCAAGGAATACATTGAACCTGCAGTGGTGTATCGTAAAACTAATACTGATCTCACAGTTAATGCTCAAAGCACCGACTGTAAGAAGAGTCTCTATTCTTGTATTTAAGGCGGCATTGTGCCTTTTGTATTTAATTCGAATGCGATTTCTGTGTTTCATCGTCAATGTGAAGGTCCAAGGAATACATTGAACCTGCAGTGGTGTATCGGAAACTTAAACTGATCTCACAGAGAATGCTCAAAACACCGACTGTAAGAAGAGTCTGTATTCTTGTACATAAGGTGACATTGTGATTTTTGTATTTCATTCCGATGCGATTTCAGTGTTTCATCGTCAATGTAAAGGTCCAGGGAATACAATGAACCCGCAGTGGTGTATCGGAAACTAATACTGGTCTCACAGGGATTTCTCAAAGCACCGACTGTAAGACGATTCTCTATTCACTTACTTAAGTCAGCATTGTGCCTTTTGTGTTTAATTCCGATGCAATTACAGTGTTTCATCGTCAATGTGTATGTCCAAGGAATACATTGAACCGGCAGTGGTGTATCGGAAACCAATACTGGTCTCACAGGGAATGCTCAGAGCCCCGACTGTAAGAAGAGTCTCCATTCTTGTACTTAAGAGGGCATTGTGCCTTTTGTATTTAATTCCGATGCGACTTCTGTTTTTCATCGTCAATGTGAAGGTCCAAGAAATACATTGAACCTGCAGTGGTGTATCGGAAATTAATATTGAGCTCACAGGGAATGCTCAAAGCACCGACTGTAAAATGAGTCTCTATTCTCGAACTTGAGGCGGCATTGTGCCTTTTGTATTTAATTATGATGCAATTTCTGTGTCTCATCTACAATGTGAAGGTCCAAGGAGTACGTTGAACCTGCAGTGGTGTATCGGAAACTAACACTGGTCTCACAGGGAATGCTCAAAGCACCGACTGTAAGAAGAGTCTCTATTCTTGTACTTAAGGCGGCATTGTGCCTTTTGTATTTAATTATGATGCGATTTCTGTGTTTCATCGTCAATGTGATGGTCCAGGGAATACATTGAACCTGCAGTGGTGTATCGGAAACTAATACTGGTCTCACAGGGAATGCTCAAAGCACCGACTGTAAGAAGAGTCTGTATTCTTGTTTTTAAGGCGGCATTGTACGTTTTGAATTTAATTCCGATGCGATGTCTGTGTTTCATCGTCAATGGAAGGTCCAAAGAATACATTGAACGTGCAATGGTGTATCGGAAACTAATACTGGTCTCACAGGAAATGCTCAAAGCACCCACTGTAAGAAGAGTCTCTAATCTTGTACTTAAGGCGGCGTTGTGCTTTTTGTGTGTAATTGCGATGCGATTTCTGTGTTTTATCGTCAATGTGAAGGTCCAAGGAATACATTGAACCTGCAGTGGTGTATTGTAAACTAATACTGGTCTCACAGGGAATGCTCAATGCACCGACTGTAAGAAGAGTCTCTATTCTTGTACTTAAGGCGGCATTGTGACTTTTGTATTTAAATCCGTTGTGATTTCTGTGTTTAATCGTCAATGTGAAGGTCCGAGGAATACATTGAACCTGCAGTGGTGTATCGGAAACTAATATTGGTCTCACAGGGAATGCTCAAAGCACCGACTGTAAGAAGAGTCCCTATTCTTGAACTTAAGGGGCATTGTACCTTTTGTATTTAATTCCGATGCGAATTCTGTGTTTCATCGTCAATGTGTATGTCCAAGGAATACATTGAACCTGCAGTGGTGTATAGGAAACTAATACTGGTCTCACAGGGAATGCTCAAAGCACCGACTGTAAGAAGAGTCCCTATTCTTGTACTTAAGGCGACATTGTGCCTTTTGTATTTAATTCCGATGCGTTTCCTATGTTTCATCGCCAATGTGAAGGTCCAAGGAATACATTGAACCTGCAGTGGTGTATCGGAAGCTAATACTGGTCTCACAGGAAAAGATCAAAAGCACAGACAAAGAAGTCTCACTCTTCTTGCACTTAAGGCGGCATTGTGCCCTTTGTATTTAATTCCGATGTAATTTCAGTGTTTCATCGTCAATGTGAAGGTGCAGGGAATACAATGAACCCGCAGTGGTATATCGTAAACTAATACTGGTCTCACAGTGATTTCTCAAAGCACCGACTGTAAGATGATTCTCTATCCATGAACTTAAGTCAGCATTGTGCCTTTTGTATTTAATTCGGATGCAATTACAGTCTTTCATCGTCAATGTGTATGTCCAAGGAATACATTGAACCGGCAGTGGTGTATCGGAAACTAATACTGGTCTCACAGGGAATGCTCAAAGCACCGTTTGTAAGAAGAGTCTCCATTCTTGTACTTAAGACGGCATTGTGCCTTTTGTATTTAATTCCGATGCGACTTCTGTGTTTCATCGTCAATGTGAAGGTCCAAGAAATACATTGAACCGGCAGTGGTGTATCGGAAATTAATATTGAGCTCACAGGGAATGCTCAAAGCACCGACTGTAAAATGAGTCTCTATTTTCGAACTTGAGGCGGCATTGTGCCTTTTGTATTTAATTCCGAAGCAATTTCTGTGTTTCATCTACAATGTGAAGGTCCAAGAAGTACATTGAACCTGCAGTGGTGTATCAGAAACTAATACTGGTCTCACAGGGAATGCTCAAAACAGCGACTGTAAGAAGAGTCTCTATTCTTGTACTTAAGGCGGCATTGTGCCTTTTGTATTTAAATCCGATGCGATTTCTGTGTTTCATCGTCAATGTGAAGGACCAAGGAATACTTGAACCTGCAGTGGTGTATCGGAAACTAATACTGGTCTCACAGGGAATGCTCAAAGCACCGACTGTAAGAAGAGTCTCTATTCTTGCAATTAAGGCGGCATTGTGCCTTTTGTATTTAACTCCGATGTAATTACTGTATTTCATCGTCAATGTGAAGGTCCAAGGAATACTTTGAACCTGCAGTGGTGTATCTGAAACTAATACTGGTCTCACAGGGAATGCTCAAAGCACCGACGGTAAGAAGAGTCTCTATTCTTGAACTTAAGGCGACATTGTGCCTTTTGTGTTTAATTCCGATGCGATTTCTGTGTTTCATCGTCAATGTGAAGGTCCAAAGAATACATTGAACCTGCAGTGGTGTATCGGAAACTAATACTGGTCTCACAGGAAATGCTCAAAACACCGACTGTAAGAAGAGTCTGTCTTCTTGTATTTAAGCCGGCATTTGGCCTTTTGTATTTAACTCCGATGCGATTTCTGTGTTTTTTCGTCAATGTGAAAGTCCTAGGAATAGATTGAACCGGCATTGGTCTATCAGAAACTAATACTGGTCTCACAGGGAATGCTCAAAGCACCGACTGTAAGAAGAGTCTCTATTCTTGTACTTAAGGCGGCATTGTGCCTTTTGTATATAATTCCGATGTAACTTCTGTGTCTCATCGTTAATGTGAAGGTCCAAGGAATACATTGAACCTGCAGTCGTGTATCGGAAACTAATACTGGTCTCACAGGGAATTCTCAAGGCACCGACTGTAAGAATAGACTCTATTCATGTACTTGAGGCGGCATTGTTCCTTTTGTATTTAATTCCGATGTAATTTCAGTGTTTCATCGTCAATGTGTATGTCCAAGGAATTCGTCGAACCAGCAGTGGTGTATCGGAAACTAATACTGGTCTCACAGGGAATGCTCAAAGCACCGACTGTAAGAACAGTCTCTATTCCTGTACTTAAGGGGTCATTGTGCCTTTTGTATTCAATTCCGATGCGATTCCTGTGTTTCGTCGTCAATGTGAAGGTCCAAGGAATACTTTGAACCTGCAGTGGTGAATCGGAAACTAATACTGGTCTCACAGGGAATGCTCAAAGCACCGACTGTAAGAAGAGTCTCTATCCTTGTACTTAAGGCGGCATTGTGCCTTTTGTATATAATTCCGATGTAACTTCTGTGTCTCATCGTTAATGTGAAGGTCCAAGGAATACATTGAACCTGCAGTCGTGTATCGGAAACTAATACTGGTCTCACAGGGAATTCTCAAGGCACCGACTGTAAGAATAGACTCTATTCATGTACTTGAGGCGGCATTGTTCCTTTTGTATTTAATTCCGATGTAATTTCAGTGTTTCATCGTCAATGTGTATGTCCAAGGAATTCGTCGAACCAGCAGTGGTGTATCGGAAACTAATACTGGTCTCACAGGGAATGCTCAAAGCACCGACTGTAAGAACAGTCTCTATTCCTGTACTTAAGGGGTCATTGTGCCTTTTGTATTCAATTCCGATGCGATTCCTGTGTTTCGTCGTCAATGTGAAGGTCCAAGGAATACTTTGAACCTGCAGTGGTGAATCGGAAACTAATACTGGTCTCACAGGGAATGCTCAAAGCACCGACTGTAAGAAGAGTCTCTATTCTTGTACTTAGGGCGGCATTGTGTCTTTTGTATTTAATTGAGATGCGATTTCTGTGTTTCATCGTCAATGTGAAGGTTCAGGGAATACATTGAACCTGCAGTGGTGTATCGGAAACTAATACTGGTCTCACAGTAATGCTTAAAGAACCGACCGTAAGAAGAGTCACAATTCTTGTACTTACGGCGGCATTGTGCTTTTGTATTTAATTCCGATGCAATTTCTGTGTTTCATCGTCAATGTGAAGGTCCAAGGAATACATTGAACCTGTAGTGGTGTATCGGAATCTAATAGTGGTCTCACAGGGAATGCTCAAAGCACCGACTGGGAGAAGAGTTTCTATTCTTGTATTTAAGGCGGCATTTTGCCTTTTGTAATTTACTCCGATGCGATTTCTGTGTTACTTCGTCAATGTGAAAATCCAAAGAATAGATTGAACCGGCAGTGGTCTATCACAAACTAATACTGGTCTCACAGGGAATGCTCAAAGCACCGACTGTAAGAAGAGTCTCTATTCTTCCAATTAAGGCGGCATTGTGCCTTTTGTATTTAATTCCGATGAAATTACTGTATTTCATCGTCAATGTGAAGGTCCAAGGAATACATTGAACCTGCAGTGGTGTATCGGAAACTAATACTGGTCTCACAGGGAATCCTCAAAGCACCGACTGTAAGAAGAGTCTTTATTCTTTTACTTAAGGCGGCATTGTGCCTTTTGTATTTAATTCCGATGTGATTTCTGTGTTTCATCATCAATGTGAAGGTCCAAGGAACACTTTGAACCTGCAGTGGTGTATCTCAAACTAATACTGGTCTCACAGGGAATGCTCATAGCACCGACGATAAGAAGAGTCTCTATTCTTGAACTTAAGGCGACATTGTGCCTTTTGTGTATAATTCCGATGCGATTTCTTTGTTTCATCGTCAATGTGAAGGTCCAAGGAATACATTGAACCTGCAGTGGTGTATCGGAAACTAATACTGGTCTCACAGGGAATGCTCAAGGCACCGACTGTAAGAATAGACTCTATTCTTGTACTTGAGGCGGCATTGTTCCTTTTGTATTTAATTCCGATGTAATTTCAATGTTTCATCGTCAATGTGTATGTCCAAGGAATACGTCGAACCAGCAGTGGTGTATCGGAAACTAATACTGGTCTCACAGGGAATGCTCAAAGAACCGACTGTAAGAAGAGTCTCTATTCTTGTACTTAAGGCGGCAGTGTGCCTTTTGTATTTACTTCCGATGCAATTTCTTTGTTTCAGCGTCAATGTGAAGGTCCGAGTTATGCATTAAACCTACAGTTGTGCATCGGATTCTAGTAGTGGTCTCACAGAAAACGGTCAAAGTATAGACTCTTAGAAGAGTCTCTCTTCTTGTACATAAGGCGGCATTGTTGCTTTTGTATTTAATTACGATGCAATTTCTGTGTTACATCGTCAACGTGAAGGTCCAATTAATACATTGAACCTGCAGAGGTGTACCGGAAACTAATACTGGTCTAACATTAAGGGATCAAATCACAGCCTCTAAGAAGTCTCACTCTTCTTGCTCTTAATGCGGCATAGTGCCGTTTGTATTTAATTCCGATGTAATTTCAGTGTTTCATCGTCAATGTGTAGGTCCAAGGAATACATTGAGTCTGCAGTGTTGTATCGGAAACTAATACTGGTCTCACAGGGAGTGTTCAAGGCACAGACTGTAGATGAGTCTCTGATCTTGTACTTTACGCGGCATTGTGCTTCTTGTATTTAATTCCGATGCGATTTCTGTGTTTCATCGTCAATGTGAAGGTCCAAGCAATACATTGAACCTGCAGTGGTGTATCGGAAGCTAATACTGGTCTCACAGGGAATCCTCAAAACACCGACTGTAAGAAGAGGCTCTATTCTTGTACTTACGGCGTTATTGTGCTATTTGTATTTAATTCCGATGCGATTTCTGTGTTTCATCGTCAATGTGAAGGTCCAAGGAATACATTCTACCTGCAGTGGTGTATCGGAAACTAATACTGGTCTCACATTAAACGATCAAATCACAGCCTCTAAGAAGTCTCACTGTTCTTGCTCTTAAAGCGGCATTGTGCCGTTTGTATTTAATTCCGATGTAATTTCAGTGTTTCATCGTCAATGTGTAGGTCCAAGGAATACATTGAGTCTGCAGTGGTGTATCGGAATCTAATACTGGTCTCACAGGGAAAGCTCAAATCACCGACTGTAAGAAGTCTCACTCATCTTGCACTAAAGGCTTCATTGTGCCTTTTGTATTTAATTCCGATGTAATTTCTGTGTTTCATCGTCAATGTTTAGGTCCAAGGAATACATTGACCCTCCAGTGGTGCATCGGAAACTAATACTGGTCACACAGGGCGTGTTCAAGGCACAGACTGTAGAAGAATCTCTGATCTTGTACTTTAAGCGGCTTTGTGCTTCTTGTATTTAATTGCGATGCGATTTCTGTGTTTCATCGTCAATGTGAAGGTCCAAGGAATACATTGAACCTGCAGTGGTGTATCGGAAACTAATACTGGTCCCACAAGGAATGTTTAAAGCACTAACTGTAAGAAGAGTCTCTATTCTTGTACTTAAGCCGGCATTGTGCCTTTTGTATTTAATTCCGATGCGATTTCTGTGTTTCATAGTTACTGTGAAGGTCCAAGGAATACTTTGAACCTGCAGTGGTGTATCGGAAGCTAATACTGTTCTTACAGGTAAGGATCAAAGAATGGACTCTAATAAGTCTCACTCTTCTTGCACTTAAGGCGGCATCGTGCCATTTGTATTTAATTTCGATGTAATTTCAGTGTTTCAACGTCAATGTGTATGTCCAAGGAATACATTGAACCTGCAGTGGTGTATCGGAAACTAATACTGCTCTCGGAGGGAATGCTCAAAGCACCGCTTGTACGAAGTGTCTCTATTCTTGTACTTATGGCGGCATTGTGTCTTTGGTATTTAATTCCGATGCGATATCTCTGTTTCATAGTCAATGTAAAGATCCAAGGAATACCTTGAACCTGCAGTGGTGTATCGGAAACTAATACTGCTCTCGGAGGGAATGCTCAAAGCACCGCTTGTAAGAAGTGTCTCTATTCTTGTACTTAAAGCAGCGTTGTGTCTTTTGTATTTAATTCCGATGCGATTTCTGTGTGTCATAGTCAATGTGAAGGTGCAAGGAATTATTGGAACCTGCAGTGGTGTATCGGAAACTAATACTGGTCTCACAAGGAATGCTCAAAGCACTAACTGTAAGAAGAGTCTCTATTCTTGTACTTAAGCCGGCAATGATTCTTTTGTATTCAATTCCGATGTAATTTCAGTGTTTCATCGTCATTGTGTATGTCCAAGGAATACATTGAGTCTGCAGTGGTGTATCGGAAACTAATACTGGTCTCACAGAGAGTGTTCAAGGCACAGACTGTTGAAGAGTCTTTGATCTTGTACTTTATGCGGCATTGTGCTTCATGCATTTAATTCCGATGTGATTTCTGTGTTTCATCGTCAATGTGGAGGTCCAAGGAATACATTGAACCTGCAGTGGTGTATCGGAAACTAATACTGGTCCCACAGGGAATGCTCAAAGCACCGACTGTAAGAAGAGACTCTATTCTTGTACTTACGGCGGCATTGTGCCTTTTGTATTTAATTCCGATGCGATTTCTGTGTTTCATCGTCAATGTGAAGGTCCAAGGAATACATTCAACCTGCAGTGGTGTATCGGAAACTAATACGGGTCTCACATTAAAGGATCAAAGCACAGATACCAAGAAGTCTCACTCATGTTGCACTAAATACGGCATTGTGCTTTTTGTATTTAATTCCGATGTAATTTCTGTGTTTCGTCGTCAATGTTTAGGTCCAAGGAATACATTGAACCTCCAGTGGTGCATCGGAAACTAATACTGGTAACACAGGGTGTGTTCAAGGCACAGAATGTAGAAGAGTCACTATTCTTGTACTTAAGACGGAATTGTGCCTTTTGTATTTATTTCCGATGTAAGTTCTGTGTTTCATCGTCAATGACTAGGTCCAAGGAATACATTGTGCCTGCAGTGGTGAATCGGAAACTAATACTGGTCTCACAGGAAAGGATCAAAGCACAGACACTAAGAAGTCTCACTCTGCTAGCACTTAAGGCGGCATTGTGCCTTTTGTATTTAATTCCGATGTAATTTGTGTGTTTCATCGTAAATGTGTATGATCAAGGAATACATTGAACCTGCAGTGGTGTATCGGAAACTAATACTGGTCTCACAGGGAGTGTTCAAGGCACCGACTGTAGAAGAGTCTCTGATCTTGTACTTTACGCGGAATTGTGATTCTTATATTTAATTCCGATGCGATTTCTGTGTTTCATCGTCAATGTGAAGCTCCAAGGAATACATTGAACCTGCAGTGGTGTATCGGAAACTAATACTGGGCTCACAGGAAAGGATCAAAGAACAGACTCTAAGAAGTCTCACTCTTCTTGCACTTAAGGCGGCATTGTGCCTTTTGTATTTAATTACGATATAATTTCAGTGTTTCATTGTCAATGTGTGTATGCAAGGAATACATTGAACCGGCAGTGGTGTATCGGAAACTAATACTGGTTTCACAGGAAAGGATCAAAGCACAGACTCTAAGAAGTCTCACTCTTCTTGCACTTAAGGCGGCATCGTGCCTTTTGTATTTAATTCCAATGAAATTTCTGTGTTTCATCGTCAATGTGTGGGTCCAAGGGATACATTAATCCTGCATTGGTGCTTCGGTATCTAATACTTGTCTCACAGGGAATGCTTAATCACAGACTGTAAGAAGAGTCACTATTCTTGTACTTAAGACAGAATTGTGCCTTTTGTATTTAATTCCGATGTAAGTTCTGTGTTTCATCGTCAATGAGTATGTCCAAGGAATACATTGGGCCTGCAGTGGTGAATCGGAAACTAATACTCGTCTCACAGGAAAGGACCAAAGCACAGACTCTAAGAAGTCTCACTCTTCTTGCACTTAAGGCGGCAATGTGCCTTTTGTATTGAATTCCGATGTAATTTCTGTGTTTCATCGTCAACGTGTATGTCCAAGGAATACATTGAACCCACAGTGGTGAATCGGAAACTAATACTTGTCTCACAGGAAAGGATCAAAGCACAGACTCTAAGAAGTCTCACTCTTCTTGCACTTAAGGCGGCATTGTGCCTTTTGTATTTAATTTCGATGTAATTTCGGTGCTTCATCGTCAATTTGTATGTTCAAGGAATACATGGCACCTGCAGTGGTGTATCGGAAACTAATACTGCTCTCAGAGGGAATGCTCAAAGCACCGACTGTAAGAAGTGACTCTATTCTTGTACTTAAGGCGACATTGTGCCTTTTGTATTTTATTCCAATGCGACTTCTGTGTTTCATCGTCAATGTGAAGGTCCAAGGAATACATTGAACCTGCAGTGTTGTATCGGAAACTAATACTGGTCACACAGGGAATGCTCAAAGCACCAACTGTAAGAAGAGTCTCTATTCTTGTAATTAAGGCGGCATTGTGCCTTTTATATTTAATTCCGATGCGATTTCTGGGTTTCATCGTCAATGTGAAGGTCCAAGGAATACATTGAATCTGCAGTGGTGTATCGGAAACTAAAACTTGTCTCACAGGAAAGGATCAAATAAAGGACTCTAAGAAGTTTCACTCTTCTTGCATTATGGCGGCATTGTGTCTTTTGTATTTAATTCCGATGTAATTTCAGTGTTTCATCGTCATTGTGTATGTCCAAGGAATACATTGAACCTGCAGCGGTGTGTCGGAAACTAATACTGGTCTCACAGGGAATGCTCAAAGCACGATCTGTAAGAAGAGTCTCTATTCTTGTACATAAGCCGGCATTGTGCCTTTTGTATTTAATTCCGATGCGATTTCTGTGTTTCATAGTCAATGTAAAGGTCCAAGGAATACTTTGAACCTGCAGTGGTGTATCGGAAACTAATACTGCTCACAGAGGGAATGCTCAAAGCACCGACTGTAAGAAGTGTCTCTATTCTTGTACTTAAGGCGGCATTGTGCCCTTTGTATTTAATTCCGATGCGATTTCTGTGTTTCATAGTCACTGTGAAGGTCCAAGGAATACTTTGAACCTGCAGTGGTGTATCGGAGACTAATAGTGGTCTCACAGGGAATGCTCAAAGCACCGAATGTAACAAGAGTCTCTATTCTTGTACTTAAGGCGGCATTGTGCCTTTGTATTTAATTCCAATGCGATTTCTGTGTTTCATAGTCACTGTGAAGGTCCACGGAATACTTTGAACCTGCAGTGGTGTATCGGAAACTAATACTGCTTTCAGAGGGAATGCTCAAAGCATCGACTGTAAGAAGTGTCTCTATTCTTGTACTTAAGGCGGCCTTGTCCCTTTTGTATTTAATTCCGATGCGATTTCTGTGTTTCATAGTCAATGTGAAGGTCCAAGGAACACCTTGAATCTGCAGTGGTGTATCGGCAACTAATACTGGTCTCACAGGAAAGGATCAAAAAATGGACTCTAAGAAGTCTCACTCTTCTTGCATTAAGGCGGCATTCTGTCTTTTTTATTTAATTCTGATGTAGTTTCTGTGTTTCATCGTCAATGTGAAGATCCATGGAATACTTTGAACCTGCAGTGGTGTATCGGAAACTAATACTGGTCTCACAGTGAATGCTCAAAGCACCGATTGTAAGAAGATTCTCTATTCTTGTACTTAAGGCGGCATTGTTGCCTTTTGTATTTAATTCCTATGTGATTTCTGTGTTTCATCGTCAACTTGAAGTTCCAAGGAATACATTGAACCTGCAGTGGTGTATCGGAAACTAATACTGGTCTCACAGGGAGTGTTCAAGTCACAGATTGTAGACGAGTCTCTAATCTTGTATTTTACGCGGCATTGTGCTTCTTGGATTTAATTCCGATGCGATTTCTTTGTTTCATCGTTAATGTGAAGGTCCAAGGAATACATTGAACCTGCAGTGGTGTATCGGAAACTAATACCGGTCTCACATTAAATGATCAAAGAAAAGACGCTAAGAAGTCTCTCTCTTCTTGCGCTTAAGGCGGCATTGTGCCTTTTGTATTTAATTCCGATGTAATATCAGTGTTTCATCGTCAATGTGTATGTCCAAGGAATACATTGAACCTACAGTGGTGAATCGAAAACTAATACTGGTCTCACAGGATAGGATCAAAGCACAGACTCTAAGAAGTCTCATTGCTCTTGCACTTAAGGCGGCATTATGCCTTTTGTATTTAATTTCGATGTAATTTCAGTGTTTCATCGTCAATGTGTATGTCCAAGGAATACATTGACCCTGCAGTGGTGTATCAGAAACTAATACTGGTCTCACAGGGAGTGTTCATGGCACAGACTGTAGAAGAGTCTCTGATCATGTACTTTACGCGGCATTGTGCTTCTTGTATTTAATTCCGATGCGTTTTCTGAGCTTCATCATCAGTGTGAAAGTCCAAGGAATACATTGAACCTGCAGTGGTGTATCGGAAAGTAATACTGGTCTCACAGGGAATGCTCAAAGCACTAACTGTAAGACGAGCCTCTATTCTTGAACTTAAGCCGGAATTGTGCCATTTGTATTTAATTCCGATGCGATTTCTGTGTTTCATAGTCAATGTGAAGGTCCAAGGAATACTTTGAACCTGCAGTGGTGTATCGGAAACTAATACTGCTTTCAGAGGGAATGCTCAAAGCATCGACTCTAAGAAGTGTCTCTATTCTTGTACTTAAGACGGCATTGTGCCATTTGTATTTAATTCCGATGCGATTTCTGTGTGTCATAGTCAATGTGAAGCTGCACGGAGTACTTTGAACCTGCAGTGGTGTATCGGAAACTAATACTGGACTCACAGGGAATGCTCAAAGCACCAACTGTAAGAGGAGTCTCTATTCTTGTGGTTAAGGCGGTCTTGTGCCTTTTGTATTTAATTCCGATGCGATTTCTGTGTTTCATAGTCAATGTGAAGGTCCAAGGAATACCTTGAACCTGAAGTGGTGTATCGGAAACTAATACTGCTCTCAGAGAGAATGCTCAAAGCACCGACTGTAAGAAGTGACTCTATTCTTGTACTTAAGGCGACATTGTGCCTTTTGTATTTTATTCCAATGCGACTTCTGTGTTTCATCGTCAATGTGAAGGTCCAAGGAATACATTGAACCTGCAGTGTTGTATCGGAAACTAATACTGGTCACACAGGGAATGCTCAAAGCACCAACTGTAAGAAGAGTCTCTATTCTTGTAATTAAGGCGGCATTGTGCCTTTTATATTTAATTCCGATGCGATTTCTGGGTTTCATCGTCAATGTGAAGGTCCAAGGAATACATTGAATCTGCAGTGGTGTATCGGAAACTAAAACTTGTCTCACAGGAAAGGATCAAATAAAGGACTCTAAGAAGTTTCACTCTTCTTGCATTATGGCGGCATTGTGTCTTTTGTATTTAATTCCGATGTAATTTCAGTGTTTCATCGTCATTGTGTATGTCCAAGGAATACATTGAACCTGCAGCGGTGTGTCGGAAACTAATACTGGTCTCACAGGGAATGCTCAAAGCACGATCTGTAAGAAGAGTCTCTATTCTTGTACATAAGCCGGCATTGTGCCTTTTGTATTTAATTCCGATGCGATTTCTGTGTTTCATAGTCAATGTAAAGGTCCAAGGAATACTTTGAACCTGCAGTGGTGTATCGGAAACTAATACTGCTCACAGAGGGAATGCTCAAAGCACCGACTGTAAGAAGTGTCTCTATTCTTGTACTTAAGGCGGCATTGTGCCCTTTGTATTTAATTCCGATGCGATTTCTGTGTTTCATAGTCACTGTGAAGGTCCAAGGAATACTTTGAACCTGCAGTGGTGTATCGGAGACTAATAGTGGTCTCACAGGGAATGCTCAAAGCACCGAATGTAACAAGAGTCTCTATTCTTGTACTTAAGGCGGCATTGTGCCTTTGTATTTAATTCCAATGCGATTTCTGTGTTTCATAGTCACTGTGAAGGTCCACGGAATACTTTGAACCTGCAGTGGTGTATCGGAAACTAATACTGCTTTCAGAGGGAATGCTCAAAGCATCGACTGTAAGAAGTGTCTCTATTCTTGTACTTAAGGCGGCCTTGTCCCTTTTGTATTTCATTCCGATGCGATTTCTGTGTTTCATAGTCAATGTGAAGGCCCAAGGAACACCTTGAATCTGCAGTGGTGTATCGGCAACTAATACTGGTCTCATAGGAAAGGATCAAAGCACAGACTCTAAGAAGTCTCAATCCTTTTGCACTTAAGATGGCATTGTGACTTTTGTATTTACTTGCGATGTAATTTCAGTGTTTCGTCATCAATGTGAATGTCCAAGGAATACATTGAACCTACAGTGGTGTATCGGAAACTAATACTGGTCTCACAGGGAATGCTCAAAGCACCGTCTGTAAGAAGAGTCTCTATTCTTGTAATTATGGCGGCATTGTGCCTTTTGTATTTAATTCCGATGCTATTTCTGTGTTTCATCGTCAATGTGAAAGTCAAAGGAATACATTGACCCTGCAGCGGTGTATCGGAAACTAATACTGGTCTCACAGGGAATGCTCAAAGCACGAACTGTAAGACGAGTCTCTATTCTTGTAATTAAGGCGGCATTGTGCCTTTTGTAATTAATTCCGATGCGATTTCTGTGTTTCATCTTCAATGTGAAGGTCCATGGAAGACATTGAACCTGCAGTGGTGATTCGAAACTAATACTGGTCTCACAGGAAAGGATCAAAGAATGGACTCTAAGAAGTCTTACTCTTCTTGCATTAAGGTGGCATTCTGTCTTTTGTATTAAATTCCGATGTAAATTCAGTGTTTCATCGTCATTGTGCATGCCCAAGGAATACATTGAACCTGCAGTGGTATATCGGAAACTAATACTGGTCTCACAGGGAATGCTCAAAGCACCGACTGTATGAAGAGTCTGTACTCTTGTACTTAAGCCGGCATTGTGCCTTTTGTATTTAATTCCGAAGCGATTTCTGTGTTTCATCGTCAACTTGATGTACCAAGGAATACATTGAACCTGCAGTGGTGTATCGGAAACTAATACTGGTCTCACAGGGAATGCTCAAAGCACCAACTGTAAGAAGAATCTCTATTCTTAAACTTATGGCAGCATTGTGCCTTTTGTATTTAATTCCGATGCGATTTCTGTGTTTCATCGTCAATGTGAAGGTCCAAAGAATACACTAAAACTTCAGTTGTGTATCGGAAACTAATACTGGTCTCACAGGGAATGCTCAAAGCACCGACTGTAAGAAGAGTCTCTATTTTTGCACTTAAGGCGGCATTGTGCCTTTTGTATTTAATTCCGATGTAATTTCAGTGTTTCATCGTCAATGTGTATGACAAGGAATACATTGAAACTGCAGTGGTGAATCGGAAATTAATACTGGCCTCACAGGGAACGCACAAAGCACCAACTGTTAGAAGGGTCTCTACTCCTTTACTTAAGGCGGCATTGTGCCTTTTGTATTTAATTACGATGCGATATCTGTGTTTCATCGTCAATTTTAAGCTCCAAGCAATACATTGAACCTGCAGTGGTGTATCGGAAACTAATACTGGTCACACAGGGAATGCTCAAAGCACCGACTGTAAGAAGAGTCTCTATTCTTGTACTTAATTCGGCATTGTGCCTTTTGTATTTAAATCCGATGCGATTTCTGTGTTTCATAGTCAATGTGAAGGTCCAAGGAACACCTTGAACCTGCAGTGGTGTATCGGAAACTAATACTGCTCTCAGAGGCAATGCTCAAAGCACCGACTGTAAGAAGTGTCTCTATTCTTGTACGTAAGGCGGCATTTTGCTTTTTTTATTTAATTCGGATGCGATTTCTGTGTTTCATCGTAACTGTGAAGGCCCACGGAATATATTTAATCTGCAGTGGTGTATCGGAAACTATTACTGGTCTCACAGGGAATGCTCAAAGCACCGACTGTAAGAAGAGTCTCTATTCTTGTAAATAAGGGGGCATTGTGCCTTTTGTATTTAATTCCGATGCGATTACTGTGTTTCATCGTCAATGTGAAGGTCCAAGGAATATATTGAACATGCAGTGGTGAATCGGAAACTAATACTGGTCTCACAGGAAAGGATCAAAGAATGGACTCTAAGAAGTCTCACTCTTCTTGCATTAAGGCAGCATTGTGTCTTTTGTATTTAATTCCGATGTAATTTCAGTGTTTCATCGTCATTGTGTATGTCCATGGAATACATTGAACCGGCAGTGGTGTGTCGGAAACTAATCCTGGTCTCACAGGGCATACTCAACGCACCGACTGTAAGAAGAGTCTCTATTCTTGTACTTAAGCCGGCATTGTGCCTTATGTATTTAATTCCGATGCGATTTCTGTGTTTCATAGTCAGTGTGAAGGTCCAAGGAATACTTTGAACCTGCAGTGGTGTATCGGAAACTAATACTGGTCTCAGAGGCAATGCTCAAAGCACCGACTGAGAGAAGTGTCTCTATTCTTGTACTTAAGGCGGCTCTGTGCCTTTTGCATCTAATTCCGATGCGATTTCTGTGTTTCATAGTCATTGTGAATATCCAAGGAATACTTTGTACCTGCAGTGGTGTATCGGAAACTAATACTGGTCTCACAGGGAATGCTCAAACCACCGAATGTAAGAAGAGTCTCTATTCTTGTACTTATGGCGGCCTTGTGCCTTTTGTATTTAATTCCGATGCGATTTCTGTGTTTCATAGTCAATGTGAAGGTCCAATGAATACTTTGAACCTGCAGTGGTGTATCGGAAACTAATATTGCTCTCAGAGGCAATGATCAAAGCACCGACTGAGAGAAGTTTCTCTATTCTTGTACTTAAGGCGGCATTGTGCCTTTTGTATTTAATTCCGATGCGATTTCTGTGTTCCATCGTCAATGTGAGGGTCCAAGGAATACATTGAACCTGCTGTGGTGTATCGGCAACTATTACTGGTCTCACAGGGAATGCTCAAGCACCGACTGTAAGAGAAGTCTCTATTCTTGTAATTAAGGCGGCATTGTGCCTTTTGTATTTAGTTCCGATGCGAATTCTATGTTTCATCGTCAATGTGAAGGTCCAAGGAATAGATTGAACATGCAGTGGTGTATCGGAAACTAATACTGGTCTCACAGGAAAGGATCAAGGCACAGACACTAAGAAGCCTCAATCCTCTAGCACCTAAGGCGGCATTGTGCCTTTTGTATTTAATTCCGATGTAATTTCAGTATTTCATCGTCAATGTGTATGTCCAAGGAATACATTGAACCTGCAGTGGTGTATCCAATACTAATACTGGTCTCACAGGGAATGCTCAAAGCACCGACTGTAAGAAGAGTCTCTATTCTTGTACTTAAGGCGGCATTGTGCCTTTTGTATTTAATTCCGATGCGATTTCTGTGTTTCATCGTCAATGTAAAGGTCCAAGGAATACAATGAACCTGCAGTAGTTTATCGGAAACTAATACTGGTCTCACAGGAAATGCTCAAAACACCGACTGTAAGAAGAGTCTCTATTCTTGTACTTAAGGCGGCTTTGTGCCTTTTGCATTTAATTCCGATGCGATTTCTGTGTTTCATAGTCAATGTGAAGGTCCAAGGAATACTTTGAACCTGCAGTGGAGTATCGGAAACTAATACTGGTCTCACAGGGAATGGTCAAAGCACCGAATGTAAGAAGAGTCTCTATTCTTGTACTTAAGGCGGCCTTGTGCCTTTTGTATTTAATTCCGATGCGATTTCTGTGTTTCATAGTCAAAGTGAAGGTCCAAGGAATACCTTGAACCTGCAGTGGTGTATCGGCAACTAATACTGGTCTCATAGGAAAGGATCAAAGCACAGACTCTAAGAGGTCTCACTCCTTTTGCACTTAAGGTGGCATTGTGCCTTTTGTATTTATTTCCTATGTAATTTCAATGTTTCATCGTCAATGTATATGTAAAAGTAATACATTGAACCTGCAGTGGTGTATCGGAAACTAATACTGGTCTCATAGGAAAGGATCAAGCACAGAATCTAAGAAGTCGCACTCCTTTTGCACTTAAGGTGGCATTGTGCCTTATGTATTTAATTCCGATGTAATTTCAGTGTTTCATAGTCAATGTGAAGGTCCAATCAATACTTTGAACCTGCAGTGGTGTATCGGAAGCTAATACTGGTCTCACAGGGAATGCTTAAAGCACCGACTGTAAGAAGAGTCGCTATTCTTGAACTTAAGGCGGCATTGAGCCTTTTGTATTTAATTCCGATGCGATTTCTGGGTTTCATCGTCAATGTGAAGGACCAAGGGATACATTGAACCTGCAGTGGTGTATCGGAAACTAATACTGGTCTCACAGGGAATGCTCAAAGCACCGTCTGTAAGAAGAGTCTCTATTCTTGTAATTATGGCGGCATTGTGCCTTTTGTATTTAATTCCGATGCTATTTCTGTGTTTCATCTTCAATGTGAAGGTCCAAGGAGTACATTGAACCTGCAGTGGTGTATCGGAAACTAATGCTGGTCTCACAGGAAAGAATCAAAGAATGGACTCTAAGAAGTCTTACTCTTCTTGCATTAAGGCGGCATTCTGTCTTTTGTATTTAATTCCGATGTAATTTCAGTGTTTCATCGTAATTGTGTATGCCCAAGGAATACATTGAACCTGCAGTTGTGTATTGGAAACTAATAGTGGTCTCACAGGAAGTGTTCATGGCACAGACTGTAGAAGAGTCTCTGATCTTGTACTTTACGCGGCATTGTGCTTCTTGTATTTAATTCCGATGCGTTTTCTGTGCTTCATCATCAATGTGAAAGTCCAAGGAATACATTGAACCTGCAGTGGTGTATGGGAAAGTAATACTGGTCTCACAGGGAATGCTCAAAGCACTAACTGTAAGAAGAGACTCTATTCTTGTACTTAAGCCGGCATTGTGCCATTCGTATTTAATTTCGATGCGATTTCTGTGTTTCATAGTCAATGTGAAGGTCCAAGGAATACTTTGAACCTGCAGTGGTGTATCGGAAACTAATACTGCCTTCAGAGGGAATGCTCAAAGCATCGACTGTAAGAAGTGTCCCTGTTCTTGTACCTAAGGCGGCATTGTGCCTTTTGTATTTAATTCCGATGCGATTTCGGTGTGTCATAGTCAATGTGAAGGTGCACGGAATACTTTGAACCTGCAGTGGTGTATCGGAAACTAATACTGGAGTCACAGGGAATGGTCAAAGCACCAACTGTAAGAAGAGTCTCTATTCTTGTATTTAAGGCGGCCTTGTGCCTTTTGTATTTAATTCCGATGCGATTTCTGTGTTTCATAGTCAATGTGAAGTTCCAAGGAATACCTTGTACCTGAAGTGGTGTATCGGAAACTAATACTGCTCTCAGTGGGAATGTTCAAAGCACCGACTGTAAGAAGTGTCTCTATTCTTGTACTTAAGGCGGCATTGGGCCTTTTGTATTTTATTCCGATGCGACTTCTGTGTTTCATCGTCAATGTGAAGGTCCAAGGAATACATTGAACCAGCAGTGTTGTATCGGAAACTAATACTGGTCACACAGGGATTGCTCAAAGCACCAACTGTAAGAAGAGTCTCTATTCTTGTAATAAAGGCGGCATTGTGCCTTTTATATTTAATTCCGATGCGATTTCTGGGTTTCATCGTCAATGTGAAGGTCCAAGGAATACATTGAATCTGCAGTGGTTTTTCGGAAACTAATACTGGTCTCACAGGAAAGGATCATAGAATGGACTCTAAGAAGTCTCACTCTTCTTGCATTATGGCGGCATTGTGTCTTTTGTATTTAATTCCGATGTAATTTCAGTGTTTCATCGTCATTGTGTATGTCCAAGGAATACATTGAACCTGAAGCGGTGTATTGGAAACTAATACTGGTCTCACAGGGAATGCTCGAAGCACCGACTGTAAGAAGAGTTTCTATTCTTGTACTTAAGGCGGCATTGTGCCTTTTGTATTTAATTCCGATGCGATTTCTGTGTTTCATCGTCAATGTGAAAGTCAAAGGAATACATTGAACCTGCAGTGGTGTATCGGAAACTAATACTGGTCTCACAGGGAATGCTCAAAGCACGAACTGTAAGAAGAGACTCTATTCTTGTACATAAGCCGGCATTGTGCCTTTTGTATTTAATTCCGATGCGACTTCTGTGTTTCATAGTCAATGTGAAGGTCCAAGGAATACTTTGAACCTGCAGTGGTGTACCGGAAACTAACACTGCTCTCAGAGGGAATGCTCAAAGCACCGACTGTAAGAAGTGTCTCTATTCTTGTACTTAAGGCGGCATTGTGCCCTTTGTATTTAATTCCGATGCGATTTCTGTGTTTCATAGTCACTGTGAAGGTCCAAGGAATACTTTGAACCTGCAGTGGTGTATCGGAGACTAATACTGGTCTCACAGGGAATGCTCAAAGCACCGAATGTAAGAAGAGTCTGTATTCTTGTACTTAAGGCGGCCTAGTGCATTTTGTATTTAATTCTGATGCGATTTCTGTGTTTCATAGTCAATGTGAAGGTCCAAGGAATACCTTGAACCTGCAGTGGTGTATCGGCAACTAATACTGGTCTCATAGGAAAGGATCAAAGCACAGACTCTAAGAAGTCTCACTACATTTGCACTTAAGATGGCATTGTGCCTTTTGTATTTAATTGCGGTGTAATTTCAGTGTTTCATCGTCAATGTGAATGTCCAAGGAATACATTGAACCTGCAGTGGTGTATCGGAAAGTAATACTGGTCTCATAGGAAAGGATCAAAGCACAGACTCTAAGAAGACTCACTCCTTTTGCACTTAAGGTGGCATTGTGCCCTTTGTATTTAATTCCGATGTAATTTCAGTGTTTCATCGTCAATGTGTATGTAAAAGGAATGCATTGAACCTGCAGTGGTGTATCGGAAACTAATACTGGTCTCATAGGAAAGGATCAAAGCACAGACTCTAAGAAGTCGCACTCCTTTTGCACTTAAGGCGGCATTGTGCCCTTTGTATTTAATTCCGATGCGATTTCTGTGTTTCATAGTCACTGTGAAGGTCCAAGGAATACTTTGAACCTGCAGTGGTGTATCGGAGACTAATACTGGTCTCACAGGGAATGCTCAAAGCACCGAATGTAAGAAGAGTCTGTATTCTTGTACTTAAGGCGGCCTAGTGCATTTTGTATTTAATTCTGATGCAATTTCTGTGTTTCATAGTCAATGTGAAGGTCCAAGGAATACCTTGAACCTGCAGTGGTGTATCGGCAACTAATACTGGTCTCATAGGAAAGGATCAAAGCACAGACTCTAAGAAGTCTCACTACATTTGCACTTAAGATGGCATTGTGCCTTTTGTATTTAATTGCGATGTAATTTCAGTGTTTCATCGTCAATGTGAATGTCCAAGGAATACATTGAACCTGCAGTGGTGTATCGGAAAGTAATACTGGTCTCATAGGAAAGGATCAAAGCACAGACTCTAAGAAGTCGCACTCCTTTTGCACTTAAGGTGGCATTGTGCCTTATGTATTAAATTCCGATGTAATTTCAGTGTTTCATAGTCAATGTGAAGGTCCAAGGAATACTTTGAACCTGCAGTGGTGTATCGGAAACTAATACTGGTCTCACAGGAAATGCTTAAAGCACCGACTGTAAGAAGAGTCTCCATTCTTGTACTTAAAGCGGCATTGTGCCTTCTGTATTTAATTCCAATGCGATTTCTGGGTTTCATCGTCAATGTGAAGGTCCAAGGGATACATTGAACCTGCAGTGGTGTATCGGAAACTAATGCTGGTCTCACAGGGAATGCTCAAAGCACCGTCTGTAAGAAGAGTCTCTATTCTTGTAATTATGGCGGCATTGTGCCTTTCGTATTTAATTCCGATGCTATTTCTGTGTTAATCTTCAATGTGAAGGTCCAAGGAATACATTGAACCTGCAGTGGTGTATCGGAAACTAATACTGGTCCCACAGGGAATGCTCAAAGCACCGACTGTAAGAAGAGTCTCTATTCTTGTAATTAAGGCGGCATTGTGCCTTTTGTATTTAATTCCGATGCGATTTCTGTGTTTCATCTTCAATGTGAAGGTCCAAGGAATACATTGAACCTGCAGTGGTGATCCGAAACAAATACTGGTCTCACAGGAAAGGATCAAAGAATGGACTCTAAGAAGTCTTACTCTTCTTGCATTAAGGCGGCATTCTGTCTTTTGTATTTAATTCCGATGAAATTTCAGTGTTTCATCGTCAATGTGTATGCCCAAGGAACACATTGAACCTGCAGTGGTGTATCGGAAACTAATACTGGTCTCACAGGGAATGCTCAAAACACCGACTGTAAGATGAGTCTTTATTCTTGTACTTAAGCCGGCATTGTGCATTTTGTATTTAATTCCGATGCGATTTCTGTGTTTCATCGTCAACTTGATGTACCAAGGAATACATTGAACCTGCAGTTGTGTATCGGAAACTAATACTGGTCTCACAGGGAATGCTCAAAGCACCAACTGTAAGAAGAATCTCTATTCTTAAACTTAAGGCAGCATTGTGCCTTTTGTATTTAATTCCAATGCGATTTCTGTGTTTCATCGTCAATTTGAAGGTGCAAGGAATACACTGAACCTTCAGTTGTGTATCAGAAACTAATACTGGTCTCACAGGGAATGCTCAAAACACCGACTGTAAGAAGAGTCTCTATTCTTGCACTTAAGGCGGCATTGTGCCTTTTGTATTTAATTCCGATGTAATTTCAGTGTTTCATCGTCAATATGTATGACAAGGAATACATTGAAACTGCAGTGGTGTATCGGAAATTAATACTGGCCTCACAGGGAACGCTCAAAGCACCAACTGTAAGAAGGGTCTCTACTCCTTTACTTAAGGCGGCATTGTGCCTCTTGTATTTGATTCCGATGCGATCTGTGTCTCATCGTCAATTTGAAGCTTCAAGCAATACATTGAACCTGCAGTGGTGTATCGGAGACTAATAGTGGACTTACAGGGAAAGCTTAAAGCACCGACAGTAAGTAGAGTCTCTATTCTTGTACTTAAGTCGGCATTGTGCATTTTGTATTTTATTCCGATGCGATTTCTGTGTTTCATCGTCAATGTGAAGGTCCAAGGAATACATTGAACCTGCAGTGGTGTATCGGAAACAAATACTGGTCTCACAGGGAATGCTCAAAGCACCGACTGTAACAAGAATCTCTATTCTTGTACTTAAGGCGGCTTTGTGTTTTTGAATTTAATTCCGATGCGATTTCTGTGCTTCATTGCCAATATGAAGGATCAAGGAATACACTGAACCTGCAGTTGTGTATCGGAAACTAATACTGGTCTCACAGGGAATGCTAAAATCACCGACTGTAAGAAGAGTCTCTATTCTTGCACTTAAGGCGGCATTGTGCGTTTTGTATTTAATTCCGATGCGATTTCTGTGTTTCATCGTCAATGTGAAGGTCCAAGGAATACATTGAACCTGCAGTGGTGTATCGAAAACTAATACTGGACTCACAGGGAGTGCTCAAAGCACCGACTGTAAGAAGAGTCTCTATTCTTGTGCTTAAGGCGGCATTGTGCCGTTTGTATTTAAATCCGATGCGTTTTCTGTGTTTCATAGTCAATGTGAAGGTCCAAGGAATATATTGAACATGCAGTGGTGAATCGGAAATTAATACTGGTCTCACAGGAAAGGATCAAAGAATGGACTCTAAGAAGTCTCACTCTTCTTGCATTATGGAGCATTGTGCGTTTTGTATTTAATTACGATGTAATTTCAGTGTTTCATCATCAATGTGTATGTCCAAGGAATACATTGAACCTGCAGTGGTGTATCGGAAACTAATACTGCTCTCAGAGGCAATGCTCAAAGCACCGACTGTTAGAAGTGTCTTAATTTTTGTACTCAAGGCGGCATTTTGCATTTTCTATTTAATTCCGATGCGATTTCTGTGTTTCATCGTCTCTGTGAAGGTCCAAGGAATACATTGAATCTGCAGTGGTGTATCGGAAACTATTACTGGTCTCACAGGGAATGCTCAAAGCACCGACTGTAAGAAGAGTCTCTATTCTTGTAATTAAGGCGGCATTGTGCCTTTTGTATTTAATTCCGATGCGATTTCTGTGTTTCATTGTCAATGTGAAGGTCCAAGGAATATATTGAACATGCAGTGGTGAATCGGAAATTAATACTGGTCTCACAGGAAAGGATCAAAGAATGGACTCTAAGAAGTCTCACTCTTCTTGCATTATGGAGCATTGTGCGTTTTGTATTTAATTACGATGTAATTTCAGTGTTTCATCATCAATGTGTATGTCCAAGGAATACATTGAACCTGCAGTGGTGTATCGGAAACTGATACTGGTGTCACAGGGAATGCTCAAAGCACCGACTGTAAGAAGTGTCTCTATTCTTGTACTTAAGGTGGCATTGTGCCCTTTGCATTTAATTCCGATGCGATTTCTGTGTTTCATAGTCACTGTGAAGGTCCAAGGAATACTTTGAACCTGCAGTGGTGTATCGAAAACTAATACTGGTTTCACAGGGAATGCTCAAGGCACCGAATGTAAGAAGAGTCTCTATTCTTGTACTTAAGGCGGCCTTGTGCCTTTTGTATTTAATTCCGATGCGATTTCTGTGTTACATAGTCAATATGAATGTCCAAGGAATTCCTTGAACCTGCAGTGGTGTATCGGCAACTAATACTGGTCTCATAGGGAAGGATCTAAGCACAGACTCTAAGAAGTCTCACTCCTTTTGCACTTAAGATGGCATTGTGCCTTTTATATTTAATTGCGATGTAATTTCAGTGTTTCATCGTCAATGTGAATGTCCAAGGAATACATTGAACCTGCAGTGGTGTATCGGAAAGTGATACTGGTCTCATAGGAAAGGATCAAAGCACAGACTCCAAAAATTCTCACTCCTTTTGCACTTAAGGTGGCATTGTGCCTTTTTTATTTAATTCCGATGTAATTTCAGTGTTTCATCGTCAATGTGTATGTAAAAGGAATACATTGAACCTGCAGTGGTGTATCGGAAACTAATACTGGTCTCATAGGAAAGAATCAAAGCACAGACTCTAAGAAGTCGCACTCCTTTTGCACTTAAGGTGGCATTGTGACTTATGTATTTAATTCCGATGTAATTTCAGTGTTTCATAGTCAATGTGAAGGTCCAAGGAATACTTTGAACCTGCAGTGGTGTATCGGAAACTAATCCTGGTCTCACAGGGAATGCTTAAAGCACCGACTGTAAGAAGAGTCTCTATTCTTGTACTTAAGGCGGCATTGTGCCTTTTGTATTTAATTCCGATGCGATTTCTGGGTTTCATCGTCAATGTGAAGGTCCAAGGGATACATTGAACCTGCAGTGGTGTATCGGAAACTAATACTGGTCTCACAGGGAATGCTCAAAGCACCGAATGTAAGAAGAGTCTCTATTCTTGTACTTATGGCGGCATTGTGCCTTTGTATTTAATTCCGATGCGATTTCTGTGTTTCATAGTCACTGTGAAGGTCCAAGGAATACTTTGAACCTGCAGTGGTGTATCGGAAACTAATACTGGTCTCACAGGGAATGCTCAAAGCACCGAATGTAAGAAGAGTCTCTATTCTTGTACTTAAGGCGGCCTTGTGCCTTTTGTATTTAATTCCGATGCGATTTCTGTGTTTCATAGTCAATGTGAAGGTCCAAGGAATACCTTGAACCTGCAGTGGTGTATCGGAAAGTAATACTGGTCTCATAGGAAAGGATCAAAGCACAGACTCTAAGAATTCTCACTCCTTTTCCACTTAAGGTGGCATTGTGCCTTTTGTATTTAATTCCGATGTAATTTCAGTGTTTCATCGTCAATGTGTATGTAAACGGAATACACTGAACCTGCAGTGGTGTATCGGAAACTAATACTGATCTCATAGGAAAGGATCAAAGCACAGACTCTAAGAAGTCGCACTCCTTTTGCACTTAAGGTGGCATTGTGCCTAATGTATTTAAGTCCGATGTAATTTCAGTGTTTCATAGTCAATGTGAAGGTCCAAGGAATACTTTGAACCTGCAGTGGTGTATCGGAAACTGATACTGGTCTCACAGGGAATGCTTAAAGCACCGACTGTAAGAAGAGTCTCTATTCTTGTACTTAAGGCGGCATTGTGGATTTTGTATTTAATTCCGATGCGATTTCTGGGTTTCATCGTCAATGTGAAGGTCCAAGGGATACTTTGAACCTGCAGTGGTGTATCGGAAACTAATACTGGCCTCACAGGGAATGCTCAAATCACCGACTGTAAGAAGAGTCTCTATACTTGTAATTATGGCGGCATTGTGCCATTTGTATTTATTCCGATGCTATTTCTGTGTTTCATCTTCAATGTGAAGGTCCAAGGAATACATTGAACCTGCAGTGGTGTATCGGAAACTAATTCTGGTCTCACAGGGAATGCTCAAAGCACCGACTGTAAGAAGAGTCTCTATTCTTGTAATTAAGGCGGCATTGTGCCTTTTGTATTCAATTCCGATGCGATTTCTGTGTTTCATCTTCAATGTGAAGGTCCAAGGAATACATTGAACCTGCAGTGGTGATCCGAAACTAATACTGGTCTCACAGGAAAGGATTAAAGAATGAACTCTAAGAGGTCTTACTCTTCTTTCATTAAGGCGGCATTCTGTCTTTTGTATTTAATTCCGATGTAATTTCAGTGTTTCATCGTCATTGTGTATGCCCAAGGAATACATTGAACCTGCAGTGGTGTATCGGAAACTAATACTGGTCTCACAGGGAATGCTCAAAGCACCGACTGGAAGAAGAGTCTGTATTCTTGTACTTAAGCCGGCATTGTGCCTTTTGTATTTAATTCCGATGCGATTTCTGTGTTCCATAGTCACTGTGAAGCTCCAAGCAATACATTGAACCTGCAGTGGTGTATCGGAAACAAATACTGGTCTCACAGGGAATGCTCAAAGCACCGACTGTAACAAAAATCGCTATTCTTGTACTTAAGGCGGCATTGTGTTTTTGAATTTAATTCCGATGCGATTTCTGTGTTTCATTGTCAATATGTAGGTCCAAGGAATACACAGACCCTGCAGTTGTGTATCGGAAACTAATACTGGTCTCACAGGGAATGCTAAAATCACCGACTGTAAGAAGAGTCTCTATTCTTGCACTTAAGGTGGCATTGTGCGTTTTGTATTTAATTACGATGTAATTTCAGTGTTTCTATCGTCAATGTGTATGTCCAAAGGATACATTGAACCTGCAGTGGTGTATCGAAAACTAATACTGGTCTCACAGGGAGTGCTCAAAGCACCAACTGTAAGCAGAGTCTCTATTCTTGTACTTAAGGCGGCATTGTGCCTTTTGTATTTAAATCCGATGCGATTTCTGTGTTTCATAGTCAATGTGAAGGTCCAAGGAATACCTTGAACCTGCAGTGGTGTATCGGAAACTAATACTGCTCTCAGAGGCAATGCTCAAAGCACCGACTGTAAGAAGAGTCTCTATTCTTGTAATTAAGGCGGCAATGTGCCTTTTGTATTTAATTCCGATGCGATTTCTGTGTATCATCGTCAATGTGAAGGTCCAAGTAATATATTGAACATGCAGTGGTGAATCGGAAACTAATACTGGTCTCACAGGAAAGGATCAAAGAATGGACTCTAAGAAGTCTCATTCTTCTTGCATTAAGGTGGCATTGTGTCTTTTGTATTTAATTCCGATGTAATTGCAGTGTTTCATCGTCATTGTGTATGTCCAGGGAATACATTGAACCTGCAGTGGTGTATCGGAAACTAATACTGGTCTCACAGGGAATGCTCAAAGCACCGACTGTAAGAAGAGTCTCTATTCTTGTACTTATGGCGGCATTGTGCCTTTGTATTTAATTCCGATGCGATTTCTGTGTTTCATAGTCACTGTGAAGGTCCAAGGAATACTTTGAACCTGCAGTGGTGTTTCGGAAACTAATACTGGTCTCACAGGAAATGCTCAAAGCACCGAATGTAAGAAGAGTCTCTATTCTTGTACTTAAGGCGGCCTTGTGCCTTTTGTATTTAATTCCGATGCGATTTCTGTGTTTCATAGTCAATGTGAAGGTCCAAGGAATACCTTGAACCTGCAGTGGTGTATCGGAAAGTAATACTGGTCTCATAGGAAAGGATCAAAGCACAGACTCTAAGAATTCTCACTCCTTATGCACTTAAGGTGGCATTGTGCCTTTTGTATTTATCTCCGATGTAATTTCAGTGTTTCATCGTCAATGTGTATGTAAACGGAATATACTGAACCTGCAGTGGTGTATCGGAAACTAATACTGGTCTCATAGGAAAGGATCAAAGCACAGACTCTAAGAAGTCGCACTCCTTTTGCACTTAAGGTGGCATTGTGCCTTATGTATTTAATTCCGATGTAATTTCAGTGTTTCATAGTCAATGTGAAGGTCCAAGGAATACTTTGAACCTGCAGTGGTGTATCGGAAACTGATACTGGTCTCACAGGGAATGCTTAAAGCACCGACTGTAAGAAGAGTCTCTATTCTTGTACTTAAGGCGGCATTGTGCCTTTTGTATTTAATTCCGATGCGATTTCTGGGTTTCATCGTCAATGTGAAGGTCCAAGAGATACATTGAACCTGCAGTGGTGTATCGGAAACTAATACTGGCCTCACAGGGAATGCTCAAACCACCGTCTGTAAGAAGAGTCTCTATTCTTGTAATTATGGCGGCATTGTGCCTTTTGTATTTGTTCCGATGCTATTTCTGTGTTTCATCTTCAATATGAAGGTCCAAGGAATACATTGAACCTGCAGTGGTGTATCGGAAACTAATACTGGTCTCACAGGGAATGCTCAAAGCACCGACTGTAAGAAGAGTCTCTATTCTTGTAATCAAGGCGGCATTGTGCCTTTTGTATTTAATTCCGATGCGATTTCTGTGTTTCATCTTCAATGTGAAGGTCCAAGGAATACATTGAACCTGCAGTGGTGATCCGAAACAAATACTGGTCTCACAGGAAAGGATCAAAGAATGGACTCTAAGAATTCTTACTCTTCTTTCATTAAGGCGGCATTCTGTCTTTTGTATTTAATTCCGATGTAATTTCAGTGTTTCATCGTCATTGTGTATGCCCAAGGAATACATTGAACCTGCAGTGGTGTATCGGAAACTAATACTGGTCTCACAGGGAATGCTCAAAGCACCGACTGGAAGAAGAGTCTGCATTTATGTACTTAAGCCGGCATTGTGCCTTTTGTATTTAATTCCGATGCGATTTCTGTGTTTCATAGTCACTGTGAAGCTCCAAGCAATACATTGAACCTGCAGTGGTGTATCGGAAACAAATACTGGTCTCACAGGGAATGCTCAAAGCACCGACTGTAACAAAAATCGCTGTTCTTGTACTTAAGGCGGCATTGTGTTTTTGAATTTAATTCCGATGCGATTTCTGTGTTTCATTGTCAATATGAAGGTCCAAGGAATACACAGACCCTGCAGTTGTGTATCGGAAACTAATACTGGTCTCACAGGGAATGCTAAAATCACCGACTGTAAGATGAGTCTCTATTCTTGCACTTAAGGCGGCACTGTGCGTTTTGTATTTAATTACGATGTAATTTCAGTGTTTCATCGTCAATGTGTATGTCCAAGGAATACATTGAACCTGCAGTGGTGTATCGAAAACTAATACTGGTCTCACAGGGAGTGCTCAAAGCACCGACTGTAAGCAGAGTCTCTATTCTCGTACTTAAGGCGGCATTGTGCCTTTTGTATTTAAATCCGATGCGATTTCTGTGTTTGATAGTCAATGTGAAGGTCCAAGGAATACCATGAACCTGCAGTGGTGTATCGGAAACTAATACTGCTCTCAGAGGCAATGCTCAAAGTACCGACTGTAAGAAGTGTCTCTATTCTTGTACTTAAGGCGGCATTTTGCCTTTTCTATTTAATTCCGGTGCGATTTCTGTGTTTCATCGTCAGTGTGAAGGTCCAAGGAATACATTGAATCTGCATTGGTGTATCGGAAACTATTACTGGTCTCACAGGGAATGCTCAAAGCTCCGACTGTAAGAAGAGTCCCCATTCTTGTAATTAAGGCGGCAATGTGCCTTTTGTATTTAATTCCGATGCGATTTCTGTGTTTCATCGTCAATGTGAAGGTCCAAGTAATATATTGAACATGCAGTGGTGAATCGGAAACTAATACTGGTCTCACAGGAAAGGATCAAAGAATGGACTCTAAGAAGTCTCACTCTTCTTGCATTAAGGCGGCATTGTGTCTTTTGTATTTAATTCCGATGTAATTTCAGTGTTTCATCGTCATTGTGTATGTCCAGGGAATGCATTGAACCTGCAGTGGTGTATCGGAAACTAATACTGGTCTCACAGGGAATGCTCAAAGCACCGACTGTAAGAAGAGTCTCTATTCTTGTACATAAGGCGGCATTGTGCTTTTGAATTTAATTCCGATGCGCTTTCTGTGTTTCATAGTCAATGTGAAGGACCAAGGAATACTTTGGACCTTGCAGTGGTGTATCGGAAACTAATACTGCTCTCAAAGGGAATGCTCAAAGCTCCGACTGTAAGAAGAGTCTCTATTCTTGTACTTAAGGCGGCATTGTGCCTTTTGTATTTAATTCCGATGCGATTTCTGTGGTTCATCGTCATTGTGAAGGTCCAAGGAATACATTGAACCTGCAGTGGTGTATCGGAAAGTATTACTGGTCTCACAGGGAATCCTCAAGCACCGACTGTAAGAAGAGTCTCTATTCTTGTACGTAAGGCGGCATTGTGCCTTTTGTATTTAATTCCGATGCGATTTCTGCGTTTCATAGTCAGTGTGAAGGTCCAAGGAATACTTTGAACCTGCAATGGTGTACCGGAAACTAATAATGGTCTCAGAGGCAATGCTCAAAGCACCGACTGAGAGAAGTGTCTCTATTCTTGTACTTAAGGCTGATTTGTGCCTTTTGTATTTAATTCCGATGCGATTTCTGTGTTTCATAGTCAATGTGAAGGTCCAAGGAATACCTTGAACGTGCAGTGGTGTATCGGCAACTAATACTTGTCTCATAGGAAAGGATCAAAGCACAGACTCTAAGAAGTCTCACTCCTTTTGCGCTTAAGATGACATTGTGCCTTTTGTATTTAATTGCGATGTAATTTCAGTGTTTCATCGTCAATGTGAATGTCCAATTATTACATTGAACCTGCAGTGGTGTATCGGAACTAATACTGGTCTCACAGGAAAGGATCAAAGTATGGACTCTAAGAAGTCTTACTCTTCTTGCATTAAGGCGTCATTCTGTCTTTTGTATTTAATTCCGATGCGATTTCTGTGTTTCATCGTCAATTTGAAGCTCCAAGCAATACATTGAACCTGCAGTGGTGTATCGGAAACTAATACTGCTCTCAGAGGGAATGCTCAAATCTCCGACTGTGAGAAATGTCTCTATTCTTGTACTTAAGGCGAAATTGTGCTTTTGTATTTAATTCCGATGCGATTTCTGTGGTTCATCGTCATTGTGAAGGTCCAAGGAATACATTGAACCTGCAGTGGTGTATCGGAAAGTATTACTGGTCTCACAGGGAATCCTCAAGCACCGACTGTAAGAAGAGTCTCTATTCTTGTAATTAAGGCGGCATTGTGCCTTTTGTATTTAGTTCCGATGCGATTTCTGTGTTTCATCGTCAATGTGAAGGTCCAAGGAATAGATTGAACCTGCAGTGGTGTATCGGAAACTAATACTGGTCTCACAGGAAAGGATCAAGGCACAGACACTAAGAAGTCTCACTCCTCTAGTACTTAAGGCGGCATTGTGCCTTTTGTATTTAATTCCGATGTAATTCCAATATTTCATCGCCAATGTGTATGTCCAAGGAATACATTGAACCGGCAGTGGCGTATCGGAAACTAATACTGGTCTCACAGGGAATGCTCAAAGAACTATCTGTAAGAAGAGTCTGTATTCTTGTACTTAAGCCGGCATTGTGCCCTTTGTATTTAATTCCGATGCGATTTCTGTGTTTTATAGTCAATGTGAAGGTTCAAGGAATACTTTGAACCTGCAGTCGTGTATCGGAAACTAATACAGGTCTCACATTAAAGGATCAAAGTACCGATTCTAAGAAGTCTCACTCATCTTGCACTAAAAGCGGCATTGTGATTTTTGTATTTAATTCCGATGTAATTTCAGTGTTTCATCATCAATGTGTATGACAAGGAATACATTGAAACTGCATGGTGTATCGGAAACTAATACTGGTCTCACAGGGAATGCTCAAAGCACCGACAGTAAGAAGAGCCCCTATTCTTGTACTTAAGTCGGCATTGTGCCTTTTGTATTTTATTCCGATGCGATATCTGTGTTTCATCGTCATTGTGAAGCCCAAGGAATACATTGAACCTGCAGTGGTGTATCGGAAACGAATAATGGTCTCACAGGGAATGCTCAAAGCACCGACTGTAACAAGAAACTCTAATCTTGTACTTAAGGCGGCATTGTGTTTTTGTATTTAATTCCGATGCGATTTCTGTGTTTCATTGGCAATATTAAGGTCCAAGGAATACACTGAACCTGCAGTTGTGGATCGGAAACTAATACTGGGCTCACAGGGAATGCTCAAAGCACCGACTGTATGAAGAGTCTCTATTCTTGTACTTAAGGCGGCATTGTGCCTTTTGTATTTAATTCCGATGGGATTTCTGTGTTTCATAGTCAATGTGAAGGTCCAAGGAATACTTTGAACCTGCAGTGGTGTATCGGAAACTAATACTGCTCTCAGAGGAAATGCTCAAAGCTCCAACTGTAAGAAGAGTCTCTATTCTTGTACTTAAGGCGGCATTGTGCCTTTTGTATTTAATTCCGATGCGATATCTGTGTTTCATAGTCAGTGTGAAGGTCCAAGGAATACTTTGAACCTGCAGTGGTGTATCGGAAACTAATACTGGTCTCAGAGGCAATGCTCAAAGCACCGACTGAGGGATGTAGCTCTATTCTTGTACTTAAGGCGGCATGTGCCTTTTGTATTTAATTCCGATGCGATTTCTGTATTTCATCGTCAATGTGAACGTCCAAGGAATACATTGAACCTGCAGTCGTGTATCGGAAACTATTACTGGTCTCACAGGGAATGCTCAAGCACCGACTGTAAGAAGAGTCTCTATTCTTCTCATTAAGGCGGCATTGTGCCTTTTGTATTAATTCCGATGTAATCTCAGTATTTCATCGTCACTGTGTATGTTCAAGGAATACATTGAACCTGCAGTGGTGTATCGGATACTAATACTGGTCTCACAGGGAATGCTCAAAGCACCGACTGTAAGAAGAGTCTCTATTCTTGTACTTAAGGCGGCATTGTGCCTTTTGTATTTAATTCCGATGTAATTTCAGTGTTTCATCATCAATGTTTAGGTCCAAGGAATACATTGAGCCTGCAGTGGTGTATCGGAAACTAATACTGGTCTCACAGGGAGTGTTCAAGGCACAGACTGTAGAACAGTCTCTGATCTTGTACTTTACGCGGCATTGTGCTTCTTGTATTCGATTCCGAAGCGATATCTGTGCTTCATCGTCAATGTGAAGGTCCAAGGAATACATTGAACCTGCAGTGGTGTATCGTAAACTAATACTGGTCTCACAGCCAAGGATCAAAGCACAGACTCTAAGAAGTCTCTCTCATCTTGCACTTAAGGCGGCATTGTGCCTTTTGTATTTAATTTCGATGTAATTTGAGTGTTTCATCGTTAATGTGTATGTCCAAGGAGTACATTGAACCTGCAGTGGTTTATCGGAAACTAATACTGGTCTCGCAGAGAATGTTCAAGGCACAGACTGTAGAAGAGTCACTGATCTTGTACTTTACGCGGCATTGTGCTTCTTGTATTTAATTCCGATGCGATTTCTGTGTTTCATCGTCATTGTGAAGGTCCAAGGAATACATTGAACCTGCAGTGGTGTATCGGAAACTATTACTGGTCTCACAGGGAATGCTCAAGCACCGACTGCAAGAAGAGTCTCTATTCTTGTAATTAAGGCGGCATTGTGCCTTTTGCATTTAGTTCCGATGCGATTTCTGTGTTTCATCGTCAATGTGAAGGTCCAAGGAATAGATTAAACCTGTAGTGGTGTATCGGAAACTAATACTGGTCTCACAGGAAAGGATCAAGGCACCGACACTAAGAAGTCTCACTCCTCTAGCACTTAAGGCGGCATTGTGCCTTTTGTATTTAATTCCGATGTAATTTCAATATTTCATCGCCAATGTGTATGTCCAAGGAATACATTGAATCTGCAGTGGTGTATTGGATACTAATACTGGTCTCACAGGGAATGCTCAAAGCACCGACTGTAAGATGAGTCTCTATTCTTGTACTTAAGGCGGCATTGTGCCTTTTGTATTTAATTCCGATGTAATTTCAGTATTTCATCGCCAATGTGTATGTCCAAGGAATACATTGAACCGGCAGCGGCGTATCGGAAACTAATACTGGTCTCACAGGGAATGCTCAAAGAACTATCTGTAAGAGGAGTCTGTATTCTTGTACTTAAGCCGGCATTGTGAGCTTTGTATTTAATTCCGATGCGATTTCTGTGTTTCATAGTCAATGTGAAGGTTCAAGGAATACTTTGAACCTGCAGTCGTGTATCGGAAACTAATACTGGTCTCACATTAAAGGATCAAATACCGATTCTAAGAAGTCTCACTCATCTTGCACTAAAAGCGGCATTGTGCCTTTTGTATTTAATTCCGATGTAATTTCAGTGTTTCATCATCAATCTGTATGACAAGGAATACATTGAAACTGCAGTGGTGTATCGGAAACTAATACTGGTCTCACAGGGAGTGCTCAAAGCACCGACAGTAAGAAGAGCCACTATTCTTGTACTTAAGTCGGCATTGTGCCTTTTGTATTTTATTCCGATGCGATTTCTGTGTTTCATCGTCAATGTGAAGGCCCAAGGAATACATTGAACCTGCAGTGGTGTATGGCAAACAAATAATGGTCTCACAGGGAATGCTCATAGCACCGACTGTAACAAGAATCTCTATTCTTGTACTTAAGGCGGCATTGTGTTTTTGTATTTAATTCCGATGCGATTTCTGTGTTTCATTGGCAATATTAAGTTCCAAGGAATACACTGAACCTGCAATTGTGGATCGGAAACTAATACTGGTCTCACAGGGAATGCTCAAAGCACCGACTGTATGAAGAGTCTCTATTCTTGTACTTAAGGCGGCATTGTGCCTTTTGTATTTAATTCCGATGGGATTTCTGTGTTTCATAGTCAATGTGAAGGTCCATGGAATACTTTGAACCTGCAGTGGTGTATCGGAAACTAATACTGGTCTCAGAGGCAATGCTCAAAGCACCGACTGAGGGAAGTGTCTCTTTTCTTGTACTTAAGGCGGCATTGTGCCTTTTGTATGTAATTGCGATGCTATTTCTGTGTTTCATTGTCAATGTGAAGGTCCAAGTAATACATTGAACCTGCAGTGGTGTATCGGAAATTAATAGTGGCCTCACAGGGAATGCTCAAAGAACTAACTGTAAGAAGAGTCTGTATTCTTGTACTCAAGCCGGCATTGTGCACTTTGTATTTATTTCCGATGCGATTTCTCTGTTTCATAGTCAATGTGAAGGTTCAAGGAATACATTGAACCTGCAGTCGTGTATCGGAAACTAATACTGGTCTCACATTAATGGATCAAAGTACCGATTCTAAGAAGTCTCATTCATCTTGCACTAAAAGCGGCATTGTGCCTTTTGTATTTAATTCCGATGTAATTTCAGTGTTTCATCATCAATGTTTAGGTCCAAGGAATACATTGAGCCTGCAGTGGTGCATCGGAAACTAATACTGGTCACACAGGGAGTGTTCAAGGCACAGACTGTGGAAGAGTCTCTGTACATGTACTTTACGCGGCATTGTGCTTCTTGTATTTAATTCCGATGCGATTTCTGTGTTTCATCGTCAATGTGAAGATCCAAGAAATACATTGAACCTGCAGTGGTGTATCGGAAACTAATACTGGTCTCACAGGAAACGATCAAAGCACAAACACTAAGAAGTCTCACTCTTCTGGCACCTAAGGCGGCATTCTGCCTTTTGTATTTAATGTCGATGTAATTTGAGTGTTTCATCGTCAATGTGTATGTCCAAGGAATACATTGAACCTGCAGTGGTGTATCGGAAACTAATACTCTTCTCACAGGGAATGCTCAAAGCACCGACTGTAAGAAGAGTCTCTATTCTTGTACTTTACGCGGCATTGTGCTTCTTGTATTCAATTCCGAAGCGATTTCTGTGCTTCATCGTCAATGTGAAGGTCCAAGGAAAACTTTGAACCTGCAGTGGTGTATCGGAAAGTAATACTGCTCTCAGAGGGAATGCTCAAAGGATCGACGGTAAGAAGTGTCTCTATTCTTGTACTTAAGGCGGCATTGTGCCTTTTGTATTTAATTCCGATGCGATTTCTGTGTTTCATAGTCAACGTGTAGGTGCACGGAATACTTTGAACCTGTAATGGTGTATCGGAAACTAATACTGGTCTCACAGGAAAGGATCGAAAAATGGACTCTAAGAAGTCTCACTCTTCTTGCATTAAGGCGGCATTGTGTCTTTTGTATTTAATTCCGATGTAATTTCAGTGTTTCGTCGTCATTGTGTATGTCAAAGGAATACATTGAACCTGCAGCGGTGTATCGGAAACTAATACTGGTCTCACAGGGAATGCTCAAAGCACCGACTGTAAGAAGAGTCTCTATTATTGTACTTAAGGCGGCATTGTGCCTCTTGTATTTAATTCCGATGCGATTTCTGTGTTTCATCGTCAATGTGAAGGTCAAAGGAATACATTGAACCTGCTGTGGTGTATCGGAAAATAATACTGGTCTCACTGGGAATGCTCAAAGCACAATGCTCAAAGCACCAACTGTAAGAAGAGTCTCTATTCTCATACTTAAGCCGGCATTGTCCCTTTTGTATTTAATTCCGATGCGATTTCTGTGTTTCATAGTCAATGTAAAGGTCCAAGGAATACTTTGAACCTGCAGTGGTGTATCGGAAACTAATACTGGTCTCACAGGGAATGCTCAAAGCACCGACTGTAAGAAGAGTCTCTACTCTTGTACTTAAGGCGACCTTGTGCCATTTGTATTTAATTCCGATGCGATTTCTGTGTTTCATCGTCAATGTGAAGGTCCAAGGAATACCTTGAACCTGCAGTGGTGTATCGGAAACTAATACTGCTCTCAGAAGGAATGCTCAAAGCACCGCCTGTAAGAAGTGTTCTATTCTTGTACTTAAGGCGGCACTGTGCCTTTTGTATTTAATTCCGATGCGATTTCTGTGTTTCATCGTGAATGTGAAGGTCCAAGGAATACATTGAACTTGCAGTGGTGAATCGGAAACTATTACTGGTCTCACAGGGAATGCTCAAAGCACCGACTGTAAGAAGAGTCTCTATTCTTGTACGTAAGGTGGCATTGTGCCTTTTGTATTTAATTCCGATGTAATTTCAGTGTTTCATCGTCAATGTGTATGACAAGGAATACATTGAACCTGCAGTGATGTATCGGAAATTAATACTGGTCTCACAGGGAATATTCAAAGCACCGACTGTAAGAAGGGTCTCTACTCCTGTACTTAAGGCGACACTGTGCCTTTTGTATTTAATTCCGATGCGATGTCTGTGTTTTATCGTCAATGTGAAGCTCCAAGCAATAAATTGAACGTGCAATGGTGTATCGGAAACTAATACTGGTCTCACAGAGAACGCGCAAAGCACCGACAGTAAGAAGAGTCTCTATTCTTGTACTTAAGTCGGCATTGTGCCTTTTGTATTTTATTCCGATGCGATTTCTGTGTTTCATCGTCAATGTGAAGGTCCAAGGATTTCATTGAACCTGCAGTGGTGTATCGGAAACAAATACTGGTCTCACAGGGTATGCTCAAAACACCGACTGTAACAAGAATCTCTATTCTTGTACTTAAGGCGGCATTGTGCCTTTTGTATTTAATTCCGATGCGATTTCTGTGTTTCATTGTCAATATGAAGGTCCAAGGAATACACTGAACCTGCAGTTGTGTATCGGAAACTAATACTGGTCTCACAGGGAATGCTCAAAGCACCGACTGTAAGAAGAGTCTGTAGTCTTGCACTTAAGGCGGCATTGTACCTTTTGTATTAAATTCCGATGTAATTTCAGTGTTTCATCGCCAATGTGTATGACAAGGAATACATTGAACCTGCAGTGGTGTATCGGAAACTAATTCTGGTCTCACAGGGAACGCTCAAAGCACCGACTGTAAGAAGAATCTCTATTCTTGTACCGAACTCGGCATTGTGCTTTTTGTATTTAATTCCGATGCGATTTCTGTGCATTATCGTCAATGTGAAGCTCCAAGCAATACATTGAACCTGCAGTGGTGTATCGGAAACTAATACTGGTCTCACAGGGAATGCTCAAAGCGCCGACTGTAAGAAGAGTCTCTATTCTTGTAATTAAGGCGGCATTGTGCCTTTTGTATTTAATTCCGATGCGATTTCTGTAATTCATCGTCATTGTGTATGTCCAAGAAATACATTGAGCTTGCAGTGGTGTATCGGAAACTATTACTGGTCTCACAGGAATGGATCAAGGCACAGACTCTAAGAAGTCTCACTCTTCTTGTAATTAAGGCGGCATTGTGCCTTTTGTATTTAATTCCGATGCGATTTCTGTGTTTCATCGTCAATGTGAAGGTCCAAGGAATACATTGAACCTGCAGTGGTGTATCGGAAACTAATACTGGTCTCACAGGGAATGCTCAAAGCACCGACTGTAAGAAGAGTCTCTATTCTTGTAATTAAGGCGGCATTGTGCCTTTTGTATTTAATTCCGATGCGATTTCTGTGTTTCTTCGTCAATGTGAAGGTCCAAGGAATACATTGAACCGGCAGTGGTGTATCGGTAACTAATACTGGTCTCACAGGGAATGCTCAATGCACCGACTGTAAGAACAGTCTCTATTCTTGTACTTAAGGCGGCATTGAGCCTTTTGTATTTAATTCCGATGCGATTTCTGTGTTTCATAGTCAATGTGAAGGTCCAAGGAATACTTTGAACCTGCAGTGGTGTATCGGCAACTAATACTAGTCTCACAGGGAATGGTCAAAGCACTGACTGTAAGAAGAGTCTCTATTCTTGTACTTAAGGCGGCCTTGTGACTTTTGTATTTAATTCCGATGCGATTTCTGTGTTTCATAGTCAATGTGAAGGTCCAAGGAATACCTTGAACCTGCAGTGGTGTATCGGAAACTAATAGTGCTCTCAGAGGGAATGCTCAAATCACCGACTGTAAGAAGTGTCTCTATTCTTGTACTTAAGGCGGCATTGTGCCTTTTGTATTTAATTCCGATGCGATTTTTGTGTTTCATCGTCAATGTGAAGGTCTAAGGAATACATGGAATCTGCGGTGGTGTATCGGAAACTAATACTGGTCTCACAGGGAATGCTCAAAGCACCGACTGTAAAAAGAGTCTCTATTCTTGTAATTAAGGCGTCATTGTGCCTTTTGTATTTAATTCCGATGCGATTTCTTTGCGTCATCGTCAATTTGAAGGTCCAAGGAATACATTGAACATGCAGTGGTGTATCGGAAACTAATACTGGTCTCACAGGAAAGGATCGAAGAATGGACTCTAAGAAGTCTCACTCTTCTTGCATTAAGGTGGCATTGTGTCTTTTGTATTTAATTCCGATGTAATTTCAGTGTTTCATCGTCTTTGTGTATGTCCAGGGAATACATTGAACCTGCAGTGGTGTATCGGAAACTAATACTGGTCTCACAGGGAATGCTCAAACCACCGACTATAAGAAGTGTCTCTATTCTTGTACTGAAGGCGGCATTGCGCCTTTTGCATTTAATTCCGATGCGATTTCTGTGTTTCATCGTCAATGTGAAGGTCCAAGGAATACATTGAACCTGCAGTGGTGTATCGGAAACTAATACTGCTCTCAGAGGGAATGCTCAAAGCTCCGACTGTAAGAAGTGTCTCAATTCTTGTTCTTAAGGCGGCATTGTGCCTTTTATATTTAATTCCGATGCGATTTCTGTGTTTCATAGTCAATGTGAAGGTCCAAGGAATACTATGAACCTGCTGTGGTGTATCGGAAACTAATACTGGTCTCACAGGGAATGCTCAAAGCACCGACTGTAAAGAGAGTCTCTATTCTTGTACTTAAGGCGGCCTTATGCCTTTTGTATTTAATTCCGATGCGATTTCTGTGTTTCATAGTCAATGTGAAGGTCCAAGGAATATCTTGAACCTGCAGTGGTGTATCGGAAACTAATACTGCTCTCAGAGGCAATGCTCGAAGCACCGACTGAAAGAAGTGTCTCTATTCTTGTACTTAAGGCGGCATTGTGCCTTTTGTATTTGGTTACGATGCGATTTCTGTGTTTCATCGTCAATGTGAAGGTCCAAGGAATACATTGAACCTGCAGTGGTGTATCGGAAACTAATACTGGTCTCACAGGAAATGCTCAAAACACCGACTGTAAGAAGAGTCTCTATTCTTGTACTTAAGGCGGCATTGTGCCTTTTGTATTTAATTCCGATGCGATTTCTGTGTTTCATAGACAATGTGAAGGTCCAAGGAATACTTTGAACCTGAAATGGTGTATCGGAAACTAATAATGCTCTCAGAGGGAATGCTCAAAGCACCGACTGTAAGAAGTGTCTCTATTCTTGTACTTAAGGCGGCATTGTGCCTTTTGTATTTAATTCCGATGCGATTTCTGTGTTTCATAGTCAATGTGAAGGTCCAAGGAATAGTTTGAACCTGCAGTGGTGTATCGGAAACTAATACTGGTCTCACAGGGAATGCTCATGGCACCGACTGTAAGAAGAGTCTCTATACTTTTACTTAAGGCGGCATTGTGCCTTTTGTATTTAATTCCGATGCGATTTCTATGTTGCATCGTGAATGTGAACGTCCAAGGAATACATTCAACCAGCAGTGGTGTATCGGAAACTATTACTGGTCTCACAGGGAATACTCCAAGCACCGACTGTAAGACGAGTCTCTATTCTTGTAATTAAAGCGGCATTGTGCATTTTGTATTTAATTCCGATGCGATTTCTGTGTTTCATAGTCAATGTGAAGGTCCAAGGAATACATTGAACTTGCAGTGGTGTATCGGAAACTAATACTGCTCTCAGAGGGAATGCTCAAAGCTCCGACTGTAAGAAGTGTCTCAATTCTTGTCCTTAAGGCGGCATTGTGCCTTTTCTATTTAATTCCGATGCGATTTCTGTGTTTCATAGTCAATGTGAAGGTCCAAGGAATACTATGAACCTGCTGTGGTGTATCGGAAACTAATACTGGTCTCACAGGGAATGCTCAAAGCACCGACTGTAAGGAGAGTCTCTATTCTTGTACTTAAGGCGGCCTTATGCCTTTTGTATTTAATTCCGATGCGATTTCTGTCTTTCATAGTCAATGTGAAGGTCCAAGGAATATCTTGAACCTGCAGTGGTGTATCGGAAACTAATACTGCTCTCAGAGGCAATGCTCAAAGCACCGACTGAAAGAAGTGTCTCTATTCTTCTACTTAAGGGGGCATTGTGCCTTTTGTATTTAATCCCGATGCGATTTCTGTGTTTCATCGTGAATGTGAAGGTCCAAGGAATACATTGAACCTGCAGTGGTGTATCGGAAACTATTACTGGTCTCACAGGGAATGCTCAAAACACCAACTGTAAGAAGAGTCTCTATGCTAGTAATTAAGGCGGCATTGTGCCTTTTGTATTTGGTTACGATGCGATTTCTGTGTTTCATCGTCAATGTGAAGGTCCAAGGAATACATTGAACCTGCAGTGGTGTATCGGAAACTAATACTTGTCTCACAGGAAATGCTCAAAACACCGACTGTAAGAAGAGTCTCTATTCTTGTACTTAAGGCGGCTTTGTGCCTTTTGCATTTAATTCCGATGCGATTTCTGTGTTTCATAGTCAATGTGAAGGTCCAAGGAATACATTGAACTTGCAGTGGTGTATCGGAAACTAATACTGCTCTCAGAGGGAATGCTCAAAGCTCCGACTGTAAGAAGTGTCTCAATTCTTGTTCTTAAGGCGGCATTGTGCCTTTTCTATTTAATTCCGATGCGATTTCTGTGTTTCATAGTCAATGTGAAGGTCCAAGGAATACTATGAACCTGCTGTGGTGTATCGGAAACTAATACTGGTCTCACAGGGATTGCTCAAAGCACCGACTGTAGGAAGAGTATCTATTCTTGTACTTAAGGCGACATTGTGCCTTTTGTATTAAATTCCGATGAGATTTCTGTGTTTCATCGTCAATGTGAAGGTCCAAGGAATACATTGAACCTGCAGTGGTGAATCGGAAACTAATACTGGTCTCACAGGAAATGCTCAAAACACCGACTGTAAGAAGAGTCTCTATTCTTGTACTTAAGGCGGCTTTGTGCCTTTTGCATTTAATTCCGATGCGATTTCTGTGTTTCATAGTCAATGTGAAGGTCCAAGGAATACTTCGATCCTGCATAGGTGTATCGGAAACTAATACTGGTCTGACAGAGAATGCTCAAAGCACCGACTGTAAGAAGAGTATCTTTTCTTGTACTTAAGGCGGCATTGTGCCT